>NC_136070.1:1289975467-1292683186 GCF_964261635.1 Lissotriton helveticus
TGTATTTTGCCACAGTTGATTTTGTTGATTCTCTTCCCATCCTTTCCGATTTAAGAAGTGCGTACAGTGCATGTTTTACCTCTGCTTTGTCCTTAGGTTCACTCTTAGAGGGGTCAGTGAAGAGATCACCTTTAGCCACGGCATTTAGTGTTTTAAAGACTCCTGATAACCATGGAATCTTCATGCCTCGATCACAATTTAAACAGTCTTTTATAATGTTTTGAGTGAGGGTGGCTGAGTTGTTCATCCAGACCTTAACCCAGAATAATGCAGGTCTAGCTCTGATAAAATCACAGACATATGGGAGGTTCAGTTCATTATGACAAATGAAATCAGACGATGAGATTGGGGCACCCAGTACTTTTCTGCAAAAGCGTCTTTCTTCCCGCTGAATGGGTGCGCAGTCTCCCAAACCCCAAACCTCTGCTCCGTAAGATGCTACTGGTGAGCACTGTAATCTAAATATTTTTTAAATGGCTCTAGTGGCTCCTATTTTATTTGGGTGGGGCAGGCTCAAAATAGAATTGGTGGCTTTCGAGAACTTGCTCGTGGCGTGGGCCAAATGCCCACTCCACGAGCCGTTCGCAGCGAAAACCAACCCTAAATAAGGAAACGTAGGGACAGATTCGAGTTTATCTGTCCCTATGTGTATGGTATTGAGCTTCCGCTTCCCAGGGCAACATGACATAACAAAAGACTTTTTAAAATGTACACGCAGGTCCAATCCCTCCATATATTTAACAAAACTTTGAACAAGCAGGCGGAGGGCATTTGGTGTGCGGGCCATAAGCACCGCGTCATCCGCGTATAATAAAACTGGTAAAGAATTTCCCAAAATTGTTGGTACATCACTAGAAACTTGTTTAAGGGTTCCAGATAGGCCATTAATATAGATGATAAACAGCAGGGGTGCTAAACACACCCCTGTCTCACCCCCTACCAATGTCAATAGCTCCAGAAACCTCTCCACCCATCCCAATCCGGACCTGTGCTCTTAAATCAGTATGTAGATAGGCCAGAAAGTTGACAAGAGTCTCATCTAGTCCATAATTCAATAAGGTCAACCAGAGCTTGGATCTATTTACAAGATCAAACGCAGAGGAGAGATCCATAAAAGCGAGATAAATGGGGGACGATTGGGCAATATTATACTTATCGATTATCAATTTTAAATTCAAACATTGCTCTACTGTCCCCACCCCGCTCCTGAATCCCATCTGACACGGGTCTAATAACTCTGTGTTTTCAGTCCATTCGAGCACCCTATTATAAATTACTCGTCCCAACATTTTTAGAGTGTTGTCCAAAAGGGAGATCGGGCGATAGTTTGCTGGATCCGACCTATCTCCCTTTTTAAAAATCGGGACGATAGAACTAGTAGCCCAGGTAGTGGGCATGGGTGCTGTTGGGAGACTGTTAAAGACATTAACTAAAATTGGTGCCCATAACTCTGGACTATACTTAATGATGTCAATGGGGACGCCATCTGGACCTGGAGCCTTATTTCCTAGACTTTCCTTTATGGCTATTTCAACTTCATTAACATTAATCAATAGGCCATTCAGCTGTCCGGGGCTAAAAGTCATAGCCTCCTTAGATGGGGCAGCATAAATGTTTGAAAAATGGGCCTCCCAGACACTGCTGGTTATGTTACAACTAATAGGTGTTAACTTTTTGCCCATTTCTCTAGTCTTCCTAACTGTGGACCAGAATGGCCCGCTGCTCCCCAGGTTAGCACTGATGACAAGTGAGTCCCACTGTTCTGAGAGTAGTGCGGCTTTTCTGCCTGTTATGGTGAGTTTATAATGTTTCCTAGCAAATTGGACAGTCGTAGGGCACCTAGGGTTAGTAGAGAGTGCCCTTCTTAGTTCCCTATTCGCCAGGGAGCAAGCCGAGTCGAACCATCTTGGTTCTGTCTCTACCCTTGGTAATGGGACCGACAGAAGGGTTTTTATCACTATGCACAATTTACCAAAGTCTGCAATAGTCCTATGGTGATTGCCGTCCACGGATAAACAGGAGTCAATCAGATGCTGATGGTTAACTTGTACAGTATTCAGGATTGCCCCGCTGTCAACCCCTCTCCATTTTAGTCTCAGGCCATCAGCCGAGGGTGTGATGTCTCTTGCACCATTTATATTTGAATAAATGGAGCTAGGGGCTACATCTAGGGTGACTATTAATGGGTTGTGATCCCCAAACGATGTCTCCATCACTGCAGATTTAACTACACAATCTAATAGATAAGGTGTCAGAAAAATATAATCAATAGTAGAGCTGCAGTCCCTACCTCTGAACGTGGGAGCCTGGTGGGCACCTGGGTTATGGCCTGTTTCCATGACATCGCCAAGATTAAACTCAGATAAAATATTCCCTAATTCAATGCCCCTTCGTTCCGCTTGATCTAAGTATGTCCTGTCCTTTATTCCAAAATCTGTCGGTATCTTAGCATTGAAGTCGCCCCCAATCAAGACCCCTGTCCCGACAGCTAATTGTGAGCTAGATTCCAGATTATGTAAGATTTTTGAAAGAGCCTGGAAGTTTTTGTTTGGTACACAATTAAAATCATTATTATAAAAGTTAATTAAATAAATCCTGGTCTTTGTTTTATATTCCAAAATTTGGATATTCAGATTCCCTTCTGACAGATCCCTAATAATGCCGCCAGCCAATATCTTAATTCCAATAAACAAACCGCCCACTGCTCGGCCAAAGCTGGGTTTAGGTGCTGTTATACTAAAGCAGTGGTATCCCTCAATATAGAGGTGTTCAACAGCCCAAGTCTCCTGGAACATCACAATATCAATATCATCAATTATCTTAATCCATTCCGGGTCTGAAAGCCTTGCTTCCAACCCAGCTACATTCCAGCTAAGGATTTTCAGACCACTGTGGCCACAGTGTCTGATAGACTTAGACCCACCGTTCCTTGATATGTTCATGTCTAGAACAGGGAGTGGTAATATTCCCGAGTCAACATTACTTGGTAATACGAATAGGCATGAATTGGTGAGGGATGATTGTGGGGTAGAATCTATCCCTGTGGTTCTGCTGAGGCTTTGTGGGGAAATGGGTGTTAAACGGTTGATGGACTGTCATGGGAACCTGATGATGTAAAAAAGGATCCTGGTTCTGACAAAAGGATGATGGCCTATTCCCATCAAGATTTGTCTTTGGGTCCCGGGGGTGCACAACAAAATTATTTGCCACGTTTAGCTTGGAAGGAATCAAATGTCTGTAGAAATAGCCCAATGGGAGCAGAGTAGTATTGAATTCCCATGGTGAGGGTAATGGTGCGCTAGCCAGGGTTTTTTCCGCCCATTGGGGATTTTTAAAATTTACAACAATACAATCCCCCCCAAACTTTTTCCTCAGCGGACCTACCCATCCCACTCTCTGAGTGTGAATAATCTCTCTTACCCCTTCCATTGGGAAGCCGCAATTTGCAGTTAACCAGTGTAGGGTCTTATTTTTAAGGGATATTGGGGTTTCTTCCTGGTCCCTCCTAAGTTTAGGAACATTTACCAGGACCAGCACATAGGCACCGCATTCAGGAGGCAGACTAATACGTGGGGGAATCTGCCTCATGTTGGTTGCCATATCTTGGGCGGGAGGATCTCTTGGGAGGTTTTGGGTAGAATTCTGAGATTGGCTGGTTTGGATAATTTGGGTTTCCTTACTTTGAGCGGTATTTGTCCCCTTCCCTAGCTGAGTGGAGACCATAGTTTTATTGGAATTGGCAATGGGATTAGTAATAATGGTAGTGATTGCTGCTAGTTGTTTGGCAGCTGGTTGTTTGGTGGCAATTCCCTTACATGGGGCTTGTGGTGTTTTAGGATTTGCACCTGTGTTGGGGATTATATTATTCTTAGATCTAGATTCCATATGGTTTGGGGCAACAGCACTAGGTATATTTTTAGTGGGTGTGTGTAACTCAGCTAATTGTTTTTCAATCCGTATGAGTCTAGATTCTATTGGGGAGAAATAAATACTAAGTAGCTCACCCATTCTTGCCAACAAACAATCATTAACAGTATCTGTATCAAGTTTATCCCCTGTGCGCTGCGGCGCTGCCTGTGACACTTCATTTTCTATTTCTATTACTGCGTTCGTTCCTTCAATATGTGTATGTAATTTGGCTGCTTTCCTGGCCTTTCGTTTTGGGGCGCTATACTTTCTAACCGTAGGCCTGCTGGAGTGTGTTTTGTGTTTAGTCTGTTTTTGTACTGCGCCTTCACGGTTACCCCTCAGTTGCCTTATATTGTCTGCAGCTACCTCAACTGGGGTGGAGTCAATAGGGAGATCCGGGGTCCTTTCCAAATCCGTAGTAGAGTCTAAATCAGAATCTATTAAGGGGTTGGAAGCAGATAAGTTGACCTCGTTGGGGATTCTATGAATATCAGCACGAACAGCAGTTATGCCAGCGTTGGCATTTGTGGCCTGGGCTGGTGTTCTAGCTGAAGCAATGAGGCCAAGAGATGATCTTCTAGCTATAACTAAATCTTGCGAGACCCTACGCTCCAAGAGAGTGATGCCCTGATTTATGGCATCATTTGCCCTTATTTTTTTTTTTTTGTAAATATGTTTTTATTGCAGGAGTCAAATATAATTACAGCATTGGCACCTGATACGTGAATAAATCAGTATTGGCAGTATTAATCAGAACGCTATACACGGCCATTCAGCCCACAACCCGGGGGTCGGGCGGCGTGTGCCAATTTTTGCGGTGTTCATTTCCACACTTTCGCCATGTAACACAGGTGGTAAAAGGAAATTTGGTCTGCTTTATTAAACACCCCCAACAAATTCCCCACCCTCCCTCCGTTCAACTCCCCGCCCCAGAGGATTAAAGTGTCATTCAGCACAGTGTATAATCCCAACGGTTGGTGGAAACGACTGTCACTCCTCTTCCTCTAACCCCCCACCCTCCACCCCTCTCGTCATCGGTAGGTTGTCTTGCGGTCGATTATCATGATACGTAAGCTGTAATTCTCCAGATTGGGTACAGTCCAGGAATAGTGTGTCAGTGGGGTCCAGGCTGTTCCTCATCTGCACTGTCTAAGTCAGTATGTGTAGTATGGTCGCGCAGAGCCTGCACTATCGTCTCCCAAGCCTGCGCCGCCTCTAGGGCCCGCTCATCCCGTCGCCGCCTCGCTGCTGGAATCTTAATGTACTCTCACTCCCCGCCCACTTGAGAAGCTCATTGCGCCATTTCGCGCCCGTTGGACCAACCCGCGCCTTCCAATGTCTAGTTAGTTCCCGTTTGGCCAGAAGTAATCCTAAATCTATAAATTTACTGGTGATTTTATTTTTAGAGTTGTGTGGAAACCAATGCAGAATCCCCACAGCCGCATCCATCTGCAACGATCTTCCCGTCACTGCGGTTAGCGTGTCTTCTACCATCAACCAGTAGGAGGTCAGCACAGGGCAGGACCACAGCATGTGAAGAAGGTCCGCTCCGTCCGTTCTACACCTAGGACAGGCTGCCGTCTCCAGGTCGAAATATTTCTGTAGTTTCTTCGGGGTTAGATAAGCTCTATGTAAGATATAGAAGTGGACCAATTGGAATCGGGCGCTCCGCGTTCCCTTCCAGGTCCGCTGCAGTAGCTGGGACCACGTGGACTCAGGGATCTCCTTCCCTATATCAACCTCCCACCGGGCTTTAAGGACCGCCAGGGGGGTCAATCTCTCATCCACCATCTTGGAGTATAAACAGGACACTGCTTTAATTGTCCCTGCGGACATCATGACATATTGACATGCCATCGACAGCTGTGGTTCCTCGTGTCCAGTTCTCCAGTGTGCCTGGAGTGCTCTAGTGATCGCCGCATGAAGTAAAAAGTCGCCTCGGGGGACGTCATAACGGTCCAGAAGCGCCTGAAAGGGCAGCAATGCTCCATCTTCGTAAAGGTCGCCTACAATCTGCACACCCATTTCCTTCCAAACACCCAGTCGAGACCAGTCTCCGCCATGGGGCAACGCTGTAAGCATCCCCAGCGGGATTTCTGGGGCATAAGGACGTGGTCTGCCCGGACTGCGGTGCAGTCGGTTCCAGCATAACCGTATGGTGCGCTCCTCTTGCGTGAGGTCCTTCAACTCTAGCTTCTGCTGCAGCGCAATATACCATAGGACGTGCCTGGGTATTCCACTGCCTCTTGTTTCCTCCGGACCGCGAAACTCACGTGCCACCTCCTGGGTATAACATTGTAGCTGGGCAGCCAAATAGTACGCCTCGAAATCAGGCGCTGCCAACCCTCCCTCCGCTCTCGGCCTCAGCAAGGTCTTAAGCGCCACTCTGCGGCGGCCCGAGCCCCATAGGAACGCCACTATTGTGGAGTCCAGGCCCCGAAAGATGGATCTGGGGATCCATACTGGTAGTGTCCGGAAGTAGTACAACAGGCGGGGTAGCGCCACCATCTTCAACAGTGCTATTCGACCTGCCACTGAGAGAGGCAGGGTGGACCAAAAGGACATGCTACCCTTGAGCGCCCGGATGCCCCTGGATATGTTACCCTCCAATACATCCACAGGGCGATGGTAAACATGCACCCCAAGGTATCTAAAACAAGTCGACTCCCATCTGATCTCCCTGTGTATGTCCGGCTGAGGGCTATCTCTACGGATCGGAAACAAGCAGGTCTTAGCCCAATTCACCCGGAGTCCTGATATCTCCCCAAAAGTCGTGAGCACTGAATCCGCTCCAGTCAGGGCCGCTCCAGCGTCCTCGAGAAAAAGCAGCAGGTCATCAGCATACAGGGAGATATACTGGTGGCCCATCGGAGATTGCAACCCCCTGTAGTGGGCTCCCGTACGTATCGAGATGGCCAACGGCTCCACCGCAAGGGCAAATAGCAATGGGTATAATGAACAGCCCTGTCTTGTTCCCCGTTCCACTGGATATTGTTGGGAGATCAGCGGGCCCGATTTCACCCTAGCCACCGCCGAGGCGTACAACACCGTGGTCCATTTCAGGAATCCCTCCCCTAGACCAAAGCGCTCAAGGACCCTATGGAGATAAATCCACTCTAGGCTGTCAAAGGCTTTCTCCAGGTCAACTGAGAGGATCATAGGATCGGAAGCGTCTGTATGACCTCCCTCCAATAATCTAAATAGCCGACGGATGTTCATCGTGGTGTTGCGCTTGGGGATAAAGCCCGCCTGGTCAGTATGAATTAGTGACCCCATGTGTCCCAGCAGTCGGGCAGCCAGTATGCTGCTTAAAATCTTATAATCGACCGTGAGCATTGAGAGCGGCCTATAAGATGCAGGTTCCGATCCCTCCCTGTCCGGTTTAAGGAGAGGTATCACCAGGGCCTCTCGCATCGAACCCGGTAGGTGTCCTATAGATTTCGCCTCATTATAAACCCGCTGGAGTTTGGGGGCTAGAATATCTATGTATGTGGAATAAAACTCCACAGGTAGGCCGTCAAGGCCCGGCGTTTTATTACGTGCCATTTTCTTAATCGCGCATCTTATCTCAACCAGTTCCACATCGCGCCCTAGATCTTTCGCCTGTTCCGATTCCAGGGTGGGAATCGGCAGGTTCCTCAGGAAGGAGTCCGTCGGGGAAGTGTCCGGCGGTAGTCGACTGCGATACAGTTTCCTGTAATAACTCCAGAAGCATTTAAGGATCTCAGGTTGAGTGTAAACTTCCTCATTCCCATCAGTCCTCATCGCCACAATGGGTGAGGTTCGTCTCGTGGGGTTAGCTAGCCAAGCCAGTAGTGCACTCGACTTGTCACCCTCCGCCAGCGATCTAGTCAAGTACATCTTGTGGTCGTAACTGCGCAATCGTTCAACCGCTACAGCCACCGCCTCTTTTGCTGCCAGGATCTGCTGTTGGAGTTCTGGACGACCAGGACGGGCGATCTCCAAGTCGCGGAGGTCTCGGTCAGCTCTGGCCAAGTCTTCCAAAAGCACGCGGCGTACTCCAACTTTTTGCGTTATACAGTAGCCTCTAACCACTACCTTAAAGGCGTCCCATTCCGTAGCCCTCTCTGTAGTCGTGCCCTCGTTTATCTCGAAGTATCCCGAGATCTTGTCCTCTAGGTCCCCGCGAAACACCTGGTCTTCCATCAGCTCGGGCCTCAATTTCCAGGTGGGCACACAAGGGGCGCACCGAAGCCAGCATAGGGTGATCAACAATGGATTGTGATCGGAGATTGTTCTCGCCAGATATTCCGATCGCATAGCCGAGGAAGCAACCTCAACCGATCCCAATAGACCGTCCAGTCGCACATGCAATTCGTGCATGCCAGAAAAGTGGGAGTAATCCCGAGTGTGCGGGTGGTGCGCTCGCCAAATGTCCGACAGTCCCCACTTCGTCTGCCAGTTTAACCTACCTTTAGCAACCCGAGTCGCCGGGGAGTCTAGGAGGGGTGGATGAGATCTATCTAAGTCCACGTCAAGCACCGCATTAAAGTCACCCCCTATCAGGATGGGCCCCGAGAGGTACCGGGCCAAAGAGCCCGACAGCACATTTAGAAAGGCGAGCTGGTCCGTGTTTGGCGCGTAAATGCAGCAAATATTCAACTCCCTTCCCCCTAATTTCCCCGCCAATGCGACATACCTCCCCTCTGGATCTACAGTGTGGCTATCAACCTGCAAAGGTACCCCCGCCTTTATCCATATGAGCGCGCCTCTTGCATAAGCTGAGTAGGTAGTGCAGTATATCTGCCCACGCCATCTACGCTGCTGCGCAAGCCCCTCAGTTTTGTTGAGATGTGTTTCCTGTAGCAGCGCGATCTGTACTCCCCTACGCACTAGGTAAGCGTGGACCTTGTGTCGTCTGGTCATAGTGTGCAGACCCCTCACATTCCAGGTGATACATTTCAGATTCGATAAGTCAGCCATAGTCCCATGTTTCGTCCACCTGCCATACTGAACACATTACAGCTACGAAGAAGTACCCATCGAAATCCACACCGATGACGAGTCCCCCCCTTAACAACAGTAAATCAACTTGCAAACATGAACCCCCTTCCATCCCCCCCAGAACAGGTACCAAATAGTGCCATCTAGTCCCCATCCAAACAAATCTCTCCAAAACCTCCCTCCCTACTAACCTAACGGTGGTCACCGTTGGTGTGCCTTAAGGGCAATGTGGGGGCCGAGCGTCGACGCGGGGTCCCGCTGCTAGCCGCATCGCGGCCGAGCTCGATAGCATCAGCGCTCATAAGAAGAGTTCCTGCAACCCCTCCCATAGTCAGCGATTAACCAATTCTCCCCCATAAGTCCCATCAGCCACTTGTGCCCGTCCCCTCCCTCAGCAACCCAACCAGAACCGGCTCACCCTAAGGCATCATTGTTCGTCCAGTAGACCTTCTGCCGTCTCAGGGGTGACCTCCTGGAACTTCACACTGTCCGATTCAGAGCCCTCGGTGTCCGAGCGGCCCCCGCTCTCTCCGGGCTCCGAAAGCGCAGCTCCATGGTCGTCCTGGGGGCCAGATATGGAAGAGACCATCTCCAGCGCTCCCCGCCGCTCCGCTGCAGTCTCCATTGTGGAGGGGCGAGCAGTCCTGCCCCTTCGGTGCCTGAACCTCTTGGGTTTCCTCTGTATCATATCCTCCGTCGTGGGATGAGAGGAAGTTCCGAAGCCATCTTTGCCCGCCCTGTATAATTCAAGCCAACTACACACATCGTCCGGGGTTTCAAAGAACTTAGTGGAGTTGTCCACAATGATGCTGAGTCGCGCCGGGAATAGTAGGGAGTACTGGATGCCCTCGGCGAGCAGTTCTCGCTTGACGGCCAGGAAGGATGAGCGACGTCTCTGCGTCTCGTAGGTGTAGTCCGGGAAAATGTTCACGCGGCTGTTGTCCACCTGATAAGGGCCCTTCTGTCTGGCAGCCTGCAAAAGGAGGTTCCTGTCGCGAAAATGGAGCAGCCGCGCCACCACTGGGCGTGGCGGGCGGCCCTGTTGTGGCGGCTTGGCCGGCACTCTGTGCGCCCGTTCCAATGTGTAGAAGGGGGACAACCCCTCCTGCGCCACAGTTGTCCGTAGCCAATTTTCAAGGAACGTCACCATGTCCCCCCCTTCAATTTTTTCCGGAAGGCCAACTATCCGAATGTTATTTCTCCTGTTGCTCCCTTCCGCATCTTCCGCCCGCTTCTCCAGCGCTTCTATATGGGACAGAGCGTCTTTCATCGTTGCGTCCAAAGCTTTTTGCGCTGGTTCCAGGTGTCGCACCGACCCTTCGACCTCCTTCACTCTGTCGGAGAGCTTGCCATGATCCGCTCGGAGAAGGCCCAAGCCCGTCGCCACCTGAGCAATGTCCTCCCGAAGGGCTGATCTGGTCTCTGTGATGGCCAGTAGGATTTTATCGAGTTGTTCCTGGATATGAGGGCTCCCTGGCCTCTCTGCGTGAAGGCGCTCCTCATTGTCCGGCGGCTCTGCGTCAGACGCGGCCTGGGTGCCTCCCTTGGGCCCTCTTGGTTTCCCCATGGTGTTCAGGGTTCACTGCACAGCCTCAGCAGGAGCGGGGACGGTCGAGCCTGGGCCAACCTCGGTGCGTCACGGCCTTCAGAATCATCGCCGCTCAGTTGCCCATTTCCCCGTGTCTCCCCGGCACCCCTCAAGGCCAGCAGGGCCCCAAGTGTCGACCAGGTCGGCCGTCCCAGTGCGGGCCAGTTCGGGGTTCAAGATGGCGGGCAGAGGGTCCTCACATCAATAAACCTCTGGGCAGAGGTGTGCTCCCAGGCTCCGCAGTAATGGCAGCACCGCCCCAGCTGAGCGTGGCGAAAGTTTCAAGGGTAGCGGGTCTCCACCTCGCCTTGGGTCCGCCCTCCGTCACCCGGGCCACCTGAGAATCTCCGCGGCAATGTGGCTATGGAGCCAGCTCGCAGAGCTCAACAGTGTCGGAGCAGCGGGCCCCTCTTCCAGGCACCCCTCCGCAGTGGCCGCGCCGCTCGCCCCCCCTCCTCTGGCAATTCCCTCGATTCAATGGAGAGTCTTAGTTCAGGGGGCTCAGCTGCCATCTCAGGTTCCCTCCTGGGCGCTCTTCATTCCCGCTTCACGGCGCCAGTCCCCGCAGCTCAATCACGGTGGCGGGGGATGTCGCACCCTCTATGCAGCGCTCTCACCTCCAATCCGGGTGTCAGGGCCTCTGTCGCGGTCTCCGCCGCAATGTCCGCCCGGCTGCGAGCAGGCTCCCCCGCCCCTCCCCCACTCCGTTCCGGGCAGCGTCTCCCGGTCACCGGCCAGTGGCGGCCCCCTCGGGGGTCAGCAGTGGACAGGTCGCTAGAAGCCGCCCCAGCAAGGGATGGATCGCCTGGTTCTCCGGGGGCCTCGGGTCGTCCGCCTCTCCCGGGTCTCGGTCGTTCTCAGCTCCGGGGCAGTAGAGAAGGAGCAGGCGCCATCTTAGATTCTGCCTTGCGACCTCGCGTCTCTGCCGGTTTCCTCAGTCCCGAGGCCGCCGCTGGCCTCGACTTGCAGGAGGGGGAGCCCATGGCACTGGGCGATTTATTTCGGGGTGCAGGTGTCCCCAGGACCTTCCCCAATCAGGATTAATGTGAGCTCGGCCGCGGAGCCGAGACGCTAGGCGACCTCCGCCATCGGCGATGAAGCCACGCCCATCATTTGCCCTTATGATAAAGTTGTCTATTGGGCCCATCACTGGGACCACCCCAGCTGCTGTTTTGCTCCTTGAGCCCCTAGTAGACATAGCCTGTTTCGCAGTTACTGGAGCGCGAGATTATTTTGTAAAACTTGGACACTCGCGCTCTCCTTTCTAGAGGCAAGAATGGTAGGAAAAGGGGGCCCCTCTGGAGTAACTACAAAACAGAAGAAGTGTATCAGGGCTAAGCCAGCAGCACGCTAATCGCGGTGCAAAGAACAAATACAAGTGCAATATAAGCGGCAGTTGCGAACACTCAGATGGTAAATCAATCAAAACAGGGAGCGATATGCCAAACGATGAAAACTATACAGGCAGCAAAAGCGAGTTATTGTTTATAAGACGAGAGTTGTAAACTCCGCAACAGGGGGAATAATAGTCTATTAGTCAGGTCAAAGCAGGTAGATAGTATGATGGACACATACCTCGGGAAAGTTCAGTTAGGCAGTATAAGGGGGGGCGCCCGACCCGACCTTATCGACCTCGGAGGGCCTCAGAGGGCCTGCCCTTTGCCCAGACTTCGCTCGGCGTCCCGCTTGCGTCCCGCTACGCGAAAGCAAAACCTTAATAAAGGGGCGTTCCGGGCGGGGGGGCGTGGTGTCCAGGGGGCGCGGCGTCAATTTCCTGCACTGCGCTGGGGCTCCTGGGCTGTGTAGTCCCTGGCGCTTACTCCCTCGTTGGCCGCTGTCCGAAAGCGGCAGAGAAGACAGATGCAGCCCCTCGCTACACACGCGAAGCGGCACCCGCGAAGCGGGTGCTGCAAGAGGTGGCGTGGCGTGGGGTAGCGGTATCCCCCCAGTGGAGAGGATAAAGGGCAAGTCAAGTGTCACGGGTCCCGCACCAAAGGGACCGCAGGTCAGGCTCAGAGTTCGTGTCAGTGTCGCTAGAGAGAGAGAGAAGAGGAGAGGGGTCCAGGGGAAGGGTCTAACATCTGCCGCAAATCTCAAGGGCGGCAAACCTCCCCCCGCTCCCAAGGAAGACAGCCGAACAAATACAAGATGGTCTAAGGAGGAAAAAATCAACCTAATTAAATCCGCAGCAAACGAACGCCGCGTTAAAGGAAGTATTGTGTACCAAATCGCTCTCAAATATGAGCGACGCTAATATGATTGCAATCCTGGAATCACTCGAAATGAATGGTCAGGAAAATGAACGTCTAACCCCCAGCCCAAGGAAAAGATCCCCACAAAGGAGAGCTAACGTGGTTTCGTCTACTCCCCTAAACCCTCTGGGAGAACAAGGCATTCAGTACACAGAGCTAGCGGAGGCTGGTCATAGCCCCATAATAACTAAGCAACCAATTCTTTCGTCACCAATTACCATCTCCTCCAAAAGCGGGAAAAAAAGAAAAGTCGGGGGAGGATGGTCATATAACAACATGAGTGTTGCAGTAGGAAGCGCATACAAATACTTAGGGGTCAACCTTGACTCTAAGGGCAATTTCGTAAAACAACGTAAGGAGATATCATGCAAAGCTGTGACCTTACAGGTGACCCTCTCCAAGCTCTCAAAAAAGCTGTCCTGCCCAAGTCTAACACCCTTATTAGAGGTTATGAGAGCAAAAATTGGTCCGACACTGGCATATGGTATTGAGATTTTCAGGGGTAAATTAAATATGAATCTAAACCAACACGTGACTAAAATCTATAAAAAAGTCCTTCGCTTGCCCAAAAGTGCCTCTGCCGCCCAGATCAGGCTAGAACTGGGCTGGCTAAATTATGAAGTCTCTAGCACTGGCACGTATTTAAACTTTTGCCATAAACTTAGACAAGCAGACACAGGCTCATTAGAGTCTTTAAAAACATTTTAATATCCTGAGGTCTGTGCTTCATACTAGGGGGGAGTTTCACATATAGGAATTAGTAGAACATAAAAGAAGTGTAGGGCATTATTATCTTTCTTTGTTCAGTAAAGTACATAAAAGGTGCAATCTTGATCTATGATGAATCAAGCCCTTACCAAAACTACAACAGGAAGATATACAATCAATTCAATTTAAAAGGCTTTATTTCGACAGCTTGTCATAAAAGCATTGAACACCCTATCTATACAGCAATAAATACTAAGCTAAAAGATACAATCATATAATAAAAAACACATTAAACTGATTAGGCTGTCGCTTCATATTAAGCAATTTAAAAAGACACATTGTTAAAAACTTTTTACATCCATACTTCTTAGTTAATTGACTTGGGAAACTTAAAGATCACATTACATTTCAAGGTCACTGGTTGCTAAGGTGCGAGTGCGTATAATCCATGCCCACCCTAGGAATTTTGCTACTGCAATTGCAAGGTGGGGGGAACTGTCAGATTCCAATATTCTAAGTGCCACAAATTCTGACACGTTGGTTTTAACCACCTTTTTCTTGGGCGAACATAGAGAGGGCAGGCAAACAAAAAGTGCGGAACATCTTCTACTAGGACTTTACAATGGTGGCATTTGTTGGACTTATTCGGTAACCACTTTTGAGTGAAGACATTAAGAGGCAAAGTGCCAATTCTAAATTGTAGATATAATTTCCTGTCCATGACCTTTGTAAGAAGTCCCAATATGCTTCACATGACGGAATTGATTTAATCTCTAGATATCGACAGGTTAACTTTGGATTTGTATTAGAACACAAAATAGATTCCCATATCATATCCCAATACATTTTTTTGAGGGTCTCCTTGGGAGGAAAGGCAGTTATATCTGCGTTAGACCAGAGGTGATCAAGATGGAGCATAGCCAACAACCTCCGAATTTCTTTACACCATTCAATAGTGTGGAAACGGTCACACTTAATAATGTCCATTAGTGCAGAAGCATAGTGGCCTAGCTCAGGAGTCGTCATAATCCGCCTCCAGAATAATAATGGGCGCAGCCGAGCCAGGTCCTCAATTTTTTTCCTTCCCAATTCAAACAATAAAGGAACAATTGGAGTGCTCTGTGGGGCACCAACCAGGCGACGTAGAAACTTATTCTCAGCCAAAGTCAAATCCTTCAAGTTAGCAAAGCCCCACAATTCTGAGCCATATAGACAAGCACTTAGCACCTTCATACTATAAATCTCTAGGGCTGGAGATATGGGTTTTGTTAGTGAGGTTTTGTGTTTGAGTGCTACAGCACCTGCTAACTGATGGAACTTCAAAACTGCAGTATCTATGTGGGTCTTCCATTTCATGTTGCCCTGCATGGAAATGCCTAGATATGTAAAAGCGTCAACCTGCTCCAGAGCAGTCCCATAATAAGTAATTACGCCCTTAAATGCTTTAGAAGGATTCATGCACATAAACTTTGTCTTGGACGTATTTAGCTCTAAGCCCCGATCCTGGCAGAATTTCCCAAAAACGTTTATGGCCTTTTGGAGGCCACTAGGGGTTCGCGAAACCAACAACGTGTCGTCAGCAAACATAAGTACTGGGACACGGACCCCGTCTAATATTGGGGCATCTGTAGGGGATTTCATTAAATAGTCTACTATGCCATTTATATATATTGAAAATAAAGTAGGGGCCAGGACACATACCTGCCTAACCCCATGCTCTACTGGGAATGGATCAGTTACTTTGCCCTGGGCCCCCCATCTAATCCTGGCAAAGTTGTGTTCATGCATACGACCTAACAATGTAAGTAGTTCAGGACTAATGCCTACATCTGCAAGGACACTCCACAATTTTTGTCGTGGAACTAAGTCAAATGCTGACTTCAGGTCAACGAATAAAGCGTACAAGGGGCCGTTACTCAGGGTCACATTTCTCCAGTATAAAGCTAGAAAATAAAAGACCTGGTCAACAGAGCTTGTTAGTGGGCGGAACCCTGCCTGATAGGGAGATAACATTTCCTTCTCGGTTATCCAGGCTTGTAGCTTGTTTTGCACTAAACGCCCCATCAGCTTTTGTGCAGAATCAATAAGACTGATCGGTCTGTAATTACTCGGTAGTGCCTTATCCCCTTTTTTAAAAACTGGAATAATTTCCGCTCCTCGCCAGGACTTTGGTATTGGGGCACCCTGGGCGAGTGAGTTAGCTAGCCACATAAAGTATTGGCACCATGAGACCCGGTCACTTAGAAATACATCAGCTGGGATTCCGTCCATACCTGGCGCTCTACCACCTGTCACCCCATCTAGTACAGTGTTCACATCACCTAGAGTAAACACTTCCCCTTTGAAAAAAAAACATGGGGGGCTGTTCACACTGGCAGAGATCTTGATTACATGCATACTGTGGCTTAAAAAAATCTACCCATGAATTCTGTGCAACATTGTTTTGGGGACGCTCTGCTACCTCACCTCTATCCCATTTAACAATGGCCCAGAATTCTTTTTGGTTTTTGGCCGCACATGCAGACTTTAAGTCAAGCCAATGGTTTTCGTCCCATTTCCTTTTTGCTTTAATTTGGGCCTTTCTATAATCATCCCCGGCTATCCTCACCCCTACTGCATTTCTATTCCTAAGTTCCAAGATGAGTTTTTGACGGGCACTTCTGCAGGATTGATCATACCACCCCTGTCTGGGAGGAGGCTTAGCCGCCTTACTTTTACTTACAGATTTTAAAAAGAATCCTTGGAGTTTGGTAAAAAACTCATTATGAGCTACTTCCATGAATTTAGTAAAGTTCGGTTTGGTGGAATGTTGTTTTATAATGGCCACCTCAGAGACTACTACTTGTTTAAGGTCGTCTAAAGTCTCTTGCCTTTCTACCAAATTGGTCCACCTTACATGCCGTTGGTTGTTAGAAGAAACTATATCCAGGGTCACTGCATCCCTCTCCTGGGATGGGTTCGATGGCACCTTAGAATATTGAAGGACCATACAAAGTGGATTATGGTCACTTTCCAATCGTGGTATGATACTCATGTCTAGAAGCCTATGCCAGACCCTCACGTCCAACAAGATATAATCTATTCGACTCTTCGCCCTTCCGTTATCAAATGTGTAGCTCCCCTGTTGGTCCGATGGGGTACGCCCATTTGCCGCTCTAAGCCCCCTCGCTAGGCACATACTCTTGACTTGGATTGTCACATCCGTCCATCTCCTGACCAATGGCAAATCTAATTGGGGTACTCCCCATTTGCTGTCTTCCTCTATCGACAAAGTGCAATCCTCCTGACTCAGGGGTTCGTAGGTGGTAGTCAAGTCGCCTCCCACTATAATGGATAGATTCGGTGAAAGCTGTTCAAGTTCGTTATCTAGGGATGTTATTACCTCAGATATCTTCCCCCCTGTAACTCCCCTGGCATATATGTTAAAAATGGCTGTCGCTTGGCCATTTGCCCAGGTGATCATAATGGATAATATGTCATTGGATTTTAGGATTCTTTCCTGGATCTTACAATACAAAGATTGTCTGACCCAGATTAACAATCCTCCTGACGGCCGCCCTTTCGAGTTCTTTAGTGCTGGGACGGAGAAGTTTAGATATCCATGCCGGAAAACCGGGGTCAATGCCCAGGTTTCCTGAAACAAAATTATATCATGCTGATCTATAAACAAGCACCATTCTGGGGAAGCCAGTTTGTTTGCTATTCCAGCAAGATTCCATGAAAGGAAGGTTAGTCTTCCGTTATTTAAATCTAGGGTGTTTAGATCCAGGGATGACAATAGATCACTACTAGAGGACTCTACTCCTCTATTTAGTAGTGGACAAAAATTACTAATATCACTCAGATTGTCAAGATCGGCCGTGGTAATCCCACCTTGATGTTCCACCAATGTGTTCACGATCCTCCTTTCCAAGACGTCCTGGTCAATCCCACCCTCTATAGTGTGGTCTTCTTCCCTGTTATCAGGCCAAACTACATCAACTGACCTTCTCTTATCTCTACTAGAACTTTTGTTATTGAGCATGGTAGTATTTAGATGTTTAAAAGCTTCATGCCCATGAAGTCAGTCACAATCATTTAGATTTGAAAATGCCGAGAACCTATTTTCAAGAGACACACCCCATCTACTATACGGACAATTCCTATTCCCCTTGTTGGCCACAGTGTTCCATTTTGTTCTTAATATGGTGGGATTTGAGATGTTACCTCGCCTGATATAGAAAAAATCCAGTGTCAATGGGATGATCTCAGCCGTTCTACGTTGGGGAGGGTGTATATTAGACAGAATGTTCGGAAGGACGTCCGGGCCTGAAAAGTGCAGCACCACACAATCCCCCTAAATTTTTTGTTACTGTTTCCAATCCAATCGACCCTTCTTGATTTAACTATCTCCTCTGCCAACTGTTGCTTACCCCCAGGTGAGAACGCCATATTTTGAGTTAGCCAGTGCAATGCCTTACTTATCAACGAGGGTGCAGATTCTATCTGGCCAGGTTTCAAGTGGGGGACATTGGCCAACACCAATACCAGGGGCGAAGCCTCGACAATAAGTTCTACAGGGCCGGTCTCCGCACTATATGTGGGGTGCTTGTCCCTTGATGACAAAGAGCCCCCCTCAGCTGAGTTCTGACCCTCTTCTGTCTGTAACGTTGTCCCAGGTAGCAGGGAGGTTGCGCTCTCTCCTCCCCCTAGCATATGGTCTATAGGAGCTATTTTAGGCTCTAACCTAGATGCGACTTGAGCTGGAATGTCTTCTACTTCATCTAGGGTCTTTTTTAGTAATCCCCCTAATCTATGTACCTCCTCGGTTAGTTGGTCGATCTTTACAAGCAATGGTTGAGTGATGGCTTTTAACTTGGTATCCAGCAAATTTACTATTTTCTTAAGGAGGTCTTCGTCTAGGCATGAATTTCCCCCGTTTGCCCCCCGACCATCTACTATGTCAATCTTAGTGGGCGGGCATTTAGATTCTTTTTACTTGAGCGCAGCCCGCCTCGCTTTGTGTAACCCTTGTCCTCCCCTCTAGACGCTCTTGGCGCAGGTACAGGAGCCAGGGGCTCATCCTCAATGTGGACTATTTCCTCCTCAGGTGTAATCTCCTTGTCAGTCTTGGCTATTGCCTCAATGAGCTGGGTTAGTGTATCGTTAACAGGCTGGTCATACAACACGAGATCGTGGCTAATGTCTGGCTCAAGTGTATTAACAAGGATATCTCCCACCACGGTGGGGGTAGCGGATGGGGATGTACTCAGGCCCAGGGAGGACCTTCTGTCATTATTAATTTTGGTGACCACCTGGACCAGCTAATTATCCATAGTGTTTGATACTAGGGGGGTCTTTACTTTAGACATAGCAAGTAAGAACCGCTACTAGGCCTCTCCTAGTTATTCTCAATGGGTGGCAATAGAACAAGCAAATCGTGTGTTAACAAATAGTAATGCGAAATTAATTATAGCTTAATCTACGGCATCAAAATAATTTTCCAAGTTCAACTCACAATAATGTTCCAGCAGAGTTACTTGCCCAGACCAGTCATGGCCAGTCTTGGACTGTCTTAGACTGTCCGCCCTTTGTCCGGGCTTCGTCCGGGCGTCCTGCTCGCGTGCCGCGTTGCGGGCGGTCCCCTGCTTTCTAGCGCCTCCAGGCGCAAGATGGTGACGCGCTCACTGAGCGCCAAAGCAGTGCCCCCTGGAAAACCGAGTTTCTCCCCACAGCGGCCGCAGGTGTGCTCAGCGCGGCTGCGGGAGAACTCGGCTCCAGCAACCAGTGACCGGCGGGAAGCAGTGGCGAGATGCGGCGATTGCCCTGAGGTCCGTGGAAGGTAGCGTTGCCCCAGCAAGTTTTAGAGAAATGCAAATACAATCAAAATATACAAATGAAACAATTCATAGAATATTCTATTTCAAGTTCAAGTAAAATAAGTTCTAAATTGCAGCGGGAAACGTATTACTTGTTTAGAAAATACTGAGTAATGTTCATCTTGCTTCTGACTGTCATTTGTTGTGCTTTTGCTCTGTTATTAGCCCCATTCCAGTGTAGGTTCAAGACATAAAGTGAAAGCAGAGAAGCGAGTCAAACGGAATTAGTCCCAAAAGTCTGAGCAGGAGCAGATGACCATGTATTTGGCTCTGCAGCCAATTGACCTCTGACAAAATATTTGGATCTGGTGGCATTTAGGGGCATATTATCAACACAGGCGATAAAATTATCGCTGCTTTTATCGGCAGAAAACTGCCGCAAAAGCGGCTATAGCGGCAGTTTTCTGCCTATAAAAGCAGCGATAATTTTATCGCCTGTGTTGATAATATGGCCCTTAGTCCGCTATATATTTTTCAGAGAATCTTTTTTTTCATATTGTGTACACTTTCACTATCAAAAATGTCACAATCTGCATCTCCATTACACAACTGCGTCGCTTTAATGTGTGTGCTTTCTTGCTTCTGTCTTCTGATTTCTTTATATCGCAATGTGATATCTCTTATGATGAAACGCCACAAAGTCCAGGTGAATAAAAGTATGATTCCAAGTATCCAACACTGAGTGACGTAGAAAGGAAGGGGAGGGTTATTGTATAAGGATCATATTTCACAACAATAAGAAACTCTGGGGCATATTACCAACAACTAGCGATAATTATCGCTATGTTGGCTTAGCGGCAATATTTTTATCGCCGAGCTGCGGCGATTTTTATCGCTTAGGAACCTTGCTATTATCAAGGTTTATCTCCTAAGCGATAAAAATCTGCCGCAATGCATGAATATCGCTGAAAAGTCAGCGATATTCATGCATTACCGAGCTAATGCTCTTAGCCATGTTATCCACCTCCCATTGGATAACATGGCTAAGAACTGCTCAGGGCAAGTGTTAGCTTTTGGAGATATTCGCGCTTAGCGCGAATATCTCCAAAAGTTGGTAATAGGAGATAGCGATGTTAGCGACTGTTTCCAGTCGCTAACATCTTGGCACGCCCACTTTGCATGTCATTAGTGATAAATATCACTGACATGCAAAGCGGGGCCCAAGATGGTCACTATCTCCTACTAGCGGTCGCTAACTGGTGTTAGCGACAGCTAGGTAATAAGGAGATAATGTTATCTCCGCTTTCTTGGCTTTTAAAGCCAAAAAAGCGGAGATAAACCCCCTTGATAATATGCCCCGCTGTAACTGTAATAGCAGCAACCATCCATGCTTGCTGCCCAAGCTTCTTATGGAATTTTGGATCATCCATGAAGTCGTATACCTCTCGCAACAGTACAAGATAGTGTTCGGGAGGCATCCAAAGGACGAACTTCAGGTAAAACGTGTTTATCTCTGCTAACAAAAATACAAAAATGATGCCACAGACGGCTAACCATCTACGAAGATTAGATGCATGTTTCCATTCATATTTAACCCAGCTGTACGGTGTGAACTGAAAGGCGATTCTCTTCATTTTTCCTCTATGGAGTGGTGTGGCTCACTGGTTAGAGGCGGCAGACCCGGGAGCAGAGGACGGCCCGGGACCAGAGTTCAATTCCCGACGCGGCAGGGTCTTGGACCAGGGTCAACGGACTCGATAATTCTCGCCTCGGTGCCTACTCTAACTAGGGATCACACTCGGCAACTCTGGGCATTAGCTTGCCTCATTTCCACAACGGCCCCCCACATACGCCGGGGATGCCTGGTTTCACCTTGGAGATACCCAGTAGGGCCCATCTCACAGGGAAAGCCAGGACGGGTTCCCCAGCTGCCTACAGCGCAGAGATACTCCTTCGGGAGTTGATTCTAGCGCTTTAGAAACCCACAAACAATCAACCTATCTATATGTATGAATGTGCCAAAGTCCTTGCCATTTATAAGGTTTCATTGATAGCCACTTCAAAGTCTTCATCCCACAGTAAATTCCCAATCCGTTACATACCAGCACATCCATGATCCAATGATGCCACCAACATTCGCTAAAGTTTGGTGGCTGATGTTCCAGAGTATATTCAAGGAACTCAAACATCACACCGATGATCCTGCACACCCACCAGTCTCGAATCACCAACGTCTTAATATACCAACCAAGAAAAAGAGCAGGAACAAATCCATCCAATGTATCCCACAGATTGTGATATGGATCCGTTTTGTTTCCAGGATCATATATGAGACAATTTCCTCCATAGTCTCTTTCTGGTAGGGCAACACCTAATTTTGGATCAATAAACTTCATAAATTGTCTTCCATCATGAACAGTTTGAAATAGTATAAAGATGAGGAACAGCTCATAAACCGCGCTGACGCACAACCACAATCTCCAGTAAGGTCCATCTTTAGCTTGTGTGACACCAAAACATAAAAACGCCAATATACTGGCAACAATTCCTCTTTTTGTGTTGTACACTGTATCTTGTGGTGTTTCTTCAAACAAGGTAACATATCCAAGTGCACAGGTCAGGATGAACAATACTGCTAAGGTGTGAGCTTGCCAGAAGAAGGTATTAGTCCCGTCGTCAAACACCTCAGACTCTCCTCTGTACGCAGCTCGCTGCTCTGCAGGAGCAGCAGATCCGTTCACCTGCCGGAGCGGCGACCCCCGGCCGCCGACAGGACCCCTGCGACCCTGGCTCATCCTGCGGGTTCAGCACGGGGCCGTTGGACGTGGGGCGTGGGAAGCTCAGCTGTGTCATTAGAGTCACTAGTTTGGTTAGACATCACTGAGAAAAATCCAGGGGGCTCGTATGGTCGCCTTTTTAAAGACTCCATCCAAGAACTATCCGCGGGTGATCTATGGGACCTTAACCCCAGTACGACAGTTTTTAAAAGTACCGTAAAGAAATGCGTCAGAATGAGCTCCCTCATTATTGATAAAAAACACTTTGTCAAACGCAGACACGCATGGGCCATTATGAACTCGTATGGGCGTTTAGCTCCTGCAACCTACCTGTCATGCACCTACTCCCTGCCTGCATCTAAAACTTAGTTTTATGGCCATCAGACTCGGTGACTGGCAATTTCTAAAAGACCTGCCAGGCTGGCGCCGTACGTCAGATGTATTATGGTGCAGAGGGTGCGGCAGGACGGCTGAAACAATGGTTTGCACGTGGTTTGTCTCTGCCCAGCCCTCATGCCTCAGTGTAGACGTAAATTGAAAGCGGAGTGGAACAGGCTGGGAATCCGGTCCTGCAGACAGGCGGTCATTGCGGCCCTAAGCCCAGAAAACACAGCTTTAAATATAGGCCTCACAACCCACATACGCCTCGCATATCGCCTTCTGTCGCAGCAGCCTAAATTAAATTGCATTACTTTTAACTTGCTAAAAAGTCCTTTCTCCTTTGTATTTTCTTATAACTCGCTGCTGCTGAATTGTTGCTGCTATTTTTATCTGAATTTACTTTTAAAATGTGTAATTTGTCACCGGCTGGTTGGTCTATAAGTCCAACGTTGCTAATCACTGGTACCACAACTTCCTTACTTTTTAAAGTTAGTCAGTGCTATGTGAATTGTTTACAATAGGGAGCTGTATAATGCAAGTGGAACACCTGCACCTACCCATCGTTGTTTATGTGATGCTAATTTTAGCTCTTTTTTTCATATTTTTTTTTATAATGTGTACTGCTGTTGGCGCTTCTTTTAAGGATGTTGTTTTATATCCAAATAAAGATTATTATTATAAAAAGGAAAACCCACTGATCAGGAAACTCGCAGACATCTCTACAAACCCATTTGACCGCTACCCGCGTCCCATCGAAGCGCTAACCTTGCGAAACTGAACCAGCAACGCGGCATCCAAAAACTCATCACTGTCTGAAGGCAAACGCCGGCGGGTACGCAAAACTCATCACTGTCTGAAGGCAAACGCCGGCGGGTACGCAAAACTCATCACTGCCTGAAGGCAAACGCCGGCGGGTACGCAAAACTCATCACTGCCTGAAGGCAAACGCCGGCGGGTACGCAAAACTCATCACTGCCTGAAGGCAAACGCCGGCGGGTACGCAAAACTCATCACTGCCTGAAGGCAAACGCCGGCGGGTACGCAAAACTCATCACTGTCTGAAGGCAAACGCCGGCGGGTCCGCAAAACTCATCACTGTCTGAAGGCAAACGCCGGCGGGTACGCAAAACTCATCACTGTCTGAAGGCAAACGCCGGCGGGTACGCAAAACTCATCACTGCCTGAAGGCAAACGCCGGCGGGTACGCAAAACTCATCACTGTCTGAAGGCAAACGCCGGCGGGTACGCAAAACTCATCACTGCCTGAAGGCAAACGCCGGCGGGTACGCAAAACTCATCACTGCCTGAAGGCAAACGCCGGCGGGTCCGCAAAACTCATCACTGTCTGAAGGCAAACGCCGGCGGGTCCGCAAAACTCATCACTGTCTGAAGGCAAACGCCGGCGGGTACGCAAAACTCATCACTGTCTGAAGGCAAACGCCGGCGGGTACGCAAAACTCATCACTGTCTGAAGGCAAACGCCGGCGGGTCCGCAAAACTCATCACTGTCTGAAGGCAAACGCCGGCGGGTCCGCAAAACTCATCACTGTCTGAAGGCAAACGCCGCGGCAGCCATCAAAAGCTCATCACAACCAGAAGACATGCGACAGACACAAACAAGACTCTGCGATACAAATTGCTGACACTTCTGCAACCCACGGCCTATCGCAGCGCTGACCTTGTGATACAACCTCAACTGTGACAAAGCGTCACACATCAATAAGAACCTAAGAAACACTTTAGTGGGGTTTTTAGAAAATCAGATCACTCAGGCGCACTGCCTCGGTTTAGACGTTACAGAGTATAGATTGACAAGTAGAAATGTAGTGCGTGAAGAGCAGACGGAAAAACACCCTTAACCGTCTAAAATAGTCAAGGGACTAAACAGAAATATACAGTTGTGCTCTCGCTACTACAAAAAGTATCACAAGCAGTACATTCACTGATAAGTATTCAAGGAGACAGAAGCAGATTCTTTGGTGTGTTCAAAATGTAGCAAAACGTTGGTTTATTCTCTCCAGATTCAAGTAATGTGATGCAAAGCCGACACGTGTTTCGTCGTGTACAGTTGAGTCAACACGACTCTTCAGGGCTGATGGTACAAGAATAACATAGACAGGATCAGTAATGCCGTGGTCACATACTGCAAATGGTGACAAGGTGCAACCAACATGCAGTAGTAGCGTGCCACTGGGTTCGCACGTTATGATATCGTATGGTGAGGAGTTAAATAGAACTGGTACTTGTGTCACTCCAAGGCTGTGAGTGGTCGCCCTGGGTGATGGTGCACAATTGTGAGGTCTATTGGCATAATGCTTAGGTGTGTGATCATTTTTAGCAAAGAACACGGTGATCTTGCATTTCGAGGGTTCATGCAGTAGTGGAGCATTTAAAAAAATCAAAATCGGTGAGCTATTGTGTGGTGGTATAGGTGAGGGACTATAGCGGTAACATTAACGTGGTTTACCGACGATCTTTCTCCGTAGTGTTTGTGGGCATTCAAAAAGATCCGTTACCGCGCACGTTCTGAATTGTATGATTGGACAAAACATGCTGCTCTCTCTCGACGTAATGGGTTATTTACCTTGAAAATTAGTATATTCGTGGTGCTTATCGCTAGGTCTGGGCAACTATCCATATGTTGGACGTTACTTGTCGGAGAGAGACTGCAGGAAGAAGAATATAAAAAAAGGAGGATCATTAGAAAAGACATACTAAAGGGGGGAAGGGCATCTAATCTGTAGGATAGATGGCGGACAAAGAATAAGGTATTCTTACCACAATTCTAATGCGGCTACCCAGAAACGGTCTGTTCCTTTACGATAGTCACGTGGAAAAAGGCTTACACAATGGTAGTCTGCCTATCGAGTGTCACACTTCTCTGTGTATGTTCACTCTGTGTGACGGGGGATCGTAGGACATAATGAAGGGAGAAAAAAGGGGTATAGTAAGAGGAAATTCAAACGAGAATGGGCGCAATTAGCGACATGTCACATAAAAGGACGAATTGCTATTTTGGAGAAATAAGGTTGATACAGCACAACCTAAAAAGAAGTATCTGACTTTAATTATTTCCGGTTTTCCCTACTTAGAGGTGCATGATAGGGCATAATTAGCCAAACATATGATATTTCCTTGTATAAAGATAGGTATCTAAGTGTCTAGGTCTATACCGAGTGCGAACTATTGGAAATACCTGACTTTTTGTGAATCGTTTTATTGTTGCTAAAAGCGCATAATAGCGCATTGTTACGAAAAAACATCTAGTTTCCTTCTAAAAGCATGATTAGTCTCTTCATGTCTGTGGCAAAAGAAATACCTTGGTCCTGGTGTGTCAGGAGGTAGCCGGGAGGGGATCCGTTTTTTTCTTTATCTAAGGACTCGCTAGAGACTGGTACGTCTCTTAACAGGAGGTGCGCTGAAAAGCAGTAAGCGAAAGCGCGTGTAAAAATACTGGAAAGCCCAATACTATGGGCTTCAGAACAAAGTCGTTATTACAGCCGAAATTTGTTGCTGGTTACCTGTTGCTCTGGATCCCTCCTCCTGTAGTTCCCGGTCGCCGTCTCTCAGTACGGACACGTGACCGGATGGGAGGGATTATTTTGTAGAAAAAGGGACGAAGGTAGACATCAAAGATGTCTACGTAGCCCGTATTTTGGGAAAACGGGTGCGCCATCTTTAAATGGTTCAGAAGTCCTAGGACATATATGTATTCAGTTCTGTAAAGAAGTCGTTCCAGTAAAGAAAATGTACGAGGCTCACTTGAGAGGAAGGGAATCGGTAATGTGCACGCCCGCCTAAGATGGGGGGGCTTGATAAGTAGTTGATCAGTCAAAAACATCGAGAAGGCATCCTAAGAGTAGAGCGTTGGTGACATTGATGTCACGAATTCGTGAGCGTCTAATAATGTAGGACACCTATAGCTTGCGGCTGATGGTTTAAAAGAAGCATGTGATTGATTTGAAATAAACTTTAAAATTTATTGGAAAATTCTCTTATTCGCGAATGGGGAGGTGAGAATAGGAACATGCATGGCTTGCATAGTTGTGAACACAGGCCGCGTATTGGTCGTTAATGCGCACGTAGGTGCTAGGATCATAAGACCCAAACGAAGTAAAGATCGTCATTACAGTAAACTAAGAAGTTAGGTGTCACGTGCTTAATGGCCAAATATGCCGTGCTGTAACTTTATCATAAATTGTGATGGTCTCTGAAGGACAAGTGCCCACCCGCACCTTCCATACGTGATTGTGTCATTTTTTCAACGTATACAAAACATAATACAATTTGTTTCGCAGATCAACTACTCATTTCACAGTGATAGTCATAGGTATTAGAGAAGAAGTTATGTAGACCAATAATACATGAAAATATGCATTTACATGGTACACCCGTTCATGGAATCGTGTATGGACACAGTACATTGATAGTTATTTGTATTAACCTCATGGTGCATAGTCAGAGTATCTGAAAGTGTCCACATTCTCTAAAGTGAGTCCCTCGCTGATCAAAAAATTATCTGTACAGTACAGGTAGTGAACATCTTTATTATCCTCACCGTGCGTGGTAAGCGTATCAGGGAATGCCTGTATTTCATCTTACGAATTCCACGCTGATTTGATATTAGATTTACAGTAGTATCCAGTATAAGAAGGGGTCCCCCAGACGGCTGCCTAGTCGCCCAAGAAGAATTGAAGCTCAGGGTCGTAGTTGAGCCCCCGTTCCACGCATTGTAAACGCATGATCCAGGTGGCCTCCCTACGTCTGAGCTTCAGTTCGCGGTTGCCCCCTCTGATATCGAGGGGAATCACATCTATGCCGAAAACACGTACTCTGATATCATCTCCCAATGGTTGACATTCTGCTACGTGTAACGCCACAGGGTATTTGGGGTCTCTCCTCTGTATTGCTCTAATATGCTCTGAGATTCTTTCTTTGAATGCCCTGATGGTGCTGCCTACATAAATCTTTCCACATTGGCATTCGATTATGTATACTACAAATTTGGTCAAACACGTGATGTTGTGTTTGATCTTGTAGACAACCCCATCAGGACCTTCAAAAGTCTTGGTGCCATGTTTACCCCAAATGCACATGGAGCAAAACCCACATTTGTGGAAGCCAAGACCTCGTGTAGATAACCAGTCCCGAGCCGATGTGTACTGGGGGACTGTGGGGCTTAACTTGTTTCTCAGAGTAAAGCCCTTTCTATATGTGATAGATGGTCTGTTCGGAAGAAGCTCTTTAAGAGCAGGATCATCTGTTAGGATTTTCCAGTGTTTATGGAAACTCTTTTTGACATGATAATTCAGTGCATTGAATTCAGTAATTAATCTGATTTGTTGTTTGGAGGACTCAACCTCGGTACGTGCTTTCAGACAGTCTGGTCTAGAGATGACTCTGGATTTGCGTTCCGCTTTCAGAAGGGAGGAGCTCGAGTACCCTCTCTTTTTGAATCTGTTTTTCATGTTCATGATACAGTTGTCGAGTTCCATTGCCTCACTGCAGTTACGTTTGGCCCTTAGGAATTCTCCATATGGGATAGATCTTAACTGATGCTCAGGGTGAAAGCTTGAAGCGTGAAGAATAGAGTTACAGGCAGTGGGTTTCCTGAATAGTTTGGAATGTAATTGGTTGTTCTTCACGTAAAACTCAAGATCTAAGAATTCGATGTTGGTAAGGCTGTGGTGCATAGTGAAACTGATTTCCCATAGGTTGTTGTTTAGATACTTAAAGAAGGACTGCAGAAGTTCCTCAGATCCTGACCATAAGAGAAAACAGTCGTCAATGTAACGCCCCCAGTACACTATGTAGTCAATGTAAGGTCTGCCTTTGGTGCCCCAGATTAGGTCGGTTTCCAAGGCCCCCATGAAGAGATTCGCGAAGGAGGGTGAAAATTTCGAGCCCATGGCTACTCCCTTTTTCTGTCTGTACCAATTCCGATTGAAGATGAAAAAGTTGTTATCTAGTATAATCTTCATCATTTGTAACAGCATGTTAGTGTGTGCCCATAGTGAGGCGGGTCTGTTCGACAGAAGTTTGGTGATTGCACTGATGCCTATTTCAGGATTGATGCTGGTGTACAGCGACACCACATCTAAAGTTACCAGTCTCGTGCCTGGCTGCCACTCCAGGTCTGACATGATATTTAGTATGTGTTTTGAATCTTGTATAAAAGAAGGAAGATTTTTGACCAGAGGTCCCAAAAAGAGATCCACATATTCTGCGATTCTCTCGGTGGGGCCCCCAATCCCCGATACTATCGGTCTGCCTGGTGGAAATGGTAGATTTTTATGAACTTTAGGTAGAGTATACAGCCAAGGATACGTGGGTCTGAAGACTTTGAGATACATGTATTCATTGTCATCAAGTAGACCAGACTGTTTCCAGTTCAGTAGGAGTCCATTTAGTAGTATTGTTAATGGACCCATAGGATTATGGTTGATAGGCTCATAGCAAGAGTTTTCACTCAGTTGGCCAAGGACCTCATTGTTGTAGTCATTGAGATCCATGACCACCACATTGCCCCCTTTGTCCGCTTCCCTGATGATGATGTCGTGGTTGTCGCTAAGAGTAGAGAGTGCTGACCGTTCCCCCTTGGTCAGGTTATCTCTATATCTAAATTTGGTGTTAAGGTTCTTAATGTTGGTATTATTAAGATCCTCAAGGACATGTCTGTGGAATCTGTCAATGTTATTACCTCCCGCCAAAGTTGGAGTCCATTTGGATCTACTTTTGAGGCCACTCGTGATGCTGTAGTCTGTCTCGACATCAAGCTCCTCAAGGAGCCTTTCCATTTCAAGTGGACTGTCTTCCCTGTCTGTCAAAGAAAGAAGCAGGTGTGTGTCTTGCACATCTTTAATGGTCAAAGGTACATTATCAAATACAGTAGGGATGATTCTAGGTTGTTTCTGTACGTCTAGTGATCCAGCAAAGTGTTTCTTGAGTTTGAGACTGCGTGTGAATTTAAAGATATCGATTTTTGTTTGACAGATGTCGCCAGTGGAATAGGGATTGAAATTCAAACCTCTGCTAAGTAAGGATATCATATCAGTTGTCAAGGGAAATGAGGAGAGGTTGATCACTTGTACTGTGTCAACTAGTGTGGTTGGTTCCTCTGTGTCCCTGACCTCAATTTCCTGCGATACTCCTCGCTTGTCCCTGCGTTTCCCCCTGTGGGGCTTGGGTCTATGGCGGCCCTTAGTGGCTGGGTCCTGTGGCCTCTCCTTACTCGTTGCATCTCTAAAAAAAATGTTGAGTTATGCGGTTCTGCATTGGCCAGAATTTCGTTCTCTATATCACTGAGTCCAGTAGAACTCAGAGAAGTGGTGCTGGAACTAGCAGAGTTGGTGGTGGTGGTGGTTCTGCCGGTTTGTGAGCTTGTCTTAGGTTTTGGGATTAGGGAATCATATTTGCGATCAAAAGTGTAGATCCTGCCGTTCTTGTAGTCTGCCTCATCCCTTTTGATTTGACGTGCTTTTCTGCTCTGGATTTCGGATTGGTGTTTCAGAAGAATTTCATCCAGAATAGTGTAATTCTTAACGGTGGCCTCAGGTTTATTCAGGTCTTTGATCTCTTGTTCTACAATAGAGATTTCTGTTAGTAGTTGGGCGGTCTTTCGATCAGCACTCTCAATAAGAATGTCTATCAGTGTGATAGAGTTTTGAACCAAAGAGTCTTCCCATTTGGTCATGAGATCCCGGTCTAGATCATCATAGGTCGGGAAGATGTTGGACCTTAGTCCTCTGGGGACTAATTTTAGTTTCAAGTAATGTTTCAGGGTTGCCCCGTCCCACCAACGGGAGTTTTCTTGCTTTTTAAGTTTGTCAAGTTTAAAGAACTTGTCCCTTAAACCCTCTACTCGTGCAGGACCTGCCGTGGCTGATGCCTGGTGTGTGGGCATGCCCTTGGCCAGGTTCTCAAAGAGATCTGCTGCTGCTTTAGCCCTGTCCATGGTGTGGTGGACAGCTGAATAGGTCAAAGTAAGATCTGATGGTTCAAACAGTAACGTGGAGGCGCCCAATCTGCAAACTCAAGAAACACTTTAGTGGGGTTTTTAGAAAATCAGATCACTCAGGCGCACTGCCTCGGTTTAGACGTTACAGAGTATAGATTGACAAGTAGAAATGTAGTGCGTGAAGAGCAGACGGAAAAACACCCTTAACCGTCTAAAATAGTCAAGGGACTAAACAGAAATATACAGTTGTGCTCTCGCTACTACAAAAAGTATCACAAGCAGTACATTCACTGATAAGTATTCAAGGAGACAGAAGCAGATTCTTTGGTGTGTTCAAAATGTAGCAAAACGTTGGTTTATTCTCTCCAGATTCAAGTAATGTGATGCAAAGCCGACACGTGTTTCGTCGTGTACAGTTGAGTCAACACGACTCTTCAGGGCTGATGGTACAAGAATAACATAGACAGGATCAGTAATGCCGTGGTCACATACTGCAAATGGTGACAAGGTGCAACCAACATGCAGTAGTAGCGTGCCACTGGGTTCGCACGTTATGATATCGTATGGTGAGGAGTTAAATAGAACTGGTACTTGTGTCACTCCAAGGCTGTGAGTGGTCGCCCTGGGTGATGGTGCACAATTGTGAGGTCTATTGGCATAATGCTTAGGTGTGTGATCATTTTTAGCAAAGAACACGGTGATCTTGCATTTCGAGGGTTCATGCAGTAGTGGAGCATTTAAAAAAATCAAAATCGGTGAGCTATTGTGTGGTGGTATAGGTGAGGGACTATAGCGGTAACATTAACGTGGTTTACCGACGATCTTTCTCCGTAGTGTTTGTGGGCATTCAAAAAGATCCGTTACCGCGCACGTTCTGAATTGTATGATTGGACAAAACATGCTGCTCTCTCTCGACGTAATGGGTTATTTACCTTGAAAATTAGTATATTCGTGGTGCTTATCGCTAGGTCTGGGCAACTATCCATATGTTGGACGTTACTTGTCGGAGAGAGACTGCAGGAAGAAGAATATAAAAAAAGGAGGATCATTAGAAAAGACATACTAAAGGGGGGAAGGGCATCTAATCTGTAGGATAGATGGCGGACAAAGAATAAGGTATTCTTACCACAATTCTAATGCGGCTACCCAGAAACGGTCTGTTCCTTTACGATAGTCACGTGGAAAAAGGCTTACACAATGGTAGTCTGCCTATCGAGTGTCACACTTCTCTGTGTATGTTCACTCTGTGTGACGGGGGATCGTAGGACATAATGAAGGGAGAAAAAAGGGGTATAGTAAGAGGAAATTCAAACGAGAATGGGCGCAATTAGCGACATGTCACATAAAAGGACGAATTGCTATTTTGGAGAAATAAGGTTGATACAGCACAACCTAAAAAGAAGTATCTGACTTTAATTATTTCCGGTTTTCCCTACTTAGAGGTGCATGATAGGGCATAATTAGCCAAACATATGATATTTCCTTGTATAAAGATAGGTATCTAAGTGTCTAGGTCTATACCGAGTGCGAACTATTGGAAATACCTGACTTTTTGTGAATCGTTTTATTGTTGCTAAAAGCGCATAATAGCGCATTGTTACGAAAAAACATCTAGTTTCCTTCTAAAAGCATGATTAGTCTCTTCATGTCTGTGGCAAAAGAAATACCTTGGTCCTGGTGTGTCAGGAGGTAGCCGGGAGGGGATCCGTTTTTTTCTTTATCTAAGGACTCGCTAGAGACTGGTACGTCTCTTAACAGGAGGTGCGCTGAAAAGCAGTAAGCGAAAGCGCGTGTAAAAATACTGGAAAGCCCAATACTATGGGCTTCAGAACAAAGTCGTTATTACAGCCGAAATTTGTTGCTGGTTACCTGTTGCTCTGGATCCCTCCTCCTGTAGTTCCCGGTCGCCGTCTCTCAGTACGGACACGTGACCGGATGGGAGGGATTATTTTGTAGAAAAAGGGACGAAGGTAGACATCAAAGATGTCTACGTAGCCCGTATTTTGGGAAAACGGGTGCGCCATCTTTAAATGGTTCATGTCAGACCTGGAGTGGCAGCCAGGCACGAGACTGGTAACTTTAGATGTGGTGTCGCTGTACACCAGCATCAATCCTGAAATAGGCATCAGTGCAATCACCAAACTTCTGTCGAACAGACCCGCCTCACTATGGGCACACACTAACATGCTGTTACAAATGATGAAGATTATACTAGATAACAACTTTTTCATCTTCAATCGGAATTGGTACAGACAGAAAAAGGGAGTAGCCATGGGCTCGAAATTTTCACCCTCCTTCGCGAATCTCTTCATGGGGGCCTTGGAAACCGACCTAATCTGGGGCACCAAAGGCAGACCTTACATTGACTACATAGTGTACTGGGGGCGTTACATTGACGACTGTTTTCTCTTATGGTCAGGATCTGAGGAACTTCTGCAGTCCTTCTTTAAGTATCTAAACAACAACCTATGGGAAATCAGTTTCACTATGCACCACAGCCTTACCAACATCGAATTCTTAGATCTTGAGTTTTACGTGAAGAACAACCAATTACATTCCAAACTATTCAGGAAACCCACTGCCTGTAACTCTATTCTTCACGCTTCAAGCTTTCACCCTGAGCATCAGTTAAGATCTATCCCATATGGAGAATTCCTAAGGGCCAAACGTAACTGCAGTGAGGCAATGGAACTCGACAACTGTATCATGAACATGAAAAACAGATTCAAAAAGAGAGGGTACTCGAGCTCCTCCCTTCTGAAAGCGGAACGCAAATCCAGAGTCATCTCTAGACCAGACTGTCTGAAAGCACGTACCGAGGTTGAGTCCTCCAAACAACAAATCAGATTAATTACTGAATTCAATGCACTGAATTATCATGTCAAAAAGAGTTTCCATAAACACTGGAAAATCCTAACAGATGATCCTGCTCTTAAAGAGCTTCTTCCGAACAGACCATCTATCACATATAGAAAGGGCTTTACTCTGAGAAACAAGTTAAGCCCCACAGTCCCCCAGTACACATCGGCTCGGGACTGGTTATCTACACGAGGTCTTGGCTTCCACAAATGTGGGTTTTGCTCCATGTGCATTTGGGGTAAACATGGCACCAAGACTTTTGAAGGTCCTGATGGGGTTGTCTACAAGATCAAACACAACATCACGTGTTTGACCAAATTTGTAGTATACATAATCGAATGCCAATGTGGAAAGATTTATGTAGGCAGCACCATCAGGGCATTCAAAGAAAGAATCTCAGAGCATATTAGAGCAATACAGAGGAGAGACCCCAAATACCCTGTGGCGTTACACGTAGCAGAATGTCAACCATTGGGAGATGATATCAGAGTACGTGTTTTCGGCATAGATGTGATTCCCCTCGATATCAGAGGGGGCAACCGCGAACTGAAGCTCAGACGTAGGGAGGCCACCTGGATCATGCGTTTACAATGCGTGGAACGGGGGCTCAACTACGACCCTGAGCTTCAATTCTTCTTGGGCGACTAGGCAGCCGTCTGGGGGACCCCTTCTTATACTGGATACTACTGTAAATCTAATATCAAATCAGCGTGGAATTCGTAAGATGAAATACAGGCATTCCCTGATACGCTTACCACGCACGGTGAGGATAATAAAGATGTTCACTACCTGTACTGTACAGATAATTTTTTGATCAGCGAGGGACTCACTTTAGAGAATGTGGACACTTTCAGATACTCTGACTATGCACCATGAGGTTAATACAAATAACTATCAATGTACTGTGTCCATACACGATTCCATGAACGGGTGTACCATGTAAATGCATATTTTCATGTATTATTGGTCTACATAACTTCTTCTCTAATACCTATGACTATCACTGTGAAATGAGTAGTTGATCTGCGAAACAAATTGTATTATGTTTTGTATACGTTGAAAAAATGACACAATCACGTATGGAAGGTGCGGGTGGGCACTTGTCCTTCAGAGACCATCACAATTTATGATAAAGTTACAGCACGGCATATTTGGCCATTAAGCACGTGACACCTAACTTCTTAGTTTACTGTAATGACGATCTTTACTTCGTTTGGGTCTTATGATCCTAGCACCTACGTGCGCATTAACGACCAATACGCGGCCTGTGTTCACAACTATGCAAGCCATGCATGTTCCTATTCTCACCTCCCCATTCGCGAATAAGAGAATTTTCCAATAAATTTTAAAGTTTATTTCAAATCAATCACATGCTTCTTTTAAACCATCAGCCGCAAGCTATAGGTGTCCTACATTATTAGACGCTCACGAATTCGTGACATCAATGTCACCAACGCTCTACTCTTAGGATGCCTTCTCGATGTTTTTGACTGATCAACTACTTATCAAGCCCCCCCATCTTAGGCGGGCGTGCACATTACCGATTCCCTTCCTCTCAAGTGAGCCTCGTACATTTTCTTTACTGGAACGACTTCTTTACAGAACTGAATACATATATGTCCTAGGACTTCTGAACCATTTAAAGATGGCGCACCCGTTTTCCCAAAATACGGGCTACGTAGACATCTTTGATGTCTACCTTCGTCCCTTTTTCTACAAAATAATCCCTCCCATCCGGTCACGTGTCCGTACTGAGAGACGGCGACCGGGAACTACAGGAGGAGGGATCCAGAGCAACAGGTAACCAGCAACAAATTTCGGCTGTAATAACGACTTTGTTCTGAAGCCCATAGTATTGGGCTTTCCAGTATTTTTACACGCGCTTTCGCTTACTGCTTTTCAGCGCACCTCCTGTTAAGAGACGTACCAGTCTCTAGCGAGTCCTTAGATAAAGAAAAAAACGGATCCCCTCCCGGCTACCTCCTGACACACCAGGACCAAGGTATTTCTTTTGCCACAGACATGAAGAGACTAATCATGCTTTTAGAAGGAAACTAGATGTTTTTTCGTAACAATGCGCTATTATGCGCTTTTAGCAACAATAAAACGATTCACAAAAAGTCAGGTATTTCCAATAGTTCGCACTCGGTATAGACCTAGACACTTAGATACCTATCTTTATACAAGGAAATATCATATGTTTGGCTAATTATGCCCTATCATGCACCTCTAAGTAGGGAAAACCGGAAATAATTAAAGTCAGATACTTCTTTTTAGGTTGTGCTGTATCAACCTTATTTCTCCAAAATAGCAATTCGTCCTTTTATGTGACATGTCGCTAATTGCGCCCATTCTCGTTTGAATTTCCTCTTACTATACCCCTTTTTTCTCCCTTCATTATGTCCTACGATCCCCCGTCACACAGAGTGAACATACACAGAGAAGTGTGACACTCGATAGGCAGACTACCATTGTGTAAGCCTTTTTCCACGTGACTATCGTAAAGGAACAGACCGTTTCTGGGTAGCCGCATTAGAATTGTGGTAAGAATACCTTATTCTTTGTCCGCCATCTATCCTACAGATTAGATGCCCTTCCCCCCTTTAGTATGTCTTTTCTAATGATCCTCCTTTTTTTATATTCTTCTTCCTGCAGTCTCTCTCCGACAAGTAACGTCCAACATATGGATAGTTGCCCAGACCTAGCGATAAGCACCACGAATATACTAATTTTCAAGGTAAATAACCCATTACGTCGAGAGAGAGCAGCATGTTTTGTCCAATCATACAATTCAGAACGTGCGCGGTAACGGATCTTTTTGAATGCCCACAAACACTACGGAGAAAGATCGTCGGTAAACCACGTTAATGTTACCGCTATAGTCCCTCACCTATACCACCACACAATAGCTCACCGATTTTGATTTTTTTAAATGCTCCACTACTGCATGAACCCTCGAAATGCAAGATCACCGTGTTCTTTGCTAAAAATGATCACACACCTAAGCATTATGCCAATAGACCTCACAATTGTGCACCATCACCCAGGGCGACCACTCACAGCCTTGGAGTGACACAAGTACCAGTTCTATTTAACTCCTCACCATACGATATCATAACGTGCGAACCCAGTGGCACGCTACTACTGCATGTTGGTTGCACCTTGTCACCATTTGCAGTATGTGACCACGGCATTACTGATCCTGTCTATGTTATTCTTGTACCATCAGCCCTGAAGAGTCGTGTTGACTCAACTGTACACGACGAAACACGTGTCGGCTTTGCATCACATTACTTGAATCTGGAGAGAATAAACCAACGTTTTGCTACATTTTGAACACACCAAAGAATCTGCTTCTGTCTCCTTGAATACTTATCAGTGAATGTACTGCTTGTGATACTTTTTGTAGTAGCGAGAGCACAACTGTATATTTCTGTTTAGTCCCTTGACTATTTTAGACGGTTAAGGGTGTTTTTCCGTCTGCTCTTCACGCACTACATTTCTACTTGTCAATCTATACTCTGTAACGTCTAAACCGAGGCAGTGCGCCTGAGTGATCTGATTTTCTAAAAACCCCACTAAAGTGTTTCTTGAGTTTGCAGATTGGGCGCCTCCACGTTACTGTTTGAACCATCAGATCTTACTTTGACCTATTCAGCTGTCCACCACACCATGGACAGGGCTAAAGCAGCAGCAGATCTCTTTGAGAACCTGGCCAAGGGCATGCCCACACACCAGGCATCAGCCACGGCAGGTCCTGCACGAGTAGAGGGTTTAAGGGACAAGTTCTTTAAACTTGAGAAACTTAAAAAGCAAGAAAACTCCCGTTGGTGGGACGGGGCAACCCTGAAACATTACTTGAAACTAAAATTAGTCCCCAGAGGACTAAGGTCCAACATCTTCCCGACCTATGATGATCTAGACCGGGATCTCATGACCAAATGGGAAGACTCTTTGGTTCAAAACTCTATCACACTGATAGACATTCTTATTGAGAGTGCTGATCGAAAGACCGCCCAACTACTAACAGAAATCTCTATTGTAGAACAAGAGATCAAAGACCTGAATAAACCTGAGGCCACCGTTAAGAATTACACTATTCTGGATGAAATTCTTCTGAAACACCAATCCGAAATCCAGAGCAGAAAAGCACGTCAAATCAAAAGGGATGAGGCAGACTACAAGAACGGCAGGATCTACACTTTTGATCGCAAATATGATTCCCTAATCCCAAAACCTAAGACAAGCTCACAAACCGGCAGAACCACCACCACCACCAACTCTGCTAGTTCCAGCACCACTTCTCTGAGTTCTACTGGACTCAGTGATATAGAGAACGAAATTCTGGCCAATGCAGAACCGCATAACTCAACATTTTTTTTAGAGATGCAACGAGTAAGGAGAGGCCACAGGACCCAGCCACTAAGGGCCGCCATAGACCCAAGCCCCACAGGGGGAAACGCAGGGACAAGCGAGGAGTATCGCAGGAAATTGAGGTCAGGGACACAGAGGAACCAACCACACTAGTTGACACAGTACAAGTGATCAACCTCTCCTCATTTCCCTTGACAACTGATATGATATCCTTACTTAGCAGAGGTTTGAATTTCAATCCCTATTCCACTGGCGACATCTGTCAAACAAAAATCGATATCTTTAAATTCACACGCAGTCTCAAACTCAAGAAACACTTTGCTGGATCACTAGACGTACAGAAACAACCTAGAATCATCCCTACTGTATTTGATAATGTACCTTTGACCATTAAAGATGTGCAAGACACACACCTGCTTCTTTCTTTGACAGACAGGGAAGACAGTCCACTTGAAATGGAAAGGCTCCTTGAGGAGCTTGATGTCGAGACAGACTACAGCATCACGAGTGGCCTCAAAAGTAGATCCAAATGGACTCCAACTTTGGCGGGAGGTAATAACATTGACAGATTCCACAGACATGTCCTTGAGGATCTTAATAATACCAACATTAAGAACCTTAACACCAAATTTAGATATAGAGATAACCTGACCAAGGGGGAACGGTCAGCACTCTCTACTCTTAGCGACAACCACGACATCATCATCAGGGAAGCGGACAAAGGGGGCAATGTGGTGGTCATGGATCTCAATGACTACAACAATGAGGTCCTTGGCCAACTGAGTGAAAACTCTTGCTATGAGCCTATCAACCATAATCCTATGGGTCCATTAACAATACTACTAAATGGACTCCTACTGAACTGGAAACAGTCTGGTCTACTTGATGACAATGAATACATGTATCTCAAAGTCTTCAGACCCACGTATCCTTGGCTGTATACTCTACCTAAAGTTCATAAAAATCTACCATTTCCACCAGGCAGACCGATAGTATCGGGGATTGGGGGCCCCACCGAGAGAATCGCAGAATATGTGGATCTCTTTTTGGGACCTCTGGTCAAAAATCTTCCTTCTTTTATACAAGATTCAAAACACATACTAAATATCATGTCAGACCTGGAGTGGCAGCCAGGCACGAGACTGGTAACTTTAGATGTGGTGTCGCTGTACACCAGCATCAATCCTGAAATAGGCATCAGTGCAATCACCAAACTTCTGTCGAACAGACCCGCCTCACTATGGGCACACACTAACATGCTGTTACAAATGATGAAGATTATACTAGATAACAACTTTTTCATCTTCAATCGGAATTGGCACAGACAGAAAAAGGGAGTAGCCATGGGCTCGAAATTTTCACCCTCCTTCGCGAATCTCTTCATGGGGGCCTTGGAAACCGACCTAATCTGGGGCACCAAAGGCAGACCTTACATTGACTACATAGTGTACTGGGGGCGTTACATTGACGACTGTTTTCTCTTATGGTCAGGATCTGAGGAACTTCTGCAGTCCTTCTTTAAGTATCTAAACAACAACCTATGGGAAATCAGTTTCACTATGCACCACAGCCTTACCAACATCGAATTCTTAGATCTTGAGTTTTACGTGAAGAACAACCAATTACATTCCAAACTATTCAGGAAACCCACTGCCTGTAACTCTATTCTTCACGCTTCAAGCTTTCACCCTGAGCATCAGTTAAGATCTATCCCATATGGAGAATTCCTAAGGGCCAAACGTAACTGCAGTGAGGCAATGGAACTCGACAACTGTATCATGAACATGAAAAACAGATTCAAAAAGAGAGGGTACTCGAGCTCCTCCCTTCTGAAAGCGGAACGCAAATCCAGAGTCATCTCTAGACCAGACTGTCTGAAAGCACGTACCGAGGTTGAGTCCTCCAAACAACAAATCAGATTAATTACTGAATTCAATGCACTGAATTATCATGTCAAAAAGAGTTTCCATAAACACTGGAAAATCCTAACAGATGATCCTGCTCTTAAAGAGCTTCTTCCGAACAGACCATCTATCACATATAGAAAGGGCTTTACTCTGAGAAACAAGTTAAGCCCCACAGTCCCCCAGTACACATCGGCTCGGGACTGGTTATCTACACGAGGTCTTGGCTTCCACAAATGTGGGTTTTGCTCCATGTGCATTTGGGGTAAACATGGCACCAAGACTTTTGAAGGTCCTGATGGGGTTGTCTACAAGATCAAACACAACATCACGTGTTTGACCAAATTTGTAGTATACATAATCGAATGCCAATGTGGAAAGATTTATGTAGGCAGCACCATCAGGGCATTCAAAGAAAGAATCTCAGAGCATATTAGAGCAATACAGAGGAGAGACCCCAAATACCCTGTGGCGTTACACGTAGCAGAATGTCAACCATTGGGAGATGATATCAGAGTACGTGTTTTCGGCATAGATGTGATTCCCCTCGATATCAGAGGGGGCAACCGCGAACTGAAGCTCAGACGTAGGGAGGCCACCTGGATCATGCGTTTACAATGCGTGGAACGGGGGCTCAACTACGACCCTGAGCTTCAATTCTTCTTGGGCGACTAGGCAGCCGTCTGGGGGACCCCTTCTTATACTGGATACTACTGTAAATCTAATATCAAATCAGCGTGGAATTCGTAAGATGAAATACAGGCATTCCCTGATACGCTTACCACGCACGGTGAGGATAATAAAGATGTTCACTACCTGTACTGTACAGATAATTTTTTGATCAGCGAGGGACTCACTTTAGAGAATGTGGACACTTTCAGATACTCTGACTATGCACCATGAGGTTAATACAAATAACTATCAATGTACTGTGTCCATACACGATTCCATGAACGGGTGTACCATGTAAATGCATATTTTCATGTATTATTGGTCTACATAACTTCTTCTCTAATACCTATGACTATCACTGTGAAATGAGTAGTTGATCTGCGAAACAAATTGTATTATGTTTTGTATACGTTGAAAAAATGACACAATCACGTATGGAAGGTGCGGGTGGGCACTTGTCCTTCAGAGACCATCACAATTTATGATAAAGTTACAGCACGGCATATTTGGCCATTAAGCACGTGACACCTAACTTCTTAGTTTACTGTAATGACGATCTTTACTTCGTTTGGGTCTTATGATCCTAGCACCTACGTGCGCATTAACGACCAATACGCGGCCTGTGTTCACAACTATGCAAGCCATGCATGTTCCTATTCTCACCTCCCCATTCGCGAATAAGAGAATTTTCCAATAAATTTTAAAGTTTATTTCAAATCAATCACATGCTTCTTTTAAACCATCAGCCGCAAGCTATAGGTGTCCTACATTATTAGACGCTCACGAATTCGTGACATCAATGTCACCAACGCTCTACTCTTAGGATGCCTTCTCGATGTTTTTGACTGATCAACTACTTATCAAGCCCCCCCATCTTAGGCGGGCGTGCACATTACCGATTCCCTTCCTCTCAAGTGAGCCTCGTACATTTTCTTTACTGGAACGACTTCTTTACAGAACTGAATACATATATGTCCTAGGACTTCTGAACCATTTAAAGATGGCGCACCCGTTTTCCCAAAATACGGGCTACGTAGACATCTTTGATGTCTACCTTCGTCCCTTTTTCTACAAAATAATCCCTCCCATCCGGTCACGTGTCCGTACTGAGAGACGGCGACCGGGAACTACAGGAGGAGGGATCCAGAGCAACAGGTAACCAGCAACAAATTTCGGCTGTAATAACGACTTTGTTCTGAAGCCCATAGTATTGGGCTTTCCAGTATTTTTACACGCGCTTTCGCTTACTGCTTTTCAGCGCACCTCCTGTTAAGAGACGTACCAGTCTCTAGCGAGTCCTTAGATAAAGAAAAAAACGGATCCCCTCCCGGCTACCTCCTGACACACCAGGACCAAGGTATTTCTTTTGCCACAGACATGAAGAGACTAATCATGCTTTTAGAAGGAAACTAGATGTTTTTTCGTAACAATGCGCTATTATGCGCTTTTAGCAACAATAAAACGATTCACAAAAAGTCAGGTATTTCCAATAGTTCGCACTCGGTATAGACCTAGACACTTAGATACCTATCTTTATACAAGGAAATATCATATGTTTGGCTAATTATGCCCTATCATGCACCTCTAAGTAGGGAAAACCGGAAATAATTAAAGTCAGATACTTCTTTTTAGGTTGTGCTGTATCAACCTTATTTCTCCAAAATAGCAATTCGTCCTTTTATGTGACATGTCGCTAATTGCGCCCATTCTCGTTTGAATTTCCTCTTACTATACCCCTTTTTTCTCCCTTCATTATGTCCTACGATCCCCCGTCACACAGAGTGAACATACACAGAGAAGTGTGACACTCGATAGGCAGACTACCATTGTGTAAGCCTTTTTCCACGTGACTATCGTAAAGGAACAGACCGTTTCTGGGTAGCCGCATTAGAATTGTGGTAAGAATACCTTATTCTTTGTCCGCCATCTATCCTACAGATTAGATGCCCTTCCCCCCTTTAGTATGTCTTTTCTAATGATCCTCCTTTTTTTATATTCTTCTTCCTGCAGTCTCTCTCCGACAAGTAACGTCCAACATATGGATAGTTGCCCAGACCTAGCGATAAGCACCACGAATATACTAATTTTCAAGGTAAATAACCCATTACGTCGAGAGAGAGCAGCATGTTTTGTCCAATCATACAATTCAGAACGTGCGCGGTAACGGATCTTTTTGAATGCCCACAAACACTACGGAGAAAGATCGTCGGTAAACCACGTTAATGTTACCGCTATAGTCCCTCACCTATACCACCACACAATAGCTCACCGATTTTGATTTTTTTAAATGCTCCACTACTGCATGAACCCTCGAAATGCAAGATCACCGTGTTCTTTGCTAAAAATGATCACACACCTAAGCATTATGCCAATAGACCTCACAATTGTGCACCATCACCCAGGGCGACCACTCACAGCCTTGGAGTGACACAAGTACCAGTTCTATTTAACTCCTCACCATACGATATCATAACGTGCGAACCCAGTGGCACGCTACTACTGCATGTTGGTTGCACCTTGTCACCATTTGCAGTATGTGACCACGGCATTACTGATCCTGTCTATGTTATTCTTGTACCATCAGCCCTGAAGAGTCGTGTTGACTCAACTGTACACGACGAAACACGTGTCGGCTTTGCATCACATTACTTGAATCTGGAGAGAATAAACCAACGTTTTGCTACATTTTGAACACACCAAAGAATCTGCTTCTGTCTCCTTGAATACTTATCAGTGAATGTACTGCTTGTGATACTTTTTGTAGTAGCGAGAGCACAACTGTATATCAATAAGAACCTAAACAGCGACTAAAAAACTCAAAACAATTGTGGAGTAATGAGGCTACTGCCTCGGTATCCAAAAACTCATCACTGTCAGAAGGCATCTGACAGACAAGAAAAGACACAGACCTGGGAGCTGACGTCAGACAGCAGGCACCGAGCGCCTCGAAGCTACAGGCACCGAGGGCCTCGAAGCTGCAGGCACCGGCATGAGGCGCAGGGTGAATGCATTCTAATGTCTATAGGTGCAAGAAGGAGACACTTTACACTGAGCCCGAACAAAAGAAACCCCTATAAATACCTGTCAGCCCCTGAGAGGGGGGGTCGAGCTGTCCTGGACGAGGCAGAGGTTCACAGAGGGGGGGGCGGGGGCCAGGGGGGCGCCTCCACCCCGGGCCTCAGGGGAGGCCTCGGCTGCTGCGCCTGGAGATGAAAGAAGAAGGTCGAATCCCACAGAACCAGGGCTATAAAGACTGTGCCTGTGGCTCCCTCTCAGCCTGTGGATCCCTCTCAGCCTGTGGCTCCCTCTCAGCCTGTGGATCCCTCTCAGCCTGTGGCTCCCTCTCAGCCTGTGGATCCCTCTCAGCCTGTGGCTCCCTCTCAGCCTGTGGATCCCTCTCAGCCTGTGGATCCCTCTCAGCCTGTGGCTCCCTCCCAGCCTGTGGATCCCTCTCAGCTGTGGATCCCTCTCAGCCTGTGGCTCCCTCTCAGCCTGTGGATCCCTCTCAGCTGTGGATCCCTCTCAGCCTGTGGCTCCCTCTCAGCCTGTGGATCCCTCTCAGCCTGTGGATCCCTCTCAGCCTGTGGATCCCTCGCAGCCTGTGGCTCCCTCTCAGCCTGTGGATCCCTCGCAGCCTGTGGATCCCTCTCAGCCTGTGGATCCCTCTCAGCCTGTGGCTCCCTCACAGCCTGTGGCTCCCTCTCAGCCTGTGGCTCCCTCTCAGCCTGTGGATCCCTCTCAGCCTGTGGATCCCTCTCAGCCTGTGGCTCCCTCCCAGCCTGTGGATCCCTCTCAGCTGTGGATCCCTCTCAGCCTGTGGCTCCCTCTCAGCCTGTGGATCCCTCTCAGCTGTGGATCCCTCTCAGCCTGTGGCTCCCTCTCAGCCTGTGGATCCCTCTCAGCCTGTGGATCCCTCGCAGCCTGTGGCTCCCTCTCAGCCTGTGGATCCCTCGCAGCCTGTGGATCCCTCTCAGCCTGTGGATCCCTCTCAGCCTGTGGATCCCTCTCAGCCCGTGGCTCCCTCTCAGCCTGTGGATCCCTCTCAGCCTGTGGATCCCTCCCAGCCTGTGGCTCCCTCTCAGCCTGTGGCTCCCTCTCAGCCTGTGGATCCCTCGCAGCCTGTGGATCCCTCTCAGCCTGTGGATCCCTCTCAGCCTGTGGATCCCTCGCAGCCTGTGGTGCCAGGCGCTCCCACACTCCCTGGCACTGGCTTCTGATCCTCTGCAGCCTCCGAGGCCGGTGCCCGGTGCCCAGGGCTCGGCTGGCATGAGGCCAGAGACACGTCACCAGAGACGCCCTGAAACCGCCTCAATGTGCAGACTGAAGCTGTTTCTGTCATTAACACACAGGACACATCTCTACAGGAGGGACTCGTTTGGTGAAGTCGCTGCTGACGTGTCTGTCCCGTGAAGCGCCCACGTGCCTGGAATATCTTTAAGAGGCGCTCATTAAACTCCTCAAGGCCGCGCAATGATGCTGAGGACTCAGAGGGATCCTGTCCTTTGAACGCAGCAGCGGGCAACACCTCCACAGCCTCCACAGCCTCCACAGCCTCCCCATCCTCCTCACCCTCCACAGCCTCCACAGCCTCCACAGCCTCCTCAGCCTCCCCATCCTCCTCAGCCTCCACAGCCTCCACAGCCTCCACAGCATCCACAGCATCCCCAGCCTCCTCAGCCTCCCCATCCTCCTCAGCCTCCACAGCCTCACAGCCTCCACAGCACCCACAGCCTCCACAGCCTCCACAGCCTCCACAGCCTCCACAGCATCCACAGCCTCCACAGCCCCCACAGTCTCCACAGCATCCACAGCCTCCACAGCCTCCACAACATCCACAGCCTCCACAGCCCCCACAGTCTCCACAGCATCCACAGCCTCCACACCCTCCATAGCCTCCACAGCCTCCACAGCATCCACAGCCTCCACACCCCCCACAGTCTCCACAGCATCCACAGCCTCCACAGCCTCCACAGCCTCCACAGCCTCCACAGCCCTCACAGCCTCCCCAGCCTTCACAACCTCCACAACCTCCACAGCCTCCACAGCCTCCACAGCATCCACAGCCTCCACAGCCCCCACAGTCTCCACAGCATCCACAGCCTCCACAGCCTCCACAGCATCCACAGCCTCCACAGCCCCCACAGTCTCCACAGCATCCACAGCCTCCACAGCCTCAACAGCATCCACAGCCTCCACAGCCCCCACAGTCTCCACAGCCTCCACAGCCTCCACAGCATCCACAGCCTCTACAGCCTCCACAGCCCCCACAGTCTCCACAGCATCCACAGCCTCCACAGCCTCCACAGCATCCACAGCCTCCACAGCCCCCACAGTCTCCACAGCATCCACAGCCTCCACAGCCTCCACAGCATCCACAGCCTCCACAGCCCCCACAGTCTCCACAGCATCCACAGCCTCCACAGCCTCCACAGCATCCACAGCCTCCACAGCCACCACAGTCTCCACAGCATCCACAGCCTCCACAGCCTCCACAGCATCCACAGCATCCACAGCATCCACAGCCTCCACGGCCCCCACAGTCTCCACAGCATCCACAGCCTCCACAGTCTCCACCGCCTCCACACCCTCCACAGCCTCCACAGCCTCACAGCCTGCACAGCCTCCTCAGCCTCCACAGCACCCACAGTCTCCACAGCATCCAGAGCCTCCACAGCCTCCACAGCATCCACAGCCTCCACAGCCACCACAGTCTCCACAGCATCCACAGTCTCCACAGCCTCCACAGCCTCCACAGCATCCACAGCCCCCACAGTCTCCACAGCCTCCACACCCTCCACAGCCTCACAGCCTCCTCAGCCTCCTCAGCCTCACACAGCCTCACAGCCTACACAGCCCCCACGGCCTCCACAGCCTCCACAGCCTCCACAGCCTCCACAGAACCCACAGTCTCCACAGCATCCACAGCCTCCACAGCCTTCACAGCATCCACAGCCTCCACAGCCCCCACAGTCTCCACAGCATCCACAGCTTCCACAGCATCTACAGCCTCCACAGCCCCCACAGTCTCCACAGCATCAACAGCCTCCACAGCCTCCACAGCCTCCACAGCCTCACAGCCTCCACAGCCTCCACAGCCTCCACGGCCTCCACAGCATCCACAGCCTCCACAGCCACCAGAGCATCCACAGCCTCCACAGCCTCCACAGCATCCACAGCCTCCACACCCTCCACAGCCTCACAGCCTGCACAGCCTCCTCAGCCTCCTCAGCCTCACACAGCCTCCTCAGCCTCCACAGCCTCCACAGCCTCCACAGCACACACAGTCTCCACAGCCTCCACACCCTCCACAGCCTCCACAGCATCCACAGCCTCCACAGCCCCCACAGTCTCCACAGCATCCACAGCCTCCACAGCCTTCACAGCATCCACAGCCTCCACAGCCCCCACAGTCTCCACAGCATCCACAGCCTCCACAGCCTCCACAGCATCCACAGCCTCCACAGCCTCACAGCCTCCACAGCCTCCACAGCCTCCACGGCCTCCACAGCATCCACAGCCTCCACAGCCACCAGAGCATCCACAGCCTCCACAGCCTCCACAGCATCCACAGCATCCACAGCCTCCACGGCCCCCACAGTCTCCACAGCATCCACAGCCTCCACAGCCTCCACAGCATCCACAGCCCCCACAGTCTCCACCGCCTCCACACCCTCCACAGCCTCCACAGCCTCACAGCCTGCACAGCCTCCTCAGCCTCCACAGCCCCCACAGTCTCCACAGCATCCACAGCCTCCACAGCCTCCACAGCATCCACAGCCTCCACAGCCCCCACAATCTCCACAGCATCCACAGCCTCCACAGCCTCCACAGCATCCACAGCCTCCACAGCCACCACAGTCTCCACAGCATCCACAGCCTCCACAGCATCCACAGCCCCCAGAGTCTCCCTAGCATCCACAGCCTCCACAGCCTCCACAGCATCCACAACCCCCACAGTCTCCACAGCCTCCACAACCTCCACAGCCTCCACAGCCTCACAGCCTGCACAGCCTCCTCAGCCTCCACAGCCTCCACAGCCTCCACAGCACCCACAGTCTCCACAGCCTCCACAGCCTCCACAGTACCCACAGTCTCCACAGCCTCCACACCCTCACAGCCTGCACAGCCTCCTCAGCCTCCACAGCCTCCACAGCCTCCACAGCACCCACAGTCTCCACAGCCTCCACAGCATCCACAGCCTCCACAGCCTCCACAGAACCCACAGTCTCCACAGCCTCCACACCCTCCACAGCCCCCACAGTCTCCACACCATCCACAGCCTCCACAGCCTCCACAGCATCCACAGCCCCCACAGCCACCACAGCCACCACAGTCTCCACAGCATCCACAGTCTCCACAGCCTCCTCAGCCTCCACAGCCTCCACAGCCTCCACAGAACCCACAGTCTCCACAGCCTCCACACCCTCCACAGCCTCCACAGCCTCCACAGCATCCACAGCCTCCACAGCCCCCACAGTCTCCACACCATCCACAGCCTCCACAGCCACCACAGCCACCACAGTCTCCACAGCATCAACAGCCTCCACAGCCTCCGCAGCATCCACAGCCCCCACAGTCTCCACAGCCTCCACACCATCCACAGCCTCCACAGCCTCCACAGCATCCACAGCCTCCACAGCCTCCTCAGCCTCCACAGCCCCCACAGTCTCCACAGCATCCACAGCCCCCACAGTCTCCACAGCCTCCACATCCTCCACATCCTCCACAGCCTCCACAGCCCCCACAGTCTCCACAGCATCCACAGCCTCCACAGCATCCACAGCCTCCACGGCCTCCACAGCATCCACAGCCTCCACAGCCACCACAGCATCCACAGCCTCCACAGCCTCTACAGCATCCACAGCATCCACAGCCCCCACAGTCTCCACAGCATCCACAGCCTCCACAGCATCCACAGCCCCCACAGTCTCCACCGCCTCCACACCCTCCACAGCCTCCACAGCCTCACAGCCTGCACAGCCTCCTCAGCCTCCACAGCCCCCACAGTCTCCACAGCATCCACAGCCTCCACAGCCTCCACAGCATCCACAGCCTCCACAGCCCCCACAGTCTCCACAGCATCCACAGCCTCCACAGCCTCCACAGCATCCACAACCCCCACAGTCTCCACAGCCTCCACACCCTCCACAGCCTCCACAGCCTCACAGCCTGCACAGCCTCCTCAGCCTCCACAGCCTCCACAGCCACCACAGTCTCCACAGCATCCACAGCCTCCACAGCCTCCACAGCATCCACAGCCCCCACAGTCTCCACAGCATCCACAGCCTCCACAGCCTCCACAGCATCCACAACCCCCACAGTCTCCACAGCCTCCACACCCACCACAGCCTCCACAGCCTCACAGCCTGCACAGCCTCCTCAGCCTCCACAGCCTCCACAGCCTCCACAGCACCTACAGTCTCCACAGCCTCCACAGCATCCACAGCCTCCACAGCCACCACAGTCTCCACAGCATCCACAGCCTCCACAGCCTCCACAGCATCCACAGCCCCCACAGTCTCCACAGCCTCCACACCCTTCACAGCCTCACAGCCTGCACAGCCTCCTCAGCCTCCACAGCCTCCACAGCCTCCACAGAACCCACAGTCTCCACAGCCTCCACACCCTCCACAGCCTCCACAGCATCCACAGCCTCCACAGCCCCCACAGTCTCCACACCATCCACAGCCTCCACAGCATCCACATCCTCCACAGCCACCACAGTCTCCACAGCATCCACAGCCTCACAGCCTGCACAACCTCCACAGCCTCCACAGCATCCACAGCCTCCACGGCCTCCACAGCATCCACAGCCTCCACAGCCACCACAGCTTCCACAGCCTCCACAGCCTCCACAGCCTCCACAGCATCCACAGCCTCCACAGCCTCCACAGCCTCCACAGCCTCCACAGCCACCACAGTCTCCACAGCATCCACAGCCTCCACAGCCACCACAGCCACCACAGTCTCCGCAGCATCCACAGCCTCCACAGCCTCCACAGCCTCCACAGCATCCACAGCCTCCACAGCCACCACAGCCACCACAGTCTCCGCAGCATCCACAGCCACCACAGTCTCTGCAGCATCCACAGCCTCCACAGCCTCCGCAGCATCCACAGCCTCCACAGCCACCACAGTCTCCACAGCATCCACAGTCTCCACAGCATCCACAGCCTCCACAGTCTCCGCAGTATCCACAGCCTCCACAGCCTCCGCAGCATCCACAGCCTCCACAGCCACCACAGTCTCCACAGCATCCACAGCCTCCACAGTCTCCGCAGCATCCACAGCCTCCACAGCCTCCGCAGCATCCACAGCCTCCACAGCCACCACAGTCTCCGCAGCCCCCACAGTCTCCACACCATCCACAGCCTCCACAGCCTCCACAGCATCCACAGCCTCCACAGCCACCACAGCCACCACAGTCTCCGCAGCATCCACAGCCTCCACAGCCTCCACACCATCCACAGCCTCCACAGCCTCTACAGCACCCATGGTCTCCACAGCCTCCACAGCCCCCACAGTCTCCACAGCCTCCACAGCCTCCTCAGCCTCCACAGCCTCCACAGCACCCACAGTCTCCACAGCCTCACAGCCTCCACAGCCCCCACAGCCTCCACAGCCTCCACAGCCTCCACAGCACCCACAGTCTCCACAGCCTCAAAGCCTCCACAGCCTCCTCAGCCTCACAGCCTCCACAGCCTCCTCAGCCTCCACAGCCTCCACAGCCTCCACAGCACCCACAGTCTCCACAGCCTCCACAGTCTCCACAGCCTCCACAGCCTCACAGCCTCCACAGCCTCACAGCCTCACAGCCTCCACAGCCTCACACCCTCCACAGCCTCCACAGCCTCACAGCCTCCACACCCTCCACACCCCCCACAGCCTCCACAGCCTCCACAGCCCTACACCCTCCACAGCCTCCGCAGCCTCACAGCCTCACAGTCTCACAGCCTCCACAGCCTCACCGCCTCACACCCTCCTCAGCCTCAACAGCCTCCACAGCCTCCACAGCCTCCACACCCTCCTCAGCCTCCACAGCCTCCACAGCCTCACACCCTCCACAGCCTCACAGCCTCCACAGCCTCCACAGCCTCACAGCCTCCACAGCCTCACAGCCTCACACCCTCCTCAGTCTCCACAGCCTCCACTGCCTCCTCAGCCTCCACAGCCTCACAGCCTCCACAGCCTCCACAGCCTCACAGCCTCCACAGCCTCCACACCCTCCACAGCCTCCACAGCATCCACAGCCCCCACAGTCTCCACCGCCTCCACACCCTCCACAGCCTCCACAGCCTCACAGCCTGCACAGCCTCCTCAGCCTCCACAGCCCCCACAGTCTCCACAGCATCCACAGCCTCCACAGCCTCCACAGCCACCACAGTCTCCACAGCATCCACAGCCTCCACAGCATCCACAGCCCCCACAGTCTTCTCCACAGCCTCCACAGCATCCACAGCCTCCACAGCCTCACAGCCTGCACAGCCTCCTCAGCCTCCACAGCCTCACAGCCTGCACAGCCTCCTCAGCTTCCACAGCCTCCACAGCCTCCACAGCACCCACAGTCTCCACAGCCTCCACAGCCTCCACAGCATCCACAGCCTCCACAGCTTCCACAGCATCCACAGCCCCCACAGCCTGCACAGCCTCCTCAGCCTCCACAGCCTCCACAGCCTCCAAAGCACCCACAGTCTCCACAGCCTCCACACCCTCCACAGCCTCCACATCATCCACAGCCTCCACAGCATCCACAGCCTCCACAGCCCCCACAGTCTCCACAGCATCCACAGCCTCCACAGCCTCCACAGCCACCACAGCCTCCACAGCCTCACAGCCTCCGCAGCCTCCACACCCTCCACAGCCTCCACAGCATCCACAGCCCCCACAGTCTCCACCGCCTCCACACCCTCCACAGCCTCCACAGCCTCACAGCCTGCACAGCCTCCTCAGCCTCCACAGCCCCCACAGTCTCCACAGCATCCACAGCCTCCACAGCCTCCACAGCCACCACAGTCTCCACAGCATCCACAGCCTCCACAGCATTCACAGCCCCCACAGTCTCCACAGCCTCCACAGCATCCACAGCCTCCACAGCCTCACAGCCTGCACAGCCTCCTCAGCCTCCACAGCCTCACAGCCTGCACAGCCTCCTCAGCCTCCTCAGCCTCCACAGCCTCCACAGCCTCCACAGCCTCCACAGCACCCACAGTCTCCACAGCATCCACAGCCTCCACAGCTTCCACAGCATCCACAGCCCCCACAGCCTGCACAGCCTCCTCAGCCTCTACAGCCTCCAAAGCACCCACAGTCTCCACAGCCTCCACAGCCTCCACAGCATCCACAGCCTCCACAGCATCCACAGCCTCCACAGCCCCCACAGTCTCCACAGCATCCGCAGCCTCCACAGCCCCCACAGTCTTCACAGCATCCACAGCCTCCACAGCCTCCACACCCTCCACAGCCTCCACAGCATCCACAGCCTCCACAGCATCCACAGCCTCCACAGCCCCCACAGTCTCCACAGCATCCACAGCCTCCACAGCCTCCACAGCCTCCGCATTATCCACAGCCCCTACAGTCTCCACAGCCTCCACGCCCTCCACAGCCTCCACAGCACCCATGGTCTCCACTGCCTCCACAGCATCCACAGCCCCCACAGTCTCCACAGTCTCCACAGCCTCCACAGCCTCCTCAGCCTCTACAGCCTCCACAGCACCCACAGTCTCCACAGCCTCCACACCCTCCACAGCCTCCACAGCCTCACAGCCTCCACACCCTCCACAGCCTCCACAGCCTCAAAGCCTCCACAGCCTCCTCAGCCTCCACAGTCCCCACAGCCTCCACAGCCTCACAGCCTCACAGCCTCCTCAGCCTCCACAGCCTCCACACCCTCCTCAGCCTCCACAGCCTCCACAGCCTCACACCCTCCACAGCCTCCACAGCCTCACAGCCTCCACAGCCTCCACACCCTCCACAGCCTCCACAGCCCTACACCCTCCACAGCCTCCACAGCCTCACTGCCTCACAGCCTCACAGCCTCCACAGCCTCACAGCCTCACACCCTCCTCAGCCTCCACAGCCTCCACAGCCTCCACACCCTGCTCAGCCTCCACAGCCTCCACAGCCTCACACCCTCCACAGCCTCCACAGCCTCACAGCCTCCACAGCCTCCACACCCTGCACACCCGCCACAGCCTCCACAGCCTCCACAGCCTCACAGCCTCCACAGCCTCACAGCCTCACATCCTCCTCAGCCTCCACGGCCTCCACAGCCTCCACACCCTGGTCAGCCTCCACAGCCTCCACTGCCTCCACAGCCTCCACAGCCTCACAGCCTGCACAGCCTCCTCAGCCTCCACAGCCCCCACAGTCTCCACAGCATCCACAGCCTCCACAGCCTCCACAGCCACCACAGTCTCCACAGCATCCACAGCCTCCACAGCATTCACAGCCCCCACAGTCTCCACAGCCTCCACAGCATCCACAGCCTCCACAGCCTCACAGCCTGCACAGCCTCCTCAGCCTCCACAGCCTCACAGCCTGCACAGCCTCCTCAGCCTCCTCAGCCTCCACAGCCTCCACAGCCTCCACAGCCTCCACAGCACCCACAGTCTCCACAGCATCCACAGCCTCCACAGCTTCCACAGCATCCACAGCCCCCACAGCCTGCACAGCCTCCTCAGCCTCTACAGCCTCCAAAGCACCCACAGTCTCCACAGCCTCCACAGCCTCCACAGCATCCACAGCCTCCACAGCATCCACAGCCTCCACAGCCCCCACAGTCTCCACAGCATCCGCAGCCTCCACAGCCCCCACAGTCTTCACAGCATCCACAGCCTCCACAGCCTCCACACCCTCCACAGCCTCCACAGCATCCACAGCCTCCACAGCATCCACAGCCTCCACAGCCCCCACAGTCTCCACAGCATCCACAGCCTCCACAGCCTCCACAGCCTCCGCATTATCCACAGCCCCTACAGTCTCCACAGCCTCCACGCCCTCCACAGCCTCCACAGCACCCATGGTCTCCACTGCCTCCACAGCATCCACAGCCCCCACAGTCTCCACAGTCTCCACAGCCTCCACAGCCTCCTCAGCCTCTACAGCCTCCACAGCACCCACAGTCTCCACAGCCTCCACACCCTCCACAGCCTCCACAGCCTCACAGCCTCCACACCCTCCACAGCCTCCACAGCCTCAAAGCCTCCACAGCCTCCTCAGCCTCCACAGTCCCCACAGCCTCCACAGCCTCACAGCCTCACAGCCTCCTCAGCCTCCACAGCCTCCACACCCTCCTCAGCCTCCACAGCCTCCACAGCCTCACACCCTCCACAGCCTCCACAGCCTCACAGCCTCCACAGCCTCCACACCCTCCACAGCCTCCACAGCCCTACACCCTCCACAGCCTCCACAGCCTCACTGCCTCACAGCCTCACAGCCTCCACAGCCTCACAGCCTCACACCCTCCTCAGCCTCCACAGCCTCCACAGCCTCCACACCCTGCTCAGCCTCCACAGCCTCCACAGCCTCACACCCTCCACAGCCTCCACAGCCTCACAGCCTCCACAGCCTCCACACCCTGCACACCCGCCACAGCCTCCACAGCCTCCACAGCCTCACAGCCTCCACAGCCTCACAGCCTCACATCCTCCTCAGCCTCCACGGCCTCCACAGCCTCCACACCCTGGTCAGCCTCCACAGCCTCCACTGCCTCCACAGCCTCCACACCCTCCTCAGCCTCCAAAGCCTCCACAGCCTCACAGCCTCCACAACCTCCACAGCCTCACAGCCTCCACAGCCTCCACAGCCTCCACACCCTCCACAGCCTCCACAGCCCCCACAGTCTCCACAGCATCCACAGCCTCCACAGCCTCCACAGCCCCACAGCCTCCCCAGCCCCCACAGTCTCCACAGTCTCCAAAGCCTCCACAGCCTCCACAGCCCCCACAGTCTCCACAGCCTCCACAGCCTCCACAGCCCCCAGAGTCTCCACATCCTCCACACCCTCCACAGCCTCCACAGCCTCACACCCTCCACAGCCTCCGCAGCCTCCACAGCCTCACACCTTCCACAGCCTCCACAGCCTCACAGCCTCCACAGCCTCACACCCGCCTCAGCCTCCATAGCCTCCACAGCATCCATAGCCTCCACAGCCTCCACAGCCTCACACCCTCCACAGACTCCACAGCCTCACAGCCTCACAGCCTCACAGCCTCCACAGCCTCACAGCCTCCACACCCTCCTCAGTCTCCACAGCCTCCACAGCCTCCACACCCTCCACACCCTCCACAGCCTCCACAGCCTCCACAGCCCCCACACCCTCCACAGCCTCCACAGCCTCACAGCCTCGCAGCCCCCACAGCCTCACACCCTCCTCAGCCTCCACAGCCTCCACACCCTCCACAGCCCCCACAGCCTCACACCCTCCACAGCCTCCACAGCCTCACAGCCTCCACAGCCTCCACACCCTCCACACCCTCCACACCCTCCACAGCCTCCACAGCCTCACCGCCTCACAGCCTCCACAGCCTCACAGCCTCACAGCCTTACACCCTCCACAGCCTCCACAGCCTTCACAGCCTCCACACCCTCCTCACCCTCCAAAGCCTCCACAGCCTCACACCCTCCACAGCCTCCACAGCCTCCACGCCCTCCACAGCCTCCACGCCCTCCACAGCCTCCACACCCTCCACAGCCTCACAGCCTCGCAGCCTGCACAGCCTCCTCAGCCTCCACAGCCTCCACAGCCTCCACAGCACCCACAGTCTCCACAGCCTCCACAGCCTCCACAGCATCCACAGCCTCCACAGCCTCCACACCCTCCACAGCCTCCACAGCCCCCACACCCTCCACAGCCTCCACAGCCTCCACACCCTCAATACCCTCAACACCCTCCACAGCCTCACAGCCTCCACAGCATCCACAGCCTCCACAGCCACCACAGTCTCCACAGCATCCACAGCCTCCACAGCCTCCACAGCCACCACAGTCTCCACAGCATCCACAGCCTCCACAGCATCCACAGCCTCCTCAGCCTCCACAGCATCCACAGCCTCCACAGCCTCACAGCCTGCACAGCCTCCTCAGCCTCCACAGCCTCCACAGCCTCCACAGCACCCACAGTCTCCACAGCCTCCACAGCCTCCACAGCATCCACAGCCTCCACAGCCACCACAGTCTCCACAGCATCCACACCCTCCACAGCTTCCACATCACCCACAGCCTCCACACCCTCCACAGCCTCACAGCCTGCACAGCCTCCTCAGCCTCCACACCCTCCACAGCCTCCACAGCATCCACAGCCTCCACAGCATCCACAGCCTCCACAGCCCCCACAGTCTGCACAGCATCCACAGCCTCCACAGCCTCCACAGCATCCACAGCCTCCACAGCCACCACAGCCACCACAGTCTCCACAGCATCCACAGCCTCCGCATTATCCACAGCCCCCACAGTCTCCACAGCCTCCACACCCTCCACAGCCTCCACAGCACCCATGGTCTCCACTGCCTCCACAGCATCCACAGCCCCCACAGTCTCCACAGTCTCCACAGCCTCCACAGCCTCCTCAGCCTCCACAGCCTCCACCGCCTCCACAGCACCCACAGTCTCCACAGCCTCCACACCCTCCACAGCCTTACAGCCTCCACACCCTCCACAGCCTCCACAGCCTCAAAGCCTCCACAGGCTCCTCAGCCTCCACAGTCCCCACAGCCTCCACAGCCTCGCAGCCTCACAGCCTCCTCAGCCTCCACAGCCTCCACACCCTCCTCAGCCTCCACAGCCTCCACAGCCTCCACAGCCTCACACCCTCCACAGCCTCCACAGCCTCACAGCCTCCACAGCCTCCACACCCTCCACAGCCTCCACAGCCTCCACAGCCTCCACAGCCCTACACCCTCCACAGCCTCCACAGCCTCACTGCCTCACAGCCTCACAGCCTCCACAGCCTCACACCCTCCTCAGCCTCCACAGCCTCCACAGCCTCCACACCCTCCTCAGCCTCCACAGCCTCCACAGCCTCACACCCTCCACAGCCTCCACAGCCTTACAGCCTCCACAGCCCCTACACCCAGCACACCCGCCACAGCCTCCACAGCATCCACAGCCTCCACAGCCTCACAGCCTCCACAGCCTCACAGCCTCACATCCTCCTCAGCCTCCACAGCCTCCACAGCCTCCACACCCTCGTCAGCCTCCACAGCCTCCACTGCCTCCACAGCCTCCACACCCTCCTCAGCCTCCACAGCCTCACAGCCTCCACAACCTCCACAACCTCCACAGCCTCACAGCCTCCACAGCCTCCACACCCTCCACAGCCTCCACAGCCCCCACAGTCTCCACAGCCTCCACAGCCTCCACAGCCTCCACAGCCTCACAGCCTCACAGCCTCCACAGCCTCCCCAGCCCCCACAGTCTCCACAGCCTCCACAGCCTCCACAGCCCCCACAGTCTCCACAGCCTTCACAGCCTCCACAGCCCCCAGAGTCTCCACATCCTCCACACCCTCCACAGCCTCCACAGCCTCACACCCTCCACAGCCTCCGCAGCCTCCACAGCCTCACACCTTCCACAGCCTCCACAGCCTCACAGCCTCACAGCCTCCACAGCCTCACACCCGCCTCAGCCTCCATAGCCTCCACAGCCTCCATAGCCTCCACAGCCTCCACAGCCTCACACCCTCCACAGACTCCACAGCCTCACAGCCTCACAGCCTCACAGCCTCCACAGCCTCACAGCCGCACACCCTCCTCAGCCTCCACAGCCTCCACAGCCTCCACACCCTCCTCAGTCTCCACAGCCTCCACAGCCTCACACCCTCCACAGCCACCACAGCCTCACAGCCTCCACAGCCTCCACAGCCCCCACACCCTCCACAGCCTCCACAGCCTCACAGCCTCACAGCCCCCACAGCCTCACACCCTCCTCAGCCTCCACAGCCTCCACACCCTCCACAGCCCCCACAGCCTCACACCCTCCACAGCCTCCACAGCTTCACAGCCTCCACAGCCTCCACACCCTCCACACCCTCCACAGCCTACACAGCCTCACAGCCTCACAGCCTCCACAGCCTCACAGCCTCACAGCCTCATACCCTCCACCGCCTCCACAGCCTTCACAGCCTCCACACCCTCCTCAGTCTCCAAAGCCTCAACAGCCTCACACCCTCCACAGCCTCCACAGCCTCCACGCCCTCCACAGCCTCCACGCCCTCCACAGCCTCCACAGCCTCCACAGCCTCACACCCTCCACAGCCTCCACAGCCTCACAGCCTCACAGCCTCACAGCCTCCACAGCCTTACAACCTCACACCCTCCTCAGCCTCCACAGCCTCCACAGCCTCCTCAGCCTCCACAGCCTCACAGCCTCCACAGCCTCCACACCCTCCACAGCCTCCACAGCCCCCACACCCTCCACAGCCTCCACAGCCTCCACACCCTCAACACCCTCAACACCCTCTTATGTTTCTTATATAGCGCCTGAATCGACCCCCGAAGGGGTATCTCCGCGCTTGCCTTGGGAACCCGTCCTGGCTTTTCCCTGTGAGATAGCCCCTACAGGGCATCCCCAAGGTGAAAGCCAGGCATCCCGCCGCAGGGGGGCCGTTGTGGAGATTAAGCAAGCTTAATGCCCAGAGTTGCAGAGTGTGAACCCATGATTAGGTCAGGCACCGAAGCGAGAATTATCGAGTCCATGGACATTTGAGCTCAAGACCCTGCCGCGTCGGGAATTGAACCCTGGTCCCGGGTCTGACCTCTGCTTCAGGGTCTGCCTGCTCTAACCAGTGAGCCACACCCTCCACAGCCTCACAGCCTCCACAGCCTCCACACCCTCAACACCCTCCACAGCCTCACAGCCTCCACAGCCTCCACAGCCTCACAGCCTCACAGCCTCCAGACCCTCCACAGCCTCCACAGACTCCACAGCCCCCACACCATCCACAGCCTCCACAGCCCCACAGCCTCCACAGCCTCCACACCTTCACAGCCTCCACAGCCTCCACAGCCTCACGGCATCACAGTCTCCACAGCCTCCACAGCCTCACAGCGTCACAGCCTCCACAGCCTCCACAGCCCCCAGTCTCCACAGCCTCACAGCCTCCGTCGCTCCCGCAGCCACACAGCCTCCACAGCCTCCACAGCCTCCACAGCCTCCACAGCCCCACAGTCTCCACAGCCTCACAGCCTCCACAGCCTCCACAGTCTCCACAGCCTCCTTCTTGTGTCCCCACCGAACACAATTCACACAAAGCTCCCCCAACGTTTTATTTATTTATTTTATTTATTTAATGCGATTTTCTATAGCGCGAACATTACTCAGAGGTGTCAGAGCGCTTTACAAAAGAACCAGTTGCGATACATAAGGACTCAGGATTACATGAGTTACATAAAAGATACAAACAGGAAAAATGGCAAATGTACAAGATGTAAAGTCACTCAAGGAAGAGATACAAATGGATAAACCCTGAGAATCACATAGGAATGGTAGTGAGTACAAGGGTCTACCACATATACTAGTGGTTAGAGTAATCTCTATATACATATAGATTTTCTCAGGATTTTTGGTGAGGGAAGCAGCATGCTGGATACAGGTTGAGCTGGGCTGAACCAAGTAGGCAGAGTCCGCAAAGGTTAACAATGGGGCGGCCGATGCTCTCCCCCTCCGATCCCTGCTATTTTCGATAATAACCGCACCAATTGCTTCTGGGAGGGGGAGGCTTCAAGTGCGCAGATCCAGCACGGGCGTGCAGCCGCCATTTGAAAGCCAGGCATGTTCCAGAGATAATGTAGCAACTTGGCACCTGTAGGGGTGCGATGCCTCTCCCACCAGGGGCAGCGGTCGTCACAGGGGCACGGCAGCCTACCTCTACACAGTGGACAGAGTACTCCAGTGTTGGGATGCAACTCTCCTCTCTCCCAGAGTCAGCCGCTAAGTCCGACCGGCGCCATTTTGGAACCAGGCATCCCCGAAGGACTAGTGCTACCGGGATTCAGGTTGGGGGCACAGAGCCCCTCGCCCGCTGACCCCAGGTGGGAGGTGGCGGCTTGCTCCTCACTGCTGCGCCCTAGGCCAGCGCGGGCCCGGATTCTTGGCTGCATCTCCATTGCGTCGGCGGGAGAAGGGGGCAGTCCATGGTCCGGTTCACTGTCTGTGGGTGATGAACTGAAAACCCAGAAACTACAGCAATGTGGGGTCACCTTGGACAGCAGATTTTCCAGGGGGAGCCACCTAAGCAAAGTTGCGGTTACTTTATTTCACTACTTCGTGGACTAAAGAGACTCTTTCCTACCTCTGCTGTCTCCACAGGGAGGTCTCTGGTCGCAGGCAGCATCTTTCCGAGCAGGCTGGACTACTGCAAGGCCCTACTGCTGGTTACCAGACTGTATGGAGTCCTAGCGTCAGCCAAAGCGGGCTCTAGCCAGACTCAGAGGATTGCCCTGCTCAGACACTATGAAGGGGCTTCACTGGCTGCCCATCCAACCAAGCACAACCTCAGGGCCGCGGGCACAGCCTCAGGGCCGCGGGCACAGCTCGTAAAGCCCTCCCTGGCAAGGGCCACCACCCCTACATAAAGATGAACAGATGTGCCCCAAAGAGATGCCTTCCACCCACTGATCTCCAATGAAAACCCCCAAAAGACAAGACGGGCGAAGGGGGGGTCTCCATGATCAGAGCGGATCAATTATGGAATAACGTACCACCTGCCCTGGGATCTCGCTCTCTCCCACCGCACTTTAGGAAAGCCTCGAAGACTCGGCTCTTTCCCGCTTAATCTATTCCCCCGAGCTTGCCCTCGCAGCTTGCTTTTTCTAGACTGAGGCCGAGCAAAAGAAAACCTGAATGGTGACAGTGTGCACTATAGATGGAATGAATAAATAAATCAAACACAAGGAGATGATGGACAGAGCACTGAAACTTTTCAGACACCCAGTCAGAGATCTGCTTTGAATCCACCATCCTTCTTTAGCTCACTCCACCACCCCCAGTTCAGACCCAGCCATATGCAAATCAGTCTGACCCTGTGCCTCATGGGAACAGTCCAGCCCGAACTGCCAAGCCATGTCTTCCCTGGACCGGAAACAAGCATCCTAGGACCGGTTTCTGGCTAATCAGCCGTCCTCAGCCAGGCTAGCTTGAATCCAGTGGCAAAGTGAGCAAGAGACCCACGTCTGGGCATACCCTGCCAACTTATGGCAAACAAAGCAAACACAAGGTGATGATGGACAGACCAGAATGAAGAGCCGGCTCTCACGGCAGCACGCGAGGGTGCTGGCCAGTGGTTGAGTCGGCGAGAGGAGCCGGAGGTGGGCTCCCCGAGCTGCTCTCCAAACTCACCTGGATGCAAGGTGCCAGGGTGGGACCGGGCCCCCCAAGAAGTGGACACACAGCGAGGGGCAGCCAACGAGGCAGCACGGTTCTCCCCGGGGCAGTGGGAGAGCTGCTGCTACCACATGCACAAATGAAGGAAAGTGCCCCATAATGCCTTGCAGGGCCTGAGAAGGCCTGCAGAGGAAACCGGCTTGTTGGTGGCATGTAGTGACCCAGGAAGATGGGGTCACTGCCAAAAGCATGAGAGGTGCAGAGGGAGCTGCAAGAGCAACGTAGACTCCCCCAGCACAAAAGTTGAAAGTCCCCACCCTCAGTCTCTGGGGGACTTGACGGAAAGAACCTCTCAAGGGTTATTCATGTGGTTTTAAGCCTTCGTAATGCTGGAACTTTTGTTCTTGAGCTGGAAGCTGATGGTTAGGACTTCACTGATGTGTGAAAGGGGGAACGTGGACTGTCTTTGTGGAGACATTCCCTTGAGGTGGAAAAATGCAAGTGCCCAAGTGGTGCATTTACATAATATTGTTCCTTTTGGCGACTAAAAGTCACATGTGACATGTGAAACGATAAGCAAAGTGGGGTTTGTTGCTAGGCATGTCTGCTAGGGTGCCTGGTTGTAAATGCTTAATCCTGTGATTATAACTGTGATGGCTTTTAGGGGCTTTAATTGCATTGCATTATAACTGACATCAGATATGATAAGTACCTGTCCTTCTAAGGGATGCTTAGTCATGTAGTCTTACTACTGCGTTAGTTGAAGAACAACCCAGACTGTCAGCCCCTGTGATTCGAGGGTGTATCCTGTATGGCCAGAATGAGAGGCTCAGTCACGGTTATGTGTCTCTATGGCAGGTGTTCCTTTATAAATGCTTGGTGAGATAATGGGGTGGGTCGCCACTGGGATGGTGCCAGTTGGGAAGGGTCTTTGTTCTAGGTTATGGTCAATCCACTGCATTTGGGGGCAAGATAATGTGTGTACATGGGAGTGGTGATACTAGACCCCTCCCCCCCGCGGGAGGGGTGGGAATGTTATGCAAAGTCATGAGGTAATTCCAACAGCTAATGTATATTTGTAAATTGATGCATCGTATTGAGTAGTGTGTGTGTGTAATAAATATACACCTCCATTTTATAAAGAAAAGTAGAGACTGGACAATCAATTATTGAGTGTTATTTCTGCATACTTGTGAAGGGCGTTTACTAGCCCACATACCCCACACCACCTCCCTTGAGTAAGCCTTAGGCTGCTCTGCAACTCTACCCTCTGAGAGTCACGCGCTAGAAAAGGGGTGTTTGGTTCCCAGTGAAGGACAAATGTAAACATATTGTTTGTGCAGGTCTCTCAAATAATGCCTCATTTTCTAACAGAATACAAGCGCTTGCTCAAGCACAGCGCAAGCGATATGCAGACGAAACCTAAAAAAGACAGGCATTAAAGAGGACAGCCAAAAGTACATTGGAGCATATTATCAAGAAACAGCGTTAACATTATCGCCGCTTTAGCATTCTCTACGGCGTATTATCAAGCCCATTATCGCCGCATTAGCGGCAGTTTTCTGCCGCTAAAGCGGCGATAATGGTAACGCCGTGCTTGATAATATGCCCCCTCCTCTCCCAGCATCTAGATGTCTCTGTAAGGTCAGGTTGCCGTACAGCGATCTTAAAATGTGCCCTGCACCCCAGACAGCGTCCGGACAAGTAACCTGTGGCAGTATTAGCTCTCTATCCTGTTCCATGAATAATTTTTCGCGTTCCATTTTAAAACTCTAATTTTACTCGCTGTGTATTTTTTATGTCCAATGTATTAAAACCAAGGGGCATATTATCAAGACAGGCGATAAAATGATCGTTGCTTTAGCGGCAGAAAACTGCAGCTAAAACGGCGATAATGGGCTTGATAATATGCTCTTTGGAATTCCAATTGAAGCCCATGTTAGATGTCCTTCACATTTAACATGGGCTTCAATTGGAATTCCATAGAGCATATTATCAAGCCCATTATCGCCATTTTAGCGGCGGTTTTCTGTCGCTAAAGCGGCGATAATTTTATCGCCTGTCTTGATAATATGCCCCCAAATATTTTCGCGAAGTTCTCTTTCAAAATGGAGTTATTCCAGGCCACGAGGCCTGGGCGAACGTCTGCTCTTCACTTACACGTGTTCATCTGCATCGCTGCCCGCAGTCAGAGGCGACTCTGTATGTTGTCTGCTGCTAGTGAACTGAACTACAGGCTTCCATCAGATGTTACTACTGTATTTTAATGGAAATAATCAGTCACATGTGATCTGTGCCAGGACGCCTTCCCTCCTTTCCTGTCTCTTCAGGATGGCAGAGGCTGTGAGCAGGTACCCTGTTTGCAGTGAGACCGCCTGGGCACGCACCTGCACCGTCATGCGTCACGTTAACCCACACATTACACGTGATGCTTATCTGACCACTGGGGGCTGCAGCCCTTATTGGGGCAGAGCGGGAGGGGGGGCATCAAAAGGCAATGGGGAGGCCTCTTGCTTTTGACTGCTGCCACCCAGAATACACAAACACATTTACTCGACAAGAGCGGCCCATGGCTGCAAAAATGTGGCATTTCATGTGTAACACGGCAGACTTTAGGGCTTATTTACAAGCCCAGGGCACCACCGGTGCGTCACGCAGCACGGAGTGCAGACCCATATCTACGAGGCCACGCAAAGCTATTGTACGTGGCTTTTCTTGCCTCTTAGATATGGAGTGGGGTGAAGCAGTGCAAGTCACTGCGTTGCCTTACTCTGCGTCAAGGAGGCGTTCATTGAGCGTTGCGGTGGGTTTTCCCACGCAACACCCATGGGTTTGCTGCATTTACAGATAGATTTACAAGGACTTGTAACCTGGGAATACGCCAAAAAGCTACGTCTCTCTAGAGGAGGCATAACGAGGAGAAAGAACTTTGGGGCATATTACCAACAAGTAGCGATAATTATCGCTAAATAGGCTTAGCGAAGATTTTTTTATCGCTGCCTATCGCTGGATATGTTAGCGGAGAAAACATGCTATTAGCAACGTTTTTCTCCATTGTGCTAAAATATCCAGCGATAGCGGCGAAATGCGTGAATATCGCTGAGAATACAGCGATATTCACGCATTAGCGACAAAATGCTCTTAGCCATGTTATCCACCTCCTATTGGATAACATGGCTAAGAACTGGTCTGAGCAGGCGTTAGTTTTTGGAGATATTCGCGCTTAGCCCGAATATTTCCATCGCTACGCCTGCCTTGATAATAGGCGATAGCGACGTTAGCGACTGCTTTCAGTCGTTAACAGTTTGGGTACGCCCACTTTGCATGTCATTAGCGATAAACATCGCTGACATGCAAAGTGGACCCAAACCGCTCGCTATCGCCTACAAGCTGTCGCTAACATCAGTTAGCGACAGCTTGCTAATAGGGCGATAGAATTATCGCCGCTTAGCAGCCGAAAACGGCCGCTAAAGCGGCGATAATTGCCTATCGCCGTGCTTGATAATATGCCACTTTATTTCTCCTCTTTTTCCCGCTTTCCTAGCGTGCTGCGCTCTTTAGCACGCATAGATGGAGGAAAACCCCTCCATTGATTGTTTATGTGCAGGAAGGGGCCCCGTCCTGCACAAAAACAATAATTTCTTCACTATGGCGCAGCGGTAGCTGCGTTGACACAAGGCAGCAAAAACGTCAGGAATGCGCTGCATCCCATAGATACGGCGCATTCCTGCAGTTTTCTTTTGACGCAGCGCAGCAAAGGGACATGCTGCGGTGCCCTGCGTCGAAAACTTGGAAATGAGGCCCTTTGTTTTAGCCACCTTTGCTAAGCTGAGATTGCCCACATTGTTGTAGTACTAAATGAAACTAAGGGGCTTATGTACGAGGAGTTAGCGACACCATTGCGTAAATTTTTCGCCTTATTTACAAGTTGCTGCTAACCTCAGTTAGCAGCAGTTTTCTGGCGAAAATGGCCATTTTCAAGATCGCCATTTTTTTAAGCGGGAGTTAACGAAAATGAGATGCAAGGCAGGCATTCCCGTGCAATAACCACCGCTAACCCCACTTCGCGACATTTACCAGAAATTCCATGCATGGTGCAAAACCAAAAAAAATGCCTCTAACTGCAGTTAGAGGCGGTTTTTTAAGAGCAGAAAATAGCTGGTCTTTTAATTGATGCAGACACTTGGGGCCTCATTTCAGCAGATTTAGGCGCTGGACAGCGCTGTAAGGAATGTTGCTGACCTGCCCTGCGACAAAACTACAGGGCAGGAATACGTACCATCAATAAGGTAGTGAGCATTCCTGGGCCTCAGTCATGAAAAGTGTTGCATCGCTGCGACTGAACAGTGTTGCAACACCTTTCACCACGCCCTTCTTGTGACACCCTGGATGCGCTGTATTCACTGTACAGCTCTCCATGTCGCATTTAATGACAGATACGTTTGGAATCCTGACGTATCTCTCTGCGCTAAAGTCACGCATTGCTGCAGTTGTGTGACAAGCATGACGCAACTCCAGCAATGCATGGGACCAGCCTATCACTGTGGCACTGCGTCACCCTTATGCCTGCCATGAGGCAGGCGTAAGGTACTGACGCAGTGGCGTCGAAGAATTGTCGCAGTGAAATCTGATGGATTTCACTGTACCACTCCTATGAGGCATTGTTCCGTGGAAACGCCCATCCGGCATACATCATACCTGATGCAGGTATAATGTGGCACAGGGCTTAACAAGGTCACGCATATGCTGCGATGCTTCACTTTGCAAATACAGCACAACGTGGTGCAAGAATCACGCTGCAAGTACGTCAAGAAAATGATGCACTGGCGGGGTGAAGGGCCTCATGAATAAACCCCCCTGTCTTTTTCCCCTACTTTGGCGCACAATGGCTGCCATGCGCCAACGCAGGCACCCTTGCGCCATGGTGCAAGGGTGACTGTGTTGCGGCGTTAATTGATGTTGTGACTCCATCACTTCTCGAGACGTCTGCAGGGCATTTGGACTAGTGGAGGGCGGGAGTGAACCAGTTGGCCTCCGTGGAGTGTTGAATGCCTGGACATTTCTTGAGGGGTGCCCGGATGTCGGCGCAGTTGGAGATCCATCGGTGGAGGTTGCGCGCTTCAGTGTCATCGTCTGTAAGCGTTGGTGGAGTGCTGGTGCTGAGGGAGCTGACAAGAAGTTCTTTGGTGGCCCTGATCCAGCTGCGAGGGGGGTGATGATGGCGGTGGTGTACTGTGGGCATGGTGAAGACGTGATGTATACAATGATGGTTGGTACAGGAGAGTTCTTTGGTGTGGCTGTAGTTGAAATTCCCACTGGCGGAGAAGGCGTGCTCGAGCGTGTGACTGGCTATGTGGGTTGGTCCGGTGACTAGCTGCTTGAGTCCGATGTTGGCAAGGTTCTCCGGGGGTTGGTGTTCTGGTCTCTGGGGTTGTCCAGATGGAACTTGAGGTCTCCGAGTAGGACGTAGTCAGTGGATGGGAGAGCCTGGGGGGCAATGAGGTCTACAATGGCATCGGTGAATGAGGGTCCATGGCCCGGGGGGACTGCAGATGAAGGTGCCGCAGAGGATGTCATCGGGGTTGGTCCTGATCTGGACGTTGAGGTGTTCCATGGTCACCATTGGGTCATTAGTGTGCGTAGTCAGTCAGAGTGTGCTTCTGTAGGTGATGGCAATGTCTCCTCCTGGACTGTTGGGGTGGTCCTTGCGGGTAATTTAGTAGCCGTCAGGGATGGCAATGGCGATAACCCGTCCGGAGCAGAGGTTGGTCCAAGTTTCAGTGAAGAAGGCGCTGTCTAAAGAGGTGGCGTCAAGGAGGTCCCTGATTTCAGTTGCGTGTTTGTGGAGAGACCGCTCATTGAGGAGGATGCAGTTGAGCCGGTCCAGTGCGCTCTTGGGCAGCTTGGCGATAGGAGGCACTGGTGTGCTGATGTGGCAGAAGGTGTGTTTGTAGTTTCGACAGGCGCAGGGTGCAAGAGAATTTACAGTGTTGCTAGATGGCAGGTGGTGTGGCATCCAGTGTTGATGACGAGGAGCGTGCTCTGTACAAGAGGAAGGGTCCTTGGTGCTGGGCGCGGTCCAGGGGCAGACAGACGCAGACAGGCTTGCCTATGGCTTGTGTTTGGCACACCAGTGGTACGACCGCTGCTCATGGCCGCCAGTGGCCAACATTGAGTAGTGCTGCAGGGGGACTGGACAGCTAGGATGCAGGAAACACGGGAAAGGACACTGGAGGGGCGGGGTCACAGGAGGTGAGCGGGGGTTGAAAATATTTTTTCAAATAGTTCTTACCTTGAGGCCATGTCCTGCGTCTTCTGTGCTCCTGCTCCCCTGAGTCTGCGTCCAGGAACAGGAAGCAGGTAGCCAGGTCCATCCCCTAAGCCAATCACAACACTGCAATGCGGCATTGTGATTGTTCTTGAGCACCGTGACAAGGCGTTCAGCCAGGGGCTGGAGGGGAGGGCATGTCCTCCATGCAGGCTGTAACGCAGCAAGCATTGCGAAAGGGAAAGTGCGCATGACTGCTTTGGGCGGCCTGAGAGGGCTCACTAAACAGCCATTGCGCACTTGAGTGGGCATACCACTCCACCCCTGCCCGGCTCCGTGAGTAGAGCAGTCCCATCCACCCTCCCGCCCGCAAAGGAAACATAGCATGAGTACATCAGAAAGCCATCATCATGTGATGATTTTTCCTCTTCTTGCACTGCTTGAAAGCAGTGGGATGACGCTCTTCACCCAAAGGTGCTCGCCCTATGCAACCCGACCCCTGGGGCTCCTCCACTGCACGTCCCACCTTCTCCTCACCTGGATATTGACACTGTGGCGCAATCCGCTGCATTCTCCCCAAATCTGGAACTCAGCCAGCAGGAGCCTTAGCCAGGCGGGATTTCACAAACATAGGTACAGCAGTCGCCACCAAGTCTGCTGTGAACCTCCCGATGCAGGTGATGCAGCAGGGCCCCCTTATGCGTGAAGTCCATCGCTCCCGCCACACAAGTTCAGAGCGCCTCAGAGGCCTCACCCTCCACAGCGTCCAGCCAGCGTGACATCATCCGGCCTGTGACGCACAGAAGCATCCTCGACCATTGGAAATCTCCTCTGTGCACCCCGGGGTAGTGGTGGATCGTAGTATGCGATGCTGACCTCCCTATGTAGGTGCGCAGGAGAGCCTCTACCGTTCACAGCTCCAAGGGGCGCACGGCGGTCTTCTCACACAGGTCAGCAACGTGTCTCCATGCGACCGGCCAGACTACGCCACTAGGTAAGGCCAATCGCTGATTCCTCAATATCTATCACCACGGCTTTGCGACTCCACAGCACCTCCGCATCCCTCTCCGGGTCCCAGACGCTGGCCCAGTGAGGCCTCCGGGCCCTGGGGACTGTCCGAGCTTTCAAGGTTTTGATGCCATGGTGTTGCGAGGAGTGCACAGTGAAAATTGATGCATCACTGGATTTGCACAGTGATGCACCTCTTTTCATAGATGTAGCCCTGAATCTCCTCTTCCCCTGGCTGTTGACGGGCTTGGGGGTTGTTAATCTGTGCTGCGCTTGGCCCTCGCTGCTCCATTCTGCATTCCATTGGTTTTATTTCCTATTTTTCATTGGAGGTGGACTAATAGGCTATTTTTGCCTCTAGAGACAAAAAAAAGTCACGTTGGGCTGAATAACGTGAGTTTTTTTGCCGCTAATGGTCCTTTCATCAGTTTTCGCCCGCTAACGTCCGAATTTGTATCGCCTTCATGCTGGTGTTACCTGCAGGTTTCACTGCGGCTATCTGACACTATCGCCAAGTAGCGACGTATTGCAAATACATTGTTAACGGGGCAATAGATTTCGGCGATAGGCTGCTTCAGGAAAACTGCAGTTAACGTTAGCGGCTGTTCTTGTACATATGCCCCTTTGTTCCTGAGTTGAAAAGTTAGGTGAACAAAGCTTCTATTGCCCCAAGAAGCTTTCTTGATTTCTGGCACTCTGACTGATTTGGAAACTACCAAATGCAACAGGCTACTAAAATAGTCAGGTCCTTCCCCATGAAGGGCTTATGTGCCAAGAATAAAGCTGTAAAGGCCACCCTTATGAGGTTTCGCCTGCGCAGCGCTTATTCCGTGCTTGTGAATTCTATTGTTTTTAATACAAATTTAAAAGGGGGTTACATCGCGACCCCTCTCTTTCCTGACTTTTTGATTGGTTCATGTGCTTACCACTTACTTTTCCTCCATTTCTATTGGCTGTAGCATTTTTTCCTGCATTTACCAATGCTTGTTACTCATCTGCTGTTCTTATCAGTTTCCCGTAGCCAAAATACTGTTAAATTCCGCTCTGGTGGAACCAGGAACAACTTTTTTCATAAAGTTTTGCCTCTTTCTACTTTTTCCTCTACCAGAAGATGTACACAGTGCAGCTTGTCACTCTGTAAGATTACATGATTTGCCTAGAATTACGGGATGTCGCATCGCCAAGACTCTAACCGGGATCCACAGGACTCGAATCAGCAGCTCTGGCCACTGTGCCACACCATCTCCACTCCTGTGATGCTTGTCAGGGAGCTCTTTCCTTCCTCCATTTGTTCCCAGATGGTGATTGATAACATCTTATTACATCGGTGAAACCGATGCTTTACCAATGCTTGTTTTACTTCGAAGCCAATGTAGCTCCATCAGGGCAGCTGAGACAGATTTGAATTTTGGAATCTTTTTCAAGGGCGGCCATTCTGCAATATCTGGAGCTTTGCTGGGGAGCATTGGCGTTGCCAATTTACACGTAACAGTGTTAGGTAGAGAGCCCTGATACTGGGGCCTGGTTATCAGGCTTCAGTGCACTGTCAAAGTCAAAACACAGCATCTAGTGATCCAAATGGGAGCAAAAAGTAGGGGGACATCTGCAAAAAGCCTTGTTTTCTTACAACGTGTATGAGTCGGACGCAGTGATATCACTTGCACACTGCCTTACTTGGTTAGTCACCAGAAGGGTTACACCAGTTGTGAACGCTCAGAAAGCAAGAGTGAAACCATTGTAGAAAGATTTAATAATACAGGTCAACAAATGAACTTTGGGCCCGATTCACAGAACTAACTTAAGACAAAATCCTAAACTTACTACTTTTGGTATTCACAGAAGTTAGGATTTTGTCTTAAGTTTGGCTTAAGACAGACTTAAGACAAAATCGTAACTTAAGTCTGTCTTAAGTCTGTCTTAAGTCTGTCTTACGACAAACTTAAGACAAAATCCTAACTTCTGTGAATATCAAAAGTAGTAAGTTTAGGATTTTGTCTTAAGTTAGTTCTGTGAATCGGGCCCTTAGAATGGGTACGTTTCAGATCTGTTACGAGCAAAGTCTCCAAGTAGTAAACGCAAGAGGGAATTATTAATGCTCAAGGCCACTGGTCCATTACCATTACAGGCAATTCCTACTCAGATGATGTAATGCCCCAGCCTGGGCACGTCCTGGGACATTTATAACTTCCGGGGCAAAGCGTTTCTTATTGGACATCAATGGAGCTTTTCTGGACTCAGGTTTGCTTTACTAAGCGCTGCTGAAGCCGCTGGTGCGTCAAAGCGCTGGAGAACAGACTCACACATAGAGGCATATTTATGGAATAGTGGTGCACTGCAGAGCAGCGAGTCTCTGTGTGCGCTACACTGCGTCACTGGGAAAAGGCAGGAACGTGCTGTATTTAAGGCTTACGTGCACTCCGGACTTTTCCCCCTGGGCTGGTGGCCCTTAGGCAGCCTAGCGCCAACGCAGGCACCCTTGCACCAGGCAGAATGCGGCACACACAGAAAGAGGAAGTGACAAGGAGAAATAAAGATATGTCTCCTCGTTTCGTCTCTCCTGGGGAGGTGTATCTTTTTGGCGCATTTACAAGGTCTTGTGAACCAGGGGCGTTGTGCAGGAACGGATTGGTGTCACTACATCGCATGCTTTTACCACGCATGCCTTTACAACGCGGTTTTTACCACGCAGTCCATTACAACGCATAATGCTTTTAGGCGCTGGATAGTGAATTATTTAATTTACTATTCCAACTCCAGTCCCCGTGGATAGCAGGGAAGGTGTTGGATAGTATATTAAATACATTCCCTATCCTAGAGCGCCCCCCAGCGCATTGCGTTGTAATGGTTTGCGTGGTAAAAGTTGCGATGTAATGGTAGTGCGTTGTAAAAAATTCGTTGTAACCGTGCTACACCGCCTGAACACCCCCGCAATGACCTTGACATGCAAGACCCTTGGAACGCCGACCCAGGGCAGAGCAACGCAACGCAGCTATTCGCACTTCATCGCCTTTCTCCGGATTTTTGGAGCCACTCAAAATCGCTCAAAGTGTCATCGGGGCCGATTCACAGAACTAACTTAAGACAAAATCCTAAACTTACTCCTTTTGGTATTCTCAGAAGTTAGGAGTTTGTCTTAAGTTTGTCTTAAGACAGCCTTAAGACACACTTAAGACAAAATCCTAACTTCTGTGAATACCAAAAGTAGTAAGTTTAGGATTTTGTCTTAAGTTAGTTCTGTGAATCGGGCCTTTTGTGTGGCTTCACAAATTTGATCGAAGGTTTGCGGCGCTCTTCCACCACATTGCGTGCTGCAAGAGTGACACAAACCATGTCATAAATATGACCCATAGCGAGTATCAAATAAACAGGCATGATGCGTTCCTTGTGGACCGGTCCAAGTCTAGCTGAGATTCGGGCAGGCTTTGAGGGACGTTAGGTGCACTGACCAGGCACGCCAACAGCGCGTCTGCGCATGAGCACAGCGGCCTCGGCAGCACACCGTATCCCTTGTAGGCTTGAGGAGAAATGTCCATTTCTGTTCGTGGCGCTGGTTCTGCCGTCTTGAGGGTCTTTCCAGCATGTGGGAAACATAAAGGCCGGTCGGGCTTGTGTCCACGCTGCCTAGGATCAAATAAAAGAAGAAAATGATTGCTGGGTAAATGACAGCCATCGCATACGCAAACGTTTGCTGCTGAGCGCCAGGCACACACCTTAGCGCCATAGTGCAAGACTCTGTGCAAGAGTCTAGTATTGGTCTTGTACTGAAACGGTTCCCTTCCAGTACAAAATACTATGCCTAGATAATACTTAAAAGGTTTCTTACTTTGTATGTGTGCTGTACAGTGCTGCACACATGCAAAGCTGGAAAAGAAAGGACAAATAATAACATTTCTCCTTTTAACGCCTGGTTTCAAAAGGCGTTATTTTTTTACTCAAACCCCTGTCTCAGATTTTTAGTAGATAGGTTTTTGCATAAAAAATTGTGGGCAGTTGCATGGAAACGCCCATGTAACACCCCTTTTGATGCTAAATAATGCAAATACGGACTTTGCACAGCTTTGCATTACTTTTAGTTAATTTCCAGCGTAAAACAAGTTTTGCGCTGGAAAGCAGTTTATTTTTATTTTTATTGAGTTAGTTTGCATCTCTTTTATGATGCAAAGTCGGTGCAAAATGTTATTAATTCACCCCCATTGTGTGAAAGAAACAACAAACAATTTCTACACCTTTATACTTTTCTTAGAGAGTAATCGTTACTAACTTAATTTACCTCAGGCAGAAAACTCCAATATAAAGGGCACAGCACACCCGCCCAGTAATCACTTTCCTGAAATATTCCCTGGAAGGGAGTCGCCAACCTCAAGGCACACAAACCTGTACGACAGCTTTGAAACAAGGCAAATTATACTGAGAGGACACTCCTATTTTGCAAACTCCCAATGTAGTCGATTATGACAGCCGCTCCCTTTGCTCTCTGATCCTAGGGCCTGATTCACAGAACTAACTTAAGACAAAATCCTAAACTTACTACTTTTGGTATTCACAGAAGTTAGGATTTTGTCTTAAGTTTGTCTAAAGACAGAATTAAGACAGACTTAAGACAAAATCCTAACTTAAGTCTGTCTTAAGACAAACTTAAGACAAAATCCTAACTTCTGTGAATACCAAAAGTAGTAAGTTTAGGATTTTATCTTAAGTTAGTTCTGTGAATTGGGCCCATAGTCTTGACCGACCCCTGGCCCAGATGTTACTGAAAGTTGCTGCGCTGCGTGAGACGGAGAGAGTAGAAAAGCGCCAGATCTACATATGGCGATGTCCTCTTTTCTCATTGGCTCTGTGGCAGATTTGTGTGTCTAGCGCCGCGCACCCACCTTTGCGCCATGGTTCAAGCCTGTGTGCTGATGTCTAGCATAGGTTTTGTACTGGAAGGGTTCGCTTTCTGTGCAAAATGTTTTGGAGTTTTGTGACCATGGGAGCAAAGCATGGCTGTGCCGCTGACCCAACAGGAGAAAGGGAGGAGGAGGTCAGCGGGCGAATGGAGGCAGAGGGCGAGGGGAGAGGTAAAGGGAGACAGTCGATAACTTTCTAGACATCAGAGACCTCTGTGATGTTTAGGTCTGGCTAGATGGCACAGCTGTAGCCAGATGTTATCTTCTGATTAACTTAAAAAATCCTTTTATAAACACTACTAGGACAGGGGCTTTGGCTCCGAACATCTGTTGGTATGCAGGAGTTCATGTTTTGATTGGGCAGAAGTTATGTTCTTCCACAAAAAGCATAGGGACTCATTTATGAAAAGTGACGCATCTCTGCTCTGGAGCAGGGACGCGTCACAATTAGTTACGATACGATGCATCACATTTTTGCTGCAAGGATGCATCAGATTTATGGTTTGGCACACCATTCCGCAAGTGACTAGTAAAGTTAAAATAAATTGACGCTGGCGCACCTGTCTTGACGTAACAAAAACTGACGCAACTGCTGAAAGTGTTGAAAGTCAGAATTGCGTTTTCCGGTGCAAGAAACAAATTGGCTTGCACCACTTTTTCGTGTCCCTTGCTCACTTTGCCACTGGAGTCAAGAAAGCCCGGCTGAAGATGGCTGTAATGCCAGAAACCGGTCCTGGGAAGCTTGATTCCGATCCAGGGAAGACATGAAGTTGGCAGAATTTGCAATTAGGCAAAAAAAGTTGCATCTAACTCAAAAAATCTATTTTGGAGGCAAACAAAAAGGTGACCGGAGGAGGGAGCTCAGCACACCAGGAGGAGCTGGATGCCCTGGAGGGGCGGGCGGCAGCGATGCAGACCGGAGGAGGGAGCTCAGCACACCAGGAGGAGCTGGAGGCCCTGGAGGAGCGGGCAGCAGCCACGCAGGCCAGAGGAGGGAGCCCAGCACACCAGGAGGAGCTGGAGGCCCTGGAGGAGCGGGCGGCAGTGATGCAGACCGGAGGAGGGAGCCCGGCACACCAGGAGGAGCTGGAGGCCCGGGAGGAGTGGGTGGCGGCTGTCATCCCAGAGAAGTTGGTTGCTGGACTTCCAGGACAGGGCAGTGCTGAGCATGAGGAACTGCAAGACACACAGGGTAAGTTGCAGCAAGGGGCAATGTTGGTAACACGCTAATGCTGTGCAGTACATTTACTAAGGTACCAGTCCTTGTTAGGGACATGGGCTGTGCAAAGGGAAGTCATGTACGTCAACAACAGGGAAGTGTCACATAAATGCCGTGTACCCTGGACGGTCAGATGTTGCCCAGTCCCTTCTAGATGTCAGACTTGCAGCCCCAGGCCACTGCTGCCCTGTGAATTGCTACATGTAGGTGTATACATTACAGAACCCATTAGAACTACAAATCCCACAAGCCACTGCAACAGATGGGCTCAGTTAGGATGCCGTATCTGCACTATTGTGCAGCAAGGACGTCACTTTTATGACATACTGCCACTGGCATATTAATAAGGGCATGTAAGTCATGTTGGGTGGTTTTCCATGGATTCCATGGGTGTTGCTGGGGGTGTTTTCAGCAGCATCCATGTCTCTTTTGACATTGCCTCAGATGAATGAGAATTTGTAACTCTGAGGCAGTGCAAAAAAGTACGCCTCACCAGGGGAGGCGTAAGGGAGGCACAACGAGGACAAATATCTATATTTCTTCTTGTGTATCCTCTAGCTGTACTGTACACTGCAGGAGTGCATGCACTGCTCGAGGGCTGGCCTGTCGGGGCATGTGCCATGGTAGAGGAAGTACTTTTCAAACTCTACTTGGATATGTTGCAATCATCATATGAAATTCACATCTGATGATGTGTTGCATGAACTTTGCTCTGTTGACCTACATCTTGGTTACACATTGATGACAGCAAGTTAAATAAAGTAGATTCTTGAGAACAGATGTCAAACATGAGCATCAAACGACAGTGTGTCACATTTCAGGGGAAGCAACACCCACTCCTGAGCAGCAGCCTGTCATGGAAGAGGATCCTGTGGAGGGTGACAGCGTACCACGCCTGGACCAAGACCTCCGCCAGGAGCTGTTCCAATCTATTCGAACACCCTCGCCCGTCACAAGAAGGTAGAGCTGCGTTGCGGGGTCGTCACATGACCTGTCTGGAACCCATCATACACCACCTCCACAACATCTGAACCTTCACAGTCACAGGACACGCTAAATGCATTTGGACAACGTGTTGTTGAAGTGCAGAGTCAGTTGGTACAGGAAGTGCAGAAAGGAATGGAGAGCATGACAGCCACCCTAGAGGGAGACCTCCGTTGTCTAAGCTCACATTGTGGCAGTGCAGAGCATGGAAGAGGCACGACTCTCCACCCCGTGGCTTCTTTAAGGCCCTGGATGACATATCCGTTGTCATGCAGCCGAGGCACAAGCAAACGCCCAGCACAAGTGCCACCATTGAGGTTGCCAACACGCGGGGGGGGCACCCATAACATTTTTGAAGTCTTGGTGCAAAACAGGATAGACACCTCACCACCTTGGCTGCCTACCAACGCGATGTGGCTGCAGTACTCGCACACCAGCAGTACCTACTCAGTGCATTGCTGCCTTACCTGTTGGCCCAGGGAGATGCTTCTGGAAACCTGCCTTCCAGTTCTTCAGTCCTGTTGTGTGCATGCCTCCTTTGTCTACGGGACCCTTGAAAACACCATCAGCGGAGCCAACACACACATCAGAGGAAGAAGATGTTGATACTACTCCGGTAGTTAGGAAAAGTTCCCGTTAGCATTACCTATTGCCACATGACCCACAATCGACAATGTCCTGTGCTTATTGTATTGCTCTTGTACCCCAAACATGTCACAGTCCCTATTCTCAATATCACTGGTTTGCCTCTCACATATCTGTGGCCTGTCTCTGTGATGTACAAGTATGATGGCAATTGCTTCTTCATGCACACTTTAATCTTACTCCCACCTATGTGTCCCATGACCTTTATTTAACCTCCTCCGAGCCAGGACATCCTCGACATCTATTTAGCCTGGACTGTGACATCCCCATCCTCACAGTAAGTGCCTCTTGGTTTTTGGCCTGCCGTCATACCTTGCTCCTTGGTTTCTTATCCCAAGAAAATTAAATTACATGTTCAGCATGCAGAGTGCTGCTGTCCACATTAACTGAGTGAGTAGTACAGTGTGGACGGCAGCAATCGCAACGGCAAAGATAGCACATGATGCCCCTTGTTGGAATGGCGACCAGTTCCAAGAGTGTGTACATGGTAAAAGCCAATCTGATTGGAATCTTGAACTTCCAGGTGGCATTCCTAGGTGAATGCACAATCATTAACACCATCCCTGTGGTATGGATATATGTGAATGATGTCCAGGTGGCCGACATCAAAGGCACATCATAATGTGAACAATATTGTTGTCATAGCAATTTGTGCATTTGTGAAGTGTATACGTGCTTCCCACCAGTGTGCCTGCAGCCACATCCTACGTTACTCAACAAGTGTCTCATGGATGAGGCCCGACCTGTACGCTTGTGGCGCTGGAATGAGACTTTGCCGCATATCGAAGGAGACGCTGCAGCGGCACAATGGGCTTAGAATTAGCCACTGATTCACAACTTTGCTGACATGGCGTAACTGATCATGCCATTAAGAAAATGGGGTAAAACCCAAAACTGGTCAGAGGACCTGGGTATTGAATGATATAAAGAAAATGGTCCTAGACACAATTCATTAAACAACACTGAATGCACAACTCATATTAAATCTGAGTTAATCCACGGGACTTTATCCTGCAATGTAAAGAAAAGAAAAACAACAAAAAGCCAAATGCGTTAGTAGTCGTAATAATGCTACCCAAAAAATAATAATGAACACCAATGATTGTAGAGCAGCAAAAAATCTGCCAATTTATTTCACAATCCTATATACAAAATATTTGAAAATCCCAAAAGGTGGGAGGAAACTGCCAGGTGCAGTAAAGAGTGTAAAAGTTTGTGCTCAAGTGAAAGGAGAAAGATAAGTAAAAAGAGTAATCCAATATTTTGAAACGTAACTAAGGTTCTATTCACTTAGTATATCGCGTCTGCCCCACGTATTTTAATCATACGCTCAATCTACAGTTCTTCAGTGGTGGAGAGGGGAATGAAAAGGGGTACAGACGCCAAAATGGGGTAGAAAATGTTGACGTTTTGACCCTATTGCTGCAAAGGGAGGATCAACACCTCAGCTGCGGGTCTTCTTCAGGACAGGAAAGGGGACCTAGATTGCATAAAGAGAGCGCCCTTGCAATGAGGTTGGCCACCAATTAATGATGGGTTCAAATATTCCAAAAACTTGGAAAAAAGGGTGTATCACTCAGCCCTTAATATAGAGATCACAACACGGAAAATGTATTTCCAATCACAATCACTGGTTCTTTAATAGTTGCACCACGAAATAATGCAAACAAGTTGTTCAGCAGCCACACACTATATAGCCATGGTGTAACTCTGGCAAAACCTCAGAGGGTAACGCTCCTCTCAGTCATCAGGGGTCCCAAAAGAATACACTGGAGAGAAGTGATAAAAATCCTCGCGCTAACTGCCAAATGAGAGATTATCGCTGGAAAACCAACGATAATCTCTCGAAGTTTGGCGTTAGCTTGATGATAGGGGCTCACAAACTTAGCCATGATGTCCACCTTCCATAGTATATCATGGCTAAGTCAGGAAAAAATACCAGGTGTAAAAAAAGTAACGCTAACCGTGGTTAGCGCTCCTTTTTTTTAATCACTAACAGGGTTAGCGAAATCCTTGATAATAGGAGAAATGTCGCTTAACAACTTTTCTCCTACTATTTTTCTCTGGAACTCCCCCTTTGCATCTCATTAGAGATGCAAGGGGAAGCGTAGAGAAAAAGGGTGCTAACATTCGAATTTGCGTGTTAGCACCCTGTTGCTGATAGGGAGATCATTTTATCTCCGCTTTCTTGGCTTTTAAAGGCAAAAAAGCGGAGATAATTCCCTTGATAATATGCCCCTTGATTTGTTATCCAAGGGAGCAATTCAAGAAGTATCATCCCACTACCAGGCATTCCTCCGCAATCTCTTCCTAGTAAAGAAAGCAAACAAAAGGTTTTGACCAGAAATAAACTTCAGATCCCTGAACGGTTTTGATTTGTACAGGCATTTCAAGATGGAGGGATACATTGTCTAAGAGAGACTCTTCAGCAGAACGATTGGCTGATCAAAATAGATCTCAAGGATGCTTATCTATCCGTTCCCATTCATCATTTGCATTCTCGTTACCTACATTTCATTTGGCAAGGCCGCAAATTCCAATTCCTCTCATTACCTTTTGACCCGTCTTCAGACCCCTACTGTTTCTCCAAATTCCCGAAGCCAATGGGAGCTTTGCTAAGTCTTCATGGAGTACAATTAATTATATATCTGGACGATATGTTAATAATGGCCAACTCCAAGATAACAATTTACTTTTGATTGTGGTGGCTAGAATGTGGCGGACCAGGCTAGGGAGCACAATGCGGAAATGTTGTAACGGGAGGAAAATGGTCCTAAAAAAATTTTGCTCAATCAAAAGTAAATTGTTATATTTTTCTGTGGATGATTAATGTCTCTGCGGTACGTTAAATAAACAAACTGCGCAGAGTAATGTCCAAGGGTCTGGCAGGTCTTGCCTAGAAAAGGAATTTCCCTCAAAGCAGAATACATTCCAATACTTTCCAATTCAGTGGTGGGTTGAGGTTCCAGATTCCTAGCAGACAGTGATTAGTCCCTTCATCCTCAGATTTTCTAAAAGATTCTCCATTTTTGGAGCCCCAACAATTAGATCTATTGCATCCCGCCTCAACAAGTAGATCTATTGCATCCCGCCTCTCTTCAGCTGGAGACCAGACCCGGCAGCAGAAGTGGTGGCCGCTTTTCTCCTACCCTGGCACTCTCTCCAAGCATACGCCTTTCCTTCATTTTCAATGATTCTTCGAACACTCCATGTCAGAAGGGACTGGGCCACAACAGTAATAGTAACTCCTTTCTCGCAATCACAAGAGTGGTTCCCTCAGCTTCTAGACTTTCCAAGAATAATTCCCTCATTTCCCACGTTACTCTTGAACCCTCAAGTTCATCCTCACAATTTGATCCTCAAAGGACCATTGTATCTGATGACCTGGAAGATTTCATGTCCGCCTGGCAGGTCTCGAGACTTTTGTCAGACGCATTGTCAGTTATCACCGATTCCTGGGCTCCTTCCACTCAATCCAGTTACAAATACGCCTGGGCTTCCTGGGTTAGCTGGTGTGAGGAGAGAGAGATTAATCCCATATCTGCATCTCCTGTAGTCATTGCCAATTTCCTTGTCACCCTTTTTGTGGCTGGAAAAACCTACAGAACAATCAATTATTACCGCTCAGCTATTTCTGGAGGACAAGTCCTTGTGAAAGGAGAACAGGTAGGTAAACATTTTTAAGTATTTAGAGCTCTAAAATCAATCAGAATCAGAATCCTCCAAAAACCAAAATATTCATCTCTTTGGGATATGAAGGTGGTATTGGATCTCTTTCTTTCTTGGTCTCATAATGAATTCCTTTCTTTGTAAATTTGTCTACAAAATTAGCAATGCTCTTGTGTTTGTTATCATTTAGAAGAGTTTCTAATGTTAACGCACTTGATGTGGATAATATATCATTTTCTCCATGGGGTAACATTTTATCTAACTAGACGTACAAAGACAAATTCATCCTCAATTTCTACCCTGCTTTCCATGAATGTGAGAAGATATGTGTGGTCTCTTGCCTTCGTTGTAGTGAATCCAAACTGCTGCTTTTCACCCTTCGCTGTGATCCTCGTCAGTCAGGGTAGCTTGACTCCAGTGGCATGGAGATACCCGTCCCACTCGGCCTTCAGCGGTATCCCAACTGCTGATATATTTCAAGAACCCGTATGCCCCGTGTCTCCTTCTACTTTGGCCAGGTGGGTTAGATGGATCATGGCAGAGTCGGGCATAGACATTACCTTGTTTGGTGCCCATTCAGTCAGAGAAGCTGTGGCCTGTAAAGACTTTATTTCAGCAGCCGTCTGGAAGAGATCCGTAAAGCAGCCGATTGGTCGAGAGAGCACACTTTTGGAACATTCTATTTTAAACCAATTGATCATGTTTCTTCTAATGGTATTTGACAGCTTCAAACTTGTCATAATTGAGCCTCTGGTCTTGTAATCGAATTTAAATCTCCCCCACTACCATGACAGGAGGTTTGGATTCTATTAAAGACACGGAGGCGAAGATTATCCCATTTGACCCTCCCGAACAGTTATCAATACTTTTATCTTCCAGCTTGAATGCAGCTGGTGGATCCCACGTGATAGATGGTGCCCTTTTTGAGTGGATACCTTTCTGCTTTGGAATGTTTCAAGTTTATTGTTTATGTTACCAGTCGAGGCATGTGTAAGATAGACTCTTTGGATTGCTCTGAGATTATGGCAAAGAAGAGGACGGTCCCTGCTCAGCAGGGATAATTATACCAGAGACTGTTCACTGATTGGTGGATCGCACATGAGGTCACAGCTGATGTAGGCAGCTGGCCTCCTTCAGACTTTTGCTTACAGTTTTCTTCCATGTTCTGTTATGTTTCACTTTGCTGCTAGAGCTATAAGTGAAGAAGTTCAGTCATAATCTTCGCGTCGGTGTCTTTAATAGATCCCAAACCTCCTGTCACGTTAGTGGGGGAGATTAACTTTTGAGACATATAATCACATCAGTAGTGCTAGACCAAAAGACAGATTTATGAGACGCGCTAGGAGCTCCTCAGATGATCAATAAGGACAAATTAAGATCATTCAAGGGTTTGGCAGGATAATGAAACACAAGAAGTACCAGGCTGTTCCTAAATAGAGTGAGGGTTAGATGTAGGTGCCTACTTTATGTCGTGGATATACGTGTGGGTATCCACTGTGTTGGATATAATGGCCTCACACACCCTTGCAGGTGTCATGCTTCATCATCGGCAATGCTTCTCGTTGGGTCGGCGGTGCAATACCCAACGGGCAACACCTCAAAGAGGGGCTCTTTGGCGGAGATCTTTTTCCAACTGCCGTATGGGTGAAGTGTGGGTGAGGGGCCAGTAGTATGTAGACGTGGTGAAGAAGTTAAAATTGGAGTGAAGGGTACCAGGATCAGGTTTATTCTAGCGGTCCCTTATTCCAAATTAAAATTAGAGAGATAGAATAGGCTCGTAGGGAATTAATGTCCCCTAGTGCGAGGCTAGACTACGGGGTGTATCAATCGGTCGACATGTTTCTCGCTATTTGTCCTCTGACAAGCGATTCCTCAGGACCAAGAAAAATAAACAAAAAGGTTTGTGATTTGTTAACTATCTACATGTTGCTTTACCTAGCCAGAAGACTTTTTCTAATCAGTGTAAAGGGTAAAAAGCAATACCTGTGTTGTGCTGTAATTGCCTATCTTGGTCGGGTGAGCTACAACAACAGTACCAGGCAGGTAGAGCTGAGGGTATAACCTCTCAGTTTGCAGGTTCAATTATGCCGCGTTCCTTCCAGTAGACCTACCCCTCTCTGCCGGGACCGGGTAGGATAATGCCTGAAGTTTGGTAAAGAACCGTTGGATCTTATAGAACAAAGGAGGAAGCTCGGGACACATTTTGACTGGAGTGAGGACCATTGAGGAATATCAGAAGTAGGAAAGGGAAAGCTCCTACCTTGAAACACTACAAGCTGGACCCTTGCACCGCCAGTGACTCTGACAGAGGAATGCACGGTCCATTGAGGCTCTATGCAGCAAGTGAAGACATTTGCGTCAGGAAGATTGAGGAGGGACTCTACCCTTGCATGGAGCCTGCTTTTTTAAGATGTTTGATGAGCCAATAATACATAGTATGCATATACCAGACAAAATAACTCAACAGCCATACACAATTTCTGAATCCAGAGGGGGAGAAGAGACAAGACATATACAAAACAATCATAATTATATGAAGCCCTCATTAGGTTCTACGTACATATCAATTCATTCCTAAAGAAAAAGAAAAAACAACATAAGAAAAGTAATAGGCAGGAAAGTCATGCCACATTATGCCCAGCAGTATAACCTAAGCCCTGGTATCCGCCAAGTGATCAATTATAGGACCCCATATCTCCATACGCAATCCCCGTTTGTGCATCTCCTAGAGAGCATACAGGCTGTGCTTTAAGTTACAGATAGAGTATAACCTTCTTCTCCACGTTTCAAATGGCGATGGTCCTTTGTGTCGTCGTAATGTCATTATGCGTAATCGAGCCACAGCTACGGCTATGTATACCAACGATCTATGTGTATGCGTCACACCACTGACCATTGAGTCTTCCAGAATTCCAGTGGGAGTAATCTGAATTTTTACTCCTGTGGCCTCAGTTAAAAAAGCCTCTATCCTGCTAATCAAATGCTTTAACTCTGGGCAGGCGAAAAACATATGTAGACTATCGGCCTGATCCCCCCGCAAAACGTGTTCATTTGCCCTCATTTAACCCGCCCCAACGTGCTATTTCAGCATTGTAGTAATATAAATTAAATATAGTCTTATAGTGTTGCGTTTGAAGGCTCGAGGATACCAAAAGCTTTTCAGCCAAAGCAATCGATTCATGTAGTATGTCCCCTGCGTGTGATAGTCTTGCATTCCATTTTAAATTTTGCGCCTCTAAATCATCAGATTGTGTTTTAATGAGAAGTTGAAATAGGGTACCAATCTTCCCCTGCCCCCAAATTGTCTCTAGCTGGTTATTTTTTTTGGGATAGAAATCCTACATTTGCCTTTTTTAATAGATAGTCCCGGATTTGTAGGTATTTTAAAAAGTCTGCTTTTGGCAAGTCAAATTCAGAGAGCAACATGGAGTAAGATCGTATACCGTTTTTATCCACAATTGGGCAGATTTCCTACTTCTTGCGCATTTACAATGCGGCACACCGTGGCGCACTGATGGGCAGGTTTCGGCTGCTTCCCCGTCGGAAAGGCAGCGCATTGCTGGAGTTGCATCGCAAGCACGACGGAGCTCCAGCAAGGCTCGGGGGTGCCCTATTCCTAACATGCTGCGTCAATCCTTACGCCTGCTTCAAGCAGGCGGAGGGTTTTGACGCAGCATGACCTTAAAAGTGGAAAAGATTTTTTTAGGGATTAAGGCAACGATGTTTGCACCACTAATTAAATACCACAACTAAGTCCAACGTGAAGGTGCTAGAAACGGGAATGCAACCCCTATACAGACCCAACAAGGAAGATAGGAAAACCTTTCTTCCTTAACTAACTAAACTTTTTAGAAAAATGAACAGCACCCTTCAGAGTGAAATACACACAGTATAGTGAGCAATGTCTCAGTGTTTGTTAAGATACATGTAACATTTTCATATTTGTTTTCCCAAAGAATATATACACAGAACGACTTTAAATCTTCAATTTTCTTTCTTTTATTCAGTTTTTCTTTTCCTTTTTAAAACAATCGCTGATTGGCCATGACCTTAAAAGTGACTGAGTGAAATCTTGTAGATTTCACTCAGCCACTTTTAGGAGGCGTTCCTGCGCCGAATATGAGAAATAAACTGATCATTAAAAAGTAGTTTCCTATCAATTGAGAATGTCCCATGGGACGGAACCAAGCCCTGCATTAGAAGTTTTTTATTAATAATGGGTTGTGATCTGAGGTGACCCTGGGGTATATTTGTGCCTGCGCCTCCGCTAAATAGTGTTTCGTTATGGAAAAATAATCTAGTCTAGCTAGTTTTTGATGTGGGCAAGAATGATGTGTGAACCCCAGGTCAGGATGTTTCAGCCTAGGCCATATGTCAACTAGACCATGTTCATACAGAAGCTGTTGCAGAGCCTTGTAAACCTTGGGGTTCTGACCCCCATATTTGTTACCAGCAGGACATTGTGTGACTTCTTCCAGTTGAATATGAAAGTCCCCGCACAGTTTCAGAGCGGATGCCCAAGAGGCCAGTTCTGTATTCAGATAATCTAGTATCTGCGCCTCATCAAAGTTCGATCCATATATGGAACATATTGTAAATTTGTTGTTATCGGATGAGCATTCAACTAGCGCCCACCGCCCACTTGTGTCTGCCAAAGTCCTGCCATAGGATAGCGTATTAGGCCTAGCAAGGATAGCCGCACCTCTTATAGTAGTTCCTTGTGATGTACATACCAAAAGATTGTACCTTTATTTAGTGATCACCTTAGGCTCACCCCAAGGTATGTGTGTCTCTTGTAAACAGACCACATCAGGGCACGTCTTTCTGATTTCTTGGGTCACTCTTTGCACCTTATCTCTATTATTAAGCCACTTATGTTGAATGAACAGATAGACAATCTATCCGTCATTCCCCCATCTTAAGTTACTTTGAGAATGCTGTCCGCCCCTCAACATCACACTATTTAGCACATATTGGCTGTAAATCATTTATTGGTTCCTTTTCAATTTTCACCCCAGTGACCCTGAAGCAGCCCCCCACCTCCCAAGAACATTCGCCAACCCCACCCCTACACTTTCTCTGCTAGCAGAAGCACCCCCTAACACCCCGAACAAAGAGGCTAAAAGACCCATGGGTCAAGAGTGATGAAAAGCCTCTTAACAACACCGATTCCCCCCTCTCGCCCCTTCCCAGATTTGTCCAGCCCAACCCAAGGCGATCCCATCGATAAACCTCACCATAATTTATACATAACCAGCCTCAGCATACAATAGCACACCCGCCTGATCCTATCAAGCATCAGCACTTTTAGTACGAATTCTCTTGCCTTGACCTCAGAATTAAAGAATTGGATTTTGACCTTATATATCACTTTAAGTTTAGCGGAATTCAGGAGAAACACTTGAGCACATTTACTCTGAAAAGGAACGATTAACTGTCGAAGTTGCCACCTTTTTTCCACAGTTGTATGGAAATTATCTGGTTGGACAAAGAACTTAAATCCTTTTCCCTTTCTCTGCCTATTGGGACTCGCCAGATCATACAGAGCTTGCCTAGACAAAAAGTCAGACAGACAGATCAGAACTGCTCTAGGTCGTGGAGTGGATTGGCCAGAGCCAGAGTGACTATTCTGTCGGAAAGGAAACCGATTAGCCTGTTGCACCACCATGTCCCAAGTCCACTGTGTCAGTTCTGGGAATGCTTCAGTGAAAAGTTCAGCAATAAACCTTCGAGGATCTGAGCCTTCTACGCCCTCACACATGCCAAAAACTCTTAAGTTATTGCGCCAAAGGCGTTTTCCATGTCTTTGAGCTTCCAAGCTATGTCATTCTTCTGAGACACCAATGTCTCTGTGGTGGCTTTCTGGATGGTCATCTCGTCTTTGAGTGTAGAGATTCTGTTCTCTGCTTCAGATATCCTCTTGGCGAATTCTGAACAGGAATTAGCTACTCGGCGGAGTGAGTTTTGTGGCTTGCGACAGGTGCTTCGTGTTTTTTGGCTCTTGACGCGAGTCTCACCTCTATGCGTCATAATAGACTCATAGATGACAACAAGGAAGATGTTTTCCTAGAGCGTTGATGGATTGCGTTGCCTTTGTCTTGCCCCTCCCTCCGGCTCTACTCCCAGATTCAGTGAGGGGGGAGTACTCCCAGGCAGGTGTGGAGCAGAATCCCCATGTTCTCGGGACGGATTAAAACACCTTTTTCCGGACAGTACCTGTTTCCAATGGCATAGTTCGGGCTCCCGGCCCCTCCTCATCCAGGTGCATGCTACTGGTCTCACTCTAATGTCCATTTGGAGACCTCACGAGGGCATTTTGAACGTCCAAAGCGACTCATCGCCTGATGAATTGGAGTGGCCTGATCAGGAGATACAATTTTCACCAGCATCAGCCTCAAGTAAATCTATGGGGTTATTGTCGTTCAGATCCATTGTATGTTGTTTCCCTCATCCAGTTTGGCAACCTCCACCTCTAACCAAGCGAGTGCAGGTTCCTGAGCACAATTAGAAGATCCTGCCAGAATTCGCAGTGCTTGTCCTCCAGCATTATCATGCCCTTAAACATTAGTCATTGTGTTCCCTTGCTCGCCCAGTATTATCTCGGCGCCTAACCCCAGTCCAGTATCCCCCATATTATCAGGGCTCACTTCATCTACTCTGATAGCAGGAACTCCTTCCTCCCGCAGACAGCCCTACAGTTTGCCATTCCTTCCTCTCCTTTGGGGCAAAAAGACCGCAGGGGTTGTCTTCTTCTCTCAAGTCTGACTGATTTCATGCCCCGGAACAACTTCGGTATTAGCAGCCGCTCCACGTCGTTGTTTCTTTTGAGTTGTTTCTGGGACCTTCGCCAAGATGGAGGGATCTCCTGCTGTATGAGTCTTGCCCCCCCCCCGGGCAGATTTCGGTGGTAGCGGCTTCAGCGGTGGTGCACTGGTTCTCAGTCGTGAGTCCAGAGGGACAGAGATCTCGAGGACAGAACCAGACCAGGCGAGCAAGCAGAACCACGGACAACCGAGAGAGGAGGATACTCCACAGCTTCCCCTGTAAGCACGAATGGAGGTCAACCTTTATGTAAGGGCATCTGTAGGATGATTTTACATCAAGAAAAGTTCTCCGATGTGCCTAGAAGAGAGGGGGGTGATTGGCTACGAGTGCTTACTCAGCCAACAGAGCGGCCGCCATCTTGCCTCAACCACGATCATTACCCGGAGCCTGCTTTTTGCCGCCCGTTAAGCATTTCACATTTTTTTATCCAGGAAATTCCTTTTAGATAGAAAGAAATATCAGAATTTTCCTGTTTAAGTAAGATCAGGCATTGGTGGAAATATAACATTGTGAATGTCACAGTGGTTATTGGGGTTATGGAGCATAATTTTGAGGTGCAACATGTGGAAACATCAATAGGACACTATTTATCAGGACCAGGAAAAGTCAACCATTTGCAGGTAGCGTCGTTAACAAAAACCTAGAAAGTCATGCATCGCGGTACATTGAGAAGCAGGTTTGTTAAGAAGTAGCAACAGAGTTCATTTTAACTACACATTGTATTAGAAAGTTTTCTGAAGGCCTCCCTGATGTCCTTATTTCTGAATGTGTAAATGAGGGGGTTGAGAAGCGGGGTCGCCATGGTGTACAGCATGGCTAAGCCTTTGTTAACATCATGCGCTTTGCCTTCTGTTGGAAACATATATATTATTATCAGTGTCCCGAAGTAGATGCAAACCACGGTGAGGTGAGAGCTGCAAGTGACGAATGTCTTGTGTCGCCCAGAGCTTGAAGGGATTCGCAGGATGGCGCGGATGATGTAAACATAGGATATGATGATTGACAGGAACGTGGTTAGTAACAGGATGGTGCTCAAGATAATAACATTGGTTGTAACCATGGAGGTGTCTGAACAAGCTACATTTACCAGGGGATAAATATCACAGAAAAAATGGTCAAGAACATTCCTCCCATAAAACTTTACCATACACATTAAATATACGTTAATACAAGAAGGAATAGCGCTTGCCACCCAAGATGTTATAATCATTAGAAGGCATATGGGGCGGGTCATACGCGTGGAGTAATGCAAGGGATGGCATATGGCCAGATAGCGGTCATAAGCCATCAGTGTCAGCAGGACGCATTCGAAGTCCACCAGCCACCCATAAACATACATCTGTGCCATGCAACCAGCGAAGGAAATGGTGTTGTCCCCTGTGACTAATCCTTTCAACATGTTGGGCACAATGGTGGTGAAGTAGCAGAGTTCCAACAGCGCCAAGTTTCCAAGGAAGAAGTACATGGGCACGTGAAGGCACGCGTCCGCTCTTACAATAAATACCACCAGGATGTTCCCGGCTATGGTCAGAGTGTAGAGAATTAAAAGCATCAGGAACAGGACAAATGTCATTTGAGGACTCTGCTGAAATCCCAAGAGCAGCATCTCCGCAGCGTCAGATGTGTTTTTGTTGCATCCAGATTCTATCATGTACATCTAGGGAGAAAAACCAACGATTTACCGTATACCCATAAATAAAGTTATCAATAACCTTGTAATCATGACAACATAGGAACATCTGGAAACATATTTCATGCCCATCAAACAAATTCTCAAGTCGGCATTGAGTTTTCAATAGTAACGTAGGCTGATCTTTACCAACTTTGTACTGCAGCTTTGATCTTCGGTCACAGATAGAAGACCTTACTTGAAACAGATGTTCCCGTGATCTGCGGCATTCATAGGCTGCAGAACATTTGGCCCTATAATTTACCGGTTGGCTTCATCTCCTGTTGACCTGATACTCGCTGCTTATCCTGACAGTATCAGCCCTCCAGAGCCTCCACCAGTAGGGAGAGCTTGATGTCCCAAAGGATCTGCACTTGATTGGGTTTGTATCGCCCATCACACCTACCAAATGTTGTGCCCAGATATGAGGCCAGTTTTTTATTTATTTATTTAAACTTGTTGGCCACTACAAATTGCAAAGACCTCAAGGGACTTCGCAGGTGATGGAGAGATGCAATATCTTTATCTGCCTCCTCTGTGAGGGGAATAACCTTGAGGGGGCTGAGGAGAGACAAGCCACTTGACAGCAGCCTCCATGAGGCGCTGAGTTGAGACAAGCCAGGTGACAGCAGCCTCCATGGCCACCACAGGATGAGTGCTTGAATGGAGGGGGCGGGGTCTTGTTCACCTGTGATGAATAAAGCCGTCTCACATGGCTCTGGAAGGACTGGCTTGAGATGTCCTAAATAACCTGGATCTCATTTGGGGCTGATTTTTTTTTTAGCTAAGGTGTTTTCCAGGGTTCCTAATAATTATGGCCTGTTTTAGATCTTGGCGGACGGGTTACTCCATCACGAAGGTGACGGATATCCATCTGCCGAAATATAACCCCCAGAGGATATTCTGAGATTCGGATGTTCGTGGACAGGATATCATTTGTTAAGAATAAACTGAAGACAATTGAGGTTGAAGAGAGCAGTTTTGAATTACAGATCCTCAGGCACCAGCCGCTGAAGCCTCTAACATACTGAGGTGAGCTTATCACCAACATTCCAAGGTAGGAACGTACTAAGGGCAGGGGAAAGGAGGGGGGAGAGGGGAGGAGAATACCAAGGGCCTCATTTATGAGGCATTGCGTCAGTTTTGCACTCCTGATGCATCACTTTTTGTGACTCATCAGCGCCGTAAAATATGCCTCCTGTTGCGCACTATGTACAAAGTGACGCATCTAAGTAGATGTGTCACTTTGTAAACCCCTGTGCTACATTATACCTGCATCAGGTATAATGTATGCAAGGGGGGCGTTCCCCCGCAAAAAGCCTCGTAGAAGTGACGCAGTGAAATTTATGAGATTTCACTGCGTCACTTCTAGGACCCCATTGCGTCAAAATCTTGTGCCTGACTCAGAGCAGGCGTAAGACTGACGCCGGCCCTTTCACATGGGGCTTGCCCCATGTGAAAGGACGCATTGCTGGAGTTGCGTCACTTTTGTGACACACTCCAGCAATGCGTCACTTTTGCGCTTACAGATATGTCAGAAATACTGACGTATCTGTAACTCCTTGCGACATGATGCGTCATACATTAAATATGACGCATCAGGTATGTCGCAAAGAGTGCGCACGGAGAAGTGACGCATCACTGCTTTCACGCAGCGATGCGCCATTTCTCATAAATGAGGCCCCAAGTGTATAAACAAAATACTTATGTGGTAAACAGCTATAAAAAGAGTCAAAGATTACAACACAGCTCCCTCTGTCAGGGGAGACAAGAGACAGCATGGAAGGAGAGTAGTGAGACAAAAAGACAATTTATGAACTTGACTGTACAAAGTCCTCTTGCCAGCCTGGAGGATGACGTGCTCTGGTTTCTCTGGTTGGTTGTTTGTTTGCAAAGATGTCCTCCTGGTTCTCTCCTCTAGCTGACTAAGGAATACATACATTGGGGCAGCAACTTAAATTGTCCATGCTCCAAGTGCTGCCATCCTCCAATACAACTGAATTATTGTTTACACGTTGGATTCTTTGAGGTTTGGAAAATGAAGATGTTTTAGCACGACCTCCTTGAGGTCTTTTAACCACTACCCATTGGCCAACAAACCACTGCTGGCTGGTGGCTCCCCACTTCTGGTCATACCTCTCTTTATATCTAGCTTGATGATGATCAACCTTCTCCATGACTGATTCTCAATCAACCCAGACAGGACCTCCATCATTAAGGCAATTGGGTGTGAGTTTGGACCCAGGATTCCTCCCTTTAAGAGGCACAAAGGAGACCCACCAGTAACAGCATTGGGAGAAGAATGATAAGCCCATAGAGTTTTTCTAATGGCATCTTCTATGGGCTTGTGCGATGTTAGGGCCATTTGAATGGTGTTTTTTAACATTCAATTAACCCTTTCCACCATTCCGTTAGCTTTAGGGCAATAAAAGGGAGTTCTTATGTGTGAAATGGCTAAATCAGTTAAGAATTGTGTCATCACTTCAGATGTAAACTGAACACCATTGTCAGTGACGAGGGTACTGGGTATACCTTCTTTTGGAAATATGTCTTTCGGAAATTCAATCAAAGCCGATGTGGTGATGGAGGAAACAACTTTGGTAGAGACCCAATGTGAATGATAATAGATAATCACAAAAATGAAACTCTGGGAGACATTTAGAAGATTTAGAGGACCTATGATATCCAGGCCTAATTTGTCCCAAGGTTTGGATGGAACCGATAACGAAAAGAGGGGTGCTTTATGGATAACTTTGGATTTGTCACTAGACACACAGGTTACACAATCTTTCACTGTTCTTTCCACCAAACTGTCCATATTGGGAAACCAATATTACTGTCTGATTTTACTTTTGGCCGTGCTTCTTCCTGGGTGTCCTTCGGGAGCAATCGCTATAATGTGTTCCCTCATATTAGCAGCTGGAATAATTCTGGTACCCCTGTATACTTGATCCCCTATTACGGATAATTAATCTCTCACTACCCAAAAGGATTTCAGTATGTCAGGAAGATCGTTAGAAGATCTAGGCCATTCTTTGCCAATCATATTTTCTAATTCCCTTATAACGGTGTCTTCTTGTAAACTTTTCTCCCATTCTTCCTTGTTAATGGCTGGACAGTCAATAGCTAGGATGGTTTCATCAGGTAGATTACATTGGGAGTCATCATCGGAAATGGGAAGTCTTGACAAACAATTAGCAATAGTGTTTTTCACACCTACAACAGAGCACATAGAATAATTAAAACCTTGCAAATCTATTACCCATTTGGAGATGCGGGGGTGGCTCTTTCCATGCTTTTTGTTGAGAACATTGGAAGAAGGGGTTTGTGATCAGTACGCAGGATAAAGGGAATTTCCCATAAGAAAAATTTGAAATGGTTTATCGCCCAGTAGAAAAGCAAGGGCTTCTTTCTCAATTATTAGGACATTCAACATACATCAGGGCTTGTCCTAGCTTACACTTACAATGCACCCTGCCCTTAGTCCTACCATAGGGGTGAATCACATGAAGCAAAGGGAAGGTTTAGAGGCTGGCAAGTGGGTGCACTTGCCCAGCCAGCATGACAGTACCAGACTGCACCCAGGCCCCGCAGTGACAGACCCTAGACATATTTTAAAAGGCTGCTTCTGTGGGTGGCGCAACCAGCGCTGCAGGCCCTCTGGCAGTATTGGTATTTACAAGCCCTGGCACTCCTGGTGCACTTTACTGGGGACTGACAGTAAATCCAATGAGCCAATCATGGAGATCATTTACAGGTACACTTTACATTGGGAGCACTTGCACTGCGGCACGGATTGGCCGTGGCGCAGTGCCCTGAGCAGCTAACACCAGCAAAACATCTGAGGCACATCAGCAAAAAGTGGAAGGGAGACTCACGCCAAGGTGCCAGGTCTAACAATTGCATTCTGGTTCTTTCAGTGCTCTGGACGAAAATGCAATTATTCTCTCATTTCCAGCTTGCGTGAGGGATGCACCTAGTCCCTTTTTGCTAGCATCAGTAGTCAAGGTCGTTTAGGCATTGGGGTCAAACATATCTAAGGTAGGAGCTTTTATTATGGCTGGTTTGATGTATTGGAAATCACACTGGCATTTGGAACTCCAATCAAAGGGGATCCTTTTTTTAACAATTCTTTCAGAGAATGCACATGTTCCGCAAAATTCTCCACAATCTTAGACATGTATTCTACTAAGCCAAGAAAGGATTTGAGCTCTTCTTTGTTAGTGGGAGCAGGGGCTAGTTTCACAGAATCTACCAAACCGGTTTTAGGTCTAATACCTTCTTCAGATATGGTGTGGTCTAAATACGTTACGGATTTCACACCGATCTTGCATTTATCTCTGTGAGTGGTGAAAACTGCCTTGCTTAGCTTACACAGGACCTCTCTTGAGGATTTTGCTGTGTTCTAATTCTGAATTACCACATATCAGGATATCATCCTGGAAGCATAATACGTTGTCCAACCCTTCCAAAATATGTTGCATTATCCGTTGGAAAACAGCCGCGGCTGATGCCAACCTAAACAGCATTATGTTCAATTAATAGGCCCCAAAAGGTGTTATGAATGATGTGAGGGCTTTGGAATCAGGCTGGAGAGCAACTTGATGGTATGCTGCAGAGAGGTCAAGGACACTGAAGAATTTGGCCCCATGTATGACACTAAGCATTTCATTGATTTTCGGAAGTGGGTGTCTACCCATCCAAATGTTGGAGTTAGAGTCCCTAAGATCCACACATAAACGGATACCTTTTCTTCCTTCCTTGGATGCGACCACTATGGGAGCAAGCCACTCCGAGCTTCCAATTTTTCAATCACTCCGCTGGACTCAGACTTTTCTATTTCTTCCCTGAGGGGTTCTCTTATAAGCAAAGGGATAGATCTAGATTTGCGGACGGAAGGTTTGTGCAGTTTTTTCAATTTAATTTTATGGAGGAAACCCTTCAAGAAACCTAACTCATCCGAGAATACTTCAGGAAATTCTTCACACACCTCTTTTCCTATACTAGGTCTCTCTATTAGATACACAGGTTCTGAAGCATTGGGATCCAATGTTATACCAAGATCTTTCTGATGTTTCCACCCTAACAAATTCGACCCATGTTTGGTAATGTAAATTTTTCCCACAGTAACTCTATCTTTCAAGTTAATTTGCATAACAAGCATGCCTACCAGGTGTATTGGGTCATGGTTGTATCCACCTGGGTTAACATCAGTAGGTAGAATTACATATTCATTGTTTCCTGAATTGGCCTTAAATATAGATTCATTGATTAGAGTATAGGAGGAACATGAGTCTGCAAAAACATTGTACGGTACATCATCAAGTAAATGTTTACACTCGGGGTAATTACTGTTAGATTCATTCTGAAGGTTCGCTACTTGGAATACAATGTCTTCATTAGGCACAACCTCCTTGTGAACCATGTGAGTTACATTTCTTTTCATATCATGACAGACTTTAGAAAAATATCCACGTTTGTTGTATTTTCTACACAAAACATTCCAGCTGGGCATTTTATATTAATGGCTAAATGATTAGGATTACCACGGCGATAACATTACAATTTTGAAACATCTAGCGACACACCTGGAGAAGGTTTATTCCTCGGTATGCACCAGGACGGAGCAGGATTGTGAAGAATCCCTCCAGGACTTCGCACTCCCACACCCTGTCGCAGTCCCAGAGTGATGCCCTGGAGGCGGCTTTGTCTGGAGAGAAGATTGGAGCCGCGCTCAACTCCTTGCAATCGGGCAAGGCGCAGGGTCCCAATGGGCTTCCGGTGGAGATCTTCAAGAGACAATCAAGTATTGTTATGGGCCCCTTCTACGGATGTACCTAGAGGCACGCCAGGTTGGCGTGTTACCTCCAGACCAGAGAGAGGCCACGATTGTGGTCATACACAAGGAGGGCAAGCCGGTTGATTGCTGCTCCTCCTAGCCGATCTCACTCATTAACATGGAGGCAAAGGTGCTAGCAAAGGTCCTGGCGGGCAGGCTGCTCCCGCTACTGCCTGACTTTGTCCACGTAGATCAGTCAGGATTTATGCCGCGCAGGATCACCAGGCATAATTTGCGACGTCTGTATGTTAAATATTGCAGGGATTTGTTAGCATGGGCTAAAAGCCATTTTGTATTTTGGCAGCCATTTTTGTTAGCCATGTACTTGCCATGTGCTGTTTCCCTCTTCAGAGCCTTGCACATGCTCACACGCATGCACACAGAACCAAACGGAACCTTGATAGCTATGAGCCTGTAAAAGACAGGCAGATGCCCTCCCTTTAAGATGTCACCCATCACCCCTCAACTTAAGAAAAGGTACCGGGGTTTGGAAACTGTTCAACATCCCAAAGGGCTTCTCTCGAATGTAATCCTTTGTGGTGGGCGCTGCTCATTGGGGTGCATGGCTGCGCATGCGCGCAGCTCAAAGGGAGCTGTGGCCACGAGCTAAACAAAACAAAAGACTTTTCAAGGCCCACTCTGCAGACACAGCCCAGAGCAGCCTTTGTATTAATTGTGAGCAGCCCTGCCAAGTACCATGCATCAGGCGTTAGACTAACGCATTTCAGTGTGGAGGTCCGCATCACCTCACTGAAAGCTAAAGTCACGCATTTTTAACGCCTCCTCAGCTGTCCAGAGCACTGACGCCGTGTGACTGAGCAAGTCCACGCTGCTTGCGCCAGGCTTGTGGGCTAGGGAGCCTCACCCATCATGTGACCACCAGATGCCCACCTTGGCTCGTTGCACTGGCTGATCCTATACCACACCGCCGGGTCTCTGGCTCACCGGGTAGAAAGCTACTCTAAAAGACGACGAAGCAATGGGGATGCTGTAAGTGCCAGAGGGGAGGTGGAGAGTCAGACATCAGCGTGAGAGACAAGGTGCTAGTTAACAACACATATCGATCAATCAATCAGAGGGCTCTTGTAAAGCGTGACTTCTCACCCGTTGGTCTCCAGGCGCTAGCTTACATCCTTTGCTCATTGAGAGCATCTGATATCAAGGCTATTCTAGTCTCCAGGTGCAGAGACAACAAGACTTTGACTCTTTCAAGAGACTCCAAGGGTGGGAGCAGTCTCAGGTAAGCGACAACAAAGGGGAACGTAACCAAGGAAGGCGCCAACTCATGGGCGAGGCGCAGGGCCCAGAACACACAGCAGTGACCCGGAAGTAGAGCTCTGGTGTGTGGGGTAGACCAGGACATGGGGTGTGGTGTTCAGAGCACAAACCAGCATCCGGGAACAGAGTGATGAACAATAACACGACCAGAGTAAAGCGCCAGCCGTTGCAGCAACAAACCTTAAGTACAATTAAAGTAAGAGAGTAAAGACAGCGACGGCCTGCCCTGCTGACCGGAGGAGGCTAAGTGGACAAGCATTACCTTCTTAGCCGCTGACTTGGAAGAGATCATGCCACCTCCTTGAGAACTGCCCAATGTCGACCTCAGGTGCAAGCGGGCATCTGGAGAGGGGTGAAGGTAGGGATGGCTGCACTCACCCCTCTTATGTAGCTGTCACGGGTCGGGGGGGAGGCATGGCCCATGTGGAGTCGCTGCCTGCACCGGTCCCAGGTAGATTCATTATCAGCCTCAGAGTCATTCTTCTAATGATCACTCCAGAGGATCCCAGGCTGTGTGGTCTGTTGAGGGTTGATGGAAGAGCTCTGGGAGGGAGCAGGTGAAGCTGCCAGAGCCCAGGAGCCGCATCCTGCAGGACTGTGCCAAACTACAGATATGAGCCATTACAACACAATTACATATCACCACTACACCCCAGCAAGTGCAAGGCTCCAACATTTGCAAAGCAAGTGGGTCTGGACTTAGTGGTACCAACAGTAAACACACAATATCTCAAATACACATCATCACACCCCTTTCTCTTAACAACCGTCAAATGCACAATACCCTTACACATACAAATAAATAGGAAGAGTGTGGTGGAAAAAAATGGTGCTGCTAGCAGTGGTAATGGTGGTAGCTGTGCCAGTAACATCAATGTTTCTAATGTTCAGTGCAGAGGTCAAACCACCATCTTGTTCTGGAGGCCATTTAACAATCATGATCAGTCAATTTTCCATCTCATGCCTAATTGATATGTGAATCAAAAATGTATGATTAAATCCCTCATTGCTAGTAGCACTTGCAGGTGCCTACACGTGTGAGCGCCTACACATGTGAGTGCCTTCACATGTGAGTGCCTACACGTGTGAGTGCCTACATGTGTGAGCGCCTATACATGTGAGAGCCTACATGTGTGAGTGCCTACATGTGTGAGCGCCTACACATGTGAGTGCCTACACATGTAGAGTGCCTACACATGTAAGTGCCTACACATGTGAATGCCTACACGTGTGAGTGCCTACGTGTGTGAGCGCCTACACATGTGAGAGCCGGTGATTGACTATCAATGTTAATAGACATGCAGAATACAATGGTGATTTGACTTTTGCATGAAACACTAGGAACAGTGATGCTGTTATGAAAAAAGGTTCCTTATGTTAGGAACAAAATGTGTTAGCTGATCTGTGAGTGGTGATGTCAGATTTTTAACAAAATATCTAGGAAAAGTAAGTTTTAGAACGTTACCTTTTCCATGCCTAAAGTTCCAGGAGGTAAATTTACATTGGCTTTCCCAAAGCTGTCCAGCAAGGTGTTTGACCTGAATGACTTATGAAAAAGTTCCTAAACACAGGCAATGACTTGGGTGTATTTCTTCCCTTGGCAGGAAGACCAGTTGTGGTGGGCCCAGGAACTTAATATAGCCTTATAGCCCGCCAGCTCTAGGAGGCCTCCGGGTAGAAGTGCGCTTTACAAAACTCCATTTAATTTCATTTCATTAAAGGCCTGCTCCCGCGTTAAAGGTCTGAGCCAAAGGGGCGGGACTTTAACAAGGGAGCGGGACTTTAATAGACGGTATAGGCCTGCTACGAAGGGCTATAAGGCTATTAGAGCATTCTGCCACTTGAGTGCAGAATGTTCTAACAAATATAACCCCTCGAGCTCCGAGAGGCCATTGTAAAACATTGGAATGTTGCTCTGCTGGCCTTTACCGACCCGTAGAAGCAGGGAGCACTCCATGGTCTTCAATGGACCTCCCAACATTCCAATGTTCTAATTTCACTTAAAACTTTAAAAACTCATATCTGCATTTTTCTAACTCTATTTGGGATTTGTTTGTTTGGTGTTTCAATTTTATTACTTATTTGGCACTGCATAAATAGGTTACGTGCTGCCTTAAGTTACGCCTGGCTGCTCTGTGCCATAGCTACCAGGGGATTGAGTTCAGGTCAATATTGTGACTTTAGGATTCACCCTTACAAGTTAATATTCCTTCACACATAATAACCCACTCCTTACAGGACCCTTCTACGGCAGGTGTCTTCATTAAACCTCTCCTGTTCTTGTTTTCACCCCTGAGGCGGAAAGTCGGGGGCATCTCCTTCTTTCCCTCATTAGTAGCGGAAGGCACTACTGCGTGTGATTGAACTTAATCTGTATGCAATGTGACTTACGACTTGTGTGCAGATCTGATTACGAGTGAACTTTTTTTTAAAACTTGTATATATTTTAACTGATACGCTTTTAACCGGTAATTGCCTACATTGTCTGACCTGACGAGATTTCTTCGTCACAGGGGTCCTGACATTGCTCTCTCTCCCCCGGCGCAGCCGAGCACAGCGCTCTCGCTGGCTGGGAGAACACGAAACCGCCATCTTGGGGGGAGGCAGGGTAGCGCTCCAGCTCCTGGACGCCTCCCGCCCTCCCTCACTACTTAAGGTGTGCTGCTTCTACGTGTGCCAGATTACTTGTTTTCACCCCTGAGGCGGAAAGCCGGGGGCATCTCCTTCTTTCCCTCATTAGTAGCGGAAGGCACTACTGCGTGTGATTGAACTTAATCTGTATGCAATGTGACTTACGACTTGTGTGCAGATCTGATTACGAGTGAACTTTTTTAAAAAACTTGTATATATTTTAACTGATACGCTTTTAACCGGTAATTGCCTACATTGTCTGACCTGACGAGATTTCTTCGTCACAGGGGTCCTGACATTGCTCTCTCTCCCCCGGCGCAGCCGAGCACAGCGCTCTCGCCGGCTGGGAGAACACGAAACCGCCATCTTGGGGGGAGGCAGGGTAGCGCTCCAGCTCCTGGACGCCTCCCACCCTCCTCCCACCTTCCTCCGGAAATGGTTAAAAGTAAGGGGTCATCCCGCCCATTCAGCGGGCGGGCGCAGCGGGCGCGCCGATGGCGTGCCAAAGGCGCGCCTAAGGCAAGCCCGTCTGCGCCCGTCCGCGCCGGGCCCACGCCTAGCGCCGGTCCCCCTGCCTCTCGTCCCCCAATAATCACCTGGACCAGCAGCCAGCTCGTTCTATTAAGACAAGGCGTCTGCACCCGTACTGCCTGTGGTAACCCCCTGGACCTAGAGAAGTCTACTTACACCTGCCCTCGCTGCAAACTCTCCATTTCCGTTATGCAAAAACGGGATCTCCACACCAAGAAAGCCATTAAACCCCAGCCCCCCTCCAAGCTAAAAGCAGCCTTAATAAACTGCCGCTCTTTGCCTGCCCATGCCTCTGATATTTGGCTCTCGTTGGATATTCATAAATGGGATATATTATTCCTCACGGAAACCTGGCTCAAAGACTCTTCCAAACCGGACATACACCTGGCCACTCCCCCTGGCTATCGATTGCTAGGAATCAATTGAGACACATCCAAATCTGGGGGGGGCCTTGCTGTTATCGTGAAATCCCACCTTATCCTGAATATAAAAAAAATACCTAACCTTGGGCTTATTGAAGCCATGTATCTCACGATTATGGATTCCGCTATTACAATCTTTGCCGGCATCCTGGTCTACAATCCTCCTACAGCCACTTCCGCATCTCTCAACTCCTTGCTGTACTCAATCACGGATCTCTCCCTCAAACACTCTTATTTTACAGTGCTGGGAGATTTTAATCTTCATGTTGATAATCCCTCCTGTGTCCAAGCATCCTTTCTCCTTGAATCCTTACAAGGACTAACTCTGACCCAATTAGTGAAGGGCCCTACCCACAAAGCAGGACACACGCTTGATCTGGTTTTTACGAATCATCCCGGTATCACTTCCCTTCCTTCCTTACCCCTCACATGGTCAGACCATTTCCTTCTCCCCATTGAAATCACTATTCCCTCCCTGCCCCTTTCCTCCTCCATCAACAGAGATAGTGGTCGCAAATGGTCCAAAGTCACCTGTGAGACCATTGACCCTTGTTTCCTCTACCAGTTTAATTCATTGGAAGATCTTAACAAGGAAACGGTGAGATATAACTCTGCTCTTACCTCTGCATTAGATACTATTTCCCCTCTCGCCCCCATGACTTCGTCTAGATCTCGTCCATCTGCTCCTTGGTTCTCCCCCATGCTGCGAGCGGAAAAGAGTAGGTGCAAACAGCTCGAACCTAAATGGCGTGAGGCTTATGACCCTACTACCAAATTAGCCTATAAATCGGCCCTGAATACATTTCAAAAACGTAAACGTTCCTCGATGAGAGCCTACTTCTCAAAACTTATTCAACGGGCTGAGAATTCTTCTAAAACTCTCTTCACAATTGTGAAGGATTTTGTGAATCCACCTGCCTTGAAAGCCCAGTGCGCCCCCACTCAAGCTCTTTGTAATGGACTTTCTGATTTTTTTCAGGAAAAAATTATTAAACTATTTTCCTCCTTTGATTCATCATCCTCTAGTCCCCAGCCAGGAATATCACACCCCCAGCATTGCTCATTTAACTCTTTCGAGGAGCTTACGCCAGACTTAGCTTTGATACTTTTAAACAAGGTCAAGTCAGGATCACCATTGGACCCAGTTCCTGCCAAAGTGATGGGTAATCTTGCCCCTGTTTTAATCAATCCTCTCCTCTCCATTTGGAACTCTTCCTTGACCCGTGGTCAATTCCCATCAGTCTGGAAACAAGCTAGGTTGCTCCCCATTTTAAAGAAACCAGAGGCGGACCCTTCCCAATTTAGCAATTATCGTCCTATATCTCTTTTGCCTAAACCTGCCAAAATCTTAGAGAAAGTGGTCCAGAAACAATTGGCCCTGTACCTAGAAACCAACCAGCTGTTGCACGATTCACAGTCCGGATTTAGAACCGGATACAGCACCGAGACTGCGCTGCTAGAGGTATCTGAGACAATTCGGGAATCAGTGGACAGGGGCGAGGAGGCCATGCTGGTCCTCCTCGACCTGTCCGCTGCATTCGATACTGTGTCACATGACACACTTGTGACTCGCCTACAGCAGCTGGGGATTGGTGGCAGGGCCCTGGCATGGGTTAAATCTTTCCTCTCAGGGAGATCTCAAAGGGTACTTTTGCGTCCCTTCGAATCAGAGGATAAACCCCTTGTGTGCGGCGTGCCTCAGGGCTCCGCCTTAAGCCCTCTTTTGTTTAACGTGTATTTGGGCCCGCTTGCCAGGGTAGTTGAGTCATGGGGGGTCAGGGTGGTCTCATACGCTGATGATACTCAGCTTATCTTTTCCTTCAGAGACCACTCAGACTCCCATTTCTCTAACTTTCGCAACTGCCTTGGCAACATCTGCGCATGGATGGCTTCCAATCACCTGGCCCTAAATACGGATAAAACAGAGGTGCTCTTTTTTAGCCAGAAATCAGTTCCCCCCGCCACCTTGTGGTGGCCTACTGTCTTGAACCCCCCTCCCAATCCAGTACAGTCAGCCCGCAATCTCGGCTTCTTTTTTGACAACACCATGTCCTGCAAAGCTCATGTTAATAGAGTTACTGCGGCCTGCTTTGGCAAGCTGCGCATGATCAGGAAGATCTTTCCCTATCTCCCTCAGGCGTCCCGCAAAACGATTGTCCATGCTCTTATTACGGCACATCTGGACTACGCCAACAGCTTATATGCTGGTGCCCCCCTCTATCTCATTGACCGATTGCAAATCGTTCAGAATGCGGCAGCCAGGCTTATTGGAAACATCCCTACCCGCAATTCAGTTAAAGCATTTCGGAACGACCTACACTGGCTTCCCATCGCTCAACGCATTCAATTCAAAATTCTGATCCTTGCCTTTCGGGCCATTCATGGAATTGGCCCGGCTTACCTGAACAATAGACTCAAATTATCCATGTCAGAAAGACACCTGAGATCCAACAGCCTCCGTTTACTGATTGTTCCCAGATTTAGGCTTACCCGGAGTGGCGGCAGAACGTTCGGCGTGACGGCGGCCAAGTACTGGAATAGCCTTCCTCTGGACCTGAGGTTCACTGAGTCAGAGCAAATTTTCCGTCGCAAATTAAAAACCTGGCTGTTCACCAAACTCTGATCAGGTGAGCTTCTATAGCTTCAGGTTGGATGGTTTTGAACCTGGTAATTCCCCTTCTGTGATTAACTTGTATTCTTAGCGCCGGGACACCCCCGACGGGGGTAGCCGCGCGCTTTATAAGCTTCCTAAAATAAATAAATAAATAAAATGACACCAGCTCTCCACCTGCAGTACTCATTCTAAACAAGCTTCATCTGTTGTGCGTTGCTGCCAAGAAGCAAGCTACTCGTGAGAGGTCAGATTATGTTAAACTGCCACTTTTCTAAATTAAAACAACTTTATAAAACATGACGCCCATCTAGCCTATAGCTCTGATGGAAAATGTATATTACGAGAGCAGGGGGAGGTGGTAAAATCACTCAGACAGATTAGGCTGTTCCTTTTACACCTCCTAGCAGTCAGAAAACCCCACCACAGGTGGATGGTTAGTGATTTATCATAGTTGTGTGTGGTGGTGGGGGTCATTGAGTTTGCATGCGGGTGTCATGAGGTGCGGTGGGGGTTCCCTGTTGCCTCAAGTCAGATTTAATGATTCAATGGACTAGTACATCCATGCAGGAAGGTCTCCAAGAACCCCGAGGTTACAGGTTCAAATCCCAGTAGAACCACTCAGCCTTTCATCCTCCCAAGATTGGTAAAAGGAATGCTATAGAGTCTGTTGATGATAAACATCTGTTCTTGAGCCAAGAACCCAGAGCGGCATATTTGCAAGTGCTTCTCGCCACAGGAACACCACTTTTTGTGACATTCCTGTGAAGATAAACCCCTCACTTTATTTACAAGGCAGAGTTAAGCCACTTAACATGACTTAACACAGCCTTGTAAATAAGGCACCATTTCACGCAGCACTTAACGTGAAAGGGGCAGGCAATGGGTGTAGCAGTGGGCGTTCCATCCCAACACCCATTGCTTTTTTATGCTGCCCCCTATTTACAAAGATGGCGTAAATAGAAGGCAGGCAAAAAATAATTCCACGGAAAACCTGGTCTTAACCTAACCAAACGAGGGGAAATGTTTAATTCCTCCAGGTTTTTGCTCTTTCTGTTTGTGCTGCTTCCTGCAGCACACATAGAAAGAGCAAATCACCGTTAGTGACTGCTTATGTGCAGGAAGGTGTCCCCTCCTGCACATCAACAATCATTGAAAAATGACAAGTTGCAACTTAATGTGTGCTGCACAAAAAGTTACAAATCGCCATTACGGATTGTTTATGTGCAGGAACAGACACCTTCCTGCAAATAAACAATAAGCCCCTGCCATGCAGGCACCCTTGCAGCATAGTTCAAGGGTGCCTGCGTTGGTGCTTGGCTGCTAAATTTAGCGCCAGCACTAGGGAAAACGCAGGAGTGTGCCGCATTCTTGAAAATACGGGGCATCCCAGCGTTTGTAATCCGTCGGAGCGTGGCGTTAGCTATCTTGGCTTAACGGCACGCTGCGACAGTCTCCTTGTACATATGCCCTTCAGAGGTATATTCATGAGCCCCTCGCACTGCCATAGCATCACTTTTTGTGACACTCCGGCGACGCAAATCACAAAATCATATTCATGAGGTCACGCAAAGCCACTTTGCGTGGCTTTGAATTGCCTCACAGATATGGAGTAAGGCACGGCAGCGCAAAACCCAAATCAACCATTTGGATGACTCCTAGCGGGTCCTCAACGGACACTCCGTAGGACACTGCCTGGAAGATGAAATCCAAGAGCAGAAGGCGGGCCATGCACCCAACAAAAGAAAGAGAGGGGGAGAGCGAGGGAGAGAGACGGAGTGAGAGTGCACAAGCAGCGGAAGGCCTTGCAGGTGTGGAAAAGTAAATTTTGCCATGTTCTGTGTCCCTACGCGTCCTCCATCATATGTTATGTGTGCATGATTAATATGCATATGTATTCCCCATGTTCGATTAAAGACGCAATTATATTTGTGCCCACCTCTAGTATGCCAGTTTCCAGTTCTCGTGAATACTACGAATATCAGGCCTATGTAAAGCTACGTTGCCACGTTTCCCAGTGTGCACGTTATTTCATTGTAAAGTCCCCGTTTCTAGGCCTCAAAAGGGCCCGGACACCAGATTTCAGCTCCTGTCTCCTGAGCCCTCGCTGAGGAGCGATACAGCCCCCACCTGTATTCCTGACCCTTCACTTACTTCCTGCCTCACAGTGCCCGGTTCAGCCTGGCTCTGCCTCTGAGTCTGCCAAGAGTATGTTATGATTCCAGTTATCAGTTCAGTCCTCCTTCTCTGCATTCCTAAGCTACTGAACTGCATCAATAGTTTCCGTCATTGTCTAGCCTCTACGTCTCCATGTAAGAGAAATACTGTATTAATGGTCCTTTAATATTCTTCATCACGCACTACATGTAGAATAGTGGAATAATGCATGCTCCAGTCTTAGAGTCTGTTAGCCTTTACCCCGATAACTTTTGGATTCTATCAACATGTTCTCTAAACATCAGATACTAGATACTGTTTAGGTACATGTCGCCCTGACTCTCCAGACTTCAGTCTCTGCTCCTAGCACAGAGTTCATAGCCCCCAGCTTCTCCTAGTAACACGTCATTGCCAGTTTGCGCGCACCACCAGGTTAGAGGTCCCGGCTCCTTAGGTAGCCCCCTCCATGTCTCCACCCCATTCATGACATATTCTGTTACGTTTGCATCACATGTCTATGTATACGCCTCTGTTACACCTACTTTCACCCTTATCTTTCGCGACTGCTATTGACCACACCCACTGCTCCGCCTATCGTATGTATTGTAATGCAACTGTTTTAGTATATATGATCGTGTATTGTTATTAAATGATTAGCGCGCTCATCCCAGATCCAGCCCCGGCAGCTGCCGGGCTCTGCCATCCTATTCCTGTGCAGGTTGTCCTGTTCCTGTCCTTTATGCTGTATTAAACCTGCAAACTCCTACTACCTCGAATCTTGACTCTTATTTATTGAGCTATCTGTTATTCATTTATCCATTCAAAAATAGAGGTATTATTTATTTATTTACCACATAATGGCGCCCGAATAGGGACTTGCCCTTTCCCCACGCGCCGGTGAAGCCACGCCGACCCCCTGACCCTCTGCAGTCGTGACGGAACTCTTCTGCGCACCGGCAGATATTTCTGCTTCAAGTATCCCTCAGGCCCACGGAGGAGACGGAGGAGGCGGTCCAGCATCCAGACGAGGCGGTGGAGGAACGCGGCGAGTCCCGACCAGAGCCCAAGCTGAGAGTCCAAGGTCCGAGGTATCCGGAGGTCCACCCGTAACAGAAGTCCGAAGTCTGTCCGTCCGGCGTCGAAGCAGTCCAGTCCAGTCCGAGGCCTTCCGTTCTTGCTGCCCGGTGAGTACCGTTGCTGGGGTAGTATCTAGACAGGGTCAATCTGATTGACTCTGGTCCGTGGGTTGGTGGTACACAGACCCACAAAACGAAGTGTCCACTTCGGTGGATGCGGGTCCTGACGTGTCTCTGTATGAGACCGGTAAGTTTCGTACTGTTTCAGCAGTGCATCTAGTTTCTGTTCTAGTCAGTTCTGTTCTCGAGAAAAATTAATGTATTCTGTTTTCCGTATTCCAGGTGGTATTCTGTTCGAACTGTTATTCATAATGTTCTTCATGTATTTTAATGTCGTGGTATGAGTGCGAAGTGATTCTCGTGTTTATTGTGTATTGTATTGTGTCCAGATTATAGTTCAGTCATGCCACTCTTTTCAAAACTGCGTCAGTTAAAAACCAGAAAAGGCCTGCTAGAAGCAGCAGTTCCTGTTCCGCCTAGGGACAGTCCAGGTCATTTTATGTACCAGAAGCATGGCATAAGTGCCATATTATATCTAGATTTATGGGTAGAGTACACCCAACAGTTAGAAGAAAAGTATAGATGGCCTGTATCAGGCACATGGGATGCCGAGTACATCATGCGAGTAGAAGAAGCATTATGGAAAAAGAAAGCCAGACAGTCACAGAAAGATGCCATCGAGTTATGGCGCAAAGAATCTCATAAAAGAACCGAAAAAGAAATCAGAAAGTCTGAATTAAGTAGGGAATCCTTAGAGAGAGCACATGAAAAGGAATTAATCGAGATAGGTGAACGAGTCAGAACTGAACAGTCAGACAGACAGAGGCACGCCCTCATTAAGGGTATGTATCCTCTTCTTGCCGAGGGCTTGCCAAAAGCGACCCCAGAGGCATCCAGTAATTTCCCGCCACCGTTAGTTCCGACCAAGCTACGTCACAAACCAACCGCAGCTGATATTTTCATTTCGTCCTATTTGGACGACACAGTCCCAGAATATGCAAATCCTGTTCCTGCTCCGCCAGTCCCTGTAAATCAGGCACTTCCCGCTCCTCCAGACACCGGAGTACCTGTTACGGTACCCCTGGTCCAGCCCGCCATACAAGTCCAGCCTGCATTTCCATTTACCACTCTGCCAGCACGAAGAGCATCAGTAGACGACTCTAGTTTAGGGGCCGCAGGGGGAGGTACTCCAGGAACCCCGCCGCCACACAAGCGTTTAACGTTAGCCGAATTACATGCACAAGCGTCACAGCGTACGCCCAGATATCAGTCTGTTGCAGAAATAAGAAAAGCCCTTACCGAATGTGGCTATGATCCAGTCCCAGGCGAGGATAATATGGTTTTATATTCATTACGCGTAAGAAAGGTGACCGAGTATCTAGTCACCCTACCAGATATGAAAGAAGATCTAGACAGAATATATCGTTTCATCCGTACAGGGAATGATCCAGAAAGTATTAGTGATGTCATGTGCCAAAGAAAAGCTGAAGTCCAGCTCATGCTATTAAAGTTTCTGATTAATTGTCTAATAAGGGAACAAGATTATCCGACCAAAGATCAAACCGAAATGAAAGCCCTGACAAGGTGGAGTGATAATATAGCAGAGGGTAAGCACAGAACCATCAGTAGTATAGAGAGTATGTACAAGAAGATTCGTAAAGAAATAATACGGATACACGAACAACTCAAAGCAGCACGAGTAAGCGAGAAAGAAAGTAACTCTGATACTGAAGAGGTAGACGACGAGAATCCCGACAGAATAGCGTATGTAGGAAAATCTAGATTTCCAGATCGCCATTTGCGCCTAGAACACAAGTCAATTTTTCATCGTCCAACACCAGAACAAGGTTCTCTAGAACAAGTATTTCAAGCTACCGACCACATTCTGAAATCACGAATCGGTTATAGCGAGTTAAGTACTATGCATGAACAAGAACTAGTCCGATCAGCAGTCCGATGGATTACTGATTCTACCACTTTTCCAGACGAGATAGTGGCACAAATGTTTCTGAAAATGCCCCCAGCCGAGCAGCGACTGGCGGGTATGTACATGATTCAGCACCTCATTACATTGTATGAGGGTCAACGTTCTGATCCAGGTCCGTTGCATGATGTCCTGAACGAGTTGCTCCAGTATAGATGGAAAGGTTTAGGTACCGATTTGATTAGTGTCATTCTAGAACAGCGCCACAAATATAGTATGTTTCTGAACCCGCATTTTGTTCATGTCTCACCCCCAGAAAGTAAACCCTTTTATATAGACAGACAGAATCCGTTACGAGAAGTACGTCCAATTAAGACAGACGGTGGTGAAATGCAACGAGTGTTTGTTTACACCCCGATTACAAAGATGGAACTCTTAGAGATGAAAAAGTTAATTCCCTGTCATGATAAAGATCCAGCAGGGTTCCACCGAGAATTAAAAGACATGCTCCGTATGGGAGAATACACGTATCCGGACGTTATTAAAATGCTAAAAGTCTTGTTGCCCGCAGGGGTATACGAGAAACTCAAAGAAAAAGAATGGGAGGTGGGAGAGAAAAAGATCGATTGGACAGTCCTAGAAGCTGAAGACAAGGCACGAGTACCAGGTACCGGTCTTGGAGATAAATGTAAAGAATTACCAGAATTATTAATACAAGTTTTGCCTAGATTATTGACAACTAGAAAAGAAGACTGGGATGCAATCTCAGCCTGTAAACAGAAACAAGACGAAGATATTAGTGATTTTTATTCTAGATTTGAGAAATGTTTTACCATAAACAGTGGCCTCAAGACAAGTAGCGAGTCGTACCCTCATCTTTTTGTTACTAAATTAGTCGAGAATTCAAGTCCACAAATTAAAAACCGAGTTTTGAAAGTCGAAAGTACCTGGCAAGCTAATACCCCGTCCCAGATGTTACAGATGCTTCAATATCACCAGAATAGAATCAGAGAAGAACAAGAACATGAAAGGAAACGTATGAAAGACACGAAAATGAAAGTACTAGTTGCACAATCTGTTCCTCAAGACAGTCAGAAGAGGGGTCCGAATCAAGCCAGTCATCCTGCAGCTCCCGTTAAAGGAAACTGCAATTATTGTAAACAGCCAGGTCATTTTATAAACGAGTGTGCAGTTCTGAAACACAACATAGCTACCGGTAAGACTAAAGAAAGACCACGTCCGCCTAGACAAGAGCAAGTTTCACAGACTCCTCAGTCACAGAATGCACCACAGACAGTTACAGCACCGCAGCCTATCGCTGCAACACAGCATGTTACACAGCAGATGTACCAGTATGCACAGTCCGAGTATCCAGAGTATCAGCCATATTCATGAAACAGCCTAGAGAGGGAGGTAGGCTTGCCTCTCATCGAGATACCTGTAGATCAAGAGGGTCCCTATGTTCACAGTCAAGTATTAGGGAAAGACAGAAAGTTTTTGATTGATACAGGGGCAAGTAGGACCACTATAAGTCACGCCGAAGTTCCAGGGGCTCCGCTCTCAGGCTCTAGAAATGTTTCCCTTGGATTTTCAGGAAAACCTATTGTAAATGAAATATCAAAGCCAGTTACTCTAGAAGTAGGTCCATTGTCCCGCACTACTGATCTGTTACTTACTAAGTCATGTCCAGAAAACCTATTAGGCATTAAGACACTGAAAGAGTTAGGTGCAGTTATATGTTGTTCCCCAGAAGGAATACGATTGTTCCTACGTGACTTCAAGGGTCACTATGTATTACGAGATTTTGATCCAAGATTGTCTAATGTTCCGCAGCATCTATGGGCGCAAGGTCCAACTGATGTTGGCTTTATGCAAATCACACCCCATCGTGTGACTCTCAAGCCAGGTGTAGTGTTACCACGAATCAGACAGTACAGACTGCCACCTGAGGCTGAAGCAGCCTTATCCAAAATTATTGACGAGCTCATGGCTCAAGGAGTAGTTGTAGAAACTGACTCCAATGTATGCAATTCTCCGATCATTCCTGTCATGAAACGTACTGATCCGAATGCACCTCCAGTATATCGATTAGTGATTGACCTACGAGAACTTAATAAATGTATTATTCCCCAGTATCCAGTTGTTCCAGATATCTCTTCCCTGTTGACAGCCATTGATTCTGAAGCCTCATTTTTTTCAATCATAGACCTCAAGAACGCGTTTTTTAGTGTTCCCATTCATCCAGACAGCCAGTTTATTTTCGGATTTTGTTTAAATGGAAGGAGCTATATGTTCACACGCGCTCCTCAAGGTTTCACAGAAAGTCCTAGTATTTACAGTCAAGCACTCAAGAGACAACTAGACAACATTCACATGCCACCTGACACTGCCCTGCTCCAGTATGTCGATGATCTACTGATCACAGCCCGTTCTGAACGTGCTTGCGAGCGAGCATCCCTTACAGTCTTGTATTTCCTAGCCGAGATGGGACACAAGGTGTCCCCTTCGAAGCTTCAATTCTGTGTCCAGCAAGTGATCTATTTAGGCCACTTGCTGTCCAAGTGGGGTAGGCAGTTGACACCAGACCGTATCCAGTTAATAGCGAGTCTTCCTCAGCCCAGGACCCAGAAGGAGGTACGTGCTTTTATCGGCCTTACTTCTTATTGCAGACAATGGATTCCTCAGTATGCATTTCTAGCTAAACCACTGATACAGTTAACGACACAGGAGGCAGCCGTATCGACTGTCCTCCCTTGGACATCTGAACATACACTTAGTTTCAATGAGTTAAAGAAAGCCCTGTGCCAAGCTCCAGTTCTAGCAACACCGAACTACAGTAAGTCTTTTACACTTTTCGTCACAGAACGCGAAGGTACAGCATTATCTGTCCTCACACAAGATCAAGCAGGACAATACAAGCCTTGTGCTTATTTTTCGAGCACATTAGATCCTGTAGCCCAGGCTCTGCCTGCGTGCCTCAAGTCAGTTGCAGCCACAGCACTAGCTATCAGACAAAGTGATTCCATAGTATTAGGACATTCCTTGACAGTACAAGTTCCACACTCCGTGGAAGTTCTTTTAAACCGAACACAAACTCAGCACTTGACAATTGCACGTTTAACAGGTTATGAATTGACACTGTTCCAGCCACACATAGAGATCAGACGCTGCAACGTTCTAAATCCCGCCACACTGTTACCGTCAGTTACTTCGAATTCTGCCACACACGATTGTGTGGAAGTAGTCAACATTACGACAAAACCGAGACAAGATCTGACAGATATTCCATTACCAGATCCCGACCTGACACTTTATGTGGATGGTTCATGTATGAGAACTAGTACAGGAGAACTAGTAGCCGCGTATGCAGTGACTACTGACACTGAAGTTATTGAAACACACCGTATTGACACCCTGTCTGCTCAAGCAGCAGAGCTAGTTGCTCTGACACAAGCCTGCATACACGCCAAGAACCTGAAAGTTAATGTTTACACAGATTCACGTTATGCATTTGGAGTCGTACACGACTTTGGAGTGCTCTGGCAGGAGAGAGGTTTCATGACTTCTCATGGAACCAAGATTCAGCATGGTCTCCTTATTCAAGCTCTGTTAGATGCAATACATTTACCGACATCTATCGCTATCATGAAGTGCAAAGCACATACGAAAGTTACTGACACTATTTCCCAAGGTAATGATCTAGCAGATCGCACAGCCAAGCTTACAGCTCAGACTCCAGACATGTTAGTTAATCCGACACAGACACATACTCCAGATCCGACTACATGTATGACAGTTAAAGACCCTACTCAAGATGTCATAGATATCCAGTTACATGCTACTCCCGATGAAGTCAAGAAATGGTCCGAACAAGGAGGGGTCCAGACAGATCAAGGATGGTTAACGAAGGGTAGAGCCACATGGTTTCTCCCCGACTCTATGGTTCAAGTCATTATTAATACCGCACATAGTCCAGCACATTTAGGAGAAAAAGCTATGTTAGACAGTATCCAGAATATTTGGTTCAACAAGCATTTACGAGCTGCAGCCAAGCAGAAAGTCCGTACCTGTATGATATGTTGTCAGTTCAATCCAGGTAAAAGTGTCCCGGTGGAACAAGGTGGATTCCAGCCCCCTGACCACCCTTTTGAAGTCCTCCAGATGGATTACATTCAGATGGAGCGATGTCGAGGTTTCAAGTATGTCCTTGTAGTTGTATGCGCTTTGTCCAGGTGGACAGAGGCATATCCAGTCCCAGATTACACAGCCGCGACCACTGCCAAACAGTTGGTTCGTGAGTTCTTCCCCCGTTATGGACTCCCTAGGGTCGTATATTCTGACAACGGCCAGCCATTCTCATCTGAACTCATGAAGCATGTTTCCCTTTTGTTAGGGTACCAGTGGAAGTTCCATTGTGTACGCCATCCAGAAGCAGCCGGTCTCGTAGAGAGACATAATCAGACCCTGAAAATTCGAATTGCAAAAGTTTGTCAAGAGAAAGGTGTAGACTGGCTAGTAGCTCTGCCGGTCGCCCTGTTCTATATGCGCATGGTCGCACATTCCAGATCAGGTCTGTCCCCGTATGAGGTCGTTTTCGGCCGCCCCCCTAACATGTGGGGTACTCCTAGACCCCGAAGTATTACCGATGTTTCAAGTAATATGCTGACAGATTACCTAGCTTCCTTGATGTCTGCCCTCAACTCTTGTCGTTCACAGGTTGCCGCCGCATTTCCAGACAATACCGAGGTGGCACCGCATGAAATCGTTCCCGGATCCATGGTCCTAGTGCGAAATTTCGATCGTTCAAGTCCGCTGGAGCCTCGCTGGAAGGAGCCCCGACAGGTCCTCCTCGCCACCCGTACAGCCGTGAAGTTGGAGGGACGCAAAGGCTGGGTGCATCTTTCGCATATTAAAAATTTTTATGGACTGGCACCTGTTTAAAAGAAAATTTCCGAGGATTCTAAAGACTGCCAAAGTACTATTCTTAAGGACTGTCCCGCAAAGAACAATGATACTGCACCCTCCCTGTTAGAGACAACTCCGCAACAGGAGTATAAATTAAAATTAAGGTCTAGTAAAATAAGTCAGCCAGTTTGATTGTCTAAGCCCTCCCCTAGGTGAAACGGTTAGACCGGTTTCTGACATGTATAAAATAGACCCCCATAGTGAGAGAGTTAGTCAAAACTCAATCCGATGTATCGTTTTTCTATGTTTCATATTATTTCTCAGTATTATGATTTCCTGCACCAGTTATGCATTTTACCTGTATTTTCCAGTTTCTCATGTAAATAAGTCTTCTAATGCTACAGTAGAGCACACTTTTAGTGATCTGCCTCCTCATGAACTCTCTTACCGCCTCGCTATGCGTAACAATTCTTTTATCCGCATGTTACATTATTCACACCAGACCAGCAATGCCACTAATTGTTGGGTGTGTGGTCGACTCCCCCCTTTCCAGACACCGAAGGGAGTTCTGCCACTCTTTCCTTATCCATTTTCACATAATGGTTCGTGTGGAGCATGGTCCACGTTAACGTCATCCTCAACAGATATGTCTTTTCTTAACAGTACATGTTTTCCAGACAAGCAAGGTCTTCCCCACAGAACAGGGTTAGATCTAGAAAACGAAGTTTACAATTTAGGTAATTATTCTTCGAATTTCATGGTCCTGAATGTTCAGTCTGATTCCACTCCAGACTTACCTGCTATTTCAGTACTACCAGTCAAAGGCGAATTATGTGTCCGAAATAATGGTTCCGTACATGTAGGACATAGTGATTGTACTACTATTATCAAGTATAGTGACAGTAGGAAATCTATTTTCAAAGCTTCACGTCATTCTTATTTTATTTGTGGTCAAACTGCATATGTTCGTCTGCCCCTCGATTGGGAGGGAACCTGTTACATTGCCTTCCTACTGCCACCAGTTTTCCTAGCCCCATCTGATTATCATAGAAACACACATCTAGTGCACCTTAGACATAGAAGGGAGTCCCCCATTGTCGATTATACTGAAACTGCTCTAGAACAGTATACAGATTTCAATAGAGGTTTCTTCTTCTTTATAGGACCTATCCAGAATAGTAAGCTAATTCGTAGGTTAACCAGAACCCTTGAAGCAGTAGTTAATGAGACTGCCTCTGCTCTAGGTAACTTAACCGAAGAGCAATCTGCTATGAGATTTGTCGTTTTGCAAAATCGTCTCGTCCTTGACGTCATACTGGCCGATAGGGGCGGGGCCTGTAGAGTCATCGGATCTAGTTGCTGCATTTTCATTCCAAATAACGCGCCGTCTGTTTATTCAGCTATAACCAGACTCCATAAAATTGCCCATCTGTTACACCAAGAGCCAGGCACCTGGACATGGTCCGGTTGGTTCTGGAATATAATTTCCGCTTGGGGATGGAAAGTCTTGTCCTTTCTAGGTATTGCAGTAGCGATCATATTCAGCTGCTGCCTCTGTATACAATGTGGCCCTGCGATTTGCGGCATTTGTGCTACCTCTTGTATTCCTAGTCCCAAGTCCCGTTCTAAATCCCGTTCCCAGAAAATTCGAGACGAGCAAATGATACTGTATGAAATGATAGATGGTATCATGAATATTGATGTTTCCTGATGGAAACGTAGTGACAAGGAGGGAATGTGGAAAAGTAAATTTTGCCATGTTCTGTGTCCCTACGCGTCCTCCATCATATGTTATGTGTGCATGATTAATATGCATATGTATTCCCCATGTTCGATTAAAGACGCAATTATATTTGTGCCCACCTCTAGTATGCCAGTTTCCAGTTCTCGTGAATACTACGAATATCAGGCCTATGTAAAGCTACGTTGCCACGTTTCCCAGTGTGCACGTTATTTCATTGTAAAGTCCCCGTTTCTAGGCCTCAAAAGGGCCCGGACACCAGATTTCAGCTCCTGTCTCCTGAGCCCTCGCTGAGGAGCGATACAGCCCCCACCTGTATTCCTGACCCTTCACTTACTTCCTGCCTCACAGTGCCCGGTTCAGCCTGGCTCTGCCTCTGAGTCTGCCAAGAGTATGTTATGATTCCAGTTATCAGTTCAGTCCTCCTTCTCTGCATTCCTAAGCTACTGAACTGCATCAATAGTTTCCGTCATTGTCTAGCCTCTACGTCTCCATGTAAGAGAAATACTGTATTAATGGTCCTTTAATATTCTTCATCACGCACTACATGTAGAATAGTAGAATAATGCATGCTCCAGTCTTAGAGTCTGTTAGCCTTTACCCCGATAACTTTTGGATTCTATCAACATGTTCTCTAAACATCAGATACTAGATACTGTTTAGGTACATGTCGCCCTGACTCTCCAGACTTCAGTCTCTGCTCCTAGCACAGAGTTCATAGCCCCCAGCTTCTCCTAGTAACACGTCATTGCCAGTTTGCGCGCACCACCAGGTTAGAGGTCCCGGCTCCTTAGGTAGCCCCCTCCATGTCTCCACCCCATTCATGACATATTCTGTTACGTTTGCATCACATGTCTATGTATACGCCTCTGTTACACCTACTTTCACCCTTATCTTTCGCGACTGCTATTGACCACACCCACTGCTCCGCCTATCGTATGTATTGTAATGCAACTGTTTTAGTATATATGATCGTGTATTGTTATTAAATGATTAGCGCGCTCATCCCAGATCCAGCCCCGGCAGCTGCCGGGCTCTGCCATCCTATTCCTGTGCAGGTTGTCCTGTTCCTGTCCTTTATGCTGTATTAAACCTGCAAACTCCTACTACCTCGAATCTTGACTCTTATTTATTGAGCTATCTGTTATTCATTTATCCATTCAAAAATAGAGGTATTATTTATTTATTTACCACACAGGGCACCTGGCACCACATGCCAACAATTGTGTGTGTATCGCCATCCATACCCCATGAGCCCAAGGTCGTGTCCCAATCTCAGCGCCAAATCCACATCACATTCTGAAAACGCAAGTAGCAGACAGACAAACATCAGGGATGAAATGTCCATTGTCGCAATGCAGAAGGCGGGAGGACACCTGCACCTCTGACCTTGGTCCAGAACGTGCTTGGAAAACCCTGTGAGAGGTGCCATGGCAGAAGTGGACGACAACCACACCACACATAGCGCCAAAAAACTATCTGACTCATCCACATCCCACAAACAGAAGCCCCTGCCGGAGGTACCCCCGCATGAGATGCCCTTGACACTCACGGAAACAGCAACCCATTCAGCCCAACATGGCAAACGCATTCGAATCATTGCTCAGAGCTGTGACACATCCTCCACACAACTCCCGCAGTTCGAAGAGTGCAGGTTCCACGAGAAGCACCAAGGCAATGGCAGGCCAAACCGGGCACATGCCCAACCCCCAGTGAACATGTGCTGCATTTACTGGGCGTGTTGCCACTGGCAGTGCTGCGGATCAGTTACCGGCTCAGCTTCCGCATTGCCTATGTCACCTGCGTCCAGCCCTGGTTCCACTGCCGAACATGCACATTCGAGTGTCCCATGGAAGTCTGCCGATCCAACACAACTGTAGATAAATTGGGGTATAACTTGTGCCTGCACCCCCTGTTGGATCACGAACAGGAGTGTAGCTGAGACAGCCGTGCATGGGATGCCTTGACATACTGCGTATGTATTGGCAGTTGTGCATGGGAGATTACACAATTCCTCGTGTGCAGGGAGCACATCGAGGCGCTCCCCTATTGGGCTGTGTTGTGGATTGGTGAAACAGCGTGGGCTGAGCATATCTGCCCGGACCAGTTAATGGATTTGCGCACCCTGGTGTTCTTTGAACACGACAATGAGGTACTATTGGAACACATGGCACATGAAGCTGCCCTCGCATTCATAGATAAGTAACTACGTTCCTGCAGCCACATCCGATTGTTAGCCACAGCACAGGTCACAACTAATTGTTGCATCATGGCAATTGCTCACATAGCCCACCACAACAGTGGACACGTCTGCCATCGTCCGGACTCTGGATGCATGTGCGTGGAACAACGTGTGTGTACGCACACCTGGCAAGGTGATGCAGGTCCATGGTCGGAGCAACACAGTGTTGTTTTGTAACGTTGCCAATTCGGACACACTGCTGGGGGGCGAGCACACACATGGCAACCTAGCACGACATTTGTACCTGTTACACCCTTTCACCTGATCACTGTCAGCAGAACAGATAATCGGCGTAGTCCGGTGGCAGAGCACTATGCAGATCCCATGGGCAGTGAATCGTGTCCCCTCACACGGGGCAATGGGCAGATGCCAAACAACACATTACTCATCCAGCAAGGCAAGGTGGGGTGGGGCGTTGCCATCCGTGATGATTGTCTACCATTTTCGCAGCAACATTTCCTGAACCTCGACAAGTACCCATGCTGTGTGTAAGTGTCTTAAGCATGTCCCTCCCTCTTGTGGCCGTTGCCTCGTCCGTACTGACACGCACAATCCAATAAAGTCTATGCCACCCCACTGGTGTCTAACTGTGAAGTGTGTTGATTTCATTGTCCACTCGTGTGCCACAAAGAGCATCGTCCCTACACAGGGAGGGACTGACTGAAGCATGTGCAATGGGGGTGTGTCCCTTTTGCAAGCTCTACTTCTGTGAGCCAGACATTGCTTTGGGATAGGTGGTGGCCGACATGTGCACTGACGTGTCTTCAGCAATGTGAGCATGGTGTCCAACCTCTGACCATGTGGAGCAATGTCATATATCATAACAGAATGTTTCCACACAGATGTGTGTAAGTAGGTATGCGTCGTGAAGTTGTGTTGTCACATGAGAAGTAGGGCACCACTCCTGGCTTGCTACCGATTTGGTCACTTCTACACACATCCCTATTCAACACATGGACGTGGGCCTACGTTGGGGGTTCGTGAGATTGTTGTTGATGTGCAATGGGGCCACGGCTAGTACTCACCTTCACAGTCATCCAATTTGACATGTGTCTCAGGGATACACATGCGCATAGATGTCAGTTACCATGGTGTACCTTCATGTGCAATCATTGTCCCTACATCCAGCCACTCTACCATACATGAGTGAACATAGTAATGACACATCTGTGTGATTTAGAATGTTTTATTCACATTCAGGTGATTGACGGACTGTAGTGAATCAGCCACTTTAGTGGTCTGGTGATCTGTGATGACCCTCGATCACCACCATTGCGTACTGACTTTAGTGTGCTATGTTACCTTAGCCTTAATGTAGGATGGTCTTGCATTAGAATAATCTTGCCAAAGAATAGAAGGTATGGGATGTCGAGGTGCAGAGTTGTTGGTGATGGTGCACACATGTGCTCCATAGTGGATACTGAGGAATTAAGTGCATAATGTTATTGGAGTTAGGTGAATTATGACTTTAGCCTATTGGCTTTGACGTGGTCTAATATCATTCTGTTTTCCAAGTAGTAGAGGCCTATGCTTGAGCAACTCCATATTCTAAACTGCAGCCATCTTCTGAGCCTCTGTAGGTGAGAGGTTATAGTTTAGATTACATGTGTTGTCCACCAGTAGTGAACCAGACAGGACCGGTTCTTATCGGGTGGAATGTGCTCTCTCGATGCCACAGTCATAGCAAAACGCTTGGCCAGCTGCTTGTTGTGCTCTTGGTACGAGGTGGTACAGGAATCCAATGAGAACTGTAGGCGGAGTTAGCTAGAAACTTCGATGGAGAGCTGCATTCTATATTAGAGAAAGGGGGTCCAAGAGAGGGTGAGATGCTGAGATGCTGGTCTGGTGGTTTGGGGGTCTGGTGATACATCATGGTGCAGACGTGCAGTCGTGTTTGTGCAACAGAGAGTCCTGACCCAACCAGAGAGGGAAAGAGAGACGGACCCTTCTTCAGATGACAAGACGCCTAAGATTATGGTGAGGTGTTCCAGGTGTACTTATTGTATCTAACTATGTCTTTTATTTTCAGGCTCTATGTATATGTATGTGTTGGTGTTTGCTATAAATGTTTACTGTGATATTTAGTTATTTCTTCTTCCTTGTCATCCTATTATCATGTAATAAAGAATCCTAGAAGCATATCAGTTGTCTTTATTCCTTGTGAAGGAAGGTCAAGCCCCTTTTTTACCAAGTACTTACAGAGGGATGGGCGATTCCCCTCTAATGGGTAATTGTTGATACGGAAGGGAAATTGCCTCCCAGCAGGGATGTCTAAATTCTAATTATTCTATCCAATACATTGCTAGGAGGAGCATGCGTGTGTACCCTCTCGGATGGGGAGGTGTTGTGACTTGCTGTATACCCTCTCGGATGGGGAGGTGTTGTGACTTGTTATTTGCGAGCTCCTCAGCAATGGTCTTATATGTTGTCAGTGTTTATTCCTTTCTTGGGTAAGTATTGTGAAATGTGGTGTCTTTCTGGATCCTGAGAAAGGATGTGGTAAGTAATGGCCTGGTGACTGACAGAAGCACCAAAACATATAGAGAAGTAGGTCATTACACAGACTTGGAGCTGTACATGGCCATCCAAGCCCACATCACATGGAAGCCCAGTGATGGGCCAACCAGAGTCCTTTGGGGATTGTGAAGTGACTGGGAAGTGGGAGAGTACAGTCCGCAGCAGGATTGCTGTGTCACTGGCCAACAGTGATGAAATGGAGTTCGTGTCGGGTTGCGGGTGAATGTCGCAGAGTGTTCCGGGGGTCAGTAGGAGGTATTTCCCAGGGCATGATGCATACGTCATAACCAGGCAGGAACAGGGCATATGGTGGTGATGGATGCTACTGCCTCCTTCCTCACACAGTAATTCGCATCCCCTTCTTACTTCCCAGACATGGGTTCTGTGTCCAGTGTGTGTGGCGGGGTGATGGCTGCATCACTGTGTGCCACTGAAACAACAGACTGCGAGGGTGATGGGGCTGCATCACCGTGTACCACGGACACATCAGGGGTCGAAACTGTGGGTGTCGATGTTCCCACGGCAGTCATCTGGGAACGGCTCAGTGGCAGCAATGGCAAGACGAAGTACTGCAGGGCATTGAAGCTCCCAGATACTACTCGCTGGTTTACAGCCGTGGCAAACATACTTCCAGCCTGCATCTGCTCCATTGTCTCCATTGACCTCTGCATCTGTGCCAACTCTGTGCTGTCATGGCTGGTGCCTGTCTGTATTAAATTCATGGCCCCAGCGAGTTCAGCCAAGGTCTGTGGCGGAGCACGGTGCATACAGAGGGTGTCCGATAGGGACTGTACATGGTCCCTGATGGGACTCAGACACCCACGTATGTCATCGAGTTTGGCGGCCACGAGTTCGAAACCCGCCCACAGCTGTTCAGCCAAATCCAGCTTGCAACCCCACACACTTTGTTGGAACTCCATGTATTGGTCGGGGGTTGCTGGGAGACCGCTGTGGTGGTGTGTGTTTCCTGCTGTGTGGTCTGTGCAGGTGGTGGGCTCACCTCGGGGCAGCTGGCCTGCCCTGCTCCTGGGGATGGGGTGCGGAGGCTGTCTATGATCCGTTGAAGGGTGACTGAGCATATGTGTAGGTTGTCCTCTTCATCATCACTGATGAAATTTGTGGTTTGCTTTGCAGGTGGTGTTGTTTGTCGCTCTACAATGTGAAAGGGGAGATGCAGGTTAACAGAGTTACACATGTATGTTGGGGATTTGCAGATGTTTACATTCAGACTGCATGCCAATGTAATTTGTCACTGTTTTGTTAGAGCTGGCTATTTGGTGGCAGTCAGTGTATTTTTCGAATGCATGACAGATGTGTGGTAGTACCCGTGCATCATCATCACACAGTGTCAGGCAATGCCAGATGTGAATGGACAGTTACTACACCAGTGTGGGACCTGTTGTGAGCCGTGTCCTATGGTGTTGGTGGTGCACGTTTTACCTCATTGCCGTCATTGCTGATGTTCTGTGATTGATATGTGTGTGTGCTGCATTGTGGGGGAGTTGGCCCAACAGCTCTGATTTCTTGGACCCTTCTTCCTTTGAGTCGGTGTGCCTTTAAAATGTGTGCTTTTCGGGTCCTGATTTGTTTTTGACTTGGATCACTTGTGCTCACGGACAGATTGTGAGGCCTGGGCCATTGTTCGTCTGCTGCGTGTATTGTATGGCATGGGTTGTGTGTGCACGCGGACATGTCAGGGTGTGACGTGCTCCTTGACCGATGTGATCCACACCGGGCTACCTCCATGTCGATTCGTGGGCCATCTCATGTTGTTGGGCTGCTGCCATGCTATCAGGCATGCAGTGTTACTTGCATAGTCAATGTGGGTCACAGAGTCGCTGCTTTGCTGCATTCAGTACATGTGCATGGGTCAGTTGTGGTATTGGTAATATGGAGGGGGCCCCTTTGTGCACATTGTGGACGGGCCTACTTGGGGTTTCTATGTGTGCTGCAATGTGCCTAGGCTATCAATGATATGTTCTTCGATCATTGTGGGTGTGCTGTGTGCTACACATACTTGTGCATGTGTGCCATTATGCCCATCTCCCCCCATGCCCCCATCGCTGGTCGTTACTCACCCTGTTGCTGTTGGGTCCGGTCGTATTGTGCTGTGTCCTGGCCCCAATTCCTGCCACCGTCTCCACACTGCTGACTGTGGCCACCATTTTCTCCAGCTCATCAGTCTCCTCCTGTGTCGCAGGACTCCCACCTCCAGTAGCCCTTGCTGCCTTCCTGGTGGTAGCAAGCTTCTCCTTGGTTTGGCTGTGCACTTCATGCCAGTGCCTCTTTACCTCCTCCAGTGACCTCCTCGCCACTCCGGCTGCATCGACATTCGGGGCGATGGCCTGCCATATTTCCGTTTGGGTTGCCAGTGCCGCAGTGGAGGTGCCGAACAGTTGTTGATGGTGTCCTTTTACCTCCGTGCGGACTGAACCTCGTCTTCCTCTTCCTCTTGTCCTTGCCTTTTCTCGAACCCGGGGTTCCTGGCAGTACCTCCGTGGGGCTTGTGGAGTTTGACTTGTCCTCTGCACTCGGTCCTGGTGCATCCATGTTGCAGCGCGTTTGAATTGTTATTTTTTTTCTTTCTTTCTTTTATAGTGCATTTTCCCGCCAGACGCGTGGAGTTTGCAGGGCTGTGGCTGGTTTTCTCAGATTTTTGTACCGAGATTGGCCTCATCACATGTTTTCTGGAGTTCGTGTAATGCATTTGTGCGGCGTGGCATTGATTTTCATGCGGTTATTTGCCACGTTATCTGTTGTCTATCGCATGCTACCGCGCGTTGTCAGTTCCGCGTTGCCACGGGGTATTTTTCCGCGATAAGCTGCAATGTTGAAAGTTGCGATACGCTACTCCTGCGGTAGTTATCACACGTTCTTGTGAATATACCCCCTACTGTTTCTTCCACAGCGGTTTACACACTTCCATAAAGAGGATACTTCCTTTTTGTTGCAATTCACACCGTTTTGCACGCTTATCATAAATTAAATACAGAGTAAATATTTTTTTTTCTTCTCAGTGATTTACATGATTCCATAAAGAAGAACATACTACTTTTGGTGCAATTCACAACAATTTGACACTTATTCTACAAACTTTGTTGTCGATTTTGGTTTTTTAAATTGTTTTCGTGAACTGCATTTCCATTTTTAACACAATGCAGAGTGTGCAACCTCGGCCACCATTTTTACAAGCTCCTGGGGAGCCACCGCTGGAATAGAACTTACGGCTGTGAACTTTTAAAGCCTATTTCGGGGTGATTGATGCTCAGAAATTCAGACCTGAGAGAAGAAGGAGCTTGATGTATTATTATTTAGGGGTCGAAGGTCAGAATGTGTTTGATCACTTACCTGAGCATGTTCCTGCGGCAGATGAGAATTTGGATGAATTTGACTACAGAGATAGGGAACCCCTCTAAAGAGTAACTAAGGTCAGGGAAAGAGAGGGGAATAAACAATCAAAACAACCAAGCAGAAAATGCTCCCCTTTAACCTATATTGCTTTACAAAACAGAATGTATCTGGTATGGGTATATGCAAAATCACATGAACACAACTACACAATTATAAGATACAAATCTGATTATTTATTTTTATATTTGTCTTTGACTTGTTACTTATAATAATTACTTCATTTGAAACATCATACAACATGTTTTTATGCATTTTTTCTTTTTATACAAATAATATCCTTATATTTCTTTAAAAGAGAGTACAAAAATGCTTATAAAGATCCTGACCCCCCCTACGAAATGAGCAACACTATACCATTAGCAACCACATTCATTCATTCAACACAAACGTTCACAGTCATTCGAAAACACAGGTACACATCTGGGTGTAAAGAGAAAACACATATACACATCTGGGTGTAAAGAGAAAACAGAGATACAGCAGCAGCTCAACTGAACCAGTATTTTTCAAAAACCAAAAACATGGTAGTTCACAGGTATATGTTTTTTACTAGAACACAGCAGCCCAATGAGAGTATTGACACATACATTACAGCACTGAATATGTTAGCTGCCAAATGCGAGTTTGATACCTTCCCTGCAGAGTTAATCAGAGGTCAGCTAGTTGCAAGATGGAGTTTAATAAAAAATACAAGAACATTTAATGGTGTGTAAAAATCCATCGCTAGCTGAAGCAATAGGTAGAGCCTAGAGCATTGAGGGTTCTTCCAGGGATGCAAAGTTGTTAGAGGAATCCTTAGCCCCAAACCTCTATTTCTTTAAACCCAACACAATGCTCCAAACTCCCACTGGGTGCCTTTTCAGGGGTGGTTCTTCATCTCATGTATCATCTTTTTAGGTTCTGTCCTACGCAAGGACACAATGTACACAATGTAAAAAAATAGGTCACTTCTCCAGGGTTTGTAGAGGTGGTAGGGGCAGCAGGGTTTGTTGTGTTATCAATGAACAAATGAATTTATTGTAGAGGGAGGTTACGAAGTGAGGAGAGAACTAGGGTGGTGCATCACGTTGTAAAGCCCTGTGTGACATTATACCTGCATCAGGTATAATGTATGCAGGGTAGGCGTTCCGTCGCAGGAAAGCCTCGTAAAAGTGACGCAGTGAAATCTACAAAATTTCACTGCGTGACTCTTAAGACACCACTGCATCAAAACCTTACGCCTGTGTGAAGCAGGCGCAAGGAGTGACGCAGTGTATTAGAAATAGGCCGCAAAACGCATTGCTGGATTTGCATCGTGTTTGCGACACGACTCTAGCAATGCGTGACTTTTCTGTCAACAGATGCGTCAAAATTACTGATGCATCTGTCAATCCTTGCGCCACGGTGCGCCGTATTGTAAATACGGCACATCCATAATGACGCAAGGGTTCTGCATGGTGGCGCAGGGAAAGTGACACATCTCTACAGATGCATCTCTTTTTTGTAAATCCACCCCATGGTATCCAACTCGTGGTGCATTGACCCTGTCCACTGGCCTGGGTTGTTACAGCTTGTCGCCCGCTCCCACAGTCAGGCGGACTGGGAACTGAAAGCAGCCCTGGCAAATTTTTCCAGACCAGCCTCCGTCCGGCATGTAGCGAACGTGCCCGACCGCTACTTGATGGGTTTGCGGGTGTTTTTCCTTCAAGAAAATTTTGGAAAAAGGCAGACCAAAATGGTGAATTTGACAGCCCATTTTTCATTACATATTCAATTGTATCAACTTTCAAGGCATAGTAAATAGTAGATGATGACCTTAAAGAGCACCAGGTTACCCACCCAGTCATACGTACCCATAGACATTCTTTCAGAGAGCACCACAATAGACACAGTGAATCAGAGAGAACACTGTAAAAGTGAGACCAGCCCCCACATGGTGGGTCGTGAGCAAGCGCAGTGAGCAACCACTACTAGGGGGAGTTTGGGGGGTTCTCCCATGAAAATTTGAGACAGAAAGGCCAAACAAAGCCCTTTTCAACACATTTTTCATTACATATTAGATTGTATCAACTTTTAAAGCATAGTAAATGATTACCCTATGGAGCACCAGGATACCCAGTCATAAATCACAGACATTCCTACAGAGAACACTAGAAAATAAAATGTAAAGCACGAAACATGAATTTAAATATAACCAATTTATTCTTCATATAAAATAGCAAAAGTCATTTAAAAACGCACTTCAAACAATTGTGCAAAGTTTCATAGTAAAAAGTGTACAAGACAATGTGTACTTCAACCCTTGTGGTAGCAACACTTTTGCAAAGGGTGGCTACTCTTTAGTGCGACTGGAAGTAACAGTTCTAGAGAGGACTGATTTCCTTTCTTGGTGCAGCACGTCACTGCCAGGGTGCAATAACTGTGATAGGTCAGTGACTGCACTTCTGAGGTGAATGCAGCAATAAGGGACAGTGAGCACCCGCTTTATTTATTTTAAACATTGGCTAACCCGTTTGCAGCAATGCTGTGTGTGGGCTGAGGCATTTTTTGTTTGCTTTTTATACAGAATGACTGATCTTTGTATCGGTCTGGTGCAACTGCAAGATTTGGGTGCCCTTTGGGGTGAGTTGTTCTGTCATAAGGGTGCACTCACAGAATAGTTCTTGAAAAGGGAAATGCCTGAATTTCTCAGTTCATTGAGGAAAAAAAGGCCCATAATAATAGTAATTTTTAAAAAAGTAACAGAAGACCAGTTAATTTCCCCTGAGTTCTGGACACGGTCTGCCACTGCACACTACGGACAAACCTACACTACGTCGGGATCCAAGAGAAGGTCCTGGACTGGACCACGTCCTTCCTCTACGGCAGAACACAGAGCGTCCCCCTCCCACTCTTCCGCTCCAATAACACCGAGATCAACTGCGGCGTTCCACAGGGCTCATCCCTCAGCCCGACGCTGTTCAACATCTACATGGTACCCCTCGCCCACGTCACCCGACAGCACAACCTCAACATCATCTCCTACGCCGACAATACCCAGCTGATCCTCTCCCTCACCAAAGACCCTCACACCACCAAAACCAACCTCCTCGAAGGAATGAAGGCCGTCGCCGACTGGATGAAGATCAGCCGACTGAAGCTGAACACGGACAAGACGGCGGTCCTCATCCTCGGCTCCACCCCTTCAGCCTGGGACGACTCCTGATGGCCGACAATACTGGGAACAGCCCCGACACCCACCGACCACGCACGCAACCTAGGGGTCATCCTCGACTCCACCCTCTCCATGACTAAACAGGGCAACGCCGTCTCCTCCTCCTGCTTCAACACCCTCCGAATGCTCCGCAGGACCTTCAAGTGGATCCCCACAGAAACAAGAAGAACAGTCACCCAGGTCCTCGTCACCAGCAGGCTGGACTACGGAAATGCCCTCTACGCAGTAACATCGGCCAAGCTCCTGAGACGGCTGCAACGCATCTAGAACACCTCTACATGCCTGATCCTTGACATTCCTCGCCGCAGCCACATCACCCCCCACCTGGAAGACCCTCACTGGCTCCCCGTCACCAGGAGGATAACCTTCAAGCTCCTCATCCACGCACACAAAGCACTCCACAACACCGGACCAGAATACCTCAACAGACGACTCAGCTTCCACACCCCCACCCGCCAGCTCCGCTCTGCCGGCCTCGCCACAGTCCCCCGCATCCGAAGAATGACCGCCGGCAGCAGATCGTTCTCCCACCTCGCCGCCAAGACCTGGAACACCCTCCCTACCCATATACGGCAGACCCAAAACCTGCTCACCTTCAGAAGACTCCTCAAGACCTGGCTCATCGAGCAGTAGCAGCACCCCCCTCCTCCAGCGCCTTGAGACCCTCACGGGTGTGTAGTGCACTTTACAAGTGACTTGATTGATTGACTGATTGATTGAGTGAGGCAATGTACATTTTGCCAATTAGTTTTGCTGTGTATGTATTCTCTAATGAGTTCTGGAAAAGGTCCGAGTGATGCTTTAGCCGAAATATAGCGAAGGCTCTCTGCCTCCTCCTGCCCGCTGCTCACCACATGCCCTTGAGGTCCTCCTGGATTCCAGGTTGATGCATGTAGCATGTTTCGACCTCTGAGGGGTGGTGATGGCTAATGGCTGGCTAAGGTACATGGAGGATTGGAGTCCGGGATAGCCGCTCCCTGAGTCATCAATCAGAGCCTGTCTGGCCTAGAGCCTGAGGCCAGCCACCACCTCGCTCCGCCCCTGCTCACAACAAACAAAACTACTACGCTGCGGAACCGGTAACTCTGCTGCCCCTTGCCCTTTTAGGCCCCTTTTGCTCCCTATTGCTTTTAATTCATTTCTCTGGCCCGGTCGCGACGCCCCCATACAGTGCCGCCCAGCGCCCACCACCCAGTGGTCGAAGTGGGGGAAAAAAGTAGGAGAACTGTGGGCGTAGAATCTGAGGGTGGGAATAACCTGTGGATTGGGTCAGTGGGCGGAGTCAGAGGTGTGGCAGAAAGAGCAAAATATCCACATTTTTTGTATTTGTTTCCCATTTCACTAACCGGTTACAGCTTATTACGTTATTTAATTTAACCAATAGATACACAAGTTTATTTAAGGTTTAATATTAGTTATTGACATTAAAATACATTCACAAAGTCGGATATGTTTCCAATCATAGAATGTTCCAAATATCCTTAAAAGTTGAATCGCGAGCCCTTTGTCTCCCAGCCATGGAGTTTGTGTCATCAGCTCTTCTCCTCCCTTTTCCCACAAGAGCAGTTCAAACATGAATAGCAAAATATCCGAGTTTGCAAATGTTTTCCACATAATTATGGCTCTGTCATATTTGCCACATAATACATCATCTACTGCATAATCCGATGTTTTTAACAAATAAATTGTTTATACCTCAAACAGATCAAATGTTACTAAAAATGCGACTTGTGCTGCTGTGAAGTGGAGGGCCCTTTGCAAAGGTTGATTGGTCGCCATTCTCGCTGCTGTAGTTGTATGTTCCACTGGTACTAATAAGGACAAATCTTCGCAGAGGCTGTTAGCATGTGTAAAAATGTCAAAATAACAAAGTATCAGAAAATTTACAGCACCACTAATACCCATGTAGAGTGTCAGAGCGCTTTACATCAGACATATTACACAGAGACAATCAATCATACGTGTGTAACTCAATGTATAGGAAATGTTACATGAGAAAAAGGACTACAAGGTGTAGGAGTCACATGGCAACCATACTAGTAAACAGAATAGCTTAATAGTGATTGGTCTGGAGAAACACAAACTCGGAATTTAAAACATAATACCATGGTTGGGGGTTCTCTTTAATAATCAGAATTGATTTCTATCCAAAAGAACCCTGTTTTGTAACATTAGGATAATCAAAGACTGGGGTAAAAAACATAACGCCCACATTTATACCTTGTAGTTTGGATGCGGCTCTTACATGACAGTTAATAGCTCACTGTTCTATGTTAGGATTTTAACTTATTAACTGCAAGTAACAATAGGGCCTCTCTGCCAAAAGCAGGAACCCACTGACCTATTTACATTATGCAAAAACAACAGTTGATTAACAGAATGCAGAACAATGTCATGCATTCACCCAAGTACAGGGATCTGGGCCTAAATCCATTGGGCCTTATTTATGAAGGCCTTGCGCCGCCGGTGCGTCACTTTTAAAATGGGAAAAAGTGACGTACCAGTGGCGCAAGGCCTTCATAAATGAGGCCCATTGTTTTTTGCTCACCATGCTACTCCAGTTTGAACCCAGCCATATGCAAATCAGTCTTGACCCAGTGCCCAATGGGAACAGTCCAGCCCGAACTGCCAAGCCAGGTCTTCCCTGAACTGGAAACAAGCATCCTAGGACCAGTTTCATTTGTTGCAGTTACACTATTTACATTATGTGCACTTTGTGATCTGTATGGTACATGTTCTTAGCAGCAGGCACATTAACCCTCTTTCCATGAGTCAAAACGTCCACTGGACTAAACACCTCCTCTCTCTACTAAGAACATGAATCACTGGAGTTATCATGACATTTTTATTGTTGCTGAAAATTGTTGGAGGCCAGGAAGGAGGCAGCAAGTGCTTTTAAAACCATATTATACTTACAAACACGACGCCCCCAACTGAAGTCAGTGCCAGCCGCGGTCCTTGCAGGTAAGAGCGGTGGGTGGTGGGGCTGGTTAAGGGGGGATTTTGAGGGACAATGCAGAGGGAACATTTATTATTTATTTAATTTTACCTCTGCATCATCCCTCGAAATCCCCCCTTACTCGGCCCCTCTGCCCCACCTCTGTTACCAGCACAGACCGCCTCTGGTTAGCGCCTGGTGCGGTCGCACTGCCCTGGAGCCACCCTGCTCAAGGGTCCTGTGACCTCAGTGACAGAGGCACTGTCACCCTCTGGTGTGCTGCTTCATTGGTCTGCCTGCAAGACTGGCGGTGAACTTCAGAATGAACTGTGGTGGACAGGCCTCCAAGGTTAACCCACACTTGCACTGCTAGGTCTTGCGGGGCCTTCTAAGGTCCAGCATGGGAATGTGCTCCCTCAGGAGAGTGGTCTGGTGGACTGGTCTTGAAGGCTGAATGTGGTTCTCCAGTTCCAAATTCAGCAGCTCTGACCTTAATGCCACATCCTATCCCCCACTGAACACCACACTGCCCCACTGAGAGAAACTTGCACTGCACTGACCCGCTAAAAACACCTGGAGGTGATTCAATTCAAATCACACACTAGACAAGAGCAATATGCTGCCTTAAAAAAATTTAAAACATTCTGGGAAAAGGAAACACTCATAAGGAATACAAGATTGAGTAAAGCATGTGAAATGTAAGCAGGAAACAACATGGTTGTTGTTTTTGCCTGAAAAATTAAAGCCATGACTTCAGGGCGTAGAAGGGACCCGTTTCAATGCCCATCACTTATATCCTTACAAAACATAAGCAGAATGGTAAAAAGACCACGTTTGTGAACACACAGCGGCTGTACATATTTTGTTTTCCAATTCGCCCATCAAGCAGGTATTTCAGTACCTCCAGGAATAGTGCACTTTCCCACCCAGGGAAAGCAATGCTGAGAGATGAGAAAACAAAAGTAGCGCCTCACTGGCAAACACTGTAAAGTGGCGCTAATGGGTTTAGGTGTAAATAAACCAATCGGGCCACCTTGCAACCTCTGCCTTGCTTTCGTTTGTTAGTTAGTTATTTTTCATATTCTGAATGTTTTATTTCTCTCCACCCGGAGGCTGCACACTTAAAAATTGAAAAATGTCAGAAAAAGAGATGTTTCTAGTAAAAGTGTTTTTCTTTTTTGGATCCATTTCACAGGGGAGCAAATGAAAGAAAGAAGGAAAGAGAAGGTCATGCCTGGCTGTTCTTAAGGTAATGACTGTCTCTGACTCACGCAGGGGTCGGTTCCACACGGCCAAATCGGCCCCAGCAAATACCCTGTCACAAAACCGGCCCCCACCCCCTCCAGCCTACCGGGAGATTGCCCGGTGCCCGGACGTACCAGTCCGGACCTAGGGAGCCAGGGGTCGGCCATCTGGAGGCCTTTTAATGTGGGTGCGCGCATCGCTTCATGCGAACCCCCGTGTCCTGGATACAGAGTCTGACGATGTCCAGGGCATTGCACTCCTGTGGGCTGCTCAAGGCCAGATCATAATTATAATATATAATAGAGGCACCAGGAGGGACCAGGGGAGGAAGTGACTCTCCGACCATCTCTCTGCGCACCACTCACAGGGACTCGTTCACGACCCAGGATGGACGCGTTACCCCAGGGTCTTCAATATAAGGTGAGCCCCTGCTCGCAGGTTCCTCCATGAGACCATGACCTTTCAAACTGAGGACGAGTTATGGGGGATTCCATCTATAGACGGGTCCTGTTAGGGCGGGGGTCCAATCTAGCTTATCAGTCACCATAGTTTAGTGAATTTTTGGCCTGAGAGCCTGAAATGGGGTCCCTTTCTCGGATCGCAAAGCAGCAGACACCTTCAACCGTCCTGGGGCCATGAGCAGGATGGGCCATATCACGAGCAGAATAGATCCTATGATGAGCAAAAGAGGCCATATCACAAGCAGAAGAGAACATATCACGAACAGAAGAGGACATATCATGAGTGGAGGGGACCATATCACGAGCGGAAGAGGCCATATCACGAGCAGGATAGATCATATCACGAGCAGAAGAGGACATATCACAAGCGTAAGAGGCCACATCACGAGCATAAGAGGACATATCACGAACAGAAGAGGACATATCATGAGTGGAGGGGACCATATCACGAGCGGAAGAGGCCATATCACGAGCAGGATAGATCATATCACGAGCAGAAGAGGACATATCACAAGCGTAAGAGGCCATATCACAAGCGGAAGAGGACATATCATGAGCGGAAAAGGCCATATCACGAGCAGAATAGATCATATCACAAGCAGAATAGATCATATCACGAGCAGAAGAGGCCACATCACGAGCAGAAGATGTCATAACACGAGCTGATTAGATCATATCACGAGCAGAAGAGGCCACATCACGTGCAGAAGAGGCCACATCACGAACAGAAGAGGCCATATCACAAGCAGAATAGATCATATCACAAGCAGAAGAGGCCACATCACGAGCAGAAGATGTCATATCACGAGCAGAAGAGGCCACATCGCGAGCAGAAGAGGCCACATCACGAGCAGAAGAGACCATATCACAAGCATAATAGATCATATCATCATATCACAAGCAGAATAGATCATATCACGAGCAGAAGAGTCCACATCATGAGCAGAAGAAGTCATATCACAAGCTGAATAGATTATATCACAAGCAGAATAGATCACATCACATGCAGAAGAGGCCACATCATGAGCAGAAGATGTCATATCACAAGCTGAATAGATCATATCACGAGCAGAAGAGGCCACATCATGAGCCGAAGAGGACATATCACGAGCAGAAGATGTCATATCACGAGCTGAATAGATCATATCACGAGCAGAAGGGGACATATCATGAGCAGCAGAGGCCATATCCTGAGCAGAGGAGGCCACATCACGAGCAGAAGAGAACATATCACGAGTAGGAGTGGCTACATCATGAGCAGAATAGATCATAACACGAGCAGAAGAGGCCATATCACGTGCAGAAGAGGACATATCACGAGCAGAAGAGGCCATATCACGAGCAGAAGAGGCCATATCACGAGCAGAAGAGGCCATATCACGAGCAGAATAGATCATATCACGAGCAGAAGAAACCACATTACGAGAAGAAGAGACCATATCATGAGCAGAAGAGGCCATATCATGAGCAGAAGAGGCCATGTCACGAGCAGAAGAGGCCATGTCACGAGCAGAAGAGGCCATGTCACGAGCAGAAGAGGCCATATCATGAGCAGAAGAGGGCGAGGACATATCACAAGCAGAAGAGGCCGTATCACGAGCAGAGGACGCCATATCACAAGCACAAGAGGCTGGATCACAAGCAGAATAGATCATATTACGAGCAGAAGAGTCAATTTCACGAGCGGAAGAGGACATATCAAGAGGACTTATCACGAGCAGAAGAGGCCACATCACGAGCAGAATAGATCATATTACGAGCAGAAGAGGCCATATCACAAGCAGAAGACTCCATATCACAAGCTGAAGAGGCCATAGCATGAGCAGAATAGATCATATCACAAGCAGAATAGATCCTATGATGAGCAGAAGAGGCCATATCACAAGCAGAAGAGGCCACATCACGAGCATAAGAGGACATATCACGAATAGAAGAGGACATATCATGAGTGGAAGGGATCATATCACGAGTGGAAGAGGCCATATCACGAGCAGGATAGATCATATCACGAGCAGAAGAGGACATATCACAAGCGTAAGAGGCCATATCACAAGCGGAAGAGGACATATCATGAGCGGAAAAGGCCATATCGCGAGCAGAATAGATCATATCACGAGCAGAAGAGGCCACATCACGAGATGAAGAGGCAATATCACAAGCAGAATAGATCATATCATCATATCACAAGCAGAATAGATCATTTCACGAGCAGAAGAGGCCACATCACGAGCAGAAGAGGCCACATCATGAACAGAAGAGGCCATATCACAAGCAGAATAGATCATATCACGAGCAGAGGAGGCCACATCACGAGCAGAAGAGGCCATATCACAAGCAGAATAGATCATATCATCATATCACAAGCAGAATAGATCATATCACGAGCAGAAGAGGCCACATCATGAGCAGAAGATGTCATATCACAAGCTGAATAGATCATATCACAAGCAGAAGAGGCCACAACATGAGCAGAAGATGTCATATCACAAGCTGAATAGATCATATCACGAGCAGAAGAGGCCACATCACGAGCAGAAGAGGCAATATCACAAGCAGAATAGATCATATCATCATATCACAAGCAGAATAGATCATATCACGAGCAGAAGAGGCCACATCACGAGCAGAAGATGTCATATCACGAGCTGAATAGATCATATCACGAGCAGGAGAGGCCACATCACGAGCAGAAGAGGCCACACCACGAGCAGCAGAGGCCATATCACAAGCAGAATAGATCATATCATCATATCACAAGCAGAATAGATCATATCACGAGCAGAAGATTTCATATCACAAGCTGAATAGATCATATCACGAGCAGAAGAGGCCACATCACGAGCAGAAGAGGACATATCACGAGCAGAAGATGTCATATCACGAGCTGAATAGATCATATCACGAGCAGAAGAGGACATATCATGAGCAGCAGAGGCCATATCATGAGCAGAAGAGGCCACATCACGAGCAGAAGAGAACATATCACGAGTAGAAGAGGCTACATCATGAGCAGAATAGATCATAACACGAGCAGAAGAGGCCATATCACGTGCAGAATAGGACATATCACGAGCAGAAGAGGCCATATCCGAGCAGAGTAGATCATATCACGAGCAGAAGAAACCACATTACGAGCAGAAGAGACCATATCATGAGCAGAAGAGGCCATGTCACGAGCAGAAGAGGCCATATCATGAGCAGAAGAGGGCGAGGACATATCACAAGCAGAAGAGGCCATTTCACGAGCAGAGGAAGCCATATCACAAGCAGAAGAGGCTGTATCACAAGCAGAATAGATCATATCACGAGCAGAAGAGTCAATTTCACGAGCGGAAGAGGACATATCAAGAGCAGAAGAGGACATATCATGAGCAGAAGATGCCACATCACGAGCAGAATAGATCATATCACGAGCAGAAGAGGCCATATCATAAGCAGAAGACACCATATCACAAGCTGAAGAGGCCATAGCATGAGCAGAAGAGGACATATCACGAGCAGAAGAGGATATATCATGAGCAGAAGAGGTCACATCAGGAACAGGATAGATCATATCACGAGTAGAAGAGGCCATATTACGAGCAGAAGAGGCCATATCACGAGCAGTAGAGGACATATCACGAGCAGAGGAGGACATATCCCGAGCAGAAGAGGCCTCATCACAATCAGGATAGATCATATCACGAGCAGAAGAGGCCATATCATGAGCAGAAGAGGACATATCACGAGCAGAAGAGGGCACAACATGACCAGGATAGATCATATCACGAGCAGAAGAGGCCATATCACAAGCAGAAGAGGACATATCATGAGCAGAAGAGGCCACATCACGAGCAGAATAGACCATATCACGAGCAGCAGAGGCCATATCACGAGCAGAAGAGGCCATATCACAAGCAGAATAGGCCAAATCACGAGCAGAAGAGGCCAGAAGAGGCCATATCATGAGCAGAAGAGGCCGTATGATGAGCAGGAGAGGCCACATCACAAACAGAATAGATCATATCACGAGCAGAAGAGGCCATATCACGAGCAGAATAGAGCAGAATAGACCATATCACGAGCAGAATAGACCATATCACGATAGCTCTCCCAGTCTGACCTGGCCTAGAGGATATGAGGGTTGATTATCGGTCCGAGAGTGACCGCGATGCTGTCCGTTCTTCTTTCCATATCTGCCCGGACAGCTTACATCCTGTCCCCGAGCTCCAACGATGATGCACTTTCATGACTGGAGAAGACTCCAGCGTCCTCAAAGGGTGCTTCACCCTGAGCTGAGGGATGAAATGAAGAAGGCGGTGGTAAAGGCCACCTTTGATCTCAAACATGTGATTCCCAGGGAGAGCGATTTACAGGCCACATTTGATATGCATCATACGCTTGTTAATAGATTGGGAGGGTGTTTCAACCCAAAGCACAGCCAATGCCCCAAATATCACCCACATGGCTCGATAAAGAGTGCAGTGGGGGTAAACTCGATCTCTGTAAGGCACTAATGAAAGGTGACATTTCTGGCATTAACACCTGTAGGGCCCAAAACAAACAGATGCAGCCCAAAGCTCAAATAGACCCTGAGCGCAGGCTCTGGGGGAGGGGTATATGATGCCATATGATGCCTTGGAAAAAAGGACTGCTGATACCCAGCAAGGGGCAGAATACCCCCACCTGATTGGCCATTCACACTCACCCGAACACTTTGGGGCAGATTTACAAGCCCCTTGCGCCTCTTTTACACTGCCGTTGCATCACTTTTGTGACGCAGCGGCGGCGCAAGAAACGCGCCATGGTGCGGGGTATTTACAATGTGATGAATCTGGGAGATGCATCATGATGTAAAGCCCTGCGCCACTCGTAGGCATTCCGGCGCTGGGGGGGAGCGTTTTGGCGCAGGGACGCCTCCTAAACGTGGCTGAGTGAAATCTACAAGATTTCACTCAGTCACTTTTGGGCCCATGCTGCGTCAAATCCCTGCGCCTGCCTGAAGCAGGCGTGAGGATTGACGCAGCATTGTACATATAGAGCACCCTGGAGCCTTGCTGGGGCTGCGTCATGCTTGCGATGCAACTCCAGCAATGCGCCGCCTTTACGGCACAGATGCGTCACGCATCTGTCCATTTTTGCCCCATGGTGCGCCACATTGTAAATGTGGCGCATCCATGGTGGCGAAGCCCTGACGCACAATAACTGGCGCATCCCTGCTGATATGCAGGGATGCACCAGTTATTGTATATCTGGCCCCAAGTATCAAACGCCCCCCCACCCTCATGAGTCATGCAGAGGGAAGCCCCCTGGGCAGGGTACCCATTCTGCCCCTGGTATGTGTTACGAGCCCGTGGAAGGAAGGAAGCCCCCATGATACTTTTCTTATTTCACCATCTATGACGACACAGGTAGGTTTGGGCGATGCTGTGAGTGTAATTCAATGTACGGCTGCTGGGAAGGCCATGGGGCCCCAGGGGATCTGTTTCTTTCTGAAATTGATTCCTGGGCTGAATACATAAACATCCTAACTAATGCAGGGGCATATTACCAAGCAATAGCTTAGAGATAATATTTTACCGCTAAGCTGCGGCGATTTTTATCGCAGATAAACCTTGGTATTACCAAGGTTTATCGCAAATGCGATAAAAAACGGCCGCAATGCATGAATTTCGCTGAAAAGTTAGCGATATTCATGCATTACCGAGCTAATGCTCTTAGCCATGTTATCCACCTCCCATTGGATAACATGGCTAAGAACTGCTCAGGGCAGGTGTTAGCTTTTGGAGATATTCACGCTTAGCGCGAATATCTCCAAAAGTTGGTAATAGGAGATAGCGATGTTAGCGACTGTTTCCAGTCGCTAACATCTTGGCACGCCCACTTTGCATATCATTAGTGATAAATATCACTGACATGCAAAGTGGGGCCCAAGATGGTCGCTATCTCCTACTAGCTGTCGCTAACTGGTGTTAGCGACAGCTAGGTAATAGGGAGATAATTGTATCTCCGTGTTGGACAGGCCACATGAAGGGCCGCTCTCCCCCGGCCCAACCAGGCCCGAGCCAGCCACGCAAGTACCACACACCACCATTGCACGTCCACCGTCCCCGCAGGGACCCCTACACTCGAACCTGTTGACCGCGTAGGCCGACCCACTACCGGCCTGCGCGCCCATCCTGGGCGCCATCTTGGACACTCCACCACGAGGCCGCCTGGCCCCCGATCGACCTCAACCCTGGGCCTGGCCAGGCCTCAGACATTCCGGCACCAACATCCACCCAGGAGGTGAGCGGGCTACTTGGTCAGTCAATGGGAGCAAGAGGTGTCGATGGCTCTCCCCCGCCAAGTACCGCTCGCCCATCGCCTCCCCGGGCGCTGGCTCCACCCCCCTGCTGGGTGTCTGAACTCCCTCATCCCGGACCTCCCGACCTCCAAGTGCGAGGGTCCGGACATCAAAGCACACCAGCCCTATAACTGGGGCAGCTCCAGAGCAGGACGGGAGTTGTATCTTGGAGTCGAGAGACGCAAAGAAGAACTCATCCTTGACGGACTACTGGCGCTGCCGTAGCTCTGTCTTGTGCACCCTCGTCTTGCCTGCTGGCGCTGCCGCGGCTTTTGGAACTACCCTATCCTTCATCGTCGTCGGGACCTGCTGGTGTGGCCGCGGACCGTTTGTAACCACCACCTTCATCGGGACCTGCTGGCTCTGCCGCGGACCGTCGTCTTCCTTCATCCATCCCGGGACCTGCTGGCTCCGCCGCGGCCCGTTCATCTACACCACCGAGCTCGAGGATTGAGAGCTATTGCCATCTTTTTGGTAACAAGACTGTCCCGCTACCCTCTTCCCAAACAGAGACCAGAATAGAGGGGACCCCTGAGTCCATACCTCCTTGTACCATTCTACCGTACTTGAAGAATTGCCTATAAAGTATCGTTGAACTTTATCCTTGTGTGGTGTCCGTCTGTGGGGGGGAAGTTACTTATCTGTACGATTCACTGGAGACGGCTCTCCCCGGAGACCTCTCCCCTTATCCTCGGCCGACCCTCCCGGTCCGTCTAACATTGGTGGCCAGCGACGGGATCCGAATCACCGCATAAACCGTACAGAGAGTAGCTCACCCCACGGCGAATCACGATGTCAACTAAAGACAGCGGATCAACGGAGAAATTCCAGATGGAGAAATTGGACGAGTACAGCCATCGTGAACTTAAACAGTTCTGTATCGAATTAGGTATCGCTACCACCGGACTAAATACCAAAGATGACTTTAAGCAGGCCCTAGAATCTTGGGCAGAAACCGGGGCTGCCGGAACCCCCGATCAAGACATCCCAGCACAAACCCCCATGGCCCCTGAAGAACGAAGAACGGGTCTCTCGCCAGACGAGATCCAGGAACGAGAAAGAACCCGACTACACGAGCTGGAAATGGCCCGGCTCAAAATGGACGTTGAACTGAAGTTGGCCGAACAGAAAATCAACTTAGAGCACCTGCGTCTCCGAGAAGAAAGAGAGGAGAAACAGAGACAAAGGGAGCTCGAGGAAAAGAAACTGGCATATGAACATGAGCGGAAATTAGCTGAAATCGACCTACGCAAACAGAATAAAGAAGCAGGGGTGCCCGAGCAACCCCACACTCCAGGGGCAACAGAGAAGAAGGTACACATCCCCAAGGATGTCGTTCGAGAATACTTCCGAGAGGACGACATCCAGCAATGGTTTAAGGCCTATTGAAATCGCTATGACTGCACACCGGATCGATAGAAGCGATTGGGGGGCCGGTCTGTGGGGGAGATTCCTCAATGAGGGCCGCGACGCCCTGCTGCAACTCCCGGACCACCAGATGACCTCCTATGACCATATGAAAGCTGCACTCCTCACCCGCTATGGCCTCACACCCGAAATGTACCGTCAGAGGTTCCGAGACTGCACCCGCATCCCGGGTACAACTTGGGTGGACTATGTCAATTACTTTAGCCGAGCCTTCGAGGGCTGGATCAAAGGAAGCAAGGTCACAACCTACGAACAACTGTTCAATCTTATGGTATGGGAGCATCTGTCGAACAATTGCTTCATTGAACTTCGCCAGCACCTCCTCGACAGCAAGTTAACGGATCCCCGGCAGCTCGCAGCCGAAGCTGACCGGTGGGAGATCACCAGAGTGGGTCGAAATGGGTCCTACGAACAGAACCGGAACAACAATGGTCAGCACCGTCCCCGAGGAGGTGGAGGCCAAGGACGCGGAAGAAGCAACGCTCCGGTCACCCCCACTACCAGCCCCACCCCCCCGGCCAACCGGGGCAGCACCCCAGCGCGACCGGGACATCGAGCCAATGTTACCTGCCATCGATGCCAACGAGTCGGACACTATGCAAACGACCCAAACTGCCCTCAGTACCAGAGCCCAAGACCCCGCCAAGTAGCCGCTGCTGCTCTGGGGGAGGAACAGATCTCGGAGGAACAAGAAGAATATGAACAGGAACACCAAGAATGGGAGCCAGCCGCCATGGCTCTCGCCTGCCTAGGGGGGAGAGACATGGTCCCGCGGGTCCCCCTACCCGCTAATACCCAGAAGTACAGCCAATGGGTGGGCATCAATGGACGCCGGGCTGAAGCCCTTCGTGACACTGGGGCCAGTGTAACAGCCGTCCGCTGTCACCTGGTGACCCCCGAACAATACTTACCAAACATTCTCTGCCCTGTACGTTCAGCCGATAACTCAGAAAGTCTGTGTCGGATGGCCTGCGTCCCCTTCGAATGGGGAGGGGTCTCCGGCATGTTGAAGGTGACGGTCCGAGATGATGCCCCCGTAGACTGCCTCCTGGGTAATGACCTGGAAAGCTCTCCATGGGCAGCAGTCGAACGAAAAGAGCACCTGGGGATGCTGGGCGTCCCGGACTGGGCGTGCGTCACCACCCGGTCCATGACCGCCCGTGCCAACACCCGCCCAGAGGAACTCGAATGGCCGGCGCCACCGCCTCCGGTCGCCCCCGCCGAAACCACCGACCGTGACGTCCCCCCCGAACCAGCTCAACCTCCAGACCTCGCTAACCTCGACCAGTGGCCTCAAGAGGGGGGGCCCACGCAAGAACAATTTCGCCAAGAACAAAAGACCTGTCCCTCCCTCGAGGGACTCCGCCAGCAAGCGCTAGCCCAAAGCGCAGGGGATACCTCCGGAACTCACTGGGTCTACTGGGACAATGATCTGCTGTACAGTGAGCAAAGAATCGCGGAGCTGGGGGCCAGCCGAGTCCTAGTGGTACCCCTCCGTTTTAGAGACTTTCTGCTAAACCTGGCCCACGATGTCCCCCTGGCAGGACACTTGGGTCAAGACAAAACCTATAGCCGCCTGGTGACCCACTTCTTCTGGCCCAAAATGAGGGACAATGTACACCAGCATTGCCGATCTTGCCCCACGTGCCAAGCCAGTGGGAAGAGCGGCCGCAAACTGAAAGCCCCCCTGCAACCTTTTCCCGTGGTCACCACCCCGTTCGAGAGGGTCGGAATCGATATCGTAGGGCCCCTGGACCCGCGCACAAAACAAGGCCATCGATTCATCCTGGTGCTAGTGGACCACGCCACCCGCTACCCGGAGGCTGTTCCCCTGCGGACTGTGACAGCCCCGGTAGTCGGCCGGGCTCTGATGGGGATCTTCTCCCGGGTGGGCTTCCCCCGGGAGGTCGTCAGTGACAGAGGCACGAACTTTATTTCGAAATATATGAAATCTCTCTGGCAACAGTGCGGGGTTACCTACCGGTTCACGACCCCCTATCACCCTCAAGGAAACGGACTCGTTGAGCGGTTCAACCGCACGCTCAAAGGGATGATCGGGGGGTTGGAAGAGCCCCTCCGTCGCCAGTGGGATGTGCTGCTGCCGTGCCTCCTCTTCGCATATCGAGAGGTTCCCCAGAAGTCCCTGGGCTTCAGCCCATTTGAACTGCTATATGGACACCCCGTGCGCGGGCCGCTCAGCCTAGTTAAGGAAGGCTGGGAGATGCCCCCTCTAAAGAACCCACCAGATGTTTTCCGCTACCTCCTAACACTCCGCAACCAGACCCGGCGATTCCGAGAACTAGCAAAAGCCAACCTAGAGGCCAGTCAAGAGGACATGAAAAGGTGGTATGACCGGAATGCCTCCTCCATCGAATTTGAACCTGGGCAACAGGTATGGGTGATGTCCCCCACCGAACCCTGCGCCCTACAAGACAAGTGGACAGGGCCCTTCAAAGTGGTCGAGCGCAAGGGTCCGGCTACCTATCTCATCGACTTGGAATCTTCCCGGAACCCCCTCCGGGTCCTCCACGCTAACAGACTGAAACCGCACTTTGTACGGACAGAACTCAGCCTCCTGATGGCCACAGACAATGGGGCTGAAGAGGACTCCGAGCCCCTCCCGGACCTCCTACGAACGCGGGAGAAAGACGGCTCCGTAGATGGGGTCCGACTCTCAGAGGCCCTCACCCGAGAGCAACGCCAGGAGTGCCAAGTTCTCCTGTCACAATTCGCCAGCCTGTTCTCCCTCACCCCAGGTGTCACTTCCTGGTGTACGCACGATGTGGACACGGGGGACAGCCCCCCTATCCGCCACCGGGCCTACCGCGTGCCAGATCGGGTACGGGCCTGCATCCAGGAGGAAGTAGCCAAAATGCTCACGCTCGGGGTCATCGAGCCCTCAGACAGCCCCTGGGCCAGCCCTGTAGTACTGGTCCCCAAAGCAGCTGCCCCCGGCACCACACCAGAACTCCGGTTCTGCGTCGACTACCGGGGCTTGAATGCGGTCACCAGGACAGACGCACATCCCATCCCCCGGGCAGATGAACTAATCGACCGCATGGGAGCTGCCCGCTACCTCAGTATCTTCGACCTGACGGCGGGCTACTGGCAAATCGGCCTCACACCCCGGGCACAAGAACGTTCTGCCTTTTCCACTCCCGATGGCCATTACCATTTCACAGTCATGCCCTTCGGCATGAAGAATGCCCCAGCAACATTCCAACGGCTCGTCAATCAGGTCCTGGCGGGGCTCGAAGGATTCAGCGCCGCCTACCTAGACGACATCGCTGTATACAGCAACCAGTGGTCCGAGCACCTCCACCACCTCCGAGCAGTGCTGCACGCCCTTCAGCGAGCTGGCCTCACGATCAAGGCCAGCAAATGTCAAATTGGGCAAGGGTCTGTAACCTACCTCGGGCACCAGGTGGGAAGCGGCCTGGTGGCCCCTCTGCAGCTAAAAATTGCCGCCATCCAGTCCTGGCAGCCCCCCATTACCCAGACCGAGGTACGAGCCTTCCTGGGCCTCACGGGCTATTACCGAAGGTTCGTGAAAGACTATGGTACTATCGTGAGGCCCCTCACAGAACTCACGTCAAAAAATCAGCCCCAGAAAGTCAACTGGACCCCAGAGTGTCAAGCTGCATTTGAACAATTGAAAGCCGCCATGTGCTCCGCCCCTGTGCTCCAGGCCCCCGACTACAGCCGGGGGTTCATCGTCCAGACAGATGCCTCCGACCATGGTATTGGGGCAGTCCTGTCTCAAGTGAACACCGAAGGCCGTGATCAACCGGTGGCCTTCATCAGCCGGCGACTCCTACCACGGGAACAACGCTGGAGCACCATAGAGAGGGAGGCCTTCGCGGTGGTATGGGCCCTCAAGAAGCTCCGGCCCTACCTTTTTGGCACACCCTTTCGGGTACAGACCGACCACCGACCCCTGCAGTGGCTGATGCAGATGCGGGGGGAAAACCCGAAGTTACTACGCTGGTCCATCTCCCTACAAGGGATGGACTTCACAGTTGAACATCGGCCTGGGCCAGATCACGCCAACGCAGATGGCCTGTCCCGGTTCTTCCGCCTCGACGAGAAGAGTCCCCAAGAGAATGGGTAACTCTCCCCGCCTTCAGCTGGGGGGGACGCATGTTGGACAGGCCACATGAAGGGCCGCTCTCCCCCGGCCCAACCAGGCCCGAGCCAGCCACGCAAGTACCACACACCACCATTGCACGTCCACCGTCCCCGCAGGGACCCCTACACTCGAACCTGTTGACCGCGTAGGCCGACCCACTACCGGCCTGCGCGCCCATCCTGGGCGCCATCTTGGACACTCCACCACGAGGCCGCCTGGCCCCCGATCGACCTCAACCCTGGGCCTGGCCAGGCCTCAGACATTCCGGCACCAACATCCACCCAGGAGGTGAGCGGGCTACTTGGTCAGTCAATGGGAGCAAGAGGTGTCGATGGCTCTCCCCCGCCAAGTACCGCTCGCCCATCGCCTCCCCGGGCGCTGGCTCCACCCCCCTGCTGGGTGTCTGAACTCCCTCATCCCGGACCTCCCGACCTCCAAGTGCGAGGGTCCGGACATCAAAGCACACCAGCCCTATAACTGGGGCAGCTCCAGAGCAGGACGGGAGTTGTATCTTGGAGTCGAGAGACGCAAAGAAGAACTCATCCTTGACGGACTACTGGCGCTGCCGTAGCTCTGTCTTGTGCACCCTCGTCTTGCCTGCTGGCGCTGCCGCGGCTTTTGGAACTACCCTATCCTTCATCGTCGTCGGGACCTGCTGGTGTGGCCGCGGACCGTTTGTAACCACCACCTTCATCGGGACCTGCTGGCTCTGCCGCGGACCGTCGTCTTCCTTCATCCATCCCGGGACCTGCTGGCTCCGCCGCGGCCCGTTCATCTACACCACCGAGCTCGAGGATTGAGAGCTATTGCCATCTTTTTGGTAACAAGACTGTCCCGCTACCCTCTTCCCAAACAGAGACCAGAATAGAGGGGACCCCTGAGTCCAGACCTCCTTGTACCATTCTACCGTACTTGAAGAATTGCCTATAAAGTATCGTTGAACTTTATCCTTGTGTGGTGTCCGTCTGTGGGGGGGAAGTTACTTATCTGTACGATTCACTGGAGACGGCTCTCCCCGGAGACCTCTCCCCTTATCCTCGGCCGACCCTCCCGGTCCGTCTAACACTCCGCTTTCTTGGCTTTTAAAGCCAAAAAAGCAGAGATAAACCCCCTTGATAATATGCCCCGCAATTCTGTCAAGGACAGAAATACCGCCAAGCTGGACTGAGGCCAAAATTGTACCGGTTCATAAGAAAGGACAAAGGGATTCCCCTGCCAACTGCAGACCTATAGGTCTTACTGACGTAGCACAAGAAGGGGCATATCATCAACGTCCAGCGAAAATTATCGCAGGCCTTGTTTAGTGTGCCCAAAATTAACGCCGCCTATCGCCGGAATCTATCTTCCGGTGAGCGCACTATCAGCAAAGCGCATCGCCGAGGCGATAGAAATCCAAGCAATAGCGGCGATAAGGGGCAATATCGCAGGAACACCTGCGAGAACAAAACAGCGATAGTGAAAATATTGGCGAAAGGGAGATGTGGACTCAGCATGATGATCCACCTCCCGTGTTAAACATGGATAAGTCAAAGATTTAGCAGGCGTAAAGAACAGGCGATATAGCCGGTTGGCGCAAATTTTTAAGTTGCTAGGCCGGTTAGCGTTTCCATTGTTGATAGGGAGATGCTTCAATAGCGATTATTTTTGTTGTATTTTGCACAGGAACGCCTAACTCGCATCTCATTAGCGATTCGAGGTCAGGCAAAAAGAAAATGGGAGCTAGAGCATGGATTCACGCATTACCGTGTGCATGCTGATAGGCCGATACAATTATCACCGCTTTTCATCCAAAAACGGATGCAAAAGCGGCGATAATTGTAGAGACAGCCCTTGATGATATGCCCCGAAGTCTTTAGAAGACAGATGCTGCACCAGTTGGAACAAGGGATAGAAGAGCCCGGGGCGTTGCCGTATTTGCAGGTGGGCTTTAAAAGCCAAATGAACACTATAGATCAGGTCTTCAGCTATACATTAATATATTGGAAAACCGCTTTACTTGAAAATTCCCACCATTATTTGGTTTTCGTCAACCTGAAGACCTCGTTTGACCTGGTCCCCTGCCCTAAATTGTGGGAGGTTCTAAATGACCTGGGGTTTCCTCCTGCTCTCCTTGGTATCATCAGGTGATTGCATCGAGAAACCTATGCCTAGGTCTGCTGGGGCCTTGGGGGTGAACTTACAGATAAGATAGGCATCCACCAGGGGGTATGGCAAGGGTGCGTTATGGCACCCATACTGTTATCCTGATACCTAAATGGGGTGGTAAGCTACCTGGATGATTGAATGAGTAATGCACCTAGGTTGTTGGGCAGGAAAATTCCCCTTCTTCTACATGCCGATGATACCCTTTTAATTTCTAAGACCCTGCGAGGCCTTGAGATGCTGGTAGATAGATTTGGGAAGTTCTGCCAACATAGAGGGCTGGTGGATAATTCTGTTCAAACGAAGCTCATGTCCATCAATCCTCTTTGATCATTTTTGGTTTCATTACTCTGGGTCCCAAATCCCTTCATGTTTTAAGATCCTAACCACAGCCAACAGCATCCAGGCCAGTGGAGGCCACTATTCATTACACCAAAAACAGGACACTGTTCCAAAGGCCAGGTCCACAAAGTGATCCATAGGCCTTGTGATAGAGGAAGATAGAGAAAAGAAGTCCTAGGTGAGGCGGACCCGACAAACAAGGGAAGGGCTAGTCTTGCCTCTTGTTGCCCTCACACACCCCGAGGGGTGTCATGCTTCATCATCGGGCTGTGCTCCTCGTTGGGCCGGTGCTGCAATTCCCAATGGGTCCCCCGAAGGGTCGCTTTATCGGAGATCTTTTGAGGCATGACGGACGGTGCATGAGGGTGTGCAGGGTAAGGGTGGGTCCTATATTAGGGGTATCAAAAAGTGCGTGCATTGTAAAATGAAAAACTGACAAGGGGTAACCTCCTAAAGGTTATAATGATGTTGCATCCCTCTTACAGATACGTCGCTACCTGGCGATAGTATCAGCTAGCTGCAGTGAAAACTGCTTCTAACACTAGCGCCAAGGCGATAAAAAATTTGACATTAGCGGGAGAAAGTGACGAAAGACCAAGTAGTCAGCCCAACGTCACTTTTCAGCCTCTAGCGGCAAAAATAGCCTATAAATCCACCTCCAATGAAAATAAAATACAATGGAACGCAAAATGGAGCAGCCAGGGCCAAGTTCAGCACAAGTCAACAACCCCCTCAAAGCCCCCAACAGCCAGAGTCCCAGGGGAAGAGGAAATGCAGAGTCAGGGCGTCATTTATGAAAAGAGGTGCATCGCTGGGGAAAACCAGTGATGCAGCACTTTTCATAGCGCCATCCTTGCTACACCATGGCAGCAGATGCCTTGAAGCACGGACAGTCTCCGTGGCTCGGAGGTCTCGCTGTGCCTGTGCCTGAGACCTGGTGTGGGAGGCGGTGGTGCTGTGGAGTCGCCTCGGCCTGACGGTTGAAACGGGACGCATCGGATCCAAGCCTGCGGGGTGTGGCAGTAGACATTGAGGTGTCGGAGATCACCCTTACTTGGTGGTGAAGTCTGGCAGGTCGCATGGAGACACTTGCTGACCTGTGTGAGAAGACCGCCTGGCACCCCTTGGAGCTGTAATCAGTAGAGGTGCTCCTGCACACTGACGGAGGGAGGTCTGCATTGCATAGCACACACCACCACTACACGGGGTGCTCGGACAAGATTGACAATGGTGGGCCGCACCTCTCTGCATCACAGGCCTGAGGATGACGCTGTGGAGGGTGATGCCCCTGAGCTGCACCGCACTTGTGTAGTGGGAGTGCTGCAAATTCACACCTATAGAGGCCCTGTTGCATCATCTGCATCGGGCGGTTCCCCAGCAGACTTGGTAGTGACTGCTGTACCCAGGTTTTTGAAATCCTACCTGACTTAGGCTTCTGCTGGCTGAGTCACAGATTCGGAGAGAGCACAGCAGATTGAGCCCCAGTGACAATGTCCAGGTGAGGAGAAGGTGGGACGCGAAGTGTAGGAGGCCCGGGAGTCGAGTCGGGCCAAGGCCTAGTGCCTGTGGGTGGTGCACACCGTGCCCTGAGCAATCCCTGTGCGGTGGCTGACCTACATCACCAAGGGCACTGCACAAGACTGGTGGGGGACTCCACTAACTGGCTCTAGTTGCTGATATCGGCTGTTGGTGGCGTTTCAGGCCCAGGCCCTTGGGTGCTCAGCTTCATCTGCCATCAATCACTGGGGGGGACATGGAATCTGGTCGCCACTGTTAGATGGGAGGAGGCGACTGTGTGGTGCTGCATTTCCTCACCCCTGGTAGTAAGCTCTTGATTGTACAGGGGATTTCCATTAGTGACGTCCGAATGAAAATTCCTGGCTAGCATACAGCTGACTGGAGGAGAGGGGATGGCTGGCCAAACTGCACTGCACTACAAGTCATACATAGTGCCTGGGTGTCTGGCGCAATGATGGCCCTCCTGCAGACAGGAGCGGTGTTGACATTTGGCCCCTCCTCTGTGTCAGTGAACCGAGCTGCTGGTGATCGCTGGCCACCAGGGCAGGTGACAGCGGACAGCCTGGACTCCAAACTAGACTCTGTTTGAGGGAGGTACCCACTGAGAGTACAAACTGGCACTTTCTTTGAGGGCCGCATAGAGAATATCACAGTTGACGTCATTCAGAAGCACGCAGATCATCATAAGCTGGCTTACAAGGTACACAGCATTGAGCAAGAACTGGCCAAAGTCTCACCGAGAACCCTGAGCGCAGCGTTGGAGGTGTAGCAGCTAATAGCAAATGTGAAGTCACTGGCAAGAACAGTTGAGGATGTGGAGGGCCACTCCCAGCATAACAACATGAGGGTGTTGGGTCTGCCTGAGGGAGCGGAAGGGGCTGATGCAGTGGCATATACTGGGACAAGTGTGTGTGACCTACTGCCAGCAGATGCACTCTCCCCATTCTTTGTTGTGGAGCAGGCCCATCGAGTGCAGGTGAGCCGCCCACGGCCAGAGACAGGTCCTAGACCATTTATCTTCCACCACCTGGAGGGATTGTGATGCTGTCCCGAGGGAGGTACGCAAGCTGGGGGAGGTGAAAGTTGATAACGCCACAGTTATTTAATTCCCTAACTATGCCATGAGGGTGCAAAGGCAGAGGGGCTCCTCTCTAGTGGTTGAGCGATGCTACTGAGAGTTGGCAATCAAATTCTCCCTTCTCTACCCATAACCACTGCGAGTGATCTCAGATGTTGACAAGCAAATTATTGATGCCACTGAACAGGTCTGGACCTGGCTGCATACATCTGGTCACCAGGTGCTGCGGACAGGGAGTGAAGGGTCTGGGCAACAAGGCGTAGGAGGATCAGCCATTCCCATTACAATTACAAGCCATCCCCTATCTGCAGCAGGTCATACAAGAGAGGCGGGAGGCGCTGCATGTGGCGGTGATGATGCATGATTGCATTCAGTGATAGGATCCCATCACTTCCCCCTAACTCTACCTCAGTGACGGGTGCTCCATTGCGGCATTGTCATCCAGTGCGGAGTCTGTGCAGCCCTCGGATGTGATTCCTCAGATGGCAGATTACCTAATTTAATGTTGACTGGTTGTGCGTCTCTCCTTCTTCCACAGTCACAGACAGCTCCGGAGAGTCTCTGGTTTTCTGCGGCTCCTAGTCTCCAGCTTCCTGTTGCTGAAGTTCTGGTCTACCGAGGTCAGCACTTAGAAGGGATCATGTCCAGTTGTCACCCAAAGGGAACGGAGCAGTTGTTCAGGTGAGCAATGCATGTCAGGGGTGGTGGTGGTGGTGGTCTCCTTGATGCTCCGAGCTGCAATGGCATGCTGTCCATTGCGTCAATTAACCCTGCCCAGGATGAATTGTGGGAGTTCTTCTATTATCCAAGGGCCTCATTGATGCGGCCCGAGCGGCATTCTTGCAATACTGTGATGTCACATGTTTGACATTCTGGTTGCGCAATGTGCCACACCATGTTTAAAAGGCCATGCAAAGTAACTTTACAAGGCTTTTCATGGCCTTGTAACTATGTGCCCATTTCACTCAATAATAGTGTGAAAGAGGCAATCATTGGGTGTTGCTGTGGGCGTTCCCACGCCAAACTAAAGGAATCTTTAGCATTTCAAGGTTTCCGATAAACTGAAAACCTTTGGAATACGTCAGAATCTAATACCACCCCAAGTGTGGTGTTTGGGAGCCACAACAAGGATAAATGTTTTCATTTCACCTCTTTCATAAACTTTTTCTATATGTGCAGCATTCTGAAGCTCACAGAGAAAAAGGGAATACTTTGGATTGATAGGTTTTGTGCAGGTAGGTGTCCCTTCCTGCATATTTTCGAATAACTCCGCAACACAGTCACTCTTGCACCATGGCACAAGGGTGCCTGCATTGGCGCATGGCAGCCATTGTGCACCAACGTAGGGGAAAAAGACATGGAGGCTTCTTCATGAGCGCCTTCCGACAGTTTAACGCCGCCGGTCCGTCATTTTGCAGAATGAATTTTGCACCACGTTGCACTGTTTTTACAGAGTGACGCATCGAGGCATATGCATGACCTTGTAAAGCCCTGTACCACGTTATACCTGAGCCAGGTATGATGTATGCAGGGTGGGCGTTCCCATGCAACAAAGCGTAGGAGTGGTGGGGTGCAGTGAAATCTATCAGATTTCATTGTGACAGTTCTAGGACGCCACTGCGTGAACACCTTAATCCTGCCTCGTGACAGGCTTAAGGGTGACGCAATGTCAGAGGGATAGGCTGCCCCCATGCATTGCTGGAGTTGTGTCATGCTTGCGACTGAGGCAGTGCGTGACTTTAGGTCCAACAGATACATCAGGATTCCAGACGTGTCTGTCACTGAATGTGACATGGAGCGCTGTGAAGGTAATATGGCGCAGCCATGGTTTTGCAAGGAGGGCGCAGTGAAAAGTGTCCAATCGCTGTTTTATCGCAGTGATGCAACACTTTTCATGAATGAGGCCCAGGAATGTGCCCTTTCTTATTGACAGGGTGTATTCCTGACCTTTTAATTGGGCAGAGGGCAGCGCAGCAATGGCCCTTGCAGAGCTGTCCAGCTCCCAGACATCTTATATGAGGGCCCCGGTGTTTGCACCAGTTTTAAGACCAGCTATTTTCTGACTTTAAAAAATGGCCTCTAATTGGACTTAGCAGCAGTTTTTGGGGTTTATCGACAAACTGGTATTTCCTTGTAAATGTTGCGTTGTGTGTTTAGCGGCAGTTTTTTCACTGGAACGCCTACCTTTCATCTCATGTTTGTTAAGTCCCGCTAACAGAAGTGGCGATCTTAACAATTCATGTTTATGCTGCAAAATTGCTGTTAATTGGAGTTAGCGACAACTTGTAAATATGGCAATAAAAAAACCTGTAAAAGCAAAAATTTACGCTAAACCAGCTTTAAGTTCTTGTAAATACGCCCCAACAGCTCTTATCCAACAGGTCTGCAATCGAGCCATGAAAGTGCGCACTCTTACAATGGCCCACATTTCTCCGGCAACCATTTCCATAATCCTAACGTGACCCAGGCGTTAGAACTTTTTTATCAAACTGTTGGACACCGAACTCTCAAGCTTTTCCAAAGAAAAGAAATCTCCAAATCACCTGAGGACCACAGACATCTTTCCTGGATCCATCACCTAGATCTGCAAAATTCTTAAAGTTATGTATTGGTGTTCAATTGTTTACCCTCTGTTTACTCTGGGTGTGGCCAAATCCACATCTAGCCAAAGATCTGCCTTGCCAAATGAAGTCCACACTGACATTTGCACAGTGCTTCTTCCATGTCCTCTTTAGTTACACAAAAAACAACACTAGTATTTCACACGCACTACACAGCGCACTCTTACACAACACATGGTATCAGCACATGCCTACTGTGGGCACCTAAAAATCAGCCGGGTCATGCTTTGCTTTCTTGCTGATGCCACATGCAGAAGGCACACATGGGCTTTACTTGGACCAAGAGTTAGCGCTCAAACAGTGCAACGCCTTCTCCAGCTGTACCTATGTAGGATAAGGGCCAAGATACAACCCAACAGAGTCGAACCCCATGGAGCAGTAGTAAGCGTGACCCAATATGAGACCAATGCCACAGCACTTTACCTCTTCACCGAACCTAGCGGGTTTCCAACAGAGCTAGATAGGGTATCCAGGCGGGGTACCTTAGGGGAGGATACTCTTTGCCCCGAGACTTTACAGAAAATAGATTCTTGGGGGTAGCGCAGCCACCGCACCAGTGCACAAACCTGTCTGCTGCCATTTCCATCTGTGGTCCCAGAGTGGCCCTTAGTGTGTCTGGTGCAGACTCTTTTAGTAACAAATGGACGCCAGACATGGAGTTCCAGTGTATTGCCATCCACCTCGATGATACGAAGGGAAATAAGTCTCATAGGTGAGCGTTGAATACAAGAATAGATAACCCTTGGCAGGAAATATGGTACACTGAGCTAGAGACACGTGGTTGGAAGGGAAGAGGCAACCTCTTATTGTATGGAAACTTACACTGGATTCCTTGTGTTTCAGAGGCAAATGAACGATTCCACTCAGCACTAATGAGAACTGTGGCGCAATACTGCACGTACCGGACATGCAACAGGGCACCTCCACGCTGATGGATACATACGGGATAGTGTAGTGAATTGCCTACACCCAGCTTAACGAGGCCTGTACTCCCAGGTCACCATACACACTCCTACCCTGGTCATTCCTGGAGAAGATCTATGAGAGTTGTACCAACATCAGCTACAGACGAAAACAACTCTATTGCATCAGGCTTGAGAAAAAATAACTGCTGATTATTTTGGCTGGGACATTCCAGAACAATTCAAACTGTTTTCTGATATAAAAGCAAAAGCAGGAGGGTCCACACCCTCCTGCACAGTGCTGATGAAAACAAACACCCGTTGGTTGCAAATAACCAGATGGAAAATGATGAAAATGATGAAGAGTTCTGATAGCACAAAGGGAAATGAGTCTCATAGGGGAGGGTTAAATACACGCATAGATAACCCCTGGCAGGAAATATGGGACACTGAGATAGACAGGTACATGTGGTTGGAAGGGAAGGGGCAATCCCTAAAAGTAGGGAAACTTGCACTGTATTCCTTGTGTTTCAGATGCAAAGGAACAATTCCGCTTGGCACTAATGAGAACTGTGGCGCAATACTGCACGTAGCGGACATGCAACAGGGCACCTCCACGCTGATGGATACACACTGGCAGTGTGGCACTGGCAATTCTTAGAGAAGATCCATCAGACTTGTACCAACATCCGCTAGAGAAGAAAACTGCTCTGTTGCATCAGCCCGAGAAAAAAGAACGGCGATTCTGATACACAAGTCAATGAGGGAGGATCACTCAGTACAGACGCATGTGAACGCCCGCTGCTTGCAAATAACCAGATGAGAAAGTACAAGTGAGGGTTTTCCTGCTGTTAAAATGCAGTCCTCAAATTGGGTAGAATGTAAGTAACTAGGGAAGTAGTGAAATGAAACATGATAAGCCCCCAACAACGTGACTGTCATGAAGTGTGGGTTAAATGATGTAGTTGAAAATCCAACTAGAGGGTGTAATGTTAATATTGATGTTGATTTACACAATGATTCGTGTATGTATAAAAATGAAATTGAATCCCTGTTTTCGAAATCCCCCAATATGACCTCGCCATCAACCCCGAGTCTGAAATATGTGGTCATGCAGGCCATGCAAACTGAGCCAGAGACTACTGATTGGCGGATCACAGGTGGGGTGGCACGTAACCAGCAGGACAAATGTGCATACAGGGAAAAATCCAGGTTAGACTCACAGATACGCAGCAACATCACAATGGTCCTGGGAGATTGGCCCCAATAAAACATACATGGCCAGAGGGGTACACATTCCCAAAACACCATAAAGTTAGATGCCACATGACATTAGGAACACTCAGCCAATCAGGACACATCACACACTACGCATGCAGAAATATCAAGCGGTTTCATGCCGGACATCTGGACACGTAACTAACTGGCTGTTATTGTGTCCAGGCAAGGTAAGGATTATGCCTGGGTGAAGCACTACGCTACGCTCGCGCAGTTTGCGAAGTTCTGCGCAACTTCACACTACACGAGCTGCACGTAGCACAGTGTGAACACGCGTAGCGTAGTGCAGCGGTCATTTTTTGCTTGCTCGCGGTCCTCAACAAGTTGGCGATCGCGAGCAAGCAAAATGACATCTTGGCGCAACTTTTTCCTCGTTCGCGATCAGCAACATTAAGTTGCCGACCGCGAGCGTGGAAAATAAACCTCCCTGCGAGATTCTCAACGTGGGGAGGTCTGTTTTCTCATTGCGAGTGGTCGGGTATGCTCGCAACCGCTTGCGATGAGAAACTACCAGTCCACATTGAGAAAGCTGCAGCTCGAGGAAAAATCTCCTCGAGCGGCAGAAAACTACAGCTCGCACTGTGCAAGATGCCGTTTTCAATGATTGCACAGTGCCGGATGCTTGTCCGCACTGTACAATCATTGAAAACGCATCTTGCACAGTGCAAACATGCTACTACGCAGTTCGCGTAGTACTTCGCAAACTACGCCCAGCCCTAGTCAGGACCCACCTGTAATTGTCATCAGGTGGGAGAATTTATGACCTCATGACAAAGCCCAATTTCAACTCCGGAAATAGGATTTATGAATTGTTTTATGATGGTTCAAGAAATATATAAAAAGACATTCAAAACGATGAGTCAGTCCTGAGACTTTTTTCTGTTTTCTGCACTCCCGACCGAAGTAGTTGAATAAACCAATTGTTCCTGTTTTGCCAAACACCTCTTGTCTTTGTTTTTTCAAGGTAAATTCATATTCGAGCAAAACTGAATACATTTTTTTAAATAAATTAAATGATACAGTGTTAATAGAATATTTCATGAAATGGATGACGTGGACAGTGCTGAGTGTGGGACAGTGTGATGGGGATTCATAAACTGGGAGACGTAAGTAAGTGGAAAATTCAACCGGTGAGCATTCCGAGTGAGAATTGGAGTGCCCAATCTGAGTATCATGTACTCACTGGGCCCAATTCACAGAACTAACTTAAGTCAAAATCCTAATCTTACTACCATTTTGCTATTCACAGAAGGCACGTACTCATTTTGGTATTCACAGAAGTTAGGACTCCTAACTTTACTACTCCTAACCTGAGAAAAATCCTAATTTTAAGACTTTCGGTATTCACTGAAGGCATTTAGGAGTCATAAAGTTAGGACTCCTAACTTCTGTGAATACCGAAATTAATAAGTGCCTTCTGTGAATACCAAAATGGTAGTAAGTTTAGGATTTTGTCTTACGTTAGTTCTGTGAATCTGGCCCTATTTTGTTTTTAATATGCCGAGAGGTTGATGGGTTATCAGAATAAGATTGGTATAAGTAGTATTTACAATAATTTAAGTTTTGGGTTCTATGAAAGAGAAATGTGAAGAGAACAATTTTTAGGACTTGTTGCAATAGCATGTGATTGAAGAATGCAAACACAATGTTCGTCATCAGCTGTTTATCGAGTACTTGATTAAACTGGACAGATTGAGTAATGTAGTATCAAGAGTATGACATATACCATACAGCAAATGTAGAGTCAATGGAGAGATAACCAAAGAAACATGTTTTAATACCATGCAGGACATTGTAACTCGTGTTTTATTTTGTTCCGTAAAAGATCACTCACAATATAGCGTGAACATTTTGTTCTCTGTGCACGTGTTTCTTTAACACAGCCTTAAAGATTTCATTTCTGAAGGTGTAAATGAAAGGGTTCATCAGAGGAGAGAGGATGGTGCTGAACATGTTGACTGCTTTGTAGACCTCTGCCGAGGGGTGAAGCGCCGGGCTCACCTGGACGAAGATGGAGGTTCCGTAGACGATGGCCACCATGGTCAGGTGAGAGCTGCAGGTGGAGAAGGCCTTGAGCCTTCCATTGGTGGAAGGGATCCTCACAATAGTCCTAATGATGAAAGTGTAAGACACAATGGTCAACCCCAAGGAGCAGGGCAGGAAGAAGAGAGACACAATGATATTAATCAACTGGATCGGCCCCGTGTCCGCGCAGGCCAGCTTCATGATGGCCAAGCTGTCACAGTAGACATGGTTGATGACATTGGGGCCGCAGAAAGGAAGCCTGCTGATGGCAATGATTGGGTAGAGGAGAACCAGTAGAGACCCAAGCCAAGAGACGATGACCAGTTCCAGGCACAGCTGACCACTCATGATGCTGGGGTATCTCAACGGGTTGCAGATGGCCACGTAGCGGTCATAGGACATCATGGGCAGGAGGTAAAAGGAATTGGTGGCAAGGTAGACATAGAAGAAGGACTGTGCAAAGCATGTGGCGAATGAGACAGATGTGCGCAATGACAATGTCTGAACTAACATGAGAGGGACAATGTCTGAGATGAAGACAGTCTCCAGCAGCGACAGGTTCCAGAGGAAGAAGTACATCGGCGTGTGCAGCCGCCGGTCCACGCTGATCAGAACTAACATGAAAACGTTCCCCGCCATTGAGACCATGTAGACTAGCAGAAGAATGATGAAAACTGAGATCCGGACCCCGAGGCCACCACTCAAGCCCACGAGAATGAATTCCGTCACCGTCGTTCTGTTCTTTGCGTCCATGACCACTTGAGAGAGTGCCTGGAAGAAAGATTAGATTAGATTAAAATACTTATAAAGCGCATGGCTGCATCGGCAATGAGGCGTCCCAGCGTTGACAGCTAGACTAAGCAGAGAGAGAGAGCCTTACAAGATGAATACAAGATAAAATGAGTATATGAGTATATGTTGTACCACTAGAAGAGCATTGCTTTGTCCCTCCCTCACTGCACCGTTTTCATCCATTACCTCGTCTTCATTGTGATTATTAGGCAAGGCCACTGGAATGAAGTGGCAAAGGAGGGTCAAATTATGAGGCAGGGTTGACTAAACTATGCGGCAAGGAAATGCTAAATATCCGGAGTAATGCAGCACATTCTGTGATAGTATTAGTTTCTTATTTTGACATTTTTACACATTGAAACTCTGCCTGATCAAAGGTTTCACATTATTAGTACCAGTTTAGCATCCAAAAAACACCAATAAAGAACTGAAAGGTGACCAGCCGACCTTAACAAAGGGCATTCTGTCATGTGGCAACACTTATCTCTAGATTTTTTGTAACTTTTGGTCCATTTGAGCTAAAAGCAACCTTTTTTGGGTTAAAATCTACAAATTATGCAGCAGATGTTAGACTATGTGGCAAATGCAAATCCAGCCCCCACCCACCCACATGCGCGATGAAGAGGAAAGGACAGCTCGGGGATGCCACAGTCTGGGCATACGCTAACGGAGCCGCAAATTGCACATAGTACAGTACCACAACTGTGCTTAAAATTGCACATAGTACAGTACCAAAACTGTGCTTAATCACATGTAGCAGCTAAACGAACAACATCCTCTAATATTTTGAAAAAGCAATTATACATGCTTAACAGCATATAACCAATTCACATAATGAACTTTAACAATGAAAAAATTAGGTAATGAGAGAGCTGATGATTTTGGTGCCCCCCTGACCTAGGGGGAGCACCAAGCAGATGCCTTGAACATCAAGAGCATAAACAAAAAGCACATTTTGTTGAACTTCAGTGGTGATCCCATCATTTTAGGATCACCCCAAGCACAGTTATTGGCAAAAAAACAATCCCAACCAAAGGCCCTGCAAAGCCTTATGGGACGAGATTAGCAGTGGCAGTGAATATTATAGTATCCAATATCAAAATAATTCTACAAAGAGCTGCAGTTCACCTAGTTGTTACTAGATGTCCCTCACGAGTCAAATGCAAAGCATTGAAATTATTCTTACATCAAGCTGCAGTTCCACTGGTCGTCCCTAGATGTCCCTCACGAGTCAAATGCAAAACCATTGAAACCCTTTCATCAAGCATTTGAATTTGACTAGTGAGGGACATCTAGTAACCACCAGTTGAACTGCAGCTCTTTGTAGAAATATTTTGATATTGGATACTATATAATATTCACTGCCCACTGCTAATCTCATCCCATAATGCTTTGCAGGGCCTTTGGTTGGGAATGTTTTTTTGCCAATAACTGTGTTTAGGTTTGTCCTAAGAGGATGGGACCACAACTAAATTGTTCAATAAGATGGGCTTTTTTGTTTTCAAGGCATCTGTTTGGTTCCCTCCCTAGGTTAGGGAGGATCCCAAAATCACCACCTCTCTCACTGCTAGCTAATATATCAGTTTCACTTTTTTGAAAGTACTATATGCACTTTAGCATATAAAGATAGAGGGCCATATGTATCAAGATACCCAGTTATGATTCTCAAATAGCAATTTTTAAGAAGTTACTACTTGAGAGTTGCTTTTGTGATTCTTCAATGCGAAATCGCAATTAAGGAATACTTATTCATTCATTTCTATGGGCCAGGAGGCCCATAGGAATGAATGGGAAGTTATTTGTATTTTGCTAATCGAAAATTGAGAATATTTTCAAGGGTGCCTGTGGAACCCCTGAAAATTTTTAAAAATTGCATTTTTTAAGGAATTCGCAACTTATCACCATCTAGAAGTTGATGGTAATTTGCGATTCCTTAAGGGCATTTTGCTAATTTTTTTTGCTACATACATTGCATTTAGGGAAATAAGGAATCGCAAATTTTGCGATATATTATTTTGCACCAGTTTTGCTTCATACATTCCATTTAGCAAATTCGCATTCGCAAAGGCCGAATTCTGCGAATTTCGGCCTTTGCGATTGCGAATTTGCATGATACATATGGCCCAGAGATACTTATTTTATCATAACTGGCACTGTGCAGGCTGCCATTTGCAATTAGTTTGCAATTTTTTCACAGTGCAGACAAGTACACAGTGTCATCAGCTACGCTACGCAGACTACGTGCACTAAGTGAAGTTCAAAGTATACTCCGTGCAGCTACATGTAGTGCTGCTATGCAAACTAAGCCTAGGCCTAGTTTTAACTAGTTTTTTAATAGTTTTACCCAATTCTTAATAGGTCGAGTGGGAGGCAGGTGGCGTAGCGGAGCTACGCAGAGTTTGTACTCAACACCATGGCGCTAGGCGTAGCCCCACTCCGCGCACTACGTCCTGCCTCCATTACTTTCCATTGCAGGTGTCGCCAACCGGTTGATCGTGAGCTAACAGTAACTCACAGACACCTTCAGAATGCCTCGCAGTCTTGAGTTCATTTTTAAATAAACCTAAGGTCTCATTTTCCTTTTAAAGTTAAGGGAAGGTTGTGTTTATTTTGCATTATTATAATCAGGCTTCCGGTAGCTGGGCCTGAGAATGAGCAGTGCTGAGGTCAGATGTATGACCCGGGGTGGGGCACAGAGGTGAAGAACTGAAGCAGTGAGGAAGGTATTTAACTCTTAAATAAAAGTCCTGGTCAGCTCATTAGTAGAGGTGAGAGCAAAGTGATGCTTCGGAATTCTTTTAAATGGGAGAAAATAAAAATCACAAGTTAACCCAATCATTAAGTTACCTCTTCAGTTTAATTTTTCCCCATTCCAAAGTGTTGCATTTACACGCAGCAGGCAGCTCGCTCCCCGTGGCCAGTGGGCATATTCATAACTGAAAAGTACTGTTATTTTTTTAAATGGGAGAAAAAGCGAAGAAAAGTGTTTCTATGAATCATTAAATCTTAATGTTTTTCTCCACTTTCAATGAAGCCAATTATGTCTTAATATTGTATGAAGCATGTTTCTTCACTTTAACTTCCTCCCATTTAAACAAATGACTTTATTTTTCTGTTATAAATATGTCACTGTGTCTACAAGCCGTTGTTTGCCAGATGCCTGCTGTTTGGAAATGCACCACTTTCAAATAGGAGAAAATTAAAACAATTAGTTTTTATGGAATACATGTAAACATAAAGTTATCTGTTCAGTTTCATTTTCTTCCATTACAAAGTGTTACATTTACACACTGCAGGCATTTTGCTCCAAGTGGCTGGCAGACACGGTGTCATATTTATAACTGCAAAATAAAGCCATTTTTTAAGTGGGAGAAATTTAAAGTTCAGAGAAATGTTCCGTATAATGAACACTTTTGCAGAACATTTTTCTATACTTTAAGTGTGTCTGATTTTAAAAAAAATGGTTGTATGTTCGTGTTATACATGTAAAGGTGCTACACATGGCAAAAGATATGTCCTGTGCCGCAGGACATATGACACAGGCTCTCGTTCACTCATACACACATATCTCATTTATACTCACACATGTTCATAAGGCCCCAAAGAACACGCTCTCAGTGACACGCATGGCAGTCCTGTCATACTGTCCCTACTCAAAGTATTTTGTCCAACCCTAGTGTCTGGCTCGATGGGTATTATGCTTGAAGTCAGTGACGCTGGGCGTGGGGGTGTCTGGTAGCCACGGGCGAGTGGCTCGGCCTTCGGTAGCTCGTCGTGATTTTCTTTGATCAGCAGTAGCTCTGACTACGGATAAGCTTGGGGACCCCTGCTCTATGGGATGGTGTCGCAGGGCCAGAGGTTGGCCATGTGCGGTGCTGGACTTACCCATCTGGACTGAAGTGCACTTACAGCTGTTTTGGGACCTTTTTGGCGATAGAAGTGCAATCTGAGCATGGGAATGGACTCACTCTAGTGTTGGTGGGTTCCCGCCCCTCCGTTCTCCGTCCTGAAACCCTCCCATTTAGTACTGGACACAAGCCTCGTCCCCGTCACCCACAACACGTGGTGCCTGTGCCTTCCCAAGCGTAGCTTTACTTCAATCTGTCTTAATCAATATTCAGTTTATTACAACACTGGTGTCTATACACAATACTTAACAAAATACAACTCAGCCATAATGTTCATAAAAGCATTCAGTACAATAGTCAATAAAATATTAAGGTGATAAAAAACATGAAAATGTGAATTTAAATACATATTTTTCACATATTCCCCAAAAACATTCTCACTGCCATTGAAACAGGATTTTCTGAAGCAAGAATGCAGTGGCCTCCATTGTCTTCCTAAATCCACAATTGGGCCATGCTTGCTTGTTCACACAAGGGCCCTGGAGGTGGAAGAGGAGAGAAGGTATCCCCAGATCTGTTATAAGCAGGGCCGACTATAGCGCTGGTAGCGCCTGGTGCAAGAATCTTGTCTGGCACCCTCCATTGACCTCCGCCCCACAGATTCCCTCACTAGCACCCTCCAACATTGACCCTCATCTCTCCACAGCCCCTCTCTCACATGCATTCCATTTGTTTTATAGCGCCTCTCATACCAGTGTAGATTGTCAGAGCGCTTTACATCACACACTCGTTATACAGAAACGTTGAATCATAAGTGTGTAAATCAGCCAATAGGAAATGTTACATAAGGTGCAGAGCAGAAATATCGTGGGACATTAATATCGGCGCAGAAATATCATTTTGAAGAAATATCGACAACAAAAATATCGACTGACAGGTAAGTACTATTGATTACAAAAATATAGTTGTAATAAATATAATTTACAAAAATATAGTTGACAAATATATCGATTTATTAATAATATTATGTATTTTAGTGTTTTTTATAAGAATTGTTTGTCATTTTATTATATGTTTTAGAATTTTTCGAGTTTTTAATTTATTTTAAGTTTAATTTTGCGTTATTAGTTCGATAGTGGGTTGTGGGTTTATAGGGAAATAGGGTGGGAAGTAATTTAATTATATACAATTTATTGATTAGTTAATGTGTTAATTTATTAATTAATAATAGTTTAATAATTAATAATTAGTTGTTAATTCATTTCAATTAGTCAATTAATAATTAATTATGTTATTTGTTTAATTAATTTTAGGTGTGTGTTGTGGGGTAAAATTGATTACTATTAATTATTTAGTAATTATTAATTGTAATTGTGTAATTAATTTTAGGTGTGTGTTGTGGTGTTTATATGTGTAAATGGTGTGAAAGCTGGTAAGTAATTAATTTTTTATTGATTAATTAATAAATAATAATGAATTAGTTTTCATTAATTAATTAGTAAATGTTAAATTGTGTAATTAATTTTAGGTGTGTGTTGTGGATATTATAGTGCTAAATAATGGGTAATTAATTATTTTTTATTATCTTTGTTAATAATAATATATTTACATTTATATATTAATTATGTTAAAATTGAAAATGTAATTTAATAAAAATGTTGATAGTTTTGTTTTTTATTGTTTTGGGATCCCGCGCTTTCCCTACTGTTGCACTCACTGGATTGGGAATAGTAATTTTTACCCCTACGCTATCCAGCGCTTTCCCAACTGTTGCACTCACTGGAGTGGGAATAGTAATTTTTACCCCTACGCTATCCAACGCTTTCCCTACTGTTGCAATCACTGGAGTGGGAATAGTCATTTTTACCCCTACGCTATCCAGCGCTTTCCCTACTGTTGCAATCACTGGAGTGGGAATAGTAATTTTTACCCCTACGCTATCCAACGCTTTCCCTACGGTTGCACTCTCTGGAGTAGCAATAGTAATTTTTACCCCTCCGCTATCCAGCACTGCCCCTACTGTAGCACTCACTGGAGTGGGAATAGTAATTTTTAACCCTATGCTATCCAGCGCTTTTCCTACTGTTGCACTCATTGGAGTGGGAATAGTAAATTTTACCCCTCCGCTATCCAGCGCTTTCCCTACTGTTGCACTCACTGGAGTGGGAATAGTAATTGTTAACCCTACGCTATCCAGCGCCTTCCCTACTGTTGCACTCACTGGAGTGGGAATAGTAATTTTTACCCTCCCACTATCCAATGTTTTAACTACTAATGTTTTTATTTTGCTATTAAATGCATGTATTCTTTTTTTATAGTTTAATGTGTTATCAAATATAGAATATTTTATTTTATTTTAAATTATTTATATATGTGTTTATTTTATTTTGATATAATTAATAAAGTTTATAAATTAAATAAAGATAATAGTTAATAAAATGTATTTAAGTAAATATATGTATATGTACACTTTTTTGAGTTTATATTTATTAAATTAAGTTTATTTGTTATAATTAGTTAAAATATATATTACATTTAATTTAATTTGTTAATAATAATAATAATATAATTAATTTAATCTAAGTTATGTTATTTTTTAAAGTCGATATTTTTTACATCGATATTTTTTACATCGATATTTTTGAGTCGATATTATTGTACTTACCTGTTTAAGTTTAGGAAGTCGATATTTTTGTAATCGATATTTTTACATCGATATTTTTGTTCACTATATTTTTGTTTTCGATATTTATTCCCTTCGGTGCTGATGACGGCTCCTGGTCGTCATCAGTTACGGTGGGCGTGTGCTGATGATGGCCGGGAGCCGTCATGACCATGCCCGCAATCGGAATGTGCCGCACAGGCGCAGAATTCCAGCCGCAGCCAGGGGGTTAAACATGGAACGTTACATAAGACTGAGGATTATAAGGCATAGGAATCACGTCATCAGTACTAGCAGGTAGGATTGGGCCTAACTCGCATAATTCCATGTAGCGGAATCACGTGGAATTAACTAAGAATTCCCTGAGATTATGCAGAACTACACAGGAAGGATAATTCTGCATTTAGTGCTTTTTCTCAGCCCAAAATGGAACCAAGGACGCATTTTCGCGTGAAGAAATAACACTAAATGCAACAGAACATGAACAGCGAGCGCATGTATCCGTTTGCGCTCACTAAATGCGCTCTTAAGGTAAGATTTTTCCCCAATTTAATCCCGGCATTTAGGGCTATTTTCTTAGTGTAAAATGCACCTTTGCGTCCAAAATGGATGCAAGGATGCATTTTTGTGCTAAAAAATAGCACTAAATGGAGCAGAACACAGATAGCGAGTGGCTGCTCGCGCTCATTTAAAATGCTCTCCCAGTAGGATTTTTCCCAAAATTACACAAGCAGGAGTAATAGCATAATTATCGGTAATTCTACATCAAAGGGTAAGGTGGAATTACCAAAATCAGTCCCATGACTTCAATGTACTTGAAGTTCCGCTCAGGCCTACTAGTAGGCAGTATATTTTGAGAGTGATTGGTCCGGAGAAACACAAACTCAGGATTTAAAGCGTACCACATTGGAGTTGGCTTGACTAATAAGAATGGTTTTCTACCCAAACAAAATCTTTTTAGTTACATTAAGAAAATGAAAAGAGAGAAAACCAACTATGCAGCAGGTACTTTGAAACTCATGTTATTTCTACATGCAGCACACTCCTTCCCCAACCGGGTCAGCACCAGGTGCGGCTGCACCGGTCGCACCACCCTAAATCCAGCCACTGTTAGAATCACTTGTGGGGGTCATGGCGGTATGAGGAGCTCTTGTGGGGCCACTCTTTGATGCATTAGGACTGCTTTCAAAAGGTAAACAAGGCTACCACCAGCAGGAACGGAACACCAAGCGCACAGCTCTTGCTGATCGCATCAACACCGACTCTAACAGCAGCAAGGAAATCTTCGCCATCATCAAAGATTTCACCGTACCTTCTGCCGCCTCCAGCAACATCACCCCTTCACGAAACCTTTGCAACAAGCTCTTGGAATTATTCTGTAACAGTCTCCCCTCCATATATAGCACCTTCGATCCTCAACTGGGTCCCATCTTCATCACAACTCAACTTTCCATCACGACCAAAGAGCAAACACAGACCTCATAGCCTGCCATCCCCACCACCGAAATGACTGTGTAAGAATGAGGGTCATCCAACACCAGTTTAAAGTTGATTTATTATAGGATAAAGGATCCCATCCATCAGATGGGTCTGACCAACAGCAAGTCCAGGCTCTAGCTGCATGTCCTCGGCTCATAAGACAACAATCTACATAAATACATTCTGAACCACCCGGCAACCGTCGGATGCCACACACCTCCTCTCCTTAAAGCAAAGAAATAAAAGGAAACAAAGAAAAGAAAATCTATTTAACATAGTCACGTAGATACTGAGGAGAATAAGTAACTCTTGTAGACTTACGAGTCGAAGAAGGAAAACTTCGATGACCAGAAGTCACAGTAGTAGACAATGCCTCCTGACCACGCCGATCTTTCTGTCGTGAATCCTTCTGCTGCGAAGTGGAAGAGGAGTCAATAAAACGATGTGCAAAGTCTTTCCTAACCACCACCACCCTCTTCAAGTTCCAAATGCAGTGGTCATCAGTTTTAATTGCATTCTTGAAGATCTTAGTAACCCTCATAGGCTTCAAAAACCTTGAAGAAGATTTAACATTAGATGGATTCTTTATGATAACCCAATCACCAATTTGAACCAGGGTTCTTTTTACACATCTTTTTACATCATGATGTTGTTTCCTTGACTCAATCTTTTTTGACTCTGCTAAAGGTCAATCACTGTTTTCATTTTCTTTGAAAAGATCAGGTTGCATATCATTCACCCAAGGTGGTGTTACATGTGTACTAGGACATCTGCCTGTAAAGAGTTCAAAAGGCGTTCTTTTTGTTACAGCATGAGGTGAAAGTCTATACACCTTTACCTTTTTAAAAATTTCTGTGCGCCAATCAAGACCGGCAGATTTTGCAATGCCAATAGTTTCTTTAAGAACTCGGTTGAATCTCTCAACCATGCCATTGGTTTCTGGGTGGTACAGAGCAGATTTTTTGTGTAAGATACCACACTTAGAAAGGAATGTTGCAATTTCTTTAGAAACCAGTTGAACACCATTATCAGTGAGAATGGAATTAGGTATACCTTCTCTTTCAAAAAAATTCTCCAAAAAAGAGATGACATGTTTGGTTTCAATACCCCGGGTAATGGCTATCTCAGACCATCTTGAGTAAAAATTCATGAGCACAAAAACATACCACTCAGAACCTGAAGAAAACACAGGACCAAGTATGTCCAAACCAACTTCCTTCCAAGGTGCATTCGGGCGCTCTCTTATGACCATTGGTTGGATTTTAGGTTTTGCCACCTTATCACTCAAAGCACACTCAAAACAATCTCTGATCTTACGCTCCACTTGTAAGTCCATACCTGGCCACCAATACGACAACCTCAACCTTTCCTTGCATTTAGAAACTCCCAAGTGTCCCTTATGCGCAAATGAGATAAGTTCTTCTCTAACAGAGCTTGGGGGAATAATCCTCATTCCTCTTAAAAGCAAATCATCTTGTACAGAAAGCTGATCTTTAACATGCCAAAATGTATCAGCTCCCGTACCATCTCTCCCTTTCGAAGGCCAACCATCATTGACATTTTTCACGACCTGCACCAAAACTGGATCTTCAAACAGATTCTTCTTCCTCCTATCCTTTCCTACAATACAATCATCAATAGCACAAACTAGCTCATCGTCTTCATCAACCTCATCACCCAGAATATCCTCTTTAACCGGAACCAAACGGGACAAAGCGTCAGCAACCTTATTGTCTACACCCGGAAGATACTACACATCAAAATCATAATCCTGCAATCCCACAACCTGTTTAGTAATTCTGCCTGAGACTGCATCAATACCTTTCTTCCTTAAAATCTCACATAAAGGGAGTGCCGCGTCTGTCCTTGCCTTCCGTGGTATTATTGGGGTGGGGTCTGTAACGTCGCTGTTCTTCTTTTTATAGTTCTGCTGCTTTCCATTGCGACTCCCATGCCCTCCTCGTTGCTAATATTCCTGCTCTTTATGTTTTCCTCGCTGCGGGGCGCTTGTTTCGGCGAGGCATTCTTCTCTTTCAGTCTGTGTTTTCCTTTCCCTCTCTTCTTTCTTCTCCCCCCCCCCCTTTTTTTCCTTCTCTCCTAAGGTTAGTATGACGGGTCAGTCTTGGTGATGTCGCTATTCCGGCCCCTTTGTTCTGTTTCCAATGTGCTACTGGGTGGTGGGTGTGCAAAGTTGTTAGTAATTGCATATTGATTTGTGTTCACCGCACCTGTTTTTATACCGATGTATACAGTGCTGATACTCCTGCATTGCTGCCCTTTAGCTTTTCTGTTGTCAATGATTTGTTTTGGGAATCCGGATTCCTCTATGTTGTCGCTGAGCCTGTCATACTCCTTATTGCTACGTTATAAAATTAACCTTCTTTGCTCCTGATTGCTGGCCGTCTAGATCCTCTTTCCTCCCCCTTTTAAGATTGTATTGAACGCGCTCCTTTACGATTGATTCTGTAACTTTCATTCTGGATTTCTTGACTGCTTTCTCATATCGTGGCCGGCCAGTTTGGTTGTAGGCCCAGCTTTGTATATCCTTTCTATACAAATAAAGGTTTATAAAAAAAAAAAAAAAAAAAAATCTCACATAAAGGTTTGTGATCAGTTCTAATCTCGAATTTGCCTCCCCAAAGCAAATTGTTTAGCTTTGTAACCGCCCAATACACAGCAAGAGCCTCCCTTTCGATCACGGAATAGCGTAACTCTGCTCCTCTCAAACTTCTGGACAAAAACAAGATAACATTTTCCTTAACCCCAACGCTTTGCAAAAGAACTGCTCCTAAACCTTTAAGACTCGCATCAGTCACCAGAACAGACTCTTTCTCAGGATCAAAACTGCTCAGTTTGTGTGTAGAATTCAACTTTTCTTTAATAACACATTAGGATGCCACACACTGCTACCATGAAGACCAACCACCATGGGGCCCATCTGACCCTCACCCCCACCGTGCCTACACCAGAGGACTCCTACCGATCAGCGAAGCACTAACACCCATAATCAAGGCCTCCATCGATTCAGTCACATTCCTCGATATCTGGCAACATTCCGCTGAACCTGACACACTTTCCAACTACAAACCCATCTCCCTCCTGCCGTACCCAGCAAGGGTCTTAGAGAAACGAACCAACCGATGCCTCACCGACCACGCGAGCAACCACCACCTCCTCGAAGCCATGCAGTCTGGAGTGAGACACAAGCACCGTACAGAAACAGCACTCATCGCCGCACAGACGACATCTGCATGATCCTCGACAGAGGAGATAGGTCTGCCCTCGTTCACCTGGACCTCTCTGCAGCATTTGACACAATCTCACACCCCGTCCTTGCTAGGAACCTGCACAGCTTTGGCATCCAAGGACCTGCTCTCTGCTGCATCTGCGCCTTCTTAACTGATAGGACACAAGCTGTCAGCCTGGTACCTTACTCATCAGAAGCCGCAAACTCATCTGTGGGGTGCCTCAAGGTTTTCGTTCAGTCCCACCCTCTTCAGCGCATACATGATCCCTCTGGACAATGTCATCTGCGCACATGACATCAATATCGTCTCCTTTGCTAGTAACGCAACTCGTGCTCCCCCCCTCAGATAAGACTCCCAACACCAGAAACAGGTTTACCATCTGCATGTCCAAAGCTGCTAACTGGACGAAAGGCAAATGTCTCAAGCTCAACACTGACAAGACAGAAGTATCGATCTTTGGCAAGAACACCTCCCATTGGACTCCAACTGGAGGCCGGCTGAACTCGCACCCATACACACCACCCTCGCCAGGGACTCCAACTGGAGGCCGGCTGAGCTTGGACACGCATCCAGCACCCACACCAGGAACCTCAGAACAATCACCAGTGGCAAGCTGGACATGACTACAAGGGTCAAAGCTGTCACTGCCCCCCCTGGTCAGCCCTGCAGCGGCCACTACTTTTACGCTACTACATTATTGAGAGCGACTTCCAAGCATGTTTCATCCCATTCTTTTGCAAAGCAATTCCTCATTTTATGCCATAAATGTGAAAGATTTAAGTCCCATCTAAGGTTTAGGTCATTGGGCGCGACCTTCAGAGGGTCAGCAGCTGACCTGAGCTCCTTCTCTGAGTGCACCTATCATCTTTTTCAATGAGCGGATGGGTCACTGGTTGTCCTCTAATGTGTCTCTCCTTAGTATTTCTCCGGTGGTGGATGCATATATTGTCAGGTCATGTTTTTTAATTCCATATATCACCTCTGGGACCCTTATTCTTTTAGTGGTTTGTATCAAATGTGAGCGAAGTCTCACCCATGCAGAGACCCACAACTGACTAGACCCCCCCACCCCACACACCCTTGGACAATTTAAAGAAAAGCTTGACAAAAAGTCTGCTTCCGTGTTCAACAAGCAACCCTCCTGGTTTCCGCCCAGAACCAATGAAACAGGCCCTGCTTTCAAGCTTCACACACTCAGAGTCCTTCTGCAGAGAGTTTAAGAGAGGTCTATGCAGGCCCTGGAGACACCTTGTGATTAAAGGCCCCATCAATGGCCTTGAGGAAAAGCTGCCTACATAAAGACATGAGTAGGCAAGGTACTCACAGCTCACAGCACTCACAGATCACAGTACTCACAGTACTCACAGCTCACTGTACTCACAGCTCAGCTCACAGTACTCACAGCTCACTGTACTCACAGCTCCCAGTACTCACAGTACTCACAACTCACTGTACTCACAGCTCACAGCACTCACAGATCACAGTACACACAGTACTCACAACTCACTGTACTCACAGCTCACTGTACTCACAGCTCACAGTACTCACAGTACTCACAACTCACTGTACTCACAGCTCAGCTCACAGTACTCACAGCTCACTGTACTCACAGCTCAGGTCACAGTACTCACAACTCACTGTACTCACAGCTCAGCTCACAGTACTCACAGCTCACTGTACTCACAGCTCAGCTCACAGTACTCACAGCTCACTGTACTCACAGCTCAGCTCACAGCTCACTGTACTCACAGCTCAGCTCACAGCTCACTGTACTCACAGCTCACAGTACTCACAGTACTCACAACTCACTGTACTCACAGCTCAGCTCACAGTACTCACAGCTCACTGTACTCACAGCTCAGCTCACAGCTCACTGTACTCACAGCTCAGCTCACAGTACTCACAGCTCACTGTACTCACAGCTCAGCTCACAGTACTCACAGCTCACTGTACTCACAGCTCAGCTCACAGCTCACTGTACTCACAGCTCACAGTACTCACAGTACTCACAACTCACTGTACTCACAGCTCAGCTCACAGTACTCACAGCTCACTGTACTCACAGCTCAGCTCACAGCTCACTGTACTCACAGCTCAGCTCACAGTACTCACAGCTCACTGTACTCACAGCTCAGCTCACAGTACTCACAGCTCACTGTACTCACAGCTCAGCTCACAGCTCACTGTACTCACAGCTCAGCTCACAGTACTCACAGCTCACTGTACTCACAGCTCAGCTCACAGTACTCACAGCTCACTGTACTCACAGCTCAGCTCACAGCTCACTGTACTCACAGCTCACAGTACTCACAGTACTCACAACTCACTGTACTCACAGCTCAGCTCACAGTACTCACAGCTCACTGTACTCACAGCTCAGCTCACAGCTCACTGTACTCACAGCTCACAGTACTCACAGTACTCACAACTCACTGTACTCACAGCTCAGCTCACAGTACTCACAGCTCACTGTACTCACAGCTCAGCTCACAGCTCACTGTACTCACAGCTCAGCTCACAGTACTCACAGCTCACTGTACTCACAGCTCAGCTCACAGTACTCACAGCTCACTGTACTCACAGCTCAGCTCACAGCTCACTGTACTCACAGCTCACAGTACTCACAGTACTCACAACTCACTGTACTCACAGCTCAGCTCACAGTACTCACAGCTCACTGTACTCACAGCTCAGCTCACAGCTCACTGTACTCACAGCTCACAGTACTCACAGTACTCACAACTCACTGTACTCACAGCTCAGCTCACAGTACTCACAGCTCACTGTACTCACAGCTCAGCTCACAGCTCACTGTACTCACAGCTCAGCTCACAGTACTCACAGCTCACTGTACTCACAGCTCAGCTCACAGTACTCACAGCTCACTGTACTCACAGCTCAGCTCACAGCTCACAGTACTCACAGCTCAGCTCACAGTACTCACAGCTCACAGTACTCACAGCTCACAGTACTCACAACTCACTGTACTCACAGCTCAGCTCACAGTACTCACAGCTCACTGTACTCACAGCTCAGCTCACAGCTCACTGTACTCACAGCTCACTGTACTCACAGCTCAGCTCACAGCTCACTGTACTCACAGCTCAGCTCACAGTACTCACAGCTCACTGTACTCACAGCTCAGCTCACAGTACTCACAGCTCACTGTACTCACAGCTCAGCTCACAGCTCACAGTACTCACAGCTCAGCTCACAGTACTCACAGCTCACAGTACTCACAGCTCACAGTACTCACAACTCACTGTACTCACAGCTCAGCTCACAGTACTCACAGCTCACTGTACTCACAGCTCAGCTCACAGCTCACTGTACTCACAGCTCACTGTACTCACAGCTCAGCTCACAGTACTCACAGCTCACTGTACTCACAGCTCAGCTCACAGTACTCACAGCTCACTGTACTCACCGCTCACAGTACTCACAGCTCACAGTACTCACAACTCACTGTACTCACAGCTCAGCTCACAGTACTCACAGCTCACTGTACTCACAGCTCAGCTCACAGCTCACTGTACTCACAGCTCAGCTCACAGTACTCACAGCTCACTGTACTCACAGCTCAGCTCACAGTACTCACAGCTCACTGTACTCACAGCTCAGCTCACAGCTCACTGTACTCACAGCTCACTGTACTCACAGCTCACAGTACTCACAGTACTCACAACTCACTGTACTCACAGCTCAGCTCACAGTACTCACAGCTCAGCTCACAGCTCAGCTCACTGTACTCACAGCTCAGCTCACTGTACTCACAGCTCAGCTCACTGTACTCACAGCTCACTGTACTCACCGCTCACAGTACTCACAGCTCACAGTACTCACAACTCACTGTACTCACAGCTCAGCTCACAGTACTCACAGCTCACTGTACTCACAGCTCAGCTCACAGCTCACTGTACTCACAGCTCAGCTCACAGTACTCACAGCTCACTGTACTCACAGCTCACTGTACTCACCGCTCACAGTACTCACAGCTCACAGTACTCACAACTCACTGTACTCACAGCTCAGCTCACAGTACTCACAGCTCACTGTACTCACAGCTCACTGTACTCACCGCTCACAGTACTCACAGCTCACAGTACTCACAACTCACTGTACTCACAGCTCAGCTCACAGTACTCACAGCTCACTGTACTCACAGCTCAGCTCACAGTACTCACAGCTCACTGTACTCACAGCTCAGCTCACAGCTCACTGTACTCACAGCTCACAGTACTCACTGCCCTAGACCTGTTCACGAAGAGCATTTGTGAAAGATGGCTGTTAAATAAAGCTCAAGTAGTTACACTGGTGAGGTACTCAAGTGTCTTGTTGACGGATGACCAGGTCAAGAATCACGACACGAGAGGGCAGCACAACTGGAGTGCTCTGACCGGGCGGTCAAAACATATTTCTTTTAAAGGATAGGAATAAAGTAAAACTGCTTTAAACCATTGAATTGGAATTTCTTCTGACAACTACTCAACTATGTAACTGTCTTACCCTGAGAAGGGTGGTTATATATGGGATGGCCATATAGTGGAACAAGGCCGAAGTCTGAGCTCCTTTATGAGGTATGGAACTCCAAGGTGATGTGCAATATCCTTATCATGTATGGTAGGGGGCACTTTATCCCATATAATACATGGTCACAACATGACCTTTCCCAAAACCCACCTAGAGCTGTAGCTCCTTCATAAAAAAGAGCATGTTTGCAAACATGAAGAATAAAACTAGAATCACAAGTGACAAATTAAACACATAAAAAAGGAGTTAGCTAGTTGTTAGATATTAAAAGCAGTTAAATACAAAAGTCAGTTTTATTGTATAGCGGAACAGTGCCGTTTCTACTAAGACAAGGCGCCCGCCGCTGGTGCACAATCAAGCTGCCTAGCGCCACGCACACACCTTTGCATATGTGTTGCACTAAACGTTTAGTAGACAGGGCTTGCTTCAAAAACCATAGGTGGACCCAGGGGAAGGAACGCCCATGTGCCGTCCATGGAAAGCTTCCTTGACGCAAAGTAACGCAGAGCAGCGCAAGACGCACCTTTCATGCATCTTTCCAGTGCAAAACAAACTTTTTAGTGGAAAATAATTCCCAGATAACCATCTTGCACTGGTTTGTGCCACTTTTTTTCTGTAAATCTGCTCACACATCTTCAGCAGTACAAAAAAGTATCCACCCTGACAACTTGAAACTCACGTCACTTAAATAAGGATATGGAGGTGATAACATCCCTGCAGATCACTGGGTGAGGTGTAATGTGACATCCGCAAAACACACCTCAACAAGCGGCAAAAACGGTGCGAGAAAGACATACCTCAAGGAACGCAGAACACCAGATCAAAGGCGGAGCTCGAAGCTGTCCGGGTTAAAATGCGTGTGAGAGGTGCAATGCAGACACTGGTGCAAAGAGTCGTGTGCTGGTCGACTGCCCACAAGCTAAAGAACTGGGGGAGTTATTAAAGAGAATAAACCAAGCTGTTGGTCTGACGCAGCACAACAACCATGAGTTAAAAGGACCATCTACGCAGCCTCGGTATTGCTGACAAAAAGTCCTGTCCTGGTGGTAATCACTCGTACAGGGCAAAGAAGCTGTAATCACCCCTGAAGGTTAAAATAGAGCCGGAAGGAAGGGGAAAGTCAGCTACAGTCGAAAGAGCAACTTTAAACACAAAGGGCCGATTCACAAAAGTAATCTGAGACAAAATCCTAACTTTGCGACTTTCGGTATTCACAGAAGGCATTTAGGAGTACTAAAGTTATCTCAGTTAATCTTAAGACAAACTTAAGTTTGTGAATCGAGCCCAAAGAGAAGTGGGGCATGTTCCAAAGACATGGGGGAACCACATAGAAAGCACCCTTGGTAAATATACTGTGATGTGCGCTTTTACCCGAGACAACTTGGAGCTGCACAACACCTTACGCACCACAACCCTCCAGATGAGATCTGCACTCACCCACAGTTGTGCTTCTGTGCTGCTGCCTGCCCTGCTGGTCTGGGTCTGGTGCTTGGAGTGAGTTGTGGACTCACCCTCCAGATGGGCTTCTGTGCTCTGTGGCGCAGCGCCTGCCTGGTTGGTTTGGGGCTTCCAGCGCCTGGAGTTGTTGATGGTGGTTTGATTGCTGGGAGCTGTGTGCAGGAGATGGTTGCTTATTTACATTGTAGGGTCACTCTTCATTGTAGGGTCACTCTTCAGTGCAGGGTCACTCTTCAGTGTAGGATCACTCTTCAGTGTAGGGTCACTCTTTGGGCCTACATCCTGCTGGGGCAGCAGCCGGCTCCGGCTGTCCCTCACTCGCAGAGCCGGAGGGTTTTATCTCCTCTCCAGACATGCTGTGTTCATCTTCCAGTTCCCATGGGATTCACCTCTGTAACTTGGAGGCTTCAGATCTAGAAATAAATGAAACGCCTTTTAATTACTGTGGGATTGTCTGTCCCGAAGGAGCCCTCAGATAAGTGCCGGTGCTGTCGAGGCCTCTCCAGAGCCAGTCTGTAGAGGCCAGACACAGAAGGGTCACTGTCCTCACACGGGGGGGGGAGAGTGGGATGGTTCCTGCACAACCAACTCACCAGCGCCCGAGTCCAGGATGACGTGGATGTCACAGACATCAATGGAAAGGCCCTCATACATCCTCCCACGTTCAGTCGCACAGTCAGTGGAGTGAGCTTCGATGGCAAATGCGGGCTGCCCTGGGTCCACGAAGGGGACCCTCCTAAGAGGGTGGCCCCCCTGAGGGCCACAGGATGGCACACGAGGCAGCTGCCCAGTGTTTGCGACCCCTTAAGGGTCCTCATGCCCGCGTCACTTCCGGGCAGGAGTGGGCGGGGGCGAGGTACATATACCTCTCCCGCCCACTGGGCGCCCTCTTTTTCCGCTGGCAGGTTAGTTGTGGGTATTATTTTCTCCAGGGTCTCACTAGCCAAAGCATGCCCCTGTTTGACACACCGGGATACCTCTAACAATCGCTGGCTTATGGGCTACATTGCTAGCTTCATCAGTCAGCCTGGCGGGTTCCACTAGTTTGTCATGTTTATGAAGCAGACCTCGGGGGTCAGGTGCGATGCCAGTGCATTACCATGCAAAGACAGATGGGCAGATGCCAGGAACTGCGTGTTCTCTGAAGCTAGCTGTGGGCAATCAGCAGCGGAGAGCATCAGGCAGGGGGGGTCGATGGGAATCCCTAGGTTTTACAGCCGTCCGCTGCCACCCCGGGGAGTGGGCCGGAAGACAGGTTAAGGTATCATGTGCAGGCAAACTTGGGAGTATTCCCAAGGTACGGGGCAGAATTCTAGAAATGGAGACATGGGTTTGCACCACTGACTTATTTGGTTGAGGGGCCCAGGCATGCGCTAGAACTACTTGCTGGAGAAACTACAGCACTCCACTGAGATAATTTGTTTGGAAGTCCCAGCCATGCGCTGGAACAGCTGGCTGTAGAAACTGCAGCACGGACTCGGGGGGTGTCTCTCCTCCCAACAGTTTGGTCATACACCGGGGAGGCAGGATTCTACACTCCCGGGTGGGAGGTCACCGCGGCCAGTAATGAAATCCTCCTGGTGTAAGTTAGACAACCTATGGGGGGCAGGGGTATTATGATTGGCAGAGATAACCCCACTTGGAGTGTGGCAAAGGGTCTGGTCAGAGGTTGCCGAGGATTCCTAACGCAGGAGAGTTTACAGTGCCAGCGCAGATTCGATGAACAGGGGGTTAGGTCCATCAGGCATGGCCTGCTGCATGCTATGTCCACTGGGAGTTTGAAAGAAGATGGGGCACACCTGACAGAGTGGGCATAGACTTGTTTTGCTGGACATGGGAGAGGTCCTGGAATCAGCAAGATGGATGTGAAGATGCCTATCTTGGTGAGGGGCCCTGGCTGTGACGGTGGCCACACCCAGTGCTGTGGCGGAGTTACAGGGCGATCCAGAGGCTGTAAGGTACATATGGGTACCCTCTGCAGGAGCACAGTAAGGGTGCGAAAGCCAAATATCCCCAGGGAGGTCCTCACGCTGGACCCTGGAGGAGCGACGGCGCCCCGTTAGTCCTACGGGGTGTTGTGGACCTGAGCAAATGGGAGTTGCCTGGAACACTCCACCCCCTCCCTTATGGGGGGCGTGAGTAATGGGGTGGACTGGCAGTACACCAGTGGGAGGGGTTAGCCCCTCCCCCAAATCTGACAAACACCAATTGGATTGGCCACGGTGTAACTTGGCTCATCAGGTGGCGAGGGGCTGCCTGCCCTGGGATCGCCCGTAAGATAACCCACCATGTTGGCATATTTGTTATGCAAATAAACCTGCAGCAATTTTCACCACAAAAAAGGTGTCTTGTCTGTTTATTTCTCCAACATATTGCTGTGGGGGGATGGGGAGTGTTGCCGAATTGGCACTATGAAAGCAGCTTCTTCTACTGCTCCCAGCATACAGTGTGCATCAGCAGCCACCTTTGTTGGGTGTGCACAGCACACAGTGTGTGTCAGCGGCCATCTTTGCTAGGGGCACACAGCACACAGTGTGTGTCAGCGGCCACCTTTGTTTGGGGCGCACAGCAGACAGTGTGAGTCAGCGGCCATCTTTGCTAGGGGCGCACAGCACACAGTGTGCGTCAGCGACCACCTTTGCTTGGGCGCACAGCACACATTGTGCGTCAGCTGCCACCTTTGTTAGGAGCGCACAGCAGACAGTGTGCGTCAGCGGCCACCTTTGTAATGGAGCGCCCAGCAGACAGTGTGCGTCAGCGGCCATCTTTGCTGGGGGCGCACAGCAGACAGTGTGAGTCAGCGGCCACCTTTGTTAGGGGCGCACAGCAGACAGTGTGAGTCAGCGGCCACCTTTGTTAGTAGCGCACAGCAGACAGTGTGCGTCAGCGGCCACCTTTGTTAGGAGCCCACAGCAGACAGTGTGTTTCAGCGTGCACCTTTCTTAGGGGCGCACAGCAGACAGTGTGAGTCAGCGGTGAGGTTCCGTGACGATTTGAACCCGTGTTTTTAACATTGTCGCAAATACATAATTTTGGTATCAGTGAACCGCAAATGACCCATCTAGTATATCCTGGTGTTTTCGCTATGCTACGAGCAAGAGCACTCCTGTTACAAACACATTTCTGTTCTACCCATGGCATCCATCTTAGAACACGGAAGCCATTTTGTATTCTTTGCCCTCACATAGTCAATGAACACGCAATAACCTCTTTCAATTAAGGACACGTAGGCTTTAGCAGGCAATTCACCTTGCTAGTGACACGTGCACCTTAGGCAAGCAACGCTGTGGCAGCATGACTCAGCAAGAGCTGCCTCCCCAGCCTGAGGCCAGTCCTGCTATACTGGTTCTCGTGTCCGTTGGCCTGATCATGATTAGGCGGCCGAAGCTGGTAGCCTTGCCCATTTACGACCCACAAACATCTCTTATCCTACTGTTCTATCTTCTGCACCTGGCTCTGCTCCTTTCCTTCTGGGCCTTTATTAGGGGGAGGTAACGAAATTTACGATGAGGCGGTCCGGGTCTTGAATGAGAAATTGACATGGGATTATGATGGAATAGTGGGAACCCCTCGTTCGTAATGTTTTGACATCAGATATTGTTGACGATTCCTGTGCAACGCCAAATATTTATTGTTTAAGATACAAAGGTTTTTGAATGTGCTAACATGTAAAGAATTTGCCTGAAGCCCAATATTCAGTATATAAGGAGCAACCCTCTTTGTACAAATTGAACAGGCTCCTAGATACTGCCCATGTGTAGTTTCTGTGACTTCTGTGTCCCTGCAGTAATAAACCTTTGGTCTTTGACGCCACCATCGAGAAGCCCGTGTTTCTGTTTGTTTGTGCACCGAGGCAGGTAGAACTCCGGGGTCTTCGGGTGTTATCCCTGACACCTCTGGACGGAACCAAAAAGTCCAGAACTCCAATTGGCGCCCAACGTGGGGCGACGTCATTCGGTACCGGTCCAAAAGCCTGAAGAGTTCGAGAAGCTTTGTGTGAAGATTCCAGAGGGAGGCGCCCCACTTCATCGATCCCGGCATATCGCAAAAGTGGCCCGACGTTCTCTTCCACGAGGGTTCCCGTTCGGATGGCTACAGTGGTCCGTTGCTTTGACCGTCGCCCTGTCTTGGACCCGAGGTGCAGTCCTTAGTACGGCGAGACGTGACGGGTTTCTCCTTGGTGACGTCTTCAGTGCCTCAGTTAAGTATTAAGTGGTTGCTAGTTGGTTACTTCGTAAGGGTTGCTCCTGTTTGGATAATCCTTTTAGTTTTTGGTTTGGTTTGGTTTCGTAAGATTATCACTGGTTGTTCTGGTTAAGATAATCATTTGGTTTAGTTTGGGTATCGATACATTTGTTCGCTTTGGTAGGCCTAAGTTCTTGGTTCGAGTGCGCACCTTTTGTTTGTGGTTTGTCTGTTCTGTGTTCCGGATTATAAAATGGTAATTCGGAAAAATTGTATGTTGTCTTGTTTTAGTTGCAACAGTGATTCCCAGTTGGAGGACTCGTGTTCGGTTCCTCCGATTGGAACTCCCCTTTTTGATCTATATTGCAAATTTGGTGTGGGCCCAATCTCTTATAACGAGGTATGGATCCACTATACAGAGAAAGATGGTGTCCTTAGTTGGCCACTGCATGGTAGTTTTGAACCCCAAGTTCTTGATAATTTAGAAACGAAATTGTTCAAGAAGAAAGCCCGGCCGGCAATGTTTGATTCTTTCCGTTATTGGCGAAAAGAATCTAAACAGAGAGAAATTAAAAAGTTGAAGAAAGAACAGAAAGAGCAAGAGTTGACTTTAGAACAGTCTGCTAAGCAGCTGCAACTCAACGAGTCTGAGAAAGCGATGGAGGTGGCCAATAGAGAGCGTAATTTAGCGATAGACAAGTGCTATCCTGTTTTGCCATCGAGTACAGCTAAGATAGTAGAGGACCCCGAAAAGGATCCCCTGTTGTCTTACTTGTTACGATCACCCCCACCGTATGCACAGGGTGCTACGGCTCCACCTATACCAAATGTTCAATTACCGGTTGCTGGACAACCTGGTGTTCCTGCTCCTCTGAATCAAGTTCCTGTACCTCCTGTGGTCAATATTAATGTTCCTTCGACACCCCCTCTTCCAGGGTTGCCGGCTTCTTTACCTATACCTGTATCGCTCACACCTGCTAGTTCACAGGCTATTTTGCCCGCTACTCCTACTGTTCCTGTTCTATCTGTTCCAACTGCTACTCTATTTACTGCTTCTGCTAATATTATGACTCCACTTTCTGTTCGTCGGAGAATCACTGATTCTGTCTCTAATATTCTATCTCCCTTCTATAAAACTCTGATTAAGACTCCTACCTCTGACTCTGTGCAGAGACGTAGTCAGCTTCCCAGTACTGAAGAGCGAGGAATATTAGATTCCACTGCTCTTAGATGGGTTTCGAAAGTTGGAAGATATAATGTACAAGATGTATTAGATACATTTATGCAATGGAACGAACCGACACAACGATATGTGTTCGATGAAATGTGCTTCCTTCTACGTGAGGAATTGGAAGAGGATGACTCTGAATCAAATAGGGAAGAATTAATTAATGTTCAGAAAGAGTTTGCTGCAGGTATGATAGTTGGTCAAAATATAAAAGAAGCGATGGAACTGATTTTAAGTTATAGGAATTACCCATCCCTTCGTTCACCGAGGGAGTTAGAGAAACGTAGTACGAAACAAAATCGTCAATACCCAATGAGGGAGGTTCCACCAATTTGGCGTGAAGCTGTGCAAGCTAATGTAAACCTTGGTATTGCAGCCGCTCCAGCCCAATTCCAGAGAGTATGGATACATATTCCATGGAAGCGAGCTGAAGTATTAGCAGTGAAACAGGCCTTGCCAGATCCGCGTAAAAATCCTGCAGGATACTACAAAGAGTTGGCTCAGACAGTTGACGCTTGTGTATTGAATCTAGCTGACATAGATCTGCTATTTGGTAATGTAGTACCGCAACCAATTTGGGCTAAGATTCGTAAAGAGAATCATCCAGTTGCCCTAGGTGGTGATTGGGCAGCTATAATTGCAGCGGATGGTCAACAAATAGGTGGTTCTAAACCTGAACCCTTAATTGCTAATTTGCCTGGTAGAATAATCGATTTAATGAAAACCCTGATGCCTGCATTACGCGTTAACTGGGACAAATTGTCCGCATGCAAACAGAAGAAAGACGAAAGCGTCTCCGACTTTTTCACAAGATTGGAGGAGACTTTCGTGGATCATAGTGGTCAGGATATGAGCACAGAAGGAGGCCAGAGATTATTTGTTGATAAATTTGTGCACAATCTGTTGCCAGAACTTAGTGGTAAATTAAAGAATTCTGAAAGTGCGTGGGCTGTCTCTACGACTGCGCAAATACTTGCGACTGCCCAGTACTATGAAAATAGGGATAAAGAGGAGAAAGAAAAATCAGATAAAAAGACGAAAGATTTAAAAACTAAAGTTCTTTTACAGCAAGCATATCCGCCTCGCACGAATCAGACTCATACACAGCAAGGGTCATATCAAAGGACGGAGTATAATTCTCAGAGGCCACAGTACCAATGGAATCAGTGTGCTTATTGCAAAATGGAAGGCCATTATAAGACTGAGTGTCCAGTCTTAGCGCAAAATAATGCTGCGACAGCTCAGAGAGGTCGTGGTAGCTCTATACAAAACTCTAGAGGTCGAGGACGAGGTGCTATGCCTCCACAGACAAGTGATCGCCCTTCTAATCATTTCGATCAGCGAAATGGACAATCTGCCCAACAAAATAGGTCTCAACAGTATCATGTTGAAGACTACTATGAAGCTAGTGAGGAAGTTCAGCCAAGAGAGTACTAGGACAGCCATGGACAAAGAGAGGGAGTAGTATCAGTTCCAGTAGATCAGAGTGGGCCTTATGTCGCAGTAGCAACATCATGTATGGTCGAACCGTTTCTGTTGGATACTGGTGCAGCAAAAAGTTCTATCATACATACGAAACTCCCTGGCGCACCTTTGTCTGGCTCAACAAACGTTTCAGTAGGTTTTTCAGGCGCCCCTGTTCACAACCCTGTTTCTGGTCCTTTGTCTATTTCTGTTGGACCCCGCCACTTGAAAGCACCCCTGATTTTGACGACAGGTTGTAATGAAAATCTGCTTGGTTTAGACTTGTTAAAACGCCTATATGCGACATTGTACTGTTCTCCAGAAGGAGTACAGCTTACGTTGGGTAAAAGAATCACCTCTCCAATGTACTTGTCGATGGATGCGCTTCCACCAGAGCTGCGTTCTCTCCCTGATACTCTTTGGGCGACTGGTCCTAATGATGTAGGTCTTTTAGAAATTCCACCATATGTAGTAACTTTGAAAGCGAATGTAAAACTTCCACGAATTCCACAATACAGAATCTCTAGTGAAGGTGAACGCGCACTTTTATTAATTGTGCAAGATCTGATTGAGAAAGACGTTGTAGAAGAAACTAGAGGTAATGTCTGTAATAGTCCTGTACTGCCTATTTTGAAACGAACTGACCCAACAAAACCTCCAGTATATAGGTTTGTAATTGATCTTAGAGAGGTTAATAAAATTGTGATTCCACAGTTTCCTGTGGTTCCAGACATTACTGCATTGTTAACGTTGATTCCTGCTACAGCAACATGGTTTTCGGTTATCGACTTGAAAAATGCCTTTTTCAGCATTCCGATAGCCGAGGAAAGCAGAGATATCTTCGGTTTCTCTCTAGGAGGACGAAGCTTCAGGTTTAAACGTGCTCCACAAGGTTATTGTGAAAGCCCGTCCATTTATAGTCAAGCATTAAAAAGCCAGTTAGACTCCTTTGTACTTCCTCCTGGTTCTGCTTTAGTACAATATGTCGATGATCTTCTAGTGGCTGCCGATGACAAGGAAACTTGCAAAACAGCTACAATTTCTTTATTGCATCATTTGTCAAATTTGAATCACAAGGTGTCACCTTCAAAAATGCAATACTGTTGCCAAGAAGTGACCTACCTAGGTCATCTCTTGTCAAAGGAGGGAAGGAAGTTGACCCCAGAGAGAATAAAAGCAATTACACAGATGAATGTTCCTAGCACGCAGAGAGAAGTACGTGCCTTTTTAGGTATTACCTCATATTGTAGGCAATGGATCCCAAATTTTTCTCTTTTGGCAAAACCGTTGGTAGCTTTGACTGGGAAAAATGTTCCGAGTCCAGTGCCATGGTCTGCCGAATGTCAGGAGAGTTTTTCTGAGTTACGAAATGCACTGTGTTCAGCTCCTGTATTGGGTACACCCGATTACAGTAAGCCATTTACGCTCTATGTCCATGAGAGAGAAGGTTGTGCGTTGAGTGTTTTGACACAGAAATTTGGTGATAAACAATGCCCTTGTGCGTATTTTTCATCAACATTAGATCCGGTAGCTAGAGCGTTGCCTAGTTGCTTGAGAGCTACAGCCGCAGCTGCAGCCTCCATTCGACAATCTGCTGGTTTAGTAATGAACAACATGCTAGTGGTTATGGTTCCTCATGCTGTGGATACACTCATGAACCGAACCAAGACGCAGCACCTTACCAGTGCTAGATTATCAGGTTACGAACTGACATTGCTAGCGAGTCATATTCAGATCAAGAGATGCAATGTATTGAATCCAGCAACATTGTTGCCGACTAGTCAAGAGTCGAGTGATTCCGAACCACACGACTGTTGTTTCAGAACTGAGGAAGAAACAAAAGGACGAATTGATTTCAAAGACACTCCGTTATCAGATCCAGATGGCACGTTGTATGTTGATGGGTCTTGCTTCAAATTGGAGAATGGTGATGTGACTGCTGCCTATGCAGTAACGACTTTGAGTACGATTGTGGAGACTGCAAGAGTGAGTCAGAATTCTGCCCAGGCTGCAGAATTGATCGCGCTAACAAGAGCGTGCGTTTTAGCTAAGGGAAAGAGAGTGAATGTGTTCACAGATAGCCAGTACGCGTTCGGCGTAGCCCATAGTTTTGGCCGTTTGTGGAAAGAGAGAGGTTTCATTACGTCCCATGGGACTAAGATTCAACATGGTCAGCTAGTTAATGACTTGTTGGAATCTCTAACCTTGCCGACTGAAGTTGCGATTGTGAAATGCAGTGCTCATAAAGCAATCACGGATGATGTTGGTCGTGGGAATGCTTTTGCTGATGAGACTGCAAAACAGACAGCTAGAAATATGATGAGTAGAATGTATGTTGCAACGTCTGCAAGATGGATTTCTGAGTCTGGAATGTGTGAGGACACAGTGGAAAGCGTGAAAGAAATTCAGAAAGAGGCGACTGAGGAGGAAAAGCTTGCATGGAAAGAGAGCATGGGTAAATTGGACCCGAGTGGGTGTTGGATTGACTTGTCGGAACAACAGCGTTGGATGTTGCCTGATGCGTATGTGCTTGCAGTAGTAACGATGGCACATGGAGCAGCGCACATCAGTTCTAAAGGGATTTGTAAGATGTTGGCTCCAGTTTGGAAGAATGATGGGATTAGTAAGTGTGCAGAGAGAGTGGTGAGAAATTGTATGGTATGCTTGATGCATAATCCTGGCAAGGGAATCCCCACACCTGCAGGTCACTTCGCTCCTCCTTCCTGCCCCTTTGAAGTGATTCAGTTAGACTTCATTCATATGGATCGTTGCAACAATCTAAAGTACGTCCTAGTGGTAGTTTGCGCGTTCTCCAGATGGATCGAAGCATACCCACTGAAGGACAATACTGCTTTGTCCACTGCCAAAATCCTTCTTAAAGAATACTTCCCCAGATTCGGAATGCCACGGATTGTATGGTCAGATAATGGAAGTGAGTTCGTAGGGAAAGTTATGCAGAGTGTGTGTGCCGGCCTAGGGATTAGACAAAAGTTTCACAGTGCGAATAATCCCCAGTCCGCGGGTTTAGTTGAGGGTTACAATGGCACCCTTAAACTGAAACTTGCTAAGATACAAGCGTCCACGGGTTTGCCCTGGCCAGATGCACTGCCTTTGGCTTTGTTATCAACAAGAGCAACTGTACATTCTAGAGTAGGGCTTAGTCCATATGAAATAATTTTTGGTCGTCCTGCAAATGTTTGGGGGGTACCTAGACCGAAAGAATTTAAGCAGCTGGAATACCCAATGTTAATTGATTACCTTTTCGACTTGACTGCTAAATTGAGCCTTATTCACCAACAGGTTTTCGATGCATTGCCAAAGCCACTGGAGAGTCCAGGTCATCAGCTGAAACCTGGGGATCAAGTAGTCATTAGAAATTTTGCAAGAACGAAAAATCTTCAGCCCAGATCTGATTGGCCCCTTCCAAGTCTTATTGGCGACGAGAACTGCTATTCGTGTGGCCGGACGGAAGAATTGGATCCACACGACACACGTCAAACGTGTGCCTCTGCCACTTCCTTACGACAACTGGGTAAAGAAAGGAATCAGTGCCTCTGAAGCAGAACAAATACCCAGTTTCATCCCTTTCAGTGATGCAGAACTGATCACTGATACATCAAACTCTGGCTCTCCTCCTGAAACTGCTCTTTTGAACCCTGAACATTTGCCATCTGCACCAAAAGAACATTTGCCATCTGCAAACGTGAACATTGCAACGTCGGCTGAAAATACATTGTTTCCAGATCAGACAGCTCCTGCAAAACTGAGATACAACTTGCGATCTCGCAATATGGACAAATAAAGCAGGAAACTGCCTATTTTCACATTTGAATTTTTGATACATTGCCTCCAGCCAGGAAGTTTGCTATTATTTTGTTGTTTTAAATTTTGCCTTGCCGTCTGGGTAGCCGTAGGGTCGTGGCTGTGTGCTTAGTTGAATCTGCGGGGGTCAGACACAAGGTCGATCTTTCTGTTAGTTCTGGGAACTCCCAGGGCTGATAGAGGCATTTTCATCTACGTACACATCATCAGTGGTCACGAACGGATTGTAGAAGATGGAGCTTCCTGAGCTGCAACGAAAAAATGTAATTTATGTTCGCAGAAATAGACTGTACCGAATACTTCACAGCAAATGCTTTCTAATGCAATGTGCAGTTACGTTTTTAATTGTTTTAATAACGTTGGCGGGTGGAATCATCTTTGGTGTGCATTTAATTTTTATGCCGGTAACTACAGTACCTCCCCTTGATCCTACTACTTCTATGGTTTCTTCTATGCATTCTTTTCACTCGTTTCCTGAACACGAACAAGCTCGACGCTCAGAATTTATTAACAATACATTTGTACAGCTCTTGCATCAACACCAACTGGTAGTTAATACTACAGACTGCTGGGTGTGTGGCTTGATACCTCACACTATGGATAAAGGCATTCCCTATCTAGTCTTGCCTTTTAGCTATAATGGATCATTTCAGGCCTTTCAGACCATTTTTTCCTATGCCCTTGAGACCTATCCTTCGCGTCCACCACGGTCCACTAAATACAACTCAGCCAACAAAGCTTTAGTCCAGGGAATTATTGACATGATTAGAGACGTCAATAATACTCCATCTTACCCTAGAGATGAATTACGGGTGTATTTGAGTTGGAACTCTACAGAGTATCGCCTTAGTTTGGGAGAAAGCAAGCGTAAAAGCTCCACTTCAGTCTGGGTCGTGCCTCACCGAGGTCAGGTCTGTTTGCAAGGAAATGGGAGAAATCTGAGAGCTCAGCTAGGGAGGAGTGAGTGCATTGAGACTTACGTATTTCCGTCTAACTCCTCCCCTGCCTTCCTTACTGCTAGGGGTACTTACTTCATCTGTCAAGACAGAGCGTATACATGGCTGCCTGCTGACTTCTCAGGTTCATGTTATATTGCTCGATTGTTACCTCCGACATACACTGCTTCTTCAGATTATCACAAGACCAGAGTAGCAAGAGGTGTCTTCAGCAAGGAAGATACCGCTGGTCAGGAAGCTGGAGACTTCTTCAAAGGTTTCCTTCCGTTTTGGGGGCCTATGGCCAATAGTAGAAATCTACGTCAACTAACACGGGTAGTTGAATCTACTATTACAGAAACTGCTGGTGCCCTTAGTAACTTAACAGCTGAGCTTCAGGCGGATCGTCTCATGACGTTGCAGAACCGTATGGTTCTAGACGTAATACTTGCAGATCGAGGTGGGGTATGCAGAATGATCCAATCGAGCTGCTGTGTTTTTATTCCCAATAATGCTCCAACCGTCTATGAAGCGATCTCTAAGCTACACAAGATTTCCGACTCTATACACGTAGACAAGGGAAACTGGTCCTTCATGGAGTGGTTTTGGACTCTGGTATCAGCGTGGGGATGGAAGGTTCTGATGGTCATTGGTGTCATCCTAGTATTTCTGTTCTCGTGCTGCCTTATTATCCAATGTGGTCCCGCTTTGTGTAGTCTCTGTGCTGCAACCTGTTTCAGAAAACCACCTACATTTAGGGAGAAGGTACGAGACAAGATGATGATGCAACAACATGTCACTGACCTAATGAGCATAGAATTAGATTCTGACATAGACTGAGTAATTGCCTATGTAAGGGCAAAAGGAGGGCTGAGGTTCCGTGACGATTTGAACCCGTGTTTTTAACATTGTCGCAAATACATAATTTTGGTATCAGTGAACCGCAAATGACCCATCTAGTATATCCTGGTGTTTTCGCTATGCTACGAGCAAGAGCACTCCTGTTACAAACACATTTCTGTTCTACCCATGGCATCCATCTTAGAACACGGAAGCCATTTTGTATTCTTTGCCCTCACATAGTCAATGAACACGCAATAACCTCTTTCAATTAAGGACACGTAGGCTTTAGCAGGCAATTCACCTTGCTAGTGACACGTGCACCTTAGGCAAGCAACGCTGTGGCAGCATGACTCAGCAAGAGCTGCCTCCCCAGCCTGAGGCCAGTCCTGCTATACTGGTTCTCGTGTCCGTTGGCCTGATCATGATTAGGCGGCCGAAGCTGGTAGCCTTGCCCATTTACGACCCACAAACATCTCTTATCCTACTGTTCTATCTTCTGCACCTGGCTCTGCTCCTTTCCTTCTGGGCCTTTATTAGGGGGAGGTAACGAAATTTACGATGAGGCGGTCCGGGTCTTGAATGAGAAATTGACATGGGATTATGATGGAATAGTGGGAACCCCTCGTTCGTAATGTGTTGACATCAGATATTGTTGACGATTCCTGTGCAACGCCAAATATTTATTGTTTAAGATACAAAGGTTTTTGAATGTGCTAACATGTAAAGAATTTGCCTGAAGCCCAATATTCAGTATATAAGGAGCAACCCTCTTTGTACAAATTGAACAGGCTCCTAGATACTGCCCATGTGTAGTTTCTGTGACTTCTGTGTCCCTGCAGTAATAAACCTTTGGTCTTTGACGCCACCATCGAGAAGCCCGTGTTTCTGTTTGTTTGTGCACCGAGGCAGGTAGAACTCCGGGGTCTTCGGGTGTTATCCCTGACACCTCTGGACGGAACCAAAAAGTCCAGAACTCCAATGGCCACCTGTGTTAGGGGCGCACAGCAGACAGTGCGCATCAGCGGCCACCTTTGTTAGGAGCACCCAGCAGACAGTGTGCGTTAGCGGCCACCTTTGTTAGGAGCACACACCAGACAGTGTGCATCAGTGGCCACCTTTGTTAGGGGCGCACAGCAGACAGTGTGAGTCGGCGGCCGCCTTTGTTAGGAGCGCACAGCAGACGGGGTGCGTCAATGGCCCCATTTGTTAGGGGTGCACAGCAGACAGTGTGCGTCAGTGGCCACCTTTATTAGGGGCGCAAGCAGACAGTGTGAGTCAGCGGCGATATTTGTTAGGAGCGCACTGCAGACAGTGTGAGTCAGCCGCCATCTTTGTTAGGAGTGCACAACAGACAGTGGGCATCAGCGGTCACCTTTGTTAGGGGGGCATAACAGACAGTGTGCATCAGCGGCCATCTTTCTTAGGAGTGCACAGTAGAGAGTGGGCGTCAGTGGCCACCTTTGTTTGGGTCATACAACAGACAGTGTGCGTCACCGGCCACCTTTGTTAGTAGCGCACAGCAGACAGAGTGCGTCAGCGGCCACCTTTGTTAGGAGCCCACAGCAGACAGTGTGTTTCAGCGTGCACCTTTCTTAGGGGCGCACAGCAGACAGTGTGAGTCAGCGGCCACCTGTGTTAGGGGCGCACAGCAGACAGTGCGCGTCAGCGGCCACCTTTGTTAGGAGCGCCCAGCAGACAGTGTGCGTTAGCGGCCACCTTTGTTAGGAGCGCACACCAGACAGTGAGCATCAGCGGCCACCATTGTTAGGGGCGCACAGCAGACAGGGTGAGTCGGCGGCTGCCTATGTTAGGAGCGCACAGCAGACAGTGTGCGTCAGTGGCCACCTTTATTAGGGGCGCAAGCAGACAGTGTGAGTCAGCGGCGATCTTTGTTAGGAGCGCACAGCAGACAGTGTGAGTCAGCCGCCATCTTTGTTAGGAGTGCACAACAGACAGTGGGCATCAGCGGTCACCTTTGTTAGGGGGGCACAACAAACAGTGTGCTTCAGCGGCCTTCTTACTTAGGAGTGCACAGTAGAGAGTGGGCGTCAGTGGCCACCTTTGTTAGGGTCATACAACAGACAGTGTGCGTCAGCGGGCATCTTTCTTAGGAGTGCACAGTAGTCAGTTGGCATCAGTGGCCATCTTTGTTAGGGCGCACAGCAGACAGTGTGAGTCAGTGGCCATCTTTGTTGGGAAAGCACAACAGACAGTGTCCGCAGCAGCCATGTTTGTTAGGAGTGCACAGTAGACAGTGTGCGCCAGTGGCCTACTTTGCTAGGGGCGCACAGCACACAGTGTGAGTCAGCGGTCACCTTTGTTAGGGGCCACAGCAGACAGTGTGATTCAGCGGCCACCTTTGTTATTAACACACAGCACACAGTGTGAATCAGCGGCCACCTTTGTTAGGGGCACACAGCAGACAGTGTGAGTCAGCAGCCATCTTTGTTAGGAGCGCACAGCAGACTGTGTGCATCAACGGTCATCTTTTTTAGGGCACACATCAGACCGTGTGAGTCTGCGGCCATCTTTGTTAGGAGTGCAGCGCACAAAGTGCGCGTCAGCGGCCACCTTTGTTAGGGGTGCACAACAGACAGTGTGCATGAGCGGCCATCTTTGTTAGGAGTGCACAGCAGACAGTATGCGTCACTGGCCATCTTTCTTAAAGCGCACAGCACACAGTGTGAGTCAGCAGCCACCTTTGCTAGGGGTGCACAGCAGACAGTGTGAGTCAACAGCCACCTTTTTTCGGGGTGCACAACAGATAGTGTGCGTCAGCAGCCATCTTCGTTAGGAGCGCACAGCAGACAGTGTGCGTCAGCGGCCATCTTAGTTAGGGCACACAGCAGACAGTACGAGTCATTGGCCATCTTTGTTAGAAGCGCACATGGTCCACCTCCTGATATCACCAAGTCCCTGATAAGAAGTTATCAACAGGGCCTTCGAGTTATCAAGCGAGGGATAGGAAAGCGAAGGGACTGCAGGGAAATGGGTTCTGAAACAACAAAATAGAAACATTAACACCATAAAACAATCTACTCTTATGTAATTCTCACTAAAGGATAGTATTTAAATTCCTGAGTGTATAACAGCTGAAGAGAAAGAACATGGATCTCATTATCGCTAATAATACACAACCTGTAATGAAAGCATTCAAATCAAAACTCTCAGGGCAATCATTCCTCTCCTTTTCTGTAATACTTTTCCAGTCTTCTAAACACATACCCTTTGTATTTATGTAACAGGCCCATAAGGAATAAACATAAGACAAATAAATGAAAGTTGATATCTCCTCCCTACCAAGGCTACAATGTACTGGGTTGACTTCATCACCATACAAAGAGTGTATCAGATTCTCCTAAGGGCAGCAATCCTAATTGGAGTTTGAAATGTTTATAGTTGTATCCTATTGGCAACATAGGATATGAATTCACCATGAGCAAAAAGACTGCGGGGATTAACCACCTCTTTAGTCACTTCTCATATATATCCCATAAGATTCAGTGAGTACCAAAACCTAGCTTACCCCGTAGTACGCAGTTGCGGCCACCGCAGTACTCCGAGGCAACTGTAAAAGGAAAGACACACAACAAGCAAAAGACTACACACGGTATTACACGGTAAGCCTACCGCTGTAATCCGTTGGCAGAGAACAATACTCCAAGGTACAGACAATATATGACACGCGGAAGTATGCCGTGAGCCCACTGCTATACTCCTTTGTTACAAAGTATGTCTAGCCCATTAGTGAACTTAACGGTAACACGCGGACTGAACCCGCCGCTGTGTTCCGCAAGCCGGACTCCTTTACGAGAAGCACAGATCGTAATTGCTGGTTTAACGGCAACACTCGGACCGAACCTGCCGCTGTGTTCCGCAAGCCAAGCCGAATCCCCACAAGGAAGCGATGCGGACACTGTAATACGCGGCAAAGCAACCGCTTTGCAACCGCCGTATTCCGCTCCGTACTTATCCCCCGCAATGTACTCACAAGGACCGCGGGAAATCCAAGTCTCTAATGGAGCCTCCCATTCCAACTTCAGACGGCGTCCTCCTCTCGGCCGAGAGGGGCAAAAAACTGTACTCAGTATTACACGCAACTTCCTGTGCGCGCTAGCCTGCTAAATCCTCATGCGCCGGCAGGCATCCTGGGAAATGTAGTTTCTTGAGCTAGGTAGGCGTGAAAGGAATTGAATCCTGACATACTTTGCTAGGGGTGCACTGCACACATTGTGAGTCAGCGGCCACCTTTGTTAGGGGCGCACAGCAGACAGTGTGTCAGCGGCCACCTTTGTTAGGAGCACACGGCACACAGTGTGAGTCACCGGCCACATTTGTTAGGAGCACACAGCACACAGGGTGAGTCAGCAGCCACCTTTGTTAGGAGTGCACAGCAGACAGTGTGCGTCAGCGGCCATCTTTGTTAGGTGTTGAGTGTGAAAGAAGGGCACAGGAAACATCCAAGGTAGCAGGTATTTCAAGATTGTTTTCTCTAGTAAGCCGGAGCCCTCTGGCCGCAGGTCCGCTCTTCATGAAATCCCACCCCATCTAGAAATAAGTTTGTAGATACCAAGGAGAAGGAATGAGCTCAGGATGTGTCATGACAATACAAAATTAAACCTTTTGCATGATTACGCTCGTGATGTGCCTATATCATCACTGGCGTGGTCACGCCTGTGATCACACAATGAATAACATAAAAGGAACACGCTACGTCATCTTCCCTTTTATAATGAACAATAAAGATACAGTTTATTGTACATAGAAATCTTTAAACCTAGCTGGCATGGGAGCGTTGCGTGGGGCTCTGGAGTGACTCTGCGCACTAGTATCAGGTGCAACAAGAGTGGAATCATTATGAAGATCCACAGAAACACTGTCCTGTGTAATATCAGCAGAAATCTCCCGTGCAAGATCAGAATCGGTAACATTTGAGCAAACCTGAGGTTGCACAACGCCTGAAGACAAATCATCATTTCCCAAGTTAAACCAACTTTCAGGTCCCAACTTTTTGTATTTATAAATGTCACGTGCTTGCTCAGGTGTTAATTTGATTAGATCTCTTTCACTCCACCAGCACCTTTCAAAACTTTCTCAAATTAAATAGGTTCAGAGTATATAGATTCTCCCTTTTTAGGTCTCGCCTAAGCCATTGCATTAGCAACGCTTGGCGAAATATTATGTAGGGGCTTTAAAAAATGCTCCCAAAGGCTTTTCTAGGCGGATTGTCTACAGTGCATGTGTGAGGGGCGAGTGCACATTGCACACCATTTGTCAGCCTGTGAGCCTCTCTCCGCACTCATGCTGGTTTACACTTCAAAGGAATCAGCTCCCCCTCCGCCCAATGCCAGAGCTTGTTGTTTACAAGCAACACCCTAGCTGCTTTTGATCCACCACGTCCTTTTCCATGCTTTGTTTTACTCAGCCCCCTGCTTTAGCTATGTCCTTCGCCCTCACTCGTGTACCTGAAGGCAATACCCTTGCAAACTACGGGGTCAGTGGTTTCTTATCAAACTGCAATGCCAAGCTTCACACTTCTACCCTTGTCAGGCCCCTATCAAACTACAACTATGTGCTCCTATGCTCTATCCTCGATATGCCCCCCATCAAAGTACACCTCCGTACCCTGTAGTTTACTCCGCTATGCCCCCATCAAACTACACCTCTGTACCCTGTAGTTTACTCAGCCATGCTCCCCATTAAACTACAGCTCCATAAGTATGGGTGAATTTTGCGGATCTGCGTTCCGCAAATTCGCGCAAATTCACAAAAAAATCAGCGAATTTGTGGATTTTCCCGGGAACTCGCAGATTGTTTTGCGATTTGCACTGTACTCAACTGGAGTACTTTCTACTGGCTAATCCAGTAAGTGCTACCTCGTTGGGTAAATGTAAAGTGCTTTTCCTACACTGCAGCTTCGTAAAGGGCCAGAAGATTTGTTTCCACTGACCATGTGTGCCTGTAACTTTGCCACTGCGCCAAAAGGCACCGAGGTCCCTTGAGTGAGCTGTCCATCATAGTTCGGAAAGGGCGGGAAGACGTTTCATACCGCTAATGTGTGGTGCGGGGCCAAACGAGCGGGGCTGCTATGCGTGTCAACATGCCTCTTGTGTATAAAGGGTCAGACACCGAGCAGGGCAGCAGGTCAGGAGAAAGCAGCCTCCTGGTCAGAGGAGCTAGACGGGGTTGCGCTTGAGAAACTCAGGGATTCAAAGACTTCCCTGGAGTATTACAGCTAATTTTCGACAGCAGATATGGGGTTAAAGCAGACTTGCCCAGCCTCGACCGTGCTCACTAATGTTTTGGGCTGATTTAACAATTCTGAATTTGAGCTTCACCTCGGGCACCTGCTTTACTTATATCTGTAAGTGTTTCCTGTTGAGGTTTAATTTTTGGCCCACAGGAAACACTTACAGAGTTAAGGCAGGTGCCCGAGTTGAAGCTAACTTTGTAACCATTTTAGAATGGCACCGGCAAGCTGCCAGAGTTGAAGTTGCAACTTGCAAGTAAGCAACTTCAACTCTGGCAGCTTGCCGGCGCCATTCTAAAATGGTTACAAAGTTAGCTTCAACTCGAGCACCTGCCCTAACTGTAAGTGCTTCCTGTGGGGCAAAAAACAAATCCGCCCGCCAGCGGATTTGTGGATTTTTCGGCAACTTCGGTAGATTCACGGATCGCAAAATTGCCGAAAATCTGCAAATTCCACGAGCGGAACGGATTTTTGACGCACAGTTACAGCTAAGTGCCATGTGCTCTATCCCCCATCAACTCTCCCATCAAACTGCAATGCTAAGCCTCGCAGTTCTACTCTTGTCATCATTCCTATTAAGGTAGCACCCTGTGCCTCTCTGCTCTAGTCACCTCTAATATACTATCAAACTACAATCCATTTCCGTCTGCTCAATTACACTGCACTCAATGCAACATATACTCCAAATACAACTCAGTGCCACATAATTACACTGCACCTAATGCAACATACACTCCAAATACCACTCAGTGCCACATAATTACACGCCACACAATTGCACTCTACTGAATACAACATACACTCCACACAATACCACTCAGTGCCACATAATTATATGCTACATAATTACACTGTGCTCAACTCAACATACACTCCAAATACACTCAGTGCCACATAATTACACACCACATAATTACACTCTACTGAATGCAACACACACTCCACACAATACCACTCAGTGCCACATAATTATATGCTACATAATTACAATGCAACATACACTCCAAACAATACCAATCGGTGCCACATAATTATACGCCACACAATTACATTCTACAGAATACAACATACAATCCTCATAATACCACTCAGTGCCACATAATTATATGCTACATAATTACACTGCGCTCAACACAATATACACTCCAAATACCACTCAGTGCCACATAACTACACAACACATAATTACACTGCACTCAAAGCAACATACACTCCAAATACCACTCAGTGCCACATAAATACACGCCAGATAATTACACTGCACTCAATGCAACATACACTCCAAATACCACTCAGTGCCACATAATTACATGCAACATATTTAACTGCACTCAATGCAACATACACTCCAAATACCACTCAGTGCCACATAGTTACATGCCACATAATTATACCTCACTCAATGAAACATACACTCCAAATACCATTCAGTGCCACATAATTATACGCCACATAATTACACTGCACTCAATGAAACATACTCTCCAAATACCATTCAATGCTACATAATTACACGCCACATAATTACACTCTACTGAATGCAACACACACTCCACACAATACCACTCAGTGCCACATAATTATATGCTACATAATTACACTGCACTCAATGTAACATACACTCCAAACAATACCACTCAGTGACACATAATTACACGCCACCTAATTACTATGCACTCAATGCAACATACACTCCAAATACCACTCAGTGCCACATAAATACACGCCTCATAATTACACTGCACTCAATGCAACATACACTCCAAATGCCACTCAGTGCCCCATAATTACACGCCACATGATTACACTGCACTCAATGCGAAATACACTCCAAATACCACTCAGTGCCACATAATTACACGCCACATAATTATACTGCACTCAATGCAACATACACTCCAAATGCCACTCAGTGCCCCATAATTATATGCAACAAAATTGCACTGCACTCAATGCAACATACACTCCCGACAATACCACTCAGTGCAACATAATTACATGCCACACAATTACACTCTACTGAGTACAACATACACTCCACACAATACCACTCAGTGCCACATAATTATATGCTTCATAATTACACTGCACTCAATGCAACATACTCTCCAAATACCACTCAGTGCCACATAGTTACATGCCACATAATTACACTGCACTCAATGCAACATACACTCCAAATACCATTCAGTGCCACATAATTACACGCCACATAATTACACTGCACTCAATGCAACATACACTCCAGATACCACTCAGTGCCACATAATTATATGCTACATATTTACACTGCGCTCAACTCAACATACACTCCAAATACCACTCAGTGCCACATAGTTACATGCAACATAATTACACTGCACTCAACGCAACATACACTCCAAATACCACTCAGTGCCACATAATTACACGCCACATAATTACACGCCACATAATTACACTCTACTGAATGCAACACACACTCCACACTATACCTTTCACTGCAACATAATCATATGCTACATAATTACACTGCACTCAATGCAACATACACTCCAAATACCACTCAGTGCCACATAATTATATGCTACATATTTACACTGCGCTCAATGTAACATACACTCCAAATACCACTCAATGCCACATAATTACACCCCACATAATTACAATCTACTGAATGCAACACACACTCCACACAATAGCACTCAGTGCCACATAATTATATGCTACATAATTACACTGCACTCAATGTAACATACACTCCAAACAATACCACTCAGTGACACATAATTATACACCACCTAATAACACTCCACTCAATGCAGCATACACTCCAAATACCACTGAGTGCCACATAATTACACACCATTTAATTACCCTGCACTCAATGCAGCATACACTCCAAATACCACTGAGTGCCACACAATCACACGCCACATAATTACACTGCGCTCAATGCAACATACACTCCGAATACCACTCAGTGCCACATAATTACAAGCCACATAATTACACTGCACTCAATGCAACATACACTCCAAATACCACTCAGTGCCACATAATTACACGCCACATAATTACACTGCACTCAATGCAACATACACTCCAAATACCACTCAATGCCACATAATTACACGCCACATAGTTACACACTACTGAATGCAACACACACTCTAAACAATACCTTTCAGTGCAACATAATTATATGCTACATATTTACACTGCACTCAATGCAACATACACTCCAAATACCACTCAGTGCCCCATAATTATATGCTACAAAATTGCACTGCACTCAATGCAACATACACTCCGAACAATACCACTCAGTAGAACATAATTACATGCCACACAATTACACTCTACTGAGTACAACATACACTCCACACAATACCACTCAGTGCCACATAATTATATGCTTCATAATTACACTGCACTCAACGCAACATACACTCCAAATACCACTCAGTGACACATAATTACACGCCACATAATTACACTGCACTCAATGCAACATACACTCCAAATACCACTCAGTGCCAGATAGTTACATGCCACATAATTACACTGCACTCAACGCAACATACACTCCAAATACCACTCAGTGCCACATAATTACACGCCACATAATTACACGCCACATAATTACACTCTACTGAATGCAACACACACTCCACACTATACCTTTCACTGCAACATAATCATATGCTACATAATTACACTGCACTCAATGCAACATACACTCCAAATACCACTCAGTGCCACATAATTATATGCTACATATTTACACTGCGCTCAATGTAACATACACTCCAAATACCACTCAATGCCACATAATTACACCCCACATAATTACAATCTACTGAATGCAACACACACTCCACACAATAGCACTCAGTGCCACATAATTATATGCTACATAATTACACTGCACTCAATGTAACATACACTCCAAACAATACCACTCAGTGACACATAATTACACACCACCTAATAACACTCCACTCAATGCAGCATACACTCCAAATACCACTGAGTGCCACATAATTACACACCATTTAATTACCCTGCACTCAATGCAGCATACACTCCAAATACCACTGAGTGCCACACAATCACACGCCACATAATTACACTGCGCTCAATGCAACATACACTCCGAATACCACTCAGTGCCACATAATTACAAGCCACATAATTACACTGCACTCAATGCAACATACACTCCAAATACCACTCAGTGCCACATAATTACACGCCACATAATTACACTGCACTCAATGCAACATACACTCCAAATACCACTCAATGCCACATAATTACACGCCACATAGTTACACACTACTGAATGCAACACACACTCTAAACAATACCTTTCAGTGCAACATAATTATATGCTACATATTTACACTGCACTCAATGCAACATACACTCCAAATACCACTCAGTGCCCCATAATTATATGCTACAAAATTGCACTGCACTCAATGCAACATACACTCCGAACAATACCACTCAGTACAACATAATTACATGCCACACAATTACACTCTACTGAGTACAACATACACTCCACACAATACCACTCAGTGCCACATAATTATATGCTTCATAATTACACTGCACTCAACGCAACATACACTCCAAATACCACTCAGTGACACATAATTACACGCCACATAATTACACTGCACTCAATGCAACATACACTCCAAATACCACTCAGTGCCAGATAGTTACATGCCACATAATTAAACTGCACTCAATGCAACATACACTCCAAATACCACTCAATGCCACATAATTACATGCCACATAATTACACTCTACTGAATGCAACACACACTCCACACAATACCACTCAGTGCCACATAGTTACATACCACATAATTACACTGCACTCAATGCAACATACACTCCAAATACCACTCAATTCCACATAATTACACGCCACATAATTACACGCCACATAATTACACTCTACTGAATGCAACACACACTCCACACAATAACTTTCAGTGCAACATAATTATATGCTACATAATTACACTGCACTCAATGCAACATGTCTCCGAATACCACTCAGTGCCACATAATTACACACCACATAATTACACTGCACTCAATGAAACATACACTCCAAACAATACCACTCAGTGACACATAATTACACGCCACCTAATTACTATGCACTCAATGCAACATACACTCCAAATACCACTCAGTGCCACATAAATACACGCCTCATAATTACACTGCACTCAATGCAACATACACTCCAAATGCCACTCAGTGCCCCATAATTACACGCCACATGATTACACTGCACTCAATGCGAAATACACTCCAAATACCACTCAGTGCCCCATAATTATATGCAACAAAATTGCACTGCACTCAATGCAACATACACTCCCAACAATACCACTCAGTGCAACCTAATTACATGCCACTCAATTACACTCTACTGAGTACAACATACACTCCACACAATACCACTCAGTGCCACATAATTATATGCTTCATAATTACACTACACTCAATGCAACATACTCTCCAAATACCACTCAGTGCCACATAGTTACATGCCACATAATTACACTGCACTCAACGCAACATACACTCCAAATACCACTCAGTGCCACATAGTTACATGCCACATAATTACACTGCACTCAATGCAACATACACTCCAAATACCACTCAGTGCCACATAATTACACGCCACATAATTACACGCCACATAATTACACTCTACTGAATGCAACACACACTCCACACTATACCTTTCACTGCAACATAAATATATGCTACATAATTACACTGCACTCAATGCAACATACACTCCAAATACCACTCAGTGCCACATAATTATATGCTACATATTTACACTGCGCTCAATACAACATACACTCCAAATACCACTCAATGCCACATAATTACACGCCACACAATTACTCTCTACTGAATACAACATACACTCCTCATAATACCACTCAGTGCCACATAATTATATGCTATATAACTACACTGCGTTAAACGCAACATACACTCCAAATACCATTCAGTGCCACATAATTAAACGCCACATAATTACACTACACTCAATCCAACATACACTCCAAATACCACTCAATGCCACATAATTACACGCCACATAATTACAATCTACTGAATGCAACACACACTCCACACAATAGCACTCAGTGCCACATAATTATATGCTACATAATTACACTGCACTCAATGTAACATACACTCCAAACAATACCACTCAGTGACACATAATTACACACCACCTAATAACACTCCACTCAATGCAGCATACACTCCAAATACCACTGAGTGCCACATAATTACACACCATATAATTACCCTGCACTCAATGCAGCATACACTCCAAATACCACTGAGTGCCACACAATCACACGCCTCATAATTACACTGCACTCAATGCAACATACACTCCGAATACCACTCAGTGCCACATAATTACAAGCCACATAATTACACTGCACTCAATGCAATATACACTCCAAATACCACTCAGTGCCACATAATTACACGCCACATAATTACACTGCACTCAATGCAACATACACTCCAAATACCACTCAATGCCACATAATTACACGCCAAATAATTACACACTACTGAATGCAACACACACTCCAAACAATACCTTTCAGTGCAACATAATTATATGCTACATATTTACACTGCACTCAATGCAACATACACTCCAAATACCACTCAGGGCCCCATAATTATATGCTACAAAATTGCACTGCACTCAATGCAACATACACTCCAAACAATACCACTCAGTACAACATAATTACATGCCACACAATTACACTCTACTGAGTACAACATACACTCCACACAATACCACTCAGTGCCACATAATTATATGCTTCATAATTACACTGCACTCAACGCAACATACACTCCAAATACCACTCAGTGCCACATAATTACATGCCACATATTTACACTGCACTCAATGCAACATACACTCCAAATACCACTCAGTGCCACATAATTACACACCACACAATTACACCCCACTGAATACCACATAAACTCAACACAATACCATTCAGGGCCACATAATTAATGGCTACATAATTACACTGCGCTCAACGCAACATACACTCCAAATACCACTTAGTGCCACATAATTACACGCCACATAATTACACTGCACTCCATGCAACATACACTCCAAATACCATTCAGTGCCACATAATTACATGCCACATAATTACACTGCACTCAATGCAACATACACTCCAGATACCACTCAGTGCCACATAATTATATGCTACATATTTACACTGCGCTCAACGCAACATACACTCCAAATACCACTCTGTGCCACATAGTTACATGCCACATATTTACACTGCACTCAATGCAACATACACTCCAAATACCACTCAGTGCCACATAATTACACGCCACATAATTACACACCACATAATTACACTCTACTGAATGGAACACACACTCCACACAATACCTTTCAGTGCAACATAATTATATGCTACATAATTACACTGCACTCAATGCAACATACACTACAAATACCACTCAGTGTCACATAATTATATGCTACATATATACACTGCGCTCAATGCAACATACACTCCAAATACCACTCAATACCACATAATGACACGCCACACAATTACACTCTACTGAATACAACATACACTCCTCATAATACCACTCAGTGCCACATAATTATATGCTACATAACTACACTGTGCTCAACGCAACATACACTCCAAATACAACTCAGTACCACATAGTTACATGCCACATAATTACACTGCACTCAATGCAACATACAATCCAAATACCATTCAGTGCCACATAATTACATGCCACATAATTACACTGCACTCAATGCAACATACACTCCAGATACCACTCAGTGCCACATAATTATATGCTACATATTTACACTGCGCTCAACGCAACATACACTCCAAATACCACTTAGTGCCACATAGTTACATGCCACATAATTACACTGCACTCAATGAAACATACACTCCAAATACCACTCAGTGCCACATAATTACAGGCCACATAATTACACGCCACATAATTACACTCTACTGAATGCAACACACACTCCACACAATAACTTTGAGTGCAACATAATGATATGCTACATAATTACACTGCAGTCAATGCAACATACACTCCGAATACCACTCAGTGCCACATAATTACACGCCACATAATTACACTGCACTCAATGAAACATACACTCCAAATACCACTCAGTGCCACATAAATACATGCCACATATTTACACTGCACTCAATGCAACATACACTCCAAATACCACTCAGTGTCACATAGTTACATGCGACATAATTACACTGCACTCAATGCAACATACACTCCAAATACCATGCAGTGCCACATAATTACATGCCACATAATTACACTGCACTCAATGCAACATACACTCCAAATACCACTCAGTGCCACATAGTTACATGCCACATCATTACACTGCACTCAATGCAACATACAATCCAAATACCATTCAGTGCCACATAATTACATGCCACATAATTACACTGCACTCAATGCAACATACACTCCAGATACCACTCAGTGCCACATAATTATATGCTACATATTTACACTGCGCTCAACGCAACATACACTCCAAATACCACTCAGTGCCACATAGTTACATGCCACATATTTACACTGCACTCAATAAAACATACACTCCAAATACCACTCAGTGCCACATAATTACAGGCCACATAATTACACGCCACATAATTACACTCTACTGAATGCAACACATACTCCACACAATAACTTTGAGTGCAACATAATGATATGCTACATAATTACACTGCACTCAATGCAACATACACTCCGAATACCACTCAGTGCCACATAATTACACGCCACATAATTACACTGCACTCAATGAAACATACACTCCAAATACCACTCAGTGCCACATAAATACATGCCACATATTTACACTGCACTCAATGCAACATACACTCCAAATACCACTAAGTGCCACATAGTTACATGCGACATAATTACACTGCACTCAATGCAACATACACTCCAAATACCATGCAGTGCCACATAATTACATGCCACATAATTACACTGCACTCAATGCAACATGCACTCCAAATACCACTCAATGCCACATAATTACACGCCACATAATTACACTGCACTCAATGCAACATACACTCCAAATACCACTCAGTGCCACATAATTACATGCCACATAATTACACTGCACTCAATGCAACATACACTCCAAATACCACTCAGTGCCACATAGTTACATGCCACATCATTACACTGCACTCAATGCAACATACACTCTAAACACGATTCAGTGCCACATAATTACACGCCACATAATTATACACTACTGAATGCAACACACACTCCACACAATACCTTTCAGTGCAACATAATTATATGCTACATAATTACCCTGCACTCAATGCAAAATACACTCCAAATACCACTCAGTGCCACATAATTATATGCTACATATTTACACTGCGCTCAACGCAACATACACTGCAAATACCATTCAGTGCCACATAGTTACATGCCACATAATTACACTGCATTCAATGCGACATACACTCCAAATACCACTCAGTGCCACATCGTTACATGCCACATAATTACACTCCACTCAATGCAACATACACTTCAAATACCACTCAATGCCACATAATTACACACCACATAATTACACTCTACTGAATGCAACACGCACTCCACACAATACCACTCAGTGCCACATGATTATATGCTACATAATTACACTACACTTAATGCAACATACACTCCAAACAATACCACTCAGTGCCACATTTTTACACACCACACAATTACACCCCACTGAATACCACATACACTCAACACAATACCACTCAGTGCCACATAATTATATGCTACATAATTACACTGCGCTAAATGCAACATACACTCCAAATACTACTCAGTGCCACATAATTACACGCCACATAATTACACTGCACTCAATGCAACATACACTCCAAATACCACTCAGTGCCACATAATTACATGCGACATATTTAACTGCACCCAATGCAACATACACTCCAAATACCACTCAGTGCCACATAGTTACATGCCACATAATTATACTGCACTCAATGCAACATACACTCCAAATACCACTCAGTGCCACATTATTACATCCCACATAATTACACTCTACTGAATGCAACACACACTCCACACAATACCACTCAGTGCCACATAGTTACATGCCACATAATTACACTGCACTCAATGCAACATACACTCCAAATACCACTCAGTGCCACATGATTACACACCACACAATTACACCCCACTGAATACCACATACACTCAACACAATAGCACTCAGTGCCACATAATTATATGCTACATAATTACACAGCACTCAATGCAACATACACTCCGAATACCACTCAGTGCCACATAATTACACGCCACATAATTACACTGCACTCAATGAAACATACACTCCAAATACCACTCAGTGCCACATAATTATATGCTACATAATTACACAGCACTCAATGCAACATACACTCCGAATACCACTCAGTGCCACATAATTACACGCCACATAATTACACTGCACTCAATGAAACATACACTCCAAATACCACTCAGTGACACATAATTACACGCCACATAATTACACTGCACTCAATGCAACATATACTCCAAGTACCACTCAGTGCCAGATAGTTACATGCCACATAATTAAACTGCACTCAATGCAACATACACTCCAAACAATACCACTCAGTGACACATAATTACACGCCACCTAATTACTATGCACTCAATGCAACATACACTCCAAATACCACTCAGTGCCACATAAATACACGCCTCATAATTACACTGCACTCAATGCAACATACACTCCAAATGCCACTCAGTGCCCCATAATTACACGCCACATGATTACACTGCACTCAATGCGAAATACACTCCAAATACCCCTCAGTGCCACATAATTACACGCCACATAATTATACTGCACTCAATGCAACATACACTCCAAATGCCACTCAGTGCCCCATAATTATATGCAACAAAATTGCACTGCACTCAATGCAACATACACTCCCAACACCACACAGTGCAACATAATTACATGCCACACAATTACACTCTACTGAGTACAACACACACTCCACACAATACCACTCAGTGCCACATAATTATATGCTTCATAATTACACTGCACTCAATGCAACATACTCTCCAAATACCACTCAGTGCCACATAGTTACATGCCACATAATTACACTGCACTCAATGCAACATACACTCCAAATACCATTCAGTGCCACATAATTACACGCCACATAATTACACTGCACTCAATGCAACATACACTCCAGATACCACTCAGTGCCACATAATTATATGCTACATATTTACACTGCGCTCAACGCAACATACACTCCAAATACCACTCAGTGCCACATAGTTACATGCCACATAATTACACTGCACTCAATGCAACATACACTCCAAATACCACTCAGTGCCACATAATTACATGCCACATAATTACACGCCACATAATTATACTCTACTGAATGCAACACACACTCCACACTATACCTTTCAGTGCAACATAATTATATGCTACATAATTACACTGCACTCAATGCAACATACACTCCAAATACCACTCAGTGCCACATAATTATATGCTACATATTTACACTGCGCTCAATGCAACATACACTCCAAATACCACTCAATGCCACATAATTAAATGCCACACAATTACTCTATACTGAATACAACATACACTCCTCATAATACCACTCAGTGCCACATAATTATATGCTATATAACTACACTGCGTTCAACGCAACATACACTCCAAATACCATTCAGTGCCACATAATTAAACGCCACATAATTACACTACACTCAATGCAACATACACTCCAAATACCACTCAATGCCACATAGTTACACGCCACATAATTACAATCTACTGAATGCAACACACACTCCACACAATAGCACTCAGTGCCACATAATTATATGCTACATAATTACACTGCACTCAATGTAACATACACTCCAAACAATACCACTCAGTGACACATAATTACACACCACCTAATAACACTCCACTCAATGCAGCATACACTCCAAATACCACTGAGTGCCACATAATTACACACCATATAATTACCCTGCACTCAATGCAGCATACACTCCAAATACCACTGAGTGCCACACAATCACACGCCACATAATTACACTGCACTCAATGCAACATACACTCCGAATTCCACTCAGTGCCACATAATTACAAGCCACATAATTACACTGCACTCAATGCAACATACACTCCAAATACCACTCAGTGCCACATAATTACACGCCACATATTTACACTGCACTCAATGCAACATACACTCCAAATACCACTCAATGCCACAAAATTACACGCCACATAATTAAACACTACTGAATGCAACACACACTCCAAACAATACCTTTCAGTGCAACATAATTATATGCTACATATTTACACTGCACTCAATGCAACATACACTCCAAATACCACTCAGTGCCCCATAATTATATGCTACAAAATTGCACTGCCCTCAATGCAACATACACTCCAAACAATACCACTCAGTACAACATAATTACATGCCACACAATTACACTCTACTGAGTACAACATACACTCCACACAATACCACTCAGTGCCACATAATTATATGCTTCATAATTACACTGCACTCAACGCAACATACACTCCAAATACCACTCAGTGCCACATAATTACATGCCACATATTTACACTGCACTCAATGCAACATACACTCCAAATACCACTCAGTGCCACATAATTACACACCACACAATTACACACCGCTGAATACCAAATACACTCAACACAATACCATTCAGGGCCACATAATTAATGGCTACATAATTACACTGCGCTCAACGCAACATACACTCCAAGTACCACTCAGTGCCACATAATTACACTACACATAATTACACTGCACTCAATGCAACATACACTCCAAATACCATTCAGTGCCACATAATTACATGCCACATAATTACACTGCACTCAATGCAACATACACTCCAGATACCACTCAGTGCCACATAATTATATGCTACATATTTACACTGCGCTCAACGCAACATACACTCCAAATACCACTCTGTGCCACATAGTTACATGCCACATATTTACACTGCACTCAATGCAACATACACTCCAAATACCACTCAGTGCCACATAATTACACGCCACATAATTACACGCCACATAATTACACTCTACTGAATGGAACACACACTCCACACAATACCTTTCAGTGCAACATATTTATATGCTACAATATTACACTGAACTCAATGCAACATACACTACAAATACCACTCAGTGTCACATAATTATATGCTACATATTTACACTGCGCTCAATGCAACATACACTCCAAATACCACTCAATACCACATAATTACACGCCACACAATTACACTCTACTGAATACAACATACACTCCTCATAATACCACTCAGTGCCACATAATCATATGCTACATAACTACACTGCGCTCAACGCAACATACACTCCAAATACAACTCAGTGCCACATAGTTACATGCCACATAATTACACTGCACTCAATGCAACATACAATCCAAATACAACTCAGTGCCACATAGTTACATGCCACATAATTACACTGCACTCAATGCAACATACAATCCAAATACCATTCAGTGCCACATAATTACATGCCACATAATTACACTGCACTCAATGCAACATACACTCCAGATACCACTCAGTGCCACATAATTATATGCTACATATTTACACTGCGCTCAACACAACATACACTCCAAATACCACTCAGTGCCACATAGTTACATGCCACATAATTACACTGCACTCAATGCAACATACACTCCAACTACCACTCCGTTCCACATAATTACAGGCCACATAATTACAGGCCACATAATTACACTCTACTGAATGCAACACACACTCCACACAATAACTTTGAGTGCAACATAAAGATATGCTACATAATTACACTGCACTCAATGCAACATACACTCCGAATACCACTCAGTGCCACATAATTACACGCCACATAATTACACTGCACTCAATGAAACATACACTCCAAATACCACTATGTACCACATAAATACACGCCACATAATTACACTGCACTCAATGCAACGTACACTCCAAATACCACTCAGTGCCACATAGTTACATGCGACATAATTACACTGCACTCAATGCAACATACACTCCAAATACCATGCAGTGCCACATAATTACATGCCACATAATTACACTGCACTCAATGCAACATACACTCCAAATACCACTCAATGCCACATAATTACACGCCACATAATTACACACTACTGAATGCAACACACACGCCAAACAATACCACTCAGTGCAACATAATTACATGCCACACAATTACACCCCACTGAATACCACATACACTCAACACAATACCATTCAGGGCCACATAATTAATGGCTACATAATTACACTGCGCTCAACGCAACATACACTCCAAATACCACTAAGTGCCACATAATTACACGCCACATAATTACACTGCACTCAATGCAACATACACTCCAAATACCACTCAGTGCCACATAATTACATGCCACATAATTACACTGCACTCAATGCAACATACACTCCAAATACCACTCAGTGCCACATAGTTACATGCCACATCATTACACTGCACTCAATGCAACATATACTCTAAACACCATTCAGTGCCACATAATTACACGCCACATAATTATACACTACTGAATGCAACACACACTCCACACAATACCTTTCAGTGCAACATAATTATATGCTACATAATTACCCTGCACCCAATGCAACATACACTCCAAATACCACTCAGTGCCACATAATTATATGCTACATATTTACACTGCGCTCAACGCAACATACACTGCAAATACCATTCAGTGCCACATAGTTACATGCCACATAATTACACTGCATTCAATGCGACATACACTCCAAATACCACTCAGTGCCATATCGTTACATGCCACATAATTACACTGCACTCAATGCAACATACACTTCAAATACCACTCAGTGCCACATAATTACACACCACACAATTACACCCCACTGAATACCACATACACTCAACACAATACCACTCAGTGCCACATAATTATATGCTACATAATTACACTGCGCTAGATGCAACATACACTCCAAATACCACTCAGTGCCACATAATTACACGCCACATAATTACACTGCACTCGATGCAACATACACTCCAAATACCACTCAGTGCCACATTATTACATGCGACATATTTAACTGCACTCAATGCAACATACACTCCAAATACCACTCAGTGCCACATAGTTACATGCCACATAATTATACTGCACTCAATGCAACATACACTCCAAATACCACTCAGTGCCACATAATTACATGCCACATAATTACACTCTACTGAATGCAACACACACGCCACACAATACCACTCAGTGCCACATAGTTACATGCCACATAATTACACTGCACTCAATGCAACATACACTCCAAATACCACTCAGTGCCAAATGATTACACACCACACAATTACACCCCACTGAATACCACATACACTCAACACAATACCACTCAGTGCCACATAATTATATGCTACATATTTACACAGCACTCAATGCAACATACACTCCGAATACCACTCAGTGCCACATAATTACACGCCACATAATTACACTGCACTCAATGAAACATACACTCCAAATACCACTCAGTGACACATAATTACACACCACATAATTACACTGCACTCAATGCAACATACACTCCAAATACCACTCAGTGCCAGATAGTTACATGCCACATAATTACACTCTACTGAATGCAACACACACTCCACAAAATACCACTCAGTGCCACATAGTTACATGCCACATAATTAAACTGCACTCAATGCAACATACACTCCAAATACCACTCAATGCCACATAATTACACGCTACATAATTACACGCCACATAATTACACTCTACTGAATGCAACACACACTCCACACAATAACTTTCAGTGCAACATAATTATATGCTACATAATTACACTGCACTCAATGCAAGATACACTCCGAATACCACTCAGTGCCACATAATTACACGCCACATAATTACACTGCACTCAATGAAACATACACTCCAAATACCACTCAGTGCCACATAATTACACGCCACATAATTACACTGCACTCAATGCAACATACAATCCAAATACCACTCAGTGCCACATAGTTACATGCTACATAATTACACTGCACTCAATGCAACATACACTCCAAATACCATGAAGTGCCACATAATTACACGCCACATGATTACACTGCACTCAATGCGACATACACTCCAAATACCACTCAGTGCCACATAATTACACGCCACATATTTACACTGCACTCAATGCAACATACACTCCAAATACCACTCAGTGCCCCATAATTATATGCTACAAAATTGCACTGCACTCAATGAAATATACACTCCAAACAATACCACTCAGTGCAACATAATTACATGCCACACAATTACACTCTACTGAGTACAACATACACTCCACACAATACCACTCAATGCCACATAATTATATGCTTCATAATTACACTGCACTCAACGCAACATACACTCCAAATACCACTCAGTGCCACATAATTACATGCCACATAGTTACACTGCACTCAATGCAACATACACTCCAAATACCACTCAGTGCCAAATAATTACATACCACACAATTACACCCCACTGAATACCACATACACTCAACACAATACCATTCAGGGCCACATAATTAATGGCTACATAATTACACTGCGCTCAACGCAACATAAACTCCAAATACCATTCAGTGCCACATAATTACACGCCACATAATTACACTGCACTCAATGCAACATACACTCCAAATACCACTCAGTGCAACATAATTACATGCCACATAAGTACACTGCACTCAATGCAACATACACTCCAAATACCACTCAGTGCCACATAGTTACATGCCACATAAGTACACTGCACTCAATGCAACATACACTCTAAATACCATTCAGTGCCACATAATTACACGCCACATAATTACACACTACTGAATGCAACACACATTCCACACAATACCTTTCAGTGCAATATAATTATATGCTACATAATTAAACTGCACTCAATGCAACATACACTCCAAATAACACTCAGTGCCACATAATTATATGCTACATATTTACACTGCGCTCAACGCAACATACACTGCAAATACCATTCAGTGCCACATAGTTACATGCCACATAATTACACTGCACTCAATGCAACATACACTCCAAATACCACTCAATGCCACATAATTACACGCCACATAATTACACTGCACTCAATGCAACATACACTCCAGATACCACTCAGTGCCACATATTTATATGCTACATATTTACACTGCGCTCAACGCAACATACACTCCAAATACCACTCAGTGCCACATAGTTACATGCCACATAATTACACTGCACTCAATGCAACATACACTCCAAATACCACTCAATGCCACATAATTACATGCCACATAATTACACTCTACTGAATGCAACACACACTCCACACAATAGCACTCAGTGCCACATATTTATATGATACATAATTACACTGCACTCAATGTAACATACACTCCAAACAATACCACTCAGTGAAACATAATTACACGCCATCTAATTACACTGCACACAATGCAACATACACTCCAAAGACCACTGAGTGCCACATAATTACACACCGTATAATCACACACTGCACTCAATGCAACATACACTCCAAATACCACTCAGTGCCACATAGTTACATGCCACATAATTACACTGCACTCAATGCAACATACACTCCAAATACCATTCAGTGCCACATAATTTCATGCCACATAATTACACTCTACTGAATGCAACACACACTCCACACAATACCACTCAGTGCCACATAGTCACATGCCACATAATTACACTGCACTCAATGCAACATACACTCCAAATACCACTCAGTGTCACATAATTACACACCACACAATTACACCCCACTGAATACCACATACACTCAACACAATACCACTCAGTGCCACATGATTATATGCTACAAAATTACACAGCACTCAATGAAACATACACTCCTAATACCACTCAGTGCCACATAATTACACGCCACATAATTACACTGCACTCAATGAAACATACACTCCAAATACCACTCAGTGACACATAATTACATGCCACATAATTACACTGCACTCAATGCAACATACACTCCAAATACCACTCAGTGCCACATAGTTACATGCCTCATAATTACACTGCACTCAATGCAACATACACTCCAAATACCACTCAATGCCACATAATTACATGCCACATAATTACACTCTACTGAATGCAACACACACTCCACACAATAGCACTCAGTGCCACATATTTATATGCTACATAATTACACTGGCCTCAATGTAACATACACTCCAAACAATACCACTCAGTGACACATAATTACACGCCACCTAATTACACTGCACTCAATGCAACATACACTCCAAAGACCACTGAGTGCCACATAATTACACACCATATAATTACACTGCACTCGATTCAATATACACTCCAAATACCACTCAGTGCCACATAGTTACATGCCACATAATTACATTGCACTCAATGCAACATACACTCCAAATACCACTCAGTGCCACATAATTACATGCCACGTAATTACATTGCATTCAACGCGACATACACTGAAAATACAACTCAGTGCCACATAGTTACATGCCACATAATTACACTGCACTCAATGCAACATAAACTTCAAATACCACTCAGTGCCACATAATTACACACCACATAATTACACTCTACTGAATGCAACACGCACTCCACACAATACCATTCAGTGCCACATGATTATATGCTACATAATTACACTACACTTAATGCAACATACACTCCAAACAATACCACTCAGTGCCACATAATTACAAACCACACAATTACACCCCACTGAATACCACATACACTCAACACACTACCACTCAGTGCCACATAATTACACGCCACATAATTACACTGCACTCAATGCAACATACACTCCAAATACCACTCAGTGCCACATAATTACATGCGACATATTTAACTGCAATCAATGCAACATACACTCCAAATACCACTCAGTGCCACATAGTTACATGCCACATAATTATACTGCACTCAATGCAACATACACTCCAAATACCATTCAGTGCCACATAATTATACGCCACATAATTACACTGCACTCAATGCAACATACACTCCAAATACCACTCAATGCTACATAATTACACGCCACATAATTACACTCTACTGAATGCAACACACACTCCACACAATACCACTCAGTGCCACATAATTATATGTTACATAATTACACTGCACTCAATGTAACATACACTCCAAACAATACCACTCAGTGACACATAATTACACGCCACCTAATTACTCTGCACTCAATGCAACATACACTCTAAAGACCACTCAGTGCCACATAATTACACACCATATGATTACACTGCACTCAATGCAACATACACTCTAAATACCATTCAGTGCCACATAATTACACGCCACTTAATTACACACTACTGAATGCAACACACAATCCACACGATACCTTTCAGTGCAACATAATTATATGCTACATAATTACACTGCACTCAATGCAACATACACTCCAAATACCACTCAGTGCAACATAATTATATGCTACATATTTACACTGCGCTCAACGCAACATACACTGCAAATACCATTCAGTGCCACATAGTTACATGCCACATAATTACACTGCACTCAATGCAACATACACTCCAAATACCACGCAGTGCCACATAATTACAAGCCACATAATTACACTGCACTCAATGCAACGTACACTACAAATACCACTCAGTGCCACATAATTACACGCCACATAATTACACTGCACTCAATGCAACATACTCTCCAAATACCACTCAGTGCCACATAGTTACACACCACATAATTACATTGCACTCAATGCAACATGCACTTCAAATACCACTCAGTGCCCCATAATTATATGCTACAAAATTGCACTGCACTCAATGCAACATACACTCCCAACAATACCACTCAGTGCAACATAATTACATGCCACACAATTACACTCTATTGAGTACAACATACACTCCACACAATACCACTCAGTGCCACATAATTATATGCTTCATAGTTACACTGCACTCAATGCAAAATACACTCTAAATACCACTCAGTGCCACATAATTACATGCCACATATTTACACTGCACTCAATGCAACATACACTCCAAATACCACTCAGTGCACCATAATTATATCCTCAAAATTGCACTGCACTCAATGCAACATACACTCCAAACAATACCACTCAGTGCAACATAATTACATGCCACACAATTACACTCTACTGAGTACAACATACACTCCACACAATACCACTCAGTGCCACATAATTATCTGCTTCATAATTACACTGCACTCAACACAACATACACTCCAAATTCCACTCAGTGCCACATAATTACATGCCACATAATTACACTGCACGCAATGCAACAAACACTCCAAATACCACTCAGTGTCACATAATTACACACCACACAATTACACCCCACTGAATACCACATACACTCAACACAATACCATTCAGGGCCACATAATTAATGGCTACATAATTACACTGCGCTCAACGCAACATACACTCCAAATACCAAACAGTGCCACTTAATTACACGCCACATTATTACACTGCATTCAATGCAACATACACTCCAAATACCACTCAGTGCCACATAATTACATGCCACATAATTACACTGCACTCAATGCAACATACACTCCAAATACCACTCAGTGCCACATAGTTACATGCCACATCATTACACTGCACTCAATGCAACATACACTCTAAATACCATTCAGTGCCACATAATTACACGCCACATAATTACACTCTACTGAATGCAACACACACTCCACACAATACCACTCAGTGCCACATGATTATATGCTACATAATTACACAACACAATCAATGCAACATACACTCCAAACAATACCACTCAGTGCCACATAATTACACACCACACAATTACACCCTACTGAATACCACATACACTTAACACAATACCACTCAGTGCCACATAATTACACGCCACATAATTACACTGCACTCAATGCAACATACACTCCAAATACCACTCAGTGCCACATAATTACATGCGACATATTTAACTGCAATCAATGCAACATGCACTCCAAATACCACTCAGTGCCACATAGTTACATGCCACATAATTATACTGCACTCAATGCAACATACACTCCAAATACCATTCAGTGCCACATAATTACACGCCACATAATTACACTGCACTCAATGCAACATACACTCCAAATACCACTCAATGCTACATAATTACACGCCACATAATTACACTCTACTGAATGCAACACACACTCCACACAATACCACTCAGTGCAACATAATTATATGCTACATACTTACACTGCACTCAATGTAACATACACTCCAAACAATACCACTCAGTGACACATAATTACACGCCACCTAATTACTCTGCACTCAATGCAACATACACTCTAAAGACCACTCAGTGCCACATAATTACACACCATATGATTACACTGCACTCAATGCAACATACACTCTACATACCATTCAGTGCCACATAATTACACGCCACATAATTACACACTACTGAATGCAACACACACTCCACACAATACCTTTCAGTGCAACATAATTATATGCTACATAATTACACTGCACTCAATGCAACATACACTCCAATTACCACTCAGTGCCACATAATTAAATGCTACATATTTACACTGCGCTCAACGCAACATACACTGTAAATACCATTCAGTGAAACATAGTTACATGCCACATAATTACACTGCACTCAATACAACATACACTCCAAATACCACTCAGGGCCACATAATTACACACCACATAATTACACTGCACTCAATGCAACGTACACTCCAAATACCACTCAATGCCACATAATTACCCGCCACTCAATTACACTCTACTGAATACAACATACACTCCTCATAATACCACTCAGTGCCACATAATTATATGCTACAAAACTACACTGCGCTCAACGCAACATACACTCCAAATACCACTCAGTGCCACATAGTTACATGCCACATAATTACACTGCACTCATTGCAACATACACTCCAAATACCACTCAGTGCCACATAATTACACGCCACATAGTTACACGCCACATAATTACACTCTACTGAATGCAACACACACTCCACACAATCCCTTTCAGTGCAACATAATTATATGCTACATAATTACACAGCACTCAATGCAACATACACTCCGAATACCACTCAGTGCCACATAATTACACGCCACATAATTACACTGCACTCAATGAAACATACACTCCAAATACCACTCAGTGACACATAATTACATGGCACATAATTACACTGCACTCAATGCAACATACACTCCAAATACCACTCAGTGCCACATAGTTACATGCCACATAATTACACTGCACTCAGTGCAACTTACACTCCAAATACCACTCAATGCCACATAATTACATGCCACATAATTACACTCTACTGAATGCAACACACACTCGACACAATAGCACTCAGTGCCACATATTTATATGCTACATAATTACACTGGCCTCAATGTAACATACACTCCAAACAATACCACTCAGTGACACATAATTACACACCACCTAATTACACTGCACTCAATGCAACATACACTCCAAAGACCACTGAGTGCCACATAATTACACACCGTATAATTACCCTGCACTCGATTCAATATACACTCCAAATACCACTCAGTGCCACATAGTTACATGCCACACAATTACATTGCACTCAATGCAACATACACTCCAAATACCACTCAGTGCCACATAATTACATGCCACGTAATTACATTGCATTCAACGCGACATACACTGCAAATACAACTCAGTGCCACATAGTTACATGCCACATAATTACACTGCACTCAATGCAACATACACTTCAAATACCACTCAGTGCCACATAATTACACACCACATAATTACACTCTACTGAATGCAACACGCACTCCACACAATACCACTCAGTGCCACATGATTATATGCTACATAATTACACTACACTTAATGCAACATACACTCCAAACAATACCACTCAGTGCCACATAATTACACACCACACAATTACACCCCACTGAATACCACATACACTCAACACAATACCACTCAGTGCCACATATTTACACGCCACATAATTACACTGCACTCAATGCAACATACACTCCAAATACCACTCAGTGCCACATAATTACATGCGACATATTTAACTGCAATCAATGCAACATACACTCCAAATACCACTCAGTGCCACATAGTTACATGCCACATAATTATACTGCACTCAATGCAACATACACTCCAAATACCATTCAGTGCCACATAATTATACGCCACATAATTACACTGAACTCAATGCAACATACACTCCAAATACCACTCAATGCTACATAATTACACGCCACATAATTACACTCTACTGAATGCAACACACACTCCACACAATACCACTCAGTGCCACATAATTATATGTTACATAATTACACTGCACTCAATGTAACATACACTCCAAACAATACCACTCAGTGACACATAATTACACGCCACCTAATTACTCTGCACTCAATGCAACATACACTCTAAAGACCACTCAGTGCCACATAATTACACACCATATGATTACACTGCACTCAATGCAACATACACTCTAAATACCATTCAGTGCCACATAATTACACGCCACATAATTACACAGTACTGAATGCAACACACACTCCACACGATACCTTTCAGTGCAACATAATTATATGCTACATAATTACACTGCACTCAATGCAACATACACTCCAAATACCACTCAGTGCCACATAATTATATGCTACATATTTACACTGCGCTCAACGCAACATACACTGCAAATACCATTCAGTGCCACATAGTTACATGCAACATAATTACACTGCACTCAATGCAACATACACTCCAAATACCACGCAGTGCCACATAAATACACGCCTCATAATTACACTGCACTCAATGCAACATACACTCCAAATACCACTCAGTGCCACAAAATTACACGCCACATAATTACACTGCACTCAATGCAACATACACTCCAAATACCACTCAGTGCCCCATAATTATATGCTACAAAATTGCACTGCACTCAATGCAACATACACTCCCAACAATACCACTCAGTGCAACATAATTACATGCCACACAATTACACTCTACTGAGCACAACATACACTCCACACAATACCACTCAGTGCCACATAATTATATGCTTCATAATTACACTGCACTCAAGGCAACATACACTCCAAATCCCACTCATTGCCACATAATTACACTCCACTTAATTACACAGCTCTCAATGCAACATACACTCCAAATACCACTCAGTGCCATATAGTTATATGCAACATAATTACACTGCACTCAATGCAACATACACTCCAAACAATACCACCAGTGCCACATATTTACACGCCACCAAATTAAACTGCACTCAATGTAACATACACTCCAAATACCACTCAGTGCCACATAATTACACACCCCATAATTACACTGCACTCAATGCAACATACACTCCAAATACCACTCAGTGCCACATAATTACAAGCCACATAATTACACTGCACTCAATGCAACATACACTACAAATACCACTCAGTGCCACATAATTACACGCCACATAATTACACTGCACTCAATGCAACATACTCTCCAAATACCACTCAGTGCCACATAGTTACACGCCACATAATTACATTGCACTCAATGCAACATGCACTTCAAATACCACTCAGTGACCCATAATTATATGCTACAAAATTGCACTGCACTCAATGCAACATACACTCCAAACAATACCACTCAGTTCAACATAATTACATGCCACACAATTACACTCTACTGAGTACAACATACACTCCACACAATACCACTCAGCGCCACATAATTATATGCTTCATAATTACACTGCACTCAATGCAAAATACACTCTAAATACCACTCAGTGCCACATAATTACATGCCACATAATTACACTGCACTCAATGCAACATACACTCCAAATACCACTTAGTGCCACATAATTACAGGCCACATAATTACACTGCACTCAATGCAACATTCACTCCGAATACCACTCAGTGCCAGATAATTACACGCCACATAATTACACTGCACTCAATGCAACATACACTCCAAATCCCACTCAGTGCCACATAATTACACGCCACATAATTACACAGCTCTCTATGCAACATACACTCCAAATACCACTCAGTGCCATATAGTTATATGCAACATAATTACACTGCACTCAATGCAACATACAATCCAAACAGTACCACTCAGTACCACATAATTACACGCCACCTAATTAAACTGCACTCAATGCAACATACACTCCAAATACCACTCAGTGCCACACAATTACACGCCACATAGTTACACTGCACTCAATGCAACATACACTCCAAATACCACTGAGTGCCACACAATTACACGCCACATAGTTACACTGCACTCAATGCAACATACACTCCAAATACCACTCAGTGCCACATAATTACACGCCACATAATTACACACTACTGAATGCAATACACACTCCACACAATATCTTTCAGTTTCAAGTTTATTTTATTTTATTTGATTTGGTACTCCACTGAGGACCACAAATAATTAATACAATATAATCTCTTTTGAACCATTTTGTTAAGCTTTCATTCTAATACAAAGATAAAAGTGGTTTTAACATTTTTTAAAGATTATAACATACAAATTCATGTGGCGGAGCTTTGCATAGATTAAGCATTTCGTGTACAGAGTTGATTTTACATTTAACATAAACTGGGTCCAGAAACCTTTTCCGCGCTTTAACAACTATTACGTTTGGGCAGGTAAACAAGAGATGCTCTAAGTCCTGCTCTCTACCATTACACAGATTACAAATAGTGCTTTCTTTTGGGTGCCACCTGGAAGTTACAGTTTTTACAGGGAGTATTCCTAATCTAAGCATGTGATGTATTCTTATAGGTTCTGTATCGATCCCCCTATTCCTGACCCTGTTCTGGTTAACAAGTTAACTAGCAGCCATCCCATGATGCAGAAACCGTTATCTGATTAAGCCACACTACGGCACAGGAACGTGTTATCTGATTAGGTCATAACGCTTGCCATCTAATTAGACAAGCGATATTCCTCCAGCCCCTGATAAGGCATACGGAGTTCTCAAAACAAATCAAACCTATGACAACCTGGGAAAAACCCTGCGGCCATTGTTTTGATTTCATCGAGAACTTCAGCAAAAGAATGTGCTAACGACCAAGTCGTATGACATCCTTATTGACGTATCTATGTCCATCCTTACGTCAATCTCGGCACCTTACAGGTATAAATATTACCGGTATTGCCTTAAGCAAACACACGCGGTGGTGACGGGATCGGAGCAGCCAGACTTGCCGAAGCCCAGAGCAGAGCAGACCCCGCTGGCGCAGCCCCGCCTTCCTGACGCGCTAAGAACGAGACGCTGCTTTCTCCTGCCGAGAAATCCAGCTCCGGCGCTTCCGGGTAGCCCTCGCAGGCAGCCTGGAATATCGAGACCAGAGACGAGAGATACCATCCCTCATTCATCCTAGATTCAAGGTACAGAACTGAATAACCCCTTGCAGAGAATTCTTGAGTCAGTCACTTGTCAAAACAAACTTAACTTAAACTGCTACTTTCTATTCCCGCCCACGTATTAGGCTTAGGTCAGGTACACCGGGGTAGGCGTAGTTAGAAACACCAGTTGAGTACGATTAGTCAAATGTATATGTGTATGTATCTATTTTATCCATTTTAAACCACCTTATGGCTTAGAAACCATATAAATGTTTTTACAGTATTATTTTATACTTCTGCTTTTATTTTATGCACTTTACTTAACCATAAGTATTGCGATAATATCGATCCATTTCTCTTGTATGAGAAAAGAGACTGATCAATAAATAACATCTTTTATTGAACACGCCCGTCTCTTCCTTTTCTCTACAATCTGGTGAGACTAAGAATGCACGTACTGACTGAGTAAAATAAGTTGTCTTTTGTTTTCACACGACTCTAGAGATACACTCTTGATTAGGGGAGAGCAAAGTTGTCATGTTCTATGGTTGTCAGAAACTAAATCCCTTCTTGTCTATCCAGGGAGGTTCAACTCCTCCTTGCCTATTCGAGAAAGTTTCTAGTGAACTCTGAGCTAGCTGGCAAACCCAAAACTTTAAGTCTAATATCGACAATAGAAGACCTAGTTAACGTCTGGTCTAGGCCTATACTATTGAAGGTATTATTCCAATGCGCAGAACCTATTGGGATAATAGGAACTACACTACATGGCGCCCAACGTTTGGAAAGGCGATAAAACTAACGCAAGACATTAGAGTAACTCAGTCGTGCTTTTTCACTCAGACCCCTTTTTTCCCATAATACTCCAAAGACGTCTGGAGTGGGTGAAAGGTCATATCCGCCAAACCTCGCAGGAGGAAACTCCTATGTATGGTTCTTGGTATAGTCAACGTTGAAGGATACACTGTTCCAAAATATTGTGCATCTAATCTTTGTTCCCATAAGAAACCTGATCTGCAAACAAACAAAATAACCTTCCTGACAGTAGAATGTCAGACACTGAAGAAGAAAGAGAGATAGCTAGAGTAGCAGCTGAACTCGTAGCAGCTGATAATACTATGCAAGAAGCAGACCCGGATTTAATACTCATCCCGGTCAACATAAAGAAATCTATAACTTTAAAACTTATAGAAAATGGACTGACACCTAGAGGTGGCACAGTCATATTCGTAATAGGGGCACACGAATATCGGCAGACAGAGGTATTCTATTCATGGATAAACTTTCCAGCAGCAAACGCTGTAACAAAGCACTTCCACCATTACAAAACAGAGGAACCTCCTGAAGAATACACTCCTTTCGAGGAGGTGGAAGTACCACTTAAATTTCAAGAGCACCTGCTCTTGTTTAATGGCGCCCTAAAACACAACAATCACATCACCAGGCTCGGTCCATTAGGTAGACCAGGAGCAACGTGGCCGGTCCTAGCCGGATACACACCACATCCAGACATCGAAAGAATGTCTGCAGCAGATCTTCTAATACAACTAAAACAATTAATAAAAGTACATAGACAATAAGTCCAATATGTAATGCGGACTTCAACAATCCAACCAGCAATTAAAATTCCACAGCTGACCCCTCATCAGGGGAACACAAATAAAATTACACCACAGAACATACAGTCCTGCCTAGGTAAAGTACCAGCTAAAAGGGAACAAATACCATTCTGGTTAGCACAAAAAATCACCCAAATAGAGGCGGTGTTTCCAGACACCACCCCTGTGGATAAACACAGGATTCTGACCATCTGTCTTCCAATGGGAATCGCACCACACGTGGAGGACTGTGACACTTGGGGTACAGTCTTTGCTTCCATCTACACAAAAACGCATGGTGTTCCATCCATTTCGGTAATACCAGATGTGCTAAAACAAATTCAAGACGAATACGGTCCAGAACCCGCTTTAACTCTTGGTATGAAATTACTGAAAGACTTCAAGCAGGTCTCGACTATATTACTAGCCAATATAAAGGGAGAAGCAGCAAACGTGGCGATCCGCCAAAGGTTAAAAGAAACAGATATAGCAGACCAACCAGCTGAAATTGCCAGAATTATAGAAAAATCCTATGAGGAACTAGGTAGAGATAGTTTAGGTGGAATACCAGTAAAACCCCAACTGATTGAAAGTCCTGAAAAAATATTTATTAAAAATCATCTAAACAGTCAAAAGAAGAACTGGGATGGAAACAAACAATCCAATCCAAAAGAAAAGAGATTCCAGTCCAGAGGAAGGTCTCCTCGGCGGAGAGAAAGATCTCCGGACCAAGGACCCAAGTCTCCGCAAAGTGAGCCCTCTGTGAAAAAATACAACCTTAGAAATAGGGATAATATAAAGAAACCGGATAGATATCAAGATTTTGATACACGTCCCTCTCAATCTTTTCAGACTTCCTCGCAGAAATCGGAAAGAAGAGGACGATCGGAACCCAGGGAAGGGCACGTCAAGTCCAAAGACAAGGAACCTGCTCATCCAAATAAGAAATTACAATTTCCAAAAAAGAAGGTAGCCAGTATTAAAGTAGTTAACAATGCCGAGAATACTGAGGACACAACTGAAAAACGGAGAATGGGCTCAGACAATGCTAGACAGCGCAGCAGAAGTGAGCATAGCTCGCAAAGTCCTTATGAATCATCTGGAGACAGTGGACACGAATGAATATCTTCAAGTGGAAACTGCAGACACCAGAGTTAGCAAACCTCACAAAATATACGAAATAACTTTATGTATAGAAGGGGATAAGACTAGAAAAATAAGGGGACTATTTTGGGATAATCTCTCCAAGGGCTATGACATCCTTCTAGCTGAAAAAGACTGGCCACCAGAGTTTGTCAGGGACTGCCCTCATGGCGAAGAAATAATTATGCCTGCCTTCTCAAATCATATCCCGATTCATAAAAAATACACACTTGCTAGAAAGTGGGCAGTAGCTCAAGCTCCTGCTTTATATAAAAATCACGTAGGATGGATTGAGGACTCTCCTCCTCACAAAATCCAGTTAAAATCACAACCTACTGCACAAAGACAGTACCCAATTAAGCAAGAAGCTAAAAAACAGGTAAAAGAAATACTAGACCAATTAGAATACCAGGGGGTGATTGAAACTTGCACCTCACAAATGAACAACCCTTTGTTTCCTGTCTCCAAACCAGACAATTCATATCGTCTAGTTTTGGATTACAGACACCTTAACTCATGTTGCAAAACTTTTGCAGTGCAAAACTCGCATAGTGCAGCGCTAATGAATAACATAGTGCGCAAAAAATACAAAACAACATTAGACATCTCTAATGGATTCTTTTGTCAAAATATAGCACCAGAGAGCAGATATTTGTCCGCGTTCTCAATAAATGGCGCTCAAAAACAATTCTGTCGGTTACCCCAAGGGTTCAAGAACAGCCCAGGATTATTCTCAGCGAGAGTAACAGAGTTACTACAAACATATGATGACGAAGCATTATCGTATGTCGACGACATATACCTAACAGATGATGACTTGGATACTCACTTGAAGAGAGTGAACACCATAATACTTGGGTTCGCAGCAGAGGGTTACAAATTCAACTTTAAAAAATCTAGAATTGCCCATCTAACAGTCCTGTTCTTAGGATATGAATTATCAAGTGAAGGCAAAAGCCTGGCTGACAATTTCCTAGAGAAATGTGCCGTACTCCAAGCACCTAGAACACTAAAAAACTTACAGTCAATTCTAGGCTTCCTAAATTTCGGAAGAACATACATTGCAAATTACGCAGAAAGGGTCAAGCCCCTTTATGATCTAATAAAACCAGATTTTAAAAGAACAAATTGGACTCAAAAACACACAGAAATTTTGAGATCCTTACAAACAGACATGTTAATTAAAACAAAATTAGAAACACGTGATAACACACGCAATCTTGTGATTCGAGTCATCCCAGGAAGATGCGGATTCACATACCTGACCTCTAACGAGGGAGAAAAGGTACCAATTGCATTCAAATCACACTTGTACACAGAAGCTGAAAAGAAATTCAGCATTAAAGAAAACATTGTTCATGCAGTTCAAACCGCAATAGCTAGAGAAAAAGATAAAGCTGACGGTAGACACATCACAGTCAGAACAGCAGAATCAGCCTTTGAGGCATTAACAACACCGTGTAATTTACCAACAACAGCATTGAATCCGGAATGGATACAATGGGTGAATTCAATTACAACGGACAAAGTAAAATACTACTTTGATCCAGAATTAAAAGAATTGAAAAATCTAGAATATGAAAGAACATTCCCTCTGCCAATCGACATTCTGCCCTTACGACAGTACGCTTGTGTAATCTATACAGACGGACATGCTCAACCCTCCGTTTGGGGAGAACAAGCATACAACCCCACATGTGAGATTACAAAAGAAGTGTGGCGCGGAGGTAAACTAAGACCTCTATTAACAAAAACACACTCAGTAGAAACTAATTCAGAACAACAGACTGAAATAATAGCATTGAAAATGGCGCTAGATAATGCAGATCGCGAATTCCCGACACTTATAGTGTCCGATTCGTATTACTGCGTCAAATCATATAACAGCGATTTGCAGAAATGGATTCAAAATGGTTACAAAGATGACACAGGTGCAACAATAAAGCAAAAACTGCTTTGGGAACAAATAGTTCTGTTACAAAAAGAACTACCAAAGACTCACGTGACACACTCACTGAGTCATCAGCGTGATGGCGTTCACGTTGCAGGGAATTCATTGGCTAAGACAGCCACAGCGGTAGCAACTAAATCGGCTTCCGTAGCTAGAAAAAAGCGTACAATGAAATACATTGACGGTGAAACAGTGCTGGCGGTAAAAATGTCATCAAAAGGCGACTGCTCAGCGCTACCGATCAACTATCCACTCAATTATACATACATAATCGATGCAAACTCCGTCCCTTTTGCTCGAATCCCTGGAGTGGGGGATAGAGTAATTCCAAACATGGACAGGAGAACTTTGTTAATTGCAGACGCACATATGGGCGAGGGTCTCAGACACCTCAAACTAAAAGATTCTCTGGAAGAACTACAATCAGTGTACTGGTGGCCAGGCATGAGCCTGCAGCATCACATTTTTGTAAAAAAATGCCCGGACTGCAACAGAGATCGCAGTGGCGAGAGAAACGGTATACTACCGTGGCGTTTCACTCCAGAAAGGATCAGCAGTAAAAAGCAAAGCGTCCGATTAACATATACAGGCTAGTTTCCACTTATAATGTAGATCCCCAGCACTCGGCTGACGTCGGGACTGTTATACAAAGATTTGCGAGTCTAAATGGCATATACGCTAGGAGCATGCTACGTTTGACCAATGTTTTCACTTTAGCCCTCAAGCTTGTGGGGAAGCACGGCCAAATGAGCATAGCGATGTGGGATTCTTCTCACTTCCTTCCTGAGGGATACGGGATGGTGTAAAGAAAAAACCAAGACATAAAGCTATCTATAACAGAAAGGATATTAGGTTCGGGAGCTGGGTGGGTCAAACATCTAATAAGTGTCCAACGTAGTCTAAATAACCTGCCAAGAAATTCTCTGAAGGGATTCAGTCCGTACGAATTATTGTTTGGAACTAGGATGTTAATCTTAGATCTTGACAGTCAGACTTCAGTGGTAAAGGAAAAAAGCTTTGATATCAAAGATCGTTTGGCTATTTTGCAGGACTTAAACAAAACAAGAAAAGACCTGAACAACATAAAGTTGAAACAACAGCCAGCAACCACTGAAGAACCACCACCTGTCCCAGCAAGACCTGTCTGGATTCCAAAATTCGGGGATCTAGTCAGAGAAAAGATCGCGGTAAAGAAGGAATTTGGGCCTTCTTACAGAAAAGCAGTTCCTGTCTTGTCTATCAACGGGACAAGATCAGTTGTACTACCGCCGCTTGCTGGTAAAAAGGAGAACCGAGTTGTGTCCATCGACCTGGTAAAACCACAATCATGTGGCCGATAACAAACAGTAGGCCAAGTGGACTCCCGATAAGTAGTAGAACACCAAGATTTGCTACCAATACAGAGGTCCAAACTAAGAGGCTAATCACATTCGAAACGCCTACAGAAGAACAACAAGGACTATGCAACAATGCATTGGAACTTAAACCTCTGAAAACCCAAATTAAAACATTTAGTAGAGACACACCAACCTACAATGAAGTAACAAACGAATATGCAAGAAACAGTAATCCTGGAGCAATTGGAACAATTGACAGAACTGCATCCGGCTACTTCATAAACTTCGATGATTCCTCTGAAGACTTAAGTGAATCAAAAACACAGCCATCAACAAAAACCTTTAAAGATAAAGCTAAAGAACTTTTGAAACAGCTGAAAGAAACATATCTGATTTCTCCATGGATTGAATTTTGGGTGGGCTTTGGTGCATTTATCCTCATACTTTGGCTCATCATGGTACTAACTTTGGGACGCTTCATTGAGGGAAAATATGCTAAAATGGACACAGCAAGTCAGAAAATCAACTTGATCCTCAAGCCACACACATCTTCACACGTCGAGAAAAGAGAACTTTCTTCAGTCAACTTCACAGCCAATCCTATACCGGGTGGGGTAGCATGGGACAATACTGACTACGAAATTTATGGTCCGGTTGAGATCCTGAAATATCCACACCAAATTAAGATCTCGTTGAGTGACTTTGTAAAAACAAGCTCATTTGCTGATGATTGGGACTTTGAAAGTATAAATAATATGATGTCTGACTTAGTGATGTCTGCTAAATTTACCAGACATGATTATTTGCAGGGTTCGACTAATTATGATAGTATGTACTGTTACAACCACTATGGTAACCATTTTCTACATAAATCTGTACAACCTAGAAATGTTTTAAATTATAATCAATGGGAACATTGTGCAACCCCTCCAAAAGGAAGCTCAAGAACCTTTTACGACAAATATTCATACTTTTCAGGGTTCAACACAAGTAATGCTGAAACATTTTATTTCAAATTGTCAAATAAGACAGGGACAAAGACCATGCTAACAAACACGAAATTGATATATTCAGACTCATTTTTTGAACAAATGTATACTTTTAGTTTTGATTATTGGGACAAAAATGTTGAAGTTAAAAGTGTTTGGGGTACAAAAGAATGGCAAGTACAAGGTATAGAATCATTGTTTAGAGCCTGCATGATCCCAGAACAAATTATATTTTTAAATGACACTGTTCAACAAATCATCTGTCTTGGCTTAGCCAAAATCAAAGACTTAAATAAACCGTCTATTCCAAAGCCAAAAATGGACAACAATAGCTCTACAGATGAAGAGATAGACGTAAACTATATATTAAACCAAAACAGAACACATCCTGATTGGAAACAGTGGTTGATCTGGCCCAAAGATACTAATAACTGTCAAGACAGATTCCTGAACAAAAAACAGGGGTTCAAATTGACCAGGCCAGACCCTAGATATTCCCAAAGACAACACCCAGGGATAATAACCACCTACAGTGTGGGCAAATTATGCCTTCAATGGCTACAAACTTCCACACTGACAGAAATTAAGCAACACCTAACTTTACTTACTGATGGTGCTGACTTGCGTGATTTCATTACGGGACCGCGCAAACAGCGCCAAAAACGCTTCATAGCAGCATCTGTATATGCAGCTTACAATGAGGCCTGGAAGGTAACTCAAATTGAGACAGCAGAAAGTATACGGGAAATTGACCGTATTAATTTGGAAAAATCACCTTCTGTAGTGGACAATGAGTTAATGACTCTGTCCTCCAGAATTTTTTCTTTGGACAGCATTGTGTCTTCAGCAATCGACATAATATCGCAAGACTTACTGTTGTTACAACACGGTCAGTCTCAATTGCGTTCTATTGTACAGCTTGGCTGGACGTTACAAAATCTGCGTTCAGGCTATGTGCCTTGGCGTTTAATCAACACAACGTCACTATTCAATATCTTTAACCTTACTGATAAACAAATCAGTATGGCACAGAAGGGTGCTGATTATACAATCCTGAGCATTGAGAAACTCGAGAGATTGCCAGTGACAATGTCAGAACGACCTGTCAGTGAATGGATAATACATGGGATAATTAATATTCCAATATCAACCTTCAGGTTTCAATACTGCCAAAAATATATACAGGCTGGCATGTACGAAAAATTGGGAAAAGGGTACATTAAGACAACATGGAACTTGCCCTATTCACATGCATGTGTCAGTAATAAAGGACAGAAAGTGTTTCTTAGTGGCAATAATTGTGCGATGTCACTAAGCGGTACACTTCTGTGTAATGGAATTAGTTTGCATGGAGCCTGTGAAGGGAACTCAAATAACCTTTCATGTCACCAGCTAGGCGCACCTGCAACAGAGATAGAACCATTCCTTAAAAGACTCTATAACGGGAGTTACATTCTAATTGTGGATCGCAGATGTTGTAGTCTTATGCCCGGGACTCCTTATCTCGTAACTACGACTGCGAAGGTCATGTGCTGTGGACACTCATTGTTCCCCAGCTCCTTTCCAGACAGGGAGGCAAGGGCATGGCCTAACTTGAAAATTACTTCTATTCGAATAGATACTTTAAGCAGAATGAAAACAGTGCTTCTTCAGACGCCGACCAGACTCACGTCATCAAAAGAAACGTATGATCTCCTAGTCGCAAGGACGACTGCAGAGATTCACTCATTGTTATCAACTAATTCCCCCATACATTTCGCGGAAATCCTGAATGAAATCTTAAATATTTCTGATACCAGTGGAGTCTCAAAAGTATTTAAGACAGTATTTTCGATGGCATTAACACCATTCAAAGCCATACTGGGTATTTTCCCAGATTTCGTCCATTCGATTTTTGGCGGACTTCCCCTCATTTTGGGACTAATTGCAGGAATCATATTCTTGGTCCTAATATTTCGTTATGGCAAACCATGTCACAGACAAAACACCTGCGACAAGGGAAGAAACAATCCGAGCCATTGGATACCGGGACCGGATATCAAAAATCCTGGGACTATCCCGGCTTAGAGACCTGAACATTTCGACCAATGTGGCATCGATGTGTTTTACCTGTATTAAGGTGCCTGCTGTGCGGAGAAGAATGCGTGTTGGACACCTGTCTGACGCTACAATCGGATGCGCCTATGGATGCAGAAACATTGTTGAGTCCGATAAAGGCTCATGCTTTGTGCTGCCCTCAACGGCTGCCAATCCTGATGACGGCATTCGTGGAAACTTCACCACTACGATTAAGGGGTAGTGGAGTTCAAGATGAAAGCAGCATCGATCAGGTACGACCTTCTGTCAGCAATACTAATCAAAACGTCAATGGAGACACTCATGCGCACGAATGCATGGTTATGCCTTTTTCCGAGTTAGTGGAACTCTCCCAGGAAGCTGTTGACAGCTTTTTCGACAGTCTAAATGATATGATGTTCTCACCAGAGCAGAAATAGAGACTTTTAAGCAAGCTAGCACACGGCGTTCCCAACACCCTGAATTTGGCCTTCAACTTAATAGCAAAATAACATGAACAATTTCCCTCCAGTTCACGGACAGCGATTTTTTCAGCAGCCCCAAAATATTTTTACGATTTTTCGGGACACTTATCTTCTGCTTAAAGTAAGAACTATTCTTAGAGAACTAAAATTTCTATTTTTAGAAACTTTATAGACATTAGCTGCCCGCTGGTATGTTCATAATTATTTTTATTCTGTGATGAAATGGTCTCGATCCTTTTTCTTCTGTATTAAGAGCCATTTCATGTGTAAATTCTCATATACCAATTAGCAATAATGTATACATATGCGTGATTACTTTAGCATTATTCTACAGCTTGAGTGCATATAGTACATGTGAATATTTTTTTCCGTATATTACATTATTACATTACATTATTCGAAATGCATTCTATGTATTTTGGGGTGGTACGGTATGCACGATACTCTACAGTATGTTTTACTATGCCTAGATTCGTAAACATGGCCATAGTTAGCGTGGAGTGGGTGTGATGTATTCTTATAGGTTCTGTATCGATCCCCCTATTCCTGACCCTGTTCTGGTTAACAAGTTAACTAGCAGCCATCCCATGATGCAGAAACCGTTATCTGATTAAGCCACACTACGGCACAGGAACGTGTTATCTGATTAGGTCATAACGCTTGCCATCTAACTAGACAAGCGATATTCCTCCAGCCCCTGATAAGGCATACGGAGTTCTCAAAACAAATCAAACCTATGACAACCTGGGAAAAACCCTGCGGCCATTGTTTTGATTTCATCGAGAACTTCAGCAAAAGAATGTGCTAACGACCAAGTCGTATGACATCCTTATTGACGTATCTATGTCCATCCTTACGTCAATCTCGGCACCTTACAGGTATAAATATTACCGGTATTGCCTTAAGCAAACACACGCGGTGGTGACGAGATCGGAGCAGCCAGACTTGCCGAAGCCCAGAGCAGAGCAGACCCCGCTGGCGCAGCCCCGCCTTCCTGACGCGCTAAGAACGAGATGCTGCTTTCTCCTGCCGAGAAATCCAGCTCCGGCGCTTCCGGGTAGCCCTCGCAGGCAGCCTGGAATATCGAGACCAGAGACGAGAGATACCATCCCTCATTCATCCTAGATTCAAGGTACAGAACTGAATAACCCCTTACAGAGAATTCTTGAGTCAGTCACTTGGCAAAACAAACGTAACTTAAACTGCTACTTTCTATTCCCGCCCACGTATTAGGCTTAGGTCAGGTACACCGGGGTAGGCGTAGTTAGAAACACCAGTTGAGTACGATTAGTCAAATGTATATGTGTATGTATCTATTTTATCCATTTTAAACCACCTTATGGCTTAGAAACCATATAAATGTTTTTACAGTATTATTTTATACTTCTGCTTTTATTGTATGCACTTTACTTAACCATAAGTATTGCGATAATATCGATCCATTTCTCTTGTATGAGAAAAGAGACTGATCAATAAATTACATCTTTTATTGAACACGCCCGTCTCTTCCTTTTCTCTACAATCTGGTGAGACTAAGAATGCACGTACTGACTGAGTAAAATAAGTTGTCTTTTGTTTTCACACGACTCTGGAGATACACTCTTGATTAGGGGAGAGCAAAGTTGTCATGTTCTATGGTTGTCAGAAACTAAATCCCTTCTTGTCTATCCAGGGAGGTTCAACTCCTCCTTGCCTATTCGAGAAAGTTTCTAGTGAACTCTGAGCTAGCTGGCAAACCCAAAACTTTAAGTCTAATATCGACAATAGAAGACCTAGTTAACGTCTGGTCTAGGCCTATACTATTGAAGGTATTATTCCAATGCGCAGAGCCTATTGGGATAATAGGAACTACACTACAAGCAGGATAATCGTTCTCCTAGCCCCGTGGTTAAGATTATATTTAATATACTGTTGAGGTTTCTTAAATTCAAAAGATTCTGCAACATTTTTATAGAGGGGCAGTTTAAGACAGTGCTGGGAGTCAAGGTCAAAGCTAAGTCTTGGCGAAAATTGCTTTAAAAAGAGTTTCAGGTGGGCTGTCCAGGATAATAACAAATTAGTGTTAGTCTCTGAGAGTTTATAAGCCGTTAAAATGTTTCTTGAGAATACGTACTTTGATGATTCATGGTCGAATGTTTCTATTTTAAGCAAGGCTCGAAGCGTTCCTTCCTCTGCATGTAGGAGATTGTATGCCCATCTGATTACATTGGCAATTCCTCGGGCATAAGCACTAGTTAGTTAATACTCTAGGCGTAGAGCTTGTACTGGTACTGCCTGGGACAACCTCGTTAGTTTGCGTAGAATCTTTCCTTCTCTTAGATCTAAAAAGTTCCATTGACTTATTGATATGTATTCCAAAGCATATGACAGAACTGGTGGTATTTTAACGTTGTATACTTAAGCATGGAAAAGAAGTGCCTTTGTCCAAAAGCGGCGTACAGCCTAGACAGTGCTCCCACGTGCATATCCGACTACCGGATCAGATTCAAAGTATGAGGCCTATTCGGTAAAGAGTTAGTAAAAATTCGACCTAGATAAGTATATTCGTTTGCGACTTCGCCCTTTTTTCTCCTAGGGACCAGTGATAATTAGTACACTTTTTCGTTCCTGAAAACGGGGCTATTTTTGTTTTCGCAATGTTTGGAATTAGAAAGTTTTCCTCCGAGTATTTGTGGAGTGCCTGAAGGTTTCTTTGCAGGCCAAATGGGGTTAGATCTAATATAATGACATCGTCTGCATATAACATTGTGTGTGTTTTGAGGGAGGCGATTTTTGGTGGAAAATTACTTATCTCCTGGAAACGCTGAGGTAGATCACTAAGGTACAGGGAAAACAGTAGGGGAGCAAGGAGACATCCTTGCCTTAAGCCATTTGGAGTCGAGATAGAACTAGTGAGACCCTTTTCCCGTCCCATTTGAACCTGCCACCAAGTTTTTGTGTGTACCTTTCAGTACAACATAATTATATGCTACATAATTACACTGCACTCAATGCAACATACGCTCCAAATACCACTTCCTCGGGCATAAGCACTAGTTAGTTAATACTCTAGGCGTAGAGCTTGTACTGGTACTGCCTGGGACAACCTCGTTAGTTTGCGTAGAATCTTTCCTTCTCTTAGATCTAAAAAGTTCCATTGACTTATTGATATGTATTCCAAAGCATATGACAGAACTGGTGGTATTTTAACGTTGTATACTTAAGCATGGAAAAGAAGTGCCTTTGTCCAAAAGCGGCGTACAGCCTAGACAGTGCTCCCACGTGCATATCCGACTACCGGATCAGATTCAAAGTATGAGGCCTATTCGGTAAAGAGTTAGTAAAAATTCGACCTAGATAAGTATATTCGTTTGCGACTTCGCCCTTTTTTCTCCTAGGGACCAGTGATAATTAGTACACTTTTTCGTTCCTGAAAACGGGGCTATTTTTGTTTTCGCAATGTTTGGAATTAGAAAGTTTTCCTCCGAGTATTTGTGGAGTGCCTGAAGGTTTCTTTGCAGGCCAAATGGGGTTAGATCTAATATAATGACATCGTCTGCATATAACATTGTGTGTGTTTTGAGGGAGGCGATTTTTGGTGGAAAATTACTTATCTCCTGGAAACGCTGAGGTAGATCACTAAGGTACAGGGAAAACAGTAGGGGAGCAAGGAGACATCCTTGCCTTAAGCCATTTGGAGTCGAGATAGAACTAGTGAGACCCTTTTCCCGTCCCATTTGAACCTGCCACCAAGTTTTTGTGTGTACCTTTCAGTACAACATAATTATATGCTACATAATTACACTGCACTCAATGCAACATACGCTCCAAATACCACTCAGTGCCACATAATTACACGCCACATAATTACACTGCGCTCAACGCAACATACACTCCAAATACCACTCAGTGCCACATAGTTACATGCCACATAATTAAACTGCACTCAATGCAACATACACTCCAAAGACCACTCAATCCCACATAATTACACGCCACACAATTACACTCTACTGAATACAACATACACTTCTCATAATACCACTCAGTGCCACATAATTATATGCTACATAATTTCACAGTGCTCAACGCAAAATACACTCCAAATACCACTCAGAGCCACATAGTTACATGCCACATAATTACACTGCACTCAATGCAACATACACTCCAAATACCATTCAGTGCCCCATAACTACACGCCACATAATTACACTGCGCACAACTCAACATACACTCCAAATACCACTCAGTGCCACATAGTTACATGCCACATAATTAAACTGCACTCAATGCAACATACACTCCAAAAACCACTCAGTGCCCCATAATTAAATGCTACAAAATTGCACTGCACTCAATGCAACATTCACTCCAAACAATACCGCTCAGTTCAACATAATTACATGCCACACAATTACACTCTACTGAGTACAACATACACTCCACACAATACCACTCAGTGCCACATAATTATATGCTTCATAATTACACTGCACTCAATGCAACATACACTCCAAATACCACTCAGTGCCACTTAATTACATGCCACATAATTACATTGCACTCAATGCAACATACACTCCAAATATCACTCAGTGCCACATAATCACAGGCCACATAATTACACTGCACTCAATGCAACATTCACTCCGAATACCACTCAGTGCCAGATAATTACCCGCCACTTAATTACACTGCACTCAATGCAACATACACTCCAAATACCACTCAATGCCACATAATTACACGCCACACAATTACACTCTACTGAATACAACATACACTCCTCATAATACCACTCAGTGCCACATAATTATATGCTACATAACTACACTGCGTTCAACGCAACATACACTCCAAATTCCATTCAGTGCCACATAATTATACGCCACATAATTACACTGCACTCAATGCAACATACACTCCAAATACCACTCAATGGCACATAATTACATGCCACATAATTACATTCTACTGAATGCAACACACACTCCACACAATAGCACTCAGTGCCACATAATTATATGCTACATAATTACACTGCACTCAACGTAACATACACTCCAAACAATACCACTGAGTGACACATAATTACACGCCACCTAATTACACTGCACTCAATGCAACATACACTCCAAAGACCACTCAGTGCCACATAATTACACACCATATAATTACACTGCACTCAATGCAGCATACACTCCAAATACCACTGAGTGCCACACAATCACACGCCACATAATTACACTGCACTCAATCCAACATACACTCCAAATACCACTCAGTGCCACATAATTACAAGCCACATAATTACACTGCACTCAATGCAACATATACTCCAAATACCACTCAGTGCCACATAAATACACGCCTCATAATTACACTGCACTCAATGCAACATACACTCCAAATACCACTCAGTGCCACATAATTACACGCCACATGACTACACTGCACTCAATGCGACATACACTCCAAATACCACTCAGTGCCACATAATTACACACCACATAATTACACTGCACTCAATGCAACATACACTCCAAATACCACTCAGTGCCCCATAATTATATGCTACAAAATTGCACTGCACTCAATGCAACATACACTCCAAACAATACCACTCAGTGCAACATAATTACATGCCACACAATTACACTCTACTGAGTACAACATACACTCCACACAATACCACTCAGGGCCACATAATTATATGCTTCATAATTACACTGCACTCAACGCAACATACACTCCAAATACCACTCATTGCCACATAATTACATGCCACATAATTACACTGCACACAATGCAACATACACTCCAAATACCACTCAGTGCCACATAATTACAGGCCACATAATTACACTGCACTCAATGCAACATTCACTCCGAATACCACTCAGTGCCAGATAATTACACGCCACATAATTACACTGCACTCAATGCAACATACACTCCAAATACCACTCAGTGCCATATAGTTATATGCAACATAATTACACTGCACTCAATGCAACACACACTCCAAACAATACCACTCAGTGCCACATAATTACACACCACACAATTACACCCCACTGAATACCACATACACTCAACACAATACCACTCAGGGCCACATAATTAATGGCTACATAATTACACTGTGCTCAACGCAACATGATTGATTGATTGATTGATTTAAAACTTATATAGCACTTACTGTCACCCCACGGGTATCCTGGCGCTTTCGACTAAAACTGAATCCCGATTAAAAAGGTTACATCAGCCCTTGCCTAAATAGAGGATTCCAACTAGGCTTTGGGGAAGAGCCAGGTCTTCAGGTTCCTGCGAAATTCTAGCAGGGCGCTAATCTGTCTAAGGCTCTGGGGAAGTCCGTTCCACAGCCTAGCGCCAACTACGCTAAATGCTCTACCTCCTAGCCTGGCCCGTTTGAACCTAGGCACTGTGAGTAGGGCGGCACCAGATGATCACAGCTGCCTGGGGGGTTGATACCTAGAGAACCTTTCCTGCATAGGGACTGGCCATATCTCATGTATCGCTTTAAAAACCAGGCACAGGGACTTGAAGCGAATATGTTCCGTCACCGGTAGCCAGTGCAGCTCCCTCAATGCCAATGCTGTTGAGGAGCGACGTTGCCAGCCAAGGGCAAGTTTAGCTGCCACAGACTGGATTCTTTGGAGCCCTTGTAGAATAGATAAGGGTGCTCCTAGATATAATGAATTGCAGTCATCCAGCCTGCTAACCACTATTCTGCTAACTACCAGTGGGCGAGCCTCTTTAGGCAGCAGGGGCAGAATTTTACGCAGCATACGTAACAACGCAAAGCAGACATTGGCGGTCTTATTAGCCTGTGATTCCAACTGGAGGTCCTTGTCAATCAGCACACCCAGGTTAGTTACTTTGCTCACCGGAATCAGTGGTTCCTCCTCTGGGGTCAGCCTAAATTCAGATGGAAATTGTCTAGGTGGCCTACCCGAGGAGCAGTAAACCACCTCGGTCTTTCCTGCGTTAAACTGTAGGGAATTCCTACTAAGCCAATCGGCTGTCTTCCGCATGCATTCCTGGAACAGATCAAGGGATACAGCATTGGCACCCTCCAAGGAGAATGCCAATTGTGTATCGTCCGCGTAATTAACTGTGCAGACTCCAGCAGATTTTATAATGGGGAGCAAGGGCTGCAGATAAATATTAAATAAGATGGGACTAATTGCAGACCCTTGCGGTACCCCATGGGTGACTGATGTTTTCCTGGCAGTGAACGGAGCCAGTGTTACCACCTGATGACGTCCTGCCAGGTAGGATTTTAGCCATTGCAGTGCCTGCCCCCCACTCCCAAATTCTGCAGTCTTTCCAGCAGGATCAGATGGTTCACCGTGTTGAATGCGGCCGACATATTGAGAAGCACTAGCACCGTCGCATTCCCGTTGTCGGCACGCATCCGCAGGTTGTCCAGCATAGTGACCAGAGCCGTCTCCATTCCGTGACCGGGGCGGAAGCCGAACTGGTCTTTATCAAGCAAGGACTTCTCCTCCAGAAAGCACGACAGTTCCCTACTGACTGTTTTCTCCAGAATCTTCACTGGGTAAGGTAGGAGCGAGATGGGTCTAAAATTGGCCGGTACCGAAGGATCCAGGGAAGGCTTTTTAATCAGAGGAGTCACCGTAGCCAGTTTCCATTCCTCTGGGACCTCTCCTTTCTCCAGGGACTGATTACAAATCTGTCTCAGCCAAGGGAGCGTGTCCTGGCCAGATGACTTCCATATTCTGGAAGGGAAGGCGTCATTTGGAGAGCCTGAGGATACACTCTCTACCAGAGTATCAAAAGCTTCTTTTGACAGAGTTTGGAATTTATTCAGGGGGACTGGTTGCAATTGAGCTTCCGCTCCCATCTGTACCGAGATAAGTTCGTCCGCCGTATTGTTAACAGTGAGACTGTCCACGATCTTAGTAATTTTGTCTTGGAAATGTGAGACAATCGCATCACAAAGTTCTTGTGATGCTGCCACTTTATTGTCCAGACATTTATGGGCGGACAATGTTCTAATGATTTCGAAGAGGGCTTTTGTCCCGTTAGCTGCATGGGTAATTGAGCTAGCGTAAAAGTCAGCCTTAGCCTTAAGGATACTTTCCTCATAATGCGACTGTCTCCGTCTTAGTTCCGCTTTATCTTCCTCCCCATACCCGTTCCTCCACTTCCTTTCCGCCTTCTTACGAAGTAGCCGGAGCTGTTTCAGCTCCTCATTGAACCAGGGCGCCGAAGCCTTCCTCTTATTTTTTATCCTCTTCATAGGGATTACCTGATCTAAGATGGCAGAAATGTGGTTTGTATAAATTGAATAGTTCTCTTCTACCGATATCATGGGGTCGAAGTGCATGTCCTCCGGGTCAAAAACTGGGGATCTACAATGGTCCAGCTTCGCCCATTCCCTGCCTATTCTATAGGACCTGTGCTGATCTTCTCTGTCCTTAGTGTGCATCGTCCTGATGCTAAACAGAACTAGGTGGTGGTCTGACCAGCTCTGAGGTATTACATCTAGTAACCTTGTTGTAGCTTGATTAGAAAATAGCAAATCGAGGACGTGCCCCCCCTCATGTGTCGGGCCATCCACCATCTGAGTGAGATCCAGATTGGTAGAGGTATGTCTTAAATCCCGTAGGTGGTTATTAGCCTTCCCATCCTCCCAGAGATTAAAGTCTCCAAGAATAATCATTCTGGAGTGAGCCAGCGTAAAATTTGTGATAACATCAAAGAGACTCTGATAGTCTGTAAAGCCCCCCGGGGGCCTATAGCATAGGAGTCTGGTAAATAAATTACCGCTAGAGGAGTGAAGTGCGAACCCCATCATTGCTATGCCCTCCACTTCATTAGTTAGTATGAGTCTAAAATCCAGCTCTTCCTTAAAAATTACTCCCACTCCTCCCCCTCTGCCCTTGGTTGTAGGCTTATGTAGAATTTTATAGCCACTAGGGCAGGCAAATCCTAGGACTGTAGTGGACTCTGAATTCAGCCATGTTTCTGTTAGGAATAATATATCAAGGCGCAAGTCCTCAATCAGATCAGAAACCTCTACGGCATATTTTACAATTGATCGGCTATTAATCAGCCCTCCCCTAAGAGTCTTCTCCTCATCTTCCACCGCAGGCCCAGTCCTAACTAACTCCAGCAGACGGTCTCTATCATATTGTATCCGCCTCTGATCTACTCCCTGTCGGGCAGTGAATCCTGCGCCGTGCGCCTCCGAGGCGCGGACGGGCGCAGGCGGGCTTGCCTCTGGCGCGCCTGCTGTGCACTTGCATTCCCCCTTTTTTATCTGCTGGGCCGTGTACTCCGCCGAGCAGCACCGACTAGAGTGCCTCCCAAAATGGCGCCTGCCGATGGTCGTGCTCCTGTCTCTCCCTCACTCAAGCTTTCAGTTCACGCTAAAATAGCGTGTAAATGGTATATTTCTTTTAGTGTGCAAGTAAGCGGGTACAACCACAATCAATCCACAATACAATTCGCAATATCACATATTACAAAAAACAGAGATTTTCTAAAAGTGCAAATTACTTCTTTATTTTTAAAACGATGTGCCCTGCGAGATCGTGCTGCAGTTCAAGTCTAGGGCTGCGCGCTCGCTTTTCCCCCTCTATATCTTCTGGGCCGTGTACTCCGCCTAGCAGCACCGGCTAGAGCGCCTCCCAAAATGGCGCCTGCCGATGGTCGTGCTCCTGTCTCTCCCTCACTCAAGATGGCGCGGTATCTACCGAAAGCTTTCAGTTCACGCTAAAATAGCGTGTAAATGGTATATTTCTTTTAGTGTGCAAGTAAGCGGGTACAACCACAATCAATCCACAATACAATTCGCAATATCACATATTATAAAAAACGGCGATTTTCTAAAAGTGCAAATTACTTCTTTATTTTTAAAACGATGTGCCCTGCGAGATCGTGCTGCAGTTCAAGTCTCAACATACACTCCAAATACCACTCAGTGCCACATAATTACACGCCACATGATTACACTGCACTCAATGCAACATACACTCCAAATACCACTCAGTGCCACATAGTTACATGCCACATAATTACACTGCACTCAATGCAACATACACTCTAAATACCATTCAGTGCCACATAATTACACGCCACATAATTACACACTACTAAATGCAACACACACTCCACACAATACCTTTCAGTGCAACATAATTATATGCTACATAATTACACTGCACTCAATGCAACATACACTCCAAATACCACTCAGTGCCACATAATTATATGCTACATATTTACACTGCGCTCAACGCAACATACACTGCAAATACCATTCAGTGCCACATAGTTACATGCCACATAATTACACTGCACTCAATGCAACATACACTCCAAATACCACTCAGTGCCACATAATTACACGGCACATAATTACACTGCACTCAATGCAACATACACTCCAAATACCACTCAATGCCACATAATTACACGCCACACAATTACACTCTACTGAATACAACATACACTCCTCATAATACCACTCAGTGCCACATAATTATATGCTACATAACTACACTGCGCTCAATGCAACATACACTCCAAATACCACTCAGTGCCACATAGTTACATGCCACATAATTACACTCCACTCTATTGCCTCCAATCCCGGATCCAACACCGCCGACAGCGAGAGCCTGCGTGGGACAGCTCGTGCCTCCATCCTGGTCGTCGAAGACACCTCCTGATCCACGTGGCTGCAGAGTCAAGTGTCCACTCTTCACCTGATCGCGACGACGACATCTGGTTCCTTCCTGGTTCCACTCCAGTCACTGGCTAGTGACTGTGAACATTGTCCCCTCTGCTTTCAGGTCTCCTTCTTCAACAATCCACCCTTGGATTGCACCGGACATCTTCCTCCTGGTCGCCTGCAGCATCTTTTCTTTCAGGCTCCATAGACTTCAACGCGAGAACCCGACGCACTTTGACACCTATGCACCCGCAGCCCGTGGGTGAGGTAACGAGAGCATTTCGGTGCTCAAGGGTAGTTTAACTGTCCTAGTGTCCAGTTCCACAGTCGTTGTTGTTCTAACTAGTCAGGATTGTCCGTACTCACCTTTTCTTTGAACTGTACTGTCCATAGACGTTGTTACGCATCTCGCCTGTGAGTTCACACTCTGCACACGCGTTCCGTGGGCATCCTATTACTTACCTGAAGTTAGTGTAGCGTGGTCCCATCGATCCTACAGCCTCTGGACAGCTCCATTCCTCTTATTGACTTTCACATTCCACTTACTTAGTATATGGTTTGTCGTGCCCCTAGGGCACCATTGTAAATTTGTGCAACTTATCGTATTTTTCGTAAGAGATTGTCATGTGCTTAGCCCTCTGACCTCATAAAGAGTTCAGAGGTGTTGTTATTAATAAATATACAGTTTATTCATAACAACCTGTGTGGTGTCCTTTCACTTGGTATTCAAGGGGTTATATTGTGGTAAAACAGCTGGCTTCACATGCCAAAAGAGTTTAGCCTTAGACTGCTTTGTCCATGCTACCATTAGGATAGCTGGTCTATAAGGTTGACTTACAACCAATCACCATAAGGGTTGTTTGGACTGATACAAGGTGATCACTAGAACTAGTGAGCATCATATATCAGGCCAACTTCTCACATTGGTGTGCAGCGGTTGGGATTTGAGCTTGCTGTTGTTCTTACCAAATATAATCTTGAAATATCATTTGAAAGATCACATAAGGTGCCTAGGTACATATAACAAGCTTAGAAATACTCTGAGTTCTACTGAACCAGCTGTTGTAGTAGAAAGGGTCTAGCACACCCTGACTACAACTCTTAGCAAAGGATCAGAGGGAAAACCCATAGTGTAGGTAAGTGCATCACTTACACCTCACTAGAAGCATGTCTACCCATGGAGAGTCTTCAGAGACTCCCCTAGTGGTTAGTGCCCCTCCACAGGTCCTTTCCAGATATGCAGGCCTCAGTTTCCAGGAGATGAGACAATTGTGTACCTCCAGGAAATTGAAACAGGGTTCTAACCCTACCACTCATTTTCTGTTAGGTCTCTTAGAGACATATGATGCCAGAAGGGTTACCAACACAGACCCCTCTAATCCAGATAGGAGCATGCCAGCCTTAGAAGGTACTCGTGGTGATCCAGATCTCCCTGAAACAGAAGATGTAGAAGAGGAGGAGGAAGATGAGGAACCATCTGGGGATGAGGCAGACAATGACCCTGAGGTAGTCAGCAGACTAACCAGGGCCAACTTAGACCTACATAGGGAAAGATCTGGGGGACCCCCAGTACTGACCCTGAGCAGGCCTAACCTTGGAGTTAGAAGAGATAGGTCTCATTCTAGGGACTCCAATGCATCTGTACACTCTCATGCCTCTGCTCAGAGGAGAAGGACTTCCCCTCAGAGGAGGAGAGAGCATGAAGCAAGGATGAGACAGGCTAATCTGAGGATCCAGAGGGAAGAACTTGCCCTTGCCAAAGAGAAGCTTGCCTTTGCTAGAGAGCAACAGTTGAGTGGGGTAGTCCCCACTGGTGGCAGCAATATCCCTAGGGATAGAGACAGGAGTTTTGATAATAGACACCTGAGTAAAATAGTGCCCTCCTATAAGACAGGAGATGATATCCACAAGTGGATGACTGCTTTGGAGAGAGCCTGCAAAGTACAGCAGGTACCCCAGAGTCAGTGGGCAGCTATATTGTGGCTCTCCTTTGAAGGTAAAGGTAGAGACAAGCTCCTCACTGTTAGAGATGATGATGCTAATGATTACCAAGTCTTGAAAACTGCACTGATTGATGGGTTTGGCTTAACCACTGAACAGTACAGGTTGATGTTCAGGGATACCCAGAAAACTCAGACTCAAGATTGGACTGACTTTGTTGATTGTGCCACTAAGGCTTTGGAAGGCTGGCTACTGGGAAGTAAGGTTACTGATTACAAAGGATTGTATAATCTAATTATGAGAGAGCAAGTCTTAAATAATTGTCAGAACCAGTTATTACACCAGCACCTGGTAGACTCTGATCTGACCTCTCCACAAGAATTGGGTAAGAGGGCAGACAAATGGGTCAGAACCAGGATTAGGCCCAAGAACCAAGGTGGTGACCAAAAGAAGGAATCAACCAAGCCTCAAGAGAAGGGTGGGAATAAATCTACAGATCAAACCACATCAGGGCCCCAAAAATCCTCTGGGGGGGGTGGGTCCCAGAATCCTTCCAATACCCAGAAGAAACCTTATTGCTATACCTGCAAACAGGTAGGCCATTGGAAAACTGACAGCAGTTGCCCAAGGGCCAACAACAATAAGGAGAACATACCCCCAAGTAACACTCCCAAGCCTCCTGTTACTACTAGTAGTAATCCCCCAGGTGGTGGGAGTGCCCCCAAGCATTTGGGCGGATTTACTTTGGGAGTTCCTGGGGACTCTGGCCTAACCAGGTCCCCTAACTCAGATACTCTTGTCTGTGAGACTGGCATGGGGTTTGCCAACTTCACTGATTGTCCCAACACTTTGGGCAAATACAGACAGGAGCCCCTCATCAATGGTCTGAAAGTTGAGGCCTATAGAGACACAGGGGCTAGCATCACCATGGTGACTGAGAGCCTAGTCCCCTCAAGGCAACTTTTACCTGGTTTTCAATACACGGAAGGTGTTATAGGTCTTTCATGCAATCCAGACACACTAGGGGAATCTCAAAGGTATTCCACAACCAAGGCTGGAGTAACAGGATAAATAGAAGGATACAAAAGATGTGAAAAGTACCCATCAGCCCACTCAATAGTGGAGGCTCACCATTTGGGATTTTGAATGAAGATAATTGGTGTCCAAATAGCACTGCCTTCAGTGAATACTGAGGCTAGCATAGGACCCAAAGGTTGGACCTTCAACCTAAACAAATGACAGCACAAGTGGCTGAAAAGGGGCTTAGTTGCAGTGCTCAAAGATGTGAAAAAAGGAAAATAATCCAAGTGATTATAAAAATGCCTATCTTGACGTCAACAAGAAAACTTTATTGGGTATGCCCGTCAAGATGGTATGATTAAAAACAGAGTGACAATAGCCAGAAAGATGGTTAGCTATGTATCCGAGATGTTATCTGGTCAACATGTTTCAGCCTGTAAAGGCTTTCTTCAGGACCTACGTATCACTACTGCAACACTTACTTAGTAACGTGTGAAAAAAGAAAGAATAATCTTTTCATGGGTGGTGTATCCCCTCCTGTTAGAAAAAAGAAACATAAGATAATATTGCACAAAACAAAAATGCAAAGCGTAACTGAAGTCCCATACAGTGACAATCACACACGCATGGAATATTCACACTGTTCATAGTATTCTCACTTACCCAACTTTGTGGGATCAGGAGCCTCACCTCACCTGGCGACAGCTCAGGCTAAAGGAGGCCACGCACTAAAAAGAAATATTTACAAGATCAAAGTAAAAATATGTTCATCATATATGCAGTTATCTACCAGAACACCATCAGACTTCGGCAGTTGTTGGCCATGACCATTCTCTGCTCGTGAGAATGTATTGACCTAATGTATATCTGAGAATATTCTCACACCCATTGGGATTATATATAACCTGAATAGTGGTGTGTAGCCCTGCTGCTTATTCAAAAAACTGTTCTGTTTCTTATAGGTGACACACATAGCCAAAAGGTATAAATACTGTGTCATCTGTCGCATAACCTCACCACTTAGCAAGCAATCATGTATCTCTCCACAAGCCAAATGTTGGCCTTAGTTTGTTACAAAAACTAGCAACTGAGCAAGCAGTCATGTTTCTCACCACAAGCTTAAGGTTAGCCTCCAATTAGTCCTATCTAGGGTAGAGAGTATGTAAAAACTATATACAATACTCTGGCATGCTGAAGGAGGGAGTGTGTGTTCCTAAATCACAGACTCCCCACACACGAAGAAAGCATTAACATTCTAAACGTTTTGCCAAACGCCCCTGCAGCGCCTTCAGCCCCTCCAGAAAGGAAGAGACTCTCACCCATAGCAGCCCTGTCTGACCACCTACCTCTCCGTCGTTGCCTCTGGCTTAAACTGAGCCGAGGGGGAGGTGGTGTGTCAGCAGAGCCTGCACGGACATAAAGGTATGTGGCGGACCAGAGAGAGACCCACTTGCTATCTACTCTCCTATTGGATCACGCCCGCACACTAGTTCCACCAATCACAGCAGGTCTCCGCCCGCGCCGGCTGCTACACCGTACGCGATGCAGAAAACATGCTCTTCATCAGGGCGGACCATGTAGAGAGCTTGCATCCAAAGTGTGCCTATTGGTTTCTAGTCTAACAACCGGAAGCATTAAAACACAATGTACACGTTTCCTGCGCACACAGCACACACCTCCACACCCTGTGGCCGACCCTCATTGGTCCAGGCCGATTTGCCCGGATGTTTTATAGAGGAAGCTGTAAAAAGTAAAATCCACGCCGCTAACTTGGCAGGCTGTCTCCGCAGTTGATAGAGACTTCTAATTGGTTCTCGTCCCGCTTGAGTGGACAAATATAAGCACTGCCTAGGACAGTGCTCGCGCTGACTCACAGATCAACGCGATGCCTAAAGAAGAAGAAGAATATCAAAGGTCAAATGCGTCAGGCCAACAGTTATATAAGTATACATCCAAATGATAGTTTACATGTTCTCCGACCACTCATAATATTTATATGTGGCCGAGTACACTTAAATGCCCATAGCGTGTGGACGTGAGTCACATCCTGTACTCTCCTCATGACAGTTTTACTTCAAATTAAGGCTACCTCCCACGATTAATTATAAATCCTGTCAGTCATGTCAGAAAACGTTTGCTGAAAACAATCATTCCGCATTACGCAATATACGTGTGGGCCAGCAGCCAGAAGAGGCATACCTAGAATGACAAAGTTATAGCGGTGACACAGGTGTGATTCACATACACCTGTGTGCTTATGGTGCTCACCTAGGTCTTGTTTCGTGAGGCTTAAACAGCTCATGACATGCCCCTCTACCAAAACCTCTATCCTGTGTAAGGGCAACACCGAATCAATGGAAGCTTATCAGAAAACCATATTCTCTGTGTAGCACAGTTGCTGTCACTACAACTGTAACCACGGAACATCGTCGTTCAATCCTACGGAGTCACACATCAACTTATGGACCCATCTCTGCTCTTTCCTCAATAGAAATTGGGACCTGTCCGTGACATGCTGGGGTATGTAAGGTTGTTCTAACACTACCCATTGGAGGTCATCAGGTTGGTGTCTAGCTGTAAGGAAATGTGTGGTCAGACGTGTCGCTTGCTTGCTACGCCTGATCGTGCTTTTATGCTCTTGTATCCGTAGCTTAACCTTCCTCGTCGTCATACCTATGTATCTTAAATTGCACGGGCAGGTAATTAGATAAATTACTCCCTCACTATTGCAATTAGTATGCCGTTTGAGTACCCAAGGTCTAGCTGTGCCAATGTCAACATGGAGAGTTTTCCTCGTTTGTGGGCAAACTGAGCAGTTCCCACAGGGATAGTGCCCTTGGACCGGAGGGAGATCCCACAGCGTAGCTATCGGGGTCTCTGGGGTCACTCGTGGTCTAGTGTGCACCAATTCATCTTTGAGGTTGTTCCCTCTCTTGAACGCAAACAGAGGCAAGGGTAAGTTCTCTCCGGTGCTGTTCAAGATACGCCATCTGTGTCGTATGATTTTCTGAATCCTCGATGATGAAGAATTGAAAGTCGTCACACACGCCAATCTGTCTAGAGGTGGTTTATTGACTGGAGGTGCTAAGAGGGCCTCACGGTTGTTGTTTTCTGCCCGTTTCTTGGATTTCTTAACCAAAGAAGCTGGATATTTTCGTGCAATCAATTTTGTCGACAGATCTTTAGCTTCAGATTGAAAGTCCACTTTGTCAGAACAGTTCCTGCGGACCCTCAGGAACTGCCCAAACGGGAGGTTCTCACGAAGAGAACGAGGATGATGGCTATCAAACCTCAAAAGCGAGTTGCGGGCCATTGGTTTCCGATAAAGGGTGCTGGCTAAGTGGCCATCTTTTGGGAAGATCCACAGATCCAGGAAAGACAGTGCTGTTTTGCTGTAGTCCAAAGTGAACCTTAAATAAGGATTCTGACTATTAAGCCAGTCTTTAAAACCCAGGAGCGATTGTTCATCACCACGCCACACCAGCAAGATGTCGTCTATGTACCTTTTCCACACCATCAATTTCTGATGGTGTGGATTGGTGATGGCAAGGACACAGTCAGTCTCAAATTGGTGTACATAAAGATTCGCCAGACTCGGCGCAAATTTACTCCCCATTGAGGTCCCTGACACTTGCAAGTACAGGTCTTTTTCAAAGGCAAAAAAATTCTGAGTCATAGCCAGCTTCGCCAATTCCATTATAAAAGGGATCGGTGTTATGGTGTCTGGTGCTGCATCCTCCAGGAGACGTCTTACTGTTTCAAGGGTGTCTAGCTGGGGTATACAAGTATACAAAGATTCCACATCTAGGGATACCAAGATGTCTCTCTCCGTGTCGAACTGCACCTCAGGTAGTAAACGCAGTACATCCTTTGTGTCCTGTAGGTATGATGGCATTTTCTTCACCAGTGGACTCAAAAACACGTCCACAAAAGAGGACAAGGGTTCAAGAAGAGACCCTATCCCAGAGATGATCGGACGTCCCAATGGAGGTCTGGTGGGTTTATGTATTTTAGGCAAGGTATAGAATGCCGGAATGACAGGAAACTTGGTCATTAAGAAAGCGGATTCGTGTGCTGTGATCCAGCCTTCACTGCTTGCTTCTTCCACTAGGCATTTGATCTCGTTTGTGAGCCTTAAGGTAGGGTTCTCGTCCAAAAGGGCATAAAACACGGTGTTGCTTAGTTGTCTCAGGCACTCAGTCCTATATGAAGTGGCATCCTGAACCACTATGGCACCCCCCTTGTCGGCTGGCTTTATAACGATATTAATGTCTTTTGACAAAGTTGTCAAAGCATGCCTCTCTACCTTGGATAGATTCTGGTAACAGTCATCTTTTGAAAAGTCAAGTGATTTCAAATCGTGTAGGACTGCTGCTTCGAAGGCACCCACTCTGGATGGTACTTGTTGAAGTAAGGGCATGAAGGTAGATTTAACCCTCAAGCCTGTGTTCCTATCAATAGTTGGATCCTCCGACTCTTTGTCTCTGAAGAGATGATATAGCCTGACAGTTCTAAAGAATCTCTCAATTTCTCCACGGATCTGAAAAGAGTCTCCATTGTTCGTCGGTACATAACCCAGGCCTCTGTTGAGTAATTTGTGCTCACACGTAGTGAGTGTCCGCGTGCTCAGGTTCACCACAAGGTCCTCTTTTGCATCTGTACATGATACGTCTGACCTCATTTGCTGCGATGTGCTGGGTCCTCCAGTTCGTCTGCCCACTGGACTTGGTTGCCTCTCCGCCTGCCCCGATTCCAGCCTCGACCCTGTCCTAAAAAAGCCTGGCTATCGAAGTACTGGGGCTGCATTGGATAGTGTGACATAGGGGGGGGGGAATTGGGGATAGCCCCACGGGGCTGGTGGCCACCATGGTCCCTGTTGATACATATTCCCTCGCCCACTATACCTACGATTGGCTCGTGCCTGGCGGCCCTTACTTCTCCATTGACTGGTGTTACCCTTCTCAGCATCAGAAGAATCGGAATCAGAAGAGGTAGCATAAGAAGAACCTGTTGTTTTTGGTTTACTTGAATCACTAGGGTTGTAATTTTCGCTAGTGTAGGGATATATCTTCTCATGTGAGAATTTTTCAAGATCTTTCTTAAACTTCTCTATCTTCGCAAAGAATATTGTATCTCTATACTCTTTGTTAGCCTTGTTTGAGTCTTCCTGTTGTTTCTCAAACTTCTTGGTGGTGAGAGTAGTCTTAATCTGTCCTTCTAGGACCTGTATCTCGATTAGAATGGCATCCGCTATCCTCTTGGCTGTCGTGATAATCAAAATTAGCCAGTCCCTAGTACAACGCCACGCTATCAATGACCAGTCCTTGACGAAGGCTTTATCCGTCAGGAAAAGCCTTGGAGCGTTGGTCACTATTAGACCCGTGGGTGCGCATTTACCGTGTAAATACTCTGCCATGATCTGTCCGTGCACAGATGTACGGGAGAGGCTCTTCTTAAGATTGAGTACTGTCTCCCAATCTCCTACGACTGTCGGGGTTGTGGTTGGTATCTGATCCAGCATGCTGGGATTCTCACTCAAAATGGATGTTAAAATATCATCATCATAACCTAGGCCACCGAAGTCTGCCATGGTGATACTGGAAAGGAATAAACTGCAAGGCAGAATTGGAATGCCAATCGCCTCAATGAACAAAGAAAAATAAACCAGAAAAGAAAGAAAAACGCTATCAAGGCCCGCAGCCAAGGCTGCACAAAATTACACAGAACTACAGAGTTCTATAACACCTTCCGTGTATTGAATATGTTTAGTTGGGGGACAAGGTGTATGTAGGTCTATAACAATAATTCCCCTTGGGCCCTACTCTACTCTGTAGTTCTGTGTAATTTTGTGCAGCCTTGGCTGCGGGCCTTGATAGCGTTTTTCTTTCTTTTCTGGTTTATTTTTCTTTGTTCATTGAGGCGATTGGCATTCCAATTCTGCCTTGCAGTTTATTCCTTTCCAGTATCACCATGGCAGACTTCGGTGGCCTAGGTTATGATGATGATATTTTAACATCCATTTTGAGTGAGAATCCCAGCATGCTGGATCAGATACCAACCACAACCCCGACAGTCGTAGGAGATTGGGAGACAGTACTCAATCTTAAGAAGAGCCTCTCCCGTACATCTGTGCAGGGACAGATCATGGCAGAGTATTTACACGGTAAATGCGCACCCACGGGTCTAATAGTGACCAACGCTCCAAGGCTTTTCCTGACGGATAAAGCCTTCGTCAAGGACTGGTCATTGATAGCGTGGCGTTGTACTAGGGACTGGCTAATTTTGATTATCACGACAGCCAAGAGGATAGCGGATGCCATTCTAATCGAGATACAGGTCCTAGAAGGACAGATTAAGACTACTCTCACCACCAAGAAGTTTGAGAAACAACAGGAAGACTCAAACAAGGCTAACAAAGAGTATAGAGATCCAATATTCTTTGCGAAGATAGAGAAGTTTAAGAAAGATCTTGAAAAATTCTCACATGAGAAGATATATCCCTACACTAGCGAAAATTACAACCCTAGTGATTCAAGTAAACCAAAAACAACAGGCTTGAGGGTTAAATCTACCTTCATGCCCTTACTTCAACAAGTACCATCCAGAGTGGGTGCCTTCGAAGCAGCAGTCCTACACGATTTGAAATCACTTGACTTTTCAAAAGATGACTGTTACCAGAATCTATCCAAGGTAGAGAGGCATGCTTTGACAACTTTGTCAAAAGACATTAATATCGTTATAAAGCCAGCCGACAAGGGGGGTGCCATAGTGGTTCAGGATGCCACTTCATATAGGACTGAGTGCCTGAGACAACTAAGCAACACCGTGTTTTATGCCCTTTTGGACGAGAACCCTACCTTAAGGCTCACAAACGAGATCAAATGCCTAGTGGAAGAAGCAAGCAGTGAAGGCTGGATCACAGCACACGAATCCGCTTTCTTAATGACCAAGTTTCCTGTCATTCCGGCATTCTATACCTTGCCTAAAATACATAAACCCACCAGACCTCCATTGGGACGTCCGATCATCTCTGGGATAGGGTCTCTTCTTGAACCCTTGTCCTCTTTTGTGGACGTGTTTTTGAGTCCACTGGTGAAGAAAATGCCATCATACCTACAGGACACAAAGGATGTACTGCGTTTACTACCTGAGGTGCAGTTCGACACGGAGAGAGACATCTTGGTATCCCTAGACGTGGAATCTTTGTATACTTGTATACCCCAGCTAGACACCCTTGAAACAGTAAGACGTCTCCTGGAGGATGCAGCACCAGACACCATAACACCGATCCCTTTTATAATGGAATTGGCGAAGCTGGCTATGACTCAGAATTTTTTTGCCTTTGAAAAAGACCTGTACTTGCAAGTGTCAGGGACCTCAATGGGGAGTAAATTTGCGCCGAGTCTGGCGAATCTTTATGTACACCAATTTGAGACTGACTGTGTCCTTGCCATCACCAATCCACACCATCAGAAATTGATGGTGTGGAAAAGGTACATAGACGACATCTTGCTGGTGTGGCGTGGTGATGAACAATCGCTCCTGGGTTTTAAAGACTGGCTTAATAGTCAGAATCCTTATTTAAGGTTCACTTTGGACTACAGCAAAACAGCACTGTCTTTCCTGGATCTGTGGATCTTCCCAAAAGATGGCCACTTAGCCAGCACCCTTTATCGGAAACCAATGGCCCGCAACTCGCTTTTGAGGTTTGATAGCCATCATCCTCGTTCTCTTCGTGAGAACCTCCCGTTTGGGCAGTTCCTGAGGGTCCGCAGGAACTGTTCTGACAAAGTGGACTTTCAATCTGAAGCTAAAGATCTGTCGACAAAATTGATTGCACGAAAATATCCAGCTTCTTTGGTTAAGAAATCCAAGAAACGGGCAGAAAACAACAACCGTGAGGCCCTCTTAGCACCTCCAGTCAATAAACCACCTCTAGACAGATTGGCGTGTGTGACGACTTTCAATTCTTCATCATCGAGGATTCAGAAAATCATACGACACAGATGGCGTATCTTGAACAGCACCGGAGAGAACTTACCCTTGCCTCTGTTTGCGTTCAAGAGAGGGAACAACCTCAAAGATGAATTGGTGCACACTAGACCACGAGTGACCCCAGAGACCCCGATAGCTACGCTGTGGGATCTCCCTCCGGTCCAAGGGCACTATCCCTGTGGGAACTGCTCAGTTTGCCCACAAACGAGGAAAACTCTCCATGTTGACATTGGCACAGCTAGACCTTGGGTACTCAAACGGCATACTAATTGCAATAGTGAGGGAGTAGTTTATCTAATTACCTGCCCGTGCAATTTAAGATACATAGGTATGACGACGAGGAAGGTTAAGCTACGGATACAAGAGCATAAAAGCACGATCAGGCGTAGCAAGCAAGCGACACGTCTGACCACACATTTCCTTACAGCTAGACACCAACCTGATGACCTCCAATGGGTAGTGTTAGAACAACCTTACATACCCCAGCATGTCACGGACAGGTCCCAATTTCTATTGAGGAAAGAGCAGAGATGGGTCCATAAGTTGATGTGTGACTCCGTAGGATTGAACGACGATGTTCCGTGGTTACAGTTGTAGTGACAGCAACTGTGCTACACAGAGAATATGGTTTTCTGATAAGCTTCCATTGATTCGGTGTTGCCCTTACACAGGATAGAGGTTTTGGTAGAGGGGCATGTCATGAGCTGTTTAAGCCTCACGAAACAAGACCTAGGTGAGCACCATAAGCACACAGGTGTATGTGAATCACACCTGTGTCACCGCTATAACTTTGTCATTCTAGGTATGCCTCTTCTGGCTGCTGGCCCACAAGTATATTGCATAATGCGGAATGATTGTTTTCAGCAAACGTTTTCTGACATGACTGACAGGATTTATAATTAATCGTGGGAGGTAGCCTTAATTTGAAGTAAAACTGTCATGAGGAGAGTACAGGATGTGACTCACGTCCACACGCTATGGGCATTTAAGTGTACTCGGCCACATATAAATATTATGAGTGGTCGGAGAACATGTAAACTATCATTTGGATGTATACTTATATAACTGTTGGCCTGACGCATTTGACCTTTGATATTCTTCTTCTTCTTTAGGCATCGCGTTGATCTGTGAGTCAGCGCGAGCACTGTCCTAGGCAGTGCTTATATTGGTCCACTCAAGCGGGACGAGAACCAATTAGAAGTCTCTATCAACTGCGGAGACAGCCTGCCAAGTTAGCGGCGTAGATTTTACTTTTTACAGCTTCCTCTATAAAACATCCGGGCAAATCGGCCTGGACCAATGAGGGTCGGCCACAGGGTGTGGAGGTGTGTGCTGTGTGCGCAGGAAACGTGTACATTGTGTTTTAATGCTTCCGGTTGTTAGACTAGAAACCAATAGGCACACTTTGGATGCAAGCTCTCTACATGGTCCGCCCTGATGAAGAGCATGTTTTCTGCATCGCGTACGGTGTAGCAGCCGGCGCGGGCGGAGACCTGCTGTGATTGGTGGAACTAGTGTGCGGGCGTGATCCAATAGGAGAGTAGATAGCAAGTGGGTCTCTCTCTGGTCCGCCACATACCTTTATGTCCGTGCAGGCTCTGCTGACACACCACCTCCCCCTCGGCTCAGTTTAAGCCAGAGGCAACGACGGAGAGGTAGGTGGTCAGACAGGGCTGCTATGGGTGAGAGTCTCTTCCTTTCTGGAGGGGCTGAAGGCGCTGCAGGGGCGTTTGGCAAAACGTTTAGAATGTTAATGCTTTCTTCGTGTGTGGGGAGTCTGTGATTTAGGAACACACACTCCCTCCTTCAGCATGCCAGAGTATTGTATATAGTTTTTACATACTCTCTACCCTAGATAGGACTAATTGGAGGCTAACCTTAAGCTTGTGGTGAGAAACATGACTGCTTGCTCAGTTGCTAGTTTTTGTAACAAACTAAGGCCAACATTTGGCTTGTGGAGAGATACATGATTGCTTGCTAAGTGGTGAGGTTATGCGACAGATGACACAGTATTTATACCTTTTGGCTATGTGTGTCACCTATAAGAAACAGAACAGTTTTTTGAATAAGCAGCAGGGCTACACACCACTATTCAGGTTATATATAATCCCAATGGGTGTGAGAATATTCTCAGATATACATTAGGTCAATACATTCTCACGAGCAGAGAATGGTCATGGCCAACAACTGCCGAAGTCTGATGGTGTTCTGGTAGATAACTGCATATATGATGAACATATTTTTACTTTGATCTTGTAAATATTTCTTTTTAGTGCGTGGCCTCCTTTAGCCTGAGCTGTCGCCAGGTGAGGTGAGGCTCCTGATCCCACAAAGTTGGGTAAGTGAGAATACTATGAACAGTGTGAATATTCCATGCGTGTGTGATTGTCACTGTATGGGACTTCAGTTACGCTTTGCATTTTTGTTTTGTGCAATATTATCTTATGTTTCTTTTTTCTAACAGGAGGGGATACACCACCCATGAAAAGATAATTCTTTCTTTTTTCACACGTTACTAAGTAAGTGTTGCAGTAGTGATACGTAGGTCCTGAAGAAAGCCTTTTACAGGCTGAAACATGTTGACCAGATAACATCTCGGATACATAGCTAACCATCTTTCTGGCTATTGTCACTCTGTTTTTAATCATACCATCTTGACGGGCATACCCAATAAAGGTTTCTTGTTGACGTCAAGATAGGCATTTTTATAATCACTTGGATTATTTTCCTTTTTTCACATCTTTGAGCACTGCAACTAAGCCCCTTTTCAGCCACTTGTGCTGTCATTTGTTTAGGTTGAAGGTCCAACCTTTGGGTCCTATGCTAGCCTCAGTATTCACTGAAGGCAGTGCTATTTGGACACCAATTATCTTCATTCAAAATCCCAAATGACGAGCCTCCACTATTGAGTGGGCTGATGGGTACTTTTCACATCTTTTGTATCCTTCTATTTATCCTGTTACTCCAGCCTTGGTTGTGGAATACCTTTGAGATTCCCCTAGTGTGTCTGGATTGCATGAAAGACCTATAACACCTTCCGTGTATTGAATATGTTTAGTTGGGGGACAAGGTGTATGTAGGTCTATAACAATAATTCCCCTTGGGCCCTACTCTACTCTGTAGTTCTGTGTAACTTTTACCTGGTGCCACTTATCAGGTGACAAACATTGATGGAGTGCGGAAAAATCATCCCATGGCAGTGGTAAATCTCAGCTGGGGAGGTGTCACTGGCACCAAGAGAGTGGCAGTGTCATCAAACTTGCCTGTAGATTGTCTACTGGGGAATGATTTAGAAATCTCAGCCTGGGCTGAGGTGGAACAAGAAACCCATTCCAAAATGGTAAATCTTCCTGAGCAGGTTAGGAGGGCTGTGCCAGTCTCAGTCCAATCTCAAATAGATTCCTTCCCTGAAAAAGTTAGCAGGGCTGTGATGGTAACAGCCCATACCCAAACTAAGTCCCTTCCTGAAAAGGTTGGTGGGGTTGTGATGGCCACAGCCCAAACTCAGACTGATAATAGTGTTGTGAAGCCTAAAACTATGGATCACTCCACTCAAACAGAGAGCACTGAGGAGGAAGAGAAATCTCCCTCCCACCAGACATTAGAAAAGGATCAGCCTCCTCGGGGAACTGATCTTACCCCTTGTAAAGAAACTGCCCCAGAGGTAGTCAGGCCTAGCCTGGCAGAACCCCTGATGTCAGTGGACCCTTCCAAGGTGGGATCCAGTCTGGAGCAGGTAACCTGCCCCTCTCTACCCTGCCTCAGTCAGCCCAGGGCTGTAGAGGTCAGGGAGGCCAGTGGTGGACCCCAAAGGGCCCCCAGTCCAAAAGAACTCCCCAATCAGCAGATTAAAGGCACTAAAGCTAGTAGTCCTAGCCAAGTGAAAATAAAACAAATTCCTGAGGGATCCCCCTTAAAATTAGTTAGGGACCTCCGACAGATGGACACTGTTGGGCACAGCCAAACCTGGGACCTAAGGGCCCCAAACCTGACCTGTCCCTCCAGTAAGCCAAACAGAGGGACCCAGCCTCCAGCTTTAGGTAGCCAGAGGTTGACCCTGAGAGCATACAACAACTCAGTCCTGGAAAGAAAGGCATATATGGTGGATAGAGATTGGAGGAAGTTGAGCCCAACATTAGTGGAGCCTCACTTCAGTACTCCACCCAAGCACCAGCCTTTTACTTTGCCAAAACACACCACAGGTAGAGATTCCCTATGGTGGAGACCCTCAGATACCCTTAGGGTGAGGGATTGCTTAGTGGACCATGAGATAGGGGGTAACCATGCCAGTGCATGCACCTCCTTATATGGCCAATCAGGCAATATAGGCTTACCTGGTCAAGGATAGCCTTATCTCCTTTCGTTTGGGGGGGGGGGTTATGTAGGAAGGTGGATATCTGACTATGGATACCCCCAACTCTTTGCCTGGTGTTTTGCTGTTTTTTTTACTTAGTTGGCCTGGGATCCGGCTATTCAGGACCCCAGGCTTCCTGATCTCTCTGTTAAAATGGATTCCATGTACCGTAGGTACATATCTAATTGGTACTGGGCCACCTTATCAGTCCCTGTACCCAGGGCATAGGTGTACCCAGGGCCTACCAGGGGCTGAAGCATGTATTATGCCACCCCTGGCTGGCCATCTAAATCTGACACAACTGGCTACATGACAGCTGGGGCAAGGTGGTGTAAACACCCTTTGCTGTAGATATAGTATACCTATATCTAACCCTAAAATGGACACATATATTCCTATCAGTCACTCCTATGGAAGGTGTTGGAAATGGGATCCCCGGCTGGCCAGGGCTTTCGCCAAAGTCAGTCAGAGACCACCACCCCCAAGTCAGGGCAAGGGAGTTACACACCAAGATAACCCCTGCTCACCCTCTAGGTAACGTGGCGCGAGCAGCAAGGCTAAACTTGGAGGCGATGTAGGCTAAGTATTTGCGCACGCACCCCAGCAACAACACCCAAAGGCCCACCACAAAGGAAACTCCACACAAGGTTATATAAAAAATAGCCTTTGTATTACACCAAAACACATTAGATAAAACACACACTTTACAATGTGCCAGAGGCACGGGCAGAATTTACAAGGGGATATTTACAAGACAGGGCCACCTGGACCACTGTCAGGAATCAGAAGTAGCACTTTCAGAAATAGCACTTAGAAGGTAAAATATAAATGTACTTTAGCACAAAATAGCACACAACCAGTAACTACTGGTAACAGGACCTCACTAGCACCACCTGTACTAGGGAGAAAACAACCACCTATGTATCACAATACCTGTAGGGGTGTAAGAGGAAAACACATGATGCAATGCATAACATTCATTCAGAGGTGTAAAGGAGGAAAACACATGATGCATCAACAATACATTCAGAGGTGTAAGAACAATTGCGCAAAATCACATTAGCAAAGAAATCACAATGCGCAGGGTGCATGTAGCACAACACTCAAAATGTCCCTCAGGCCAACTGGCCTCGAAAGGGGCGGAATGCCCTGAGTCTCAGTGTCAGGGAGGTCTGCGCAGGCAGCACAGACACAAAGCCTAAACGTGGCAACTGTCCACTAAGTGCTGGACAGTTGTAAATATGACTGAGCAACGTTGGAGCCAGGAGGGCTCAAGAACAAGGTGGGGAAGGAGCCTCTCAGGGGCTCGCCAAGCAAATCTGCAATTTAGAGCTTCAGCGCTCTAAACAAGGAACATGCCCCCAGCGAGTCTCTCAGGACTCTAAGCACCAAAAATGCGGCCACGTGGGAGTCCCTCACGGGGGACTCAGGAATCAATAATGCCCCCGGAGCCTCTTGGCTCCAACAAAGAAATGCCACACACGTTGGAGCGGCCCTCTGCCAATCGGGGCCGCTCGGGAAACAAGGAGGAATGGACAATGCCCCACGAGCCTCTGGGCTCGATCACACCGAGGACCTCGCTTGGTCCGCAAACGGAAGGGGAGGGGCGGCACCGACAGCGTGCCCCGACGCCCTCCTCCCTTCCTTCACTCACCGGCTGTCTGCTGGCGGGACGGCTCCTCTTCCTCGGGAGCCTCGTGGACACGGGAGCAGGCTTCCTCGGTCTCCTGCCTGGCCTCGTCGCACCGTCCTTCTGCCTGACTTCCGCCGGGGCCGCCAATGGCAGCGCGGCCCTGGGGGTCAGGAGGCGGGACTTCCGGGTCGCTCTAGGCAGCGGCCCGGCAACAGCTTTCAGGGCTCCCGGGCTGCGGCGGTGAACACGGGGCAATGCCGGGTGGGCACCGGCTTGAAATAAAATCCGCACAACGGGGCAATGCCGGGTGGCACCGGCCTTCAAATTAAAAATAAAGCGAGGTGGGCACTCGCTCGCTCCAAAAATCGGCAAATCGGCGCCAATGCCGGGTAGGCACCGGCAATATCGACAGAGCGCTCCCAAGCGCTCTGGGAGCACAGGATCAGCGCGCTCAGCGCTAGAAAGACAAGCAAAGCGCTATTGAGCGCTGGGGCACCAGGAAAGCGCTCCTAGCGCTATAAATCCAATACAAGCGCTTCCAGGCACAGCAAAAGCTCCAGCAAGGTCTGGAGGCAGGCAGAGGGGCAAGGCAGGGCCAGAGCCAGCACACTGGGTCTCCAGGCAGGGAGACAGTCCAAGTGGCGGTTCTCCTGGCCCCAGCAGCAGCAGCAGCCCCCTCTGGCAAGGATCCTAGAAGAGAACAAAATCTGTGGGGACACAGCCCCATTTTTATACAGTGCATTCCTTTGTCTGGGGGTGCAGAGTGGGGGCGGAACCAGTCGCAGCTGGTTCTGGAGTACTCTGTTTACCTCAACCACCCTCTCTATTCACTGGCAGGGCTTGGGTCATTAGACACACCACAGGGGGGCGGAGCCAGCATTGTGTGGGGAAAACCCAGCCCATCCAGGACACAGGTACACTCCTCCCACACATCACTCATGCTAATCTCCCACTCACCACCGGGCAGACCCATCCAGACTTCCTGGAGCCTGGCTCACCAGCCAGCTCCAGCCAATCACACGACAGGCATATTTTACATTAATATGCCAAGTCCTGGAAATGGCATTTCTACACATGCCACACTCACGCAACATACATCATTGCGAAGCATTCATTCCCACGAACTCGCACATACCAAATTCGGGCTTGCACTCCCCACGCATCAGGAACTACTAGGGACACAGACATTCCCCATGCATTCCTATGGGAGAGCAGGCCAGCCTAACTACATGCACGCACTTTACTCTGGGACACAGGGAAAAAGTGCGCACAGACCAGAAAATCATCAACACAGACCATTTATTAAAAGCAAAAAGATTAGGGGTGAACCTGCCATAAGGGCCAAGTCCAACACAACCCCCTACCAGCCAAAACGCAGGGTAGAACAATCACCACCGTGATGGACTTCCCTGCTTGGGGCGATAGAACACGGACGCGGGCCCGCAACTGCAGGGACACCCTCCTGTTCTACGCCACGGTGAACCCATGGGATTCCCTCTAAACACACTGTCTGGACCAACTGGGCTACCCCACTGGTACTCCCAAGTTGTCCGCGGCCAGGACCAGGCCCGGGGCCCCCCAGGTGCCACTGGTCCATGCCAATTCGCAGAGCGGGGGGTAGTAACCCCTGGCACATAGGAGCCATTTTCCACTCTTCCTGTCTGCAAGACAGGACTAGACTGCCACTGGTTCTCCAGCCTAAGGCCTACAACCTCGGGCGGACCAGGAGTCTCAGGGAAGGCTCTCCTCCCCTTACCTCTTCTTCTAGGGTTCCTCCTCCCTCTGCGAGGGGTACCCCTAGAACGCCATTCCAACCCAGGACTTATCCACTCAGGTTGCACCGGGGTCAGAGGTGGACTCTCCCACCCTCTGCACCCCCTTCCAGAGGTCTGCCCTCTCCCACCTGGAGAAGTTCCTCTGGAAGAAGAACCGGTCAGGACACTGGTTACAGTCGTCCTACCCTTCAGGTCAGGCTGATCCTGAACCTGGCCTTCCAACCTCTGGTCTACAACCTTCGGTGGAACAATTGCCTGGCACTCCAGGACTTCTGGGGACTTACACTCCATCCCCCTGAGGCTAACAAATGAGACATATGTTGTGTGACTGTCTGTCTGGCGCAGATCTCCCGCCCTCTGTCCACCTGACAGTGCGTGACGATCCCCCAGACCAGAAGTGGTGTTACCATGGTCACTACACGGGAACCTAGCCCAACTGGGTAGTCCCTGACCCACTGGTCCTTCCACTGGGGAACTCCCCCAATCACTCCTCACCCTGGACTCCTGTACCCTCCCTACCGGAGCGGTACTGCCAGACTCTAGAACCATAGGAGCTCTGGTTACAGACGCTCCAGGTCCTCTACTCACTAGGAGATCTTCCTCAAGTGGACTAACAGGACAGCCTAGGTCCCCAACCTGGTGTTCCCTACAGAAACCATCCAAGTCCTGAGGCAGGGCTTCGGGCGTCCGGGGAACCTCGGTCTCCCCCTCACTCCTGCTCCACTGAGCCAGGCAGTGAGCCCCTATACCCTCCTCGCTATCCTGGGACCTAGCTGGGCTACACTGAGCCTCCTCCACCACGCTGGGCTGGAAGATACCTGAACCACTATTTTGGAGTCACTCCCTAATGACTCTACAGAACCTTTAGCACTCTCCCAGCGCTCTGCTTCATCTGCAAGCTCACTTGGACTAAGGGATTCAGACTTCAACAGGTGCTGGCGCAACTCTGGACAAACAACATTGAGCAACTGCTCTTTGAGAAACATATTCAGTACTCCGTCTCTCTCATCATCCGAGCTAGCCTCCAGCCAATCCCACATTGCATCAGAACAGTCATCCATAAAAAAAACCCAACTCTGATGAGGCAGTTTCCTACTGCCCCTGAACTTCAACCTTAACTCCTCCTCTTGGGAACAAGGGACCATACGTTGGGCACGGGGTAGGGGACTTTCTGCACTGAAGTCTAAACAGCTGCCACCACTGGACTCAGCCCTCCCTGGGGAATCCAGAAAATTAAAACTGCGCGCAGGGGATAGTCTATCCTCCAGAGCTACTTTGCCTCTGGTGGAGGCCCTCTCAGCCTCCTCTATCCTTTCCTGCGCTAAGACCATCTCGGTCTCTAGCTGTTGCTTCCTAAGCTCCAGCTGCGCCATAGCCTGGGCATGCTCCAACCTGAGCCTCTCTAAAGCCAGCTGGTGCTCCCTTTCTCTCCTCCTATCTTCCAGCTCCTCTGGGGACAGGGAAAGGGATGAGGCGCTGCCTCCTACGCTGGACCCAGCAAGGGACTCCCTATCTATGGGGTCTCTACTCTCTACTGGCGTCCAGGTGCTGTCATCTTCTTCCTCCTCTTCTGAATCTTCAGGGCTCCCCACAGACCCACCACCCTCCTGGTGTGGGGCCCAGACCCTTTCCTCACTGCGCTCACGATCCCAGTGACCATCGTGCCATCTGACCAGGCGGTCCCTAAGGTCGTACCAGTTTGACTCACCCCTCCCTAGGTCTCTCTCCTCACAGAACCTTACCAGCTCCCACGTACTGTAGGTATCTAGATCACTGAAATCAAAGACAAGCTCCATCTTGGCAGACGTTCTAGAGACAAGATCACACAGGGAACCTAGGGGTCTGAGCTAACACAGGAGTACACAATTCACAAGGTATCAGCAAGCTCTCTACCCCAGAGAACTCACACTCACTTGCCTAGTGCCACACACCATTCATCCACACACAACCCTCCCCTCGGACTGGTAAGGCAGTTTCTACCACCCCTGATTCCTCAACCTGACCACAAGTGACACAGGTACCGACTCTGGGCGCAGGGTAGGGGACAAATGTACTGACACAATTGCACAATGATACCTTCAGGAGAAGAAAATATGAAACTTCCAAAAACAACAATCCCCTAAAATGTGGTCATCTAAAATGCAGAGTTTTGTGGTGCAGCCAGCTGCTACCAAGGTACAACGCAAACACAAATCCTTATCCCACCGCTTGCCGCCAATGTTGGAAATGGGATCCCCGGCTGGCCAAGGCTTTCGCCAAAGTCAGTCAGAGACCACCACCCCCAAGTCAGGGCAAGGGAGTTACACACCAAGATAACCCCTGCTCACCCTCTAGGTAACGTGGCGCGAGCAGCAAGGCTAAACTTGGAGGCGATGTAGGCTAAGTATTTGCGCACGCACCCCAGCAACAACACCCAAAGGCCCACCACAAAGGAAACTCCACACAAGGTTATATAAAAAATAGCCTTTGTATTACACCAAAACACATTAGATAAAACACACACTTTACAATGTGCCAGAGGCGCGGGCAGAATTTACAAGGGGATATTTACAAGACAGGGCCACCTGGACCACTGTCAGGAATCAGAAGTAGCACTTTCAGAAATAGCACTTAGAAGGTAAAATATAAATGTACTTTAGCACAAAATAGCACACAACCAGTAACTACTGGTAACAGGACCTCACTAGCACCACCTGTACTAGGGAGAAAACAACCACCTATGTATCACAATACCTGTAGGGGTGTAAGAGGAAAACACATGATGCAATGCATAACATTCATTCAGAGGTGTAAAGGAGGAAAACACATGATGCATCAACAATACATTCAGAGGTGTAAGAACAATTGCGCAAAATCACATTAGCAAAGAAATCACAATGCGCAGGGTGCATGTAGCACAACACTCAAAATGTCCCTCAGGCCAACTGGCCTCGAAAGGGGCGGAATGCCCTGAGTCTCAGTGTCAGGGAGGTCTGCGCAGGCAGCACAGACACAAAGCCTAAACGTGGCAACTGTCCACTAAGTGCTGGACAGTTGTAAATATGACTGAGCAACGTTGGAGCCAGGAGGGCTCAAGAACAAGGTGGGGAAGGAGCCTCTCAGGGGCTCGCCAAGCAAATCTGCAATTTAGAGCTTCAGCGCTCTAAACAAGGAACATGCCCCCAGCGAGTCTCTCAGGACTCTAAGCACCAAAAATGCGGCCACGTGGGAGTCCCTCACGGGGGACTCAGGAATCAATAATGCCCCCGGAGCCTCTTGGCTCCAACAAAGAAATGCCACACACGTTGGAGCGGCCCTCTGCCAATCGGGGCCGCTCGGGAAACAAGGAGGAATGGACAATGCCCCACGAGCCTCTGGGCTCGATCACACCGAGGACCTCGCTTGGTCCGCAAACGGAAGGGGAGGGGCGGCACCGACAGCGTGCCCCGACGCCCTCCTCCCTTCCTTCACTCACCGGCTGTCTGCTGGCGGGACGGCTCCTCTTCCTCGGGAGCCTCGTGGACACAGGAGCAGGCTTCCTCGGTCTCCTGCCTGGCCTCGTCGCACCGTCCTTCTGCCTGACTTCCGCCGGGGCCGCCAATGGCAGCGCGGCCCTGGGGGTCAGGAGGCGGGACTTCCGGGTCGCTCTAGGCAGCGGCCCGGCAACAGCTTTCAGGGCTCCCGGGCTGCGGCGGTGAACACGGGGCAATGCCGGGTGGGCACCGGCTTGAAATAAAATCCGCACAACGGGGCAATGCCGGGTGGCACCGGCCTTCAAATTAAAAATAAAGCGAGGTGGGCACTCGCTCGCTCCAAAAATCGGCAAATCGGCGCCAATGCCGGGTAGGCACCGGCAATATCGACAGAGCGCTCCCAAGCGCTCTGGGAGCACAGGATCAGCGCGCTCAGCGCTAGAAAGACAAGCAAAGCGCTATTGAGCGCTGGGGCACCAGGAAAGCGCTCCTAGCGCTATAAATCCAATAAAAGCACTTCCAGGCACAGCAAAAGCTCCAGCAAGGTCTGGAGGCAGGCAGAGGGGCAAGGCAGGGCCAGAGCCAGCACACTGGGTCTCCAGGCAGGGAGACAGTCCAAGTGGCGGTTCTCCTGGCCCCAGCAGCAGCAGCAGCCCCCTCTGGCAAGGATCCTAGAAGAGAACAAAATCTGTGGGGACACAGCCCCATTTTTATACAGTGCATTCCTTTGTCTGAGGGTGCAGAGTGGGGGCGGAACCAGTCGCAGCTGGTTCTGGAGTACTCTGTTTACCTCAACCACCCTCTCTATTCACTGGCAGGGCTTGGGTCATTAGACACACCACAGGGGGGCGGAGCCAGCATTGTGTGGGGAAAACCCAGCCCATCCAGGACACAGGTACACTCCTCCCACACATCACTCATGCTAATCTCCCACTCACCACCGGGCAGACCCATCCAGACTTCCTGGAGCCTGGCTCACCAGCCAGCTCCAGCCAATCACACGACAGGCATATTTTACATTAATATGCCAAGTCCTGGAAATGGCATTTCTACACATGCCACACTCACGCAACATACATCATTGCGAAGCATTCATTCCCACGAACTCGCACATACCAAATTCGGGCTTGCACTCCCCACGCATCAGGAACTACTAGGGACACAGACATTCCCCATGCATTCCTATGGGAGAGCAGGCCAGCCTAACTACATGCACGCACTTTACTCTGGGACACAGGGAAAAAGTGCGCACAGACCAGAAAATCATCAACACAGACCATTTATTAAAAGCAAAAAGATTAGGGGTGAACCTGCCATAAGGGCCAAGTCCAACAGAAGGCCTTATCAATCAATCAGCAGTTCGGGCTGGACTGTTCCCATACGGCACAGGGTCAAACTGATTTGCATATAGCCATGTCTGAACTGGGGTGGCTGAGTGAACTAAAGAATGGTGATGGATTAAACCCAGATCAGTTGACTGGGGGTGAGTGTTTGATTTGTTCAAGCGCTACGTCCATCATCCCCTTTTGTATCGCTTTGTTCGCCCTAAGTGTGGCAGGGTATACTCAGACGTGAGTCCCTTGTTCACTTGGCCACGGGATTCAAGATAGCCTGGCTGATGAGGATTATGAATCCGAAACCGGTCCCAGGATGCTTGTTTCCGGTCCAGGGAAGGCATGGCTTGGCAGTTCGGGCTGGACTGTTCCCATACGGCACAGGGTCAGACTGATTTGCATATAGCCATGTCTGAACTGGGGTGGCTGAGTGAACTAAAGAATGGTGATGGATTAAACCCAGATCAGTTGACTGGGGGTGAGTGTTTGATTTGTTCAAGCGCTCCGTCCATCATCCCCTTTTGTATCGCTTTGTTCACCCTAAGTGTGGCAGGGTATACTCAGACGTGAGTCCCTTGTTCACTTGGCCACTGGATTCAAGATAGCCTGGCTGATGAGGATTATGAATCCGAAACCGGTGCCAGGATGCTTGTTTCCGGTCCAAGGAAGGCATGGCTTGGCAGTTCGGGCTGGACTGTTCCCATACGGCACAGGGTCAGACTGATTTGCATACAGCCATGTCTGAACTGGGGTGGCTGAGTGAACTAAAGAATGGTGATGGATTAAACCCAGATCAGTTGACTGGGGGTGAGTGTTTGATTTGTTCAAGCGCTCCGTCCATCATCCCCTTTTGTATCGCTTTGTTCGCCCTAAGTGTGGCAGGGTATACTCAGACGTGAGTCCCTTGTTCACTTGGCCACTGGATTCAAGATAGCCTGGCTGATGAGGATTATGAATCCGAAACCGGTCCCAGGATGCTTGTTTCCGGTCCAGGGAAGGCATGGCTTGGGAGTTCGGGCTGGACTGTTCCCATACGGCACAGGGTCAGACTGATTTGCATATAGCCATGTCTGAACTGGGGTGGCTGAGTGAACTAAAGAATGGTGATGGATTAAACCCAGATCAGTTGACTGGGGGTGAGTGTTTGATTTGTTCAAGTGCTCCGTCCATCATCCCCTTTTGTATCGCTTTGTTCGCCCTAAGTGTGGCAGGGTATACTCAGACGTGAGTCCCTTGTTCACTTGGCCACTGGATTCAAGATAGCCTGGCTGATGAGGATTATGAATCCGAAACCGGTCCCAGGATGCTTGTTTCCGGTCCAGGGAAGGCATGGCTTGGCAGTTCGGGCTGGACTGTTCCCATACGGCACAGGGTCAGACTGATTTGCATATAGCCATGTCTGAACTGGGGTGGCTGAGTGAACTAAAGAATGGTGATGGATTAAACCCAGATCAGTTGACTGGGGGTGAGTGTTTGATTTGTTCAAGCGCTCCGTCCATCATCCCCTTTTGTATCGCTTTGTTCGCCCTAAGTGTGGCAGGGTATACTCAGACGTAAGTCCCTTGTTCACTTGGCCACTGGATTCAAGATAGCCTGGCTGATGAGGATTATGAATCCGAAACCGGTCCCAGGATGCTTGTTTCCGGTCCAGGGAAGGCATGGCTTGGCAGTTCGGGCTGGACTGTTCCCATACGGCACAGGGTCAGACTGATTTGCATATAGCCATGTCTGAACTGGGGTGGCTGAGTGAACTAAAGAATGGTGATGGATTAAACCCAGATCAGTTGACTGGGGGTGAGTGTTTGATTTTTTCAAGCGCTCCGTCCATCATCCCCTTTTGTATCGCTTTGTTCGCCCTAAGTGTGGCAGGGTATACTCAGACGTGAGTCCCTTATTCACTTGGCCACTGGATTCAAGATAGCCTGGCTGATGAGGATTATGAATCCGAAACCGGTCCCAGGATGCTTGTTTCCGGTCCAGGGAAGGCATGGCTTGGCAGTTAGGGCTGGACTGTTCCCATACGGCACAGGGTCAGACTGATTTGCATATAGCCATGTCTGAACTGGGGTGGCTGAGTGAACTAAAGAATGGTGATGGATTAAACCCAGATCAGTTGACTGGGGGTGAGTGTTTGATTTTTTCAAGCGCTCCGTCCATCATCCCCTTTTGTATCGCTTTGTTCGCCCTAAGTGTGGCAGGGTATACTCAGACGTGAGTCCCTTGTTCACTTGGCCACTGGATTCAAGATAGCCTGGCTGATGAGGATTATGAATCCGAAACCGGTCCCAGGATGCTTGTTTCCGGTCCAGGGAAGGCATGGCTTGGCAGTTCGGGCTGGACTGTTCCCATACGACACAGGGTCAGACTGATTTGCATATAGCCATGTCTGAACTGGGGTGGCTGAGTGAACTAAAGAATGGTGATGGATTAAACCCAGATCACTTGACTGGGGGTAAGTGTTTGATTTGTTCAAGCGCTCCGTCCATCATCCCCTTTTGTATCGCTTTGTTCGCCCTAAGTAAGGCAGGGTATACTCAGACGTGAGTCCCTTGTTCACTTGGCCACTGGATTCAAGATAGCCTGGCTGATGAGGATTATGAATCCGAAACCGGTCCCAGGATGCTTGTTTCCGGTCCAGGGAAGGCATGGCTTGGCAGTTCGGGCTGGACTGTTCCCATACGGCACAGGGTCAGACTGATTTGCATATAGCCATGTCTGAACTGGGGTGGCTGAGTGAACTAAAGAATGGTGATGGATTAAACCCAGATCAGTTGACTGGGGGTGAGTGTTTGATTTGTTCAAGCGCTCCGTCCATCATCCCCTTTTGTATCGCTTTGTTCGCCCTAAGTGTGGCAGGGTATACTCAGACGTGAGTCCCTTGTTCACTTGGCCACTGGATTCAAGATAGCCTGGCTGATGAGGATTATGAATCCGAAACCGGTCCCAGGATGCTTGTTTCCGGTCCAGGGAAGGCATGGCTTGGCAGTTCGGGCTGGACTGTTCCCATACGGCACAGGGTCAGACTGATTTGCATATAGCCATGTCTGAACTGGGGTGGCTGAGTGAACTAAAGAATGGTGATGGATTAAACCCAGATCAGTTGACTGGGGGTGAGTGTTTGATTTGTTCAAGCGCTCCGTCCATCATCCCCTTTTGTATCACTTTGTTCGCCCTAAGTGTGGCAGGGTATACTCAGACGTGAGTCCCTTGTTCACTTGGCCACTGGATTCAAGATAGCCTGGCTGATGAGGATTATGAATCCGAAACCGGTCCCAGGATGCTTGTTTCCGGTCCAGGGAAGGCATGGCTTGGCAGTTCGGGCTGGACTGTTCCCATACGGCACAGGGTCAGACTGATTTGCATATAGCCATGTCTGAACTGGGGTGGCTGAGTGAAGTAAAGAATGGTGATGGATTAAACCCAGATCAGTTGACTGGGGTGAGTGTTTGATTTGTTCAAGCGCTCCGTCCATCATCCCCTTTTGTATTGCTTTGTTCGCCCTAAGTGTGGCAGGGTATACTCAGACGTGAGTCCCTTGTTCACTTGGCCACTGGATTCAAGATAGCCTGGCTGATGAGGATTATGAATCCGAAACCGGTCCCAGGATGCTTGTTTCCGGTCCAGGGAAGGCATGGCTTGGCAGTTCGGGCTGGACTGTTCCCATACGGCACAGGGTCAGACTGATTTGCATATAGCCATGTCTGAACTGGGGTGGCTGAGTGAACTAAAGAATGGTGATGGATTAAACCCAGATCAGTTGACTGGGGGTGAGTGTTTGATTTGTTCAAGCGCTCCGTCCATCATCCCCTTTTGTATCGCTTTGTTCGCCCTAAGTGTGGCAGGGTATACTCAGACGTGAGTCCCTTGTTCACTTGGCCACTGGATTCAAGATAGCCTGGCTGATGAGGATTATGAATCCGAAACCGGTCCCAGGATGCTTGTTTCCGGTCCAGGGAGGGCATGGCTTGGCAGTTCGGGCTGGACTGTTCCCATACGACACAGGGTCAGACTGATTTGCATATAGCCATGTCTGAACTGGGGTGGCTGAGTGAACTAAAGAATGGTGATGGATTAAACCCAGATCACTTGACTGGGGGTAAGTGTTTGATTTGTTCAAGCGCTCCGTCCATCATCCCCTTTTGTATCGCTTTGTTCGCCCTAAGTGTGGCAGGGTATACTCAGACGTGAGTCCCTTGTTCACTTGGCCACTGGATTCAAGATAGCCTGGCTGATGAGGATTATGAATCCGAAACCGGTCCCAGGATGCTTGTTTCCGGTCCAGGGAAGGCATGGCTTGGCAGTTCGGGCTGGACTGTTCCCATACGGCACAGGGTCAGACTGATTTGCATATAGCCATGTCTGAACTGGGGTGGCTGAGTGAAGTAAAGAATGGTGATGGATTAAACCCAGATCAGTTGACTGGGGTGAGTGTTTGATTTGTTCAAGCGCTCCGTCCATCATCCCCTTTTGTATCGCTTTGTTCGCCCTAAGTGTGGCAGGGTATACTCAGACGTGAGTCCCTTGTTCACTTGGCCACTGGATTCAAGATAGCCTGGCTGATGAGGATTATGAATCCGAAACCGGTCCCAGGATGCTTGTTTCCGGTCCAGGGAAGGCATGGCTTGGCAGTTCGGGCTGGACTGTTCCCATACGGCACAGGGTCAGACTGATTTGCATATAGCCATGTCTGAACTGGGGTGGCTGAGTGAACTAAAGAATGGTGATGGATTAAACCCAGATCAGTTGACTGGGGGTGAGTGTTTGATTTGTTCAAGCGCTCCGTCCATCATCCCCTTTTGTATCGCTTTGTTCGCCCTAAGTGTGGCAGGGTATACTCAGACGTGAGTCCCTTGTTCACTTGGCCACTGGATTCAAGATAGCCTGGCTGATGAGGATTATGAATCCGAAACCGGTCCCAGGATGCTTGCTTCCGGTCCAGGGAAGGCATGGCTTGGCAGTTCGGGCAGGACTGTTCCCATACGGCACAGGGTCAGACTGATTTGCATATAGCCATGTCTAAACTGGGGTGGCTGAGTGAACTAAAGAATGGTGATGGATTAAACCCAGATCAGTTGACTGGGGGTGAGTGTTTGATTTGTTCAAGCGCTCCGTCCATCATCCCCTTTTGTATCGCTTTGTTCACCCTAAGTGTGGCAGGGTATACTCAGACGTGAGTCCCTTGTTCACTTGGCCACTGGATTCAAGATAGCCTGGCTGATGAGGATTATGAATCCGAAACCGGTCCCAGGATGCTTGTTTCCGGTCCAGGGAAGGCATGGCTTGGCAGTTCGGGCTGGACTGTTCCCATACGGCACAGGGTCAGACTGATTTGCATATAGCCATGTCTGAACTGGGGTGGCTGAGTGAACTAAAGAATGGTGATGGATTAAACCCAGATCAGTTGACTGGGGGTGAGTGTTGGATTTGTTCAAGCGCTCCGTCCATCATCCCCTTTTGTATCGCTTTGTTCGCCCTAAGTGTGGCAGGGTATACTCAGACGTGAGTCCCTTGTTCACTTGGCCACTGGATTCAAGATAGCCTGGCTGATGAGGATTATGAATCCGAAACCGGTCCCAGGATGCTTGTTTCCGGTCCAGGGAAGGCATGGCTTGGCAGTTCGGGCTAGACTGTTCCCATACGGCACAGGGTCAGACTGATTTGCATATAGCCATGTCTGAACTGGGGTGGCTGAGTGAACTAAAGAATGGTGATGGATTAAACCCAGATCAGTTGACTGGGGGTGAGTGTTTGATTTGTTCAAGCGCTCCGTCCATCATCCCCTTTTGTATGGCTTTGTTCGCCCTAAGTGTGGCAGGGTATACTCAGACGTGAGTCCCTTGTTCACTTGGCCACTGGATTCAAGATAGCCTGGCTGATGAGGATTATGAATCCGAAACCGGTCCCAGGATGCTTGTTTCTGGTCCAGGGAAGGCATGGCTTGGCAGTTCGGGCTGGACTGTTCCCATACGGCACAGGGTCAGACTGATTTGCATATAGCCATGTCTGAACTGGGGTGGCTGAGTGAACTAAAGAATGGTGATGGATTAAACCCAGATCAGTTGACTGGGGGTGAGTGTTTGATTTGTTCAAGCGCTCCGTCCATCATCCCCTTTTGTATCACTTTATCAATCCTGAAGGCAGAGTGCTTGGAATTATGTGAGATGGTGCTCTGGCATGAGCTGAGCCCGTTTGCAGCTTGCGGAACCAAGTCCTAATAGCTGTTCCATGATAACGCTATACCATATACTCTTAAGTGCATTATCTACCTCGCGGTAAAATGCTAACTCTGGTATAACATTATCAAAACATGTCGAGTAAGGTGTCATACGATTTGGAATACTACCCCCTCGCCAATTCTGGCGACGGGGGTAGCATTCCACCCTTCTAGAGGGACACGACATGTATGTAACTGTGAACCCCGGTTAAAGTTAACTCGAGCCTCAGCATCACAAAATGGATGCTGCCACCACAGACACAAGTCTGACCTCCTGCTGCTGGGAGTCCTTCCAGCGAGGATGGTTTGGACAAAGGGTTTCCTGCCTTGGGAGGTGCTAGCACCACCCCAGACAGGATTTTGTGTATTGAGGTAGGGAGGCCTGGAAGGAATGAGACATGCCTGGGGCACACAAGGTGCCCTGTGCATACACCGGTTCAAACCAGTTGCTGGGGCATCCCAGCCCCAGCTCTGGCGGAAAACCGGACAAAGGATAGGGGGTGTAGCCGCCCCCCTTCCTGGTCCCACCCAGGGGAGGGACCTAGTCAGTAGTACAGCCCCCTTTAGGAGAATGAAGGTAGGAGCTGGTCCCATTCCAAATTAGATTATCCTGAACTATTCAAGAAGAAGAAACTCTGGCCTTCGACGTTCTGCTCAACAGAAGACTGAAGAATCTCCCTTGTGGACAAGGAGTGTCCACCCTGGACAAGCAGGCACCATCAAGCGTCCAGCGGCTTCACTTTGTCGTCTTCCCTCGAGGATCCAGACTTCAGAGCCCGACGAGACCCTACACCTACATCTGCAGCACAGCTGAGACCCTTGGGTGCGACGAGACACGTGGGACCGGTCATCTTGGAAGAAACTGCACTTCGCTTCCAGCACGACTCCCGAGATAAACTCGACCAAGTGCTTTGGGGACTGAGAAGCCCCAACCCCGAGCAGCCCCTGCACCGAAGATCAGCCCTCCAGCATCCACGAGATCTGCGTGGGGCCCTTCTGCTTTGTTGCTGCTCGACGCGTTGTCTGGTCACTTGCCGGCTGGCTAGTGACCTCCCAGACGACGACCCTTTGAATTTTCACTGCTGATCTGGTTGCTCCAGATTGGCCCTTGCTCCCTTCCAAAAGAGGGCACCCCGGACTCTCCTAGTCCGCACCAGGCGCTTTCTTCACTCACCACGTGGGTTGCCTTTGCCAAGGCCTGTTGCCTCCAATCCTGGATCCAACACCGCCGACAGCGAGAGCCTGCGTGGGACAGCTCGTGCCTCCATCCTGGTCGTCGAAGACACCTCCTGGTCCACGTGGCTGCAGAGTCAAGCGTCCACTCTTCACCTGATCGCGACGACGACATCTGGTTCCTTCCTGGTTCCACTCCAGTCACTGGCTAGTGACTGTGAACATTGTCCCCTCTGCTTTCAGGTCTCCTTCTTCAACAATCCACCTTTGGATTGCCCCGGACATCTTCCTCCTGGTCGCCTGCAGCATCTTTTCTTTCAGGCTCCATAGACTTCAACGCGAGAACCCGATGCACTTTGACACCTATGCACCCGCGGCCCGTGGGTGAGGTAACGAGAGCATTTTGGTGCTCAAGGGTAGTTTAACTGTCCTAGTGTCCAGTTCCACAGTCGTTTTAGTCCTACCTAGTCAGGATTGTCCGTACTCACGTTTTCTTTGAACTGTACTGTCCATAGACGTTGCTACGCATCTCGCATGTGAGTTCACACTCTGCACACGCGTTCCGTGGGCCTCCTATTACTTACCTGAAGTTAGTATAGCGTGGTCCCATCGATCCTACAGCCTCTGGACAGCTCCATTCCGATTATCGACTATCACATTCCACTTACTTAGTATATGGTTTGTCGTGCCCCTAGGGCACCATTGTAATTTTGTGCAACTTGTAGTATATTGCGTAAGAGATTGTCATGTGCTTAGCCCTCTGACCTCATAAAGAGTTCAGAGGTGTTGTTATTAATAAATAGACTGTTTATTTTCATAACAACCTGTGTGGTGTCCTTTCACTTGGTATTCAAGGGGTTATATTGTGGTAAAACAGCTGGCTTCACATGCCAAAAGAGTTTAGCCTAAGACTGCTTTGTCCATGCTACCATTAGGATAGCTGGTCTATAAGGTTGACTTACAACCAATCACCATAAGGGTTGTTTGGACTGATACAAGGTGATCACTAGAACTAGTGAGCATCATATATCAGGCCAACTTCTCACATTGGTGTGCAGCGGTTGGGATTTGAGCTTGCTGTTGTTCTTACCAAATATAATCTTGAAATATCATTTGAAAGATCACATAAGGTACCTAGGTACATATAACAAGCTTAGAAATACTCTGAGTTCTACTGAACCAGCTGTTGTAGTAGAAAGGGCCTAGCACACCCTGACTACAACTCTTAGCAAGGGATCAGTAGGAAAACCCATAGTGTAGGTAAGTGTATCACTTACACCTCACTAGAAGCATGTCTACCCATGGAGAGTCTTCAGAGACTCCCCTAGTGGTTAGTGACCCTCCACAGGTCCTTTCCAGATATCCAGGCCTCGGTTTCCAGGAGATGAGACAATTGTGTACCTCCAGGAAATTGAAACAGGGTTCTAACCCTACCACTCCTTTTCTGTTAGGTCTCTTAGAGACATATGATGCCAGAAGGGCTGCCAACACAGACCCCTCTAATCCAGATAGGAGCATGCCAGCCTTAGAAGGTACTCGTGGTGATCCAGATCTCCCTGAAACAGAAGATGTAGAAGAGGAGGAGGAAGATGAGGAACCATCTGGGGATGAGGCAGACAATGACCCTGAGGTAGTCAGCAGACTTACCAGGGCCAACTTAGACCTACATAGGGAAAGATCTGGGGGACCCCCAGTACTGACCCTGAGCAGGCCTAACCTTGGAGTTAGAAGAGATAGGTCTCATTCTAGGGACTCCAATGCATCTGTGCACTCTCATGCATCTGCTCAGAGGAGAATGATCTCTCCCCAGAGGAGACTGACTTCCCCTCAGAGAAGAGAACATGAAGCAAGGATGAGACAGGCTAATCTGAGGATCCAGAGGGAAGAACTTGCCCTTGCCAAAGAGAAGCTTGCCTTTGCTAGAGAGCAACAGTTGAGTGGGGTAGTCCCCACTGGTGGCAGCAATATCCCTAGGGATAGAGACAGGAGTTTTGATAATAGACACCTGAGTAAAATAGTGCCCTCCTATAAGACAGGAGATGATATCCACAAGTGGATAACTGCTTTGGAGAGAGCCTGCAAAGTACAGCAGGTACCCCAGAGTCAGTGTGCAGCTATATTGTGGCTCTCCTTTGAAGGTAAAGGTAGAGACAAGCTCCTCACTGTTAGAGATGAGGATGCTAATGATTACCAAGTCTTGAAAACTGCACTGATTGATGGGTTTGGCTTAACCACTGAACAGTACAGGTTGATGTTCAGTGATACCCAGAAAACTCAGACTCAAGATTGGACTGACTTTGTTGATTGTGCCACTAAGGCTTTGGAAGGCTGGCTACTGGGAAGTAAGGTTACTGATTACAAAGGACTGTATAATCTAATTATGAGAGAGAAAGTCTTAAATAAATGTCAGAACCAGTTATTACACCAGCACCTGGTAGACTCTGATCTGACCTCTCCACAAGAATTGGGTAAGAGGGCAGACAAATGGGTCAGAACCAGGATTAGGCCCAAGAACCAAGGTGGTGACCAAAAGAAGGAATCAACCAAGCCTCAAGAGAAGGGTGGGAATAAATCTACACATCAAACCACATCAGGGCCCCAAAAATCCTCTGAGGGGGGTGGGTCCCAGAATCCTTCCAATACCCAGAAGAAACCTTATTGCTATACCTGCAAACAGGTAGGCCATTGGAAAACTGACAGCAGTTGCCCAAGGGCCAACAACAATAAGGAGAACATACCCCCAAGTAACACTCCCAAGCCTCCTGTTACTACTAGTAGTAATCCCCCAGGTGGTGGGAGTGCCCCCAAGAATTTGGGTGGATTTACTTTGGGAGTTCCAGGGGACTCTGGCCTAACCAGGTCCCCTAACTCAGATACTCTTGTCTGTGGGACTGGCATGGGGTTTGCCAACTTCACTGATTGTCCCAACACTTTGAGCAGGTACAGACAGGAGCCCCTCATCAATGGTCTGAAAGTTGAGGCCTATAGAGACACAGGGGCTAGCATCACCATGGTGACTGAGAGCCTAGTCCCCTCAAAGCAACTTTTACCTGGTGCCACATACCAGGTGACAAACATTGATGGAGTGCGGAAACATCATCCCATGGCAGTGGTAAATCTCAGCTGGGGAGGTGTCACTGGCACCAAGAGAGTGGCAGTGTCATCAAACTTGCCTGTAGATTGTCTACTGGGGAATGATTTAGAAATCTCAGCCTGGGCTGAGGTGGAACAAGAAACCCATTCTAAAATGGTAAATCTTCCTGAGCAGGTTAGGAGGGCTGTGCCAGTCTCAGCCCAATCTCAAATAGATTCCTTCCCTGAAAAAGTTAGCAGGGCTGTGATGGTAACAGCCCATACCCAAACTGAGTCCCTTCCTGAAAAGGTTGGTGGGGTTGTGATGGCCACAGCCCAAACTCAGACTGATAATAGTGTTGCGAAGCCTGAAACTATGGATCACTCCACTCAAACAGAGAGCACTGAGGAGGAAGAGAAATCTCCCTCCCACCAGACATTAGGAAAGGATCAGCCTCCTCAGGGAACTGATCTTACCCCTTGTGAAGAAACTGCCCCAGAGGTAGTCAGGCCTAGCCTGGCAGAACCCCTGATGTCAGTGGACCCTTCCAAGGTGGGATCCAGTCTGGAGCAGGTAACCTGCCCCTCTCTACCCTGCCTCAGTCAGCCCAGGGCTGTAGAGGTCAGGGAGGCCAGTGGTGGACCCCAAAGGGCCCCCAGTCCAAAAGAACTCCCCAATCAGCAGATTAAAGGCACTGAAGCTATTAGTCCTAGCCAAGTGAAAATAAAACAAATTCCTGAGGGATCCCCCTTAAAGTTAGTTAGGGACCTCCCACAGATGGACACTGTTGGGCACAGCCAAACCTGGGACCTAAGGGCCCCAAACCTGACCTGTCCCTCCAGTAAGCCAAACAGAGGGACCCAGCCTCCAGCTTTAGGTAGCCAGAGGTTGACCCTGAGAGCATACAACAACTCAGTCCTGGAAAGAAAGGCATATATGGTGGCTAGATATTGGAGGAAGTTGAGCCCAACATTAGTGGAGCCTCACTTCAGTACTCCACCCAAGCACCAGCCTTTTACTTTGCCAAAACACCACAGGTAGAGATTCCCTATGGTGGAGACCCTCAGATACCCTTAGGGTGAGGGATTGCTTAGTGGACCATGAGATAGGGGGTAACCATGCCAGTGCATGCACCTCCTTATATGGCCACTCAGGCAATAAAGGCTTACCTGGTCAAGGATAGCCTTATCTCCTTTCGTTTGGGGGGGGCGGGGTTATGTAGGAAGGTGGATATCTGACTATGGATACCCCCAACTCTTTGCCTGGTGTTTTGCTGTTTTTTTTTACTTAGTGGGCCTGGGATCCTGCCATTCAGGACCCCAGGCTTCCTGCTCTCTCTGTTAAAATGGATTCCATGTACCTTAGGTACATATCTAATTGGTACTGGGCCACCTTATCAGTCCCTGTACCCAGGGCATAGGTGTACCCAGGGCCTACCAGGGGCTGAAGCATGTATTATGCCACCCCTGGCTGGCCATCTAAATCTGACACAACTGGCTGCATGACAGCTGGGGCAAGGTGGTGTAAACACCCTTTGCTGTAGATATAGTATACCTATATCTAACCCTAAAATGGACACATATATTCCTATCAGTCACTCCTATGGAAGGCCTTATCAACCCTGAAGGCAGAGTGCTTGGAATTATGTGAGATGGTGCTCTGGCATGAGCTGAGCCCGTTTGCAGCTTGCGGAACCAAGTCCTAATAGCTTTTCCATGATAACGCTATACCATATACTCTTAGGTGCATTATTTACCTCGCGGTAAAATGCTAACTCTGGTATAACATTATCAAAACATGTCGAGTAAGGTGTCATACGATTTGGAATACTACCCCCTCGCCAATTCTGGCGACGGGGGTAGCATTCCACCCTTCTAGAGGGACACGACATGTATGTAACTGTGAACCCCGGTTAAAGTTAACTCGAGCCTCAGCATCACAAAATGGATGCTGCCACCACAGACACAAGTCTGACCTCCTGCTGCTGGGAGTCCTTCCAGCGAGGATGGTTTGGACAAAGGGTTTCCTGCCTTGGGAGGTGCTAGCACCACCCCAGACAGGATTTTGTGTATTGAGGTATGGAGGCCTGGAAGGAATGAGACATGCCTGGGGCACACAAGGTGCCCTGTGCATACACCGGTTCAAACCAGTTGCTGGGGCATCCCAGCCCCAGCTCTGGTGGGAAACCGGACAAAGGATAGGGGTGTAGCCACCCCCCTTCCTGGTCCCACCCAGGGGAGGGACCTAGTCAGTAGTGCAGCCCCCTTTAGGAGAATAAAGGTAGGACCTGGTCCCATTCCAAATTAGATTAGCCTGAACTATTCAAGAAGAAGAAACTCTGGCCTTCGACGTTCTGCTCCACAGAAGACTGAAGAATCTCCCTTGTGGACAAGGAGTGTCCACCCTGCACAAGCAGGCACCATCAAGCTTCCAGCGGCTTCACTTTGTCGTCTTCCCTCGAGGATCCAGACTTCAGAGCCCGACGAGACCCGGATTCCCAGACCTCTCCGACCTCAACCTACATCTGCAGCACAGCTGAGACCCGTGGGTGCGACGAGACACGTGGGACGGGTCATCTTGGAAGAAACTGCACTTCGCTTCCAGCACGACTCCCGAGGTAAACTCGACCAAGTGCTTTGGGGACTGAGAAGCCCCAACCCCGAGCAGCCCCTGCACCGAAGATCAGCCCTCCAGCATCCACGAGATCTGCGTGGGGCCCTTCTGCTTTGTTGCTGCTCAACGCATTGTCTGGTCACTTGCCGGCTGGCTAGTGACCTCCCAGACGACGACCCTTTGAATTTTCACTGCTGATCTGGTTGCTCCAAATTGGCCCTTGCTCCCTTCCAAAAGAGGGGCACCCCGGACTCTCCTAGTCCGCACCAGACGCTTTCTTCACTCGCTGCATGGGTTGCCTTTGCCAAGGCCTGTTGCCTCCAATCCCGGATCCAACACCGCCGACAGCGAGAGCCTGCGTGGGACAGCTCGTGCCTCCATCCTGGTCGTCGAAGACACCTCCTGGTCCACGTGGCTGCAGAGTCAAGCGTCCACTCTTCACCTGATCGCGACGATGACATCTGGTTCCTTCCTGGTTCCACTCCAGTCACTGGCTAGTGACTGTGAACATTGTCCCCTCTGCTTTCAAGTCTCCTTCTTCAACAATCCACCCTTGGATTGCCCCGGACATCTTCCTCCTGGTCGCCTGCAGCATCTTTTCTTTCAGGCTCCATAGACTTCAACGCGAGAACCCGACGCACTTTGACACCTATGCACCCGTGGCCCGTGGGTGAGGTAACGAGAGCATTTCGGTGCTCAAGGGTAGTTTAACTGTCCTAGTGTCCAGTTCCACAGTCGTTTTAGTCCTACCTAGTCAGGATTGTCCGTACTCACCTTTTCTTTGAACTGTACTGTCCATAGACGTTGTTACGCATCTCGCGTGTGAGTTCACACTCTGCACACGCGTTCCGTGGGCCTCCTATTACTTACCTGAAGTTAGTATAGCGTGGTCCCATCGATCCTACAGCCTCTGGACAGCTCCATTCCGATTATCGACTATCACATTCCACTTACTTAGTATATGGTTTGTCGTGCCCCTAGGGCACCATTGTAATTTTGTGCAACTTGTAGTATTTTTCGTAAGAGATTGTCATGTGCTTAGCCCTCTGACCTCATAAAGAGTTCAGAGGTGTTGTTATTAATAAATAGACTGTTTATTTTCATAACAACCTGTGTGGTGTCCTTTCACTTGGTATTCAAGGGGTTATATTGTGGTAAAATAGCTGGCTTCACATGCCAAAAGAGTTTAGCCTAAGACTGCTTTGTCCATGCTACCATTAGGATAGCTGGTCTATAAGGTTGACTTACAACCAATCACCATAAGGGTTGTTTGAACTGATACAAGGTGATCACTAGAACTAGTGAGCATCATATATCAGGCCAACTTCTCACATTGGTGTGCAGCGGTTGGGATTTTAGCTTGCTGTTGTTCTTACAAAATATAATCTTGAAATATCATTTGAAAGATCACATAAGGTACCTAGGTACATGAAACAAGCTTAGAAATACTCTGAGTTCTTCTGAACCAGCTGTTGTAGTAGAAAGGGCCTAGCACACCCTGACTACAACTCTTAGCAAGGGATCAGTAGGAAAACCCATAGTGTAGGTAAGTGCATCACTTACACCTCACTAGAAGCATGTCTACCCATGGAGAGTCTTCAGAGACTCCCCTAGTGGTTAGTGACCCTCCACAGGTCCTTTCCAGATATGCAGGCCTCAGTTTCCAGGAGATGAGACAATTGTGTACCTCCAGGAAATTGAAACAGGGTTCTAACCCTACCACTCCTTTTCTGTTAGGTCTCTTAGAGACATATGATGCCAGAAGGGCTGCCAACACAATCCCCTCTAATCCAGATAGGAGCATGCCAGCCTTAGAAGGTACTCGTGGTGATCCAGATCTCCCTGAAACAGAAGATGTAGAAGAGGAGGAGGAAGATGAGGAACCATCTGGGGATGAGGCAGACAATGACCCTGAACTAGTCAGCAGACTAACCAGGGCCAACTTAGACCTACATAGGGAAAGATCTGGGGGACCCCCAGTACTGACCCTGAGCAGGCCTAACCTTGGAGTTAGAAGAGATAAGTCTCATTCTAGGGACTCCAATGCATCTGTACACTCTCATGCCTCTGCTCAGAGGAGAAGGACTTCTCCCCAGAAGAGAATGACTTCCCCTCAGAGGAGAGAGCATGAAGCAAGGATGAGACAGGCTAATCTGAGGATCCAGAGGGAAGAACTTGCCCTTGCCAAAGAGAAGCTTGCCTTTGCTAGAGAGCAACAGTTGAGTGGGGTAGTCCCCACTGGTGGCAGCAATATCCCTAGGGATAGAGACAGGAGTTTTGATAATAGACACCTGAGTAAAATAGTGCCCTCCTATAAGACAGGAGATGATATCCACAAGTGGATAACTGCTTTGGAGAGAGCCTGCAAAGTACAGCAGGTACCCCAGAGTCAGTGGGCAGCTATATTGTGGCTCTCCTTTGAAGGTAAAGGTAGAGACAAGCTCCTCACTGTTAGAGATGAGGATGCTAATGATTACCAAGTCTTGAAAACTGCATTGATTGATGGGTTTGGCTTAACCACTGAACAGTACAGGTTGATGTTCAGGGATACCCAGAAAACTCAGACTCAAGATTGGACTGACTTTGTTGATTGTGCCACTAAGGCTTTGGAAGGCTGGCTACTGGGAAGTAAGGTTACTGATTACAAAGGATTGTATAATCTAATTATGAGAGAGCAAGTCTTAAATAATTGTCAGAACCAGTTATTACACCAGCACCTGGTAGACTCTGATCTGACCTCTCCACAAGAATTGGGTAAGAGGGCAGACAAATGGGTCAGAACCAGGATTAGGCCCAAGAACCAAGGTGGTGACCAAAAGAAGGAATCAACCAAGCCGCAAGAGAAGGGTGGGAATAAATCTACACATCAAACCACATCAGGGCCCCAAAAATCCTCTCAGGGGGGTGGGTCCCAGAATCCTTCCAATACCCAGAAGAAACCTTATTGCTATACCTGCAAACAGGTAGGCCATTGGAAAACTGACAGCAGTTGCCCAAGGGCCAACAACAATAAGGAGAACATACCCCCAAGTAACACTCCCAAGCCTCCTGTTACTACTAGTAGTAATCCCCCAGGTGGTGGGAGTGCCCCCAAGAATTTGGGTGGATTTACTTTGGGAGTTCCTGGGGACTCTGGCCTAACCAGGTCCCCTAACTCAGATACTCTTGTCTGTGAGACTGGCATGGGGTTTGCCAACTTCACTGATTGTCCCAACACTTTGGGCAAATACAGACAGGAGCCCCTCATCAATGGTCTGAAAGTTGAGGCCTATAGAGACACAGGGGCTAGCATCACCATGGTGACTGAGAGCCTAGTCCCCTCAAGGCAACTTTTACCTGGTGCCACTTATCAGGTGACAAACATTGATGGAGTGCGGAAAAATCATCCCATGGCAGTGGTAAATCTCAGCTGGGGAGGTGTCACTGGCACCACGAGAGTGGCAGTGTCATCAAACTTGCCTGTAGATTGTCTACTGGGGAATGATTTAGAAATCTCAGCCTGGGCTGAGGTGGAACAAGAAACCCATTCTAAAATGGTAAATCTTCCTGAGCAGGTTAGGAGGGCTGTGCCAGTCTCAGCCCAATCTCAAATAGATTCCTTCCCTGAAAAAGTTAGCAGGGCTGTGATGGTAACAGCCCATACCCAAACTGAGTCCATTCCTGAAAAGGTTGGTGGGGTTGTGATGGCCACAGCCCAAACTCAGACTGATAATAGTGTTGTGAAGCCTAAAACTATGGATCACTCCACACAAACAGAGAGCACTGAGGAGGAAGAGAAATCTCCCTCCCACCAGACATTAGGAAAGGATCAGCCTCCTCGGGGAACTGATCTTACCCCTTGTGAAGAAACTGCCCCAGAGGTAGTCAGGCCTAGCCTGGCAGAACCCCTGATGTCAGTGGACCCTTCCAAGGTGGGATCCAGTCTGGAGCAGGTAACCTGCCCCTCTCTACCCTGCCTCAGTCAGCCCAGGGCTGTAGAGGTCAGGGAGGCCAGTGGTGGACCCCAAAGGGCCCCCAGTCCAAAAGAACTCCCCAATCAGCAGATTAAAGGCACTGAAGCTATTAGTCCTAGCCAAGTGAAAATAAAACAAATTCCTGAGGGATCCCCCTTAAAGTTAGTTAGGGACCTCCCACAGATGGACACTGTTGGGCACAGCCAAACCTGGGACCTAAGGGCCCCAAACCTGACCTGTCCCTCCAGTAAGCCAAACAGAGGGACCCAGCCTCCAGCTTTAGGTAGCCAGAGGTTGACCCTGAGAGCATACAACAACTCAGTCCTGGAAAGAAAGGCATATATGGTGGATAGAGATTGGAGGAAGTTGAGCCCAACATTAGTGGAGCCTCACTTCAGTACTCCACCCAAGCACCAGCCTTTTACTTTGCCAAAACACACCACAGGTAGAGATTCCCTATGGTGGAGACCCTCAGATACCCTTAGGGTGAGGGATTGCTTAGTGGACCATGAGATAGGGGGTAACCATGCCAGTGCATGCACCTCCTTATATGGCCACTCAGGCAATATAGGCTTACCTGGTCAAGGATAGCCTTATTTCCTTTCGTTTGGGGGGGGTTATGTAGGAAGGTGTATATCTGACTATGGATACCCCCAACTCTTTGCCTGGTGTTTTGCTGTTTTCTTTACTTAGTTGGCCTGGGATCCTGCTATTCAGGACCCCAGGCTTCCTGATCTCTCTGTTAAAATGGATTCCATGTACCTTAGGTACATATCTAATTGGTACTGGGCCACCTTATCAGTCCCTGTACCTAGGACATAGGTGTACCCAGGCCCTACCAGGGGCTGAAGCATGTATTATGCCACCCCTGGCTGGCCATCTAAATCTGACACAACTGGCTGCATGACAGCTGGGGCAAGGTGGTGTAAACACCCGTTGCTGTAGATATAGTATACCTATATCTAACCCTAAAATGGACACATATATTCCTATCAGTCACTCCTATGGAAGGCCTTATCAATCCTGAAGGCAGAGTGCTTGGAATTATGTGAGATGGTGCTCTGGTATGAGCTGAGCCCGTTTGCAGCTTACGGAACCAAGTCCTAATAGCTATTCCATGATAACGCTATACCATATACTCTTAAGTGCATTATCTACCTCGCGGTAAAATGCTCACTCTGGTATAACATTATCAAAACATGTCGAGTAAGGTGTCATACGATTTGGAATACTACCCCCTCGCCAATTCTGGCGACGGGGGTAGCATTCCAACCTTCTAGAGGGACACGACATGTATGTAACTGTGAACCCCGGTTAAAGTTAACTCGAGCCTCAGCATCACAAAATGGATGCTGCCACCACAGACACAAGTCTGACCTCCTGCTGCTGGGAGTCCTTCCAGCAAGGATGGTTTGGACAAAGGGTTTCCTGCCTTGGGAGGTGCTAGCACCACCCCAGACAGGATTTTGTGTATTGAGGTAGGGAGGCCTGGAAGGAATGAGACATGCCTGGGGCACACAAGGTGCCCTGTGCATACACCGGTTCAAACCAGTTGCTGGGGCATCCCAGCCCCAGCTCTGGCGGGAAACCGGACAAAGGATAGGGGGTGTAGCCACCCCCCTTTCTGGTCCCACCCAGGGGAGGGACCTAGTCAGTAGTGCAGCCCCCTTTAGGAGAATAAAGGTAGAAGCTGGTCCCATTCCAAATTAGATTATCCTGAACTATTCAAGAAGAAGAAACTCTGGCCTTCGATGTTCTGCTCCACAGAAGACTGAAGAATCTCCCTTGTGGACAAGGAGTGTCCACCCTGCACAAGCAGGCACCATCAAGCGTCCAGCGGCTTCACTTTGTCGTCTTCCCTCGAGGATCCAGACTTCAGAGACCGACGAGACCCGGATTCCCAGACCTCTCCGACCTCAACCTACATCTGCAGCACAGCTGAGACCCGTGGGTGCGACGAGACACGTGGGGCCGGTCATCTTGGAAGAAACTGCACTTCGCTTCCAGCGCGACTCCCGAGGTAAACTCGACCAAGTGCTTTGGGGACTGAGAAGCCCCAACCCCGAGCAGCCCCTGCACCGAAGATCAGCCCTCCAGCATCCACGAGATCTGCGTGGGGCCCTTCTGCTTTGTTGCTGCTCGACGCGTTGTCTGGTCACTTGCCGGCTGGCTAGTGTTCTCCCAGACGACGACCCTTTGAATATTCACTGCTGATCTGGTTGCTCCAGATTGGCCCTTGCTCCCTTCCAAAAGAGGGCACCCCGGACTCTCCTAGTCCGCACCAGGCGCTTTCTTCACTCACCGCGTGGGTTGCCTTTGCCAAGGCCTGTTGCCTCCAATCCTGGATCCAACACCGCCGACAGCGAGAGCCTGCGTGGGACAGCTCGTGCCTCCATCCTGGTCGTCGAAGACACCTCCTGGTCCACGTGGCTGCAGAGTCAAGCGTCCACTCTTCACCTGATCGCGACGACGACATCTGGTTCCTTCCTGGTTCCACTCCAGTCACTGGCTAGTGACTGTGAACATTGTCCCCTCTGCTTTCAGGTCTCCTTCTTCAACAATCCACCTTTGGATTGCCCCGGACATCTTCCTCCTGGTCGCCTGCAGCATCTTTTCTTTCAGGCTCCATAGACTTCAACGCTAGAACCCGATGCACTTTGACACCTATGCACCCGCGGCCCGTGGGTGAGGTAACGAGAGCATTTTGGTGCTCAAGGGTAGTTTAACTGTCCTAGTGTCCAGTTCCACAGTCGTTTTAGTCCTACCTAGTCAGGATTGTCCGTACTCACCTTTTCTTTGAACTGTACTGTCCATAGACGTTGTTACGCATCTCGCGTGTGAGTTCACACTCTGCACACGCGTTCCGTGGGCCTCCTATTACTTACCTGAAGTTAGTATAGCGTGGTCCCATCGATCCTACAGCCTCTGGACAGCTCCATTCCGATTATCGACTATCACATTCCACTTACTTAGTATATGGTTTGTCGTGCCCCTAGGGCACCATTGTAATTTTGTGCAACTTGTAGTATTTTTCGTAAGAGATTGTCATGTGCTTAGCCCTCTGACCTCATAAAGAGTTCAGAGGTGTTGTTATTAATAAATATACAGTTTATTTTCATAACAACCTGTGTGGTGTCCTTTCACTTGGTATTCAAGGGGTTATATTGTGGTAAAATAGCTGGCTTCACATGCCAAAAGAGTTTAGCCTAAGACTGCTTTGTCCATGCTACCATTAGGATAGCTGGTCTATAAGGTTGACTTACAACCAATCACCATAAGGGTTGTTTGAACTGATACAAGGTGATCACTAGAACTAGTGAGCATCATATATCAGGCCAACTTCTCACATTGGTGTGCAGCGGTTGGGATTTTAGCTTGCTGTTGTTCTTACAAAATATAATCTTGAAATATCATTTGAAAGATCACATAAGGTACCTAGGTACATGAAACAAGCTAAGAAATACTCTGAGTTCTACTGAACCAGCTGTTGTAGTAGAAAGGGCCTAGCACACCCTGACTACAACTCTTAGCAAGAGATCAGTAGGAAAACCCATAGTGTAGGTAAGTGCATCACTTACACCTCACTAGAAGCATGTCTACCCATGGAGAGTCTTCAGAGACTCCCCTAGTGGTTAGTGACACTCCACAGGTCCTTTCCAGATATGCAGGCCTCAGTTTCCAGGAGATGAGACAATTGTGTACCTCCAGGAAATTGAAACAGGGTTCTAACCCTACCACTCCTTTTCTGTTAGGTCTCTTAGAGACATATGATGCCAGAAGGGCTGCCAACACAATCCCCTCTAATCCAGATAGGAGCATGCCAGCCTTAGAAGGTACTCGTGGTGATCCAGATCTCCCTGAAACAGAAGATGTAGAAGAGGAGGAGGAAGATGAGGAACCATCTGGGGATGAGGCAGACAACGCCCCTGAGGTAGTCAGCAGACTAACCAGGGCCAACTTAGACCTACATAGGGAAATATCTGGGGGACCCCCAGTACTGACCCTGAGCAGGCCTAACCTTGGAGTTAGAAGAGATAAGTCTCATTCTAGGGACTCCAATGCATCTGTACACTCTCATGCCTCTGCTCAGAGGAGAAGGACTTCTCCCCAGAAGAGAATGACTTCCCCTCAGAGGAGAGAGCATGAAGCAAGGATGAGACAGGCTAATCTGAGGATCCAGAGGGAAAAACTTGCCCTTGCCAAAGAGAAGCTTGCCTTTGCTAGAGAGCAACAGTTGAGTGGGGTAGTCCCCACTGGTGGCAGCAATATCCCTAGGGATAGAGACAGGAGTTTTGATAATAGACACCTGAGTAAAATAGTGCCCTCCTATAAGACAGGAGATGATATCCACAAGTGGATAACTGCTTTGGAGAGAGCCTGCAAAGTACAGCAGGTACCCCAGAGTCAGTGGGCAGCTATATTGTGGCTCTCCTTTGAAGGTAAAGGTAGAGACAAGCTCCTCACTGTTAGAGATGAGGATGCTAATGATTACCAAGTCTTGAAAACTGCACTGATTGATGGGTTTGGCTTAACCACTGAACAGTACAGGTTGATGTTCAGGGATACCCAGAAAACTCAGACTCAAGATTGGACTGACTTTGTTGATTGTGCCACTAAGGCTTTGGAAGGCTGGCTACTGGGAAGTAAGGTTACTGATTACAAAGGATTGTATAATCTAATTATGAGAGAGCAAGTCTTAAATAATTGTCAGAACCAGTTATTACACCAGCACCTGGTAGACTCTGATCTGACCTCTCCACAAGAATTGGGTAAGAGGGCAGACAAATGGGTCAGAACCAGGATTAGGCCCAAGAACCAAGGTGGTGACCAAAAGAAGGAATCAACCAAGCCACAAGAGAAGGGTGGGAATAAATCTACACATCAAACCACATCAGGGCCCCAAAAATCCTCTGAGGGGGGTGGGTCCCAGAATCCTTCCAATACCCAGAAGAAACCTTATTGCTATACCTGCAAACAGGTAGGCCATTGGAAAACTGACAGCAGTTGCCCAAGGGCCAACAACAATAAGGAGAACATGCCCCCAAGTAACACTCCCAAGCCTCCTGTTACTACTAGTAGTAATCCCCCAGGTGGTGGGAGTGCCCCCAAGAATTTGGGTGGATTTACTTTGGGAGTTCCTGGGGACTCTGGCCTAACCAGGTCCCCTAACTCAGATACTCTTGTCTGTGAGACTGGCATGGGGTTTGCCAAGTTCACTGATTGTCCCAACACTTTGGGCAAATACAGACAGGAGCCCCTCATCAATGGTCTGAAAGTTGAGGCCTATAGAGACACAGGGGCTAGCATCACCATGGTGACTGAGAGCCTAGTCCCCTCAAGGCAACTTTTACCTGGTGCCACTTATCAGGTGACAAACATTGATGGAGTGCCGAAAAATCATCCCATGGCAGTGGTAAATCTCAGCTGGGGAGGTGTCACTGGCACCACGAGAGTGGCAGTGTCATCAAACTTGCCTGTAGATTGTCTACTGGGGAATGATTTAGAAATCTCAGCCTGGGCTGAGGTGGAACAAGAAACCCATTCTAAAATGGTAAATCTTCCTGAGCAGGTTAGGAGGGCTGTGCCAGTCTCAGCCCAATCTCAAATAGATTCCTTCCCTGAAAAAGTTAGCAGGGCTGTGATGGTAACAGCCCATACCCAAACTGAGTCCCTTCCTGAAAAGGTTGGTGGGGTTGTGATGGCCACAGCCCAAACTCAGACTGATAATAGTGTTGTGAAGCCTAAAACTATGGATCACTCCACACAAACAGAGAGCACTGAGGAGGAAGAGAAATCTCCCTCCCACCAGACATTAGGAAAGGATCAGCCTCCTCGGGGAACTGATCTTACCCCTTGTAAAGAAACTGCCCCAGAGGTAGTCAGGCCTAGCCTGGCAGAACCCCTGATGTCAGTGGACCCTTCCAAGGTGGGATCCAGTCTGGAGCAGGTAACCTGCCCCTCTCTACCCTGCCTCAGTCAGCCCAGGGCTGTAGAGGTCAGGGAGGCCAGTGGTGGACCCCAAAGGGCCCCCAGTCCAAAAGAACTTCCCAATCAGCAGATTAAAGGCACTGAAGCTATTAGTCCTAGCCAAGTGAAAATAAAACAAATTCCTGAGGGATCCCCCTTAAAGTTAGTTAGGGACCTCCCACAGATGGACACTGTTGGGCACAGCCAAACCTGGGACCTAAGGGCCCCAAACCTGACCTGTCCCTCCAGTAAGCCAAACAGAGGGACCCAGCCTCCAGCTTTAGGTAGCCAGAGGTTGACCCTGAGAGCATACAACAACTCAGTCCTGGAAAGAAAGGCATATATGGTGGATAGAGATTGGAGGAAGTTGAGCCCAACATTAGTGGAGCCTCACTTCAGTACTCCACCCAAGCACCAGCCTTTTACTTTGCCAAAACACACCACAGGTAGAGACTCCCTATGGTGGAGACCCTCAGATACCCTTAGGGTGAGGGATTGCTTAGTGGACCATGAGATAGGGGGTAACCATGCCAGTGCATGCACCTCCTTATATGGCCACTCAGGCAATATAGGCTTACCTGGTCAAGGATAGCCTTATCTCCTTTCGTTTGGGGGGGGTTATGTAGGAAGGTGTATATCTGACTATGGATACCCCCAACTCTTTGCCTGGTGTTTTGCTGTTTTCTTTACTTAGTTGGCCTGGGATCCTGCTATTCAGGACCCCAGGCTTCCTGATCTCTCTGTTAAAATGGATTCCATGTACCTTAGGTACATATCTAATTGGTACTGGGCCACCTTATCAGTCCCTGTACCTAGGGCATAGGTGTACCCAGGCCCTACCAGGGGCTGAAGCATGTATTATGCCACCCCTGGCTGGCCATCTAAATCTGACACAACTGGCTGCATGACAGCTGGGGCAAGGTGGTGTAAACACCCGTTGCTGTAGATATAGTATACCTATATCTAACCCTAAAATGGACACATATATTCCTATCAGTCACTCCTATGGAAGGCCTTATCAATCCTGAAGGCAGAGTGCTTGGAATTATGTGAGATGGTGCTCTGGTATGAGCTGAGCCCGTTTGCAGCTTGCGGAACCAAGTCCTAATAGCTATTCCATGATAACGCTATACCATATACTCTTAAGTGCATTATCTACCTCGCGGTAAAATGCTAACTCTGGTATAACATTATCAAAACATGTCGAGTAAGGTGTCATACTATTTGGAATACTACCCCCTCGCCAGTTCTGGCGACGGGGGTAGCATTCCAACCTTCTAGAGGGACACGACATGTATGTAACTGTGAACCCCGGTTAAAGTTAACTCGAGCCTCAGCATCACAAAATGGATGCTGCCACCACAGACACAAGTCTGACCTCCTGCTGCTGGGAGTCCTTCCAGCAAGGATGGTTTGGACAAAGGGTTTCCTGCCTTGGGAGGTGCTAGCACCACCCCAGACAGGATTTTGTGTATTGAGGTAGGGAGGCCTGGAAGGAATGAGACATGCCTGGGGCACACAAGGTGCCCTGTGCATACACCGGTTCAAACCAGTTGCTGGGGCATCCCAGCCCCAGCTCTGGCGGGAAACCGGACAAAGGATAGGGGGTGTAGCCACCCCCCTTTCTGGTCCCACCCAGGGGAGGGACCTAGTCAGTAGTGCAGCCCCCTTTAGGAGAATAAAGGTAGGAGCTGGTCCCATTCCAAATTAGATTATCCTGAACTATTCAAGAAGAAGAAACTCTGGCCTTCGATGTTCTGCTCCACAGAAGACTGAAGAATCTCCCTTGTGGACAAGGAGTGTCCACCCTGCACAAGCAGGCACCATCAAGCGTCCAGCGGCTTCACTTTGTCGTCTTCCCTCGAGGATCCAGACTTCAGAGACCGACGAGACCCGGATTCCCAGACCTCTCCGACCTCAACCTACATCTGCAGCACAGCTGAGACCCGTGGGTGCGACGAGACACGTGGGGCCGGTCATCTTGGAAGAAACTGCACTTCGCTTCCAGCGCGACTCCCGAGGTAAACTCGACCAAGTGCTTTGGGGACTGAGAAGCCCCAACCCCGAGCAGCCCCTGCACCGAAGATCAGCCCTCCAGCATCCACGAGATCTGCGTGGGGCCCTTCTGCTTTGTTGCTGCTCGACGCGTTGTCTGGTCACTTGCCGGCTGGCTAGTGTTCTCCCAGACGACGACCCTTTGAATATTCACTGCTGATCTGGTTGCTCCAGATTGGCCCTTGCTCCCTTCCAAAAGAGGGCACCCCGGACTCTCCTAGTCCGCACCAGGCGCTTTCTTCACTCACCGCGTGGGTTGCCTTTGCCAAGGCCTGTTGCCTCCAATCCTGGATCCAACACCGCCGACAGCGAGAGCCTGCGTGGGACAGCTCGTGCCTCCATCCTGGTCGTCGAAGACACCTCCTGGTCCACGTGGCTGCAGAGTCAAGCGTCCACTCTTCACCTGATCGCGACGACGACATCTGGTTCCTTCCTGGTTCCACTCCAGTCACTGGCTAGTGACTGTGAACATTGTCCCCTCTGCTTTCAGGTCTCCTTCTTCAACAATCCACCTTTGGATTGCCCCGGACATCTTCCTCCTGGTCGCCTGCAGCATCTTTTCTTTTAGGCTCCATAGACTTCAACGCGAGAACCCGATGCACTTTGACACCTATGCACCCGGGGCCCGTGGGTGAGGTAACGAGAGCATTTTGGTGCTCAAGGGTAGTTTAACTGTCCTAGTGTCCAGTTCCACAGTCGTTTTAGTCCTACCTAGTCAGGATTGTCCGTACTCACGTTTTCTTTGAACTGTACTGTCCATAGACGTTTCTACGCATCTCGCGTGTGAGTTCACACTCTGCACACGCGTTCCGTGGGCCTCCTATTACTTACCTGAAGTTAGTATAGCGTGGTCCCATCGATCCTACAGCCTCTGGACAGCTCCATTCCGATTATCGACTATCACATTCCACTTACTTAGTATATGGTTTGTCGTGCCCCTAGGGCACCATTGTAAATTTGTGCAACTTATCGTATTTTTCGTAAGAGATTGTCATGTGCTTAGCCCTCTGACCTCATAGAGTTCAGAGGTGTTGTTATTAATAAATATACAGTTTATTTTCATAACAACCTGTGTGGTGTCCTTTCACTTGGTATTCAAGGGGTTATATTGTGGTAAAACAGCTGGCTTCACATGCCAAAAGAGTTTAGCCTTAGACTGCTTTGTCCATGCTACCATTAGGATAGCTGGTCTATAAGGTTGACTTACAACCAATCACCATAAGGGTTGTTTGGACTGATACAAGGTGATCACTAGAACTAGTGAGCATCATATATCAGGCCAACTTCTCACATTGGTGTGCAGCGGTTGGGATTTGAGCTTGCTGTTGTTCTTACCAAATATAATCTTGAAATATCATTTGAAAGATCACATAAGGTACCTAGGTACATATAACAAGCTTAGAAATACTCTGAGTTCTACTGAACCAGCTGTTGTAGTAGAAAGGGCCTAGCACACCCTGACTACAACTCTTAGCAAGGGATCAGTAGGAAAACCCATAGTGTAGGTAGGTGCATCACTTACACCTCACTAGAGGCATGTCTACCCATGGAGAGTCTTCAGAGACTCCCCTAGTGGTTAGTGACCCTCCACAGGTCCTTTCCAGATATGCAGGCCTCAGTTTCCAGGAGATGAGACAATTGTGTACCTCCAGGAAATTGAAACAGGGTTCTAACCCTACCACTCCTTTTCTGTTAGGTCTCTTAGAGACATATGATGCCAGAAGGGCTGCCAACACAGACCCCTCTAATCCAGATAGGAGCATGCCAGCCTTAGAAGGTACTCGTGGTGATCCAGATCTCCCTGAAACAGAAGATGTAGAAAAGGAGGAAGATGAGGAACCATCTGGGAATGAGGCAGACAATGACCCTGAACTAGTCAGCAGACTAACCAGGGCCAACTTAGACCTACATAGGGAAAGATCTGGGGTACCCCCAGTACTGACCCTAGGCAGGCCTAACCTTGGAGTTAGAAGAGATAGGTCTCATTCTAGGGACTCCAGTGCATCTGTACACTCTCATGCCTCTGCTCAGAGGAGAAGGACTTCTCCCCAGAAGAGAATGACTTCCCCTCAGAGGAGAGAGCATGAAGCAAGGATGAGACAGGCTAATCTGAGGATCCAGGGGGAAGAACTTGCCCTTGCCAAAGAGAAGCTTGCCTTTGCTAGAGAGCAACAGTTGAGTGGGGTAGTCCCCACTGGTGGCAGCAATATCCCTAGGGATAGAGACAGGAGTTTTGATAATAGACACCTGAGTAAAATAGTGCCCTCCTATAAGACAGGAGATGATATCCACAAGTGGATAACTGCTTTGGAGAGAGCCTGCAAAGTACAGCAGGTACCCCAGAGTCAGTGGGCAGCTATATTGTGGCTCTCCTTTGAAGGTAAAGGTAGAGACAAGCTCCTCACTGTTAGAGATGAGGCTGCTAATGATTACCAAGTCTTGAAAACTGCACTGATTGATGGGTTTGGCTTAACCACTGAACAGTACAGGTTGATGTTCAGTGATACCCAGAAAACTCAGACTCAAGATTGGACTGACTTTGTTGATTGTGCCACTAAGGCTTTGGAAGGCTGGCTAGTGGGAAGTAAGGTTACTGATTACAAAGGATTGTATAATCTAATTATGAGAGAGCAAGTCTTAAATAATTGTCAGAACCAGTTATTACACCAGCACCTGGTAGACTCTGATCTGACCTCTCCACAAGAATTGGGTAAGAGGGCAGACAAATGGGTCAGAACCAGGATTAGGCCCAAGAACCAAGGTGGTGACCAAAAGAAGGAATCAACCAAGCCTCAAGAGAAGGGTGGGAATAAATCTACAGATCAAACCACATCAGGGCCCCAAAAATCCTCTGAGGGGGGTGGGTCCCAGAATCCTTCCAATACCCAGAAGAAACCTTATTGCTATACCTGCAAACAGGTAGGCCATTGGAAAACTGACAGCAGTTGCCCAAGGGCCAACAACAATAAGGAGAACATACCCCCAAGTAACACTCCCAAGCCTCCTGTTACTACTAGTAGTAATCCCCCAGGTGGTGGGAGTGCCCCCAAGAATTTGGGTGGATTTACTTTGGGAGTTCCAGGGGACTCTGGCCTAACCAGGGGGCATATTACCAACAACTAGCGATAATTTTTGTCTCTAACTTGTTTAGAGACAAAAATTATCGCCGCAAATCGGCGATTTTTATCGCAGATAAACCTTGCTATTAGCAAGGTTTATCGCAAATGCGATAAAAAACGGCCGCAATGCATGAATATCGCTGAAAAGTCAGCGATATTCATGCAATATCGAGCAAATGCTCTTAGCCATGTTATCCACCTCCCATTGGATAACATGGCTAAGAACTGCTCAGGGCAGGTGTTAGCTTTTGGAGATATTCGCGCTTAGAGCGAATATCTCCAAAAGTTGGTAATAGGAGATAGCGATGTTAGCGACTGTTTCCAGTCGCTAACATCTTGGCACGCCCACTTTGCATGTCATTAGTGATAAATATCACTGACATGCAAAGCAGGGCCCAAGATGGTCGCTATCTCCTATTAGCTGTCACTAACTGGTGTTAGCGACAGCTTGGTAATAGGGAGATAATTTTATCTCCGCTTTCTTGGATTTTAAAGCCAAAAAGTGGAGATAAACCCCCTTGATAATATGCCCCCAGGTCCCCTAACTCAGATACTCTTGTCTGTGGGACTGGCATGGGGTTTGCCAACTCCACTGATTGTCCCAACACTTTGGGCAAATACAGACAGGAGCCCCTCATCAATGGTCTGAAAGTTGAGGCCTATAGAGACACAGGGGCTAGCATCACCATGGTGACTGAGAGCCTAGTCCCCTCAAAGCAACTTTTACCTGGTGCCACATACCAGGTGACAAACATTGATGGAGTGCGGAAAAATCATCCCATGGCAGTGGTAAATCTCAGCTGGGGAGGTGTCACTGGCACCAAGAGAGTGGCAGTGTCATCAAACTTGCCTGTAGATTGTCTACTGGGGAATGATTTAGAAATCTCAGCCTGGGCTGAGGTGGAACAAGAAACCCATTCTAAAATGGTAAATCTTCCTGAGCAGGTTAGGAGGGCTGTGCCAGTCTCAGCCCAATCTCAAATAGATTCCTTCCCTGAAAAAGTTAGCAGGGCTGTGATGGTAACAGCCCATACCCAAACTAAGTCCCTTCCTGAAAAGGTTGGTGGGGTGGTGATGGCCACAGCCCAAACTCAGACTGATAATAGTGTTGCGAAGCCTGAAACTATGGATCACTCCACTCAAACAGAGAGCACTGAGGAGGAAGAGAAATCTCCCTCCCACCAGACATTAGGAAAGGATCAGCCTCCTCAGGGAACTGATCTTACCCCTTGTGAAGAAACTGCCCCAGAGGTAGTCAGGCCTAGCCTGGCAGAACCCCTGATGTCAGTGGACCCTTCCAAGGTGGGATCCAGTCTGGAGCAGGTAACCTGCCCCTCTCTACCCTGCCTCAGTCAGCCCAGGGCTGTAGAGGTCAGGGAGGCCAGTGGTGGACCCCAAAGGGCCCCCAGTCCAAAAGAACTCCCCAATCAGCAGATTAAAGGCACTGAAGCTATTAGTCCTAGCCAAGTGAAAATAAAACAAATTCCTGAGGGATCCCCCTTAAAGTTAGTTAGGGACCTCCCACAGATGGACACTGTTGGGCACAGCCAAACCTGGGACCTAAGGGCCCCAAACCTGACCTGTCCCTCCAGTAAGCCAAACAGAGGGACCCAGCCTCCAGTTTAGGTAGCCAGAGGTTGACCCTGAGAGCATACAACAACTCAGTCCTGGAAAGAAAGGCATATATGGTGGATAGAGATTGGAGGAAGTTGAGCCCAACATTAGTGGAGCCTCACTTCAGTACTCCACCCAAGCACCAGCCTTTTACTTTGCCAAAACACCACAGGTAGAGATTCCCTATGGTGGAGACCCTCAGATACCCTTAGGGTGAGGGATTGCTTAGTGGACCATGAGATAGGGGGTAACCATGCCAGTGCATGCACCTCCTTATATGGCCACTCAGGCAATAAAGGCTTACCTGGTCACGGATAGCCTTATCTCCTTTCGTTTGATGGAGGGGGGGTTATGTAGGAAGGTGGATATCTGACTATGGATACCCCCAACTCTTTGCCTGGTGTTTTGCTGTTTTTTTTACTTAGTGGGCCTGGGATCCTGCCATTCAGGACCCCAGGCTTCCTGCTCTCTCTGTTAAAATGGATTCCATGTACCTTAGGTACATATCTAATTGGTACTGGGCCACCTTATCAGTCCCTGTACCCAGGGCCTACCAGGGGCTGAAGCATGTATTATGCCACCCCTGGCTGGCCATCTAAATCTGACACAACTGGCTGCATGACAGCTGGGGCAAGGTGGTGTAAACACCCTTTGCTGTAGATATAGTATACCTATATCTAACCCTAAAATGGACACATATATTCCTATCAGACACTCCTATGGAAGGCCTTATCAATCCTGAAGGCAGAGTGCTTGGAATTATGTGAGATGGTGCTCTGGCATGAGCTGAGCCCGTTTGCAGCTTGCGGAACCAAGTCCTCGTAGCTTTTCCATGATAACGCTATACCATATACTCTTAGGTGCATTATCTACCTCGCGGTAAAATGCTAACTCTGGTATAACATTATCAAAACATGTCGAGTAAGGTGTCATACGATTTGGAATACTACCCCCTCGCCAATTCTGGCGACGGGGGTAGCATTCCACCCTTCTAGAGGGACACGACATGTATGTAACTGTGTACCCCGGTTAAAGTTAACTCGAGCCTCAGCATCACAAAATGGATGCTGCCACCACAGACACAAGTCTGACCTCCTGCTGCTGGGAGTCCTTCCAGCGAGGATGGTTTGGACAAAGGGTTTCCTGCCTTGGGAGGTGCTAGCACCACCCCAGACAGGATTTTGTGTATTGAGGTATGGAGGCCTGGAAGGAATGAGACATGCCTGGGGCACACAAGGTGCCCTGTGCATACACCGGTTCAAACCAGTTGCTGGGGCATCCCAGCCCCAGCTCTGGCGGGAAACCGGACAAAGGATAGGGGTGTAGCCACCCCCCTTCCTGTTCCCACCCAGGGGAGGGACCTAGTCAGTAGTGCAGCCCCCTTTAGGAGAATAAAGGTAGGACCTGGTCCCATTCCAAATTAGATTAGCCTGAACTATTCAAGAAGAAGAAACTCTGGCCTTCGACGTTCTGCTCCACAGAAGACTGAAGAATCTCCCTTGTGGACAAGGAGTGTCCACCCTGCACAAGCAGGCACCATCAAGCTTCCAGCGGCTTCACTTTGTCGTCTTCCCTCGAGGATCCAGACTTCAGAGCCCGACGAGACCCGGATTCCCAGACCTCTCCGACCTCAACCTACATCTGCAGCACAGCTGAGACCCGTGGGTGCGACGAGACACGTGGGACGGGTCATCTTGGAAGAAACTGCACTTCGCTTCCAGCACGACTCCCGAGGTAAACTCGACCAAGTGCTTTGGGGACTGAGAAGCCCCAACCCCGAGCAGCCCCTGCACCGAAGATCAGCCCTCCAGCATCCACGAGATCTGCGTGGGGCCCTTCTGCGTTGTTGCTGCTCGACGCGTTGTCTGGTCACTTGCCGGCTGGCTAGTGACCTCCCAGACGACGACCCTTTGAATTTTCACTGCCGATCTGGTTGCTCCAGATTGGCCCTTGCTCCCTTCCAAAAGAGGGGCACCCCGGACTCTCCTAGTCCGCACCAGACGCTTTCTTCACTCGCTGCATGGGTTGCCTTTGCCAAGGCCTGTTGCCTCCAATCCCGGATCCAACACCGCCGACAGCGAGAGCCTGCGCGGGACAGCTCGTGCCTCCATCCTGGTCGTCAAAGACACCTCCTGGTCCACGTGGCTGCAGAGTCAAGCGTCCACTCTTCACCTGATCGCGACGACGACATCTGGTTCCTTCCTGGTTCCACTCCAGTCACTGGTTAGTGACTGTGAACATTGTCCCCTCTGCTTTCAAGTCTCCTTCTTCAACAATCCACCCTTGGATTGCCCCGGACATCTTCCTCCTGGTCGCCTGCAGCATCTTTTCTTTCAGGCTCCATAGACTTCAACGCGAGAACCCGACGCACTTTGACACCTATGCACCCGTGGCCCGTGGGTGAGGTAACGAGAGCATTTCGGTGCTCAAGGGTAGTTTAACTGTCCTAGTGTCCAGTTCCACAGTCGTTTTAGTCCTACCTAGTCAGGATTGTCCGTACTCACCTTTTCTTTGAACTGTACTGTCCATAGACGTTGTTACGCATCTCGCGTGTGAGTTCACACTCTGCACACGCGTTCCGTGGGCCTCCTATTACTTACCTGAAGTTAGTATAGCGTGGTCCCATCGATCCTACAGCCTCTGGACAGCTCCATTCCGATTATCGACTATCACATTCCACTTACTTAGTATATGGTTTGTCGTGCCCCTAGGGCACAATTGTAATTTTGTGCAACTTGTAGTATTTTTCGTAAGAGATTGTCATGTGCTTAGCCCTCTGACCTCATAAAGAGTTCAGAGGTGTTGTTATTAATAAATAGACTGTTTATTTTCATAACAACCTGTGTGGTGTCCTTTCACTTGGTATTCAAGGGGTTATATTGTGGTAAAATAGCTGGCTTCACATGCCAAAAGAGTTTAGCCTAAGACTGCTTTGTCCATGCTACCATTAGGATAGCTGATCTATAAGGTTGACTTACAACCAATCACCATAAGGGTTGTTTGGATAGATACAAGGTGATCACTAGAACTAGTGAGCATCATATATCAGGCCAACTTCTCACATTGGTGTGCAGCGGTTGGGATTTTAGCTTGCTGTTGTTCTTACCAAATATAATCTTGAAATATAATTTGAAAGATCACATAAGGTACCTAGGTACATATAACAAGCTTAGAAATACTCTGAGTTCTACTGAACCAGCTGTTGTAGTAGAAAGGGCCTAGCACACCCTGACTACAACTCTTAGCAAGGGATCAGTAGGAAAACCCATAGTGTAGGTAAGTGCATCACTTACACCTCACTAGAAGCATGTCTACCCATGGAAAATCTTCAGAGACTCCCCTAGTGGTTAGTGACCCTCCACAGGTCCTTTCCAGATATGCAGGCCTCGGTTTCCAGGAGATGAGACAATTGTGTACCTCCAGGAAATTGAAACAGGGTTCTAACCCTACCACTCCTTTTCTGTTAGGTCTCTTAGAGACATATGATGCCAGAAGGGCTGCCAACACAGACCCCTCTAATCCAGATAGGAGCATGCCAGCCTTAGAAGGTACTCGTGGTGATCCAGATCTCCCTGAAACAGAAGATGTAGAAGAGGAGGAGGAAGATGAGGAACCATCTGGGGATGAGGCAGACAATGACCCTGAACTAGTCAGCAGACTAACCAGGGCCAACTTAGACCTACATAGGGAAAGATCTGGGGTACCCCCAGTACTGACCCTGAGCAGGCCTAACCTTGGAGTTAGAAGAGATAGGTCTCATTCTAGGGACTCCAATGCATCTGTGCACTCTCATGCCTCTGCTCAGAGGAGAATGATCTCTCCCCAGAAGAGAATGACTTCCCCTCAGAGGAGAGAACATGAAGCAAGGATGAGACAGGCTAATCTGAGGATCCAGAGGGAAGAACTTGCCCTTGCCAAAGAGAAGCTTGCCTTTGCTAGAGAGCAACAGTTGAGTGGGGTAGTCCCCACTGGTGGCAGCAATATCCCTAGGGATAGAGACAGGAGTTTTGATAATAGACACCTGAGTAAAATAGTGCCCTCCTATAAGACATGAGATGATATCCACAAGTGGATAACTGCTCTGGAGAGAGCCTGCAAAGTACAGCAGGTACCCCAGAGTCAGTGGGCAGCTATATTGTGGCTCTCCTTTGAATGTAAAGGTAGAGACAAGCTCCTCACTGTTAGAGATGAGGATGCTAATGATTACCAAGTCTTGAAAACTGCACTGATTGATGGGTTTGGCTTAACCACTGAACAGTACAGGTTGATGTTCAGGGATACCCAGAAAACTCAGACTCAAGATTGGACTGACTTTGTTGATTGTGCCACTAAGGCTTTGGAAGGCTGGCTACTGGGAAGTAAGGTTACTGATTACAAAGGATTGTATAATCTAATTATGAGAGAGCAAGTCTTAAATAATTGTCAGAACCAGTTATTACACCAGCACCTGGTAGACTCTGATCTGACCTCTCCACAAGAATTGGGTAAGAGGGCAGACAAATGGGTCAGAACCAGGATTAGGCCCAAGAACCAAGGTGGTGACCAAAAGAAGGAATCAACCAAGCCTCAAGAGAAGGGTGGGAATAAATCTACAGATCAAACCACATCAGGGCCCCAAAAATCCTCTGAGGGGGGTGGGTCCCAGAATCCTTCCAATACCCAGAAGAAACCTTATTGCTATACCTGCAAACAGGTAGGCCATTGGAAAACTGACAGCAGTTGCCCAAGGGCCAACAACAATAAGGAGAACATACCCCCAAGTAACACTCCCAAGCCTCCTGTTACTACTAGTAGTAATCCCCCAGGTGGTGGGAGTGCCCCCAAGAATTTGGGTGGATTTACTTTGGGAGTTCCAGGGGACTCTGGCCTAACCAGGTCCCCTAACTCAGATACTCTTGTCTGTGAGACTGGCATGGGGTTTGCCAACTTCACATTTGTCCCAACACTTTGGGCAAATACAGACAGGAGCCCCTCATCAATGGTCTGAAAGTTGAGGCCTATAGAGACACAGGGGCTAGCATCACCATGGTGACTGAGAGCCTAGTCCCCTCAAAGCAACTTTTACCTGGTGCCACATACCAGGTGACAAACATTGATGGAGTGCGGAAAAATCATCCCATGGCAGTGGTAAATCTCAGCTGGGGAGGTGTCACTGGCACCAAGAGAGTGGCAGTGTCATCAAACTTGCCTGTAGATTGTCTAGTGGGGAATGATTTCGAAATCTCAGCCTGGGCTAAGGTGGAACAAGAAACCCATTCTAAAATGGTAAATCTTCCTGAGCAGGTTAGGAGGGCTGTGCCAGTCTCAGCCCAATCTCAAATAGATTCCTTCCCTGAAAAAGTTAGCAGGGCTGTGATGGTAACAGCCCATACCCAAACTGAGTCCCTTCCTGAAAAGGTTGGTGGGGTTGTGATGGCCACAGCCCAAACTCAGACTGATAATAGTGTTGTGAAGCCTAAAACTATGGATCACTCCACTCAAACAGAGAGCACTGAGGAGGAAGAGAAATCTCCCTCCCACCAGACATTAGGAAAGGATCAGCCTCCTCAGGGAACTGATCTTACCCCTTGTGAAGAAACTGCCCCAGAGGTAGTCAGGCCTAGCCTGGCAGAACCCCTGATGTCAGTGGACCCTTCCAAGGTGGGATCCAGTCTGGAGCAGGTAACCTGCCCCTCTCTACCCTGCCTCAGTCAGCCCAGGGCTGTAGAGGTCAGGGAGGCCAGTGGTGGACCCCAAAGGGCCCCCAGTCCAAAAGAACTCCCCAATCAGCAGATTAAAGGCACTGAAGCTATTAGTCCTAGCCAAGTGAAAATAAAACAAACTCCTGAGGGATCCCCCTTAAAGTTAGTTAGGGACCTCCCACAGATGGACACTGTTGGGCACAGCCAAACCTGGGACCTAAGGGCCCCAAACCTGACCTGTCCCTCCAGTAAGCCCAACAGAGGGACCCAGCCTCCAGCTTTAGGTAGCCAGAGGTTGACCCTGAGAGCATACAACAACTCAGTCCTGGAAAGAAAGGCATATATGGTGGATAGAGATTGGAGGAAGTTGAGCCCAACATTAGTGGAGCCTCACTTCAGTACTCCACCCAAGCACCAGCCTTTTACTTTGCCAAAACACACCACAGGTAGAGATTCCCTATGGTGGAGACCCTCAGATACCCTTAGGGTGAGGGATTGCTTAGTGGACCATGAGATAGGGGGTAACCATGCCAGTGCATGCACCTCCTTATATGGCCACTCAGGCAATAAAGGCTTACCTGGTCAAGGATAGCCTTATCTCCTTTCGTTTGGGGGGGGGGGTTATGTAGGAAGGTGGATATCTGACTATGGATACCCCCAACTCTTTGCCTGGTGTTTTGCTGTTTTTTTTTACTTAGTGGGCCTGGGATCCTGCCATTCAGGACCCCAGGCTTCCTACTCTCTCTGTTAAAATGGATTCCATGTACCTTAGGTACATATCTAATTGGTACTGGGCCACCTTATCAGTCCCTGTACCCAGGGCATAGGTGTACCCAGGGCCTACCAGGGGCTGAAGCATGTATTATGCCACCCCTGGCTGGCCATCTAAATCTGACACAACTGGCTGCATGACAGCTGGGGCAAGGTGGTGTAAACACCCTTTGCTGTAGATATAGTATACCTATTGTGGAAAAGTAAATTTTGCCATGTTCTGTGTCCCTACGTGTTCCCCATCCTATGTTATGTGTGCATGATTAATATGCATATGTATTTCCCCATGATCGATTAAAGACGCAATTACAGTTGTGTCCATCTCTAGTATGCTAGTTCCCAGTTCTCGTGAAAGCTACGAGTATTAGGCCTATGTAAAGTTACGTTGCCACGTCTCTCAGTGTGCACGTTATTTCATTGTAAAGTCCCCGTTTCTAGGCCTCAAAAGGGCCCGGACACCAGATTCAGCTCCTGTCTCCTGAACCCTCGCTGAGGAGCGATACAGCCCCCACCTGTATCCTCGACCCTTCACTTACTTCCTGCCCCACAGTGCCCGGCTCGGCCTGGCTCTGCCTACGAGTCTGCCAAAAGTATGTTATGATTCTAGTTATCAGTCCAGCCCTCCTTCTCTGCATTCCTAAGCTACTGAATCGCATCAATAGTTTCCGTCATTGTCTAGCCTTTACGTCTCCATGTAGGAGAAATACTGTATTAATGGTCATTTAATATTCTTCAACACGCACTACATGTAGAATGATGCATGCTCCAGTCTTAGAGTCTGTTAGCCTCTCCTCTCCTGACTCTTAGTTTATATCAACATGTCCTCTAAACATTAGATACTAGATAGGGTTTAGGTACATGTCGCCCTGACTCTCCAGTCTCTACTCCTAGCACAGAGTTCATAGCCCCCAGCTTCTCCTAGTAACACGTCATTGTCAGTTTGCGCGCACCTCTAGGTCAGAAGTCCCGGCTCCTTAGGTAGCCCCCTCCATGTTTCCGCCCCATTTATGACATATTCTGTTACGTTTACATCACATGTCCATGTATACGCCTCCTGTTACACCCACTTTCACCCTTATCTTTCGCGACTGCTATTGACCACACCCACTGCTCCGCCTATCGTATGTATTGTAATGTAACTGTTTTAGTATATATGCTTGTGTACTGTTATTAAAGTTAGCGCGCTCATTCCCTGTCCCCCCTGCAGGGCCCTGCCATCCTGTTCCCGTGCAGGTTGTCCTGTTCCTGTCCTTATGCTGTATTAAACCTGCAAACTCCTACTACCTCGAATCTTGACTCTTATTTATTGAGCTATCTGTTATTACTATGTCCAGTCAAACCTAGATCCGGTATTATTTATTTATATACCACATAATGGCGCCCGAACAGGGACTTGCCCTTTCCCCACGCGCCGGCGAAGCCACGTATGCCCCCTGACCCTCTGCAGCCGTGACGGAACCATACCGTGCACGTGCAGATATTTCTGCTTCAAGTATCCCTCAGGCCTACGGAGGAGACGGAGGTTGCGGTCCAGCATCCAGACGAGGCGGTGGAGGAACGCGGCGAGTCCCGACCAGAGCCCAAGCCGAGAGTCCAAGGTCCGAGGTATCCGGAGGCCCACCCGTAACTGAAGTCCGAAGTTCGTCCGTCCGGCGTCGAAGCAGTCCAGTCCAGTCCGAGGCCTTCCGTTCTTGCTGCCCGGTGAGTACCTTTGCTGGGGTAGTATCTAGACAGGGTCAATCTAATTGTCTCTGGTCCGTGGGTTTTGGTGGTACACAGACCCAAAACGAAGTGTCCACTTCGGTGGATGCGGGTCCTGACGTGTCTCTTTATGAGACCGGTAAGTTTCGTACTGTTTCAGCAGTGCATCTAGTCTCTGTTCTAGTCAGTTCTGTTCTCGAGAAATTCATGTATTCTGTTTTCAGTATTCCAGGTAGTATTCTGTCCGAACTGTTATTTTAAATGTTCTTCATGTATTTTAATGTCGTGGTATGAAAGTGGTGTAATTATCGTGTTCATTGTGTATTGTATTGTGTCCAGATTACAGTTCAGTCATGCCGTTATTTTCCAGACTACGTCAGTTAAGAACTAGAAAAGGTCTGTTAGAAGAAGCAGTTCCTGTCCCGCCTAGGGACAGTCCAGGTCATTTTATGTATCAGAAGCATGGCATAAGTGCCATATTGTATCTAGATTTATGGGTAGAGTATACCAAACAGTTAGAAGAAAAGTATAGATGGCCCGTATCGGGTACATGGGATGCCGAGTGCATCATGCGAGTAGAAGAAGTATTATGGAAAAAGAAAGCCAGACAGTCACAGAAAGATGCCATCGAGTTATGGCGCAAAGAATCTCATAAAAGAACCGAAAAAGAAATCAGAAAGTCAGAATTAAGTAGAGAATCCTTAGAACGAGCCCAAGAAAGGGAATTAATCGAGATAGGTGAACGAGTTAAAACCGAACAGTCAGACAGACAGAGAAATGCCCTCATTAAGGGTATGTGTCCTCTTCTTGCCGAGGGCTTGCCAAAAGCGACCCCGGAGGCATCCAGTAATTTTCCGCCACCATTAGTTCCGACCAAGCTACGTCACAAACCGACCGCAGCTGATATTTTCATCTCGTCCTACTTGGACGACACGGTTCCAGAATATGCAAATCCTGTTCCGCCAGCTCCTGTAAATAATGCCATTCCTGCTCCTCCAGACACCGGAGTACCTGCTACGGTACCCCCGGTCCAGCCTACATTACAATTTCCCACTCTGCCAGCACGAAGAGTATCAGTCGACGATTCCAGTTTAGGGGCCGCAGGAGGAGGTCCTCCTGGTACCCCGCCACCACACCAACGAGTAACGTTAGTCGAGTTACATGAATGTGCGTTACAGCGTACGCCCAAATATAAGTCCGTTGCAGATATCCGACGAGCCCTTACTGAATGCCGCTATGATCCGGTTGCAGGTGATGATAGTACAGTTATATATTCCATCCGTGTAAGACGGGTGACCGGGTATTTGGATACCCTACCGAATATGAAAGAAGATCTAGACAGAATATATCGTTTCATCCGTACAGGGGATGATCCAGAAAGTATTGGCGAAGTCATGTCTCAAAGGAAAGCTGAGATCCAGCTCATGTTATTAAAGTTTCTGATTAATTGTTTAATAAGAGAACAAGATTACCCGTCCAAAGATCCGGCCGAAATGAGAATCCTAACAAGGTGGAGTGATAATATAGCCGAGGGTAAGCACAGAACTATCAGTAGTATAGAGAGTATGTACAAGAAAATTCGTAAAGAAATAATAAGGTTACACGAGAAACGTAAAGCAGCACAAGTAAGCGAGAAGGAGAATGACTCTTCTACAGAAGAGGTAGAGGACGAAAATCCCGCCAGAATAGCGTATGTAGGAAAATCGAGACTTTCCGACCGACATTCACGTCTAGACTACAAGAAAACTGTCCCTCATCCAGCACCAGAACAAGGTTCTCTAGAACAAGTATTTCAAGCTACCGATCATATTCTGAAATCACGAATCGGTTATAGTAAGTTAAGTACTATGCATGAACAAGAACTAGCCCGATCAGCAGTCCGATGGATTACTGATTCTACCACTTTTCCAGACGAAATAGTGGCACAAATGTTTCTGAAACTGCCCCCAGCCGAGCAACGACTGGTGGGTATGTATATGATCCAACACCTCATTACTCTGTATGAGGGTCAACATTCTGATCCAGGTCCGTTACATGATGTCCTGAACGAGTTACTCCAGTATAGATGGAAAGGTTTAGGTACCGATTTAATTAGTGTCATTCTAGAACAGCGCCACAAATATAGAACGTTTTTGAACCCGCATTTTGTTCATGTCTCACCTCCAGAAAGTAAACCGTTTTACATAGACAGACAGAACCCGTTACGAGAAGTACACCCACTCAGGACAGCAGATGGTGAAATGCAACGAGTATTTGTTTACACCCCGATTACAACGATGGAACTCTTAGAGATGAAGAAATTAATTCCCTGTCACGACAAAGATCCAGCAGGGTTCCACCGAGAATTAAAAGACATGCTCCGTATGGGAGAATACACGTATCCAGATATAATTAAAATGTTAAAAGTCCTGTTGCCCGCAGGCATATATGAAAAACTCAAGGAAAAAGAATGGGAGGTGGGAGAGAAAAAGATCGATTGGGCAGTTCTAGAAGCTGAAGATAAGATACGAGTACCAGGTACCGGTCTTGGAGAGAAATGTAAAGAATTACCAGAACTGTTAATACAAGTTTTGCCCAGATTATTAGCAACTAAAAAGGAAGACTGGGATGCAATCTCAGCCTGTAAACAGAAACAAGACGAAGACACTAGTGATTTTTATTCTAGATTTGAGAAATGCTTTATTATAAACAGTGGCCTCAAGACGAGCAGCGAGTCATACCCTCATCTTTTTGTTACTAAATTAGTCGAGAATTCAAGTCCACAAGTTAAGAATCGAGTTTTGAAAGTCGAAAGTACCTGGCAAGCTAATACCCCGTCCCAAATGTTACAGATGCTTCAGTATCACCAGAATAGCATCAGAGAAGAGCAAGATCATGAAAGAAAACGTATGAAAGACACGAAAATGAAAGTACTAGTTGCACAATCTGTTCCTCAAGACAGTCAGAAGAGGGGTACGAATCAAGCCAGTCATCCTGCAGCTCCCGTTAAAGGGACATGCAATTATTGTAAACAGCCAGGTCATTTCATAAACGAGTGTGCAGTTCTGAAACACAATATAGCTACTGGTAAGACTAAAGAAAGACCACGTCCGCCTAGACAAGAACAAGTTTCACAGACTTCTCAGCCACAGAATGCACAACAGACAGTTCCAGCACCGCAGCCTATTGCTGCAACACAGCATGTTACACAGCAGATGTACCAGTATGCACAGTCTGAGTATCCAGAGTATCAGCCATATTCATGAAACAGCCTAGAGAGGGAGGTAGGCTTGCCCCTCATCGAGATACCTGTAGATCAAGAAGGTCCCTATGTTCATAGTCAGGTATTAGGGAAAGACAGAAAGTTTCTGATTGATACAGGGGCAAGTAGGACGACCATTAGTCACGCCGAAGTTCCAGGGGCTCCGCTCTCAGGCTCTAGAAATGTTTCCCTTGGATTTTCAGGAAAGCCTATTGTAAACGAGATATCTAAGCCAGTTACTCTAGAAGTAGGTCCATTGTCCCGCACTACTGATCTGTTACTTACGAAGTCATGTCCAGAAAATCTGTTAGGTATTAGGACACTGAAAGAATTAGGTGCAGTTATTTGCTGCTCCCCAGAGGGAATACGCCTGTTTCTACGTGACTTCAAGGGTCACTATGTATTACGAGATTTTGATCCGAGATTGTCTAATGTTCCGCAGCATCTATGGGCGCAAGGTCCAACTGATGTAGGTTATATGCAAATCACACCCCATCGTGTGACTCTCAAACCAGGTGTAGTGTTACCACGAATCAGACAGTACAGATTGCCACCTGAGGCTGTAACAGCCTTATCCAAAATTATTGACGAGCTCATGGCTCAAGGAGTAGTTGTAGAAACTGACTCCAATGTATGTAATTCTCCGATCATTCCAGTCATGAAACGTCCTGATCCAAATGCACCCCCAGTATATCGATTAGTGATTGACCTTCGAGAACTCAATAAATGTATAATTCCCCAGTATCCGGTTGTTCCAGACATCTCTTCCCTATTGACAGCCATTGATTCCGAAGCAACATTTTTCACAGTCATAGACCTCAAGAACGCGTTTTTCAGTGTCCCCATTCATCCAGACAGCCAGTTTCTTTTCGGATTTTGTTTAAATGGAAGGAGCTATAAATTCACACGAGCTCCTCAAGGTTTCACAGAAAGTCCTAGTATTTACAGTCAAGCACTTAAGAGACAACTAGACAATATTCACATGCCAACTGACACTGCCCTGCTCCAGTATGTCGATGATCTACTGATCACAGCCCGTTCTGAACGTGCTTGCGAGCGAGCATCACTTACAGTCCTGTATTTCCTTGCCGAGATGGGGCACAAGGTGTCCCCTTCGAAGCTTCAATTCTGTGTCCAGCAAGTGATCTATTTAGGCCACTTACTGTCCAAGAGGGGTAGGCAGTTGACACCCGACCGTATCCAGTTAATAGCGAGTCTTCCTCAGCCCAAGACCCAGAAGGAGGTACGTGCTTTTATCAGCCTTACTTCTTATTGCAGACAATGGATTCCTCAGTATGCATTTCTAGCTAAGCCACTGATACAGTTAACGACACAGGAGGCAGCCGTATCGACTGTCCTCCCTTGGACATCTGAACATACACTTAGTTTCAATGAGTTAAAGAAAGCTTTATGCCAAGCTCCAGTTCTAGCTACACCGAACTACAGTAAGCCTTTTACACTTTTCGTCACTGAACGTGAAGGTACAGCATTATCTGTTCTCACACAAGATCAAGCAGGACAATACAAGCCTTGTGCTTATTTTTCGAGCACATTAGATCCTGTAGCCCAGGCTCTGCCTGCGTGCCTCAAGTCAGTTGCAGCCACAGCACTAGCTATCAGACAAAGTGATTCCATAGTATTAGGACATTCCCTGACAGTACAAGTTCCACACTCCGTGGAAGTTCTTTTAAACCGAACACAAACTCAGCACTTGACAATTGCACGTTTAACAGGTTATGAACTGACACTGTTCCAGCCACACATAGAAATCAGACGCTGCAACGTTCTAAATCCTGCTACACTGTTACCGTCAGTTAATTCGAATCCTGCCACACACGACTGTGTGGAAGTAGTTAACACTATGACAAAGCCAAGACAAGATCTGACAGATATTCCATTACCAGATCCCGACCTGACACTTTATGTGGATGGTTCATGTATGAGAACAAGTACAGGAGAACTAGTAGCCGCGTATGCAGTGACTACTGACACTGAAGTTATAGAAACACACCGTATTGACACCCTGTCTGCTCAAGCAGCAGAGCTAGTTGCTCTGACCCAAGCCTGCATACACGCTAAGAACCTGAAAGTCAATGTTTACACAGATTCACGTTACGCATTTGGAGTCGTACACGACTTTGGAGTGCTCTGGCAGGAGAGAGGTTTCATGACTTCTCATGGAACCAAGATTCAGCATGGTCTCCTTATTCAAGCTCTGTTAGATGCCATACACTTACCGACATCTATTGCTATCATGAAGTGCAAGGCACATACGAAAGTTACTGACATTATTTCTCAAGGTAATGATCTAGCAGATCGCACAGCCAAGCTTACAGCACAGACTCCAGACATTTCAGTTAATCCGACACAGATACATACTCCAGCTCCGACTACCTGTATGACAGTTAAGGACCCTACTCAAGATGTCATAGATATCCAGTTACATGCTACTCCCGATGAAATTAAGAAATGGTCCGAACAAGGAGGGGTCCAGACAGATCAGGGATGGGTAACGAAGGGAAAAGCCACATGGTTTCTCCCCGACTCAATGGTTCAAGTCATTATCAATACCGCACATAGTCCAGCACATTTAGGAGAAAAAGCTATGTTAGACAGTATCCAGAACATTTGGTTCAACAAGCATTTACGAGCTGCAGCCAAGCAGAAAGTCCGTACTTGTATGATATGTTGCCAGTTTAATCCAGGTAAAAGTGTCCCGGTGGAACAAGGTGGATTCCAGCCCCCTGACCACCCTTTTGAAGTCCTCCAAATGGATTATATTCAGATGGAGCGATGTCGAGGTTTCAAGTATGTCCTTGTAGTTGTATGCGCTTTGTCCAGATGGACAGAAGCATATCCGGTCCCAGATTACACAGCCACGACCACTGCCAAGCAGTTGGTTCGTGAATTCTTCCCCCGCTATGGACTCCCTAGGGTCGTATATTCTGATAACGGCCAGCCATTCTCATCTGAGCTCATGAAACACATCTCCCTTTTGTTAGGGTACCGGTGGAAGTTCCATTGTGTACGCCATCCTGAAGCAGCCGGTCTAGTAGAGAGACATAACCAGACCCATAAAATCCGCATTGCCAAAATATGTAAAGAGAAAGGTGTAGACTGGCCAGTCGCTTTGTTTTATATGCGCATGGTCGCACATTCCAGATCAGGTCTGTCCCCGTATGAGGTCGTATTCGGCCGCCCCCCTAACATGTGGGGTACACCTAGACCCCGAAGTATTACAGATGTTTCAAGTAATATGCTGACAGATTACCTAGCTTCCTTGATGTCTGCCCTACACTCTTGTCGTTCACAGGTTGCCGCCGCATTTCCAGACAATACCGAGGTGGCACCGCATGAAATCGTTCCTGGATGCATGGTTCTTGTCCGGAATTTTGATCGTTCAAGTCCGCTGGAGCCCCGCTGGAAGGAGCCCAAGCAGGTCCTCCTGGCCACCCGTACTGCCGTCAAGCTGGAAGGCAGGAAGGGCTGGGTCCACCTGTCTCATGTGAAAAGATTTTACGGACTAAAGACTGTTTCAAAGAACATTTCCGAGGATTTTAAGGATTGCCAAAGTACTATTCTTAAGGACTGTCCCGCAAAAGACAATGATACTAAACCCTCCCTGTTAGAGAAAACTCCGCAACAGGAGTATAAGAAGAAATTAAGGTCTAGTAAAATAAGTCAGCCAGTTTGATTGTCTAAGTCCTCCCCTAGGTGAAACGGTTAGACCGGTTTCTGACATGTATAAAATAGACCCCCATAGTGAGAGAGTTAGTCAAAACTCAATCCGATGTATCGTTTTTCTAAGTTTCATATTGTTTTTCAGCCTTATGTTTACCTGCACAAGTTATGCATTTTATTTGTGTTTCCCAGTATCTCATGTAAATAAGTCTGCTAATGCTACAGTAGAGCACACGTTTAGTGATCTGCCTCCTCATGAACTCTCATATCGTCTTGCTATGCGTAATAATTCCTTTATCCGCATGTTACATTATTCACACCAGACCAGCAATGCCACTAATTGTTGGGTGTGTGGTCGACTCCCCCCTTTCCAGACACCGAAGGGAGTTCTGCCACTCTTTCCTTATCCATTTTCACATAACGGTTCGTGTGGAGCATGGTCCATGTTAACGTCATCCTTAACAGATATGTCTTTTCTTAACAGTACATGTTTCCCAGACAAGCAAGGTCTTCCCCACAGAACAGGGTTAGATCTAGAAAATGAAGTTTACAATTTGGGTAATTATTCTTCGAATTTCATGGTCCTGAATGTTCAGTCTGATACTACTCCAGACTTACCTGCTATGTCAGTATTACCAGTCAAAGGTGAATTATGTGTCCGAAAGAATGGTTCCGTACATGTAGGCCATAGTGATTGTACTACTATTGTCAAGTATAGTGACAGTAGGAAATCTATTTTCAAAGCTTCACGTCATTCTTATTTTGTTTGTGGTCAGACCGCATATGTTCGTCTGCCCCTCGATTGGGAGGGAACCTGTTACATTGCCTTCCTACTGCCACCAGTTTTTCTAGCCCCACCTGACTATCATAGGAATTCCCACCTAGTACATACTAGACACAAGAGAGACCTCCCGATTGTCGATTATACTGAAACTGCTCTAGAACAATACATAGATATCAATAAAGGTGTCTTCCCTTATTTAGGTACTGTTGTGAATAGTAAACTGATACGTAGATTAACCAGAACCCTTGAAGCAGTAGTGATTGAGACTACCTCTGCTCTAGGTAACTTGACCGAAGAGCAATCCTTTATGAGAATTGTCGTGCTCCAGAATCGTCTCGTCCTTGACGTCATACTGGCCGATAGGGGCGGGGCTTGTAGAGTCATCGGATCTAGTTGCTGCATTTTCATTCCAAATAATGCGCCGTCTGTTTATTCAGCTATAACCAGACTCCATAAAATTGCCCATATGTTACACCAAGATCCAGGCACCTGGACATGGTCCGGTTGGTTCTGGAATATAATTTCCGCCTGGGGATGGAAAGTATTGTCCTTTCTAGGTATTGCAGTAGCGATCATATTCAGTTGCTGCCTCTGTATACAATGTGGCCCTGCGATTTGTGGCATTTGTGCTACCTCTTGTATTCCTAGTCCCAAGTCCCGTCCTAAATCCCGTTCCAAGAAAATTCGAGACGAGCAAATGATACTGTATGAAATGATAGATGGTATCATGAATATTGATGTTTCTTGATGGAAACGTAGTGACAAGGAGGGAATGTGGAAAAGTAAATTTTGCCATGTTCTGTGTCCCTACGTGTTCCCCATCCTATGTTATGTGTGCATGATTAATATGCATATGTATTTCCCCATGATCGATTAAAGACGCAATTACAGTTGTGTCCATCTCTAGTATGCTAGTTCCCAGTTCTCGTGAAAGCTACGAGTATTAGGCCTATGTAAAGTTACGTTGCCACGTCTCTCAGTGTGCACGTTATTTCATTGTAAAGTCCCCGTTTCTAGGCCTCAAAAGGGCCCGGACACCAGATTCAGCTCCTGTCTCCTGAACCCTCGCTGAGGAGCGATACAGCCCCCACCTGTATCCTCGACCCTTCACTTACTTCCTGCCCCACAGTGCCCGGCTCGGCCTGGCTCTGCCTACGAGTCTGCCAAAAGTATGTTATGATTCTAGTTATCAGTCCAGCCCTCCTTCTCTGCATTCCTAAGCTACTGAATCGCATCAATAGTTTCCGTCATTGTCTAGCCTTTACGTCTCCATGTAGGAGAAATACTGTATTAATGGTCATTTAATATTCTTCAACACGCACTACATGTAGAATGATGCATGCTCCAGTCTTAGAGTCTGTTAGCCTCTCCTCTCCTGACTCTTAGTTTATATCAACATGTCCTCTAAACATTAGATACTAGATAGGGTTTAGGTACATGTCGCCCTGACTCTCCAGACTTCAGTCTCTACTCCTAGCACAGAGTTCATAGCCCCCAGCTTCTCCTAGTAACACGTCATTGTCAGTTTGCGCGCACCTCTAGGTCAGAAGTCCCGGCTCCTTAGGTAGCCCCCTCCATGTTTCCGCCCCATTTATGACATATTCTGTTACGTTTACATCACATGTCCATGTATACGCCTCCTGTTACACCCACTTTCACCCTTATCTTTCGCGACTGCTATTGACCACACCCACTGCTCCGCCTATCGTATGTATTGTAATGCAACTGTTTTAGTATATATGCTTGTGTACTGTTATTAAAGTTAGCGCGCTCATTCCCTGTCCCCCCTGCAGGGCCCTGCCATCCTGTTCCTGTGCAGGTTGTCCTGTTCCTGTCCTTATGCTGTATTAAACCTGCAAACTCCTACTACCTCGAATCTTGACTCTTATTTATTGAGCTATCTGTTATTACTATGTCCAGTCAAACCTAGATCCGGTATTATTTATTTATATACCACACTATATCTAACCCTAAAATGGACACATATATTCCTATCAGTCACTCCTATGGAAGGCCTTATCAATCCTGAAGGCAGAGTGCTTGGAATTATGTGAGATGGTGCTCTGGCATGAGCTGAGCCCGTTTGCAGCTTGCAGAACCAAGTCCTCATAGCTTTTCCATGATAACGCTATACCATATACTCTTAGGTGCATTAGCTACCTCGCGGTAAAATGCTAACTCTGGTATAACATTATCAAAACATGTCGAGTAAGGTGTCATACGATTTGGAATACTACCCCCTCGCCAATTCTGGCGACGGGGGTAGCATTCCACCCTTCTAGAGGGACACGACATGTATGTAACTGTGAACCCCGGTTAAAGTTAACTCGAGCCTCAGCATCACAAAATGGATGCTGCCACCACAGACACAAGTCTGACCTCCTGCTGCTGGGAGTCCTTCCAGCGAGGATGGTTTGGACAAAGGGTTTCCTGCCTTGGGAGGTGCTAGCACCACCCCAGACAGGATTTTGTGTATTGAGGTATGGAGGCCTGGAAGGAATGAGACATGCCTGGGGCACACAAGGTGCCCTGTGCATACACCGGTTCAAACCAGTTGCTGGGGCATCCCAGCCCCAGCTCTGGCGGGAAACCGGACAAAGGATAGGGGTGTAGCCACCCCCCTTCCTGTTCCCACCCAGGGGAGGGACCTAGTCAGTAGTGCAGCCCCCTTTAGGAGAATAAAGGTAGGACCTGGTCCCATTCCAAATTAGATTAGCCTGAACTATTCAAGAAGAAGAAACTCTGGCCTTCGACGTTCTGCTCCACAGAACACTGAAGAATCTCCCTTGTGGACAAGGAGTGTCCACCCTGCACAAGCAGGCACCATCAAGCTTCCAGCGGCTTCACTTTGTCGTCTTCCCTCGAGGATCCAGACTTCAGAGCCCGACGAGACATGGATTCCCAGACCTCTCCGACCTCAACCTACATCTGCAGCACAGCTGAGACCCGTGGGTGCGACGAGACACGTGGGACGAGTCATCTTGGAAGAAACTGCACTTCGCTTCCAGCACGACTCCCGAGGTAAACTCGACCAAGTGCTTTGGGGACTGAGAAGCCCCAACCCCGAGCAGCCCCTGCACCGAAGATCAGCCCTCCAGCATCCACGAGATCTGCGTGGGGCCCTTCTGCTTTGTTGCTGCTCGACGCGTTGTCTGGTCACTTGCCGGCTGGCTAGTGACCTCCCATACGACGACCCTTTGAATTTTCACTGCTGATCTGGTTGCTCCAGATTGGCCCTTGCTCCCTTCCAAAAGAGGGGCACCCCGGACTCTCCTAGTCCGCACCAGACGCTTTCTTCACTCGCTGCATGGGTTGCCTTTGCCAAGGCCTGTTGCCTCCAATCCCGGATCCAACACCGCCGACAGCGAGAGCCTGCGTGGGACAGCTCGTGCCTCCATCCTGGTCGTCGAAGACACCTCCTGGTCCACGTGGCTGCAGAGTCAAGCGTCCACTCTTCACCTGATCGCGACGACGACATCTGGTTCCTTCCTGGTTCCACTCCAGTCACTGGCTAGTGACTGTGAACATTGTCCCCTCTGCTTTCAAGTCTCCTTCTTCAACAATCCACCCTTGGATTGCCCCGGACATCTTCCTCCTGGTCGCCTGCAGCATCTTTTCTTTCAGGCTCCATAGACTTCAACGCGAGAACCCGACGCACTTTGACACCTATGCACCCGTGGCCCGTGGGTGAGGTAACGAGAGCATTTTGGTGCTCAAGGGTAGTTTAACTGTCCTAGTGTCCAGTTCCACAGTCGTTTTAGTCCTACCTAGTCAGGATTGTCCGTACTCACCTTTTCTTTGAACTGTACTGTCCATAGACGTTGTTACGCATCTCGCGTGTGAGTTCACACTCTGCACACGCGTTCCGTGGGCCTCCTATTACTTACCTGAAGTTAGTATAGCGTGGTCCCATCGATCCTACAGCCTCTGGACAGCTCCATTCCGATTATCGACTATCACATTCCACTTACTTAGTATATGGTTTGTCGTGCCCCTAGGGCACCATTGTAATTTTGTGCAACTTGTAGTATTTTTCGTAAGAGATTGTCATGTGCTTAGCCCTCTGACCTCATAAAGAGTTCAGAGGTGTTGTTATTAATAAATAGACTGTTTATTTTCATAACAACCTGTGTGGTGTCCTTTCACTTGGTATTCAAGGGGTTATATTGTGGTAAAATAGCTGGCTTCACATGCCAAAAGAGTTTAGCCTAAGACTGCTTTGTCCATGCTACCATTAGGATAGCTGGTCTATATGGTTGACTTACAACCAATTACCATAAGGGTTGTTTGGACTGATACAAGGTGATCACTAGAACTAGTGAGCATCATATATCAGGCCAACTTCTCACATTGGTGTGCAGCGGTTGGGATTTTAGCTTGCTGTTGTTCTTACCAAATATAATCTTGAAATATCATTTGAAAGATCACATAAGGTACCTAGGTACATATAACAAGCTTAGAAATACTCTGAGTTCTACTGAACCAGCTGTTGTAGTAGAAAGGGCCTAGCACACCCTGACTACAACTCTTAGAAAGGGATCAGTAGGAAAACCCATAGTGTAGGTAAGTGCATCACTTACACCTCACTAGAAGCATGTCTACCCATGGAGAGTCTTCAGAGACTCCCCTAGTGGTTAGTGACCCTCCACAGGTCCTTTCCAGATATGCAGGCCTCAGTTTCCAGGAGATGAGACATTTGTGTACCTCCAGGAAATTGAAACAGGGTTCTAACCCTACCACTCCTTTTCTGTTAGGTCTCTTAGAGACATATGATGCCAGAAGGGCTGCCAACACAGACCCCTCTAATCCAGATAGGAGCATGCCAGCCTTAGAAGGTACTCGTGGTGATCCAGATCTCCCTGAAACAGAAGATGTAGAAGAGGAGGAGGAAGATGAGGAACCATCTGGGAATGAGGCAGACAATGACCCTGAACTAGTCAGCAGACTAACCAGGGCCAACTTAGACCTACATAGGGAAAGATCTGGGGGACCCCCAGTACTGACCCTGAGCAGGCCTAACCTTGGAGTTAGAAGAGATAAGTCTCATTCTAGGGACTCCAATGCATCTGTACACTCTCATGCCTCTGCTCAGAGGAGGAGGACTTCTCCCCAGAGGAGAATGACTTCCCCTCAGAGGAGAGAGCATGAAGCAAGGATGAGACAGGCTAATCTGAGGATCCAGAGGGAAGAACTTGCCCTTGCCAAAGAGAAGCTTGCCTTTGCTAGAGAGCAACAGTTGAGTGGGGTAGTCCCCACTGGTGGCAGCAATATCCCTAGGGATAGAGACAGGAGTTTTGATAATAGACACCTGAGTAAAATAGTGCCCTCCTATAAGACAGGAGATGATATCCACAAGTGGATAACTGCTTTGGAGAGAGCCTGCAAAGTACAGCAGGTACCCCAGAGTCAGTGGGCAGCTATATTGTGGCTCTCCTTTGAAGGTAAAGGTAGAGACAAGCTCCTCACTGTTAGAGATGAGGATGCTAATGATTACCAAGTCTTGAAAACTGCACTGATTGATGGGTTTGGCTTAACCACTGAACAGTACAGGTTGATGTTCAGTGATACCCAGAAAACTCAGACTCAAGATTGGACTGACTTTGTTGATTGTGCCACTAAGGCTTTGGAAGGCTGGCTACTGGGAAGTAAGGTTACTGATTACAAAGGATTGTATAATCTAATTATGAGAGAGCAAGTCTTAAATAATTGTCAGAACCAGTTATTACACCAGCACCTGGTAGACTCTGATCTGACCTCTCCACAAGAATTGGGTAAGAGGGCAGACAAATGGGTCAGAACCAGGATTAGGCCCAAGAACCAAGGTGGTGACCAAAAGAAGGAATCAACCAAGCCGCAAGAGAAGGGTGGGAATAAATCTACACATCAAACCACATCAGGGCCCCAAAAATCCTCTGAGGGGGGTGGGTCCCAGAATCCTTCCAATACCCAGAAGAAACCTTATTGCTATACCTGCAAACAGGTAGGCCATTGGAAAACTGACAGCAGTTGCCCAAGGGCCAACAACAATAAGGAGAACATACCCCCAAGTAACACTCCCAAGCCTCCTGTTACTACTAGTAGTAATCCCCCAGGTGGTGGGAGTGCCCCCAAGAATTTGGGTGGATTTACTTTGGGAGTTCCTGGGGACTCTGGCCAACCAGGTCCCCTAACTCAGATACTCTTGTCTGTGAGACTGGCATGGGGTTTGCCAACTTCACTGATTGTCCCAACACTTTGGGCAAATACAGACAGGAGCCCCTCATCAATGGTCTGAAAGTTGAGGCCTATAGAGACACAGGGGCTAGCATCACCATGGTGACTGAGAGCCTAGTCCCCTCAAGGCAACTTTTACCTGGTGCCACATATCAGGTGACAAACATTGATGGAGTGCGGAAAAATCATCCCATGGCAGTGGTAAATCTCAGCTGGGGAGGTGTCACTGGCACCACGAGAGTGGCAGTGTCATCAAACTTGCCTGTAGATTGTCTACTGGGGAATGATTTAGAAATCTCAGCCTGGGCTGAGGTGGAACAAGAAACCCATTCTAAAATGGTAAATCTTCCTAAGCAGGTTAGGAGGGCTGTGCCAGTCTCAGCCCAATCTCAAATAGATTCCTTCTTTGAAAAAGTTAGCAGGGCTGTGATGGTAACAGCCCATACCCAAACTGAGTCCCTTCCTGAAAAGGTTGGTGGGGTTGTGATGGCCACAGCCCAAACTCAGACTGATAAGAGTGTTGCGAAGCCTCAAACTATGGATCACTCCACTCAAACAGAGAGCACTGAGGAGGAAGAGAAATCTCCCTCCCACCAGACATTAGGAAAGGATCAGCCTCCTCAGGGAACTGATCTTACCCCTTGTGAAGAAACTGCCCCAGAGGTAGTCAGGCCTAGCCTGGCAGAACCCCTGATGTCAGTGGACCCTTCCAAGGTGGGATCCAGTCTGGAGCAGGTAACCTGCCCCTCTCTACCCTGCCTCAGTCAGCCCAGGGCTGTAGAGGTCAGGGAGGCCAGTGGTGGACCCCAAAGGGCCCCCAGTCCAAAAGAACTCCCCAATCAGCAGATTAAAGGCACTGAAGCTATTAGTCCTAGCCAAGTGAAAATAAAACTAATTCCTGAGGGATCCCCCTTAAAATTAGTTAGGGACCTCCCACAGATGGACACTGTTGGGCACAGCCAAACCTGGGACCTAAGGGCCCCAAACCTGACCTGTCCCTCCAGTAAGCCAAACAGAGGGACCCAGCCTCCAGCTTTAGGTAGCCAGAGGTTGACCCTGACAGCATACAACAACTCAGTCCTGGAAAGAAAGGCATATATGGTGGATAGAGATTGGAGGAAGTTGAGCCCAACATTAGTGGAGCCTCACTTCAGTACTCCACCCAAGCACCAGCCTTTTACTTTGCCAAAACACACCACAGGTAGAGATTCCCTACGGTGGAGACCCTCAGATACCCTTAGGGTGAGGGATTGCTTAGTGGACCATGAGATAGGGGGTAACCATGCCAGTGCATGCACCTCCTTCTATGGCCACTCAGGCAATATAGGCTTACCTGGTCAAGGATAGCCTTATCTCCTTTCGTTTGGGGGGGGGGGGGTTATGTAGGAAGGTGGATATCTGACTATGGATACCCCCAAATTTTTGCATGGTGTTTTGCTGGTTTTTTTACTTAGTTGGCCTGGGATCCTGCTATTCAGGACCCCAGGCTTCCTGCTCTCTCTGTTAAAATGGATTCCATGTAACTTAGGTACATATCTAATTGGTACTGGGCCACCTTATCAGTCCCTGTACCCAGGGCATAGGTGTACCCAGGGCCTACCAGGGGCTGAAGCATGTATTATGCCACCCCTGGCTGGCCATCTAAATCTGACACAACTGGCTGCATGACAGCTGGGGCAAGGTGGTGTAAACACCCTTTGCTGTAGATATAGTATACCTATATCTAACCCTAAAATGGACACATATATTCCTATCAGTCACTCCTATGGAAGGCCTTATCAATCCTGAAGGCAGAGTGCTTGGAATTATGTGAGATGGTGCTCTGGCATGAGCGGAGCCCGTTTGCAGCTTACGGAACCAAGTCCTAATAGCTGTTCCATGATAACGCTATACCATATACTCTTAAGTGCATTATCTACCTCGCGGTAAAATGCTAACTCTGGTATAACATTATCAAAACATGTCGAGTAAGGTGTCATACGATTTGGAATACTACCCCCTCGCCAATTCTGGCGACGGGGGTAGCATTCCACCCTTCTAGAGGGACACGACATGTATGTAACTGTGAACCCCGGTTAAAGTTAACTCGAGCCTCAGCATCACAAAATGGATGCTGCCACCACAGACACAAGTCTGACCTCCTGCTGCTGGGAGTCCTTCCAGCGAGGATGGTTTGGACAAAGGGTTTCCTGCCTTGGGAGGTGCTAGCACCACCCCAGACAGGATTTTGTGTATTGAGGTAGGGAAGCCTGGAAGGAATGAGACATGCCTGGGGCACACAAGGTAATTCAGAAAAGGGGGTGGTGATGAACAGAGTGTCTGAATTAAGCAGACCACTCTTACCCAGTCCAAAGATCAGGGCTTGATCCATCACCGTTATTTATCTCACTGCCCCATCCCAGCTCAGAACCTGGCTATATGCAAATTAGTCTGTCCCTGTCCCAGTGCATCATGGGAACAGGGCAAACCAAACTACCAAGCCAATTCTTCACCAGAAAGGAGACAAGCTACCGGGGACCGGTTTCTGGCATTTCAGCCTCTTCGGCCCGGCTTGCTTGAATCCTGATGGAGCAGTGAGAAAGGGACTCATGTCTGAGTATACCCTGCCACACCTATAGTGGCCAAAAACAATTCAGAAAAGGGGGTGGTGATGAACAGAGTGTCTGAATTAAGCAGACCACTCTTACCCAGTCCAAAGATCAGGGCTTGATCCATCACCGTTATTTATCTCACTGCCCCATCCCAGCTCAGAACCTGGCTATATGCAAATTAGTCTGTCCCTGGCCCAGTGCATCATGGGAACAGGGCAGACCAAACTACCAAGCCAATTCTTCACCAGAAAGGAGACAAGCTACCGGGGACCGGTTTCTGGCATTTCAGCCTCTTCGGCCCGGCTTGCTTGAATCCTGATGGAGCAGTGAGAAAGGGACTCATGTCTGAGTATACCCTGCCACACCTATAGTGGCCAAAAACAATTCAGAAAAGGGGGTGGTGATGAACAGAGTGTCTGAATTAAGCAGACCACTCTTACCCAGTCCAAAGATCAGGGCTTGATCCATCACCGTTATTTATCTCACTGCCCCATCCCAGCTCAGAACCTGGCTATATGCAAATTAGTCTGTCCCTGGCCCAGTGCATCATGGGAACAGGGCAGACCAAACTACCAAGCCAATTCTTCACCAGAAAGGAGACAAGCTACCGGGGACCGGTTTCTGGCATTTCAGCCTCTTCGGCCCGGCTCACTTGAATCCTGATGGAGCAGTGAGAAAGGGACTCATGTCTGAGTATACCCTGCCACACCTATAGTGGCCAAAAACAATTCAGAAAAGGGGGTGGTGATGAACAGAGTGTCTGAATTAAGCAGACCACTCTTACCCAGTCCAAAGATCAGGGCTTGATCCATCACCGTTATTTATCTCACTGCCCCATCCCAGCTCAGAACCTGGCTATAAGCAAATTAGTCTGTCCCTGGCCCAGTGCATCATGGGAACAGGGCAGACCAAACTACCAAGCCAATTCTTCACCAGAAAGGAGACAAGCTACCGGGGACCGGTTTCTGGCATTTCAGTCTCTTCGGCCCGGCTTGCTTGAATCCTGATGGAGCAGTGAGAAAGGGACTCATGTCTGAGTATACCCTGCCACACCTATAGTGGCCAAAAACAATTCAGAAAAGGGGGTGGTGATGAACAGAGTGTCTGAATTAAGCAGACCACTCTTACCCAGTCCAAAGATCAGGGCTTGATCCATCACCGTTATTTATCTCACTGCCCCATCTCAGCTCAGAACCTGGCTATATGCAAATTAGTCTGTCCCTGGCCCAGTGCATCATGGGAACAGGGCAGACCAAACTACCAAGCCAATTCTTCACCAGAAAGGAGACAAGCTACCGGGGACCGGTTTCTGGCATTTCAGCCTCTTCGGCCCGGCTTGCTTGAATCCTGATGGAGCAGTGAGAAAGGGACTCATGTCTGAGTATACCCTGCCACACCTATAGTGGCCAAAAACAATTCAGAAAAGGGGGTGGTGATGAACAGAGTGTCTGAATTAAGCAGACCACTCTTACCCAGTCCAAAGATCAGGGCTTGATCCATCACCGTTATTTATCTCACTGCCCCATCCCAGCTCAGAACCTGGCTATATGCAAATTAGTCTGTCCCTGGCCCAGTGCATCATGGGAACAGGGCAGACCAAACTACCAAGCCAATTCTTCACCAGAAAGGAGACAAGCTACCGGGGGTAGCATTCCAACCTTCTAGAGGGACACAACATGTATGTAACTGTGAACCCCGGTTAAAGTTAACTCGAGCCTCAGCATCACAAAATGGATGCTGCCACCACAGACACAAGTCTGACCTCCTGCTGCTGGGAGTCCTTCCAGCAAGGATGGTTTGGACAAAGGGTTTCCTGCCTTGGGAGGTGCTAGCACCACCCCAGACAGGATTTTGTGTATTGAGGTAGGGAGGCCTGGAAGGAATGAGACATGCCTGGGGCACACAAGGTGCCCTGTGCATACACCGGTTCAAACCAGTTGCTGGGGCATCCCAGCCCCAGCTCTGGCGGGAAACCGGACAAAGGATAGGGGGTGTAGCCACCGCCTTCCTGGTCCCACCCAGGGGAGGGACCTAGTCAGTAGTGCAGCCCCCTTTAGGAGAATAAAGGTAGGAGCTGGTCCCATTCCAAATTAGATTATCCTGAACTATTCAAGAAGAAGAAACTCTGGCCTTCGACCTTCTGCTCCACAGAAGACTGAAGAATCTCCCTTGTGGACAAGGAGTGTCCACCCTGCACAAGCAGGCACCATCAAGCGTCCAGCGGCTTCACTTTGTCGTCTTCCCTCGAGGATCCAGACTTCAGAGCCCGACGAGACCCGGATTCCCAGACCTCTCCGACCTCAACCTACATCTGCAGCACAGCTGAGACCCGTGGGTGCGACGAGACACGTGGGACCGGTCATCTTGGAAGAAACTGCACTTCGCTTCCAGCACAACTCCCGAGGTAAACTCGACCAAGTGCTTTGGGGACTGAGAAGCCCCAACCCCGAGCAGCCCCTGCACCGAAGATCAGCCCTCCAGCATCCACGAGATCTGCGTGGGGCCCTTCTGCTTTGTTGCTGCTCGACGCGTTGTCTGGTCACTTGCCGGCTGGCTAGTGACCTCCCAGACGACGACCCTTTGAATTTTCACTGCTGATCTGGTTGCTTCAGATTGGCCCTTGCTCCCTTCCAAAAGAGGGGCACCCCGGACTCTCCTAGTCCGCACCAGACGCTTTCTTCACTCGCCGCTTGGGTTGCCTTTGCCAAGGCCTGTTGCCTCCAATCCCGGATCCAACACCGCCGACAGCGAGAGCCTGCGTGGGACAGCTCGTGCCTCCATCCTGGTCGTCGAAGACACCTCCTGGTCCACGTGGCTGCAGAGTCAAGCGTCCACTCTTCACCTGATCGCGACGACGACATCTGGTTCCTTCCTGGTTCCACTCCAGTCACTGGCTAGTGACTGTGAACATTGTCCCCTCTGCTTTCAGGTCTCCTTCTTCAACAATCCACCTTTGGATTGCCCCGGACATCTTCCTCCTAGTCGCCTGCAGCATCTTTTCTTTCAGGCTCCATAGACTTCAACGCGAGAACCCGACGCACTTTGACACCTATGCACCCGCGGCCCATGGGTGAGGTAACGAGAGCATTTCGGTGCTCAAGGGTAGTTTAACTGTCCTAGTGTCCAGTTCCACAGTCGTTTTAGTCCTACCTAGTCAGGATTGTCCGTACTCACCTTTTCTTTGAACTGTACTGTCCATAGACGTTGTTACGCATCTCGCGTGTGAGTTCACACTCTGCACACGCGTTCCGTGGGCCTCCTATTACTTACCTGAAGTTAGTATAGCGTGGTCCCATCGATCCTACAGCCTCTGGACAGCTCCATTCCGATTATCGACTATCACATTCCACTTACTTAGTATATGGTTTGTCGTGCCCCTAGGGCACCATTGTAATTTTGTGCAACTTGTAGTATTTTTCGTAAGAGATTGTCATGTGCTTAGCCCTCTGACCTCATAAAGAGTTCAGAGGTGTTGTTATTAATAAATAGACTGTTTATTTTCATAACAACCTGTGTGGTGTCCTTTCACTTGGTATTCAAGGGGTTATATTGTGGTAAAATAGCTGGCTTCACATGCCAAAAGAGTTTAGCCTAAGACTGCTTTGTCCATGCTACCATTAGGATAGCTGGTCTATAAGGTTGACTTACAACCAATCACCATAAGGGATGTTTGGACTGGTACAAGGTGATCACTAGAACTAGTGAGCATCATATATCAGGCCAACTTCTCACACAGGCTTATCTTACAGGACTATTAATTGGGGGGTTCAGCTGGCCACACCCTCATAGGTAACATCATGGTTGGGAACTATCTACTGATATGTAGATTGATTAAGGGAATAAGAATGAAAGAGACCCCCCCTAGGCCGCGCTACACTTCGCTTTGGGATATTAATTCAGTATTCAAACATTTTGACGTATGGCCAGGAAATTCTTAACTTTCCTCAAGGCAGATTTCTCAAAAATTGGCTCCTCTTCTCTGTTTGGTGTCATTCAGAAGGATTACGGATGTGGAAGTTTTGGAAATTTGCAAAAGGGTTTGTTCATCAGATGGTGTTCACTTTGACATCTGGAAAAGGACAAAGAATATGTCCTGTCATGTTTTCTGCCCCTCATACCAGGATTGTCCCAAACTTTGTGTGGTAAGTTGCATAAGGGCATATGAGCATAGAATGCTTGAATTTAGACATGATGGGGAGAATCAACTTTTAATATCTTATGTAAGGCTGCACAATAAGCTACTATTGCCAGGTGGGTTAGGCCAGTAATGAGTGAGGCAGGAATCGACTTGTCGATTTTTGGTGCTCTTTCAGCAAGAGGTGCAATGGCCAGTAAGGTATTCTGGGCTGGTGGGACACTCTCTGAGACCCTCAAGGCAGCAGATCGATTGAATGCCAGCACCTTTGCACATTTGTATTTAAGACCAGTAAAGCATGGAAGTATAATGATAGCCTCCGGTCTTGGAATGAAATGACGATTCTCCAATTTACATGCAAGGAGAATCTTAATTTCATTAGAGACAACGGAGGCTATTATTATCCCACCCACCTCACGTTAGATTCTGTTATGGAAGAGGTGAGAAAATGTAATGATATCACAGCATTTGGTTTAAAAAAAGAAAGAAGAATAAGTAATATAGATTGTATGCCATGTACTTAGGAATAAATGTTCAATGTTGTGCACATTCTGTTTTTAGAATAGTTCATTCATAGGAAATAATTCTTAATTGGATCAAACCACGGGGTTTGTTGGAATCCTTCCTAGAGGTGACTTGTTTTCAAATGTTTCATGCTACTTCGAGTTCAAGTTCTTTCTTCGTGCCGCAGCCTAAAAGAGGAAGATGGTTGTTGCAATGGACATATATGCCGTACCATTATTCCAGAATGGGACTTTTTACTTTAAGATGTATGTTTGTTCTCTAAAGGGCTGCATGTTGGGGTAACAATAAAGGTTTATGCCTAATGACAGCCTTCGTTGTCTTTAATGAAATCAAGATTATCTTTGCATATTCATTGGGGAATCGTCATTCTTAATAAGTCTGCTCTCAGTGTGTGCTTTAGCATGCAGCCATGGCATGCAGTTACGAATCCCACGAGTGTGTTTCATCACGCCACCATGGCTTGCGGACACAGTCAAAGTTTGGTTCATCGTGCCACTGCTGCGTACAGTTATATTCACCAATCGGGAGCTTCATCGTGGCCTGAGGGCTCTTGTATATAGTGCGAGTGATAAAAGTACCTATTAAGGAATTTGGAAATGCACGACGAACGAGCCTTTCAGATTACCCCAAGAAAGATCCACCTGTGACCTCTTCTATCATGTCCACTGTGTTGTGTGGGTGCAACTGAGGTGGCATGGTGAGCAAAAGAACGATGGGTTGGAGCGCTACCCCGAGCTATTGCCAGTCGTTCGACCTAGTGCAAGCAGCTTCCTATCACCTTTTGTGTGTTTCATGCAAAGTTATAACCTGTATAGGGAAGTGTGGGAGTCCTCTCATTTGCATAAAGTGCCATGACTGGTTTGGATATAGTTGAGTGCTTCCTGCAATGGCACTGAGCAAACAGTGATGGAATGGAATGCTACCAAGAACAACTGTCATTGGTCAAGATTTCAATCCATCAATGTAGGTTTGTCTCTTGGAGATGACATCCTTTCAGACTCCTTCTTTAGGCCGCGTGACAAATTAAAGTTCACTAGTTAGAGGAAGGCTTTGCGACATCAGACCCCAGAGGGCTGCGCAGGGACTCAACTGAAGATCCTCCACGGGATGCTCAGAAAGAGATCATTTGTGTTGCTGTCTCCTCACTCCCCTGTGTTTAATTAAAGGCAAATGAACTTCATCATTTTACTTCTAAATTACACAACCTCTTGGGGCTCCCAGCTCTCTTAGTACTTCTTTCCCAGAGGCCTCTTGACTTACTTTCCATTATTCGAATTGTAAACATGTTTCTCATTATAATGTAAAGAAATCATTTTGCGATGCCGTCTGGGAATGATGGGCGTGGAGACATTTCTGAAGTGAGCTTTGTTTTTAATCAGCAGAATAAGAGTTCATCCAAGGTCACTTTTAGATATCTGATGTGTATCTATAGAGGAGAGGCCTGTTACACCTCACCTGTATATACTTACCCTGGTCATATTGTGGTAGTCAACATCTGCACTGCATGCTGGGGCAGCTAGATGTTAAAGGTCTACATTGCATAAACACTGGGGATGGTGTGTGTTGGACTTGGCCCTTTTCACTGATTTTTTTTTGCTTTTCGCTCCCCTAATTCTGGAAGTCCCCCCTTGTAATGTAGTTGTATAGGCCCTGTGAGGTTAAAATGCCCTGGGTAATGTCAAAATCAATGCTAGGTGCAGGTGCCCTCTTCCCTCAACATGGCTGCCATAGGCCCCTGCTACTGCAGCGTGGTCTTGTTAAGGCGCATTCTAGTTGCCAGGAGCTGGCAGGGACCTCATACATTGTTGCCATTCCAGCCTGCCTTGCCTGCCCACAGTTAGAGTAGGGAAGCTCCTGGCACCTTCTAGAATAGGGGCGGAGCCTAGTTTTGCCGCCTTAGAGGGTGGTCACCTGACCTGGGCCTATAAAAGGAAAGGGAGGGAAACTTTCCAGTCAGTTGAGGCATCACTGACCTGGGGGACCCACGCAGGAGATTTAGGCGGTAGGGCCTAGTCAGGGACTTATGCCACTGGGAGTGACAGGGCTTAGGTGCTGCCTTCCAAGTTGAGTGAGGTACCCACTGATCTGGCCCGGCGGGAGGGGAACCCAGGGACCATCTATAGTGACCTGCTGAGGAATCCTGTCAGCAGCCCTTAACTCAACCCCCCTTCAAGAAACTGCTATCCACAAGGGCGCCAAAACCGTCAAGCGCCAAGAAGAAGAAATCTAACTGCGCCAACCAGGACCACTGGGGATCCACCAGGTATTGGGCTGTGCTCCTTCTGCCCCTTTGTCATGACCTGGGTCCCTGCGCAATCCTGCCACTGTCGTGTGGCCTGTCCAGCTTTATCTGAACTGCTAACCTGACTGACACTGAGCCAAACTACACTGCTCCTCAGCGCTCCCTTGCTGTGGCTTGTGCAGCGCTGTATCCTGTTGAACTGCCCCTGAGAAGCGCCATAACCCCCAAGTGCCAAGAGCGCCTCCCGAGCAGTCTAGCGCTGTGTTGGGACCCCAGAGCGCTGCCCCCACTCACCGCCGCAGCCCCAGTCATCCGTGCAGCTGAGGTTGCATCGTGAAGCGCTGGGTTTCGCCCCAGGCGGCCCCCGGTGTCAGGAGGGTGCCGCCGGAATTCGAGGTGGGCCGCGTTGGGCCCTGAAGCCTGCTCCTCGGTGTGCCTTGTGAGGGCTCAACGCCTTTGGCGCCCCCGTAGACCCCTCTGAGGCCCGAGCTCTGTGCCCAATCATCGCCGCGGACCCGGCGTCCAAATTCCCCAGAGGCGCTGGCCGGGAGGGTGCCTGAGGGCCTAGCTCACTGCCGTAGCCCGGCGCCCAGTGTGAAGAGATCCCGCGGCGGCCCCGGAGGTTGGGAGAGGCCACCGCGATCGTAGAACCAGGCCGTGCTAGGCCATTGAAGGTGGGACACACACCTCACATGACGGGGGACGCCAGCCGTGTCATCGGCCGCGCCCCCGTCCATCACCGCGCAGCCATTGGCTGCCGTTGCCGCGCTGTCAGGAGCGGCTCTTCTATTGGCCGCTAAGGCCAAGTCCCTCCTGTGTCGCCTTCTGATTGGTTCCCGGGCCGTGGAGGCTGTGGAAGGCCCGGGAACAGCTTGCCGGCATCGGGGAGGGCTCCGAGAGAGTCCGAGCCCCCCCACCTGCCAGTGCAGGCCCCAGAAGATCACTGGAACAACGTCTGGGCTGAAGGGAGGCCAAGAGGAAAGCGCCGGAGTAGCGCGGGCCTCCCCTGACTGGCCCACAATACCCCGGAGGGCACTTAAGAGAGCATGGGCCCTCCCCCAGCACCTCGGAAACCTCCGCAAGGGCCCGTAGGGGCCAAAGATTAAGGTAACTCCCCGTGGGAGGCCAAGAGGAAGAGCGGGGCCCCTCGAAGAGCCAAGTGGGAGCCCCGAGGCCGCCCCTCCCTGGGAGAAACGATAGTTGGGCCTTGTTGGCCCCCTAATGGAGAAGTGTGGCTCACTGGTTAGAGGAGGCAGACCTGGAAGCAGAGGTCAGCCCGGACCAGGGTTCAATTACCGGCTCGGCAGGGTCTTGAGTCCTAAAATGTGCGTGGACTCGACAATTCTCGCTCCGGTCCCTAATCGATTCATGGGTTCACACTCTGCGACTCTGGGCAATAGATTGCTTAATCTCCACAATGGCCCCTCGCGGCGGGATGCCTGGCTTTCACCTTGCGGATACCCTGCCGGGGTATCTCACATAATAATAATAAATAAATCCACATTTGTAAAGCGCACAATCACCCGCAAGGGTCTCTAGGCGCTGGGGGCCGTTGGGAAGATTAAGCAAGCTATTGCCCAGAGTCACATGGTGCTGGGCTAACCTGCCACCGGCGCCGGGGATCGAACCGTGATCCCCAGATTCCAGCGTCAGTCGCCCTGGCCGCGGGTTCCCTAAGCAAGCGCTTAGAAACCAGTGGTGATTTGCGCTATACAAATCCATGTACATTTACATTTACATTTACATTAATCCCCCTGGTAGTACCTAACATGCTGGACTGGGCCATGGCTCAATAAGACACCTCGGGGCCCGAATTTGTTAAGGTTAATCCCGTGTTGGGGAGACTGTCTGCTCAAACCTGCCCTAGGAAGGACTTTGAGGAGTGCGGATAATGTACCACTGCCTCATGGGTCCATAGGCACAAGGTTCATATCGGTTGAGGAAAGGTTTATTCCTGCTCAGGTGATACTGAAATGTTGTATTCCTACGTCAAGAACTGCTGAGCAAGGAAATGGTTATTTGTGCCTGCTGAAGTGTTTATTGATGCAAAATGAAAGCCTCCAGGTAACTCTGGGACGGCTCCTTAAATGGAAATGGTTATTTCTACCCAAGGGGATGTTGCCTGATCCCTAAAGAGTTTTGCTTGCCTAATGTTATGTTCACCCTTGCTGGGTGCCTGATTAAGGAGATGTTAACCCTGGTATTAGGCTGTGTTAGAGGTCCCAAGGGTTCCAGGGTATAGGCCTCAATTCATGAAAAAGTTAATCTCTGATTAGGGGCTGGTATGAAATGCTATACCTTCAATGTAATGGTTACTCCTGTTTAGTGCTCCCTTTCCTAAAAGCCTACAGTTACCTACTTACATGTTTACTGCTGTGTCCAGAAATGTCCTTTCTTCCCTGACAGGGTGGTGGCGATATGCTGAGTTGATTAAGGAATTACACCCTGTACTCCTGCAGGGAAATGATTATTGAAATGCGCTGCATTGATGCTGAAATGGTCATGTTTACCTAATGAGGTGTTCCCTCTGATTGAGGACATGTTTTACCTTCGATGACCTGTTTTACTCCTGATACAGGGAAAGAGTTATTCCAACCTAATGCTGCGCCTAAGGAAAGGTTTTACATTTAATGAAATGTTTTATCCTCATTTAATGCACTGCTTATTCCAGCGGAAGGAAATGTTTTACTCTTGCAAAGGAGTTTAATGAAATATTCACCCTGGCTTGGTGAAAAGTTAACTGATTTGCCTACTGACCAGGTTACTTACCTGAAGACCTGTGGACTCTTGCTACAGGATATGCTCATCCTTGCCTGATGAGCTGGTTGTCCATGCTAAATATTTCAGGAAATGTTCTATTCTGGTTTAAGCCATGCTGATTTCTAATGCCATGAAATGTTTGTTGTGAAGTAATGGAATGCTAATTCTCTAATGAAATGTTATTGCAACCTGTTAAATTGGATATTGAACTGCCCCCTTTACTCCCCTCTGATGAAATGCTTTGATGACTAATTGATACTGTAATTTTCCACTCCTGAACCTTGATTTTAGATAAAAGTTTATCGTTTTAATCAAAACTCACTGGAGTGGCGTCAGTCATTGCGTGTGCATTTATTGTCTCAGTGGTTGTGTGTGCTGTGTAGTCACTTAACACCTAAGCTTTCGGGTGCCTACCTACTCGTGCCAGGCTACCTCCGGGGAACTGGTGACCCCAGTTCCTACATTGTGCTTGACATTTTAACAAATAAAGTGCCTTTTCACCTGTGTTTCAGCAGTTAGATTACCTGACAGAAGGTCTCCTGCTGGACCCTGTTATATTTTGAATGCATCATGAGTCACATTAGGTATCCCAAGGGCCACCGTCCAGCGGCGCGCATACATGAACGTACAGTGAATGTGCCACATGCTTGCCAGGCCGGTTCACCTACTGGTAACAGTCACCGTATCTGCCTCCTCAGGAGTGTTTCCGTCTGGCTGTGTTCATGCACCCACTGTCCAGATGCATGGTATTCTCACATAGTTTTAGCACACGATAGAGCCCGGGCGGGTGTACGCACTGCTTGCTTTTAACATGCTGGCTCTGTCCACATCTTCAACTCTGTTATTGCTGTGTGAGTTATTACCACCTGTTTCACAGTAACAATAATGTTGGAAACTCACGTTTATTTTCAAAATTTTATATAGCGCGAACAAGATCCTTACAGATATCAGAGCGCTTTACATAAATATGGACTATAAAGACAAAAGAGTACTTAACAAGGCATTTTGTGCAGATAGAGAACAGTGCAGGTAACAAAATGTGCGTGGGTGGTCAGTCCAGACAATGTAATACAAGGGAGAGATAAAGAGTCACAAGATTTCTTCAGTTTATATTCATGTGAATTTAGCCAAGAGGATCGATTTGACTTCTTTTTTGAAGGATGCCGTAGATGAGATAAGTCTGGTTTCTGGAGGGAGGGCATTCCAGATCCTGGGTGCCATCCCTGAGAAGGAGCGTTTATATGTTTTTTTCTTGTGGAATCTTTGTGGTTTCAAAAGGAGAGTTTCTGCGCTTCTTGTTTCTCTTGAGCGATGTAACTGGGCGAATTGTGGTGTAAGGCCTTATGTGTAATGTAAATGTAAATGTAAATGTGGGATACTTGTAAAGCGCACTGTTACTCTACCCGAGTGTCCTGGCGCTGTAGACCGCTGGGGAACCCGTCCTGGTTTTCCCTGTGAGATGGTCCCTTTCTGGGTATCTCCAGGGTGAAACCAGGCATCCCCGGCGTCTGTGGGGGGCCGTTGTAGAGATGAGGCAAGCTTAATGCCCAGAGTTACCGAGTGTGTTCCCTGGTTAGAGTAGGCACCGATGCGAGAATTATCGAGTCCGTTGACCCTGGTCCAAGACCCTGCCGCATCGGGAATTGAACCCTGGTCCCGGGCCGTTCTCTGTTTACAGGTCTGCCGCCTCTAACCAGTGAGCCACACCTCTCCACCTCTAACCAGTGAGCCACACCTCTCTAATGCACGCGATTTTCAGGTGTATTCTGGCTTCGTATGGTAGCCAATTCAGGGATTTTAAGTCAGGAGAGATGTGTGAGCGTTTTTTTCATCCAGTGATGAGTCTCGCTGCAGCATTAATAGAGGCTCTTAGGGGTGTGGTTGTCGATAAGGGGAGGCCACAGAGGGCGACACTTCCATAATCAACCCGAGGGATAACTAGGGCTTGGACTGCAGTCCTAAAGTCGTTGGCTGGGAGGAAGGGTTTCAGCTTCCTCAAGGTATTGATTTGGAAATTAGCTCCCTTCGTTGCATTGCTGATATGATGTTGCATATTGAGATTGCAGTCGAGGGTTATACCTAAAGATTTTGCTGAATCCACGATGATAGGTTGAACGTTAAATGCAGTTAGATGTTTAAGCCAATCCTGAGCGATGGGGACTTTGGAGGGAGGTGCTATTAGGAGGAATTCTGTTTTTAGAGCATTAAGTTTGAGATGGTTCTCGGCCAGCCATGTCTGTGTGTTCTTAAGCATTGAGTTGAGTAGTTTGATGTCTTCAGGGGATTGTATTTTAAGGTAGAGTTGGGTATCATCTGAATACATGTGAAATTGCACATTAGATGCTTGAAGCAGTGCGGTGAGTGGTTCCATGACCGGATTGAACAGAGTTGGGGATAGGGAGGATCCTTGTGGGACACCTAGTGTTACTGGAACGGGTGTGGACATAGTGTTGTTAATCTTGAATTTCTGAGTCCGGTTATGAAGAAAGGAGGTAAACCACTTGAGTACTGTCCCAGAAAGACCCATTCTGATATTCAACAGCTCGAGTAAGTTTTCGTGTTTGACCGTGCCGAAAGCTGATGAGAGGTCGAGTAGAATGAGGAGGCAAGTACCATTCTGATCAAGAATTTGAAGCGCGTCATCAATTATGTGTGTCATAGCTGATTCTGTGCTGTGACCTGCTCGGAAGCCTGATTGGTGTGAATTGAGGAGGTTAAAGTGCTCAATGTGTTTTGTCAGTTGGAGGTGAACACATTTCTCTAACAATTTGACTAAGGTAGGGATATTGGAGATAGGGCGATAGTTATTTGGGTCAGTAGGGTCAGCTGTGGGTTTCTTTAGTATGGGCGATACTTGACCCACTTTGAGGGAGTCCGGGATGCATCCTTGTTGAAGTGAACTGTTAATGATTTTGGTCCAGAGTGGGAGAAGCCATGGGATAAAGTCCTTCACAGCGTTTGCAGGTAGAGGGTCCGAGAGGTGATTGGAGGGCTTCAGAGTACTGAGGATCTTGCCTATAGATTCTTCCATGTAAGTATCAAAGGACGACCATGTAGCATTGTTTTTTAGTTCAATGGGTGTTTTGATGGGGGGGCTGGAGTATAGGCTTAGATCAGTGAGGAGATCATTCTTGATGTTATCTGTTTTTAGGTTAAAGAAGGTAGAGAATTCTTCACAGGACGGTAGAGTACTAGTTGTGTTATGTAGTCGTTGAGGTTCTTCCTTGGATTGAGTTTTGATTAGCTCGAATAGTTTTTTTGGCCAGTTTTTTGCTTGGTCTAGTTGATGGCTAAAGAAATCAGCTTTCGAGACTTTTTCTAAAGTAAGCGTTTCTCTTTTTCTTTAGTGTTTTGAGGTTCATAGCCGAAGAGGCAGATCTCCAATTGCGTTCCGCTAGTCTCATAGCTCGTCTATCTTCGATAAGCAGACCGTCATACGATGGTTTTGAGTTTTTAGAGGAGACTCTCTTTAACTGAAGGGGGGCAACTTCGTTGACTATCGTGGTCATTGACTTGAGGTAGTGGTCGGTGAGAACCTGAACATCAGAGGTGCCGGTAGTGCGAAGGAGAAGATTGTAACTGGGAGAAGGTGAAGAGTTGGGATTGAGTTTCTTCAGGTCTCTTTTCCGGGCCTTGGGTTTGGTGGATTGAACCGGGCTGAGTTTCACATTTTCATTGAAGAAGAATGTGATAATGTGGTGGTCGGACCAGTCACAGGGTTGGATTGAGTCGAGTTGGGTGGCGTCACCGTTGGAGATTATTAGGTCCAGGATAGAGCCTTTGTCATGAGTGGGGCTGTTGCAGATTTTGGTGAGGTCTAGGGCGCTGAGGAAGTTTTTGAGACTATTGACCACCGAGTCGTTTTGATCATTCCAATGAAGGTTGAAATCACCAAGGAATATTTGTGTGTTTTGTCAACCAGAGTTTGTTGCGACCATGTCCATGAGGTGTTCCGTGAAGGCGAGGTTGTCTCCTGGTGGGTGGTAGATAATATGCAGAGAGCATACTGAATTACCCTCACTGTTGATGTTGAGGCAGATGTGTTCACAGGAGGAGAATATAGGGGAGATGGCTCTAGTTACTGAGAGGTTGCTCCGGTGAATACATGCGATTCCACCTCCTGTCTTGCCAGTCCTGTCTAGTCTGATGATGTGATAGTTAGGGGGTACTAGAATGTCAATGAGTGGGGAGGAAGATTCTGTTAACCAGGTTTCGGTGGTCTTATGACCAAACTCATAATTGCATCCTTAGTATCTATTGGGTTCCTAGAGTTTATGGTTATGTGACGCCTTTTGATACTTTGAATAACACAGTCACATTCTACCCTGCTGCATACTGTTACCTGAGGTTTTGCTTTCCTTCAAAATGCTGAAACGCCTGCAGCATGTCCATGGCCCACTCATCATAGTAGATGGTCACATTCCTGGAGATCTCCAGACCTTGGAGCAATCACCTCCTGATGACTGTCAAGAGATAAACTCCACTGAGATCCCACTTCAAGGCACACATAGATATATACATACTGTTGGGTCTCTCACGTCTCTCCAAGCTCTGCTCCTTTTTAGGTCTCACCTACAGAAAGCTTTAGTCATTTGCTGTCAAAGAGATCTATTCCATCTAATATAGATTAGATGGGGCTTTGTGTCCACTCATTGCCAGTGATTGTCTCTTTCAGTTCCCTGCTCCTCATTTGAATGAATGAATGAAAATAAATTTATATAGCGCTACTAAGCCCAATGGGCATCAAGGCGCCTAACCAAATGAAAACCAGCTATTACGAATATACTCTCACTGTGGGTAGGCCTTGATAAAGCACCAGGTTTTTAGCGCTTTTTTAAAAAGGGGCAGAGAAGGTTGAGTCTTGTCTCCGGGGGAAGGGAATTCCACAGTCTAGGGGCCACAATGGAAAATGCTCTACTTCCCCAGCGTACCCTTCTGGCACGGGGGACCACCAACAGATTCATCTCCGATGATCTGAGGGATCTGCTAGGCATGTAGCGAGTCAGAAGGGAACCTAGGGGGTCCAATGGCCCATCTGCGAGAGCTCTGTATGCTAAACATAAGATCTTAAAAGAGATCCTCAGATGTATAGGGAGCCAATGCAGGCTCCTTCTGGCCGTTTTTGCGGAGGATGCATTAGGAAGCGCCATAACAAATCGAGCAGCCGCATTCTGTACGACCTGAAGGCGTTGGATGAGTCCCTTGTTGGAGTCTGCATAAAGTGCGTTGCAGTAGTCCAACCTGGAACCCACCAATGCAACCACCGTCTGCTTGTGTGCTAAAGGAGAGAGATAGTGAAGGATTCTCTTAAGGATTTTAATGACCCCCCAACAGGTGGCCACTGTTCGATTGACCTGTAGAGTCATGGACAGTGAAGTGTCAAAAATTACGCCGAGATTTCTAGCTGGCTGGGAAGAAGATGGACAAGTTCCCAGAGCTGACGGCCACCACTCACTAGACCAAGCATCCTGGTCCTTGCCAAAGACCAGAATCTCAGTTTTATCGCCATTCAACTTTAGGGAGTTCTGAATCAGGGAAACATCACTTACAACGAAACTTTTACAATGCACTACCATTACAACGCGGTCATTACAACGCAAACCATTACAACGCATTGCGCTGGGGGGCGCTCTAGGATAGGGAATAGCTTAATTTACTATCCAATAACCTTCCCTAGTGTCCACGGGGACTGGAGTTGGAATAGTAAATTAAACTATTCACTATCCAGCACCCAAAAGCACTATGCGTTGTAATGGTATGCGATGTAAAAACCGCGTTGTAAAGGCAGGCGTTGTAATAGCCTGCGTTGTAACGTCATACATCCCAGAATCATCCAGTCAGAGACTGTCTGCATGCAGATCCTAAAGTTGGTGGCGGAGGTGGAAGCAGAGTGGGCCAGCGACACCATGATTTGGGTGTCATCGGCGTATGACACAACCTCCATCCCCTGCGATTTTACTAACCTCGCAAGGGGGGCCACATAAATGTTAAATAGGGTCGGACTCAAGGCCGACCCTTGTGGCACCCCATACTGCAAGGATTTAGCAGGGGAGAGGAATTCTCCGTACTGTGGGCCTTTCTGAATCCATGCTGGGAGCTATCAAGAAACCCAGACGAATCCAGAAAGGTAGAAAGATGTAGACTCAGGTGAGATTCAAGCATTTTTGCGGGAGCGGGTAACAGTGAAATAGGTCTAAAATTCTTCAACTGTTCCGGGTCCAGCGTGGGCTTCTTAAGAAGAGGTTTCACTGTCGCCCTTTTCCAAGCTGAAGGAAAGATGCCTTGAGTTATGGCTCCGTTCATCACTTCCAGGAGAGGCGGAAGAAGTGTAGCCCTACATTCCTTCAGGGTCTTCAGAGGGCAAGGGTCGAGAGGCGATGACGAATTGGTCCGATCCAGCAAGAGCTCGAGCCCTTCAAGGGTAAGTGGCGTGAAATGAGTAAGGCTCTTGGGGGGGTCTTTTGGCCGAGATTCTAGATTGACCAGAGTTTGGAGAGAGAGATCCCCTAAGGTGTTCCTCTGAGTTTCCAAAGCAAGATATATATCTTCAATTTTCTTATGGAAGAACTCCGAGATATTGTCGCATAGCTCCTGCGAGCCCACAACTGGATCAGGCACCTGAAGGGAACAGAGGGAGTCCACAATCTTGAAGAGCTCCCTAGAAGAGGTGAGGGAGGTGGTGAGATCAGAGAAAAACTCCTGTTTTTCCCTGATGACACTAGCTTTGTAGTCTCTTAACAGACGCTTATGTGCCTCCCTTTCAGTAGGATCCCAGGTCTTCCTCCATTTTCTTTCTTGTCTTCTACAGCTTTGTCTCAGAAGTCTTAGTGATTCTGTGAACCATGGGGCAGAGGGTTTCTGACGCGCCGAGTATCGATAAGATAGAGGGGCCAGTTCCTCAACAGCTTTGGTGATGGAATTGACCAGCCCATCAGCTGCCTCGTCCACATCTCTCAGAGGACAGTACTTACTCATCTCTATATAAGGAGCAAGGGCCTCATTGGTAATGTTCCTAAAACTCCTTTTCGAACCTCTGGTACTAGTGGTTAGGACAGATAGTTCTGCCGGGGCATAGGCAAGCGAAAAAGGTACGGCCATATGATCCGACCAAACTAGAGGCACCGGAGTACCCACTGAGAGTCTAGAATCATTGGTGAATATGCCGTCTAAAATGTGACCCGCCCGGTGAGTCGGACTATTCACCAGTTGGGTACACTCACAGGCTCCAAGTGAGTCCACCAGCCTAGCAGTATCTATGTCCCTCAAATTTTCCAAATGAAAATTAAAATCCCCTAGTATTGTCAGATGGGGTTTACCAAAATAAGGTTCCAGGATCCTCAAAAGGTCCCCGCTGAAAGCAGCTCTAGGACCGGGAGGTCTATACAAAAGGATTCCGGAAAAGGAAACCGGCGGGGCACATAGAATAGAAAAGTAGAGTGCCTCAAAAGGATCCGAGGCCACTGACAAGGATTTTATCTTACAGGGCAAGGAGGATTTACATAAAACGGCAAGTCCCCCCCTCTACGTTTAAATCTGTCCTGTCGTAGCAATTTAAAGCCTTCGGGAATGGCCAACAGTAGATCGTGACCCGACGACTCAGAGGCCCATGTTTCCGTCACAAACATCCATTCCGGTTGTCTGTCCGCAACAAACTCATGGAACGCGATATTGTTTTTGATGAGGGACCTGGCGTTAACCAGGAATCCCATTTTAGTTGTCGTGTCCCCAGATGATAAGGAGGCATTCATAGAGCTCCTTTTAGAAAAAGCAGGGGGAAGCAGAGCCGATTTACAGGTATGACAGAGAGAGGAGTAGATTATCCCCTCCGGAGAAAACCTGTGAGTACAGGGCAAATGAGACGGCTTGAGAGCTAATATCTCTAAAAGGGAATAATGATGGGTTACCTGTGGTAATATCCGAGAGTGTCCAGCGTCCAGCCCGTCCTCAGCGCGGACGGGCGCAGACGGGCTGAACTCAGGCGTAACTCCGGCGGAAATCCGGCATCCCCGCTGCGCGTATCCGCTGCGCGTCAGCATGACCTCCTTTTGAAGCCTTCTAGCGTCCTTCTGACGACTAGAACGCGTGATGTCCCAAATGGCACCGGCAGGCGTCCCCAGGTTTGCCCAATATGGCTGCCACGGACCGATCAGAAGCCGGGAAGAGGGCCCGCCGAACAGCGGTGGGTTTCAATCATTTAAAGTGCAGGTGGGGGGGCTGGGAATTAAAAACAGGGGGTAATGCTGCAAAGTAAAAATTAAATCAAATAACAAATCAGGAGTTTTTGAAAATGCGCTAGTGGCCGCTATTAAGTCAGGGACCACCCGCAATGCGTGGATAGTGCTCAATATCAGCTGGAAAGAGAGAGAGCCTAATTTTCCCTCCTTTTGAAGCCTTCTAGCGTCCTTCTGACAACTAGAACGCGCGATGTCCCAAATGGCACCGGCAGGCGTCCCCAGGTTCACCCAATATGGCCGCCACGGACCGATCAGAAGCCGGGAAGAGGGCCCGCCGAACAGCGGTGGGTTTCAATCATTTAAAGTGCAGGAGGGGGGGCTGGGAATTAAAAACAGGGGGTAATGCTGCAAAGTAAAAATTAAATCAAATAACAAATCAGGAGTTTTTAAAAATGCGCTAGTGGCCGCTATTAAGTCAGGGACCACCCATTTGATGGTGTTCCTCTCTAGTGTTGTTGTTTCTGGCCAAACCAAAAGGGTATACATGATTACATATAACCTTCAACGGTTGACATAGGTTACTGCAAAGCCTTGCATGCGTGACTTTTTCTCTTTCCCTCACCATCTTTCCCCCTCACTCCTTATATTAAAACATGAGGCCACTCCCAGAACCTGCTTGCCCCTCCATCCACTTGTGCTCTGAGCACCGCATGCTACTGTATCAGCGGACGGCCATCTTAAAATTGTATTTAAACCATTCCAAGATAGTGTATGCATGTGCGGTTGACATATTGATGTGGTTTGTTTTATGCTTTAAGATAAGTCAGTCCAATATATTGGCCATGTGGCCACATCGAGTGATGCTGCTTGGAACAAAAGTAAATAGTTCTAGGCGTCCGTCCTCTGTGCCACACATGCACTGTGGTCTTCTTAGAATGTTTTTCCTCAAAGCAAATGAAAAACCATTCCAAGATTGCTACTGTGAATTCACAATGGCCATCTGGGCAAAAAACCAAGACCCCGCAAAACACAAGAGTTATTGACTATGCTTATGCTTGTTGTCACTCAAACAGCTGATGAAGGGGGATTACATTAAGTGACCAACTTTAGTTATGCTCCTGTTCTGCGAAGAAACAAGGTGGAATGGATTTGAAAGTTAAACCCCTGTGAATGGGCCTCTCAAACTGTTCAACTATAATGCACAACTATGTGAGAGAGTCCAGTGTGGGGGAAGAGAGGTACAGGTTTAGGGAAACCTGCAGTCTTCCATCACAGGCTTATCCACACTCACATAGGTAAGGGCCATGTCCAGGTAACATCTAGGTCTTGAGTGGAGTGTTACTTACAATAATAAGTTGCATGAACCTATTGTCATGTAGATTAATAACCAGCAAAACCATATAAATGCCATACAAGTTTGTCAATGTTTTCACAAAGACAAGGGAACCCGAAAGGTATGCCATAGGGACCTTGGGCAGTATCAATTTACAAACAAGCATTTACAATGCAACGGTTTCGCCTTTAGAAAAGTTAGAGCTATTGGCATTGTAAATGACAAAATTTGTATTTATGTACAAAAAGTGTGAGTCCCGTTGCTCTAGGGGAAACGTAATATACAGTCCCATATCCAATGGTGATTAAGACATCCACTTTCAACAGATTGTGGAACAAAATAGATCTGAACTGACGTGCATAATGCAAAGTTTGAATTTACAGAGTACCTAAGCTGTAAGATTCATTAATACCGGCCCTCATATATGTACCCCTCTAACATTACTCAGTAATGAGAGCCCAGATTCCACTGTTGCGCAAGAGTGGAATGAAGGAGCCAGGAAGGTCCAATTACTTGAAAGTGCCTACCACCGCTCTTATAAGTATCAACAAATGCCACCTTAATGAAGCCACTGAAGACTTTACCCTTCCTTTAATTAACTCTGGTTGGGCTTCTGGGCCTAGACGCAATCTTGATAGCTTGGTATGCACAAGTGAATCGTCATTTCTATCAATCAACATTGATGATCCTTAACCACGCCCTCCATTTCACTTGCTGGTACGATGAAGCACGCAGAATCCACTAATAAATTCAGTGCAACTCTCAAACTTCAAGTAAAGTGTCAAACAAAGGAAGTGGGTGTATAAATAAATGGCAAATCACGCAGACCTTCCTCTCCCAGCCACACTTCTGTAAATGTGTTAAAAGTCAGTTCTCTCGGATTCCATACTCCCTTTCTATAAACACTTTCTTCCAATTGATTCAATGTACACATAATTTAACTGGCAGCGTTCAAATATAATTATTTCCAGAATATGTGTAAGGCCATATCACGACCAAATTGCATTCACTTATGAAAAAAAATGCAAATAAAAAGTGTATGTCAAACTGCAGGCACATGACGTGTGAAGCAAAGTAAACAAGTGGCATTCGTCTGCTTAGACTAGCGAAAGCACAGTTTACATTTAAAAAATCCAGTTCCTCACACTGCAAGCAAACGAAACAGCACTCACGTGCACAGAAAAGGCAACCCACAACGTGGCCCGAAATGACTGCGATCTCAAAACCATGAAGATACCAGTCACAACAAGGCGCCGGCGGGCGTCGCGATTAAAAGGCGAAATTGTTTTCTAACACTTCAACTGCAGACAAGAAAAGCAGTGATAAAAAGGGATTTTTTTTTTATTCATCGCTTTCGGTCATCGGGTCTCTGTGTTTATCAATTTGCATGTGGGAGTAAACTGTATAGTCCAGGTTACTTTGTATTGTAGTACATGTACTCTTACAACATACAAGAGAATAAACGGAAATGAAAATGCCAAAATGAAAAGGCAACTCAGGCACGATAAACTGCTCAGACATAAAGACTAACATTCTAGAAGAGGAGAAGCCCCTCCGTTCGGGAGGGATAGTGGAGCCATTCAGTAATGGAGTTGGGGGCAAGACGAGCCCCCGAACTCTTAAGGGCGTGGGTAGCTCGTCCAGGCTGTGTGATTCTGTGATTTAGAGGGGGAAGAGGAAATCATAAAGCGTAACGAGAATGCAAGACAAATATCAACGTACGAGCCAGTGAAATAACTCACTTTTATAGACACAGAGACAGCGATGCGCCTTCCCTTGCTTCTTAAAGCCAGGCAGAGGCCGGCGTCAGTCAGTCAGCCGCAGCTTCGAGGCCGGTCGCAGCCCTGAGTCTGAAGCAGCAGCAGTTCCCCTCTGGGGCCCACACGAACCACCACGAGGAGGCGGGAGGAGGGACCAGCGCCGTGTCAACGCTGAAGGCGGGGCGGGGAGGAGGAAGTGAGTTTTAAATAACACGCATCTGCTGTCTGGCAGATTCAAACTCTCTAAAACTTTAAGACATGGAAAAACAACAGCCCCAACTTGTCCCCGACCCCCCCCCCCCGGGCTATGACAGCCGAGTCTGTACCTGAGCAGCTTGGCAGGGCCTTCCTCACAGCATCGAACACAGACAGTGGGAGGGCGGGAGGGAGGTGGCACGGACAGTGGGCGGGCGGGGAGATGGCAGGACAACGGGAGGGAGGGCCGGGGAATCACAGCATCGAAAACATACAGTGGGCGGGCGGGAGGGAGGTGGCACGGACAGTGGGCAGGCGGGCGGGAGGGAGAAGGCAGGACAACGGGAGGGAGGGGGATAAACAAGATGCTAAGAAACTAGGTTGGACAGCATCGAACACGGACAGTGGGCGGGAGGGAGGAGGCACGGACAGTGGGCAGGCGGGAGAGAGACGACTAAAAAAAACAAGGGAGAGAGGGAGGGCGAGGACAGGGGAATGAATGGACGGGGGTGGGATGGGAGTGCGTGTAGGGATCGGGGGGCGTGTTTTTCGTGCTCTCCCCTTCCCATTGGCTGGAAGGTAAAATTCCAGCCAATGGGAAGAGGAGAGGGCGGTACTTAAAAAAAGACACGGAAACGCCCCCGAATCGCGTTTTCACGGGGAGAAAGTGATTGACGCTGATGTCTTCCAATGGCTAGCCTCCATTTACGGAGCTAGCCAATGGAAGACAGAGGCGGAACCAAAGCCCCATATCTAGGACATAAGATTTCGCCCTGGGCGGAGCAACTGCTACGCAGTTGCTACGGCCAGGGCGAAACCTAAAAACAGTGGTCCCTACATGTGGACAAGATAACATACAAAAATCATTAATCATACACCTGATAAGTAGTATGTCTTTTGTCCAGTCGGACAAGAACATTTATTTTAAATGTTCTGGTTGATAAAGTGAATTTTACGAACCAAAAAAGATAACAAGTGGGCACAGCCGTGACCCACAACAATCAAGACAAAACAACAAAGAAATGGCCAAAAGGGCAAAGCGAAAATCTGTCTGTATACTTGTGGTCAGTGCTACAGACTCAATCTCTTAAACATAACCATACCATTGCATCAAATAATATAGCATTATCATATTGCAAATGTTTTTTTTTAGTCCAAACTAAAAAAAAACATATGCAATATGATAATGCTATATTATTTGTTGTTTTGTATGTTTTGGTTTGTTTTGTATGTTTTGTATGTTATCTTGTCCACATGTAGGGACCACTGTTTTTTGTAAATACAAGTTTGTCAAGTCACTTACTGGTTCCTTCAAAAGAATATACAATGCAGACACCGGCAAATAACTGGAATAACCAAGGAGTGACATAGCTTCCTAAGTGGCGATGCTGTAGATACTGTTAGACCACCACCATATGTTTGAAGACTTAGTATATCTGCATGTGAAGTAACTGGAAAGAAGGTGTTAGAATTCTCTGGAGGGAGAAGTGAACAGGAACACAAATATAGGGGAAGGGGACCCAAAACAGCAAAGGTGGGGACAGAAAGTCAGAGACAAACTGAGCTACAGTGAACGCCCAACAACTCATAAAGGAGCAGATTTACTACTTCTGGTGCATCCCTGCTGATCAGCAGGGATGCGCCAGAAGAGTTGAGATGCATCTGCCTACCCGTGCGCCACCACTGATGCGCCGCATTTACAATGAGGCGCACCGTGGCACACAGATGGACAGATGCGTGTCACATCCCCCATCAGAAAGGCGGCACATTTCTGGAGTTGCGTCGCAAGCGCGACGCAGCTCCAGCAAGGCTCGGGGGTGCCCATCCCTAACATGCTGCGTCATTCCTTACTTGCTTCAAGCAGGCGCAGGATTTTGACGCAGCATGGGCTTAAAAGTGCCTGAGTGAAATCTTGTAGATTATTGTAGATTTCACTCAGCCACTTTTAGGAGGTGTTCCGGAACGCCCCCACCCCCGCGCCGAAACGCCTACATGTGACGCAGGGCTTTACAAGGTGACGCATCTCCCAGATGCGTGACTTTGTAAATACCCCGCAACATGGCGCTGGCTTTGCGCCGCCGCTGCGTCACAAAAGTGATGCAATGTCGGCGTATAAGAGGCGCAAGGGGCTTGCAAATCTGCCCCAAAATGATGCCTCTCTAGTTCTGACTCCATTTCTAGAGACCCAAAAACAGTGCAACTCTTGCCTGTGCTGCCCGTGACCCAGAAGGGCCTGTCTTTCTATTCTTGTGTATTAATGTCTCAAGCTTCCAAGAGCCAGTCTTGTTGGTGTGACCCAGGACATGTGTATAACAGGATGTATCCTTCATTTAACTGGTAGGATCAAGGGCAAGACGGAAAAACTTACCAACTGAGTGCTTTGAAAGGGATCCAAAAACCATAAACACAACAGAAGAGGAAACCCCAATTCACTAGGAAGAGAGTTGTTGTATGAAGACTCAGTTAGTGAAACCTATGATGCCCATCCTTCTGCATATTCTTAGATACTGTTCTAATGATGGGTTGAACCTTTTGGCCTGCCCATTTGTTTGTGGATGATGACTTGTGGACTTAAAATTAACAATCCCCAAACCCTATAGGAAAACATTAGATAATTTAGCTATGAACCGATCCACTCTGTAAGAAACAATAACCTCTGAGAGTCCAAGTTGTCCTACTATGTTGGTCAAAACATTTTGAGCTAATTTAGGCTGAAAGGGCTGGCCATGCTGTTAGCCAAAAGGCACATAGCACACTGTTGGAATCACAACTGTCTGATTAAGAGCTTGTACTGGCGATGGGCTGGTATGCCAAAATGGATGAGTTGTTCTATAGAGTCATGGACTGCCCTCTTAAACATCAGAAGATATGGGGGGGGCGGGTGGGACGGCGGCCTGACAGGTCCACAAGGAAGTTTATGATGGGGGTGGGGGGACAGACGCTAGAGGGGTTATGAGTCGGTGGGGTGTGTGGCGTGGTGTTTTAATACCATTATGTTCTGATGTGGATGATACATGATACATGCTGTGCAAAATGTAATGAAAAGAAAAAAATGCATGTGATCATGGGCAAATATTTTATTTCACTGACCAGTTTTCATCATTAAATATGTGAGTTCCTTGTATCTGCTGTACAAAGGACTACTTTTGTTTTATTTAATTGACTAAACTTTTGCTGCATGAATTATGCAACCTAGTCCACATGTAGAGCACCTATGACCCTAGCTTGCCTCTTAGTTTACTAACAGCATTGTCATCAGGGGGAGGCCGGAAGGTTCCTCAGTTCACATTTAAAACCTCTCACTTTTAATAAATATATTACAAAGCATGATGTGCTAACAGTAAATGACTGTGCGAATGCATTTTCCATTGAAACGACCACAAATGCTTCCACCGATGGGCAGATTTATTGCGTAAACTGTGCAGTGTACAAACGATAACGTTTGGAAACCAGGTTTAACAAGTTTGTATCATTTGCACATCAACAAGTAAAGTATTCTGGTTGTTTTGATCCATTTAAAATGTCTGTTTACAGCAGACTTCAGAATTACAAAAATAGTGTTTTCCCAATTGCTGATGTACTCTTTATTTGCAAACTATTTAAATAGTGTGCGTTAGGAAAAATACTGAGATCCCAAAACCCTTTGTTGCATTGCTGTCAGTGAGAGAAAGAATAATAAACACCAAACCCCGGTACAAAACAAGCAGCAGCTCCTGATGATAAATGAGCTGACATTAGAGCTGTGTCTGAGCAGAGGGCTGCAGGGCTGTATGTGGGGTGGGGTGGGGAAGGGGGGGCTGGCAGGTGATGGCCCTGGCTGGACGGGGGGGGGGGGTAAGGGCCCTCTTCAGCTGCCTGGGTCACTCCTGGGGCCCTGGGCCTGTGTTGTTATCTGTGTCTTTTGACCTGGAGGGAGCTCTGCAGCTCGGCGCTCGACTGCTCGGGTCTGCCATGATACCCCGTGCCTCGACCCGGGTTTCATCCTCAGCTCGGTGCTCGACTCTCCTGGTCTGATCGTGTTTAGTATCTCTCATCACAGCGCTCTGCCGCTCGGCGCTCGACTGCCCGGGCCTGCCGCGCTGATCAGCGTCTCAGACTCCGCGCATGCGCATCACCCCTCTGCTGTTCCTGCAGGAGCCCCCCCCCCCTCTAAAGCGCTGTAACTTCACCAGGATCATCCCAGGAGCTCTGAGGGGCCACAGATCAGCAGGGGGATGTCACGAGCAGACTCAGACCAGGTGAGTGGGACCAGACCCCCCCTCAGACCTTCATCCTAAAGAGACACACACCAGCAGCCCCGACACCAGGGGGGCTGCACATCTGGAGGGGGAGCTACAGCGGGAGGGGGGGGCAGTGCACTCCACACTGACCCCAGAGCACTCCACACTGACCCCAGAGCACCCCACACTGACCCCAGAGCACCCCACACTGACCCCAGAGCACCCCACACTGACCCCAGAGCACCCCACACTGACCCCAGAGCACCCCACACTGACCCCAGAGCACCCCACACTGACCCCAGAGCACCCCACACTGACCCCAGAGCACCCCACACTGACCCCAGAGCACCCCACACTGACCCCAGAGCACTCCACACTGACCCCAGAGCACTCCACACTGACCCCAGAGCACCCCACACTGACCCCAGAGCACCCCACACTGACCCCAGAGCACCCCACACTGACCCCAGAGCACCCCACACTGACCCCAGAGCACTCCACACTGACCCCAGTGCACCCCACACTGACCCCAGTGCACCCCCACACTGACCCCAGTGCACCCCCGCACTGACCCCAGTGTACCCCCACACTGACCCCAGTGCACCCCACACTGACCCCAGAGCACTCCACACTGACCCCAGTGCACCCCACACTGACCCCAGTGCACCCCCGCACTGACCCCAGTGCACCCCCGCACTGACCCCAGTGTACCCCCACACTGACCCCAGTGCACCCCACACTGACCCCAGTGCCCCCCACACTGACCCCAGAGCACCCCCACGCTGACCCCTGTGCACCCCCACACTGACCAAAGTGCCCCCCACACTGACCCCAGTGCACCCCACACTGACCCCAGTGCACCCCCGCACTGACCCCAGTGCCCCCCACACTGACCCCAGTGCCCCCCACACTGACCCCAGTGCACCCCACACTGACCAAAGTGCCCCCCACACTGACCCCAGTGCACCCCACACTGACCCCAGTGCACCCCCGCACTGACCCCAGTGCCCCCCGCACTGACCCCAGTGCCCCCCACACTGACCCCAGTGCCCCCCACACTGACCCCAGTGCACCCCACACTGACCCCAGTGCACCCCCGCACTGACCCCAGTGCCCCCCACACTGGCCCCAGTGCACCCCACACTGACCCCAGAGCACCCCCACACTGACCCCAGAGCACCCCACACTGACCCCAGAGCACCCCACACTGACCCCAGAGCACCCCACACTGACCCCAGAGCACCCCCCATACTGACCCCAGAGCACCCCCACACTGACCCCAGAGCACCCCCACACTGACCCCAGAGCACCCCACACTGACCCCAAAGCTACCCACACTGACCCCAGAGCACCCCCACCCTGACCCCAGTGCAACCCCACACTGACCCCAGAGCACCCCACACTGACCCCAGAGCACCCCACACTGACCCCAGAGCACCCCACACTGACCCAGTGCACCCCCACACTGACCCCAGAGCTACCCACACTGACCCCAGAGCACCCCCACCCTGACCCCAGTGCACCCCCACACTGACCCCAGAGCACCCCACACTGACCCCAGAGCTACCCACACTGACCCCAGAGCACCCCACACTGACCCCAGAGCACCCCCACCCTGACCCCAGTGCACCCCCACACTGACCCCAGAGCACCCCACACTGACCCCAGAGCTACCCACACTGACCCCAGAGCACCCCGCACTGACCCCAGAGCACCCCCACCCTGACCCCAGTGCATCCTCACACTGACCCCAGAGCACCCCACACTGACCCCAGTGCACCCCCACACTGACCCCAGTGCACTCCACACTGACCCCAGTGCACCCCCACACTGACCCCAGAGCTACCCACACTGACCCCAGAGCACCCCACACTGACCCCAGAGCTACCCACACTGACCCCAGAGCACCCCACACTGACCCCAGAGCACCCCACACTGACCCCAGAGCTACCCACACTGACCCCAGTGCTACCCACACTGACCCCAGTCCATCCTCACACTGACCCCAGTGCACCCCACACTGACCCCGGTGCACACCCACACTGACCTCAGTGCACCCCCACACTGACCCCAGAGCTACCCACACTGACCCCACACTGACCCCAGAGCACCCCCACCCTGACCCCAGTGCATCCTCACACTGACCCCAGAGCACCCCACACTGACCCCAGAGCACCCCCACACTGACCCCAGAGCACCCCCACACTGACCCCAGTCCATCCTCACACTGACCCCAGTGCACCCCACACTGACCCCGGTGCACCCCCACACTGACCTCAGTGCACCCCACACTGACCCCAGAGCACCCCACACTGATCTGAGTGGCGTCCTAATGTGTCCCTCTCATGCAGCGTCACGTGGGGCCCTCTGCTGGTGTCAGACCGCAGTGCAGTCAATAGTAGGCTCCCACTGATGGGTTAGTTTAGTTACTTTTGCCTCCAGCCCCCTCTGAATGCATCACTAGGCCCTCATATACTAATTTCCACCACAAACCCCCTGCTGATCATCCTGGCTCTGAATTGGGACAAGTGCCAATGTTGGTGCAGCTTCCACTTTCCAATCTCTAAATGCGAATTATTTTACATTTCAATAAAAGGCGCTGTATAATAGCGCCGAAGAGTCCATGTTTGTCTATAAGCGTCAAACAAGCGCTACAGAAGTAAGTTAAGGCAGTACTCCTTTCTCCTGCAGGCTCATGCTCCATTCCAGGACGCCGCTGCTCACTTCTCCGAAGAGGAGTGGAGGCTCCTGCAGGACTGGCAGCAGGAACTCTGCAGGAACCTGATGAAGGAAATCCACCAGGCCTTGATCTCGCTTGGTAAGGTTTTATATTCTAATAAATGTCTGGGTTCATATTTAACGAATCCCAAATCCGTTCCATTTTTGTCAGTTGCCTTTTCATTAACCTGTACCAAATATTGTTTTTCAATAATTGTGCCCACTTTATCTTGTGAGGTGTGTTGAGAAGTTGAGTTTCAGTCAAACCTATGGACCAGGGTCCGGATTTTCAGTTTGGTAGTGATGGGAAATTCTCTTAAGTCTGGAGGGAAATGCTCCATATGGATGAGAATCCAATGGCTTATCTCATCCAGTGCTTAATTTGAGCTGGTGGCTGCAGGTGGGGCTGACCTCAACTCATTTTTTGGGGACCAGCACTTATTTTTTTCCTCAATAAACCAGACAAATGACAGGAAAATACAAAAGTGTACATGAAAGAAGAGGAAGATTTGAAACATGAATGAAAAACACCTACAATAGAGATGCAAAAGGCAGGAATTGTGTGCTGATGGTCTAAAGAGGCGTGAGGTGGAACCAAGGCTATGTAGCCTTGGTATGTGGCAGTCTGATCTTGAATAGCTCTGGTTGTGAGATTATGAACACAATTGTTGGCCCTGGCTCTTACTCGTTTACAAATTAGGCACTGTATCCTCCACCCTGCACCGGCACACTAAGGGCCAGATGTAGGTAGCCAAATACCAGTCGGTAACGGCCGAAATTACCTTATTTCGGCCTTAACAGACCGGTATTAGGCATCTGAGATGTAGGGGCCATATTTAAGGATTCGGTATTTACCGAATCGGTAATTCCCATTCATTCCTATGGGCCTCCAGACCCATAGGAATGAATGGGAATTACCGATTCGGTAAATACCGAATCGGTAAAATACTGACGGTAATACAGAACATTACCGATTCGGTAAAATGTACAGAATCTTTATCTACATCTCATTTACCGATTCTGAAATACTGAATCGGTAAAATTCGGTATTTTAGAATCGGTAAATGGGAATTACCTACATCTGGCCCTAAGTCTTGAGGTGGCTGTCATTTACCTCCGCAGGCCAAGCGGATTCCGCAAGCTCTTCTGACAGTGCAATTTGAACAGTTTGCGTCACAGAGAGGCTTTCTCCTCTGGACATTTGGTGTGGATCAGCCAGGGGGGAGGGGAAAGCTTTCTGCAGACTGATCCTCTCTGCATATGTTTCCAAGATCAGTAGCAGGTGAGGAGGTGCTCGATTATATTCGTGGATGCTCCTTTTTATGCAATGTATAAGTTAGCATTCGCTGCGCCATTTTCTCTTTGTAAGCGCCATTTTGTATATTGTTCGAAACTAATCCTGTCTGTTTCCGAGAAAAGCCCTTTCCTGAGTTTTGTTTCTGTAATGAATAACTGTTCGTGCCAGTGCATAGCTTCCTCCTCATTAGAGAGTCGCTATCACCTGTCCGGCAGTGAGATCGCAGCCCAAGGAAAGGAGGAACGGCCTTGAAAACGTTCTTAGCTGTGCGGGATACGAGAGTGGGAGACCTTTTCTGTCTCTACATTGTTCCCCCACATCAGTTTGGAAAATTCCACTGTGGGCGTGTATTTGTTAACCATGCAATGCATATAATGTATCTTTATGCTTACTGTTCCTCAGTTCCCTCTGTAGCACTCTCTCGAGACTGGGCCGGCGGAGCCCCGCTCCGAGCGCATATAATGAATCATTATTGGTGTATATTCTCCACTGTCTCTCCGACACTTCATTTAGTTTGGAAGGCTGAGAGGTGGCCCGAGGTGACCCGGGTGGCACTAAGTGGGTCACATCCTTCAGAGGGGAGGGCAGAGTCCAGTCTAGGACAGGTGAGGAGGGGAGGGCAGAGTCCAGTCTAGGGCAGGTGAGGAGGGAGGGCAGACTCCAGTCTAGGACAGGTGAGGAAGGGAGGGCAGAGTCCAGTCTAGGACAGGTGAGGAGGGGAGGGTAGAGTCCAGTCTAGGACCGGTGAGGAGGGGAGGGTAGAGTCCAGTCTAGGGCAGGTGAGGAGGGGAGGGCAGAGTCCAGTCTGGGACAGGTGAGGAGGGCGGAGTCCAGTCTAGTACAGGTGAGGAGGGAGGGCAGAGTCCAGTCTAGGACAGGTGAGGAGGGGAGGGCGGAGTCCAGTCTAGGGCAGGTGAGGGGGGGAGGGTAGAGTCCAGTCTAGGACAGGTGAGGAGGGGAGGGGAGGGTAGAGTCCAGTCTAGGACAGGTGAGGAGGGGAGGGCAGAGTCCAGTCTAGGGCAGGTGAGGAGGGAGGGCAGAGTCCAGTCTAGGACAGGTGAGGAGGGGAGGGCAGAGTCCAGCCTAGGGCAGGTGAGGAGGGAGGGCAGAGTCCAGTCTAGGACAGGTGAGGAGGGAGGGCAGAGTCCAGTCTAGGACAGGTGAGGAGGGGAGGGTAGAGTCCAGTCTAGGACAGGTGAGGAGGGAGGGCAGAGTCCAGTCTAGGACAGGTGAGGAGGGGAGGGTAGAGTCCAGTCTAGGACAGGTGAGGAGGGGAGAGCGGAGTCCAGTCTAGGGCAGGTGAGGAGAGGAGGGTAGAGTAGAGTCCAGTCTAAGACAGGTGAGGCGGGAAGGCAGAGTCCAGTCTAGGACAGGTGAGAAGGGAAGGGTAAAGTCCAGTCTAGGACAAGTGAGGAGGGAAGAGTCCAGTCTACGACAGGTGAGGAGGGGAGGGTAAAGTCCAGTCTAGGACAGGTGAGATGGGAAGGGTAGAGTCCAGTCTAGGACAGGTGAGGAGGGGAGGGTAGAGTCCAGTCTAGGACAGGTGAGGAGGGGAGAGCGGAGTCCAGTCTAGGGCAGGTGAGGAGAGGAGGGTAGAGTAGAGTCCAGTCTAAGACAGGTGAGGCGGGAGGGCAGAGTCCAGTCTAGGACAGGTGAGAAGGGAAGGGTAAAGTCCAGTCTAGGACAGGTGAGGAGGGAAGAGTCCAGTCTACGACAGGTGAGGAGGGGAGGGTAAAGTCCAGTCTAGGACAGGTGAGATGGGAAGGGTAGAGTCCAGTCTACGACAGGTGAGGAGGGGAGGGTAAAGTCCAGTCTAGGACAGGTGAGATGGGAAGGGTCCAGTCTACGACAGGGGAGGAGGGGAGGGTAAAGTCCAGTCTAGGACAGGTGAGATGGGAAGGGTAGAGTCCAGTCTACGACAGGTGAGGAGGGGAGGGTAGAGTCCAGTCTAGGACAGGTGAGATGGGAAGGGTAGAGTCCAGTCTACGACAGGTGAGGAGGGGAGGGTAAAGTCCAGTCTAGGACAGGTGAGGAGGTAGGGCAGAGTCCAGTCTAGGACAGGTGAGGAGGGGAGGGTAGAGTCCAGTCTAGGACAGGTGAGGAGGGGAGAGCGGAGTCCAGTCTAGGGCAGGTGAGGAGAGGAGGGTAGAGTAGAGTCCAGTCTAAGACAGGTGAGGCGGGAAGGCAGAGTCCAGTCTAGGACAGGTGAGAAGGGAAGGGTAAAGTCCAGTCTAGGACAGGTGAGGAGGGAAGAGTCCAGTCTACGACAGGTGAGGAGGGGAGGGTAAAGTCCAGTCTAGGACAGATGAGATGGGAAGGGTAGAGTCCAGTCTAGGACAGGTGAGGAGGGGAGGGTAGAGTCCAGTCTAGGACAGGTGAGGAGGGGAGAGCGGAGTCCAGTCTAGGGCAGGTGAGGAGAGGAGGGTAGAGTAGAGTCCAGTCTAAGACAGGTGAGGCGGGAGGGCAGAGTCCAGTCTAGGACAGGTGAGAAGGGAAGGGTAAAGTCCAGTCTACGACAGGTGAGGAGGGGAGGGTAAAGTCCAGTCTAGGACAGGTGAGATGGGAAGGGTAGAGTCCAGTCTACGACAGGTGAGGAGGGGAGGGTAAAGTCCAGTCTAGGACAGGTGAGATGGGAAGGGTCCAGTCTACGACAGGTGAGGAGGGGAGGGTAAAGTCCAGTCTAGGACAGGTGAGATGGGAAGGGTAGAGTCCAGTCTATGACAGGTGAGGAGGGGAGGGTAGAGTCCAGTCTAGGACAGGTGAGGAGGGGAGGGTAGAGTCCAGTCTAGGACAGGTGAGGAGGGGAGGGTAAAGTCCAGTCTAGGACAGGTGAGATGGGAAGGGTAGAGTCCAGTCTACGACAGGTGAGGAGGGGAGGGTAGAGTCCAGTCTAGGACAGGTGAGGAGGGGAGGGTAAAGTCCAGTCTAGGACAGGTGAGATGGGAAGGGTAGAGTCCAGTCTACGACAGGTGAGGAGGGGAGGGTAGAGTCCAGTCTAGGACAGGTGAGATGGGAAGGGTAGAGTCCAGTCTAGGACAGGTGAGGAGGGTAGAGTCCAGTCTAGGACAGGTGTGGAGGGGAGAGCGGAGTCCAGTCTAGGGCAGGTGAGGAGGGGAGGGATGACAAGATCCTGGGTGTTGACTTTGGAAGAGGCAGAAGGTTCTGTGTGACCTGAGCAGGAAGAGATGTCTGTGGAAGATAAAATCGAGACTTCAATATGAAAACTATTTGGGAGTAAAAAAAGGGAAAGACTTCGGGGGTTGTTGGTGTTGATAAAGGTCAGAGCTATAATGGGAAGAGTCGAGACACTGAGGGAAGATGAGACAACTAGAGTTGAGGGAATAGATTATAAACTTTACGATGCGTCCCACGTTGCACTTTTGGGGGGCTGGGTGCCCCCAGAGTGCAGCAGAGCTCAGCTGAGTTACTGCACTTCCTGTTACAGCAAGAATCTGAATTGCAATAAAATGGCGGCAGCTTGACGTCTGTTTCTCTTTCTTAACAGGACCACTGATTGCAGCCACTGTCAGTTCATTAAGAGGTAAAGAGCGGCCGGAGCTGCTCCCTCTGGACGGACCCCCTGCAGACCCCAGAACCTGGACTCCCCCGTGTCCAGGTGAGAAGCGCATGCGCTGTGGCCTGATAGACATTTCTGGAGGCGATTCCAAAACCTGCTGCCTTGCACCCTAAAGTAACTCTACATGCAGGGGCCTCGACGAGGAGCTGCCCGGGGTTGGCTGTGCAATCTCACCAGTTCTGCGCAGTTACAAAATGACTGCTCACTCAGTATCACTGGAATGAATACCACGTGGCAGTCCCAATTTCCAAGGGCTTCACGCATTTATTTACCACCTTTCCTGAGCCAGTGGTAAATGTGTGCGGGGGCTTTTATAAGGAAAGGAAGATGGTCGGGAGGGTAGAGTAAGGAAGGGAAAGTAGTGTCATAGCAGCAGGGGAGGAGGTAGAGCAGACTACTTTTTCTGCTTGGTGAAATTAGGTTTAGTGTTACCGCACCTTGAAGACAGCGGGAACACTGGCTCCGCCCCTCGAACCCTGCGGGAACACTGGTCCTGACCCTTGAACAGTGCGGGAACACTGGTCCCGCCCCTTGAACACTGCGAGAAAAATGGTCCCGCCCCTTGAACACTGCGGGGACACTGGTCCCGCCCCTTGAACACTGCGGGGACACTGGTCCCGCCCCTTGAACACTGCGGGGACACTGGTCCCGCCCCTTGAACACTGCAGGAACACTGGTCCAGATCCTTGAACACTGCGGGAACACTGGTCCCTCCCCTTGTCCCCTTGAACACTGCAGGAAAACTGGTCCCTCCCCTTGAACACTGCGGGAACACTGGTCCCGCCCCTTGAACACTGCGGGAACACTGGTCCCGCCCCTTGAACACTGCGGGAACACTGGTCCCGCCCCTTGAACACTGCGGGAACACTGGTCCAGATCCTTGAACACTGCAGGAACACTGGTCCCTCCCCTTGAACACTGCGGGAACACTGGTCCCTCCCCTTGAACACTGCGGGAAAACTAGTCCAGCCCCTTGAACACTGCGGGGACACTGGTCCCTCCCCTTGAACACTGCGAGAAAACTGGTCCTGACCCTTGAACACTGCAGGAACACTGGTCCAGATGGATCCTTCAACACTGCGGGAACACTGGTCCCGCCCCTTGAACACTGCGGGGACACTGGTCCCGCCCCTTGAACACTGCGGGAACACTGGTCCCGCCCCTTGAACACTGCGGGGACACTGGTCCCGCCCCTTGAACACTGCGGGGACACTGGTCCCGCCCCTTGAACACTGCAGGAACACTGGTCCAGATCCTTGAACACTGCGGGAACACTGGTCCCGCCCCTTGAACACTGCGGGGACACTGGTCCCGCCCCTTGAACACTGCGGGGACACTGGTCCCGCCCCTTGAACACTGCAGGAACACTGGTCCAGATCCTTGAACACTGCGGGAACACTGGTCCCTCCCCTTGTCCCCTTGAACACTGCAGGAAAACTGGTCCCTCCCCTTGAACACTGCGGGGACACTGGTCCCGACCCTTGAACACTGCGAGAAAACTGGTCCTGACCCTTGAACACTGCAGGAACACTGGTCCAGATCCTTGAACACTGCGGGAACACTGGTCCCGCCCCTTGAACACTGCAGGAACACTGGTCCAGATCCTTGAACACTGCGGGGACAATGGTCCCGCCCCTTGAACACTGCGGGGACACTGGTCCCGCCCCTTGAACACTGCAGGAACACTGGTCCAGATCCTTGAACACTGCGGGAACACTGGTCCCTCCCCTTGAACACTGCGGGAACACTGGCCCCGCCCCTTGAACACTGCGGGAACCCTGGTCCCGCCCCTTGAACACTGCAGGAACACTGGTCCAGATCCTTGAACACTGCGGGAACACTGGTCCCTCCCCTTGCACACTGCGGGAACCCTGGTCCCTCCCCTTGAACACTGCGGGAACACTGGCCCCGCCCCTTGAACACTGCGGGAACACTGGTCCAGATCCTTGAACACTGCAGGAACACTGGTCCCTCCCCTTGAACACTGCGGGAACACTAGTCCCTCCCCTTGAACACTGCGGGAAAACTAGTCCAGCCCCTTGAACACTGCGGGAACCCTGGTCCCGACCCTTGAACACTGCGGGAACACTAGTCCAGCCCCTTGAACACTGTGGGAACCCTGGTCCCGACCCTTGAACACTGCGGGAACACTGGTCCCGCCCCTTGAACACTGCAGGAATACTGGTCCAGATCCTTGAACACTGCGGGAACACTGGTCCCTCCCCTTGAACACTGCGGGAACCCTGGTCCCTCCCCTTGAACACTGCAGGAACCCTGGTCCCTCCCCTTGAACACTGCGGGAACCCTGGTCCCTCCCCTTGAACACTGGGGGAACCCTGGTCCAGATCCTTGAACACTGCAGGAACACTGGTCCGGCCCTTTGAACACTGCGGGAACCCTGGTCCCTCCCCTTGAACACTGCGGGAACACTGGTCCCTCCCCTTGAACACTGCGGGAACACTGGCTCTGCCCCTTGAACACTGCGGGAAAACTGGTCCTGTCCCTTGAACACTGCGGGAACACTGGTCCCGCCCCTTGAACACTGCAGGAACACTGGTCCTGCCCCTTGAACACTGCGGGAACACTGGTCCCTCCCCTTGAACACTGCAGGAACACTGGTCCAGATCCTTGAACACTGCGGGAACCCTGGTCACGCCCCTTGAACACTGCGGGAACACTGGCTCCGCCCCTTGAACACTGAGGGAAACACTGGTTCCGCCCCTTGAACACTGAGGGAAACACTGGATCCGCCCCTTGAACTCTGCGGGAACACTGGTCCCGACCCTTGAACACTGCGGGAACACTGGTCCCTCCCCTTGAACACTGCGCGAACCCTGGTCACGCCCCTTGAACACTGCGGGAACACTGGCTCCGCCCCTTGAACACTGAGGGAAACACTGGTTCCGCCCCTTGAACACTGAGGGAAACACTGGTTCCGCCCCTTGAACTCTGCCCCGTGAACACTGCGGGAACACTGGTCCCGCCCCTTGAACACTGCAGGAACACTGGTCCAGATCCTTGAACACTGCGGGAACACTGGTCCCTCCCCTTGAACACTGCGGGAACACAGGTCCCTCCTCTTGAACACTGCGGGAACCCTGGTCACGCCCCTTGAACACTGCGGGAACACTGGCTCTGCCCCTTGAACACTGAGGGAAACACTGGTTCCGCCCCTTGAACACTGAGGGAAACACTGGTTCCGCCCCTTGAACTCTGCGGGAACACTGGTCCCGACCCTTGAACACTGCGGGAATACTGGTTCCATCCCTTGAACACTGCGGGAACACTGGCTCCGCCCCTTGAACACTGAGGGAAACACTGGTCCTGCCCCGTGAACACTGCGGGAACACTGGTCCCTCCCCTTGAACACTGCGGGAACACAGGTCCCTCCCCTTGAACACTGCGGGAACCCTGGTCACGCCCCTTGAACACTGCGGGAACACTGGCTCTGCCCCTTGAACACTGAGGGAAACACTGGTTCCGCCCCTTGAACACTGAGGGAAACACTGGTTCCGCCCCTTGAACTCTGCGGGAACACTGGTCCCGACCCTTGAACACTGCGGGAACACTGGTCCCTCCCCTTGAACACTGTGGGAATACTGGTTCCGCCCCTTGAACACTGCGGGAACACTGGCTCCGCCCCTTGAACACTGAGGGAAACACTGGTTCCGCCCCTTGAACACTGAGGGAAACACTGGTTCCGCCCCTTGAACTCTGGGGGAAACACTGGTTCCGCCCCTTGAACTCTGCGGGAACACTGGTCCCGACCCTTGAACCCTGCGGGAACACTGGTCCCGACCCTTGAACACTGTGGGAATACTGGTTCCGCCCCTTGAACACTGCGGGAACACTGGCTCCGCCCCTTGAACACTGAGAGAAACACTGGTTCCGCCCCTTGAACACTGAGGGAAACACTGGTTCCGCCCCTTGAACTCTGAGGGAAACACTGGTTCCGCCCCTTGAACTCTGGGGGAACACTGGTCCCGACCCTTGAACACTGTGGGAACACTGGTCCCGCCCCTTGAACACTGCAGGAATACTGGTCCAGATCCTTGAACACTGCGGGAACACTGGTCCCTCCCCTTGAACACTGCGGGAACCCTGGTCCCTCCCCTTGAACACTGCAGGAACCCTGGTCCCTCCCCTTGAACACTGCGGGAACCCTGGTCCCTCCCCTTGAACACTGCGGGAACCCTGGTCCCTCCCCTTGAACACTGCGGGAACACTGGTCCTGCCCCTTGAACACTGCGGGAACACTGGCTCCGCCCCTTGAACACTGCGGGAACACTGGCTCCGCCCCTTGAACACTGCGGGAACACTGGCTCCGCCCCTTGAACACTGCGGGAACACTGGTCCCGCCCCTTGAACTCTGCGGGAAAACTGGTCCTGCCCCTTGAACACTGCGGGAACACTGGTCCCGCCCCTTGAACTCTGCGGGAAAACTGGTCCTGCCCCTTGAACACTGCGGGAACACTGGTCCCGCCCCTTGAACTCTGCGGGAAAACTGGTCCTGCCCCTTGAACTCTGCGGGAACACTGGTCCCGACCCTTGAACACTGCGGGAACACTGGCTCCGCCCCTTGAACACTGCGGGAAAACTGGTCCTGCCCCTTGAACACTGCGGGAACACTGGTCCCGCCCCTTGAACTCTGCGGGAAAACTGGTCCTGCCCCTTGAACACTGCGGGAACACTGGTCCCGCCCCTTGAACTCTGCGGGAAAACTGGTCCTGCCCCTTGAACTCTGCGGGAACACTGGTCCTGCACCTTGAACACTGTGGTAACAATGGTCCATATTGGTTGAATCCATTTACGCCGACACAATAATAATGCAGGGCAGATAAACAACACAGGATTAGGTTTTCCTGTTTTCAGTTGCTATTTTGGTAAATTTTGGTGGGGGGTTTTTCCAGTGTTTTCAAGTGATTTCAATACGTTAAAAATACAGTGGTTACACATTTTTGTGCCATTAAAAACAACAGAAACAATGTTTTTTCGGTGTTTATGGAACGTTTTGCTTTTATTATTGTTTACTTTCTGCACTGATAGCGCATGGTCTTCAGACAGTGTACATAGAGTGTACACAAGGTCCAAATAGATTTTTGCAAACTAAACACTTTGTAGTACACCATACAATACTTCTTCAGTGAGTCTTTGGTCATGTGTGCTCGCTCTTTCCTTCCCTTGTAAACTTCTGTGAGGAGACCCTCTCAACATTGGCACTTGAAAAGGGCAACTTCATAACAGCCAGTACACAATTTGTTAACTCTGGATACTAACATGCGTGCTAATACTGGTGCACTTGAAGATTGCGATTCTCCAGGCAGGTTCTGCAACATTTGCGTTGAACTAGACGCATATGCCCTCAGAGTTATTGAAGCGGTCAAAAATGAAGCAGCACTTTTGAAACTACAGAGGAAATTCTCCTTTACCAAAGGGATCTAGAACATGTACAGAGTACCACCGTGAGGTTTCATTGACTTCAACTGCCATTGGTGGTGAAGGGACATTTCTATGCATCATTGCTGCCATTTCTCATACATTGTAAAATAAAACTTCCTAAATTGCTCTTCAACATTGCTTTGCTTAACAAGTGGCAGGCACTCTAAAGTGGAACATGTTGCAGTACCAAATTCACTAAAGGTGTCGCCCAGCCTACTCTCCAGGAGATGTTTCACATCTACACCAATTATGCTAAACACTTGGCAGACAAGGGTGTTTTCAGACTTAATTTGTTTTAATATGTCCACTACAGCAGTTATGTTTTCCTGTAAAAATCTAAGAATGCAGTAGAGTGTACTTTTATCACTATCAATATGCGACAAATGCTCCTCACATTTCTTTGCGTTTGCATCATCACTCAGCAAACAGTCTGTAATCGGTCGCCACTTGGATAATATAGCATTCACAGCCCCTTGGACTGAGAACCATCAGCTAAGGGACACAGTTGGGATAACTCTTTCTTTGATGCAACACAAAGCATGAAATTATAAATATTTGTGTTTTAGTTCCTGTGCATAATGAAACAGTGCACCAGAATGGACTAAAAAGTCAATAGCATCCCTCATTAACTCTTAAGATTGTAAAGATGCTTTCAGCATACCATCTAACAAGTGGCAAGGATCTCTTACAGAGAAGCACTTCAGCTCGGGTATCAATTTTGACAGGTCATCACACAAAATGTTTATATACATAGCTGAATCACTGCAAATACGAACAATATCACTCTAATCTTTGTTGAACTTGGAAAGAACCTTTTTAGCAGAGTATAACAAGTGACAATGTGTTCCATGTTTTCCAAAGGTCTGGTGTCATGTTTTCACCACTATCCCAGATGCTTGGTGATAGCGCTCTTTATACATATACATGTCACTATACCTTGCATTGAATGTTTAAAGCCTGAGGTGTTGGCAATTCTCCTACTATCAATACTTACTCACTAGAAACTGGGGGCTGTTGTATTAAGGGTTTTTACTCACTCTCTGTGAGTAATTGTGATAACACATATTAGGAAAGATTCTTATGGAACCAGCCATTTTACCTATCAGTGAAAAAATCAAATGCAGCCAAAATATCAAATAGGATTTTGATATTTCTTGATTCTCTACAGTTTATAAAATAATTAAACAAGACCTAAAACATGCTTCTAAACCCTGCATCTTTAGACCAAAGACCACAAAACTGAAAAAAGCAAAAGGAAGAAGAAACAATATTTTAGTGCCAACCCTAAACAACAAAACTCAAGCAGGATAATGTTAGCCCAGTCTTTCTTACTGCTAGCTTATATAACAAAGTTACATTGTATTGGCCCATTAAGGAAGAAAAACATGACTCTTTCACTCTCATTTTCCTTTCTTTGAATGGCATTTAGTTTGTAGTCGTGCAGGTGTTTTTCAGTGTTCATATGTTTTCACTGGTGAGGGTGATTTCTCTTTCAGTGGGGTTTTATCAGTTATTTTAGGTTTAAACCTAAAACCGGACAGCCTACACATGATTAACATCCTTGAGGCCATTATTGCTCAAATCACAAATCGGTGAAGAACCATTCCATTTAGACAGTAAAGGATTTAAAGGGAGCATCCCCTGCCTCAATAATAGCCAAAAATGGCGCACTCGATGAGGCAGGTTCCAAGAGATGTAGGCCTGTACTTTATTTATCATGCAGGCGTAAATGACCGGATGGATACCCCTTTTTAGCGTTCAAGCTTCCCTATCCCTTGTAAACCGTGATTCCCAGGTGGCCTGTTTCAAGGTGGCCGTTAATTGATATAACGTTAAAGTAAAGAGCAGGGGCCTATCTAATTGCAGCAAATCAACTGCAGTCCTAAAATTTCTAAAAATGAATGACTGTTCTTTTAAACATTCTAAAATGTATTTCCGAAGTAAAAATCTTAATGTACCAGCATCACCCTTTGCCAGGCCTAGGACCCAACGCACTATCACAGCGAGACCCTGTACCCAGGGGCTTCTCAACCCAAATTCTAACCAGAGGGCAGCCACGGGACATGCTAAGTTAACTGAGGCTAGCTAAACTTCTTAAAATTTGGCCTTCTGTTGCATTTTAAAAAAACAATTTCGCTACATCTATCAATTCAATACCACACAGCAGGGAAGCGGGGTTTTTTGCACAAAACACCTCCAATAAAAGTCCTAAGTCTCTTTTTCCAGTAGACTTATAGAGGGAGCCCAAACTTTTCCCCTGCATGGAAGCTTTAGAGATGTTCTTTTCTATATGGGCTTTATGACTTAGGTTGCCACACACTATTTTTCCTAAAAAGGTATACGATTGTACAAGTTCCAATTTTTGGCCACCCACAGACCATACAAAATGTCCGTACTGCAGCTCCTTTCTTCCATGCATGCACATAATTTTACTTTTAGATATATTATTCTTTAAATGGTGAGCCTCTGCAAATGTATGCAGGACCTGCAGACAACTATTTAATCCCTAGGCGTTAAATCCAAAATTATTATGTCGTCAACTCTACGTATGCAAGGATATACCTTTACATAAACGCCATTAAACAGGCCTGAGGAAATCAGGAGAAGGCTGGCTCAGGGTGAGTGCACTAGGGACCACACACCTTACACTATATCAGTCTGGAGGCTGATGTTCACAAGTGTGTAGACAACTGTTGGTGATATGGGACAGGCCAGACCTTGGCCTGCATCAGACAGATCGCCCTTTCGTGGCCCTACAGCCCTCAGCGTGGTGTTACAACACTCACCTGCCACAGTAGAAGGTCTGGAAGCCGCCAGTGGGAGTTCCATAAGTGGGAACCCAGGGGTCATGACCCGCTCCGCTGACCAACATTCTGGGTTTGTTAATAATTTCCATTTTCTCAGTATCCGAAGATGATCGTCTTAGATTTGTAGGACCTTCATGTGAACCATTTAGGTCATTTTTAGGTCTGGCCTAAAGAGAACTTTTCCTATTTTGCCCAGCTAATGTTTAAAAAAGCCTTGCTTGGCATGTGTATTTCTTCTACTGAAAACAAGCACAAATCATGAAACTAGTATATTGTAAATGCTGAAGTCAGACCACCTCAGCTCGATGACGTGGATTAGAACCCGTGCATCTGGCTCGAGAGCGACAGCTAGTGACCACTTGAGGCACTACAGCATCATGACAGAGGGGATAAGAAAGGTCCTGTGAGAGGAAGGAAGAATGAAGGAGTTTGAAGAAAGCCCACATGGATGAAAGGAAGTGCAAGGACACCTGAAGAAAGCCCACATGGATGAAAGGAAGAGCAAGGACACCTGAAGGAAGCCCACATGGATGAAAGGAAGAGCAAGGGGCCTGGAGAAAGACCCCATGGATGAAAGGAAGAGCAAGGGCACCTGAAGAAAGACCCCATGGATGAAAGGAAGAGCAAGGGCACCTAAAGAAAGACCCCATGGATGAAAGGAAGAGCAAGGGCGCCTGAAGAAAGACCCCATGGATGAAAGGAAGAGCAAGGGCACCCGAAGAAAGACCCCATGGATGAAAGGAAGAGCAAGGGCGCCTGAAGAAAGACCCCATGGATGAAAGGAAGAGCAAGGGCACCTGAAGAAAGATCTGATGACCGGAATATGATTTGAGACAACCTGGAAGAAAGAAACATTGGAAGGGTGGAGTGACGGGCCTTAAGAATGATCCTCTGGGAGGAAGGGTGGAGTGAAGGGGCTTAAAGAATGATCCTATAGGAGGAAGGGTGGAGTGAGGTGGGCTTAAAGAAAGATGTGTTTCTATAGGTTGAAGAGGAGAGTGAGGGGGGCTTGAAGAAAGATCCTGTGAGAGATGTGGAGGTGAGGGTCCTTGAAGAAAGACTCCTTCTAGAGAGAACAAGATATGTTTATGGGGGGGAGGATCTGCAAATTCCCAGAAGAAAGAAAATGGTCGAAGGCCAAAGAAAGAAGAGATATTCAGCAAGAAAATTTGAGACAGTTGTGGTGTATATACAATGAGACATTGAGGGTGAAAACTGAAGGAGACACGGTGTCAATGAAAGATGAAGTACTCAAGGAAAGAGAAACGCATGGAAAAGCACATGAGAGACAGCCTTTTAGGAAAGAGCACGAGGCACCCCAAGAAGACAACCTGAGACAGGTCAGAAGGAGGGGGGGAGGGGAGGCTGAGAAGATGTTCACCATGGTGAGTTAAATAGAGAAAGAGAGACTGAAGAAACAGGTAGAGACGAGAGATAAAGAGACATTCAGAGACGATGGGAGAGTGTGAACATTACAAGAGAATATATGTATAGAGAGCTTGGGATGGGAAGGAGATCAGAGAGTGATAAGTACAACAAGGTGAGACACAAGTGAAACACACAACCATTGCTTCAATGGTGTGCGCAGGAATGCAAGAAATGTCCAAGAATTTGCTCTGGAGTTATCCCAAAAATTCTTTATTGATCAAATTTCATAAACGGTTCACAGAAAAAAGAAATTCAGCCAACGCGTTTCGTTCTCAAAGAGAACTTCATCAGGGCTTCTCAGGGAAATACACGTCTTGAAGGAGAGAACAAATAAGTAAATAAGTTCTCATGTGCTGTAAGTACAGCTGTATCATGTACACCGAACAGGAACCGATTGAACAGTGATAAAGTCTTAAAAGCAATGAGTTTCAAAACTGTAATCTCGTTCCCACGGTTCACAAGGAAATCCCCAAAAGTTCCTTCCAACAGCTAAGCTGTAATAATTCTAAATCCGATGAGTTAAATGTATAATGGTCACGGTCCAAGCTCCTTTAAAACGACATCAAACAGCGCTCTGTGTCATGCCATGGAAGAAACGCCTTCTAAGTAAGAGGCATCCAAACGGGTGATCCTTATAAGTGACCAGTAAATCTGATAATAAATACTGCAGAGCCAAATATCATCTAAGAAACTCCAGGTAGTACTTCTGAAGTAAAGAGAGGGGACTAACCCAAGGCCACGATCCGGCCTGAAAAGTCACAAGACAGCGTCCAGTTTGCCGAAATTTCACCAAAATGATCACTGTTCAATCGGTTCCTGTTCGGTGTACATGATACAGCTGTACTTACAGCACATGAGAACTTATTTGTTCTCTCCTTCAAGAGGGGTATTTTCCTGAGAAGCCCTGATGAAGTTCTCTTTGAGAACGAAACGCGTTTGCTGAATTTCTTTTTTCTGTGAACCGTTTATGAAATTTGATCAATAAAGAATTTTTTGGATAACTTCAGAGCAAATTCCTGGGCATTTCTTGCATTCCTGCGCACACCATTGAAGCATTGCTTTAGGATCTGGAACACAGTGACACCACAGGACGGTTGGTGTCTGGGTTTCTGGTGCGGGACTTAAAATATGAAACTGGTATAGAGGTGCAGGAAGGGTAGTCCACAGTCTGCTGTATTGCTTTTTGAAAACAAAACCATACTTATCAAGGATTTCTCCCCCTAATGCAGGTAATAAAATGGCTGACGCTGATGTGCTGCTCCGAATAATTCGCGAAGACCCCCAGTGCCTCTCCCATCCTGAGGACTCTGACTGGAGGCGGCGACACCAGGGTCACAGGGCAGGTGAGTGACAACGAGCTGCGACACCAGGGTCACAGGGCAGGTGAGTGACAACGAGCAGCGACACCAGGGTCACAGGGCAGGTGAGTGACAACGAGCAGCGACACCAGGGTCACAGGGCAGGTGAGTGACAACGAGCAGCGACACCAGGGTCACAGGGCAGGTGAGCGACAACGAGCTGCAAGCGCTGGCACTCGGCGACACCAGGGTCACAGGGCAGGTGAGCGACAACGAGCTGCAAGCGCTGGCACTCGGCGACACCAGGGTCACAGGGCAGGTGAGCGACAACGAGCTGCAAGCGCTGGCACTCGGCGACACCAGGGTCACAGGGCAGGTGAGCGACAACGAGCTGCAAGTGCTGGCACTCGGATTGAGACTTTACCAAACGCATATATGGGCTTGGTGCTGCCACCTGTCTCACCCCCGCCCCACACTGTTTTTATCGTGGAGTTAAAGCACACTTCAGGGAAGCTGATATGTTTATTCTTCAGAGATCCTGCAGGACACTGGTCCTCATACATAGAACTGGATCCTGGATTATTTCTGGGAACGTGAATTCTTCAGAAGAAATACTTTGTCCTCACAGTGACTGGAAAGCTCTGCAGGGAGAATGTAGCAAAAAATCCAAACTTGGCAGGGTCCGCCATCACAAGCTCTTGAAATCTGATTCCACCTGTTCCAATACCACTTTCTTTATATTCATCGAATTGATTTGTTTTGGTGGAAGGAGGAAAGCACCTGATGAGCAGGTACAGATTCCCCATTACACCCACGTCTCGTGATTGCAGGAAGTCGCGAGATTGTCAGGGGGTGGTCGCTAGGTGATGCCAGGGATGAGATGTTGTCTAGAGGCTCAAATGCCTCCTTGGACCATGATGGGTTGGTTTGATCCTGGGCAGATCATTCAATATACCGGAGTCTACAGCAGTGAACATGTGAAACTCAAGAGTGTAACTCCAAGCAGTAGACCCTGCTGGAAGTACCTGGTCTTGTATCGTCACTCGCTACAACGCAGAGAGCTTTGCTGCTCCTGCGAAGGTTTGATCTATACAAATACCATGACATGCGAGGCAACGAAGCCTGGCTTCTGCAAGACTAGGGGCGGCCCCATCAAGGCCTGCCCATGAGTGGAAAGCTTCCTTTGACTCCGGTTAGCTTCATTCATGGGAATGTGGCTGAACTGGAGAGTGACGCCTGCCGCTGTCCAGGAATCTCAGAACTGATCTCCATGCACGGTTTGTGCTTTGATGTTTGTTCCTATATTTCAGTTGGTGGGTCAGTCTTGCGTTGCTAGATTTGGGGTTCCGACTGGGAATATAAAGACCAAAGCTCACATAATGATTTGGGTCCTTGTCTCTGAGACGTCATCAAGAGGATGCACCGCACTTTGACTTGTGTCCTTGGTCATCGCTGGGAGCTAGCCGAGGTCTTTGAGTACTGCGGTAACATGACGATGGTTGGAGTTGTGTGACTGGGTTTCCTTGTGTTTAATCAGATTTGGGGTCCTTATCCTCTGGTGTTGCCCTAAGCGCCGAATCCATTGCGTGGCAGTAAACGTGGGGTGAATACTCTACAATGGGAATTTAATTGTAACGTTCAAGTACAATAAGTAGACAAACAATAGACAAACAATGCCCCACAAAAAGCTTGGGGCAGAAGGAGGAAATGAAATCTCTTTTGAAGAACACTGACTTTAAAAGGATTTTTCTGCACATCCTAAAGTTCACTTATTTACTTTCTGAGAAACAACATTTTTAATTTCTCCAACAGGAGTGCCATATTTGAAATCTGACCTGCAGTCACGAAAAGAAGAGGCCGTTTCTCTCCTGATTGATCATTTTGGTGCAGAAATTGGGGAAAGCAGCACTGACCGCAACTCAGGTAAATTACTCTTACTTCTGTGTCAAATAGTCTTCATAAATATTAATTATTACCGAATAGTCCCTCCCCATGTGGAATCCCAGAATACTTTTATAAATGGAGAGATTCCCATGAAAAGAGACAATTTACTTTATAGTTTGTCTTTTTAAAAACCAAAGACATAAGAAAACTATTGAAACACATTATAAAATGTGAAGTGATTCAAAAACATTGAAAATATAATAGCGACCAGAGGTTTGAGGCAAGCACAGTCCGCACTTGTCAATGCAATATATGGAAAGTAAATACTGGTGCAGGAAACCAAGGAGTACACCCCTCTCTACTCCAAAATTGGAAAAAGCTCCAAACCAACACAAAACACAAAATGGTTCCACACTCAACAGCAAAGTATGTAGAGTTCAAATGGAGAACAGTCTTTGTGTGCACATCGAAGAACTTCAATTCAATGTTGTTACTTTTTTCAGGGCTCCACAGTGTAAAAACGTACATCAAATCCAAGTTTTCAACCCTTTTAAGCAGACGCACTGACGTACCTTCGGTTACCAAGCTGTGTGAATAGACATACACTCTATATAAAATGTGTGACCCAGGACATAAGCCATATCAAGAGAAAACTTGGGATTTGATGTACGTTTTTACACTGTGGAGCCCTGAAGAAGTCCCTTTGGGACGAAACGCGTCGGCTACTGGATTTTATCTTACTGACTTGTCTTTATATGAAAGAAAGTCCAATATAGAACTTTTTGAAAAAAGAAACAACATTGAATTGGAAGTTCTTCGATGTGCACACAAAGACTGTTCTCCATTTGAACTCTACATACTTAGCTGTTGAGTGCGGAACCATTTTGTGTTTTAGGATTTATAAACATATTACAGACCCGCTGCCACAAATAGTTATTCCTTTTTCCCTTTTAAAAAGTGAAAAAAATGCTCTGATAGCCATGCAGGGTAGCATTAAGAACAAACTGTGCAGTCATGTAAGGCGCTCTCAGGCCTCCTCAATCCCAGCAAGCAACACTCTGACGATTAGCCGCTCATAGACCTCCACAATCCCAGCATGCAGCACACTGACGATTAGCCGCTCGTAGACCTCCAGAATCCCAGCATGCAGCACAGCGACAATTAGCCACTCGTAGACCTCCACGATCCCAGCATGTAGCACAGCAACGGTTAGCCGCTCGTAGACCTCCACGATCCCAGCATGCAGCACAGAGATGGTTAGCCGCTCGTAGACCTCCACGACCCCGACCCCAGCATGCAGCTCAGCGACGGTTGGTCGCTTCTAGACTTCCACAATCCCAGCGTGCAGCACAGTGATGGTTAGCCACTCATAGACCTCCACGATCCCAGCATGCAGCACAGCGACGATCAGTCGCTCTTAGACCGCCACAATCTCAGCAAGCAGCAGAGCGACGATTAGGGCTGGTGAGGAGGGAGGGCAGAGTCCATCCTAGTGCAGGTGAATAGAGGAGGGCAGAGTCAGCACAGGTGAGGAGGAGAGGGCAGTGTCCGGTGTAGGACAGGTGAGTAGGGTAGTGACTGATTGGGTTTTTGTTGTTTTGGTGTCGAAATACTTTTCACATTGCCTCGAAGTTAAGTCTGACTGCTTTTTGGTGCCAGGGTTAAGCACTGGTTAATTTAGTGACTTTTTGTTCTTCATCATACAAGGGACTTTCTCATAAGGGCGGTAACATTGCAAAGTGGAGGGGCCCTTGGAAAGCTCAAAAGAATATTTTAACACAGTGATAGGCACTGTGAGAAACAAGCAATGCCTCTAGGCTCAACGCCGAACCTCTCAATCATGGCTGCTAACAGTGTGTTCGAGGCATGTGGGCTGCTGAATTCATATCTGTGCATAGATCGCCGCCTAGTGTTGTGTCCGGATGATTGCATATTGTTGTCCTGGAAGAGTCTTCGAAGTATCACAAGATAGGTGGCTCTTCCCCTGGACTACAGTGCGCATGGGCATCCTCTCCATCCTCAGATTGTTTTTTTCCGCCATTGGGTTCGGATGTACTTTCTTTACTCAAGTTCGGAAACTTTTTCTAAAGGCCAAAAGGCCATCGGGGTCGTCGGTATTGTCATTTCGATCGGTGCCGAGTACTTGTTCCAGTTCTTTTCGAGCAGGACGTTGAAGAGAGCCGCGTGGCCTTTTCGACACCAGAGGCCCGATCGTCGATGGAACGGAGCCTGTTCAAACGATGCCCCCTTTGTAATTCTAAGTACCCACACATCGATGTACACCCGGTGTGCAACAAGTGTCTATCTCCGGAGCACAATGAGGCCAACTGCCTATCTTGTGCCCAATTCAGGTCAAAGAAGACGCTTCGACTTCGATGCGCAGCGAGGCAGACGATGACGAGGCCAGCGCCTGACCCGGTGAATATCTTCGATGAAGAAGACGATGAGGTCTTCGAGACTGAGGATCCAGAACAGCAGTCGGATCCCGGTTCGGAGCATGACTCCAACTATTATGAAGACGAGGAAGGAAACGTCGAGGATGAAAATGTCGTCGAGGTAAGGGACAACGCATCGGCCATCGGAGCCGTCGATGACGACTCGAGCGATGAACCAGGCCCAACAGTGAGTACGGGGCCCGAAACAGACACGGAAAGACTTCCAAGGGCTCAGGTCGAGGCATCGCCAACAGACCTTAGCCAAGATCATGACGAACATTCTATAGCCCCGCGTCTCGGCCCGCTAAGAATATATCACACGAGCCATCGGTCGAACATTACCAGTCACTGGTTAAATCGAAACCGAAAGTCATGGAGTCGAAAACGAAAACGAAACTGCTGAAGACAGTCTTCGGATCGAAGAGTTCGGATCCATCGGATTCGACAAAGAAGAAAGGTGTCGACGACCCTGCGGGGTCACAAATAAAGGGTGTTGACCCGAAGATCGGCACGCTGAAGTCCATATCTAAAGTCAGGCACATCGAGCCGATGAGGTCGACGACGACGGACAGCGACACAAATAAGGGACTCGAGTCTCGGAAGGTTCTCGATCCAAAGCAACGAGTCGACAGGCCACAGTTCGTCAAATGCCTCGAGCCGAAGTCCACGACCGGCTCGAAGGACCACGTCGAGTCGAGGCAAAAGAGAGCGCCTCCAACGCAACAGGCGCCTAAGTCGACGCAAGGCCAAAAACATATTGGCGAAAAGACAAAGTCGGTCGGTCCAATGACGACGCCAGCCCCAAAGAAGGTTAGTCAGTCTACAAATACTATGCCACCGATACAATTTGGACTGCCCCCAACTGCACGGCCTAAGGCGCTTGATCCGAAGACAGGGATCGAAACGTCCAAAAAGGTGTCAATGGGGAAAAGGAGTCATTCTCTAGAAGAGGACATTGTGTACCAAGAGCCCTCCTATGACGAACAGTCGAAGCTACATATCGACTCCGACACGGGCAGACTTACTAAAAATCCTCTTGAAACATATAAAATTCCACTCAAAAAGAAAAGGGATTCTTCCACATCACTTGTCCTTTTTGAGACTGTAAGGTACCATGACCAGGACACCTCTACATACTCACCCACACGCAATGATGAGGATATGGAGTATGACTACAATGAAGAATTTAATTACCCTGTGGACACGGACCAGGATGACCAGACTCAAGCCTGGACAGACCCTGTCGACCCGGGGGAGTCACAGACTATTCCTGACATTCCTTCTTATCCTGCAAAGACTTCGCCAACAGAGGATACAGCTGCGTTTAACGCATTATTAGAAAGGGCAGCACATAATCATGATGTGGAAATGCATGCTGACCCAATTGAAGAAGACTTCCTATTTGACACTTTCTCCACTTCAGAGAAATCAGTCAAAACATTGCCAATGTTGAAAGGTGTCCTTAAACACGCAGGAGACATTTTCAAGGAAACCACAAGAGCAAGGGTTGTTAACCCCAGAATCGAAAGAAAATACAGACCGGCACCTGTGGACCCTACATACATTAAGGGACAGCTGCCATTAGACTCTTTGGTGGTATCAAATGCTCGTAAACGTGCCAACTCACAAACCACTGGTGATGCTCCTCCTCCAGACAAGGAGTCTAAGATATTAGAAGCTTCTGGAAAAAGGGTGGCTGCTCAAGCAGCTGATATATGGAGAATTTCTAATACACAAGCGCTATTAGCCAGATATGATAGGGCTCATTATGACACACTAGAGCAACTGCTACAACATTTGCCTGATGCCTACGAGGAGGGAGCAGAAACACTGATACAAGAGGGAAAACTCATATCCAACGCTTCCATTAAATGTGCGCTGGACGCAGCAGACACTGCAGCCAGGGCCATCAATACAAGTGTCATGCTCAGGAGACATGCTTGGTTGCGCATCTCTGATTTCAAACCTGAGATTCAAACCACATTATTAAATCAGCCTGTGAACCATGATTATTTATTTGGTCCTGATGTGGACACAATATTAGAGAAGATTAAAAAGGACACAGAGACAGCCAAGTCTATGGGTGCCTTGCAGTCACAACAATTCAGAGGAGGCTCCTTTCGTCGCTCCGGTAACAGAGGAGCTGCACGAGGCCAGGCATCCCAGCAGACTCCATACAATAAAGGGAGCATGCAGACCACCTATAATAAAAACAATAGAGGTGGATACCGTGGCAACAGCAACAAAGGCAGAGGACGAGGGAATAACAACACCAGATCCTCCGCCAATACTAAACAGTGACGCCTTGTCACTGCCCAGAGACCATGTAACACCGGTCGGGGAACGATTACAACAGTTCCTGCCAGTCTGGGAAAGCATTACCACAGACAGGTGGGTGAGACAACTTATCCAGTTCGGCTATTGTCTAGAGCTAACCTCCACTCCACCCAACATACCCCCAAGACACCGTCCTATGTCCGCAGAGCACATACATTTATTGCAGCAAGAAGTCATCAGCATGCTGCAAAAAGGGGCCATAGAACTCGTACCTGTACAGCAACAGGGTACAGGGGTATACTCGCTGTACTTCTTAATCCCCAAAAAGGACGGGTCTCTCAGGCCAATATTGGACCTCAGGCCCCTAAACCAATACATCTTGTCAGAACATTTTCACATGCTCACTTTACAGCAAGTTCTACCATTGCTCAGTCAGGGAGATTTCCTCGCAACACTAGGCCTCAAAAACGCATATTTCCACATACCAATACATCCAGCACACAGGAAATATCTCAGGTTTACCATACAGAATCAGCACTACCAGTTCAAGGTCCTGCCTTTCGGGGTGACGACAGCCCCCAGGGTGTTTACCAAGTGCCTAGCGACAGTAGCTGCGCACCTACGGAGGAACCATATTCAGGTCTACCCCTATCTGGACGACTGGCTTATCCAAGCAAAGTCAGCCCAGCAATGTGCCAGCCACATGTCCCACACTATTCACCTCCTACACAGCCTCGGATTCTCATTAAACTACCCAAAGTCTTATCTTCAACCCGCCCACGTACAACAGTACCTGGGAGCAACAATAGACACTCTGGCAGCAAAGGCGCAGCCAAACTCGGCAAGAATCAACAGCATTCAATTACTGATTCAGAAATTCAGACCCCAACACTCGCTCACAGCAAGGGTGTTTATGCAGTTGATAGGCATGATGGCCTCCTGCATCTTCATAGTCCCTCACGCGAGACTACACATGCGTCCGCTTCAGGAGTGCTTAGCACGGCAGTGGAACCAGGCTCAAGGACAATTACAAGACCTAGTGTTGGTGACCGGTTGCGCATCCAACTCTCTGCATTGGTGGAACCCACAAAACCTTAGCAGGGGACGACCGTTCCAAGAGCCTGTACCACAAATAGTGCTGACGACGGACGCATCTCTCCTGGGATGGGGAGCGCATGTACTCCACTACACAGTGCAGGGACTATGGACGACACAGCAAAAGAGGATGCACATCAACCTGCTGGAACTGATGGCAATCTTTATGGCAATGAAGGCGTTCAAAGTACATTTGTGCAACAAAGTCGTGTTGATCCGCACGGACAACATGACTGCCATGTACTACATACAGAAGCAGGGAGGGACACACTCTCCACAGTTGTCTCATCTGGCTCAGAGCATGTGGAAGTGGGCCATTCAGAGGAACATATTCCTCATAGCGGAACACCTCCCAGGCAGGGACCACCAGATGGCGGATCTGCTCAGCAGATACAGCCACCAGATGCACGAGTAGGAGATACATCCCTCAGTGCTACAACCGTACTTCCAGCGGTGGGGTCACCCAGAGATAGACCTGTTCGCCACAAGGGAAAACGCAAAATGCCAAAGCTTCGCCGCCAGGTTTCCACATCCGCAGTCTCAGGGCAATGCGATATGGATGAACTGGTCAGGCATATTTGCGTATGCTTTTCCTCCAGCCCCGCTCATACCACTAGTGGCACGCAAACTGCTACAACACTCAATGACACTGATCCTAGTTGCTCCAACGTGGGCGAGGCAACCGTGGTACACCACGTTCCTAGAACTTTCCGTGGTGCCTCATCAAAGGCTGCAATTAACACCCAGTCTTTTAACGCAGAGCCATGGCGACATTCAGCACCCAGATCCGCAGCAGTTAAACCTTGCGATCTGGCTCCTGAAGTCATAGAGTTTGGTTGCCTGAACTTGCCTCCTGACTGCATGAATATTATCAAGGAGGCAAGAAGACCTACAACCAGAGCATGCTATGCGGCAAAGTGGAAACGATTGGTCATCTATTGTAACAATAATGACGTAAATCCGCTAGATGCATCAACTCAAAACATCATATGTTATCTGTTACATTTACACAGATGCAATCTAGCCTACAGTTCCATATGTATACATTTAGCTGCAGTGACAGCTTATCTTCAAAACAGGCAGCACCTTTCACTCTTCAGAGTACCTGCTATTAAAGCTTTCATGGAGTGGGCTGGGTATGCTCAGACGTGAGTCCCAGGCTCTCCACACCACTGGAGTCAAGCTATCCAGGCTGATGAAGGCTGATAGCCAGAAACCGGTCCTTGGATGCTTGATTCCGGTCTGGGAAAGACATGGCTTGGTAGTTCGGACTGGACTGTTCCCATGAGGCACAGGGTCAGAGCTGATTTGCATATAGCCAGTGTCTAACCCAGGGTGGTGTGGAGTGCAAAAAAACGATGGATTTAGGCCCAGATCCTTGTACTGGGGTGAATGTATGACATTGTTCTACATTCTGTCCATCAACTGTGTTTTTTGTGATCTTGAAACAAGCCCGTTTGAAAGAGCCTCTTATGTTGGACAATCAGCGGATCTTGATATTCCCGGACTATACTAGACTGGTGCAGCGGCAGCGACAGTCCTTTACGGCAGCTAAGGCCCGCCTGCGCAACATCAAGATCCAATATGCACTACTCTACCCTGCTCGTCTACGGGTGGTCTATCAGTCCCGCACTCTCTTTTTCAACTCTCCGGATGAGGTGTTCACCTGGACAGATGAGACTGTACGAATTAGACCGCATACTCCACCGGCTCGGGACTCGGATTCATCCTCCTCAACAGGGCCGCGACAAACGCCCCGACGCTCAAGAAGCAGAAGCAACTGGAGATCCCGCTCGTCGAAACGCTCCCCTGCAAAGAAGGGACACACGGGGGAGGCTGCCCCTCCAGACTCTCAGGCAGTGGACCGGTGAAAAGCGAAGGGGCACTAGTTCTCTGCTCGTATTGTATACCACACCACAAGCTAAGTAGCAGGTATTGCCGGCCTGGCTAGCAAACATATATGCACATAGTAACACTGAAACTGGCGGACAATTGTGAAGCTGCTGACGCGGGGTATGGGTTGGGTGGGAAGGGACGGACTACAAGGCGGACACATGCCTTAGATAGGGGGGTAGTTGCTCTTCCAAGAGAGCGGCTGGTAAGTTCTGGGGTGGTTGGTGGGGATCCATTGGCATAGACGGTCTCAAGTCTCCCGTTGGGGGCTGGGGATGCCTAATGCCGCGACAGGTACTTCAACGTTACTGAGGTATGGGGAGGGAGGATTTGGGGATGATTTGGGGGACTGTTGGCTGACATTGGGGATGGGAGAGGGGTAGGGGGATGGAGGGGGGTTGGGGGCTGAGGGAGGGGGGGGAGGAGGTTGTTTTGCACATGGTTGTCTCGAAAGATGCTGCTGAGGTGTTCAAACTTACTGTGCCCATTGCGATTTGCACATTTACACCTGGGCTGAAGACGCTGAGCGGAAACCTGCTGGAGCCTTGATGAAAGTGATGAGCTGGAATGTACGAGGTATGCTTGACAAGGTTAAACGAGGTGCTGTATTAAGGCTAGGGAAAAGGGAGAAAGTGGATGTCCTACTGTTGCAGGAAACACACTTACTGGACAACAAAGCGCTGAGCCGACAGGGATACGACTATGGTCAAGTCTTTCACGCTGGTTTTGTGAGAGGGTCCCGAGGGGTGGCGATCTTGATACACCGCAGATTATCTTACACTCATACGAGACAGTGGATAGACCCGATATGCTTTTATACAGGGAACGGTGGGTACGGAGTCAATCATAATCAGGAGTGTATACGCCCCGCCCCCGTTACAGTGGGCCCTGATTGAAAAATTATTTGCTCTGTGGGCTGACATTCCGGAGGGACTGGCTATAATTGGCGGGGACTGGAATGAAGTCATGCACTGCCGTCTTGATCGTCTCAGACTCAGGGGCGACCCTATAGCAGATACCCCCACTAAATTGAATGATATGGTGCGTAACATGGACTGGGTAGATACATGGCGGTACCTCCACACGCATGAACGAGAATATTCCTATGTCTCGGCGGTCCATCACTCATTTTCGAGACTTGATTATATCTTTGTCCCTACCACCGCTGTGCACAGAGTTGTATCGGCGTCTATCCTGCCTCGTGGACTATCTGATCATTCCCTGGTGGTGATAGAAGTTACCCTAGACAAGGGGAGACAGCCATTTCGATGGCACCTCTCCGCCTGGAATCTGCAACAAGAAGCCTATCAACATCATATGGAAGTAGCCATCGCTCGGTACTGGGAGGAGGATCTGGGCACTGTATCCGACATACGAACGGTCTGGGAAGCCATGAAGCCCACGCTTCGTGGGGTAGATGTAGCCTGGTGTGCAGCAGCGTGTCGCAAACGGAAGGAAGGCCTAGTAAAGGCTGCAGCGACAGTGGAACGGCTGGAGTCTCAATGTAAGGGAGCAAGCCATCAGGAGGGAGTAGGCCAGCTGTTGTTGGCACAGCAATCATATGCGTCCCTACTGTTAGACGAAGCCCGGCAAGTCTGGCTGGCGACGAGAAGCAGGATATATCAATGGGGTGACAAGTCCAGCACGATGCTCCATAGGCTCTGTCAGAAAGCGTTTCAGGCGCAGGTACTACCAGGTCTCAGAGATGCCTCTGGAACCTCCATTTCAGCCCCGAGGGAGCTGGCGGATAGCTTCGCGTGCTACCTTGAGGCCCAGTATGCCCCACGGGATCTCCTCTCGGAACTAGATGTAGACAAATTTATATTGGATCTCCCGCCCGTGCACTCCCGGACGACGTGCGAGAGCGCCTTGAGGCTCCGCTGTCGGCTGAGGAACTGGGTACAGCTCTGGGGGAGCTTAATACTGGTAAGGCCCCAGGGCCCAACGGGTTCCCGAGTGAGTTCTTCAAACGATATCATCTCCAGCTGGGGCTCCATTACAAAGCTGCCCTGGAAGCAGCGAGACAGGAGGGCCTTCTGCCAGCAGACTGGAGGCATGCAGAGATAGTGGTGTTCTGCAAACCCGGTCGGCCCCGGACCGTCACGAGTCCTACAGACCGATCTTTCTTTTGAACATTGAAGCAAAAGAACTGGCCAAGGCGCTTGCGAACCGGTTACTCCCCTATATAACTGATCTGGTCCACCCGGACCAAGCTGGATTTATGCCCCACAGGGCTACTAGACACAACATTAGACGTGCGCACGTGGCGGTAGCGGCTATGAGTAGGACTGGGGATCAAGCGGCGCTGCTCCTCGCAGACATTGACAGAGCCTTTGACTCTCTAAGCTGGACCTATTTATTCGCACTCCTTCCGCGTCTCAATCTAGGGCCGCATTTTATGTCCTATATTCGGTTATTGTATACCGACCTGACGGCCTCAGTGAGAGTGGCAGGGGAGACGTCGGCGGCCTTCCCAATAAGGCGAGGCACCAGACAGGGGTGCCCCCTCTCGCCCTACCTCTTTGCTCTAGCCCTAGAACCGCTAGCAGCATGGGTCAGGATAGATGCGCAACAGAAGGGATTCGAATGGGAGACAGGACCCTCGGATAGAATCGCATTATATGCGGACAACGTCCTGTTCTTTCTTACAGATGTGAATCGATCCGGGCCACGGGTTCTAGGAATAATGAAAATCTTTGGTGAAGTCTCGGGACTGCATCTCAATCCACGGAAGTCTACAATTTGGATGCTGGGTGACCAAGTTGTGCTCGAGCCGTGGGCCTCGACATTACAAAGGGCGGCCGGGGGTCTTAAATACCTGGGGGTGTTCTTGACGACCTCGCCAGCGATTGCTTGGGAGCGCAATGTAATCCCAGTATGGGATAAAGTGCGACAAGAAATGAAATGCTGGTCCCGTATGCCCCTCAATTTATATGGCAGGTCCGCTATATTTAAGATGGTTGCCCTCCCCCGCCTGCTCTACCAATTACAAAACCACCCGTACCCCATCCTACCGCATTGGTTTCAGCAAGTCAATTCTGCTCTAGGTCAGTTTTTATGGGCGGGGGGTGCGTCGCGAGTAGCCCTGCGCACATGTTTCCTGTCCACATACTGTGGGGGATTGGCAACGTCGGATATATTGTCCTATTACCAAGCATCACATCTCATTGTGGTATAGTGATAGGGGGGACCCGGCATATGCCCTAGAAAGGTACCTGATAGATCCAGACACCCTACACACCATTCTCTACTCGGCGCGGCTGAGAAAGAGACTGCCTCCGGCAACACAGGTAGTCTTCCAGATTTGGTGTCAATCGCTTCGTCGTACGGGATGGTGGGGGAAATTAACGTGGGAGACCCCACTCTGGCATAAAGGGCAGCTACCGGCATTGATGCCACTGCAAGGCTTCAGACACTGGGACTCGATTGGAATCTCTGCACTCGGCCACGTCCTAAGAGGCACCACACTTAAATCTTTTCAGGAACTCAGCAAAGAATTTGATATGCCCCACACACAGTTTTTTAGATATCTACAGTTAAGACACGCCCTTACACCCACACTGGCGGGCTTAGACACTGTGCCCGAATTTAGCCCGATAGAGGCAAAGGTATTTATGGGAGATCTAGAAGACAAGAAAATATCTCGCATCTATCAGACACTGGTCACACATTGCTCTTCAGACTTGCAGCCACTCAGGGATCGTTGGGTGAGGGATGTGGGAGAGCTAGAGGAGGAGGATTGGAGGGAGGCTCTTGAATCCCCCAGGGGAGCAGCTATAGCTGTACGTCTACGCCTAATACAATTTAAATATTTACATCGTGCCTATTATACAAGAGAGCGATTGTGGAAGGCAGGCCTGATAGCATCCCCTGTGTGCTTGCGTTGTGGTCACGAAATGGGTGATCTCCTACACACGGTATGGGACTGTGGTGGTTTGGTGAGATTTTGGTCTGGTGTGTGGGAATGTTTGTCGGAAGTGCTGGGATGGGACCTTCCACGGACCCCAAAATTTGGCTTACTTCATGTGTTGGAAGGGGTGGGCGGTAATATCTACAAAAGACACCTGCTCCTACTAGGCCTTAGACTAGCAAAAAGAGATGTGGCACAAGCCTGGAAAGACCCCAGGGCCCCCAAGATAACTGGATGGAAAAAAGGGATGGACTTTTGCATGGTACTGGAACGGCCGGTGTTCGAGGCCAGAGGCTGCCCCAAAAAACATTACAAGATATGGAAAAGGTGGGCAGATTACAGGGGCCTGTGGCTGGAGCCCCTAACATCAACGGGAGGCGCGGAGGAGCAGGTGTGATGGGCATGAAGTGATAGTGAAATGGACACAAATACTCATATGTTAACATCCACAGTATCGAAGAGACGTTGTGCACGGAGAGGGAGGGGGAGGGAAGGGATGGGGGAGTTGGGGAGAGGGGTTGGGGGTTGTAGAGACAATTTTCTTTAAGTCAATTAAATCGCTGATTCTGATGTACTGTAATTGCTACAGCTCCTCCGGGGCACGGAGTGCTGTGTCTTTTGTGCGATTTCTCAAATAAAAAGAGTTTTGAAAAAAAAAATGTTCTCTAATATCTAAATATTGGTTTGTCAAGTGTAGAATGTGTGCGCATGTCCACTGAATGAAACCCAAGGATTTGTTCCTCACATTATGTCCTTGATATTTGACTTAATGTTGATATATGACTTATTGTTCCAACTATTGACCAGAGGCGAATGTTGATGTCTATCTGTGATATCATAAAAACCACAACACTCTCCTGACTTTTCATTGGGCCTCCTCTCTCCTGACCTTTAACCTTGCATCCTCTCTCATTACCTTCCATTCCACATGGCCTGTGTCTGTTTCCTCCTGTCCATGTCCCTTCTTTTTATTATTTGAGACTATTTTAAATTACAAATGTTGTGGTTGTATCTCTTCATATAAAGCACTCTGACCTCTTGCATTCAATCCATACCGTAGACGAATTTAAATAAATAAATAACTATTTGCTCTGCCTATTCTGTCATAGCCTTTTACTCTGCCTACATTCTCATGGTCCTCAATGCTTATTTCATGGCTCTTAGGTTCCTCTATTATGATGTCTGCCTTCTGAGTAGCTGTCCTTTGATCTGCCTCTTCTCTCATTTCCTGTTATTCTGCCTTCATTCTCCTGGTGCTTACCTTATTCTCTCATGGCTTTTTCCCTACCTCACCTCTCAGGACCTTTCACTCTGCCTCCCCATCCTCTCCTTTCACTAGTCCTCCTGTCTGATGGCCTTTCTCTCTGCCTCTTCTCTGGTGGCCTTTCTCTCTGCCTCTTCACTCGTGGCCTTTCTCTCTGCCTCTTCTCTGGTGGCCTTTCTCTCTGCCTCTTCTCTGGTGGCCTTTCTCTCTGCCTCTTCTCTGGTGGCCTTTCTCTCTGCCTCTTCTCTCGTGGCCTTTCTCTCTGCCTCTTCACTCGTGGCCTTTCTCTCTGCTTGTTCTGTTGTGGTCTTTCTCTCTGCCTGTTCTCTAATGGTCCCATGTCCTGCCTTTTCGTCTGTATCCTTAATCCCTCATGCCTCAGATTACGGCTGTTCCTCAAACGCCTTGAAATAAATATCAGTATCTCATTTTTTCCCCTGTTGGACATTATTGGTTGTAATTAGTTAGTCATATTCTCTATGTAGTAAAATCAAATGTTCGAGGCATGTGTGGCTGTAGATACACATGCTTTTCATACTCCTGCCATCTAGTGTTGGGTCTGGATGTTTTGCAAGTCGTTTTTCTTCAAAGAAGTCTCGGGTCACAAGGTAAGGTGACTCCCCCTCTTGGTAATAGTGCGCATGGGTATGGACTCCATTGTCAGATTGTTTTCTTTCTGCCATCAGGTTCAGACATGTATTGCAGTGCTCCTGTTCAAGACTGTTTTCTGAATCTTTTTAGTGCATAATCCACTCTTCCCTCATCGCCATTGTTTTCGAACTCATTTTCCATCCCTCGTGTATCGAAACTTGGAATATTCTCACTCGTCGGGTAGGAACACTGCGATCACGGCCTTCGGGCCTTGCCCATCCCGGCTACCTGAAATTCATTCAACTCTATCAATGATACTCTGCTGATGGAACAGACTCCATTTCAATCCTGACCTTTGTGCTGTTCCAAATACCTGCAGACCAACCTTCAGGGGTCTGCAATATGAGCGTATCCCGCAAGCACAAAGGAGAAGATTGCGAGACCTGTCAGTCTCTTTGATCCAAAAAGACCTTGCGGGACCGTCAGGCACAATGCAGAGAGATGCAGAGACAAAAGAACATCGACACATGCCCGATATCTTCAGTCAACAAGATATCGATCCAGAACAAGAAGGTCTGGAAGCTTCATGCAGCTTAGGGGGGCGGAGCATTTTTGGTTCAGGATTCGGACTCCAAGTTAGAGATCCATTTTGAGTCAGATGATCGTCCGCCAGGCCAAGGTGCCATGAGTACTGAAACTGTTCACCTACAAATACAAAAACCTTCAGTTCCGATAAAACATCCATGGTAGGCATAGAGAATCCGCTTCGGCTGCCCCGTCCTCAGGCTCGGCACCGAAAACATCCACCAAACCCTCCGGCTCCACATCGAGCCAAGATAACACCTCTTCGGCTTCCGCTCCATTGATTTTGAAAGTGAAATCCGGTCTGATTCCGAAACCTTCAGCACTGAAACAGAAATAGGCTCCTGCAACACTTCTGGAGCCAATTTTACAGACAATGCAGGAAAAACTCAATTCAAACAGAAGAGGATCCATATACTCCCAGAGACTGGCCACAATATTAAACAAACTGTGTCAGTGTCTTCTAAGAGGCAAACGTCTTTCCCACAGGACATTGATCTTCCAATACCTTTAAAAAAAAAGAAAAAGGACACAGCTTCCAGTCCCCTGCACCCTGTTCTTCCTCCTTCTCCATCTCATTGATGACCACTTCCATCACCTGTACCTCCGGTTCCTCATTCACCGCACAATCCTTTAAACACCACTTCTCTGGGTTCCCCACAAACAGACGCAGATGCAGATGTAGGAGCTGATGATAATTACGGAGCACCAGACCACTGGCAGGATTATGATGTAAAAGACCAAATCCTACGCACACACTCTATTAAATTCTAACACCAAGTGGCGTACGTGTCAATTCACATGGTATGATCATTAAGGAATAATATCCACTTCTTCTTTTTGGAGCAATATATTCTTTTTATTGCTCCAGTTATGCCACGCCAGCCGACACGTGTTTCATCAGAGTACAAGTCACTCTGACTCTTCAGGGCTTTCTTGTTATAATGGCGTGTATTGTCGTTCCACTTGACCGGTGATAATTCCAACCCGGTAAGGGTATCTTTAAATGTTTGATGGGAGTGTACACTGTCGGAATCACCATCACATAGAGACGCCGGACTCGCGGCTGTTAGGAGCAGGAGGTCCTGGATCAATCCGGACTTTTTTGGATACTTTATCGGTAGAATTACCCGATTCATTGCAGAACCCGGAAGCGGCAACAATAGCAGCATTCATATGTTGTTAAATACAGACGGTTCCTGTTCCTATTACACGCCAATTTACGGCGCATAGAGCTTGAACAACATTGTTTTTGCCTTAAGAAGGTGCAGGAGAAGGTGTACACTCCCATCAAACATTTAAAGATACCCTTACCGGGATGGAATTATCACCGGTCAAGTGGAACGACAATACACGCCATTATAACAAGAAAGCCCTGAAGAGTCAAAGTGACTTGTACTCTGATGAAACACGTGTCGGCTGGCGTGGCATAACTGGAGCAATAAAAAGAATATATTGCTCCAAAAAGAAGAAGTGGATATTATTCCTTAATGATCACACCATGTGAATTGACACGTACGCCACTTGGTGTTAGAATTTAATAGAGTGTGTGCGTAGGATTTGGTCTTTTATTGTTTAAGTGTTGTGAAACAACACCTTCTTGGAGGGTTTTAGAGGGTCTCCCCTCCCCTATAGCACCATGGCCTGCAACAGGAGCAGCCTGACAGGCAGTCAGTAACACAGCAGAGCGCAAGTATTCCCTGTAGAGTTTTAAATAAACCCTGTGTCTTTGGAGAACTGTTAGGATTATGATGTAGACCCTTCGGAGGAAACAGATCCAGATCTATATCCTGCCAAACCCTCTCTTCCTCACGATACTTCGTCATATCAGGGACTTATAGCTCGGGAAGCAGCATACCATGGGGGTGAACTACATTAAACATCTATGGAAGAAGATTTTATATTTGAAACACCAGCCAACACACAAAACATCTCAATCTCTTCCTCTGTTAAAGGGAATGATGCGCCGTGCAGATGATATTTTTAAAGATCCAGCACGTGCTCGCATCATCACCCCCTAGGGTAGAAATTATAAAGCTGCACCATCTGACCCAGTTTTTACGAGAGGCCAGCTTCCAGCAGACTCACTGGCTGTGTCAAATGCCCGTAAAAGAGCAAATTCAGAAACTACAGCAGAAACACCACCTCCTGATAAAGAATCCATACTTATAGATGCGTCAGGCAAACGAGTAGCTGCGCAATCTGCCAATCATTGGTGAATTGCAAATCCACAAGGACTTTTAGCCAGGTATGACAGAGGTCGCTGGGATGAAATGGAGGAACTACTTCAATATCCCCCAGGAGAGCAGACAAAGAAGGGACAAGAATTAGTGCAGGAATGAAAATTAATTTCCAACTCCTCCGTTACATGCGCCCTGGACTCTGACCTGGACTCTGCTGATACCGCCGCCAGAGGCATTAACACCAGTGTCCTTGTTTGGAGGCAAGCCTGGCTGCGTGTCTCTGGTTTTAAGCCAGATGACCAGCAGACTTTACTAAACATCCCCTTTGATAAGGAGCATCTCGTCGGCTCTCAAGTAGATGAGGCCTTAGAGAAAATGAAAGAAGAATCTGAGGTTGACAAATCCATGGGAGCGCTTCAAACTCCTTTCATCGCTCCTGTTATGGAGCCGGTTCCAAAACCACTTCCACAGATTCCTCCACATCTTCCTACAGGTCACAAACGCAATTACAGGGATAACAACTCCATAGGTCGGGGCAAAGATACACCAACCTGTAACGCCCTATCTGGCAACAAACAGTGGCTCCCTTATCATTCCCCAAACCTCCTACATCTGTTGGGGGTCGACTACAGGAGTTTCTTCCCATCTCGTAGTCAATAATATCAGACAGATGGGTGTTGGACATTATCCAACATGGTTATTGCCTGGAGCGCATCAGCACTCCTCCCAATATTCCACCTCACACCCACAGACTCTCAACATCAACAGCTGCTCAAACAGAAAGTGCAAGCTCTCTCACTCAAAGGAGCCATAGAGCTGTTTCCTTTACAACATCAAGGGTCAGAGGTTTACTCCTTGTACTTCCTAAATCTCCAAAAGGACGGCTCACTACAGCCTATTTTAGTTCTACGGCCTCTGAATTACTACATACTATCAGAACACTTCCATATGGTCACACTTCAACATGTGCTTCCAATTCTTCAGCAGGGCGACTTCATGTCTGCCCTAGACTTATAGGACGCTTACTTTTACATCCCCCTTCATCCAGCACATCACAAGTATCTCAGATTTGTGATAGCAGAGAAACATTATCAGTTCAAAGTCCTTCCATTCTGAGTCATCACCTCTCCCAGAGTGTTCACCAAATGCTTGGCAGTGGTAGCAGCGCATTTATGAAGACAAAACATTCATGACGTCCCATATCTGGACGAGTGGCTTATCGAAGCCAATATGCACCTCCTATGTCGTCGACACACTCAGATTACCATAAATCTTCTGTATCAGCTGAGATTCACGATCAATAATCCCATCTTCAACCTTTACAGCGTTATCTATATCTAGTGGCTACTCTCAACACTCAGTTAGGTCTAACCTACGCGTATACAGCCAGAATTCAACATTTTCAAAGAATGCTTCCACAATTTCAACCCAATCAATACTTAACAGTCAAAACCTTCAGGCGTCTCCTGGGGATGATGGCATCATGCAATGCCATAGTGCCTCGTGCAAGACTGAACATGCGTCCTCTACAGGAATGTTTAGCACGACAGTGGACTCAATGAAGGGGTCGACTACAAGATCTAGAGTTGGTGGACAGCCGCACCCATCACTCTCTGCAGTGGTGGAACACACAATACCTGTTAACGGGTGACCGTTCATCGACCCTGTTCCACAGGTCGTACTAACAGCAGATGCAGCCCTCACAGGGTGGGAGGGGGGGGGGGGTGCCCATCTTTAACATCCATCATTTCAGGGTCTTTGGGACCCCAGACACCAAAATCTCCACATCAACTACCTAGAGCTTCAAGCTGTTCTCCCCGTGTTGGATGCGCTTCTACCTCACCTCATAGGCAAGGTTGTCTTCGTCCGAACTGACAATATGACAGTCATGAACTATGTACAAAAACAGGGGGGAAACACTCGCTACAGCTGTCACGCCCCTCGCAAACCATTTGGCATTGGGCAATACATCACAAAATCCATCTGTTAGCGGAACACCTCCCGGAAACAGACAACAACTTTGCCAACATCCTCTGCAAGTTGCAGCAACAAGTCCACAAGTGGGAACTCCACCCCCAAGTCCTTCTCCCATGCTTCCACAAGTGAGGGTTTCCACAAATAGACCTCTTTGCGGTTTCTGGTTCAGAAGCTCAAGCAAACATCTCTCACCCTCATTCTGGTAGCTTCCACATGGGGTCGTCAACCATGGTTTCCTAGACTACTCGAACTACAGTAGTTCCACACGAGAAGCTTCACCTCAAACCTTCTCACTCAGAACCATGTCAAAATCATACACTCAAAGGAGCTAAACCTTGCGATTCGGCTCCTGCAGTCATAGAGTTCGGATATCTGAACCTGCCAGTAGAATGCAAGACCATTCTTAAGGAAGCACGTAAACCTACCAATAGAGCCTGCTGTGCAGCTAAGTGGAACAGATTTGTTATTTATTGTAATAACCAAAAGATTAATTCACTCAATGCAGCTATACAGAACATTATTTGTTACCTCCTGCATTTACAACACTCAGGCCTTGCTTACACTTCCATACATCGACATCTTGCAGCAGTGGCTTCCTATCTTCAAAAAAGGCAACACTTATCTACATTTAGAGTGGCTTTCATGGAAGGCCTTAAAAGAGTGTTACCACCAAAGGTGCGCCAAAGGCAAGCCCGTCTGCGCCCGACCTGGACCAGGGGCCGGGGACCCAGTGACTCGATTTTCCACATAGAACTATACTCTAGAGAATCCCTGCTCAATCTAAGAGGGGTACTTACTGACAACTGCAGCCACTCAACTGATCTCTTTAATGGGGACAAAAACTGTAAGTACTGCCGTTGTAGCCTCTCACTTGACTCTTCTCTTAGGAACCCCTCATTACCGTAGTGGACAGGGAGCATGTTTCTGCTTAGATGTAGGTTTCTGCCACGTCGCAAACTGGACATATTCTCTTTTCTAGAAGACACAAACCAGATGTGATCTTTCCTACAAAGACATGGCCCCTTGAGGAGTCAGACCCTGACTTTGCCCAAACCCTCGCCCCAGACTTATATACTACGTACAGACAGAGCAGACAAAAAAGGTGAAGGGCTGGCTATCATTGTGCAATCTTCCTTCAAATGTCGTACTGACCCCCTCATCCACCCACACAGTGAGAGTCTAGTGTGGACATCTCACTGTCCCATACATCTACCTTTTCTGGAGTCTTAATATACCGTCTGCCAGGACGTCCAGCCAATTCACCCAGATTGTTCCAGATGCTGTAGCTAGCCTGGTCACAAAACATAGCAATCTCGCAGTTTTGGGAGACCTAAACCTACACTTCAGTGAAGCTGCTGACACTCAAGCAATCAGCCTTACTCATGACTTTGCTGCTATTCAGCTGAAGCAAAGGGTTCAGGGCACTGCCCACATAAAGGGGCACTTATTAGACCCCATTTTTAGTAACAGTCTGGATTTACAGGTCTTAAACCCGACACCTCTTTCATGGACTGATCACTTTTTGAGCCACCTGATTCTTAAGATAACGTACTCAATCCCACCCACGAGATATCAGGCAATAGAGGCACGACACCGGTCGAAGTAGAATCAAGACAGCTGGAGACCTACTTTGAGTCTAACTTCACCCAACGTAGACCCTAACCCTGGAGTTGCAAATAATATGATCTCAGAATGGTTGATCCATTCTTTAGATCAGAACATTCCTAAGAAAACTGTATCTCAAAAACCTAAGAACAAATTTGCCCCATGGTACACCGCTCATCTTAGAACATTAAACAAAGCTGCAGGATCGCAAAAAGAGCATGGAGAAAAAAACGATGGGGAAAATGAGACACACTATACCGAGAAAGACTCAAGCTCAGGCCTCATACTTTAAAGTGAGTATCAAAGAAGCTGTCAACTTCCCTACAGAAATGTTTTGATTTAAAAAATCCCTGGTGGAATCCAATACTAACCTACTGGATCCGGTACCGCTGAGAATTGTCGCTCTTAAGCCCGAAACTATTTTCCCCACTCTGCGAGACATGGTGACAACGGGCGCAGTGCACCTTTCCTGGAAATATGCAATGGTCAGAGCTCACCTTAAGAAGCCCAACCTAGACCCCAAGTGCTTGGGGAACTATCGACCAATTTCCTCACTCCCAGGTCTTAGCAAAGTGATCAACAATATGTCAACAAATGTCTGTCAGATTTCCTGGAAGCCAATTCCATTCTGCATCACACGCAAACAGACTTTCGGCCCAAACACAGCACAGAAACTGCTCCTCTGACTGTGGTTGAGGAGGCTAAACGGATACTGGATCGAGGGGTCACGGTTGCTATCATACTCCTGAACCTTAGTGCGGCCTTTGATACCGTGGCCCACCTCACTCTCCTAGATAGGGGTGGTAAGGCCTGCATCACAGAAAAAGGCCTGGAGTGGGTGAGTTCATTTTGAGGGAACGAACATTCCAAATCTTTGATAAGGACTGTTTTTCGGGAGTCATGCAAGTTACATGTGGGGTCCCGCAAGGGTCTTCACTTAGTCCGACACCTTTTAATATTTATCTGCAACGACGGCAGACAATATAGCTCCCTATGGGATCTCTATAGTTTGCGGTCAACACCCAGCTGGTCTTCTCCCTTGCTCCAGACTCGGATACTTCTCCATCATACTTGGACCTTGTCTGGAGCAGGTGGTCAGCTCGATGAACAAGTCCTGCCTTGAGCTCAAAGGAGCTCTTCACAGAATTTATGATCCTGGAAAACAACTCAGCCAGCCAGCAAGTTCCAGACTGGCCTAGTAGCCCTGGCTCCCCTACAGTCCCGAAGACGGTTATAAAAGATCTAGGAATGTGGTTTGAAAACTCTCCAACGATGGAAGCCGAGTCCATCAAAATTTCAGCTAGTTGCTTTGGATTGTTAAAGGATGATGAGCAAGATCCTGGCCCCGGGCCAGCAGAATTCTAGACAGGAAGTGGTACAGGCCCTTATTCTCTCGCATTTAGACTACAGCAACTCGCTGCACTTAGGTTCGACTAAAGGAGTGACACGCAAACTACAAGTTGTGCACAATTTGGCCACACGACCCTTACTTGAGATCCCAAGATCGTAATCAGTTAGATCTTGAGAGACCTGCACTGACTTCCCATTTTGCAAAGAAGAGAATTTTAGTCACGGTGCATTTCCCATTGTGCTCTGCAGGGGCAAGGCATACCTGTTCTATGCCAGTTTGCTTGGCCCTGCATCCCCAATAGATCTCTTCGATCTGCAAATCTCTAACTTGCTACGATCCCCAGGGTCCAAAGAGCCAGAAGTGAAGGAAAATCTTTCAGCTTAAATGCAGCCAAGCTGTGGAACTCTCTCCCCCTAGCTATTCGAGCAGCAGATAATGAACCACACTTTTGAAAAGCCCTCAAAACCTAAGTAGTCGTCTTCCCTTATTGCCACCCAATTTTGTAAGGTGCACCCCTCTGAACTAGTGCTGGGATGCTGTGTGCTCTACAGATTCTATAGTATAGTATAATATATTGTTCCTACAAGATTTATGGGTCCACTCTCTGAACCATTACACAATTGCCCCCTCCAGTATCTTTTTGGAAGGTTGCTTTCATAATTGCTGTCACCTCACTAAGGTGTGTCAGTGAGCCCCAGGCACTAACTTTGGAAGAACCATTCTCCCAGCTTCACAGGGATAGGGTGGTGCTTCGTACCAACCCAAATTCCTTCCAAAGGTAGTATCCCCTTTCCACATTAACCAATCGTTTGATCTGCCTGTTTTCTATAGCAGAAAGAGCTCTGCATACATCAAACTTTAAAAGAGCATTAATGTATTATATTGACACGACAAAAGATTTTATCAAAACGTTTGCTCCCCCTCATAAAGGGAAATCCATTTCAAAATCAAGCATTCTTAGATGGATCGTTAAATGTATCCAGACATGCTAACTCAAAGTCAAAAGCACTTTGTCTATTCCTCCGTAAGCACACTCTACACGTACATTAGGGACATCTATGGCTTTGTTTGGCAAAATTCCCATAGCTGACATTTGTAAAGCAGCAACATGGTCTACACCACACACATTTACCAAGCACTATTGTGTGGATGTTTTAGCACGCTAACAAGCTAAACTTTTTTAAACAACTGCAACGTCCAATGGTTAGTAACTCCTTTTTGGAACGCACTGCTATACAGTCTGTGCAAAGCATGTGTATCTACAGCCACACATGCCTCGAATGGATTTTGTTACTTACCCTGTAATCATCTGTTCTTGGCATGTAGTGCGGTAGATCCGCATGCGCTCACCCTTCTCCCCGGACACCTATGGTTTTTGCATTTCTAATCTATATTTCATATGCATAGACATCTCCTTACTTACACTTATACTCCACGCTCACCTTCTTGAGGGAAAACAATCTAACAATTGCAGTCGATGCCCATGCGCACTATCACCAAGAGGAGGAGTCGCTCTACCTCGTGACCCGAAAGACTTCTTCTAAGTAAAACAACTTGCAAAGATCCGGACCCAACTCTAGATGGCAGTAGTACACAAAGCGTGTGACTCTACAGCACGACATGCCAAGACGAGATGCTTACAGGGCAAGTAACCTAATCCTTTCATTGATTCCCTACAGAACCTGAGGTTGTTTTATTCCGTATAAAAGACGAGGATGAGACCTATTGCAAGGAGCATCCAGCGAGCCCTAGGACAGAAGCCATCAGCAGCGCCAGAGGTGAGTGAATATTGCCTTGCTGCTTGAATGGACACACCATGAATGAATGAAGACAGTTTATAAAGTGCGTACAGCTGCTCGCAAGGGGAGTGCCCTGGGGCTAAGCCAATACATGCAACGGGGCATCTTTTCTAAATGTATATACACTCCCAAACCAGTCCTCTCCTTTGAGTGCTACTTGTCCACCATTTTAAAAAACTTCCTTTATATGGAGGGGTGTCTGCTGATTGGGGAGATTTTAAAGGCTCCTTTCTTTTTATCTTGGAATTCATGGACAGTTCACAATACCACAGTATAAGTATGAATGGAATCGGCTGATTGCCCATTGCTGCTGGAAATCTTGAAAGATCTATAAGGAGGTATTGGTGGGGTGGAGTCGTGTGGGGTGGATTGGCATGGAGTGGAGTCCGGTAGATTGGGGTGGAGTGGGTTGGAGTGGGGTATATTGGACCTGATTTGGGTAGCTTGGGGTAGAGTGGAGAGGGGTAGATTGGGGTGGGTGGATTGGAGTGGGGTAGATTGTTTTGTAGTGGAGTGGATAGAGTACGGTATTAGGGAGTGGAGTGTGGTAGATTGGGGTAAATTGAAGTGGAGTAGGACAGACTGGGGTGGGGTAGATTAGAGAGGGTTGGGGACGATTGGGGTGGGATGGATTGGATTGGGGGAGATTGGGTTAGACTGGAGTGGGGTAGTTTGGAGTGGGATAGATTGGGGTAGACTGGAATGGAGTGTTGTAGATTGGAGTGCAGTGGAGTGGGGAGATTGGGTGGATTGGTGTGGGATAGATTGGAGTGGAGTGGGGCAGATTGTGGTCAATTGGAGTTGGGCTGATTGCTGTAGATTGGGGTAGAGTGGAGTGGGTTGGATTGGAGTGGAGTGGGGTAGATTGTGGTAGATTAAAGTGGTGTAGACAGGTAGATTAGCGTGGGGTAGAGTGGAGTAGATTGCAATTGAGTGGGGAGGGATAGATTGTTTGTGGAGTGGAGATTGGAGTGGGGTGGAGTAAATTGGAATGGAGCGAGCTTGAAAGATCTATAAGGACATATTGGTGTGGTGGAGTGGAGTGTAGTAGATTGGGGTGGAGTGGGATGGATTGGGGTAGATTGGAGTGGCTTGGGGTAGATTGGAGTGGAGTGGGGTAGATTGGAGTGGAGTGAGGTAGATTTGAGCGGAGGGGTGGATGGGAGCATAGTCGGGTGGATGGGAGCAAAGTCAGGTAGACTGCAGTGGAGTGGGGTAGATTGGGATAGAGTGAAGTGGAGTGTGGTAGATTGGGGTAGATTGAAGTAGAGTGGGGTAGATTGAGTGGAGTGGCGTGCCTTGGAGAGGAGTGGGGTAGATTGGAGTTATTGAGTAGGGTAGATTGAAGTGGAGTGGGATAGATTCGAGTGGAGTGGGGTCGACTGGAGAGACATTGAGTAAGGTAGATTGAAGTGGAGTGTGGTAGATTGAGTAGGCAGATTGGGGTAGGGTGTGATGGATTAGAGTGGGGTGGATTGGGGTAGATTGGGTTACTCTGGAGTGGAGTGGGGTGGGTTAGATTGAGTGGAGTGGGGTGACTTGGAGAGGAGTGGGTGGGGTAGATTGGAGAGACATTAGGTAGGGTAGATTGAAGTGGTGTGGTAGATTGAGTAGGCAGATTGGGGTAGGGTGTGATGGATTAGAGTGGGGTGGATTGGGGTAGATTGGGTTACTCTGGAGTGGAGTGGGGTGGGTTAGATTGAGTGGAGTGGGGTGCCTTGGAGAGGAGTGGGGTAGATTGGAGTTATTGAGTAGGGTAGATTGAAGTGGAGTGTGGTAGATTGAGTAGGCAGATTGGGGTAGAGTGTGATGGATTAGAGTGGGGTGGATTGGGGTAGATTGGGTTACTCTGGAGTGGAGTGGGGTGGGTTAGATTGAGTGGAGTGGGGTGCCTTGGAGAGGAGTGGGGTAGATTGGAGTTATTGAGTAAGGTAGATTGAAGTGGAGTGTGGTAGATTGAGTAGGCAGATTGGGGTAGGGTGTGATGGATTAGAGTGGGGTGGATTGGGGTAGATTGGGTTACTCTGGAGTGGAGTGGGGTGGGTTAGATTGAGTGGAGTGGGGTGCCTTGGAGAGGAGTGGGGTAGATTGGAGTTATTGAGTGTGGTAGATTGAAGTGGAGTGGGATAGATTTGAGTGGAATGGGGTAGATTGGATTGGAGTAGATTGGGCAGTTTGTAGTGAAGTGGAGTGGGGTAAATTGGGGTGGGTTGGCGTGGTGTGGATTGGGGAAGCATGGAGTGGGGTGAGTGGTTTGAAGGGGCATAGAGTGACATGTTGTGTCGTGGAGTGAGTGGTGAAGAGTGCTGTTTCATCAAGTCGAGTGGCGTGGCATGTCGTAGAGTGGCGGGAGTGCCAATGAATGGAGTAGCATGGTGTAGAGTGGAAAGGTATAAAGTGGAGTGCTGTAGAGTGAAGTGGTGTAAAGTGGAATGGACTAGTGTTGGGTATACATGGTGTGGTAGCGCACTGCTATTACAGACACACATGTTCAAATGAAATGACCATTACATTTACACAGACATACAGTTTTACTGTGCAAATGGTCATCACCTATTGTACTGATGTGTTTTGATCATATTCAAATATTTGTTCCCACCACACTTCAGAATTACAATAAAAAGTACTTCATTTGTACTTTCCTAATGCTGATAGATATTCTGAAACATCAGCACAGCTCATTCAGGTTGTGCACTAATAAAAACAGCATCCTACACCCTCTCCTCTCACGTAGGTACTCAGCAGGATTGTCACCTAAAGTCTTTCAATTTGAAGTCAGAAAAAGAAAAGTAAACACCAAGCTCCTTTGGAAGACAGAGCCTGACATTTGACCTTTGTCTTTGAATGCAGAGCCAGTCTGACAAGATAAGAACAAGATTTAAAGGCCTGTTTACAGAAAGCGAGTACTGGGAAGGATACAGTAAACAATGGATGCTCACAGGAGGGGTGAACTCAGGCTGAACAGCCTCATGCAAATAAAACCAGCAAATAGAAAGCAAGCAATTGTGTTACACACCACAAAGCCAATAGTAAGCAATTCCCAGTGAATCTTTCAGAATGCCCACAAGACGTTGTAAGCAAACCAGACTTCGACCTAAAAAGTGCCAACCACAGTTATCTTGTTGTGGTAGACTGGGTCCAAGTCACGCCGAATGCATTGGAGCGAAGGCCGGATACAGAACTGAGTTCAGTCTGCTACACAATACCTTGTGCCTGAGCGTGGGGATGCTAAGCCCTTGCGATAAGTTGCACTGTTAGGCGTCTAGGATTGGAGCTTGTGATGCAAGGTCCTGTGTTAAGATGCACCATGCTGCAAACTCAGTGGTTGTTGACGGAAGCTTGAGATGAGGGGTCCAGTATCATCATCGAGGAAGCCACTAGGGCTTGCAAAGACTTGCGAGGCATCGGTGATGAGATCAAGGTTTGTCACGCTGGTAATAGAGAAGCCGCTGGGGCCTGCAAGCACTTGCGTTGAGTGCCTCGAGCTGGATCGGTTGTCAGTGTTGAGATGTGTCATGCTGGATCGATTCTTGCAAAGTGCTGATTAGAAGCGGCGATGCGCGGTCCTACGTTGGGCTGTGAGGAGCTGCATGGCACTGGACTGGTTGTCGGCATTGAGATGCATTGCGCTGGGTCAGGCTTGCAGAGCAATCAAGGCGATGCATGGCACTGCTGGGAGTTGCACAGGAACCTGTTGTGCCCCTGTGACTTGAAAAGAATGCCAGCCAACTGACCTTTGGAGATCCTTCGAGTCCTGGGAAACATGGGCAGGCTGGATTCAGCAGTGTAGCTCACAGCAAAAGAAGGCTCCTGGTGTAGCAACAGCAGGCCTTGGGCATCAGGGCAGTCCTTGGTCAGCAAGCAGGTCAGTCCTTCTTCCTGGAAGCGTCCACAGGTCCAGAAGTGATCTGAAGAGTTGAGTCTGAGGGTCCACTATGTATCCTTGGTGCCAGCTTTGAAGTAGGAGAAGTTTCTAGAGGCTGGAGGTGTTTGGAACTTTCTCCCTCCCTGCTCTGGCCCCAGCGTGTCAGGAGGCACAAAAAGCTAATGTGAAACCCCTTTATGAGTGTGCTGCGGCAAGTTCTTTATAGTGCGAGTGAGTTAGTCCAAGTGTGATAGGTGACCACTCCTCCCCCTTATCCTTGCAGAGATAGCCCATCATCACAATACCTATTCCCCCTTTGTTTCACTGCCTGGGAAGAATGCACAAAGACCAACTGCTAGCCACATATAGTTATGTGACCCAGGATACAGGCTACAGGCACCAAATGGTTCGGATGAAAAAATGCCAACCTTTTCATTTTCAGAATTGCAATTAAAAATCTAACTTTTCCATTAAGGAGGATTTAAAATCACAGTTCTTTAGACAACCAAACGCGACATTTCTACCTGCTCCCAACTGAAACTTATTACTTATTAATGGTAATAAGGTTACCCCAATGATATCCAAAGGCAAGAGGAAGGCCTTGCAGTAGTGAAAAACAAAATTTGAGTTTTTCACTAGCAGGATTTGTAAAACTTAAGCATGTAGTCCTACCTTTTAAATACATGGCACCCTGCCCTGTGCTCTGTGTAGAGCCTATGGTTGGGATGACTTACATCTGTTAAAAAGGAAGCTTTAGGCCTTCCTCTCCACCTCAGACAGATAACATCGCTCCTCATCTTCGCAAGAAACCTCAAAACCTGGCTCTTTGACAGACCTCCTCCTTGATGGAATGGAACCTGCGATCCCCACCCCCCAGCGCCTTGAGACCCTTACGGGTGAGCAATCACACTTAACAAACACCTGATTGATTGATTGGCAAAAAGTTCATTTTGCCAGGTAAAAAATGGTAGTTTAAAACAGGTGACAGGTTGAAAATGGCAGTTTAAAACATAGGCTAGAGACATGTTTGAAAGGACACTTAAGTGTGTAGCCTAATAAGGGCAGGAGGTCCACACCACTAGTAAGTAGTATTTAATTTACAGGCCCTGGGGACATGTAGTACCACTTTGTAGGGACGTACAGGTAAATTAAATGTGCCCGTTGGGAGTAAACCTATGCTACCATGTTTTAGGGACTGAGCACATACACTTTAACACTAGTTACCAGTTGTAAAGTGCAGAGCGTCTTAAGGCCAACACAAAAATGAGATGTGCAGAAATAGAGGATTAAGGCAAAACGTTCGGGGGGAAAACCACCCTGAGGCTGGCAGGACTCACACATTGCATCTAAATTCAGTTCTGAAGCACAAGGTCTTTCTCCACTGTGATTGAGTTAGTGTTGGTGTGAGATTGTTATCAAGGTCAGGAAGTTGCTATTCTCATGTTGCTTCACTGGGGCTGATTGTTCATGTCTGGCAAATTTAGACCATCTCATATTTTTGGAGCATTGGCAGAATCTTTGCTTTATCAATCGGTTTTGACCTCTTTGGGACTCATCAGTGAAGAGCAGCAACTGTCCTTATTTTACAAAGATCTACCCCGTGAACCTGTTTAGCTGAGAACAAAAGGTGATCAATGGAATGCTTGAATTAATGTTGGGCACTGGATTTAACAGGTATAATTGTTTAGTTATTAATAGGCTTCAGAAAATAAATACAAGAAAAGCCACAACTGTGCTTCCTGCAGCCCCTGAAGAGTCGTGCAGCAGATTCATCAGTCACCTCCCTTACCAAGAGAACTCACTCTTACTGCAGGAGACTTACTGGCGGCAGCAGTGTGTTGGGGGGCCCTCACCAAGAGAACTCAGTCTTACTGCAGGAGCCTTACCGTCGGCAGCAGAGTGTTGGAGGGTCCCTTACCAAGAGAACTCACTCCTACTGCAGGAGCCTTACCGGCGGCAGCAGTATGTTGGAGGGTCCCTTACCAAGAGAACTCACTCTTACTGCAGGAGGCTTACCGGCGGCAGCAGAGTATTGGAGGGTCCCTCACCAAGGGAACTCACTCTTACTGCAGGAGCCTTACCGGCAGCAGCAGTGTGTTGGGGGGCCTTTGCAACCCTTGAACAGAAGAGAGTATGTCTGGTCTTCGCTCTCAGTACGGGCTGGGAATCCCTTCTCTGTGCAGTTCCTTCAGTGCCTGCTTTCCACAGTTGTGCACAGAGCTTGGGCTCAGAGGACAGCATAGAGGGGGGAAAAGGAAGTCAAACAGGGGGTTCTTCTCGAGCCTTAAAAATGCAGATTCAAAGAATTAGTACTCATGGTTAGTAGATTGTCTTTACAATGTTTGTTGCCTGAAGTTCCAAAACCCAGATGGTGTTAACTCTCTTCCTGTGATGTCATTTCCTGTTTAGATCACATATTAGGAGGTTGGCACTGAAATGGCAGTGCTGCAACTTGTTTGTTTTCCCTTTTTTTGTTGCATTTCTTGCCCATTCACCTCTTTTTGTCTCAGAATTTTCCCTCTACTTTTTGCAGCTCAGTTTCTACCTGGATTTCTAGTTCTGGTAGGTCTGTTCTGGGCGCTTTCTAAACCCTGATCCAGGGGGGTTTGGTGCTTGGCTTATCAACAACTGCATAAGTCACCCTCTGCAGTCACGAATTACTAAGATTTCCAAAGTATATTTTTTCCGCCCTTTGTGACTTTTCCTCCTGAGTGGGACCACGTTAAGGAGACACCGGACACTTTCACATGCATCCTAGGTGCAGGGTGGCAGAGTGATCACAGAGGCCTCAGCCTTTCCTCGGGTAATGAAGAAGGAATCATGAGAGAAGTTTGCAGCATCCGGTCCTTGACACCCTCGTCTATAGAACTCAGTCCATCACAAGGAACTTGCACTCTTTTGAGAAACTCACTCCACCGTCCGCACATGTGGAGCTGACCCTTACCACCTATTGTGGCTGCAGAACTGTCTGGCCACCAAGCTCCTCCCAGCCTGGCCACCAAGCTCCTCCCAGCCTGGCCCCCAAGCTCCTCCCAGCCTGGCCCTCCAGCTACTCCCAGCCTGACCCCCAAGCTCCTCCCAGCCTGGCCCCCAAGCTCCTCCCAGCCTGGCCCCCAAGCTCCTCCCAGCCTGTCCTCCAGCTACTCCCAGCCTGGCCCTCCAGCTACTCCCAGCCTGGCCACCAAGCTCCTCCCAGCCTGGCCCCCAAGCTCCTCCCAGCCTGGCCCTCCAGCTACTCCCAGCCTGACCCCCAAGCTCCTCCCAGCCTGGCCCCCAAGCTCCTCCCAGCCTGGCCCCCAAGCTCCTCCCAGCCTGTCCTCCAGCTACTCCCAGCCTGGCCCTCCAGCTACTCCCAGCCTGACCCCCAAGCTCCTCCCAGCCTGGCCCCCAAGCTCCTCCCAGCCTGGCCCGCAAGCTCCTCCCAGCCTGTCCTCCAGCTACTCCCAGCCTGCCCTCCAGCTCCTCCCAGCCTGGCCCCCAAGCTCCTCCCAGCCTGGCCCCCAAGCTCCTCCCAGCCTGGCCCTCCAGCTCCTCCCAGCCTGGCTCCCAAGCTCCTCCCAGCATGGCCCCCCAAGCTCCTCACAGTGTGCCCTCCAGCTCCTCCCAGCCTGGCCCTCCAGCTCCTCCCAGCCTGCCCTCCAGCTCTTCCCAGCCTGGCCCTCCAGCCCCTCCCAGCCTGGCCCCCAAGCTCCTCCCAGCCTGGCCCCCAAGCTCCTCCCAGCCTGCCCTCCAGCTCCTCCCAGCCTGGCCCCCAAGCTCCTCCCAGCCTGCCACCCAGCTCCTCCCAGCCTGGCCCCAAGCTCCTCCCAGTTCCTCCCAGCCTGGCCCCCCATCACCTCCCAGCCTGGCCCTCCAGCCCCTCCCAGCCTGGCCCCCAAGCTCCTCCCAGCTTGGCCCCCAAGCTCCTCCCAGCCTGCCCTCCAGCTCCTCCCAGCCTGGCCCCCAAGCTCCTCCCAGCCTGGCCCCCAAGCTCCTCCCAGCCTGCCACCCAGCTCCTCCCAGCCTGGCCCCAAGCTCCTCCCAGTTCCTCCCAGCCTGGCCCTCCATCACCTCCCAGCCTGGCCCTCCAGCTCCTCCCAGCCTGGCCCCCAAGCTCCTCCCAGCCTGGCCCTCCAGCTCCTCTCAGCCTGGCCCTCCAGCTCCTCCCAGCCTGGCCCCCAAGTTCCTCCCAGCCTGGCCCCCAAGCTCCTCCCAGCCTGGCCCCCAAGCTCCTCCCAGCCTGCCCTCCAGCTCCTCCCAGCCTGGACCCAAGCTCCTCCCAGCCTGGCCCCCCAAGCTCCTCACAGTGTGCCCTCCAGCTCCTCCCAGCCTGGCCCTCCAGCTCCTCCCAGCCTGGCCCCCAAGCTCCTCCCAGCCTGGCCCTCCAGCTCCTCCCAGCCTGGCCCCCAAGCTCCTCCCAGCCTGGCCCTCCATCTCCTCACAGCCTGCCCCTCCATCTCCTCCCAGCCTGCCCTCCAGCTCTTCCCAGCCTGGCCCTCCAGCTCCTCACAGTGTGCCCTCCAGCTCCTCCCAGCCTGGCCCTCCAGCTCCTCCCAGCCTGACCCTCCAGCTACTCCCAGCGTGCCCTCCAGCTCCTCCCACCCTGGCCATCCAGCTCCTCCCAGCCTGGCCATCCAGCTCCTCCCAGCCTGGCCCCTCAAGCTCCTCACAGTGTGCCCCCCAGCTCCTCCCAGCCTGGCCCCTTAGCTCCTCCCAGCCTGGCCCTCCAGCTCCTCACAGCCTGGCCCCCAAGCTCCTCCCAGCCTGGACCTCCTGCTCCTCCCAGCCTGGCCCTCCAGCTCCTCCCAGCCTGGCCATCCAGCTCCTCCCAGCCTGGCCCCCAAGCTCCTCCCAGCCTGGCCCCCAAGCTCCTCCCAGCCTGCCCTCCAGCTCCTCCCAGCCTGGCCCCCAAGCTCCTCCCAGCCTGGCCCCAAGCTCCTCCCAGCCTGGCCCTCAAGCTCCTCCCAGCCTGGCCCTCCAGCTCCTCCCAGCATGGCCCCCAAGCTCCTCCCAGCCTGGCCCTCATGCTCCTCCCAGCCTGGCCCTCAAGCTCCTCCCAGCCTGGCCCCCAAGCTCCTCCCAGCCTGCCCTCCAGCTCCTCCCAGCCTGGCCCCCAGCTCCTCCCAGCCTGGCCCCCAAGCTCCTCCCAGCCTGGCCCTCCAGCTCCTCCCAGCCTGGCCCCCAAGCTCCTCCCAGCCTGGCCCTCAAGCTCCTCCCAGCCTGGCCCTCAAGCTCCTCCCAGACTGTCCCCCAAGCTCCTCCCAGCCTGGCCCTCCAGCTCCTCCCAGCCTGGCCCCCAAGCTCCTCCCAGCCTGCCCTCCAGCTCCTCCCAGCCTGGCCCCCAAGCTCCTCCCAGCCTGGCCCTCCAGCTTCTCCCAGCCTGGCCCTCCAGCTCCTCCCAGCCTGGCCCCCAAGCTCCTCCCAGCCGGTCCTCCAGCTCCTCCCAGCCTGGCCCCCAAGCTCCTCCCAGCTTGCCCTTCAGCTCCTCCCAGCATGCCCTCCAGCTTCAGGGCGCCATCTTGGCTTGGTTGTCTGAGGGAGGGGACACCAAAGGGAAGCTCTGTTCACCTTTGTTCTCTAAGATAATTACACAGCAGAGGAGAGTGGCCTGTTCTCACAGGTTTTATTTATATTATTTATGTAAAAAAAAAATTAGGGCTTAAGGGGATCTGTTTGAATGAAGTTTGTCCTGAACTCTTGTGGGATCTACTGCGGGTGTAAATGATGGCCGAAGTGGTACTGAGCAATCACTGTGTGGCCCTGGCCCCATGAGCCTTCAATGACCCTACCCTTCAGGTCCCTTGGACGTATGGACATACATACAAGCATCGTTCCCTCAGAGCTCCGTTTTGGCTTGGGTGCGCCTCGCCCTCCTGACTCACCTGATCTATTTAATGTCTTCTCCTAGGGGCCATTCCTGGGCATCACGGTTAATGGAGGCTTTATGTGGCTGCCTGCGCCAACGACCTCGCGCCACTAAAGAACCCTCCCAGCAGACCCAGAAGCAAGAAGGCATCCTGGTTCACCGACGACCTCAAGGACTCCAAGAAGATCTGCCGCACCCTCGAGAAAGCCTGGCTCCTCGACCGGACCACCGACAACATTACCGCCCTCAAACACGCTACCCACAAGCACCACCAGCTCATCCGCACCACCAAGAAGAAATCCCTGAAGGAACGACTGGACAACAACGCCCACGACAGCAAAGAGCTCTTCACTATCGTCAAGGAGTTCTCCAACCCCAGCACCGGCACCAACGACATCACTCCGTCACAAGACCTCTGCAACTCCCTCGCCTCGTTCTTCCACCGCAAGATCGCCGACATCCACAACAGCTTCGGCGCCCCACCCACGCACCCAACCGTCGAACCAACGCCCCCCACCGCCACCCTTTGCACCTGGACCACGGTGACCACCGAAGACACAGCCCGCACGATGAACACCATCCACTCCGGATCACCGACCGACCCCTGCCCACACCACGTCTTCAACAAGGCCGACTCCACCATCGCACCCCAACTCCGGAACATCATCAACGCCTCCTTCAACACCGCCACCTTCCCGGAGAGCTGGAAGCACGCCGAGATCAGCGCCCTCCTGAAGAAACCTACAGCGGACCCCACCGATCTCAAAAACTTCCGCCCCATCTCGCTCCTCCTTTTTCCTGCTAAAGTCATCGAGAAGATCGTCAACAGACAGCTGACCGCCTTCCTCGAGACGAACGGATCCCTCGACCCCTCGCAGTCCGGCTTTAGAGCCAACCACAGCACCGAGACCCCCCCTCATCGCAGCCACCGACGACATCCGGACCCTGCTCGACAAGGGGGAAACAGTGGCCCTCATCCTCCTGGACCTCTCCACCGCACCCTAGTCCAGCGCCTCAGCAACATCGGTATCCAAGAGAAGGCACTGGAGTGGATCATCTCGTTCCTCGCCGGAAGAACACAAAGAGTCCGCCTCCCCCTGTTTCGCTCCGAGGCCACCGAAGTCATCTGCGGCGTCCCGCAAGGATCGTCACTCAGCCCCACCCTCTTCAACATCTACATGAAACCTCTCGCAGCCATCGCACGCCAGCACAACCTCAACATCATCTCTTACGCCGACGACACCCAGCTGATCCTCTCCCTCACCAGAGACCTGACACCGCCAGAACCTGCCTACACGAAGGGATGAAAGACGTCGCCGAGTGGATGAAGGACAGCCGCCTGAAACTGAACTCGGACAAGACGGAAGTCCTCATCCTGGGATCTTCGCCCTCCGCCTGGGACGACTCCTAGTGGCCCCCAGCCCTGGGCACCGCACCCAAGCCAACCGACCACGCACGCAACCTGGGCTTCATCCTGGACCCCTCCCTCTCGATGACCAGACAAGTCAACGCCGTCTCCTCATCGTGCTTCAACACCCTGCGTATGCTTCGCAAGATCTTCCGCTGGATCCCGACCGAGACCAGGAAGACTGTCACCCAGGCGCTCGTCACCAGCCGACTGGACTACGGAAATGCCCTCTACGCCGGAACCACAGCCAAGCTACAGAAAAGACTCCAGCGCATCCAGAACGCCTCCGCCCGACTCATCCTGGATGTCCCCCGACGCAGCCACATCTCCAGCCACCTGAGGAACCTGCACTGGCTCCCCGTCGACAAGAGGATCACGTTCCGGCTCCTCACCCACGCACACAAGTCTCTCCACGACCTGGGCCCCAAGTACCTCAACGACCGCCTGACCTTCTACATGCCCACCCGCCAGCTACGGTCCACCAGCCTCGCCCTCACAGCCGTACCACGCATACGAAGAGCCACCGCCGGAGGAAGATCCTTCTCCTACCTGGCTGCCAAGACTTGGAACTCCCTCCCCATCCACCTTCGGCTGACCCAGGACCATCTCGCCTTCAGGAAACAACTCAAGACCTGGCTGTTCGAGCAGTAGCATACCCCTCCCCCCAAGCGCCTTGAGACCCTCCCGGGTGAGTAGTGCGCTATACAAATGGCATGATTGATTGATTGATTGATTAAGTGTAGGGCGCTTGTACTATCAATTCGAGGTCCTGCCATTCGGGCTGAAGTCAGACTCCTGGGTGCTGATATTGGCAATGGCGACTCATACGAAGGGGCACTTTCCAGTACCTGTGCTCAGAGGAACGCCTGGTGAAAGCCAGCTCAGAATCAAAGCTTAAGGAGACCCTCTGTGCACTGTCGCCTATTAAGGGATCAGAGTACGTGGGTCAGTAGTTCCAGATAAAAACTTCAGCCTGTTTAGGTCATTCAGTTTGGGGAGCAGCTCTGTAGACACGTCTTACAAAGTGGTTTCCTTTTGGGACTGATATGATCAACACAATTGAAGATTCAGCTCATGAAGAACAACTCAGGAACAACAGTCGGACAAGTCTCCTTTCTCCTAGGTTGCAAAACCTCGTGTATTTTCATTGTTCTGTATTCCAGAGTGAACGTGAGACACTTTTAGGAATGGCTCGAAGCCCAGTGGTTTCAGACAAAAACTGTGAAAAACAAATGTAAGAGTTTTTCACTACCAGGACATGTAAAACGTAGAAATACGCTGCACCCTGTCCTTGGGGTCGTCCAGGGCCTGCCTTAGGGGTGACGTAGTGTATTAAAAAGGAAGGTTTGAGCCGTGCAAGAGGGTTAACTCACCAGGTCGACGTGGCAGTTTAAAACTGCACACAGGCTCTGCAGTGGCAGATCTGAGCCATGTTTGAAGGGCTACTGTAGTCCCCATTCCAGGAATGCCACAGCCAAAGGGCAGAAGAAGTCCTACCCCATGGCCTGCGTCACCCAACACAACTGACTGGTGTCCTGCCCTGGGGAAACCAGCCTTTCCACAACCATGGTCTGGCTAGCCCCGGTGTCCCTCAGAGCAGTGACTGGGACCCCATTCACTTTCACCTGGTGGAAGTGACGACTCCCACCCTCAGAGATCAACAACTCACCCTCTGAGTCCTCTGGAGACTACTTACCCCTAAGGCCACATTGGCTACCCCTGTAGAGATACCACCAGTGAGAGGTTTCTTAAGACAGACAGAGTCCCCCTGCCTGTGTCCTAGCTGGGAACAATCAAAGCAGGGGGCTTGAAAACAGGGCACTCTGGGCCACCACCCACCAGCACCACCTCCGTTTCTCTCAGAAAGGGGATGGAAACCCTTTCCTTCCTCCTCATTCTGGGACCCTTTTTTTGTCTCCCTTGACCCCCCCCCCTCACTTTGCTGGGGGTAGCCTGAACCACCCTTCTTGGATTCACTTCCAGGTACCTTTCTTTGGTCCCTGGTGCTGACCCAGAGGTCCACCTCCTTATCAAGCTCCCTTGGGTCATTGTTCCTTCCATCAACCAGGTCTTGGTGCAGATCTGGAAAACAAAGACTGAACATGTGTTCTTTTGGAATCAAGTGATACAGCTCCTAATAATCCTTGATGTCACTGCCGTTCACCCAACCATCCAGTGCCTTGCAGAAGAAATCTACACAATCCACCCAGGTCTGTTGGGCTAGCTTCTGAGTGTCCCTGAACTTCTATCCGTACTTCTCTGGGTTCAAACCAAATGTTCTGATTAGAAATTCCTTCATGAGGGATCTCTCATCCTGTCACTCCCTTCTATGGCCAGTAGGGTGTCCCTCTCCTCACTAGGGCTATGTCTCCACAGACTAGCCCCCAAGCTGCCTCAGGGATCTTGTGGATCTGTAGGGCATTTTCTTTTTGTGTCATCTCCCACCACAAAGTCAGTCACCATTCCTTGGGTATGTGGGCCCTCCTCTCAGAAGGCAATGAAGAAACACTGCCACCATCACTGCAGGACTCAGCTTGCCTGGCTTTAATGTCCATCTCCTTCAAGCTCAGTTCATGACCCAACTTGAGTTTCCTCCTCCATGGCCTATCTCATTTTCTTCCTCCCCGTCCTTCAAGGCCAGCAATTCTCCACTAAGGTTCTCTCAGCCTTCTTTTTCTTCAATGTTAGTTTGGCTAGTTCAAGCTTCAACTTTCTCTCCTTCCTCATGACCTCCAGCTGCTGTGAGGACAGGCCTCTGGATGACAGATTTCTCCCTGCCCTGGACGGAACCACTACTCCAGGCAGGACACTGCCCCCTTGTCCCACCGGCAGCCCCGGATTCTCCAGTGAGTTCTGGCCCAGCTCCACATCCTCATCCAATATCTCCTCCTCTGGTGTTACAGATGCTGCATCACAAGTTCCTATCCAGACCCTCAGTGCTTTTTGCAGCTCCACCTTCCTGGTGAAGCCTTTAGTAAGAAAAAAGCTCAAACACCTGGCAGAAATCCTTGAGCTGGGCCACATTGGAACTCTTAAGTTTGACCAGCTCAAAATCCGTTTTTGCAGGAGCAGGTGCAGATGTTGAACCTCCAGTCAGATACATGATTTTAGGAAAAATAAAAAATGCCACTCGGGAAGAATAGGAAAACAAATGCCAATCAAGATAAATTGACTCACATTGGTCGTAGGCATGGATTAGTAGCGTACACTAAATTACTGTAAGGTACTGCAGAAACACAAGTCCTATCCTCACTGCTGATCACCAATGTTAGAAATTGGGTCTCTATTTGCAGAGTTATGCACCCTGTCCAAGTGGGGAGTACAATCCTAGTCAGGGTAAGTCAGATAAATACCGTAAACTAACCTACGCTCACTCTGGTAGCTTGGCACAGAGCAGTCTGCCTTAACTTAAGAGGCAATGTATAAAGTATTTGTGCAACACTTGAAGCATTAAAACAGTGAAAAGACTGCACAAAATAATCCACACCAGGTCAGACAAACAGAGCTTAATTTAATGAACCAAACAAGACCAACGCGACACAAATCCAATAAGTAGAACCAGAGTTATGAATTTTTAAAGAATATCTGCATATATAGTGCTTAAAAGCATAAAGCGCCAACCGGGGCTAGCTGGTCGGAATTGACCGGGTCAAATCCAAAAGTTAAGGCCGAAAGCGATTGAGCACGGGTCGGATACCTTGTCTTACTGAAAAAAGTATCAATAGAACAAAAAAGAACACCCTGCCTAGGGATATAGTGGCCCTTATTAGAGGGTCCAACTGATATATGAACTGGGGTGATTAGACCAGAAGCCGACACTGTACACAACAAACAACAAGGTCAATTTAAGCAGGCTCCACCAAAGATATATTGAGAAAATATATGTTTTAATTTTTCTTATAATTCAGGTAACACAACATTTTTTTTGGGGATAGGAAATAAATTATACTTTGGTTTCACATGATATGTTTTAGGGCATAAAAAGAACAGATCCTGATCTGATAACAAAGAAGCAAATAGGAAAATAATACCACTACATTAAGACCTACCCAGTAACAACCACACTGCAAACACACTTACACATTCACTCATATATTCTCTTACTCTATCTCATTCTATCATTCAACTTTCAATCTTTCATCCGTTCTTCTAATCCTGGCGTATGTAACACATCAAAATTCAATATGTTCCATAAATCGGGATGTTATTCCAGGCAGATGACTGTTACAACGGTTCCTGGAGTTCTTAGGACAAAGAACCGTGTTCCTGGGGACATGAGCCGACGCGCGTTTCGGTGACAAGCCAATAAGGCCACACCTTCGTCAGGGCTAGGGGGAGTGTACTGGGAGGGACACAAGCATAAAATCTGTATATTTATATATATAGCAGGAGACCACAAGAATATAATAGGAACTACTGCACAGAGGGATAGGTGTATATCTTTTATACTTCACAGGTCTCCAGGGGTATTGGACCTGTGAATTCTTGAGGCAATGCGTCCAAACGTTGGATGAGCGGAGACTGGACTTTGTGGACCCGAATGATAGAGTTTTTCAATCGTTCTCCGGCGACACCGGTGTGCACTGCGATACCCCGTTTCCTGTCGGATAGGATGCCCTTCACTCCGGATCCTACTGGCTTTCTTAAGTGGATAAGTGTTTCTAAGGTGGGGTTCCTTCTCAACTCTGCCCACTGCTCCGGGGGGTGACGGGGTGGGAAGATTCCTTAAAAACGATACTCGTTTCTTTAGATGGGGGTCCGCCGACAGCACCGGTCGGCCCACTGCTACGTGAAATGGCAGAGCAGGAGGATTCCTCCAAAACGGTGCTCGTTTCTTTATATGGGGTTCCGCCGACTGGATCGATCGGCCTATCCTGGGAGACGGGAAAACCAGTAGGCTCATGTCCCCAGGAACACGGTTCTTTGTCCTAAGAACTCCAGGAACCGTTGTAACAGTCATCTGCCTGGAATAACATCCCGATTTATGGAACATATTGAATTTTGATGTGTTACATACGCCAGGATTAGAAGAACGGATGAAAGATTGAAAGTTGAATGATAGAATGAGATAGAGTAAGAGAATATATGAGTGAATGTGTAAGTGTGTTTGCAGTGTGGTTGTTACTGGGTAGGTCTTAATGTAGTGGTATTATTTTCCTATTTGCTTCTTTGTTATCAGATCAGGATCTGTTCTTTTTATGCCCTAAAACATATCATGTGAAACCAAAGTATAATTTATTTCCTATCCCCAAAAAAAATGTTGTGTTACCTGAATTATAAGAAAAATAAAAACATATATTTTCTCAATATATCTTTGGTGGAGCCTGCTTAAATTGACCTTGTTGTTTGTTGTGTACAGTGTCGGCTTCTGGTCTAATCACCCCAGTTCATATATCAGTTGGACCCTCTAATAAGGGCCACTATATCCCTAGGCAGGGTGTTCTTTTTTGTTCTATTGATGGTTTTTCCCCCCTATGGCCTGCCTATATCCATAAGGAACCCACGGGGAACCCCCTTCTTTTGTTTACTTACTGAAAAAAGTGTCTTGTTGCGCCATTGACGGTACCTGATGCATGGAGCAGAGGAGGCAATGCGTCGGTGTTGATCCCTCTGGATGTAAGCAATGCGTCGGTTCCAAGCAGCGTAATTCGTGATGTGTCAGCTTCTTCCAAGGTAGGTGATGCATCGACATAGAACCGGTGCAGCTGTCAATTTGATGTCCTCGATGGCAGCGGCAATGCATTCGGGTTGAGGAGAGATGCAATGCTTGGAGTTTGATGAAAATATCAGGAAAACTCACTTCCAGTGGTCAAGGACTGACTAGGCACTACTTGGCAAGGCAGAAGTCACAGTTGACAGAGTCTGCTGTAGATGGAAGTCTTTGATGCCCCTGAGACTTCATAACAGGAGGCAAGCCAGCAAACCTTTGGAGTGACTTTAGTTGTGGGGTGCAGAGATTCAGGTCCAGTCCTTTTCACTCCCAGGCAAGGAGGGCAGATGGCAGCTGGGCAGGTACAGGAAAGCAGGAGTCCAGCAGAGTGACAGTCCTTTCAGCAGCACAGCAGTTCTTCTTCCTGGCAGAGTATCTTCGGGTCCAGATGTGTACTGGGTTTGTGGTGTCAGAGGTCCAGGACTTATACTCAGTTGTGCCTTTGAAGTGGGGGAGACTACAAAGAGAGGCCTTTGAAGTGCACAAAGTCCCTGCCCTGACTCCGGACTCACTTCAGGGGAGGTATGCAGCCCTTTGTCTGGGGACAGGCACAGTCTATTCAGGTGTAAGTGAGACAATGCTTAGCTCCGCCCCTCCATCGATTCAGTTAATGACCATTAAAGCCCATCAAGTCACAACTAAGTTCCCATTGTCACCCACCACAGATGTCTATTGGAGACAGGTAGAAGACACAGAATGGTAAAAGTAAGGAAATGGCAACTTTCTAGATTGTGAGTCTAGAGATACCAAACTTGAAAAGTCTATCTTTTCCCAATCAGAAATTACACTTATAAAGTGTAGAAAGGTAACCCCAATGTTAACCTATGGGAGAAATAGGCCCTGCAGTAGTGAACAGCGAATGTGGATGTTTCCTTTTATTTAATAAGTTTTCATATGTAGATAAAACACAGGCTTATAGATATTCTACTGTTGATGGATTTGTGGAGATTATCTATGACTAAGAACTAAAATTTCAGTGACAAGTAAGTAACCTTTCCTTTCACTTTTCATACATTTGTTCAGAATCTTGTACTTGAATGCTTTTTAAAGTAAGGCAACATCTTAACAAAACAGTGTGCATCAATTTCATAAATAAAAACAGATATTTCAATATGGTTTGTGTTTATTCTGTCTTTAATCATACTTAAAATTTGCATATAATGTGTCATTCTCATATATCTAACATTTAACAATGCCATTTGTTTATTCTTGTTTTAATTCAACAGATGAGCCAGAAATGAGGAAAAAAAGAAAATCTGAAACTTTTAAATCAAATCCTGCAACAGCATCAGAAGAAATGCCAGTTGGAAACGACAAAGTAAAAATGTTTCATGTTCCGGAGACTGAAGGACTTTATCATCGCCAGTTGTGGCCAGACATTCCTCAAGAACTAGAAGCTGATGAAACTTCTCAATGCAACAGTGGTTTCAGTAAGACCGCACTTTTCCATTTGCTTCAGGAAAATCCTCAAATACAAAGATCAGAAGGATATGATGACTGTGAGACAAACACAAACCACCAACATTTCACATGTCAATCAAACATACAAGGCCAGAGCCACTACTCTTGTGTTATGTGCGATAAAAGTTTTAGTAAGAAGGACACTCTTTTTAAGCACAAGAGAATACACTTGGGCCTAAGACCGTACCAATGTAATGAATGTGAAAAGAGCTTCATTAGGAACGACAATCTTATAGTCCACATGCGAACACACACAGGCGAACGGCCATATCATTGCAACATGTGTGAAAAAAGCTTCAGCCAGAAGGGGATTCTAAGCAGACATCAAGCAACCCACGCTGGAGAGAAACCATATCAGTGTACTGAGTGTGAGAAAAGCTTCAATCGGAAGGGAAATCTTATTGCACATCAGAAAATACACATCCAAAACAGATTGCCATCTTAGATGCAAATATTCTGAGTAAAGTACTTTGTGGAAAGTTCATCTTGTTGTTTCTGTTGGCAGGTACCTTCAGCACAGATGTCACAAACCCGAGAAAGAAAGGTGTGAAGGATTCAACCAGTCAAAGCTAAATCAATATTGTCTGAAACCTTTTTCAGTAATTAATTTTGTTTCTTCTGTTGTAATCATGGAGCTTGGCCTTGAATAAGCAATTGTATACATTCTGTATGGTGGGTAACATTTAAAGGTGTTGATGATTAGGTGCAAATAATGTTTATTAATTTAATATACTTACACACTATGGCTTTCATTACCAGTTTCGCAGAATGTGGTTTGGTAGTTACCTCATCCTTTAAATACCACGAGCCTGGGCTGTGTTATTTACCAGGTGTGGTAATTAACTTATATTCCTAGCTTTCAAAACCTGAAAAGGAGGCATAACATCCACTATTGGGATTTTCGCCCATTGAATTCCCTTGTTTTTCTTATTTTTCTGGGTCTTTTCCCATTATAATTTTCTGCAGGTTTTCTGCGCTGAATCTGCCTGCGGATAATTTCAGGGTGTGATGCCCTCCCTGGAGATCGCACGCTCGACAAATCAACATAACATAATTATCACACAACTCAGAATTCTGATCCTTTCGCAAACCTGTGCTTAACCAGGTATCCGAATTTAGTTCTGAACTTGTGACAGCAGCCTTAAAGTCTTTAACTGTGTACAGAATACAACATTAAAGAGCTGCAGTTAGAAACACCTGACAAATGCATAAAGGTGAAATAAAACTAGAATCAAGCACAACACGTTAAATAAAAGGCCCAGAATGAGTACTGAATGTGCAGACATTGTGCTAGCAAGCATACACAATTAATAAATTAAGGTGACATTTTCTCAGGCATGTTTTGAAAATCACTTGGCTAGGAACAGTGCCATTGTTGGGTGATGATTTATTTTGGGTATGACTGTTCGCTCTTCGCTTTACTTTACAGATGTGACAGTGGTAAAGTAATGTCTCAGGATGGGCCTTGAAATTGCTTCTTAAACAGTAAAAGTACAAACAGTGTGCAGCCTGATATTTTGGTACATGCCTCTCCAGGGGGGTGACTATTCAACTCCTGTCTGTTCCACTGGTACTTACTTTACTTATAGTTTTGTCACTCCCCGGGTCCCAGCGCCCGAGGTCATTTATGTCTCGATAGACAAAGTTGTAGCTGTCTCATAGACATTATGTCACCAATACACACAAATGGTGAGACCCGTGACTCTTTGTTTTTTAAATGCCCTTCGCATGTTGATAGGTCCACATTTATCAGGCCTTCTGTACATCTAATTATCAGTCCTGATGTATTGATTAGGTGTCCTATACTGAGGATAGTGAACGGCAACAAGGTGATGGATCGAATGCTTGAATTAATCTCAGCCTTTGCCTGTCACTCAGGCCGTATTCCATTCCACTGTTATCATTATGGACCCAAGCTGCACCCGGCTGACGAGCCCCAGTCTGGGCAGAACTGGTCTTGCTTTGCTTGTGTTCCGGTTTAGTGAGGCTCTGAGAGCTCGGGCTGGACTGTTCCTATTGGAATAGAGCCAAGGCTGATTTGCATATGACTGTGTGCAAGCTGAGGTGGCGTGGCGTGCAAACTAACGATCGACTGGGACGTGCCCGATTAATTACCAGTGGCTGAGATTAATTGAAGCATTCCATCCATCGCTTTTGTATACTGTACGGATGGTTGGGCTGTTGCATGATTCTGCTTGTAGAGCAGGTGGGCCACCAAAGGAGAATGTCTTCTCAGTTGCTCCCCTGCACCCTCGGGCACCAACTCTCGGTGGAGCTGGTGTCCAGCAAGGGACACATGTTTGGGCTCGAGAAACCACCATGGACGGTGCACACAGGCACTCCATGAAGACTCAGCATCATGTGTGGCTTTATCCCTTGTGAAGAACCAGCCGGCCCTCATCAAGGGACAGGACGCGGTGGACTCCACTGACAACCACAACTGGCCTCAGCCACACTTTCAACTTTTGGGAATCGAATGAGAGCTCCACCGCCTTGTGCCACTCGGCCTGTACAAAGGAAGGGGCAGCCAGGACCCCACAGGCACCCACTGTCACCAGGGGAAACACGTTTGCATTGGGAAATGGGTCAAGGGTCTGCGGTGTCACCCAACTTGTAGCGAGGGAGTAAAGAACCTACAGCCATCTCACATCGCCCCCAGGCCACACTTTTACATTTTCACATGTTTGAGAGCTCTGCTGATTTTCTCTCGTGACTCTACCCATGAAGGCAAAGTTGGGAGCCCACGGACAGCCCTTTGCCAACCAGAGCCGCCATTTTGCTTTGAGTGGTTGGGTGAGAGCGCTGTCTCTCTGACTGCGCACAATGCTAAAGCATCCTGTAGTGTTGAACCCGAGGAGTCCTGCAAATCCCAGAAAAGGTTCCTTGGCCCCTCCAGAGATGTACATTTGTATGAGTCGGAGGAGGCATTTTATCACATGCGTGGCTTTTGTGGACTGATTTCCACTTGAAACACATTTTATCTGCCTGGTTCTTTCTTTTGAAGCTGTATAGTCTGTTGATTCCCATGGATATCTGCACACGGTGGTTTTCTTTAAGCAGAGCTGCTGTCGGATGTGCCTTTAAGACATCTTCTGTGGAGGCCTGACCACAGTGATGAAGGCATAACAATACCCACAGTTTTTAGGGCGGGCCAGTTGACACATGTATTCATGGCTGTCCCGGGAAGGAAACGTCACAAATGTACCTTATGCCCTGGGATAAAACTCTATGCATGTGAGAAACTTTTTTTTTTAACTTTCCAGAAGAATACCACAACTTTGAGAGTTGGTCTTTGGAAAACAAAATGAAAAATGTAAACAAAAACACTCTTAGGTCTTTTATGCTGCCATGACATGGCAGAATAGCTGGCGTTTTTCGCTGGAGCATGCGTGCCATGGATAAACAAACACCAAACCAGCAGGTTATGCTACATCTGATGGGCGCCACAGCTGTGACAGCCAAGCCAATCACCAAACTTCAAATGAGCATCTTTTTTTTTTTTTAACCAAAAAACATTTGAAAGTACTGTTGCTTAGATGACAACTTGCTCCATGTCTTGAGAGTGATTTCAGGCTGTACCTAATTTTCATCAAACAGAATTCAGCATACGGCTGATTGCAGGTTTTTTGTTATGTAATAAGTATCACTGCAGGTTCCTGCCTGATTTGTGTTGTTGGCAGGAAAGCGAATTCTGGCATAAATCCACTGTCTTTTGCCAGAAGACAGCACTGCATAAAAAAATTCAATCAGATGCTGTTTTTAATTTTTGTGTAAAGCAGGAGTTGCAGGGACTGTTACTTTATATTTCAGATTATGTATGTAAATTATAGATTTTACCCAAGGAAATCTGGACCCTCGAACGTTCAAGACCCGATTCAAGGCCTCGGCTCATAATCCGACTGGTTCGATTCAGCCGCATTGACTGCTTTTCGCAAAGGGTTGAAGGAGAAACTAAAAGAGATCAACATCCTACCCACTTTGATGTGTTCAATTTTTTGTATTGTATCTTATAATTGAATGTATATTTAACCTTGATTATTGTTTTGTATTATCTTTTTGCCCTACATTTTGTTATATGTTGTGATTACTTTGTTTGATAATTAAATTGTTTTTTTTACCTGTTTTCTTTTTTAAAAATATACACTATTTTAAATAATAATAAATGAACAATGCTTTTTTATACATGTTGTCGTTAATAATTTAGTACACTGTAGATTCTGTTACTATCCTTATTGCTGTTGTATCTGCCATTCTGCAGAGTAAGAGTTGCCTAGGAATTTTTTAATATTTGAAATAAGGAGAAACTAAAAGACCATCTTGAAAGAATCTCCAGAAGTGACTCTCTTCATGAATTGATAAAATCTATACAGATAGAAAGAAGAATACAATAAAGAAGGCAACAAAATAAGGAATTATCGAGTTCCCGGCTTCCTCTCAGACCTTTTCCTAAAATACCACCTTCAATATCAGAGAAGGAAGATGAACCTACGTCAGTAACTCAATTGAGGTCGACTATCTGAAAGAGACAGAAGAAGGAATCCCTCATGAACCACCCAATTATTGTCTCTTCTGGTCTCCTCCTTCTCTTGGCTACAAGGAACCTTCATTAACCCCTTCCACGCTGATGACGAGCTGGGCTCGTCATGGCGTAGCCTCCTAGCACGCTGATGACGAGCCCAGCTCGTCACGTAACATGCGCTTTTAAAAATCTCAGCGTACGAGCGGAATTCCGCCCGCACGCATGCGGTTAAAGGACGCGCCATGTTTGTGTCTCAGTGGGCACGGGACCATCAGACACTTATACAGACTTTCAACAAGCTTATCACCGTTATGTTCCTCTCATGAAGAAAAATAAAACAAATACAACGTAATATTCCCAAGGGAAGTATTACGTTTATTGCGTCGTTTACTGGTTAAACCAGAGAAATGTGGTTTTCATCAAACCTCAATTGATTATTTGACTTATGCCTTTTCCGCTAGAGGAACAGCGAAGGGCAGTCTGAAAGTTAGAGCCGCGTTAGAATGGCCTAAAACTGTTAGGGAACCGCAAAGCTCCTTGGGCTTAAGGGCTTAGCTAATTACTGTCGCAAACTCATACATAATTGGCCTGGTTACTCCTGTAACAGATTTACTGAAAAAAGTTTACATTTTTCCATCAACCATAAACACTCCTGATTCCTTTTCATAGTTCAAGAAAGAATTCACAAGAGCACCTCGGGGCATATTACCAACAAATAATGATATTTATCGCTAAGTAGGGTTAGCGGCAATATTTTTATCGCCGCGCATCACCAGTTTTTATCGCTGAGATAACTTGCTATTAGCAAGGTTTATCTCAAAAGCGATAAAAATCAGGCGAAATGCGTGAATATCGCTGAGAATACAGCGATATTCATGCATTAGCAACAAAATGCTCTTAGCCATATTATCCACCTCTCATTGGATAACATGGCTAAGAACTGGTCTGAGCAGGCGTTGGTTTTTGGCGATAGCGGGAATATTTCCATCGCTACGCCTGCCTTGATAATAGGCGATAGCGACGTTAGCGACTGCTTTCAGTCGCTAACTGGTTGGGTACGCCCACTTTGCATATCATTAGCGATAAATATCGCTGACATGCAAAGCGGGCCCCAAACCGCTCGCTATCGCCTAAAAGCTGTCGCTAACATCAGTTAGCGACAGCTTGCTAATAGAGCAATAGAATTATCGCCGCTTAGCGCCCGAAAACGGCCCCTAAACCGGCGATAATTGCCTATCGCCACCCTTGGTAACATGCCCCCTGGTCTTCAACACACAGGCAGCACTGAACCGATGCTTCTGGCTCATGCTCTAGGAGCCAAGGGGCGACCATATTCATCAGGTGAAGGACATCCTATGATTTATAATTCAATTAAATTAACACCATTTGAACAAAACTACTCTTAATAAGAAAGGAGCCTGAAGGATGTCCTCATCGAAGGGACACGTGTTATCAAGAGCTCATCATTGTGGATCATTCAAACAAATCATTAAATTTACAAGTTCTGCAACAGCCGGAGGGTCTGACTTTCTAAATATGTTTGTTCCTGTCAATCATAATATCATTGCAGACTGCCTTTCATGTCATTTGCAGACAGAGAGCTGCCACCAATGAACGAACTGTTTCTTTTTACAAAGGCATTTTTCTTGCAAACGTGACCTCTTTCTTTCTAGATGACCAAACATTCTAGAACCTACGGTTGGTTTAAGCCTGACGACAATTCTCAAACTCAAATTGTTGATGGGCTGTAATTCTATGAAAATAAATTATTTGTTCCTTCCAAGAATCTTTGAATGTGTGTACTGAAATGGCATCACGGTTCGCCTACTTATGATACCATCTAGGCCCTGGGACTTTTTGTCAACCAATTTTATAGTTGGTGTTTCCCCTTCAGATGGTTGTACTACAATCATGGTGACCATCAACTCTTAAACCAAGATGACACATTTTTCTGCAATGCCTAAAAATCCAACTGCTGCTGAAATGGCTCTGATTTTTTACTGACATTTTTCTTCTTCATGGTCTTCCAAGTAAGAACATTTCAGCTTGTGGTTTGAAATGTATTTAAAGTTGTGGAGTTTTTGTGCGAAAGACTATGCACAAGGAAGTGGCGGAGTTGGGCATTAGCCGTCAAGGCTTAACGCCTCACTCTGCCACTTCAGAAACACAAGGCTGCCCCATATTTACAAGGATATGGTGCAGCCCTGCATTTTCGGCCTGCTTTGGCACTACACTTAGTAGTGTAGTGCCAACACCGACACCCTTGCACCATAGTGCAAGGGTGTCTGCATGCAGGGAAAGATTGTTTATGTATAGAAAGATCCCCCTTCCTACACATAAACAATCTTTAAATGCTGTTTTGTAACTTCTATGCATGCTGCTTAATGCTGCACACATGGAAGGGCAGTAACAAAAAGGCTTTTTTTTTAAAGATTGTTTATGTACAGGAAGGGGGACCTTTTGCTTTTTCCATGTGTGCTGCCCAGGAGAAATAATGCATTCCTCATCGTTTCGCCAAATTAAGACCAGGGGCCCGATGTACGACCCATTTTTGCATGCGCAAACGGTTTTGCGAACCCGTTTGTGCATGCAAAATCCTATAGTCCATGTACATAGCCTATTTAGCGACTCTCACTTTTTTTGCAACTTGCTAAATAGGTTTTGCGACTCGTGATTTTGAAGGGGCGTTCCCTTCCAAATAGCGAGTCTCAAAACCATGTACAAATGTTTTGCGACCGCAATTGCGGTAGCAAAACACTCGCAATTACCACCTACTTCAAGTAGATGGTAATGTATTCGCAAATCGGAAGGAGGGGACCCCTTCCCCATTGCAAATCCATTCAAAATAATTTTTTATGGGAAACGGGCTGCATTTAAAGTAAAACTGCTTTATTTAACAGCAGTTTTATCCCAGACATGGTGGCCTGCTGAGCCCAGCAGGCCACCATCCCTGGGAGGGCTGGCATTCCCAATGGGCTCGCAAATTGAGAGAGGCTCATTAATATTAATGAGCCTTGCAATTTGCAACCCCATTGGGAACCGCAAACAGTGTTAAACACACTGTTGTACATTTAATTTAGCGCCTCGCTATTTGCGACTGGCAATGTGTCGCAAATTGCGAGGCACTAAATGAAATGGTCATAGATCTGGCCCCAGGTTTCCCCTGGTCTTAATTTTGCCGCTACCTCCTATTTACACTGCCCTTGTGAATAGGGGCAGCTTCAAAATCAATGGGTGTCGCGTTGGATCGCCCACCGCAACACCCACTGCCCACCCCTTTCACACCAAGCATTGCGTGGAAGGGGTCTTATGTACAAGGCAGCCTTAAGCCACGTTAAGAGGCTTAATGCTGCCTCGTAAACAAGGCACAGCCCCATCGCTACCACGTCATAAAAAGTGACGTTGTGGTGGCGATAGGGACTTGTACATATGCTCTCAAGGTATTTAAAGAGCAAAGACCCTAGGTTTTCATCTGCACAACTGGAGACTGGACAAATTGAAAGACTGAATAAATGTTTGGGAGAATACCTCTGTTTTACTACTGCTACGCAAGATAACCAATGAGACTGATTCCTTTAGCTAAATGTGGCTAAAATAATTACAGAAACTCCACTAATGGGTTTAGCCAACGTTTTGCAACTTATGGATCTTTTCTTCGAAACATACCTGCCCTCAGGATGTCTCCCTCCTATCTGGAGTTTCGTAAGCAATTGAAGACCTTCTTGTTCTCCAGATCCGTCGCAGCTTAATCCGCTTCCCACTGATCCTCGGCTATCTAGCGCCATGAAACCGTTTTCGGTATAAGAGCGCTCTATAAATATTTTAAAATTCAAATTCAAATTCAAATACAGATATTCATGATCAGGAAGATTCTGTCTCAGCTGCCAAGAATTTACTTCACCTCATTGAACAAATAAAAATAAGACAAGATGACGGGCACAGAATACTAGGTCCCTTTTTAAAAAATAGTAGACATGATGTGGTCACATTTAATTAAGTTACTAACCTCTATCCACCATCTAAAACTGACTACAAAATATTAAAGTTCCTCGCCGAGCCCGGGGCCAAAAACCCAGGTGAATCCCCTTGCAAAACCCGGCTGTTTTGCGATAGGTAATTTCGATGTCTCCTCAATATGTTTTGGGTCCTTGTCTGCTGCGGGTACTTGACCCACCCACGCGAGGGGGGCACCATTTTTATTGGGAGACCTGGGGGAACGCTGGGTGGTAGGAAATTTGTGGATCCATGCAGATTCCAGAACTTTCAATCACAGAAATGTTAGGAAAATATGTTGTTGTTTTTTTCAAAGTTTGAGGTTTGCAAGGGATTCTGGGAAACAGAACCTGGTGAGAGTCACACAAGTCACCCCTTCTTGGATTCCCCTTGGTGTCTAGTTTTAAAAAATGTACAGGTTTGCTAGGTTTCCCTTTGTGCCAGCTGTGCTAGGGCCCAAAGTCCACAGGTAGGCCCATTCCTAAAGACAAGTCTGTGCGTAGTGGGCTTTCTGCTGCCATGGAGGATGAATTGGGGGAAGGGGTGTTTGCCCCAATATGCCCCCAAGGGGGGCAAAAAGGGAGTGGCTATTCTTTTTGGGGGGGGCATTGGTATGCCCATTCTGGGCAACCCCCACACATAAAGTGGGCTTCTGCCCCCTCCACCGGGGGCAGATCAGGGGCTGCTGGGGGGGTAGAAAGGCTGTGGTATTTTTGGGGGAGGTGTGGGCATTGGCATGCCCATTCCGGACTGACCTCACTCCTGAATTAAATAAATATATATATTTCCTGAGGCCTAGTGGGCTCTCTGGCCCCCAGGGGGCAGATAAGGGGCGATTGCCCCAATATGACTCCAGGGAGGGGCAGAAAGACTGTGGTAATTGTTTTTGGGGTGGGGGCATTATGATACCCATTCTGGGCAGCCCCCACCCCCCCATCATAAAAAGAATCCCTGGTGCCTAGTGGACTTTCTGCCCCCACCACCCCCGGGGACATATCAGGGGCTACTTCCCCTGGGCGGAGCAGAAAGACTTGCATTTTTTTGGGGGTGGGGGCATTTTCATGCCCATTATGGGCATCCTCCACCCCAACATCAATATAAAAAATCCCTGGTTTCTAGTGGGCTTTCTGCCCCAAGACTGACATTTATCTGGTGGCATGGGAGCATTGCCGTGCCCTTATTGGGCAGCCCCTACCCCTTCATCAATTTTTTTAAAATCCCTGGTTTCTAGTGGGCTTTCTGCCCCTTGGGTGGGGGAGGGGTCAGAAAGACTAATGTCCAAACAAATATGGGGGAGCAAAGGCCCTTGCCCATGGGACTGCTCCCCCCTCCCTGGTGCTAGTGGGTGGATCCCTGCTTGGGGACCGCCCTCCTGGGGTGATCCCCAAGCAAGGATCCACTAGGGAAAGGTACCATTGGAAAGGGGAGTTCAAACGATACATCTCCCATCCGTTTCGGTGCTCGGGACTGAGATAGTCCCACAGCACCGAAAATAAAACTTAGTTTCTGTTTCATTGGAATTACGATAACGCGCCTTGGTCGTGATCGTCATTGCAAGGAAATACAAAAATTGGCCTGGAGAGGTCGGGGAAGCTCTGCCCCACCTCCCAAGGCAAAACTAAAATGGGAAATCGCTCTGCTGTCTGCAGCAGAGGGATTTTCTGAGCATGTGCTCATGATGGAATGGTTCCGTCATGAGCACCCAAAGGGTTAATAGGATTAGAAAGTCTTGACATGCTAGTCAGAAAATGTGATATTACTCACCTTTTGATGGTGTACTAGGAAAAGGTGTGCTTGCATAATCAAAAAACACTGATACTGAATCGACCTTAAGAGCATTTCCGGTAAGCACCACCATTTATGGATAATTAGCGTTGAAGGATGTCCTGCTGTGGGACAAGGAGAGAAGAAAAGGAGTTATCGCAAAACGACCGGCCAGATAAGAGAAAGCAGAAGAAAACAAAGAGTGGAGCGGTGTCCATATAAGGAAGGAATCCAGTGCACCAGAGTGGAAAATGATGCAAGACGCAAAGCAGGAATCAGAGTCTGAAAGAGAGAAAAAATAGAAGCGTAAACCAAAACAACTGAGCATTTGTGAGGAAAGAAGTACCCAACAGCCCACATAGCCAAAGAGACCAAACCACGGAGGCGATGTGTTCTGCAACGCCATGGTCTTTAGTGTCTTGGGTATTATAATGCAACAAGCTTTTCACGGATAGGGGGCCTCCCGGCAACTTGGTTATTGCGGAAGATGAATTAGAAGCATTAAGGGAGGGCACGTTTAAGGGGAGAACCTTTCCTTATTCTCCCCACTTCACTTAGGAGAAGAGCAGCAAGAGAGCTTTGATCTGAGGACATGGAGGGGACCATGGGTAGAATTCTAATTCTAGCCAATGGCCTTTTACGAAGAGAAGCTCTGGTGACTCCCAGGGAGGTGCTTGGCCAAGACCCTGTGTAAGGAGACCCTGGCAGAGGATCCACTGGATACCCTGCTTGCTTCTTCCATTGGCCCCTATAGCCTGCGTCTGACCATCAACTGATTCTGAATCCCTCTAAAACTGAATTCCTCCTCCTCTCCTCCTCACTTTCTCCTTCCCTGGTTCAATCATGGATGGATCAGTTGAATCTACTGAACACTAAACCGATCATTGCCGACAGCGCAAAATCCCTTGGTGTCATTCTCGACAAAAAACTCAACCTAACCCCCCACATCAATTCCATTGCAAAGTCTGCTCGATACCATCTGCGCCTTCTTTGGGGGATTCGTCGCTTCTTCCCAGTGCATGACCTTAAAACCCTGGTCCAATTGCTGGTTCTCTCCAGACTGGACTGCTGCAACTCTCTTCTGACTGGCCTCCCCAAATCCCACCTGTCCCCCCTTAGATCTGTTCTCCACTCAGCGGCTCGTTTCATCTATGGGGCCAAAAGAAGTGACCACATCATAACCATTTTATCCACCCTCCGTTGGCTTCCCATTGAGGCAAGATCTATCTACAAGACTGCCTGTATTACCCACAAAGCCTTGCACTCCTCCTCTCCCCGCTACCTGGTGAATAAACTGAAACTCTCTGGAGGCTCTAGACCATCTCGTAATGCGGAAAATCTACTGCTTGAACCTCCCACTTTCAAGAAGGAAAGATTGATGGCACAATCCTTTTCAGGCAACGTAGTGAGAATCTGGAACTCCTTACCGCCTCAGCTCCGGACCACCGCCTCCTCCCAGGCCTTCAAAAGGGACCTCAAAGCTCTCCTCCTTCAAAGACACTTCCAAATGTAATCCTTGCCCTCTCTGTTATCTGAAGGAAGACCTTCCATTATAGGAAATCCTACTTTCCATGACAATGGTGGTGCTTTCCCTGTGTGCTCTGCCATTTACTGCAGTATTATCCTTGTACCTGTGTTTGGTGCTCTTGTAACATGCACCCGTCACTTTCTCTTGTAACTCACTGTTTTCTACCTCTTACATTTTGTTTGCTGTTGATACTTGCACAAGTGCCACCAGTGCCTACGTAACGTTTGTTCTTGTGTTTGAGTGTCCTCCTTATATTGCAGCATTTCACCTCTGCTGGTACTTTGTTCGCTTTTGTAACCTGCACACGTGTCACTCTTTCCTCCTGTAATGCTCCGTTTGCTCCTCTTGTACTTTGTTGGCTCACGATTGTCACTTTTGCCTCATGTCATGTAACGTTTGCTTTTGTAATTTCTTCACTTGTAATGTTCTCATGTATCAGTTCTGTTCCTATTGTGAAGCCTCTGGCGCCTTCGGGTAAAGTCCGCGCGAGATAAAAACGCATCAAATAAAATAAATGAATAAACCCTCGAGTGCGCGGACAGCCCGGGCCTCCCCTCCCCCTGACGCGCACTGAGGGCCCGAGCCCCGCGCTCGCGTGTGCGGACAGCCCCGGCCTCCCCTCCCCCTCTCCCGGGCAGCACCGGGGCCTCGCCTGGGCCGCCCCTGGGAGTGTCCCTCACTTCCGGGTGTGTACATATCGCTCCCGCGCGTGCGCAGTGAATCGCTGCACTCCAAAGCGTGTCTTTCTCCTGCGCGTGTGTAGTGGACGCGCATGCGTAAAGTTGACGCGTCCATCTGCACCACGTAGTGTCTTCTGCGCGTGCGTAGTGAGGTGTATCCACGCGCATGCGCAATGTTAACGCGTCTACCTGCGCCGTGTCGTGTCTTTTTACTGCGCATGCGTTTCGGTTGTTTCGCGCATGCGCATCACAGGGTCTAGTGTTGTCTACAATAGGAAGCTCCAGCAGGAAGCGGCCTCCTCCTCCTCCTCCATTCGTGCCCCCCCAGCCTCTTGCCCCCTCGCCCATCACTGACCCGTCCTCGCCCCACACCGAGGGCCTGTGGAAGGGAGACCCCCTGCAGCAAGATGTCAGAGGCGGAAGTGCGTCAGGTGGGTCCGCATTTCATCATTCGCCCTCATTTCATCCCTCCCTGGGGACTCTGCTGGGGCCTGCACATTCTTAGACACCTTGATGCTGAGCCCAGATCATGCCATGTTCACAGCTGCCCAGGGTTCAGATCGCCATGCGTGACACTTTCATCGTTTCAGTGTAATTATGAGTGACATACAGCGACTATGAGTGACATTCAGCAACTATGATGACATTCAACGACTATGAGTGCATTCAACCACTATGAGTGACATCCAACCACGATGAGTGCATTCAACGACTATGAGTGACATTCAACCACTATGAGTGACATCCAACCACTATGAGTGATATTCAAGGACTATGACTGACATTCAACCATTATGAGTGACATACAGCGACTATGAGTGACATTCAACGACTATGAGTGCATTCAACCACTATGAGTGACATCCAACCACTATGAGTGACATCCAACCACTATGAGTGCATTCAAAGACTATGAGTAACATTCAACCACTATGAGTGACATCCACCCACTATGAGTGATATTCAACGACTATGACTGACATTCAACCATTATGAGTGACATACAGCGACTATGAGTGACATACAGCGACTATGAGTGACATTCAACGACTATGAGTGTCATTCAACGACTATGAGTGACATTCAACCATTATGAGTGACACTGTCTCACAATCTAAAATCAAGCAATGAAAATATTAGAAATTATACTCATTTGAGCAACGAGAAACTCTAAGAAGATCTTAAAACTGCTGCAAAGCACCAGAAATGGAAAGGTGCTAACCTACTGCCTTTGTAGCCTGATCGGACTGTTGAACAGATGTGAAACCAAAAACAAACAAATCCTGCGCCCACCAGGCCTCTTGGCTCCTCACGGGCAATCAATCAAATTAATAAACATCATGCAACAAAAAAAGCAAACGTACAGCAGACATGCAGGTGACTTTGACTTTCAAGATTTGCTGAACTGAAACATGAACATGACATGCACTAGAAATAGAGGGACTCTTTTCCTGGTTATTGGTTATTTCTATTGCATTATGGAGGACGAGACCTTCTCCTTTTACCCCTACTCTCCCTTATTGATGTGATTTACATGACATGCATTAAACATGTAGTTGACATACAGTGGAGCATGAATGACAGCGAGTGAAAGAAACGCGTGAATGCCATGCATTGAAACCAGAATGTTCTGCAACTAAACCTACGAAAGATATGTGCTGAAGCGCAAATGCACCTTATATTGAAACAAGAATGCCATGCATTGAAACTTCTGAACGGTAGGCAATGAAACATGAACGGCACACCACATGGATTGAAGCATGTGAGAGACCCAGCGAGGAGCCTGAGCCAGCCTCACTGACTGGCGCTGAACTCAACTTTGTGCAGACTGCTAGTGTCTGCAATGATGCACACTACTAGAAACTGAATATCCTTGCTGTCCCAACCACTTCAGTGCACTCTGACAGGTCATACATTGTTTGTAGCACTTTATAAAATCTAGATGTAAATAAATATATAGGCACCAGTTTAGCAGCATAAGTTGTCACATGTTTGGCACAATAGGCTATGGATGGATTTGTCTGGTTGGCACAGTCCCCCAGTTGGTTTGAACAGGACTAGTAAAGTAGGCAGTAGACAGTTTCCTTTTTTTTGTCACAACATAGTTTGCACATGGGCAGCACAGTACATTGTAGATTCTTAGCTCTGTTTGGCACATACATCACTTGTAGGCCTTACAGAAATAGGAAAGGAGGATAACACAGATGCATCTCATCAGGTTGCCACGGGGAAAGCAGAGAAGAAGGTTATCATAGATGCATCTCCCACAGGCTGGCACAGAGATAGCCGTACCGGTGAACAGAGAGACAGCCCAGCACATTGGTACAGAGATAGGCAGAGAAGGTGACCAGAGTGACAACCCAGCAGGCTGGCATAGAGACCTGCACTTCTGCCCCCTTGTCCCATCTCTTCTGCAAACCTTGTCCCCTTCTATACAGCAAACTCCTCTTCTGCAATGTACTACTGCTCTGTAGCTTATTATCCAACGAAATTGCACGTACTGTTGATCTTGAACGAATGAACCAGCAATTCAGGCCTCCTAGGATCCAAACCTGTGGTTTACAGGTCTCTGTGAACACTCAACCCAGTGAGCTACCCTGAAGAAAGTTTAGCAGCTTTGCAGAGACATATGGGAATACAATGATATCCAGATACACACCAAAATTAGAATCTTCATTGCACCCCTACCTCCTCCACAAGGAGACAAAGTAACTACACACACAAGGCAATTTTTTTTTTACAGTTTCTTATAGCGCGAACTAGACCCAAAAATATCCGGTATCAGAAATATTTACATGAGCGCCAGTTTTGTCACAGATGGACACATTCATTTTTGTTAGGCACGGGGAGATTAAGTGATTCGCCCAGAATCACAGGATGTTGAACATCGCTGCCAAGACTCAAACCCCGTTCCCCTGCTTCAAGGTCGACCGCTCTAGCCAGAAGGCTACACCCTCACCCCATTGATAACTAAGTGTGAAAAAAGCAGTGGTGCATCATGTATTAAAAAGTGCAAAGCATTTGGATGTGAATTATATTTGCTCATGGTACTGGATATATGTTTGCAGCAGATTAATGACAGTATCAGTAATAAGTAATAATGTGTGCAAACAGGGTTTGCATTCTTTATCACTACTTGTGCACCAGAATTTACCACCAAGATTCATCTAGTGTAAAGTGCTTGTGCAAATGTAGGAGCGAGCACAATTTGTGTTTACTCGTAATAGATTCCAGCGGATTGAGTGACAAGAGGGGAGGAACGGAGATGGAAATGCAAACAAAAATGGGGTAAGAGGGAAGCTGAGAGATACTGAAAGTATTTAAGAAAGAAAACAAAGGCGAGGTAGAGGATCACTCCCAGATATGACAACAAATGGGATTTGTTAATCACATTTGGTTTGACAAACCTAGATCCTTTTCGATCAAGACATGTATTTTGCCAGATCTATGTTGTGTGTTTATCTTAACTCCATGACTGAATTTGCTGAGTACTTCATGTTATATTTTCTGGTCCAGGTCCAGGCTGCGTTCTATGAAGCGTCCGCCTATTTCTCGGAAGAGGAGTGGAAGCTTTTGCATGATTGGCAGAAAGGACTGTACAGGAACGTGATGAAGCAGATACACCAAGCCTTGACCTCACTGGGTATGGCCTCATCTCATCCGCCTTATCCACAAGGTTTACTATGTTTGGAATGTTTTGTTTGTTCACCCAGGATTCTCATAAGATATGAACATTGATAATAAGGTTGTTATATAGCAGCTACTGTTTTGTACGCAGACTGGCTTTTTCTATCTACAAATATTTCATTTGGAGTGTGAATTTGATGGCTATTTGGTCACTTGTTTATTACTTAATTGTTAATTAAATTACCATTTGAAGGGTCTGTTTTATTGTTAATATGTTACAAGTTCATTATTGATTCTGAACTTGAATATGTTTGGGGCTATTTACAAAGGTAACGTACAATTGTGCGTAGTTTGCATGTGCAATTTACTCTTACAGCTGCAAGATCTCCTTGCAGCTGTTGGCGTTTCCTTCGATGCGTTCGGCTAGTGCACTTTCGTGATGTCTCTCACTTGCTGGAGGTAGTGCCAGAGTGCAGCCATGTAGGTGGTTTGAAATGGAGGGGTGGTTTGTGATACATAACCCCTTCGACGCTCATGACGAGCTCAGCTCGTCATGAGTTACGCCTCTCGTACGCTCATGACGAGCTGAGCTCGTCATGAACCGCGGGTTTTCGCAAAAGTCAGCGCACAGCGGGAAAATGCGCCGCACGCGTGGGGTTAATGAATTCCCTCAAAGATAAATGGGCATATGTATCATAAAACCGTTTTGCAAGTCCTTAATAGCGATTTTTAGCAAATAGCTATTAAGGACTCGCATTGTATGTAGGATTTGCAACTATAATTGCGATTCCTACATATTCCTTAATTGCGATACGCAATTAAGGAATACCTTCCCATTAATTTCTATGGGCCTAGAGGCCGATAGGAATAAATGGGAAGACATTCGCAATTTGCGAGTACCCATTAAGTACTCGCAATTTTCAAGGTGCAAGGGTGTCAAAAGGAAACCCTGTTGCACCACTGAAATATTCATGTGTGCAGATGTGGCGCATATACATGCCCTAAGAAACATATACAGTTTAGGATGCAAACAGCTACTGTCAAGGGATTTCTGGGCTAAGACTTACCGCATTCCAGAAGTACTCTAAATCTATCAGCCTGCCGCTCCCGTACCTGCATGCCTCTCTGTATTAGTCTAAGGTAGATAGGTCACTTTTCATACACCATATGGCTTATCTGATCACGCCTTTCAGCTTCTATGTCCTGCACTCTAGAAGCACTTTACATTTGTATTTTAAGCAGAGCACTATCCCACTGTCTCCGTAGTAGGGCTCCTTTTTGCACTAGCTGCAGATAATTAAGCTGCTTTCCATCTAACGGGAGCTCAATCAATTAACTATAAGGCTTCTATGTTTAAGCCCTTATTTAATGCATCAGTTTTAGTATTTATCTACAGTAAAGTCTTGTTGGACAGGCCGCATGGTCGGGCTGCCCCCCCTCCCCGCAGTAGGACCTGGACCCTGGCTCTCCCTGCATCCCCAGCCAGAGTCCCTAAACGACCACCCGAAGTACCCTGCAATCCCTCCACTACAAGACACCAGCCCCGGACCCAGCTGGCCCGGGTCACCATCCACACCACGACATCGAACCGGCCGCCATCTTGGGGCACTGCAGCACGAGGCCGCGTGGCCTCAACTCGACCCTAACCCTGGGCCCGGCCGGCCCCGACATCGGGGCACCAACCTCCCCCCAGGAGGCAGAGTGACCACTTGGCAAATCAATGGGAGAAGGAATCGTCAACGGCTCCCCTCCGCCAGGTGTCGATCACCCCCGGCCGCCCTGGGCGCTGGCTCCACCCCCCTGCTGGGTGTCTGGACTCCCTCATCCCGGACCTCCCGGCCCCCAGGCGCGAGGGTCCGGACATCAAAGGGGACCAGACCTATAACTGGGGCAGTGCCAGACCAGGAAGGCAGTTGTATCCTGGAGTCGAGAGACCCGAGAAGAACTCATCCGTGACTGGCCTGCTGGCGCTGCCGCGGCCCTCTGCCTCGTGAACCCATCTTGGCCTGCTGGCGCTGCCGCGGCCCTCTGCCTCGTGAAACCATCGACTTGGCCTGCTGGCGCTGCCGCGGCCCTCTGCCTTGTGAGACTACCATCTTGGCCTGCTGGCGCTGCCGCGGCCCTCTGCCTCGTGAAACCATCGACTTGGCCTGCTGGCGCTGCCGCGGCCCTCTGCCTTGTGAGACTACCATCTTGGCCTGCTGGCGCTGCCGCGGCCCTCTGCCTCGTGAAACCATCGACTTGGCCTGCTGGCGCTGCCGCGGCCCTCTGCCTTGTGAGACTACCATCTTGGCCTGCTGGCGCTGCCGCGGCCCGATCCACAGACCCTCCAGCTCGAGGATTGTGAGCTCGCCCCTTACCACTACCTGTACCGATCCGGTACCAAGACTGTCCCGCTACCCCCTTTCCCTACAGAGACTAGAAGTGAGAGGACCCCCGGGTCCGAGATATCCTGTATCGCTGATATCCTTGCCTTAAGAACCTTATATAAAGCATTGAACTCGACTTGGTGTGGTGCCTGTTTGTGGGGAGGGAGGTAACTTGTCTGTACGATCACCGGAGACGGTCCCCCTCGGGGATCTCTCCCTCAGTATCCGGCCGACCCTCAGGGTCCCCGTCTAACATTGGTGGCCAGCGACGGGATCCGAACCTACGCATAATCGTACAGAAAGTCACCCGAACCACGACACACGACCACCATGACAACAGAGAGCGGAACAACGGAGAAATTCCAGATGGAAAAATTGGAAGACTACAACCACCGAGAACTGAAGCAATATTGCATGGAACTTGGTCTCCCAACCACGGGTCTGAGTACGAAGGAAGACTTCAAACGAGCCCTAGAAACCTGGGCGGAAACGGGTACGGCCGTACCCCGAACACAAACGACCGAAACGAGCCCCGCACCAACTAAAGAAAGAGCGGGTCTCTCCCTGGAAGAGATCCGAGAAAGAGAAAAAACCAGACTCCACGAATTAGAACTAGCCCGACTTCGCTTGGATGGAGAACTCAAGCTGGCCGAACAAAAAATAACCCTGGAACACTTACGGCTCAAGGAAGAGCGAGAAGACAAGCAAAGACAGAGAGAGCTAGAGGAAAAGAAACTAGAGTACGAACATGAGCGCGATCTCAAAGCACTGGAGATCCAGAAACAGAATAAAGACCTCGGGCTCCCCGAACGACCGACCCCGTCTGCCTCGACCGAACCCAAGGTTCACATCCCCAAAGATGTCATCCGGGAATACCACAAGAACGATGATATACAGCAGTGGTTTAAAGCCTATGAGGTGGCAATGACCTCCCACCGGATTCCCCGAAGCGATTGGGGAGCCGGATTATGGGGGAGGTTTGTCAACGAAGGGCGGGACGCCCTGCTGCAACTCCCGGACCAGCTGATGACCTCCTACGACCACATGAAGGCCGCCCTCCTCACTCGATACGGGCTCACACCTGAGATGTACCGCCAACGGTTCCGCGACTGCAAACGGATTCCGGGTACAACTTGGGTGGAGTACGTGAACTTTTTTAGCCGAGCCTTCGAGGGGTGGATCAAGGGCAACAAAGTAACCACCTACGAACAACTCTTTGACCTTATCGTATGGGAACACCTGTCGAACAACTGCTTCGTGGAGCTCCGGCAACACCTCCTGGACAGTAAGCTAACCGACCCTCGACAACTCGCCGTCGAAGCCGACCGGTGGGAAAGCACCCGAGTTGGCCGGAACGCACCCAGCGAATTATCCAGACCGTATCGCCCCCGAGGGGGAGGAGGGAGTCAGGGTCGGGGGAGAGACCCCGGCCCCTCGTCACCCCCCAGAAACCCCTCGACCCCGGTTGGCCGAGGAAGCCCTGCCGTCCGGGCCGGTTTCCGGGCCAACATTACGTGCCACAGGTGCCAGCGACCCGGCCACTACGCCAGTGATCCCAACTGCCCAAAGAATCCGAACACTACCCCCCGCCAAGTTGCAGCGGCGGCCCTAGGGGAAGAACTAATCCCGGAAGACCAAGAAGAGTACGAGACCGATCCCTCTGAATGGGCGCCCGCCGCCATGGCACTGGTCTGCTTAGGGGAGAGAGACATGATTCCGCGGGCCCCCCTTCCCGCCAACACCCAGAAGTACGGTCAATGGGTCAACATTAATGGCCGCCGGGCGGAAGCCCTCCGCGACACCGGGGCCAGTGTAACGGCGGTCCGACGCCACCTCGTCACTCCCGACCAAATCTTGCCGAACATTCTTTGCCCTGTCCGATCAGCCGACAACTCCGAAAGCCTATGCCACATGGCCTGCGTCCCCTTCGAGTGGGGAGGAGTAACAGGGATGTTAAAAGTAACTGTCCGCGATGATGCCCCCGTGGACTGCCTCCTAGGAAACGACCTGGAAAGCTCTCCATGGGCAGCTGTCGAACGGAGGGAGCACCTGGGGATGCTTGGCCTCCCCGAATGGGTCTGCGTCACGACCCGGTCCATGACCGCCCGCGCGGTCCCCAGCCCAGAAGAGCCCGAGTGGCCAGAACCTCCTCCCGCGCTCATCCCAGAGGAGGCCGCCCCAGGAGCCAGTCCATTGACCCAAACCGAAGAAGGATCCGACCAGCTTCGGGACGTCCCTGACCTGGCACAATGGCGGCAGGAGGGAGGCCCCACGCAGGAACAATTCCGGGCCGAACAGAAAACCTGTCCCTCTCTCGAAGGACTCCGGCAGCAAGCCCTGGCCCAGAGCACCGGGGATACCTCGGGGGCCCACTGGATCTACTGGGACCAAGACCTGCTCTACAGCGAGCAGAAAGTGGCGGAACTAGGGGCCAGTCGGGTGCTGGTGGTGCCCCTTCGCTTCCGAGACTTCCTCCTGAACTTAGCCCACGATGTCCCCCTTGCCGGACACCTGGGGCAGGATAAAACCTACGACCGCCTGGTGACCCATTTTTTCTGGCCCCACATGCGAAAGGATGTCACCAACCACTGCAAGGCCTGCCCCACCTGCCAGGCCAGCGGAAAAAGTGGCCGAAAAATCAAAGCACCATTGCAACCCTTTCCTGTCGTCACCACCCCGTTTGAACGAGTGGGAATAGACATTGTGGGGCCCCTCGACCCTCGAACAGCCCAAGGACACCGGTTCATCCTGGTCCTCGTAGACCACGCCACTCGCTATCCCGAGGCCATCCCTCTTCGGACGGTGACGGCCCCCGTGGTGGGCCGGGCCCTGATGGGGATCTTCTCCCGGGTGGGGTTCCCCCGGGAGGTCGTCAGTGACAGGGGCACGAACTTTATCTCCAGATATATGAAGTCTCTTTGGCAACAATGCGGGGTCACCTACAAATTCACGACCCCCTATCACCCGCAAGGAAACGGACTGGTCGAGAGGTTCAACCGCACCCTCAAGGGGATGATTATGGGCCTAGAAGAACCCCTTCGACGCCAGTGGGACGTGCTACTTCCCTGCCTCCTGTTTGCCTATCGGGAGGTCCCGCAGAAGTCCCTCGGCTTCAGCCCATTTGAACTCCTGTACGGGCACCCCGTCCGGGGCCCCCTCAGCCTAATCAAGGAAGGTTGGGAGCAGCCTCCCCAGAAAACTCCCCCGGACATCTACAGGTACCTCCTGGCTCTCCGCAACCAGACCCGGCAGTTCCGAGACACCGCCAAAGCCAATCTCGAGGCCAGTCAGGAGGACATGAAGAGGTGGTACGATCAGCACGCGTCCTCCATTGAGTTCGAACCGGGACAACAGGTCTGGGTGATGTCCCCGGTTGAACCCTGTGCACTCCAAGACCGATGGTCCGGGCCCTTCAAGGTAATCGAACGCAAAGGGCCCGTCACCTATTTAATCGACATGGAGACTGCCCGGAACCCCCTACGGGTCCTCCATGCCAACAGGCTAAAACCCCATTTTGTGCGATCCGAGCTCAGCCTCCTGATGGCTACCGATAATGGGACAGAAGAAGACTCCGAACCCCTTCCGGACTTACTGAGGGCCTTCGAGCAGGATGGCTCAGTGGAAGGGGTCCAGCTCTCCGAGGCCCTGTCCCCGGAGCAACGCCAAGACTGCCAAACGCTCCTGAGGCGGTTCGCCTCCCTGTTCTCCCTCACCCCCGGAGTCACCCCCTGGTGCCTCCACGATGTGGACACCGGGGACAGCCCTCCTATCCGACACCGGGCATACCGCGTACCAGACCGGGTACGAGCCTGCATCCAGACCGAGGTGTCCAAAATGCTGACCCTGGGAGTGATCGAACCCTCAGACAGCCCCTGGGCAAGCCCAGTCGTCCTGGTTCCCAAGGCGGCCGCCCCGGGCGTTGCCCCTGAGCTCCGGTTCTGCGTGGACTATCGGGGGCTGAATGCAGTTACCAGGACCGACGCTCATCCCATCCCCCGGGCCGACGAGCTAATTGACCGGATGGGGGCCGCCCGCTACCTGAGCATCTTCGACCTAACAGCGGGCTACTGGCAGATCGGCCTCACCCCTCGGGCCCAAGAACGATCCGCCTTCTCTACCCCAGACGGGCACTACCACTTTAAAGTCATGCCCTTCGGCATGAAAAACGCCCCGGCCACGTTCCAACGGCTGGTAAACCAGGTACTGGCGGGCCTGGAAGACTTCAGCGCCGCCTACCTGGACGACATTGCTGTGTACAGCCACCAGTGGACCGACCACCTCCGCCACCTGCGGGAGGTTCTACACGCCCTCCAGCAAGCCGGGCTCACCATCAAGGCCAGCAAGTGCCAGGTTGGCCAAGGGTCCGTGACCTACCTGGGACACCAAGTGGGAAGCGGGCTAGTGGCTCCTCTCCAACTCAAGATTGCTGCCATCCAGGCCTGGCAACCCCCTACGACCCAAACGGAGGTCCGGGCCTTCCTGGGGCTCACCGGATACTACCGGCGGTTCGTGAAGGACTATGGCAGCATCGTGGGGCCCCTCACAGAGCTCACCTCCAAAAAGGGCCCCAAAACCGTCAACTGGACCCTGGACTGCCAATCGGCCTTCGAGAAACTAAAGACCGCCATGTGCACGGCCCCCGTGCTCCAGGCTCCCGACTACAGCCGGGAATTCATTGTGCAGACGGACGCCTCCGATCATGGTGTGGGGGCCGTCCTCTCCCAACTCAACGCCGAAGGGGTCGACCATCCGGTGGTCTTCATCAGCAGACGCCTCTTGCCCCGAGAACAGCGCTGGAGCACCATTGAGAGAGAGGCCTTCGCCGTAGTCTGGGCACTCAAGAAGCTCCGGCCATACCTCTTCGGCACCCACTTCCGGGTGCAAACAGACCACCGACCCCTGCAATGGCTGATGCAAATGCGGGGGGAAAACCCGAAGCTGTTGCGCTGGTCCATCTCCCTGCAGGGGATGGACTTCACGGTGGAACATCGTCCAGGCCAGGACCACGCCAACGCCGACGGCCTGTCACGCTTTTTCCGCCTCAGCGAGGAGAGTCCCCAGGAAGATGGCTGACTCTCCCCGCCTTCAGCTGGGGGGGACGCATGTTGGACAGGCCGCATGGTCGGGCTGCCCCCCCTCCCCGCAGTAGGACCTGGACCCTGGCTCTCCCTGCATCCCCAGCCAGAGTCCCTAAACGACCACCCGAAGTACCCTGCAATCCCTCCACTACAAGACACCAGCCCCGGACCCAGCTGGCCCGGGTCACCATCCACACCACGACATCGAACCGGCCGCCATCTTGGGGCACTGCAGCACGAGGCCGCGTGGCCTCAACTCGACCCTAACCCTGGGCCCGGCCGGCCCCGACATCGGGGCACCAACCTCCCCCCAGGAGGCAGAGTGACCACTTGGCAAATCAATGGGAGAAGGAATCGTCAACGGCTCCCCTCCGCCAGGTGTCGATCACCCCCGGCCGCCCTGGGCGCTGGCTCCACCCCCCTGCTGGGTGTCTGGACTCCCTCATCCCGGACCTCCCGGCCCCCAGGCGCGAGGGTCCGGACATCAAAGGGGACCAGACCTATAACTGGGGCAGTGCCAGACCAGGAAGGCAGTTGTATCCTGGAGTCGAGAGACCCGAGAAGAACTCATCCGTGACTGGCCTGCTGGCGCTGCCGCGGCCCTCTGCCTCGTGAACCCATCTTGGCCTGCTGGCGCTGCCGCGGCCCTCTGCCTCGTGAAACCATCGACTTGGCCTGCTGGCGCTGCCGCGGCCCTCTGCCTTGTGAGACTACCATCTTGGCCTGCTGGCGCTGCCGCGGCCCTCTGCCTCGTGAAACCATCGACTTGGCCTGCTGGCGCTGCCGCGGCCCTCTGCCTTGTGAGACTACCATCTTGGCCTGCTGGCGCTGCCGCGGCCCTCTGCCTCGTGAAACCATCGACTTGGCCTGCTGGCGCTGCCGCGGCCCTCTGCCTTGTGAGACTACCATCTTGGCCTGCTGGCGCTGCCGCGGCCCGATCCACAGACCCTCCAGCTCGAGGATTGTGAGCTCGCCCCTTACCACTACCTGTACCGATCCGGTACCAAGACTGTCCCGCTACCCCCTTTCCCTACAGAGACTAGAAGTGAGAGGACCCCCGGGTCCGAGATATCCTGTATCGCTGATATCCTTGCCTTAAGAACCTTATATAAAGCATTGAACTCGACTTGGTGTGGTGCCTGTTTGTGGGGAGGGAGGTAACTTGTCTGTACGATCACCGGAGACGGTCCCCCTCGGGGATCTCTCCCTCAGTATCCGGCCGACCCTCAGGGTCCCCGTCTAACAAGTCTTAATGTATGTTTAATTCTTTGTTGGCACTCCTCTTAGCCTTTTTAACCAAATGCACACTCTGCAGCTGCACCTTTATGATTGTTTTGGGCAAAGTTTTTAAAGCATACAAAGAATATGAAGGGTCAAGGCACTAATATCCCGCACCCGCCAACACAATGTAGAAACAGTAACATTTGAACTCAGTGGTGCAACAAACCTGGAGTGCAATCCTTCTACACTCCTGAATGGAAATGCATTTCCAAAATAAACTGACACGATAGTGGTTCAGAACTCAATTTCGAAACTTGTTAAGAGTACATAGTGAGACATATGTCTATTGTGCAAAATTAGTAACTTCAATTAATATTCCTGTTTGTTATCATTTAGTCTCAACAAACAAATGTGAAGATAGTTTCTTCCAGTACATCTTTATTTCCCTTTTTTCTTAAAAATCACATCAATCGAACAGTAGCCAGCGCGTTTCGTCCGACAGGAGCTTCATCAGGGCTACAAAACATATGCAAAAACAAATACTTATTTATAATATGTACAGACATTTAAAACATCTATTTACAATGTATAACACAGCAGACACAACACAGTATATCAGTAAAGGACATAGGTCATCTTAGTTTGATACTATCTGTATGTGACAATTTTTGCTAAAAAGTCTTTAAGCTTGTATAAATAGATCTCCTCTGAGCATTCTGATCATAAGAGCACAGGGAGACAAGTATCATTGCATATGAACAAATGTAATATTAGACTCATATACTGAAAAGGCTCTGGACTTTTCCAATGTGAAAAGCACCATGGTAACCCAGATATTTAGTCTTAGTGGGACCACCGATTGGTCGTACAAACTTTTTTTGCTGACCCAATTTTTAATAAGATACAGTATCACATACCCCATATCAACTAACATACCTCAGTTCATATATTAGCATCATTTGTCCATCTGAATCCGATTAATTTTACAAGTTGTTTATCATGTGTCAAAGTTTCTGTAAGAGAACATCAGAGAAAGTCTCATCATGTGTTGTACGGCTAATATGGACAGCCCCCTGCCCACCAGTTGGGCTCTTTGTTGTGTATAATATCAATAGATATTATTATATTTCGTTGCACTCATAACTTTTCCTAACTTTACCTGGACCTGCTTTTCTGTATATTTTTGTACATAGTCTACTAATTTGTCTATGTGCATCTTTAACTTGTTTTCTTCATAAGAGTGAACTAAATAATACAGATAATTATTTTTCAATTTTTCAATTTTTTTTAACAGAAATCCTGCTTTCCTATTAATGTCCCTCCCATGAAAAGAATACAGGCCCAAGAATCTTTTAACATTTCACCCATCTTTTTTTACCTTTGCACGAGCCACGCATGCACCACCTGGCGGCCTGTTGCATCCACCTCCTTAAATGGCTAATGCCGTTGTCTGTGAGCCCTCGCTGCATTATTTCTTAGACTTGAAGTGTCCTGGCGCACACTGCTCAGCATTTAATGCCTCGCCGATAATGTGAACTGCTCTCATGGCCTTGCATATGTACGTAGTTGGCTCTGTTTGGACTGGTTTCTCCTAGGAGCACAATTTATCCATCCCTTTAATGCTCGCATTTATTTATTTTTTCAGTCTTCTAGTATTTTAATTATAGTAATAGATTATAAGTCTCTAAGTTTGTCTTTGCACATGCGGCCTCATGTTTTTGTACTCTATGAAATACATCTTATGTCTTCTTTTCATTAGTTAAATACATCGATTGCAGCCTTGATTCTTCTTCCTACTGGACATCGCAGTTCGCTTTATAAATCCCGTCGTTCATTTATTTCAGGCTATTTTGGACTTAAATTGTCCAAAGAACCATGTAAGTTCCAGACTTAAAATCTTGAGGCCTTACAAGCTTCACCCGCGCTTAAGTATATAATAACTGAGCCCAAATTAAGTTTCTTCCAAACATTGGGCCCAATTTATATCTTGGCGGTATAGATACTCTGTCTCAACTGCCATGTTTTTTACTGCCCGTCACTGTCAGGCAAACCCTGGCAGTAAGGGACACTAAAAAAGAAATAATGCCTCCCTTGCTATGGAAAATGCCTCCCATGGAGGAAAATCTTGTTTCTGGATTTTTGGGGGGAAAATAAAAATAGAAAACTGTTTGGTGCAGATCTCCATCCAGCTGACAGAGCCGCGCACCAAACAGAAATATACATTGTCTGGACCCACTGTCCTTGGGGACCAGCCGGCTTGGCGGTCATTTGTAAATCTGGCGGGCAGTTCCTCCCTTAGGGGGACGGAAAAATGAGCAGAACAAAAGTCCGCCCGCTGACATTAAAATAGGCGCCATAGACAAAATTCATACCATTAGTTTAGTAAATATAGTTAGTACAGGTACACACGTTCATAATATGCACATTTCTCAATTTCCAGAAAAATCTCTCTAATCCGATTTTTTTTTGGGGGGGGGCTTAATTTTCTTGGTCCAGGTTTAGATAATTCTCTGTGATTCCCCCTCAATCTGGCCTTTATGAATGTTTTTTGTGTAGGTGAATATTTTAGACATGCAGTTTCACCCAGGCTTATGTATTTCATGTACCTCTAGTAACTAGGATTTTGTCTTATGTCATATTGAGGTATTCCTTTTTATGTGCTGATTAGGGCCCTAAACGGGCTAAAACCTCTGACGATTCCGGCAACCTAATGTATATAATTTCTCTTTTAGTATCGATTTAATTGAGGGACTTTGCCACCGTGCACCTATGTAGCTGCTTACCTGTTCTGATTTGAGATGAACACAAAAATTGAATTACTTTTCTTTCTTCTTGTGTTCTTTTCTCACCGTGAGGCCACTACTTTTATATACTTCATTTTATTACTTCAAATGCAATGCATTTATTGCCTGATTCATTCAATGTTCCAAAAATTCCCCTAATTTGTGAAAGGTTTTCTTCTATGGAACATTGTTGTGATATAAAGTGAAGTTCATTTCTGGCATCCATCATTTTACTGTAGATTAAGACTCACAACGGTTGTTTTAGTTGAACAATGAACCTAAGGTGCATTTTGTATTTTAAATAATGGAAACTTTTAAAGTTCTCAGTGGTTTATATGGTTATGAGTTCAATGTATAGGGGAAATCTATATGTTTCTTTTGTTTTATTGTAATGTGTTAGACTGCTTGTTAGCTAATTATAAACCTTCCTTTCTATTTACTATCCTTAACAGGTCCTCTTATTGCCACGACTGTCTTTACTTTACTGTCGAAAGAAAAGGAGGATCTCATGTCGATGACCAATCAGGACTCTGAGAGAAGAGGAAGCATGAATGTGTGCAGAAGTGAGTGAAACGTGAAATTGTGATCTGGCAGCAAGGCTAATTCATGCATGTTTAATGCACATGAGCACATACATGCATGCATAAGCATACACATGCACACATGTGCAAGTACACATGCCCACCAGCCACAAACTGCTACACAGCAGATGTACATAGAGGCACACATAGGCTCACACTAGAGGCCCACCAGTAATTTCAGTAATTTTATTTATTTGATTCAGACCTCAACTGAGATCAACAAGTACAGATATCAAATTATTATTATTGTGTTTAAAATTATTGAAATGGTAAAACTAAAGGCCCACCATCATCCCAGGAGAAACCGCCACCACCATGAAGGCCATCCACTGGGGCCCCATCAGACCCCTGCCACGCCTAATGGTGGCAGCTGGTGAATTTAGAAAGTGGTGGGGGTGTAAAAAATATTTGATTTTGACTGAGCAAGACAGTGAACAGAATGAAGTAAATTTCTTCAGGTGAGTTTCAGCAGCAACGCCTCCTCTAAGGCGGAAGAGCAACACCTCCCTGCTTTTGAGCAGTGAAAATGAAAAATAAAATTATAGTAACAAATGTTATTATCATTTTCTTTTTCCTCATTTACTTCCTGTAGCTGAGCCGAGGGTGGGGCCATCCATTCCCACACGTTGACACAGCTGCAGGAAGGAGGAGGAGTGGTGGCGCTGCCTCAAGTACGCATGGCTGCGTGGCCGGCCAAACCGACATGCGCACTTAGAACTCTCCACCTGAGCTCTGTACAGCTGGGTGGAGGACAAGCAGAGGGTCGTAGGGCCTTAGTGAGCGCCTAACTCTGGCGCTCACGCCGATCACGGCGCTGCTGTCATGCTGGGCAATATCAGCGTCTGGATTGATGTTGGGGATCCTGTGGCATGCCGGGAGTCGAAGTCGAGGAGCAGAGGCCAGAAGAGCACCAACGCTGCAGAATGCAGGTGAGCATTCATTTTAGGATTCTTTTCCTCAGGCTGCCCCACCTATGCTGGCTCCCCCTCGTGCTGCCCTATCCTGTGCTGACGCACCACTTGAACGCCACAGCAGCCGCCACTGGTGAGCTCGGGGATCTGGAGGTGCTCTACCCCAAAAAAGTATGGAAAACAAAATCTGAACCAAATATAGAATTTTACATCACAATTATTTCATACATTGACCTAAAAATCTAGATGATAGGTGAGCCACTGCAGTCTTGAGCCAGGTGTCTCGCTCGGCTTGAGGTGTTCTTGAACTGTTGGTCCCAAACCAAACCAAGGTTTCATGTGTTTTCTGCCTGCATCCTGCACTCTCACCTCATGCGCCAAGAATGAAAGAAGTGTTGCGTTAACCTATGATGTAAAACGGGAGTAAGAGATAACTAGTGGATGAATTGCACAATGTCAAACTAGAAAACCTGGCATCCGTCCCGGCTTTCCTGCTTGACCAAATTGTGTAACTCTAGAAAATTATTTTATTTCAACAAACCTCCTTTACTTCCATTATCACATATGAAAGCTCCTTCAAATACACGCGTTCACGATGTGTTCTGTGCAAATATCTCTTTTAACAGACTTTACTGTTGCTTCATGTACAGTAAGAATCTAGGCCAGATATGGGCGTTTGTGGGGCGTATTACAACAGCCTTCGCTTTTAGTTCATTCACGGCATTGTTTTCGGGGTGAATATTTCTAAGTTGATATTTAAAAACACAGGAGGCGTTGTGGTCTAGTGACTACATCTGTCAGTCTTGCAACATAGGGAAGCAGTTTTGAATAACAACAAATCTCCCTGTGCTCCATGTAAAACTGCCAAAAACAAAATGTGAATTCTGCCCGTCACTGAAGCTCTCATCTCACTCACCAAGGATTGAAGACAAAGCATTAAATATTTGATGTCAGAATGAGATGCCCATATAGTAACTACGTTGCACAGTGTAAAACTGTAAAATCTAGGATCAATCTCAGCTTCCTTTCTTGACCAAATTGTATGATCCTAGGCAAATATTTTATTTCACAGAGTCTCCTTGTTGTTAATTATCATACATCAGAGTACCTTCAAATACGTGAGTTTGGGATGTGTGCTGTACAAAACCTGTCTTTTGTTCATTTTAACAGACTATACATTTTTTCAGTGCATAATAAGCATCTAGCCCAAATATAGGGCACACATTGCCCCTGGCTTGTCTCTTAGTTCACTGATAACTAATCATCACTTGGGCTGGGCCAGAAATGTTTCTCAGTTCATTTTTTAAAATTCTCATTTTAATAAATACTTTCCAGTGTTATGCTAAGGAGAAACGTTTTACATGCTAAACAAATCACTTTACTGCTTTTTAACCCACTTTAATGTTCATACATTCTTTGTTTCATGATTTGCATGTCAAATACCTTTTAGACTCGCATCGGCTCTCCCTGTTTGTTTTTTGGCTCGTTCATCTCTAATGTCTGCTCCTCTCCTTTGTGATAAAATTCTGAACAATCTCGCGGCCTGTTAGAGGAGCCGTGTGACCTCATAGCGGCTACCAGTAAGGTGTGAGATTGGCAGCAGGCATGAAACCCCCTGCCAGCCTCCTGAAGAGCTCATGCACCGGAAGCATGTCTCTAATATTGGGATAGTAATTAAACATTTGTTGGGCTGCCTTTAATTCTCAGATCATCCCTGCTCCTTGCCTTGTAGAGACTATGGAGCCGATTACGATGTCAGTCGAACAGTCACCGACAGCCCGTCGGTGGCAGTCCGACCAACCGACAGCCCTTGGGTCTGACCGCTACATAATGATGCTGGTGGTCGGACCCTGTACTGTCCACACTGCCGCCTCTGCCAGGATCTCAGATCCCGATGGAGCGGCGGTCGGAGTTGTGGCCCTTAATGGCAGCGGGGATTTGGATTCCCTTTCCGACAGCCTGTTCATGGCGGGAATGCTGCCATGTACAGGCTGTTGGAAAGCGATATTGGGGGCCCCAAACAGGGTCCCATCCCTCATGGACCACTGTAAAGTGGCCCTGGGGACACATGTAGTGCCCCCACTCACCTCCATAAGCCATGTACTGCATGGTGCATGCCACACGGTCCAGGGACGTGTAAGAAGTGCTCCTTTTCACAGCAGCTTGGGCTGTGGCCCTTTTCCTGCGCTTCAGTACAAGCCGCCATGAAAAGGAGCACTTTGCCTCATGATACGGTGATCGGACCAGCGTCTGCTTGTCGGGCGGTCTCCTGAACGCCGCAATAGCGGGCTGCGGTCCGACCGCTCAACGTTGTTATCGGCTCCTATATGTTGGGAGCAGTAAGCAGAGCGTTGTTGTGCTGTGCTGCTTAACACCTCTTTCACCGGAGCTCAAGGGTCAGGAAGCTTCTCTTCCGCTACCCTATTTGTCACCTCATAGAGTGCAGCGTCAAAAGGCAATATTCATCCTCATGCTGCCCTGCTTACAACTTTGTTTCAGTGCAGCCACAGGGGCAGTGATCCTCCTGATGTGACAATTACACGTGTTGCCCTTGGAAGGGGGAATAACAGTCTGGCCCTCTTCACTGGTTTCTCCCCTGATTTACGCAGAGGACTGGTGGAGCACAGGGAGTGTACGGTGTGGAATCATTGCGTCAGGCAGAGTTGTCTTCTCATCCGTGGTGTAGTCCGCGTTGGACAGGGTGCCAGGTTGTGCTCCTGCCGCAGTCCCTGCCTCTTTCCTAGCAGTGGTTTCATAGGTCCCTCTATTAGATACAATTCAAGTACTTTATTGAGTGAGGTTTTTTTAAAACCTCATTATCAAAGTACTAACTTATTTTACAAAAAAATAAAACTAATACTTAAATGATAAAAACAAACCTTAAACAATCATTTATCACAAACCGGTAAAATCTACTTATTCATTTTAATAACAATTTGAAAAGGTTTCTAGCAGCCCAAGATATAGAATCAGTTTCCAACATAAAAAATAATTAGAAGGCTAAATTAATATCTTATTCATTTGTTTTAAAACTGCAGTTAAAAACAGCTTCATTTTTATTAACTTTCTCATGTAGTTTCCGAATGCATTATCTCTTTCAAACACAAAGCTGCTATAGAGTGCTGTTTTTCTCTTATTATTCATGCTACAAATTAAATTTAATGTAACTTTTAAGACTTCTGCTTCTATATCAAGGGACATTGGTCCTATTTCCATCAGGTGGTTAAAGGTCTTGGATTCTCTCTGGACACCATATTTGCTATATATCATCAAATAAATATGGTTTCTGCCAGCTGTTGTCTGCTTAGATGCCTCAAAACCTCTTATGGCTCCTGCCCATTACTTCCCTAAGGAGGATTGTTCAGACCTTCATCCTCTCTCGCCTCTTTTATGGTAATGGACGGTACTGTTAACAGGCTTCAGATTGTTCTGACGCCGCGGCATATTTCTGTTTCTACCAAGCTTTGTGATCTTCACTGGCTGACTAGAGGCAAGCGCATTGATTTTAAAGCTTTGCGCTACGTTTAAAGCCATGTCTCATGCAGGACCTTAGTATGTACGGATGATGTTTTACTCCTACACTCCCAGCAGCTATCTACGCTCTGGCAGTCGGAATCTAGCAGTTGTCCCACGAGTAAATCTGATCAGAGAAGGAGGCGACCCTTTGCATTTTTGGGTTCCAAACTTTGGAATTCTCTTCCTCTTTCTCTAAGACTTTTCACATCTTTTGTGAGGTGCCGTAAGCTCCTGAAAACCTGGATATTCGAATATTTGTCCTTATGCTCCAGCTTCAATGTAAGCACTGAGAAGCTCCTTGGGGCACCCATGCTCTTAATAAATCTGTTTAACATAACAGCATTTCCATGTGAAGGGCTTCTGTGCCCACAGCCGGGGTATTGATAAGCCTTTTCTTTCTTTTCTTAGACTCTTGCCTTCTATATTTCTAAAAGCAGTCAGCTTTTCGAAGGAAGGGGCTGGATTTCCATATAATAACATAGGAACAAACCTTTGAACAAACGCTTTTATTAAGGCTCCGGAGTTCTTCACTCCAAACATATTATTAAGTTGAGCCAAGCCAACCACTTCAGCTGGAGCCTGTGCAGATGCGTTCTCTATGCGGGTGTAGCAGGATCGCGTACTCTGAAACCCAACCCCTAAATAATTGTAAATCTTTACCATCGTCAATTTAATATCCTTTAAACGCTAGTTATAATTCAATTTCCGCCTGCTGGAGGTCATTGTTTGAGTTTTGTCTCAGTTGATAGTTTATCCAGTTCTCACTATTGGCAAGGGATATTAAACTGATGCAGCGGGCCGACTGGAGCACGATGCACTGTAAATACATCATCGGCATACAGAACAGGAACATGATGGTCCATCGCCTTTGGCGGGATCACCCCAGTCAGTCCAGCTAGAACGCTACCACTCTCCCTCTAAAGCATCAACTTGGGGATGCCACAAGGGGCCATTGTTGTCCTGTGATTTTTAACCTATATCGAAGTCTTCATGCACCCTTGCCGCATGAATACCAGATAAAAATTTATTTTTACACAGATGACGTACAAGTTATCTGTTGCCTGATTGCTGATCCAAGCAGGAACATTCCTGATGTCTCATCTGCACTTGACCTCTCTCAAAGCTGGCTGAGTGGGCAGTGGCAGTGTCCCAGCCGCTTTTACGGCGCTAGTGCTACGCGACCTGTGGTGTGATTTTATATCTGTTTTAACTGCTAGGGGGCATAGGGAGAAGAGCGATTAGGCTCCCTCCTTGTATTTCTTTTAATAATTACTTGTTGAACTGTTGGACTGCTGAGGTCTCCTGGCAGCTACTTCGCATGTATTTTTAAAATAATTACTTGGTGCACTGTTGGACTGCTGAGGTCTCCTACCTGAAGGCAGCAACATCGCGCAGGGGGGCTGGGCTCGTTTTCTTCCTTACGCCCCGTTCTGACACCGGTGACAAGCACCGTTTGTGCGGAGGGCGTGGAAGGTCCGAGCCAGCCACTTCCGGTGCGCGGGGGAGGACGGTCAGCGTTCACCGAAGGCGCGCATAAGGCAAGCCTTTCTGCGCCCGCCCGTGGCCGGGCGCGGGCCAGGGCCTTAACCCCTGGTCTAACTGGGGTCAGAACGCAATGGACCAGAGACCAACTCCTGAGTCTTCGCACAAAAACCCATAACTCATGCTATCATAGCTTGCGAATGGAGGAGGACGTAGGCTGTAAGTATTAGAAACCACCGCAATGGAGCGCACACCGCTAGCCCCTCCTCCGGATCGCCCCTCGGGACTCTGGTACTTGTAGTTCAATAGTGGATCACCCAGGTGGGTGCAAGTCGGTACTTGTAGGACTGATGAATCTCTAGACCCGATACATGTCCCGGGTTTTTGGGTATCGCCCGAGACATGGCTCGGGTTTCGGGATAACTTCCCTCATCAGTAGAGAAAATGGTTAGGGGTGGAGGAGAAGGCCGCCAAACAACCGTCAATGGCCTCGATGCCCGAACCGGCACGCAGGGCAGCATCCAGGAGCCCGTCGGCTCAAAGCTCAAGGGAGCCAATTAGTAGAAACCACCGCAATGGAGCGCACACCGCTAGCCCCTCCTCCGGATCGCCCCTCGGGACTCTGGTACTTGTAGTTCAATAGTGGATCACCCAGGTGGGTGCAAGTCGGTACTTGTTCTCTACTGATGAGGGAAACTATCCCGAAACCCGAGCCATGTCTTGGGTCTAGAGATTTTGGGAACAACGAGTACCTACTCGCACCAACTTTGGTGAACCACTTATGAACTTGACTTCTATTCTTCGAACTACACGCACTTCAAATACCAGAGTGCTTAGGGGCGACCCGGAGGAGGGGCTAGCGGAGTGCGATCCATTGCAGAATTCTACTTATCGCTCCCTTGAGCGCCAAGCTGACGAGCTTCTGGAGACGCCCTGCGAGCCAGAGAGGCATCGAGGCCTGTGACGGTTACTTGGCGGCCTTCTCATCCACCCCATACTTGTTCTCTACTGATGAGGGAAACTATCCCGAAACCCGAGCCATGTCTTGGGTCTAGAGATTTCGGGAACAACGAGTACCTACTCGCACCAACTTTGGTGAACCACTTATGAACTTGACTTCTATTCTTCGAACTACACGCACTTCAAATACCAGAGTGCTTAGGGGCGACCCGGAGGAGGGGCTAGCGGAGTGCGATCCATTGCAGAATTCTACTTATCGCTCCCTTGAGCGCCAAGCTGACGAGCTTCTGGAGACGCCCTGCGAGCCAGAGAGGCATCGAGGCCTGTGACGGTTACTTGGCGGCCTTCTCATCCACCCCATACTTGTTCTCTACTGATGAGGGAAACTATCCCGAAACCCGAGCCATGTCTTGGGTCTAGAGATTTTGGGAACAACGAGTACCTACTCGCACCAACTTTGGTGAACCACTTATGAACTTGACTTCTATTCTTCGAACTACACGCACTTCAAATACCAGAGTGCTTAGGGGCGACCCGGAGGAGGGGCTAGCGGAGTGCGATGCATTGCAGAATTAGGCTGTAAGTATTGTCAGTATGCGTGCTGTGTAGGAGGCGAGCGAAAAACGGAGTACACCAGTCTGGCTTGTGGGCTTCTCAATGTCAGATCTATGCGCAAACACAGACTGGACATCTATGACTTACTCATAGAGAAACAATTTGATCTCCTGTTCCTCACGGAAACATGGCTAAACGCTGATTCAGATCCGGATGTCATCGAGGCTCTACCGGAAGGGTACTTGATAGTTCGGCAAGATAGGCCTTTGGGTAGAGGAGGGGGTATAGCCATTATCTTTAAACAACCTCTGTGCTGCCAAATGGAGCAAATGATGGTAACGGATAGTGAGGCAGGTGCCTTCACTATTAGGGTGAACGCTGGTACAACGGTGAAGGGCTTCCTGATTTATAGACCCCCTGGTCCCTACACCCGGTTCACAGGTAGCTTGCTGGAGGGAATCACAGAAGCAGATTTACGTAGAGATAAATTCCTCGTGTTAGGGGATCTGAACATGCATTTGGAAGATCCGCTTGACAGAGAGGCGGCTGGCTTCTGTCAGGAATTGCAGGCACTACAGCTTGATCAGAGAGTAAAGACCCCCACACATCAGCAGGGCCATTTATTGGACCTGATATTTGCTAATTGGGGGGAAGTGGAGATTAATCTCACCATCCCACTTCCCTGGTCGGACCACTTCCTTGTGCCCTTTTTGGTGCAGATTCCGGGAGCAAGAGCACGGGAACAGCCACCTCTTAACTACCCTAGCCGGAAATAGGCGAAATTCTCCCAGGCTAGGTTTGAGGAAGCACTTATTAAAGGAGGGAGGCCGGGCGGGTTGGATGTGGAAACAGCTAGTAGCAATTTGGATAAGCGTATAACTGAGGCACTGGACTGTACTGCCCCACTCTATTTGACCAATGCTGGACGCCGTACACAGAGAACGGCTCCTTGGTATAACGATGAGTTGCGGCCTGCAAAGGCGGAATGCAAGCGCTATGAGAGGCTGTGGAGGGTGGCCTTCTTGAGCCAGGCTAAACAGGAGTATTTAGCCAAGAGGCGGGCCTACTATGGGCTGATTAGAAAGGCAAATAGGATTAGGGATGCGGAGAAGTCTGCGAAGGAATTGTTTAAAATCTACAAAACAATTTCCGCAGCTAAGTTCTCCGCTGCGCCTGTGGATTGCTCAGTAGACTCATGCAATCACATTGCGGAATTCTTCGCTGAAAAAGTGGCTAAAATCTACTCATCCTTTCCGGGACAAACCAAAATAGGGTCTGAGTTTGTAGAAGCTGCAAGGGAAGTTAGGGGACGACACGGCCTTGAGAACTTTACTACCCCTTCCCCAGAGGCATTAATACAGATCTGCAGATCAATAAAGTCTGGCTCCCCTAGGGATCCCGCCTCGCCCAAGCGGCTTGCGGAAAGCCTTACGATCCTGGAGCCTTACATTAGACATCTGCTGGATGTATCCTTTGGGACTCATACGGTGCCTATAGCGTGGAAACAGGCGGTAGTACTCCCTCTCCAAAAGAAGCCGAATATAGGCTTTGAGATATTGGAGAACCTTCGCCCCATTTCACTATTACCCTATACGGCTAAAGTAGCGGAGAAGGTCGTGGACACCCAGCTGATGGAATATGTGGAGGAAGCTAACCTCCTTCACGCTACTCAGTTTGGATTCAGACCTCGTCACTCTACGGAGTCGGCTCTGCTCATAGCGGTCGAGACCATCGGACAGGGGGTGGATGAGGGCCAAACTATGGCCCTGATCCTTCTGCATCTAAGCGCAGCATTCGACACTGTAGCACATGTCACCTTGCTACAGTGTCTGAATGAAGGTGGGATCTTGGGTGCTGCGCTGAAATGGATCCAGTCCTTCCTGGTGGACCGGGGCTTTCAGGTCAGGCAGGGGGACTGTTACTCTAGAGTGGTCAACCTGGGTCAGGGCCTACCTCAGGGTTCGTCCCTGAGTCCAACTTTATTTAATCTATATGTCTCCCCAGTAGCAACCATAGTTGAGGGCCATGGGCTGCGCATAGTGTCCTATGCCGATGACACGCAGTTGGTCATCTCCCTATCTCGTGCGCCCGATCTTGCTGCGGACAGTTTCAGAGCATGCATGCAGGAGCTGGCCTCCTGGATGTCGACCGACTGCCTGAGACTGAATGGCAGCAAGACGGAAGTGCTCGTTGTGGGGGGTGGCCCATCGGTGTGGTCATCAGCATGGTGGCCACCCGGTCTGGGGTCGACTCCAACACCATGTCAGGAAGCCAAAAATCTGGGCGTGTGGCTCGATGCTGATCCAACATTTGGGCCCCAGATCAGTCGGGTGGTGGGGGTATGCTTTGGCGTCCTGAAAGGCCTACGGAAGGGTCTAGAGTTCCTCCCTACAGAGGCTAGAAGGACGCTGGTGCATGCCCTTGTCACCGCTCGATTGGACTATGGCAATCTTCTTTATCTGGCTGCCACGAGAAAGAGCCTTGACCGCCTGCAGGTGTTACAAAATGCCACGGCTCGTTTGGTTTTGAGGCTGCCCAGAAGATCCGCCTCGAGGGCAGCTTTACAGGCACTTCACTGGCTTCCGGTGAGGAGTAGAATTGAGTTTAAGGCTCTGTGCACGTGCCACCGCATTATGGGCGGCAAAGCACCAAAGCCGTTACAGGGCCTTATTACTCGCTACGAGCCAGCCCGAGCATTGAGATCCTCTGGCTCCGGCCTACTGATGGTTCCCAAAGTCAAAAAGGCACGCATGGGGGGTAGATCCTTCCGGTTTCTTGCAGCCAGAAGCTGGAATAGGCTCCCGCTGGAACTGCGCTTGGAACCGTCAGAGTCCAGATTTAGGGGGAAACTGAAAACTCACCTGTTTGTTCAGTAGATGGGCTCTAGGTGTTGCTGAGACTTTGTTGCTTCCACTTACCATAGCGCGGGGACACGCCGGTGTGCGTAACCAGGCGCTTTATTAACTTTCCTATTATTATTATGAAAACTAACTTTTCAAAACTCAACAATAGTAAAACTGAGATTCAATTGATCTTTATCAGGATAAACAGATGGGAGCCACCTCTCTGCCTACGTACTGTGGGTCAGTGCCCTTCACCAGTGAAGGTCGTCCGTAACCTGGACATCATACAGGACACGGATCTTTCTTTGGCACCGAGGTTTCCGCTGTTGTGCATTCCTGTCTCCTTCATCTGAAAAAACAGAGAGAGTTTACCCTTTCTTCTGTTTCCCTTCAGAGCTGTGATGGCCAATTGTTGCGTTCAGTCCTGACTGGATTACGGGCACTTGTGACTTTAAATCAGTGGACTTTCTTCAACCTAATGATTCCAAAGTAATATGTCATCCAGTTACACCTTCGTTTACTTCGGACTGCTTACTCAATACAACATTTTTGGTGATGATTTTGACCAAGGCCACCACTTCTGGGACAATCTTGATGGCAACCCTGGTTACCCACTTCTGTGTTTGAGATGTAATCATTCACAGATTTTCTTTACAATATATTAATCAACTTAAAAAAAAATTCACCACCCTCCGCAGACTTGTACCCGCCATCTCTCTGCAGAAATCACTTTGTTTAGACTTAGAATTGTTTAAAATTGGAAAAACAAACATTTGTTTAGAAACAGCCCCTACCGGCACATACTCAGCTCTTTTCTTGAAGCCTTTGTTCATCGATACTGAAGCACATGCTGCTGTCCATTTCTCTTGAACTGAATCGAGCGATACTTCACTCTTCTGGGTTCTATCAAGAGAACATCCCGTAAGAGCAAATAAATAATAGTAAATCCACCGGCAGACTCAGTGCCTCACCGATCAACCCGGCTTTCAAGATCTACTGTTGTTTCCTGCTCCTGCTGCTTTCTCTTCAAGTTGTTCATGGCATCTGCTGGCCAAACATTAGAACACATCCTCTTCAGCACTTAAGTCTTCAACAAGACAGCCCCACTTGCTGGTGAAAATAAACAATAACAATATTCTACACAAATTAAAACAAAATGAACGTTTCACAAACATTTCTCACTCCTCCAGGTTTCCTCATGCTTCCTGGAAATCCTCCTATAGAATGGGAAGATGACTGAAATTTTGGAAAATTATCAGCAAACTATGGATCGTTTAGATTTCCTTCGGTAAGGAAACATGCCTTGATATCAAGAGCAGTTGGTAAAGACAGGCACCTTACCTTCAACTACATGCTCTCATGATAAAACAGCAAGGAGATGTGCACAAAGTAGCAAAGTTACAACTGGAAACAAGATTTGCCAAGTCAGTAAACTTAGCTAAGTGTTGTCACATATTTTATGCTCTGACCCAGAAATGAGAAGAATCCGTGAATGAATTTGATGCCAGGGTGTGTGAGCTTGCTGCAAAATGTCAATTTGCAACTGTGACAGAGGAGCTAATAAAGGACCAACGGATCAGAGAGAATGCTCAAGTGAGAATATGCAAGAGCGACTCTGGGCTGCCGGTAATCCATCTTTGAAAGGAGCGATCACGATTGACAAGGTTGTGGAGGAATTAAAAAGTGCATGAGAGGATTGCAAAGATTACAAATAAGGAATGCCATGGAGGTGGTGGAAATTGATGAAAAGGCAGTGGATGTGAATGTGCTTGGGGAAAAAACTAAGCCTCCGACTTCAATAAAACATATGGCAAATCGACTTAAAAACAACGACAAAGAAGTTATGTTGCTGGTGGATTCAGGGTCAGTCGATACTAGAATTCTAAAAGTCTTGTTTGTTGACAACTGGCCAAGAATAGATCTGTAACCAAAGGATTTAAATCTGAAAGTCTATCAAGGAGCTAACATTGGTGTTGTGAGAGGCATGTCAGTGAATATTCAATTCAAGGATCAAGAAATATATAGCAAAGTTTATGTCTCAAAATCTGATACTCATTTGAGGTTGGACTCACCAATATAACCTGAATATCATAGTTAATCCTGAGAGCTCTGGACCAATTAATGGTTGTTGAGGATGAGAGGTTGGATGAAGTTCTGAGTTAATATGAGAGTGTGTTTGAAGATAGACTTGGAGAATCTCAAGATCATGTTGAAGAAGGGAGCTGTACCTGTCGGACGTACTGCTCGATGCGTTCCAATGGTCGCCAGGGACATGGTGATGGCTGTATTGAATGGGATGGTTAGGGATGGCATGAATTAACCGCTGGAAGCCACAGATTGGATCTCTCCTGTGGTTATCGCAAAAAATCAGATGGCTAATATATTTGATGTGGACCTTTTGTGTGGATGACATTCTGGTTTTGTGGGTGTCCATTGAACGTCACCACAAGGTACTTTTGAAGTAGGAGTTCTAGCTCAAGTCTCGCACTTTGAAAGAAAGAGTGGGGGGTTTTGGAGCAAGAAGTGGAATATTTAAGATATTTGAATTGATGTGAAGGAGTTAGACAAATCTCTGGCCTGGTGAGTGCCTTAGTCAAGGTTGCGGTCTCGGATTGCAGAGGAAACCCAGATCATGCATGGGTCTTGTGGAATAATATCCTATATTTGTGGAAGGCTTAGCACACAAGACAGAAGATTTGAGAGTTTTGTTGAGAAAAGGCAAGAAGCTTAAATGAGGAGAAAACAAAAGCATTTGTGGAAGTAAAGGCATTCATAGCAAATGTAAAAGTTTTAGCTCCTTTCCTAATTGGCCTAAAGACCATTATCACAGTCAGTGCAAGTGCAGTGATAGTTGGGGGCTGTCCTTTCCCATTTAGACTGTCAAAAACAGAAGACTGTGGCATTTGCTTCTCATTCCTTGTCTGGTTCAGAGAGAAACTACTCTGTAATAGAGTGGGAATAGTTAGCTGTCGTGTAGACTATCTGTCACTTGTGAAATTATATTTGGGGAACTAAGAATGGGTGAAACCAGTCCTGGGTTGCTTGTGTTCGAATTTAGGGAGGCCTTGGCCTAGCAATTTGGGATGGAATGCTGCATTTGGAGCAGGGTCAAGACTGATTTGCAAATGACTGGGCCCAAACTGAGGTGGCATGGTGCACAAAATAGTAATGGACTGGGATGAGGTCCGAGTGATTACGTGTGGTTGAGATTCATTCAAGCATTCCATCCATCACTGTTTGTATATTTTGAAGATCGTTCTCAGTCATCCACATTTGAACTTTGTGTAACACACATTCAGATCAAGCACTGAAGTGGGTAAAAATGCATCTAAATGTTGTCACCATATGATTGGACAGACACCTGGAACCCCTGCAAATAATGAAATATAGAGCAGAGGTATGTAAATGTGCAGTAGAGAAAGCTGAGCCTGGAATGGGGAGTTTGTCACAGTCCACCCCATAGCTTCTAAGATTTAAGAACCTGTTAACCTGTTGTGTCTGTCCATTAAGAAAATACTCCAACCATTCCCGGTTTGGTCTGAGGCAGAAGGCCTGGGACCACTGCCTCAGTTAGATGGGTGGTCCACCTTCTCGATGGCCCCAGGGAGGTTTGAGGAATGAGATGGGACTCAGCCACTTCATCAAGAAAATGAAAGCATCATTCCATAAGCCCAGCAGAGAAGTTACAGTGCCATGAACTGGCCTAAAACCCAACTGTAAAGGTGTTGTGATGTCCGAAGTATTAAAGAAGTTTTGGAGTTCATGAGCTTAGCAATAACTTCTAAAGTTGTTACATAACAATTAGTTTAAAAGCTCAGGAGTCTGTATTTTTAGGATTTCAGCTGTCTCCGTCAATCTTAATCCAACCATCCTCTTATGCAATGTGAAGTTTAACCCCTGAACAGAAGCCCAGGTTCATGGCATGCAGTTGGCTAGAAGTAACCCTTTCACCCCTCACCAGTGCCAAGTCCTTAGACTTGCCCTTTTATCGCAGCCTTTCATCCCCAGAGGATCTGAAAGCTTGGTAGCAGCTGAGCCTATTAAGAAGGATCAAACCCTTCTTCCCAGCATACAAATCCCACTAAAGATTACGAGCTGCCATCCTCCCAAACATTTACAGAGGTATTGTTGACTCCCACTACAATTCTTTACAAGGCGTTCTTCCATCTACCTCTTCATTGGCCAAGCCCAGTATGGTCACATGACTTCACCGTCTCAGCTTGTATCAAGTTCAAATCACTTGCTGCCATTTGCAAGGCTATCCATTACTACAAAGCAGGCGTTAAACATGAAGCACTCACCTTCTCTGGTTGCCTCTACGCCGTCTGCAGCACGAAGCAGATGAGACCAGGGAAGTTCAAGGCCGAGGAAGAAAACAAAACAAGCTTCCTGCTACTACCTCATCCTCTGCACTGAGAGTAGAGCTCTCACTCTTCTCCTTCAGGGAAGAAACAAACATCATTCTTTTCTCCCTGTGCCCCTTTAGCAGCTTTCCCTAACGGATGGCACAACACTCATTCTCTCTCAGCCCCGACTCATCGTCCTGATCCGTACTCCCTGAACCTTTGTAAGCATGAACCCGGCTGCTGTACCTGGACGCGCACAGGGCCGGCTCTAGGCATGTGCAAGCTGTGCACCTGCACAGGGCCACCAAACCCCAGGGGCCACCACGCCAATATATATCCTTAATATATTAATCCTCTGAGGATGGATACATATTTGCGTGGCGGCCTCCGGCTCTGTTCCACTTCTAAACACCCTGACCCCCCCGCTCTTTACTGGCCTGCGCGCTCCGCCCCGCCCGGACCCCCTCTTCCGGGCCCCCAATCTACGCTCTTTGCCCAGAGCCACCATCAGCCTAGAGCCGGCCCTGACGCGCAGCAACTTGACCTTGGTGGCGAGATGTTTGTTCCATGATGCTGCATGTAGACCCCAATACAAGACTGAGAGGTACACCATCGGAGTGATAGTGCGCTTTACAAATACACATTGCCTCGCCTCACCTCGGAGGGGAGGAGAAAAGAGGCACCTAAGATGGATGTAGATAACAGAGAGATGCTCAAGAAAGAATGGATAAAACAGTATTTTAACACAGTGCCAACCCATCCTGCAGCTCTGAGGCACCAAGCACTGGAGCCTCCATAGAACCTTAAGCAGGTAAATGCACCAGAGATCCAACAGGCGGGACTCTGAGGCGTGACGGGAGCTTCTCAGGGCCATGGTTTGGGTGAAAGGGGTCATTGCTGGGGACCCAGACCGTACTTGGGCACAAGAGGGTGAAAACTCTTCAAGGACTTAGAGGGGGGTAGTGGTCACTGCACCTGCTCAGCACCAACCATGACAGAGGCACAAGTGAGGAAGAGTGATCACGGTGTTCAGGCCCATGGCCGAGGCCCGTGTTCAGGCCCATGGCCGAGGCCCGTGTTGAGGCCCATGGCTAAGGCCCGTGTTCAGGCCCATGGCCTAGGCCTGAGGGAGCCAGAGTAGTGTCTGCAGCTGCCCAGGGCCTCTACTCCTCCACAAGAGAGTAAGAGTAAGAGGTCACCTGTATGGGCTGCTCGCTCCTGGGGCCCTTTGGTTGATGTGGAACCCCAGAAGATGCACGGAGTATTGTCAATCAATCAGGGTTTGTAGACTGCAGCTGCTTCACCTGTGAGGGTTTCGGAGCGCTATCCGATGATGCTGCTAGTTCTATTGGTTGAACATACAAGTTTTGAGGTCCTTCCTGAACTGCTGGAGCGTTGGCGAGGCTCTTGGGTGCAGGGGAGGTCATGGCAGTTCTTGGCCGACAAATGGGAAAACGTGCGACCTCCGCTGATGGTCCAGAGGATGCAACGGGTGACAGCTAGGGTGAGCGATCTGAATCTGAGTTTCCTGGTGGACTGCTGAAAGGTCACGTGTCGGTTGAGGTAAGCAGGTCCTTCTTTGTGTAATGCCTTGTATGCCTAGGTGAGCAGCTATGATCTCCTGCCTATATGAATATAAGAAATAAAGAGAAATCCTTTTAAGAAACACACATCTTGGGCTTGGAGATCTTTACGTGTGCTCACTGTCTCTTAAATACTGATGTTTGATTTTCACAATGTGTTGTATAGTACTGAACCCTTTTGTGCCTAATCTTTACAAACATCTACACTGCTTCTTTCGAGTCTTGCGGCAAACTCAATTCAGGTGCAAGTAAGGGTTTGCACCCGGATCACGTTTATAATGGTTTCTGTAATGCCACACTTTGACAAATAGAATCTGGCGGAAATAGTGCCAGGAAAAAAAACTCTAATTTAGTGTCTTGCAACCTTTTATCGCCTATTTTGAGATACTGGACTCAGAATTCGTACGTGATAAAACACCAAGTAAGCATCTCCAATCATATTTGAGGTTTCACCTTCCAAATAGCAGGCATCACGTAATGAGGCCCTAAATACCTACATTTCACTGTAGAGTACACCAGGATCAATGCTTCTTTATTTATCACCCACACAGTCTCCGTCATTGATATCCAGGCGTATCAAGGTGACGAGCGAGGCCAGCGGAATGTGATCAGTGGATAAAAGGCCTCCGAAAGTCAGATTAAAAGGGGGTCATCATAAGAGCCATTGTACAATGTGTATTATTGTGTTTACCCTACAGGTCATGGGATTGCCAATCCTGAAGATTTATTCAGAATTAATGGCGAGGAAAACGAATACCTCAAGACTCCTCCGGACACCGATATCGTTGACGGAAATATATGTCTTGACACAGGTGAGCAGGAAAGGCCTGAGTTCTAATACAGTTCCCAAGTTCTCAACGAACCATTGAAAGCCTTAAATAATATTTTTTAAAGTTTCTAAATAGATTAGAATATAAGTGGCCGCAACTATTTGATGCTCCACTGGCTTAGCTACTGATCCGTCATAGATCTCCCATACAGTTTTTAGTTGGGGCAAATATATCATCCTAGGCTCCTGCTTGAACCTTCAAGGACTGCTGCCCGTCTTCATTACGATATGGAGCTTGACCTGTCTGTGGCCTGCACCATTGGTCGGGGCCAAGGACAGGTGGGAAGGAGCCTCGGTCCCGGCACTTTACTTATGAGAGGAGCGACCACAGTGATGTGGACCACGTGCCACCTCGACCGCCGGACCAGGTGTGAGAGAAGGAGATGCCTCAGGGGACCTCTGGATGCCCATCCGCACCTCCACTCTTCTCGAGTAGACGTTGGAGTGGATTCTGGGGTGAGGCTCATCTCAGGCTCTGCAGAGAGCCCCCTCAGGCTAACACACAATTAATTTGGAAGCTTCCTTGCCATTACCTGGCGCACCGAGACAGTCTGCTCGTGCTCCCCACTCCACCTCCTTTGAGGAGAGATGGGGCACACAACTTGATGCATGCTACTCACCAGGGCCAGACCCGGTCTCTGTGGTGCTGGTGGTCTGTGTCCGTTACTCTGCTTAAGCAGGCTAAAACATACCAAATAGATGCTGCACAAAGGCGGTGAAATACTGCCCAAAAGGTCTAATCGTGAATGCCAACTACAGCTTATAGCAACTTGCTCATATGAGGAACCTCTGGGACTAGAGGGAAACACTGGTGGAAGAAATGTGGTGAGTGCCTCCGGGGACTGCATTGGTGGGACTGGCTGATTCTAAAGCTAGTGTTTGGTGCGCCTCTTCTTATACGCTGCCAGACACTCCGGGCGTACTTGAGAATTTGACAGTTAGTACTCTGTCCTTCAGTCTGGCGGAGAAAGCGACCCCCACATCCTGACAGATTACCGTCCGTCAAATTTACAGAAGACCATCGGCCCAGTGGTCATCTCTGCTCATTGAAGGAACGTCCGTCATGGCCGTTCCTTTCAATGCACTAAACGTTTGGTGACGGCCACCATCAGTTTTGACAGCGATTTACTAAACTTTTTATTTTGTTTTCCAGAAAAAACTCCCAAAGCAGGAGTTTGTTTCAGAAAAACAAAAAACTACTGAGCGCCCGCACCCTTTGAGTTTTCTCCCAGCGTGTGGAAGGTCATTATTTTATTTCTGTCCCTCAAGCTGGCAGGCAGAATGAAAGACATTACACCGTCCACCCTAAATAGTGTGGGTGGTGTAATGTCCTACCTCCAAAGGCCTTCCACCATCGGGCCGTCAGAGGAAGTGTTCATCGGTGGCGCCAACGGGCTCCATTGACTGAATATTTAAGGTCCCCCATCTTTAAATGAAGCCGACCGAGGGCTTGGAGGACAGGGTACGCTGTCTCGGTTGCGACAGAGTACTTTGTCCACCAAACTGTAAAAGAGGCCCTCAAAGCTTAGCACTGCTCTTCAGTGCACTATTGTGGACACCCATGTGATTGACTCCAGGGGCCACCAGCAAAAGACCAAAAGCAGTCGAAACGGCAATATGACACCAAGCCCTCACTCACAATAATCTGCCAAGGCTCGCAATCCGCAAGTTAGCTCAGAGGCCAGGCCGGAACTAGATCTGAAATGGCTTCTGATAGAAATGAAAAACAATCCACCTCCATAGATACTATATTGATACTATCTCCAAGAGACTAGAGTCTATGACAAAGACGGGGATCAGAACGAGGATCTCAAATCGAGAGTATCATATGCAGAGGAGGATGCCAGAGGCACCGTGAGAAACTCTTACCTTTTAGGGGAAATTGTTAGATATTATCAAAGCAAAAAACAAGACGCCTGAGGCCCACTCGCATATAAACAATCTACACTTCTGAATGGTAGTTTAGATTTAATTGAAGCGAAAAAAAAATCTTGGAGCATTTCACATTCTTCCGCATGCTCTCAGTAGAGTGAGTAGACTGCACACGGGCCCGAGCCGCCACCCGCTGTGAGATAGAGTTGGACACTGCGCAGTGTACGGTATGGGCTTGGTATAGACTCCGCAAGCGAGCGAGACTAGAAACAGTGACGGTGCCTTGGATCCCACTGGCATACAGTCCATGTCTACCACCAACCGACGGCAAAGGGCGTGTCCTGTGTGACAAATTAATTCCAATTGAACCCTTGCCGAACATGCCTGACTGCACCCCATTAGACATGTTCTACACTATAAGGACCGCGACGAGTGCAGGTCGAGTATGAACTGTCTTGCTCAGAATGTCAGGTTCCTCCATCTTGCATGGTCAGGCCCAGATTTATCGGACTTTTGGCAAATAGCCATTTCAGTGATCATTGCCATTACCGGGCAGCAAATTCCCCCCACCCCGCTGCTAGCACTTTGAGGTTATATCGAGGATGTGCTGGCAGAATGTAGAAGGCTCACTGCCCCAGCATTGTGACTGGCCTAAACGCTTGTGGCTATTCTTTGGGAGCGGGCCGTCGCCCAGCACCAAAGGGTGGCGACTGTAGTGTACAACTAGATGCATATGGAGGATTGTGCCTCCTATGTCCAGGCTCAATGATACTTTCAACATATTTAAAAAGATTCATCTATTCGTGAGGGAGAGGCAACGAGATGATCACGGTTAACTTGCCATAACATGAATCCTTCAACCCACGTGTCCATTACTCGTCTTGCTAACCCGCTGGCTGAAATACTAACTTGAACAGATGTCAATCACATTGGTCACTTTGCTCTAGGCTACGATACCCTTTTTGATGTGTCTGCACGACATACTCGCCTTCCACCGTGTTATATATTGTAATAGAAATTTACAGCACAGTACATGCCAGGATGTGTTTGTATATTAAATATACTGCTTACATTTACTTGATGTAATTGTTTCAGTAACCCCCCTCAACCCACCCCTGACACCCCAGCAAAAAAAGAAATCACCCCGCAACTGCGGACCCACATCATGTCCAGGACGGGATTAAATCAACCTTCCGCAGATGGAGCCTGAGTCCACTGCCCTATTGACAACCTCCAGAAGGCGTGGCCCATGAAAAACCTTTTCTCTCGATGCTCAGAATTAGGCTTAGCGAGTTTGCCTAAAGTCACCACTGCACCCAGAGGGCTCTTGTTTACTGCCTGCAGATCTGCTGCTGTGGCTAAAATTTCACGGCCTAGATTGTGGGGAAAACAAAGCAAAGGTTGTTCCCAGAACTCTTTCTTCCTCTAAATTGCCAGACTCAAACTCTCTCCATCACCTTAATTGAGCCCAGAATCCACGCTGCTGTTCCTCTTCCTACAGGGAGGCTTCTGAGCTGCCGTTTCTGGCAGGGAGCCTGAAATCCCAACTCACCAAAGAGTATCGAATGGGCTTTATCTCCTTGTATAGCCTGAGGAAGAGCTTCGCTGCTGGGATACTCCGAACTCGCATATGGGTCCTGTCCACAAGCTGTCCATCACCACCACCATTGCTTTACATCTCAGCATAGTCTTGACTGTACATTGCTTTGAGTCATTAAATTTGTCCGAGGACGGATCAATATTGTGGTGTTCCAAGGTTCTAAGCTCCACCTCGGCATCCCCCACTGACTTTTTACGAGTCACCTTTTCTGACCAATTCTCCAGTTTCATCTCAATGTTGCATTGATGTCACTTTGGATTTAAGTGGGCTACTAAACTCCACATCATCCAAAGCCACATTGGAGGCTCCAGTGTTTGTTTCCTATGAAGCAGAGGTGACAGAGCTTCAAGATTTCCTTCATGGATTCTTTCTTCTTCAATCAGCCTTCCTAATCCGTCCGCTACTTCAAGATGGATGCTGTTTTAACAACGCTGTCACTCTGCAATACTGGCCTTGGACAATAATTTCCAGAGTGCTCTCCACCTCAGATGGAGATTAAAATTAGAGGTGCCTCCTTTCCTAGAGAGAAATACCAGCAGTTTGTTGTCTTTTTTAAGAATCTGCAAAGGCCAGAACTTTATACTAAATAGGACTTTAAACAGAATTACATGTATTAATTTGTAACATGACTGTTCTGCCTTTGTTTACTTTAATCATTAGTCAGGGATCATTAATGCAGCTCTAGAACACATTTAAAAGAACTTTCTACTTATATTTGCTGTTTAAAATATCTACAGATAAGGGTTAAAAATACAGGCTTTAGGAGATTTTGCTTCTTTCTGTTCCTGCCGGAATATCAAAATTCTGGTGGGGCCGGTATAAAACCTGTCAGGTGGCAGCCCTAATTACAACTGGTGGTAAGCCTCCTCCCCTATAGTCAGAAACCCCCAGTGCCATCGTTCATGTAGTGATGGGGGATTTCTATGACAGGCAGGTATAAGAAACTGCTGAATTCCCCACCCTGCCAATCTCTCCGCCCCCCAGTGTACACTGGAGGTGATCCATTGACCCAATCAACCTCTAGTCATCCCAGCATTGCAGTCTTGTCCCCTCACTGTAGGAGTGAACATGGCTGGGATTGCCCACACCTGCCTCGGAGGCCTGTGACCTTCACGTTGACAGTCACATGAGAAAGAGGAGTGCTCAGAGTTTTCCCAGGGAACAGCAACACTGCTGTGTTTCTAGTGGGCGCATAGCTTACTCCACACTCCACTGCAGGGTCTACTGGGCTTTTTCTTGCAGCCGGATCAGGTCACCGTGGGGCCTTTGGAGCCCGACATGGAGCCCAAAGGCTGAGCTGCCGCATCGGATGCCGGTTGGCTCCATCGCCAGACTCCCTTCTGGACTAAATTTGCAGTCGTGGAAGAACATTTTCTGCAATGTCTGGTGGGTGCATGCCTGGATGGGAGCTGTTGGCTCAACTAGAACGATAACAAAGCTAAGATCATGTGTTGTGAACAGCAGCAGGGAGATCTGCAGCCCTGTGTTCCTACCTCCTTGACTGTACGAATGACCATCTCAGACGGTGAATCTATTCCGTTTGGTGCTGAGGAAATGGTGGTCAAACTAGACGCAGCGTCTCAAATACTGACCTTCAAAAATGCTAAAGCTGAAGGCTCGTGAGTAATTCTGTTGGAATAAAGTGATATCTTTAATGGTTAACAATCACAAAGATTTAATTCCTGAAACTCCTACCAGTCTCATCTTCTCCTGCAGGTATTTCGATTCTCAGTGCCGACATGTGCCTAAAGAAAGAAGAGCCTCTGTCGTTTCTCATTGATCAGCTTAGTGAGGAAATCGGAGAAAGCAGCGCCCACCACAAGTTAGGTGAGTTAAAAAAATAAATCTTAAATGGTACTTCGGGGCATTGGTCAGGGAGTGATCATATCTCGCCTGGTGAAATGTACTCATTAGCATTAAGGTTGCAAAAAAATCACATTTTCCCAGAAAATATTTGTGGAAAATATTTGTGGAAGTGACACATTTTGCACTTCCTTAAGTGCAAATTTAACTTTGCAAACTTTTGCTGTGGGCGACTTTTGCGAAAAAGAAACATTTGATGGATGGAATGCTGGACAATGCAAACATTCACCCCCACTCACAAGGATCTGGGTTTAATCCATCATTCTTTTGCTCACCACACAGTCCAGTTTGGACCCAGCTATATGCAAATCAGTCTTGACCCTGTTCCCTGTTCCTTTTCTATTATAGCCATTTTTTGCAAATGAATCTTCCTGTACAATGTTTTTGCTGGGATGTTTATTCATGCAAAACCTATTTTTGAGGATTTTTTTCCCAATAGTTTTTTTGTAACTTCACAAACTATGTGGACTTTACTAAGCGTTTGAAATACAAACAAAGTTTGCGGAAGAAAGTTTGCTCCTCCCTACTGAGTATAAATGCTGCTTGTGGTCATCACTGAGGTATCCTTCTTGTGAAGTACACACCTTTTCCTGAGAGGTTCTATGTTTGGCATCTACCACTAGTCACATGTTACAAGTTACCCAGTCAGAATCAATTAGCAGCGTGTTCCTGTTGGACCTGTCAACATTTTGCCTTGCTCCTCCTATTTTTTCTGATCTTGTTTTTGTTAGCCTTAAGACTCTGTGACTCCTTTAAACATAGTGAAATTGGCTTATACCCAATTGGCACATTTAATTTGCTTGTACGTTCCTAGTAAATTAGAACTGCATGATCCCAGGGCCTGTAAATTAAATGCTATTAGTGTGCCTGCAGAACAGATTGTGCCACTCGCTTAAGTAGCCTTTAAACATGTCTGAGTCCTGCCATTGCGTCCTGTATCTGCAGTTTTAACTTGCCCTTTTGACCACATGCCCTTTCGACCTGGCAAGAAAAAACCTTTTGCTAGGCCCAAGCCTTTATTTTTAATACATGTAGGTCACCCCTAGGGTATACCCTGAAGACCCCAGAGGGCAGGTGCTGTGTATTTAAAAAGTGGACATGTACTTTTAAGTTTTACTCATGCATTTGCCCTGGCTCGCATGGTTGCTACCTGTACATGTGATACTATATGCTAAGTTTGTGCCATGTTTCCCGCTGGTCATATACACGCTATTAGAAACCCGATAAAAGCATTTACCCAAAATAAAATCAAAAACGTTTTACATGTTCTGGAAGGGAATTCTTACACTTGTTTTTCACCACTGCAAGGCATACCTCTCCCATAAGATAACATTGAGTTACCTTAATAAGTAATAACTTTTGGTTGGGAGCATGTAGGAATGTCGAGTTTGGTTTGTAAGGAATTAAAATCTTTAAATTTTTATAAGTCACAATCCTAAAATTCCTACATTTGGAAAGTTGGCATTTTCTTGTCCTAACCATTTGGTGCCTGCAGCCTGTATCCTGGGTCACATGGCTAGGTGTAGCTGGCAATTGTTTTATGTTTTATTCCTCCCAGATAGTGATTCAAAAGGTGTATAGGAATTGGCAGGATAGGCCATCTCAGTCAGGATGAGGAGGAGGAACTGTCACCTACCACACTTGCACTTCAAAGACTCTGTTTCAGCACACTCACAAAGGCTTTTCACACTAGTCTATTAGGAACACTAACAATCTGGGGATAGGCCAGGGAGGAAGGAAATTCTAGTCACCTCTGTAAGGGCAGGACTCTAGAAACTTCTCCCACTTGAAAGCAGGCTCTGGGAATAAATATTGGACCCTTATACCAAACTCTTCTGGTCACTACTGGACCTGTGGATTTTACAGACTAAGGATTGCCCAACTGTGTTTAATCTTCCCTGCTGGCCAGTGACTGCTATGCTGCCCAAGGCCTGCTATGCTGTACAAGGACTCTTCTGCTGCTGTGGATTGCCCTGCTGAGACCAGTGTGCCTCTTTGGGCACAGAATCCCTAGAGTTTCTCCAAGGGACATGCAGCTCACCTCTTGTTCAGAGCTGCATGAAAAAACAAGCCTCTTTGCGCCAATGCTGCTCAATGCATATGGACGCAGGACTGCACATCACAGCTTCTGTTCGACGGCTTCGCAAGCACCAACCCACCGCGATGCATCTCGATGCACCATCAACTCCTCTCGACACATCTCAGTACATCTCGAACCAGGACTGCGCATTGCAACTCTGTCCGGCAGCTTTGCAAACTCCGATCCAGCTCAACGCTTCTTAATGCTAGACACAACAGTCCCAATGGCTTCTTCAACCTTAAGGCAGAGCGACGTATCCCAATGCCTGCACTGTGAGTTCTTGTTCAGTGGCTTCTTTGGAGCCAATGCATTGTGATGCATCTTGAGCAGGACCTAGCATCTCAAGCTCCTGTTGATGGCTTCTCAACACCCGCACTGCGCAGACAGACGCTAGGACTTCATTTCTGGATGCCCAGGACGCAAGGTACTTTAACAGCGGGCTGAACCCAGGCCTGTAATGGCCCACGCTCCATCGTTGTTAACCTGATGTTATGACTTAGACCCGGTCCACCTCCACCAGATGGCCACAGTTGGCGCTTCTTGCTTCTAAACAGTACTTTTCTTCAAAACCTTTAAAATTGCATATCTCTGGTTCTACTAATTGGATTTTTGTTGTTTTAGCCTTAAATTATTTACTAAATGTTACTCTGTTTTTCTAAGTTGGTGTGCCATTGTTCTTGTGTTGTGTTTTCACTTTATTAGTGCTTGAAGTGCTGCAGAAATACTTCACACATTGCTTCTAAGTTAAGCCTGACTTCTGTGTTTCAAGCTACCAGAAGGTTAAGAACAGATTCATTTGGTGCCTGCTTGTGTTTCACCCTGACAAGAAGTGTGGTTGTTGCTTGAGTAGGGTTTCCCCCTTCACCCAATAACCCAATCTCTCACAGGTTTGCACCGCAACTGGGATGTGGAGTTGATCTGCAGGTGTTGGTTCAGATAGGCCAAATGCTGGTTGACTTAGTTCTGTTGAGTTTTATCCAAAGTCTTGGTCTGCTGATTAGAGTGTATAATTCAAGAATTTGGGGACAGTCCTCCCTCGCTCTGCTTATTGTGTCTGCATCCATGACTCACCGTCTAGGCTTAATCAGTTGTGACAGCCTGCGTGGACTCTTCCTTGATGCTGTATTGTTTCGATGCCCTCCAGTCTTTCCTCGAGGCTGTTCAATATGGGCGTGGTGTATATTTTAGGTGTGGTCAGCGTGTTCCGTGGAAGTATTGCACATAGCAGGGTTTATGACCTTGCACTCTGCTTGTGGGATAGAGAAGGGAGACTTACCACCATAGGCCTACTGGGTGGGGAGTTAGGGTTTTCTAAGTCACATGTCTCTTGACAAGTAGTACCTTTTATGCCTTTCAGAATGTTATGTGTGATGGTTCTCTTCAAACTTTAGGTGGTAGAGCATTATAGGTTTCAGGAGCAGCCTGAGAAAGATATGTTGAGTGTTTGTTTTTACTTTAAGTAGGGAATTTGTTGGCCAGGGTAAATCCAAATGAAGTGCTGTTTGATTAAAGCTTGGGTTCGAAGCTGTCAAAATTCATGTCAGGGAGCCACGTGTACCATTTATTACTTGTCTATTCTTGGCAAAAAAGCATGATTATGTTGGTAGATGTTGGGCATACAGCAGTCGCAGCTGGTGCCAATGTCCAGTGGGGAGGAGGAGGGGGGGATAGGCAGCAGGGCAACAGCAAGGAGGGGTGTTGACTTTAAAAAAGAATACCTTACCTGAGTCTGTGGCCGCCTCACTATTTGGTGCTCCTTCTCGCCTGCTGCTCCCGGCCCAATCCAGGCATTGCTCTCATACTATGAGAGCAGCGCTGGTATTGGCCTCAGTGGGCCACTTTGGCACTCCGCCCAGGTAAAAAGAGTCTGTGCTATTTCTCCAGCTGGCTGTGGACTGCAGCCGGGTTAGAAAAACCTAACTGTGAATGTCTGTTTGGCCAGTCCAAGACTGCGGTCCAAACAGACATGCACACTTAGAAGTGCGTAACCACTCCGCCCTGTGACCCCCGCCCCGCCTCGCCCTACATATGCTGGCTCGTCAAGCAACTCAAAAATAAAAGCTTCAGGTGGGTGCCAAACATCCAGTTCTGTAAGAGTCAGAAATATAGAGTTTATATCCACAGGTAACAGTTAATGATGGTTCCTACAGACCCCTTTAAGCCTGTTTTATGGCCTAGATGTTCCCCGTTTTAGTTTTCTAATGTTGGGTAGTGCAGGCTTCGTATCAGCTGGTCCTTAAATTATTTATCAGACTTATACATTTGTCCAGATGCCCATCAACAGTGTATGTTTCTGAAAGTTTCTGATCCTAACTACTTCTCTGTTTGACAGGAGATGAGGTTATTTCATTCCGCATAAAGGAAGAGGACGAGCGTTTCTCCATGGACTGTAGAGTCACGAACAGAAAAGACACCTGCAGCCTCAAGGGTGAGTACATGGTGCTTTGGCACATTCTCATTGCAAGGACCATCTTAATGCAACTTGGGAACACAGGCAGTACGTATAGGGAAAACATAGGCAGCGCGCCTTAGGAAGTCCTGGACTGCAAGTCTCAGGAAGACATGGGCTGCACACTTTGAAAAACATGGCTACACACCAGGAGAAGAAATGGGTTGCACACTTGGTATGCATATTGACAGCACACCTTGTGAAGCGATGGGCTGCACACCTGGTGGAAACAGGGGCTGCACACCTGTGGGGACCATGGACTAACCATCTGGGGAAAACATGGGCTGCACACCTGGGAAAGACCTGGGCCACACACCTTTTGACAGGATCGTCTCCCCACTGCTCTGTTAGCAGGTGAAAAGGGAAAAATAAAATGATAACGCATTGTTATTATCGTTTTATTTTTCTGTCCTTGCTCAGCAGTTGCGGGCTGGTCTGGGTCAGAGGAACAGTGGGAGGAGTGGTGGCCCTCTCCTAAGTGTGCATGAATGTTTGGCTGACCGTTGCGGGCCGGCCTGTGTCAGAGGAACAGTGGGAGGAGTGGTGGCCCTCTCCTAAGTGTGCATGAATGTTTGGCTGACCGTTGTGGGCTGGCCTGTGTCAGAGGAACAGTGGGAGGAGTGGTGGCACTCTCCTAAGTGTGCATGAATGTTTGGCTGGCTGTTGCGGGCTGGCCTGTGTCAGAGGAACAGTGGGAGGAGTGGTGGCGCTCTCCTAAGTGTGCATGAATGTTTGGCTGACCGTTGTGGGCTGGTCTGTGTCAGAGGAACAGTGGGAGGAGTGGTGGCCCTCTCCTAAGTGTGCATGAATGTTTGGCTGACCGTTGTGGGCCGGCCTGTGTCAGAGGAACAGTGGGAGGAGTGGTGGCGCTCTCCTAAGTGTGCATGAATGTTTGGCTGACCGTTGCGGGCTGGCCTGTGTCAGAGGAACAGTGGGAGGAGTGGTGGCACTCTCCTAAGTGTGTATGAATGTTTGGCTGACCGTTGCGGGCCGGCCTGTGTCAGAGGAACAGCGGGAGGAGTGGTGGCGCTCTCCTAAGTGTGCATGAATGTTTGGCTGACCGTTGCGGGCCGGCCTGTGTCAGAGGAACAGTGGGAGGAGTGGTGGCATTCTCCTAAGTGTGCATGAATGTTTGGCTGACCGTTGTGGGCTGGTCTGTGTCAGAGGAACAGTGGGAGGAGTGGTGGCCCTCTCCTAAGTGTGCATGAATGTTTGGCTGACCGTTGCGGGCTGGCCTGTGTCAGAGGAACAGTGGGAGGAGTGGTGGCACTCTCCTAAGTGTGCATGAATGTTTGGCTGACCGTTGCGGGCTGGCCTGTGTCAGAGGAACAGTGGGAGGAGTGGTGGCGCTCTCCTAAGTGTGCATGAATGTTTGGCTGACCGTTGCGGGCTGGCCTGTGTCAGAGGAACAGTGGGAGGAGTGGTGGCGCTCTCCTAAGTGTGAATGAATGTTTGGCTGACCGTTGCGGGCTGGCCTGTGTCAGAGGAACAGTGGGAGGAGTGGTGGCGCTCTCCTAAGTGTGCATGAATGTTTGGCTGACCGTTGCGGACTGGCCTGTGTCAGAGGAACAGTGGGAGGAGTGGTGGCGCTCTCCTAAGTGTGCATGAATGTTTGGCTGACCGTTGCGGGCTGGCCTGTGTCAGAGGAACAGTGGGAGGAGTGGTGGCATTCTCCTAAGTGTGCATGAATGTTTGGCTGACCGTTGCGGGCTGGCCTGTGTCAGAGTGTGGTAAATAAATAATTAATTACCGGTACTATTTTTGAATACAGTGAATAAAACAGATAGCGCAATAAATAAGAGACAGGATTCGAGGTATCGAAGTCTGACAGGCTTTAATCAGGCATAAGGGAAGGGACAGGAACGGGATAGCCTGCATGGGAATAGACTGATGGCAGCTGCCGGGGAAATGGGAATCGGGAATCGGGGGGCTTTCAGTAACAGTACACAGTATATATATACTTAAACAAATACATTACATTCAATACAGTAGGCGTAGCAGTAGGCGTAACTCGTAGCAGTCGCGAAAGATAAGGGCAAAATGATGTAACAAGAAGGCGTGTACAGGGCGTATACATAGACATGTGATGTAAACGTAACAGAAGTGTCATAAATGGGGCGGAAACATGGAGGGGGCTACCTGAGCAGCTGGGACCTTTAACCTAGTGGTGCGCGCAAACGGGCAATGACTTATTACCAGGAGGAACTGGGGGCTATGACTTCTGCGCTAGAAGAGGAGACTAAAAGTCTGCGGTGTCAGAACGACATGTACCTATATCATATCTGGTATCTGGTGTTTGGAGTACATATTGATAGAATCCAAAAGTTATCAGGACAAAGGCTACTTGACACTAAGACTGGTGCGTGCATAATTCTATATGTATTGCGTGTGCGAGGAATATTCTATGAATAATAATACAGTATTTCTCTTACATGGAGACAGAAAGGCTAGACCATGGCTGAAACTATTGATGCGATTCAGTAGCTTAGGAATGCAGAGAAGAAGGGCTGGACTGATAACTAGAAGCATAACATACTCTTGGCAGACTGGCAGGCAGAGCCAGGCCGGGCACTGTGAGGCAGGAAGTAAGTGAAGGGTCAGGGATGCAGGTGGGGGCTGTATCGCTCCTCGGAGAGGGTTCAGAAGACAGGAGCTGAATCTGATGTCCGGGCCCTTTTGAGGCCTAGAAACGGGGACAATTCAATGAATTAACGTGCACACTGTAAAATGTGGCAACATAGGCCTAATACTCGTTGCTTTCACGAGAACTGGAAACTGGCATACTAGAGATGGACACAACTATAATTGCGTCTTTAATCGATCATAGGGGATACATGCATATCGATCATGCACATATAGCATAGAATGGGGAACACGTAGGCACATATAACATGGCAAAATTTACTTTTCCACATTCCCTCCTTGTGCCCTACGTTTCCATCAGGAAACATCAATATTCATGATACCATCTATCTGTTCATATAGCATCATTTGCTCGTCTCGAATTGTCTTGGAACGGGACTTAGGACTAGGAATACAAGAGGTACCACACATGCCGCAAATCGCAGGGCCACATTGTAAACAGAGGCAGCAACTGAATATGGTCATTACTGCAATACCTAGGAATGACAATACTTTCCATCCCCAGGCAGATATGATACTCCAGAGCCAACCGGACCATGTCCAGGTGCCTGGATTCTGGTGTAACTGATGGGCAATTTTATGAAGTCTGGTTATAGCGGAATAAACAGATGGCGCGTTATTAGGAATGAAAATGCAGCAACTAGATCCGATGACTCTACAAGCTCCTCCTCTATCGGCCAGTATGACGTCAAGAACGAGACGATTTTGGAGCACGACAAAACGCATAGCAGATTGCTCTTCGGTTAAGTTACCTAGAGCGGAAGTAGTCTCATTCACTACTGCTTCAAGGGTTCTGGTTAACCTACGGATTAACTTACTATTCTGGACAGGTCCTATAAAGAAGAAGAAACCTTTATTGAAGTCTTGATACTGTTCTAGAGCAGTTTCAGTTTGATCGACAATTGGGGACTCAGTCTCCCTTCTATGTCTAACGTGTACTAGATGTGTGTTTCTGTGATAATCAGATGGGGCTAGAAAAACTGGTGGCAGTAGGAAGGCAATATAACATGTTCCATCCCAATCGAGGGGCAGACGAACATATGCGGTCTGACCACAAATAAAATAAGAATGACGTGAGGCTTTGAAAATAGATTTCCCACTGTCACTATACTCGACAATAGTAGTACAATCACTATGTCCTACATGTGCGGAACCATTCTTTCTGATACATAATTCGCCTTTGACTGGTAGTACTGAAATAGCAGGCAAATCTGGAGTAGTATCGGACTGAACATTCAGGACCATGAAGTTCGAAGAATAATTACCTAAATCATATACTTCATTTTCTAGATCTAACCCTGTTCTATGGGAAAGACCTTGCTTGTCTGGGAAACATGTTCGATTAAGAAAGGACATATCATTCGAGGATGACGTTAACATGGACCATGCTCCACATGAACCATTATGTGAAAACGGATAGGGAAAGAGTGGCAGAACTCCCTTCGGTGTCTGGAAAGGGGGGAGTCGACCACACACCCAACAATTAGTGGCATTGCTGGTCTGGTGTGAATAGTGCAACATTCGGATGAATGTATTGTTACGCATAGCAAGACGATAGGATAGCTCGTGAGGAGGCAGATCACTAAATGTGTGCTCTACTGTAGCATTAGAAAACATATGTACATGTGAAATTGGAAAACATAAATGTAAAGCATAACTTGTGCAGGTAATCATAAGACTCAAAAATAACAAGAAAAATAGAACGATGATACATCTTTTAGAGTTTTGACTAACTCTCTCACTATGTGGGTCTGTCTCATACATGTCAGGAACCTGTCTAACCGTTTCACCCGAGAGGGACTTAGACAATTAAACTGGCTGACTTATTTTACTAGACCGTAGCTTTGTTTTATACTCCTGCTGCGGAGTTTTCTCTAACAGGGGAATTATGAATTCAGAGTCTGTTTTTGGGCAGTCCTTAGGAATAAGGCAGTCCTTAATAAATGTCTTTTGTCGTAATCCATGGAACTTCTTGATATGACTGGTGTGGACCCATCCCTTCCGGCCTTCAAGCTTGACCGCGGTCCTTGTTGTCAACAACACCATTTGGGGCTCCTTCCAACGGGGCTCCAGCGGACTTGAACGATCAAAATTGCGCACCAGGACATATTCTCCCGGAACGACTTCATGCGGTTTCACCTCAGTGTTGTCTGGAAATGCAGCGGCAACCTGTGAACGACAAGAGTGTAGGGCAGACATCAAGGAAGCTAGGTAATCTGTCAGCATATTACTGGAAACGTCTGTAATACTACGGGGTCTAGGTGTACCCCACATGTTTGGAGGACGGCCGAATACGACCTCATACGGGGACAGACCTGATCTGGAATGTGCAACCATTCTCATGTAGAACAGAGCAACTGGCAGGGCAACTAACCAATCTACACCTTTTTCTCTACATACTTTAGCAATGCGGATTTTCAAAGTCTGATTATGTCTCTCTACGAGACCGGCTGCTTCAGGATGGCGCACACAATGGAACTTCCACTGGTACCCTAACAGAAGGGAAACTTGTTTCATGAGCTCGGATGAGAATGGCTGGCCGTTATCTGAATACACGACCCTAGGCAATCCAAAGCGGGGAAAATACTCACGAACCAACTGCCTGGCAGTGGTCGCGGCTGTGTAATCTGGAACTGGATATGCTTCTGTCCACCTGGACAAAGCGCATACAACTACGAGGACATACTTGAAACCTCGACATCGCTCCATCTGAATATAATCCATTTGGAGGACTTCAAAAGGGTGGTCAGGAGGTTGGAATCCACCTTGTTCCACCGGAACACTTTTACCTAGATTGAACTGACAACATATCATACAGGTACGGACTTTCTGCTTGGCTGCAGCTCGTAAATGCTTGTTGAACCAAAGGTTCTGAATACTGTCTAACATAGCTTTTTCTCCTAGATGTGCTGGACTATGTGCGGTATTAATAATGACTTGAACCATAGAGTCGGGGAGAAACCATGTGGCTTTTCCCTTCGTCAACCATCCTTGATCTGTCTGGACCCCTCCTTGTTCGGACCATTTCTTGATTTCTTCGGGAGTAGCATGTAACTGTATGTCTATTACATCTTGTGTAGGGTCCTTAACTGTCATACAAGTAGTCTGATCTGGAGTGAGTGTCTGTGTCGTGTTAACTGGAATGTCTGGAGTCTGAGCTGTAAGCTTGGCTGTTCGATCTGCTAGATCGTTACCTTGGGGAATGATGTCAGTGACTTTCGTATGTGCCTTGCACTTCATGATAGCGATAGCTGTCGGTAAATGTATCGCATCTAACAGAGCTTGAATGAGGGGGCCATGCTGAATCTTGGTTCCATGAGAAGTCATAAAACCTCTCTCTTGCCAGAGCACTCCAAAGTCGTGTACGACTCCGAATGCATAACGTGAATCTGTGTATATGTTTACTTTCAGGTTCTTGGCTCGTATGCAGGCTTGGGTCAGAGCGACGAGCTCTGCTGCCTGAGCAGACAGGGTGTCAATACGATGTGTTTCTATAACTTCGGTTTCAGTAGTCACTGCATACGCGGCTACTAGTTCTCCTGTACTTGTCCTCATACATGACCCATCCACATAAAGTGTCAGGTCTGGATTAGGTAATGCAATATCTGTCAAATCTTGTCTTGGCTTTGTCATAGTGTTAACAACTTCCACACAGTCATGTGTGGCAGGATTTGAAGTAACTGACGGTAACAGTGTAGCAGGATTTAAAATATTGCAGCGTCTGACTTCTATGTGTGGCTGAAACAGTGTCAGTTCATAACCTGTTAAACGTGCAATTGTCAAGTGCTGAGTCTGTGTTCGGTTTAAAAGAACTTCCACGGAGTGTGGAACTTGTACTGTCAGGGAGTGTCCTAACACTATGGAATCACTTTGCCTGATCGCTAGAGCTGTGGCTGCAACTGACTTGAGGCACGCAGGCAGAGCCTGGGCCACTGGATCTAATGTGCTCGAAAAATAAGCACAGGGCTTGTATTGTCCTGCTTGGTCTTGTGTGAGAACAGATAATGCAGTACCATCACGTTCTGTGACAAAAAGTGTAAAAGGCTTACTGTAGTTCGGTATTGCTAGAACAGGTGCTTGACATAAGGCTTTCTTTAACTCATTAAAAACAAATGTATGTTCCTGGGTCCAAGGGAGGACAGTCGATACGGCTGCCTCCTGTGTCGTTAACTGTATCAGTGGCTTGGCTAGAAATGCATACTGAGGAATCCATTGTCTGCAGTAAGAAGTGAGGCCGATAAAAGCTCGTACCTCCTTCTGTGTCTTGGGCTGTGGAAGACGTGCTATTAACTGGATACGGTCAGGTGTCAACTGTCTACCCCACTTGGACAGTAAGTGTCCCAAGTAGACCACTTGCTGGACACAGAATTGTAATTTGGAAGGGGACACCTTGTGCCCCTTCTCGGCCAGAAAATACAGAACTGTAAGTGACGCACGCTCGCAGTCACGTTCAGAACGGGCTGTGATCAGTAGATCATCGACATACTGGAGCAGGGCAGTGTCAGTTGGCATGTGAATATTGTCTAGTTGTCTCTTAAGTGCTTGACTGTAAATACTAGGGCTTTCTGTAAAACCTTGAGGAGCTCGTGTGAATTTATAGCTTCTTCCATTTAAACAGAAACCGAAAAGGTACTGGCTGTCTGGGTGAATGGGGACACTGAAGAATGCGTTCTTGAGATCGATAACTGTGAAGAACGTAGCTTCAGAATCAATGGCTGTCAAGAGGGATGAAATATCTGGGACTACTGGGTACTGGGGTATGATACATTTATTAAGTTCTCGAAGATCAATCACTAATCGATATACTGGAGGTGCATTTGGATCAGTACGTTTCAGGACTGGGATGATAGGAGAATTACATACATTGGAGTCAGTTTCTACAACCACTCCTTGAGCAATAAGCTCGTCGATAATTTTGGATAAGGCTGCTACAGCCTCAGGTGGCAATTTGTACTGTCGGATTCGGGGTAAAACTACACCTTGCTTCAGAGTCACACGATGGGGTGTGATATGCATACAACCTACATCAGTTGGACCTTGCGCCCATAAATGCTGTGGTACATTCAATAATCTTGGATCAAAATCTCGTAATACATAATGACCTTTGAAGTCTCTCAAAAACAGGCGGATCCCCTCTGGGGAACAACAAATTACTGCTCCTAATTCTTTTAATGTCTTAATGCCTAACAAATTTTCTGGACAAGATTTCGTGAGTAACAAATCAGTAGTTCGGGACAATGGACCGACTTCTAGAGTAACTGGTTTCGAAATTTCATTAACAATAGGTTTTCCTGAAAATCCAAGGGAAACATTTCTAGAGCCTGAGAGCGGAGCCCCTGGAACCTCGTCATGACTGATAGTAGTCCTACTTGCCCCTGTATCAATCAGAAACTTTCTGTCTTTCCCTAATACTTGACTGTGTACATAGGGACCCTCTTGATCTACAGGTATCTCGATGAGAGGCAAGCCTACCTCCCTCTCTAGGCTGTTTCATGAATACGGCTGATAATCTGGATACTCTGTCTGGGCATACTGGTACATTTGCTGTGTAACATGCTGTGTTGCAGCGATAGGCTGCGGTGCTGTAACTGTCTGTTGTGCATTCTGTGGTGGCTGGGAAGTCTGTGAAACTTGTTCTTGTCTAGGCGGACGTGGTCTTTCTTTAGTCTTACCAGTAGCTATGTTGTGTTTCAGAACTGCACACTCGTTTATAAAATGACCTGGCTGTTTACAGTAATTGCATGTCCCTTTAACGGGAGCTGCAGGATGACTGGCCTGATTCGGACCCCTCTTCTGACTATCTTGTGGAACAGACTGTGCAACTAATACTTTCATTTTCGTGTCTTTCATACGTCTTCTTTCGTGTTCTTGCTCTTCCCTGATTCTGTTCTGGTGGTACTGGAGCATTTGTAACATTTGTGACGGAGTATTAGCTTGCCAGGTACTTTCGACTTTCAATACTCGATTTTTTACTTGTGGACTTGAATTCTCGACTAGTTTGGTAACAAAAAGATGGGGGTACGATTCACTACTTGTTTTCAGACCACTGTTAATAATAAAACATTTTTCAAATCTAGAATAAAAATCACTAGTGTCTTCGTCTTGTTTCTGTTTACAAGCTGAAATGGCATCCCAATCTTCCTTTTTCGTGGCTAGTAATCTTGGCAAAACTTGTATCAATAACTCGGGCAAATCTTTAGCTTTCTCCCCAAGACCGGTACCTCGTACTCGTAAATTATCTTCAGCTTCTAGAGCTGTCCAATCTATCTTTTTCTCTCCCACCTCCCATTCTTTTTCCTTGAGTTTTTCATATACCCCTGCGGGCAACAGGACCTTTAACATTTTAATGATATCAGGATACGTGTATTCTCCCATACGGAGCATGTCTTTTAATTCACGGTGGAACCCTGCTGGATCTTTATCGTGACAGGGAATTAACTTTTTCATCTCTAAGAGTTCCATCTTTGTGATAGGGGTGTATACAAATACTCGTTCTAGATCACCACCCGCTCCTCTAACTGGGTGCACTTCTCGTAACGGATTCTGTCTATCTATGTAATATGACTTACTTTCTGGAGGTGAGACGTGAACAAAATGCGGATTTAGAAACGTTCTATATTTGTGGCGCTGTTCTAGAATGACACTAATTAAATCAGTACCTAGACCTTTCCATCTATACTGGAGTAACTCGTTCAAAACATCATGTAGTGGACCTGGATCAGAATGCTGTCCCTCATACAGTGTAATGAGGTGCTGGATCATATACATACCCACCAGTCGCTGCTCGGCTGGGGGCAGTTTCAGAAACCTTTGTGCCACTATTTCGTCTGGAAAAGTGGTAGAATCAGTAGTCCACCGGACTGCCGATCGGACTAGTTCTTGTTCATGCATTGTACTAAGCTCACTATAACCTATCCGTGATTTCAGAATGTGATCGGTAGCCTGGAATACTTGTTCAAGAGAACCCTGTTCTGGTACGGGAGGAGGGAAAACTTTCTTGTGATCTAGGCGTGAATGTCGGTCGGGAAGTCTAGTTCTACCTACATACGCTATTCTGGAGGGATTCTCGTCGTCTACCTCTTCGTTATCAGAGTTGTCTTCTTTCTCGGTTACTTGTGCTGCTTCTCGTTTCTCGTGTAACTTTATTATTTCCCTACGAATTTTCTTGTACATACTCTCTATACAGTTCTGTGTCTTGTGTCTTCCCTCGGTTATATGGTCACTCCACCTGGTCAAGACTTTCATTTCTTCTTGATCTTTATCCGGATAATCTTGTTCTCATATTAAACAGTTAATTAAAAACTTTAAAAGCATGAGCTGAGTCTCGACTTTTCTCTGAACCATGGCTTCGCGAATACTTTCTGGATACACTCCTGTACGGATAAAACGATATATTCTGTCTAGATGTTCTTTCATATTGGGCAGGGTGTCCAAATAGTCGGTCACCCGTCTTAAACGTAATGAATATATGACCATGGTACCATCGCCTGGAACTGGATCATAACGACATTCGGTAAGTGCTCGCTTGATATCTGTAAATGTTTGAATTTTTGGCGTACGCTGTAACGCTCGTTCATGTAGCTCAAGCAGCGTCATACGTCTGTGTTGAGGCGGGGTACCAGGAGGACTTCCCCCCGCGGCTCCTAAACTAGAATCGTCGGTGTGTACTGTACGTGCTGGTAGAGTGACTGATGTAGCGGGTACATGTACTGTCGGCTGGACCGGGGGTGCTGTAACAGATGCTGTAACGGGTGCGGTAACGTGGACTGTACCCAGGGCCCCGGTGGCTGGAGGAACAGGAATTACATTATTTACGGGAGCAGGCGGAATAGGATTTGCATATTCTGGGACTGTGTCGTCCAAATAGGACGAGAGAAAAATATCAGCTGCGGTCGGTTTGTGACGTAGCTTAATCAGAATTAATGGCGGCGGAAAATTACATGGTGCCTCCGGGGATGCCTTTGGTAAGCCCTCGGCAAGAAGAGGATACATACCCTTAATAAGGGCATTTCTCTGTCTGTCTGACTGTTCTGCTTTAACTCGTTCACCTACTTCGATTAATTCCCTTTCTTGGGCTCTTTCTGAGGATTCCCTACTTAATTCTGTTTTTCTGATCTCTTTTTCGGTTCTTCTATGAGATTCTTTGCGCCATAACTCGATGGCATCTTTCTGGGACTGTCTGGCTTTCTTTTTCCATAATGCTTCTTCTACTCGCATGATGCACTCGGTATCCCATGTACCTGATATGGGCCATCTATATTTCTGTTCTAATTCCTTGGTATAGTCCGCCCATAAGTCTAGATATATTATGGCACTTAAGCCATGCTTATGATACATAAAATGTCCTGGACTGTCCCTAGGCGGGACAGGAACTGCTTCCTCGAGTAACCCTTTTCTGGTTTTTAACTGACGTAACTTGGAAAATAGAGGCATTCTCCAGACTGGAATCCAAACACAATACAATACACGATAAACACAATAATGACTGGAAAAACAAATCACTCATACCACGACATTGAAAACACATTAAACGACATTTAAAATAACAGTTCGGGCAGAATATTACCTGGTATACTGAGAACAGAACACATGAATTTCTCGAGAACGAAACTTACTAGAATGACTAGATGTACTGCTAAACAGTACGAAACTTACCGGTCCCATAAAGAGACACGTCGGACCCGTGTCCACCTAGGTGAACACTTCGGACTGGATCTGCGTACCCAAACCCACGGACCAGAGACAAATTAATTGACCCTGTCTAGATACTACCCCAGCAACGGTACTCACCGGGCAGCAAGAACGGAAGGCCTCAGACTGGACTGGACTGGACTGCTACGACGTCGGACTACGAACTTCGGACTTCAGTTACAGGTGGGCCTCCGGATACCTCGGACCTTGGACTCTCGGCTTGGGCTCTGGTTGGGACTCGCCGCGTTCCTCACCGCCTCGTCTGGATGCTGGACCGCAACCTCCGTCTCCTCCGTGGGCCTGAGGGATACTTGAAGCAGAAATATCTGCACGTGCACGGTATGGTTCCGTCACGGCTGCAGAGGATCAGGGGGCCTGCGTGGCTTCACCGGCGCGTGGGGAAAGGGCAAGTCCCTGTTCGGGCGCCATTATGTGGTAAATAAATAATTAATTACCGGTACTATTTTTGAATACAGTGAATAAAACAGATAGCTCAATAAATAAGAGACAGGATTCGAGGTATCGAAGTCTGACAGGCTTTAATCAGGCATAAGGGAAGGGACAGGAACGGGATAGCCTGCATGGGAATAGACTGATGGCAGCTGCCGGGGAAATGGGAATCGGGAATCGGGGGGCTTTCAGTAACAGTACACAGTATATATATACTTAAACAAATACATTACATTCAATACAGTAGGCGTAGCAGTAGGCGTAACTCGTAGCAGTCGCGAAAGATAAGGGCAAAATGATGTAACAAGAAGGCGTGTACAGGGCGTATACATAGACATGTGATGTAAACGTAACAGAAGTGTCATAAATGGGGCGGAAACATGGAGGGGGCTACCTGAGCAGCTGGGACCTTTAACCTAGTGGTGCGCGCAAACGGGCAATGACGTATTACCAGGAGGAACTGGGGGCTATGACTTCTGCGCTAGAAGAGGAGACTAAAAGTCTGCGGTGTCAGAACGACATGTACCTATATCATATCTGGTATCTGGTGTTTGGAGTACATATTGATAGAATCCAAAAGTTATCAGGACAAAGGCTACTTGACACTAAGACTGGTGCGTGCATAATTCTATATGTATTGCGTGTGCGAGGAATATTCTATGAATATTAATACAGTATTTCTCTTACATGGAGACAGAAAGGCTAGACCATGGCTGAAACTATTGATGCGATTCAGTAGCTTAGGAATGCAGAGAAGGAGGGCTGGACTGATAACTAGAAGCATAACATACTCTTGGCAGACTGGCAGGCAGAGCCAGGCCGGGCACTGTGAGGCAGGAAGTAAGTGAAGGGTCAGGGATGCAGGTGGGGGCTGTATCGCTCCTCGGAGAGGGTTCAGAAGACAGGAGCTGAATCTGATGTCCGGGCCCTTTTGAGGCCTAGAAACGGGGACAATTCAATGAATTAACGTGCACACTGTAAAATGTCGCAACATAGGCCTAATACTCGTTGCTTTCACGAGAACTGGAAACTGGCATACTAGAGATGGACACAACTATAATTGCGTCTTTAATCGATCATAGGGGATACATGCATATCGATCATGCACATATAGCATAGAATGGGGAACACGTAGGCACATATAACATGGCAAACTTTACTTTTCCACAAGAGGAACAGTGGGAGGAGTGGTGGCGCTCTCCTAAGTGTGCATTAATGTTTGGCTGACCGTTGTGGGCCGGCCTGTGTCAGAGGAACAGTGGGAGGAGTGGTGGCATTCTCCTAAGTGTGCATGAATGTTTGGCTGACCGTTGCGGGCCGGCCTGTGTCAGAGGAACAGTGGGAGGAGTGGTGGCGCTCTCCTAAGTGTGCATGAATGTTTGGCTGACCGTTGCGGGCTGGCCTGTGTCAGAGGAACAGTGGGAGGAGTGGTGGCGCTCTCCTAAGTGTGCATGAATGTTTGGCTGACCGTTGCGGGCTGGCCTGTGTCAGAGGAACAGTGGGAGGAGTGGTGGCGCTCTCCTAAGTGTGCATGAATGTTTGGCTGACCGTTGCGGGCTGGCCTGTGTCAGAGGAACAGTGGGAGGAGTGGTGGCGCTCTCCTAAGTGTGCATGAATGTTTGGCTGACCGTTGCGGGCTGGCCTGTGTCAGAGGAACAGTGGGAGGAGTGGTGGCACTCTCCTAAATGTGCATGAATGTTTGGCTGACCGTTGCAGGCTGGCCTGTGTCAGAGGAACAGTGGGAGGAGTGGTGGCGCTCTCCTAAGTGTGCATGAATGTTTGGCTGACCGTTGTGGGCCGGCCTGTGTCAGAGGAACAGTGGGAGGAGTGGTGGCGCTCTCCTAAGTGTGCATGAATGTTTGGCTGACCGGTGCGGGCCGGCCTGTGTCAGAGGAACAGTGGGAGGAGTGGTGGCCCTCTCCTAAGTGTGCATGAATGTTTGGCTGACCGTTGCGGGCTGGCCTGTGTCAGAGGAACAGTGGGAGGAGTGGTGGCACTCTCCTAAGTGTGCATGAATGTTTGGCTGACCGTTGTGGGCTGGTCTGTGTCAGAGGAACAGTGAGAGGAGTGGTGGCACTCTCCTAAGTGTGCATGAATGTTTGGCTGACCGTTGTGGGCCGGTCTGTGTGAGAGGAACAGTGGGAGGAGTGGTGGCACTCTCCTACGTGTGCATGAATGTTTGGCTGACCGTTGCGGGCCGGCCTGTGTCAGAGGAACAGTGGGAGGAGTGGTGGCGCTCTCCTAAGTGTGCATGAATGTTTGGCTGACCGTTGTGGGCTGGTCTGTGTCAGAGGAACAGTGGGAGGAGTGGTGGCACTCTCCTAAGTGTGCATGAATGTTTGGCTGACCGTTGCGGGCCGGCCTGTGTCAGAGGAACAGTGGGAGGAGTGGTGATGCTCTCCTAAGTGTGCATGAATGTTTGGCTGACCGTTGCGGGCCGGCCTGTGTCAGAGGAACAGTGGGAGGAGTGGTGGCATTCTCCTAAGTGTGCATGAATGTTTGGCTGACCGTTGTGGGCTGGTCTGTGTCAGAGGAACAGTGGAAGGAGTGGTGGCACTCTCCTAAGTGTGCATGAATGTTTGGCTGACCGTTGCGGGCTGGCCTGTGTCAGAGGAACAGTGGGAGGAGTGGTGGCGCTCTCCTAAGTGTGCATGAATGTTTGGCTGACCGTTGCGGGCTGGCCTGTGTCAGAGGAACAGTGGGAGGAGTGGTGGCGCTCTCCTAAGTGTGCATGAATGTTTGGCTGACCGTTGCAGGCTGGCCTGTGTCAGAGGAACAGTGGGAGGAGTGGTGGCGCTCTCCTAAGTGTGCATGAATGTTTGGCTGACCGTTGCGGGCCGGCCTGTGTCAGAGGAACAGTGGGAGGAGTGGTGGCCCTCTCCTAAGTGTGCATGAATGTTTGACTGACCGTTGCGGGCTGGCCTGTGTCAGAGGAACAGTGGGAGGAGTGGTGGCACTCTCCTAAGTGTGCATGAATGTTTGGCTGACCGTTGCAGGCTGGCCTGTGTCAGAGGAACAGTGGGAGGAGTGGTGGCGCTCTCCTAAGTGTGCATGAATGTTTGGCTGACCGTTGTGGGCCGGCCTGTGTCAGAGGAACAGTGGGAGGAGTGGTGGCACTCTCCTAAGTGTGCATGAATGTTTGGCTGACCGTTGCGGGCCGGCCTGTGTCAGAGGAACAGTGGGAGGAGTGGTGGCCCTCTCCTAAGTGTGCATGAATGTTTGACTGACCGTTGCGGGCTGGCCTCTGTCAGAGGAACAGTGGGAGGAGTGGTGGCACTCTCCTAAGTGTGCATGAATGTTTGGCTGACCGTTGCGGGCTGGTCTGTGTCAGAGGAACAGTGGGAGGAGTGGTGGCACTCTCCTAAGTGTGCATGAATGTTTGGCTGACTGTTGCGGGCCGGCCTGTGTCAGAGGAACAGTGGGAGGAGTGGTTGCACTCTCCTAAGTGTGCATGAATGTTTGGCTGACCGTTGCGGGCTGGCCTGTGTCAGAGGAACAGTGGGAGGAGTGGTGATGCTCTCCTAAGTGTGCATGAATGTTTGGCTGACCGTTGTGGGCTGGTCTGTGTCAGAGGAACAGTGGGAGGAGTGGTGGCGCTCTCCTAAGTGTGCATGAATGTTTGGCTGACCGTTGCGGGCCGGCCTGTGTCAGAGGAACAGTGGGAGAAGTGGTGGCGCTCTCCTAAGTGTGCATGAATGTTTGGCTGACCGTTGCGGGCCGGCCTGTGTCAGAGGAACAGTGGGAGGAGGGGTGGCACTCTCCTAAGTGTGCATGAATGTTTGGCTGACCGTTGTGGGCTGGTCTGTGTCAGAGGAACAGTGGGAGGAGTGGTGGCACTCTCCTAAGTGTGCATGAATGTTTGGCTGACCGTTGTGGGCCGGCCAAACAGTCATGCGCACTTTGCTTGTTCTCCACTCAGGCTGCATTACAGCCTGGGTGGAGAACGTGCCCAGGCTCCCTCTCTGTGCATCGAACCACAGTGCTCAGACCAATCACGATGCTGCTATCAGCAACGTCGTGACTGGCTCGGGAGTCTGGAAGGCTGGGTGCTTCTTGTTCCTGTCCTGGAAGCGGTCAAAGAGGACCGAGAGGCGACCGGAGTGGCACCCGGGTAAGTGTTTTTATTTTCATTCCTTCCCCCTCGGTCCCCCCACGCCTCCCACCATGGTCTGCCCTCCCTGCTGTTAAGTAGTAGCCGCTACTGCCTTTTGAACACATGGGCTGCACACCAGGGAGGAAACCTGGGCCACACATATGAGCAAAATATGGGTTGCATATCTGGGCAAAACATAGGCAGCATGGCTGTTGAAGACCTGGGCTGCACAGCTGGGGAAAACATGGGCTTCTTACCTCAGAGAACACAGGATGCCCTCCAGGGGAAGAAATTGGCTGCAAGCATGGAAAGCCTGTGTTGAATGCCATCCATAATATCAAAGTACATTCAGACACGCAATGCTCACTGTAAGTCATACTCCTAGCTCTAAATGACATTGAGAGCAAAGCCATCTTTCCTTCCTAAGGTGGGTGCTGAATTTCATGTTGAACCATCTATACAGTTGCTTACTTTGTTTTTGCTCTATTGAACATGAAGGGGAGGGTCCATAGTTTGTGTTTGAAGAGGGCTGTCATTGCATTTCTAGATGTGATAGAAATAGGATGGCGGACAGATTCTGGTGGTCTACAGAAGTGATACATGTGTCAAGTGCTGGCCTTCGTAGTAAGGTTGTCACTTCTTGTCTTCCTGAAATGATTTTTTACATTTTAGTGTCACCACTGAATCCAGAATGTTGGAAAGTGTTGGAAACTTTTTAATTAAGCGATCTGTTTTTTTATGCAGCCCATTTTCCTTAGAGGGAAATGGGTTGCGTTTAACAAAATAGAGCATGAAACTTGTACGTTTCATTAGGTCTTGCGTACGGAGCGGCTGCTGTTTACTGTTTGCTTTGAGATATGTTGTTTACTGTTAGTGGGCTTGGAGCCCTCCCATTACGTACCATTTGTTGGCTACAAAGCCACTCCCATTACTTGCTTCCTCCTGGTCAGCTCTGCGGTTGACACTTCCCTCTTCTTGCATGTGTCCCTCCCCTGGAGCATGGCCCAAGTACTTGAGTCCTGACACTGCTCACGCTTTTGGGAGCAATCCTTTTCTTTTTGTTGAGCCTCTTACAGAGTGCATCTTTTGTAACTGGCTCTGTTTGCTCCTTCAAGTTGTCTGGGTTTGCTTGTTCCCTTCCTTCCATTGCCATCCGCCCCCCACCCCCCACCCCCTATCCCTCCCAGCACAATAGATGAGCCGGGTGGCCAGATACCTTTTGTACGGTCTTTTTACATGTTTTTGTTTCAGCTTTTATACAGCGTCAAATTTCACCCGAAGGTGGTGAAACGCTTTACACAAGAACATTTATTTTGTGTAGGCACTGAAAAATTAAGTGATTTGCCCAGAGTCACAGGATGTTGAGCCGGCGCTGAGACTCAAACCTGGTTCCCCAGCTCCAAAGTTGTTCGCTTTGGCCGTTACGCCATATCCTCTCCCCTGGCATGCTTGCAGATATTAGATTGCAGATCTTGCTTCCGTATTTGAAGTCCCCGAAGGCAGAGCCTCCCAGTGCAAACTCTGGTCACTTATGTAATAAATATAATAGAAGCCACATGCCAGCTCTTTGGACACATAAGTTGCAAATGCCTGTTTTAGTGCGTTGATATTCAATCAATCAATCAATCATTTGTTAAGCGCACTACATACCCGCGAGGGTCTCAAGGCGCTGGGGGGGGGGAGTTGGGGGCCGCTACTGATCGAACAGCCAGGTCTTTAGTAGCCTCCTGAAGGTCAGCAGGTCTTGGGTCTGTCGTATGCTCAGTGGGAGGGTGTTCCATGTCTTGGCGGCGAGGTGGGAGAAGTATCTCCCGCCGCTGGTTGTTCTTCGGATGCGCGGGACGGTGGCGCTGCTGCCTGGAAGAAGAAGAAAGAATACATTGTTTGATATCTCCCACGTGTGTGGGCACGGGAAGATTACGTGATTTTCCCAGCGTCAGAGGATGTTGAGCCAGCGCTGAGACTCGAGCACTTTTTCTAGCTCCTAAGTCGGCAGCTTAGGCTGTTACGCCACATCCTGTCCCTTGGCTTGCTTGCAGACATCAGATGGCAGATATACATTTGTACAGTGCTAACAGAATTTATTTTGACACTAGGAAGCTTGCATATGAATCCATCCCCTCCTGCCCCCCTCTTTCTTCTTCTCCCTCCCACCACCCCATCCCTGTCCACTCCACATAATTCCACTCCTTGCCACACAATGCCATTCCACATAATTCAACCCCACTCCATGCCACATAATTACATTCCACATAACTCAACCCAACGCCATACAATTAAGTGCCTGGCAGTTCCACAACACACAAATCTACACTGCATAAATCCACTACACCCAACACATTTTAACATCTCACAATTTCATGCCACACAATTTAACTCCACACAATTCCACTCCATGTCATTCTCTCCATGCCACATTATACAGTCCAACAAACTCAACGTCACATATTTCCACTCTGCTCCATGACACACAATTCCACTTCACATAATTACACTCCACACAACACAATTCAACTCCAGATAATTCCACTAGACATAATTACACTCCACTCTACATAATTACCGTCCATGTCACATTATCACACTCCACGTATATCTATTCAGCTCCAAACCACATTACACCCTCCAGAATTCAACACTGCACTATGCCATATAATTACACTCCACATAATTCCATCATACTCAACAATTCCACTCCACACAAATTGTCGCAACGCAATTCCACCCCACGCCACTTAACTGCACCCCACACCCCATAGTCCCAAACCACATGATTTTACTCCATACCAAATAATTTCACTCCACAGGAACAAAAGGAAAAGCCAGAGGCATTAGTCTCAAAGGTGAGGCCTTATTGGTGTTGCCAATGCTTGTTTTTGAAGAGTAGGCAGTGGTTTATGGAAATACAGCCTGCTCTTAAAAAATATTTCTTTGGGCATTCACAAACGAGAAGGGGGGGTCACTTTGGGACGCCTTCCCATTTGCGAATGGTTGCTATCTCCTTTGAGGTGTTGGTAAAAAATAAAAGTTTTGCAACCTTAATTTGGTTGCAAAACATTCATACATGCCACTGCGATTCTGTATTTGGAAGGGGCACCCTCAAACATGTTCTTTCCAAATCAGAAGCAGCTTGTGTTATGGAAAAGAGGCAGGCGGGCAGGGGAGTGGAAAGGGGGGGCGAGGGGGATCAAAGTAAAAATAATCTTACCTGCTGCCCTCCATTATGTGCACTCGACTTCTCCTCTCGTCTTCCGCATGAGGGCACAGGTTCCGGCCAATCCTGAAGCTGCTCTTGCATGAGAGCAGCTTCAGGATTGGCCTGAGTGCCCTCCATTTTTGCTCTAGGACAGACTGTGAGTCTGTGCCTTCTCTCTACAACCCAGCAGCGTTGCTGGGTTGGAGGAACTTTCACTGCACCTGATGCTCTGCCCGGCCTGAAACGGCCAGCCAAACCGCCATGTGCAGTGAAGGGAGTGCACATATAGTTGACACTGTGGCCCCACCCCTAAGACTTGGTAAAGGAAAATAAAATTATTTAAAACCTGTTTTATTTTTCCTTATTTGGAGGGTGCTGGTGGTGGGGGGGGGGGTGATGCTCCTCTGCCACAGCGGAGGGGCCGCCCCTGTTCCAAATACCGAATCGCAAACACAAATTGTGTTTCTGTAACGTGTTACTTTACTGCAATATGTGATTTGTACATATATAAAAGCATTTTTGTGGTCTGAAAACGGCCAGATTCTTCGAATGATTTATACACATGGCCCTTCCTTTTTCATGTGATGAAGTCCTAGCATGCCAGTTCTTTCATTGCCTCTTTCTAGCTTTGCATGTCATTTTCTCCCTCTAAACATGCTGTTCTATGTGAAATCCTAATGTCATGTTCCTAATCTTCATTACACAGATGGTAGATCTCCAAGAAGACAATGGCAAGTGGAGCGTGCGATACAGTCTGCCGAAAAAATGTCAACAGACAGTGCTGCTGTGGGAGCAGTTCAAGGAAATGTGCTTCACGGCTTTGAAATGGAAACAAACTCTAGAAGCCGGCTGTGGGCAGAAAACGGGCAAGAAGACAGAGGGCAGGAAACCATATCATGTGAACAAGGGTTCATACATAAAATGCATTCTGATTTACATGATGGGAACCAAGAAGCAGAGGGACAGGATGCTGACAGTTGCCATGTGAATGCAAGTGAAGCGACACTCAATATGTATTCACCGATCACGCCACAAAACTGGAGGGAATTCATAAATTCTGAATCGGAACAAAATCCTGTTTACAATGAAGGCTTTTTAAATAACCAGAAGCCGAGCTCAGCGGACAGACCCTACCAATGTACTGAATGCTACAAAAGCTTCACTCGAAAGCAGCACTTCATTGTGCACCTCCGAACACACACTGGAGAGAGACCCTATCAGTGTACCGAATGTGGGAAGAGTTTCAGCCAGGTGCACAATCTCGCTAGACACCAGAAAGTTCATGTTGGAGAAAAACCTCATCAGTGCGGTCAGTGTGGAAAAAGCTTCAGTCGGAAATACAACCTTATTGGACACCAGAGACTGCATGTCCGGCCCGTTCTTCGAGGCCTATTGGAATCAGGGGAATCTGGACAATCCTTGTGACAAGTATTGCTGTTGTCTATGGGTCTAAGGGAACCCAATACCACTGCCAGCAACCTGCACTGCAAGGTCGTTTGTGGGCTCTGGCCGTCAGGAGTAGAAGGATACAACAAGAATAACTTATTCTTGAACATTGGTGTTGTGTAGAATGTTTTATTAGTTACTACACTTTGCATATATGGTCAAATCAATGCTATGTCTTTTATAAAGAAGTAAGACTTTTCTTCATCAGTTGCTTGTTTCTTTTTTCAGTTCATTTACAAGAATTATTAGAACCATGGTTCTGTGGGATTCAGTAATGAAGCACCTTTAAAAGTCACTTCTTCAGACCAGCTGTTCTATTGCTAGGAGAAGGGGACGCTTTCTATCTCTTTAGCCCTGCTTCAGAGGAGGCTTAATTCTTTACTACAGCAGTTTGGAAGGTGGCGCAGGCTTTAGAATTGACTTTTCCTTTGGCGGAACTTCAACTTTCTGAATGAGATTTCGTAATCCCGCACAAATTCTGCAGCACACTTACTTCCGTTCAGTGAACCCTATAATAGCTTCCTGGGAGAAACCCTTTCCGGGCCCAGCACGCCACAGTCCATCTCTAGGCGATCCCTACTTCTTGTCCTCCTACCCATCAAAGTTCATCCTCATATTAGACCTCAATGCCTCGCTCATGCCTTCTCCGAACAGGGAATCCAAGAAGATTCATGTCTTCGGTCGCACTGTTTTTTGCCTTCAGCAGCTTGGCTCTCCAATATACCTGCTTTTTGTGTGTGGCTTGTAGAAACTGGTTCAGTCTGCCGGATCATATGAAGAAAACATTCTCTGACATGGTAAGTGATGGCATAGACACATCCAGACAGATCCTGAAGTGTCTCTGTTTCTGTGGCCACCCCTGCTCGGCATTGAAGGATATGGGGGGGATGAGAAATCTCTCCTCTGCATTATTGCATTTACAAATTGAAAGACTTTGCCACCACATACATTCTTGAATGAGATCCTTACAGCACCACGTCAAGGTGGCGAGGGTGCGGAAAATCCTGAGAGGAGTGGCTAGGACGCTCTTCTCTGCAAGTCACTATCTTGCAAAATAACCCTCAAAATTAAAAAACAAGTCAGAACGGAACAGTTAGGAGAGTGATATCATTGAAAAGCACAAAAATGGGTAAGAGGGTGGAGCATCGAAGTGGCACATGGCTGAGACTATGGCTATGAGAGAAACAATGAAAGAAATCTAACACTTAAGCTGAAGAAGCAACTGACGCAGAAGATGCTAAATTAAATGCACAGGAAATCGCTATCATAAAAAGATCAATACTTCGGTACAAAAACCTCAGGAAAAAGCCACCAGCCAATACACTCTGTTTAGCATTCCAACATCTTCTACCTGTAGGAGCTAAGCTTAAAGCCAAGTTATGCAGAGGAAGCTGAAGGAAATCTTAGGCAAACACATAAGTATTTTAAAAAGAATGTGAAGCAAAATACATGCACCGAATCCACAGTAGAGAGAGGCTAGTCAAACGATATCCAAGCAGACAACCTACAGTCGCAAACTAAACCAACAAGGTCTCCTAAGCACCAGCAAGAGAAAAAGAAACTACACAGACAACAAGTCCCCTAAGTTCTTCGATATTAGAAATTAGCCAGCCTTCATCAAACTTAACAAAATGTGAATAAATTACAGCAAAGAGTGTTCAGCACAGAGGTGGGGAACCTTAGAGACATAGGGGATGCAGTGAGCATTTCATGGTAACAAGCATCATATAAAGTTAACAATTCTCAAGCAAAAGTGATGTCCGATCTTGAAAATTCCCTCTATGATTCACAAAAACAAGTGCCATTACTAATGAAACAGTTGAGAGGTATTAGGCATAAACAGGAAGACCAGGAAAACATGTCACGCAGATCCAACCTTTGCCTACGAATCATACCTGAGCATAAAAAAGATGGCCCTTCTGCGAAAGAACTGGTAGCATCAGTTAATAGAAATCATGTTTTGCCTGATATTAAAGGAGATATAAGTATAGCTTGGGCCCACAGAGTTCCATTTTAACTCCCAAACAAAGCTCTCGACCATGGACAATCCTATTACACTTTGGAGATTAGACTATATTAGCTAAAGTGATTACATCAAAAAATGTTTCATATTAACAATAAATTATTTATTTATACCTGTATTTATTCAACTTCGAACTATATGCGCTGTCAATTTTAATGAGGTGCACACATTTAGCACAATTTTTAAATAACCTGGCCCTCCACAAAGTACAACCTGAAGATCTCATTCTGCCTTGAACCCCTCCCCGCCGTGTTTTGAAATCTCCCAGCCCTGTTCGCCCAGAGCTCTCCTTGTTCTGTTTATTCAGTGGATAGTTCCTGCTGACATTGTTATCTCCCATGCCAGTCCATGATGCATTCTCCATCTGCCCGACACTCTCATGAATTGTATTGGACATTCTTTCCCCTCAGCGCCTTGAGACCCTCACTGGTGAGTAGCTGCGCTTTACCAACCCTGATTGATTGATTGATACACCACTCACTCTGCTTCCATACTCACATTCATGTCTGTTTGCCGCACTTGTTTGGTTAGGGCTTGCTGTTTTCTCCAGGTTCGTGTGATGTCTCGCTTGGCTATTATGAACCTCAGCACACAGAACAACAGCTTAGGCCTGGGGAGGCGAATGCCGGCATGTCCAGTATGACAAAGGGAGGGTTGCTATGTATGTCTGTCTCCAGGACTCCCACCAGTTCTGTAGTTTCTCCACAGTGTGTACTTCTGTTTGGACAGTCCCAGACTGTTTGCAGGAAGGTGCCATCAGGTGTGTTGCTTTTAACACATGCAGGAGCCTGTTCCTATTCTGCCGAGTCTGCATCTATTAGAGTTTGATTTGTGTAAGGTTTTATCTGTATCACTTTTAGTAGGGACTTTACCACTACCTACCTAGGGTGGATAAAGGCAACTTCCCAATCGGCGCCTTCCAATGGTCGCACATGTCTTTCCCGAGTCGCCTGATGTATCTGATAGAGACTACTAGCCGCAGATTTCTTAACGTAGAATTATCCCCAGGCGTGAGACTGGAACCGGAAAACTTTTCTGCCACAGCATCCCTGCACGCTGAGGGGACGGCACCACGTGACTCTGCCCTGACGTCGTCCGCGTTTGTGACGTCAGCGAGGATACATAAGTCCCACCCCGGCGCGCTTACGTCGTATTTTTCTCTTTCCGCGTGCAACGCGGATCCGGACTGTGTCCTGGCCTGTTTTCAGGCCTTCCATTCTTTTTCACACTTTGGCGTTTAGTGAAGCAGTGTGCGAATGCTTTTGGGCTTCAAGACGTGTACCTCCAGCAACGGTCCCTCACCCGATTTGCATGTGGTGCCTGGGTGAGCACCACGAGTCAGAGAGTTGCGACGCCTGCCAGCACCTTAAGCCTAAATCATGGCAGAAGCGCAGGATGAAGTTGCTGTCAGCGCGCGTGTCCAGGTTGGTGTTGTCCCATTGTCCGTCACCTACCTCAGAGGCAAGAAACCGCCGGTTTTGTCTGCGGAATCGCCTTTCGCCATGGCCCTTTGGGAGTGTCTCACCGGCTGGTAGGTCCTTCAGTTTGTCTCCAAGGCCCTGTCCTCCTTCCGCGGTGGGCACCGCCTCCCCCCGGGACAGGCGCCCCCGCCTGTCGCCTCCTTACCTGCGGGTCCAGTGATAGCCTCCGTTCAGTTAATGCAATCTCATGCATCAGGGCAGACTCTGCGCGCACAAGGAACGCGTCTAAGGTTCCCGCCCCCCCGGAGCCCACCCCTAATTTGCGACTAGTCATTTATGCGAGTACAGTCACGAGTAACTTGAAACGTACTCCACTCAGGACAGATTTAGGTTCATGGCTGCAAAAAAATCCGGATGTTAGAGGGCTGGCCCAGCCCAGCCTCTTTCAGGCTCTGACGAGCCCAGATGGGCCTGCCCTTGGTCCGGGCTGCATCCCGCGCCGCGGTGGGAGAGGCAGCGCTATAAGTGCGATGACCCCGCCTCCCCCTCACTCGCGGCACTCGCTGCAGCTGGGTCTGGAAGTGGTGCACTCTAGGGGTTGCAGTCCTCCCCAGAGTGTAAGTGACGATGCGGGCTGAGTAGCGATGTGACGTGTCCCTGGGACCCTCCCCCCACCAGGGATTCTCAGGCTTTTGATTCTGGCAGGTAAAAGGCAGGCAACAGAGAAGACTCCCGTGCCGTGTTCCATATATGCGATGGCGGCTTCGTCTGCGTGCAGTCTGGGCCGTGTTCCGTGTATGGGATGGCGGCTTGGTCTGCATGCAATCTGGGCCGTGTTCCATATATGGGATGGCGGCTTGGTCTGCGTGCAGGCTGGGCCGTTTTCTGTGTATGGTATGGTGGCTTGGTCTGCGTGCAGGCTGGGCCGTTTTCCGTGTATGGTATGGTGGCTTGGTCTGCGTGCAGTCTGGGATGTGTTCCGTGTATGGGATGTTGCCTGGGTGAGCACCACGAGTCAGAGAGTTCTGTGTGCAGTCGGGCCATGTTCCATGTAGTGGTGTGGTGACTCATTATATCCCGTCCCTCTTTAGATTACAACTGGACCCCAAGGGTCAATAAGAACAACGTACAAGCTTGCAACTGCTTAGAAGACTGAGTTACAGCTTGGTGGACGGGTTACGCCATCACAAACGTGACTGATATCCGCCCCCCTTATGACAAGTGCATTTTATCCTTAGACACTTGTAGTAAGGTGGACGGGACTCTGAATCAGACTCATAGGCTTTAAAACTTTGGCTGGGCCGGAGTTTGTCCGTAGGTTGTATCTCTGACTCCTGTGAGGAATTCCTTTTCAGATCCTGGAGACGACTGAGATGAGGTGAGTCTAGCTGCAGTAGCCAATCAAAGGTAGACCTAGCGGTGAGTTTATCGGATCGATGATATTAAGCCGGGGTCCACGCTCACTCCACACCCTCATGAATTTCGCCTCTGAGTTGGAAGTTTGGACCTGACTCACTTTCAGTTCTTGGGGCCTCTGGAAATCTTTTGAACATTGAGGTGCTTTGGATTACTTTCTCCATCCCCTTCCGAGCTGGGATCCCATTATTTCTGTCACAGCAACAACTGTCCACGGTCCCTTCACACGGCAGCATTATTTCCACCTTAGGTCACAATCCCTGATTTGGACTTTATGTCCTATTTTTGTGCTTGGGATCATTGCCCGTGTTCGCTGACTCGTTTGGCCTTTGCTGTTTTCTCTTCATTAGTAGCATGCTTCAGCATCTAGTGGGGTGGGCTGACATTGTGGGGCTGCAGGATGGTGTCTGTTAGAGGTCTCCTAAACAGCTGAGTGGTTGGTGTGCATAGTGTGGTTTACACGAGGAGATGATGGACGGAGCGCAGAAACTTTTCAGACACTCACCCCCAGTCACAGATCTGGGTTGAATCCATCATCATTCTTTTGCTCACTTTGCCACCTCAGTTCAGACATGACCATATGCAAATCATTCTTGACCCTGTTGCTCATGAGAACAGTGCAGTCCAAACCACCAAGCCAGGCCCTCCCTAGACCGGAAACAAGCATCCTGGGACCGGTTTCTGGGTAACACCCCTCATCAGCCAGTCAAGCTTGAATCCAGTGGCAAATTGAGCAAGAGACCCACTTCTGGGCATACCCTGCCAACTTAGGGCGAACAAAGCAAACACAAGCAGATGATGGACGGAGCGTTGAAACTTTTCAGACACTCACCCCCAGTCACAGATCTGGGTTGAATCCATCATCATTCTTTTGCTCACTTAGCCACCTCAGTTCAGACATGACCATATGCAAATCATTCTTGACCCTGTTTCTCATGGAAACAGTGCAGTCCAAACCGCCAAGCCAGGCCCTCCCTGGACCGGAAACAAGCATCCTGGGACCGGTTTCTGGGTAACACCCCTCATCAGCCAGTCAAGCTTGAATCCAGTGGCAAATTGAGCAAGAGGCCCACGTCTGGGCATACCCTGCCAACTTAGGGCGAACAAAGCAAACACAAGGAGATGATGGACTGAGCGCTGAAACTTTTCAGACACTCACCCTCAGTCACAGTTCTGGGTTGAATCCATCATCATACATAGTGTGGTGCCATGGGCGGGGAGGTGTTGTGATATATTTTTAGGAAGTGGTGAGGGGACCACGTTAGGTCTTAGTTCTTTTCCACTCCAACCCGTAGTTGTTTGTTGAGGGTTTGCATAAACCATTCGACTTCCCAGTTGCCTCAGTCCCCTGAGGTGTGATTGTCTTATAGTGGTCTCAAGGTTTTGGAGATAGTTTTGAAACTCAAACCCTTGCATTGATGACCCATACTTTGTTTACATTCCATTGATGGGTGACGTTCCATGCCCCAGATGCCGCAGTGATTTGCGATTGGCCCTCTGTGGTTGAGGCTTGGCCTTGCTGGCACTCTCCTTCATTTTGCATTAACAGCTTTGTTTTATTGGTATTGTGATTTGTGGATCAGGGTTGATTGATATCGCTAGAGCTGTTTCCATCTGCTCTGTCCTGCTGTTGGAAAGTTTGTGGGACTTTCCTATAGGATATGGCGTGCGGCTTCATCTTTCGTTCCCACAGGGTCAACACCTGCAGTCCTGAGGCTTTGCACCCTTGTGTTATGTGTGCTCGGGCCTCCTTCACTGGGTTATGATTAGTGCAGGGGCTGGATGGTTTCCACTGCTGTTGGTAGTCTTCCTCTCCTGCACAGTGAAGCAGCCGTGCTCGCGTCACAGTGTCATCAGTTTCACGGGTCGCTCAGAAGTAATGATTTGAGGCCCTACTTACATTTAGGCGGTCGAGCCGCCCCCGCCCTAGCCGAGGTATTGACAGCCAAACTTCAGTCAGGTCGACTGACATTTCTGGCTTTCACAGGAACTGTCATCAAGGCCGTTCCTGTGAACGTTGTGACTTTGACGCATGGCTCCCTCAAACACGGCGGTGCTGGACGGCGAAGTTACAAAGTTTTTGGGTTTTTAAAACCAAACCCCAAAGTGGGGTTTTGTTTTTGAAAATAATAAAACAATTCCCCCCTTGCTTTTGGAGTTCTCCCCCATGGTGAAGGGGGCGTTTTTCTGTTTTTACTCTCCCTTACTGCCAGGGTTTTCCTGGCGCAGTAAAAACAAACGGCTGACTATCTGCCCCTTTAAACTGGGCGGGTCGACATGTAGCCAGTTCTCAAAGGCGCTTACTCCGTCGAGCCGTCAGAGACGTGTGAGCATGGTGGAGACTGATTAATCTCCTCTGTCACCAAACTATGGTCTGCCCGCTTTTAAATTTGGCTGGGGGCCATTGGTGAAAAGGGTGCCCTGTCGCCTTTGCAATGGAGGGCTCTTTCCTTTGCATTCGTTTGAGCTCTTGTGGTTCTCTCTGACCAGCTGAACAGGGGGTTCTTGGGGACGGAGTGTCAGCGCTTCCTCTCCTTACTGTGTCTTTGACGATGCTGCGGTGCACAGGTGTCCACATCCGGCAGGGTGTCCGTACACCATACCATGACAATGGTGAGATGGAAGGATGCGTGGTCTTTACTGTGATGTTGCAACTGGGCAGGAGAGGCAGGCAGGTGGATTGCTTTTAGGGGTTGGGTGCCAGTGTAAAGTGCTACGCAAACAAGTGATTGACGGAATACTGAATTACTCATACATTCACCGCCAGTCAAGAGATATGGGTTGAATCCATCGTTCTTTAGCTCACTCTGCCTCCCCAGTTTGGACCCAGCCATATGCAAATCAGTCTGACCCTGTGCCTCATGGGAACAGTCCAGATAGAACTGCCAAGCCATGTCTTCCCTGGACCGGAAACAAGCTTCCGAGGACCGGTTTCTGGGTATTACCCTTCATCAGCCCGGCTAGCTTGACTCCAGTGGTGTAGTGAGCAAGGGACCCATGTCTGGGCATACCCGTCCCCCTTAGGGCGAAAAGTGCTACGCAGACAAATGATGGACGGAATGCTGACAATGCAAACATTCTCCCCCAGCCAAAAGATCTGTAAAGTCGCGCCCCTCGTGCAGTGCCGATGAGGAGCTTGAATGTGCCACATGGGCCCTCCTTGTTAATACTGTGAGGATGGTGGAGAGGTGGCCTCCTGGGTCCAGGGCAGGCTGATGGAGCAGAAGCAGACATACTGTTACTGTGGTGGATCTCAGCCCCTGTGTGGTCACTGCTCCCTTCCTTCACACCCAAGGCCACGCCCGGCCTCACGATGCGTACAGCAAGAGCTACTTCCACGTAGTAGCCGGAGGGTACACTAAAAATATTACGATTTGTTTTTTAAAAGAAGGGGTTTACCTCTGCAGTTTGCTCTCTGCTTATCCGGAACCCAGTGCAGCGTCTGAGCTTGGCCAGCGGGCAGTTGTTTTGAGGGTTCTGGGTCCGGTCTGATGCCTGGGAGTTGTTGTGATGGTGAGAGGTCTGCGGTTGGATAGAGTATCCGCCAGAAAGAGTGTTACCACATGTAAGCCACTTTTCCATCTCTCTGGATAGGTGCTTGGACACCCTACAGGCAGCAGTAGGCACTATACCTGTGCTACACGACAATATGCCGTCTCACATTCAGAGAATGTTGTCTCTTTCTACTGTCGTGCATGCTCAGATTGCAGGGTATCTCAGAATGTTTCCTCCCACTATAGTCTTAAAACCCCTGCAAGAAAAATTGGCCTCAACTTCAAACAAGTGATTCCCTCCTTACCCTCCATTCTCTGCATGCCTTACTCGGTGAATGTAGCCAGCGCCTACTCGGGCTCGCATGCCTGTCTGCTCTACTCTCTATCATTGTATATCTGCGAGTTCCTCACACTTCACCGTTCACATCCTCTCCTCCTTTGAAACTGTCCCTGCACCTAACAATAAGTCATATTTTCGAGTCTATCTATTCATCCCACCAACCATTTGCAGATGTACCACCTGTCACGTGAAATGTTCACTCATCACGTCTCTCCAGTGAAGCAATCAATAAATCAGTAGATTTGTAGAGTGCTGTTTGTCACCTGTGAGGGTGTCCAGGCGCTGGCTCGGTCCAGTTGATTGGCCAGGTCTTCCCAGACTTTCGTAACTCTGGAAGAGATGGGGAGTCCCCGAGATGAAAGGCTAGCTCATTCCATGACTTTGTTGCTAGGTAGGAGAAGGAGCTGCTAGGTAGAAGGAGGAGCTGCTAGGTAGGAGAAGGAGCTGCTAGGTAGGAGAAGGAGCTGCTTGGTAGGGGAAGGAGCTGCTAGGTAGGGGAAGGAGCTGCTAGGTAGGAGAGGGAGCTGCTAGGTAGGGGAAGGAGCTGCTAGGAGAGGGAGCTGCTAGGTAGGAGAGGGAGCTGCTAGGAGAGGGAGCTGCTAGTAGGAGAGGGAGCTGCTAGGTAGGGGAAGGAGCTGCTAGGTAGGAGAAGGAGTGTCCTCATCTGCTCTGTCGGATGCAGGGGGTGAGGGTTAGAGAAAGACGCGGAGTGGAGGTGTCCAGTGGGCTGATGAAAGTTCAGACAGTAGTTCAAGTAGGTGGGTAGGTCCTTGTATGCATGAGTCAGGAGTTTGAACTGCCATCTTTTCTGTACAGAGAGCCTGTGGAGTTCCCTGTGGTAGGGGTTATGTGGGTTTGTCTAGGGAGGTTCAAGATGAGTTTGGCTGAGGCGTTCTGTAGGGTCTGTGGTCAGAGGAGGTGAGTTGCAATTCCTACATAGAGAGCGTTGCCGTAGTCCAGTCGGCTGGAGAGGTCGTGGGTGATGGTGCATCTTGAGCTTTGGGGTCGCCATTTGAATATCTCAGAAAGCATACGGAGGATGAAGAAGCAGGACGAAGAAGAGACGCAGTTGACCTGAGTCTTCATGTTTAGCTTGTTTTCCAGAATGATGCCTAGGTTCGTAGAATGGTCAGTGGGGTAGGAGTAGGACACCAGGATGCGTCCCAGGGGGAGCTTTTGTTTCCAAAACTCAGTACCTCTGTCTTGTCCGTGTTGAGCTTCAGACAGTTGTCCTTCTTCCAGTTGGTGACACCGGTCATGCAGTTGTGGAAGTTGGTCTTGGTGCAGTCTTCAGAGAGTGAGAGGATGGGTTTTGTGTCATCTGTGTTAGGGCCTGATATGGAGTCTGTGGGTTCGTGCAATGACGGCCAGAGGTGTCATATTAGTGTGGAAGAGGGTAGAGCGGAGCAAGGATCCTCCACAGATGATTTCCTTGATTTTAGAGGGCAATGGGAGGAGGCACACTTTTTGTGTTTTTCCGATGATGAAAGAGGTGATCCGTCTGACAGCAGTCCTTGGATGCCTTTGTGGTGCATCCTTGGGATGACTGTGTGGTGAGAGACCGTATCGGAGGCAACAAAAAGGTCTAGGAGGACTAGAGCTGCAGTCTCTGCTCGGTCAAGTAGGGCTTGAATGTCGTCGGTAGCTCCAATGAGGGCTGTCTCAGGGCGTGGTTGCTGCGTAATCCGGATTGGGAGGAGTCTAGTGGGAAGTTCTGTTCCAGATATGAAAAGAGATGTTGGTTGATGACTTTTTCTAATACATTGTCCGGGAGCAGGTAGATTGGTTGGTAGTTGTTGAGTTCGCAGGGGTCTGCCCCTGGTTTCTTTAGTACGGCATTGACTTCTGCTTGTTTCCAGTCCTCTTTGAAGGTGGCCATATCTATTGAGGTGTTGAACAATTGAACAAGGTGGTGAGTACATGGCTGATTCTGGCTTCGCTAGGTTGAAGATTTGGAGAGGGCATTGGTCGGTTGATGCCCCTGAGTGGACCGATTTCTTGATGGAGGCGCTGACCAGCGGGGCGAGCTGGCTCTATTTGGTTAGACGGATATCTGTGGTGGTAGAGGGGTAGTTGTGTTGATTGAAGAAGTCAGTGGCTTTGGGCTGGGGTTTGAGGTTTCTGTAGATGTTGGTGATATTGTCATGAAAGACGTTTGCAAGGTTGTCCCAGAGTTCCTGTAAGGGGGAAATGTTGTTTGTTGCAGCCGTGGGGTTAGAGCACTGTTATCAGATTGTCTCCACACACTCACACAGCTGATATTAGACTGTGCTCACACCAGAGCTGATATCAGATGGTGCGCGCACAGAGCTGATATCAGGAGGTGTATGCACTGAGCTGATATCAGACAGTGAGCGCACAGTGCTGAAATCAGATAGTGTGTGCATAGTGCTGATTTCAGACAGTGCGCGCATAGCACTGATATCAGACAGTGCGTACACAGAAATGATATCAGATGGTGCGTGCACAGAGCCGAAGTCATACGGTGCACTCAGGGTGCTGATATCAGATGGTGCACACACACAGGAGAGCTGATATCAGATGGAACACACACACAGCAGAGCAGATATCAGACAGTACACGCACAAAGCTGATATCAGACAGTGCGCGCACAGAGCTGATGTCAGATGGTGCACACCCACAGCAGAGCTGATATGAGACAGTGCACACACAGAGCTGATTTCAGACGGTGCACGCACAGAGCTGATATCAGACAGTGCACGCAGAGAGCTGATATCAGGTGGTACACACACAGAGTTGATGTCAGATGGTGCACACACAGAGCTGATATCGGACAGAGTGCGCACAGAGCTGATGTCAGACGGTGCGTACACAGAGCTGAAGGCAGATGGTGCACACAGGGAGTTCATATCAGATAGTGCGCACACACAGCAGAGCTGATATCAGACAGTGCGCACCCACAGCAGAACTGATATCAGACAGTGCACGCACAGAGCTGATATCAGATAGTGCACGCACAGAGCTGATTTCAGACGGTGCACGTACAGTGCTGATATCAGACAGTGCACGCAAGAGCTGATTCCAGACGGTTCATGCACAGATCTGATATCAGACAGTGCACGCACAGAGCTGATATCAAACGGTGCACGCACAGTGCTTATCTCAGAAGGTGTGCACACAGAGCTGACATCAGACAGTGCACGCACAATCAATCAATCAATCAGGGGTTTATAAAGCGCACTACTCACCCATGAGTGTCTCAAGGCTCTGGGGGGCGGGGGTGCAGCTCCATATCAGTCGAAGAGCCAGGTCTTGAGGCTCTTCCTGAAGGTGTGCATAGTGGGGAGCATCTGATGTTGATAGGGAGCTTGTTCCAGGTCTTTGCTGTGATGCAGGAGAAGGCTCTTCTGTCTGCTTTGGTTCTGCGGATGCTTGGGGTCTCGGCCAGGGCGAGGTCAGCGGAGCGGCGGTCCCTTTTGGGTATGTGGCAGGAGACTCTTTCGTTGAGGTATTTGGGCACGATGTTGTGGAGGGATTTGTATGCATGGGTGAGTAGCTTGAAGGTTACTCTCTTCTCGATGGGGAGCCAGTGGAGGTCTCGTAGGTGCTGGGTCATGTGCTCGTGCTGAGGGGTTCCGAGGACGAGTCTGGCTGAGGTGTTCTGGATGGTCTGGAGCTTGTGTAGCAGGGTTTTGTTGATTCCGGCGTAGAGGGCGTTGCTGTAGTCCAGTCTGCTGGTTATGAGTGCATGGGTGATGGTTTTTCTGCATTCGGAGGGGATCCACTTGAAGGTCTTGCAGAGGATGCGGAGGGAGTTGAAGCAGGTGGAGGCGACGGCGTTGATCTGGTGGGTCAAGGTGATAGAGGTTTCTAGAATGATGCTGAGGTTCCGGGTGTGGTCCGTCGGGGTGGGTGGGTTTCCGAGGGCAGGGGGCCACGAGGAGCTATCCCACGCAGTGGGGGAGGGTCCGAGGACAAGGACCTCTATCTTCTCTGAGTTCAGTTTTAGGCAGCTGTCACTCATCCAGGCTGCACGTCTTTCATTCCTTCGTGGAAGCAGAGTCTGGTGTCTTCGGGGTTATTTGTGAGAGAGAGGATGAGCGGGGTGTCGTCAGCGTAAGATACTATGCTGAGCCAATGCTGTCTGACAATGGCGGCGAGGGGTTCCATGTAGATGTTGAAGAGCATGGGGCTGAGCAAGGATCCTTGGGGTACTCCACAGGTGATCTCTGTAGGTTTGGAGAGGAAGGGAGGGAGTCTGATCCTCTGGGTTCTGCTGGAGAGAAAGGAGCGGATCGAGTCAAGGGCGGTTCCCTGTATACCGGCATTGTGGAGTCTGGCTGCCAGAGTGCGGTGTGAGACGTTGTCGAAGGCTGTGGAGAGGTCTAGTAGGATGAGGGCTGCAGTGTGGCCCTGGTCAAGTAGCATGCGGATGTCATCAGTGGCAGCGAGGAGGGTGGTTTCGGTGCTGTGGTTGCTGCAAAATCTGGCCTGGGAGGAGTCGAGGATAGCGTACTCTTCGATGAAGGTGGTCAGCTGGGCGTTGATGCATCTCTCTGTGACTTTGGCTGTGAAAGGAAGGAGAGAGATGGGCTGGTAGTTTTTCAGGTTCGTCTGGGAAGATGCCGGATTCGAGGGAGGCGTTGATGGTCCGGCCTAGTTCGGGTGCTATGGGGGCATCGGCTCTGTGGTAGATGCCGTGCAGTGGGCATGGGTCAGTGGGGGCTTCTGAGTGGGTGTTCTTCATGGTCGTGGCGGTGTCCTCAGTGGTGGCAGGTTTCCAGGTGGTGATGGTCAGCTGGTTGTCGGTGGTGGAGAGTGGTCTGGTTGTCGGTGGTGGAGAGGGGGATGGTGTCCGGAGTCTGTGCGCTGAAGTTGTCGTAGAGGGCCTTGATATTCAGGTGGAAGTAGGAGCTGAGCTTGTTGCAGAGGTCCTGAGATGGTGAGACATCCGTGGCTTCGCAGGGGGGTTTGGTGAACTGCTGTATGACGTTGAAGAGTTATTTTGCGTTGCTTGCATTGGTGTGGATTTGTTTCTTGATAAAGTTCCACTTGGCGGCTCTTATGCGCTCGTGGTATTCAGTCATGGCGTTCATGTAGTTGTTCTGGTCTTTGGCGATTTTCCTGTTCCGCCAGAGTTTCTCGAGGCGTCTGCAGGAGCACCTGGCTTCATGGAGGTCGGTGGTGAACCAAGCGGCCTTCATGGGGCATTGTTTGACATGGCGGCGGCGGGGTCCGAGCTTGTCAGCGCAGCAAGTGATCCAGCGGTGTAGTTCTTTGGCTGCGGCGTTGGCGTCAGTCGTGGCGGAGGGGGGTCGTGGAGGAGGGTGGTGTTGAGGTGTTCCTCTGTGATCTTGCTCCAGTTCCTACGTGGTGGCCCCGAAGGGGGTTTGGGTGTGGTGGTGAAGGCGAAGGTGAAGTGTACACAGTGGTGGTCTGACCAGAGGGGCTGCTTGGTGTGGCTGAAGTGGATATTAGTCCCTCCTGCAAAGATGGGGTCGAGGGTGTGTCCGGCTCTGTGGGACCGTCTGATATCAGCACAGAGCTGATATCAGATGGTACGCTCACAGAGCTGATATCAGACGGTGCATGTACAGAGCCAAAGTCAGGTGGTGCACGCACAAAGGTGATATCAGACGGTGCACATACACAGCAGAGCTAATATCAGGCAGTGCACGTAGAAAGATGCTGTCAAACAGTGTGCGCACAAAGCTGATATCAGTCAATTGACGCACAGTGCTGATGTCAGACGGTGTGAACACAGATGATATCAAATGCTGCATGCACAGAGATGATATCAAACGGTGCATACACAGAACTGATATCAGACGGTGCATGCACAAACTGAAATCAGACTGTTCACGCACAGAGCTGATATCAGATGGCGCGCACACACAGCAAAGCTGATATCAGTTTACCCACAGAGCTGATGTCAAACGGTGTGCACACAGCTGATATCAGATGATGCATGCACAGAGCTGATATCAGATGGAGCACTCACAGAGCTGACGTCAGATGATGCATGCACAGAGCTGATATCAGACGGTGCATGCACAGTGCTGATGTCAGATGGTGTGCACACAAAGCTGATATCAGATGATGCACACACAGAGCTGATATCAGAGGTTGCCCTCACAGATGCGATATCACACAGTGCATGCACAGAGCTGATATCAGAAGGTGTGTGCACAGAGCTGATATCAGATGGTGCGCTCATCAAGCTGATATCAGACAGGGCGTGCATTGAGCTGATATCGGACACTGCGCTCATCGAGCTGATATCAGATTGTGTGCTCATCGAGCTGATATCGGACAGTGCGCACATAGAGTTCATATCGGACGTTACGCTCATTGAGCTGATATCAGACAGTGCGCGCATCGAGCTGATAACAGCGGTGTGTGCAAGGAGCTGATATCAGATGGTGTGCTCATCGAGCTGATATCGGACGGTGCGCACATAGAGTTGATATAGGACGATGCGCTCATCGAGCTGATATCAGACCGTATGCGCATCGAGCTGATATCGGACACTGCGGTCAATGAGCTGATATCAGACAGTATGCGCATCGAGCTGATCTCGGACGGTGCGCTCATCGAGCTGATATCAGACAGTATGCGCATCAATCTGGTATCGGACGGTGCGCACATAGAGTTGATATCGGACGCTGCGCTCATCGAGCTGATATCAGATGGTGCGCTCATGGAGCTGATATCAGACGGCGCGCACAAAGAGTTGATATCGGATGCTGCGCTCTTCGAGCTGATATCGGATGGTGCTCTCATCGAGCTGATATCAGACACTGCGCGTATCGAGCGGATATCCGACGGTGCGCTCATCAAGCTGATATCAGAAGGTGCACTCATCAAGCTGATATCAGACAGTGCGTGCATCGAGCTGATATCGGACGCTGCGCTCATCGAGCTAATATCAGCTGGTGTGCTCATTGAGCTGATATCGGACGGTGTGCACAGAGAGTTGATATTGGACGGTGCGCACAGACAGTTGATATCGGATGCTGCGCTCATTGAGCTGACATCGGATGGTGCGCTCATCAAGCTGATATCAGACAGTGCGCGCATCAAGCTGATATCGGACGGTGCGCTCATCAACCTGATATCAGAAGGTGCGCTCATCGAGCGGTTATCGGAAGGTGCGCTCATCGAGCTGATATCGGATGGTGCGCTCATCAAGCTGATGGGAGACAGTGCGCGCATCGAGCAGATATCAAAAGGTGCGCTCATCGAGCTGATATCGAAAGGTGCGCTCATCAAGATGATATCAGACAGTAGGTACATTGAGCTGATATCAGATGGTGTGCTCATCGAGCTGATATCGGACACTGAGCTCATCGAGCTGATATCAGATGGTGTGCTCATTAAGCTGATATCAGACAGTGCGCACATAGAGTTCATATCGGACGTTGCACTCATCGAGCTGCTATCAGATGATGCGCGCATCGAGCTGATATCGGACGGTGCGTGAGCGAAGCTGATATCAGATGGTGCGCTCATCGAGCTGACATCAGACAGTGCGTGCATTGAGCTGATATCGGACACTGCGCTCATCGAGCTGATATCAGACAGTGCATGCTTCGAGCTGATATCGGACGGTGCGCTCATCAAGCTGATATCAGAAGGTGCGCTCATCGAGCTGATATCAGACAGTGTGTGCATTGAGCTGATGTCGGACGCTGCGCTCATCGAGCTGAAATCAGAATGTGTGCTCATCGAGCTGATATCGGATGGTGCGCACAAAGAGTTGATATCGGACGCTGCGCTCATCGAGCTGATATCGGACGGTGCGCACATAGAGTTGATATCGGATGTTGCGCTCATCGAGCTGATATCAGATGGTGCGCTCATCAAGCTGATATCAGACGGTGCGCACAAAGAGTTGATATCGGATGCTGTGCTCATCGAGCTGATATCGGATGGTGCTCTCATCGAGCTGATATCAGATACTGCGCTCATCGATCTGATATCGGATGGTGCGCTGATCAAGCTGATAGCAGACAGTGCGCGCATCGAGCAGATATCGAAAGGTGCGCTCATCGAACTGATATCGAAAGGTGCGCTTATCGAGCTGATATCAGACAGTAGGTACATTGAGCTGATATCAGATGGTGTGCTCATCGTGCTGATATCGGACACTGCGCTCATCGAGCTGATATCAGATGGTGTGCTCATTGAGCTGATATCAGACAGTGCGCACATAGAGTTCATATTGGACGTTGCACTCATCGAGCTGATATCAGATGGTGCGCTCATTGAGCTGATATCAGACAGTGCGCACATAGAGTTCATATCGGACGCTGCACTCATCGAGCTGATATCAGATGGTGTGCTCATCGAGCTGATATCGACAGTGCGCACGTAGAGTTCATATCAGACACTGCACTCATCGAGCTGATATCAGACGGTGCGCGCATCGAGCTGATATCGGACGGTGCGTGAACAAAGCGGATATCAGATGGTGCGCTCATCAAGCTGACATCAGACAGTGCGTGCATTGAGCCGATATCGGACACTGCGCTCATCGAGCTGATATCAGACAATGCGTGCTTCGAGCTCATATCGGACGGTGCACTCATCAAGCTGATATCAGAAGGTGCGCTCATCGAGCTGATATCAGACAGTGCGTGCATTGAGCTGATATCGGACACTGCGCTCATCGAGCTGATATCAGACAGTGCGCGCTTCGAGCTGATATCGGACGGTGCGCTCATCAAGCTGATATCAGAAGGTGCGCTCATCGAGCTGATATCAGACAGTGCGTGCATTGAGCTGATGTCGGACGCTGCGCTCATCGAGCTGATATCAGATGGTGTGCTCATCAAGCTGATATCGGACGGTGCGCACATAGAGTTGATATCGGACGCTGCGCTCATCGAGCTGATATCGGACAGTGCGCACATAGAGTTGATAACGGACGCTGCGCTCATCGAGCTGATATCAGATGTGTGCTCATCGAGCTGATATCGGACGGTGCGCACATAGAGTTGATATCGGACGCTGCGCTCATCGAGCTGATATCTGACGGTGCGCACATAGAGTTGATATCGGACGCTGCGCTCATCGAGCTGATATCAGATGGTGTGCTCATCGAGCTGATATCAGACGGTGCGCACAAAGAGTTGATATTGGATGCTGCGCTCATCAAGCTGATATCGGACAGTGCGCACATAGAGTTGATAACGGACGCTGCGCTCATCGAGCTGATATCAGATGGTGTGCTCATCGAGCTGATATCGGACGGTGCGTGAACGAAGCTGATATCAGACGGTGCGCTCATCGAGCTGAGATCAGACAGTGCGTGCATTGAGCTGATATCAGATGGTGTGCTCATCGAGCTGATATCAGACAGTGCGTGCATTGAGCTGATATCAGATGGTGTGCTCATCGAACTGATATCAGACTGCGTGCATTGAGCTGATATCAGATGGTGTGCTCATCGAGCTGATATCAGACAGTGCGTGCATTGAGCTGATATCGGACACTGCGCTCATCGAGCTGATATAAGACGGTGTGCGCATCGAGCTGATATCGGACGTTGCGTGAACGAAGCTGATATCAGATGGTGTGCTCATCGAGCTGATATCAGACAGTGCGTGCATTGAGCTGATATCGGACACTGCGCTCATCGAGCTGAGATAAGACGGTGTGCGCATCGAGCTGATATCGGACGGTGCGTGAACAAAAATGATATCAGATTGTGGTAAATAAATAATTAATTACCGGTACTATTTTTGACTATAATAAATAAACGGTTTAGCTCAATAAATAAGAGTCAAGATACGAGGTAGCCAGAGTATACAGGCTTTAATCAAGCATAACGGGACAGGAACAGGACAGCCTGCATGGGAATGGGATGGCAGCTGCCGGGGGCAGGATCTGGGCAAGAGTGGCTAGCTTTTAACAACAGTGTACATATATATATAGTTAAACAAAACACATGGTATTCAATACAGTAGGCGTAGCAGTAGGCGGAGCTTTTAGCAGTCGCGAAAGATAAGTACTGAATGAGGTAACAAGAAGGCGTGAACAGGGCGTATACATAGACATGTGATGCAGACGTAACAGAATATGTCATAAACGGGGCGGAAACATAGAGGGGGCTACCTGAGCAGCTGGGACCTCTGACCTAGTGGTGCGCGCAAACTGGCAATGACGTGTTACTAGGGAGAACTGGGGGGCTATGACTTCTGCGCTAGAAGAGGAGACGAAAGTCTGGAGTGTCAGAGCGACATGTACCTAAAGCCTATCTAGTATCTGGTGTTTAGAGAACATGTTGATAGAATCCAAAAGTTATCAGGGTAAAGGCTAACAGACACTAAGACTGGTGCATGCATTATTCTACATGTAGTGCGTGTTGAGGAATATTCTATGAATATTAATACAGTATTTCTCTTACATGGAGACATAAAGGCTAGACCATGACGGAAACTATTGATGTGATTCAGTAGCTTAGGTATGCAGAGAAGGAGGGCTGGACTGATAACTAGAATCATAACATACTCTTGGCAGACTGGCAGGCAGAGCCAGGCACTGCGAGGCAGGAAGTAAGTGAAGGGTCAGGGATGCAGGTGGGGGCTGTATCGCTCCTCGGAGAGGGTTCAGGAGACAGGAGCTGAATCTGAGTCCGGGCCCTTTTTGAGGCCTAGAAACGGGGACAATTCAATGAATTAACGTGCACACTGTAAAACGTGGCAACGTAGGTTCACATAGGCCTAATACTCGTAGCTTTCACGAGAACTGGAAACTGGCATACTAGAGATGGACACAACTGTAATTGCGTCTTTAATTGATCATAGGGAATACATATGCATATTAATCATGCACATATAGCATAAGATGGGGAACACGTAGGGACACAGAACATGGCAAAATTTACTTTTCCACATTCCCTCCTTGACCCTACGTTTCCATCAGGAAACATCTATATTCATGATACCATCTATCATTTCATACAGCATCATTTGCTCGTCTCGAATTGTCTTGGAACGGGACTTAGGACTAGGAATACAAGAGGTAGCACAAATGCCGCAAATCGCAGGGCCACATTGTATACAGAGGCAGCAACTGAATATGATCGCTACTGCAATACCTAGAAATGACAATACTTTCCATGCCCAGGCAGATAGGATACTCCAGAGCCAACCGGACCATGTCCAGGTGCCTGGATTCTGGTGTAACTGATGGGCAATTTTGTGAAGTCTGGTTATAGCTGAATAAACAGACGGCGCGTTATTAGGAATGAAAATGCAGCAACTAGATCCGAAGACTCTACATGCTCCTCCTCTATCGACCAGTATGACATCAAGAACGAGACGATTTTGGAGCACGACAAATCTCATAGCAGATTGCTCTTCGGTTAAGTTACCTAGAGCAGAAGTAGTCTCATTCACTACTGCTTCAAGGGTTCTGGTTAACCTACGGATTAGCTTACTATTCTGGATAGGGCCTATAAAGAAGAAGAAACCTTTATTGAAATCTGTATACTGTTCTAGAGCAGTTTCAGTTTGATCGACAATTGGGGACTCAATCTCTCGTCTATGTCTAACGTGTACTAGATGTGTGTCTCTGTGATAATCTGATGGGGCTAGAAAAACTGGTGGCAGTAGGAAGGCAATGTAACATGTTCCATCCCAATCGAGGGGCAGACGAACATATGCGGTCTGACCACAAACAAAATAAGAATGACGTGATGCTTTGAGAATAGATTTCCCACTGTCTCTATACTCGACAGTAGTAGTACAATCACTATGTCCTACATGTATGGAACCATTCTTTCTGACACATAATTCGCCTTTGACTGGGAGTACTGAAATAGCAGGTAAGTCTGGAGTAGTATCAGACTGAACATTCAATACCATAAAATTCGAAGAATAATTACCTAAATTATAAACTTCATTTTCCAGATCTAACCCTGTTCTATGGGGAAGACCTTGCTTGTCTGGAAAACATGTTCTATTCAGAAGGGACATATCATTTGAGGATGACGTTAACGTGGACCATGCTCCACACGAACCATTATGTGAAAACGGATAAGGAAAGAGTGGCCGAACTCCCTTCGGTGTCTGGAAAGGGGGGAGTCGACCACACACCCAACAATTAGTAGCATTGCTGGTCTGGTGTGAATAGTGTAACATTCTGATGAATGTATTATTTCTCATAGCAAGACGATAGGATAACTCGTGAGGAGGCAGATCACTAAACGTGTGCTCTACTGTAGCATTAGAAAACTTATTTACATGTGAACTTGGAAAACATAAATGCAATGCATAACTTGTGCAGGTAATCATCAAACTTAGAAACAATAGAAAACTTAGAAAAACGATACATCGGATAGAGTTTTGACTAACTCTCTCACTATGGGGGTCTATCTCATACATGTCAGATACCTGTCTAACCGTTTCACCCGAGGGGGACTTAGACAATTAAACTGGCTGACTTATTTTACTAGACCGGAGTTTCAATCGATATTCCTGCTGAGGAGTTTTCTCTAACAGAGGAACTTTTAGTTCTGGGTTTGAATGAATGTCTGATTTAGAGTCTGGTTTCAGGCAGTCTTTAGAATTGGAAATGTCTGTAGAAATGTCATTAAAAGTCTTGTTTCTAAGTCCGTGAAATTTCTTGACGTGAGACAGGTGGACCCAACCCTTACGGCCCTCCAACTTCACGGCCGTACGGGTGGTCAGAAGGACTAGTTGAGGTTGCTTCCAGCGGGGCTCCAGCGGACTTGAACGATCAAAGTTCCTTATCAAAACGAGGTCCCCGGGGATGACCTCATGCGGTTTCACTTCAGTATTGTCTGGAAATGCAGCGGCAACCTGTGAACGACAAGAGTGTAGGGCAGACATCAAGGAAGCTAGGTAATCTGTCAACATATTACTGGAAACATCTGTAATACTGCGGGGTCTAGGTGTACCCCACATATTTGGGGGGCGGCCGAATACGACCTCATAAGGGGACAGACCTGATCTGGAGTGTGCAACCATCCGCATGAAGAATAGAGCAACTGGCAGGGCAACTAGCCAGTCTACACCTTTCTCTTTACAAACTTTGGCAATGCGGATTTTTAATGTCTGGTTATGTCTCTCTACGAGACCTGCTGCTTCAGGATGGCGTACACAATGGAACTTCCACTGGTACCCTAACAAAAGGGAAACATGCTTCATTAACTCAGATGAGAATGGCTGGCCGTTATCAGAATACACGACCCTAGGGAGTCCATAACGAGGAAAGAATTCACGAACCAACTGCCTGGCAGTGGTCGCTGCTGTGTAATCTGGAACTGGATATGCTTCTGTCCACCTGGACAAAGCGCATACAACTACGAGGACATACTTGAAACCTCGACATCGCTCCATCTGAATATAATCCATCTGGAGGACTTCAAAAGGGTGGTCAGGAGGTTGGAATCCACCTTGTTCCACCGGGACACTTTTACCTGGATTGAATTGACAACATATCATACAGGTACGGACTTTCTGCTTGGCTGCAGCTCGTAAATGCTTGTTGAACCAAAGGTTCTGTATACTGTCTAACATAGCTTTCTCTCCTAGATGTGCTGGACTATGTGCGGTATTGATAATTACTTGAACCATAGAGTCGGGGAGAAACCATGTGGTTTTTCCCTTCGTCAACCATCCCTGATCTGTCTGGACCCCTCCTTGTTCGGACCATTTCTTGATTTCTTCAGGAATAGCATGTAACTGTATGTCTATGACATCTTGTGTAGGGTCCTTAACTGTCATACAAGTAGTCTGTTCTGGAGTGGATGTCTGTGTCTTGTTAACTGGAATGTCTGGAGTCTGAGCTGTAAGCTTGGCTGTTCGATCTGCTAGATCGTTACCCTGGGAAATGATGTCAGTAACTTTAGTATGTGCCTTGCACTTCATGATAGCGATAGCTGTCGGTAAATGTATTGCATCTAACAAAGCTTGAATGAGGAGACCATGCTGAATCTTGGTTCCATGAGAAGTCATGAAACCTCTCTCCTGCCAGAGCACTCCAAAGTCGTGTACGACTCCGAATGCGTAACGTGAATCTGTATATATATTTACTTTCAAGTTCTTGGCACGTATGCAGGCTTGGGTCAGAGCGATAAGCTCTGCTGCTTGGGCAGACAGGGTGTCAATACGGTGTGTTTCTATAACTTCAGTTTCAGTAGTCACTGCATACGCGGCTACTAGTTCTCCTGTATTAGTTCTCATACATGAACCATCCACATAAAGTGTCAGGTCGGGATCAGGTAAGGCAATGTCTGTCAGATCTTGTCTTGGCTTAGTCATAGTGTTAATGACTTCCACACAGTCATGTGTGGCCGGATTTGAAGTAACTGACGGTAACAGTGTAGCAGGATTTAAAACGTTGCAGCGTCTGATTTCTATGTGTGGCTGGAACAGTGTCAGTTCATAACCTGTTAAACGTGCGATTGTCAAGTGCTGAGTCTGTGTTCGGTTTAAAAGAACTTCCACGGAGTGTGGAACTTGTACTGTCAGAGAGTGTCCTAATACTATGGAATCACTTTGTCTGATAGCTAGAGCTGTAGCTGCAACTGACTTGAGGCACGCAGGCAAAGCCTGGGCTACTGGATCTAGTGTGCTCGAAAAATAAGCACAAGGCTTGTATTGTCCTGCTTGATCTTGCGTGAGAACAGATAATGCTGTACCATCACGTTCTGTGACAAAAAGTGTAAAAGGCTTACTGTAGTTCGGTGTAGCTAGAACAGGTGCTTGGCATAAGGCTTTCTTTAATTCATTAAAAACAAGTGTATGTTCAGATGTCCAAGGGAGGACAGTCGATACGGCTGCCTCCTGTGTCGTTAACTGTATCAGTGGCTTGGCTAGAAATGCATACTGAGGAATCCATTGTCTGCAATAAGAAGTGAGGCCGATAAAAGCACGTACCTCCTTCTGTGTCTTGGGCTGTGGAAGACTCGCTATTAACTGGATACGATCAGGTGTCAACTGCCTACCCCACTTGGACAGTAAGTGGCCTAAGTAGATCACTTGCTGGACACAGAACTGAAGCTTCGAAGGGGACACCTTGTGCCCCATCTCGGCTAGGAAATACAGAACTGTAAGTGATGCTCGCTCGCAAGCACGCTCAGAACGGGCTGTGATCAGTAGATCATCGACATACTGGAGCAGGGCAGTGTCAGTTGGCATGTGAATATTGTCTAGTTGTCTTTTGAGTGCTTGACTGTAAATACTAGGACTTTCTGTGAAACCTTGAGGAGCGCGTGTGAACATATAGCTCCTTCCATTTAAACAAAAACCGAAAAGGTACTGGCTATCTGGATGAATCGGGACACTGAAAAATGCATTCTTGAGGTCTATTACTGTAAAAAATACAGCTTCAGAATCAATAGCTGTCAATAGGGATGAAATATCTGGGACTACTGGATACTGGGGTATGATACATTTATTGAGTTCTCGAAGGTCAATCACTAATCGATATACTGGAGGTGCATTTGGATCAGTACGTTTCATGACTGGAATGATAGGAGAATTACATACATTGGAGTCAGTTTCTACAACCACTCCTTGAGCAATAAGCTCGTCAATAATTTTGGATAAGGCTGCTACAGCCTCAGGTGGCAATCTGTACTGTCTGATTCGTGGCAAGACTACACCTTGCTTGAGGGTCACACGATGGGGTGTGATTTGCATGAAACCTACATCAGTTGGACCTTGCGCCCATAAATGCTGCGGTACATTAGACAATCTGGGATCAAAATCACGTAATACATAGTGACCTTTGAAGTCACGCAAAAACAAACGTATTCCTTCTGGGGAGCAACATATTACTGCACCTAATTCTTTCAATGTCTTAATACCTAACAAATTTTCTGGACATGATTTCGTAAGTAACAAATCAGTAGTTCGGGACAATGGACCTACTTCTAGAGTAACTGGCTTTGATATCTCGTTAACAATAGGCTTTCCTGAAAATCCAAGGGAAACATTTCTAGAGCCTGAGAGCGGAGCCCCTGGAACCTCGTCATGACTGATAGTAGTCCTACTTGCCCCTGTATCAATCAAAAACTTTCTGTCTTTCCCTAATACTTGACTATGAACGTAGGGACCCTCTTGATCTACAGGTATCTCGATGAGAGGCAAGCCTACCTCCCTCTCTAGGCTGTTTCATGAATATGGCTGATACTCTGGATACTCGGACTGGGCATACTGGTACATTTGCTGTGTAACATGCTGTGTTGCAGCGATAGGCTGCGGTGCTGGAATTGTCTGTTGTGCATTCTGTGGTGACTGAGAAGTCTGTGAGACTTGCTCTGGTCTAGGCGGACGTGGTCTTTCTTTAGTTTTACCAGTGGCTATGTTGTGTTTCAGAACTGCACACTCGTTTATAAAATGACCTGGCTGTTTACAATAATTGCATGTCCCTTTAACGGGAGCCGCAGGATGACTGGCCTGATTCGGACCCCTCTTCTGACTGTCTTGTGGAACAGATTGTGCAACTAGTACTTTCATTTTCGTGTCTTTCATACGTCTTCTCTCGGGTTCTTGTTCTTCTCTGATTCTATTCTGGTGATACTGGAGCATCTGGAGCATCTGGGACGGGGTACTAGCTTGCCATGTACTTTCGACTTTCAAAACTCGATTCTTCACTTGTGGGCTTGAATTCTCGACTAGTTTAGTAACAAAAAGATGAGGGTATGATTCGCTACCTGTCTTCAAACCACTGTTGATTATAAAACATTTCTCGAATCTAGAATAAAAATCACTAGTATCTTCATCCTGTTTCTGTTTGCATGCTGAGATTGCATCCCAGTCTTCCTTTTTCGTGGCTAATAACCTAGGCAAAACCTGAATCAATAACTCTGGTAATTCTTTACATTTATCTCCAAGACCGGTACCTGGTACTCGTATCTTATCTTCAGCTTCTAGAACTGCCCAATCGATCTTTTTCTCTCCCACCTCCCATTCTTTTTCCTTGAGTTTCTCATATACCCCTGCGGGCTGTGGAAAAGTAAATTTTGCCATGTTCTGTGTCCCTACGTGTTCCCCATCTTATGTTATATATGCATGATTAATATGCATATGTATTCCCTATGATCGATTAAAGACGCAATTACAGTTGTGTCCATCTCTAGTATGCCAGTTTCCAGTTCTCGTGAAAGCTACGAGTATTAGGCCTATGTAAAGCTACGTTGCCACGTTTCACAGTGTGCACGTTATTTCATTGGAAAGTCCCCGTTTCTAGGCCTCAAAAGGGCCCGGACTCAGATTCAGCTCCTGTCTCCTGAACCCTCTCCGAGGAGCGATACAGCCCCCACCTGTATCCCTGACCCTTCACTTACTTCCTGCCTCCCAGTGCCCGGCTCGGCCTGGCTCTGCCTGCCAGTCTGCCAAGAGTATGTTATGATTCTAGTTATCAGTCCAGCTCTCCTTCCCTGCATTCCTAAGCTACTGAATCGCATCAATAGTTTCAGTCATCGTCTAGCCTTTACGTCTCCATGTAAGAGAAATACTGTATTAATGGTCATTTAATATTCCCCAACACGTACTACATGTAGAATTATGCATGCACCAGTCTTAGAATCTGTTAGCCTTTACCCTGATAACTTTTGGATTCTATCAACATGTTCTCTAAACATCAGATACTAGATAGTGTTTAGGTACATGTCGCTCTGACTCTCCAGACTTCAGTCTCTCCTTCTAGCGCAGAAGTCATAGCCCCCAGCTTCTCCCTAGTAACACGTCATTGCCAGCTTGCGCGCACCACTAGGTTAGAGGTCCCGGCTCCTTAGGTAGCCCCCTCCATGTTTCCGCCCCATTTATGACATATTCTGTTACGTTTACATCACATGTCCATGTATACGCCCTGTTCACGCCTCTTGTTACACCTACTTTCTGCCTTATCTTTCGCGACTGCTACAGGCCCTGCCCACTGTTACGCCTATTGTATTGAACATCATGTATTTTGTTTAAGTATATATATGCTTGTGCCCTGTTATTAAAGTGTGCAGCGCTGCCATCCCAGATCTTGCCCGTGCAGGTTGTCCTGTTCCTGTCCGTTATGCTGTATTAAACCTGCAAACTCCGACTACCTCGAATCTTGACTCTTATTTATTGAGCTATCTGTTATTGTATATCTAGTCAAAAATAGAGGTATTATTTATTTATTTACCACATAATGGCGCCCGAATAGGGACTTGCCCTTTCCCCACGCGCCGGAGAAGCCACGCAAGCCCCCTGATCCTCTGCAGCCGTGACGGAACCATACCGTGCACGTGCAGATATTTCTGCTTCAAGTATCCCTCAGGCCCACGGAGGAGACGGAGGTTGCGGTCCAGCGTCCAGACGAGGCGGTGGAGGAACGCGGCGAGTCCCGACCAGAGCCCAAGCCGAGAGTCCAAGGTCCGAGGTATCCGGAGGCCCACCCGTAACAGAAGTCCGAAGTTCGTCCGTCCGGCGTCGTAGCAGTCCAGTCCAGTCCGAGGCCTTCCGTTCTTGCTGCCCGGTGAGTACCGTTGCTGGGGTAGTATCTAGACAGGGTCAATTAATTTGTCTCTGGTCCGTGGGTTTGGGGTACACAGATCCAACACGAAGTGTCCACTTAGGTGGGTGCGGGTCCTGACGTGTCTCTTTATGAGACCGGTAAGTTTCGTACTGTTTTAGCAGTGCATCTAGTTTCTGTTCTAGTCTGTTCTGTTCTCGAGAAATTCATGTATTCTGTTTTCAGTATTCCAGGTAGTATTTTGTCAAAACTGTTATTTTAAATGTCATTCATGTATTTCAATGTCGTGGTATGAAAGTGGTGTATCTTCAGTAATTATCGTGTTCATTGTGTATTGTATTGTGTCTAGACTCTAGCCCAGTCATGCCATTGTTTTCAAAGTTACGTCAGTTAAGAACTAGAAAAGGTCTGTTAGAAGAAGCAGTTCCTGTCCCGCCTAGGCACAGTCCAGGTCATTTTATGTATCAAAAGCATGGCATAAGTGCCATATTGTATCTAGATTTATGGGTGGAGTACACCAAACAGTTAGAAGAAAAGTATAAATGGCCCGTATCGGGTACATGGGATGCCGAGTGCATCATGCGAGTAGAAGAAGCATTATGGAAAAAGAAAGCCAGACAGTCACAGAAAGATGCCATCGAGTTATGGCGCAAAGAATCTCATAAAAGAACTGAAAAAGAAATCAGAAAGTCAGAATTAAGTAGAGAATCCTTAGAAAGAGCCCAAGAAAGGGAACTAATCGAAATAGGTGAACGAGTTAAAACCGAACAGTCAGACAGACAGAGGAATGCCCTTATTAAGGGTATGTATCCTCTTCTTGCCGAGGGCTTGCCAAAAGCGACCCCGGAGGCATCCAGTAATTTCCCGCCACCTTTAGTTCCGACTAAGCTACGTCACAAGCCGACCGCAGCTGATATTTTTCTCTCGTCCTATTTGGACGACACAGTCCCAGAATATGCAAATCCTGTTCCACCAGCTCCTGTAAATAATGTAATTCATGGTCCTCCAGCCACCTGGGCACCTGTTGCAGTACCTGTTACGGTACCCCCGGTCCAGCCCGTAGTACAAATTCCCGCCACATCAGTCACTCTGCCAGCACGAAGAGTATCAGTCGATGATTCCAGTATAGGGGCCGCGGGAGGAGGTCCTCCTGGTACCCCGCCGTCAAATAGGCGTTTAGGAGCAGTTGAGTTACATGAACGTGCGTTACAGCGTACGCCCAAATATCAGTCCATTGCAGAAATCAGACGAGTTCTCACTGAATGCTGTTATGATCCAGTCCCAGGCGAGGATAGTATGGTTCTATATGCCGTACGTATAAGACAGGTGTCCGAGTATTTGGTCACCCTACCGAATATGAAAGAAGATCTAGACAGAATGTATTGTTTCATTCGTACAGGACAAGATCCAGAAAGTATTGCTGAAGTCATGTCTCTCAGGAAATCCGAGATCCAGTTTATGCTATTAAAGTTTCTGATCAATTGTTTAATACGGGAACAAGATTCCCCGACTAAAGATCCGACCGAAATGAAAGTTCTGACAAGGTGGAGTGATAATATAGCCGAGGGTAAGCACAAGACACTCAATAGTATAGAGAGTATGTACAAGAAAATTCGTAAAGAAATAATAAGGTTACACGAACAACGCAAAGAAGCTCTAGGACGCGAGAAAGAAAATGACTCTTCTACTGAAGAGGTAGACGACGAGAATACCGCCAGAATAGCGTATGTAGGTAAATCTAGATTTCCAGACCGACATTTACGCCTAGAACACAAGAAAGTCTTTCATCTCCCAGCACCAGAACAAGGCTCTCTAGAACAAGTATTTCAAGCTACCGATCAAATTCTGAAATCACGAATCGGTTATAGTGAGTTAAGTACTATGCATGAACAAGAACTAGCCCGATCAGCAGTCCGATGGATTACTGATTCTACCACTTTTCCAGACGAAATAGTGGCACAAATGTTTCTGAAACTGCCCCCAGCCGAGCAGCGACTGGTGGGTATGTATATGATCCAGCACCTCATTACACTGTATGAGGGTCAACATTCTGATCCTGGTCCGTTACATGATATCCTGAACGAGTTACTCCAGTATAGATGGAAAGGTTTAGGTACCGATTTAATTAGTGTCATTCTAGAACAGCGCCACAAATATAGAACGTTTCTGAACCCACATTTTGTTCATGTCTCACCTCCAGAAAATAAACCGTTTTATATAGATAGACAGCATCCGTTACGAGAAGTACACCCAGTTAGGACAGAGGGTGGTGAAATGCAACGAGTATTTGTTTACACCCCAGTTACCAAGATGGAACTCTTAGAAATGAAGAAATTAATTCCCTGTCACGACAAAGATCCAGCAGGGTTCCACCGAGAATTAAAGGACATGCTCCGTATGGGAGAATACACGTATCCAGATATTATTAAAATGTTAAAAGTCCTGTTGCCTGCGGGCATATACGAAAAACTCAAGGAAAAAGATTGGGAGGTGGGAGAGAAAAAGATTGATTGGACAGCTCTAGAAGCTGAAGATAAGATACGAGTACCAGGTACCGGTCTTGGAGACAAATGTAAAGAATTACCGGAATTATTAATACAAGTTTTGCCTAGATTATTAGCCAATAAAAAGGAAGACTGGGATGCGATCTCAGCCTGTAAACAGAAACAAGACGAAGACACTAGTGATTTTTATTCTAGATTTGAGAAATGTTTTATAATAAACAGTGGTTTGAAGACGAGTAGCGAGTCATACCCTCATCTTTTTGTTACTAAACTAGTCGAGAATTCAAGTCCACAAGTTAAGAATCGAGTTTTGAAAGTCGAAAGTACATGGCAAGCTAGTACCCCGTCACAGATGTTACAGATGCTCCAGTATCACCAGAATAGAATCAGAGAAGAGCAAGGACACGAGAGAAGACGTATGAAAGACACGAAAATGAAAGTACTAGTTGCACAATCTGTTCCTCAGGACAGTCAGAAGAGGGGTCCGAGTCAAGCCAGTCATCCTGCAGCTCCCGTTAAAGGGACATGCAATTATTGTAAACAGCCAGGTCATTTCATAAACGAGTGTGCAGTTCTGAAACACAATATAGCCACTGGTAAAACTAAAGAAAGACCACGTCCGCCTAGACAAGAACAAGTTTCACAGACTTCTCAGCCACAGAATGCACAACAGACAGTTCCAGCACCGCAGCCTATCGCTGCAACACAGCATGTTACACAGCAGATGTACCAGTATGCACAGACAGAGTATCCAGAGTATCAAGCGTATTCATGAAACAGCCTAGAGAGGGAGGTAGGCTTGCCTCTCATCGAGATTCCTGTAGATCAAGAGGGTCCCTATGTTCACAGTCAAGTATTAGGGAAAGACAGAAAGTTTCTGGTTGATACAGGGGCAAGTAGGACGACTATTAGTCACGACGAGGTTCCAGGGGCTCCGCTCTCAGGCTCTAGAAATGTTTCCCTTGGATTTTCAGGAAAGCCTATTGTAAACGAGATATCAAAGCCAGTTACTCTAGAAGTTGGTCCATTGTCCCGAACTACTGATCTATTGCTTACGAAGTCATGTCCAGAAAATTTGTTAGGCATTAAGACACTGAAAGAATTAGGTGCAGTTATTTGTTGTTCCCCAGAGGGAATACGTTTGTTTTTACGTGACTTCAAGGGTCACTATGTCTTACGAGATTTTGATCCGAGATTGTCTAATGTTCCGCAGCATCTATGGGCGCAAGGTCCAACTGATGTTGGTTTCATGCAAATCACACCCCATCGTGTGACTCTTAAGCAAGGTATAGTCCTGCCACGAATCAGACAGTACAGATTGCCACCTGAGGCTGTAGCAGCCTTATCCAAAATTATTGACGAGCTCATTGCTCAAGGAGTAGTTGTAGAAACTGACTCCAATGTATGTAATTCTCCTATCATTCCAGTCATGAAACGTACTGATCCAAATGCACCCCCAGTATATCGATTAGTGATTGACCTTCGAGAACTCAATAAATGTATCATTCCCCAGTATCCAGTTGTTCCAGATATCTCATCTCTGTTGACAGCTATTGATCCTGAGGCAATATTTTTTACCGTAATCGACCTCAAGAATGCATTTTTCAGTGTCCCCATTCATCCAGATAGCCAGTACCTTTTCGGTTTTTGTTTAAATGGAAGGAGCTATAAATTCACACGAGCTCCTCAAGGTTTCACAGAAAGTCCTAGCATTTACAGTCAAGCACTTAAGAGACAACTAGACAATATTCACATGCCAACTGACACTGCCCTGCTCCAATATGTCGATGATCTACTGATTACAGCCCGTTCTGAACGTGACTGCGAGCGAGCATCACTTACAGTTCTGTATTTCCTAGCCGAGATGGGGCACAAGGTGTCCCCTTCAAAGCTTCAATTCTGTGTCCAGCAAGTGATCTACTTAGGCCACTTACTGTCCAAGTGGGGTAGGCAGTTGACACCCGATCGCATCCAGTTAATAGCGAGTCTTCCTCAGCCCAAGACACAGAAGGAGGTACGAGCTTTTATCGGCCTTACTTCCTATTGCAGACAATGGATTCCTCAGTATGCATTTTTAGCCAAGCCACTGATACAGTTAACGACACAGGAGGCAGCCGTATCGACTGTCCTCCCTTGGACATCTGAACATACACTTAGTTTTAATGAGTTAAAGAAAGCTTTATGCCAAGCACCTGTTCTAGCTACACCGAACTACAGTAAGCTTTTTACACTTTTTGTCACAGAACGTGATGGTACTGCATTATCTGTTCTCGCACAAGATCAAGCCGGACAATACAAGCCCTGTGCTTATTTTTCGAGCACACTAGATCCAGTAGCCCAGGCTCTGCCTGCGTGCCTCAAGTCAGTTGCAGCCACAGCACTAGCTATCAGACAAAGTGATTCCATAGTATTAGGACACTCCCTGACAGTACAAGTTCCACACTCCGTGGAAGTTCTTTTAAACCGAACACAGACTCAGCACTTGACAATTGCACGTTTGACAGGTTATGAACTGACACTATTCCAGCCACACATAGAAATCAGACGCTGCAACGTTCTAAATCCTGCTACACTGTTACCGTCAGTTACTTCAAATCCTGCCACACATGACTGTGTGGAAATAGTTAACACTATAACAAAGCCAAGACAAGATCTGACAGACATTCCATTACCAGATCCCGACCTGACACTTTATGTGGATGGTTCATGTATGAGAACAAGTACAGGAGAACTAGTAGCCGCGTATGCAGTGACTACTGACACTGAAGTTATTGAAACACACCGTATTGACACCCTGTCTGCTCAAGCAGCAGAGCTAGTCGCTCTGACACAAGCCTGCATACATGCCAAGAACCTGAAAGTTAATATCTACACAGATTCACGCTACGCATTCGGAGTCGTACACGACTTCGGAGTGCTCTGGCAAGAGAGAGGTTTTATGACTTCTCATGGAACCAAGATTCAGCATGGTTTCCTTATTCAAGCTCTGTTAGATGCAATACATCTACCGACATCTATCGCTATTATGAAATGCAAAGCACATACGAAAGTTACAGACATTATTTCTCAAGGTAATGATCTAGCAGATCGAACAGCCAAGCTCACAGCTCAGACTCCAGACATACCAGTTAACAAGACACCGACATTCACTCTAGAACAGACTACTTGTATGACAGTTAAGGACCCTACTCAAGATGTCATAGATATCCAGTTACATGCTACTCCCGAAGAAATCAAGAAATGGTCCGAACAAGGAGGGGTCCAGACAGATCAGGGATGGGTGACGAAGGGAAAAGCCACATGGTTTCTCCCCGACTCAATGGTTCAAGTCATTATCAATACCGCACATAGTCCTGCACACTTAGGAGAAAAAGCCATGTTAGACAGTATCCAGAACATTTGGTTCAACAAGCATTTACGAGCTGCAGCCAAGCAGAAAGTTCAAACTTGTATGATATGTTGCCAGTTCAATCCAGGTAAAAGTGTCCCGGTGGAACAAGGTGGATTCCAGCCCCCTGACCACCCTTTTGAAGTCCTCCAGATGGATTACATTCAGATGGAGCGATGTCGAGGTTTCAAGTATGTCCTTGTAGTTGTATGCGCTTTGTCCAGGTGGACAGAAGCATATCCAGTCCCAGATTACACAGCCGCAACCACTGCCAAGCAGTTGGTTCGTGAATTCTTCCCCCGCTATGGACTCCCTAGGGTCGTGTATTCTGATAACGGCCAGCCATTCTCATCCGAACTCATGAAGCATGTTTCCCTTTTGTTAGGGTACCAGTGGAAGTTCCATTGTGTACGCCATCCAGAAGCAGCCGGTCTCGTAGAGAGACAGCATCAAACCTTGAAAATCCGTATTGCCAAAGTATGCAAAGAGAAAGGTGTAGACTGGCTAGTAGCCCTGCCAGTTGCCCTATTCTATATGCGCATGGTCGCACACTCCAGATCAGGTCTGTCCCCTTATGAGGTCCTATTCGGCCGCCCCCCGAACGTGTGGGGTACACCTAGACCCCGAAGTATTACCGATGTTTCCAGTAATATGCTGACAGATTACCTGGCTTCCTTGATGTCTGCCCTACACTCTTGTCGTTCACAGGTTGCCGCTGCATTTCCCGACAATACTGAAGTCAAGCCACACGAGATCCTTCCCGGCACCCTGGTCCTCGTCCGCAATTTTGATCGTTCAAGTCCGCTGGAGCCTCGCTGGAAGGAACCAAAGTTAGTCCTTTTGGCCACCCGCACTGCCGTCAAGTTGGAAGGCAGGAAGGGGTGGGTGCACCTGTCGCATGTCAAGAAATTTCACGGACTCCGACTAAAAACTGTTTCCAAGAACATTTCCAAGGATTGTCAAGATTTTAAAGACTGCCAAGATACTATTCTTAAGGACTGTCCCGCTAATGACTTTGATTCAAAGGATCCCCTGTTAGAGAAAACTCCGCAGCAGGAGTATAAGTTGAAGCTCCGGTCTAGTAAAATAAGTCAGCCAGTTTAATTGTCTAAGTCCTCCCCTAGGTGAAACGGTTAGACAGGTATCTGACATGTATGAAATAGACCCCCATAGTGAGAGAGTTAGTCAAAACTCAATCCGATGTATCGTTTTTCTAAGTTTTATATTGTTTTTAAGCTTGATGGTTACCTGCACGAGTTATGCATTTCATTTATGTTTTCCAATTTCTCATGTAAATAAGCTTTCTAATACTACAGTAAAGCATACGTTTAGTGATCTGCCTCCTCACGAACTATCCTATCGTCTTGCTATGCGCAACAATTAATTTATCCGTATGTTACATTATTCACACCAGACCAGCAATGCCACTAATTGTTGGGTGTGTGGTCGACTCCCCCCTTTCCAGACACCGAAGGGAGTTCTGCCATTGTTTCCTTATCCGTTTTCACATAATGGTTCGTGTGGAGCCTGGTCCACGTTAACGTCATCTTCAAATGATATGTCCCTTCTGAACAGTACATGTTTTCCAGACAAGCAAGGTCTTCCCCACAGAACAGGGTTAGATCTAGAAAATGAAGTTTATAATTTGGGTAATTATTCTTCGAATTTTATGGTCCTGAATGTTCAGTCTGATCCTACTCCAGACTTACCTGCTATTTCAGTACTACCAGTCAAAGGCGAATTATGTGTCAGAAATAATGGTTCCGCACATGTAGGACATAGTGATTGTACTACTATTGTCAAGTATAGTGACAGTGGGAAATCTATTTTCAAAGCTTCACGTCATTCTTATTTTGTTTGTGGTCAGACCGCATATGTTCGTCTGCCCCTCGATTGGGATGGAACCTGTTACATTGCCTTCCTACTGCCACCAGTTTTCCTAGCCCCGTCTGATTATCATAGAAACACACATCTAGTACATATTAGACATAGAAGGGAGATCGAGTCCCCAATTGTCGATCAAACTGAAACTGCTCTAGAACAGTATACAGATTTCAATAAAGGATTCTTCTTTTTTATAGGACCTATCCAGAATAGTAAGTTAATCCGTAGGTTAACAAGAACCCTTGAAGCAGTAGTGAATGAGACTGCCTCTGCCCTAGGTAACTTAACCGAAGAGCAATCTGCTATGAGATTTGTCGTGCTCCAAAATCGTCTCGTTCTTGACGTCATACTGGCCGATAGAGGAGGAGCATGTAGAGTCATCGGATCTAGTTGCTGCATTTTCATTCCTAATAACGCGCCGTCTGTTTATTCAGCTATAACCAGACTTCATAAAATTGCCCATCAGTTACACCAGAATCCAGGCACCTGGACATGGTCCGGTTGGTTCTGGAGTATAATTCCTGCCTGGGGATGGAAAGCATTGTCATTTCTAGGTATTGCAGTAGCGATCATATTCAGTTGCTGCCTCTGTATACAATGTGGCCCTGCGATTTGCGGCATTTGTGCTACCTCTTGTATTCCTAGTCCCAAGTCCCGTCCTAAATCCCGTTCCAAGAAAATTCGAGACGAGCAAATGGTACTGTATGAAATGATAGATGGTATCATGAATATTGATGTTTCCTGATGGAAACGTAGTGACAAGGAGGGAATGTGGAAAAGTAAATTTTGCCATGTTCTGTGTCCCTACGTGTTCCCCATCTTATGTTATATATGCATGATTAATATGCATATGTATTCCCTATGATTGATTAAAGACGCAATTACAGTTGTGTCCATCTCTAGTATGCCAGTTTCCAGTTCTCGTGAAAGCTACGAGTATTAGGCCTATGTAAAGCTACGTTGCCACGTTTCACAGTGTGCACGTTATTTCATTGGAAAGTCCCCGTTTCTAGGCCTCAAAAGGGCCCGGACTCAGATTCAGCTCCTGTCTCCTGAACCCTCTCCGAGGAGCGATACAGCCCCCACCTGTATCCCTGACCCTTCACTTACTTCCTGCCTCACAGTGCCCGGCTCGGCCTGGCTCTGCCTGCCAGTCTGCCAAGAGTATGTTATGATTCTAGTTATCAGTCCAGCTCTCCTTCCCTGCATTCCTAAGCTACTGAATCGCATCAATAGTTTCAGTCATTGTCTAGCCTTTACGTCTCCATGTAAGAGAAATACTGTATTAATGGTCATTTAATATTCCCCAACACGTACTACATGTAGAATTATGCATGCACCAGTCTTAGAATCTGTTAGCCTTTACCCTGATAACTTTTGGATTCTATCAACATGTTCTCTAAACATCAGATACTAGATAGTGTTTAGGTACATGTCGCTCTGACTCTCCAGACTTCAGTCTCTCCTTCTAGCGCAGAAGTCATAGCCCCCAGCTTCTCCCTAGTAACACGTCATTGCCAGCTTGCGCGCACCACTAGGTTAGAGGTCCCGGCTCCTTAGGTAGCCCCCTCCATGTTTCCGCCCCATTTATGACATATTCTGTTACGTTTACATCACATGTCTATGTATACGCCCTGTTCACGCCTCTTGTTACACCTACTTTCTGCCTTATCTTTCGCGACTGCTACAGGCCCTGCCCACTGTTATGCCTATTGTATTGAACATCATGTATTTTGTTTAAGTATATATATGCTTGTGCCCTGTTATTAAAGTGTGCAGCGCTGCCATCCCAGATCTTGCCCGTGCAGGTTGTCCTGTTCCTGTCCTTTATGCTGTATTAAACCTGCAAACTCCGACTACCTCGAATCTTGACTCTTATTTATTGAGCTATCTGTTATTGTATATCTAGTCAAAAATAGAGGTATTATTTATTTATTTACCACAGGGCAACAGGACCTTTAACATTTTAATAATATCTGGATACGTGTATTCTCCCATACGGAGCATGTCTTTTAATTCTCGATGGAACCCTGCTGGATCTTTGTCGTGACAGGGAATTAATTTCTTCATCTCTAAGCGTTCCATCTTTGTGATAGGGGTGTAAACAAATACTCGTTGCATTTCACCATCTGGTGTCCTAACTGGGTGTACTTCTCGTAACGGATGCTGTCTATCTATGTAAAATGGTTTACTTTTTGGAGGTGAGACGTGAACAAAATGCGGGTTCAGAAACGTTCTATATTTGTGGCGCTGTTCTAGAATGACACTAATTAAATCGGTACCTAAACCTTTCCATTTATACTGGAGTAACTCGTTCAGGATATCATGTAACGGGCCTGGATCAGAATGTTGACCCTCATACAATGTAATGAGGTGCTGAATCATATACATACCCACCAGTCGCTGCTCGGCTGGGGGCAGTTTCAGAAACATTTGTGCCACTATTTCGTCTGGAAAAGTGGTAGAATCAGTAATCCATCGGACTGCTGATCGGGCTAGTTCTTGTTCATGCATGGTACTTAATTCACTATAACCGATTCGTGATTTCAGAATGTGATCGGTAGCTTGAAATACTTGTTCTAGAGAACCTTGTTCTGGTGCTGGATGATGGAAAACTTTCTTGTGTTCCGGACATAAATGTCGGTCTGGATATCTAGATTTTCCTACATACGCTATTCTGGCGGTATTCTCGTCTTCTACTTCTTCAGTATCTGAATTACTTTCTTTCTCGTTTACTTGTGCTTCTTTACATTGTTCGTGTAACCTTATTATTTCTTTGCGTATTTTCTTGTACATACTTTCTATACTACTGATTGTCCTGTGTTTACCCTCGGCTATATTATCACTCCACCTTGTTAGAATTTTCATTTCGTTCGGATCTTTAGTCGGGGAATCTTGTTCCCTTATTAAACAATTAATTAGAAACTTTAATAGCATGAGCTGGGTCTCAGCTTTCCTGAGAGACATGACTTCACCAATACTTTCTGGATCCTCTCCTGTACGGATGAAACGATACATTCTGTCTAGATCTTCTTTCATATTCGGTAGGGTGTCCAAATACCCGGTCACCCGTCTTACACGCAAGGAATATATAACCATATTATCCTCACCTGGGACTGGATCATAACAGCATTCAGTAAGAGCTCGTCTGATATCTGCAACGGACTGGTATTTGGGCGTACGCTGTAACGCACGTTCATGTAACTCGACTGACGCTACACGTTTGATTGGCGGCGGGGTACCTGGAGGACCTCCTCCCGCGGCTCCTAAACTGGAATCGTCGACTGATACTCTTCGTGCTGGCAGAGTGACCGAAGTAGCGGGAACTTGTACTGTGGGCTGGACCGGGGGTACCGTAACAGGTACTGCAACAGGTGCCCCGGTGGCTGGAAGAGCAGGAATTACATTATTTACAGGAGCTGGCGGAGCAGGATTCGCATACTCTGGGACTGTGTCGTCCAAATAGGACGAGAGAAAAATATCAGCTGCGGTCGGTTTGTGACGTAGCTTAATCGGAACTAATGGCGGCGGGAAATTACATGGTGCTTCCGGGGTTGCTTTTGGCAAGCCCTCAGCAAGAAGAGGATACATACCCTTAATGAGGGCATTTCTCTGTCTGTCTGATTGTTCGGCTCTAACTCGTTCACCTACTTCGATTAATTCCCTTTCCTGGGCTCTTTCTAAGGATTCTCTACTTAATTCTGACTTTCTGATTTCTTTTTCTGTTCTCCTGGGAGATTCTTTGCGCCATAACTCGATGGCGTCTTTCTGGGACTGTCTGGCTTTCTTTTTCCATAATGCTTCTTCTACTCGCATGATGCACTCTGCATCCCACGTACCTGATACGGGCCATCTATACTTTTCCTCTAACTGTTTGGTGTACTCCACCCATAAATCTAAATACAATATGGCACTTATGCCATGCTTTTGATACATAAAATGACCTGGACTGTCCCTAGGCGGGACAGGAACTGCTTCTTCTAACAGACCTTTTCTAGTTTTTAACTGACGTAACCTGGAGAACAGAGGCATGGCTGAACTGGAGTCTAGACACAATACAATACACAATGAACACAATGATTACTGAAAAACACCACATTCATACCACGACATTGAAAACACATTGAAGAACATTTAAAATAACAGTTCGGACAAAATACTACCTGGAATACTGAAAACAGAATACATGAATTTCTCGAGAACAGAACTTGACTTAGAACAGAAACTAGAAGGACTAGATGCACTGCTAAAACAGTACGAAACTTACCGGTCCCATAAAGAGACACGTCAGGACCCGCATCCACCTAAGTGGACACTTCGTGTTGGATCTGCGTGCCCAAACCCACGGACCAGAGACAAATCAATTGACCCTGTCTAGATACTACCCCAGCAACGGTACTCACCGGGCAGCAAGAACGGAAGGCCTCGGACTGGACTGGACTGCTACGACGACGGACGGACGAACTTCGGACTTCAGTTACAGGTGGGCCTCCGGATACCTCGGACCTTGGACTCTCGGCTTGGGCTCTGGTCGGGACTCGCCGCGTTCCTCCACCGCCTCGTCTGGACGCTGGACCGCAACCTCCGTCTCCTCCGTGGGCCTGAGGGATACTTGAAGCAGAAATATCTGCACGTGCACGGTATGGTTCCGTCACGGCTGCAGAGGATCAGGGGGCCTGCGTGGCTTCTCCGGCGCGTGGGGAAAGGGCAAGTCCCTATTCGGGCGCCATTATGTGGTAAATAAATAATTAATTACCGGTACTATTTTTGACTATAATAAATAAACGGTTTAGCTCAATAAATAAGAGTCAAGATACGAGGTAGCCAGAGTATACAGGCTTTAATCAAGCATAACGGGACAGGAACAGGACAGCCTGCATGGGAATGGGATGGCAGCTGCCGGGGGCAGGATCTGGGCAAGAGTGGCTAGCTTTTAACAACAGTGTACATATATATATAGTTAAACAAAACACATGGTATTCAATACAGTAGGCGTAGCAGTAGGCGGAGCTTTTAGCAGTCGCGAAAGATAAGGACTGAATGAGGTAACAAGAAGGCGTGAACAGGGCGTATACATAGACATGTGATGCAGACGTAACAGAATATGTCATAAACGGGGCGGAAACATAGAGGGGGCTACCTGAGCAGCTGGGACCTCTGACCTAGTGGTGCGCGCAAACTGGCAATGACGTGTTACTAGGGAGAACTGGGGGGCTATGACTTCTGCGCTAGGAGAGGAGACGAAAGTCTGGAGTGTCAGAGCGACATGTACCTAAAGCCTATCTAGTATCTGGTGTTTAGAGAACATGTTGATAGAATCCAAAAGTTATCAGGGTAAAGGCTAACAGACACTAAGACTGGTGCATGCATTATTCTACATGTAGTGCGTGTTGAGGAATATTCTATGAATATTAATACAGTATTTCTCTTACATGGAGACATAAAGGCTAGACCATGACGGAAACTATTGATGTGATTCAGTAGCTTAGGTATGCAGAGAAGGAGGGCTGGACTGATAACTAGAATCATAACATACTCTTGGCAGACTGGCAGGCAGAGCCAGGCACTGCGAGGCAGGAAGTAAGTGAAGGGTCAGGGATGCAGGTGGGGGCTGTATCACTCCTCGGAGAGGGTTCAGGAGACAGGACCTGAATCTGAGTCCGGGCCCTTTTTGAGGCCTAGAAACGGGGACAATTCAATGAATTAACGTGCACACTGTAAAACGTGGCAACGTAGGTTCACATAGGCCTAATACTCGTAGCTTTCACGAGAACTGGAAACTGGCATACTAGAGATGGACACAACTGTAATTGCGTCTTTAATTGATCATAGGGAATACATATGCATATTAATCATGCACATATAGCATAAGATGGGGAACACGTAGGGACACAGAACATGGCAAAATTTACTTTTCCACAAGATGGTGTGCTCATCGAGCTGATATCAGACAGTGCGTTCATTGAGCTGATATCGGACGGTGCGCACATAGAGTTGATATCCGATGCCACGCTCATCGAGCTATCGGACGGTGCGCACATAGAGTTGATATCGGACGCTGCGCTCATCGAGCTGATATCAGATGGTGCGCTCATCGAGCTGATATCAGACGGTGCGCACAAAGAGTTGATATCGGATGCTGCGCTCATCGAACTGATATCGGACAGTGTGCATATAGAGTTGATATCGGACGCTGCGCTCATCGAGCTGATATCAGATGGTGTGCTCATCGAGCTGATATCGGACGGAGTGTGAACAAAGCTGATATCAGACGGTACGCTCTTCGAGCTGAGATCAGACAGTGCGTGCATTGAGCTGATATCAGATGGTGTGCTCATCGAGCTGATATCAGACTGTGCGTGCATTGAGCTGATATCAGATGGTGTGCTCATCGAGCTGATATCAGACAGTGTGTGCTTTGAGCTGATATCGGACACTGCGCTCATCGAGCTGATATAAGACGGTGTGCGCATCGAGCTGATATCAGACAGTGCGTGCATTGAGCTGATATCGGACACTGCGCTCATCGAGCTGATATCAGACGGTGTGCTCATCGAGCTGCTATCAGACAGTGCGTGCATTGAGCTGATATCGGACACTGCGCTCATCGAGCTGATATAAGACGGTGTGTGCATCGAGCTGATATCAGACAGTGCGTGCATTGAGCTGATATCGGACACTGCGCTCTTCGAGCTGATATAAGATGGTGTGCTCATCGAGCTGATATCAGACAGTTCGTGCATTGAGCTGATATCAGACAGTGCGCTCATCGAGCTGATATAAGACGGTGTGCTCATCGAGCTGATATCAGACAGTGCGCTCATCGAGCTGATATCAGACAGTGCGCTCATCGAGCTGATATCGGACGTTGCGTGAACGAAGCTGATATCGGACACTGCGCTCATCGAGCTGATATAAGACGGTGCGCTCATCGAGCTGAGATCAGACAGTGCGTGCATTGAGCTGATATCGGACACTACGCTCATCGAGCTGATATCAGACAGTGCGTGCATTGAGCTGATATCAGACAGTGCGCTCATCGAGCTGATATAAGACGGTGTGCTCATCGAGCTGATATCAGACAGTGCGCTCATCGAGCTGATATCGGACGTTGCGTGAACGAAGCTGATATCGGACACTGCGCTCATCGAGCTGATATAAGACGGTGCGCTCATCGAGCTGATATCAGACAGTGCGCTCATCGAGCTGATATCGGACGTTGCGTGAACGAAGCTGATATCGGACACTGCGCTCATCGAGCTGATATCAGACAGTGCACTCATCAGCTGACATCAGACAGTGCGCGCATCGTGCTGATATCGGATGCTGCACACACAGTGAGATGGAAACCCCTGCAGCGAGGATGTTCCAGCTCATTGTGTGGGCGCTCCGTGCAGCCGACGCCCATCAGTGGTTTTATGACCTCCCCAGGATGTCTGCAGCAGCCTCAGAAGCCTGTACTTTGTTTTGGGGGGTGGAGGCGTGTCTGCTCAAACTTGCTATGCTCCAAGCCCCGCCCCTTGCACCAGACCATGGCACTTCATGGCCACGCCCCCTCCTCACTCCTAAAACAAATTTGAAAGGTGGCAGATCTGCATTTGCAAGAACTCACACTAAAGATCACAGCGAGCTTTTTTTAAATGTAATCCACCACCAAGAAACTGGAGTAATGAATAATTCCTTGGCCATCCTAGCGATCCGTGTCCTGGTGCAGCATCAGAGTGTGCCGGTGGTGAGAAGTGCCCGAGCCCTGGTGAGCACTGAGCAGTGTCCGGAGCCCTGGTGATCGGTGCTCCGAGCCCTGGTGATCTGTCCCTCGAGCCCTGGTGATCTGTCCCTCGAGCCCTGGTGATCTGTCCCTCGAGCCCTGGTGATCTGTCCCTCGAGCCCTGGTGAGCAGTGCCCAGAGCCCTCGTGATCTGTCCCTCGAGCCCTGGTGAGTGGTGCTCCGAGCCCTGGTGAGTGGTGCTCCGAGCCCTGGTGAGTGGTGCCCCTAGCCCTGGTGAGCACTGATCTGTGCCCTGAGCCCTGGTGATCTGTCCCTCGAGCCCTGGTAAGTGGTGCTCCGAGCCCTGGTGAGTGGTGCCCCTAGCCCTGGTGAGCACTGATCTGTGCCCTGAGCCCTGGTGATCTGTCCCTCGAGCCCTGGTGAGTGGTGCTCCGAGCCCTGGTGAGTGGTGCTCCGAGCCCTGGTGAGTGGTGCCCCTTGCCCTGGTGAGCACTGATCTGTGCCCTGAGCCCTGGTGATCTGTCCCTCGAGCCCTGGTAAGTGGTGCTCCGAGCCCTGGTGAGTGGTGCCCCTAGCCCTGGTGAGCACTGATCTGTGCCCTGAGCCCTGGTGATCTGTCCCTCGAGCCCTGGTAAGTGGTGCTCCGAGCCCTGGTGAGTGGTGCCCCTAGCCCTGGTGAGCACTGATCTGTGCCCTGAGCCCTGGTGATCTGTCCCTCGAGCCCTGGTAAGTGGTGCTCCGAGCCCTGGTGAGTGGTGCCCCTAGCCCTGGTGAGCACTGATCTGTGCCCTGAGCCCTGGTGATCTGTCCCTCGAGCCCTGGTGAGTGGTGCTCCGAGCCCTGGTGATCGGTGCTCCGAGCCCTGGTGAGCACTGATCTGTGCCCTGAGCCCTGGTGAGCAGTGCCCAGAGCCCTCGTGATCTGTCCCTCGAGCCCTGGTGAGTGGTGCTCCGAGCCCTGGTGAGTGGTGCTCCGAGCCCTGGTGAGTGGTGCCCCTAGCCCTGGTGAGCACTGATCTGTGCCCTGAGCCCTGGTGATCTGTCCCTCGAGCCCTGGTAAGTGGTGCTCCGAGCCCTGGTGAGTGGTGCCCCTAGCCCTGGTGAGCACTGATCTGTGCCCTGAGCCCTGGTGATCTGTCCCTCGAGCCCTGGTAAGTGGTGCTCCGAGCCCTGGTGAGTGGTGCCCCTAGCCCTGGTGAGCACTGATCTGTGCCCTGAGCCCTGGTGATCTGTCCCTCGAGCCCTGGTGAGTGGTGCTCCGAGCCCTGGTGATCGGTGCCCCTAGCCCTGGTGAGCACTGATCTGTGCCCTGAGCCCTGGTGAGTGGTGCTCCGAGCCCTGGTGAGTGCTGCCCAGAGCCCTGGTGAGCACTGATCTGTGCCCTGAGCCCTGGTGATCTGTCCCTCGAGCCCTGGTGATCGGTGCTCCGAGCCCTGGTGAGCACTGATCTGTGCCCTGAGCCCTGGTGATCTGTCCCTCGAGCCCTGGTAAGTGGTGCTCCGAGCCCTGGTGAGTGGTGCCCCTAGCCCTGGTGAGCACTGATCTGTGCCCTGAGCCCTGGTGATCTGTCCCTCGAGCCCTGGTGAGTGGTGCTCCGAGCCCTGGTGATCGGTGCCCCTAGCCCTGGTGAGCACTGATCTGTGCCCTGAGCCCTGGTGAGTGGTGCTCCGAGCCCTGGTGAGTGCTGCCCAGAGCCCTGGTGAGCACTGATCTGTGCCCTGAGCCCTGGTGATCTGTCCCTCGAGCCCTGGTGATCGGTGCTCCGAGCCCTGGTGAGCACTGATCTGTGCCCTGAGCCCTGGTGATCTGTCCCTCGAGCCCTGGTGATCGGTGCTCCGAGCCCTGGTGAGCACTGATCTGTGCCCTGAGCCCTGGTGATCTGTCCCTCGAGCCCTGGTGATCTGTGCCCTGAGCCCTGGTGAGTGGTGCCCAGAGCCCTCGTGATCTGTGCTTCGAGCTCTGGTGATGCGTGCTCCATGTCCTGGTGAGTTGTGTTGCGTTTCCTGGTGATTAGTGTCCCGGCTCTGCCTCGGCGCACTGTGCCTCTGATCCTGGTGCCTCCATGCCCAGTTGTGAGCCCTCTTGTGCCGCCGGTGAGCAGTGACGGGCCCCGGGGCCGGAGTTTGATGAGTCTTCGCCGCTCTTGATCCCGCTTCGGACTTTATTTTTTCGCCCGGAGCCCAGTGGAAGGAAAGATGACCCGCCGACCCGAGGACAAGGTGAGTGACCCCCCCCACCCCAGACTGGCACAGCCCCCCCCCCACCCCTACTCACCCCAGCCCCCCCAGACTGGCAAAGCCCCTCCCCCCCCTCCAGACTGGCACTCCCCCCCCCCCCACCCCTACTCACCCCAGCCCCCCCAGACTGGCACCCCCCCCCCCCTCGGACAATGTAAGTGACACTGGACCACCTCCCCAGGCTGGCACAGACCCCCCCCTCTCCAGACTGGCACACCCCACCGCCACCCCCTATAGACTGGCACAGCCCCCCTCAGACCCCCCCCCCCTCTAGCCCTCAGCTTGTCTCTCAGCCTCAGATGTACCTGTCGTGTGTAGCGCTCACTCCAAGGGGCGGCTTCAGGGCGCTGCGCGGCGCAGGTGTGAGCAGAGTCCGCCGTGCCTTGCACGAGAGGCAGGTTTTAGGGTTCACTCACAGGTGAGGAGGGGGCAGCGCAGGGCAGGAGCACATGGGACAAGGGAGGCGTGTGATGTCACTTGGCATCAGCCAACCCCCTCCCCCCAGCCTCATATGTGACGTCACACAGACACTGGTTGGTGTCTAATACCTGAGTGAATTTTTCACACTCGGAGCCGCTTCTAGAAATGTTGGGGCCCCTCAGAAAGGGACCCTGCACCCCCCTCTGCTGCACATACAACAGGACCTGACATCACAGTAGTATCATGCTTTAATTAGACACTTACGTCTATTAAAGTGCAAGCAACATAAACACGTTTGTGTTGAGATATTACTCAAAACACAACCTTCATAAAACACGCATCACACTTCAAATGAAGACGTGAGGCTGAAAAGAGCCGTCACCCGGGCTCGCACGGGTTAAATCCATCCGCAACTGCCCAAACCCGTCCCTGTGAGACGTGTCCGGATTGAGAGGGGGGGATCCTTACATATAGATTGAGGTGCGGATAAGTGTTAGCATAAAGGAAGCACTCTCAGAACGACGGAGCTTCAAGGCGCTACTGAAGTGCGGCTTAAAGTGCAGACGAGCGTTAATGTGAAGGGGCCCCTGGACAGACGTGACCTTGAATCAAGGTGTGCACCAGCCAAGTGGGGTTTAGAGCACAAAGGCCTTTAGGACGCCCCAAGGTGCTCCTCAAAGGATATTCATTTGCGATGGTGTTAAGCAGTGTTTTACCAGCGCTGCGCCTATTGGCCAATCAGCAATCATCAGGAAGTAACATCAGAGGAAGTGCCATAAATGGACTCGGTCCTCTGGCATCCCTGGGGGATGGCAAGAAGTAACTCTCCCGGTGCCCACACCATTGAAGCGACAACAACCCTGCCCGGGTGAAGCGCTGCTGCCACAGTCCAGGGGGACGTGAAGCCTGAATCTCCCCAAACTTCTGTCTTCAGTGAAATGTTAACAGAGCCTTTCCCTGTTAATGCCTTATTATGGGTCTATGTTGGTGTTTCTATAGCGCCAACCTATCCGAAGGCAGCGCAGCGCTGTACAGGGTCAGAGACGCGGCGTGTGATGGGGCAGATGATTGTGGCGGTCACAGCAGCCTGTCCTGATGGAGGTTCACAAAGAGGTGAGTATATAGTAAACTGGACACGTCACTCACCTCTGAGCGTTCAGCTGTCCCCTAAACTCCGCTGGGTCAGAGGAAGGCCACCTGCACCCCCTCCCGAGGAGCCCCTTCAAGGCTGAGGCCCGACCGGGGCCCGCGAGCACTCGGGGGCCGCTCCCCAACTGAGGCGGAGGAGTGTCGCCCCACTGCCTTTCAGCACAGCAAAAAAGGAAACATGTATATGATAACAGGATGTTATTATCATTTTATTTTTCTGTGCTGGGTCAGTTTTGTGGGGCGGAGCTAGGCTGCGTGGGGGGGTACGAGTGGAGGCATCCTCCTAAGTGCGCATGAAGGTTTGGCTGGGTGGCTAGCAGCCAGCCGAAATGGCCACATCATAAGCAAGCTCCTCCGGCCCTCCACGAAACGCTGAATAGCCACACAAATATCCAATTTCCTCACTGTTTGGCGATGTACTGGAGTCCAATGGCTGCCCGGAGGCATCGATTGTGTCTTCGATCCCTGCATTGGGTCGTTGGAGTGCCTGGCGGGACCATGGGTGCGAGGTGCAGCCTAGCAAGGGGCGGATCGACCCAGAGTGTGGAGTCCGGCAGGGGTCTCAAGGGGGTCGGCGGCAGTGAGATCGACTACTGCAGAAGTGAAAGTGGGAGAGCAGTAGTAGAAAAAGAGCAGCAGCTGCGTCCTCCAGAGTGAGGAGGACCGTTGAGTGTGTGTCGCGAGCTGCGGCCTACATTAGTTGGGGTCTGCCCCTCTGGAGAACCGAGGCCGAGGAGAAGTGCGGAGGATGGGGCTCTCACATTATAAGATATAAAGGAGGCAATTCAAGGGGTACGCTCTGCCCTTGAAAATAAAATTGACACAGTTGCCTCAGAAGTTACGTTGATACATGCGTACCTCTGCAATCTTGGCACCTGCGTCAAAGTCACTGAAGACTCTATCACCGTGCTCCAAACCACCACTAAAACTCTTTGAAGTCCACGTGAAAGAGTTCCGTGCTACTACTGCTACTCTAGAGGCGAAACTTGAAGACTTTGAAGGACGCACACGCAGAAACAATGTCAGAATCCAGGGCGAGCGGAGGGCCTGGCCACGGATCTCTTCGTTGAAGATCTTATAGGAAAACGGCTGCAGCCACTTTCTGACTACTTCTCGGTGGAGCAAGCCCACCGAGTTCTGAGAGGCCGGCCACGTCCGGGTGCGCCGCCACATCCTATAGTGGGGAGGATTTTCAATTGTAGAGACAGGAATGTAGTACTACAGACAGCTCACTCGGGCCCCCTCTCAAGTATGAAAATGCCACGTTCACATTTTTCCTGGACTTTACGATTAAAGTTCAAAGGTTGGGACGTTCCTTCCTGGACTACAACAGAGTCAGGAAACAGATGCTGCCGAGGAGGGACCTTCCGACGCTGCACGCCGTAGTACATCTCCATCCGGACCTGTGGGGACTCAGGGTATTTTGGGATCCATCTGCGCCTAGTGGGGCCTCACAGTGACTTGGACAGAGATAGTAATTTTGGACTTACGAAGGTCCGCCTGGCTTCCATGCAATGGATCTACTGGAGGTTAGAGCGCCTGCTTGAGAACCTTCCCCACCCTTCACTACGCCGAGTTGTTGATTCTGCGAGGAGATGCGGAGATGACCTGGGACACTGTCACATCCCGATTGAACTGCTGCAGTGTGGTTAAACCTTTCCATGTTTAACGGGGGGGTTGCGGTGGGTAGACGACCCAGCTGGGACACTCTCCCCGACATTAGGACATGAGGGTTGGGGTACGCAGGCACTCTGCAAAGTTGGGGGGGGGCAGTTTTGAGTCCACGATGCAGGGAGGTGGGCGGATGTGGAATGTTACTTAAGTTTTTATGTGTTATGTAGGCAGTATTTGTTGATATATATCAATGACATTGTTTCATGGCAAGTGTTTTAAGTTATTGAGCGGTGCAAGTCAGGATCTCTCCGAGGTAGACCCGAGGGCCTGTGTAAAGGGCTCCTCTACTGTTTCCAGATACTCCATGTTTGGATTGAGAATCTCTCCCAGCGCCACTAGTCTCCCGGCCGAGTTGTCCAAACACTACATACGCAAGATATCATGAACACTGTCCAAATCTCCTGCAGTGTGACTGGTCTTGGGGACAACATTGAAAGGGGGTAGTGCTACAACACTTAAAACGCCACTCACCCGATATAGCCCTGCCCTGCTGCAAGAAACTCACCTGCAGGGAACCACTTACTGTGCACTTAATAGATACGGTTACAAACTAGTAGCACATGCGGGCTATACTAGAGGCTCCAGAGTGTGAGGTATTCTTTGACGCAACTCCTTACCATTTACCATGCAGAATATTACGCATGCCCCCACTGGTAATTTGCAGCACTATCTGGACATAGGGAGGGCCAGGATATTTATTATTAGAACATTGGAATGTTGGGAGCTCCATTAAAAACAATGGCGTGCTCCGGGCTTATAATGACTGGTATAAGCCCGGAGCTCCAACATTCCAATGTTTCTTTGTTCGCAGCTCTGACTGTGAGCAAAGGCTTCAGGGAGCCTGAGGGGATTCCAATCCCCTCACGCTTCCAAAAGGCTTTGTTTTTTGTTGTTAGAACATTCTGTTCTCTAGTGACAGAATGTTCTAATAGCCTTATAACCCTTCGTAGATGGGCTATACGGCTATTAAAGTCCCTCTCCCTTGTTAAAGGCCCTTGCCTTCGGCTCGGGGCCTTTAACGCTGGAGAGGGCCTTTAATAGACGGTATAGCCCTCTACGGCGGGCTATAAGGCTATATTATTCCCCTCTACGTCCCCCCGATACTCCATGCCCCCACACTGGCAGGTCTGGGCTCGCTCATTGTCGGTTTACCGCAGGGAGGGCTGCTCAATGCAGCTCTCTGTGGACCGCTGGCCAGTAGGACTGAAATACCCCTCTGGAAAGATCCTAGCTGACTTTTTGTTAGCAATAGGTCTAGGAGGGATGCTCTTCCGGCGCTTCAGTATTACAACTGGGAGACGCAACTTACAGTGGTTAACCACTGGGTCCAGCTAGCTCAGGACGTACCGGCCTATAGGATGGACAGGCATAATATGCGATCGTGGGGCTACCTTAGGGCCATCTAGGGGGGAAACGTGAAATGCTCAAAAACCACCTCAATGTCTGAGACTATTAAAGTATGGCGTATGGTGACAGCGGCACTAGGGTGGCGAGATAGGATCACTCGAACCACTCCGCTATGGGACTGGGCACCATTGGGACTTCTGGCAAAATACCCTTGGCTTTGATAAGTGGGACCTTATTGGTCTTTCAAGGCTATGCGACCTATGGGAAGGCTTGACTTTGATAAGTGGGACCTTATTGGTCTTTCAAGGCTATGCGGCCTATGGGCAGGCTTGACTTTGATAAGTGGGACCTTATTGGTCTTTCAAGGCTATGCGACCTATGGGCAGGCTTGACTTTGATAAGTGGGACCTTATTGGTCTTTCAAGGCTATGCGGCCTATGGGCAGGGTTGACTTTGATAAGTGGGACCTTATTGGTCTTTCAAGGCTATGCGGCCTATGGGCAGGCTTGACTTTGATAAGTGGGACCTTATTGGTCTTTCAAGGCTATGCGACCTATGGGCAGGCTTGACTTTGATAAGTGGGACCTTATTGGTCTTTCAAGGCTATGCGGCCTATGGGCAGGCTTGACTTTGATAAGTGGGACCTTATTGGTCTTTCAAGGCTATGCGGCCGATGGGCAGGCGGGGAAATTCGACCTTTTGTGACATCCAGACAGAGGGAGTACGAGTCGGCATCAAGAGACGCCTTCCAATATCTCCAGATACGACATGAGCTACAGCAAACCATTCCAAGGGGGCGGACCTCCCAGTCCCCCCCCCCTGAAGATAAGTTGTTAGATGATTATTTGCAGAAGAAAGCCATATCCCTAACATATCGGAAAATATTATATAATTTCCCTGACACCTTGGAGAAAATACGTACTAAGTGGATGGAAGAGCTGGGGCAATTGAGTGATGAAGAGAGGCAGGAGGCACTAGCGTCCCCCAAGGGAAGCGTAAATACTATCCTTTTCAGGCTAGTCCAGCTGAAAATATGACTTAGGACATGTTATACATGCATAACATTAGTTAAAATGGCAGACTTAACCCAACCCACTGTCCCAGGGGCTGTGGCCAGGGGGGCAGGGTTTTGCACATGTGGTGGGATTGCCCAAAGATTCAGGAGTACTGGAGAGCGGTCATGTCATGTATGATAGCACTGTGTGGGGAAATGTAGAGGCCTCGCCTCAAAGGTGTTTACTGAATATTTGGGAAACAACAGACTTCACATCAGCAGAGCGATTGTGGGTCTCACTGGGCCTCATGGTGGCCAAGCTTAACATAGCAAGGAAATGGAGGTCGCCCAAGGGGCCTGCGAAGAGCGAATGGAAAACCGATATGGATTGGTGCATGCAGGCGCTTATGAGGGTAGAGGCTCCCCACTTAAATGAACAACGGTTTGGGGGTGCTGAAATGAGAGTAGAGTGGTGCTCTGTGTACCTGTTAGTGGGGTTCCTCATTTGAAGGTGGACTGAGGGTGAAACTAGGATAGTTTTGCTACCGGGTTCTGGAAGTTGGGAGGGGGATAAGTTGGATAATAATGTAGAGATAAATGTCTGCCATATGTGATTCATGTAATCTGAGTGCGACGCCGAATGTGATGATTACCGCTGTCATCTGTTTATTACCACTGTAAAAAGATTTTTTTAAATGAATGTTTGGCCGCCATCTGAGGCTTGCCAAACATTCATGCGCACTTTGCATATTCTCGACCCAGGCTGCATGTCCAGGCTCCCATTCCCCATCTGAGCGCCGAACCACGGCGCCCAGACCAGCGTTGTGATCGGCTATGGGGATCCTATCCTGCTTCCTGTTCCAACAGAAGCCAGGAAGAGGAAAGAAGAGTGGCGGCGGTCAGCCAGGCGGCGGGCAGGTAAGGGATTCATTCCCCCCTTATCCTCCACCCACCCCACCACTGATTCATGGGAGCAGCCGCCACTGCAAGGACTCACCCCACACGGCTGAGGCCATATCAAGGCCGACAAGGGCTCATCCACACAAGGCTGAGGTCATACCAACTCAGTACTAATACGTGGCTTCCCCTGTGAAAGGGGGAGACTCCTCTGCGCACTGCTTCAAAGACAAAGTCTTAATGTTTCTGCTCTGGACCCTGGTTAGGGTTTACACAACAATCACTTTGCCAATGAATGTGAGGTTGCTTCATTTCTGTGTTTATTTCTTTTCATTCAGTAAATTGTATAACTCATTCCATTTCATGGTTATAATACATGGTACATCCTCCTGTCGACCGAAAATATCAAGTGTCCCAATGCATTTCGGGCTTTCTGTCAGCCCTTCTTCAGGGGAGTACTCTACAAGTCAAGAAAATAAATGTCCATCAGTAAACTGAAGTATAGCTACATCGTTCGTACATGGCGTGATGGTGAATGATCCTGTGCTGCATTGTGCAAATGAATAGAGTGCTCGCTAAACGTGCAATTATTCTATGGAAGGGTGCCTGAGGTGAGAGTTTTAAGGTTACAAGTATCCGGGATGTGGTCTGAAGTTGCAGGGTTGGACGTGCTCGGTGCTCAATGGTGTTTTAAAGGCGGGTGCACAAACTATTCAGAAACGGGGTGAAAACATACTAGGATAGTGCTCAAAATTGAATGGTCAGAGCGTGCCATGGGTACTAGCGGGTGTAACATGCATATAAGTTACAGGTCCATACTACGGGTACTTACTCGGGACTGTGAGCGTTGTCGCATACGTCCGTGAGGATGCAGGCGTGTGGCGCGTTAGTAAGTGGGGTAGTTAAACAGACGTTGGTATACGTGAACACTGTGGAAGGACTAATCCGTAAGCAGTGTAAACGGGCGCCATATTGGAGTGTTGAAATAGAGCGGTGAATGGGGTTAAAGCTATCTAGTGACAGGGGTTCAACAGGGTCAGTAAATTGAAAGTGAAAATAAGAATAAGAATGAAAAATAAAAATAAACATAAACATAAAAAATAAAAATAAAAATTCGAAAGGCATAAATGTAAGTAGCCAATGTGTAAACAAGAATTGCTAATGGTAAATACAGTAGCATCATTACAAATAGCAAAGAAATTCCATCCGGTCATTAAGTCCGTTCGGTTGCATCGTGGCCATATGTCGGATCCAAAAGTTCTCACGTTTCAATAATGTATTTTTGTTGTTTCTGCCTGGTTTAATTTGTTCCAAAATCAAGAATTTCAATTGTGGCACTGAGTGGTGTTTTTCACTGAAATGTGCTGCCACTGAGGATTTCAGATTGTTGGTCCTGATGTTACTCTTGTGTTCCAATATGCGTGCTCGTATCTTTCTCTCTGTGTGTCCTATGTAGCTCAGGCCACACAGACATTTGAGCATATAGATAACGTTGGCAGTGTTACATGTGGCATTGACTTTGAGTTTGATCTGGTAACCTTTCATAGGATGGTTGGTGGAATTCCCTGGTATGATGTTGTGGCAGTTACTACAGTTATGACATGGCAACAGTCCTTTGTATGACTCTGTTTGTATAGTTTCTCTGGGTTTGGTCAGAATCTCCTTAATGTTCCTTCCTCTTGTGTACGCGAATATGGGTGGTTGTGCAAAGGCTACTTGGAAATCCGGTTCTGTACTCAAAAGTGGCTAGTGCTTGGATATGATTCTCTTGTACTGGTTACTGATGGTGGTGTATTTGGATACCACTACTATTCGAGTGTTGTCTGGTTTTGGTTTGACCTGTAGTAGATCTTTCTGTGTACTCCTCTTGCTGCGGGAAACCGCTTCTTTGAGTATTGTGGGTGGGTATCCTCGTGAAGTGAATCGATCCACGGTGTGGAGAATTTCTTTGTCACATTCTGCAACGTTGGAGACTATGCGTTTGATTCTCAAGAGTTGGGAGTATGGTAAATTGTGCTTAAGGGCTGGCCGATGAAAACTGTTGAAGTGTAAAATAGAGTTCCGGTCCGTGGGTTTACGAAAAATGGTCGTGTTGAACTTGGATCCGTCTCTCAGTACTTCTACATCCAGGAAGTGGATGTGCTCCTTGTCATAGTTCCAGGTGAATTGTATTCTTGCATTGATCTTGTTCCAGTTGTTCAAGAATTCTGCCAAGGTGTTAGTGTGGCCTGACCATAGGATGAATATGTCATCTATAAATCTCAGGTAAAGTTTACCATGGGTGAGCCACATGGGGTCTTTGAGTATGTGTGTCTCTTCAAAGTGCTTCATAAAGATGTTCGCGTAGCATGGAGCTGAACAATTACCCAAGGAGGTACCGCATAATTGTTGGAAGCAGTTGTTGTTGACTGTGAAGTGGTTAATGCGGCAGCATCCATGGTGTCGGTCAGTTCGGCGCGTGTATTCTTGATTTTGGTAGTTAGTTTATTTATTTATTTTTATAGCATTTGTAGAGCGCTTCTGCAACCCTACGGGCATCCTGGCGCTGTGTACATATTGCTGAAAATACTGTGCATCAGAGGAGGGGGATAGTATAAAGTTCTGGTGAGATTAAACTTTGGGGAAGAGCCATGTTTTCACCTTTTTACGGAAAGCCATCAGTTCGTCTGTTTTCCTGATGTCGATAGGTAATTTGTTCCACAGATGGGCTGCGGCTATGCTGAAAGCTCTGCCACCATAAGTGGCTTTCCTGATCCTGGGTATGCTTATCAGGTTGGAGGATGAGGAGCGGAGGGACCGTGTGGGTATATACCATTTGAATTTCTTTTGAAGTGGTCGGGGGCCCATTCCGTGTACTGCCCTAAAGACAATGCAGAGGGATTTAAAGCAGATCCTTTGATGTACAGGTAGCCAGTGAAGATCGGCAAGAGCGAGGGTGGTAAAGGATCTTCGCTCTCGGGAGAGTGCCAGCTTCGCTGCTGCCGCCTGGATGCTTTGCAATCTGGAGATCAAATAGGTCGGGGATTCCAGAAGCAGAGCATTACAGTAATCCAGGCGGCTGAGAATGGTGCTCCTAACTATGGTGGTTCTGACCTGTGCTGGTAAGAGGGGTAGCAGCTTTCGCAGTCCTCTCATTAAAGCAAAGCAGCTACTCATCTGCTTGTTGACATTGGTCTCTAAGCTCAGACAGTCGTTAAAGCTGACTCCGAGATTTTTCACTGATTTCACTGGGGCTAATGACTCCCCCAGGTCCAAGGGCCAGAAATCGGTGGGTAGACTTCTGGTAATTCTGCCAACTGCGCAGTGCATTATTTCCGTTTTATCACTATTAAATTGTAGTGAGTTCTGGTTTAGCCAGAGTGTCATTTCTGCCATACAGGTATGGAAGGCCGTGAGTGAGTTGGCCTGGGCACCATCAAGGGAAATCATCAGCTGCGTGTCGTCCGCATAGTTGATCACGCTAATACCGTGGGCCTTGATAATGCCCAACAGGGGTTGCATATATATATTAAAAAGTATCGGACTGATTGCGGACCCTTGTGGGACGCCATGTGGGACTTTAACAAATTCCGACTGATATGGGGGGATGGCTACTGCCTGCCATCTGTCTTTTAAATAGGAGTGAAACCAATCGAGCGCCACTCCGCCGATTCCAATGTTTTTTAGTCTTGTCAGCAGGATGTCGTGGCTCACCGTATCGAAAGCGGCGGACAGGTCCAGCAGAATCAGGATTGCTGATTCCCCCCTGTCCGCCCTCATTCGCAGGTCATCCAGAACTGTCAGCAGAGCTGACTCGGTTCCGTGAGCTGGTCTGAAACCGAATTGCTCCTCTTCCAGGATGTTGTTGGTTTCTAGGAAGAGGGCAAGGGATCTGCTGACCCACCGCTCTATGATCTTTATAGGGTATGGCAGGAGCGATATAGGACGGTAGTTTTTTTTGCAGTTCGGGTCTAGATTAGGTTTCTTTAATAGGGGGGTAACAACCGCCAATTTCCATTCTTTTGGTACTGTGCCAGAAATGAGGGATTGATTGCAAAGCTGTTGCAATACTGGGAAAAGGTCATCCCTGAACTCCTTTACTATTTTGTGAGGCAGAGGGTCCAGAGGGGACCCTGAGGTTGTATTAAGAGCAGTTTTTGTGAAATCTTGTTCTGTAAGGACTTTAAAATGTTCTAAGGTAGCCTTAGGGTTGGGTCGTCCTGCGTTGTCTTCGCTCTTCTCCCTATTCTCGGGGTTACTAATATCCTGCTCAGAGGAGATGGAAGCACCCTTCATTCCCTCAATGATTTTGGTGATTTTTTCCTGAAAGAAGGAAGCTAAGTCATCGCATAATTCTTGTGAGGGCTTAATTTGACTGTTCGCACAATCCGGATTGGATAGCTCTCTGATTATCCTGAAAGTGTCACGGGACTTATTAGAGCTGTGGAGTAGTAAGTCGGCGAAATAGTTTGCTTTGGCTGCGATGATATCTTTTTTATATCTTGCGATGGTTTGTCTCCATATCAGTTTCTCCGGCTCCGAGTAATTTTTTCTCCACATCCTTTCGGCGTTTTTACAGGCTCTTTTCAGTGCCTTCAGGTTATCCGTGTACCAGGGCGCGGAGGGTCTTCCTCTTTTCCTGATTACTTTCAGGGGTACAGTATCGTCGAGCTTTTTGGTTACTTCTTTACACAACGTGAGATAGTTAGTGGTGATGTCGTTCTCTGGGTTGAACGAATTCCCAATGTGATGGAGATTGAACTTTCCTTTCTCTTTCCTTTTTAGCAGGCCTTTCCAATCGCGTCCAGTAAAGGATCTGCTCTGTGTATTAGTAGGTCCTGTATTAGTCAAGGTGTGAATGTTGAAAAGTAGGAGGTGATGGTCTGACCAATCTACTGGGAGCGTTGTTCTCATTGTAATAAGATCCTCTGCAGCAAATATTAGATCCAGTGTATTTCCCTGTTTATGTGTGGGGGTAGTTATCCACTGTTTCAGCCCTAAGTTTTCCCAAGAGTGGGTGATATTGTGGAAGGCCGTGTGTAGTTGGTCATTATCCCAAAGATTGAAATCTCCTAGTACCAGTAGTTTGCTGTGTGAGATTGATATGTTGTTGATGACGGCAATCAATTCCTGCTGTTGTGTTGCGTTGATATGTCCCGGAGTCCTATAGCAGATTAGGCTCGTGAGGCAGTGGCCTGAGTCATGTCTGATCGATATCCCAAGTATTTCAGCACATGAAACCGTATCGACATCTAAGGTAGCAATATTTAGCTCCTCTTTAAAGATGATCCCTGTTCCTCCTCCTCGTCCTATGGTCCTAGGTTTATGAATGATCTTGTATCCTGGCGGGCAGGCCGGCTCTAGCTCTAATTCCATTCCTGCAGCCGTCCATGTCTCAGTCAGAAATAAAATGTCCAAATGGTTGGACTCGACCAAAAGCTGTATTTCAGTGGCGTGTTTCGGCAGAGACCTGACGTTTAATAGTCCACTGGCTAATTCTCCCTTAATGGTCTGTTTGAGGACGGCGTGTGTTGGCAAGAAGTGCCTATATCCTGTATTCTGATCAGGGTTCGAATGTAAAACTAGTGGGAGGGGATTGATATGAGGCAGGCGCCCTAGGCAGTTGGAACATAGACTATTGGTCTCGGACTCAAAGTGGGGACTTAGACGAGGGCAGTTAGCTCTGCCTGCCAAAGGGTTTAGTAGCATGAGTGTTTCTCTACTGTATCTGTTTGCCTTGTGGAGCGGGAGAGCTCGGGCAGGTGGGGGTGCCCTGGGCCCGGTCTCGGCGCGGACGAGCGCAGACGAGCTTGCCTTAAGCGCGCCTTCGGCGCGCAATCGTCTAAGGTCGTCTTAGTTCTTCTAAGGTCTTTGAAAGTTCCTCTATGATTAAAAGGATTAAATCCAAGGAGCATTTGTTGAGTATGGCATACCAACGCTCAACAAATCGGGTGTTATTCTTACAAAGGAGAGGTTTTAGTGGGACCCGTAGTATCTACCAAAGGGAGCATACACGAGGCCACGGGTAAATTTCTCGACAAATACCTGCAACCCTTCGTACTCCAAACTGACTCCTACATCAGAGACACCACCGACTTTCTAGTCAAACTTGAAAGATGCACTGAAAATCTCACAGACCAAGATCTAGTACTATGCACAGTGGACGTATGTTCATTGTACACATCCATACCTCACGATATGGGGATTGAAGCCATAGAAAAAACATTAGCCGGATCAACCTTGGATCCAGACCTGAAAGTACTACTGATGGAATTGATGATTTTTACATTATACCACAGCTACTTCACAGTCAACAACAACTGCTTCCAACAATTATGCGGTACCTCCATGGGTAATTGTTCAGCTCCATGCTACGCGAACATCTTTATGAAGCACTTTGAAGAGACACACATACTCAAAGACCCCATGTGGCTCACCCATGGTAAACTTTACCTGAGATTTATAGATGACATATTCATCCTATGGTCAGGCCACACTAACACCTTGGCAGAATTCTTGAACAACTGGAACAAGATCAATGCAAGAATACAATTCACCTGGAACTATGACAAGGAGCACATCCACTTCCTGGATGTAGAAGTACTGAGAGACGGATCCAAGTTCAACACGACCATTTTTCGTAAACCCACGGACCGGAACTCTATTTTACACTTCAACAGTTTTCTTCGGCCAGCCCTTAAGCACAATTTACCATACTCCCAACTCTTGAGACTCAAACGCATAGTCTCCAACGTTGCAGAATGTGACAAAAGTTCTCCACACCGTGGATCGTTTCACTTCACGAGGATACCCACCATACTCAAAGAAGCGGTTTCCCGCAGCAAGAGGAGTACACGGAAAGATCTACTACAGGTCAAACCAAAACCAGACAACACTCGAATAGTAGTGGTATCCAAATACACCACCATCAGTAACCAGTACAAGAGAATCATATGCAAGCACTAGCCACTTTTGAGTACAGACCCGGATTTCCAAGGAGCCTTTGCACAACCACCCATATTCGCGTACACAAGAGGAAGGAACATTAAGGAGATTCTGACCAAACCCAGAGAAACTATACAAAGAGTCATATAAAGGACTGTTGCCATGTCATAACTGTAGTAACTGCCACAACATCATACCAGGGAATTCCACCAACCATCCTATGAAAGGTTACCAGATCAAACTCAAAGTCAATGCCACATGTAACACCGCCAACGTTATCTATATGCTCAAATGTCCGTGTGGCCTGAGCTACATAGGACACACAGAGAGAAAGATACGAGCACGCATATTGGAACACAAGAGTAACATCAGGACCAACAATCTGAAATCCTCAGTGGCAGCACATTTCAGGGAAAAACACCACACAGTGCCACAAATGAAATTCTTGATTTTGGAACAAATTAAACCAGGCAGAAACAACAAAAATACATTATTGAAACGTGAGAACTTTTGGATCCGACATATGGCCACGATGCAACCGAACGGACTTAATGACCGGATGGAATTTCTTTGCTATTTGTAATGATGTTACTGTATTTACCATTAGTAATTCTTGTTTACACATTGGCTACTTACATTTATGCCTTTCGAATGTTTATTTTTATTTTTTATGTTTATTTTTATTTTTCATTCTTATTCTTATTTTCACTTTCAATTTACTGACCCTGTTGAACCCCTGTCACTAGATAGCTTTAACCCCATTCACCGCTCTATTTCAACACTCCAATATGGCGCCCGTTTACACTGCTTACGGATTAGTCCTTCCACAGTGTTCACGTATACCAACGTCTGTTTAACTACCCCACTTAGTAACGCGCCACACGCCTGCATCCTCACGGACGTATGCGACAACGCTCACAGTCCCGAGTAAGTACCCGTAGTATGGACCTGTAACTTATATGCATGTTTCACCCGCTAGTACCCATGGCACGCTCTGACCATTCAATTTTGAGCACTATCCTAGTATGTTTTCACCCCGTTTCTGAATAGTTTGTGCACCCGCCTTTAAAACACCATTGAGCACCGAGCACGTCCAACCCTGCAACTTCAGACCACATCCCGGATACTTGTAACCTTAAAACTCTCACCTCAGGCACCCTTCCATAGAATAATTGCACGTTTAGCGAGCACTCTATTCATTTGCACAATGCAGCACAGGATCATTCACCATCACGCCATGTACGAACGATGTAGCTATACTTCAGTTTACTGATGGACATTTATTTTCTTGACTTGTAGAGTACTCCCCTGAAGAAGGGCTGACAGAAAGCCCGAAATGCATTGGGACACTTGATATTTTCGGTCGACAGGAGGATGTACCATGTATTATAACCATGAAATGGAATGAGTTATACAATTTACTGAATGAAAAGAAATAAACACAGAAATGAAGCAACCTCACATTCATTGGCAAAGTGATTGTTGTGTAAACCCTAACCAGGGTCCAGAGCAGAAACATTAAGACTTTGTCTTTGAAGCAGTGCGCAGAGGAGTCTCCCCCTTTCACAGGGGAAGCCACGTATTAGTACTGTTGTATACTTACGCTGTGAGGCACAGACAGCGATCCCTCCGCGGCACGCAAGCACCATACCTCAGGAGTACACGCGCACTACCCAGCGGTGCCAGTTCCACCTACTATATTTGGTCATACCAACTCACCCCACAAGGACTCGCCCCACAAAGCTGAAGCCAGACCAGGGCCGACAAGGGCCCACCCCCCAAGGCTGAGGCCAGACCAGCGCCGACAAGGACTCACCCCACAAGGACTCACCCCCAAGGATGAGGCAGACCAGGGCCCACGAGGACTCGCCCCACAAGGCTGAGGCAGGCCAGGGCCACAAGGACTCGCCCCACAACGACTCACCCCACAAGGCTGAGGCCAGACCAGAGCCAACATGGACTCACCCCACAAGGCTGAGGTCATACCAACTCACCCCACACGGACTCACCCCACAAGGCTGAAGCCTGACCAGGGCCCACAAGGACACACCCCCAAGGCTGAGACCAGACCAGAGCCGACAAGGACTCACCCCCCAAGGATGAGGCAGACCAGGGCCCACGAGGACTCACCCCACAAGGACTCACCCCACAAGGACTCACCCCACAAGGCTGAGGCAGGCCAGGGCCACAAGTACTCACCCCACAAGGACTCACCCCACAAGGACTCACCCCACAAGGCTGAGGCAGACCAGGGCCGACAAGGACTCACCCCACAAGGCTGAGCCCAGACCAGCGCCCACAAGGACTCACCCCCAAGGCTGAGCCCAGACCAGAGCCCACAAGGACTCACCCCACAAAACTGCGGCCAAACCAAGACCCGCAAGGACTCACCCCACAAGGACTCACCCCACAAGGCTGAGGCCAGACCAGCGCCGACAAGGGCTCACCCCACAAGGGCTCACCCCACAAGGACTCACCCCACTAGGCTGAGGCAGGCCAGGGCCACAAGGACTCACCCCACAAGGACTCGCCCCACAAGGCTGAAGCCAGACCAGGGCCCACAAGGACTCACCCCACAAGGCTGAGGCCAGACCAGCGCACAAGGACTCACCCCACAAGGGCTCACCCCACAAGGACTCACCCCACAAGGGCTCACCCCACAAGGACTCATCCTACAAGGCTGAGGCCAGACCAGGGCCACAAGGACTCGCCCCACAAGGCTGAGTCCAGACCAGGGCCACAAGGATCCACCCCACAAGGCTGAGGCAGACCAGAGTTGCTTGGGTTTCCATTCAGAGGGTGCATGACGCAGGGCTGGACCTTTCCCGTCTGAGCCGGACCAAGATAGTGTTGTGTAGTTCCTATAAAACTATACAGGATCTGCGCGTTTAGACAGCGTACACTGTAGGATTGGTGTTAGACTGATTCCAGACACCCCCACCGGGTATGTTGGCCTTCTGTATCAGCTAGCTCACAGTGCCACTAGAATCTCCTCTTACCAAGGAGAGAATAGTTCTTGGCAACTATCGAACATGACAACCCTGATCCCTTAGGACCGTGGAAACAATGTACTACCGTTCGCTCAGTCACTGGTGCTAGTTTAGGCAGTCTCAGAGAGATACACCGAATAAACAGGCTGGGCTTTTTCAATAAGTATTTATTGAACAGTTGTAATTCTGGTGTAAAATAGATGAGCTGCAACAACGGTTAGACAGTAAAAGATATAAATGATTAGCAGTACTATAAAAGTAAATGGATGGTATAGTTCCAGCATTTTGCAATAATCATGAATACATACGAGTATATAAAACACACGATAAAAAGACGCGTACTCCTACTATGCCTCCATAACTAGATGTACCTGAGTGTACTTAGCATGTGTGTAGTTGTTAAGCCAAGAATCCTTCTAGGATAAAGTCAACCCCATTTCCTGAAGTGAGAGACTGTGGAACCCCGTCCTAATCTCGAGTTGGACACCCCGTGAGGGATGTTAGACCACTGCGAGCTGGATTGTCTGGATGCAGGAACCTCCGCATCTCTGGTCAGTGTGTCGGCCGGGATGTCTCTGTCTCCTCTGTCTATCTTAGCAAGATTTGATGTGTACATACCCATAGGTCTCCCCAGGGGTCCTACCTTGCTGTATTACTGTGTCGGCCTAAAGGATGACGTCGGACCTGAACTTTATACAGAGACATTATACAGGAGATGGTAGTCCTGCTGTGCTTCCAAGAATCCACATGCATAATGTATGAGATTTCGAACTTAGGGAAAACCCTGCGTTCTGAATGCAGTGACGTATCTAGGTAAAAGGTCAGTCCCTGTTAACCGTTTCAAGTGTAATGTAGGGAAGAATATAGGTGAAGGGTTATGAGGCCTGTATCAGGGTACCTATATCGAATATAACAACTGAGTTGCACAAGGTTGATCACTGAGAGTAGTAGCTCTGAATAAAACATAAATGATACAAAATAAAGAACAGAATATATCAACTTTTTTTCCCACCTTTAAATTTAAAATATGGAAGCCAAAAAAAGCTTCTTCTCTGTTTGCATCCCCCAGCTTTGACCCTGTGGAAAGGATTATTCCATATTGAATGAAACCTCCCAACTCCTTCAGCTGCCGCAGCGCCCTTCCCACACTCCCAACAACTATGTGATCATATTACTCAGTTTGTTTTCAACGAGATTAAGATAACACATGATCCATCCAGAAGGATACAACTCCTCCGCCTGATAACGTTTCATTGACAACTCACAAAATCCAAACCGTGATTACTCACGGCTCTTTCACACCAATCGATGCGGCCAATCCTGATGCTGCTCTCACAAGCTTCACTTAGAGCCTCAGATGGGTGAATCTGCACTGGGCCGTGAGGGCTTCGCCCCGCCAGCCGTTGTGTACTATGCTGCGCCTGCTGTCCTTATGCCACGCCAAACCATAGTATCCCACGATACTGGTGCAGCTATTTATAGCTGCACAAACCTTCTGTATTGATTTCACAACTTCCTTTCCAAAAGAAAGGTGAAATCCTGAAGATTTGGGCTCTCTGCGATCAGGCCTGTTCGTGCCGAGACTCTGCCACCCGCTATGACTGGCAAAGCTGAGCTCCGGAGAACCGGGCTCTTCGTGGTACAGTGACCAGTAGCAACGACCGGCAATGCAAGGTCTGCACTACGGCAACGCGAAGCTCCAGCAATGACCATCTGCAATGCCCAACTGGCTCTTTGCTCTACAGGTATGACAGCCCGCACTGCCCAGCCTGCTCTTCGCGCTACAGATACGACATCCCGCACTGCCCAGCCTGCTCTTCGCGCTACAGATACGACATCCCGCACTGCCCAGCCTGCTCTTCGCGCTACTATGAAGACCATCCATGACTCTCTTCCTGTACCTTGCAACCTCCTCCACAGGGATGGCTCTCTTCACCCCAGACTTTGAGAAGGGACATTTTTCAGTGGGACTAACCGGGTCCCTGTAGCCAGTACCCACTCCCTCGAGGTAGGTCTAAACTTGTGATTTACTCCCGGTCTAACATGGTCAGGTGATTGTGAGTGGCAGTTTGTGCTGGTAGGTATCATATCTACTTAAAGTTTGAAATTGCATTCCCTCCGGTTCTGTTGATTTGTTTTTTGTCAATCTGGTATCATTTTATTGATTAAAATGTACTCTATATTTTTAAATCGGTGTGGGATTTTTCTTGTGTTGTGTTTTCACTTTGTTTGTGTGCTGCATTGATACTTTACACATTGCCTGACTGCTATTGTACCACCTACCAGAGGGTGAAGCATAGGTTAATATAGTGACGTTTGTGGTTCAGCATGACAGGGATTGTGATTGTTGGTTGTGTGGGGTGATTTTACCTGAGTGGGGGTTCCGCCTCACTCAACCAGTAACCCAATTTCTTACAAAGTTGATTCCACTTATTTAAGCGACCCAAAAGGCTCACATTCATATCATAAAGTCAACACTTGAAAAGTGGTCAGTTCAAGAGATTACGTTAATTCTCTTGGGCTGCATTTATACGGAGTTCTGATCGACAGGACTTCCTTGGTGCTCCCCGCTACGGAAATGTAATAGTAGCAGTTTGACTGCGCTTTGAGACCCTTACGGGTGAGTAGCGGCGCTATATAAACCCCTGATTGATTGATTGATAAACTACTTACCTGTAATCTCCATATGTTAATCGCACTCCGCTTCTGCCTCCTAGATTAATGTATTTAAATTAAGACATCGCCAGAGGATGTTCCTGAGATTCTCATGGTCCTTTCTTTTCCAGGTTCCGCTTACGTTCCAAGATGTCGCCGCCTGCTTCTCGGACGCGGAGTGGAAGCTGCTCCATGAGTGGCAGAAGGAGCTCTACATGAGTGTGATGAACGAAATCCACAAAGCACTGAGCTCCCTTGGTAACAAGACTTCCTCTTTACGGATTGCATGAAATGTGGTGCGCGTGGCCAGGCGTAGGCTGAGTGTTACGAAGACTATTTAAGTTAAATATGAATGCCTCATTACACTTTAAACACAATTTACAAACCTTGCTCTAGACATAAGTGGGTCCTGCTTCTATATAGGAGACTTGCACCTGAATGCCAAAGCTGTATTCACAAAGCATTTTTCTGTGAGAATTTAGGTTTAAGAGTGACCTACACCCATGTTCACAGGAGAAAGACGTGGGGCTACTCACGCAGGTAACCATGCACGCGAGTAGATCTACAATGGTAAGTTTACTCTTACACTTCGTTGTAAATTTACTACGGTTGGCTATTTACAAGCAAACATTTTCTAAAAAATGTTAGGCTTACACGTCTCCACCCCTTGAAATGATGGGAAAGAGACTCATTTATTGGTGGGAAGTAACTTCTTGAGTTCTCTGCCACCATGGCCGGGTTCTTCGTACGGCAAAGTAGAGCAAAGAGTTCGAGCCTAGAAATGTGTGCTGCTGGGAAACATGGTCTTTTTGACACAGCTGCCATCCTCCCACTCTGCGTGATCTTGAACAGAAAGGGCGCTGATTCACAAAGGTAAAGGAACACATGTAGATTTACTCCTGCACCTGGGTGTAAATCTACACTCTTGCTATTCACTATTTCCAAGGTTAGATTTAAACATCACAGTCGACTGACATGTTTCCACTCCCTGGTGCAGCCGTCTACTACATGATTTACGAGTGTAAGGTTACTACTAGTAACTTGTCACACATTTCAAATATAAATGGGAAATAATTTAACGTATTCATTATTAAACTAGAACGAATAAAATATAATAGTGCAGCACGTTAACTAATAAAAGTAAATGTGTATTTAGTAATTAATTAATCAAAATACATTTATTTAATGCCTATATACTCTTATTTATTTATATATATATATATAGTTTATTTTCTAAGTCAAAGGGCCTGATTGATACACTGCGAGTTGTAGTACGTAAAGTAGCCCCACCTACCTTTGCTGTAGGGAGATCCTCACTCATGTAGCTTAGGGTGACGTAAGAGGGTGTTTGGAGAGGGACAGACACCCACCCTCAGAAGAGTTATCCCATTGCTCTTTACAAATTGCACTTCTAAAGTTACTGCAGCCAACAAAAAACTGAAACAGTAATAAAACTACTTCCGCCCAGAGCTGGGATAATTCTGCCACCTCACGTGGCCACCAAAGGTACTGCAACACACTTCCACTGAAAGCAATGGAGGAAGTGACTTGCACTAGAACCCCATATGAAGTAATGTTAAAATTAACACATTTATTTTAATATTTTTTTAATAAAATATATAAACATAATTTAATGTTTAAAAAACGATATATAAATAATAAATACATATTATTTCATTATAAAGTATTTTAATAGCATGGTTTAATTGAAAAATAAAAGTAACTTACATTTTTAAATCAGTTGTTAAATTAATTAAAATTAACTCTACTCATAACTTTGTAATTTTTAGTATTCATAAAATAAGTGTAAACGTTGTCTAAGTGGGATATTTACTTTTAATAAGTATTTTAATTAGAATGTTTAATTTAATGTATTTAAATTAATTCAATATTCAATTCAAAGTTAAGTTAGAGGTGCTGGAGCATTTTCTAATTGTAGTCTACATTTAAAATAAAGACATACAATATATGAAATTAATTTTCATTAATGTTTAACTTCAAAATAGTTTATCTAAACATTTTTTTTAATTTCATTTTTAAAATAATTCCTATACTTTACCATATGCGGATCTCTGACCTAGTGGCAAAGATCTGAGCCTGCGTGCAAAAAGTTACGAGTACTAGCTTTACAAGTGTAACATCCCCTGTGTGTCAGGGAGTGGAGACATGTAAGTCTACACTCTTTAGTAAATTTGCACTTGGAAATGGTGAATTGCCAAAAGTAGTAGATTTATTACAAATTGTAAGAGTAGATTTATACGTGTATATTTACTTTGTGAATTGTCACAATCTTCTTTATTTAACATTAGTTCCTATAGAATGTTGTTTTAATTCCCTGCCTCCCTGATTTTCTATGAGAATGTGTTGCAGTTCCTCACTCCCAGGCGAGGCTGGAGTATATTTACTACTGCTATGTCACCTTTAGGACTGTAGTAACTTTATAAATGTACCTTGCGATTAGCAAATGATTTTCTCTTTTGTGGGTGGATGTTTATAAATATAGTTTTTTTTAATATATTCATATATATATATATATATATACTAAAATATAGGCTTTTTCTTGTGATCTCTACATAAAAAAGATAGAGCAGGCGGAGGTCTCTGACTGTACGATAGTGAATGGCATCTTATAGCACTCGAGTCGTACTACCGTAGTACGACTCTTGTACTACAAAATGCAGTTTGCAAAAAGGCTCCTAGATGAATGTCACCTCTGGGCCAGCACCAGGCGTGGTGGGCTGGGATGGAAGACCAGGCAGATAAAAGCCCCCCCCTTACGAAGACGCCTTTCAGGGCGAAGGCTGTGAATAGAGACACTTGCGTGTTGCTGCACTCGCGACAATGTACAGTAGAATAGGGCTTTAGAGAGGATAGACTTGAATAACACCCTGACTGTTACGTCCATCAAAGTGCATGGAAGCGGACTCCTTGCACCACACCGGCCTTGTCTCGACTCCACAGGCTATCATTAGGTTCCTTTCAGTCTAATGGTTTGAAAATCAGACCCCCACGAGAACCCCTTTGAGGCGGAGGAAGACTTGCTTCACAAGAGCTCTGCAAGGTCGGTGGGGCTGGTACCTTCCCATATGGATGCGGGGGTCTGTCAGTGGCGACCAAGGCTTGGGCCACTCTGCAATGCTCCACGGCTGCACACAAACGCAATGTCCACGGTGTGACCAGATGTGTCCTTTGGGGTGGAGACGGCTGAGAGGCTCTTGTCAGCTCCAGATCGTCCACTCTTTGTTCTGTCCACCCAGAGTTTGAAGTCCATTCTCATGATGATCTTGTGTGATACATGTTGGGTGGTCAGTGATAGATTTGTACTCCGGCCTATCCATCAGAGGTTGAAATCCCTTATAATGAGGACCTTTTTCTGTCGAGGATTGGGCGGTTGGAGATAGATGGGGGGTCTGTCAAGTGTGGTGGGTGCACTCTGCTTTGTGGTTCACTGCTGTTGCAATGGTGAGTGAGTACGGATAGTGAGTTGCAACGGCGAGTGAGGGCGGATAGTGAGTTGCAACGGTGAGTGAGGGCGGATAGTGAGTTGCAACGGTGAGTGAGTACGGATAGTGAGTTGCAACGGTGAGTGAGTACGGATAGTGAGTTGCAGTATTCATTGCACAAGTCGAGGTCTTTGAGTTGGATCAGTTCCACCCTCAGCCTCTTCCGCTGACTCTCTTCACCCTCATGGTTTTGTGATGGTTCATGCTTAGGATGTGTGAACACCTCATCCAATACCACTGATTTTGGGGGGGTGCTTGGTTGTTGCTGGTATATTAATAGGGCTGTGCCTTATGGGATACGTTGAAGCTCCACCTGGCATACAAGTGGCGATAATAGCAGCGTTGTGGAGTTGTGTGGGTGCATTCACAGGATTCACAACTTTCCTAGTCCTGTTACATGAGTGAAGGTCACAAAGACATAAAACTAGTGACACTACCTGGGATGTGTGTAGAATGACATGCTTCCTCGACATTGTTCTGCGAGTGCCAGTGAGTGTGTGACCGCAGTGCCTACAGGTTGAAGACTGATCTTCTAGTTTGAGTGGGATCGCAATGCCTACAGGTTGAACGCTGATCTTCTAGTTTGAGTGTGACCGCAATGCCTACATGTTGAACACTGATCTTCTAGTTTGAGTGGGATCGCAATGCCTACAGGTTGAACGCTGATCTTCTAGTTTGAGTGGGATCGCAATGCCTACAGGTTGAAGACTGATCTTCTAGTTTGAGTGTGACCGCAATGCCTACATGTTGAACACTGATCTTCTAGTTTGAGTGGGATCGCAATGCCTACAGGTTGAACGCTGATCTTCTAGTTTGAGTGGGATCGCAATGCCTACAGGTTGAACACTGATCTTCTAGTTTGAGTGTGACCGCAATGCCTACAGGTTGAACGCTGATCTTCTAGTTTGAGTGGGATCGCAGTGCCTACAGGTTGAACGCTGATCTTCTAGTTTGAGTGTGACCGCAATGCCTACAGGTTGAACGCTGATCTTCTAGTTTGAGTGTGACCGCAATGCCTACAGGTTGAACGCTGATCTTCTAGTTTGAGTGTGACCGCAGTGCCTACAGGTTGAACGCTGATCTTCTAGTTTGAGTGTGACCGCAATGCCTACAGGTTGAAGACTGATCTTCTAGTTTGAGTGTGACCGCAATGCCTACAGGTTGAACACTGATCTTCTAGTTTGAGTGTGACCGCAGTGCCTACAGGTTGAACGCTGATCTTCTAGTTTGAGTGTGACCGCAATGCCTACAGGTTGAACGCTGATCTTCTAGTTTGAGTGTGACCGCAGTGCCTACAGGTTGAACGCTGATCTTCTAGTTTGAGTGTGACCGCAGTGCCTACAGGTTGAAGACTGATCTTCTAGTTTGAGTGTGACCGCAGTGCCTACATGTTGAACGCTGATCTTCTAGTTTGAGTGTGACCGCAGTGCCTACAGGTTGAACGCTGATCTTCTAGTTTGAGTGTGACCGCAATGCCTACATGTTGAACGCTGATCTTCTAGTTTGAGTGTGACCGCAATGCCTACAGGTTGAACGCTGATCTTCTAGTTTGAGTGTGACCGCAGTGCCTACAGGTTGAACGCTGATCTTCTAGTTTGAGTGTGACCGCAGTGCCTACAGGTTGAACGCTGATCTTCTAGTTTGAGTGTGACCGCAGTGCCTACAGGTTGAACGCTGATCTTCTAGTTTGAGTGTGACCGCAGTGCCTACAGGTTGAACGCTGATCTTCTAGTTTGAGTGTGACCGCAGTGCCTACAGGTTGAACGCTGATCTTCTAGTTTGAGTGTGACCGCAATGCCTACAGGTTGAACGCTGATCTTCTAGTTTGAGTGTGACCGCAGTGCCTACAGGTTGAACGCTGATCTTCTAGTTTGAGTGTGACCGCAATGCCTACATGTTGAACGCTGATCTTCTAGTTTGAGTGTGACCGCAATGCCTACAGGTTGAACGCTGATCTTCTAGTTTGAGTGTGACCGCAGTGCCTACAGGTTGAACGCTGATCTTCTAGTTTGAGTGTGACCGCAGTGCCTACAGGTTGAACGCTGATCTTCTAGTTTGAGTGTGACCGCAGTGCCTACAGGTTGAACGCTGATCTTCTAGTTTGAGTGTGACCGCAGTGCCTACAGGTTGAACGCTGATCTTCTAGTTTGAGTGTGACCGCAGTGCCTACAGGTTGAACGCTGATCTTCTAGTTTGAGTGTGACCGCAATGCCTACAGGTTGAACGCTGATCTTCTAGTTTGAGTGTGACCGCAGTGCCTACAGGTTGAACGCTGATCTTCTAGTTTGAGTGTGACCGCAATGCCTACATGTTGAACGCTGATCTTCTAGTTTGAGTGTGACCGCAATGCCTACAGGTTGAACGCTGATCTTCTAGTTTGAGTGTGACCGCAGTGCCTACAGGTTGAACGCTGATCTTCTAGTTTGAGTGTGACCGCAGTGCCTACAGGTTGAACGCTGATCTTCTAGTTTGAGTGTGACCGCAGTGCCTACAGGTTGAACGCTGATCTTCTAGTTTGAGTGTGACCGCAGTGCCTACAGGTTGAACGCTGATCTTCTAGTTTGAGTGTGACCGCAGTGCCTACAGGTTGAACACTGATCTTCTAGTTTGAGTGTGACCGCAATGCCTACAGGTTAAACACTGATCTTCTAGTTTGAGTGTGACCGCAGTGCCTACAGGTTGAAGGCTGATCTTCTAGTTTGAGTGTGACCGCAATGCCTACATGTTGAACACTGATCTTCTAGTTTGAGTGTGACCGCAGTGCCTACAGGTTGAACGCTGATCTTCTAGTTTGAGTGTGACCGCAATGCCTACAGGTTGAACGCTGATCTTCTAGTTTGAGTGTGACCGCAGTGCCTACAGGTTGAACGCTGATCTTCTAGTTTGAGTGTGACCGCAATGCCTACAGGTTGAACACTGATCTTCTAGTTTGAGTGTGACCGCAATGCCTACAGGTTAAACACTGATCTTCTAGTTTGAGTGTGACCGCAGTGCCTACAGGTTGAAGGCTGATCTTCTAGTTTGAGTGTGACCGCAATGCCTACATGTTGAACACTGATCTTCTAGTTTGAGTGTGACCGCAGTGCCTACAGGTTGAACGCTGATCTTCTAGTTTGAGTGTGATCGTAAGGCCTACAGGTTGAACGCTGATCTTCTAGTTTGAGTGTGACCGCAATGCCTACATGTTGAACGCTGATCTTCTAGTTTGAGTGTGACCGCAGTGCCTACAGGTTGAACGCTGATCTTCTAGTTTGAGTGGGATCGCAATGCCTACAGGTTGAACACTGATCTTCTAGTTTGAGTGTGACCGCAATGCCTACAGGTTGAACACTGATCTTCTAGTTTGAGTGTGACCGCAATGCCTACAGGTTGAACGCTGATCTTCTAGTTTGAGTGGGATCGCAATGCCTACAGGTTGAACACTGATCTTCTAGTTTGAGTGTGACCGCAATGCCTACAGGTTGAACACTGATCTTCTAGTTTGAGTGGGATCGCAATGCCTACAGGTTGAACGCTGATCTTCTAGTTTGAGTGTGACCGCAGTGCCTACAGGTTGAAGGCTGATCTTCTAGTTTTAGTGTGACCGCAATGCCTACATGTTGAACGCTGATCTTCTAGTTTGAGTGTGACCGCAATGCCTACAGGTTGAACGCTGATCTTCTAGTTTGAGTGTGACCGCAATGCCTACATGTTGAACGCTGATCTTCTAGTTTGAGTGTGACCGCAGTGCCTACAGGTTGAAGGCTGATCTTCTAGTTTGAGTGTGACCGCAATGCCTACAGGTTGAACACTGATCTTCTAGTTTGAGTGTGACCGCAATGCCTACATGTTGAACGCTGATCTTCTAGTTTGAGTGTGACCGCAATGCCTACAGGTTGAAGACTGATCTTCTAGTTTGAGTGTGACCGCAGTGCCTACAGGTTGAACGCTGATCTTCTAGTTTGAGTGTGACCGCAATGCCTACAGGTTGAACGCTGATCTTCTAGTTTGAGTGTGACCGCAGTGCCTACAGGTTGAAGGCTGATCTTCTAGTTTGAGTGTGACCGCAATGCCTACAGGTTGAACGCTGATCTTCTAGTTTGAGTGTGACCGCAGTGCCTACAGGTTGAACGCTGATCTTCTAGTTTGAGTGGGATCGTAAGGCCTACAGGTTGAACGCTGATCTTCTAGTTTGAGTGTGACCGCAGTGCCTACAGGTTGAACGCTGATCTTCTAGTTTGAGTGTGACCGCAGTGCCTACAGGTTGAACGCTGATCTTCTAGTTTGAGTGGGATCGTAAGGCCTACAGGTTGAACGCTGATCTTCTAGTTTGAGTGTGACCGCAGTGCCTACAGGTTGAACGCTGATCTTCTAGTTTGAGTGTGACCGCAGTGCCTACAGGTTGAACGCTGATCTTCTAGTTTGAGTGGGATCGTAAGGCCTACAGGTTGAACGCTGATCTTCTAGTTTGAGTGTGACCGCAGTGCCTACAGGTTGAAGGCTGATCTTCTAGTTTGAGTGTGACCGCAATGCCTACAGGTTGAACGCTGATCTTCTAGTTTGAGTGTGACCGCAGTGCCTACAGGTTGAACGCTGATCTTCTAGTTTGAGTGGGATCGTAAGGCCTACAGGTTGAACGCTGATCTTCTAGTTTGAGTGTGACCGCAGTGCCTACAGGTTGAACGCTGATCTTCTAGTTTGAGTGTGACCGCAGTGCCTACAGGTTGAACGCTGATCTTCTAGTTTGAGTGGGATCGTAAGGCCTACAGGTTGAACGCTGATCTTCTAGTTTGAGTGTGACCGCAGTGCCTACAGGTTGAACGCTGATCTTCTAGTTTGAGTGTGACCGCAGTGCCTACAGGTTGAACGCTGATCTTCTAGTTTGAGTGGGATCGTAAGGCCTACAGGTTGAACGCTGATCTTCTAGTTTGAGTGTGACCGCAGTGCCTACAGGTTGAACGCTGATCTTCTAGTTTGAGTGGGATCGTAAGGCCTACAGGTTGAACGCTGATCTTCTAGTTTGAGTGTGACCGCAGTGCCTACAGGTTGAAGGCTGATCTTCTAGTTTGAGTGTGACCGCAATGCCTACAGGTTGAACGCTGATCTTCTAGTTTGAGTGTGACCGCAATGCCTACAGGTTGAACGCTGATCTTCTAGTTTGAGTGGGATCGCAATGCCTACAGGTTGAACGCTGATCTTCTAGTTTGAGTGTGATCGTAAGGCCTACAGGTTGAACACTGATCTTCTAGTTTGAGTGGGATCGCAATGCCTACAGGTTGAACACTGATCTTCTAGTTTGAGTGTGATCGTAAGGCCTACAGGTTGAACGCTGATCTTCTAGTTTGAGTGTGATCGTAAGGCCTACAGGTTGAACGCTGATCTTCTAGTTTGAGTGTGATCGTAAGGCCTACAGGTTGAACACTGATCTTCTAGTTTGAGTGGGATCGCAATGCCTACAGGTTGAACGCTGATCTTCTAGTTTGAGTGTGACCGCAGTGCCTACAGGTTGAACGCTGATCTTCTAGTTTGAGTGTGACCGCAATGCCTACAGGTTGAACGCTGATCTTCTAGTTTGAGTGGGATCGCAATGCCTACAGGTTGAACGCTGATCTTCTAGTTTGAGTGGGATCGCAATGCCTACAGGTTGAACACTGATCTTCTAGTTTGAGTGTGACCGCAATGCCTACAGGTTGAACGCTGATCTTCTAGTTTGAGTGGGATCGCAATGCCTACAGGTTGAACACTGATCTTCTAGTTTGAGTGTGACCGCAATGCCTACAGGTTGAACACTGATCTTCTAGTTTGAGTGGGATCGCAATGCCTACAGGTTGAACACTGATCTTCTAGTTTGAGTGTGACCGCAATGCCTACAGGTTGAACACTGATCTTCTAGTTTGAGTGTGACCGCAATGCCTACAGGTTGAACACTGATCTTCTAGTTTGAGTGTGACCGCAATGCCTACAGGTTGAACGCTGATCTTCTAGTTTGAGTGTGACCGCAATGCCTACATGTTGAACGCTGATCTTCTAGTTTGAGTGGGATCGTAAGGCCTACAGGTTGAACGCTGATCTTCTAGTTTGAGTGTGACCGCAATGCCTACATGTTGAACGCTGATCTTCTAGTTTGAGTGGGATCGCAATGCCTACAGGTTGAACACTGATCTTCTAGTTTGAGTGGGATCGCAATGCCTACAGGTTGAACACTGATCTTCTAGTTTGAGTGTGACCGCAGTGCCTACAGGTTGAACGCTGATCTTCTAGTTTGAGTGTGACCGCAATGCCTACAGGTTGAACGCTGATCTTCTAGTTTGAGTGGGATCGCAATGCCTACAGGTTGAACACTGATCTTCTAGTTTGAGTGGGATCGCAATGCCTACAGGTTGAACACTGATCTTCTAGTTTGAGTGTGACCGCAGTGCCTACAGGTTGAACGCTGATCTTCTAGTTTGAGTGTGACCGCAATGCCTACAGGTTGAACGCTGATCTTCTAGTTTGAGTGGGATCGCAATGCCTACAGGTTGAACGCTGATCTTCTAGTTTGAGTGGGATCGCAATGCCTACAGGTTGAACACTGATCTTCTAGTTTGAGTGGGATCGCAATGCCTACAGGTTGAACACTGATCTTCTAGTTTGAGTGTGACCGCAGTGCCTACAGGTTGAACGCTGATCTTCTAGTTTGAGTGTGACCGCAATGCCTACAGGTTGAACGCTGATCTTCTAGTTTGAGTGGGATCGCAATGCCTACAGGTTGAACGCTGATCTTCTAGTTTGAGTGGGATCGCAATGCCTACAGGTTGAACACTGATCTTCTAGTTTGAGTGTGACCGCAATGCCTACAGGTTGAACGCTGATCTTCTAGTTTGAGTGGGATCGCAATGCCTACAGGTTGAACACTGATCTTCTAGTTTGAGTGGGATCGCAATGCCTACAGGTTGAACGCTGATCTTCTAGTTTGAGTGTGACCGCAGTGCCTACAGGTTGAACGCTGATCTTCTAGTTTGAGTGTGACCGCAATGCCTACAGGTTGAACGCTGATCTTCTAGTTTGAGTGGGATCGCAATGCCTACAGGTTGAACGCTGATCTTCTAGTTTGAGTGGGATCGCAATGCCTACAGGTTGAACACTGATCTTCTAGTTTGAGTGGGATCGCAATGCCTACAGGTTGAACACTGATCTTCTAGTTTGAGTGGGATCGCAATGCCTACAGGTTGAACACTGATCTTCTAGTTTGAGTGTGACCGCAGTGCCTACAGGTTGAACGCTGATCTTCTAGTTTGAGTGTGACCGCAATGCCTACAGGTTGAACGCTGATCTTCTAGTTTGAGTGGGATCGCAATGCCTACAGGTTGAACGCTGATCTTCTAGTTTGAGTGGGATCGCAATGCCTACAGGTTGAACACTGATCTTCTAGTTTGAGTGTGACCGCAATGCCTACAGGTTGAACGCTGATCTTCTAGTTTGAGTGGGATCGCAATGCCTACAGGTTGAACACTGATCTTCTAGTTTGAGTGTGACCGCAATGCCTACAGGTTGAACACTGATCTTCTAGTTTGAGTGGGATCGCAATGCCTACAGGTTGAACACTGATCTTCTAGTTTGAGTGTGACCGCAATGCCTACAGGTTGAACACTGATCTTCTAGTTTGAGTGTGACCGCAATGCCTACAGGTTGAACACTGATCTTCTAGTTTGAGTGTGACCGCAATGCCTACAGGTTGAACGCTGATCTTCTAGTTTGAGTGTGACCGCAATGCCTACATGTTGAACGCTGATCTTCTAGTTTGAGTGGGATCGTAAGGCCTACAGGTTGAACGCTGATCTTCTAGTTTGAGTGTGACCGCAATGCCTACATGTTGAACGCTGATCTTCTAGTTTGAGTGGGATCGCAATGCCTACAGGTTGAACACTGATCTTCTAGTTTGAGTGTGACCGCAATGCCTACAGGTTGAACGCTGATCTTCTAGTTTGAGTGGGATCGCAATGCCTACAGGTTGAACACTGATCTTCTAGTTTGAGTGTGACCGCAATGCCTACAGGTTGAACACTGATCTTCTAGTTTGAGTGTGACCGCAATGCCTACAGGTTGAACGCTGATCTTCTAGTTTGAGTGTGACCGCAATGCCTACATGTTGAACGCTGATCTTCTAGTTTGAGTGTGATCGTAAGGCCTACAGGTTGAACGCTGATCTTCTAGTTTGAGTGTGACCGCAATGCCTACATGTTGAACGCTGATCTTCTAGTTTTAGTGTAACCGCAATGCCTACATGTTGAACGCTGATCTTCTAGTTTGAGTGGGATCGTAAGGCCTACAGGTTGAACACTGATCTTCTAGTTTGAGTGTGACCGCAATGCCTACAGGTTGAACACTGATCTTCTAGTTTGAGTGTGACCGCAATGCCTACAGGTTGAACGCTGATCTTCTAGTTTTAGTGTGACCGCAATGCCTACATGTTGAACGCTGATCTTCTAGTTTGAGTGTGACCGCAATGCCTACAGGTTGAACGCTGATCTTCTAGTTTTAGTGTGACCGCAATGCCTACATGTTGAACGCTGATCTTCTAGTTTGAGTGGGATCGTAAGGCCTACAGGTTGAACACTGATCTTCTAGTTTGAGTGTGACCGCAATGCCTACAGGTTGAACACTGATCTTCTAGTTTGAGTGTGACCGCAATGCCTACAGGTTGAACGCTGATCTTCTAGTTTTAGTGTGACCGCAATGCCTACATGTTGAACGCTGATCTTCTAGTTTGAGTGTGACCGCAATGCCTACAGGTTGAAGACTGATCTTCTAGTTTGAGTGTGACCGCAATGCCTTCAGGTTGAACGCTGATCTTTTAGTTTGAGTGTGACCGCAGTGCCTTCAGGTTGAACGCTGATCTTCTAGTTTTAGTGTGACCGCAGTGCCTACAGGTTGAACGCTGATCTTCTAGTTTGAGTGTGATCGTAAGGCCTACAGGTTGAAGGCTGATCTTCTAGTTTGAGTGTGATCGTAAGGCCTACAGGTTGAACACTGATCTTCTAGTTTGAGTGGGATCGCAATGCCTACAGGTTGAACACTGATCTTCTAGTTTGAGTGTGACCGCAATGCCTACAGGTTGAACACTGATCTTCTAGTTTGAGTGTGACCGCAATGCCTACAGGTTGAACACTGATCTTCTAGTTTGAGTGTGACCGCAATGCCTACAGGTTGAACGCTGATCTTCTAGTTTGAGTGTGACCGCAATGCCTACATGTTGAACGCTGATCTTCTAGTTTGAGTGGGATCGTAAGGCCTACAGGTTGAACGCTGATCTTCTAGTTTGAGTGTGACCGCAATGCCTACATGTTGAACGCTGATCTTCTAGTTTGAGTGGGATCGCAATGCCTACAGGTTGAACACTGATCTTCTAGTTTGAGTGTGACCGCAATGCCTACAGGTTGAACGCTGATCTTCTAGTTTGAGTGGGATCGCAATGCCTACAGGTTGAACACTGATCTTCTAGTTTGAGTGTGACCGCAATGCCTACAGGTTGAACACTGATCTTCTAGTTTGAGTGTGACCGCAATGCCTACAGGTTGAACGCTGATCTTCTAGTTTGAGTGTGACCGCAATGCCTACATGTTGAACGCTGATCTTCTAGTTTGAGTGTGATCGTAAGGCCTACAGGTTGAACGCTGATCTTCTAGTTTGAGTGTGACCGCAATGCCTACATGTTGAACGCTGATCTTCTAGTTTTAGTGTAACCGCAATGCCTACATGTTGAACGCTGATCTTCTAGTTTGAGTGGGATCGTAAGGCCTACAGGTTGAACACTGATCTTCTAGTTTGAGTGTGACCGCAATGCCTACAGGTTGAACACTGATCTTCTAGTTTGAGTGTGACCGCAATGCCTACAGGTTGAACGCTGATCTTCTAGTTTTAGTGTGACCGCAATGCCTACATGTTGAACGCTGATCTTCTAGTTTGAGTGTGACCGCAATGCCTACAGGTTGAACGCTGATCTTCTAGTTTTAGTGTGACCGCAATGCCTACATGTTGAACGCTGATCTTCTAGTTTGAGTGGGATCGTAAGGCCTACAGGTTGAACACTGATCTTCTAGTTTGAGTGTGACCGCAATGCCTACAGGTTGAACACTGATCTTCTAGTTTGAGTGTGACCGCAATGCCTACAGGTTGAACGCTGATCTTCTAGTTTTAGTGTGACCGCAATGCCTACATGTTGAACGCTGATCTTCTAGTTTGAGTGTGACCGCAATGCCTACAGGTTGAAGACTGATCTTCTAGTTTGAGTGTGACCGCAATGCCTTCAGGTTGAACGCTGATCTTTTAGTTTGAGTGTGACCGCAGTGCCTTCAGGTTGAACGCTGATCTTCTAGTTTTAGTGTGACCGCAGTGCCTACAGGTTGAACGCTGATCTTCTAGTTTGAGTGTGATCGTAAGGCCTACAGGTTGAAGGCTGATCTTCTAGTTTGAGTGTGATCGTAAGGCCTACAGGTTGAACGCTGATCTTCTAGTTTGAGTGTGACCGCAATGCCTTCAGGTTGAACGCTGATCTTCTAGTTTGAGTGTGACCGCAATGCCTTCAGGTTGAACGCTGATCTTCTAGTTTTAGTGTGACCGCAGTGCCTACAGGTTGAAGGCTGATCTTCTAGTTTGAGTGTGATCGTAAGGCCTACAGGTTGAACGCTGATCTTCTAGTTTGAGTGTGATCGTAAGGCCTACAGGTTGAACGCTGATCTTCTAGTTTGAGTGTGATCGTAAGGCCTACAGGTTGAACGCTGATCTTCTAGTTTGAGTGTGACCGCAATGCCTACAGGTTGAACGCTCCATGAAGAATCTGTACAAGGGGACGGCTGTGCGTTGTAGGGGTTTCGCCACCTGTGTCCCATTGGTTGTGCGCTGCTCACAAAGGGTCTGGTACAGACCAAAGTCTGTGGGTAGTAGGGTCCTGCGTGTCTGCAGGGAGTGGGGTCTCCGTGAAGACTTCTGTACATGACGATTGTTGTGCGTTGTAGGAGCGTGTTCACCCACATCTCACAGTCATGGTGCCTGGTTTGGTGAAAGTGACGTATTTTTGTGGACCGTCCTCTGACGTTTGATGCTGTGATCCTGGCTGGTAAAATATTTGCACATGAGCGGGTTCCTGTTTGGTGTAAGTGACTGAACTGACATCTGTTTATATGCAGGGGCAAACATTAGTTTTCGTAGGCATGTAACCTAACCATGCATGTTACATGGCATCAAGCATGTCATGTGGCCATAGCTATGTCACAAGCAGGCCACATGACTTCAGGCATGTAAATAACCATGAATGTTACATGACATCATACATGTTTTATGACCATAGCTATATCACTTAACCACATGCATCTCACATGACTTCATGCGTGCCATGAGACTTACGTCACAACACATGACCACAAACCTATCACTTGACTTCAAGCACATCATTTCATTTGACCGTAAGAATGTCACATGACTTTTGGCCTGTCTCTTGACGAAGCTCACCATGTGACCTCAGGCATGTCATATAATTGTATGACTTCAGACTTGTCAAGTGACTTCAAGCATGCCACATGAGGTCAGTTACGTTACATGAATGCAGACATGTGTAATTTCAGGAATGCCAGATTACCCCAAGTATGTCACATAACATCAAGCTTGTCATGTGACCGCAGGCGTGTCTTCAGAATCTCATGTATGCCATGATTTCAGACATGTCACATGAACTGAAGCATGTCACGAGACTTGAGGCATGTCACATGACTTCAGGCATTGCACATGTCTGCTTGAATAACAAATGATTGCAAGCATGGCATACAACAATTACCATGTCACATGATCCCAGGCATCACATGACTTCAGCCATGTCACATGACCTCAAGTAAATGACATTACTTCAGACTACCAGACAAGAACATGAAATAATGGCGCGGGCAGAGACCCTCCTCACGCAGCATCTGAACCTCCATGTATTGTAAGGCGAGAGATGAAACAAGGTGTGTAGGTTCGTCTTACAGCTGCACCTGTACTAGCGATGATTGAACGAGTGTCTGCTGGTATGTTGTGCAGCCCTCTTACCTGCAGAGATCAGTCCTCACTAACACTCAGTGTATACAGTCATGTGGTCTCATTTCCTGCCTCCAGCCGTCATCTGCATGAGACTCTGTCGATTTCATGGGGCGCTGGACTGACGTCATCCTAGTCTAGCTTAGTTTCTTATCATTGCACCTGTGGCTCACATTTATTATTTCTTTCTGTTTTCTTCTCTAAACAGGTCCCATTATTGCCACATCAGTGTTTTCACTAAAGGTAACGGATCAGAAAGAGCTGTGTCCAGCTGCCCCTCAGGAATCAGAGGGAAGACCCGGCGAAGATCACTCGAGAAGTAAGTGATGCGTAAAGCTACTTTACTTATACATATCGTAGGTAGCTGGCTCCCTACTCTAGTATATGAAAACGAGACATACTGTGCAGAGTCCAGGTATTCCATTACTAGTGGACAGGGGCTTGGTCTAGAAATCCCAAGGTGCTCTTCTACAGAAAAAACATAATATATGGCCTTATCTACCAATTTTAAACCCAATGATGGCCCAATAGCCATGATAAGTCAACCTCATAAGCACCCAGGGTAACAGCGAGGTTTATACGATTGCACAGATTGTAGGCTTATCAGAGAAAAGTGTTAGACATCTGCAATACACACCCAGTCAATAAATGATGCAACGACTCAAAAAGGAGTGCCACGCCAATTTATAAAAATAACACATAACTTTATATATATATTTAGGCACCAGAATAAATATGATCAGGTAAGAACATTTTTCAAGGGAACTACTAGACAAGGTGCATTTTTCAGAGGCTCTGCTGTTATCGTATGGGAGGAAAAACAAATATGGCATATAAGTTGTTTGCAGCGACTTACGCAACCAACCTCCTGGACTTAAAGCGAGTATCGGGCAAGGCCCAAGGCAGCACCAGCAGGTCCCCTTCAGCGGCACTAGGGCGGCCGGGTGCAATGGTGAAAACAGCGCCTGGTGGCCAGTCAATGGGGATCACTCTTCGTGAACAGAGGCTGCAGGTTTAGACTGGGTGGCCAGTCGGGCTGAACCAACAGGGGTTGTCAGGCCTCATTGTTATGTATGTATTCCATTTTATATGCAAACTGATATCGCATTTGCTCTCGTGCTTTGTCTCGCTCTCCTCCTCGCTCCTAGATTGCTTCCACTGTCTTGGTGTTCTAGACTGTGGGACAGTTGGAGAGCGGAGGGAAGAGAGTGGAGGTGTTTCTCTGCTGCGCCAATTATCTTGAATAAATCACCATTTACTACAATTCTGCGTGATTCCATCTTTACAATTTGGCGACTTGTGACCAGAAGAACCTACGGAACCGAACTTCGTCTTACATGGATTGATTTGGAACTATTTTACATCGTTTAGGTGCCACCTGCTGTCCATTGACTTAATCGCCCACTTCTGCGTGTGGATCTTATACAGGTCGTATATGCCTGTTAACTTGAATTTATTTACTAAATATTCTCTTCCCGCTGCTGTTTGTTTTGAACAAACAAACTGCCACTCTTGCACGAGCACCTTACCTCGGCTTCAAGAGTTTACAGCTCAGCAGAGTTCGCCTTGATGATTCTGCATTCTTTATTGAAGGACTGACGTGCGCATTACGTTCCTTGTGCACATTACGTGTGAGGTCACGTACTTTAACCCTTGCGTGCCGCCATTTTGGATGTGTATTTCATTACACTTCGGTGACACGCACACCTGCTGATCATTACGGTCGTGATCATTACGCGTTATTGCAGTCAATATTCTTTTGTAACGCGCGTACCTTCATCTCTGCTCGTACATATTTTCTGCAATTATGTTCTCGAGCAGCAGATGTTTATAAGGGTTTTGCATGCAGAATTCTCACCAAGAAGTTAACGCTGAAGTGCACACCTGTAATTGAATTTCGTGCACGGTGATGTGCACACCTATGATTAAATTGCAAATTTCTCTCCATGAAGTTAACGCTGAAGTGCACATCTGTATTTGAATTTCGTGCACGATGATGTGCACACCTATAATTGGATTTCAATCACGGTGATGTGCACACCTTTATTTAAATTTCATCTTTATTAATATGTCTTACACAAGGTGATGTGCACATTTTAAAGTGTATATTTTTACTTGCACAACTGACTCTAGTATAAGTTCATTCTTGACAATAGCTGCATCCTTTTTAGGTCTCGCCCTGGAATAAGCATCCAAAGGATGCATTCCAGGGACGGAGACGTATAGTCACCTGTCTGGAGGGAAGGACGGACGAGAAGGTGCACGCGCTTCTCCCCGGCTGGATTCAGCTGCTTGCACGCGCACGTCGGCTCCGTCCACATTCACAGCAATTCCCGCGCCGTGCACATCCCCACACATACACACATGCATGCATGCGCATACACACTCGCTCGCACACACTCTCTCCCTCCCCCCGCAGTCATCACACACGCATACACACACGCACGCATACACACAGACTCCAAGACACATACACACACGCACGCTCACACACATACAGAGCCCCCCGCCGCCCCACGCACACACACATGCCCCCCGCCCTCGCAGCTCAGTAAAGGCTCAGTAAAGGCCCCCACTCACCGGTACTTGTCTTCAGGCGAGGGCTCGTTGCAGGCGGCGGCGGTCTCTTCCTTCTGTGCGTGCGAGGCTCTCTCACCTCACGGGAGCCCGCCCGGGCTTCCGGTGTGTCTTCACGTCCCGCCCCCGGCCTGCCTGACTTCCGCCCGGGATTGAAAACCTTGTGTTACTCCTGCGCGCATCACTTACCCCTGCTTGGCCACAGCTCCCAGGCTATCAGCCACCTCGTTTTATTGTGTTTATGAACTGTAAATAGTTCACGTTAAAAATGCCAGGTTTGTAAAATATGCCACGAGTAATTACTGTTTTTAATGCCGATCTCTGTTGGGAAACTGAACGCCTACTATTCTCTGATGGCGGTCTCTCTTCCCAAGCTTCAGCCGGGGTCTTGCTAGTGTCATCCCAGAAGCTCTGCCCTTCATAAACCAAACAGTGCTTGAAATAAAGGATGTATTTTGGGCGCTCTCTCTTTTGCTTAGGATGCTTGCCCGCTTAAACTTCTGTCTCAGCTGTAAGTTACTTTCCACGAATACCGCTCCTCTGGTTTTAAGGCACAGGACATTGGTATTTTCAAAATAAAAAAGTTATTTTCGAACGGTTATTTTCCTTGAGCATTTTGCCGATCTAGGAGTTGCACCAGCCTCGTACTTAAAACAACATTTAAGTACTATTCTTTTCGCATTCATAACTCTACTTCCACGTCCCTATACTATGCTTATCCACTTGCCAAATGTTAGCCATACTTTGCAAAGAGCAGAAATCACACCGTGCTTCTAGGATTCCAGCGACCTCTAAACTATATCCCTCATCTTAGAATCAGTCTACATAGTTTCATGTTACGTGAAGAATCATGAAAGATTTTCTCTTATTCAGAAAAGTGTGAGTGAGCAACAATTCCGGTTTTGTGCTTCAAGAATAAACCACGGTGTTAGTTATCGTGGGGCAAATTCAGCAAAGAATAGTGAATCCTTGCTGACATGGACACGAGGGTTCCCTCAGTCTTCTATAACAATGGCAGTGGAATTAGATTAAAATTGCTGTCGTCCCCTCTTGCTCTGGGTAAATGAGCTAAGGTTCGTGTAAGGAAAAGCGTTATTGGAGGCCTGCACATGGACTACCCTCAGTGAGCCCCACCCCCACCCCAGGCCTCCAGCTGAATGAAAGATTGATGGCCCAGGGTCACGAGGACACTGTTCTTTGTAAGGCTGTTTTAAATATACATTTACATTTCTGTTGAATATTCAGCTCGCATTTATTCCTCTCTATTGGCCGTGTGTCCCTGGCATACTGATGCTCCTAGAAGGTGAAGAGTTCAGTCCCTACACACAGCCTGAAAATATTCCTATTTTTTTTCCAGAGGCCCACTAGGCCCCTGATGCGCGCACCTTCTGTTTGCCAGGAAAAATGCGCGCGCGCGCACACATACAACATCCAATTAACAACAACCGATTTGTAGTAGATTTTGAAAGTCACATATTTAGCAAATAATGGATCTCACGCTGCCTCCCCTGCATTATTTAGCTGTGGCTTTAAGCTGTTTGTTGTACCTGACGTCGGTAATGAATATATTTGCATCCTTGTAAAACGAGAAAACTTGCTTTGCACATTTTGTGTGGACGTGTGCAGGAATTTGTCAGCTGCCAGTGGAACCGTGTGGATGTAATGCACAGAAGATGTTTTTATTCACTATTTCTACATATCGCATCCGAATTCAGAATTACATTGATGCTGTTTTGTGTCCACCTTCTTTTTTTCATGCTCGCACGTGGAGCCTGTGTGTTTCTTTCTGTCGCACTGTTCAGCGGCAGGGTGTTAAATTGCAATTGTCATGATGATGGTATGCACACACAGGTACTAAGTGTGCCGGGGAGGCGGAAAAATGACCATGGCGCTCTCTCACGATAGTAGTCTGAATTTGCCAGAGTCATTGCATTGTATTGCATTTATATAGCGCTTACTAAGGGGAGAGGTGTGGCGCCGCAGCCAGGGCGACTGACGCTGGAATCTGGGGATCACGGTTCGAACCCCGGCTCCGGCGGCAGGTTAGCCCAGCACCATGTGACTCTGGACAATAGCTTGCTTAATCTTCCCGACGGCCCCCAGCGCCTAGAGACCCTTACGGGTGATTGTGCGCTTTACAAATGTGGACTTTACTTTTACTAGCCCTGACGAGGCGTCGAAGTAGCCAAAAAGGCCAACTGTAGAAGCTATGTGCATTTAAATTAAAATAGGAAAACAACATTTTTAATGGCGCCTTTATGCTCCCAGTGTTTTGGCACGTCACTACTTCTTTGGTGATATGTGTGAGTAATAAATGCATTGAAAAATAAGTTCAAATATTTTAAGGGTTTGGCAAAATAGATCAAATATAATGGCGTTTGGGACTCTAGGATACAGGTACCTGCCTGTTTTAATGACGAAGAATACAATTTCTCATCCTCCCAGTGCTCAAAGCAACTACATTTTGAACAGCCTTTAAGTGTTGCCCAACCCCAGATGATCAAGATTTGGTGTCACCATCTTCTAATCCACGAGTCAGGATAGTATAGGGTGGAAGTATGCTGAGCGGTGACATTAAAAGCTCAACTAATCCCACAAGAGATAGCAACTCCTTACTTTGTAGAAATTTATGGTAGGCTTCATGTCTTATTAAAACAAAATTGTGCTGGCATCCAGGCGATTTATTACATAATCCACACAGTATACTAATGTAAAGCTGGTTATCGCCCTAAATTGGTTTAATTGCTTCTGAGTGAAAGTCCTCTCTCATGGGACAGTTTCTTTTGAGTCAAACTTAACTCCTCGAATATTACCTTCCAGGCCATAGCTCACTTCTTTTGATCAGTCTTGGCCCTGTTCAGGACACATCTTTTAGATTCAGCATATTTTTTAGGTCTCGCCCTGGAATTAGCATCCAAAGGATGCTTCCAGGGTTGGAGACGTATAGTTAGCTGTCTCGAGGGAAGGACGGACGAGATGGTGCACGAGCGCAGATTGCACCTCGTGGGCGCGCACAGCGCCGTGCCCCTCTCCTGCCTCGGAAGCAAGCACCAACACGCATGCGCATACCCAGAGACACACACACGAGCACCCATGCACGCACCCATACATACAGAGAACCCACCCCCGCCAACGCATACACACACATGCGCGCACACACACTGCATATACACACCCTCACCAGAGACACACACACATACATAGAAGCGCCCCCGGCCGCTGAATACATGAGGCCTCACGCCCCTCCTCTCTATTCGGCACTCACCGGGTCGGCTGGCGCTCGGCGGCGGGCCGGTCTCTTCTTCTTTAGCGGGGGCTCCCTCTTCTGCGCGGCCCCCCCGCCATGGCTGGCACGGCATCTCCGGTCTCCCTCACGACTCGGGAGACCGGAGGACAACAGGCAAAGCTTCCGCAAGGCAGTCGGAGCGGACCCACCTCGTCCCGGCCCCGCCCACAACCAGGCGGCGGGCCGGACATCTGCTTCTGGTGTTCATCAATGGGAAAATTTGTGTTATGGGCGCTTGTAAAAAGCCTATAGTGCAACTATTTATACATGTTCGTGGAACAGTTTCAGCCAAGGCTCTTCATTTACTGTCTCTTAAAATATTTAGAAAAACTGTGTAAATGTAATTTTATATATAGTGGTTTCTTCCCTTATTGACTTATTGCATTGTAGTGGCACTGCTATTTCTTCGTATGCGGCCGTCAGTAGGGCTGTTTTTAAGTGAAATCTGTCTATTCGCTCTCAGCAGATGCATGTCTAATGTGCAGTGAAATCGCCCTATGCTTGCGCAGGGGGGCTACTCCACACATCATAGCCAATGAGGGAGGGTATTCCATAATTTCCATTGTTTGCAGATTTCGGTGTAAACACTTAAGTTGTTCGTAGCCAGACCTAAAAAACGCAGCACTGGTGTTAGATGTTTTTACATACATTGGAAGGATGAACGTGTGGGAGTTTGACGTACAAAGGATGGGAGAGGCAGGAGCGCCAGTGCCCTTCAATAAAAGTACACACTGAGCATCCTTCCAAGGAGAGCTTCTTCGAGCTTGGTCTGTCACTGAAATTGGACATTTAATACAACATCACCAACAGCTGGTAGAGCGCAGCAAGGCATTTTCAGCAGCTAGTGGTATACTTTAATAACATGAACAGAACAAAATTCACTCTGCAGGTTAAATATGCATTTTACAACTTATGAATGGGGAAATAAGACAGCCACACACCCAAGTGAGTAGTTTTTTTTTCTTTTAATAAAAGTTGAAATTAAATAAAGTACAGGATAAGCCACTATAAATAGAAATAGGCCTTGCAGAGGAAAGTGCAAGTTATTTGTATTGCGGAATGTGGAGTTAACATACAATAATGCCCACTCTCGGGATACAATCCTTTAGAACAGTGGAAGGTTGCAGAGTGCAGCTGCCAGCACAAAACACGCAGGGCAGCGACCGGCCTGCGGTCAGAGGACTGTCAGGAGCTGCACTTACAGTACAAATTGATCTCAATGCTGCTCCATTTTGCTGCTGCATAAGTCATAGGTGAGCTGCATCATTATATGTCAATATGCAACATATTTTATATGTCCCTTTTTATAAAAACAAAACGTAACTACTGCAAAAAAAAATAGCCAATGCCATTTACAATACTAAAAGCTCAAACTTTGCCTAATGCGAGACCTATTGCATTGCAAATGCTTGTTTTAAATTTATTTTCTCTTCCAACATGACAAGTCAAAATTATTCCATCCAACCTCCTCAAGCGTTTTGGCCGGCAGGATCTGAACCATGTATGAAATGGTCGGGATGGAAAGCTTACTTCCTTAACTTTATCGACACTATTGATGAGGAAGGAAAAATTACACCTGATAGGAAAAAGAAGCTTTTACTGCATTCCTTGGGTCCTGGTGGGCTTAAAGCTTATGAAGGGATGACAAAAGCTTTGGGTGGTGGTGATGTAAATGTTTTTGATGCTATTGTAAATGATTTCGATACTTATTTTGCACCAAAAGTATGCATTGGTATTGTCAGATTTCGTTTTTTCCAACGTAAACAAAAAAGTAGTGAAACTGTTGATCAATATGTATCTGCACTGAGAAAACTTGCTGAGGATTGTAAATTTGATCATTTGGTAGATCAGTTTATTAGAGATCAAGTTGTGATGCACAATAAGGATCCAGCTGTTCAAGACAGACTGTGGATTAATGGTGATGCTGAACTTAAAGATGTTCTTAGTATTGTCAGGAAAGCCGAAATGTCGAGCCGTAGTGCAAAGTTACTAAAACAAGATGCTGCTATCGCTGAAACTTCTGCTGAAATTGTTAATAAGATTAAAGCAAAAGCATCTGGTTTTAAATCTTCAACTCCTGTTAGACATAAAGTGGAGTCATATAAAAAAAAAGAGTTCGGCCGCAATCCTAGTTTTAGATGTTTTAGATGTGATAGTCCTTCACATTTAGCCTCAAGCAAATTTTGCCCTGCTTTAAAGCAACGTTGCTCCAATTGTGGTATTGGAGGTCATTTTACCAGAGCATGCAAAAGGAAAGGGGGTGGTAAGAAAGTAAAGTGTGTAGATGAACCAGATTGTGAATCCAGTGATGGCATCAAGAAACTTACCGTTAAGGATTCCTGTGATGAGTCTATTCACCCTTTCATTTGGAACATAAATGACTTTGACAGCAAGTCGTGTAAAAAACCCTTGTGTACCATGATTATAGGAGGAGTTTCTGTTCAAATGTATGCAGACTCTGATTCCCCTTACACGATTATTGATGAGGCTACTTGGGAGTCCCTTTTTGTTAAAAGATTAGGTAACAAACTCTTTGTTTCAGATATTCAACCTGAGGGGTATTCTGGGGAGAAGATTGCTATGGTTGGATTCAGACCTTTAGTTTTTAAGTTTAAGAATAGAGAAACTTCCAGTAAGTTGTATGTTGCTAAAAAAGGGCCAGCTGTCCTAGGTTGGAAGGATCAGGGCAAGTTGGACATAATTTCCTCGCTCCTAGATTGCTTCCACTGTCTTGGTGTTTTAGACTGTGGGACAGTTGGAGAGCTGAGGGAAGAGAGTGGAGGTGTTTCTCTGCTGCGCGAATTATCTTGAATAAATCACCATTTACTACAATTCTGCGTGATTCCATCTATACACTCATGATGCTTGGTGACGCGGGGACACATTTGGTCCTCTTCTCCATGAACCTGGAGCGACAGGTGCAGAGGTGTCCTTATGCGTCGGGTTTTCATTACCGGGAGCAGTCGCAGTAGAGGGGGCCTACAACCGAAACTGCAGGTGGTTCGAGAAGTCCACAGCGGGGAAACCCCATGTGGGCTTCGAGTATGATGTGTCTGGGGTCCATGAACAAAAGTCCTGTGCACACGTTTGTATGTAATGCGTTTGGGTGTCAAATCAGTTTTCAACAAATGAACTGGTGCAAATAATGAAGTTTGAGACCTTGGAAAGTTTCAGCAAATGGATTTATAAGTCATGGAAACATTTTGCTCCGACTGCTCTCATCTTCTGACCTCATTCGACTGCCACACTTGCGGGCACGGGCAGCAAAGGCGCCCCCAACTCTGTGTCACCCACCCACCTGACTTTGAATATGTGTTGACTTCCTGCATGGATCAGTAAGTAGTCTGCCTAGGCTGTGGGTTAAACTGTAGCATTTAAGCCTCCCTTCCTGGGCGTCTGAAGTTTTCTGAGTGTCGGTGCTTGATCCTTACTCTGCAGACGTCTTACTCCACCACCTCACCGCTGCTGCATGCAGCCACCTCCACCTGCCTTTATCGGTGCCCCAGCGACACCCACCACTCTAGACGAGCAATGGACCGGATGTCATGGCCTTCTAGAAGAGTCGTGGCATAAGCTGCTACACCATAGCGCCTACCGCCACACCCCTCGCCCCTTGAGCAGGCAGGCATCGCTCATCACGACCTTCATGCCGCAAACGTGGGTTCCTTGTCCTCTGAGGATTGCAGAGCAGATGAGCCTGGAAGCAATGAAAGCTCTCCTCACAGCAGTCACGGCCCAACCAACCGGGCACCCATGTGAATGGACAGCCCTCCTCAGGACTTACTGTTCTATGCTGGTGAGGTCTTCTTCTCGGAGAATACATATATTCCTGGAGACCGCACTCCAAGCTCCCCAGAGAGGCAAAGGTCATAAGGCACACTTGTAAGAGTAGCACAGTTGTAGCACAGAACTGGTCATGATTCAGTTCAGAGTTGCCCACAGCACGTCTGGGAGCAATACGAGGCCTTCAAGACATTGAGGAGGACCTTCTGAGCAAAAGGACCCCTGATGCAGATGATGAGCACACATGACACACGAAGAACCCCACCAACCCTCCCAGGCCAGAGAGGACGGGCGAGGGAAACTCGAGGCACAGCTGGGACCAGCTGGAGATGTGGAAATCAAGGGCAGGACACGGGAGCTAAGCAAGGGCTCTTGTAGTGCCTATGTCCCTCTGGGCACCACAGTGTCAATGTCAGGTGACATTTCTTTAGAAGTCCTCTTCTCTGGGCACTATCCTCCTGAGGGGTCACTTTCAGTGCCCGCTCTCAGCAGCAAGGCAGTTTCCTCGCCCTCCTCAGCTCCACTGGCAGAACATCGCCAGGTGATGTCTGCTCACCTGCCCAAGGGGGTGGCTGGTGGTCAGCGACACAAGGTCTGGGACTCAGAAGTTTCTGCTGCAGGGTGTCGCTCCTGGAACTTGGTGTTTCAGTCCTCCTCTCAAACTCTATTTGCAGACAGGGTTTGCTCAATGAGACCCAAAACATGTGCCCCCAATGGAAGAAAGCTGTCACCATCTACACTTGTGAGTCTGTTGGGAGCAGCAAGTCTCAGAGAATGAGGGATAGAGGAGGTCGTGGCAAGTCTTCAATCCCAACATGAAAACGTTGTAGAGTGCACACCACATTCATTGCCAAAGTTTGAGAATCCTCGAAGGCGTTATAAGTGTGTCCTACCCTCCAATGCAACCCGTCCGTGCGCATGAATATGTCTCTAGAAACAGGAGCCAGAATGCACCACCAGTAAATTATCAGTCAACAGAGTTAAAATAATTTCAGATAAAGAATTCCTTTGCATCTTAGTGACTCCTGAAGAAGGGCGGGTGTGCCCGAAATGCATTAGGTCGAACATTCGAACACTAGTTAGAAAGAACAGTGGATCTCTTTATGTTCCGAAGAAAAGCCTGACCGGCACGGTGGCACTTAATGTTGTAAAATGGAGAGAATGGAAATGAATGGACAAAACTGGCATATGGATTAAACGAAGACTAATCCTGAGGAATTTATTTGAACTCTGTCGACTGATAATTTACTGTCTGTGCCTGCTGGGTTTGGTGGACCAGACGTGGCTCCTGTGTCTAAAGTCTTCAGTCTTGCCACACCACCTGCGATCTTGCTGGATATCACACCTAAAAGGAACATTGAAAAACGCCACCCCTTTATTTCTAAAGAGACCGCTGTCTCCAGCCCCCTCGCACTCTGGGGTCTGGCTCAACACCAAAGTTTCAGGAATGCTAGCAGTGTGCCTCTCTCATCTGGAAGGCTACCCCTGACCGGCATTTTATAGTACATGTTTTCAGCACAGATCGCGAAATCGATTCCAGTGGCCCACATTCATCCATGCTAAACGTACTCCAGGTACATCACCCACGTTCGGCCAAACACATATGTCGTATCCGTGCATAGAGAGTGCCATGTGACTCTGTTACCAAAGACTAAACAGGCAATTCACAGCAGGTCACTTGCCTTCCTCTAGTAATAGAAAAAATACCTGTCCTGCTGCTTATAATTCAATTTGAGTGAATTTGATCAAAAATAGAAATTCACTAAAAGAAACTAAGGTTAAAGTGATGTTATATTTAGTATAGTCAGGTGTTGAAATAGTAACGACAACCGACTGAAATTCACCAGTTATAGTTTACTGGCCTAACTATAAAGTTTTCCCTTGCCAAGCACTGTATATGACCTCAAATATTACATCATTTGACATTTCATCTCAAATGACATAATTGATGACATCACCGATGACATCTTCCAGTGGACATGGCTGTTTACTATAAGCTTTTCACACTGGACGCTGTTCAGTAAGACACACGTTGACCCAATTTTCCGTAACCTCTGTTGTAGTAATTGGAGTAACTTTTTGCAACAAGTAGAGCAAGCGGAATATGAGACATATCTGTGAAATCACCCAATAGAAGCAGCTATTGTGCTCTTGTTTTACGGGTTTTGTGGTGTGTAAGGTAATGGTTCTGTAGATATGAATGAGATCAACAACTTATCAAAACTTGAATTCCATTCAAAAAAGGGTTCAGTCATTATTTACCTTAATTGAGGTATGCCTGTTAAATATCACATTGGACAGAAAATTGTAAGCCAGTGGCTTCACATCTATACATTAGCCAATGATAAGGCAGGCACTACCCCAGGGAGATAGTCCCGAAATGAAGAGAATGCTTGTAGGAACTGGGGTCACCAGTTCCCTGGGGGGTAGCTTCGCTCGAGCAGGTAGGCACCCGAAAGCTTAGGTGTAAAGTGACCATACAGCACACACATCCACTGAGACAATGAAACGCACACAATGACTGAGACCACAGCAGTAGGTTTGAGTAAAAATCAATAAGCTTTATCTAAGATCAAAATTCCGATTTGGCAAGTCATTTGGGGCAATTAATAATCACGGTAGCCAGAACTCCTTAGCACATTTCATTGAGGGAAGCAACTATTTCACCAGGCAAGAGCAAAACATTTCATGTGGTAAAGATAAGCATTTCATCAGGTCGGAATAAACCTTTCCTCAGGTCATTAGAAACCAGGCAACATCTTATTATGTAAGAATAAAGCCTTTCATTAGGCAGGCACAAGCAGATCACTGTTGTAGCAGGGGCAGAAAACACTTCCCTGAGCAGGAGTAAAACATTTCATTGAAGGTAAACCATTTTATCAGCAGAAGTAAAACATTTCATTAGCCAGGTTAAACCATGCATAAGGCTAGGATGAGCACTTCATTATGGCAAAGAACACCCCGGCCTCAGGCAGCAAGAAGTATGGCATTAAGCAGGACCTGGCGTTAACAGGCATTCAACTTGTACCCCAGTCAGGGGTTAACTCGACTAGTCCCGGGTCCAGGGGGCCTACCGGAGTCTCCACCCCGTTCTAGTCTTGGTAGGGGCTAATTGGGGGCCAACATGGCCCAGTCTCAAGTCCTCCCGAGGGGAGGGGTGGTTTCGGGGCCTCCTACTCGCTCCTGGGAGGCCCCGGTTCTGTGAAGGTTCTCCGCCCTCCCCCGGGGCTTTACCTGCTATCTTCGGGCCCACCCGGCCCTTTGCGGAGGGTTGCAGCTGGTGGGGAGGGCTCTGGCCCTCTGGTTGGCCTCACGCGGCCTTCCGATCGATTCCCAGCCCTCCGGGGGCCTGCGCTGGCAGGTGGGGGCTCTCGCTCTCTCTCGGAGCCCTCCGGGGTCTCAGCAGGCTGTTCCCGGGCCTTCCATGGCTTCCAGGCCCGGGAACCAATCAGGAGAAGGCTGGTGGAGGGGCCCTCCCACTGCGGCCAATCACGGAGCGGCTCCCGGGTGCGTGTCAACGGCAGCCAATGGCTTGGCGGCTATAGGCGGGGGCGCGGCCAATGACGCGGCCGGGCGTCCCCGTCACGTGGGGTGAGTGTCCCGGCTTCCAAGGCCTAGTGCGGCCTACCTCTGCAAGGCGGCGGCCCTCTCCTGGCTCCGAGGGCCGCCGGGACGGAGTCAATGGGAGCGGAGGTGGCCACAATTCAGCGCCGAGCCGCGGCGGTGATCAGGGCCTCAGCGGGGCCCAGCGGCGGCGCGAAGCAGCACCAGTCGTTTCCCGGCCCAGGGAGTGGACCGGCCACGCAAATAGGCTCTCCGAATACCCGGGCTGCAGCGGTGAGAGGGGGGGTGCAGCGCCACGTGGTCCCGGCACCTAGAGGGGCACAGCGCTTCAGCAGGCGACAGGGGTGACAGCGCTGGGCAGAGATAGCGCCTGGGGACAATCAGGGTCGGTAATGCTGGCAAGGCAGCAGTCCCAGCAGTTCAGGGCTAGCGCTAAGATGGATGAGCGCTTCACCGGTAGCCCAATTCACTTCAGGATTAGGCTTGTTAACAGTCCAGGCAAGGCAGGACAGCAGAGGGGATGATGCAGGACAGCGCAGGGGCCCAGGTCAAGACAAAAGGGGCGCAGAAGTGACACAGCCCTGTACCTGGTTGATCCCCAGCAGTCCTTGTTAGCACAGGGAGGTTTCTTCTTGGCGCTTGGTGGTTCCTGCGCCCTTGTAGTTAGTTTCTTGAGGGGGGGGGGGTTGAGTTGAAGGCTGCTGACAGGATTCCTCAGCAGGTCACTTCAGGTGGTTCCTGGGTTCCCCTCCCGCCGGGCCAGATCAGTGGGCTAGTTCAGTGTTCCTCACACATCTTGGTGGGCAGCGCCTAAACCCTGTCACCCCCAGTGGTGTAGGTTTCTGACTAGGCCCTACCGCCTAAGTCTCCTGTGTAGGGTCCCCCAGGTCAGTGATGCCCCAACTGACTAAAAACTTTCCCTCCTTTCTTTATATATGCCCAGGTCAGGTGACCTCTCTCTAAGGCAACAAACGCAGGCCCCACCCCTATTCTAGAAGGTCCCAAGAGCTTCCCTACTCTAACTGTGGGCAGGCAAGGCAGGCTGGAATGGCAACAATGTTTAAGGGTTCCAGCCAGCTCCTGGCAACTAGGGTGCTACACAAAAAGACCACTCTGAAGTAGCTGGGGCCTATGGCAGCCATGTTTGAAGTAGAGAGCACCTGCACCTTAGCATTGGTTAGCAATGGGAAGGCGCTCGGAGACCTAAGGCCAACAAAAAAAAGGTGGGAAAAATGAGGCAAGGGCGAAGAAAATAGGGAAAGACCTTCCTAGGGCTGACAGGTCTGAAAATGCTGTACATAATCATACTGCAACATGAACAGTCCATAGGGGAGTCACCTATAGATTATACATTCTACAGCAATGTGTACTATCTCATAATTTTCACTAAACTTATAGAAATAAATATCTGTACTTTATAAATCTCCTGTTTTTATAGAAATTGTTGATAGCACGACAGGACTGCTCTTTAACGTTCTTATGTGCACAGAAATCCCCAGGTGAAGCGTGTTTTGTAAGGAGACGCTGCAGGTTGTCACATGTTTTGACGACGGCCCTTTGAATCAGTCCAAACCTCTTTGAAACATCTGTCTGTGACACACACTGCTTGTGCTCACTCTGCCTTGTTTGAATAAAATACTGTTCACACTTGAAACTTCACTGGGAGCTAAAGTGTTAACTGTTACCATACTGAATGAGACTTGTCTCCAGTACTACACTCTTTCTAATTCATACGTGTGCACGTACATATCGATACTTTATAGGTTTATGGCCCCTTAACTCGAGTTGTTTGAAGCTGATCAAGCAGTAATTCGAGAAGCACTGGCTTGGATCATGTAATGTCATCAGTGATATCATTTTACATGTCATGAGTGATGTAATATGTGCGGTCATAAACAGTGCATGGCGAGGGAAAACTTTACAGTTTAAGTTACTACATAAGTTTTGTTGGTGTTCTCCCTTCATGGAGAGTCTGTCATGGCTGCCTGGCTGAGTAGGCGCCCTACCTGCATGAGGGCACCATACCCGCGTCTGCATGAGGACCCCCTACCCGCGTCTGCATGAGGGCCCCCTACCTGCCTATGCATTAGGGCCCCCTACCTGCGTCTGCATGAGGGCCCCATACCCGCGTCTGCACGATGCTTCTCTACCCGCCTCTGCATGAGGGCCCCATACCCGCGTCTGCATGAGGGCCCCCTACCCGCCTCTGCATGAGGGCCCCATACCCGCGTCTGCATGAGGGCCCCCTACCAGCGCCTGAATGAGGACCCCCTACCCGCCTCTGCATGAGGGCCTCATACCCGCGTCTGCATGAGGGCCCCATACCTGTCTCTGCATGAGGGCCCCCTACCCACGTCTGCATGAGGGCCCCCTACCCACGTCTGCATGAGGGCCCCCTACCCACATCTGCATGAGGGCCCCTACCCGCATCTGCATGAGGGCCCCCTACCCGCATCTGCATGAGGGCCCCCTACCCGCCTCTGCATGAGGGCCCCTACCCGCATCTGCATGAGGGCCCCCTACCCGCATCTGCATGAGGGCCCCCTACCCGCATCTGCATGAGGGCCCCCTACCCGCATCTGCATGAGGGCCCCCTACCCGCCTCTGCATGAGGGCCCCCTACCCACGTCTGCATGAGGGCCCCCTACCCACATCTGCATGAGGGCCCCCTACCCGCATCTGCATGAGGGCCCCCTACCCGCATCTGCATGAGGGCCCCCTACCCGCGTCTGCATGAGGGCCCCTACCCGCGTCTGCATGAGGGCCCCTACCCGCGTCTGCATGAGGGCCCCCTACCCGCGTCTGCATGAGGGCCCCATACCCGCTTCTGCATGAGGGCCGCCTACCCGCGTCTGCATGAGGGCCCCCTACCCGCGTCTGCATGAGGGCCCCCTTACCCGCGTCTGCATGAGGGCCCCATACCCGCCTCTGCATGAGGGCCCCCTACCCGCGTCTGCATGAGGGCCCCCTTACCCGCGTCTGCATGAGGGCCCCTACCCGCGTCTGCATGAGGGCCCCATACCCGCCTCTGCATGAGGGCCCCATACCTGTCTCTGCATGAGGGCCCCATACCCGCGTCTGCATGAGGGCCCCCTACCCGCGTCTGCATGAGGGCCCCCTACCCGCGTCTGCATGAGGGCCCCATACCTGTCTCTGCATGAGGGCCCCATACCCGTGTCTGCATGAGGGCCCCCTACCCGCCTCTGCATGAGGGCCCCATACCTGTCTCTGCATGAGGGCCCCATACCTGTCTCTGCATGAGGGCCCCATACCCGCGTCTGCATGAGGGCCCCTACCCGCGTCTGCATGAGGGCCCCATACCCGCGTCTGCATGAGGGCCCCTACCCGCGTCTGCATGAGGGCCCCCTACCCGCGTCTGCATGAGGGCCCCCTACCCGCGTCTGCATGAGGGCCCCCTACCCGCGTCTGCATGAGGGCCCCCTACCCGCGTCTGCATGAGGGCCCCATACCCGCCTCTGCATGAGGGCCCCATACCTGTCTCTGCATGAGGGCCCCTACCTGTCTCTGCATGAGGGCCCCCTACCTGTCTCTGCATGAGGGCCCCCTACCCGCGTCTGCATGAGGGCCCCCTACCCGCGTCTGCATGAGGGCCCCCTACCCGCGTCTGCATGAGGGCCCCATACCTGTCTCTGCATGAGGGCCCCCTACCTGTCTCTGCATGAGGGCCCCCTACCCGCCTCTGCATGAGGGCCCCATACCTGTCTCTGCATGAGGGCCCCATACCTGTCTCTGCATGAGGGCCCCATACCCGTGTCTGATTGAGGGCCCCCTACCCGCCTCTGCATGAGGGCCCCCTACCTGTCTCTGCATGAGGGCCCCATACCTGTCTCTGCATGAGGGCCCCATACCTGTCTCTGCATGAGGGCCCCCTACCCACGTCTGCATGAGGGCCCCCTACCCACGTCTGCATGAGGGCCCCCTACCCACATCTGCATGAGGGCCCCCTACCCGCGTCTGCATGAGGGCCCCCTACCCACGTCTGCATGAGGGCCCCCTACCCACATCTGCATGAGGGCCCCCTACCCGCGTCTGCATGAGGGCCCCCTACCCACATCTGCATGAGGGCACCCCAAAAAAAAGATGGGCCAAGGCAGGGTTCTCTACTGCTCCTTGGGGGCAAGTGACTGGGGTGGGGCAGTGGCACCCAAAGAGAAGACCACGCCCTGTATGTGCCCCCCCACCCTCGGAGCACGTGAGCACCTCCCTCGCTTTCTATCTGGCAAAGAGTTGTAATGAAAACCTCTGATATAGATGTCCATATACTGCTCGTTGTACCTACAGTACAGCTGTACCTAGCGCCTCGAAGCCCACCACAAACTCAGAGATCGTACCTACAGTACAGCTGTACCTAGCGCCTCGAAGCCCACCACAAACTCAGAGATCGTACCTACAGTACAGCTGTACCTCGCGCCTCGAAGCCCACCACAAGCCCCGAGATCATACCTACAGTACAGCTGTACCTCGCGCCTAGAAGCCCACCATAAGCTCAGAGATCATACCTACAGTACAGCTGTACCTCACGCCTCAAAGCCCACCACAGGCTCAGAGATCGTACCTACGGTATAGCTGTACCTCGCACCTCAAAGCCCACCACAGGCTCAGAGATCGTACCTAGAGTACAGCTGTACCTCACGCCTCGAAGCCCACCACAGGCTCAGAGATCGTACCTACGGTATAGCTGTACCTCGCGCCTCGAAGCCCACCACAAGCTCAGAGATCATACCTAGAGTACAGCTGTACCTCGCGCCTCAAAGCCCACCACAGGCTCAGAGATCCTACCTACGGTATAGCTGTACCTCGTGCCTCGAAGCCCACCACAGGCTCAGAGATCATACCTAGAGTACAGCTGTACCTCACGCCTCGAAGCCCACCACAGGCTCAGAGATCGTACCTACGGTATAGCTGTACCTCGAGCCTCGAAGCCCACCACAGGCTCAGAGATCATACCTAGAATACAGCTGTACCTCGCGCCTCGTAGCCCACCACAGGCTCAGAGATCGTACCTACAGTACAGTCGTACCTTGAGTCTCGATCCCCACCACATTCTCAAAGAGGACCCTTGTTTCTCTCTCAGAGGACTCTGAAGTTGTCCTGTTTAGATCCTTCTTGTCCGGTTCTGCCGTTTCATTGGTGCTCATAGAGGGGCTGTGACCAGCCAGGCTTCCTGCTTCACTGTCACTGTTTCTTCCTACAATTCCTACAGCAGATGAAAGTAGAGCGAGGGAGGAGTTCTGAAGGGTAAGTGGAAGGTGCCATCACTAAGCTTTGTCCCTTCTGGGGTATAATTACTCTTCATGTCTTTTATTTAAAACATATTAATGTTTAGGAAGCGGAATAAGTTTGACTGCCTTGCAGGACTTCCGAATAATGCTCTTGTTTCATTTACTACAGGCCATGAGGTGGCTTCAAGGTTCATTAAAGAAGAAGACACCGATGAAGAGTCCCTCAGCCCCGCGGACGGAGGGAGCCCTGGAAGGATGGCAGGGGGGAGACCCTTTGTATCCCCAAGAGGTGTGTAAATCACAGAGGCATGAGACCCTTACTTGTGTCTCCTGTGGGTGAGTAGCACCAGTGTATGGTTTCACTCCAGTAAAATGCTGAGTGGCCCCCTGGGATTTGGACCTGTGACCATAAGGAGTGCCAGTCTCCGGATCAGCCGTGGCCCGTGCAGGTAAGGGTGGTGGGGCCAGGTGGGGGGGATTTCGACATACGACGACGAAGGAAAATTCAATAAATAATTATTTTTCCCTTGCCGTAGTCTGCCGGAATCCCCCCCACCCGGCCCACCGCTCTTACCTGCCGGCGCCATGGCTGCTCCGGATGACGAATAAAATCTGGTCTAGAACTCGTAACAGCTGGCGTAAGGACTCACTTTTAACTTTCTAAAGGGGTTCTGGGTTAATATAGCCCAAAAACACCGGCCTGATAGGAACCCTCAGATGTCACTTATCATTTTAGATCGGCTTTCCTGGTTTCAGTTTCTATTTTTGGTCAATTCTGGTGGGGTTTTTTCAGTGTTTTAAAGTGATTTTTCAATACCGTAAAAAACAGTGGTTATTAATGGTTACACATTTTCGTGCCATTAAAAACAACAGAAAGAGTGTTTTCCAGTGTTTATGTTTTGCTTTTATTATTGCTTGCTTTCTGCACTGATAGTGCATGGTATATAGACAGTGTACGTGCAGTGTATATGAGGTCCAAATACATTTTTGCAAATCAAACTTATTGAAGTACACCATACAATACTTCTTCAGTTAGTCTTTGGTCATGTGCACTCGCTCTTTCCTTCCCATGTAAACTTTTATCTGTGGAAAGGCCCTCTCAACATTGACAGTTGAGACGGGCAACATCAAAACAGCCAGTCCACAATTTGCTAACTCTGACCAGTGACCTAGCTTTCCATGCCAATACTGGTGCACGGGAAGAACGTGATTTTCTGGGCAGGTTCTGCAACATTTGCTTTGAACTGGGCGCTTATGCCCTCTAAGTTTTTAAAGCAGTCAAAAGTGAAACCGCATGTTTGAAACTACAGAGTAAATTCCCCATTTACGGAAGGGATCTAGAACTTGTGCAGAGTACCACAGTGAGGTTTCATTGACTTCAATGCCATGGTTAGTGAAGGGATATTTCTATGCGTCATTGCTGCCATTTCTCATACATTGTAAAATAAAAGTTCCTGAATTTCTCTTCAACATTGCTTTGCTTACCTAGTGGCAAGCCCTCGCCCAGCCTATTCCCAAGGAGATGTTTCACATCTACACCAACTATGCTGAACACTTGGCAGACAAGGGTGTTTTTCAGTCTCTAGTTTTTTTATGTCCACTACAGCAGTTATGTTTTCCTCTAAAAATCTAAGAATGCAGTAGTGTACTTTTTTCATATCACTATCAATATGCAACCAAAGATCCTCGCTTGCCTTCGGCATTATCACTCAGCAAAATTTCTATAAACGGTTGCCACATGAATATTATAGCATTCACAGCCCCTTGGACTGAGAACCATCAGCTAAGGGACACAGTTGGGATGACTCTTTCTTTGATGCCACACAAAGCATGAAATGATAAATATTTGCGTTTTAGTTTCTGCGCATAACAAAACAGTGCACCACAATGGACTAAAAAGTCAATAGCATTCTTCATTAATTCTGAAGATTGTAAAGATGCTTTCAGCATACCATCTAACAAGTGGCAAGGATCTCCTACAGGGAATCACTTCAGCTCAGGTATCGATTTTGACGGGTCATCGCACAACTTTTTCATGTACCTAGCTGAATCACTGCAAATGCAAATAATATCACTCCAATCCTTGTTGAACTTGGAAAGAACCTTTTTTGCAGAGCATTCCAAGTGACACTGTTTTCCATGTTTTCCAAAAGTCTGGTGTCATGTTTTCACCACTATCCCAGATGCTTGGTGATAGCACTCTTATACATATACTTGACACTCCACCTTGCATTGAATGTTTCAAGCCTGAGGTGTTGGCAATTCTCCTACCATCAATACTGACTCACTAGAAACTGGGGGCTGATGTATTAAGGGTTTTTACCCACTCTCTGTGGGTAAATGTGATGGCATTTATTGGGAAAGGTTCTTATGAAACCAGCCATTTTACCTGTCAGTGGAAGAATCAAACGCAGCCAAAATATCAAATATCATTTTGACATTTCCTGATCCTCTACAGTTTATAAAATAATTAAACAAGACCTAAACATTCTTTTAAATCCTGCATCTTTAGACCAGACACCATAAAACTGAAAAAAGCAAAAGGAAGAAGAAACAACATTTTTGTGACATCCCTAAACAGCAAAACTCAAGCAGAATAATGTTACCCCAGTCCTTCTTGCTGCTTTACAGTTACAGTTTAAAGTTACATTGTATTGGCCCCTTCAGAAATACTGGACTCTTTCACTTTCCTTTTCATTCTTTGTATGGCATTTAGTTTGTGGTTGTGCAGGTGTTTTTTCAGTGTTTATATGTTTACACTGGTGAGGGCTATTTCCCTTTCGGTGGGGTTTCATCAGTTATTATAGGGTTTAAACCTAAAATCGGACATCCTATTTTATAGAGTACATGGCGACCCGGAGGTATCCCAGCGCTGAGTAAGAGGCCACATCATATCAGGACAGGAAGAGGACCTTAAAGGATAATTATTTAAAAAGCCAAGTTTTGATGCTTTCCGAAAGTGTAGCTCATTGTCTGTTAATCGAATAACTAATGGCAAACAGTTCCAAAGCTTTGCCACATCAAAGCTGAAGGAGCGACCACCACGTCTTGCTTTTTTAATAGCCAGGGTGAGAGCAGATTAAGATTCGGGGACCAAAGCGGTCTGTTCGGGATATAGGGAGTAAACAATTGTCATAGGATGGGTGGGCCCTGGCCTTGCAGAGCCCGATGTGCAATGCACAATGATTTAAATTCCACTCCTTGGCCAATGGGAAACCAGTGAAGGTCTCTCAGACTGCCTAACTGACTGAGATCTAGGAAGTCCAGTCAGTGTACATGGATGCATGGAAAGGCCCATGTTCTTCCCATGTAACACCTACCAGAGGCAAAGTAAGACAAGGCAGCGCGATGTGCTGCATTGTGTTATTTTGTATTTACTAAACGCACAAAATCACACACACATAGTGTCCCTTAAGTCAGCTATTCCTGGCATTCTAACATTAAAAAAACTGAACTTGAAAATGTTTATCTGTGCTGCTGCAAAGAATCCATGACATGGCTTATATGAAATTCAAAGAGGTGCAAAAGTGCTTGCTTCGCATAAACCCTCACAGCAGAGGTAACTCCTCGAACATCTGCTCTGAGACTAGATTAGGAACAAGTACTGTGGGATTGTATAAAACCGATAAACCTCTGACCCTTGATCTTTCCTGCAGGATTTGATTTCCCCAGTATTGACTCAGAGGCAAGCTTGGGGGATCCCTTTGAAGCTGGAGGAGAGAGCTGTACCATTTCAGGTGAGTGCCAACTCCTCGTCAATCCTGCCTCTGCTGTTAACCACCGCTTACCATCTCAAGCGAGTGCCAACTCCTCGCCAATCCTTACTCTAACGGTGGTCTGATGATAGCATTCACAGTTCATCGCTGTTACTTTAAACACGTTTTTCAGATCAAGTGTACACAAATGAAGTGATGACATTTCTCAACATTGAAAATACTTTAAATATTTTAGAAGTATTAGCCTTTCAAGTGAAAAAGATTCCCCCCCACCCCCATTCTAAGCCTCTGCTGACATTTGGGATAGCTTGTATTTCATCTTTTAAAAATTAATTCTGTTCAAAATCTATATCTCCCCCCCTCCCCCAGATTTTGAGGATTGTAAACGCACCCAGGGTTTGTGATGTACTAGGGAGGGCCCTGCAAAAAAAAAATATATATATTTTAATTGTAATAATAATGGGGCCGAATTACAGAACTAATCTGAAACAAAATCCCAAACTTACTACTTTTGGTATTCACAGATGGCATTTAGTAGTAGTAAAGTTAGGATTCCTAACTTTACTACTACTAAATGCCTTTGTGAATACCGTAAGTAGTAAAGTTAGGATTTTGTCTCAATTTAGTAGTAATAAAGTTAGGAGTATTTACTTTACTACTACTAAATGTCTTCTGTGAATACCAAAAGTAGTAAGTTTAGGATTTTGTCTCAGATTACTTTTGTGAATCCGGCCCACTGTTTGTGAGAAAATTAGTTTATTTTTTATAAAGGTGATAAGGGAAAAATATGATTAAACTGCACTATTCCCAGCCAATACAAGGAGGAAGTGGAGGGAAATAATTGTGTTCACTAGTTTTGCACTTCTGAAAATGGTGGTCAGTATTTCTGACTTTTGAAGTATCTGCGATTTGTGTGGAAAAGGCTTTAAAATCCATCTCAGCTGTACTTTTCTAAAATTATATAAACTGTTCGAGGCATGTGGGCTGCTGAATTCATATCTGTGCATAGATCGCCGCCTAGTGTTGGGTCCGGATAATTGCACATTGTTGTCCTGAAAGAGTCTTCGAAGTATCACGAGATAGGTGGCTCCTCCTTTGGACAACAGTGCGCATGGGCATCCTCTCCATCCTCAGATAGTTTTTTTCCGCCATTGGGTTCGGATGTACTTTCCTTTACTCGAAGTTCAGAATCTAAAATACTTTCTCTAAAGGCCAAAAGGCCTTCGGTCTCGTCGGTATTGTTTCGAATCGGTGCCGAGAGCTTTATCTACAGTTTATTCAACTCGGGACGTCGAATCGGGCCGCGGGCCTTCTCGACGGCAAGCGGACCAGTCGTCGATGGAACCAAGTCCATTCAAAAAATGCCCTCTTTGTAATTCGAAATACCCACATATAGATAAACACCCTGTATGTAACAAGTGTTTATCTCCAGAACATAATGAATCCGACTGCCTAGCCTGTGCCCAATTTCGATCGAAAAAGACACTTCGGACTCGACGGGCCGCTAGACTAACCATGCAGAAACCAGCGCCGGAGCCGGAAAATATCTTCGACGATGAAGACGATCTCGTCGACGCCGAAGAATCAGATCAACAGTCGGATCAAGATTCGGAGCATGACTCCAACTACTATGTCAACGAAGAAGAAGACATTGTCGAGGTAGGAGACGACGAACAAGGGATCGGAGCGGTTGAAGACGACTCCAGTGATGAAATGGGGCCAACCATGAGTAAGAAACCCCAAACATACACTTCTATGGTTCCACAGCCTCAGGTCGAGGCATCGCCAGAAGGCCTTAGCCAAGATCTCGAAACCCATTCTATAGCCCCGCGACACAGCTCGGCTAAGAATATAAGAAAAGAGCCATCGGATCAACGGACTCCGACATTGGGGAAATCGAAGCCAAAAGTTATGGAACCAAAAACGAAACCGAAACTGATCGACTACACGGTCTTCGGACCGAACTATGTCGATCCATCGGAGTCGATCCCAAAGAAGATTGTCGACAATACGGTCTTCGGACCAAACTATGTCGATCCATCGGAGTCGAACACAAGGGTCGTCGAGCCGAGGGCCAGCGCACCTATATCCACCCCGAAACAAAGGGCCGTCGAACCGACAAAATCGGCGCCGACAGCCGACAACACAAAAAAGGGACTCGATCCGAAGAAGGTTGTCGAAGCCAAACAGCGAGTCGACAAACCAATGGCTGTGCAACCAAAGACAATCGAGCCGAGGAAAATCGACCCGAAAAAGTCCATCGAGCCGAAACTAAAAACCATCGGTCCGAAACCACAGGTTACGAAGACGCAGCAAAGTCAAAAAAGTACTATCGACTCGACAAAAGACGTCGGAACGATAAAAACTTCGGCTCCAAAGAAACAAGCACAGCCGAAAAAGACTGTTGGGACACCGAGGGATCTCGAACCAATCAAGTTTGGCCTACCAGCTTCCTCGAAAACAAAGGCGGTCGACCCAAAAAGCGGTATCGAACCGACACAAACTAAACAAAAAACATTGGCAAAAACACCCAGAACGGCTGAGGAGGAGATCTTATATCCAGACCCCTCATCAGAAGAACAGTCAAAACTTTACATTGACCCTGATTCTGGAAACGTAACACTCTACAAAAGGAAAATCAGACCTGAAACTAATAAAGAGACTTATGTCATACCACTCAAAAAGAAAAGGGACTGTTCTACTTCACCTATTCTATTTGAGCCTATTAGACCAACCAGGCCTGAGCCATACACATATACACCCACACAGTCAGATGAAGAGGTGGATGATGTGTATAATGAGGAATACAATTACCCAGTAGACACTGACCAAGACAATCAAGGTCAACCATGGGTTGATCCAGTACATCCTGGTGACTCAACCCATTCCAGATACACCTGCATACCCTGCTAGGCCTTCTCCTACAGAGGATACTGCTGCTTTCAATGCACTAATAGAAAGGGCAGCCCTACATCACAATGTACAAATGCATGCAGACCCCATAGAGGAAGATTTCCTCTTTGACACTGATATTAAGGGACAACTGCCTTTAGATTCGTTGGTGGTATCCAATGCACGAAAACGTGCAAACTCCCAAACAACTGGAGAGGCTCCACCTCCTGACAAAGAATCAATGATCTTTGAGGCATCAGGAAAGAGGGTAGCTGCTCAAGCTGCTAACACATGGCGAATATCTAATACGCAAGCCCTGTTAGCTAGGTACGACAGGGCACACTATGACACCTTAGAGACACTAATCCAGTATTTACCTGAACCTTACAAAGAACAGGCTGAAGACCTAGTAGAGGAGGGAAAGTTAATAACTAACGCCTCCATTAAATGTGCCCTAGACGTGGCAGATACAGCGGCCAGATCTGTTAACACCAGTGTTATGCTCAGGAGACATGCGTGGCTTCGCATTTCAGGTTTTAAAAATGAAGTCCAATCTACTTTATTAAACCAGCCAATAAATCCAGACTATTTATTTGGTCCAAGGGTAGATACAATCCTGTACAAAATGAAAAAAGACACTGAGACCGCTAAGTCTATGGGAGCCTTACAGTCCCAACAACATAGAGGCTCCTTTCGTCGCTCCAATTACAGAGGTGCTGCACGGGGCAACTCATCACAGCAGACCACAAACTACAAAGGGAATACGCAGACCACCTACAATAAAAACAATAGAGGTGGATACCGCGGCAATAGCAACAAAGGCAGAGGACAAGGGAATAATACCACCAGATCCTCTACCAACACAAAACAGTGACTTCTTAGCGCGACCCCAGACCATACAACACCAGTCGGGCGACGATTACAGCAGTTCCTACCAGTCTGGCAAAACATCACTACAGACAAGTGGGTAAGGCAAATTACCTGAGATGGCTATTGCCTCGAGCTAACCTCCACACCACCCAACATACCACCAAGACACCATCCTATGTCTGCAGAACACCTAAACTTATTGCAGCAAGAAGTCATCAGCATGCTGCAAAAAGGGGCCATAGAACTTGTACCATTAGAACATCAAGGTACATGGGTATACTCACTATACTTCCTCATCCCCAAAAAGAACAGGTCTCTCAGACCAATTTTGGACCTCAGGCCCCTAAATCAATACATTTTATCAGAGCATTTTCATATGCTCACTCTACAACAAGTGTTACCACTGCTGCAACAAGGAGACTTCCTCGCAACTTTGGACCTCAAAGACGCATACTTCCATATACCCATACATCCTGCTTCACAGGAAGTATCTCAGGTTCACAATACTAAATCAACATTACCAATTCAAAGTCCTTCGCTTTGGTGTAACAACAGCCCCAAGGGTGTTCACAAAATGCCTAGCGACAGTTGCTGCACATTTAAGAAGACAACATATTCACGTCTATCCGTACCTGGACGACTGGCTAATACAAGCAAAGTCGGCCCAGCAATGTGCCAGCCACATGTCCCAAACTATTCGCCTCCTGCACAGTCTAGACTTCACGTTGAACTACCAAAAATCTCACCTTCAGCCATCCCATCTACAGCAGTACCTGGGAGCAACAATAAATACTCTAGCAGCAAAAGCATACCCAAACACTGCCAGAATAAACAGTATGCAGCTGCTGATCCAGAGGTTCAAGCCCCAACACTCACTCCCTGCCCGAGTGTTTCTGCAACTCATAGGCATGATGGCTTCGTGCATCTTCATAGTCCCTCACGCGAGACTACACATGCGTCCGCTACAAGAGTGCTTAGCACGGCAGTGGAACCAGGCTCAAGGACAATTGAAAGACCTAGTGTTGGTGACCAGTCGTGCATACAACTCTCTGCATTGGTGGAATCCACAAAACCTTTGCAAGGGACGACTGTTCCAAGAGCCTGTACCACAAATAGTGTTGACGACGGCGCATCCCTGATGGATGGGGAGCCCATGTCCTTCAGTACACAGTGCAGGGTCTATGGACCACACAACAGAAAAAGATGCACATCAACTTGCTAGAGATGATGGCAATCTTTCTCTCAATGAAAGCGTTCAAAAGTACACTTATGCAACAAAAATGTGTTGATCCGGACGGACAACATGACAGCGATGTTCTACATACAGAAACAGGGAGGAACACACTCTCCACAGCTATCACATCTAGCCCAAAAAATGTCGAAGTGGGCCATTCAAAGAAACATTTTTCTCATGGCGGAACACCTCCCAGGCAAGGACAACCAAATAGCGGATCTGCTCAGCAGACACAGCCAACAGATGCACGAGTGGGAGATTCATCCCACAGTGCTACAACCATACTTCCAACAGTGGGGACAACCAGACATAGACCTGTTCGCCACAAGGGAAAACGCAAAATGCCAGTACTTTGCCGCCAGGTTTCCACATCCGCAGTCGCAGGGCAATGCGATATGGATGAACTGGTCAGGCAACTTTGCGTACTCTTTTCCCCCAGCACCATTAATACCGCTGGTGGCACACAAACTACGCCAGCATTCACTGACACTAATCCTAGTTGCTCCAACATGGGCGAGGCAACCATGGTACACAACTTTCCTAGAACTATCCGTAGTGCCTCATCAAAGACTGCGGCTAACACCCACTCTTCTCACTCAGAGCCATGGAGACATACAGCACCCAGATCCGCAACAACTGAACCTTGCAATCTGGCTCCTGAAGTCTTAGAGTTTGAGTACCTAAACTTACCTCCTGACTGTATGAACATTATCAGAGAGGCAAGAAAACCTACTACCAGAGCTTGTTACGCTTCAAAGTGGAAGCGTTTTGTCATTTACTGTAATAACAATGACATAAACCCACTAGATGCTTCAACGCAAAATATCATTTGCTATCTTTTGCACCTACACCGTTGCAATCTAGCTTATTCATCTATAAAAATACACTTGGCTGCCATTGCAGCTTATCTCCAAAACAGGCAACACCTTTCACTGTTTAGAGTGCCAGCAATTAAAGCATTTATGGAGGGACTCAAACGAGTAATTCCTCCAAGACACCCACCTTCACCAGTCTGGAATCTAAACGTTGTTTTAACCAGACTTATGGGACCACCTTTTGAACCACTACACTCATGCGAACTACAATTTCTTACTTGGAAGGTGGCTTTCCTTGTTGCTATTACTTCGCTTCGAAGAGTTTTTTTTTTTTTTTTTTTGTTTTTTAAAACCTTTATTCAGCTTATGAACAGTACACAGCGTCTGCCTACAACCACTACGGGCCGGCCGCTATGACATACAGAAACAGTACAGGTCATCGCAATAGGCGGAAAGCTAAAACAATAGTGCTACAGTGCGTCAGTAGCAAACGTAAAAAGAATCATGCAGGTTTCATTTTCTCAAAGTTAAAGAGGATCGTACATTCAGATCAGAGCCGAGAAGGGCGGGCCCTACGACATAATATCAACCAAAGGGACCGCAACAATTAAAGTCATGCATAAAACATTGCAAACAGCATACCCGAACAATATACCACATTCCGCGCCCTCTTGGGCCCACCCAGTCGACATACCACTTCAGGATATTGTGCAAACGTAGCCACTAAAAGTAGGACATGAAAGGGCACGCTTTATAGCAGGAAGAAAGGATCCGGCGTCATACAATAAAGGGACTGTCATGGGGAACAAGCCATGTAGGAGGAAAACACTCACCACAATTTTGTCAGGAAGAGAAGGCAGGAGAAGCAAACAGGCAACAGTTACGTACTATCATCAACGCCAGACACACAAAGTCCCAGAAGCTGCGTGAACCTCAGAAGCACAAAGTACAAAACCTACCCAAAAGGAACACCACCCGGCCCCGGGCCCCATCCAAACACACGAGAATAAGGAAAATTACAAAAAAGGAAAAACAAAGGAAGAAAAAGGGGACAGCAAAGAGCAAAAGAAAAAAGAGGGCCATAGGAACATAAAACAATACATAACAACATCCCCCCACCCTGCACCACTGCGTGTGACTACGGCCCACCCCCCTAGCAGCGTGCCTGTCGCCCATAGAAACCCGAAATATAGAGAACTAAAAAGAAGAAGAGAAAGAAAAAGAAGAAATATTACACACATGTGAAACCGGAGGAGGGCCAAATGTACGCAGCTCAAAAGAAACCAACAGGATATTCGCGGCCGCCCAACCCATCGAACCCCAATGAAAACAGATCCAGCGTCCAGGTCCCCCGTCTATACATCACAGTCCCAGTAAGCAAACAGCAGTAAACAAAGCGAAAAGGATTGTCAACCTTGTCCCTGACGATCCAGCGTGGCAGCGAGAATCGAGAAGAAAACCGCCCACCAGAGTAACAGGGACCGCTGCAAGTGCCATGGCCGGACAGGGCGTCGTACACGAAGGCCAGTCCAACACAAAGCCATGTGGGCCATCGGCGAATCAAGAAGAGCCGTGCTCAATATCAGTCCTCCATAAGTGAACAGTGGGAGCAGAAGCGGCGCACCCAGGACACCAGAGGAAGAAGCAGCAGCAGGTCCAGAATTAGGTGTAAGACATGGCGCCCAATGCTGACCTCCCCTCAGCTGCGCCAGTCCAGGATTCGCACCTTCCTCCACGATAGTTGCAGACAGCGTCGCTGCGGCATTCAATTCTCGCACCTCCAGCGTCTCAATGCACATCAGGATAGATAGCTCACAGTGCTCGGGCTCAGGGTATGGCGAAGCGCTCTGCATACGTTCTCCATCTCGGATAGTTGAGGATAGCGTAGACAAGATGGAGTCCAAGCGGCCCCCCAGGTCCCGGGTGTGACCGACCCAAGCAGTTCGCAAGGCAGCCAGGGCGCCCAGAATCGAAGCGATCTGGAGGGGAACCTCCGGAGAGTAGGATAATGTAGCTCTACGCAGACGAGGGTCGACGACCAGGGCCGGTCCTCGAGACCACATGCCGGCATCCCCTTCCCGCAGTTCGTCATCCCATGGGCGCCCCGGCAAGAACAGCGAGGTCACAGGGACATGGGCAGCAAGGTCCATACCAAAGCGGCACACGGGCGTAGTGTGCAATCGGCCGAGGTAAACACCCTCAGTAGTTGGTGAAGCCACCCAGCACAATCGCGGAGCACTCGGTGCAAAATGGCCCCCCCTCACTGCTCCGCAAAGGGAAGGAACAGGGGGATACAAAAGTAGCACCGGCAGCTGTGAGACTAATCAAGTGCCGAGGTGAAAATGAAGGAGAGCGCGTCGCTGCAGATAGTCCAAGCGGTCGCCGCGTCCCGCTGATCGACTCCGCACCGCCGTCCGTGGCCGTCGTCGTGGTGGCCGGAGCACGTCTGCTCCAAGAACAAAGAGAAGGTCGCCGCCATCAACAGCAGAAAGAAAACAGGGACGCTCGATCAGTTCTGCCGAAGGGATCACAACGGGAGACACACCGCTGGAATCAGCGCAACTTCCCAGGTCCGATACCGCTTCAGGAAGAACGGATAGGTAACAGGATGTGCAGCGGTACGGAGGGAAGAAGAGCGAGGTGGCGGAGCTAAGAGTTTAGGCGGCCATCATGTTTCCAGGCTAGGCTCCTCCCCCTCGCTTCGAAGAGTTAGCGAGCTACAAGCCCTAACTATTCAAGAGCCATTCATTCAAGTACATGCAAATAGAGTAGTTCTCAGAACAAACCCTAAATTCATGCCAAAGGTGGTATCCCATTTCCATGTGAATCAAACCATAGAACTGCCGGTGTTCTTCCAAAACCCACAGACAGTAGCTGAAAGGGCCTTGCATACTCTAGATGTCAAGAGAGCTCTGCTATACTATATAGATAGAACTAAGGCATTTTGAAAGATAAAACAGTTGTTTGTTGCTTTCTCACCGCAACACAAAGGCAACCCCATTTCTAAATCAGGTGTAGCCAGATGGATCGTGAAGTGCATCCAAATATGTTATTTAAAGGCAAAATGCACCTTAACAGTTCCCCCTAGGGCGCATTCCACACGCAAGCTAGGGGCATCCATGGCTTTCCTAGGTAATATTCCTTTACACGAAATTTGTAGAGCAGCCACGTGGTCAACCACACATACGTTTACCAAACACTATTGCGTAGATGTACATTCAAAACAGCAAGCGGCTGTAGGACAGGCTGTTCTCAAAACTCTTTTCCAGACTGCTGCAGCTGACACAGGCAGCCACCGCTAGGGGAGATACTGCTATACATTCTATGCACAGATATGAATTCAGCAGCCCACTTGCCTCGAACGGAATATGCTACTTACCAGTATGCATCTGTTCTTGGCATGTAGGGCTGCTGACATTCATATCGCCCACCCTCCTCCCCGGTGCCTGTCGCAGCTGCAGCATTCACTCTTTGCATGGACATCTCTTACTGTACTATTCTCCATCTCTGCCAAAATGACGAAAAACAATCTGAGGATGGAGTCGATGCCCATGCGCACTGTAGTCCGGGGGATGAGCCACCTATCTCGTGATACTTCGAAGACTCTTCCAGGACATCAATGTGCAATCATCCGGACCCAACACTAGGTGGCGATCTATGCACAGATATGAATGTCAGCAGCCCTACATGCCAAGAACAGATGCATACTGGTAAGTAGCATATTCCTTTTTTTACATTTTAGCAAGGAGATATTTGTGTGGACCGGTCGTTTTTTCCCAAACAGTCTAATCATTGAAGTGACAAACTAGTGAATTCAAGTAGGAATAAGAGAACCTGGCAACAAGGCTGACACCTGGGCCTCTTTCTGTATTGAAGGTCGATCTTAAAAAGTAAAGTGCCGCTCTGGAGGCCCCTGGTCGCGGGGTAATAGAGCTGGTGTACTTTGTTCAAAAACGTCCATGATGCCAATCGCCAACATCCAAGCTGTGGCCTACAATGATTCTTTGTTGTGCACTGACCATGCAAGAGACAATAAAAATAAAAGATATGAAAACTGGTTGTCAAGGGCCGCGTGCGTTACCTGTCTGTAGCTAAGGATCTCAGCGTAGCGTATAGGTTCATCCTACCTCTTAAATGTTTGAATGCACATAATGGCGTACGATTGTGAGGGAGGCTTTGCAAAAGTATGTTTTTGTTGAGGATTCATTTGCAAGAGACAGCCAAACCTTTAGCGTATGAGTTGATAAGCACAACCACCCTACGCCTTGTGTTTGTACATTTTAAATCAAAATAGTGCCCTGTACATGTGGGTTACAATCTTGTTAGAAGATCCATTGTTGAAAGTTCTCATACAAAGGAGGCGGAGTGTATGTCCACCTAGTTTGGGCCACACGAGAGAAAGAATCTACCCCCAAGTAGTTCTGAAAATTAGAAACACGCAGGCTACCAGGTATGTCTGCCTTTTCACAATATTGACACTTTTTTTCTCAGGATGTGCATCAAATATCAAAGTATGGCTAAAAAAGCACAACTTTGCCACATGTGTGTGATGGTAAAAGCAGAATGTGTGGCCAGATGCAAAAGTCTTAGCATCCAATGTTTCCACACTTCTCTTGACTAATAGTGTGCCCACATGTGCGGGACGGACATTCACATGAGGCAGGTAAGAGCCCAAATCACAGCCAGGCCAGGCGTGATTTGGAAAAGAAGAAACATATCATGCACGTTGACTGCAGTTTCTGTGGCTGGGTCAACACCTAGGAAGCCTAACATTGATCATGGATGTTATCAGCATGTTGGGCTAGGCGAGTAGTGCAGCTCCTACAACCAGCTCAGCCGTGTATACACATCAGCATGGTCGCTGTGTATCAGACTTCTAACATTCGTTGTCGCTTGTCTGTTATGCGAGTGCCTGGACAGAAGCTGTCGATGCGAGCAAATATCCACTCCCTACAAGGTGCGACCACAGAGCCTGTCCTCTGGGGCTCACTGGTGGGGGGTGGAACCATTTCCATTCCTCCTAATTGAGAGGAAATGATTTTGTTGGAACAGCTCTCATGTTTCTTCATTTGTTTTCACACGTTTGACTCTCGAAGTTGTATTTGCAGACTAACATTTTTCTTTAAATTGGGTTCACAGTGTCGTATAGTAAAAGTCTTCCTCATAAAAAGTTTAATTTAGATTACCACGCCATAAAATAGCTACTGCTTTATCTGATTTACTTCTCCATATCATTTTATTACCTTTGAAAGATGAAATTAAAAAGAAAATCATGTTTGAACATTGTCAATCACTGCTATACTAATTGTCGATCATTTTGAAATGATAAAAAATATAAGCCGAGGTTGCAGTGTTTAATCTTACCTTGACTTTACTTTATACTTTGGTGTAACATACTATCCATATTTCTATATGATATTTGCTGTATATAGATGCATCAGCAATTACAAAATGATACATTTGTTTTTATTTTTTTAAATAGGTTTTGGGATGATGAATAGTATAACGAAAGCTGAACGGTCTGAAAAGTGTCCTGAAAAGAACGTGCCTTTCATTGCTTTGCCAGGACATGCTTCGGTGCTTGTGGTGGAGCAGTCGGAGAAGTGCGTAGAATCTAAAATCAAGATGGGACCATCAAGTCACCAAGTACCGGAAGAAGAAGCCGCTCCACATGACAATGCTTTCAGTAGCTCATCACTTTTCAGCTTACATCCGGGAACTGATGAATTAGGACGGGACAGAGAAATCTTTGGTAATCAGAGTGATCTTATAAGCCAGGAGGTTTTCACATGTCAACAGAATACTCCGCTTTACTGGGGGCAGTGCGGGCCCAATGATTACGCAACAAATACTGTTGAAAGGGGAACATTTACCAGACACCAGAGGACACGCACGAGTGGCAAGCTTCACCAATGCACTGAATGTGAAAAAAGCTTCAGTCAGAAGGCAGATGTTTTACGCCATCAGAGAACTCACACGGGCGAGAGACCATATCAGTGTCCTGAATGTGAGAAAAGCTTTAGTCAAAAATCAAATCTTTCTAGGCACCAGCTGACACACACAGGCGATAGACTTTATAAATGTACTCTATGTGAGAAAAGTTTCAGCCAAAAGGTAAATCTAATTGTGCATAAGAGAACGCACACCAATTATCCAAATGGGTCCTGAGCCTGGTACCAGGTTTGTCTTTACCGTAATAAAGCAATACTTACATTTGAGATGCAATTATAATGAAAGACATTCTAAATATACTACTGTGTACAGGAAATGCTTCAATGTAAAGTATATTTGAATTTGTACGAGAGAACACACAAGAGAGACACCTGGAGATGCACAGAGATATTCGCTGGTCATTTGCGAGGATAGCACGAAAGAATGTTCTTATACCGCACCGTAATCCTTGAATGACGTTTATTGCTCTCAGAACACTTATATAAAAGAGATGCTCAGTGTGCGGACAATCCACACTTGAGATAGGCCCTAATAATGCACTTGATGCGAACTGTTGTTTACTTGGACTTGCCTACATTTGTTTGAGTTTATTTGACTTTGGACTCCATCTCACATCACCTATAAGCCGCAAAGAACTTATACGGGGAACTACAGACATATTTTAATAATCATTTCTTAAAAAGGGATATGAAAAGCCGACAATGTACCCAGGTGGCGTATGGGTTTTTCCTGATAAAGCATTTTTTTCACGTTTGTTGCACCGTCTCTTGTCTCGCCCTGTTATTAACAACTATCAGAGCTTCGGCGCCCTCCTTCGGATCTGTCAGTGTTGTGCTATGTTAAGCCCCTGGTTCTTTCGACTCTGGCAAGGGATTGGTAGTTAAGCCCCCAAATTCCATCAGTACACCAGGCTAGTGTCTTGCTGAGGGAGAACCTTATTCCAGTTCTTTAAAGTGTTTGTACGTGTCCCTGCAGAGGAGCAGGTGCTGAACAGCGTGTCCCAGTTTGGAGGATATCCATGCGAGAGGAATACCAAAGGTTGAGCGGTGTCTGAATGTCTCTGATCCACAAGTTGGGGAATGTCAGAGAAATGAAGAGAAACAGAGAGGAGAGCTATTCAATGACTCAACTCATGTGTGCCCTGAAAGGAGTCTGTACGAGTCCATCCAGGTATTCATATTTAAATACTTCCAGTGCAGGCGACCGAGCCATATTCACTCCCGAGCCTGACAAGACAATCGGAAGTATTGAGAAATTGGCTCAGGAGTTTTGGCCCTTATCTGAATATTTTTAGAAAGAAGATAAGACAGAAGTAATGATTTGAAATACAGATATGGAGAGTAGATGTTGTAATAAGAATATGGGATACTCGGGAATAGCTAACACACACAATATTGATAATATCCCCTCAGAAAATATAAGGTTTTCATTGAGTTTAATGAATTGCTGAGAAAGTGGCTGTTAGAAATTGAGTTACTGGTTGAATGAAGTGTGAGACCTGGTCAAGCAGCAACCCACAATCCTAGTCAGGGTAAGGCACCAGAAAACCCCCAAATTAACCTGTGCTCTCCCCCTGGTAGCTTAACACAGAGCAGTCAGGCTTAACTTAGAGGCAATATGCCAAGTATGTGTGCAACACTTCAAAAAGTAAAACCGTAAAAACATCACACATAAAGATCACACACCATGTTAGAAAAGTTTAGCTAAGTTTAATAAATAAAACAAGACCAAAAGGACAAAAATCCAATCAGTAGAACCATCGTTATGAATTCTTAAAGAATACACTGTAAAATAGCACCTAGAAACAAAAAGCGCCAACCGCGGTTATCTGATTACGCTAGACTGGGTCAAAGTCAAAAGTTCAGGCTCACCACGATGGAGCGTGGGTTGGATACAGTCTTGAGCCTTGTTTGCATTGGAGAGGGCTGCGGGTAGCAAGGCGAGCGTTGCTGGCGGTGGTCAGCATGGCGCGGGGAGCAGGTTGTGCATCATGGATGGGCAGGCTGGAGCCTCGCATTTGTGGTCCTAAGCGACAATCAATGATTGCTATGTGAAGAGACGGGCTGGTGGCGGCTCATTCGTGCTCGTGAAGATCCCAAAAGCTTAAATGAATCAGGCAATCAATCAGCATTTGAATAGCGCAGCACTGTCACCCCTCGGGGTATCTGGGTGCTGAGGGCGCCATGTCACCGTCACAAAGCCAGGTCATGAGTTTCTTTCTGAAGCCTGCCAGGGATGGTGCTGGTCAGAGGTGGAGGGGTAGGTTGTTCCAGGTCTTGGTGTCTCTGTAGAAGGCGCGGCCCCTGCTGTGGCTGCAACTGATGCGGGGGTGCACACAGGCAAGTGAAGAGGAGGGCATGTGTCTTGTAGGTAGGTGGAAGTTCAGTCGATGGTTGAGGTAGGATGGTCCTTGATCGTGTAGAGCTTTGTAGGTGTGCGTAAGGGTCTTATTAAGAGCCACCCAAAGGCTCCAGGACCTGAAGGGTACTTCTTGAGGTCAGGAACTCTTTGAAGACTGGTCCAGGAGCTGTGGGGAGCCTGTTATGTCTGTGAGATTTGGATCAGGAGGCCAGCAGACTAGCCCTTTGACTCACTCAAGGGTCCTAGATTCAAGATAAAGTTGCAGGCCCAGTTCTTCTTCCGTAGGCAAGGGGGCAGCAGGTGGACACTGCAAGGTAGAAGTTCAGCACAGTAACAGTCCTTTCAGCAGCACAGTAGTCATTCTTCCTGGCAGAGTACCAACAGGCCCAGAAGTGCACTGAAATCGTGGTGTCTAAAGTTTTTCTTTTCTACACCGTTGTGCCTTTGAAGTGGGGAGAAGCTTCTAGAGCTATTCCTTTGAATTGCACAGATTCCATGCCACCCTGGCCCTTGCTCCTGACTCACTACAGCCTTTTGTATGGAAGCAGGATATGGCCTATTAGGTGTAAGTGAGCCTGAGCCCAGCTCCTCCCTCCCATCCTGCCAGTGATGGCCCATCCAGTTCCACCTGAGCTCCATTGTGTGTGGCTGTCTAGGAGGAATGCACAAAGCCCAACTGCCAACTTACACGCAGTCATATGACCAGAGACATGCTGCAGACACCAAATGACTAGGGCAAACACATGCCAACTTTCTAAAAGTCATGGAAAAATACACAATTGGTTCTGTCGGGTGCGTACTATTTCTTCAAGTTGCTCGGACTTTTCAAGGAATTATTCACAATTAGACAAGTTAATCAAAAGAAATCCAAATCCAAACCATATGGGGTATTTGAGGAAATGTTTATAAATTGCATCATTTATAAGTACCCTATTTCAATATTTGTAAGTCTGTTAAAGGCACATAGTGACACATAATATGTGACGAAGGTGACATTTACTGCTCAGTGATATTGTGAAGGTGCAATATGTACAAAGGTGATTGAGGGGAGAGGAGGGGGAGAGAGAATTGGCCAGAGATACAAGATATTTCCAGTAATTCTGCGGACTGAATGAATGAGTCTTATCGCAGAATCCTACAGCTGGTCCAAATATTGTAATGTGGATGTTTCAACCCTGGATCTGCACTGTTGGATGGTCAATGTGGGTCTTCATCAGGACTTGGTTAGTGGGTAACAGCCTGTTGATTATAAGGATCAATGGTCAGATTTGGATTGGGAGAAGTGCCAAAACAATTGCTGTAGCACAATCATATCTATGAGGTCGCGCAAAGCCACTTTGTGAATGGCCTCATAGATATGAAGTAAGGCAAGGCAGCGCCAATCACTGATTTGCCTTACTCTGCAATCGGAAGGCGTTCTTAGGCGTTGCGGTGAGTGTCCCCACGCAACACCCATGGATTGTGACGCTACCCCAGGCTTACAAGACAATGTAAACCCGGGGATACGCCTAAACCTTACGCCTCCCGAGGTCAGGCATAATGAGGAGACATCGTTTTATTTCTCCTCGCTTTTCCTGTTTACAACGAGGCACTCTTGGTACAAGGATTCCTGCATTAACCCCTTGGGCGCGGCCGCGATTCTGCGCCTGTGCGGCAGAATCGCGAGTGGGTGGGTTTATGACGGCCACCAGCCGTCATCAGCACACGAGCCCCGTGATGCATGACGGCTGGGGGCCATCATCAGCATCGAAGGGGTTAAAAGCAGGATTGTTTTTGTGCAGGGAGGAAAAAACAAAAAAGAAGAAACATGTTTGTCTTTGTTAGGCGTAGCATTTTTAGGCATCCCCAGGCGTACCACTGATGGTAAATCTGGGAACGCACTAAGATCCATATGTGGTTTGTGGCAACACCCACGCACCACCCATAGAACGCCGCCCTAGGGCAGAGTAACGCAACGCAGCGATTTGCCCTGTGTTGCGTTACCCTCGATTTATCAAACCACGCAGGGTGGCCTTGCGTAACTTGATAAATCAAGCTTAAGAGTTGTGTCCCGCTTTGGCCCTTTTGCGTCGCGCAAGGGTGATGTAATTCCTACATAAATATGCCCCATAATTATGTTCTGCATTGATGCGTTTAATACAGAAAACCATCACTTTTTTTTCACTGCAGCAGACTATTTAAAAATATGTTAGCCAGGACTCAGAATGTCACCAGATCTATTGGCTTTGACATTGGTTCAGGGTGGGAATATATTTACTGCTTTGCTGGTGCAGGTGCCGGAGATCTTCAGTTGTGGAGCTTTCTTTAATTCTCATTTTATTTGTTAAGAAAAATGTGTTGGAAAATTTTCATTTTCAACTATTTTTCACATTTGTTGTTTATCCAATGTTTTTTTCAATATTTTCACGGTACAGAGTTTCTTGTTCAATCTGAAATGTAACTTTATTTTTCGATTTTTATTTTTATTTTTGTAAAACATTTTGGGGCCTTTTATTGCTTCACTTTTGCCCAGCCGGTGCGTCACTTTTTGTGACGAACCCGCAAAAATGCACAATGTAGCGTCATATTTACAAAGTGACGCATCTAGGTAGATGTGTCAGTTTGTAAACCCCTGCGCCACATTATACCTGCGTCAGGTATAATGTTTGCAAGGGGGGCGTTCTGACGCAAGACAGGGTCATAGAAGTGACGCAGTGAAATCTACAAGATTTCACTGCACCACTTCTAGGACACAAATGCGTCAATTTCTTACGCCTGCCTCACAGCAGGCGTAAGACTGACGCAGGCCCTTTGACATGGGGCAAGGAAGCATTGCTGGAGTTGCGTCACTTTTGCACTTACAGATACGTCAGAAATACTGACGTATCTGTAACTCCTTGCGACATGATGCGTCATACAGTAAATATGACGCATCATTCATGTCGCAAGGAGGGCGCACTGAGAAGTGACGCATCGCTGCTTTCACGCAGCGATGCGTCACTTCTCATAAATGAGGCCCTTTGTCTTTTTTTGGGGATACTGATTTGGAATTGCTTTCTACGGAGCACAGTCTTGCTTGGATTCCCTTCAGCACAAAAACTGTAACTTTTTAAAATGTTTATTTATATTGTAATAGAGTTTGTGTCATTTTTAGATTATTTTTCTATCTTTAGTGAGTGTGCATGCCAATACTTAAGGGTGTTTTTCACATATGTGAATTACGTGTTGTTTAAGTAACATATGTGTTGCCTCCCCTGCAGGCTCGGATATGGCGTTTTCATTTTGTTGTAGGAATCACTGGAGTGTGCATCCCAGAATGGAAGAAACATTTGTACTAGAAAAGCTACGTAAGGAAGGATTTTGAAAAGGTTCCTATTTCAGGGTTAGTTGTTTCTTTTTTGGGCCAGCATTGTCACCTAGCTCTCGGTTTTCCTGCTCTGTGTGTGTGAGTTTGTATGAGTTTGATTCAGATTCTCTATGCTTGTTTGTTTTGAAGCAGGGGGCTTCTTGGCTGGTGCTGCCTGGATTTCTCTGATGTGCTGGGTGACGTCAGAGCAGAGACTTCCGGTTCGACATGGCCTCTGCCTCGGAGCCTGGAGCCCTAGCTGCTTCTTCTGAGTTTGAATGAATTGATGAAGGTGGGGGGTGTCTCCTGAGACGCTCTGGTGAGAGCTGTGTCCCCCTTGTGTGCGCCCCAGGGGGCCAGGATCAGTGCTGCGCCCCGCTGAGGTGCCCTGCAAGCGCCTACAAAAGGGGCAGTTTGCTCTTAGTTACTTATAACTAAGGGGCGTCATCAGGATTTTGAAAAGAATCGCGTACTATCTCTCCCCACAGGCACGAAAACAGGTTGTGATCGCCCTTGTTGGCTCAAGGCTGGATTACTGTAATTCACTCTATGCCGGGGCCAACAAGGGCTTTCTTCAACGCCTGCAGGTTGTGCAAAATGCCGCGGCGCGCTTCGTTTTGGCCCTGCCATGGATGTCCTCCGCGACCTCGGCAAGGAAGAGTCTTCACTGGTTGCCCATCCCTTTCAGAGTCTCTTTTAAACTTCTCTGTCTTACTTATAGCGCCTTGAGGGCAGGCCCGACTGATGCCTTGGGTTCTTTGCTCTCTAGGTATGTGCCAACCAGATGTCTTCGCTCGTTAGAGCTTAACCAACTGGTAGTCCCACGCGCTAAGACGGTAAGATGGGGGAACAAGGCCTTTTCTATTCTGGCGCCTCAGCTCTGGAATACTCTTCCCTTGGAGATTAAACTACAGCCCTCTCTTGATCTTTTTAAGAAAGCTCTGAAAACTTGGTGTTTTTCCAAAGCATATCAGTGAGCGCGTGTCTCTGTTTGCCGGCAGCTAATCTTTTTGAGTTAGGCGCCTTGACGCCCAGTGGGCATAGTAGCGCGTGAATAAATTATACTTCATTCATTCATATAGCAGGGTTCATTAATGAGGAGAGTAGAGGGTTTACAATATGGGCTGTTTTTCTTTGTTTACTTGAAATGGGAACTTGTTTTGGGATTATTGTACACTGATTATGGCTTTGTGGCTGGTTCGTCAGCTGCCGTGATTGGAGGGAGACTGGCCACCTTAATGTTGTGGTTTGGGAGTTATAGTTTGGGTAGGGGTCATTGCACATTCTAACTCTATGATCTTTACCTGCGAGAGTGGCCTTTGGTGTGTGTTTTCCAGGCATTCACGGTGTGTGGAAGCTTGCTTTGGATAAAGGTTCAGGACAGAGGGGGACAGAGGGAATACTGTCCTGTAGACATTGGAGGTGTGCTGCACAGACACGGTTTAGTGGGGACAGGGCAGGCGTTGCAGGTCCCAGCCATGAGCCCAGTGGGGACTGGGTTGGTGATACCTCTTTGCGGCTGCGCCCCTCCTGCAGGCGGTCAGGACATGGATTGAGGGCGAGGCGGCCTCTGCCCGAGGGGTCTGCAAGGAGCTGAGACCCTCTTTTTGGCATTTGACCACTTGTGTTTTTGGTGCTTTCATGCATATTCCACCCTGCGATAAGGAATCTGGAAATACGCCAGCCCGACCGACGCATGCGACCACCTTGGTGTCCTAGAAGTAGCTAACAAGTGGGGGCAGCTTTTCAAGCCCCTATCGCCACATGAACTTCACTTTTTACGACGTTCAAGGGCTTCGCCTTATTTACAAGGCAGCGTTAAGCCATTTAACGTGGCTTTACACTGCCTTGTAAATAAGGCACCCTTTCACGCTACACTTAGTGTGAAAGTGAAGGGCAGTGGGTGTTGCGGTCGGCGTTCCACTCTAAAGGCTCGCTAAGACACTTCTGGGTGGTTGCGGTCTAGTCTCCCGCCACAACCACCTACTTATCAGGATGCCCAAGCAGACGCCCGCAGCGGGCGGGCCACAGGTGCGCCGAAAGCATGTCAAAGGAAGGCCTGTCTGCGCCCATCCTCGTCTGGACCGTGCCCATGCCATAACCCCCGTCCGTTTCACCCCAGGAGGTGAGCCCATTATTAACCCCTTCCACGCTCATGACGAGCTGGGCTCGTCATGCAGTAGCCTGCTCACACGCTCATGACGAGCCCAGCTCATCATGAATAATGGGTTTTTGAAAATCCCAGCGCATGGTTGTAAATCTGCGAGCATCGATGCGGTTAATGACTCCAGGGAAAAACGACTGAGTCTAAAGATGGCAGCCACAAATCCTAATGGCTCCTTGTTAGACTTACAGAGTGAGCCTCAGCAATGTAATCATTGCACGTTGCACCTGAGCTTTGCTAAAACTAGAGCCTGCTCCTCGGCAAACCAGGAGAGACTTTTCCAACCAGGAGCCTCCAAGGTCTTCCATGGGATGCCCATCAACGCGCGGTCCCTCATAAAACACAAAGTAGAGTTTGCAGAAATGGTTAAGTCACATAAGATTGACGTGGCATTTGTTACCGAAACCTGGGCAGACAAAACGTCCGGCCCGGATCGGGTTTTAGCCATTCCTGCTGGCTACAAGCGGAGTGGGGGTTTAGCTATTATCTGCAGAGACAACTTCTCAGTCACGGGTTCCGCAGCTGGAAGCTGCCCAGACTGCAAAGTGTTATCTTTCAGGATTGCATTAGGTAAAAACTTTACTTCCAAAGGCTTTTGATATATAGGCCCCCAAAAAATACGACATCTTGCTACCTAATTTATCAGTGAACAACTGGGGTTGTATTTAACCCTTTGCATGCGTCGGACGGCCCCCGGCCATCCGACGTCACGGTGGGCGTGTGTGGAGGACAACCGGGGGCCATCCTGACCACGCCCAGTCATAAATCACCCGCACGCGGCAGAATTCCAGCCGCGGTCAACGGTTTAAAGAGATTATCAGCTTAGGTATTTTTCCTGATGGCTGGAAATAGCCTCGATCCTTCCACTTCTGACAAAACCCAATATGGATCCAGCCGATCCCAGCAGCTACGGACCAATCTCCAGACTGCCTTTCCCAGCAAAGGTACCGGAAAAAGTGCTAAACTTACAACTTTCATCTCTTCCACAGAACTTTTGGATCCTTCTCAATATGGCTTCCGTCATGGACCACCTTGGTGATGGCGGCCGAAGAGCTTAGAGCAATCATGGACACCGGAGGCAAGACCGCCCTGATTCTATTAGTTTTATCGGTGGCTTTTGACACATGGAACCATGAGATACTGGTCAATAGGCTGTCAGATGTAGGGATAAGAGGCATCGCCCTTAAATTAGGTAAATCATATTTGTCCAACAGGGTGCAATTTGTACAGACAGGAGCTTTCTCTTCTGAACGATGTATGTTCCCTTGTGGGGTCCACAGGGTTCTTGTTTAAGCCCTACGCTGTTCAATATTTATGTCCTTCCCGGCTAAAATGATCAGGCAGTTTGGTTTTTCAGTTGTCTCTTGCACGGATGATACCCAGTTAGTGGTGTCTATCTCAAATGACGTGGATAGGACGGCGAGTCAATTCAACTGCTGTATGAGCCGGGTGAACACGTGGATGAGTTCCAACGCCCTGAAATGGAACGGAGGAAAGACTGAGGCCCTCCTGTTGGGTTCTGATACCTCCTTTTGGTCACCTAGACGGTGGGCTCAAGTCTGAGAGATCTTCCAGACCCAGTCAGGAAGGTGAAAAACCTAGGTTTCATATTTGATGACAATCTGACCTTCCTGATACAGAGTCAGTACTCTCACCTCTACCGTCTTCTTTATCTTAAAGATAATCAGAAAGGCTTGTCCTTTCATGCCACCAAACACCTTGAAAACACTTGTGACAGCATTAGCCCTGTCCAGACTGGACTATGGCAATGACCTTTAAGTGGGCATCAAATGCACACTTACGTAAGCTACCGCGTCTTCAAAATGCGGCAGCTAGATTGCTGCAGGATATTCCTAGATTTCATCCAGTCTCCAATGGACTAAGAACGCTGCACTGGCTCCCAGTTGAAAAAAGGATTACAGTTAAAGCTCAATGCTTAGCGTTCAAGTCATTGCACGGTGCTGGTCCTCAATACCCGAAGCAACATCTGATCTGGTATGTACCCTCCAGATCGTCACAGAACAAACTTCTACAGACCCCCAGATTCAAGAAAGCTCTCTGGGGTGAAAGACGCTTCATATCAGAGACAGTTAAAACATGGAACTCGCTACCGGCTGATATAAAAAACAGCCCAACACAGCTATCTTTTAAAACTTACTAAAAACATGGCTCCTTGCCTCACTAAAATTACTGGTATCACTCCTTCTTTGGCAAGCTTTCTGGGTCCCTTTGGCATGAGCGCCTAGACGCCATTGGGCATTCGTGTGCTACGTACATTTTCAAATCAAATCATTAAGAAGCCATTGTGATACACTGGGGATGCCGCCATTTTCATCTGTATCTATATGGCCAGCCGTTTCTGCTTCACACGGACCACAAACCCCTCACCCCATTCTTCATGGGGTCAGCAACTAAACCTCCACCCATGATCGAGAAATGGATCATGCAGTTACAAGATTTCTATTTCACAGTCAAGTTTCGACCAGGTGCACAAAATTCAGCTGCCTATCTTATCTTTCCTGGCATGCTAGACCAGCCACTGAACGCGAGGAACAGGATGCACAAAAAGTTTAAGAATATGTTCGACTGGTCGTTGAACTCTCCCGGCCACTACCCATCTCGTTGGAGGAAATCGCTCAGGCCACTCAAACTGATGAGTGCATCCAGCTGGGCATCTCTGCAGGGAGGTCCGGAAGATGGGATACCCTAAAGGTTAAGCCTATGTATTGCACAGACTGCAAGATTGACACTAACTCCTCTGTACAATGTTCGCACTGAGTTGGTGATATCCCCGGAAGGCTGTCTTATGAGGGGTCCCCCGGCTAGTGTTTCTCAGAGATCTTCAACAGCGAGTGGTGGACCTGGCCCACCAAGCAATCGTCAAGACCAAGTTTCGGCTGAGATGCCAAGTCTGGTTTCCTGATCTGGATGATCTGGTGAAACAAACAATGCGGCAATGCTCCCTTTGTCAGGCTATTGGACCTGCTGATCCCCCTGCACCCCTCCTTATGGAAGACATTCTGCCTTTTCCCTGGCAAAGGGCCAGTGCTGAATTTGGCAGCCTCCCGTATGGTGGGCACATGATGATAATCATGGATGGTTTTTCACAGTACCCAGAGATCAAGATCATGGATTCCACCACTGCGAGTCAAACGATACCTTTTTAGAGAAGATCATGGCCACTCTGGCCTACTTACAGAATTTTGTACGGCCATCGGACCCCCTTTTTCAAGCCAGGCATTCACGGAATATCTACGATCCATGGGTGTTACTCACCAGAAAATCACACCTCGATGGCCTCAAGCCAATGGAGAGGCCGAGCGCTTCATGCGCACCCTTAACAAAGTGCTCCGAATTGCAGTAGCCCATGGTCAGAATGTGGACGGTGCTCTCTATGCATTCCTGAGAGAGTGTCGTCTAACTCCTCATACAACGACCCAGGCCAGTCCAAGGGCTTTGTGCATGAATCGCACCCTGGGTGACGTCATTCCCTCTGAGTAGAAGCCGTCTGTGGTGCAACATCAGGTTGAGGACTATTTGCAGAAACGAAGAATGCAAAGAGCACATGTTTCGGACTCAGCGGGCGAGAGGGAGTGCAATCCAAGCAGGTGATCTCGAGTTGGTCAAGAACAGACAGTCCTGAGGGAAGCTCACGCCACCTTTTGAGCACCAACCCTGGCAGGTGCAAGCAAGGAAAGGAACCATGATCACAGCTCAGAGGTCTGGGGAGACCGTCTCGAGGGGTGTTTCATTCTTTAGGAAGTTCCAGGCCCCTGCAAGCAAGACGAGCAGGGATCGCGAGACCTCGGGTGATGCAGCCGCACCGTTGGATGGAAGAACTGTTGCCCGCTGAGGCTCCTGTTTCACCAGACTGAGTCGGGGTTGCTCCCTCGCTGTCCAATGAAGTTGGACTCTCTCAGTCTGATGTGCCGTCCAGTCCTGGTACTGTGCCACCTGCTGCTCTGCCGAGTGAAGTGGAGTGGGCGTCCACATGGCAAGGCATGGAGAGATACCATCTTCAGCCCCATCCGACAAGATCCTCTCGTTTGAATGACTCTATACTACATTGAACTTTGTGAAGTGACACACATGCTCTCTCTTTTTGTTTTCTCCTCTCTCTCTCTCTCTGTCTCTCTGTCTCTCTCTCTGTCTCTGTCTCTGTCTGTCTCTCTCTCTCTCTCTCACTCTCTTTCTCTCTCTGGGGAAAGCAGGAATATCATGTTCACGTGGCGGGTTCACCCAAAGTGAACACCGTTGGGAGGGGTGTTCGGATTCTGGGCCCTATTCATTCGGTCACGATGGTACAGACCGTGACGAGTAGGAGAAAATAATAAATATGCGACGGCAGTGAGAGCCGGTTTCGCATGTAGGAAACATCACGTTGTGGCCTCCATTTATTTAGCAAGCACGAGGCCCGTTTCACATGTTCACACTTTGCTCCAGCCAACACCACAAACTTCAGAGGGGGAGGGGGCAAAAGCAAGAACTGCACTGTTTTTAGTTCAAATGTATACTTGCTGCGGTGGAGCAGTTTACTATTAGGGGCAGATTTTCTAAGACTTTCTGCTGTGTTTGCACCACAAGAGAGACACAAACACAGCCAAAGTGTAGTTTTGGGAATTACTTGCATGTGCAAATGCTGGTTAGCAGTGGAAAGTACTCTAAAAGTAACGCAAAGTTGCAATTTGTGTTACTTTGTGCCCCTGTGTCGGCCATTCTATATTGTTTGCGTTGCATCTTCTTGTTCTAGGATATTCCCCCTCCTGAGGGCAATGACAGCAGGTCTAAGGAGTTATATTTCTGGGGTCTCTGCTGCAGGGACTGTAGTTTTTAAACAAAGCTCAAGCCACGATAGAGTTAGGGATTGCAACACTTACTTGTGGGCCCAATGTTATTTATTTTTGTAGCGTAAACACTATATTAATGTCTTGGGACATTTCTCATCCCAGATGGTTGAAGGTCCTTCTAGTTGCATGTATTTTTATTTTTACTCGCCTCCAATTCCCACATGTAAATAAAACATGTTAGGGCATATTAGCAACAAATAGCAATAATTATCACTAAATGTGCTTAGCGCATTTTTTTTATCGTCGCCTATCGCTGGATATTACCGCAGAGATAACGTGAATGTAAATGTAAATGTAAATGTATTGGACTTGTAAAGCGCACGGCTGCCCGTAAGCGTCCCGGCGCTTGCTTAGGGAACCCGTCCTGGTATTCCCCTGTGAGAAACCCCCTGCAGGGTGTCCACAAGGTGAAAGCCAGGCATCCCGCCGCGAGGGGCCGTAGTGGAGATTAAGCAAGCTATTGTCCAGAGTCGCAGACCCCTGTGAGTTGAGTAGGCACCAGAGCGAGAATTGTCGAGTCCGTGGAATTTTGAGCCCGAGACCCGCCGAGGCGGGGAATCGAACCCTGGTCCACGGTCGATCTCAGCTTCCGGATCTGCCGCCTCTAACCACTGAGCCACGCTTCTCCACTAACGTTTATCTCTGATGCGATAAAATATCCGGCGATAGCGGCTCAATGCGTCAATATCGCTGGAAATCCAGCGATATTCAGGCATTAACGCCAATAGGGACTTAACCTGAATATCCACCTCCCATTGAATATACAGGTTAAGTCATGGTCTGAGCAGGCGTTAGGTTCTAGCTTAGCGCGATTTTTTTATCGTTCGCCTGCCTTGCTAATAGGCGATAGCTGTGTTAGCGACTTCTTTCAGTCACTAACAGGTTGGGTACGCCCACTTTGCATGTCATTAGCGATAAATATCGCTGACATGCAAAGCGGGCCCCAAACCTGTAGCTATCGCCTACAAGCTGTCGCTAACTGCTGTTAGTGACATCTTGCTAATAGGGTGATCAAAATATTGCCGCTTTAGCGGGAAAAAGTCCTGCTAAAGCGGCGATATCGCCCTTGCTAATATGCCCCGATATTCTCAAGTTAAAGCTCTGGGCATTGAGTGTATTTACTACTGTTAGTATCTATCTGGCTACTGAACCCTCTCCCACCTCCTTCAGGACACCTTGACTGTTTGACTTTGCTAACCCTAGAGAGTCAAAAGTCCATAGTGAACAACTTGGTTGTCTGATTGACACACACTATTGTTTGTTGTCCGTTGAGACCCGACGTAAGCGGAAGTAGCCACTAGGATACTACAGATTAACAGCAGGTGCTCCAGGACGCTCAGCAAGGCCTTGCTTCAGGGCCACCCCTACCCTCTCCCCGAAGAGCCTTCTTCAGGGCCACCCCTACCCTCTCCCCGAAGAGCCTTCGTCAGGGCCACCCCTACCCTCTCCACGAAGAGCCTTCTTCAGGATCACCCCTACCCTCTCCCCGAAGAGCCTTGCTTCAGGGCCACCCCTACCCTCTCCCCTGAAGAGCCTTCTTCAGGGCCACCCCTACCCTCTCCCCGAAGAGCCTTGCTTCAGGGCCACCCCTACCCTCTCCACTGAAGAGCCTTCTCCAGGGCCACCCCTACCCTCTCCACTGAAGAGCCTTCTTCAGGGTCACCCCTACCCTCTCCCCTGAAGAGCCTTCTTCAGGGCCACCCCTACCCTCTCCCCTGAAGAGCCTTCTTCAGGGGCCACCCCTACCCTCTCCACTGAAGAGCCTTCTTCAGGACCACCCCTACCCTCTCCCCTGAAGAGCCTTCTTCAGGGGCCACCCCTACCCTCTCCACTGAAGAGCCTTCTTCAGGGCCACCCTTACCCTCTCCCCGAAGAGCCTGCTTCAGGGCCACCCCTACCCTCTCCCCGAAGAGCCTTCTTCAGGACCACCCTTACCCTCTCCCCGAAGAGCCTTCTTCAGGGCCACCCCTACCCTCTCCCCGAAGAGCCTTCTTCAGGGGCCACCCCTACCCTCTCCCCTGAAGAGCCTTCTTCCGGACCACCCCTATCCTCTCCCCAAAGACCCTTCTTCAGTACCACCCCTACCCTCTCCCCGAAGAGCCTTCTTCAGAGCCACCCCTACCCTCTCCCCGAAGAGCCTTCTTCAGAGCCACCCCTACCCTCTCCCCTGAAGAGCCTTCTTCAGAGCCACCCCTCCCCTCTCGCTGAAGAGCCTTCTTCAGAGCCACCCTTACCCTCTCCCCTGAAGAGCCTTCTTCAGGGCCACCCCTACCCTCTTCCCTGAAGAGCCTTCTTCAGAGGCACCCCTACCCTCTTCCCTGAAGAGCCTTCTTCCGGACCACCCCTACCCTCTCCCCTGAAGAGCCTTCTTCCGGACCACCCCTACCCTCTCCCCGAAGAGCCTTCTTCAGAGCCACCCCTACCCTCTCCCCGAAGAGCCTTCTTCCGGACCACCCCTACCCTCTCCCCGAAGAGCCTTCTTCAGAGCCACCCCTACCCTCTCCCCGAAGAGCCTTCTTCAGAGCCACCCCTACCCTCTCCCCTGAAGAGCCTTCTTCAGAGCCACCCCTACCCTCTCCCCTGAAGAGCCTTCTTCAGGACCACCCCTACCCTCTCCCCTGAAGAGCCTTCTTCAGGGCCACCCCTACCCTCTTCCCTGAAGAGCCTTCTTCAGAGGCACCCCTACCCTCTTCCCTGAAGAGCCTTCTTCCGGACCACCCCTACCCTCTCCCCTGAAGAGCCTTCTTCCGGACCACCCCTACCCTCTCCCCTGAAGAGCCTTCTTCAGGACCACCCCTACCCTCTGCCCGTAGAGCCTTCTTCAGGGCCCCTTTCACCTCCTTGTTTCTCAGACAGTAGATCATGGGGTTCAGCATGGGGGTGGCGATGGTGTACATGACGGAAATGATGCTGTCTTTAGTCAGAGAGTAGCTAGACATGGGCCGGAAGTACATGAAGATGATGGTGCCGTAGAAGAGGACGACGACGGTGAGGTGTGACGAGCAGGTGGAGAAAGCCCTCAGCTTACCCTGTTTGGAGCGAATGCTCATGACACTGCTGATGATCCGGGAGTAGGAATATAGAGTGATGAGGAAGCAGCCAAACCCCACAGCCCCACCGGACACAAAGGCAAACACCAGATTAATGGAGGTGTCCGTGCAGGAGAGCGCAAAGAGCGGAGGAAGGTCGCAGAAGAAGTGGGTGAGGACATTGGGGCCACAGAAGGACAGCCTGAAGGTGCAAAGCGTGTGGACGAAGGAGTAGAGGAAGCCCCCCACCCACGAGCCGCTGGCCAGTTGTAGGCAGGATCTCTTGCTCATTATGTTGGCGTAGTGGAGAGGGCTGCATATAGCAACGTAGCGGTCATAGGCCATGACAGCCAGGAGGAAGCTCTCTGTGCAGCCCAAGGAGATGAAGAAGGAGAGCTGGGCGATGCAGCCTTGGAACGAGATGGCCTTCCGCTGCGCCAGGAAGTCAACCAGCATTTTGGGGAGGGTGACCGAGGAGTAGCAGAGGTCCAGGAAGGAGAGGTTGCCCAGGAAGAAATACATGGGTGTGTGCAGTCGGGGATCCAGCCGTGTAATGGTGACAATGAGAAGGTTCCCACTCAAGGTGGTGAGGTAGACAGCCAGGAAGAGGGCGAACAAGCAGCGCTGGACAGCAGGGTTGTTGGAAAAACCCAGGAGGATGAATTCAGTCACAGATGTCTGGTTCTTCATGGTTATTGCTTCACGTTCAGTACCTGGAAACGGAGAGGGAGAGAGGAAATTAGCCATATTATCTAACAGTGTCTGAGCTAACCCCATGGTAGAAACAAACTCCTAGACATACCTGTTCTGTACTAACCCCGGTTGATGCAAACTCATAACAACATCTGGTCTGATTTAACCCCAGGTGGAAGCAGACACATCTGGTCTGAGCAAACCCCTCGGGTAAACAAACTCACAGAAACACCTGTTCTGAGCTAGCCCCTGGTGGAAGCAAGCTCATAACAACACCTGTTCTGAGCTAACCCTGGTGGAAGCCAACTCCTAACCACACGTGGTCTGAGCTAACCCCTGGTGGAAGCAAGCTCATAACAACACCTTGTCTGAGCTAACCCCTAGTGGAAGCACATTCGTAAACACATCTGGTCTGGGCTAACCCCTGGTGGAAGAAAACTCACAAACACCTCTGGTCTGAACTAATCCCTAGTAGAAGCAAGCTCATAACCACATTTGGTCTGAGCTAAACCCAGGTGGAAGCAAACTCCGAACCACACTTGGGGGTATATTCACAAAAACGTGTGCTAAACATCACCAGAAAATGCTAATGCATTTTTACACATCGCAGCCTATCCCTGGAAAACAACCTTGTGTCAACGTGGAATTCACAACAAGGCGGTACCATGCAATAGTCTCCCGAAACAGTGGGCAATCTACCCGATCCTTGACGGAGATAAAAACACAAACCTCAACGCGAAAAAACATGCGATGGGCAATAGCGCATCCTGGGTCACAGCATCCTGCTGCACCGCCTTGGTATGATGGGAGTGTCAGGAACAGCACTTACCTGGATAAGGTCATTCCTCACAGATAGATCCTTCCAGGTATTCGAAAAGGAGTTTATCTCCTCCAGTAAACCTCTTAATTGTGGAGTTCCTCAGGGCTCCTCCCTGAGTCCCACCCTATTTAATGTTTACCTCAGCCCTCTAGCTGATGTCGTCCGCCCCTTCGGGGTGAAAATTGTCACCTACGCGGACGACACTCAGCTGGTGGTGGCACTGGACCCCCCTCTCAGTTCTCATCACAGCCTACACAATTGCCTAAAAGCTGTCGCGACCTGGATGTCGGACTCTCACTTAAAACTTAACGGGGATAAAACAGAGGTAATGCTCCTTGGAAACAACATCATGAAATCTATTGATACCATCTGGCCCCTCTGTTTAGGTAGCCCCCCGCAACCCAAGGAGCGAATCAAAAGTCTAGGCATCTGGCTCGACCAAAATCTTACCTTCAACCATCAAGCAACTAAACTTGCTGCCACTTGCTTCGGGCTGATGAGACTGCTTCGAAAGATTCTTCCCCTCCTCCCGTTTCATTCAAGAAGGATCATGGTCCAAGGATTAATTCTTTCGCGTCTCGACTGCGGCAACGCCCTATATCTCGGCGCCCCACAGTCCACACTCACCAAGCTACAAGTTATTCAAAACTGCGTGGCAAGAATCCTGTTGAACCTCCCCCGTCGAACCTCAGTCAGAGCCAGACTAAAGGACCTGCACTGGCTCCCTGTGAAAGCCAGAATAGAGTTCAAGAGCATGTGCGTGGCACACCGCTCTTACTGGGGAACAGGCCCCGCCATAAATCGCCTTCTGGTGAAAGCCTGCTGTCCCTCCCGCCCCCTCAGATCCACGACCTCCTACCTCACCTCTGTACCACGTATAAGAAGAGCCAGATGGGGAGGCCGCTCGCTCTCCTACAACCTGGCCAAGATCTGGAACTCTCTCCCCCTCGTAATCAGATCAGAACCCAATCTGCTCACCTTCCGAAAACTATTAAAAACCTGGCTTTTCAATAAAACTTCGACATAATTCCTCCCTCTGCTTCTCACAATCCTGCCCCTTCTGCTTAACTGACCTTTGCTTTTTACAGCGCTGGGACGCCCCTGGGTAACCATCGCGCTTTACAAATTTTCCTTCCATTCCATTCCATTCTAGCGCGATGAGGAAATCAGCAATAAGCAGCGCCAGTCCTGCAATACACACATGGCAGGTGGGAAAAATCACTATAAAAGTGGAAAAAACACTCAAACACAAACTGACCAACACCCAAGCACCATGGAGGCAGCCGGAGCAGGCGCAGAGGATGAGCGTAACCCCACAAGCACCCCGGGCCACCAGCCTGGGACCTGAAGGGCAAGGACAAGAAGAAGAGGAAGACGAAGTTCAGTCAGCAGGAAAACAGGATCCTGATAACGGAGGTGATGGAACACCATCAACAACTGTTCGTCACCTCCAACGTGTCATTGGGAACCAAAAATGGGATATGGCGGGACATCGTGGACAGGGTAAATGCCGTCGGAGAGCACAAGAGGGCAATGGACGAGGCCAAGAGGCGATGGATTGACATCAAGTGCAAGACCAAGGAGAAACTCGCAGCCAACCAGAAGGCAGCAATGCTGACTGGAGGTGGGAGCCCAGCGCCACAGCTCGTGCTGGATGACATGGAGGAGCTGGTGTCGACAGTCATCAGTGTGGAGACTGTGGCCGGAGTCGGGGGACCTGACACTGCTCGACAGGACATAACGCAACCGCAACAGGGTGAGTGACCACCAGGTTCTGGGGGGACGGGTGAAGAGGCCCACAATGGCACACATGCACAATCAATGAGAGCACAGTGCACACCCACAATGACTCTGGCTCATGGCCCTGATCTACACACAGTCACAATGTCTGTATGCCAACATGCACCATGCGGCTACATACATGTGGACACATTGTAATACACCATCTGCCCTTCACATCTCAGGGGCACCTTCAACACCTCATGCAGAGCAGTCCCAACCACTCTTCACTGATGACGAGGAGGACAACACCAGCATCGACACCCAAGCCCTCCAACACATCATGGACATCATCCGCAACTCACCTCCAGGATCAGGGCAGGCCAGCTGCATTGAGGAGACACCACCCACTACCCAAAGCAACCAGCAGGAGGCACCCACACCCCCGGCACTCTCCCAAGACCCACAGGGACAAACCATGGCCTTCCAACGCCGTGTGCTGGCGGACCAGAGGGAGACAACTGAGCAGGTGCGGGTGGGATTTGGCTGCCATGGATATCAAACTGGACGCCATCCATGGGTGTCTAGGTCCCTTTAGGGAACAGCTCCAGTCCCTAAAGGACACCCACAGTCCGCTCCATGGTCTCCAAAGAGCCCTGACTGACATCGCTGGAGTCATGACGCTGAGAGAAGAACACCTGTCCGCTCAGAGTGGCTCCAGCGATTCCAGCCGTGAGCTGGCACACATGCGGAGGCTCATGGAGGACATGGTGCGGATGGAGGCAGAAAGGACGGCAGCCACTGCTGCACCTCAGTGAAATGTTGCTGGGGTCTACCATGCCTTGCAGATCCTCATCATGGCATTGCTGCCACAAGGTGTGGCGCTGATGAATGCTGCTGCCCCCACACCGTCCACATCTCCGCCCCTGGTGCGTCAGTGCCTCACTGAGCAGCAGGCCTATCCACTACGACAGCTGATATGTCACTGCCACACAGTGTGGCCGACAATCCTCTCCCAGCCCCTGATGTATCACTGCCACACAGCGTGGCGGACAATCCTCCTCGGCCCCTGATGTGTCAGTGACACACAGTGCCACAGCCGGTACTGCAACACCCACAGGTGGGGCAGAGCACACATCCGGGGACGTGTATGGGATTGTGTTCAGAAGGAGTCACTGGCATTCATTTCCGCCATCTGGCCTATTTCTGCTTGGTGCCGCACATGGCCCCATGAACTTCCACTGACCCCTGATACACTCCGCTACACTCACCTTGGACCGCAGCATGGACTGCCATATCCTGCTTGATGACCAATGACACGGCTACCAGACTGCGGAGTGTACCCTTCCTCTTCTGCAGTACTTGTCATCCCCGGATGGACTCTGGCTGGCCCTGCACGTGCCCATATTGTGTAGTGTGCTTGGCATGGCCCTGTACCGCTCCAGCAGAAAAACTCCACTGGATGTGCAATAAACATTCAGTGACGCACTGCTGTGTCATGTCTTTCATCATTCATGTATGTACAGTGATTTCCCTTACGTCAATGATGCTAATATGATGGGATGCCAGTCATCGTATGCTACATTGCCTATTGTGTTCTGGGTGCCGTGGACACTACAACAGGGACACATGCTAACCCTGGGCGAAGTACTACACTACGCTCACGTGCTTTACGAAGTTTGCGCTACTTCGCACTACGCAAATTGCACGTAGCACAGTGCAAACATGCATAGCGTAGCGGTCATTTTTTGCTTGCTTGCGATCCTCAACGTCAAGTTGGCGACTGCGAGCGAGCAAAATGACATGCCAGCGAGACTTTTTCCTCGTTCATGATCAGCAACATCAAGGTTCCGATCGTGAGTGTGGAAAATAAACCTCCCAGCGAGATTCTCAATGCGGGGAGGTCAGGTTTCTCATTGCGAGTGGTCGTGCATGCTCACGACTGTTGCGATGAGAAACTACCAGTCCGCGTTGAGAAAGCTTCAGCTCGAGTAGAAATCTACTCGAGCAGCAGAAAATGACCACTTGCACTGTGCAAGATGTGGTTTGCACTGATTGCACAGTGTGGACAAGCATCCGGCACTGTGCAATCAGTGCGAACAGCATTTTGCACAGTGCACTACGCAGTTCGCGTAGTTATGCGTAGCTCACCTAGTGCAAAGTGCACTTCGCGTAGCTACGCGTAGCGCTAATACACGGACTATGCCCAGGGTTAACACACACATTAGTCACTTCCTGGTCCGGACATGGACTGAACCATGCCCAGAGCCCCCGAGTCATTGTTGCAAACCCTGCGCTAGTCCGGAGTACGCCAGGCCAGACCACTCTGCTTACCCTCCGAGGGGGACCCACATGGCTACCTGTCGCAGGCGTACTCGCTGGTGGTGTGCAGGTCACTGGTCTAGTTGTCCGCATGTCATGGCCACTTCCTGAGGGCAGGTTTGCACACACACCACCCCCATCTGGCACAGGCGCAATAGGCCATGTGACCCCGCAAATATAAGGGGCCGACAACGTCACATTCCCCTCTGCCGGTGGGGACATGATGGCGGACGCTCCACGGTTGTCAATCATAAAGGGCCCATGAGTTGTTGCGCACAGGGTTAGTGGCACCCGAAGCCTTGCGGCTATCGCTGGCCTACGACCACGTGGCGCTGACTGGCGTTGCACAAGGTTAGTGGCACCCGAAGTCTTGCGGCCGTCACAGGCCTACCACCACGTGGGGCACTGACTGGCGTTGCACAGGGTTAGTGGCACCAGAATAGCAGAGCGGGTGTGCAGCCTGCTTTGATGATGTGTGCACTGACGTGGTCTCCGCCATTGATGACTCAGGACTCAGTGTCATGTGTGGGACCTGCTGGGCCGCGGGGCGGGCCTGCATGATGTGGATCATGCCATGGTGGCGGGATCGGGGCCTGGCACTTGCAAGGGCACGTGGTGTGCCTACTGATGGACACACCGGTGGCAGCAGGTGAACAGTGGGGACTGTGTGCGCAGGGGCGGCGGTGTCTCTCTCTCTCTCTCCCTTCCTTTCCTTCTCTCTCTCTCACTCTCCCTTCCTTCTCTCTCTCTCTCTCTCCCTTCCTTTCCTTCTCTCTCTCTTCCTTCTGTCTCTCTCTCTCTCTCTCTCTCTCTCTCTCCCTTCCTTTCCTTCTCTCTCTCTCTTACTCCCTCTCTCTCCCTTCCTTTCCTTCCCTCTGTCTCTCTGGCTCACTTTCCTTCTCTCTCTCTCCCTCACTCACTCTCCCTTCCTTCTCTCTCTCTCTCTCTCTCTCTCTCTCTCTCTCTCTCTCTTTCCTTCTATCTCTCTCTCTCACTCGCTCTCTCCCTTCCTTTCCTTCTCTCTCTCTCACTCTCCCTCTCCTTTACTTTCCTTCCCTCTCTCTCTCTGGCTCACTTTCCTTCTCTGTTTCTCTGTGTCTCGCTCCTTTGATGTGCGCATGACACACGTCCTGATTTTGTGCTTTATTTTCCTGGCTGTGACGTCGAGATTGTCCCTGACGGACCCGACAGGAGTCTTCCGCTTTGGTATTTTGTGTTGTATTTCAATAAAGTTTTTGGTTGTTACTTCAGTGCTGTGTGACTGTTTCTCTTTCTTCTGGCCAAATATGTGTGTATTTATTTTAGCAATGTGCGTCATCATGAGATTTTTGTGGCTCTTGTGTCGTGCACTGTATGTGTATGTCCAGGGGTGCGGGAGGGACTGGGATTGGTGGCGGGGGATGTTGTGGCCCTCATGGGTATCGGAGCTGCATGATCATTGTCTCCATAGCATCTGTGCGTCTTCAGGTGTGGCTCTTGGCTGGGCCCCCTTTCATGCTGTGGGTAGTTGTCCTGCTTAGCAACAGCAAAAGGCAGGTGTTAAATCCCTGGTGCTATTGCTGCTTATCACCTGTTATTGTTGCGCTTTGCAGATCTGGCAGTTCGTTGTGAAAGTGGTGTGATTTTTTTTGTGTGTTTTTGCACAGGAACGCCTATTCTACATCTCACAAGGGTTAGCTGGTGGTGTCCACCGTGGAGATACATTTTGGGGCAGAATACAGGCGATGTCTGCAGTTTGCACCAGCTTGTGAATTGGGTGTTAAATCTATCTCCACTTTTGATGTGTTAAGGTGGGGATAAAGCGGAGATACGTCCTTGTGAAAATCCCCATTGGTCTGAACTAACCCCTGGTGGAATCTAACTCCCAGATACACCTGGTCTGAGCTAACCCCTAGGGGAAGCTAACTCATAACCACACAGGGATTGAGCTAACCCCAGGTGGAATTAAACTCATACCCTCACCTGGTCTGAGCTAACCTTTGGGTAAACAAACTCATATCCACACCTGGTCTAAACTAAAACCAGGTGGAAGTAAACTCATAACCACACCTGGTCTGAGCTAACCCCAGGTGGAAGCAAACTCATACCCTCACCTGGTCTGAGCTAACCTTTGGGTAAACAAACTCATATCCACACCTGGTCTAAACTAAAACCAGGTGGAAGTAAACTCATAACCACACCTGGTCTGAGCTAACCCCTGGTGGAGGCAAACTCATAACCACACCTGGTCTGAGCTAACCCCAGGTGGAAGCAAACTCGGAACCACGCCTGGTCTGAGCTAACCCCTGGTAGAAGCAAACTCATAACCACACCTGGTCTGAGCTAACCCCTGGTGAAAGCAAACTCACAGAAGTCACAGACACACCTGCTGTGAGTTAACCCCTGGTGAAAGCAAACTCACAGAAGTCCCAGACACACCTGGTCTGAGTTAACCCGTGGTGGAAGCAAAAAAACAGAAACACCTGGTTTGAGCTAACCCCAGGTGGCTGCAAACTCTAATCACAACTGGTGCTTCACGAAGCCAAAGGGGCAAACAGCATGACGCAGGTGAGTGTAGTTTCATCCCACCAGAAGAGAGCCCGGGCGAAGGCCCTTTGCATCTTTTATTTACTGACCACGTCACGGGGCAACCCATGTTTCACACAGGCTGTGGGGGCCGATATTCAATACAATGAGGGGGAGATTTACTAAGATTTTATGCTGTGTTTGCATCACAAATTGGCACAAATTGGCACAATTTTTATTTCTCATTTACTTTCCAGCGCTAAACTTGTTTAGCACTAGAAATAACGTGAAAGTAACACCAAGCAGCATTACTTAGTGTCCAGGGAGTGTAACGTGGGTGGTGCGTGGGCATTTCCATTCAACCCCCAACGGTTTCTGACGCTAAACCCTATTTACTAAGTAAAGTAGACGGGGTTTAGAGTCAGAAAACTGCACCCTTTTGAAGTAAGTGCAAGGAAGAAGAAATGCTTTCATTTCTCCTTCCATTTCCGACTTTGTACGTGTCCTGCACTTTACAGCACGCACACAAAGAGGGAAAAGGGTTAAAGTTAGTCTAAGCATAGTGGGGCCGATTCACAGAACTAACTTAAGACAAAATCCTAAACTTACTACTTTTGGTATTCAAAGAAGTTAGGATTTTGTCTTAGGTTTGTCTTAAGACAGACTTAGGACAGACTTAAGACAAAATCCTAACTTCTGTGAATACCAAAAGTAGTAAGTTTAGGATTTTGTCTTAAGTTAGTTCTGTGAATCGGGCCCAGTATTTTGTACTGGAAGGTTGTCCTTTAAGTACAAAACCGATGCTACGCTCACAGAGACACCCTTGCACTATGGCACAAAGGTGTCTCCGTGGCTCGCAGCGGCGGATGTCAGCACCGGCGCAAGGGAAAGGAGAAAGCCATATTTCTGTAAATATGGAGCTCTCCTCCTCTCTCCTTTTCACACAGCGCAGCGCAGCATTTGCGTCTGCTGCACTGCAGGACTGCGTGTTAAATCTGGCCCTAAGTGTCTGTGGAGGCACAGAAACTACAGACCACGTTTACCAGGAGTTCACGCAACGCAGCAAGTGTATTTGCTGCGCTGTGTTGCATGAATGGGAGCGAGAACCGCGCCATGTCTTCAAAGAAATGGCGCAGTTCTGCTCTTCTTCTGCACAGACGCACTTGTGTCTGCCTAGCGCCAACGCAGGCACCCGTGTGCCATAGAGCAAGGGTGTCTGCGTTACCGTCTGGATTTGCTTTTGTGGAAGGAAGGAGCACTTTCCTGCATAAAAACTATCCTTTGAGGCTGTTACTTGTTTGCATGTGTGCTGCAACATGCAGTGCACACGCAAAGAGGAGATAACGAGGAGAAATGAAGATATAGCTCCTCACTACGCCAGCGTCAGAGAGATGCATCATCCCGATGAGAACTCGTGTCTCCAAGTCTAAGTAGCGATGGGTTTGCATCAAAGTCCATGGCTTGATGCGCGGGTACGCCCATGCACCACCCATGGAACACCTACCCGAAGTGAAGTCATTCAAGGCGGTGCAATGCGCTGCGTCATTGACCACCCATGGAACACCTACCCGAAGTGAAGTAATTCAAGGCGGTGCAATGCGCTGCGTCATTGTTCACAAAACAACACAAATAAACATTTGCTTTTCTTTGTAAACACCACTAAGGATTTCCTGTTGATTCTGTGTCAAAAAAAGTGACGCATAATATTCGAAAATCTGGCTTTGCATTTCCTTCAAAACAAACGGGCAGATTTACAAGCCCCTTGTGACACTTTTATGCTGCCGTTTTTTTGTGCGGCAGCGGCGGCGTAAACAATGCGCCACTATGCAACATATTTACAACGTAATGCATCTAGTGAGATGCGTCACGTTGTAAAGCCCTGCGCTACATTATACCTGTGTCAGGTATAATTTATGCAGGGAGGGCGTTCTGTCGCAAGGAAGCCCCGTAAAAATGACGCAGTGAAATCTACAAGATTTCACTGAGTCACTTTTCCGTCCCCGCTGCGTCAAAACGGAGTGACGCAGCACAGCAAGTATAGGACACCCCTGAGCAGGGCTGGAGTTGCGTTGCGCTTGCGACACAACTCCAAAACAACCAAGACAACCAAAATAATGATGGATTAAACCCAGATCTGTGACTGGGGGTGAATGTTTTCTCATTGTGCAACATTCCGTCCATCATCATGTGTGTTTTGCTGTTCACCCTGTGTGGGAGGGGTGTGCCCAGATGTGGGTCCCATGCTCACTACACCACTGGAGTCAAGCTATCCTGGCTGAAGACGGCTGATAGCCAGAAACCGGTCTTGGGAAGCTTGATTCCGGTCCAGGGAAGACATGGCTTGGCAGTTCGGGCTGGACTGTTCCCATGAAGCACAGGGTCAAGACTGATTTGCATATGGCCATGTCTGAACTGGGGTGGCTTGGTGAGCAAAATAACGATGGATTGAGCCCAGATCTGTGACTGGGGGTGAATGTTTTGCATTGTGCAACATTCCGTCCATCACCTTGTGTGTTTTTTTGTGCGACACAACTCCAGCACTGCGTCACCTTTACGTCATCAGATTGCATCATGCATCTCTCTATCCTTGCGCCACGGTGCGCCACATTGTATATGCGGCGCATCCATGGTGGCGCAAGGGGTTTCAACCGTCACTCAAAATAATTGGCGTATCCCCGCTGATATGCAGGGATGCGCCAATTATTGTAAATCTGCCCCAAAGTAGAATAAAGAACTATTGTCATTAATTAAACGGCACCCTACAGGAGCGAGCTATACAGCCCTGGGCTCTGCTTCCAGGCCCTCCTTGTAGCAGATCACTTGTGCATCCGAGCTCTGCACCAGGGATCTCCAACCCTCTCTGCAATGAGAGCTTCTTGTGATCAACAGTCCCAAGGTGCTGATGAGTTTGATTATTGTTGCCACAGTGACCACATCAGGTCCCCGCACACCTGCAGGAGTAAAGAGTGGCCGCCCAGATGTATGTCACTACACCTATACATGGGCGAGTACAGATGTACTATTCTCGGCTTCATTTCCAGGTATTTTAAATCGATGTCCAATAGATAGATGTGGATAGACTTAAGACAGATTGATGAGGAGTTCTGAATACACTCATAACTATACTCACCGACACATACTTTCTTCACGATGGTGTGGTTGTCCATATTCTGGGTACACTGTTTTGCAGGACAATATTTAAAACTCAGAGGGGCAGATCTACAAGAAAGAGCTGCAGCGCGGCACCACAAGCCCTTTGGCTGCGCCACGCTGCGTCACTTTCAGAGCACAGGAATGCGACATATCTGCAATGATATATTGCGTTCCTGTGTGTAGTGTTGTGTGAGCGGACGTAGGGTCAAAGGCCGCTATAACATATGTACCAGCGCTGGCGCGAGTGAAACACACAACACAGCGGCTAACTATTACACTGTGCTCTCCCCTGCGCTGGCGCACAAACAGCTGCCATGCACCGGCGCAGGCCCCCTTGCACCATGGTGCAAGGGTGCCTGTTCCATGGGGAGATTGTTTTTGTGAAGGAAGGAGCACCTTCCTGCACAAAAACATTCACTACAAGCATTTTCCTCTTTCAATGAGTGCTGTAGCATGCAGCACGCATTGAAAGAGGAAAAAATGAGGAGAAATGTTTTCATTTCTCCTCTGTTTTTCCTCTACCTCTAGGGTGGCGTAGAAAACTGACTCATTTCCAGGTTTACGATTTCTTGTAAATCTGGAAATGTGTCTGGTTCCATGGGTGTTGCGTGGGAACACCCACAGCAACACCCATGGAACGCCCCTTCCATGCAAAGTGCTGCATGTAAAGGGGCCGTATTTACAAGGACAGGAAAAGCCATGCGGAGTGGCTTTTCCTGTCCTTGTAAATATGGGGCAAAGAAATGCGCTGCCACTGCGTCACAAAAAGTGATGTACTGGCAGCGCCAGGGGCTTGTAAATCTGCCCCAGAATTATTATGGAAACTGCCCACCCCATGCAAGACAGGAACAGCAGCTATGTCGGGGAAAGCTTTATCCATACAAAATGCCTCCACAAGACCAATGAAATAACAGCAGCAAGTGGACGCTTATATAACTCTTCAACCGCCCCATGTGTTACCATTTAAAGAGCAGCTTTACAAATGTTTTGGATTTTTAATCATTTTGTTTTCAAATATCAACACATCACTTTCTCAAAATACACATTTTCATTTTGGGTAAAAACATTCCAAGTAAATCTTATCTTTTTCCCATTCGGTGCATGATTGTGTGAGCGTTGCGGGAGTCGAGGCAGGTGGCATGGTGCATGTCCTGCAGGCTGCCATGTTGTGTGTTTGTGTGCCCTGCCATTGGTTAGTCTGGCTGCCACTAGAAGGGCCCAGAGACGTGTGGGGCAGCCTTTTTCAATGGAGCTAAACCTTCAGAATGACATACTGTTCTGGACTGCACCTCTGGGGGCTAGTTCCAGTGTCCGGGCGAACTCCCAGTAGCTCCTGAGCTACTCATTGGAGACCCCAGCTCTAAACATACAGGGTCTTATTTATGAGGCCGTGCTTCACTTTTACGCTGGCCGTGCGTCACTTTTTGTGACGCACCAGCGGCGTAAAAAATGTGCCTTGTTGCGTCATATTTACAAAGTGGCGCATCTAGGTAGATGCGTCACTTGGTAAACCCCTGAGCCCCCTTATACCTGCACTCGGTATAATGTGGCGCAGGGGGGGGCGTTCCGACGCAAGAAAGGGTCATAGAAGTGACGCAGTGCACCACTGGATGCAAATGCGTCAGTATCTTACGCCTGCCTCACAGCAGGCGTAAGACTGACGCAGGCCCTCTCACATGGGGGGTGCCCCATGTGAAAGGACACATTGCTAGAGTTGCGTCACTTTTGTGACACACTCCAGCAATGCGTCACATTGCTAGAGGTGCGTCACTTTTGCGCCTACAGATACGTCAGAAATACTGACGCATCTGTAACTCCTTGCGACATGATGCGTCATACAGTAAATATGACGCATCAATCATGTAGCAAGGAGGGCGCACTGAGAACTGACGCATCGCTGCTTTCACACAGTGATGCGTCACTTCTCATAAATGAGGCCCACACTGTGCAGGTCCAATGGTCCAAGCGGGCACAGCTCGCCCATTCGATAAGCACCACTCTGCGGGCTCTGGTCTGTGCTGCACAACATCTGACCCTCAGAATGATGGGTGTGAGGAGTCTCCAAACATCCATACAAATGAGCCCATAATAACGTGATGTATCTGTGGGAACTTTGATCTCTTAACTGGGACGAGACCTAAGGACAGAAATGTGAAGGTTTCTGAAGACAGCAGCAGCCTTGTTGCTAACTCATCCAGGTTGTGAACTGCAGAAATTGCATAATTGGTATAAGACTGTGTGGGTCCCTGTTAGAAAGGCAATCCTGGGGGAGGCAGAAGATGTCTTACTGACCACCCCTAGGTCCACCCCTCCGTCGAGAAGTAGCCGAGCGTTATCGAGAGGCCTCCTGGGTGAGGGTCCTCTCCTAGGATCGTACAGCAGGGTAACCACAACAGGCTCTCAAGATGGTTCAGCCGCGGCAGCGCCAGCAGGCTCTCAGGTGGTCCAGCCGCGGCAGCGCCAGCAGGCTCTCAGGGTCTCTTCAGGTTACAGGCAATGAGTTCTTCTGGTGTCGGCCGTGACAGCGTCAGCAGGGCTTCCAGTCCAGGATACAACTGACGTCCTACTCCGGGGCTGGCCCAGATATAGGACTGGAGTCCTTTGATGTCTGGACCCTCTCGCCTGGGGGTCAGAGGGGCCGGGATGATGGTGTCCAGACACCCAGCAGGGGGGTGGAGCCAGCGCCCAGGGAGGCTGGAGGGCGATCGATACCAGGCGTCCGGGGACAACTGGAGGGCCATCGAAACTCCCTTTTCTCTGGGATCTGTCGAGTGGCCACTCGACCACCTGGGTGGATCTTGGTGCCTCGATGTCTGGGCTTCGCTGGGGCCTGGGCCGGGGCCGAGGCCACGTGGTCGTGACGTGGTGGGCCCAAGATGGAGTCGGGCGCGGCCTCGTGCTTAGGTCGTGAGGGGCCCACGATGGAGCCAGGTCGGTAGTGGGGGTCCGGGATGGTGGCCGGACCAGCAATGTTGGGGCGTGCAGTGTCGGGCAAAAGGGCTGCCCGATGCCGGGTGGAGGGCCGATGTCGTCCTGGGCCCGCCATGCGGGAGGGGTAGGACCACGCCATGAGGCCGGGTCCAACACGCGTCCCCCCCAGCTGAAGGCAGGGAAGAGTCACCCATCTTCTAGGGGATTCTCCTCGCCGAGGCGGAAGAATCGGGACAGGCCGTCAGCATTGGCGTGGTCGTTGCCGGGGCGATGCTCCACAGTGAAGTCCATCCCTTGCAGGGAGATGGACCATCGCAACAGTTTCGGGTTTTCTCCCCGCATCTGCATCAACCACCGCAGGGGCCGGTGGTCGGTCTGGACCCGGAAGTGGGTGCCGAAGAGGTAGGGCCGGAGCTTCTTTAGTGCCCACACGACGGCGAAGGCTTCCCTCTCGATGGTGCTCCAGCGCTGTTCTCTGGCCAGCAGCCGCCGGCTGATGAAGGCAACGGGAAGGTCGATTCCCTCAGGGTTCACTTGGGAGAGGACCGCCCCAATGCCGTGCTCCGAGGCGTCGGTTTGGACCACAAACTCTCGGCTGTAGTCGGGGGCTTGGAGCACAGGGGCGGTGCACATGGCAGTCTTTAGAGCCTCGAAGGCTGCTTGGCACTCTTAGGGGCCAGCGCACATTCTGGGGTAGCCTCTTGGAGGTCAGTTCTGTGAGGGGCCCCACAATGCTTCCATAGTCTTTTATGAAGCGCCGATAGTATCCTGTGAGCCCCAGGAAGGCTCGGACGGCTGTTTGGGTGATCGGGGGCTCCCAGGCCCGGATGGCGTCAATCTTTGGCTGGAGGGGAGCCACCAGGCCGCTCCCCACTTGGTGTCCCAGATACGTCACGGACCCTTGGCCGATCTGGCACTTGCTGGCCTTTATTGTTAGTCCGGCCCGTCGGAGGGCCGACAGGACCTCCCGGAGGTGAGTCAGATGCTCACCCCAGTGGCGGCTGTACACCGCAATGTCGTCTAGATAGGCGGCACTGAATTCTTCTAGTCCGGCCAGTACCCGGTTCACGAGTCTCTGGAAGGTGGCCGGGGCGTTTTTCATGCCGAAGGGCATCACTTTGAAGTGGTAGTGGCCATCAGGGGTCGAGAAGGCCGATCGCTCTTGTGCTCCAGGGGTGTGGCCGATCTGCCAATACCCAGCCGTGAGGTCGAAGATGCTGAGATATTTGGCGGCCCCCAGGCGATCGATCAGTTCATCCGCCCGGGGAATGGGATGGGCGTCGGTCCGGGTGACTGCATTCAGCCCCCGGTAGTCAACACAGAACCGGAGCTCCGGGGGTGTGCCCGGGACGGTGGCTTTAGGGACCAGGACAACAGGACTGGCCCAGGGACTGTCGGAGGGTTCGACTACCCCCAGAGCTAGCATCTTGGCTACTTCGGATTGAATGCAGGCCCGAACGCGGTCGGGCACTCGCAAAGCTCGGTGTCTTACAGGCGGGTTGTCTCCGGTGTCCACATCGTGGACACACCACCGGGTGACTCCAGGGGTGAGGGAAAATAGGTCCCGGCAGTCTTGGTGCTGTTCTGGGGTCAGGGTAGAGGAGAGCGTGACCCCTTCGATGGAGCCGTCTTTCTCGGTGATGCTCATGAGATCTGGTACGGGTTCGGAGTCGTCTTCAGCTCCGTCATCGGTCGCTAGCAGCAGACTTAGTTCAGTGCGGGCGAAGTGCGGCTTGAGCCGGTTAGCGTGCAGAACCCGGAGGGGGTTCCGGGGGGATTCCAGGTCCACCAGGTAAGTGACGGGGCTCTTGCGCTCCACCACTTTGAAGGGCCCCGTCCATTTGTCCTGGAGGGCGCAAGGTTCAACCGGGGACATGACCCAGACTTGCTGGCCCGGCTCGAATTCGATGGATGAGGCGTTCTGGTCATACCAGCGTTTCATCTCCTCCTGATTGGCCTCGAGCTTGGCCTCGGCAAGTTCCCGGAACTTCCGAGTCTGGTTGCGGAGTGTCAGGAGGTACTGGTAGACATCTGGTGGGGCACCTCGGACAGCCGTCTCCCAGCCTTCTTTGACCAGGCTGAGGGGGCCCCGGACCGGGTGCCCATACAATAGTTCGAAGGGGCTGAACCCCAGGGACTTCTGGGGTACCTCTCGATACGCAAACAGGAGGCAGGGCAGCAGGACGTCCCATCTGCGTCGTAGTGGCTCGTCTAAGCCCTTGATCATCCCCTTCAGTGTTCGGTTAAACCGTTCTACAAGTCCATTTCCTTGGGGGTGATACGGGGTGGTGAACTTATATGTGACCCCGCACTGTTGCCACAGGGATTGCATATGCTTGGAGATAAAGTTTGTACCCGATCACTCACGACTTCTCGGGGGAAGCCGACTATGGAGAAGATCCCCATCAGGGCTCGGCCTACTACTGGGGCCGTGATGGTTCGGAGCGGGATGGCCTCAGGATAGAGGGTGGCATGGTCCACCAGAACGAGGATGAATCGGTGCCCCTGAGAGGTGCGGGGGTCCAAGGGTCCCACAATGTCGATCCCCACTCTCTCGAAGGGGGTGGTGACCACAGGAAAGGGCTGGAGTGGGGCCTTGACTTTTCCCCCGCTCTTCCCGCTGGCTTGACACGTCGGACAGGATCGGCAGTGGTTGTGCACATCATTGCGCATCTTCGGCCAGTAGAAATGGGTCACCAGGCGGCTGTAAGTTTTATCCTGCCCCAGGTGCCCGGCGAGGGGCACGTCGTGTGCCAAGTTCAAGAGGAAGTCTCTGAAACGGAGGGGAACGACCAGTACTCGGCTGGCCCCTAGTTCGGCAACTTTCTGCTCGCTGTAGAGAAGGTCGTGGTCCCAATAGACCCAGTGGGACCCCGAGGGGCCTCCAGCGGCTTGAGTGGCGGCCTGTTGTCAGATTCCCTCGAGGGAGGGACAGGTTTTCTGTTCCTGCCGGAATTGTTCGCGGGTGGGGCCACCTTCTTGGCGCCATTGAGCTAGTTCTGGAAGGTGGCCGAGCTCGGTGAGGTCTTCATGGTTGGGCCCCTGGGGGCCAGGTTCAGGGTCGGCGTCCTCGGGGACGGCGGGCGGTGGCGGTGCGGGCCACTCTGGTTCCTCGGTCGGAGCATCCTCCGGTGGGGCGAAGGCTCGGGCGGACATGGAGCGGGTGGTCGCACAGACCCACTCTGGAAGGCCTAGCATCCCCAGATGCTCTCTCCGCTCGACGCTGGCCCAGGGGGAACTTTCCAGGTCGTTCCCGAGGAGGCAGTCCACGGGGGCATCGTCCCGGACGGTCACCTTCAGTATACCCGACACCCCTCCCCATTCGAAGGGGATGCGGGCCATCTGGCACAAACTCTCGGAGTTGTCCGCCGTCCGCACCGGGCACATGATATTGGGGAGAATTTGCTCTGGGGTCACCAAGTGACGTCGGACCGCTGTTACGCTGGCTCCAGTGTCTCGGAGGGCTTCGGCCCGGCGGCCGTTGATGGTGACCCATTGGCGATATTTCTGGGTGTTGCCTGGGATCGGGTCTCGGGGGACCATGTCTCGATCACCCAGGCATGCCAAGATCATGGCGGCGGGCTCCCACTCGGCCTGTTCGGGGTCGTTGTCGTCTTCCTCGCCTCTTTCTTCCCCCAGGGCGGCGGCCGCGATTTGGCGGTTGGGAGGACCGGTGGTGCCGGGTCGCTGGTTCTTCGGGCAGAGGGGGTCTTTCGCGTAGTGGCCCTGTCGCTGGCATCTGTGGCACGTCACATTTGGGCGGGGCCCGGGTCGGGCCAGGGGAACCCCCCTTCGGCCCAGGGCTGGTGAAGTGGAGGTAGGGGAGGACCCCGTGGGGGGGTCTCGTCCCCTGCTCTGGCCTCCTCCGCCGCCTCGTGGTCAGTGGTTCCCCGGGGATCCCCGGCCGTAGCCTCCCATCGGACTCCGGGGGACTCGGGTGCTCACCCATCTATCCGCCTCGACAGCGAGTTTTCGGGGCTCAGTCAGTTTGCTGTCGAGGAGGTGCTGCCGGAGTTCGATGAAGCAGTTGTTGGACAGATGCTCCCATATAATGAGGTCGACCAACTGCTGGTAGGTGGTGACCTTGCTGCCTTTGATCCACCCCTCGAAGACTCTGATGTAAAAGTTCACGTATTCCACCCAAGTGGTACTGGGGATTTTTTTACAGTCTCGGAATCGCTGCCGGTACATCTCGGGGGTGAGTCCATAGCGAGTGAGGAGAGCGGTTTTCATGTGCTCCTACGAGGTCATCTCGGCGTCGGGGAGCTCTAGCAGGGCGTCTCTCCCCTCATTGACGAACTTCCCCCACAGGCCGGCGCCCCAGTCCTTGAGGGGTACTCGATGTGCGGTCATGGCGAGCTCGTAGGCTTTGAACCACTGTTGGATGTCGTCGTTCTTGTAGTATTCCTTGACGACATCCTTGGGTATGTGCACCTTTGTGTCCAAGGGCGGGGGCGAGGTCTTGCCCCCGGAGGCGTTGGCATCATTTGTTTTGGCCTTGAGTTCTAGTTCTTTTAGGCCGCGCTCATGCTCGAGCATGAGTCTCTTTTCTTCGAGGTCTCTTTGTCTTCGCTTCTCCTCCAGGTCTCCTTCTAGCCGTAGTTGCTCGAGTGCGATTTTCCTTTCCGCCAGCTGTAGTTCTCCATCCAACCGGAGTCGGGCGAGCTCCAACTCGTGGAGCCGGTTCCTCTCCCGCTCTCGGGCGTCTTCGTGGGGGCTCGTGCCTGGATTGGCGGGTCTCTCCCCCGCTGGGGTCGTGTCGGTCTCCGGGCGTCCGCTCGGGCCCGGGTTGTCTTCATTCCGGGGTGGTGTATCATCGGTGTTCACCCATGCTTGTAGGGCTGATTTAAAGTCTTCCTTGGTGCTTAGCCCAGTGGTAGCGATGCCCAGGTCTTTGCAGAATTGTTTTAATTCTTTGTGACTGTAATCTTCCATTTTTTCTTTTTGGAATTCCGTAGTCGGTCGTGTCTCTTGCGTAGTCATGGTCGTAGTGTGTTTTTCTCGGTAGTGAGTGAATCACCCTCTGTACGATCTGCGTCGGCTCGGATCCCGTCGCTTGCCACCAATGTTAGAAAGGCGATCCTGGGGGAGGCAGAAGATGTCTGACTGACCACCCCTAGGTCCACCCCTCCGTCGAGAAGTAGCCAAGCGTTATCGAGAGGCCTCCTGGGTGAGGGTCCTCTCCTAGGATCGTACAGCAGGGTAACCACAACACTACAAACGGACACCACACAAGAGGTTAAGTTCTTAGGCTTTATCAAGAATAAAGGTTGCTGGGTCTCGGCGGTATATACAGGCAGATCGAGGGATCTATAGAGTCTCGTAAAAGGGACAGGGTAGCGGGACAGTCTCGGTATGGATACAGGAAGGGATACCCTGCGCACAGCTCTCAATCCTCGAGCCGGGGGTCCCAAGAGGTCGAGCCGCGGCAGCGCCAGCAGGACTCGACAGGTGGTCTTAACGGAGAGGGGGCCGCGGCAGCGCCAGAAGGCTCTCACGATGGTTCAGCCGCGGCAGCGCCAGCAGGCTCTCAAGATAGGTCAGCCGCGGCAGCGCCAGCAGGCTCTCAAGATGGTTCAGCCGCGGCAGCGCCAGCAGGCTCTCAAGATGGTTCAGCCGCGGCAGCGCCAGCAGGCTCTCAGGTGGTCCAGCCGCGGCAGCGCCAGCAGGCTCTCAGGGTCTCTTCAGGTTACAGGCAATGAGTTCTTCTGGTGTCGGCCGTGACAGCGTCAGCAGGGCTTCCAGTCCAGGATACAACTGACGTCCTACTCCGGGGCTGGCCCAGATATAGGACTGGAGTCCTTTGATGTCTGGACCCTCTCGCCTGGGGGTCAGAGGGGCCGGGATGATGGTGTCCAGACACCCAGCAGGGGGGTGGAGCCAGCGCCCAGGGAGGCCGGAGGGCGATCGATACTAGGCGTCCGGGGACGGCTGGAGGGCCATCGAAACTCCCTTTTCTCCGGGATCTGTCGAGTGGCCACTCGACCACCTGGGTGGATCTTGGTGCCTCGATGTCTGGGCTTCGCTGGGGCCTGGGCCGGGGCCGAGGCCACGTGGTCGTGACGTGGTGGGCCCAAGATGGAGTCGGGCGCGGCCTCGTGCTTAGGTCGTGAGGGGCCCACGATGGAGCCAGGTCGGTAGTGGGGGTCCGGGATGGTGGCCGGACCAGTAATGTTGGGGCGTGCAGTGTCGGGCAAAAGGGCTGCCCGATGCTGGGTGGAGGGCCGATGTCGTCCTGGGCCCGCCATGCGGGAGGGGTAGGACCACGCCATGAGGCCGGGTCCAACAGTCCCTTTCTACTCGAGATTGAAGGACCTTCTGGGCCTCATTTACGAGGCCCCTTGCTACATCGGAAGGTCACTTTTTTGTGACGTTCCGTGGCGCAGAAGCCTGTGAGATATTTCTTACGCAGCACTAGGCCATTTTCTTAGGCTTCATGCTGCCTGATAAATATCAGCCCCTTTAACACAGTGTTCTGCCTTAAAGGGGGTGCAATGGGTGTTGCTGGGGGCGTTCCCAGCAACACCCATGGCCTTTTGACACTGCCCCAGATTTACGAGGAATCGTAAATCTGAGGCAGTTCCAAAAGCTTACGCCTCCCCAGGGGAGGCGTAAGGGAGGCGCAACGGGGAGAAATGTCTTTATTTTTCCTTGTTTTTCCTTTTTCTATGTGTGCTGCATAGGAAGAGGAAAAGCCTCTTGTGATTATTTTGTCCTACGGCAAAACCTCATAAATGAGGCCCTCTGTTTTTTCTGTCAATGTCTTACTTCTTTGTGTCATGCAGAACCGGTGCTTGAGGTTCTCACCACTTTCTAGACTATCCCACCCCAGCCACAGGCTCTGGGAAGAGGCCCTGAAACCCCAGTTCTGAACAACAAGTCCTCACCAGACCGCTGCGCTGTGGCCTTTGACAACCACGGGGTGTGGAGACAGGGCCGACATTCAGCCAAACGAGGTTCCCAGGCATAGCCTTGCAGCTCTTGCTGTGACCTCAGACGGAGAACCACTCAGACACCCTCCCCCGCGACACCTGCATTTACTACCCCGTGAGCCGCAGCTCTACAGATGCAGCTCCTGAGTTCCGGTACGTCTCCATGTTTGAAGGACTCCTCTCCTCTAGTTAGGCTTTCGAGGTTTTGGTGTCGCTTGATGGATCAATGGACTGTCCAACTGGGAATCGAACGTACAGCGTCCACATGACATGGACATATGTGGAATTCAATGAAAACATTGTACAATTTTCAACTAATAAGACACCCCCTTTCCCTTGGGTCTCATCCTATCACTGTTCAACCACATATATTCTGCCCCCGGCTCCCCCCATCCAGCTCTTACCTTTCCTGCGCTGCAGCAACCCGCAGAAGAGGACAATGTGGTGTTCCCACACCAGCGCTTCCGATGTGCCGGGCTAAGACTGGGAGCTGCTACAAAATGGCGGATCTCACTGCAGCCTATTGGGATCTATGTCACGGCACCTGTGCTTTTAGGGCCATATTCTCAAGGACGTTTCGCCGAGTTAGCAGCATTTTTTCGCAGCAAAAGTCACGATAAATGTATCGCCCCATTCACAAGCTGTTGCTAACAGCCGATACCACCAGTTTACCTGCGATAGCAGCTGCAAAAAACATCACCACAGATGACCCCGGCAACTATCGCTAATGAGATGCAGAGTAGACGTTCCCGTGCAATAAGCTGCAACGACACCACTCCGCAACATTCTCAACGACCAGCCAGATCGGCAATAAGATCCCAAAACATGTGATAAGGCGCGTTAGCAGCAGGGAGCTCACACCTGCTCTGACCTGGTGTAAAGTCGGACGACAACAGGCAACAGAAAAGGGAGCCCAGCCCCGTGCCACACCTGAAGAACAACAGATGCCCTGGAGCTGCTGATAAAGCAGCTCGGAGCACCAACAGGCCCACAACACCCCGCGCCACCACACCCACAGCCCGCCCCACAGACCCCCCTCCCTGGACTACCACAGAGGCAGCACAGACACAGAGAGGGGACCTTCAGAAAATGCACTAGCCTCACAGACCTAACACCAGAGCACGTAATTGCCCACTACAGGCTCAAAAGGACAAACATCCTCCACATCCTGAACATCATTGCCCACAGGGTGACGGTACCGACACAGCGGACAACCAACATCCCACCTCAGACAAAGCTGCAGGCCGTGCTGCACCTGTTGGCCCTGGCACCTTCCTCTCCTCACGCACAGCCCCCTCTCTTACAGACACCTCTGGTGATGCACAGCCCCCTCTCTTAAAGACACCTCTGGTGATGCACAGCCCCCTCTCTTACAGACACCTCTGGTCACGCACAGCCTCCTCTCTTACAGACACCTCTGGTCACGCACAGCCTCCTCTCTTACAGACACCTCTGGTCACGCACAGCCCCCTCTCTTACAGACACCTCTGGTCACGCTCAGCCCCCTCTCTTACAGACACATCTGGTCACGCACAGCCCCCTCTCTTACAGACACCTCTCCTCGTGCACAGCCCCTCTCTTACAGACACCTCTGGTGACGCACAGACCCCTCTCTTACAGACACCTCTGGTCATGCACAGCCCCCTCTCTTACAGACACCTCTGGTCACGCACAGACCCCTCTCTTACAGACACCTCTGGTCATGCACAGCCCCCTCTCTTACAGACACCTCTGGTCACGCTCAGCCCCCTCTCTTACAGACACCTCTCCTCATGCACAGCCCCCTCTCTTACAGACACCTCTGGTCACGCACAGCCCCCTCTCTTACAGACACCTCTCCTCATGCACAGCCCCCTCTCTTACAGACACCTCTGGTCACGCTCAGCCCCCTCTCTTACAGACACCTCTCCTCATGCACAGCCCCCTCTCTTACAGACACCTCTCCTCATGCACAGCCCCCTCTCTTACAGACACCTCTGGTCACGCACAGCCCCCTCTCTTACAGACACCTCTGGTCACGCACAGCCTCCTCTCTTACAGACACCTCTGGTCACGCACAGCCCCCTCTCTTACAGACACCTCTGGTCACGCTCAGCCCCCTCTCTTACAGACACCTCTGGTCATGCACAGCCCCCTCTCTTACAGACACCTCTGGTCACGCTCAGCCCCCTCTCTTACAGACACCTCTGGTGATGCACAGCCCCCTTTCTTACAGACACCTCTGGTCACGCACAGCCCCCTCTCTTAAACACTCCTCTGGTCATGCACAGCCCCCTCTCTTACAGACACCTCTGGTCACGCTCAGCCCCCTCTCTTACAGACACCTCTGGTCATGCACAGCCCCCTCTCTTACAGACACCTCTGGTCACGCACAGCCCCCTCTCTTACAGAAACCTCTGGCCACGCACAGCTCCCTCTCTTACAGACACCTCTGGCCATGCACAGCCCCCTCTCTTACAGACACCTCTGGTCACGCACAGACCCCTCTCTTACAGACACCTCTGGTCACGGACAGAGCCCTCTCTTACAGACACCTCTGGTCACGCACAGCCCCCTCTCTTACAGACACCTCTGGCCATGCACAGCCCCCTCTCTTACAGACACCTCTCCTCATGCACAGCCCCCTCTCTTACAGACACCTCTGGTCACGCACAGCCCCCTCTCTTACAGACACCTCTGGTCATTCACAGCCCCCTCTCTTACAGACACCTCTGGCCACGCACAGACCCCTCTCTTACAGACACCACTGGTCATTCACAGCCCCCTCTCTTACAGACACCTCTGGTGACGCACAGCCCCCTCTCTTACAGACTCCTCTGGTGATGCACAGTCCCCTCTCTTACAGACACCTCTGGTCATGCACAGCCCCCTCTCTTACAGACACCTCTGGTCACGCACAGACCCCTCTCTTACAGACACCTCTGGTCACGCACAGCCCCCTCTCTTACAGAAACCTCTGGCCACGCACAGCCCCCTCTCTTACAGACACCTCTGGCCAAGCACAGCCCCCTCTCTTACAGACACCTCTGGTCACGGACAGAGCCCTCTCTTACAGACACCTCTGGTCACGCACAGCCCCCTCTCTTACAGACACCTCTGGTCATGCACAGCCCCCTCTCTTACAGACACCTCTGGTCACGCACAGCCCCCTCTCTTACAGACACCTCTGGTCATTCACAGCCCCCTCTCTTACAGACACCTCTGGCCACGCACAGACCCCTCTCTTACAGACACCTCTGGTCACACACAGCCCCCTCTCTTACAGACACCACTGGTCATTCACAGCCCCCTCTCTTACAGACACCTCTGGTGACGCACAGCCCCCTCTCTTACAGACACCTCTGGTCACACACAGCCCCCCTCTCTTACAGACACCTCTCCTCATACACAGACCCCTCTCTTACAGACACCTCTGGTCATTCACAGCCCCCCTCTTACAGACACCTCTCCTCGTTCACAGACCCCTCTCTTACAGACACCTCTGGTCATGCACAGCCCCCTCTCTTACAGACACCTCTGGTCATTCACAGACCCCTCTTACAGACACCTCTGGTCACGCACAGACCCCTCTCTTACAGACACCTCTGGTCATGCACAGCCCCCTCTTACAGACACCTCTGGTCACATACATCCCCCTCTCTTACAGACACCTCTGGTCACGCACAAACCCCTCTCTTACGGACACCTCTGGTCATTCACAGCCCCCTCTTACAGACACCTCTGGTCACGCACAAACCCCTCTCTTACAGACACCTCTGGTCATTCACAGCCCCCTCTTACAGACACCTCTGGTCACGCACAAACCCCTCTCTTACAGAAACCTCTGGTCATTCACAGCCCCCTCTTACAGACACCTCTGGTCATTCACAGCCCCCTCTTACAGACACCTCTGGTCACGCACAGCCCCCTCTCTTACGGACACCTCTGGTCATTCACAGCCCCCTCTTACAGACACCTCTGGTCACGCACAAAGCCCTCTCTTACAGACACCTCTGGTCACGCACAGACCCCTCTCTTACAGACACCTCTGGTCATGCACAGACCCCTCTCTTACAGACACCTCTGGTCATGCACAGCCCCATAATACAGACACCTCTGGTCATTCACAGCCCCCTCTTACAGACACCTCTGGTCACGCACAGCCCCCTCTCTTACGGACACCTCTGGTCATTCACAGCCCCCTCTTACAGACACCTCTGGTCACGCACAAACCCCTCTCTTACATACACCTCTGGTCATGCACAGCCCCCTCTCTTACAGACACCTCTGGTCATGCACAGCCCCCTCTCTTACATACACCTCTGGTCATGCACAGCCCCCTCTCTTACAGACACCTCTCCTCATGCACAGCCCCCTCTCTTACAGACACCTCTGGTCACGCACAGCCCCCTCTCTTACAGACACCTCTGGTCACGCACAAACCCCCCTCTTACAGACACCTCTGGTCATTCACAGCCCCCTCTCTTACAGACACCTCTGGTCACGCACAGCCCCCTCTCTTACGGACACCTCTGGTCATTCACGGCCCCCTCTTACAGACACCTCTGGTCACACACAACCCCTCTCTTACAGACACCTCTGGTGATACACAGCCTCCTCTCTTACAGACACCTCTGGTCACGCACAGCCCCCTCTCTTACAGACACCTCTGGTCACGCACAGCCCCCTCTCTTACAGACACCTCTCCTCGTGCACAGCCCCCTCTCTTACAGACACCTCTGGTCATGCACAGCCCCCTCTCTTACAGACACCTCTGGTCACGCACAGCCCCCTCTCTTACAGACACCTCTGGTCATTCACAGCCCCCTCTCTTACAGACACCTCTGGCCACGCACAGACCCCTCTGTTACAGACACCTCTGGTCATGCACAGCCCCCTCTCCTACAGACACCTCTGGTCACGCACAGCCCCCTCTCTTACAGACACCTCTGGTCATTCACAGCCCCCTCTCTTACAGACACCTCTGGTCATTCACAGCCCCCTCTCTTACAGACACCTCTGGTCACACACAGCCCCCCCCTCTCTTACAGACACCACTGGTCATTCACAGCCCCCTCTCTTACAGACACCTCTGGTGACGCACAGCCCCCTCTCTTACAGACACCTCTGGTCACACACAGCCCCCCTCTCTTACAGACACCTCTCCTCATACACAGACCCCTCTCTTACAGACACCTCTGGTCATTCACAGCCCCCCTCTTACAGACACCTCTCCTCGTTCACAGACCCCTCTCTTACAGACACCTCTGGTCATGCACAGCCCCCTCTCTTACAGACACCTCTGGTCATTCACAGACCCCTCTTACAGACACCTCTGGTCACGCACAGACCCCTCTCTTACAGACACCTCTGGTCATGCACAGCCCCCTCTTACAGACACCTCTGGTCACATACATCCCCCTCTCTTACAGACACCTCTGGTCACGCACAAACCCCTCTCTTACGGACACCTCTGGTCATTCACAGCCCCCTCTTACAGACACCTCTGGTCACGCACAAACCCCTCTCTTACAGACACCTCTGGTCATTCACAGCCCCCTCTTACAGACACCTCTGGTCACGCACAAACCCCTCTCTTACAGAAACCTCTGGTCATTCACAGCCCCCTCTTACAGACACCTCTGGTCATTCACAGCCCCCTCTTACAGACACCTCTGGTCACGCACAGCCCCCTCTCTTACGGACACCTCTGGTCATTCACAGCCCCCTCTTACAGACACCTCTGGTCACGCACAAAGCCCTCTCTTACAGACACCTCTGGTCACGCACAGACCCCTCTCTTACAGACACCTCTGGTCATGCACAGACCCCTCTCTTACAGACACCTCTGGTCATGCACAGCCCCATCTTACAGACACCTCTGGTCATTCACAGCCCCCTCTTACAGACACCTCTGGTCACGCACAGCCCCCTCTCTTACAGACACCTCTGGTCACGCACAAACCCCTCTCTTACATACACCTCTGGTCATGCACAGCCCCCTCTCTTACAGACACCTCTGGTCATGCACAGCCCCCTCTCTTACATACACCTCTGGTCATGCACAGCCCCCTCTCTTACAGACACCTCTCCTCATGCACAGCCCCCTCTCTTACAGACACCTCTGGTCACGCACAGCCCCCTCTCTTACAGACACCTCTGGTCACGCACAAACCCCCCTCTTACAGACACCTCTGGTCATTCACAGCCCCCTCTCTTACAGACACCTCTGGTCACGCACAGCCCCCTCTCTTACGGACACCTCTGGTCATTCACAGCCCCCTCTTACAGACACCTCTGGTCACACACAACCCCTCTCTTACAGACACCTCTGGTGATGCACAGCCTCCTCTCTTACAGACACCTCTGGTAACGCACAGCCCCCTCTCTTACAGACACCTCTGGTCACGCACAGCCCCCTCTCTTACAGACACCTCTCCTCGTGCACAGCCCCCTCTCTTACAGACACCTCTGGTCATGCACAGAGCCCTCTCTTACAGACACCTCTGGTCATGCACAGACCCCTCTCTTACAGACACCTCTGGTCACACACGGCCCCCTCTCTTACAGACACCTCTGGTCACGCACAGCCCCCTCTCTTACAGACACCTCTGGTCATGCACAGCCCCCTCTCTTACAGACACCTCTGGTCACACACAGCCCCCTCTCTTACAGACACCTCTGGTCATGCACAGCCCCCTCTCTTACAGACACCTCTGGTCATGCACAGCCCCTCTCTTACAGACACCTCTGGTCACGCACAGCCCCCTCTCTTACAGACACCTCTCCTCGTGCACAGCCTCCTCTCTTACAGACACCTCTGGTCACGCACAGACCCCTCTCTTTCAAACACCTCTGGTCACGCACAGCCCCCTCTCTTACAGACACCTCTGGTCATGCACAGCCCCCTCTATTACAGACACCTCTGGTCACGCACAGCCCCCTCTCTTACAGACACCTCTGGTCATGCAAAGACCCCTCTCTTACAGACACCTCTGGTCACGCACAGCCCTCTCTCTTACAGACACCTCTGGTCACGCACAGCCCCCTCTCTTACAGACACATCTGGTCACGCACAGCCCCCTCTCTTACAGACACCTCTCCTCGTGCACAGCCCCCTCTCTTACAGACACCTCTGGTCACGCACAGCCCCCTCTCTTACAGACACCTCTCCTCGTGCACAGCCCCCTCTCTTACAGACACCTCTCCTCACGCACAGCCCCCTCTCTTACAGACACCTCTCCTCATGCACAGCCCCCTCTCTTACAGACACATCTGGTCACGCACAGCCCCCTCTGGTCACGCACAGACCCCTCTCTTACAGACACCTCTGGTCACGCACAGCCCCCTCTCTTACAGACACCTCTGGTCACGCACAGCCCCCTCTCTTACAGACAACTCTGGTCACACACAGCCCCCTCTCTTACAGACACCTCTGGTCATGCACAGCCCCCTCTCTTACAGACACCTCTGGTCACTCACAGTCCCCTCTCTTACAGACACCTCTGGTGATGCACAGCCCCCTCTCTTACAGACACCTCTCCTCACGCACAGCCCCCTCTCTTACAGACAACTCTGGTCACGCACAGACCCCTCTCTTACAGACACCTCTGGTCATGCACAGACCCCTCTCTTACAGACATCTCTGGTCACGCACAGCCCCCTCTCTTACAGACACTTTTGGTCATGCACAGACCCCTCTCTTACAGACACCTCTGGTCATGCACAGCCCCTCTCTTACAGACACCTCTGGTCACGCACAGCCCCCTCTCTTACAGACACCTCTCCTCGTGCACAGCCCCCTCTCTTACAGATACCTCTGCTCACGCACAGCCCCCTCACTTACAGACACCTCTCCTCATGCACAGCCCCCTCTCTTACAGACACATCTGGTCACGCACAGCCCCCTCTCTTACAGACACCTCTCCTCACGCACAGCCCCCTCTCTTACAGACACCTCTGGTCACGCACAGCCCCCTCTCTTACAGACACCTCTCCTCATGCACAGCCCCCTCTCTTACAGATACCTCTGGTCACGCACAGCCCCCTCTCTTACAGACACCTCTGGTCATGCACAGCCCTCTCTCACAGACACCTATGGTCACACACAGCCCCCTCTCTTACAGACACCTCTGGTCACGCACAGCCCCCTCTCTTACAGACACCTCTGGTCACGCACAGCCCCCTCTCTTACAGACACCTCTGGTCACGCACAGCCCCCTCTCTTACAGACACATCTGGTCACGCACAGCCCCCTCTCTTACAGACACCTCTCCTCACGCACAGCCCCCTCTCTTACAGACACCTCTCCTCACGCACAGCCCCCTCTCTTACAGACACCTCGCCTCATGCACAGACCCCTCTCTTACAGACACCTCTGGCCACGCACAGCCCCCTCTCTTACAGACACCTCTGGTCATGCACAGCCCCCTCTCTTACAGACACCTCTGGTCATGCACAGCCCCCTCTCTTACAGACACCTCTGGTAACGCACAGCCCCCTTTTTTACAGACACCTCTGTTGACGCTCAGCCCCCTCTCTTACAGACACCTCTCCTCATGCACAGCCCCCTCTCTTACAGACACCTCTCCTCATGCACAGCCCCCTCTCTTACAGATACCTCTGGTCATGCACAGCTCCCTCTCTTACAGACACCTCTGGTCACGCACAGCCCCCTTTCTTACAGACACCTCTGTTGACGCACAGCCCCCTCTCTTACAGACACCTCTCCTCATGCACAGCCCCCTCTCTTACAGACACCTCTCCTCATGCCCAGCCCCCTCTCTTACAGACACCTCTGGTCATGCACAGCCCCCCCTCTTACAGAAACCTCTGGTCACGCACAGCCCCCTCTCTTACAGACAACTCTGGTCACGCACAGCCCCCTCTCTTACAGACACCTCTGGTCACGCACAGCCCCCTCTCTTACAGAAACCTCTGGTCACGCACAGCCCCCTCTCTTACAGACACCTCTGGTCACGCACAGCCCCCTCTCTTACAGACACATCTGGTCATGCACAGCCCCCTCTCTTACAGACACCTCTCCTCACGCACAGACCCCTCTCTTACAGTCACCTCTGGTCACACACAGCCCCCTCATTAACAGACACCTCTGGTCATGCACAGCCCCCCCTCTTACAAACACCTAGGGTCACGCACAGCCCCCTCTCTTACAGACACCTCTGGTCACGCACAGCCCCCTCTCTTACAGACACCTCTGGTCACGCACAGCCCCCTCTCTTACAGACACCTCTCCTCACGCACAGCCCCCTCTCTTACAGACACCTCTCCTCACGCACAGCCCCCTCTCTTACAGACACCTCGCCTCATGCACAGACCCCTCTCTTACAGACACCTCTGGCCACGCACAGCCCCCTCTCTTACAGACACCTCTGGTCATGCACAGCCCCCTCTCTTACAGACACCTCTGGTCATGCACAGCCCCCTCTCTTACAGACACCTCTGGTCACGCACTGCCCCCTCTCTTACAGACACCTCTGGTCATGCACAGCCCCCTCTCTCACAGACACCTCTCGCCATGCACAGCCCCCTCTCTTACAGACACCTCTAGTCACACACAGCCTCCTCTCTTACAGACACATCTGGCCATGCACAGACCCCTCTCTTACAGGCACCTCTGGTCATGCACAGCCCCCTCTCTTACAGACACCTCTGGTCATTCACAGCCCCCTCTCTTACAGACACCTCTGGTCACGCACAGCCCCCTCTCTTACAGACACCTCTCGTCATGCACAGACCCCTCTCTTACAGACACCTCTGGTCACGCACAGCCCCCCCTCTTACAGACACCTCTGGTCATTCACAGCCCCCTCTCTTACAGACACCTCTGGCCATGCACAGCCCCTCTCTTACAGACACCTCTGGTCACACACAGCCCCCCTCTTACAGACACCTCTGGTCACGCACAGCCCCTCTCTTACAGACACCTCTGGTCATGCACAGCCCCCTCTCTTACAGACACCTCTGGTCACGCACAGACCCCTCTCTTACAGACACCTCTGGTCACGCACAGACCCCTCTCTTACAGACACCTCTGGTCATGCACAGCCCCCTCTCTTACAGACAACTCTGGTCCCGCACAGCCCCCTCTCTTACAGACACCTCTCCTCATGCACAGCCCCCTCTCTTACAGACACCTCTGGTCATGCACAGCCCCCTCTCTTACAGACACCTCTGGTCATGCACAGCCCCCTCTCTTACAGATACCTCTGGTCATGCACAGCTCCCTCTCTTACAGACACCTCTGGTCACGCACAGCCCCCTCTCTTACAGACACCTCTGGCCACGCACAGCCCCCTCTCTTACAGACACCTCTCCTCATGCACAGACCCCTCTCTTAAGGACACCTCTGGTCACGCACAGCCCCCTCTCTTACAGACACCTCTGGCCATGCACAGCCCCCTCTCTTACAGACACCTCTGGTCACGCACAGACCCCTCTCTTACAGACACCTCTGGTCACGCACAGCCCCCCCTCTTACAGGCACCTCTGGTCACGCACAGCCCCCTCTCTTACAGACACCTCTGGTCATGCAAAGACCCCTCTCTTACAGACACCTCTGGTCACGCACAGCCCCCCCTCTTACAGACACCTCTGGTCACGCACAGCCCCCCCTCTTACAGACACCTCTGGTCACGCACAGCCCCCTCTCTTACAGACACCTCTGGTCATGCACAGACCCCTCTCTTACAGACACCTCTGGTCATGCACAGCCCCCTCTCTTTCAGACACCTCTGGTCACACACAGCCCCCTCTCTTAGAGACACCTCTGGTCACGCACAGCCCTCTCTCTTAGAGACACCTCTGGTCACGCACAGCCCCCTCTCTTACAGACACCTCTGGTCACACACAGCCCCCTCTCTTACAGACACCTCTGGTCATGCACAGACCCCTCTCTTACAGACAGCTCTGGTCATGCACAGCCCCCTCTCTTACAGACACCTCTGGTCACGCACCGACCCCTCTCTCACAGACACCTATGGTCACGCACAGCCCCCTCTCTTACAGACACCTCTCCTCATGCACAGCCCCCTCTCTTACAGACACCTCTGGTCATGCACAGCCCCCTCTCTTACAGACACCTCTGGTCATGCACAGCCCCCTCTCTTACAGACACCTCTGGTCACGCACAGCCCCCTCTCTTACAGATACCTCTGGTCATGCACAGCTCTCTCTCTTACAGACACCTCTGGTCACGCACAGCCCCCTCTCTTACAGACACCTCTGGTGACGCACAGCCCCCTCTCTTACAGACACCTCTCCTCATGCACAGACCCCTCTCTTAAGGACACCTCTGGTCACGCACAGCCCCCTCTCTTACAGACACCTCTGGCCATGCACAGCCCCCTCTCTTACAGACACCTCTGGTCATGCACAGACCCCTCTCTTAAGGACACCTCTGGTCACGCACAGCCCCTCTCTTACAGACACCTCTCAGCATGCACAGCCCCCACTCTTACAGACACCTCTGGTCACGCACAGACCCCTCTCTTACAGACACCTCTGGTCACGCACAGCCCCCCCTCTTACAGGCACCTCTGGTCACGCACAGCCCCCTCTCTTACAGACACCTCTGGTCATGCAAAGACCCCTCTCTTACAGACACCTCTGGTCACGCACAGCCCCCCCTCTTACAGACACCTCTGGTCACGCACAGCCCCCCCTCTTACAGACACCTCTGGTCACGCACAGCCCCCTCTCTTACAGACACCTCTGGTCATGCACAGACCCCTCTCTTACAGACACCTCTGGTCATGCACAGCCCCCTCTCTTTCAGACACCTCTGGTCACACACAGCCCCCTCTCTTAGAGACACCTCTGGTCACGCACAGCCCCCTCTCTTAGAGACACCTCTGGTCACGCACAGCCCCCTCTCTTACAGACACCTCTGGTGACACACAGCCCCCTCTCTTACAGACACCTCTGGTCATGCACAGACCCCTCTCTTACAGACAGCTCTGGTCATGCACAGCCCCCTCTCTTACAGACACCTCTGGTCACGCACCGACCCCTCTCTCACAGACACCTATGGTCACGCACAGCCCCCTCTCTTACAGACACCTCTCCTCATGCACAGCCCCCTCTCTTACAGACACCTCTGGTCATGCACAGCCCCCTCTCTTACAGACACCTCTGGTCATGCACAGCCCCCTCTCTTACAGACACCTCTCCTCATGCACAGCCCCCTCTCTTACAGACACCTCTGGTGACGCACAGCCCCCTTTCTTACATTACAGACACCTCTGGTCATGCACAGACCCCTCTCTTACAGACACCTCTGGTCAGCACAGCCCGCCTCTTACAGACACCTCTGGTCATGCACAGACCCCTCTCTTACAGACAACTCTGGTCACACACAGCCCCCTCTCTTACAGACACCTCTGGTCATGCACAGCCCCCTCTCTTACAGACACCTCTGGTCATGCACAGCCCCCTCTCTTACAGACACCTCTGGTCACACACGGCCCCCTCTCTTACAGACACCTCTGGTCATGCACAGCCCCCTCTCTTACAGACACCTCTGGTCATGCACAGCCCCCTCTTACAGACACCTCTGGTCACGCACAGCCCCCTCTCTTACAGACGTCTCTCCTCATGCACAGCCCCCTCTCTTACAGACACCTCTGGTCACGCACAGACCCCTCTCTTACAGACACCTCTGGTCATGCACAGCCCCCTCTTACAGACACCTCTGGTCACGCACAGCCCCCTCTCTTACAGACACCTCTGGTCCCGCACAGCCCCCTCTCTTACAGACACCTCTGGTCACGCACAGCCCCGTCTCTTACAGACACCTCTCCTCATGCACAGCCCCCTATCTTACAGACACCTCTGGTCATGCACAGCCCCCTCTCTTACAGACACCTCTCCTCATGCACAGCCCCCTCTCTTACAGACACCTCTGGTCACGCACAGCCCCCTCTCTTACAGACACCTCTGGTCACGCACAGACCCCTCTCTTACAGACACCTCTGGTCAAGCACAGCCCCCTCTTACAGACACCTCTGGTCATGCACAGCCCCCTCTCTTACAGACACCTCTGGTCCCGCACAGCCCCCTCTCTTACAGACACCTCTGGTCACGCACAGCCCCCTCTCTTACAGACACCTCTCCTCATGCACAGCCCCCTCTCTTACAGACACCTCTGGTCATGCACAGCCCCCTCTCTTACAGACACCTCTGGTCACGCACAGACCCCTCTCTTACAGACACCTCTGGTCACGCACAGCCCCCTCTCTTACAGACACCTCTGGTCACGCACAGCCCCCCCTCTTACAGACACCTCTGGTCACGCACAGCCCCCTCTCTTACAGACACCTCTGGTCACGCACAGCCCCCTCTCTTACAGACACCTCTGGTCACGCACAGCCCCCTCTCTTACAGACACCACTGGCCATGCACAGCCCCCTCTCTTACAGACACCTCTGGTCACGCACAGACCCCTCTCTTACAGACACCTCTGGTCACGCACAGCCCCCCCTCTTACAGACACCTCTGGTCACGCACAGCCCTTCTCTTACAGACACCTCTGGTCATGCACAGCCCCCTCTCTTACAGACACCTCTGGTCATGCACAGACTCCTCTCTTACAGACACCTCTGGTCATGCACAGCCCCCTCTCTTACAGACACATCTGGTCTCGCACAGCCCCCTCTCTTACAGACACCTCTCCTCATGCACAGCCCCCTCTCTTACAGACACCTCTGGTCACGCACAGCCCCCTCTCTTACAGACACATCTGGTCCCGCACAGCCCCCTCTCTTCAAGACACCTCTGGTCATGCACAGCCCCCTCTTACAGACACCTCTGGTCACGCACAGACCCCTCTCTTACAGACACCTCTGGTCATGCACAGCCCCCTCTCTTACAGACACCTCTGGTCATGCACAGCCCCCTCTTACAGACACCTCTGGTCACGCACAGACCCTTCTCTTACAGACACCTCTGGTCACACACAGACCCCCCTCTTACAGACACCTCTCCTCATGCACAGCCCCCTCTCTTACAGACACCTCTGGTCACGCACAGCCCCCTCTCTTACAGACACCTCTGGTCATGCACAGCTCCCTCTCTTACAGACACCTCTGGTCACGCACAGCCCCCTCTCTTACAGACACCTCTGGTGACGCACAGCCCCCTCTCTTACATTACAGACACCTCTGGTCATGCACAGACCCCTCTCTTACAGACACCTCTGGTCAGCACAGCCCCCCTCTTACAGACACCTCTGGTCATGCACAGACCCCTCTCTTACAGACAACTCTGGTCACACACAGCCCCCTCTCTTACAGACACCTCTGGTCATGCACAGCCCCCTCTCTTACAGACACCTCTGGTCATGCACAGACCCCTCTCTTACAGACACCTCTCCTCATGCACAGCCCCCTCTCTTACAGACACCTCTGGTCACGCACAGCCCCCTCTCTTACAGACACCTCTTGTCACGCACAGACCCCTCTCTTACAGACACCTCTGGTCATGCACAGCCCCCTCTTACAGACACCTCTGGTCACGCACAGCCCCCTCTCTTACAGACACCTCTGGTCCCGCACAGCCCCCTCTCTTACAGACACCTCTGGTCACGCACAGCCCCCTCTCTTACAGACACCTCTCCTCATGCACAGCCCCCTCTCTTACAGACACCTCTGGTCATGCACAGCCCCCTCTTTTACAGACACCTTTGGTCACGCACAGACCCCTCTCTTAGAGACACCTCTGGTCACGCACAGCCCCCTCTCTTACAGACACCTCTGGTCACGCTCAGCCCCCCCTCTTACAGACACCTCTGGTCATTCACCGACCCCTCTCTCACAGACACCTCTGGTCACGCACAGCCCCCTCTCTTACAGACACCTCTGGTCACGCACCGACCCCTCTCTCACAGACACCTCTGGTCACGCACAGCCCCCTCTCTTACAGACATCTCTGGTCACGCACAGCCCCCTCTCTTACAGACACCTCTGGTCATGCACAGCCCCCTCTCTTACAGACACCTCTGGTCACGCACAGCCTCCTCTCTTACAGACACCTCTGGCCATGCACAGCCCCAATGTGGAAAAGTAAATTTTGCCATGTTCTGTGTCTCTACGTGTCGTCCATCATATGTTATGTGTGCATGACCAATATGCGTATGTTATTCCCCATGTCCGATTCAAGACGCAATTACAGTTGTGTCCTCCTCTAGTATGCCAGTTTCCAGTCCTCGTGAATACTACGAATATCAGGCCTATGTAAAGCTACGTTGCCACGTTTCTCAGTGTGCACGTTATTCTATTATAAAGTCCCCGTTTCTAGGCCTCAAAAGGGCCTGGACAGCAGATTCAGCTCCTGTCTCCTGAAGCCTCGCTGAGGAGCGATCCAGCCCCCACCTGTATCCTCGACCTTTCACTTACTTCCTGCCTCGCAGTGCCCGGTGCAGCTTGGCTCTGCCTCTGAGTCTGCCAAGACTATGTTGTGATTCCAGCTATCAGCTTAGTCCTCCTTCTCTGCATTCCTAAGCTACTGAACTGCATCAATAGTTTCCGTCATTGTCTAGCCTATGCGGCTCCATGTTAAGAGAAATACTGTATTTAATGGTCATTTAATATTCTTCATCACGCACTACATGTAGAATAAATGCATGCTCTAGTCTTAGAGTCAGTTAGCTTTTCCCCTCATGACTTCTAGTTTATATCAACATGTTCCCTAAACATCAGATACTAGATAGGGTTTAGGTACATGTCGCTCCGACCCTCCAGACTTCAGTCTCTGCTCCTAGCACAGAGTTCATAGCCCCCAGCTTCTCCTAGTAACACGTCATTGCTAGTTTGCGCGCACCATCAGGTTAGAGGCCCCGGCTCCTTAGGTAGCCCCCTCCAATGTTTCCGCCCATTTATGACATATTCTGTTACGTTTGCATCACATGTCTATGTATACGCCCTGTTACACCTCCTTCTCACTCTTATCTTTCGCGACTGCTACGCGTCACGCCTTCTGCTCCACCCACTGCTACGCCTACTGCAATGTAATGCTATGTGTTTGCGTTATGTATATATGCTCATGTATTGTTATTAAAAGTTAGCGCGCTCATCCCAGACCCAGTCCCAGCAGCTGCTGGGCCCTGTCATCCTATTCCTATGCAGGTTGTCCTGTTCCTGTCCTTATGCTGTATTAAACCTGCAAAACTCCTACTACCTCGAATCTTGACTCTTATTTATTGAGCTATCTGTTATTCATTCATTCATTCAAAAATAGATCCGGTATTATTTATTTATATACCACATAATGGCGCCCGAATAGGGACTTGCCCTTTCCCCACGCGTCGGTGAAGCCACGCCGACCCCCTGACCCTCTGCAGTCGTGACGGAACTCTTCTGCGCAGTGGCAGATATTTCTGCTCAAGTATCCCTCAGGCCCACGGAGGAGACGGAGGAGGCGGTCCAGCATCCAAACGAGACGGTGGAGGAACGCGGCGAGTCCCGACCAGAGCCCAAGCCAAGAGTCCAAGGTCCGAGGTATCCGGAGGTCCACCCGTAACTGAAGTCCGAAGTTCGTCGTCGTAGCAGTCCAGTCCAGTCCGAGGCCTTCCGTTCTTGCTGCCCGGTGAGTACCGTTACTGGGGTGGTATCTAGACAGGGTCAATTTAATTGACTCTGGTCTGTGGGTTGGTGGTACACAGTCCCACAAACGAAGTGTCCACTTCGGTGGATGCGGGTCCTGACGTGTCTCTGTAAAGAGACCGGTAAGTTTCGTGCTGTTTCAGCAGTGCATCTAGTTTCTGTTCTAGTCAGTTTCTGTTCTCGAGAAAATTCATGTGTTCTGTTCTCAGTATTTCCAGGTAGTATTCTGTTCGAACTGTTATTTTAAATGTTTTTTATGTATTCTAATGTCGTGGTATGAATGGGAAATAAGTATCGTGTTTATTGTGTATTGTATTGTGTCTAGATTACAGTTCAGTCATGCCCATATTTTCCAAGTTACGTCAGTTAAAAACTAGAAAGGGTCTGCTGGAAGCAGCAGTTCCCGTCCCGCCCAGGGACAGTCCAGGTCACTTTATGTATCAGAAACATGGCATAAGCGCCATATTGTATCTAGATTTATGGGTAGAATATACCAAACAGTTAGAAGAAAAGTATAGATGGCCCGTATCGGGTACATGGGATGCCGAGTGCATCATGCGAGTAGAAGAAGCATTATGGAAAAAGAAAGCCAGACAATCACAGAAAGATGCCATCGAGTTATGGCGCAAAGAAGCTCATAAAAGAACCGAAAAAGAAATCAGAAAATCAGAATTAAGTAGAGAATCCCAAGAACGAGCCCAAGAAAGAGAATTGATCGAGATAGGTGAACGAGTTAGAACTGAGCAATCAGACAGACAGAGGAATGCCCTCATTAAGGGTATGTATCCTCTTCTTGCCGAGGGCTTGCCAAAAGCGACCCCAGAGGCATCCAGTAATTTCCCGCCACCATTAGTTCCGACCAAGCTACGTCACAAACCGACCGCAGCTGATATTTTTATTTCGTCCTATCTGGACGACACAGTCCCCGAATATGCAAATCCTGTTCGCGCTCCGCCAGTCCCTGTAAATCAGGTAATTCCTGCTCCTCCAGACACCGGGGTGCCCTTAACAGCCCCCCCGGGTCAGCCCGCCATACAAGTCCAGCCCACGTTACAATTACCGACCCTGCCAGGACGAAAAGCATCAGTTGATGATTCTAGTTTAGGGGCCGCAGGAGGAGGTCTTCCTCAAACCCCGCCGCCATACAAGCGTTTATCAGCACTCGAATTACATGCTCAAGCATCACAGCGTACTCCTAAAAGTAATAAGTCTGTTGCAGAAATCAGGCAAACCCTTGGCGAATGTGTCTATGACCCAGTTCCAGGCGAGTTTAATATGGTTTTATATTCTGTACGCGTAAGGAGAGTGACCGAGTATCTAGTCACCCTGCCGAATATGAAAGAAGATCTAGACAGGATATATCGTTTCATCCGTACAGGGGATGACCCACAAAGTATTAGTGATGCCATGTCTCAAAGGAAAGCCGAGATTCAGCGTATGATATTAAAGTTTTTAATTAACTGTCTAATAAGAGAACAGGATTACCCGTCTAAAGACCCGGAAGAAATGAAAACTCTAACAAAGTGGAGTGATAATATAGCCGAAGGAAAGCACAATACCATTGGTGCCATGGAAAGTATGTACAAGAAAATCCGTAGAGAGATAATAAAGATACACGAACAGCGTAAAGCAGCACAAGTAAGCGAGAAAGAAAGTACCTCTGATCCTGAAGAGGAAGACGACGAGAATACTGCCAGAATAGCGTATGTAGGAAAACCTAGATTTCCAGATCGCCATTTACGTCTAGAACACAAGTCTATTTTCCATCATCCAGCACCAGAACAAGGTTCCCTAGAACAAGTATTTCAAGCTACCGATCACATTCTGAAATCACGAATCGGTTATAGTGAGTTAAGTACTATGCATGAACAGGAACTAGTCCGATCAGCAGTCAGATGGATTACTGATTCTACCACTTTTCCAGACGAAATAGTGGCACAAATGTTTCTGAAAATGCCCCCAGCCGAGCAGCGACTGGTGGGTATGTATATGATTCAGCACCTCATTACTCTGTATGAGGGTCAACATTCTGATCCAGGCCCGTTACATGATATCTTGAACGAGTTACTCCAGTACAAATGGAGAGGTCTAGGTACCGATTTAATTAGTGTCATTCTAGAACAGCGCCACAAATATAGAACATTCTTAAACCCGCATTTTGTTCATGTCTCACCCCCAGAAAATAAATCATTCTACATAGACAGACAGAATCCGTTACGAGAAGTCCACCCAGTCAGAGGAGCGGGTGGCGAAATGCAGAGAGTGTTTGTATACACTCCGATCACAAAGATGGAACTCCTCGAAATGAAGAAATTAATTCCCTGTCATGACAAAGATCCAGCAGGGTTCCATAGAGAATTAAAAGACATGCTCCGTATGGGAGAATACACTTACCCAGATATCATTAAAATGTTAAAGGTTCTGCTGCCCGCAGGGGTGTATGAAAAGCTAAAGGAAAAAGAATGGGAGGTGGGAGAGAAAAAGATAGATTGGGCAGTCCTAGAAGCAGAAGATAAGATACGTGTACCAGGTACTGGTCTTGGAGAGAAATGTAAAGAATTACCAGAATTATTAATTCAAGTTTTACCCAGATTATTAACAACGAGAAAAGAAGACTGGGATGCAATCTCAGCCTGTAAACAGAAACAAGATGAAGATATTAGTGATTTTTATTCTAGGTTTGAAAAGTGCTTTAGTATCAACAGTGGTCTCAAGACAAGTAGTGAGTCATACCCTCACCTTTTTGTTACTAAATTAGTTGAGAATTCAAGTCCACAAATTAAAAACCGAGTTTTGAAAGTCGAAAGCACCTGGCAAGCTAATACTCCGTCCCAGATGCTCCAGATGCTCCAGTATCACCAGAATAGAATCAGAGAAGAGCAAGAACACGAGAGAAAACGTATGAAAGACACGAAAATGAAAGTGCTAGTTGCACAATCTGTTCCTCACGACAGTCAGAAGAGGGGTCCGAATCAAGCCAGTCATCCTGCAGCTCCCGTTAAAGGGAATTGCAATTATTGTAAACAGCCAGGTCATTTCATAAATGAGTGTACAGTTCTGAAACATAACATAGCTACTGGTAAGACTAAAGAAAGACCACGTCCGCCTAGACAAGAGCAAGTTTCACAGACTCCTCAGTCACAGAATGCACCACAGACAGTTACAGCACCGCAGCCTATTGCTGCAACACAGCATGTTACATCGCAGATGTACCAGTATGCACAGTCTGAGTATCCAGAGTACCAGCCATATTCATGAAACAGCCTAGAGAGGGAGGTAGGCTTGCCTCTCATCGAGATACCTGTAGATCAAGAAGGTCCCTATGTTCACAGTCAAGTATTAGGGAAAGACAGAAAGTTTTTGATTGATACAGGGGCAAGTAGGACCACAATTAGTCATGCCGAAGTTCCAGGGGCTCCGCTCTCAGGCTCAAGAAATGTTTCCCTTGGATTTTCAGGAAAGCCTATCGTTAATGAGATTTCAAAGCCAGTCACTCTAGAAGTAGGTCCATTGTCCCGCACTACTGATCTGTTACTTACTAAGTCATGTCCAGAAAATCTATTAGGCATTAAAACACTGAAAGAGTTAGGTGCAGTTATATGTTGTTCCCCAGAGGGAATACGATTGTTCCTACGTGACTTTAAGGGTCACTATGTATTACGAGATTTTGATTCCAGACTGTCTAAAGTTCCGCAGCATTTATGGGCGCAAGGTCCAACTGATGTAGGTTACATGCAAATCACACCCCATCGTGTGACTCTCAAACCAGGTGTAGTGTTACCACGAATCAGGCAGTATAGATTGCCACCTGAGGCTGTAGCAGCCTTATCCAAAATTATAGACGAGCTCATGGCTCAAGGAGTAGTTGTAGAAACTGACTCCAATGTATGTAACTCTCCGATCATTCCAGTCATGAAACGTACTGATCCAAATGCACCCCCAGTATATCGATTAGTGATTGATTTACGGGAACTTAATAAATGTATTATTCCGCAGTACCCAGTTGTCCCAGATATCTCTTCCCTGTTAACTGCTATTGATTCCGAAGCCACGTTCTTCACTGTCATAGACCTCAAGAACGCATTTTTTAGTGTTCCCATCCATCCAGACAGCCAGTTTCTTTTCGGATTTTGTTTAAATGGAAGGAGCTATATGTTTACACGAGCTCCTCAAGGTTTCACAGAAAGCCCTAGTATTTACAGTCAAGCACTTAAGAGACAACTAGACAATATTCACATGCCAACTGACACTGCCCTGCTCCAGTATGTTGATGATCTACTGATCACAGCCCGTTCTGAACGTGCTTGCGAGCGAGCATCCCTGACGGTTCTGTATTTTCTAGCCGAGATGGGGCACAAGGTGTCCCCTTCGAAGCTTCAATTCTGTGTCCAGCAAGTGGTCTACTTAGGACACTTACTGTCCAAGAGGGGTAGGCAGTTGACACCAGACCGTATCCAGTTAATAGCGAGTCTTCCTCAGCCCAAAACCCAGAAGGAGGTACGTGCTTTTATCGGCCTCACTTCTTATTGTAGACAATGGATTCCTCAATATGCATTTCTAGCCAAGCCACTGATACAGTTAACGACACAGGAGGCAGCCACATCGACTGTCCTCCCTTGGACCCAGGAACATACACTTAGTTTCAACGAGTTAAAGAAAGCTTTATGCCAAGCTCCAGTTCTAGCTACACCGAACTACAGTAAGCCTTTTACACTTTTCGTTACTGAACGTGAAGGTACAGCATTATCTGTTCTTACACAAGATCAAGCAGGACAATACAAGCCCTGTGCTTATTTTTCGAGCACACTAGATCCTGTAGCCCAGGCTCTGCCTGCGTGCCTCAAGTCAGTTGCAGCCACAGCACTAGCTATCAGACAAAGTGATTCCATAGTCTTAGGACATACCTTGACAGTACAAGTCCCACACTCCGTGGAAGTTCTTTTAAACCGAACACAAACACAGCACTTGACAATTGCACGTTTAACAGGTTATGAATTGACACTGTTCCAGCCACACATAGAAATCAGACGCTGCAACATCCTGAACCCTGCTACACTGTTACCATCAGTTAGTTCAAATCCTGCCGCACACGACTGTGTGGAAGTAGTCAACATTACGACAAAGCCAAGACAAGACCTGACAGACATTCCGTTACCAGATCCTGACCTGACACTTTATGTGGATGGTTCATGTATGAGAACTAGTACAGGAGAACTAGTCGCCGCGTATGCAGTGACTACTGACACCGAAGTTATTGAGACGCACCGTATTGATACCCTGTCCGCTCAAGCAGCAGAGCTAGTTGCTCTGACACAAGCCTGTATACACGCCAAGAACCTGAAAGTTAATGTTTACACAGATTCACGTTACGCATTTGGAGTTGTACACGACTTCGGAGTGCTCTGGCAGGAGAGAGGTTTCATGACTTCTCATGGAACCAAGATTCAGCATGGTCTCCTTATCCAAGCTCTGTTAGATGCAATACATTTACCGACATCTATCGCTATCATGAAATGCAAAGCACATACGAAAGTCACTGACATTATTTCTCAAGGTAATGATCTAGCAGATCGCACAGCCAAGCTTACAGCACAGACTCTAGACAGTCCAGTTAACATGACACACACTCCAGATCTGACTACATGTATGACAGTTAAGGACCCTACTCAAGATGTCATAGATATCCAGTTACATGCTACTCCCGATGAAACCAAGAAGTGGTCTGAACAAGGAGGGGTCCAGACAGATCAAGGATGGGTGACGAAGGGTAGGACCGCATGGTTTCTCCCCGACTCTATGGTTCAAGTCATCATTAATACCGCACATAGTCCAGCACATTTAGGAGAAAAAGCTATGTTAGACAGTATCCAGAACATTTGGTTCAACAAGCATTTACGAGCTGCAGCCAAGCAGAAAGTCCGTACCTGTATGATATGTTGTCAGTTTAATCCAGGTAAAAGTGTCCCGGTGGAACAAGGTGGTTTCCAGCCTCCTGACCACCCTTTTGAGGTCCTCCAGATGGATTATATTCAGATGGAGCGATGTCGAGGTTTCAAGTATGTCCTTGTAGTTGTATGCGCTTTGTCCAGATGGACAGAAGCATATCCAGTCCCAGATTACACAGCCGCGACCACTGCCAAGCAGTTGGTTCGTGAATTCTTCCCTCGATATGGACTCCCTAGAGTCGTATATTCTGATAACGGTCAGCCATTCTCATCTGAACTGATGAAGCACGTTTCCCTGTTGTTGGGGTACCAGTGGAAGTTTCATTGTGTACGCCATCCTGAAGCAGCCGGTCTAGTCGAGAGACATAATCAGACTCTGAAAATTCGAATTGCCAAAATATGTAAAGATAAGGGTGTGGACTGGCTAGTAGCTCTGCCAGTTGCTTTGTTTTATATGCGCATGGTCGCACATTCCAGATCAGGTCTGTCCCCGTATGAGGTCGTATTCGGCCGCCCCCCTAACATGTGGGGTACTCCTAGACCCCGAAGTATTACTGATGTTTCATGTAATATGCTGACAGATTACCTAGCTTCCTTGATGTCTGCCCTCAACTCATGTCGTTCACAGGTTGCCGCCACATTTCCAGACAATACCGAGGTGGCACCGCATGAAATCGTTCCAGGTTCGATGGTGCTCGTACGTAACTTCGACAGATCAAGTCCGCTGGAGCCACGTTGGAAGGAGCCCCGTCAGGTCCTCCTCACCACCCGTACAGCTGTGAAATTGGAAGGACCCCGCGGCTGGGTGCACCTTTCGCACGTCAAGAAATTCTACGGATTGAAACCGGTCTCTAAGAACATTTCCCAGGATATCAAGACTTGTCAAAACATTGTTCCTAAGGACTGTCCCGCAAATGACATTGATTCAAAACCCCCCCTGTTAGAGAAAACTCCGCAACAGGAGTATAAACAGAAATTAAGGTCTAGTAAAATAAGTCAGCCAGTTTGATTGTCTAAGTCCTCCCCTAGGTGAAACGGTTAGACTGTTTCTGACATGTATAAAATAGACCCCCATAGTGAGAGAGTTAGTCAAAACTCAATCCGATGTATCGTTTTTCTAAGTTTCATATTATTTCTCAGCCTTTTGATTTCCTGCACTAGTTACGCATTTTTCCTGTGTTTTCCAGTTCCTCATGTAAATAAGCCTTCTAATGTTACAGTAGAGCACACGTTTAGTGATCTGCCTCCTCACGAATATTCATACCGCCTCGCTATGCGTAACAATACATTTATCCGCATGTTGCATTATTCACACCAGACCAGCAATGCCACTAATTGTTGGGTGTGTGGTCGACTCCCCCCTTTCCAGACCCCGAAGGGAGTTCTGCCACTTTTTCCTTATCCATTTTCACATAATGGTTCGTGTGGAGCATGGTCCACGTTAACGTCATCCTCAACAGATATGTCTTTTCTTAACAGTACATGTTTCCCAGACAAGCAAGGTTTCCCCCACAGAACAGGTTTAGATCTAGAAAATGAAGTGTATAATTTAGGTAACTATTCTTCGAATTTTATGGTCCTGAATGTTCAGTCTGATACTACTCCAGACTCACCTGCTATTTCAGTATTACCAGTCAAAGGCGAATTATGTGTCCGAAATAATGGTTCTGTACACGTAGGACATAGTGATTGTACTACTATTATCCAGTATAGTGACAGTGGGAAAACTATTTTTAAAGCTTCACGTCATTCTTATTTTGTTTGTGGTCAAACCGCATATGTTCGTCTGCCCCTCGATTGGGAGGGAACCTGTTACATTGGCTTCCTACTGCCACCTGTTTTCCTAGCCCCACCTGACTACCATAGGAATTCCTTCCTAGTACATACTAGACACAAGAGAAATCTCCCGATTGTCGACTATACTGAAACTGCTGCAGAGCAATTCATTGATATTGATAAAGGTGTGTTCCCTTATTTAGGTACAGTTGTAAACAGTAAGCTAATCCGTAGGTTAACAAGAACCCTTGAAGCTGTAGTAGATGAGACTGCCTCCGCTCTAGGTAACTTAACCGAAGAGCAATCCTTTATGAGAATTGTTGTGCTCCAGAATCGTCTCGTCCTTGACGTCATACTGGCCGATAGGGGCGGGGCCTGTAGAGTCATCGGATCCAGTTGTTGCATTTTCATTCCAAATAACGCGCCGTCTGTTTATTCAGCTATAACCAGACTTCATAAAATTGCCCATCTATTACACCAGGATCCAGGCACCTGGACATGGTCCGGTTGGTTCTGGAATATAATTTCCGCCTGGGGATGGAAAGTCCTGTCCTTTCTAGGTATCGCAGTAGCGATCATATTCAGCTGCTGCCTCTGTATACAATGTGGCCCTGCGATTTGCGGCATGTGTGCTACCACTTGTATTCCTAGTCCCAAGCCCCGTTCTAAATCCCGTTCCAAGACAATTCGAGATGAACAAATGGTACTGTATGAAATGATAGATGGTATCATGAATATTGATGTTTCCTGATGGAAACGTAGTGACAAGGAGGGAATGTGGAAAAGTAAATTTTGCCATGTTCTGTGTCTCTACGTGTCGTCCATCATATGTTATGTGTGCATGACCAATATGCGTATGTTATTCCCCATGTCCGATTCAAGACGCAATTACAGTTGTGTCCTCCTCTAGTATGCCAGTTTCCAGTCCTCGTGAATACTACGAATATCAGGCCTATGTAAAGCTACGTTGCCACGTTTCTCAGTGTGCACGTTATTCTATTATAAAGTCCCCGTTTCTAGGCCTCAAAAGGGCCTGGACACCAGATTCAGCTCCTGTCTCCTGAAGCCTCGCTGAGGAGCGATCCAGCCCCCACCTGTATCCTCGACCTTTCACTTACTTCCTGCCTCGCAGTGCCCGGTGCAGCTTGGCTCTGCCTCTGAGTCTGCCAAGACTATGTTGTGATTCCAGCTATCAGCTTAGTCCTCCTTCTCTGCATTCCTAAGCTACTGAACTGCATCAATAGTTTCCGTCATTGTCTAGCCTATGCGGCTCCATGTTAAGAGAAATACTGTATTTAATGGTCATTTAATATTCTTCATCACGCACTACATGTAGAATAAATGCATGCTCTAGTCTTAGAGTCAGTTAGCTTTTCCCCTCATGACTTCTAGTTTATATCAACATGTTCCCTAAACATCAGATACTAGATAGGGTTTAGGTACATGTCGCTCCGACCCTCCAGACTTCAGTCTCTGCTCCTAGCACAGAGTTCATAGCCCCCAGCTTCTCCTAGTAACACGTCATTGCTAGTTTGCGCGCACCATCAGGTTAGAGGCCCCGGCTCCTTAGGTAGCCCCCTCCAATGTTTCCGCCCATTTATGACATATTCTGTTACGTTTGCATCACATGTCTATGTATACGCCCTGTTACACCTCCTTCTCACTCTTATCTTTCGCGACTGCTACGCGTCACGCCTTCTGCTCCACCCACTGCTACGCCTACTGCAATGTAATGCTATGTGTTTGCGTTATGTATATATGCTCATGTATTGTTATTAAAAGTTAGCGCGCTCATCCCAGACCCAGCCCCAGCAGCTGCTGGGCCCTGCCATTCTATTCCTATGCAGGTTGTCCTGTTCCTGTCCTTATGCTGTATTAAACCTGCAAAACTCCTACTACCTCGAATCTTGACTCTTATTTATTGAGCTATCTGTTATTCATTCATTCATTCAAAAATAGATCCGGTATTATTTATTTATATACCACACCCTCTCTTACAGACACCTCTGGTCACGCACAGACCCCTCTCTTACAGACACCTCTGGTCACGCACAGCCCCCCCTCTTACAGGCACCTCTGGTCACGCACAGCCCCTCTCTTACAGACACCTCTGGTCACACACAGCCCCCTCTCTTACAGACACCTCTGGTCATTCACAGCCCCCTCTCTTACAGACACCTCTGGTCACGCACAGACCCCTCTCTTACAGACACCTCTGGTCATGCACAGCCCCCTCTCTTACAGACACCTCTGGTCATGCACAGCCCCCTCTCTTACAGACACCTCTGGTCATTCACAGCCCCCTCTCTTACAGACACCTCTGGTCCCGCACAGCCCCCTCTCTTACAGACACCTCTCCTCATGCACAGCCCCCTCTCTTACAGACACCTCTGGTCACGCACAGCCCCCTCTCTTACAGACACCTCTGGTCACGCACAGACCCCTCTCTTACAGACACCTCTGGTCATGCACAGACCCCTCTCTTACAGACACCTCTGGTCATGCACAGCCCCCTCTCTTACAGACACCTCTGGTCACTCACAGCCCCCTCTCTTACAGGCATCTCTCCTCACGCACAGACCCCTCTCTTACAGACACCTCTGGTCATGCACAGACCCCTCTCTTACAGACACCTCTGGTCATGCACAGCCCCCTCTCTTACAGACACCTCTGGTCACTCACAGCCCCCTCTCTTACAGGCATCTCTCCTCACGCACAGACCCCTCTCTTACAGACACCTCTGGTCATGCACAGCCCCCTCTCTTACAGACACCTCTGGTCACTCACAGCCCCCTCTCTTACAGGCATCTCTCCTCACGCACAGACCCCTCTCTTACAGACACCTCTGGTCATGCACAGCCCCCTCTTACAGACACCTCTGGTCACGCACAGCCCCCTCTCTTACAGACACCTCTGGTCCCGCACAGCCCCCTCTCTTACAGACACCTCTGGTCACGCACAGCCCCCTCTCTTACAGACACCTCTCCTCATGCACAGCCCCCTCTCTTACAGACACCTCTGGTCATGCACAGCCCCCTCTTTTACAGACACCTTTGGTCACGCACAGACCCCTCTCTTAGAGACACCTCTGGTCACGCACAGCCCCCTCTCTTACAGACACCTCTGGTCACGCACAGCCCCCCCTCTTACAGACACCTCTGGTCATTCACAGCCCCCTCTCTTACAGACACCTCTGGTCACGCACAGCCCCCTCTCTTACAGACACCTCTGGTCACGCACAGCCCCCTCTCTTACAGACACCTCTGGCCATGCACAGCCCCCTCTCTTACAGACACCTCTGGTCACGCACAGACCCCTCTCTTACAGACACCTCTGGTCACGCACAGCCCCCCTCTTACAGGCACCTCTGGTCACGCACAGCCCCTCTCTTACAGACACCTCCGGTCACACACAGCCCCCTCTCTTACAGACACCTCTGGTCATGCACAGCCCCCTCTCTTACAGACACCTCTGGTCACGCACAGACCCCTCTCTTACAGACACCTCTGGTCACACACAGCCCCCTCTCTTACAGACACCTCTGGTCACGCACAGCCCCCCCTCTCTTACAGACACCTCTCCTCATACACAGACCCCTCTCTTACAGACACCTCTGGTCACGCACAGACCCCTCTCTTACAGACACCTCTGGTCACGCACAGCCCCCTCTCTTACAGACACCTCTGGTCATGCACAGACCCCTCTCTTACAGACACCTCTGGTCACGCACAGCCCCCTCTCTTACAGACACCTCTCCTCACGCACAGCCCCCTCTCTTACAGACACCTCTGGTCACGCACAGCCCCCTCTCTTACAGACACCTCTGGCCACGCACAGCCCCCTCTCTTACAGACACATCTGGTCATGCACAGACCCCTCTCTTACAGACACCTCTGGTCACGCACAGCCCCCTCTCTTGCAGACACCTCTGGTCACGCACAGCCCCCTCTCTTGCAGACACCTCTGGTCATGCACAGCCCCCTCTCTTACAAACACCTCTGGTCACGCACAGACCCCTCTCTTACAGACACCTCTGGTCATGCACAGCCCCCTCTCTTACAGACACCTCTGGTCATGCACAGCCCCCTCTCTTACAGACACCTCTGGTCACGCACAGACCCCTCTCTTACAGACACCTCTGGTCACGCACAGCCCCCCTCTTACAGACACCTCTGGTCACGCACAGCCCCTCTCTTACAGACACCTCTGGTCATGCACAGCCCCCCTCTTACAGACACCTCTGGTCATGCACAGACCCCTCTCTTACAGACACCTATGGTCACGCACAGCCCCCCCTCTTACAGACACCTCTGGTCACACACAGCCCCCTCTCTTACAGACACCTCTGGTCACGCACAGCCCCCTCTCTTACAGACACCTCTGGTCATGCACATCCCCCTCTCTTACAGACACCTCTGGTCACGCACAGACCCCTCTCTTACAGACACCTCTGATCACGCACAGACCCCTCTCTTACAGAAACCTCTGGTCACGCACAGCCCCCTCTCTTACAGACACCTCTGGTCATGCACATCCCCCTCTCTTACAGACACCTCTGGTCACGCACAGACCCCTCTCTTACAGACACCTCTGGTCACGCACAGACCCCTCTCTTACAGAAACCTCTGGTCACGCACAGCCCCCTCTCTTACAGACACCTCTGGTCACGCACAGCCCCCTCTCTTACAGACACCTCTGGTCACGCACAGCCCCCTCTCTGACAGACACCTCTGGTCATGCACAGACCCCTCTCTTACAGACACCTCTGGTCATGCACAGCCCCCTCTCTTACAGACACCTCTGGTCACGCACAGCCCCCTCTCTTACAGACACCTCTCCTCACGCACAGCCCCCTCTCTTACAGACACCTCTGGTCACGCACAGCCTCCTCTCTTACAGACACTTCTGGTCACGCACAGCCCCCTCTCTCACAGACACCTACGGTCACGCACAGCCCCCTCTCTTAGAGACACGTCTGGTCACGCACAGCCCCCTCTCTTACAGACACCTCTGGTCACGCACAGCCCCCTCTCTTACAGACACCTCTGGCCATGCACAGCCCCCTCTCTTACAGACACCTCTGGTCACGCACAGACCCCTCTCTTACAGACACCTCTGGTCATGCACAGCCCCCTCTCTTACAGACACCTCTGGTCATGCACAGCCCCCTCTCTTACAGACACCTCTCCTCATGCACAGCCCCCTCTCTTACAGACACCTCTGGTGACGCACAGCCCCCTTTCTTACATTACAGACACCTCTGGTCATGCACAGACCCCTCTCTTACAGACACCTCTGGTCAGCACAGCCCCCCTCTTACAGACACCTCTGGTCATGCACAGACCCCTCTCTTACAGACAACTCTGGTCACACACAGCCCCCTCTCTTACAGACACCTCTGGTCATGCACAGCCCCCTCTCTTACAGACACCTCTGGTCATGCACAGCCCCCTCTCTTACAGACACCTCTGGTCACACACGGCCCCTCTCTTACAGACACCTCTGGTCATGCACAGCCCCCTCTCTTACAGACACCTCTGGTCATGCACAGCCCCCTCTTACAGACACCTCTGGTCACGCACAGCCCCCTCTCTTACAGACGTCTCTCCTCATGCACAGCCCCCTCTCTTACAGACACCTCTGGTCACGCACAGACCCCTCTCTTACAGACACCTCTGGTCATGCACAGCCCCCTCTTACAGACACCTCTGGTCACGCACAGCCCCCTCTCTTACAGACACCTCTGGTCCCGCACAGCCCCCTCTCTTACAGACACCTCTGGTCACGCACAGCCCCGTCTCTTACAGACACCTCTCCTCATGCACAGCCCCCTATCTTACAGACACCTCTGGTCATGCACAGCCCCCTCTCTTACAGACACCTCTCCTCATGCACAGCCCCCTCTCTTACAGACACCTCTGGTCACGCACAGCCCCCTCTCTTACAGACACCTCTGGTCACGCACAGACCCCTCTCTTACAGACACCTCTGGTCAAGCACAGCCCCCTCTTACAGACACCTCTGGTCATGCACAGCCCCCTCTCTTACAGACACCTCTGGTCCCGCACAGCCCCCTCTCTTACAGACACCTCTGGTCACGCACAGCCCCCTCTCTTACAGACACCTCTCCTCATGCACAGCCCCCTCTCTTACAGACACCTCTGGTCATGCACAGCCCCCTCTCTTACAGACACCTCTGGTCACGCACAGACCCCTCTCTTACAGACACCTCTGGTCACGCACAGCCCCCTCTCTTACAGACACCTCTGGTCACGCACAGCCCCCCCTCTTACAGACACCTCTGGTCACGCACAGCCCCCTCTCTTACAGACACCTCTGGTCACGCACAGCCCCCTCTCTTACAGACACCTCTGGTCACGCACAGCCCCCTCTCTTACAGACACCACTGGCCATGCACAGCCCCCTCTCTTACAGACACCTCTGGTCACGCACAGACCCCTCTCTTACAGACACCTCTGGTCACGCACAGCCCCCCCTCTTACAGACACCTCTGGTCACGCACAGCCCCTCTCTTACAGACACCTCTGGTCATGCACAGCCCCCTCTCTTACAGACACCTCTGGTCATGCACAGACTCCTCTCTTACAGACACCTCTGGTCATGCACAGCCCCCTCTCTTACAGACACATCTGGTCTCGCACAGCCCCCTCTCTTACAGACACCTCTCCTCATGCACAGCCCCCTCTCTTACAGACACCTCTGGTCACGCACAGCCCCCTCTCTTACAGACACATCTGGTCCCGCACAGCCCCCTCTCTTCAAGACACCTCTGGTCATGCACAGCCCCCTCTTACAGACACCTCTGGTCACGCACAGACCCCTCTCTTACAGACACCTCTGGTCATGCACAGCCCCCTCTCTTACAGACACCTCTGGTCATGCACAGCCCCCTCTTACAGACACCTCTGGTCACGCACAGACCCTTCTCTTACAGACACCTCTGGTCACACACAGACCCCCCTCTTACAGACACCTCTCCTCATGCACAGCCCCCTCTCTTACAGACGCCTCTGGTCACGCACAGCCCCCTCTCTTACAGACACCTCTGGTCATGCACAGCTCCCTCTCTTACAGACACCTCTGGTCACGCACAGCCCCCTCTCTTACAGACACCTCTGGTGACGCACAGCCCCCTCTCTTACATTACAGACACCTCTGGTCATGCACAGACCCCTCTCTTACAGACACCTCTGGTCAGCACAGCCCCCCTCTTACAGACACCTCTGGTCATGCACAGACCCCTCTCTTACAGACAACTCTGGTCACACACAGCCCCCTCTCTTACAGACACCTCTGGTCATGCACAGCCCCCTCTCTTACAGACACCTCTGGTCATGCACAGACCCCTCTCTTACAGACACCTCTCCTCATGCACAGCCCCCTCTCTTACAGACACCTCTGGTCACGCACAGCCCCCTCTCTTACAGACACCTCTGGTCACGCACAGACCCCTCTCTTACAGACACCTCTGGTCATGCACAGCCCCCTCTTACAGACACCTCTGGTCACGCACAGCCCCCTCTCTTACAGACACCTCTGGTCCCGCACAGCCCCCTCTCTTACAGACACCTCTGGTCACGCACAGCCCCCTCTCTTACAGACACCTCTCCTCATGCACAGCCCCCTCTCTTACAGACACCTCTGGTCATGCACAGCCCCCTCTTTTACAGACACCTTTGGTCACGCACAGACCCCTCTCTTAGAGACACCTCTGGTCACGCACAGCCCCCTCTCTTACAGACACCTCTGGTCACGCACAGCCCCCCCTCTTACAGACACCTCTGGTCATTCACCGACCCCTCTCTCACAGACACCTCTGGTCACGCACAGCCCCCTCTCTTACAGACACCTCTGGTCACGCACCGACCCCTCTCTCACAGACACCTCTGGTCACGCACAGCCCCCTCTCTTACAGACATCTCTGGTCACGCACAGCCCCCTCTCTTACAGACACCTCTGGTCATGCACAGCCCCCTCTCTTACAGACACCTCTGGTCACGCACAGCCTCCTCTCTTACAGACACCTCTGGCCATGCACAGCCCCCTCTCTTACAGACACCTCTGGTCACGCACAGACCCCTCTCTTACAGACACCTCTGGTCACGCACAGCCCCCCCTCTTACAGGCACCTCTGGTCACGCACAGCCCCTCTCTTACAGACACCTCTGGTCACACACAGCCCCCTCTCTTACAGACACCTCTGGTCATGCACAGCCCCCTCTCTTACAGACACCTCTGGTCACGCACAGACCCCTCTCTTACAGACACCTCTGGTCATGCACAGCCCCCTCTCTTACAGACACCTCTGGTCATGCACAGCCCCCTCTCTTACAGACACCTCTGGTCATTCACAGCCCCCTCTCTTACAGACACCTCTGGTCCCGCACAGCCCCCTCTCTTACAGACACCTCTCCTCATGCACAGCCCCCTCTCTTACAGACACCTCTGGTCACGCACAGCCCCCTCTCTTACAGACACCTCTGGTCACGCACAGACCCCTCTCTTACAGACACCTCTGGTCATGCACAGACCCCTCTCTTACAGACACCTCTGGTCATGCACAGCCCCCTCTCTTACAGACACCTCTGGTCACTCACAGCCCCCTCTCTTACAGGCATCTCTCCTCACGCACAGACCCCTCTCTTACAGACACCTCTGGTCATGCACAGACCCCTCTCTTACAGACACCTCTGGTCATGCACAGCCCCCTCTCTTACAGACACCTCTGGTCACTCACAGCCCCCTCTCTTACAGGCATCTCTCCTCACGCACAGACCCCTCTCTTATAGACACCTCTGGTCATGCACAGCCCCCTCTCTTACAGACACCTCTGGTCACTCACAGCCCCCTCTCTTACAGGCATCTCTCCTCACGCACAGACCCCTCTCTTACAGACACCTCTGGTCATGCACAGCCCCCTCTTACAGACACCTCTGGTCACGCACAGCCCCCTCTCTTACAGACACCTCTGGTCCCGCACAGCCCCCTCTCTTACAGACACCTCTGGTCACGCACAGCCCCCTCTCTTACAGACACCTCTCCTCATGCACAGCCCCCTCTCTTACAGACACCTCTGGTCATGCACAGCCCCCTCTTTTACAGACACCTTTGGTCACGCACAGACCCCTCTCTTAGAGACACCTCTGGTCACGCACAGCCCCCTCTCTTACAGACACCTCTGGTCACGCACAGCCCCCCCTCTTACAGACACCTCTGTCATTCACAGCCCCCTCTCTTACAGACACCTCTGGTCACGCACAGCCCCCTCTCTTACAGACACCTCTGGTCACGCACAGCCCCCTCTCTTACAGACACCTCTGGCCATGCACAGCCCCCTCTCTTACAGACACCTCTGGTCACGCACAGACCCCTCTCTTACAGACACCTCTGGTCACGCACAGCCCCCCTCTTACAGGCACCTCTGGTCACGCACAGCCCCTCTCTTACAGACACCTCCGGTCACACACAGCCCCCTCTCTTACAGACACCTCTGGTCATGCACAGCCCCCTCTCTTACAGACACCTCTGGTCACGCACAGACCCCTCTCTTACAGACACCTCTGGTCACACACAGCCCCCTCTCTTACAGACACCTCTGGTCACGCACAGCCCCCCTCTCTTACAGACACCTCTCCTCATACACAGACCCCTCTCTTACAGACACCTCTGGTCACGCACAGACCCCTCTCTTACAGACACCTCTGGTCACGCACAGCCCCCTCTCTTACAGACACCTCTGGTCATGCACAGACCCCTCTCTTACAGACACCTCTGGTCACGCACAGCCCCCTCTCTTACAGACACCTCTCCTCACGCACAGCCCCCTCTCTTACAGACACCTCTGGTCACGCACAGCCCCCTCTCTTACAGACACCTCTGGCCACGCACAGCCCCCTCTCTTACAGACACCTCTGGTCATGCACAGACCCCTCTCTTACAGACACCTCTGGTCACGCACAGCCCACTCTCTTACAGACACCTCTGGCCACGCACAGCCCCCTCTCTTACAGACACATCTGGTCATGCACAGACCCCTCTCTTACAGACACCTCTGGTCACGCACAGCCCCCTCTCTTGCAGACACCTCTGGTCACGCACAGCCCCCTCTCTTGCAGACACCTCTGGTCATGCACAGCCCCCTCTCTTACAAACACCTCTGGTCACGCACAGACCCCTCTCTTACAGACACCTCTGGTCATGCACAGCCCCCTCTCTTACAGACACCTCTGGTCATGCACAGCCCCCTCTCTTACAGACACCTCTGGTCACGCACAGACCCCTCTCTTACAGACACCTCTGGTCACGCACAGCCCCCCTCTTACAGACACCTCTGGTCACGCACAGCCCCTCTCTTACAGACACCTCTGGTCATGCACAGCCCCCCTCTTACAGACACCTCTGGTCATGCACAGACCCCTCTCTTACAGACACCTATGGTCACGCACAGCCCCCCCTCTTACAGACACCTCTGGTCACACACAGCCCCCTCTCTTACAGACACCTCTGGTCACGCACAGCCCCCTCTCTTACAGACACCTCTGGTCATGCACATCCCCCTCTCTTACAGACACCTCTGGTCACGCACAGACCCCTCTCTTACAGACACCTCTGGTCACGCACAGACCCCTCTCTTACAGAAACCTCTGGTCACGCACAGCCCCCTCTCTTACAGACACCTCTGGTCATGCACATCCCCCTCTCTTACAGACACCTCTGGTCACGCACAGACCCCTCTCTTACAGACACCTCTGGTCACGCACAGACCCCTCTCTTACAGAAACCTCTGGTCACGCACAGCCCCCTCTCTTACAGACACCTCTGGTCACGCACAGCCCCCTCTCTTACAGACACCTCTGGTCACGCACAGCCCCCTCTCTGACAGACACCTCTGGTCATGCACAGACCCCTCTCTTACAGACACCTCTGGTCATGCACAGCCCCCTCTCTTACAGACACCTCTGGTCACGCACAGCCCCCTCTCTTACAGACACCTCTCCTCACGCACAGCCCCCTCTCTTACAGACACCTCTGGTCACGCACAGCCTCCTCTCTTACAGACACTTCTGGTCACGCACAGCCCCCTCTCTCACAGACACCTACGGTCACGCACAGCCCCCTCTCTTAGAGACACGTCTGGTCACGCACAGCCCCCTCTCTTACAGACACCTCTGGTCACGCACAGCCCCCTCTCTTACAGACACCTCTGGCCATGCACAGCCCCCTCTCTTACAGACACCTCTGGTCACGCACAGACCCCTCTCTTACAGACACCTCTGGTCACGCACAGCCCCCTCTCTTACAGACACCTCAGGTGATGCACAGACCCTCTTTAGGGACCCCTCATGCACACATTGAACCCTCGGTGTGCACAGACCTCACCTCACATGAAGTTTCTGCCTTCAGGGCTCACCTGTGAGTTTTAACCTGCAGAATTTCCTGTTAGAAAAGAAGACCTGGTGCAGATGTTCCTGCCGGGAGTGCTGGCCGCACAGGCCGCTGGGAAGGGCTGGCTGCAGACGTGGACAGATGTGTTCTTGTGGCTTTAGGGGTGCTGGTCCCGATGACCCTTATAAAGATGGTGCTTTATTCCCGAGGCCCCCTCCCTGCTGCATCTGTGGCCGCCCCCCCCAAGGAGTCCACGCTGATTGGTCACCAGGGATGTTACCCTTCCTGGCACTGCAGGCAGCACCTGTGCGGCCCTGCACTAATGAGTGAGCCCCAGTGAGCGGCGCTGCACCTGCTGTCACTCTGGAGGGGGGGGGCATGGATGGATATGTGTTTGTATGTATGTATAGATATATGTATGTATGTATGTTTATATAGATTTACGTATGTGTGTACGTATGTATATATAGATATATGAATGTGTGTATGCATGTATATATATATTCACTAAATAAAACATAGGTTTTAGGGACGTTATAGTTAGTTGAAAATTTGACTCATATAAAACCAGAGAAATTCGCCTGTTATAGTTAGTTGAGCTAACTATAACTCGCGTGCCCGCAATGCACTGGTGATGGCGTCACATATTACATCACTCATCACATGGTCAGTGACACGCAGTATCAAGCCACGCGTTACGTCATGTACGTATGGGGTCATGCCCGCTGCGTGTTGCGTATGCGACGAGTGCACGCTGCCAGGTCCTGTGTTACATCACAGACGTATGGTGTTGTGTCGGGTACGCCATTCCCTCTTTTTTTTGCCTCAAATGTATATCTAAATAACTTTAAACAGTATATGAGAGCAAGCGATAAACTAAAATATTTTAAACATTTATATATTTCTAACTGTAAGCAACTTATATTGTGATAAATATATTTTCTCAAAATCACGTTGGGTGAGGACTCCTTGCACGCTTGTTGCGTGATTGCTATGTGACCTTAAAAAAAAGCATTTGATTGGTTCATAACATTTCCCATGGTAACAGTTGGACGTTGCCACCCATTTTACTCATTCTCTCCACAGCGTTTGATGAGAGACACCTCTTCTGCTTAAAGAGCTTTTTTGAAACGTTTTTAGCTGTATACACATATCTTATACTACACACAACATGCAACGATCATCTTGATCAATATTCATGGTCTGCACATTAGCCTTCCACGTGTGATGGCCATGCATCTCAAACGTTCCATTAAAAACAAATATGTGTTACACGATGCCCCTGGTGTGTGTGTGTGCACGCTATTGTGATCCCTTTCGGCCTGAGTATTTGTGGCTCTAAGAAGCCACGGGCAGAGTGCACATCCTAGAACACATGTGACAAACAGTAAACAGTAATGTGTAGATTTATTTTGCTGTATGCTCTGTTGTCAGGCTTTACCAATATAGTAGTGGGTCATATGTGAGACTTTCAGATTCACATTTGACATGCATTGCTTGACTGCAATGAGCGTTATCACTGTGTATGACGTACCCTCACTGCTGATGATCCTCCCTCCATCCGAGCACATTCACATGTGTACACTTTGCGATAGCAACACTTTCAATAACATAGCACGCCATTGACATGCATGTCTGCGCATATCCACAACCTTGACAACAACATGTGATGTTCGCCATTCAATCTTTTTGAACAGCATCTCATTAGCGATAGTTGCTGCCCTCCCGATACATGCTACATTGATGTAAATTGCATATTCTGCGACGTCAAAACTGTAAAAGAAACACACATAAGTACACTTCCTGGCCAGGCAGGAACTGAACAATGCCCAGGTCCCTGGAACAATTATTCACACCCCTACGCTGGCCTGGGGTACACAAGCCCAGCCCACTTTAAGACCTGCTGGACCATACTGTAGGCCTGAGCCAGCGGACAGCGCTACCCTACAGACACGTGTTGAGCACAGTGCTGCGGGAGGGGTGGGCTGCATCAGCCTGAGTGCGCAGGTGCGAACAAGCGAAGTTGCCCTGCGTAATGATGTGATCTCTGACTTCATTCAGTCACATCTCTGTCTCATTTTAAAGACCTGCTGGACCATACTGTAGGCCTGAGCCAGCAGACAGCGCTACCCTACAGACACGTGTTGAGCACAGTGCTGCAGGAAGGGTGGGCTGCATCAGCCTGAGTGCGCACGTGCGAATAAGCAAAGTTGCCCTGCGTAATGATGTGATCTCTGACCTGATTCAGTCACATGTATATCTCATTTTTAGGACCTGCTGGACCGTTCTGTAGGCCTCAACCAGCGCTGCCCTACAGACATGTGTTGAGCGCAGTGCTGCGGGAGGGGTGGGGTGCTTCAGCCTGGGTGCGCAGGTGCAAATAAGCAATGTTGCCGTGCATAATGATGTGATCTCTGACCTCATTCAGTCACATCTGTCTCATTTTAAAGACGTGCTGGCCTGCACTGTAGGCCTGAGACAGCGGGCATTGCTGCCCTACAGACATGTGGTGTTGGCTTTTGGAACACTGTAGTGAGTTCATTACTAAGTGTACATGCACACAGGCTTCCGCCACTGCATACACACGCACATTATGCTTCTAGCATGCGCTCTGTTCCTTCTTATGTAAACTGTTAGAATTGGGGGTCTCTGGTTGGCGCAAGTAGGCGTTTGTGACAAGCAGGGACCCTCTCCTCTAAGTCAGGGCAAAGGATGACCCCTTAGAATTACCCTTGCTCACTCTCTAGGTGCGTGGCGTGAGCAGCCAAGGCTATTCTTCAGGCGTTTCTGAGTTAAGCATTTGTAGTCACACACACAGTAAATGCACCAATCCCCCCACAAATGGACACCAGGCTGTGGTTATATAAAAATACGTTCCTTTATGTAAAAATATATATATGAGCAGTTCAGACTTATTACAAGACCAATAACGTTTTTATAGGTTGGGCCACAGGTTGTAAATTGGCAAAGGTTCTTCTTACTTATAGTTCAACAAGAATGTTCTAGTTCTCTTCAAATGCCACAGTTCTTTAGATGCGCCTTCTAGCGCCCCTTCACGCCGTTCCCCTCAGTCTAGGGACTTCCCAGCGCTCCTGAACGCTCCCGGCTCGAGTTACGGGCCCGACCTGCCAAAGCTCACACTTCCCGCGTGGGACGCGTACGGCACGGTCTGGTCGGGAAAGGGGGTACGAGTCGTACCGGAGGGAGCGCAGATAACAGAGCTTGCCAGGGGCCCTGAGGACACAGAGCGGTGCGAGCCTTGCTGGAAGGGCGGCTCGTACCGCGGTTGGGCTACAATACCTCAGGAAGTCTGGGTGACGGCAGATGCGGGGAAATAAGAACGTGGCGGGCCCCGAGCCCGATGAAGAGATTCCGGCGTTGCTTCACCGTGAAGGCAGATGCGAGGCGCCCAGCGGCTCTCGATAGAGCAAGGCTGGCGCCCGAGGCGTCCGAACTTCGGCGGTTCTGTCCTCTGGGTCTGTTAGGGGTCCGGCGGAGATTCCAGGCGGGAGTGTGCAAAAAGGGGGGGCACACCAGCGGGGCTCCAACGACGGGGTGAGGCTGTGATTTCCCTAGCAGGGGGAGAGCGGCTCGGCGGAGCGGGGCTCTCCCTCGGCAGGACAGGGAAACTCAGTCGATCACGGCCTCTAGGAGGGGCTGGGGGGCACCAAGGATACTGCAGCGAGTCTCCAGGAAGGGGGCGAGGTGACACGGCGATCTCCCACAGCGGGGGGAGAGCGGCTCGGCGGAGCGGGGCTCTCCCTCGGCGGGGACGGGGAGACACAGTTGGGTCACGGCCTCGAGGAGGGCTGGGGCACCCAGGTCACAGCTCCAGCGGGGGCAGGAATCTTCACAATTTACCGGCAGAGAGCAGGTTGAGCCAGATGGTCCTGTGGCTCAGTTCAGGGGGCAAGCTCAATCAAGCCCTTGGAGAAAGTTTCAAGCACAAATCAGCAAAGTCTTTTCAGCAAGTCTTTTCCTCTCCTTCCTCAGCAAGGCAAGCTGCAGGCCAGTCCTTCCAGCGTCTTCTTCTCCTTCTAGTTGGGCAGAGGTTCTTTGTGGGAAACAAGATTCTGATTTACAAGGAGCAGGGCTCCTACATTTATACAGCATTTCTTTTATCTTTTCAGGCCAGGGGGGCCTTTGCATAACTTCTTTCAGTCTCTGAGCACTTGTTGGGTGTACTTCTGGCTTCTGCTTTCAGTGTGAGGGGCAGGCACAACAGACGCTCCACAGGAGGTGGAGCCAGCATTGTGTGGACAGGGGCAGCCAGGAGTACCTTGATGACAGTGCTTCGCCCTTCCTGGGCCAGGTGCCGGCTGAGTCATCAGTCGCTCCCCAGGGGGCGGAGCCAGCATTGTGGTGGCAGAGCACAGCCCTATTAAGAGTCCAGGGGCACTCCTACCTCCCACTAAGGTGTAATCCTTGCATTCACCACCTGTCATCCCCAGCCCTGTCACTCACATATCTCAGACAGCCAGATACACATCCAAGCAGAGACGGGCTGAAATGGTTAGGCAAGCAAATGCTAACTTTCTAAAAGTAGCATTTGCAAACACAGGATATTAAAATAAACTTTACTAAAAGAAGTATTTTATTATTCTGAGTTCAGCATACTAAAGTTTATTTTCTACCATGTTCCCTGAGCCTGCTGGGATTATAGAGTGTAATAATTCCAGCAGCTCATCTTGGCCTAAGAGAACAGGTAGCCTTACAATAGTGAAAAACGAATTTGGCAGTAATTCACTATTAGGACATGCCATACTCATCAGAGCATGTCCTACCTTACACTTACAATGCACCCTGCCCTTGGGCCTACCATAGGGGTGACTAATATGAAGTAAAGGGAAGGTTTAGAGGCTGGCAAGTGTGTGCACTTGCCCAGCCAGCATGACAGTACCAAACTGCACGCAGGTTCTGCAATGGCAGACCCTAGACACATTTTAAAAGGCTGCTTCTGTGGGTGGCGCAACCAGCGCTGCAGGCCCACTAGCAGCATTGGCATTCACAAACCCTGGCACTCCTGGTGCACTTTACTGGGGACTGACAGTAAATCCAATGAACCAATCATGGACATCAATCACATATACACTTTACAGTATGGAAAGCATATGCACTTTAGCACTGGTCAGCAGTTGTAAAGTGCCCAGAGTCATTAAACCAACAAAAACAGGTCAGAGAGAGTATTGGAGGAAGGCAAAAAGTTCAGGGATGACCCTGCCAAGAGGGCCAAGTCCAACATAAACGTTGGCCTAACATATTATTATTTAACCTTGTATATTCTCGTGCACTCCAACTCCTCTTTGAACCACGATTACCACTAACAGTTGGTAGATCGTACTTCAAAAACGAAGGATGCACTGAACTGGTGTTTTCTATTAAGCTTGAAATCAACCGGATGTACGTTGTTACAACGCATGCTTTTACCACGCATGCTTTTACAACGCAGGTTTTTCAACGCAAGTCGTTACAACGACTTGCGTTGGTGGGTGCTGGATAGTGAATAGTTTTATTTACTATTCCAACTCCAGTCCCCGTGGATAGTGGGGAAGGTGTTGGATAGTAAATTACCTATCCTAGAGCGCCCCCAGCGCAATTCGTTGTAATGACTTGCGTTGAAAAACCTGCGTTGTAAAGGCCCTGCGTGGTAAAAGTTGTGTCGTAAAGGATGTTTGCCAAATAAACCTTCATTACTTCCAGACGTTTCCACCATTAAATTATTTCTCCCTTTTCAGACACTGAATTGATTGGCTCAGGATGGGCGGAGCGGGTGCTCACCCTCGGCATTCTGACGCCTTCCATCGTGGATCAAGACACTGTCCCGGACCAGCGACCTGATCTCCCACCCTATAAAGGTACTCTGGACTCGGAGCTTGCACCAACACGTCGTCGGACACACAGATGGTGGCAGGTGAGCAGTGAAGCCTCGGTGCGCAGGACCTACGATTGAGCACAGTTCGGGGGAAGGTGCTGGGGTGCAGCACCCGGGGTGCACAGGTGCAGGCATGCGATGTTCCCGTAGCTAATAATGTAATCTCTGGCCTCATTCATATGTTTCATTTTAAGGACTGGCTGGACCACACTCTTTCTCGCGGACCCCAGCGTCCTAGACAAAAGGTTGACGGGAGGTAAACACTGAGGGCTGGGTGCAGTAGGCCGATGCTCTGTCTCCTCCTCCCTCTGTTCTTTTGACTCTCCCTCCCCTTCTCCCTTCCACCCACTCCCTCTCCCTCCCATTCTCACTATCTTCCTTTCATTCGGACTACCTTTCTTTTCCTCTTCCACATGGCACACATACTTATGTTTCTTTTTTGTCTTGCAGGTTTTGTACGCTGCTTCCGGAGGAGTCCCACCCATGTATTTCATGTTATACTGTTGTTTGTTCTAATAAACTTGTGTTTCAATTTATTTGTGTTGTTTTAATAAAGGTTATTTTTTTTCCAATAAATAAGTCAGTGTATAGGTCTTCTTTTTCTGACAACACTTGTCTGTAGTTTATTGTGAAAATCGTCTGTTTATAGGAGGTTATGAGGGAAAACATTTGTAATTTTGTGGTGCACCTACCAAAAATAATCCAACTGACTTTTACACAAATGAAGCCTGGGTAATTCTACAACTGCACGGGTTCTATGTGTGTGTCACTTTATAACACCATGAGAACTGCCCGTGGGATTACAGAACCAATAAGACACTGCCTAGGACCACCGAGGCTTCAGGGACTGCCGAGGCCCACCCTGCACATTTAAGTAAAGCCCGGTGGCTGGCGATCCCGGACTTCAGTTTGCCTCGAAGCCCCCCCCCCGAACAATTAGTAGACAATACCTGGGAAGGTGGTGATCCTCTAGGCTGCGAAACGTCTCTGGGGCATATTACCAACAGTTAGCTATATTTATCGCTAACTGAGCTTAGCGTTAGTTTTTTTAACACCGCGCTTCGCCCAATATTATCGCTGAGATAACGTCCTATTACCAACGTTTATCTCAAAAGCGATATTATTGCAGGCGTTAGCGTGAATATTGCTGGAAAACCAGCGGTGTTCACGCATTACCGTGCAAATGCTGTTAGCCATGTTATCCACCTCCCATTGGATAACATGGCTAAGAACTGATATTTGCAGGCGTTAGCTTAGCGCGAATATTTCCATCACTTCGCCTTTCTTGGTAATAGGCGATAGCGAGGTTAGCGACTGCTTTCAGTCGCTAACCGGTTGGGTACGCCCACTTTGCATGTCATTAGCGATAAATATCGCTGACATGCAAAGCGGGCCCCAAACCGCTCGCTATCGCCTACAAGCTGTCGCTAATTGGTGTTAGCGACAGCTTGGTAATAGGGCGATGGAATTATCGTCGCTTAGCGGCCGAAAACGGCCGCTAATGCGGCGATAATTCAATATCATCACCCTTAGTAATATGCCCCTCTGTGCCCTCCTGCGCCTAATTTACATGTGACATTAAGATCCCCAGACCTACAAAGTCCCCCCGCAAAATAATAATAGGATTGGCCACGGAACATTACCCACAAGGGGCCTCATTTAAATGAACGGGTGAGGCCCGCTTCTTTTTTCTCCATTTTTACCATCCGCATCCGTTCTATCAAAGCGATACAAGGTTTTCCTCCTCTCGCTTCAACTAGTCAAACAAGGATTTGCTATCACAGGGTGGAAGCCGTGCACCCGCCCTCTAATAGCAAACATAAATGTCCCGCGGATGCACACCCCGGGACATTGTAAGAGCTGCGCCTGGGAGGTCACGCTCCCTAAGACCATGATGCATTGGTTAGTATAAACGCATACTAACACTACTTACACACGTTTAGTACAGCGACCAGAGTGTAGTGAAGAGGCAGAGGAAGCGCAAAATCTAAAAATATAAATCCTACCAGAGGTCTGATGACATAGTTCTATGAGCCGACGACCCTGGGATGAGTAGAAACCGCTACACGAAGAAAACGGGTCTTCAGCACAACGCAAGCAACTTTGAAATATTGGTGAGTGCTGCCTTCTTTTTACCTTCTCCTGCTCGCCGCCAAACTTATGTAGTGAAGAGGCAGACAGCAGTGGATCCAATAAGTAGATTTATTGCAGGAAAACAAGACACCTGAAACCACCACCAACAGGAGCAGACACCAAGGCAATCATCTTCTCCAGCACGGTGTACAAACTCCGCAAGGTTCCCCTCATGACAGCCCTACATTCTAACTTTACATATTTACATTATAGTAGAATTACATACTAACATTCTATTATGACTTACATTGGAATACTACCCAAAGCACATGACTTTACAGCAATGAGCTCATGGTTTCATCCACAAGTCTTGACACCGGTAGGGGTGAGTAGTTTGCTTCCCACTCCTTGTATTATATGAACGCAAACTAACACTACTTCCACAGGTATACTGCAGCGCCCAGAGCACATCACTTTACAGCAATGAGCTCACGATTTAGGCTCATGGATTAATCCCTGAGTCTTCAGACCAGTAGGAGAAAGTAGTTTGCTACCCACTCCCTATATACTATAAACGCATACTAACACTACTTACACACTTATACTGCAGCGGCTAGTATCCTACAGCGCCCAGAGCCCATCACTTTACAGCAATCAGCTCGGTTTGATCCCCGAGTCTTCACACCGGTAGGCGTGAGTACTTCGCTTCCCGCTTCCGGTATAGTATAAACGCACAATAGCGGTCAGTACTTCACTTCCCACTCCCTGTATAGTATAAACACCTACCAACACTACTTGCATACGTATGCTACAAAGACCAGAGCACATCACTTTACAGCAATGAGCTTACAGTTTAGGCTCTCAGTTTCATACCCAAGTGTAGCAGCATCTCATCCCAGCACCATGTTACTCAGAGCAACACCGCACTTTCAGACCGTTAGGAGTAACTACTTCGCTTCGCACTCCCCCACAGAGGTTACAGTGCTCCTACCCTCCTTTCCTACTTTTTTCGCCCTTTTTTCCCCATACTCGCTTCAACAGAATCACAAAATGGCGGCCAACACTTCCTAGTTGCAACCGCTCGCAACGCTTGCAACCAATAAACAGCAAGCTCGTGTTTGTAACGATTCAGCGAATCAGATGGCAGTATTCTCAAATATCAATATCTATAAATTTCGACATTTTTCCAAAAGTACTGAACGGATTTACACCAAATAAACAAAAGCGTGCTTTCTAGACCAAGACCCTTCTCCCTGACAAATTTGGGGTAATTCCGTTTACCCGATCGACCTGTAGCCTTGTTTAAAGTTTCCTTTGGAAATTAACATAGAGAAACACATTTTGGGGCCCCCTTTTATCTCGCCCCCCCCCTGAGCAATCACCCCCAAACTTTCAACATAGGAGCTGATATGACCAAAGAATTCAAGAAGATTCATCAAACGACGCCAAAGCTATAAGCAAAACAAAAAATGCTCTTCCTATGGAAACTCGGTCTAAACTATAACTACCTACTGACGACCGCCAGTAGGTAATATAGATGATTGTGTGTATGCATGTATGTGTTTATGCATGTAAAGGTGTATGTATGTGCATATGGATTTATGCCTTATGTATAAATATATGCATATTTGTATCTATGTATGTATTTATAGATGTATGTATTTGTGTTTGTGCATGTATCTATGTATGCATGTATGTAGGCATGTTTGTATAGATGTATGTATGGGCGTTTGTCTGTGTGCATGTGTGTATGTATCTATGCATGTATAGATGTATGTATGGGTGTATGTATGTATGTTTGCATGCATGTCTGTGTGCGTGCGTGCATACATGTCTGAACGTGAGTAGGTCACTTACACATCACGAAAGTACATGTAAAGCAAATGAGCTCTGACCAACAGAAATTAGGAATTGGAATTTACACACACACACACAACACACACAAAACATACACACACAGATACACCTAGGGCCAGATGTAGGTCGCCAATTACCGGTCGGTAACGGCCGATTTCGGCCGTTACCAACCGGTAATTGGTTTTTGAGATGTAGGGAGCCCGAATTTTACCGAATCTGTAAATTTACCGATTCGGTAAATTTACAGATTCAGTAAAATACCGACTAGGTATATTTACGGAATCAGTAATTCCAGATGTAGGAGGCACTTAAAATAGTGCCACAGGCCCTTAAGAATTCGTTATTTACCATGAAATACTATCTCATGGTAAATAACGAATTCCTGTGTACATGCACATCTGTGCATGTACACCTGTGCCATGTGGCACACATACATACCCTAAGGGCATGTATGTGTGTCACATTGCACACAAGCCAGAATCAGGGGTGAAACAGGGTGTCAAAGTGACACCCTGTCCCCCTTGTAAATTCGGTAATTTTACCGAATCGGTATTTACCGATTCTGTAATTTGAATTGATTCCTATGGGCCTGGAGGCCCATAGGAATCAATGGCAATTACCGAATCGGTAAATACCGATTCGGTAATTACCGAATCTTACCGATTCAGTAATTGATTCGGTAAATATACCTACATCCCGATTGCCAGTTCTTAAATACCGATTCGGTATGATTCGGTATTTAAGAATCGGTAATCGGGGATTACCTACATCTGGCCCTAAATCTCTCTTTTTCTTTACCTCTCTCTCTCTCGCTCCCTGTCTCTGTGTCTCTGTCTGTCTTTCTCCCCCTCCTCTCTCTTGTTCTCTCTTTCTCTCTCTCTCTCTCTTTCCCTCTCTCACTCTGTCTGCCTCTCTCTCTCAGTCTCTCTCCCTCTCTCTCTCGCAGTCTCTCTCTCCCTCTCTCTTTCTCTCACTCACTCTTTCTCTCACTCTTTCTCTCGCTCTCCCTCTCTCCCATCCTTTCTCTCTAGGTAAGCATGTCTGGTATTCTCACATGATCCAGCAGACATGCTTACTTACTGTACACAGAGATACAGCCGGATCATGCTAAGAACGAAAGACATGCTTACCGTACGCAGAGATACATTCATATCATGCTGAGAACACAGGACATGCTTACCGTACACAGAGATACGGAGGGCTGCTAGAAATGGGGTTTCTAGTTGGCTAGGGTATGCCCATAAGCCCGGCAGAACCCACCACTCTGGTCAGGGTAATAATATAGAGGCATATCAACAAGGCACAGCGATGAAATTATTGCCGCTTTAGCGTCCGTTTTTAGGCGTAAAGCACTATTAGCAAGGTCGTGTGAATCCATGCCTCAGCGCCCTTTCCCTTAATGCCCAGCTTTGCATCTCTAATGAGATGCAAAGTGGGCATTCCTGACCAAAATAACGTGAGAAATGTCGCTAGCCAACATTTCTCCAATTAACAAGCTGCACGCTAACCTGCATAGCGATAAGAAAAGTAGCGCTAACCGCGCTTAACGCTACTTTCCTTACGCCTGCTTGCAATCTGACTTACCCATTATATCCAATGGGTGGTGGATATTATGGCTAAGTCTGCCCTGCGCTATCAACAAGCTATCGCCAAACGTTGTGCGATTATTGCTGGATTTCCAGCGATAATCGCACATTTGGCAGCTTGCTCATGTAATTTTATCGCTTTGGAGATAAGTGTTATAACTATGTAGCTTTGCTCTAATAACTGTGTAACCTCTATAAAGATGTAACCTGCAACTATAGTCTGATTCTCATGTAAAGCGCTCTGATACCTCAGGGTCTAGCCAGCGCTATATAAAACCTTTCAAATAAATAAATTAAGTATCTGCCAGTGCAAAAAGTGGCGCATTGCTGAAGTAGTGTCGGAAGCCTGACGCAACTCCAGCAATGTTCCTTTCACATGGTGCAAGCCCCATGTGAAAGGGCCTGCGTCACCCTTACGCCTGCCATGAGGCAGGCGTAAGGTTTTGACGGATTGGCAAGCCTAGAAGTGGCGCAGTAAAATCTCATAGATTTCACTGCACCACTCGTACTACCCTTTGTTGCGTCAAAACGCCCACCCTGCATATATTAGACCTGGCGCAGGTATAATGTAGCGCAGGGGGTTACGAAGTGATGCATCTACCTAGATGCGTCACTTTGTAAATATGGCGCAACGCGGCCCATTTTTTACACCACTGGTGCGTCACAAAAAGTGATGCAGGGGCTCATAAATAAGCCCCCTGTGTCTTGGTGCAGGGAATAGTTAGAGTTGGCATGGCACACCGCCCTGTGTGTCATACCTCCATATACTGCATGAGGTAAAGGTGAGTCACCCCTACAGCAGGCCTTATAGCCCTAAGACACGGTGCACTATATCCCATGTGTGGCCATATCGGCATGAGCAGCTTTGACCCTGCAATACCTGAGCCATGCTTGGATATTGTAAGTGCACAGGGAAGCCACAGAGAGCACATGGGCTGGATACTTGTCATCACCAGTTTCCCAGCTCCATGATGGCTTCACTGTACCCTAAGCTGTTTGGCACCAAACATCTCATCTTAATAAATCGACACTGGTGCCAGTGTTGGGTTTATTTATAGATGTGCGCAAGAGACCCTTCAGAGGGTCCCCTGAAAACCTACCACGCACTGGTGTGGTCTCTGGCTAGTATTAGCCAGCCTGACACCAGCAGACATGTTTCTGACCTTATGGGGTGAGGGTCAGCGCTCTCAGAGGCCAGGAACAAAGCCTGCTCTGGGCAGAGGTGCTTCACACCTCCTCCAGGCGAGGCTGGCCTTCCAGGGCTAAAAGCTTCAAATTCGGGTGCTGCCTGTCCCTTGAGCTGAGTAGGGAGTGTTCGTGCTGCTGCGGGGGAACTTTGCGTTCACGGACCTTTCCTGGGTGTGGAAGCAACATCTCACGGCCCCCGCTGCGCGGGAGCCATTCGCCCATCAGAGAGTGAGGAAGGGCGCTGCAAAACAACTTTGGCTTTGACCCCCTGAACGTCCGCGGGACTGCGAGGACCAGCAAGCACAGCGGCATTGGTTGGCCGCAGCTGGTCCTCTTCCCGCTGCCGCCCCTTGCCTGGATAAATTGATTTCGTATGAACGCCTACCTGGTGCTGCCTGTCCCTTGAGCTGAGAAGGGAGTGTTCGTGCTGCTGCGGGGGAACTTTGCGTTCACGGACCTTTCCTGGGTGTGGAAGCAACATCTCACGGGCCCCGCTGCGCGGGTGCCGTTCGCCCATCGGAGAGTGAGGAAGGGCGCTGCAAAACAACTTTGGCTTTGACCCCCTGAACGTTCGCGGGACTGCGAGGACCAGCAAGTACAGCGGCATTGATTGGCCTTAGCTGGTCCTCTTCCCGCTGCCGCCCCTTGCTATTTAATCGCTTCCACGAACGCGCATGCGGGACGCGCGTGGGTCGGAGCCCGGGCAAAGGGCGGGCCGTCTGAGGCCGTCCGAGGTTGTCCATGGTTGGGTTGGGACACCCCTCTTTCAAGTGAGTTCGGAAGTACTTTGTTTGTATATTGAAGAGAGTTGTAATCTTCCTTCTACTCCCACGAGTGGGTTCTGGCACGCCTGTTTTTTACACAGTCGTCCCTTTGTAATTGACTTTGGGCTTAGTTGGACATTAAATAATGACTTCATGCTCTGGTAAAGAAAGAGTGGTACAGGTTACCTCATCAAATGGGGTATTCTCAGGAACTATTGATCATTTTTTTAAACGGACTACTTGCATTTTGGAAAAAGAAATAGCCCTTGCTGAAAAACGTTTATCCATTGACTTGGTTACGGGGAAGCGGTCCTCACTTGGGAAAATAGGCCAGGCAGTGTCCCCAGTCCCGCTTTCCATTTTGGATCCGAGTGATAGCAATGGTGACAATCCGGATTTGGAGTTAGCAGGTCGGGAGTCTGATGCTGTTGATAATGCTCTGGATATATCGTCGAGTAGTTCCCTTTTTAATCATTTAGTGAATATTGATCCTGATGTTTGCGAAACTACTGGCCCAGTATGTAATCCAGAGTCCAAAAATAACCCATTAGTAGCACCCCAAAAACTAAAGTCTAGTAAAAGAAAACGGGTAGAGATAACACAAATGGGGGTTTTGCCAAGGTCTCAAAAACTACGAGCATTATAACACCCAAAATAGACATTGTTCCTCCCCAGATTGTCTCCCCTTCCCCTACGAATATTATAAACTATCCCCAGACAAATAATGTCGATGATGTTTTGCTTTGCTGGGCAAGATAGAATTAGTGGTAAAATCCCTATTGTTGCCGGTATTAGAACGCACAAGGTTGTTAAATGATAAAATGGATCTAATGGAGGCACTAGTTAGAGACAATATGGGTACTTTAAAAAAGTTAACTAAACAACCTGAAAATATAGGTGTCGGTCACTTGGGAAGCCAAATACACCCCAAAAACAAAAGTGGAGGGATAGGGCAACCAACTAAACCAGTGCCACTACAATCCCAAAAAGTATTGCAAAAGCAGGGTGAAAGTAGGGACGATGAGAACAAAATTGGTATGAATAAAGCCACAAAAGAAGTTGCAGTATTAAAATCTCAGCAAGCCCCTAGTCGGTCAGCCAAAAATACCCGCACACTGGATCATGATAACTTATCTAGGGAGAAAATGCCTCCTAAACTGCCACGTGTCAATCTCCCTCCAGAGTCAGTACCATATACTATTATTCTAGCTGGAGTGGTCCCATTGGAGAAGGGGAAAGTGGAATCACACCGGGATCTCTACAACAAGGTAAATTTTTGGCTTAACAAGAACAGAACTCTTCCACCTATGTCCAAAACAGAGATCCTTAATGTTAGGAGAGTAGATTGGGTGGGTCATTGTCAAAAAGATCTAGAGGGGGATTGTATCATTGTTAATTTCAGGGAGTCTTGGGTGGTGGATTTCATTCGTAGAAAACCTACATACGGAAAAGTGGGCGAAGTTCAAACACTGTCGTTACATTACTTCTACCCACAACGAGATAGCTTTAGTGACCCCCCCTTTCACACACTATCACATCAGTCAAATGAGAGGGAGACAACAACTTAATCTGGCTATCCACCACCCATTTTTTCCCCAACATTTGAATCGGTACGCACCGCTAAGTGGTTGGAAGGGGTTGACTGACTCTCTTGTGCGCCAGCAGAAAATTCTAGATTCTCTAATACAGTTAGTTGTTTGGGGGATCTTAACACTTCCCCCACAAGCAAGGAGGATAATTGTACTCTCCAACCGTGCACTTCAGAGGAAGTATCGGGTGGGAGATGCATGGTAGAAGTTTCTAAAGGCTGTATTGTGGCAGAACAGGAATCAACAATGAGGATTGCCTCATGGAATATTGCAGGGTTGAAGGGGAAATTAGATGGAGCAGGATGGGGAGAATTTATAGATCAGCATGATATCCTAATCTTTCAAGAAAGTTGGTCAATAGATCCTGTCTTTCGTACAGGTTACTTAAATTTTCATAAACCAGCATTGAAGGGAAGTAAGGGAAGACCGTCAGGCGGGTTAATAATCTGGATTAGACAATCTTTAGGATTTAGGCCACTGGAATTAAAAGTTCAAAATAATGATATCCTTGGCTTAAAACTTAGCAGAGACAACCAACAGGATCTATTTATTATTAATATCTATGCTAGGGGCCTACCAGGAGGACGGAGCCCAGCAATTATAGATGACCTAGAACCTCTATTAGACTCCATTGGGAGGGAAAAGTGTATAGTTGTGGCAGGAGACCTAAACTGTACTTTTGAACCCCTGCCCTGGGAAGAAGAAGATTGTTATGACGAGGTTGATCTCCTATGGAACGTCCCCCACCTTGACCTAAAACCTATCAAAAAGGTCACCGAGGCTGCACTACAGTGTCTGGGTCTGTGTTTGGAGTGGGGCTTTAGAGCAGGAAACGGACGAGCAAACTCAGACAGAGTAGGTCAGAGTACATTTGACAATGGTTTTAGCATCAGTAGAATAGATTATTTTTTAATCAAGTTAGAGTTCTGGTCTTTACTAGAGGATATGGTAATCTTAGTGAGGCCAGAGAGTGATCATAATCCCCTGGTTTTAAAGATGAATGCTGATAGGGAACCTGCAAGTTCCATCGCCACAAATTGTATCACAGCAGAGGCTATCCTTGCGAAGGACTGTCGCAGGGTTCGTTGGTGCAGGGTCCTGGATGACCCGGTCACTCTTGAAAAAATTTCCCATGAAGTGTCATCCTCGGTAAAGCAGGTAACGTCTGTGATCAGAAACACAGGACAACTCGAGCAGATTCGTTTTCTACATGAGCAACTGTTTGACAAATTAAAATCCCTTTTTACGAAGCAAGGGACATTAGGGAAAACAGGCGGTGACTCTTCTGGCTCTAAATGATATGATAAATCCTGTCGTGAGGCACATAGTGCTTTGATCAATGCCATTAAATCTAGGCTGAATTCAGTTATTAAAACGGAGAGGCTAAATTATAAGAAGGCCCAAAAGATTGCAAAGCAGTCATGGGACGACCGCCGATGGCAGGACCTGTATGAGGCAAGTTTATCTTCTAACCAGATTAAATTCTGGCAGGTTGTAAAATGGGGGGGGCCTAATGATTCACAAACGCCAGTTAATCATGTTCCTGCTAAAGATTGGGTGGAGCACTACTCAACACAGTTTTGTGGTGGGGCGACGGCAACTAACGAAGTGGAGAGAGGCATGTCGTCGTTAATACTTAAACCCATAAACAAGCTTTTAGTGTTCGACAGCACAGAGGCCGAGACGGTGCTAAGATTGGTCCAAGCAGGTAAAGCCCCCGGCATGGACTGTATCCCAGCCGATCTATTTAAGTATGATCAGAAAAATTGGGTACCTTATATAACGACTTTAGCCAATGCTATTGCCAATGGGGCTAAGGTCCCGGAGTCCTGGCGAGGGGCTGAAATCCTAGCAGTTTTTAAAAAAGGCGACCGGTCTATACCAGGGAATTACCGCCCTATAAGCCTCATAGACGCCCTGCAGAAAGTCGTAGCAAGAATGCTCCTGGCGAGAATTCAGGCATGGATGAGTGAGGCAAATATTTTATCCCCAATGCAAGCAGGATTTAGGTCATGTGCAAGCACAGTCAACCAAGTACTCAGATTCAATCTGATATACTGGAAGGTTGTGCTTTTGGGTGGGGGTACCATTTATGCAGCATTTGTGGACTTAAAATCCGCATTTGACTTAGTGCCCAGAGAAAAGCTGTGGGTTGCCCTGAGTAAAATGGGAATGCCACCAGAACTTTTGGAGTTAACTGTAAGGCTGCATGAGAACAACTTTGCTAGAGTAAGATGGGGTAGGCAGGGTCAGGTGACAGAGACTTTCCCAGTGACCCGTGGCGTAAGGCAGGGTTGCGTCCTGGCACCAACCCTGTTTCTCCTATTCATAAACCAAGTAGTGCAGTTTTTAGCAGATACTCCAACAGATGCACCGGTTTTAGGCGGGAGAAAGTTTCCCCTTTTAATTTTCGTCTACGACACGTTGATCTTGGTCTACAGACTGCAATTAATAAATTTGTGGATTTTTGCAAAATTAATGATCTCGAGATCAACGTGTCCAAAACGAAATTTATGGTCCTAACGAAAAACAAACCACTTAGAAGCCAAGTTAGTATGGACGGCACCAGATTAGAACAGGTGGGTGTTATGACCTACTTAGGGTTGGTTATAGACTATAGGCTGCGCTGGAAGGCACAGATTGAGGCGCTTTGTTTGAAATTTGCCCGTCTAACGGGGTGTCTCGTAAAGGAACAACGTTGTTCGCAAACTAAAAGGATATTGCCAGTGTTAAAAATGTATAATGCTAAAATAAGTTCTGCTCTGCTTTATGGAGCCGACTTATGGAGTTTTGTGGACCTTTCACCCTTGGTAAAAATCCAAAATAAATTCTTGCGCAGTTTGGTTAGTCTTCCACAATCTACGCCAATTATCCCTCTTCTGTTAGATATGGGCTGTTATTCCATTAGAGATCTAGCTCGATATAGGATGGTTGCCCTGTGGAGACGTATTTGGTCCACCCCAGAACTGATTTTATTTGCAAATGAAATTGTGGATCTGAGATCTATTTTACGGTCAGGAAACCTACAGTGGTTTCAAAACGTGAAGTCCATTCTAGAAAATATGGGCTTGAGTTTTTTGTGGTCAGACCCGGGGAATAATGTATTCCCGTCGAAAAAAGAATTTAAGCTACTATATTGGGCAACTGTAAAGGAACAACATGTTCAAATGTCACAGTCTACAAACCTGACAGGTCTTTTCTTGCTTCACAAGGTTGATACCCGCTTAGAGCCTTATTGGGATAGTATTACCAAAAGTCTAGACAGAAAACTCTATCATCAGTTTAGAGTTGGTACACTACCAGTAAGGGCGTTTACACACAAATGGCGTGACCGACAAAACGAGTCCTGTCCATGGTGTAGTGGGCAAAGAGAATCTATTGGCCACTTCCTTTTTGTTTGCCCTGCTTATTCCACGCCGCGGCGCAAGTGGCTTAAACCCATTTGCAGAAGGATTAATTCTCGGGTGTGTATGGAAGCAATCTGGGTTTTAAGATCTAATACTTCAGAATGTGTGACCATAAGCGTGGCTAAATTTTTAGGATGGGCATGGATCATTAGAGCAAGGCACACACTTGTCATTTGAACTGTAGAAGACTAATAGCTGTTATATTATTCTACCAAATGAAGTTTAACATGTTTTACTTCCAAATGAATCATTAACGTCTTTTTGAATATATTTAATTCAATTTTAATGGATCCCTGATGTTTTTGCGGACATTCTAGGAAATTTCTTAAAATTGTATAATTATGATGTGTTTTGAATTTCTTTATTTTATTTTATTATGAATTATGTATGTATTTAATATGATGTCTTTTATGGTGAAAAATCCGAAATAAAGACGTGTGAAACCTGAAACCAAATGCGATATCACCTTTGAAATGTGACCCAGGCATCTCCAAATTGTGTAGGATGCCAACCCCTGTCCTGCTCCAAATTTGGTGGGAGGACAGATGGGAACATTAGTTAAATTAGGAGGTGTGTCCTCATTCAGCCAGTACCGCTCCTAATGTGGGGCAGGTGATGTGGAGCCCATGTTTCATTTCTCTCCATCTTATCGGGGTTAGGGTAGAGCCCCTTCCCACAGGAAGGGGTCTCTCAGAGGGTGTGGACACATTAAAGGTAGGGAGCCCATTAGCTACTACCCATCACCCCCTTTAATGCCCCTAAATGTAGTATTTAGGTGTCATCCCTGGGCCTAGAACTTCAGATTTAAAGGACACAGACAGAAAAAGACAAAAAGTCCCATAAAGATGTTCGCATATGATGGTGAAAATGTGGAGCCCATCACAGCCCAAAGGGCGTGCCGATACCAGTGACCATTGTGCGAGAAAACATTATTTTCCGATGCCAATATAATAAGGTCCAAAATCAATTGGGTGAGCTCGTACAGCGCGGCATCCCTCACTGATAGAGTGGACGCAAGGGCCGCGCGGCTCTTCTCAAGTGGGATGCACGGGTAGAGCGAGGTTACATCTAGTGTAACGAAATTATGGTCTTCTGTCCACTCAATGTCTTCAAGTTTATTGAGTAAATCTCTAGTGCTCCATATGAACGATGGGAGATCGTACACAAATGGCTGGAGAAAATGTCTATATACTCTGAGAACCTCTCTGTTGGAGACCCAATCCCTGAAATGAAGGGCTTACCCAGTGGATAAGCCCCTGTGTATGTACCTTTGGAAGTTTATAATACACTGTGCCGTGGGTGTTAGGTGCTGCATGCAGTTGTATTCTATGTCAGTGATCAGGCCGAGATCTCGCCGATAAGCTAGTCTAAGCCCAATCTTCCTTGTCACATCCATGAGTGCCTTCCCAGGTAGTTTGACAATGGCCAAGTTGTCTGAGAATTCTCTGTCAATGTCACTTGTGATGTCCTGGTCCCGCATAATAAGAATGTTGCCCCTTTATGAGCCTCTGTAGGACGCGGACTCTCCATATATTGCACTAAAATGAGGTACACTGTGCCGAGAGCCCAGTGAGGCCCAGATTGGTTTACAGAGGCAAAAGCAGATAATACCAGCGCTCTATTTGTGGTATTGTAGGCGAGTACTTAGGCTTATCAGACGGTAGTGCTAAACATTTGTTGTACTCACAGAGGCAATAATTAAGACACACACTCAAGAATAAATCCAGGACCAATTTGCAAAAATAATATTGATTTTTCTATATTTTCCAGACCAAGAACTTTGTTCCACAGTAAGTACTTCTAAGGTATGAATTTGTCAAGTTCGCAAAATGAATTACTTTTGTGCGTAATTACGCACCATTGACGTCAGAGAGGAAAAGGCAAAAATGCACAAAAAATCGTCCACACGACTTTCAAGGTTCCCCTCTTGGATTTCAGTAGTTAGCAAGCCCGGTCCAATGTTCCTCCAGTGGATTCTTGGGAGCGTCCCGGATTCAGCCAGGAGCAGGGTGCAGAGGTATTTGGTACCTGGTGCTCTACAAAGAAGGGGGCCACCTGAAAATACACTGCCCAAGTGGATTTAAAGGTAAGTCCGAGGTGTCCCACTCAATGGAGCAGGTAGGAAGGGCCTCGGGACCATGGGAGCACAGCTGGTTCATCGGTGCCCAGGACGGGTGGGCTGGGTGCAGACTACAGGGGTCAGCCGGTTGACGCTTGTCAAGATGTCCTCGTGGTCACGAACAGGCAGCTTGGAGCGGTGATTTTGAGACAGCAGGATCGCCCACGAAGTGGGTCTCTGGGGTTACGATGTCCCCTGATGGGTGCTTGTTTCCTGGGAAGTTATAGTCCGGAGTGGACCCTTTGTCTCGGTGAATGCTGCAGAGGGTCCAGTTCCCTGGATATTGGTGCAGCACGGCCCTGGTGTCCCCAAGTCTCCAAACTTGGTGGTGGTGGGCGGGGGAGGGGGCGGATCCGAACCTTTGGAGCTGGTGTATCACTTTTGTTTGGGTGCTGTGTCGGAGTCGCCAGGGAGCAGCAAGTCGGTGAAACCGGAGTCTGTGGTTTGGTGCCTGCGGGCTGCAGGGGAGCAGAGCCTCTACTCCTACGGAGGTCCTTTGGCAATTTGTGAAAGGCTGGAGTGGCTCCAGGGCACTGGGAGTCTTCATATTGGCAGGACGAGACAGCACGCCACGATTGCGGAGTCCTTAATGCAGCAGGCAGGGTTCGGCACCAGTTTTCTGCAGCCGGGCTGCAGTCCTCAGATAAGCAGCTCTTCTTTGTCCTTTTCTTCTCTGTGTCCATTGAATCTAAGTTGCAGAAATGCCACCCAAATGCTAAATTTAGGACGGTTAATGAGTGTCTGCACTCTTTAAGTGACCACTTCCTGTGTGAAGGGGCACTGCCCTGGCCCGATAGGCTGTTTACTTTCAATCTCCTGATGGAGGATTTGCAAAAGTAGGTCCACATCGCCTGCCACACCTTTGGGGTGGTGCTGGAGAAATGTGGTCACTCCTACTCATCAAATTATATATCCCACCTTTCCTCCCGCCTGAAGTTGAGCAGGTAAAGGGGTTGGCGTCCTCTAATAGCTGGAGATGCCTGGGTTGCATCTCAAAGGCGGCTTCGCACCTCTGCTCACAGCAGGCTTTGTTCCCGGCCTCTGAGAGTGCTGGCCATCACACATGAGGTCAGAAACATGTCTGGTGGCGGCAGGCTGGCTAAGACTGGTCAGACACCACACCAGTGCTTGGTAGGTTTTATGGGGACCCTCTGAAAGGGTATTCTAGGTGCATTTATTAATACACCCAACACTGGCACCAGTGAGGATTTATTAAGATGAGATGTTTGGCACCAAACATCTTTAGGTGCAGTGAAGGGATCTCACTCCCTCATCCCTCCGTGTTGGGATCTCACTCCCTCATTCCTCCGTGTTGGGATCTCACTCCCTCATCCCTCTGTGTAGGGATCTCACTCCCTCATCCCTCTGTGTAGGGATCTCACTCCCTCATTCCTCTGTGTAGGGATCTCACTCCCTCGTTCCTCTGTGTGGGGATCTCACCCCCTCATTCCTCTGTGTAGGGATCTCACTCCCTCGTTCCTCTGTGTGGGGATCTCACTCCCTCATCCCTCTCTGTAGGGATCTCACTCCCTCATCCCTCTGTGTAGCGATCTCACCCCCTCATTCCTCTGTGTAGGGATCTCACTCCCTCATCCCTCCGTGTTGGGATCTCACTCCCTCATTCCTCCGTGTTGGGATCTCACTCCCTCATCCCTCTGTGTAGGGATCTCACTCCCTCATCCCTCTGTGTAGGGATCTCACTCCCTCATTCCTCTGTGTAGGGATCTCACTCCCTCGTTCCTCTGTGTGGGGATCTCACCCCCTCATTCCTCTGTGTAGGGATCTCACTCCCTCGTTCCTCTGTGTGGGGATCTCACTCCCTCATCCCTCTCTGTAGGGATCTCACTCCCTCATCCCTCTGTGTAGCGATCTCACCCCCTCATTCCTCTGTGTAGGGATCTCACTCCCTCGTTCCTCTGTGTGGGGATCTCACTCCCTCATCCCTCTGTGTACGGATCTCACCCCCTCATTCCTCTGTGTAGGGATCTCACTCCCTCATTCCTCTGTGTAGGGATCTCACTCTCTCATTCCTCTGTGTGGGGATCTCACTCCCTCGTTCCTCTGTGTGGGGATCTCACTCCCTCTTTCCTCTGTGTGGGGATCTCACTCCCTCGTTCCTCTGTGTGGGGATCTCACTCCCTCTTTCCTCTGTGTGGGGATCTCACTCCCTCGTTCCTCTGTGTGGGGATCTCACTCCCTCTTTCCTCTGTGTGGGGATCTCACTCCCTCTTTCCTCTGTGTGGGGATCTCACTCCCTCTTTCCTCTGTGTAGGGATCTCACTCTCTCATCCCCCTGTGTGGGGATCTCACTCCCTCCTCCCCCTGTGTGGGGATCTCACTCCCTCGTTCCTCTGTGTAGGGATCTCACTCACTCATTCCTCTGTGTAGGGATCTCACTCCCTCGTTCCTCTGTGTAGGGATCTCACTCCCTCATCCCTCTGTGTGGGGATCTCACCCCCTCATCCCTCTGTGTGGGGATCTCACTCCCTCATCCTCTGTGTGGGGATCTCACTCCCTCATCCTCTGTGTAGGGATCTCACTCCTCATCCCTCTGTGTGGGGATCTCACCCCCTCATCCCTCTGTGTGGGGATCTCACCCCCTCATCCCTCTGTGTAGGGATCTCACTCCCTCATCCCTCTGTGTGGGGATCTCACCCCCTCATCCCTCTGTGTGGGGATCTCACTCCCTCATCCTCTGTGTGGGGATCTCACCCCCTCATTCCTCTGTGTGGGGATCTCACTCACTCATTCCTGTGTAGGGATCTCACTCCCTCATTCCTCAGTGTGGGGATCTCAGTCCCTAATTCCTCTGTGTGGGGATCTCACTCCCTCATCCCTCTGTGTGGGGATCTCACTCCCTCGTTCCTCTGTGTGGGGATCTCATCCCCTCATCCCTCTGTGTGGGGATCTCACCCCCTCATCCCTCTGTGTAGGGATCTCACTCCCTCATCCCTCTGTGTGGGGATCTCACCCCCTCATCCCTCTGTGTGGGGATCTCACTCCCTCATCCTCTGTGTGGGGATCTCACCCCCTCATCCCTCTGTGTGGGGATCTCACCCCCTCATCCCTCTGTGTAGGGATCTCACTCCCTCATCCCTCTGTGTGGGGATCTCACCCCCTCATCCCTCTGTGTGGGGATCTCACTCCCTCGTCCTCAGTGTGGGGATCTCACCCCCTCATTCCTCTGTGTGGGGATCTCACTCACTCATTCCTGTGTAGGGATCTCACTCCCTCATTCCTCTGTGTGGGGATCTCACTCCCTCATTCCTCTGTGTGGGGATCTCACTCCCTCATCCTCTGTGTAGGGATCTCACTCCCTCATTCCTCTGTGTGGGGATCTCACTCCCTCATCCCTCTGTGCGGGGATCTCACTCCCTCATCCCTCTGTGTAGGGATCTCACTCCCTCATCCCTCTGTGTGGGGATCTCACTCCCTCATTCCTCTGTGTGGGGATCTCACTCCCTCATCCTCTGTGTGGGGATCTCACCCCCTCATTCCTCTGTGTGGGGATCTCACTCCCTCATCCCTCTGTGTGCGGATCTCACTCACTCATCCCTGTGTAGGGATCTCACTCCCTCGTTCCTCTGTGTGGGGATCTCACTCCCTCATTCCTCTGTGTGGGGATCTCACTCCCTCATCCTCTGTGTGGGGATCTCACTCCCTCATCCCTCTGTGTGGGGATCTCACTCCCTCATCCTCTGTGTGGGGATCTCACCCCCTCATTCCTCTGTGTGGGGATCTCACTCACTCATTCCTGTGTAGGGATCTCACTCCCTCGTTCCTCTGTGTGGGGATCTCACTCCCTCATTCCTCTGTGTGGGGATCTCACTCCCTCATCCCTCTGTGTGGGGATCTCACTCCCTCATCCCCCTGTGTAGGGATCTCACTCACTCATTCCTGTGTAGGGATCTCACTCACTCATTCCTCTGTGTGGGGATCTCACCCCCTCATCCCTCTGTGTGGGGATCTCACCCCCTCATCCCCCTGTGTAGGGATCTCACTCCCTCATCCCTCTGTGTGGGGATCTCACCCCCTCATCCCTCTGTGTGGGGATCTCACTCACTCATTCCTCTGTGTAGGGATCTCACTCCCTCATCCTCTGTGTGGGGATCTCACCCCCTCATTCCTCTGTGTGGGGATCTCACTCCCTCATCCCTCTGTGTGCGGATCTCACTCACTCATTCCTGTGTAGGGATCTCACTCCCTCGTTCCTCTGTGTGGGGATCTCACTCCCTCATCCTCTGTGTAGGGATCTCACTCCCTCATCCTCTGTGTAGGGATCTCACTCCCTCATCCCTCTGTGTGGGGATCACACTCCCTCATCCTCTGTGTGGGGATCTCACTCCCTCATCCCTCTGTGTGGGGATCTCAGTCCCTCATTCCTCTGTGTGGGGATCTCACCCCCTCATCCCTCTGTGTGGGGATCTCACTCCCTCATCCTCTGTGTGGGGATCTCACCCCCTCATTCCTCTGTGTGGGGATCTCACTCACTCATTCCTGTGTAGGGATCTCACTCCCTCGTTCCTCTGTGTGGGGATCTCACTCCCTCATTCCTCTGTGTGGGGATCTCACTCCCTCATCCCTCTGTGTGGGGATCTCACTCCCTCATCCCCCTGTGTAGGGATCTCACTCACTCATTCCTGTGTAGGGATCTCACTCACTCATTCCTCTGTGTGGGGATCTCACCCCCTCATCCCTCTGTGTGGGGATCTCACCCCCTCATCCCTCTGTGTAGGGATCTCACTCCCTCATCCCTCTGTGTGGGGATCTCACCCCCTCATCCCTCTGTGTGGGGATCTCACTCACTCATTCCTCTGTGTAGGGATCTCACTCCCTCATCCTCTGTGTGGGGATCTCACTCACTCATTCCTCTGTGTAGGGATCTCACTCCCTCATCCTCGGTGTGGGGATCTCACTCACTCATTCCTCTGTGTAGGGATCTCACTCCCTCATCCTCTGTGTGGGGATCTCACTCACTCATTCCTTTGTGTGGGGATCTCACTCACTCATTCCTCTGTGTGGGGATCTCACTCCCTCATTCCTCTGTGTGGGGATCTCACTCCCTCATTCCTCTGTGTGGGGATCTCACTCACTCATTCCTCTGTGTGGGGATCTCACTCCCTCATTCCTCTGTGTGGGGATCTCACTCACTCATTCCTCTGTGTGGGGATCTCACCCCCTCATCCCTCTGTGTGGGGATCTCACCCCCCTCATTCCTCTGTGTGGGGATCTCACTCACTCATTCCTCTGTGTGGGGATCTCACTCCCTCATTCCTCTGTGTGGGGATCTCACCCCCCTCATTCCTCTGTGTGGGGATCTCACCCCCTCATCCCTCTGTGTGGGGATCTCACTCCCTCATCCCTCTGTGTGGGGATCTCACTCCCTCATTCCTCTGTGTAGGGATCTCACTCACTCATTCCTCTGTGTGGGGATCTCACTCCCTCATCCCCCTGTGTAGGGATCTCACTCCCTCATCCCTCTGTGTGGGGATCTCACTCCCTCATCCCTCTGTGTAGGGATCTCACTCACTCATTCCTCTGTGTGGGGATCTCATCCCCTCATCCCTCTGTGTGGGGATCTCACTCCCTCATTCCTCGGATCTCACCCCCTCATCCCTCTGTGTAGGGATCTCACTCCCTCATTCCTCTGTGTAGGGATCTCACTCCCTCGTTCCTCTGTAGGGATCTCACTCCCTCATTCCCCTTTGTTGGGATCTCACTCACTCATTCCTCTGTGTACGGATCTCACTCCTTCATTCCTCTGTGTAGGGATCTCACTCCCTCGTTCCTCTGTAGGGATCTCACTCCCTCATTCCCCTTTGTTGGGATCTCACTCTCTTGTTCCTCTGTGTAGGGATCTCACTCCCTCATTCCTCGGATCTCACCCCCTCATCCCTCTGTGTACGGATCTCACTCCCTCATTCCTCTGTGTGGGGATCTCACTCCCTCGTTCCTCTGTGTAGGGATCTCACTCCCTCGTTCCTCTGTAGGGATCTCACTCCCTCGTTCCTCTGTGTGGGGATCTCACTCCCTCATTCCCCTTTGTTGGGATCTCACTCACTCATTCCTCTGTGTAGGGATCTCACTCTCTTGTTCCTCTGTGTAGGGATCTCACTCCCTCATTCCTCGGATCTCACTCCCTCATCCCTCTGTGTGGGGATCTCACTCCCTCATCCCTCTGTGTGGGGATCTCACTCCCTCATCCCTCTGTGTGGGGATCTCACCCCTCATCCCTCTGTGTGGGGATCTCACCCCCTCATCCCTCTGTGTAGGGATCTCACTCCCTCATTCCCCTTTGTTGGGATCTCACTCTCTTGTTCCTCTGTGTAGGTATCTCACCCCCTCATCCCTCTGTGTGGGGATCTCACCCCCTCATCCCTCTGTGTGGGGATCTCACTCCCTCATCCCTCTGTGTGGGGATCTCACTCCCTCATCCCTCTGTGTGGGGATCTCACCCCTCATCCCTCTGTGTGGGGATCTCACCCCCTCATCCCTCTGTGTAGGGATCTCACTCCCTCATTCCCCTTTGTTGGGATCTCACTCCCTCGTTCCTCTGTGTAGGGATCTCACTCCCTCGTTCCTCTGTAGGGATCTCACTCCCTCGTTCCTCTGTGTGGGGATCTCACTCCCTCATCCCTCTGTGTGGGGATCTCACTCCCTCATCCCTCTGTGTGGGGATCTCACCCCTCATCCCTCTGTGTGGGGATCTCACCCTTTCATCCCTCTGTGTAGGGATCTCACTCCCTCATTCCCCTTTGTTGGGATCTCACTCCCTCGTTCCTCTGTGTAGGGATCTCACTCTCTCGTTCCTCTGTAGGGATCTCACTCCCTCGTTCCTCTGTGTGGGGATCTCACTCACTCATTCCTCTGTGTAGGGATCTCACTCTCTTGTTCCTCTGTGTAGGGATCTCACTCCCTCATTCCTCGGATCTCACTCCCTCATCCCTCTGTGTGGGGATCTCACCCCTCATCCCTCTGTGTGGGGATCTCACTCCCTCATCCCTCTGTGTGGGGATCTCACCCCTCATCCCTCTGTGTGGGGATCTCACCCCCTCATCCCTCTGTGTGGGGATCTCACCCCCTCATCCCTCTGTGTAGGGATCTCACTCCCTCGTTCCTGTGTGTACGGATCTCACTCCCTCATTCCTCGGATCTCACTCCCTCATTCCTCTGTGTGGGGATCTCACTCCCTCGTTCCTCTGTGTAGGGATCTCACTCCCTCGTTCCTCTGTAGGGATCTCACTCCCTCGTTCCTCTGTGTGGGGATCTCACTCACTCATTCCTCTGTGTAGGGATCTCACCCCCTCATCCCTGTGTGTGGGGATCTCACCCCCTCATCCCTCTGTGTAGGGATCTCACTCTCTTGTTCCTCTGTGTAGGGATCTCACTCCCTCATTCCTCGGATCTCACTCCCTCATCCCTCTGTGTGGGGATCTCACTCCCTCATCCCTCTGTGTGGGGATCTCACCCCTCATCCCTCTGTGTGGGGATCTCACTCCCTCATCCCTCTGTGTGGGGATCTCACTCCCTCATCCCTCTGTGTGGGGATCTCACCCCCTCATCCCTCTGTGTGGGGATCACACTCCCTCATTCCTCTGTGTGGGGATCTCACTCCCTCATTCCTCTGTGTGGGGATCTCACCCCCTCATTCCTCTGTGGAGGTATCTCACTCCCTCGTTCCTCTGTAGGGATCTCACTCATCCCCTTGTGTGGGGATCTCACCCCCTCATTCCTCTGTGTGGGGATCTCACCCCCTCATCCCTCTGTGTAGGGATCTCACTCCCTCGTTCCTCTGTGTGGGGATCTCACTCCCTCATCCCTCTGTGTGGGGATCTCACTCCCTCATTCCCCTTTGTTGGGATCTCACCCCCTCATCCCTCTGTGTAGGGATCTCACTCCCTCGTTCCTCTGTGTACGGATCTCACTCCCTCATTCCTCGGATCTCACTCCCTCATTCCTCTGTGTGGGGATCTCACTCCCTCGTTCCTCTGTGTAGGGATCTCACTCCCTCGTTCCTCTGTAGGGATCTCACTCCCTCGTTCCTCTGTGTGGGGATCTCACTCACTCATTCCTCTGTGTAGGGATCTCACCCCCTCATCCCTCTGTGTGGGGATCTCACCCCCTCATCCCTCTGTGTAGGGATCTCACTCTCTTGTTCCTCTGTGTAGGGATCTCACTCCCTCATTCCTCGGATCTCACTCCCTCATCCCTCTGTGTGGGGATCTCACTCCCTCATCCCTCTGTGTGGGGATCTCACCCCTCATCCCTCTGTGTGGGGATCTCACTCCCTCATCCCTCTGTGTGGGGATCTCACTCCCTCATCCCTCTGTGTGGGGATCTCACCCCCTCATCCCTCTGTGTGGTGATCACACTCCCTCATTCCTCTGTGTGGGGATATCACTCCCTCATTCCTCTGTGTGGGGATCTCAACCCCTCATTCCTCTGTGGAGGTATCTCACTCCCTCGTTCCTCTGTAGGGATCTCACTCATCCCCTTGTGTGGGGATCTCACCCCCTCATTCCTCTGTGTGGGGATCTCACCCCCTCATCCCTCTGTGTAGGGATCTCACTCCCTCGTTCCTCTGTGTGGGGATCTCACTCCCTCATCCCTCTGTGTGGGGATCTCACTCCCTCATTCCCCTTTGTTGGGATCTCACTCACTCATTCCTCTGTGTAGGGATCTCACTCTCTTGTTCCTCTGTGTAGGGATCTCACTCCCTCATTCCTCGGATCTCACTCCCTCATCCCTCTGTGTGGGGATCTCACTCCCTCATCCCTCTGTGTGGGGATCTCACCCCTCATCCCTCTGTGTGGGGATCTCACCCCTTCATACCTCTGTGTGGGGATCTCACTCCCTCATCCCTCTGTGTGGGGATCTCACCCCTCATCCCTCTGTGTGGGGATCTCACCCCCTCATCCCTCTGTGTGGGGATCTCACCCCTCATCCCTCTGTGTGGGGATCTCACCCCCTCATCCCTCTGTGTGGGGATCTCACCCCTCATCCCTCTGTGTGGGGATCTCACCCCCTCGTTCCTCTGTAGGGATCTCACCCCCTCATCCCTCTGTGTGGGGATCTCACCCCCTCATTCCTCTGTGTGGGGATCTCACTCCCTCATCCCTCTGTGTGGGGATCTCACCCCTCATCCCTCTGTGTGGGGATCTCACCCCCTCGTTCCTCTGTAGGGATCTCACTCCCTCATCCCTCTGTGTGGGGATCTCACTCCCTCATCCCTCTGTGTGGGGATCTCACCCCTCATCCCTCTGTGTGGGGATCTCACCCCCTCATCCCTCTGTGTAGGGATCTCACTCCCTCATCCCTCTGTGTGGGGATCTCACCCCCTCATCCCCCTGTGTAGGGATCTCACCCCCTCATCCCCCTGTGTAGGGATCTCACTCCCTCATCCCCCTGTGTAGGGATCTCACTCCCTCATCCCTCTGTGTGGGGATCTCACTCACTCATTCCTCTGTGTAGGGATCTCACCCCCTCATCCCTCTGTGTGGGGATCTCACCCCCTCATCCCTCTGTGTGGGGATCTCACTCCCTCATCCCTCTGTGTGGGGATCTCACTCCCTCGTCCCTCTGTGTGGGGATCTCACCCCCTCATCCCTCTGTGTGGGGATCTCACCCCCTCATCCCCCTGTTTGGGGATCTCACCCCCTCATCCCCCTGTGTAGGGATCTCACTCCCTCATCCCCCTGTGTAGGGATCTCACTCCCTCATCCCTCTGTGTGGGGATCTCACTCCCTCATCCCTCTGTGTGGGGATTTCACCCCCTCATCCCCCTGTGTAGGGATCTCACCCCCTCATCCCCCTGTGTAGGGATCTCACTCCCTCATCCCCCTGTGTAGGGATCTCACTCCCTCATCCCTCTGTGTGGGGATCTCACCCCCTCATCCCCCTGTTTGGGGATCTCACCCCCTCATCCCCCTGTTTGGGGATCTCACCCCCTCATCCCCCTGTGTAGGGATCTCACTCCCTCATCCCCCTGTGTAGGGATCTCACTCCCTCATCCCTCTGTGTGGGGATCTCACTCCCTCATCCCTCTGTGTGGGGATCTCACCCCCCTCATCCCCCTGTGTAGGGATCTCACCCCCTCATCCCCCTGTGTAGGGATCTCACTCCCTCATCCCCTTGTGTAGGGATCTCACTCCCTCATCCCTCTGTGTGGGGATCTCACTCACTCATTCCTCTGTGTAGGGATCTCACTCCCTCGTTCCTCTGTGTGGGGATCTCACTCCTTCATCCTTTGTGTAGGGATCTCACTCCCTCATTCCTCTGTGTAGGGATCTCACCCCCTCATCCCCCTGTGTAGGGATCTCACTCCCTCATCCCCCTGTGTAGGGATCTCACTCCCTCATCCCCCTGTGTAGGGATCTCACTCCCTCATCCCTCTGTGTGGGGATCTCACTCCCTCATTCCTCCGTGTTGGGATCTCACTCCCTCATCCCTCTGTGTGGGGATCTCACTCCCTCATTCCTCCGTGTTGGGATCTCACTCCCTCATTCCTCTGTGTGGGGATCTCACCCCCTCATCCCCCTGTGTAGGGATCTCACTCCCTCATCCCCCTGTGTAGGGATCTCACTCCCTCATCCCTCTGTGTGGGGATCTCACTCCCTCATCCCTCTGTGTGGGGATCTCACCCCCTCATCCCCCTGTGTAGGGATCTCACTCCCTCATCCCCCTGTGTAGGGATCTCACTCCCTCATCCCTCTGTGTGGGGATCTCACTCCCTCATCCCCCTGTGTAGGGATCTCACTCCCTCATCCCTCTGTGTGGGGATCTCACCCCCTCATCCCCCTGTGTAGGGATCTCACCCCCTCATCCCCCTGTGTAGGGATCTCACTCCCTCATCCCCCTGTGTAGGGATCTCACTCCCTCGTTCCTCTGTGTAGGGATCTCACCCCCTCATCCCCCTGTGTAGGGATCTCACTCCCTCATCCCCCTGTGTAGGGATCTCACTCCCTCATCCCCCTGTGTAGGGATCTCACTCCCTCATCCCTCTGTGTGGGGATCTCACCCCCTCATCCCTCTGTGTGGGGATCTCACCCCCTCATCCCTCTGTGTGGGGATCTCACCCCCTCATCCCCCTGTGTAGGGATCTCACTCCCTCATCCCCCTGTGTAGGGATCTCACTCCCTCATCCCTCTGTGTAGGGATCTCACTCCCTCATTCCTCTGTGTGGGGATCTCACCCCCTCATCCCTCTGTGTGGGGATCTCACCCCCTCATCCCTCTGTGTGGGGATCTCACCCCCTCATCCCCCTGTGTAGGGATCTCACTCCCTCATCCCCCTGTGTAGGGATCTCACTCCCTCATCCCTCTGTGTGGGGATCTCACTCCCTCATCCCTCTGTGTGGGGATCTCACCCCCTCATCCCCCTGTGTAGGGATCTCACTCCCTCATCCCCCTGTGTAGGGATCTCACTCCCTCATCCCTCTGTGTGGGGATCTCACTCCCTCATCCCCCTGTGTAGGGATCTCACTCCCTCATCCCTCTGTGTGGGGATCTCACCCCCTCATCCCCCTGTGTAGGGATCTCACCCCCTCATCCCCCTGTGTAGGGATCTCACTCCCTCATCCCCCTGTGTAGGGATCTCACTCCCTCATCCCTCTGTGTGGGGATCTCACTCACTCATTCCTCTGTGTAGGGATCTCACTCCCTCGTTCCTCTGTGTGGGGATCTCACTCCCTCATCCTTTGTGTAGGGATCTCACTCCCTCATTCCTCTGTGTAGGGATCTCACCCCCTCATCCCCCTGTGTAGGGATATCACTCCCTCATCCCCCTGTGTAGGGATCTCACTCCCTCATCCCTCTGTGTGGGGATCTCACTCCCTCATTCCTCCGTGTTGGGATCTCACTCCCTCATTCCTCTGTGTAGGGATCTCACTCCCTCATCCCTCTGTGTGGGGATCTCACTCCCTCATTCCTCCGTGTTGGGATCTCACTCCCTCATTCCTCTGTGTGGGGATCTCACTCCCTCATTCCTCCGTGTGGGGATCTCACTCACTCATTCCTCTGTGTAGGGATCTCACTCCCTCATCCCTCTGTGTGGGGATCTCACCCCCTCATCCCTCTGTGTGGGGATCTCACCCCTCATCCCTCTGTGTGGGGATCTCACTCCCTCATCCCTCTGTGTGGGGATCTCACCCCCTCATCCCCCTGTGTAGGGATCTCACTCCCTCATCCCTCTGTGTGGGGATCTCACCCCCTCATCCCCCTGTGTAGGGATCTCACTCCCTCATCCCTCCGTGTAGGGATCTCACTCCCTCATCCCTCTGTGTGGGGATCTCACTCCCTCATCCCTCTGTGTGGGGATCTCACCCCCTCATCCCTCTGTGTGGGGATCTCACTCCCTCATCCCTCTGTGTAGGGATGTCACTCCCTCATCCCTCTGTGTGGGGATCTCACCCCCTCATCCCCCTGTGTAGGGATCTCACTCCCTCATCCCTCTGTGTGGGGATCTCACTCCCTCATCCCTCTGTGTAGGGATCTCACCCCCTCATCCCCCTGTGTAGGGATCTCACTCCCTCATCCCCCTGTGTAGGGATCTCACTCCCTCATCCCTCTGTGTGGGGATCTCACTCACTCATTCCTCTGTGTAGGGATCTCACTCCCTCGTTCCTCTGTGTGGGGATCTCACTCCCTCATCCTTTGTGTAGGGATCTCACCCCCTCATCCCCCTGTGTAGGGATCTCACTCCCTCATCCCTCTGTGTGGGGATCTCACTCCCTCATCCCTCTGTGTGGGGATCTCACTCCCTCATCCCTCTGTGTGGGGATCTCACCCCCTCATCCCTCTGTGTGGGGATCTCACTCCCTCATCCCTCTGTGTGGGGATCTCACTCCCTCGTTCCTCTGTGTGGGGATCTCACTCCCTCATCCTTTGTGTAGGGATCTCACCCCCTCATCCCCCTGTGTAGGGATCTCACTCCCTCATCCCTCTGTGTGGGGATCTCACTCCCTCATCCCTCTGTGTGGGGATCTCACCCCCTCATCCCTCTGTGTGGGGATCTCACTCCCTCATCCCTCTGTGTGGGGATCTCACTCCCTCGTTCCTCCTCGAGAAGTGTCTGACTCTCGGCGCATGTGCGCAGCGCACGGACCCGTGATCTTGGCGCTGCTCGTGCTTCGGGGGCTCCTCTGCTCCGGTTCTGGCACAGACTGAGCCCCCCTCCCCCCCTTTAATTTGCATCTTTGAATCAGACCCCCGGACAGCAGCCTGTCCAGGATCACCCCCTCGAGGCAGGATGCAGGATCCAGAGGTGAGCCCCCCCCCCTTTCCTGTCATTCAGGTCTGTGTTGCTTGTATAGCGCTTCTATGATATCAAAGTGTTTTCGGGGCGCTCTGTGTGGTGGGGAGAAGGGTCGGGGGAGAGGCAGATGTGCGGATCAAAGCAGGACCTGTGGGGGCGGTGGGGATCCCCCATGTCTATGAGGGGTCCTGCCCCCCTCTGTCTCTTCTCCTCAGTGAGTGCTCGCTGGTTTAGGGGTCGGGGGGGGGGGGGGGGAGATAGGAGAGGTGAGAGGCATAAAAGGGGGGGTTGATTGGAGGGTGTTTCGCCTCTGGGGGGCGGGAGTTCAGTCTTTCGCTGTCTTCATTCACCTGAGGCAGGTGCAGATGTGGGGGGCGGGGGGGGCGGGGCAGATACTTCCCCATAGGATGCACTTGGGCTCCCAGTATGAGTCCGTGTGTGGGCTTCTAGGATCACTTGCTGGGCTTGTACGGTGGGCGTGAAGGGTCACTCGTGGCTTTGAGGGGTCACCTGCTGAGGTGGGCGGGTCAGCTGGTCAGATAGATCGTGGACTTGTAGGGTCACCTGTTAGTACAGTTCGGTCACATGCCTTGTGCTTGCATCTTGTGGGCTTCTAGGCACATCTGGATGGCTTGCAGCTTCTCATGGTGCACGGCCGGGTGGGACTGTGGTTGGACAGTTTGAGCACGCAGCTGTTGTGTGGCGGCCTCTGGTGGGCTGTGAGGTGAGCCTCTGCAGGGTGGACTTACAACACCGTGTAGGAACATCTGGATGGCTTGCAGCTTCTCATGGCGTACGGCTGCGGTTGGACAGTTTGGAGATGCAGCTGTTCCCTGGTGGCCTCAGGTGGGCTGTGAAGGTGAGCCTCTGCAGGGTGGACCCACCTCACCGTGTAGGCACATCTGGATGACTTCTAGCCCTCATGGTGCATGTCCCGGGTCACCAGGTGGGACTGCGGTTCGACAGTTTGAAGGCGCAGCTCGCAGCTGTTGTGTGGCGGCCTCAGGTGGGCTGTGAGGTGAGCCTCTGCAGGGTGGACTTACAACACCGTGTAGGAACATCTGGATGGCTTGCAGCTTCTCATGGTGTAAGGCCGGGTGGGACTGCGGTTCCACAGTTTGGAGATGCAGCTGTTGTGTGACGGCCTCTGGTGGGCTGTGAAGGTGAGCATCTCCAGGGTGGACCCACCTCACCCCGGTGACTGAGTGGCCAGGATGGCCCTAGTGGACACCTCACAGCAGCGAGGAGCGTCTGCGTGTGGTGGTGATGCAACTCAGGACAACAGCTCCACATCTGTACAGTGAGCAACGGGCAGCGGCGGCTGGAGCGTCTCAGGGGACGGTGGCCACTGATTGTGTGTCAAAGAAGGTGAAGGAGGCCACTGGACTCTTGGTCAATCTCAGGGATAGTGGCCACTGAACTTTGTTGCATTCAATGGGACGGTGGCCAAAAAGAGACGGTCTTTACTGTACTCGCCCTCATTGAGAGGGACAGTGGCTACCAGACTCCATCTCACTCAAAGGGACATGTTCCCCAGGCTCCTTGTCATTCACAGTAACAAGGGCTGCAGCACTTCATGTCCTTCACAGAGCTGGTGGCCAGCGGGCTACCTGTCAGTCATTGTGGTTGTGGCCGCTGGACTCCCAGCTGTTCAAAGGGGTGAGGCCACTAGACTCTGTGTCACTCAAGGGGACGGTCACCCTCATAATCCAAGTAATTTAAAGACACAGTGGCCACCGGATACCACAACAATCAAAGGGATGGTGGCCCCGGATTCCATGTCAATCGAATGGATGGTGGCCACCGGATTCCACTTCAATCAAAAGGATGGTGGCCACCGGATTCCACTTCAATCAAAAGGATGGTGGCCACCGGATTCCACTTCAATCAAAAGGATGGTGGCCACCGGATTCCACTTCAATCAAAGGATGGTGGCCACTGGATTCCATGTCAATCGAACGGATGGTGGCCACTGGATTCCACTCTAATCGAAAGGATGGTGGCCACCGGATTCAATGTAATTCAAGGGGATAATGATCACTGGACTCCTTGTGTTTTTTTCTTTACAGCCCTGATGATGTCCCATTTACGTTACTTATCTGTAATCGTCCGTTTCCTGTATTTTACACCCCCTCACCCTGCCCCTTCCCCGCCCCACGCCACCGCCCGGTGGATCGCCCTACACGAGCCGGCACTGAAAATGAGTGAGTGCCTTCTGTGAATACCAACATGGTAGTAAGTTTAGGATTTTGTCTTAAGTTAGTTCTGTGAATCGGGCCCAAAGTGTTGAGTGTTTTGCTTGGACCGACCATCACAGGGACAGGACATCATGTCCAGTGCGCGTACCTTCATATTAGGGAAGGCAACCAAATAAAGAGCTGTACCTGCTCGTAATCTGATCAGGGCAGGCATGTTAAATAAGCTGCTAACAGATGCATTCATGTATGAGAGCCAAGGAGTATAAGAAACGTTATCCAAAGTAAGACAGTTTAAAGTAATCGATTGCGTAAAACTTGTTTCCTCTTTAGACCCTATGGAAAGCCGTAGTAAGGAAGGTTTTTAATAAAACCAGTTCCTCCAAATCCTGCAAATCAATCTCTTTATGAGCGATCAGGGATGAAGCCAAAATAGGTCGACAAAACAGACGTTTTAGAAGATTGTTTTCCTCTTCCTGGAGGGGGTTACTAGGACTATAACCCCACTATCCCTCCCACATATTAGCAGTGGACACCCCTCTAGCCTTGTATATATCAACCATCTCCTTAACAGCTCGGCTACCCAATTTATGGTAAAACACAAAAATCCTGCGACAGTTTCTGCTCATTTTGGATCTGGCGTTTAGGACCTGCTGGGACCAGGCTCCGTTGCTCGAGAATCGGTAGCAGAAGGAATCCCCACTAAGGAAGTGTTGGACTTTGGCCCTTAGGGCAGGTTCACCCCTAGACTTTTTGCTAGAAATGGTGACCTGGCAATGGTGATTTTAGGGATTCTGCGCACTTTCACTGTGTCCCAGTGGAAAGTGCGTGCGCACTCTGAGTGCATGTGCTGAGCTAGGCCTGCCCGCCCATAGGAATGCATGGGGAATGTATGTGTCCCTGGTAGTTCCTGATGCGTGGGGTGTACAGGCTTGAGTCTGGTATGTGTGAACTCGTGTGAGTGAATGCTGCGCAACGGTGTATGCAGCATGTATGTGTCTAGTAGCGAAGCGCCATTTCTAGACATGGCTGTACGTGTGCTGTGAGGGTGCTGGCGTGTGATTGGCTGGAGCTGGCTGGCATGCCAGGCTCCAGGAAGTCTGGATGGGTCTGCCCGGTGGTGAGTGGGAGATTAGCATGAGTGATGTGTGGGAGGAGTGTACCTGTGTCCTGGATCGGCTGGGTTTTCCCCACACAATGCTGGCTCCGCCCCCCTGTGGTGTGTCTAATGACCCAAGCCCTGCCAGTGAATAGAGAGGGTGGTTGAGGTAAACAGAGTACTCAAGAACCAGCTGCGACTGGTTCCGCCCCCACTCTGCACCCTTGAACAAAGGAATGCACTGTATAAAAATGGGGCTGTGTCCCCACAGAAGTTGTTCTCTTTTCCAGGATCCTGAGGGGGCTGTTGCTGCTGCTGGGCCAGAGGACCGCCACTTGGGGTGTCTCCCTGCCTGGAGACCCAGTGAGCTGGCTCTGGGCCCAGCCTTGCCCCCCCTGCCTGCCCAAGGACTGCTGGGACTCTGCCCTGCTTGCTGAGGGCGCCTGGGAGCGCTTTATCCTGTTTATAGCGCTTGGAGCGCTGTGATGGTCTGCCTAGCGCAGGGAGCGCTGTAAATTGCCTCTAGCGCTGGGAGCGCTTTGTCTGCGGAGGCCGGTGCCCACCCGGCATTGTCCGCCCCAAGCGAGTGCCACCTCGCTTATTTTTGAGGGTATTGTCGCCTGGCAGGTGCCCACCCTGCCAGGGACCTTGCCGCCCGTTTTGCGCATTTTCCTCGAGGGTGCCGACCCCTCGGTAAATTCATCCCCCGCCTGCAGTGCCTGAGCCGGGCCGCCGCGCTGCCCGCGACGACCCGGAAGTGGTTGTCCAGCCGGCCAATCGGTGCGCGGCCGACCGGAAGTCCCGCCCACCGCAGCCGAGAGGACAGAGGAAGCCGGAAGCTGCCGGGAGCCGACCCCGGGATCCGGTGAGTGAGGAGGGAGAGCGGCGCCTGCCTTCCCAGCCCAAGAGCCGCCGCAGCACGACCGGGACCAGAGTGGAGCTCCCCGGTGTGGGAGAAGAGTCCAGCACTCCAGGAAGAAGTCGCCCGGTAAGTGGAGCCGGGCCTGGGGGGACTCCGTCGGTACAGACGAAGGGAGGAGGGCGTCGGGGCACATTGCCGGTGCCCGCCCCTCCCCCCTGTGCCATCCGGGTTGCAGGAACCTACCTGGGGGCATTGTGGGTATCTCGAGCCCGTCAAGGCTCCAACGTGAGTGCCGCCATTGTGGGAGAGCCCTGAGAGGCTCCCGGGGCCTGTTAGTGATCTCGAGCCCCCAGAGGGGGGACTCCAACGACGGGCTGCCTTGTTCTTTAGAGCCTGCGAGGCTCGGGCGCAATTTGGCATAATTCGAGCGCAGAGAGGCTCCTGAGTGCCCACATTGTGTTTCAGAGCCCAGAGAGGCTCAGAGGAGGCATTTGGTAGCGTGAAGAGCCCAGCGAGGCTCAAAGGGGCATTTTGATTCCAGAGCCTGTGAGGCTCCCACGATTGGCTCATCCTCAATTGCACCAGTTGCCCAGCACTTTGTGGGCAACTGCTACGTTTAGGCCCCTGGACACTGGACACAGGGCGTCCTAGCCCTAGAGAGGCCAGTTGGCCTAGGGACAGTCACAGGTGGTGACTTACGTGAGTTTGGCGCAATTGTACTTTCTATGCACCTCTGAATGTATTGTTTATGCGTCATGTGCCTTTACACCTCTGAATGAATGTTATGCATTGCATCATGTGTATGTTCTTACACCCCTACAGGTATTGTGATACATAGGTGGTTGTTTTCTCCCTAGTACAGGTGGTGCTAGTGAGGTCCTGTTACCAGTGATTACTGGTGGTGTGCTATTTTGTGCTACATTCTATGTTCTAAGTGCTATTTCTGAAAGTGCTACTTCTGATTCCTGACAGTGGTCCAGGTGGCCCTGTCTTGTAAATAATCCCTTGTAAATTCTGCCCGTGCCTCTGGCACATTGTAAAGTGTGTGTTTTATCTAATGTGTTTTGGTGTAATACAAAGGCTATTTTTATATAACCTTGTGTGGAGTTTCCTTTGTGGTGGGCCTTTGGTTGTTGTTGCTGGGGTGCGTGCGCAAATACTTAGCCTACATCGCCTCCAAGTTTAGCCTTGCTGCTCGCGCCACGTTACCTAGAGGGTGAGTAGGGGTTATCTTGGCGTGTAACTCCCTTGCCCTGACTTGGGGGTGGTGGTCTCTGACTGACTTTGGCGAAAGCCCTGGCCAGCCGGGGATCCCATTTCCAACATTGGCGGCAAGCGGCGGGATAAGGATTTGTGTTTGCGTTGTACCTTAGTAGTAACTGGCCATACCACAAAACTCTGCATTTAGATGACCACATTTTTGGGGATTGTATTGTTTTTGAAATTCCATTGTTTCTTCTCCTGAAGAGTGTCATTTGATTGTGTTCAGTACATTTGTCCCCCGCCCTGCTTCCAGAGTTTGGTACCTGTGTCGCTTTTGGTCAGGTTGAGAAGTCAGGGGTGGTAGAAACTGCCTTACCGATCCGAGGGGAGGGTGTGTGTGGATGAATGGTGTGTTTTCCTGGACGCATGAGTATGAGTTCTCTTTGATAAGGAGATTGTTGAAGTTTTGGAATTGTGTCCTCTTACTTCAGATTGTTCAGTCCCCTGTGTTGCACGTGTCTGTGAGCATCTTGCCAAGATGGAGTCTGCTTTTAATGTCTGGGGTCTGTTTTTGCATGAACTGAGAGAGTTTTGCGAAGAGAGAGACATTGCAGTGAATGAGTCAGACACCCAGTCCCAACTTAGGGGTAACCTGATCCAATGGCAGAAGGATGACTGGGAGCGTGAGCACAGTGCGGAGAGGGCCCGGGTCTCACACCATGAGGGTGGTGGGTCAGAGGGGAACCCTGAAGAGTCTGAGGAGGAAGAAGATGATAGCACAGGGACGCCAGCAGATAGTGAGGACCCCATAGATAGGGAGTCCCTTGCTGGGTCCAGTTTAGGAGGCAGCGCCTCATCCCTTTCCCTGTCCCCAGAGGAGCTGGAAGATAGGAGGAGAGAAAGGGAGCACCAGCTGGCTTTAGAGAGGCTCAGGTTGGAGCATGCCCAGGCTATGGCACAGCTGGGCATTAGAAAGCAACAGCTGGAGGTTAAGAAGCAACAGCTGGAGACCGAGAGGGTCTTAGCGCAGGACAGGATAGAGGAGGCTGAGAGGGCCGCCACCAGAGGCAAAGTAGCTCTGGAGGGTAGACTATCCCCTGCGCGCAGTGTTGAGTGTCTGGATCCCCCAGGGAGGGTTGGGTCCAGTGGTGGCAGCTATTTAAATCTCAGTCTAGAAAGTCCCAGTTCCCAGAGTATGGTTCCTGTTTCCCCAGAGGAGGAGAATAGGTTGAGGTTTAGGAACCTTAGGAAACCGTCTCATCAGTCTTGGGAAGACTTTGAGGATGACTGTTGTGAAGCCCTGTGTGATTGGGTACGGGAGCCCACGAAATGTGATTGGGACCTATTGTTCGATATGCTTCTCAGAGAGCAGTTGCTCAGTTGTTGTTCACCAGGGTTGCGCCAACACCTGTTAGGGTGTGGATTGTCTGAACCATGTGAGCTGGCAGAGGAAGCAGACCGCTGGGAAAGGACCAGAGGTTCTGTAGAGTCATTGGTGAGTGACTCCAAAAGTAGTGGGTCAGGGATCTTCCAGCCCAGCGTGGTGGAAGAGGCTCAGTGTAGCCCAGCTAGGTCCCTGGTTAGTGAGAAGGGTGTAGGGGCTGACTGCCTGGCTCAGTGGAGCAGGAGTCAGTGGGTGGCTGAGAGCCCCCAGAGGCCCGAAGCCCTGTCTCAGAACCTGGGTGGTTTCTTGAGGGAACACCAGGTTGGGGACCTAGGCTGTCCTGTTAGCCCATTTGAGGAGGATCTCCTAGTGAGTAGAGGACCTGGAGCGTCTGTAACCAGAGCTCCTGTGGTTCTAGAGTCTGGCAGTACCGCTCCGATAGGGAGGGTACAGGAGTCCAGAGTGAGGAGTGATTGGGGGAGTTCCCCAGTGGCTGGACCAGTGGGTCAGGGACTACCCAGTTGGGCTAGGTTCCCGTGTAGTGACCATGGTGACACCACTTCTGGTCTGGGGGATCTTCGCGCACTGTCAGGTGGACAGGGAGCGGGAGATCTGCGCCAGACAGACAGTCACACGACACATGGGCCATGTGTCAGCCTCAGGGGGATTGTGTGTGAGTCCCCAGGAGTCCTGGAGTGCCAGGCAATTGTTCCACCGAAGGTTTTAGACCAGAGGTTGGAAGGCCAGGTTCAGGATCAGCCTGACCTGAAGGGTAGGACGACTGTAACCAGTGTCCTGACCGGTTCTTCTTCCAGAGGAACCTCTCCAGGTGGGAGAGGGCAGACCTCTGGAAGGGGGTGCAGAGGGTGGGAGAGCCCACCTCTGACCCCGGTGCAACCTGAGTGGATAAGTCCTGGGTTGGAATGGCGTTCTAGGGGTACCCCTCGCAGAGGGAGGAGGAACCCTAGGAGAAGAGGTAGGGGGAGGAGAGCCTTCCCCGAGACTCCTGGTCCGCCTGAGGTTGTAGGCCCTAGGCTGGAGTACCAGTGGCAGTCTAGTCCTGTCTTGCAGACAGGAAGAGTGGAAAATGGCTCCTATGTGCCAGGGGTTACTACCCCCCGCTCTGCGAATTGGCATGGACCAGTGGCACCTGGGTGGCCCAGGGCCTGGTCCTGGCCGCGGACAACTTGGGAGTACCAGTGGGGTAGCCCAGTTGGTCCAGACAGTGTGTTTAGAAGGAATCCCATGGGTTCACCGTGGCATAGAACAGGAGGGTGTCCCTGCAGTTGCGGGCCCGCGTCCGTGTTCTATCGCCCCAAGCAGGGAAGTCCATCACGGTGGTGATTGGTCTCCCCTGCGTTTTGGCTGGAAGGGGGTTATGTTGGACTTTGGCCCTTAGGGCAGGTTCACCCCTAGACTTTTTGCTAGAAATGGTGACCTGGCAATGGTGATTTTAGGGATTCTGCGCACTTTCACTGTGTCCCAGTGGAAAGTGCGTGCGCACTCTGAGTGCATGTGCTGAGCTAGGCCTGCCCGCCCATAGGAATGCATGGGGAATGTATGTGTCCCTGGTAGTTCCTGATGCGTGGGGTGTACAGGCTTGAGTCTGGTATGTGTGAACTCGTGTGAGTGAATGCTGCGCAACGGTGTATGCAGCATGTATGTGTCTAGTAGCGAAGCGCCATTTCTAGACATGGCTGTACGTGTGCTGTGAGGGTGCTGGCGTGTGATTGGCTGGAGCTGGCTGGCATGCCAGGCTCCAGGAAGTCTGGATGGGTCTGCCCGGTGGTGAGTGGGAGATTAGCATGAGTGATGTGTGGGAGGAGTGTACCTGTGTCCTGGATGGGCTGGGTTTTCCCCACACAATGCTGGCTCCGCCCCCCTGTGGTGTGTCTAATGACCCAAGCCCTGCCAGTGAATAGAGAGGGTGGTTGAGGTAAACAGAGTACTCAAGAACCAGCTGCGACTGGTTCCGCCCCCACTCTGCACCCTTGAACAAAGGAATGCACTGTATAAAAATGGGGCTGTGTCCCCACAGAAGTTGTTCTCTTTTCCAGGATCCTGAGGGGGCTGTTGCTGCTGCTGGGCCAGAGGACCGCCACTTGGGGTGTCTCCCTGCCTGGAGACCCAGTGAGCTGGCTCTGGGCCCAGCCTTGCCCCCCCTGCCTGCCCAAGGACTGCTGGGACTCTGCCCTGCTTGCTGAGGGCGCCTGGGAGCGCTTTATCCTGTTTATAGCGCTTGGAGCGCTGTGATGGTCTGCCTAGCGCAGGGAGCGCTGTAAATTGCCTCTAGCGCTGGGAGCGCTTTGTCTGCGGAGGCCGGTGCCCACCCGGCATTGTCCGCCCCAAGCGAGTGCCACCTCGCTTATTTTTGAGGGTATTGTCGCCTGGCAGGTGCCCACCCTGCCAGGGACCTTGCCGCCCGTTTTGCGCATTTTCCTCGAGGGTGCCGACCCCTCGGTAAATTCATCCCCCGCCTGCAGTGCCTGAGCCGGGCCGCCGCGCTGCCCGCGACGACCCGGAAGTGGTTGTCCGGCCGGCCAATCGGTGCGCGGCCGACCGGAAGTCCCGCCCACCGCAGCCGAGAGGACAGAGGAAGCCGGAAGCTGCCGGGAGCCGACCCCGGGATCCGGTGAGTGAGGAGGGAGAGCGGCGCCTGCCTTCCCAGCCCAAGAGCCGCCGCAGCACGACCGGGACCAGAGTGGAGCTCCCCGGTGTGGGAGAAGAGTCCAGCACTCCAGGAAGAAGTCGCCCGGTAAGTGGAGCCGGGCCTGGGGGGACTCCGTCGGTACAGACGAAGGGAGGAGGGCGTCGGGGCACATTGCCGGTGCCCGCCCCTCCCCCCTGTGCCATCCGGGTTGCAGGAACCTACCTGGGGGCATTGTGGGTATCTCGAGCCCGTCAAGGCTCCAACGTGAGTGCCGCCATTGTGGGAGAGCCCTGAGAGGCTCCCGGGGCCTGTTAGTGATCTCGAGCCCCCAGAGGGGGGACTCCAACGACGGGCTGCCTTGTTCTTTAGAGCCTGCGAGGCTCGGGCGCAATTTGGCATAATTCGAGCGCAGAGAGGCTCCTGAGTGCCCACATTGTGTTTCAGAGCCCAGAGAGGCTCAGAGGAGGCATTTGGTAGCGTGAAGAGCCCAGCGAGGCTCAAAGGGGCATTTTGATTCCAGAGCCTGTGAGGCTCCCACGATTGGCTCATCCTCAATTGCACCAGTTGCCCAGCACTTTGTGGGCAACTGCTACGTTTAGGCCCCTGGACACTGGACACAGGGCGTCCTAGCCCTAGAGAGGCCAGTTGGCCTAGGGACAGTCACAGGTGGTGACTTACGTGAGTTTGGCGCAATTGTACTTTCTATGCACCTCTGAATGTATTGTTTATGCGTCATGTGCCTTTACACCTCTGAATGAATGTTATGCATTGCATCATGTGTATGTTCTTACACCCCTACAGGTATTGTGATACATAGGTGGTTGTTTTCTCCCTAGTACAGGTGGTGCTAGTGAGGTCCTGTTACCAGTGATTACTGGTGGTGTGCTATTTTGTGCTACATTCTATGTTCTAAGTGCTATTTCTGAAAGTGCTACTTCTGATTCCTGACAGTGGTCCAGGTGGCCCTGTCTTGTAAATAATCCCTTGTAAATTCTGCCCGTGCCTCTGGCACATTGTAAAGTGTGTGTTTTATCTAATGTGTTTTGGTGTAATACAAAGGCTATTTTTATATAACCTTGTGTGGAGTTTCCTTTGTGGTGGGCCTTTGGTTGTTGTTGCTGGGGTGCGTGCGCAAATACTTAGCCTACATCGCCTCCAAGTTTAGCCTTGCTGCTCGCGCCACGTTACCTAGAGGGTGAGTAGGGGTTATCTTGGCGTGTAACTCCCTTGCCCTGACTTGGGGGTGGTGGTCTCTGACTGACTTTGGCGAAAGCCCTGGCCAGCCGGGGATCCCATTTCCAACAGGAAGTGTCTGCATTTTTGTGCTTTTTTCCTTCATTCCATTGTATAGGTTTTGGTTTTGTTAATCACCATTTTCTTGGACTAAAGTCCACAAATGCATTCATCAGCTTCTGCAGGCCATTGGGTGTCCTAGGTAATAAAACAGCATTGGTGTGTAATAACACAGGAATGGGGCGTCAGGCGACGCTAGGCACATCAGCCAGCGGAGCACCATCGACCCCATTAAAAAAAGAGCGAAAACAAAAGGGGAGCCAGTACACAGCCCTGTCTAACTCTCCTCCCTACTCTAAAAGGGGGGGGGACATTCACCATAAGAGCCACATCCAACCTTAGATGATAAGTTCCATCCAGGTGTGGGAGGAAGCAAATGACCTCCTCCGGGGCACCAAGAACAGTTGACAGAGAATAGAATGGTCACCAGGTCAAATGTACTACGTAAATCAGCAAAGCAAAGGCAATGGGATCCTGGCTTACCCCTAGTATACTTTCCGATCAGCAACTCCAGGTTCACACATTGCTTGACCGTCCCCAGACCCTTCCTAAATCCAAACTATGCTTCTGATAAGATAAAGTTATCCTGTGCCCGTTTCTGTAATCTGATTAGTAATATCTTACTCATCAATTTCACTGATGAGTCGAGGAGGGATATGATGCGATAGCATTTGGGATTGGATTTATCGCCCTTCTTGAATATGGGTACAATTATTGAGACAGATCAGGAGGGAGGAATCGTACACCCCACAGCCGCGTTAAACAAAACACCTGTGTCAGAATGGGGCCCTTAAAGGTCCCTGGCTGCTTTACAAGTTGTCAACGGTACCCCATCTGGGCCTGGTGCATTCCCGGCTGCGCTATGATGTAGGTAATTGTCATATTTTGAAAGATGCCCCACATTGTGGGGCATATTAGCAAGGTGGGCAATATGAGATTATCGCCGCTTTTCCGGCCGTTTTCGGCCGAAAAGCGGCAATAATTCTATCGCCCTATTAGCAAGCTGTCGCTAACAGCAGGTAGCGACAGCTTGTAGGCGATAGCGACAGGTTTGGGACCCGCTTTGCATGTCAGCGATATTTATCGCTAATGACATGCAAAGTGGGTGTACCCAACCTGTTAGCGACTGAAAGCAGTCGCTAACATCGCTATCGCCTATTATCAACGCAGGCGAGGCGATAAAAAACTTTGCTCTAAGCACGAATATCGCCAAAACCTAACGCCTGCTCAGACCAGTTCTTAACCTGTATATCCAATGGGAGGTGGATATTTAGGTTAAGACCCTATTGGCGTTAAGGCTTGAATATCGCTGGATTTCCAGCAATATTCACGCATTTCGGCGCTATCGCCGGATATTTTATTGCTTTAGAGATAAACGTTGCTAATATCGCTAAGCCTATTTAGCGATAAATATCGCTAGTTGTTGGTAATATGCCCCTAAGTGCCTCTTAGGAATACCTCATTGCACTGAAAATACCTTAAATACATATCCTCTGAAGTATCCAGTGGAATATTGATTACCGATTTCTCGGCATGGGTCTGCGATGTGGTCACCCAAGCCAGACCGCATGACTGGCATTCCGAAACTTTCAAACTGGGTAAGGACCTCATATTGCAAATTAATCCTTCCGTTTGGTCGCCATGGTGTTGTTACTTGATGGCAGAAGAAGGCTTAGTAAAGTGCTTCACAGGATCACATTGACAGTTTAGGGAACATGTCTTTTCTTATCTTCATATTAGCCTGTATTACACTTTCCTTAAAAAAGAAAAAAATACCAATTGTGGTTAACTCTCTGCCAGTTAATGTATATAGCAGTATTGTGGAACCTGTATAAAAAGACACCATTGTCTTTATGTTGACCATTTTCTCTGGCAGGTTCCAGCTGCCTTCCACGATGCGTCCGCCTGCTTCTCCGAAGAGGAGTGGAAGCTTCTGCAGGACTGGCAGAAGGAACTGTGCAGGAACGTGATGAAGGAAATCCACAAGGCCTTGATCTCACTTGGTAAGGATACTCCATTGACTTGTATCTCAGGGTTTGAACTCTAGGAGGGTAGGTGGTTAGATTTCTGTTTCAGGAGACCAGGCTGTGTTTTTGATCTTCTGCTGTCGCGGAACCCCCAAAATGAGCCAGTGAGTACATTCACAAAGAGCACCTTACGGCAAGCCTCCTCTCTGTGCTAAAACCATATTGTAGTTGTATCGATATTGTTTTGATCTTACAAATGAATTCTCCAAATCATATTGAAGTTGTATCGATTTTGTTTCATCTTACAAATTCATTCTCCGAACCCTATTGACGTAAATGTGTGCATATGGATCTAGAGCCCAACTTTACAGGGTGGGTGGGTTATGTGGAGGGTTAGAAGTGGGATGTGTAAGAGCAGAGCGGAGTCCAGAGGTTCGTACAGCTCCGCGACTTGATGTCTGGGGATATATAGGATAAAGGAGCAGTGAATCTATGGACGCGTCTGGTGGTAACTGTCCTATGGACCAGACAGAAAGCTCTACGGTGTAAAGTATGAAATACAGACTAGTCTTCCACCCAAATATCACCCAGCTATTGTAGTGTGAAGGGTGTGAGAAAACGCTCAATGGATTGGAGAATTTGTCGTGCAACATATACAAAGGATTATCACGTGTCCAATATGCTGACACATCTCTTCGTAAGTTAAAATAGTTTAGAATATCAGAGGAAGAGACCGGTCTGCGACGTCTTTAGGCGCTCGACTTCGGACCTGGGGATCTGGGTTCGAGTCTCGGTAACGACGCCAAAAAACACTTTAAAGTAGTGATGAATAGTGCAGTCAAGATGTGTAAGTGTTGTAAATTGCACAGACACAAAGTATGAAGTGAATGTTACATATAATCCGAGCTATAAACACTAACAAGGCGCTCCAACATCTTTCGCTCTGTGATTACACTGTCACAACTCAGGAGGAAGAGCGGGAGGAGGTGCAATTTCCTGCCCTCTCCGTGATTTGAGTGTGCAGTGTGGCATTGCGTTATGTCATTGCTATCTTTAGGCTAATAAAAACACTCCAGCTATAGTAGGGCCCTGGCTTCAACTCCTGGTGCAGGACGGGCTGTGCTCTATGGCAGGCATGGAGGGAGGGATGGATGGTGTCAGCTGCAGCTCTGGCCTCGTACACAGCCCCTCATATTACTAGTGAGCGAGAGGCGCTGAGGTGGTGATATTGGTGTGGTGGTATTGGTGGTGGCGGTGGTATTGGTGGTGGTGGTATTGGTGGTGGTGGTATTGGTATTGGTGGTGGCGGTGGTATTGGTGGTGGTGGTGGTATTGGTGGTATGGGTGGTGCTGGTATTGGTGGTGGTGGTGGCTTTGGTGGCATTGGTGGTGGTGATATTGGTATTGGAGGTGGCGGTATTAGTGGTAATATTGGTATTGGTCGTGGTGGTACTGGTATTGGTTTGTGGTATTGCTGGTGGTGCTATTGGTGGTGGTGGTATTGGTGGTGGTATTGGTACTGATGGTGGTGGTATTGGTACTGATGGTGGTGGTGTTGGTGGTGGTGGTGGTGGTGGTGGTGGTATTAGTGGTGGTATTTTTGGTGGTGGTATTAGTGGTGGTGGTATTGGGGTTGGTGGTATTGGTGGTGGTGGTGGTGGTAATAATTGTAGTATTGGTATTGGTATTAGTGGTGGTGGTGGTGGTATTAGTGGTATTGATTGTGGTGGTATTGGTATTGGTGATGGTATTGGTGGTGGTGGTATTGGTAGTGGTATTGATGGTGGTGGTATTGGTGATGGGGATATTGGTGGTGGAGATTATATTGGTAGTGGTAGTGGTGGTGGTGGTGGTGTTATTGGTGGTGTTGGTATTGGTGCTATTGGTGCTATTGGTGATGTTGGTGGTTGTGATATTGGTGGTGGTGGTATTGATATTGGTGTTGGTGGTGGTGTTGGTATTGGTGGTGGCATTGGTATGGTGGTGGTCTTGGTGGTATTGGTGATGGTGGTATTCGTGGTGGAGGTGGCGGTCATTGATGGTGGTGGCATTGGTGGTGGTAGTATTGGTGGTGGTGGTATTGGTGGTGTTATTAGTGGTGGTGGTATTGGTGGTGGTAGTGGTGATGGTGGTATTGGTGGTAAAACTGGAGGTTAAGGGTTTTTGTATACAGGAAGTAATGGCGCACCGCAAATTTACGTCAGTATATGTGGGTCGTAATAGTGCGTATGGTGCTACCTAGGAAGAGGAGACCCTTGTAACCCCTTAATGTGTGTAGGGAAACCCTACAACTAACAAATATAGCTAAATCCTGTGCACACATACATAAATTCAATAGGAAATACAAATATCCTTTGAAGCAATTTGTACAGAATTCTTAGGTGATGTCGTAGTTTCTTTATTCTGATGGAAAATGCAACCAGCCGACACGTGTTTCGTCGATGAGAGATAATCCCACAACTCTTGTGGGCTTAGGGAAGTTGTCAAAAGGCTGTAATGTCCCTATGCCGGTGATAATTCCAACCCGGTTGGGCACAAGTTAAAATCTACAGTTGAATCCAAGGTGATAAGAAGTAAGACGCCAGAGATGTAGAGTCGTAATGTTGCGTGATCGGAATGCCGGTGATACTTCCAACCTGGCAGAAATCGATCTGGGTCAAAGTGCGCAAGTCCAAAGTCTTGTGAGTATCTGAAGTAAGTTCTAAACAGCACAAAACGCCAGTAGAATGCACATGTTATTCAATACAGTATCCCAATAATCTGTGTGTGAGGAAGTTTCACCTATTCGTGAGATGGAGACCATCGAGGGAACCAGCCACGCCAGGACATCCGTGTTTTCTCTGCATCCAAACGGATATGGTGAACACTCACATGTGTTCTACCTTTAATATACTGAAACAGGACAAATAGGTGAAACTTCCTCACACACAGATTATTGGTGGAGGTGGTAGTATTGGTGGTGGTGGTGGTATTGCTGGTGTTGATGGTGTTGGTGGTGGTATTGGCGGTGGTGGTGGTATTGCTGGTGTTATTGGTGGAGGTGGTGGTCTTGGTGGTGGTATTGATGGTGTTGGTGTTGGTGGTGCCATTGGTGGTGGTGATGGTATTGGTGGTGGTAGTATTGGCGGCATTGGTGGTGGTGGTGGTATTAGTGGTGGTGGTATTGGTGGTGGTGTTGTTGTTGTTATTAATAAAACAGGCTTATGAAAACAACCTGTCAGGTGGCTTTAGTGCAGATGTTATGTAACACAGATGTGCTGTTGTCAGCTTTATCCCAGTAGCACAGTATGTGCTACCTGGAATTCACATGACTTAATTCCCTTATAATTTCTAAATCCATTTTACCTGACGGATTGAAACAGACACAAGATAATGCCGGGTTAAAGTGGTTGAAAGCAGGCACCAGAGTTACGGGGGCGGCCGTGCTGCTTAAAAAATACAAGCAGTTTCAGCTGAAGCAGCGCATGTCCGGCCTGCAAAAGAGAAACTCAATAAAGTAAATAGTGCTTACAGACTAAATAATAGGTCCGTGCAACAACTGAAGTAAAGGGGCCAGTCGCCATGGGAGGTTACAAATGAAGACAAGCCCATACTGAGGGGGGACTAACACGCCTATTAACAAATCAGTAGGCAGCATTTATGAAAGACAATGACACAAGCCAATGAAAAATATGGGAGAAGAGTGGGAGCGGCTTCTCTCCCATGCTCTGCTACAGCAGTCTCGCAGAGCGAGCAGCGCATGCGCGCTGCCGCTAGGCTCGACCTAAAAAGGAAAGGAGAGGACTTGAGTAGAGGACTTGTCTTACATTTCAATATCTTTAGTATTTTCCAAATAAATGTGATGCTTTAATTGATGTTCCTTCACACGCAGTTTATTAACTTTTCCTGTTATTCTTCACATTTATTTTTATTTTGAAATGTGACAAACACATTTTTAGAGTTGTTTGCCAAAGAAGAAACGAGGAAGAAGAACAAGTCTTTAAGAGCGGTGGGGAGGGCAATTGAAAGATTAATCCTTTCATTGTAGCTCGAAGGAAGTGTCTGCGGATTGACTGCAGAGGGCATTGTGGGAGTTGTCCATGTGCCTGACCTCAACATGGCTGACTGGCATAGTGAACAGGCACTGTGCTGTTTGTGCACAGTTGATGTAAGGAGTACCTGTCAGCTCATACTGGTAGCAAAGGAGGCAGAAAACAGTGGAAAATGAATTATGGTTTGCAAAGTGTGCAGTTTTCAGGACAATAATGATTGTTGCAGGAACGTAACCTCGGGCAAGCCATAAGCATAGATATGCCAACCTCTTCCAATTTGAATGTTTGCCCACTGTGGGGATAGTGGCCTTATGCCAGAGGAGAACCACCGCAGAGATGGATAGTCATGGCCCGGGAAATGTAAGACACTTTACTGTAAAGATGTTAAAAAGACCTGGTGCAATGCAGAAACATCCAGTCTTTCTGTATTCTTTGAACTGGGTTCCAGACGTTAGGCTTTTGTGCTGTGAATAGAAAGAGCAAAGTCCCTGAAAGCATAGCACACAAAAGACCTAGAGGAGCCGTCCGCTCTTAACAGGGGCGGACCGGAGATCTCTGACGTTTTCACCTGTCCAGGTCCAGCCAACTTTCTTTTTAGTGCTTTAGTGACCCCAAGTTTTGAACATTCTTAGGCGTGTATGGTAACATGCATAATCGGTGACATCACAGAAATTGACTCTGAACAACCTCCAGCTCCAATGACTTGGAAGCATGATTAGTGAAAGTTGTAAAAACTTACCAAATAAACTGAGGGGCAGACTTACAAGCCCTGTGCGCCACATTTGCGCTGCTGTGGCTGAGTGAAATCTACAAGATTTCACTCAGCCACTTTTACGGCCATGCTGCGTCAAAACCCTGCGCCTGCTTGAAGCAGGTGTAAGGATTGACGCAGCATGTTAGGCATAGGGGCACCCCGAGCCTTGCTGGAGCTGCGTCGCACTTGCGACGTGACTCAAGCAATTCGCTGCTTTTCTGCCGGGGGATGGGACACGGATCTGCCCATCCGTGCGCCATGGTGCACCGCATTGTAAATGCGGCGCATCAGTTGTGACGCACAGGTGGTTTGGCGTGTCACAACTGTTCTGGCGCAACCCTGCTGATTTGCAGAGATGCGCCAGAAGTTGTAAATCTGCCCCTGAGTGTTTAATACTTACTTGACTGTCGCCACATGAGAGCACACCTGAGGCAGTACGAATAGATATAATCTCCGATAGTATATGCATCAGTAGCCTTTAGCAATATATGGATCAATGGTATACAGTGTACCAATGGCCTCATGCAACACATGGATCAGTGACTCCAAAGATTATAGGCATTAAGGGCCACAGACAGCATGAACTTCAGTGTCAGGGGGCCCGATTCACAGAATTAACTTGACAAAATCCTAAATGTACTACTATTGGTATTCACAGAATGCACTTACTACTATTGGTAATCACAGAATGGATTTACGACTACTAACTTTACTGCCGCACTCTGGCCGGAAATTCCGACCTGGAGGTGGAGCTTCCGGCCTGGAGGCAGAGGTTACGGCTCAAAGGTGGGGATTTAGCCATGGTGGAATCCCCACCTCTGGCCGAAAGCTCCGCCTCTGGGCCTCAAGCTCCGCCTCCAAGCCAGAAGCTCCACCTTCGGGCTGGAATTTCCAGCCCAAGTGCGGACGTAAAGTTAGTAGTCGTAAATCCATTCTGTGAATACCAAAAGTAGTAAGTTTAGGATTTTGTCTTAAGTTCGTTCTGTGAATCGGGCCCTCTGTGACCAAGACAGTATATGCAACAGTTGGCCCCAGGCTTGGAACAGATATGCACAACTGGACCCAGGCACCACATGTGTCTATGACCCCAGACAGTAAGGCACATCAGTCCCCCAAAACAATAATACACTTCATTTGCCACAGGACATGTATCCGTAACACTAGCCTGTTATATGTGTCTCTGCACTTTACTAGCTGTGTAAAGGCTGTGATACTCATCCGTACGCCAAATTGTTGAGCACATTATTGGCACCATATAGTACATGCATCACTGGCCAGAGACAATGATACATTTAATTGCTCTGGGCCAATAATGGATAAATGGAAGGAGATAGTACATAGAACTTTTTGGCAGCCAAAGCATGGAACTGTCTCCCCCCCGACCTTAGGCATGCCCCCTCAGAAAGCCTTTTTAGGAAACTCCTGAAGACCCGGATTTTTTCTCAGTCTGACTCGTCGGTACTCGCAGCCATCTGATCCTTTCTCTCCACTGCTGGGTCTCTGTTGTGCTCAGCGCCAAGATGCTCCTTCCGGAGCGATAGTTGCGCTATACAAATTTTAATAAATATCAAATATCAAAATATCAAGAACCAGGTCCCTAGAGGAAGATACTACACAGGTCCTGGTGGTCATTGATGGTGTGACACGCGGCCTCAGATTGACACTTCTAGTCTTCTAAAGGCGTCTGTAGGACGCTGGCTCTGTATATACTATCTCAGTGAAAGAGAGGGCCCGAGAGCGAGGTACTGCACAGCTCCTGGTGGTCATTGATGGTGTGAAGCGCGGCCTCAGATTGACACTTCTAGTCTCCTAAAGGCGTCTGTAGGACGCTGGCTCTGTATATACTATCTCAGAGAAAGAGAGGGCCCTCGAGCGAGGTACGGCACAGGTCCTGGTGGTCATCGATGGTGTGACACGCGGCCTCAGATTGACACTTCTAGTCTTCTAGAGGCGTCTGTAGGAAGCTGGCTCTGTACATACTATCTCAGTGAAAGAGAGGGCCCTAAAGCGAGGTACATCACAGGTCCTGGTGGTCATTGATGGTGTGACGCGCGGCCTCAGATTGACACTTCTAGTCTCCTAAAGGCGTCTGTAGGACGCTGGCTCTGTATATACTATCTCAGAGAAAGAGAGGGCCCTCGAGCGAGGTACGGCACAGGTCCTGGTGGTCATCGATGGTGTGACACGCGGCCTCAGATTGACACTTCTAGTCTTCTAGAGGCGTCTGTAGGAAGCTGGCTCTGTATATACTATCTCAGAGAAAGAGAGGGCCCGAGAGCGAGGTGCTGCACGGGTCCTGGTGGGCATTGATGGTGTGACACGCGGCCTCAGATTGACACTTCTAGTCTTCTAAAGGCGTCTGTAGGACGCTGGCTCTGTATATACTATCTCAGTGAAAGAGAGGGCCCTAAAGCGAGGTACATCACAGGTCCTGGTGGTCTTTGATGGTGTGACACGCGGCCTCAGATTGACACATCTAGTCTTCTAGAGGCGTCTGTAGGACGCTGGCTCTGTATATACTATCTCAGTGAAAGAGAGGGCCCTAGAGCGAGGTACTGCACGGGTCCTGGTGGTCATTGATGGTGTGACGCGCGGCCTCAGATTGACACTTCTAGTCTTCTAGAGGCGTCTGTAGGACGCTGGCTCTGTATATACTATCTCCGTGAAAGAGAGGGCCCTCGAGCGAGGTACTGCACAGGTCCTGGGGGCATTGATGGTGTGACACGCGGCCTCAGATTGACACTTCTAGTCTTCTAAAGGCGTCTGTAGGACGCTGGCTCTGTATATACTATCTCAGTGAAAGAGAGGGCCCGAGAGCGAGGTGCTGCACGGGTCCTGGTGGGCATTGATGGTGTGACACGCGGCCTCAGGTTGACACTTCTAGTCTTCTAAAGGCGTCTGTAGGACGCTGGCTCTGTATATACTATCTCAGTGAAAGAGAGGGCCCTAAAGCGAGGTACATCACAGGTCCTGGTGGTCTTTGATGGTGTGACACGCGGCCTCAGATTGACACATCTAGTCTTCTAAAGGCGTCGGTAGGACGCTGGCTCTGTATATACTATCTCAGAGAAAGAGAGGGCCCTCGAGCGAGGTACTGCACGGGTCCTGGTGGTCATTGATGGTGTGACACGCGGCCTCAGATTGACACTTCTAGTCTCCTAAAGGCGTCTGTAGGACGCTGGCTCTGTATATACTATCTCAGAGAAAGAGAGGGCCCTCGAGCGAGGTACTGCACAGGTCCTGGGGGCATTGATGGTGTGACGCGCGGCCTCAGATTGACACTTCTAGTCTTCTAGAGGCGTCTGTAGGACGCTGGCTCTGTATATACTATCTCAGAGAAAGAGAGGGCCCTCGAGCGAGGTACTGCACAGGTCCTGGGGGCATTGATGGTGTGACGCGCGGCCTCAGATTGACACTTCTAGTCTTCTAAAGGCGTCTGTAGGACGCTGGCTCTGTATATACTATCTCGGTGAAAGAGAGGGCCCGAGAGCGAGGTACTGCACGGGTCCTGGTGGTCATTGATGGTGTAAGACGCGGCCTCAGATTGACACTTCTAGTCTTCTAGAGGCGTCTGTAGGACGCTGGCTCTGTATATACTATCTCAGTGAAAGAGAGTCCCTAGAGCGAGTTACTGCACAGGTCCTGGGGGCATTGATGGTGTGACACGCGGCCTCAGATTGACACTTCTAGTCTTCTAGAGGCGTCTGTAGGACGCTGGCTCTGTATATACTATCTCAGTGAAAGAGAGGGCCCTAGAGCGAGGTACTGCACGGGTCCTGGTGGTCATTGATGGTGTGACGCGCGGCCTCAGATTGACACTTCTAGTCTTCTAGAGGCGTCTGTAGGACGCTGGCTCTGTATATACTATCTCCGTGAAAGAGAGGGCCCTCGAGCGAGGTACTGCACAGGTCCTGGGGGCATTGATGGTGTGACACGCGGCCTCAGATTGACACTTCTAGTCTTCTAAAGGCATCTGTAGGACGCTGGCTCTGTATATACTATCTCAGTGAAAGAGAGTCCCTAGAGCGAGGTACTGCACAGGTCCTGGTGGTCATTGATGGTGTGACGCGCGGCCTCAGATTGACCCTTCTAGTCTCCTAAAGGCGTCTGTAGGACGCTGGCTCTGTATATACTATCTCCGTGAAAGAGAGGGCCCTCGAGCGAGGTACTGCACGGGTCCTGGTGGTCATTGATGGTGTAACACGCGGCCTCAGATTGACACTTCTAGTCTTCTAGAGGCGTCTGTAGGACGCTGGCTCTGTATATACTATCTCAGAGAAAGAGAGGGCCCTCGAGCGAGGTACTGCACAGGTCCTGGGGGCATTGATGGTGTGACACGCGGCCTCAGATTGACACTTCTAGTCTTCTAGAGGCGTCTGTAGGACGCTGGCTCTGTATATACTATCTCAGAGAAAGAGAGGGCCCTCGAGCGAGGTACTGCACGGGTCCTGGTGGTCATTGATGGTGTGACACGCGGCCTCAGATTGACACTTCTAGTCTTCTAAAGGCGTCTGTAGGAAGCTGGCTCTGTATATACTATCTCAGTGAAAGAGAGGGCCCTAGAGCGAGGTACTGCATAGGTCCTGGTGGTCATTGATGGTGTGACACGCGGCCTCAGATTGACACTTCTAGTCTTCTAAAGGCGTCTGTAGGACGCTGGCTCTGTATATACTATCTCAGTGAAAGAGAGGGCCCTCGAGCGAGGTACTGCACGGGTCCTGGTGGTCATTGATGGTGTGACACGCGGCCTCAGATTGACACTTCTAGTCTTCTAAAGGCGTCTGTAGGACGCTGGCTCTGTATATACTATCTCAGAGAAAGAGAGGGCCCTCGAGCGAGGTACTGCACGGGTCCTGGTGGTCATTGATGGTGTGAAGCGCGGCCTCAGATTGACACTTCTAGTCTCCTAAAGGCGTCTGTAGGACGCTGGCTCTGTATATACTATCTCAGAGAAAGAGAGGGCCCTCGAGCGAGGTACTGCACGGGTCCTGGTGGTCATTGATGGTGTGACACGCGGCCTCAGATTGACACTTCTAGTCTTCTAAAGGCGTCTGTAGGACGCTGGCTCTGTATATACTATCTCAGAGAAAGAGAGGGCCCTCGAGCGAGGTACTGCACAGGTCCTGGGGGCATTGATGGTGTGACGCGCGGCCTCAGATTGACACTTCTAGTCTTCTAAAGGCATCTGTAGGACGCTGGCTCTGTATATACTATCTCAGTGAAAGAGAGGGCCCTCGAGCGAGGTACTGCACGGGTCCTGGTGGTCATTGATGGTGTGACACGCGGCCTCAGATTGACACTTCTAGTCTTCTAAAGGCGTCTGTAGGACGCTGGCTCTGTAATACTATCTCAGAGAAAGAGAGGGCCCTCGAGCGAGGTACTGCACAGGTCCTGGGGGCATTGATGGTGTGACGCGCGGCCTCAGATTGACACTTCTAGTCTTCTAAAGGCATCTGTAGGACGCTGGCTCTGTATATACTATCTCCGTGAAAGAGAGGGCCCTCGAGCGAGGTACTGCACGGGTCCTGGTGGTCATTGATGGTGTAAGACGCGGCCTCAGATTGACACTTCTAGTCTTCTAGAGGCGTCTGTAGGACGCTGGCTCTGTATATACTATCTCAGTGAAAGAGAGTCCCTAGAGCGAGGTACTGCACAGGTCCTGGGGGCATTGATGGTGTGACGCGCGGCCTCAGATTGACACTTCTAGTCTTCTAAAGGCGTCTGTAGGACGCTGGCTCTGTATATACTATCTCAGTGAAAGAGAGGGCCCTAAAGCGAGGTACATCACAGGTCCTGGTGGGCATTGATGGTGTGACACGCGGCCTCAGATTGACACTTCTAGTCTTCTAAAGGCGTCTGTAGGACGCTGGCTCTGTATATACTATCTCAGAGAAAGAGAGGGCCCTCGAGCGAGGTACTGCACAGGTCCTGGGGGCATTGATGGTGTGACGCGCGGCCTCAGATTGACCCTTCTAGTCTTCTAGAGGCGTCTGTAGGACGCTGGCTCTGTATATACTATCTCAGTGAAAGAGAGGGCCCTCGAGCGAGGTACTGCACAGGTCCTGGGGGCATTGATGGTGTGACGCGCGGCCTCAGATTGACACTTCTAGTCTTCTAGAGGCGTCTGTAGGACGCTGGCTCTGTATATACTATCTCAGAGAAAGAGAGGGCCCTCGAGCGAGGTACTGCACGGGTCCTGGTGGTCATTGATGGTGTGACACGCGGCCTCAGATTGACACTTCTAGTCTTCTAAAGGCGTCTGTAGGAAGCTGGCTCTGTATATACTATCTCAGTGAAAGAGAGGGCCCTTGAGCGAGGTACGGCACAGGTCCTGGTGGTCATTGATGGTGTGACACGCGGCCTCAGATTGACACTTCTAGTCTTCTAGAGGCGTCTGTAGGACGCTGGCTCTGTATATACTATCTCAGTGAAAGAGAGGGCCCTAGAGCGAGGTACTGCATAGGTCCTGGTGGTCATTGATGGTGTGACACGCGGCCTCAGATTGACACTTCTAGTCTTCTAAAGGCGTCTGTAGGACGCTGGCTCTGTATATACTATCTCAGTGAAAGAGAGGGCCTTAGAGTGAGGTGCTGCATAGGTCCTGGTGGTCATTGATGGTGTGACACGCGGCCTCAGATTGACACTTCTAGTCTTCTAAAGGCGTTTGCCTCAGTTCAGCTCTGTCAATCCACGCCTTGCCCAGTGGTAAAACTTTTATAGTTCCCAGAATTTTACAAAGTCTATGAGCATAAATTTCTTTGTTTACTTTTGGTAACAGGTCCTCTCATTGCCACCACCGTCTCTTCATTAAGAGCAAACGACAGAGATGAGGTGTGCCACATGGAGAACCAGGACTTTGGGAGCAAGCACAGGATAAATCAGCCACCAGGTGAGTGGGACATGACTTAACTGTGACCTATCCATGGCGCTTCGTCTGACGCCATCCGTCCTTCCGGCCACCCTTCCATGACAAAACAAACTCCTAATTGGCATCATTAAATACCCCAGTAGCACAGCGAGTTAAATGTCAGCTGTGGACGGCTGCACGCGTGGCGCCATCCACTGGGCTGACGAGGAAAGCGAGACTTCAGGCCGACACGTGCAGCCGACTGACACAAAATCACTGTTCGTGACATGAAAGAATCCTACCTTGAAATATAACAAAAGTGATCCCATGGGAGGGGCTCGAGCCCGCGGGGCAGCCTTCCTCTTCAGCCTGAACTTGCTGGGGTCTCTCCCCAGCATCTTCAGGAATGTTGGGGGGGGGTCATTCTCAAGCCTGGGGATTCTGAATCTGCTAAGCCTGACTGGTAGCTTGGGTGTGGCGCAGGGGTGCTGTCCCTGCACTGCCACCTGGACACAAGAGACATAAACATTTTTAATTCGAAGTCTATACAGTTAAAGCACTCGTCACCTATATTTTATTATGTTTTTATCACATAACATAACATGCATATTTGTAAAGTGCACGTTCGCGCGGGAGCTTCTTGGCGCTGAATTACAGATGTTTATTGTTACCCAACTCAAAGGTACTCATTGTATCAACCTCAGAAGGATGAAAGGCTGAGTGGGCCCACCAGGAGTAGAGCCTTTGACCTTGAGGTCAAGCGCAGGCCCCCACAGTAGACGCAGTAGTCCACTAAACCCCCAGACAACATAATGTGGTTTCTTTGCCTTTGTCTTCCTGTTTATATTTAGATACCTTCTTTAGCTCTTTACATGTGTATCCCTGGGGACCATGGCAACTGTAAGTGCTGCTCACACAATCTATCACCACTGGATATTGTTTCTACTCTTTGTCATAGAGTGTTCTCTGAAGCATTGCAGTTCAAGAGTAACACGAGCACTCTCCATTTACTGCAAACTATTAACCCTTTCGTCTTTAAATGTATTAACTTCATCCATTAATAAGTTACATTGAATACAGCTGTTGTTTTCTAACTGAAGTACAAAGTTTGCTCTACATACATATCAACCATACAGTTTATATATGATCAATCAGGGTTTTGTCGAGCGCACACCTCGCCTGTGAGGGTCTCAAGGCGCTGAAGGAGGGGGTGTGAGCAGCTCCGTTGGGGTCATTTGAAGAGCCATGTCTTGAGGTCCTTTCTGAATTGGTGCTGTGTCGGGTTTTGTCGGAGGTGAAGGGGGAGTTCATTCCTGGTCTTGGCTGCGAGGTAATCAATCAATCAATCAATCATAACACTTGTATAGCGCACTACTCACCCGGAAGGGTCTCAAGGCGCTTGGGGGAAGGGGTCCGCTACTGCTCGAACAGCCAGGTCTTGAGTTGTATCCGGAAGGCGAGGTGGTCCTGGGTCAGCCGAAGGTGGATGGGGAGGGAGTTCCATGTCTTGGCCGCCAGGTAGGAGAAGGATCTGCCTCCGGCGGTGGCTCTTCGGATGCGTGGTACGGCGGCAAGGGCGAGGCTAGTAGATCGTAGCTGGCGGGTGGGCGTGTAGAAGGTCAGGCGGTCATTGAGGTACTTGGGGCCCAGGTCGTGAAGAGACTTGTGTGCGTGGGTGAGGAGCCGGAACGTGATCCTCTTGTTGACGGGGAGCCAGTGCAGGTCCCTCAGGTGGCCGGAGATGTGGCTGCGTCGGGGGATGTCCAGGATGCGTCGGGCGGAGGCGTTCTGGATGTGTTGGAGTCTTTTCTGTAACTTGGCTGTGGATCCGGCGTAGAGGGCGTTTCCGTAGTCCAGAGAGGGATCTTCCACCTGCTCTGGTCCTGTAGAAACGAGGGACAGTGGCTGAGGCGTACTCAGCTGAGCAGAGGTTTCTCTTGGGGGCATAGAAGGAGATGTGGTCGTTGAGGTATTGGGGTCCAGTGTTGTCGAGGGCTATGTAGGCATGTGTGAGTAGTTTGAAGGTTATTCTACTTTCGACGGGGAGCCAGTGGAGGTCGCAGAGGTGTTGGGTGATGTGATATTGTCATGACATGTCAAGGATAAGTCTGGCTGCGGCTTTCTGGATGGTCTGGAGTTTGCGGAGGAGTTTTTTGTTGATTCTGGCATAGAGAGTATTTCCGTAGTCCAGTCTGCTGGTGACGAGTGCGTGGGTGATGGTTTTCTAGGAGTCGGGGATCCCCTTGAACGTCTTGCGAAGTATGCAGAGGGTGTTGAAGCATGCGCCGTTCATCTGGCGATTCATGGTGAGTGAAGAATTGAGTATGATGCTGAGGTTGTGTGCGAAGTCCGCTGGGGTGGGTGGGTTTACAAGGGCAGGTGGCCACCAGGTGTGGTCCCATGCGCAGGGGGTGGAGCACAGGATGACGATTTCTGTTTTCTCGTGTTGAGCTTTAGGCAGCTGTTCTTCATCCAGGTCGTGATAGCTTTCATCCCTTCTTGGAAATTGCGCCTGGTGATGTCGGGTACCTTCGTGAGGAAGAGGATGAGCTGGGTGTCATCAGCGTAGGAGACAATGTTGAGTCTGTAGTTTCTGACGATGGGGGGCCATGAAGACGCTGTAGAGTGTGGGGCTGAGGGAGGATCCTTGGGGTACTCCACCTCTGATCTCTGTCGGTTCTGAGGGGAAGGGCGGGAGTCTTATTCTCTGTGCTCTGCCTGAGAGGAAAGATTGTATCCAGTCTAAGGCTATTCCTCGGATGCCGGCATCGTGGAACCTGGAGGCTAGTGTGCTGTGGGAGACGGTGTTGAAAGCTTCTGATAGGTCCAGAAGGACGAGGGCTGCCGTGTGGCCTTGGTCGAGGAGGGTGCAGATGTTGTCGGTGACGGCGATGAGGGTGGTCTTAGCGCTGTGGTTGCTGAGGACCGCGGATTGAGAGGTGTCGAGGCTGTTGTTGGTTTCTATGAAGTGTGCTAGCTGGGTGTTGACGGCCTTTTTGATGACTTTGGTGTCAAAAGTGAGCAGAGAGATGGGCCTGAAGTTCTTGAGATCCGTCAGGTCTATGGACGGCTTCTTTAGGAGGGGGTTGACTTCAAGGTGTTTCCAGTGGTCGGGGAATGTGGCGGTCTCGAGGGAGCTGTTGATAGCTTGGCTTAGCTCGGGTTCGATGGCAGTGGTTACCCTGTGGAAGATATGCGGAGAGCAGGGGTCAGTAGGTGCTCCGGAGTGAATGCTCTTCATTCTCTTTAAGGTGTCTTCTATGGTAAGAGGGCTCCAGGTGATAAGGGTCTGTTGGATGGCATCGTTGGGGGTGGGGGTTGAGGCAATGTCGTGGTCGTCGAAGTTGTAGTAGAGCGGCTTGATCTTGAGGTGAAAGAATGAGCTGAGATTATTGCAGAGGTCTAAGGAGGGGACATCAGTTGTTTCGCTGTTGGGTCTGGCAAATTCCTGTATGGCGGTTCCTTGGGGTTGTGGGCATTGGAGAGGATTCTGTCTTGGATTTAGTTATTCTTTGTTGTTTTGATAAGGTGGAGGTGTTCTGTGATGGCTGCTTTGTAGGCAGAGTGTGCTTCCGGGGTTTTGCTGTTTCTCCACTTCTTCTCCAGTCGATGGCAGAGTGCTTAGATTCACAGTGATCCGTGGTGAACCAGTTGGCATTCTTGTTGTGTCATCTTGTGGTGTTCTTGAGGGGATCGAGGGTGTTGGGGCAGTTGGCGATCAATTGGGGGAGGTTGCTTGCCGCTGTGTTGGCGTCCATCATAGTAGGGGGAGAAGTGCAGGTGAGTGCGGAGGTGAGGTGTTCTTCGGAGACTTTGTTCCAGCTTCTGCGTGGGTGGAGGGGCATGTGCTTGTGTGCAGTGGGGCAGTTGGGGCGGGTTTTACTCAGGTTCTTGTATCCGTCGGGGATGGCGGTTGCGATGTTGGGTGCTTAGCTGGCATTGGTCCAAGTCTCTGTGAGGAAGGCGATGTTGGTGTGTGAGTGTTGAGGAGGTCCCTGATTTTTGCGTGTCTGTGCAGGGAGCGTTTGTTGAGGAGGATGCAGCTCAGTGGCTTGTGTGCAGTGGTGTCCAGCGTGTTGGGGGTAGCCACCCTGGGTCCAGAGGTGGGTGAAGGTGCAGCGGCAATGTCGGCGGGAGATTGGGCCTTGGGTGTGGCTCGGCTTCGACGGCTGGCAGTTGTTGTTGTGTCCGGGGTTGAGTGCATGGAGTGTCCTGGGGTCGAAGCGGTGAGGGGGTCGGGTGACGCGTCACGCATGAGCACAGATGGGTTTGCCTTTATCTGCACACGGCCGCCATTAAGTAGGGGTCGGGCAGGGTGAACAGCTGGGAGCCGGGTGGTTGGAGAGGGAACAACACTCTGGGGGGGGAGGGGCTGCGGGGGCAACAGCGGCAGGTAGCGCAAGGGGAAAGGAGGCAAAGGAAAGGAAAGAGGCAATGAAAAGGAAAAGCAGAGGAAAGAAAGGCAAATAGAAAAAAGGCAAACAAACAACGGCCAGCAGAAAGAAAGATGACACGTACAGAGCGGCCTAGCAGAAGAGCTGGCTCTTCCACTAGTCACCAGGGATTAGGCGCAGGCAGGAGCCTGCGGGTGGAGGAGGGCCTCGAACACCTACCTGGCAAGGAGCTCGAGCAGCGCTAAGGGCAATCCCACAACGGTGGAGCTGCGTGGGGAAGAGCAGTGACTCTGACCTTAATTTATGTAAATATATGCAAATAATTTACAATTTTAAAAAAACAGTCAGAGGCAGAGTTCCTCCAGAATGGAGCCTGGCATCAACCTCTGTGACATTGTGTCTGTGTCACTGAGATGAAAATATTATAAAGAGAGAATGAGAAGGATTGAAGTTCTTCGGGTGGCATGGCAGCAAGCAACCCTTGTTAAGAACTTCAGGGCATATTACCAACAAGTAGCGATAATTTTCGCTAAATAGGCTTAGCAACGATTTTTTTATCGCTGGATATGTTAGCGGAGAAAACATGCTATTAGCAACGTTTTTCTCCATTGTGCTAAAATATCCAGCGATAGCGGCGAAATGCGTGAACATCGCTGAGAATACAGCGATATTCACGCATTAGCGACGAAATGCTCTTTGCCATGTTATCCACCTCCCATTGGATAACATGGCTAAGAACTGGTCTGAGCATGCGTTAGGTTTTGGCGATAGCGGGAATATTTCCATCGCTACGCCTGCCTTGCTAATAGGCGATAGCGACGTTAGCGACTGCTTTCAGTCGCTGACAGGTTGGGTACGCTCACTTTGCATGTCATTAGCGATAAATATCGCTGACATGCAAAGCGGGCCCCAAACCAGTCACTATCGCCTACAAGCTGTCGCTAACATCAGTTAGTGACAGCTTGCTAATAGAGCGATAGAATTATCACAGTTAATGGCCGATAACGGCCTCTAAACCGGCGATAATTGCCTATCGCCACCCTTGGTAATATGCCCCTTCGTTTGTTTTAAAAGTGAATGTATTTATTTGTTGTGTAAACATTACAATATTTTACTGCGTAGATACATGACTTTGGACTTGCTCTACAGATTTGCCACTTTTAGAAGCTGATCAGTGTTCACAGAAAGAAGAGCCCGTTTCCTTTTCCATTGATTATCTTGGAGCAGAATTGAGGGACGGCGACGCTGAGCCAGACCACGGTAACATGCTTATATTTCTGACTTATAATCATTACTAGAGTGTCCTAGAGCTGTGAAGGTGAAATTCTCTCTTTATTCAGTCACTCATCCCCAAGACAACCCTCTGTTTGTCATAAAGAGGGCGCAATATCTTCCCTGAGTTATTGCCATCATCTTCAAGTGACACAAAAGACCCTTATTCTCAAGCACAACCCTGATTTAAAGAACAGAATGCTCTCTGTTCATTAATGTGCATTTCAGCAACACATTTTCAAGTCTGTTGCTGTCTTATACTTTACTGCTTTCTTTTTTAAATATCAGGATATGAAGTTGTTTCATTTTGCGTAAAAGAAGAGGAGGAGGCCTCAGGCGGGAAGAATCCGGGCAGTCGCAGAATAAAACGCACCAGGAGTCCTATGAGTGAGTAGATAAAGCTTCACCTTAAAGCAAGAGAGTGTGTTGATACAAGACCCCACTGCACACACCAGGAGTCCTATGAGTGAGTAGATAAAGCTTCACCTTAAAGCAAGAGAGTGTGTTGATACAAGACCCCACTGCACGCACCAGGAGTCCTATGAGTGAGTAGATAAAGCTGCACCTTAAAGCAAGAGAGTGTGTTGATACAAGACCCCACTGCACGCACCAGGAGTCCTATGAGTGAGTAGATAAAGCTTCACCTTAAAGCCAGAGAGTGTGTTGATACAAGACCCCACTGCACAGACCAGCATTGCAAGTGTCACTTTATTACACTGGTAAGTAATTCCCCTTTAAATTAAACTCCATTCCAGACCTATCATAAAGGAACTAAGGGGCATATTATCAAGGACGGGCGATACATTATCGCCGCTTTTATCGGCAGGAAACTGCCTCTAAAGCGGTGATAATGGGCTTGATAATATGCTCTATAGAATTCCTATCGAAGCCCATGTTAGATGTGACCTCCACCCAGGTCACATGTTGGTATGATAACACCACACCCAGCAAATACCACTTCCATGTGTGTAGTATTTTGTGGGTGCACTGTTACCACACCGCTCTGAGTTCCACACTGCAGAATATGAGAGAGGCTGTCACATTGCATGCCTACCCCTGTTCTTTGCTGCAAGAAGCAGATTGTGCAATGTGTGAGGGGAGCTCCATCACCAAATGGAGACCCCAGTCAGACATAAAGTCCAGTTTGTGTCTAAATCAAAATGTGTGTAGGGAGCAGAAGGAAGCCCTACGTCATAACATAATGGTACTATATGCCTTAATGTTGGTAAAATACCAAAGTTTTACAAATAATATCTCATTGGTCACAACACAGTTGCTTCTGAACTCCTAAAAGGATAAATATATTAAAAAGGTATTAAAGTGAACTCAGGACCCCACCTATTGGAGCTCTAAATTTGGTTGGTCACAGTGAAGCGAAGGTTTTAGTACAAGACGCCCCGGTACACACCTATTTGGTAGTTACTTTAATTTCTGTGGCATCTAGGCCTGCTGCTCCTGCTGTCTGCAGTCCCATATTCTCTGGCAAAACTGAAGTATTTCTAGTTATTTATCTGTATTCTATTCAATTCACTTTGTAAAGAGCATGGCTGCCCAGTAGGACTCGCAGCACTAAATGACCAACCGGCACTAATCCATCACTAAATCTGAGTTCTTAAATCCCATTGGGTCAGCCTCGATTGACAAACAACCAAGCCTTTATCATCTTCCTGAAAGTTGGGGGCATATTAACAAGGCCTTTATCTCCGCTTTTTTGGCTTTAAAAGCCACAAAAGCGGAAATAAAGCTATTGACCTATTAACAAGAGGGTGCTAACATGCATAATCGCATGTTAGCACCCTTTTTCCCTACGCCTCCCTTTGTATCTCTAATGAAATGCAAAGTGGGCGTTCCACACCTAAATAACCTGAGAAATGTCGCTAACCGTCATTTCTCCAATTAACAAGCCACACGCTGAACAGCATAGCGATAAGAAAAGTAGCGCTAACCTCGGTGATTGCTACTTTCCTTATGCCTGCTTTCAGTCTGCCTTAGCTATTATATCCAATGGAAGGTGGATATAATGGCTAAGTATGCCCTGCCCGGGGGCGTGGCCGAACGAGCTGCGAGATGGCCGCCTGAAAAGCGAGCTCCGCCGGCTGCTTCCAAAAATCCTTCACTAATCCTGCTATTTCGTGATATACGCACTTCCAACTTGTGCGCAACGGCAGCGGAGGGTCTGAGGCAGACTCGATCGCGAAATCGGCGTCGCACAGCGCCTGAAAGATCCTGAGGGGACCTCCGCTGTTCTCGCGTGGAAAGCGCACTGAGCGGCCCGACGGCCCTGGAGGCCTGTGTGGGGGATGGCGCGCTAACTGAGGGCGTGGTGCGGAGGGCCCGGCGCGCTGACCGGCGCTGCGGCCTGCGAGACCTCCAGCACTCGCATCTCCACTGGAGCGGAGGGGCCCCGGTGTACCATTGGACGGACCACTTGCTGGTATAGCGCGGTGAGTGCCTGCAGAGACTCCAGGAATTGAGGGGGACCTCGGCCGGACAGAGAGTCAGCGTGGGCGGCCGCCATCTTGAGCTGGGCCTGTGCATCGCTGCAGAGGACGCTGCCAGCCGGGCCCTGCTAGACACAGCCCCTCGTGAAAATTGTCGGCGGCCAGCCCTCCCCATTATCCTGCGCCACGAGGGAACTTTGGCCGGGTGTGCTACATTCTTTTAACATTACCTGCCCAGTAGCTCAGCTCTCCCGAGAGGAGGCACCACTCCCTGCCCGTTGTGTTGCTACGGTGGTGGCCCCGGGGGACTGCTGCGGTAATAATCGCTGGCCGCCAGAGCCCGCCCGCCATTGTGCATCCTCGCACCACCGAGTGTCAGCTGTCCTTCCTGATGGTGGCTTGGAATCTGCGCCACCTCTGCTGAGGGGGACGTGCTGCCCGCTGGTTCCTCCTGAGCTGGGCCTGACCTGGGCGTCCCCAGATCTGGAGCCCGTGTGCCTTGAGCCCCCCTCCATGTTTCCGCTCCTACGGTGGGCTGGTGATTTGTGAATTATTCTGCCCTGCCTGCCGTTTTGACACGTCGGTCTGCTGCACGTCGGCCATGGGGAAGGGAGACCCTCGCCAGCCTAGGCTCACGTTTGAGCAGAAGAAAACGTCCAGACAGGCGGAACAAGAAGCTGGAGCATCTGGAGGGCAGATTACAGAATCCCCACAAGACATTGACGTGACTGCACTGCTTCTGGAGGTGCGGTCCAGCCTGAAGGGCATTGACGCGAAACTCGACAGCATGGCTGCCCAGCTGGACGGTGTGAGAGCGCAGGTGGCCACTCATGAAACGCGCATTGTTGTTCTTGAGAATAGGCACACGGAATGCTGCGAATTCCAGCAAGAGACCAAGGCCCATATAAGCAACCTGGAGAAAAAGATAGACACTCTCAGTGCCAAAGCAGATGATCTTGAGGCGCGGTCCGGAGATGTAACGTCCGCATCACGGGCATTCCAGAGACGACATCGATGGGCAAAATGGAGACATTTGTGGCTGATCTACTGCATGAACTTTTTGATCCTAACCTGTCCCCCGTCTTTACTGTTGAAAGGGCCCATAGAACACTGGGGAAAAAGCCGCCCCTGGGGGCCCCGCCGAGACGATACTAGCCAAGCTTTTAAACTACCAGGAAAGGGACCTCGTATTAAGGCTGGCCAGAGAAAAGGGGAAAATATCACACAAGGGAAACGTTATATCCTTCTTCCCCGACTTCACGCCTCTGATTCAAGCTGCACGCAAGGAGTTTCTACCTGCCAAAAGGATTCTGCTCCAAGCGCAGATCCCCTACTCTCTCATGTACCCAGCCAAGCTTCGGGTGGTGCACGAGGGCACGACCCACCATTTCCTGGATGCGGGATCTGCTTTGAAATTTGCAAAGCACATATGCAAACCCAGATCGGGGAGGAAGTCAGACACTCGGACTGAGTCTGCGAGCCAGTTAAGTGACAATGATTGAATGGTAGACTTGCAGCGTCACGGGTTAATGGCTGGCCAGGGCCTGATTGACTGCCTGTATAATTTGGCACTCACACACACCATTGTGTTCCTATGTTGATATTGAATGTAGCCGTAGGCGCCTAGAAGTGTAGATGTGTGATGTTTTCTTCTCCTGTTTTGTTATTTGGAGAAATAGCTCATCTACTGCAGCCACCCTGTGTAAACAGGGGTGTATGCTCGGGATGCCATGCCACCGAGGGGTGTCTCCCACAAAGCTATTGTCCTACTGTTTGTGCGCCTTTTGGGTGTTTAGACCTGGCGCGTTAGGGGGGGTCTTGACACAACCTGTTTGGGGGGTTGGTGTGGGTGGAGGGTGGGGTTGGGTTGGGTGTTTCTTGGTGTACTGTCGGACGCATTGCAATAGACATGTACTGTTGATTATCAGAATGTGCACGGCAGGTCGGGTGGTGAGTGGACGCGAGCTGGTTGACCTTTCTCAATGGAAGTAACCCGGCTCCTAACATGGAACATTAGAGGCCTAGGCGACCACAGGAAATCAAGACTTATGCACAGCTATCTCACTAGACACAATATAGACATTTGTTTCTTACAGGAAACGCATATCAACTCCTCTTGCTCCCCAAGACTTAAGCACTCCAGGTGGGGCTCTGTATACTCAGCCATATACTCTAACTATGCCAGGGGGGTGGCTATCCTTCTGCGCCGTGGATTGGGGGGCAACCTCAACAACGTTAGATGATGCCGGGAGGTATGTAGTTTTGCATGGGGTCCTACTAGGCAAGGAGGTGGTAATGGTTGCCATATATGGCCCAAATGTGGATGACCCGGAATTTGTCAGAGAGGTTTGGGCAAAGATTGATGTCACTGGCTGTTCCACTGTCATATGGGGAGGCGACTTCAATGTAGTGCCAGATGGTGTGATTGATAGGCAGGGCGTTTCGAGACCCATGCACCCGAACGCACGTCAGGCTCTGACAGATATCATGTGTGAAGGTTCCCTGGTGGATGTGTGGAGGGCTCGAAACACGGATGCACGGGTGGGCACTTATATATCTGCACATCATGCGGCTTGGTCCAGATTGGATTTTTGGTTAGTATCGGCGGATGTCGCCACTTGGACCACGCGAGTGGATATACTGGACAGGTCCCTGTCTGACCACTCCCCATGTCTGCTTGAATTGGCAATTCCAGGAAATCTGTGCGGCGCCTTTTCCTGGCGCCTTCCGCCGGATGCATTCCTTGATGCGGCTTTCACCGAAGCAATCAGGCAGGACATTGTTGAGTACTTCGATACTAACACTGGCACAGTCAAGACTGACGCCGTCCTCTGGGAAGCATTCAAAGTTGTCATTCGGGGGCAGTGTATTGCACGCAGGGCTGGGGTCCTGAAGGCGATCAGAGGTACGCTGGCAAGGATAGAGGGAGAATTGCAGCTCCTAGAACGCGACTTTTGTGAGTCTCCGACACCCACACTAGCAGGCCAGATTAAGGACAAGTTGCTAGAATTTAATGAAGAAGCACAGCGAGAACTCAAATTTCTGGGGAAACAAGCCGAAGCCCGCAGATATGGCGAAGGGGACAGACCAAGCCGCACGCTTGCCAGGTTGATTCATCCCACCCCCACCCAACAAGGGTACACACTGTAATTGATCACACGGGGAGGGCACTGACGCATCAGCGGGAGACACTGCAGACATCCACCACTTACTACGCCACACTGTACAAATCCACCCATACTCCCTCAGAGGAGACACTTGAGGCCTTTTTGGAATCCGTAGCGCTAGTATGGTTCAATAATGCACACAGACAATACATGGATCAACCAGTGACGATAAAAGAGATCGCTGCCACTATTAAAGTGCTGCCCCAAAACAAGGCGCCCGGTCTGGATGGACTGATGGCTGCCTTCTATAAAACATACGCGGAGGAGCTGGCCCCCCGCTTGCACGCCGTGTTTGTGGAGGCGCAGGAGGTGGGAATACTGCCAGATTCGATGAGGGAGGCCTTGATTGTCACGCTACTTAAACCTGACAAAGATGATAAATACATAGACTCTTACCGCCCTTTGTCCCTCATAAATGTGGATGTCAAGATCTATGCTAAGATAAAAGCTGATCGTTTGCAGCCTTTGCTACCATATGTGGCTCTGCCGGATCAGTCAGGGTTCATACCAGGACGCGCCACCACACACAATCTGAGAACGGTCTTTTCTGCACTACACTATCTCCACCCTGACACCCAGGCTGCAGTGGTGTTCCTGGATGCGACAAAAGCATTTGACTCTTTGAAGTGGTCGTTTCTTTTTACCGTATTAACAAGAATGGGATTCAGCCCCCTATTCATAAACCTTATTTGCTTACTGTATACCGCCCCTAGAGCCAGAATACGACTGAATGGAATGATCTCTGAACCTTTCCAGATTTCCAGGGGCACCAGACAGGGCTGTCCACTGTCCCCCCTCTTATTCGCCATCGCTATGGAGCCGCTGGCTGCTCGAATTCGCCAACACCATACGGCGAGGGGTATTGCCTTTAGTTCCCGTAGCCTCCTCATCTCCTTGTATGCTGATGATGTAACCCTGTATGTAAACAAACCAACTGAAAACCTAAACCCACTGCTCCGTGAGTTCGTCAAGTTTGGTGGCCTCTCCGGCGTCTCCATAAACTGGTCTAAATCAGTCATATTCCCGCTCACTGATAACACCACAGAGGTGCACTCGGATTATCCCCTCCGATGGGAAGCGGAGGAAGTGAAATATTTGGGGATTTGGGTCAGCAGGAACATGCAAGATATCTGGAACCTGAATTTTGGCAGGGCAATCACGTGGCTTGAGGGCAAGGTGGCGATCTGGTCCAAGCTTCCTCTCTCCTTGGCGGGCAGGATTGCACTAGCAAAAATTATTGTACTGCCTAAATTCCTCTATCTTTTTGCCAATGTGTCGATCCCCTTGACACTACACTTTTTCACGCGCTTGCGCTCCAGTCTGCTTGCACTTGCTTGGGCGGGGGGCCAGGCTAGAGTTTCATGGGCACTGCTGACACTTCCACTGCGTCAGGGTGGTCTGGGTGCACCGGACATGCATTTAAATGCACTTTACGCGCAAGCCCAATACCTGCACTTTTGGATCTACCCCACACCTTACCAACCACACGTAGCGGTGGAAACAGACATGGTCTCTCCGCTCCCACTCAATGTGGCACTCTATCACAAAGCACCGAGGCCTACACAGGACATAAACACGGCAGATATGCTTCGCTGGTCCTGGAGAGAGTTGTTGAGGCGGTCTTCCGTTCCCCTATTGTTAGCGCCCGCGATGCCCCTCAGGCGGAATCCCATGTTTCCATGCTTGGAGTCCAACAGTGGTGATATATCCCTCGCTGCTACCACACTGCGCACGTTCTCAGACATATACCCGGACGGCAGGTTCCTGGAGCTGCCCCCAGAGACGCCGGAGAGCCCCGTGACATTTACTGACAAGTTCACATACCACAAACTCAAGGCTGCGTGCAGGGTGTTGGGTGATTGTTTCCCAGAAGGACCGCCGCAATTAACTGCATTGCAGAACATACTCGCCAGAGCATCCCGTAAAAAACTTGTGACCTGGCTCTACAACTCTATGCAGGAACAATCCCCCTTGGTGGTACCCAGGTCGCAGCAATTGTGGGGAGATGACCTGGTGGTGCCGCTGACGGATGAACAATGGACGTTCTGCTGTGGGCAGCTGTTGGCACTATCCCCAAACTACAAACTCAGGCTCGTGCACTTCAAATTCCTACACAGATACTACCGCACTCCGACTTCCCTTCACCATATGGGCCTCAGGGAAGACGACAGATGCTGGAAATGTGGGGCGGAGGGGGCTTCCTTTTTACATGTAGCTTGGCCCTGTCCAGCACTTTCTGAGTACTGGATCGAAATATTTGGAGCAATCAACCAAATACTTGGGAGGGATGATGCCCCGTCGCCACTGCTGGGAATCCTTGGCTGGGTTGCGGATACTGCGCCTGCGAACCGAAAGCTCCACGCGCTCCTACTGCTATATGCTAAGAGGCGGGTGGCTATCACATGGGGGCGAAAGTCCAAACCGAGATTGAGAGACTGGTTGTCTGATGTGACATATGGACATGCTCAGCTGGGTTCCTATTGGGAGTTGATGCCGGCTGCCGCGCCCGAGGGACATCTGGGAACCCTTCCTGCAATGGTCACGTAGTAGACTGTCTCCGCCTGGGACAGCTTCTGGTAGCCCGAATATGCACACATAGCCTGTTGAGTGGCTGTTATACCTGTTTTAATGTATCTGCCTGTCCTATTCATGATCTGTGAAACGGCGATGGCCGCTAAATATTCTGACATTAACTGCCTGGCATCCAGCATTTGATTTGCAAATTGTGTCAACGCCTCCACTCACATTGTCATCATTGTTGAGGGCACTGTCTGCTTGCTATCCCGAACCTTCAATGGAGTAATAATGTAATTATGCATTTTTATACACGCATTCTGATGGAAATGTTTTATTAATGGTCGCACTGACGTACACCAATGTTGTTGTTGGAACTGTTAAACAAAAATGAAAATGGCATGAAAATGGCATCTTCTTTTACTTTTTCGTCAGAAAGCATTGTAATATCTACCTGTGCTTTATGGCACAATTTACTCGATTTCAAGATGTAACTGTCGCTTTCTCGCTTTGAACATGCTCAATAAAAAATGTTTATCATCAAGCTATCACCAAACGTTGTGCGATTATCGCTGGATTTCCAGTGATAATCACACTTTTGGCAGCTTGCGCTTGGAATTGAATCGCTTTTGAGATAAGCATTGCTGATAGCACGCTATCACGCTATCTCAGCGATACAATCCAGCGTTAGCCAGCGATAATTATCCTAGCGCTAAGAGCGCTGAGCGATAATTATCGCCAGGCCTTGCTGATGTGCCCCTTGGTTAGTTATCGGTAGGGAATGCCATAGCTTAGGAACCAGATAAGAAAAAGAGCGCCCTCCACACCGCACCCTACAGATTTGTGGAATAATCATTAGTCGGGAGCTTTTCAGACTTCAAGGCGACCCCCAGCAGTGTAAGGCTGCAACAGGGATTGTAACAGCCGAGAGCGTCTTTTGAAAAATGCCCTCTGAAAGATGCAAATGGGCTTAAATTGTACCCGTTTTTCTATCGGAAGTCAGTGCAGCACGGCAGCGAGCTCTGTACCGGCTGATGTCTAGGAATGTTCAGTAAAAGGCGAGCCGCTGCATTTTGAACCACATGTAGCCTCCTGACTACATAGGAAGGGGAACCTAGGTAGAGATAGTCACCATAGTCAAGGCATAAGCTCACCAGCGCCTGTATGGAAAGCCTTGTAGATGGAAGAGGAAGAAGATATAGAATTTTCCTAAGCATTCTGAGTAATCCAGTTTCCTAGCTTGAGTTTCCAAGGTGCGTGTGTTGTCTAGTTAGACACCTAGGTGTTTTGGGGCTAGGAGAATTTCCTAAGGAATGAGGCCAGCCTAACAAAGGCTGGTTGTTGACGTTATCACCCACCATAATGATTTTAGTTTTATGACCATAAAGTTTAAGACAGTATCTGGAAATATGTAGATAACTATTTGAGTATCCTCTGCATATGTGACTATTGAAAGAGCAAATGCTTGTACAATCTTCGCCAGGGTGCGCATATGAAGATGGAAGAGTTGTGCTCAATGACAAGCCCTGAGGTACTCCACATTTCAAGGGACATATATTCGAGTAGCATCTTTTGTCTAGGACTTGGAAACTCCTATGCTCAAGAAATGAAGTAAGCCAGTTTAACACCCGGTCACTTACACCCACGTTTGCAAGTCTCTGTATGAGGACTGAGTGGGCTACAGTATTGAATGCTGCCCTTAGGTCTAAAAGTATAACTGCTGCAGACCCCCCTTGGCCCACAAGCATTTTAGTAGTGGGATTTCAGTGTTATATTGTGGTCTAAAACCAGTTTGTGTGGGGTGGAGGATCTCATTGGGTTCTAGAAATAGCAAAAGATGTTGGTTCCCATGCTTCTCCAGTAACCTCCCAACTTCTTAGTAGGGAAATAGGTCAGTAGATTTCAGAAAGTAGCGTATCCAAGGTAGCTTTTTTAGCACAGGTTTTACCGTTGCATGTTTCCAAGGGGAGGGGACAAACCCGTCCTTTAAAAAAAGATTGAGCAGTTCCTGCAAAACTGGGGAGATACGCTCTGCCTCCTGTTCCATAATGTAAGGCGGAGCGGGATCCAGTGGAGAGTCAGATTTGACCGAAATAAATACTGCGGCTCGATCTTCTGTACCAATAGGGGGTACGCCAAAAGATGCACTCCCAGGACTCCCAGGTTGCCAGGGGGAAGTAGTATGTCCTGGAGTCCAGTTCTAATCAAAAAATGATAAGTAAATGTCAGTGACCTTCTTTTAAAAAAAAGAGTTTGGCTAGATCATTGCAACGCTCCACCATAGGTTCAGGAAGCATGCTGGCAGGTCTTTGCTGGTTGAATGACTTAACTATTTGAAAGATTTCTCTTGCTGAATTAAAACCCTTGTCTATCATGGACGCATAATAGAAGGCCTGGGCCTTTCTAATCTCAGAATGGTAGCTTTTTTCATTGCTTTTTTATACTCCTGCTTACTCATGGAGTCATAAGACTTTCTCCATTTCCTCTCTAATCTTTTTCATTCCTTTCTTTGGCAACAGTAGGTGGGAATTAAACAAGGGAGACTGATGGCCTGTCATGCCCTTTTGTATATTTCAGATTGAATAGTGTGGTCGAAAGTGTTTCTAATTAAGTCAATACGTTTTTGAATTGCAGAGGAGATGCAGGGCTCGAAAAATCCACTCGCCCATTCGCAATAGCAAGCCAGATTTAATCAGGAAGAGCTGTTTTTAGGGCCTACTCGCCTGTTCTGACGAGTTGACAACATGTGTTCTGCTTGCTCACAAAGTGAATGAGCAATAAAGATGCCTTTAAATCTTGTTATCTTGACACATTTCTCTGCTTTCACAGTTAGAGGTCAAAAGTCAGTTTGTCTTCCTACATTTACTTTTCTTTCTGTGACTACAGTTTGAGGATTTTGTAAAGTGAACTGTGTTTTTTTCAGTGAATGTCTCTGGCTCACCTCTCTGTGAGTATGGACTCTACTCTTGCATAATTTACTACAAACAAAAAAGTCCCCTTGTACTGTTTTAGTTAAAACATTCACAGACCCAAAAGTTGGGTGCCAAAGCCTGACATATTGGCTCCATTTACTTCTAGTCTTTGCCTTGTTTCATTTTGTTTTATTTTTCCTTTTCAGGCACTGTGTTGCCACAGTACAAGCAAAGAGTTACAAGAAAGGTCATAGATACGGTCCAGAATCGTGAGCCAGGTAAGGCAGTCCAAGCAAAAATGCAATATTTTGCTAGAGGCCCTAAACTCTTCAGAAAGCTTGTGAAGCAAGGCAAGGCTTCTATAAACATTCGGCTTAAAACCAGCCACTGCCAAGATGACTCACAATATTCTGGATTTTTCAAAGTCTCATACAAAGTGAGGTTTTGCCTTTTGAATGGGTGCTCTGCTGGTGTTCTGGTATTCAGTGAATGTCTAAACCTGAGCCCATGTGATCCTGTACATTAGCGGCCTTAGGTATCAAATTCAAAATGTTCTGTGTACGTTGGGTTCCAGTGATTCATTGGATGAACAGAAACTACTGTTTTTTTTCATGATTGACTAATTCGTTTTGTGAGACCTGTGCTCTAAAGCCAATCCTGTACGTTTTTATTTTAGCTTAGACGTGTATTTTGTTTGTTGTTTTTCTTTAATGATACCTGCAGTGTTGTTTGTATTAAACTCCAATTTATTGTTTTCCGTAGATCTGTTGATGCTGTAACATTCTCATTAGTATACTGTCCAGTAAGATTCTAACTGCACTCTGTTCTTTTTGTTCTGCATTAACAGATGATCAAAGGATGACCAGAAAAAAAAAAGACGAAGACGCTTTAAAAGATCCTGCAAAAAGACTGCCACAGAAAACGGTTTCAGAGAGAATCAATATGATGGTTTTTCCGAGCTGTGATAAGGAAGAACAACTTAGAAATCTTATATGGGAAGAAAGCTATCCAGAAAGAATCGAAGAGAACACTTCTTATTGTGAAAGTATTCTCAACTATCCAGGGCATGTCAATATCCACCAAGGAACAGGGGGATCAGACCCAGGAAGAGGCGGATCGGAGCAATATGTTAACTGCAACAGCAATCTGCGGAACTCACACTTGTGTAAAGATCTAGAAATCACTGAGCAAGATCAGAAAATATACATGTCTTCTACTGATAAAAATTACTGTGTGAAGGGGGACTATACAAGACATTTAAAAGTACATTCAAGAGAGAGGCCGTATGCATGTACTGAATGTAAGAAAAGATTTTTTCAGAAAACTCACCTTATTGTACACTGTCGAATACACTCAGGTGAAAAGCCATACATGTGCACCTTCTGTCACAAAAGATTTAATCGAAAAGATTATTTGAACGAACACATTAGAATTCACACAGGGGAGAGACCCTATAAATGTACAGAATGTGAAAAAAGCTTCATACAGAAAAGTCATCTAGTTTATCATCAAAGAAAACATACTGGAAGCTTTAAAAACAGCATCTTAAGAGACTGACCTACCGATATAAAAGAAACCTGAGAGGAACAGACCAAACAGACAGTGGAAATTGAAGAACCAGTATGGAAATCTCATTTTAACGGACATTTTCCAGTAAGTGATTTTAAAAAGAAGAGTTTGTACTTAAATGAAATATTAAACCTGTAAGCATAAGATAATTCACTAAATGGTGTATCATATTTATGAACAACAGACAACTGAAGACATGCAATGCTTATTTGTCATTTGACTGTGCTTAACAAAGGTGGCGACATAAGAGGAGATATTAGAACATAGGCTGCTGGGAATAACCTGGGTATGTTCTGCTGAAAGAATGTGGTTAGCTGTGGCATACATCGGTTTTACATGTTCTATGTTACTTAGGGTGGCCACCTTTCCCAGGGGAAAATACCGGCCTTCTATTCATGTTTTAACACTCTACCCAGGCATAATTCTTAAGTAGACTGATGTAAAATATTGTCTGTATTCTTTTTTAGGTTTCACCTGCACTGCGCTTGCGAAATCTATTATATATTTTTTTAAATCTTAAAGAGGGCTTAGAACCCACCCATTACTTACCTTTACTTACCGTTGGTTGGCTCCCACGTGGGTCCTCGATGCTTTACTTACCATTGGTTGGCTCCCACGTGGGTCCTCGATGCTTTACTTACATTGGTTGGCTCCCATGTGGGTCCTCGATGCTTTACTTACCATTGGTTGGCTCCCATGTGGGTCCTCGATGCTTTACTTACCATTGGCTGGCTCCCATGTGGGTCCTCGAAGCTTTACTTATCATTGGTATGCTCCCACATCACTTTAGGTACCGTTGGCTGGCTCCCATGTGGGTCTGCGATGCTTTACTTACCGTTGGTTGTTTCCCACGTGGGTCCTCAACGCTTTACTTACCATTGGCTGGCTCCCACATCGGTCCTCAACGCTTTACTTACCGTTGGTTGGCTCCCACGTGGGTCCTCAATGCTTTACTTACCGTTGGTTGGCTCCCACGTGGGTCATCGATGCTTTACTTACCGTTGGTTGGCTCCCACGTTGGTCCTCGACACTTTACTTACCATTGGATGGCTCTCATGTGGGTCCCCAATGCTTTACTAACCATTGGATGGCTCCCACGTGGGTCCTCGATGCTTTACTTACCATTGGTTGGCTCCCACATCACTTTATGTACCGTTGGCTGGCTCCCATTTGAGTCCTTGACGCTCTACTTACCATTGGCTGGCTCTCACGTGGGTCCTCAACGCTTTACTTAGCATTGGCTGGCTCCCATGTGGGTCCTTGATGCTTTACTTACCATTGGTTGTATCCCACATCACTTTATGTACCGTTGGCTGGCTCCCACGTGGGTCCTCGATGCTTTACTTACCATTGGTTGGCTCCCACATCACTTTATGTACCGTTGGCTGGCTCCCATTTGAGTCCTTGACGCTCTACTTACCATTGGCTGGCTCTCACGTGGGTCCTCAACGCTTTACTTAGCATTGGCTGGCTCCCATGTGGGTCCTTGATGCTTTACTTACCATTGGTTGGCTCCCACGTGGGTCCTTGATGCTTTACTTACCATTGGCTGGCTCCCACGTGGGTCCTTGATGCTTTACTTACCATTGGCTAGCTTCCACGCCACTCTTGTTTCCTTTCTGATTAGCGCTTCTGTTGTATCCTGTATTCATTACCAAAACTCTGTATCTGGGGGATGATGCACTGACCTGTAACACGTGCAACATCCCTGGAATGTTATTATTGAAGCTGCTTGGGTGGACAGTTGGAAGCCCTAGCTGGATTGATGCAGAGAGTGGGGATGGGGTTTCGTGGCACCGTCTTACTTAAAGAAGATCCATACAATAATTCTTTATGGTGTGTCCTTCCTCAACTTAAGTGCCCACTCCTCGCCTCCGTCATCGTGCCGTGGAGCCTTGACAAAGTACTGCTTCTGGCGGCCAGTGTCCTTCCGCTGTATACATGCTTCTGGAGGTACTCTTTTTTTAAATCAATCTCTTCCCCACTTTTCCAAGCGCTCTCAAACTAACAGCAATTATGACATTTGATTTTTCTTGCAGTGCAGCTCTGATCATAACAATGCTGAAATGTTAACGTAACCGCAGAAACAGCCTTTCATGCTCATGTTTTCTGGTTTCTAGGAAACCGCTGCTCTGTGCTTTTTTTTATATATAGTCCTGAACCTGCCACAGTTAAGAGATTCGTTGATGCGGCAAAGACGTGAGCGCTGAGATGAAGTCAGACAGCGAGGTATTTGAGGCATCGAACAAACATCGCCAGAGCAGTTGCTTCCCGGACCCATCAGCACCTCCACACCAGATAATGCCGCAAAACCACCTATTTATAAAATATCTACATGTTTAGGGCCCCACACAAACTGAACATCGGAAATGCATATAGTCCTTTTTTTTATTTACTTTAGGCCATCTTAAAAAAAAACATTCAAAAGAGTTATAACTTACTATTTTTTTTTAATGTTTTATGTGTACTTTCAGTGTGTCTCCACGTTGTCCTTCGTTGTTGTCAGCTATTGTTGTTGCCTCTTTTTTCCCCACCCTGATGTTTGAAATGCTGTGCAACATATAAAACAAGCATTGGCATAGCCAATAGGTCTTGCCTTTGGGGCCTTATAAGTGTTTAGCCAGGCAACAGTTGATGTTGTTGCACCAAGGATATTGTACTGCATAACTAAATACTTCTAAGGTCCCAAAGGCAAGACCTATTGGCTATGCCAATGCTTGTTTTTATCATCGTTTGTTGGAGCAATCTTATCTAGTGTCCAAGTTGGAGATAACCGGATCTCCGATGCCAGCTTCTACAGTTGACCACATTCTGTATCTCTGGGGTAATCACTATCAGCCCGATTCACCAAAATGGGAATAAACACAACCTGAACAGCAGAAGTGTAATTACGTTAGCATATAGTTAATAATGATGAAAATGCAAGTGGCACGTTACAAACCTTATATTACGTAGTATAATTAAAACAGAGCAAAACAGAATACAGCATAGTGTAACATAATGCAGCAGAATCTACCATATAGAAACAGCGTAATGCTGCATGGTGTAGTCTTACACTAGATTGCATTGTATAAAATAACATGTCACAGTACGACATAGCACAGCCTAGCACAACGCAGTAAACCTTCACAAAATGCTGCGCAGATAGTGTGGTATAAAAGAAAATTAAATACAACATAGCTCAGTGCAGCCTTTCACAGCGAAGCATAACATAGCACAGCATGGCGTAATACAGCAAGTACATCCATTGATAATTCCCTAATCCTTACTGCAGAAGTGTGAACAGACGGCAATAAACAGAAATTCCTCCTTAAAAGGTGTCATTCTAACAAATTATCCCATAAAGTGCAACCCAGCGTCTGCAGACCCCCGTTGATATATACTGCAAGCATTAAAAATGCAATAGGTCTCGCCATTGACTAAGTTAAAGCCATTTGCGATGCTAATGGTATTGTATAGCAAAGCAAATGGCTTTAACTTAATAAAAGGCGAGACCTATTGCATTTTTAATGCTTGTTATTCTTACACCTCTTACTCTGCAGTCTGATGGTGGCCTGGCTGCGCATGCTCCGAGACCCACCAGAGATGGTGAGCTTGTCTGAAAGATGGTTGTGATGGCTCTGTAAATGCATTAAATGTAATAATTAGTCAGGGTTTCTGTAGGTTGCAAAAGGGTACAAACCATATGCAAATCATTACAGTCATTCTGAAGGAATAAATCTTCACCCTTGATCCTGGGACTGCCTGGAGAGTGTTAAGTCCGTGCACCCATCATGGTGGGGCTGGGGTCACTCCAAAACTAAGCGCCTGGAACTCTCCGAGGCTCTTACATATGTGTACCTGCCAATATTTCTTGTGACACTAAATAGAAAAAACATTTTTCGAAACTGTTGCAAAGGGTTGGGACCATGAAATGTGGCCTGGACAGTGCAATCTAGGGCTGGTCTCAGCTTGTGCGAGCACTAAACACAGATGCACAGAAATGGAAGCGGAATCCATTAGGTAAACATGCATTTCTAGGATCCAGAAGGGTTAATTTGTGAACATTTTAACCGAATTCAGGCACTGATGACAGGTGCATGAGGATTTGTGGAACAGGTACAAGAATTTACAACAAAAGCCGAATGCCCTGATAGCAGAGTCGTATGTGTAATGTGGTAAATTAATTCAATATTACCTCAGAATTTCTATACTTAATAATCATAATTTCAGTCAAAGCAAAGAGAGGAGTCCGTGGTGCTCGAGTACAAAAAAAAGGTCCAGTAACTCGAGTTAAGGGGAGAGCTCCAGCACCAAGCGGGTACAGGAGTGGTCTGCAGCTTTATTCACACATCAGAATATTTATACAGTTTTCAGTCAATAGGCAAAAGAAGAAAAGAGAAGTGACAAGAAAAAGGGAAGTGACAAGCAGAAATTTCCAACAGATGTGTCAAGGTAGGGGCGTGTCTTGTGTCTCGTGAGAGGGCATGCGATGTGTGGAATGTGTTCTCTTTCAGTTGAAGGCCCTTCCTCATTCGGGGGTTTATCTCTGGCTTAGAGTCAAGAACAGGAACCATCTTGTGTAAAACAGGAACTATCTTGCTGGTTCTTGGAATTGGCTGAACCACAAGAGTCAAAAAGAGGAACTATCTTGTGTAAAACAGAGACCATCTGCTCTCTGGCTTGCAGTCAAGAACAGGAACTATTTCTTAAAACAGGAACTATCTGCTGGTTCTGGGAATTGGCTGAAGCACAGAAATGTGTGGTCAATGAACGGGGGTGCCAGAGGCAAGGTGTCTTGCTTGTGGGTCTGAAGACAAAATGGATGTCACACACAAAATGGGTGCTTGTCTGAATGAAAAAAATGGCTGTCAGGCAGAAACAGGGAAATGACGGGGCACAATTGTCAATTTTATTTCCACATTCCCTCCTTGCCCCAGAGTGTACCTACATTATATCTCAATTTGCATGAGATCATCTATACATTCTTGTAGCATAATTCTTTCCCTTTCTCTCTGCTGGACAAGTGGTTTAGGAATGCAGTTTGCAGCGCATAGTCCGCACAGGGCAGGACCACATTGGATGCAAAGGAAGCATCCAGTTATTATCAGGAATATTACACCTGCTGCTGACAGCAGTTGCCATCCCCAGGACGATATTATCTTCCAGAACCAATCAGACCACGTCCAAGTGCCAGGTTCTTGATGTAAACTTACGGCTATCTTGTCTAATTTTGTTATGAACGTGTATACAGATGGGGAATTATCAGGAATAAATATACAGCAGCTAGAGCCTATAATTTTACAGGCTCCGCCTCTGTCAGCCAGGATGATGTCAAGGACAAGGCGATTTTGGAGAGTAACCAATCGTATGGCGGACTGCTCCTGGGTTAAGCTCCCCAGGGCAGACGCTGTCTGGTTTACAACAGCCTCTAAGGTCCTTGTCAACCTGCGTATAAGCTTGCTGTTTTGTACAGGGCCAACAAAGAAGAAGAACCCTTTGTTAAAATCTGTATACTGTTCCCATGAGGTTTCTGTTTGGTCAACCAAGGAGGTATCGATCGTTCTTTTATGTCTGACATGGGGCACTAGGAGGTCTCGGTGGTAAGTGGATGGGGCCACAAAGACAGGGGGTAACAGGAATGCTATATAGCAAGTTCCCCCCCAGTTCAAGGGCAGCTGCACATAGGCCATTTGGCCACAGACGAAATAAGTATGGCGAGATGCTAGAAATGAGGACTTTCCTCTGTCTTCAAAACTTATAGTGGTATGACAGTCACTGTGTCCTAATAGAACAGAGCCATTTTTCTGGATGCACAGGTGTCCTTTTACTGGTGAGACCGAGATGGAAGGGGGACCAGCATTCTTTTTAGGTTTGGTATTTAACATCTTGTAGGACATGGTCATGTTCCCTTGCTTGTATTCTTCACTTTCTAGGACTGTACCTGTCGCCTGAGGATTTCCATCCTCATTTGGTAACAGGCAGCATTAAGTACCTTGTTTAAGTCCCCCCAAGGCCACCCATTCTTGCATGAATTATTTCCGTCAGGGCAGGAGGTGGGCGTAGTATCGTCAGCTGTTATTAGGGCGAACCAGGCTTCACAAGTCCCATTATAGGAAAATGGAAAGGGGAAAAGAGGCATCCCTCCCTTTTTCTGATGAGGTGGGAGGCGGCCACATATCCAGCAATTTGTGCTATTGCTGGCCTGATGAGTGTAGTGTAACATCTGTATAAAGGTATTGTTTTGCAAGGCTAGTCTATGGGCTTGTTCATGAGGGGGTAGGTCATGATATGTGTGTTCCTGAGTGCTGTTGGGTGCATGAGAGGTGTGTGGTGTTGGAGGAAAAACAGTGTGGAGGATCCAACCAAGACACGTCATAATGGTTATGAAGAAAAACAATATCATTAAACATATGATAGAACCACTACGCAATTTCTTAAAGTTCTTGTTTCTGCGTTTCATTCTATATTTTTCCCACATAGTCAAGGTGTTTAAATCCATCCCCATGCTCCAACCGCTTCACCACTGGACCTGCGCCCAGTGGACTTAATTAGCCGGAGTCCGGATGGCAGACCTCAACTTTGATTTATATTCTTGTTGTGGGGTCAGTTCCAAGGGCACAAAAGATTGTTCTGTTACAATGTCACTAGGGTTGGCAGTGTCGCCGGCAACAGTGTCTCTTTGTCCAAAATATTTCCGGTTCTGGAATGTGCTACCATACGCATGTAGAAGAGGGCAACCGGTAAGGCTACTATCCAGTCCACGCCTTTGTCTGTACATATCTTGGCCAATTTTGTCTTCAAAGTCTGGTTGTGTCTCTCTACTAGACCTGCTGCCTGAGGATGTCTTACACAGTGAAATTTCCAAGTGTACCCTAACAGAAGAGACACTTGCTTCATGAGTTCAGAGGAGAAGGGCTGGCCGTTGTCTGAGTAGATTACGCAGGGCAACCCATATCTTGGGAAATATTCTCTTACTAGTTGCTTAGCAGTTGTCGTTGCAGTGTAATCTGGGACGGGATAGGCTTCTATCCATCTGGTCAGAGCACATACTACAACTAGCACATACTTGAGACCTCTACATCTCTCCATCTGGATATAGTCCATTTGGAGAACTTCAAATGGATGGTCAGGGAGTTGGAATCCACCATGCTCCACCTTTGTGCCTTTACCTGGGTTGAACTGATTACAAATCATGCACGTTTTAACTTTTTGTTTGGCTGCAGCTCTCAAATGTTTGTTGTGCCATATGTTCTGTATGCTGTCTAACATTGCTTTTTCTCCCAGATGCGCTGGTCAATGTATGGTGTTTATTATAACCTGTAACATAGCATCCGGCAGAAACCATACTGCTCTTTCAGGTGTCATCCAACCCTGATCTGTAAGGACCCCTCCTTTTTCCTTCCATTCTAGCAGTTCCTGTGGTGTGGCGTGACTTTGGACGTCCTGGATGTCAGAAAAGGGGTCTCGTATTGCGTATTGGCGGTGTAGTATATTCAATTCTGTGTTTGCTGCAAATTTTTTTTTTTTTTATAAGTTTTTATTGTTGCAGACAGATGAGGAATAAATACATTAAAGCATAAGTTCATAGTTGAGCATACATATATTCTTTCTTTGTAGAGCCTAAACACAAGCAAATAACAGAAAGAAATGAAAAGAAGAGGGTAAGCAAACAAGAAGACAGTAGCAATTACTTTTCAACATTGATACAAATTGTATAGACTAACCGGTTTCCATCCCCCTTCCCCCGTTCCACACGAAAATATAGTTAAAACATCAACCTTCTACAAAAGTACCCCAAATTTTTTCATGCTTGTTCAATGTTCGTGTGCCCCTGATGTTAGCTAAAGCTAATTCCATAGAGTGTATCGCAGTTACCAAGGCCCACCAATCCCAAACCTTAGGTGTTTCTAAGCTAATCCAGGCTCTGGCCAAAGTTAGCTTAGCACAGGACATTAGTATCGTGACCAAAGCGGCCTCCGGGAATGATACGGGATAAATGTCTAGCAAGACAGAGGCGGCCGTGAGTATGGGCAACTGAATACGTTTCAGTTTCAGTACTTTTTCGATGTCTAGCCAAAAAGTTTTAAGATTCGGGCAGGAAAATAAAATGTGTGCCAAGTCGGCTGCTTCAGTGGAGCATTTAGGGCATTTTGTGCGATTGCTGTAAATATTATTAGAGGACCATTTAGAGATTTTTTCCGGGGTGTAGTATAGCATGCAGGTTGTTCTAAATTGTTGTAGTCTTAGACTGGATGACCGTACCTGTTTGTTAATATTTGTAAGAGAGTTCTCTATCTGTTTAGGTGTTATGTTTGAGCCCAACATTCTGCTCCATTTGTCAGCCAGCTTGATACAGTCATTGGATTTAAATCCAACGAAAAGCTTGTATGCTTCGCTTATTGTAGATTTGTTTTTGGATGAATATAGACAAGGCCAGATATCGCATTCAGTAACCTCTAGTATTTGTTTTTTATTGATCAGATAATCATGTATCTGTAGGTATTTATACCTCATGTTTTCAGGTAAGTCATACAATAATTTGAGGGTGTTGAAATCTAAAAAACCTTGTGTGCCATATAGATCCCCTAGAACTGTGATTCCTGATCTTAGCCAACAGCGAGTAATGCTGTCGTTAAAAATATTTGGGAGGCCGGGATTGCCCCATAGCGGAAGCGTAGGGTGGAAAAAACTGGTGTTGCAAAAAGAAAGTATGTTACCCCAGATCTTTATTAGGTCTCTTGCAGTCTTAAATCTAACCCTTTTGTAGTAGTTGGGGTCATTAGTTCTGAACAGAAACAAGTTCGAGTCTGATTTTAACATAAAAGAATGGAAAAACAAAGCATTTTTTTCGTTTAATAGGGAACGGAGGCGGATAACAAAGGCGGACCAGAAGTACAATTTGAAGTCTGGGAAGTTTAGCCCGCCGAGATCCGCATTATTTTTCATAAGAGCCAGTGATCTTCTTGCCTTTTTATATCCCCAGATAAAACTACTGAATACTCCATCGAGTTTTTTAAAAAATTGATTATTTAACGCTAGTGGTATGGAGCGGAATAGATACAGATATTTAGGCAAAACCTTCATCCTAATTAAATTAATTCTGCCAATTAGATTCAGAGGTAGTCTATGCCATTTTTTTAAAAGTAAGCTGGTTGATTTAGTTAGTTCATTGTAGTTTATGTTGTTAATTTCTTGTAGTTTAGCCGTTATTTTTACGCCGAGATAAGTAGCAGCTGCTAATTTGGCTGCACTGTCTGCGGAATCATTTCCTTTTGATATTTCATCAGTTCCTTTTGTGTGCGCTTTACACTTTAATACTGCAACTTTTGCTGGTAACTGACTGGCCTCTGAGAGGGCAGTGATGAGTGTAGCATGCTGTATTTTAGACCCGTGTGATGTGAGGAATCCTCTCTTTCCATAATGTGCCGAAGTTGTGTACAACCCCGAAAGTGTACTGTGAATTAGTGTAAATGTTAACTGATTTTCCTTTTGCTAAGTGACATGCTCGTGTTAGTGCTATGAGTTTGGCTGCTTGTGCCGATAGTATCTCTATCTTGTGTGCTTCCAAAGTGTTTGTACCATTTGTGACGGCATAGGCTGCTGCTAGTTCTCCAGTGGGGAGTCTCATGCAAGAACCATCAACAAAAAGTGTCATTTCTGCCTTAGAAAGGGGAGTATCTTGTAAATCTGGTCTGGGTTTGGTCACTAAATCAATTATGTCAATACAATCGTGAAGTTGTTCAGTAGGAGAGGTCAGTGGCAACAGTGTTGCTGGGTTTAAAATGTTGCATCGTCTAATCTCAATATGTGGCTTAAAAAGCGTCATCTCATATCCGGTGAGTCTGGCTATTGTCAGATGCTGTGTTTGTGTTCTGTTTAGCAGAAGTTCTACAGCGTGTGGGACCTGGACTATCAGATGATGTCCCAATACAATAGCATCGCTATGTCTAATAGCTTGTGCAGTAGCTGCTACTGATTTTAGACATGCAGGTAATGCTTGTGCTACTGGATCTAATGTACTTGAAAAATAACCACATGGTCTATGTCTGTCTGCTTGTAGCTGGGTCAGGACTGATAGTGCTGTACCTGAGTTTTCTGTTACAAACAAGGTAAAATCTTTGGTGTAATAGGTGTTGCTAACACTGGGGCTTGACACATAGCCTTTTTAAGAGACTGAAAAGCTTGCGTGTGTTCATCTGTCCAGGGTAATTGTGGAGTAGCGCCAGCTTCGAGTGTTGTCAGCTGCACTAATGTTTTAGAAATGAGTGCAAATTGCGGGATCCACTGTCTACAATATGAGGTGAGACCAACAAAAGCTCGAACTTGTTTCTGTGTTGTTGGTTGTGGTATTTGTTGTATGAGTTGGATGCGTTCCTGTGTAAGCTGCCTACCCTCCTTTGACAGCAAGTGCCCTAAGTATGCACTTGCTGTAAACAAAATTGGAGCTTACCAGGGGAAACTTTATGGCCATTTGCAGCTAGGAATTCTAGCACATGCTGCGTCAGATCTGGCCGTAATGAGGTTATCATCAACATATTGTAGTATGGCTGTATCCGTGGGCATTTGAATAGTATCCAATTGTCTTTTCAGCGCTTGGCTATATACACTTGGACTTTCGGTGAAACCTTGAGGAGCTCTTGCGAATTGAAAACTTCGTCCTTGTAAGGAGAAGCCGAAAAGGTATTGACTGTCTGGGTGAATGGGTATACTGAAGAATGCGTTTTTCAAGTCAATGACAGAAAAATGCGTTGCTTCTGCATCTATGGCTGTGAGTAAAGTGGAGATATCTGGGACCACAGGGTGTTGTGGAATGACACATTTATTGAGCTCTCTCAAATCCACCACTAGTCTGTAGACAGGTGGTGTTCCTGGTTCCACTTTTTTATGAACTGGTAAAACAGGGGAATTGCAAATGTTTGAAGTTTTTTCTTTAATCACACCTGACTGTATTAGGTCCTGAATAATTAACATTAATGCTTGTTCAGCTTGAGGTGGAATTTTGTATTGTCTTATACGTGGTAGTTGGGCTCCCTCTTTCAGTGTAACCTTGTGAGGTGTTATTTCCATACATCCTACTGTGGTGGAATCAGTGGCCCAAAGGGTGTGTGGCAAATCTTTCAAACGCTCGTCTAATTCTCTACTTGTGTAGTGGCCCTTAAAATCTCGTAGAAATAATCTGACATCTTTAGGTGAGCAAACAATACAAGCTCCTAATTCTTTCAATGTTTTTATACCAAGCAAATTTTCTGGACATGATTTTGTCAATATAAGATCTGTAGTTGTCGTGAGGGGACCAACCTGCAAGGGCAGTGGTTTTGATGTGGCGTTTGTCACAGGTTGTCCGGAGAAACCCAGAGAAATACTTTTTGAACCCGAGAGAGGAGCCTCTGGGACCTCTTGATGGCTTATTGTTGTTTTACTGGCCCCAGTGTCTGGTAGAAACTTCCTATCCTCCCCAAGAAGTCAGACCTCTATAAATGGGCCTTTCTGATCTACTGGGATGGGGATTAGGGGCAGTTTGTCATCTTCTCTCCCTGGGCAACATCATGAAAAATCTGGGTAGTATTCAGTGTAGTCGCTGTCTATAATGTTCATTTGGGCCATTTGTGTTGTCGGTGGAACTGAAGGTGTTGAACTGCCTTGGGAAACATTCTGTTTTGGCTGATATGGACGAGGCTGTGTCTTACCAGTAGCCAAATTGTGCTTTAAGACAGGGCAGTCTTTAACGAAGTGTCCCGTCTTTTTGCAATAATTACAAGTGCTCTTCACGTTTGTCTGGCTACCTGGTGTCTGTTGGCGCAGGGGTGCAGTTTGGGCTACTAATGCTTTCATCTTGGTATCTTTCATGCGTTTCTTATCATTTTCTTCTTCATCCCTAATGCGATTTTGGTGATATTGTAGCATTTGTAACACCTGTGGTGGTGTATGTGCTTGCCAGGTACTTTCTACTTTTAGTACTCTTTCCTTAATAGCTGGCAAGGCGTTGTCTACTAATTTGGAAACAAACAGATGCGGGTAAGCTTTGCTTGTCGGCGTAAGGCCGCTATTTACCGCAAAACTTTTTTCAAGTCTGGTGTAATAATCTCCTATGTCTTCACCAGGTTTCTGTTTACAGGAGGAAATGGTATCCCAGTCCTCCTTTTTCACTGTCAGTAACTGTGGTAGCACCTTTAAAATAGTGCCAGGAAGTGCTTTTAGTCTGTCTCCTATACCTTGACCTGCTATTCTAGTATTTTCGTCATTCTGAAGTTTGGTCCATCTAATGTGTTCACCTGCTACTTCCCAATCTTTTTCTATTAGTTTGTCATATATACCCGATGGCAACAATAATTTCAGAATTGCTGTGATATCAGAAAGAGTATATGTTCCCATCATTAATACATCTCCTAATTCTTTAAAGAATCCAGCAGGATCCTTTGAGTGGGAGGGAACCATCTCTTTTATCCTTAATAACTCAAGTTTTGTCAAGGGTACATAAATAAAAAGGCGTTGTAGCGCGCCATTCGTGTCAGCTCTGGGGTGGACCTCTCTCATGGGGAACTGGCGTGTTTGAGGAAGTCTATTAATTGGTCCACAAGTATTATTGAAAGATTTATATTCATTCGTTTTCTGGTATTTCTGTCTAAAATCTATAAATGTGTTGAGAAAAACTGAACTATTGTGGAGGAACATGTTATCAGCGCAGTCAGACAGAAAATCTTCGAGTCTTGGATCATGTTTAAAATTAGTGTCATTGAGTGTGATGAGATGTTGTACCATGTAGAGACTTGCTAACCTTTGATGTGAGCATGGTAATGCTAGAAAAAGTTGGGCTATGAGATCATTGTCATATATCTTATATTGAGAGACCCATAGGGTCGCAGTTCTGGCTATTTCCTCCTCCTCCGGTGTAAGCGGAGGTTCCTGGTCTAACCAGTAGTCTAATGCATTGGATGTATTTTCAAATAACTCATTTGGAGATGACCGTTCAGAGTGACCTTGGAGGAATGTAGGCGAGAGTGTTCGTGAATTAGGGGCGGAAGAACGAACGGGTAGGACTTTTTCAGTAGGTTCAGTAATTTCCTCCCCAAGTTTCTTATTCTCTTCATTTGTTTGCAAGTTTAGCAGAATACGGGTCACCTTACGGGTGAACCTGTCTAGTGCATCATTTATAAGTTCTAGACTAGTGTGGTCGGATGCAGAATCTAATAAGTCAAAAAGTGAAACTGGTACATTTCTTTCCTGTGCTTGTATGTGTTTTATGAAACAGCAAAGGAGGAACCTATACATGTGCATTTTTACAGGGTGTGATCTTCTTGTAGTCATAGCGTTAATGGCTCGTGAGTTCTCTCCAGTACGAAGAAACTCAGGGGCCGCTTGAAGAAACGTGTCAATTGCTGGTAGATGTCTTATTTCTTCCCAGGAGTCATGAAGTATTTTACTTATTCGGACCGCCTCCCCTGTGTTGCTCGGAGTCGGGTCATAGGGGCCGCCGGGAATTGTTTTATCTGGGTCTGGACCTACGGCACCCCCTTCTGGAGTGAGAGGTGGTGCGTTATGTTGTAAAAGGGGTGGCGGAGGCAGAGGGTGCTGAATTACTGGAACCTCATATGGAGGTGGAGTATCTAAGAGGAAATTGGTGAAAGTATCCTCTGGTGATGGGGCGGTAGGTTGTGTCTTAGGTGGTGCAATGTTAAGGTTTTCAGGTGTAGATGGTAATACAGGATAAAAACCAGTAGAAATGGCTGATTGTTCCCTTTTATTCCTTTCACTAACTACTTCTTTCCCTATTTCTTGTAACTGTTCTTTCTTGGCCTGCTCTGACATTCTCTTACCCTTTTCAACTTTATGCAATTCCTTCTGTTGCCTCCTATGGGCTTCTTTTCTCCATAATTCCACCGAGTCACTTTGTGACTGGCGGACTCCCTTTTTCTTCCACGACTGTTCCTCTAATTTTATAACACATTCCATGTCAAAAGTACCATTTTCAGGCCATCTATATCTCTGTTCTAGGTCTTTAGTATATTCGACCCATAAATCACAATAAATAATTGTACCGACACCATGTTTTGCATACATGAAGTGTCCTGGAGTATCCCGAGGAGGAAGGGGAATTTCCTTCTCAAGAATACTCCTTTTGGTTGCTATCTTACGTATTTTCGAGAAAATAGGCATGATGGCAAGACTTTTCAAAGATTTAACAAACAGAACATATATCTTTACCGTACCCACGAAAGTGGTGAGTCCGTCTTTTATACCAGTTTAGCAGTCCTCACAAAATAAGTGAGAAACCAACAAAAATATGTATCTTTACCGCACCCACAAAGTGGTGAGTCCGGCTTTTATACTAGTTTAGCAGTCCTCACCAAAGATAGGTGAGAAACCAACAAAAACATGTATCTTTACCGCACCCACAAAAGCTGTGGGTTCGTCTTTATACTTTTCAGCAGTACTCACCGAAAAAATAACTGGAAGGCCTCTTGAAGATCTTGCAATGCGCGCAGCTTCTAAGGTGGGGCTCGCAGAACCTCGGACTCGTCTCTTCACAGGTTGGGCTCTGGTTCAGGACGTTCCGCAATTTTCCTCACCGCCTCGTGTGGATGCCGGGCTGCAGTCGGTCCCCCTCTTCGCCTCGAGGGAGTTAGCGGGAATTCCCCGCGTTGTGCACTTTGAAGTCCGTCAAAGGTCAGGAGAGGACAGTACCGGGTCCAATATCGCCGGCGCGTGGGGAAAAGGGAACGTGCCAGTTCGGGCGCCAATTAATGCGGTAAATTAATTCAATATTACCTCATCTCAGAATTTCTATACTTAATAATCATAATTTTAGTCAAAGCAAAGAGAGGAGTCCATGGTGCTCGAGTACAAAAAAAAGGTCCAGTAACTCGAGTTAAGGGGAGAGCTCCAGCACCAAGCGGGTACAGGAGTGGTCTGGGACAACAACCTACCGGCCAGGCACACTCCTGAGGTCACGCTGCACGCTGCGAGTTGCTCCTGCTCCCGCTCCTGGGTGGGGAACGCTGTGTGTCTCGCCGCCGCTGCTCCATCTTGGCGGCTGGAGACTACAGCTCCCAGTGAGCTTTCCGGGCACTTCCTGCCTCCCGCCTTCTTCGCGCCCGGAGGCGCTACAAAGCAGGGTCGCTCCCTCGGTGGAGCGAGGGACAACAACCTACCGGCCAGGCACACTCCTGAGGTCACGCTGCACGCTGCGAGTTGCTCCTGCTCCCGCTCCTGGGTGGGGAACGCTGTGTGTCTCGCCGCCGCTGCTCCATCTTGGCGGCTGGAGACTACAGCTCCCAGTGAGCTTTGCGGGCACTTCCTGCCTCCCGCCTTCTTCGCGCCCGGAGGCGCTACAAAGCAGGGTCGCTCCCTCGGTGGAGCGAGGGCCAACAACCTACCGGCCAGGCACACTCCTGAGGTCACGCTGCACGCTGCGAGTTGCTCCTGCTCCCGCTCCTGGGTGGGGAACGCTGTGTGTCTCGCTGCCGCTGCTCCATCTTGGCGGCTGGAGACTACAGCTCCCAGTGAGCTTTGCGGGCACTTCCTGCCTCCCGCCTTCTTCGCGCCCGGAGGCGCTACAAAGCAGGGTCGCTCCCTCGGTGGAGCGAGGGCCAACAACCTACCGGCCAGGCACACTCCTGAGGTCACGCTGCACGCTGCGAGTTGCTCCTGCTCCCGCTCCTGGGTGGGGAACGCTGTGTGTCTCGCTGCCGCTGCTCCATCTTGGCGGCTGGAGACTACAGCTCCCAGTGAGCTTTGCGGGCACTTCCTGCCTCCCGCCTTCTTCGCGCCCGGAGGCGCTACAAAGCAGGGTCGCTCCCTCGGTGGAGCGAGGGACAACAACCTACCGGCCAGGCACACTCCTGAGGTCACGCTGCACGCTGCGAGTTGCTCCTGCTCCCGCTCCTGGGTGGAGAACGCTGTGTCTCGCCGCCGCTGCTCCATCTTGGCGGCTGGAGACTACAGCTCCCAGTGAGCTTTGCGGGCACTTCCTGCCTCCCGCCTTCTTCGCGCCCGGAGGCGCTAAAAAGCAGGGTCGCTCCATCCGCGTCGCAGACACGCGCGGGCGACGCCAGGCAGAGCCCGGGCTGAGGGCGGGCCGTCTGTGGCCGTCCGGGGACGACGAGGGACGGGACGGGCCATTTCCCTTGGTCCCTTCGACCTTCTTTAAAACCTACTCAGGTACTGCATCTTGTGTATATGGAATTCGCAAATTGTATTGAAGCCCTACTCAGAAGTAACTAAACATATTCTACGGCTGCATACAAGAGGATTATTGGAAACCCACACTGGGCAGAATTAGAGTGATTCAGCGGGAGACAATAAGGGAAAAAAAATAAAAAATGTCTAACCATCCCAATACACGTTCAGCTGGGAACAAATCCAACAAAAGAGTGACCCCTAAACAAACACGAGTGGAAACAAAGGAGGGTGTCCCCCCGAAGGAGAACAAACCCACAGCAATTGACTTAATGTTAAAGAAAGTCACGGGGGAAATAGAACGTATGGAACGGAGTTTATCCTCCTCACCCAACCTCAATGTTATCACCCAAACATCCACAAGAGACCTATCAATAGTAGATAGCCCAAACACCCAGGGCAATATAACTCAACCAAACAATGATATAGAGGATGTCCCCTGTGCACAAACCCCGGGCCAAGAAAACTCTGAGTTTAATGAAACGACCCACCAGCAAAAAAGGAAGCGACAGGGGAGGAGTAAAGGGCCCCAGAGACAGAGGAAAGCGTTAGCAAGAGACAATCCACCAATACGCACACAAGAGTTTATAACAGTAGAAAATAACTCCCAAGTAGAAATCCGTCCACCAGGGTGGATTGAGACCTTAGTTGCAGATCTCAAAAAACAGCTAGAATCTTTTATTGCGGCACAATTAAAGCCCATCATAAGCAAGGTGGAAAAAATAATGTGTGAGCTCTCTAAACAATCCAAGGCATTAGAGCACACACTGGCAAAAACTTCTACTGACCCAACTCAGACAACTGAGGCAGCCACTAATGACCATGCAAACACAAAGAGAGTGCAAAATAACAACTGTGTCAGTCACACTCAACACGCAATTGTCCAGATACACGACGCCCCAAAAACTGCCCAAAATCAAAAAGGGGGCATTAATGAAATCTCGAGAGGGGGACACAATCAAAGTGTGAAGAACATAAATAGGGAAAAACCCCCTTTACAACCATTAATGCAATGGAGACAGGAAGACTGCCCTCAGAGGGAAGGTAATTACGATCACTGTTACACAGACTCCGACCCCTTTCATACTACTAACAGTCATGCCCCACATATAGATCTTCCCCCTGAGGCAAGCCCATTTGTAATAGTGTTTGCAGGGGTTCCAGAAATCAGGCCCTACGAGAGAGAATCACACCATCAATTACTCACCAAAATCTCCAAGTGGTTGAATATCCACAGACCCTTGAATAATGGGGAAAGAGGAGAGATAGAACACGTAAGAAGAGCAAACTGGATCGGGGGGGGGAGAAAAAAAGATATAAGAGGGGACTGTATAGTTGCAAATTTTAGGGACACCGGTCTGGTTGATTACATCCTGAAGAATTCCAACAGGAATCAAACCAGCACTATCTGTGCACTCCCACTTGGGTATTTTTACCCAAGGAGTCGGAACATTAACCGTGTGGGTGATGAGGGAGGGTGGATTCTTGGAAGACCACAATGTATACATAGACCAAGACCAGTAAGCCACCCCGAACAGTCCCTTCCTCCTCGAGATTACGCACAATGGAGAAATAGATTTGCCCCGATTCAATCACTCGAGGATATTGATTGACTCATCCCAATAGAAAATAACTCTGAAGCAAGTTCAGCGACTAGTGGATGCCTGGGCCCAGAAATAGGGGGTGAAAGTGGGAATGTGGAGAACACACAAACCGGGAGGCTAGACCCACATTTGAGATAGGGGGAAAACAAAGTAAATATCCAAGATATATCAATAGTGGGGGAGGACAGAACAAATGAAATTCACATAGTAAGAGGTAAAGAGAATAGGATGGGTCTGACCATCCTATCCTGGAATATTGCAGGGCTGGAAGCCAAATTAAAAAGTAAGGAGTGGTTAGAATTCATAAGGCGCTTTCATGTTATAGCGCTCCAAGAAACATGGGCACGGGACTCGGACCCTTGTCAATTGGAAGGCTATAAGTGTTTCTTTAGACCTGCCCAAGGGACAAATTCTGGAAGAGCAAAAGGAGGCCTAGTAATATATGTAGATTTAGACCTAAATGGCACCTGGTCATACCCAGACTGGATGTCAGACAATATACAAATAGTTACACTACAATTCCAGGGGGAGAGTCTACTGTTTCTAAATTTCTATAATTCTGGGCCAGTGGAGGGGAACTTTCCAATATTAGCAGAGCTGGAGAGCAGACTAAATGAGGAACTGGATCAAAGGACGAAGGGCCCAGAACCAACTGTCCTGTTGATGGGGGATTTTAATTGTCATCTATGCCCCAAGCTAGTCCCTCTATCCGCCGACTGGTCAGCATGCCCACTAGAAAAGGGTCCCCATTTTACACACAATAAAGAGGGTACAACTCTGATGAAACTATTAGATAATTTTGCGCTCACTCACGTCATGGATCTAGCTGCACTTAAAGTAGGGGAATCTCCAACACCCACATTCAAGGGTTCAGTTCAGTTCAAATACTTTTATTCGATTAACTTATGATAATCATAAAAAGTGCATCATACAGTACAATATGTATAAAAACATTGTTACATTATAAAAAAATACAGGTATATATAAATAAATAAAAAACTTTACATGCGATCATTATCGAAGGAAAAATTTAAAATATAAATCGTATTGTCAACAGTACTTAAATGCTAGAATTAATTTTGCTACGAATCAACAAGCAGGACTTTAAAAACAGGGCAACATTTTTGGCTACGTATTGAGATTCTAGCAACTGTAGCGCCAGAAATGCTGGGCGACAGGACCTCAACCCCATTTGTCTCAAGAGTGGGGTAATCCAACGCTTGCGCGCTTGTTTATAGTAACGACAGAACAAAATAACATGTATAGTTGATTGGGTGGAGTCATGATCACATGGGCATTTACTTAGTTCATGGGACCAATCGGACACAGTTGGAAAAGTGACAAGGCGGAAAAGTAAATTAAAGCGAAACCTGGTCAGTAAGTACTTTTCATAATTTGATAAATAAAAAGTGAGATAGGCCTGTATACTAACAGAAACTTGAACCATCAGCACTTGCGCGTTAGTTTTCTTTGTTACTTCAGACAAAAGGCGCAAATCCCTTAGGTGGTTAAGACATAAGTTTTTCAAAGACTTTCTAGTAATGTCTACCATTGTTAAGGGCTCAGTAAAGTATTGTGGGCAATTCAGGTCGTGAAAGAAGTTAAAAACGTAGAGTAGTCATGGAATCTTCTTCCAACGAGCCAGGTTTAAACAGTCGGCAATCAAAGAGCGTGTTAGGTGGCATTGTGGCTTCGTCCAAATACGGTGCCAAAGGAGAATTGGTTGGCATTTGATATCATCAGAAAGATAATCCATACCAAGCTCAATGTGGCAACCGTAATTTGGAGCGCTACTTGGGAGAGCCAGAAGATATTTTAAAAAGCCATTTTGGACCTTTTGTAAGTTATCGGTGGGTACATAGCCCCAGACTCCCGCGCCGTAGGTTGCTATGCTTTGACACTTAGCTTGATGGATTTTTAGCAATTCAGACGGGGCAGGTTTGCCCAACTTCCTAGAAAAGGAAACTAACGCCGAGGTCGCCCTCTGATAGAGGAGCTTTCTACTTGCCAGCCCTCTCTTCCAGGAAAGTTGGTCATCCACCAGCACCCCCAAGTAAGGATACTCTCTAGCTCGTTCCAGACTGATTTGCTCGATAAAAAGAGGTTTTGGGTTCTTAATCATAGTTCCTGTATACATTACAAAAGTTTTACTCTTATTTACCTTCAGCCCTAAAGAAAGCATAAAATTACAGTATTTGTCAAGCTGTTTTTGTAGCTGCACTAAGGTTCTGGCAAGGATTACAGAGTCGTCAGCGTAAAGTAGTGCTGGGATGGGGCGATGACTGATGGTAGGTAGGTCCCGGCTCCCTTCCAACATGGCCGTTTCCAGCCCGTTGGTATATAGGTTGAATAAAAAAGGAGCCAGGACACAACCCTGTCTTACGCCTCGGGTGACAGGAAATAGGGGTGTAAGTTCGCCTCCAATCCCGTACCTCACGCAGGCAGTGGCGTCTGAGTAAAGCTCGCGCAGGAACTTGATAAGTGGGGGGTCCACGCCCAAGCCTTCTAAGATGGACCATAGTTTGGCGTGGATTACGCAGTCAAACGCCGCACTGAGGTCGACGTAGACCAAGTACAAATTACCACCTCTGCTCCTACATACTTGCCTATTAAAAGGGTTAAATTTAGAGCCTGCTCCACAGTACCCAGCCCCTTCCGGAAACCATATTGTAGGTCAGTCATGATGTTATTCTCAGACGCCCAGTCCTGGAGACGTTCCAGGATCAGGCGTCCGGCGACCTTCCCCAGGGAATCCAGGAGGGAGATGGGCCTGTAGCAGGCTGGGTTGTTCCGGTCGCCCTTTTTAAATATAGGGAGAAGTATGGAGGAGGACCAGGAGTCTAATAGGCCGGTATTTAAGGCTGCCACCATCAGCTTATAGACGATGGGGGACCATAATTCTATATTGGTAACGAAGATGTCGAGAGGGACTCCATCGGGACCGGGTGCCTTACCGGTTTTAGAGGTGGTTAAGGCATGAGTGACCTCACTTAGGCTAAAATGGAGATCTATTGGATAAACCTGTGTTCCATAAGGATCAGTATCCGTTGCAGCCTGCACAGTCCTAACTGGGGGGGAGCCACTAAAGATCTTTGAACAGTGGGATACCCACTCGTCGGCGGTCACTGCCACGTCCAAGTGCTGATGGGAATTTACATTAGCCAAAAAGGGAGATTTAACTACGAGCCAAAACTGGGAGCTATCCTTAGAACGGCAGCTCGCATGTAATTGAGCCCATAGTTTCTTCTTGTGCTCCTTTTTACAATTATTTAGGGCTATTTTGTACTCTAATCGGAGTTTAGCTATTTCCTTCTTGTCTCTAACAGAGTTATGAGTTGCTGTTTTTAGGGCGGATAGAGCTTTACGACAGGCCGTGTTGAACCAGCCGGGAGAAGAGTAGTTGCTTGGCTTATGGTGACGGAATAATTCGGCCTGTATGATGGTTAAGATCTCTTTGAAACTAAACATAACTTGCGCGGGCGAAGACTCGTCCGCAAGGCAGATATTTACCAAAGAGAGTGCCTTTGAAATGATTTTTGTAGAAGTTGTTATGGGGTCTATTTTAGACCATTTTACTGAAAAACCATTAGTTCTATCCATGGCCAAGCTGTTCTGGGTCAGTAAACTCTTTCTATTTATTGGGGCATCACCCGCGTCTATCCTAAGGGTGATGCTGTTCGGGAAGTGGTCACCAAAAAACTCGGAGCCTGTGTTAAATTTTAATAGATTGCCCTTTAAAGTATACGAACATAAAATAAAATCTATAATAGTTGAGAAACCCCTACCATGAAATGTAGGTTTAAAATCTACAGGGGGGTCTACAAGTTCATTTGCATATGTTAATTCCAGCAAGGTTCCAACAAGGTGAGACTGTCGTTAATAGATTCACCTGGTTGAGAGTGCGAGAAATGTGTCAGGGGGCATTCGTCTTCGTCCAGTAGGCCACAAGTGCCTTTCTTATAGTTGGTACACAGTGGGACATTGAAGTCCCCCCCCCATATTACTTTAAGGACGAGCGATGGTTGTTTAGATCGTTGCTCATTTATGATATGGGAAATATCTGACACAGTTTTCGCACAATCTACGGGGGTTAAATTGTTATAAAAGTTAATAAAACAGTATGACATACACCTGGTAAAGTTAACCGTTAAAATCTGATAATTGACAGTAGAATGGAGAACTATAATATTCATAACAACCAGATTGTTTGAAATATACACTGCTAAACCTCCCTTGTGTCTACCATGAGTGGTATTAATTGCTGGGGAGTGAAAAGTTTTATAGCCTTGTATGTGTAATGCATCGGATGTCCAGGTTTCCTGGAGGCAGATTATCTGGTGGGTATGAACGAAGTCCAACCATGGTTTAAGGGTAATCTTTGTTGAGAGGCCTGCTACATTCCAGAATAGTACAGATAACGTGGAGGTTGAAAAAATTGAAACATTGTCTGCTGAACTATCTGGATGCAGGGAGGGAAGAGGGAGAAAGCCATTTGCTTCAGAAATTGTGGGAGATTGAATTACAGGACTTAGTTGAGTAGACGAATCTACTGGTATGGAGATGGCAACATTGATGGACGATTGCAGGGGACTAGGGGGGAGGATGTGGGATCGGATAGGTTTAGGTGTTGTAGGTGACAGTACGCTGGGAGGAGAGGAGTGCGCATTATAACTGAGGTTAACAGATGGTGGTCAATCCACCATCTCCAGACAGTCATATCTGTTATGCGTGGGGACTCCTCGCCAACCAAAGGATGACCCAGCTTCCCTAGCCCCCTGACCTGACCAATCTAACCAATCAGGTCTCCTATTCCAGTTTCCTACCTGGGTCCAGTTCCAATCTGGGCCTGACATAAAACGTTTAGCTGGGGGGTAAAAGAATGATAATCGTTTTGTTCCTATTCCGTCTTGGGTTGGATGCGACCCCCAGGAACAAATATGTTCGACTGCTTGGGGATCTTCAAAATTTATAATAATGCAATCCCCAGGAATGGTTTTTGGCTCATTACCAACCCACGGAACCCTGCGGACAGTAGTCAGTCTATTGTTGGAGTAGGGGGGGGGGGCCTGTTGGCGGACAACCAATGTAGCACTTTGTTTTTTAAAGACCAACCTGGTTCATCAGCGTTAGAATTCAGCTCTGGGACCCCCGTCATGATGACAACAAACGGGGAGGCGTCCGGTGGGAGATGGTGGGAATAACTAACTTTCCGCTTGGTGTTATAAGCGGCGTTCTTAGATGCTGGAGTTTTGGGTATATTTGGTACATGGGATAAGGCACGGGTTGGAGCAGCGGCCGACGAGGAGTCTGAAGCCGATGGAATTGCTGGGCCCCTCTTTGCGGCTATTGTTGGTTTCGTTGGCTGGGCAACCGAGCTTAATGGGTTCTGTTGTACTGCGGTTGTAACAGGTATGGATTTGGGAACATGGCAAGGCAATGTTGGCCCAGTGTTAGTAGAATTGGGGTTGGAATTAGAATTGGATTTAGGGATTGAAGTCTGAGCCTTCGAGGAGGTAGAAATTGGAGTCTTACAGGATTTAAGTTCTTTAGTTAGAACATCTAAAGCTGTTTCCAGTTTCCCCAATGATGATATAATGGGTTGCATGTAAGACTTGATTAGTGCTTCTATGCTGTGCAGCATTTGAGGATCATGATTGGAAAGAACGTACCCTCTATTTTCGTTGTCATTAAGCATAATGTTAGGTATACTTGACGAAAGGTTGGTGATATCAGGGGTGTAAACTTGGGCCTCATGCTGAAATAGTATTGGTTGATTTGTATCATGGTTTGAAGATGGCAACTGCGTGGTAGAATAAATCTGTGAGTCTGTGGGAGGTAGGGGGACAGTAATCAGGGGCATGGTCTTATTCTCTTTTGATCCACGTTTTTTCTTAGATATTGCACCCTCCCTGAGACCCCTAGTGTGAGAATCCTCCCCACTGACGTTAGAGAAGAGGATCGGGGTTCTCTCGAGTGATTGACGAGTTTGGGGAGATGGGGGCTGAGAGATCTGGGTAGTCGAGAGGTCGATGGTCACAGATAAGTCCACGATGCCAGGGACTGTATGTGTATCCAAGGATGCTCTTTGAATAGATGTGCGCGTAGGAGTCCTAGCCGCCGCCAATAGTCCCAATGAGGAACGTTTGGCTGCGGCCAGGTCCTGAGAGACCCGCCTTTCCAGGATGAGAGCTCCCTGGTTAATCGCATCGTTGGCTCGTGCGATGAAATGGTCAATCGGGCCAATAATTTGCGCTGCATGGGAAGTTTTAGTACTTCTGGTCTTTCTGGGCGACATAATTATGAAGCAGTAGGAAAGAGGATACACAAGAATGTAAATTTGAAACTAAATAAACATAATATATGACAGATGCTACGATAGGAAGTCAATATTTCGGGCAGATGAATGTCAATAGGGTGGCCCAGTCCAGTCTTACCCGGTCTGTAACGGGCCCGCCCTTGGCCCGGGCTTTGCCCGGCGTCCCGCGAGACGGGGGTGACGCGCTATTTCAGCGCCTCCTGGCGCGCAGATGACGCGGCGTGCGCCGCTCGGGATGCTGGGTAGTGTAGTTTTCCCCCTCCGACCGCGCTCCACTCGGCTACCGGGCTCCAAGGTGTTAGAGGAGTCGGGCAGCGGGAGGCGGGAGGGCAAGCACCCGAGTTCTGATGGTCCCAAAGATGCAGGTAGGCGTCAGGATAAGTGACAGCAAGGGCTTCACACAGTCAGAAAGATTCCCCCCCTCGACCGGGGTGACGCGCTATTTCAGCGCCTCCTGGCGCGCAGATGACGCGGCGTGCGCCGCTCGGGATGCTGGGTAGTGTAGTTTTCCCCCCTCCGACCGCGCTCCACTCGGCTACCGGGCTCCAAGGTGTTAGAGGAGTCGGGCAGCGGGAGGCGGGAGGGCAAGCACCCGAGTTCTGATGGTCCCAAAGATGCAGGTAGGCGTCAGGATAAGTGGCAGCAAGGGCTTCACACAGTCAGAAAGATTCCCCATTCAAGGGAAAAGGTGGTGGGTCCATAATAGATTATATAACGATCTCTGCCTGTGCCAGAGAACAGATCTTAAACACTAGAACAGAGTGGAGTCCCTTTAGTGATCACAACCCCATTTTAATAGAAATTAAATGTAAAGATGTAACTAGAAAAGACCCAGGGGTGATCCAGGAAACTGATATTCAACCAACAGACCAAGGGAGACGTATAAGGTGGTCACTGATTAATCCTCAAGAGTTTTACGTCAAACTAGTGGGCGAAGGGAAAGCCCACATAGAGACCTGCTTAGATCCTACAATAGAGGGCAGAGGAGTGGTAGAGGCTTTCGAATCTTTAACCAAAATTGTGGAAGGATTACTGAAAACTAAGAAGCCCGTAAAACAGTCATCATCTCCAAGATGGTTTGATTCTAACTGTTCCAGAGCGCTAAGAGACTTAAAGCAGAGCTTAAAAAAGACCCCAAGGGACAAGATTGAAATTATCCGTCGCAGACAGAACTACAAAACCCAGGTAAAGATAAGGAAAAGGGCCCTTCAAAAAGAAGTCTGGGCTGACCTAAGGGAGGCTGGTGAAAACAAGGACTATGCACAGTTCTGGAAAATCCTAAATAGACCATGCTTTTATGACTCAAGCTCCCCAGTCATCAGCGCTAATATTCTACCAGAACAATGGATTGATCACTTTAAATCCTTGTATAATCAACAGGAGGTTGACTCTGGTGATGGAATATGGAGGGGACCAAGGGCAGAACAACTTGAATTATCCTTGGAGGAAGTCCTTAAAGCAATCTTAGGGCTGACACGAAACAAAGCCCAGGCCCGGATGGCACCCCCCCAGATTTATTCCTCAGTAACACTGAGTTATGGGCCCCAGTGGTAACGAGAGTACTGAATGCAGCAATCAAATCAGGCCTGCCGAGATCATGGTCCACTGCGGTGATTGTCCCGATATATAAGAAAGGCTGTAGGGACAGCCCGCAGTGCTACAGACCCATTTCACTGATTGATGTTTCTGCCAAAGTACTCGGGAGGGCGCTCCTCAACCGCTTAATAGATTGGACTGACACCCACAACATCCTGGTGGACACCCAGTACGGGTTCAGAACAGGTAGGTCAACTAGTGACCAATGCCTCAACCTATACCTCCTCACGGATAAGTACACCAAGACGACTGATGGGACCATATACATGGGGTTTATGGACTTAGCAGCTGCTTTCGATAATGTCAATAGAGCCAAACTATGGTTACTCATGTCTAACCTGGGAATTGACTCGGATCTTATTAATATTTTGAGGGAGCTGCACTGGAGCACCACTGCCAAGGTCCGCTATAGTACGGGGGGGGTGAGTACCGATCCCTTCCAGTGCTCTGGAGGGGTGAGGCAGGGGTGTATCCTGGCGCCGTTCCTGTTCTCCCTTTACATAAATGGACTGGAGAGTGCCCTGATAGCACTGGGTACTGACTGCCCTAGGATGGGCTCGCGTCATCTGCCGGTACTTCTGTACGCCGATGACGCGGTCCTCCTAGCACGAACAGCAGTTGGCCTGCAGCTCTTAATTAAGGGCTTCTCTGACTTCATGAGGAATTTGGACCTCTCCGTTAACATGACAACATCTTTCATCATGGTAGTGGGGAAGAAACCACAGAAGAAATTTGTGTTCAAACTAGGGGATCACGTCTTGGACACTGTCAAATCATTTCCGTACTTGGGCCTTTTATTTGATGAAAAATTCAAGTTCACCCCTCTGATAGAGGAGAGGGCTAGGAGACTAGTCTCAGCTAATGGAGCTACACTAAATTTCGCCCGTCGTATGGGACGGTGGTCCCCAGAGCAGGTGATGACATTGTATAGGTCGATCAGTATCTCAAAGACCATCTACGGAGCTGAAGTGTGGGGTTTCAGTGATGCACAACCAATACAAAGAGAGGAAGATAAATTCCTAAAAAAACTGCTAAAGCTTCCGTTGAGCATCCCAGCAGCGATAACACACGAAGAGTTGGGTACCCCATACAGAGCCGATCTGATCAGACCGAGACCCATACTGGCCTGGCTTAAAATTTGGTCAAACCCCAATGCGGAATTGTCCAGACAGATCATCCAGGATTGCCTGCTGAAAGAGAGATGGCTCCAAATCCCCTGGCTGAAATACGTCAAAGAGACATTGGGGGATATTGACGAGCAAAGGTTATTTCTGGACCCCTCAAGCGTGGACATACATTCCAGACATTTTGTACAAAAGCAACTACTGGAAAAATATGATGGTAGGAGGAGGGAGCGCGACTCTACTAAATCCTCGGTAGTTGCTCATTCGCTTGTTTGCAATGAAGTGGGCATGGAACCGTATCTCTTTTTAATGTACAGTCAACACGAGAGGTTTTTAATGACTCGTTTTAGGCTCAATTTGTTGCACCATACTTTAGCTTATCCGTCTGGGTTCACTCAAACAATTGAGCAGAAGGGTGCCTGCGGCTGCAACAATAGGTCTCCGCAGGACACCCTTCATTTTGTATTACTGTGTTCTTTTTATAAAACACCGCGTCAAAGATTTTTAGTGGATGTTTTAAAGGACTCAAACATTATCCATGCTAAATCTGCTTTATTGTTTCTGCAAAGAGCCACTGAAATGCGTACTCTGTTTGCTACCATGAGTTTTCTGAAAATTGCTTTTAAACTAAGAAACACAAGGGGTTGATAAAGTTGGTGGGATAGGAAGGAAACTAAAAAGTCATATGGGCCCTCGTGTCATATTTGCACTCTGTTTCTATTATTTACAAAAATCCCTTGTAACTTGTCGCTCTTTTTTTTTGTTCAGTATGTTTTATGCGATTATGTATTACTATGTATTTTTATGATGGTTTTTAACCTTCGAAATAAATAAAAGAACTGAACTGAACTGAACTGAACTGAACTGATGGTGGTCTGCAGCTTTATTCACACATCAGAATATTTATACAGTTTTCAGTCAATAGGCAAAAGAAGAAAAGAGAAGTGACAAGAAAAAGGGAAGTGACAAGCAGAAATTTCCAACAGATGTGTCAAGGTAGGGGCGTGTCTTGTGTCTCGTGAGAGGGCATGCGATGTGTGGAATGTGTTCTCTTTCAGTTGAAGGCCCTTCCTCATTCGGGGGTTTATCTCTGGCTTAGAGTCAAGAACAGGAACCATCTTGTGTAAAACAGGAACTATCTTGCTGGTTCTGGGAATTGGCTGAACCACAAGAGTCAAAAAGAGGAACTATCTTGTGTAAAACAGAGACCATCTGCTCTCTGGCTTGCAGTCAAGAACAGGAACTATTTCTTAAAACAGGAACTATCTGCTGGTTCTGGGAATTGGCTGAAGCACAGAAATGTGTGGTCAATGAACGGGGGTGCCAGAGGCAGGGTGTCTTGCTTGTGGGTCTGAAGACAAAATGGATGTCACACACAAAATGGGTGCTTGTCTGAGTGAAAAAAATTGCTGTCAGGCAGAAACAGGGAAATGATGGGGCACAATTGTCAATTTTATTTCCACAGTAAGGAAAAGGCGTTTACAGGAGGAAAGTAAAGTATACGTGTAATTTCCATCACTGTATCTGGAGCTGAAGCACAGGGAGCCAAAAACTAACGCAAACCCTGGCGTACAACTGAGAGGAACAGCGAAGCTCACTCCCAATACAAGGAGAGGCTTGGAACACAGAGGACGACTCTAGCACGTCACCTGCCCTGTTCACGCACCGACCTGGACGTGGAACCGAGGCTGCTGAAGAGGTGAACACACCCGAGGGCACGTGGGACGGATGCATCGGCCGTCCGCCAGATGCATTGAGAACGATGTAGCAGTACATATGGTAATACCGCTCCGTGGCAGCTCAACACGAAGGAGTGAGATGGAGTGTAGAGTGCCATGTACTCTCAAAATACAAGGCAAAAAGAACAAGTAATGCCACACGCAAGCAGCATCGCGATCGGCGGTCTTCACTTTTCAAGCACTGCACTCGTGCTTGTGGCGGCATCCACCTTGCGGGAGCGCGCAGCGGCCATATGTTTGTAATTAACGTGGCCAAGCCGCTGCTCGCTCCCGCAAGATGGATGCCACCACAAGCACGAGTGCAGTGCTTGAAAAGTGAAGGCTGATGGCTAAAGGCCCTCTTAGAGCATAGAATAGTGCATGCATGCTGCCTAGGCGAGACCTAAAAAGAACATTGGCAAACCCAATAGGTTTTGCATAGGCAAAACCGATTGGCTTTGCCAATGCTTGTTAACATAACCTTTCTGTCTTATGAAATGAAATGAAAAGTGATTTTCTAAAGCGCAAACTGCCACTCCTAAAGGAGTCTCCTGGCGCTATGAGCAACAACAGATCAGAAGTGTAACATAAACCTAAATTAACTTTAGGCAGCAAGCGTCCGGTAAACCCAATATCCACGTCTTTAACAGTTTCCTAAACGGCACCTCCTGTTCAATAGCTCCGAGCTCCTTAGGCATACTATTCCAGGTTTTTGCTCCCAAAACAGTGGCTGATCTTCCGCCTCGAGTGGCTAATTTAAAAGCTGGAACCCTGAGCAGGTTTGCAGTAGTAGACCTTAATGTTCTTGCGGTGGTATGAGGCCTGAATCTTGCTGAGAGATAGCCCGGGCCCAGATGACGATGGGCTCTAAAAGTTGTCACTAAGAGTATAAACAAAACTCTTTTGTGGACCGGGAGCCAATAAAGAGCCATCAATGCAGCTGAGGCCAATGCCCTACATGGTAATCCCAAAACCAGTCTGGCTGCCGCGTGCTGGACAACCTGTAGTATCCTCAGGATAGTTTTATTAATTCCTGAAAGGAGAAAAAAGGCCACTGCTACTGTCTTCTTGGCTGCCAGGAGGATCAAATTAAAAAACGTTCTCAGGGTTTTGATTAGCCAAAAGCAAGTCCCGGTCAATTTCAGAACATGGGGTTTGAAAGAAAGAACAGAGTCAAACCTCACGCCTAAATTCTTGGCCACATCCACCGTTGAGGGCGGCGCTGTGGTATTATCTGGCCACCAATCCTTTGGTTGAAAGGGATTATCTTTACCAATTGGTAAGATTTCTGTCTTGTTGGTGTTCAAACTAAATGCGCTGAAAACTGAGTTCCTACTCATCTCACCCCCGGCGAAAATTTCCACCACCCAAACTTGGCTCAATTACCTAACAGCACTCAATGTCCAACCTACCATCGTGGACTCAGCGAAATCCCTTGGCATCACACTCGACGCCAAGCTCAACATGCAGCAGCACGTCAGCAAAGCCACAAAAGGAGCTAATTTCCAAATCAACACACTGAGGAAACTTAAACCCTTCCTCCCGGCCAAAGACTTCCAAACTGCTGTACAAGCTTTAGTCATCCCTCGCATAGACTACGGAATTGTGGCCCTCAGCGGACTCCCGCTATCCACAACAGCACCCCTAAGAGCCTCCCTGAACGCTGCCGCGAGACTCATTACTGGCTCAAGAAAACATTCGCATATATCCCCAGACTTAAAATCTCTAAAATGGCTGCCTTTTGAAGCCAGAATACAGCAAAAAATTGCAGTTATGACACACTCGGCCGTGCACCACAAGGCACCCAACTACCTCGCTCAAAAGTTGGCTATATCAGCAGGGTCGAGATCCAATAGAAGTACAAAAAATCTACTCCTGAAACCTCGTAGATTCCGGAAAGAAAAAACATACAAGCGCTCCTTCTCAGGAATGGCACCCAGGATCTGGAATGCGCTCCCTCCGGAAACCAGGCTTATCTCCTCCACTGCACTCTTCAAGAAAGAGGTGAAAACAATCCTTCTGGCCAAGATCTCCTGAACTTTATAGATATTGGATCTGAGACTCTGCATCGCTTTTTATCACTGATCACCTTGTTCTTTGGCACTATACTCCTACTTGTTGGTGTCACTACTACGCTACTCTCTTACTACCGACCAATATATGTTACACTTTGGTGTATTGAATCACCCTCCCGATGCCCCCACCCAGTGCTTTCTCTATCCTAAGAAATTGGTATAAGCCATCCACACATCCAAGGTTTTACCTGAACCTTTCTGTAGTGGGAGCAATGACTTGTGCCGTCTTATATTACTTGTTTACCTGATTGTATTTTGATATGTTTTTGTACATTATTGTTATCCTATTATGTTAGTGACTATTATACTGTTCCCATTATCTTGTTCATTCCTGCTGCCCCAACTCCTGTCTCTGTGAAGCGCTCTGATATCTGTAAGGATCTTGTTCGCGCTATATAAAACTTTGAATAAATAAATAAATAAATAAATACAACATGGTTGGTTTGCCCTCACCCATCTTATCAGTAATGGGTAATTAGGGCAGTGTAGAACACATGTTAAAGTGCTTTCTTGCATTTACTCTTTAAAGAAGGCCCTGGTAAGGGGAAAAATACCAGCTTTATGTGACTTTTCTAAATTGTTTACCGAATAAGACATTAAAACATTGGGCATACCCGTATTAAAGTGGCAAACCTACTGTTACTACCCTCTATGGTATATATATGTTTTTTGCAGTTTCATGTAGCTCGAACACAAGGACACATTCATTTTTGGTAGGCGGGGGAGATTACGTAATTTGCCCAGAATCACACGGTGCCTAGCCGACGCTGTTGCTCGAACCTGGTTCCCCAACTCCAAAGTCCCCAGCGCTGGCCATAAGGCCCCATCCTGATTAACAGTTGAATTACAATATTCTACCATGACTACATGCCCTTTTCTGTTGTTAAAAACAATAAACACATTTTTTAAAGTAGTATTTCTCTGTTTCTGGGTGTTTTCCTTTCTTTTCTCCTCGTAAACACACCAGACCCTGCTCGACGCAGCCTCTGTGTCTGTTACTCTACATTCTGAGCATGCACACAGCACGCACCCACTCCTTGGCATGCGCAGTTTACTGACATCCTGTTGCATATCCATTGTTTCTTTTATGTCCATTCCCGTGCTTCTACTCGGTTATTTAATGCATTTTATATAGCTAAGACTTCACCCAAAGATGTCAGTGCGCTTTAAAATAGAACCATGTTCATTACATAAGGAGAATATTACATATGTACATGCTACAGACACAAACAATAAACAAGAAAAGGTCAAATAAAGCAATAGATGGCAGTCACATAAAAACACACACAAAAAAACACAATAGGATGAAGATCGTACAGGCATAGATTACAAATTTACAATAATGAAAGAACTTACTTGACGGACATGAAAAGGGGTGTGTTAGTTCTGGAAGTGTCTTTGGAAGAGAAGAGATTTGAGGTCGGTTTTGAAGGTCCGGGTAGAGGTGCGGTACGGAGTAGCGGAGGAAGCGAGTTCCAGATTCTCACTGCATTACCTGAGAAGGATGGTGCCATCGATCTTTCCCATTTCAAAGTGGGGGGCTCAAGCAGTAAATTTTCCACATTACGAGACGGTCTAGAGGCTCCAGAAATGTTCAGTTTATTCGCCAGGTATTGAGGGGAGGAAGTGTGCAAATCGTTGTGGGTGATACAGGCTGTCTTGTAGATTGATCTTGCCTCGATGGGAAGCCATCGAAGAGAAGACAAAATGGGTTTGATGTGGTCACTTCTTTTGGCCCCACATATAAAACGAGCCGCTGAATTGAGAACTAATTTAAGAGGGGAAAGGTGGGATTTGGGGAGGCCAGCAAGAAGAGAATTGCAATAGTACAATCTAGAGAGAACCAGAGATTGGACCAAGGTTTTTAGGTCTTGCTCCGGAAAGAAATGTTGAATACCCCAGAGAAGGCTCAGTTGCTATTGTGCATTCTTTGCAATGGAATTGATGTGGGAGAGTAGATTGAGCCTTTTGTCAAGTGGTACACCAAGGGATTTTGAACTGTCGACAACAATAGGTTCAGCTGATCCATCCAAGATTGAACAGGAGGAAGAGAGATTGAGGTAGAGAGGAGGAGGAATTCAGTTATGTAAGGATTCAGAATGAATTGATGAGCTAACATCTAGTTTTGAATAGAGTTGAGAGTATAGTTGAGCATTGAGATATCGTGTGCGGAAGACACCTTAAGGTAGATTTGAGTGTCATCCGCATAGAGATGGTAGTGGATCCCTTTATTTACCTAGGAGGTTCCCCAATGGTTCCAAATACAGATTGAACAAAGTGGGTGCAAGGATAGAACCTTGAGGGACGCCTTGACCAACCGCCAATCAAGACGAAAGACTGTTCACTATTTTGATTATTTGGGATCTGTCCAAGAGGAATGAGGCAAACCATTTAAGTACTGTGCCTTCCAAACCCATTCTCTGTTGAAGAGTGTTAAGGAGAGTGTTGTGATTAACAGTGTCAAAGGCTGCAGAGAGGTCTAGAAGAATCAGAAGACAAGACTCCCCTGAATCGTGTACACACAGTGCATCGTCGATCACTTGCAGCAGGGCTGTTTCAGTGCTGCAGTTTTGAATAAAACCAGACTGCAAATTGTCAAGAAGATTATCATCCTTAATATGTAGGGAAAGCTGTTTCGCTACACATCTTTCTGTGATTTTCGCAAGTTGTTGAGGTTGTTCGCATCAGCGGAGGGTTTTTTAAGAAGTGGGGTAACCTGTCCTGTTTTAAGGGCAACAGGAAGGGAGCCTTGGCTGAGGAAGAGGTTAACCGGACAGGTCTAGTAGGAAAGAGTATGTGGGTAGGAATCAATTGCAATGTCACTAGGGATGGGGTCAAAAGAATGGTTAGAGGGTTTTGTTTTGAGGATGCATTTGAGGAGGGCATCTTCAGAGATGGGGTCAAAGTCCTGCCAAGTGACTAAGGATTTGCGCTCCTCTGGAGGGGTAGGGTGAGCGACCTAATCCACCAGTGATTTCACTTTTTCATCAAAGAATATAGGGCCTCATTTATGAGAAATGACGCATTGCTGCGTGAAAGCAGCGATGCGTCACTTCTCAGTGCGCACTCCTTGCGACATACCTGATGCATCATATTTAATGTATGACACATCATGTTGCAAGGAGTTACAGATACGTCAGTATTTCTGACGTATCTGTAAGCGCAAAAGTGACGCATTGCTGGAGTGTGTCACAAAAGTGACGCAACTCCAGCAATGCGTCCTTTCACATGGGGCAAGCCCCATTTGAAAGGGCCTGCGTCAGTCTTACGCCTGCTGGGAGGCAGGCGCAAGATTTTGACGCAACGGCGTCCTAGAAGTGACGCAGTGAAATCTCATAGATTTCACGACGCCACTTCTACAAGGCTTTTTGCGGGGGAACGCCCCCTCTGCATACATTATACCTGACGCAGGTTTAATGTAGCGCAGGGGTTTACAAAGTGACGCATCTACCTAGATGCGTCACTTTGTAAATAGTGCGCAACAGGAGGCATGTTTTATGCCGCGATGCGTCACAAAAAGTGACGCATCGGAAGCGCAAAGCTGACGCAAGGCCTCATAAATGAGGCCCATAGTGAATTCTGCTGTTTTTTTTGGAGAATCGTCAGACTTGATGGTTGGGGAGAGCAGTTTGGATTTTTGATGAGGTCAAATCGTTTTTTGGGTCTGTTTTTGGCTGAGTCGAGGAGGGTTATGAAGTGTGACGCTTTTTCATGGAAGATGTGTTTGTGGTATTTTGATCTTGCTGAACGTAGAATAGAAAGATTAGTGGTGGGTGGAGTTTATCTCCATTGTTTCTCAGGTTCTTCCTTTCTGCATAAAGGGATTTGTTGCACCAAGGTGCTGAAGGAATAGGCCTTTCCCTTTTGCTTTGAAGTGGGGCGACATTATCAATTTCGACTGCTAGGACTGCGAGTCATTGGGAGGTGAGATCGTTGACATCCAAGTTCCGGTCGAGCTTTAGAAGTGAACGCATAGCAGAATCCCAAAGAGTGTTAGTGTCAATGATTTTAGTGTTGTGGAACCAAGTAGTCGCCCTTTTAGGTTGGCCAAGAGTTATAGAGTGTGATAGGTGAAGAGAGACGGGTATGAGGAAGTGGTCAGACCAGTCTACATGAATAGGGACCGCAATAGTAAGAATGTCTACTTTAGAAATAACAAGATCAAGAATTGAGCCCTTAGAGGGTGTGTTTCAGTGCAGTGTTGGATGAGATCATTGGCTGAGAGAAAAGTGGCAAGCCTCTTGGCAGCCGAGTCTTCCAAAGAGCCCCAGTTAAGATTGAAGTCTCCCAGAAAGATCTGTCTGTCACTTTGAGAGTATTGGTCGCTGATGAAGTCAGTGAGTTTCTCCAAAAAGGAGCAGTCACCAGGCGGGTGATAAATGGCATGAAATCTGAGGGTGAGCAATGTTGCACTTGAAGCTCCAGAGACAGGCATTCAAATGCATGGAAGGAGATGTTAGGAAAAGCCTTACGTTGAAGGGAGTTTCTGAAGATGATTGCAACACCTCCCCAAACTTTGTCTATTCTGTCATTTCTAAAGATAGAGTAGTCGGTGGGTAACTTAAGATCAAACAAAGTATGAGAGGTGTCGTAGAACCAGGTCTCAGTGAGAAAGAGAAGGTCAAGCTTGTGGAGAATTATGGTGTCCGAAATTTCCAGATCTGTAGTTGTGGAGCAATTAGTGCAACTCAGACGAGACTGTTTTGGTGATGGGGGGTGTTTGAGCTTTTAGGGGTGATAGGGATAATGTTCCTGTAAGAGGGTGCCAGGGTGGAATAAGGCTGAGGATTAGTTCTGACAGAAGAGATGGTCGGAATAGTGTACAGAGTAAACTTACTTGGAGAGGAAAGTGGAAGGGAGGTGGCGTTAGAAGTCTTGTAACTAGCCAGTAAGTTAACAATGTCTGCAGAAGACAGGTGGTGATTGGCTTTTTGGGGGCGCGGGAGCAAGGTACTCCTCTGGAGCTTGTGGAAGTTAGTATTTGTCAAGGGAATTGGGTTCTTTGGAAAGGAGGATATCTTAGTTCTTAAGAGTGAGATGATGGCTTCAAGCTGGGAGATAGAGGAGATGGGAAATCCTAATTTCTTTTCAAGAAAGAGTCGGGCTGAGCATGGAATGTTAGGTGGCTCGATGGATACAGGAGGAAGTGAAATTGGCGAGGGAGGGCAGGGAGAGGTGGGAGTGTAGGGGGTATTGGGGTGCAAGAGTAAAAGGCGGAGATAGATGGTGGTTGAGAGAGGTTAGTAAAAGGTGGAGATAGACGGTGGTTAGCTCTGTTGAACAAGCTTGAGACATGGCATGGTATTATATGGGTTAAAGTAGCACATGCTCTGGCATGGAATTGTTTGGGCTGAAAGCAACGCGCGTCGGGTAAGAATTTGTTAAGACTTGTAGTGGAATTGTTTAGTATTGAAGTTTTAAGAGCTTAGATGATATGGCTGGCGCATCGGTTGAGTCAGTTAACTGTGACTCTCCGATACGTTGGCTATGCTTGTTGTGGGCCCCATATAGAACTGTACAAGGAAATAAAGATATTTCTGGGATCTACCTTGGGTTTATCATCACCGCGTTTCAGGCATTTGAAGTGGATCTTTTCCAGCAGGTTTGCGCCAGCTTAGGTCACATGTGCAGCGTCAGAAGCTACTGAGGGTTAATTTTAACCAGCAAGGTTAGCTGTGAATATATTTATCATATGTAGTTACTGGAACACAGCTAAACCAAACTCTGGTGAGATTTTACATTTCTTTTTTTATAAGCCCCTGCATTTTTGTGGATTTGGATATCAATCATAAGAATATTTCAGTGCTTGTTGGGGACAGGTACACCTTTCCTGAAGTACTTTCAGCCTTTGTGGTCCATCTTGATACTGTAAGCACTTGTGCCATAAATTCAAGTGCATTAATGTATTTTGGTTTGTGTATCAATACAGTTTTGCATCATTGTATCAATGGCATCCACCACTTTTTGTATTTGGGGGTGTCACTTTGATGTGTGTTCAGATAATAAGCCCTTATTGCATCTCCTTAATGATAATGGCACTGGAAAAGCATCTTCTCGCCTGGTTAGGTTGTTTATGAAGTTACAGGAGTATGATTTTTCAATTCAATATATTCCTGGGGGGGAAATGTATGAGCAGATTTCCTATCCAGGCTTCCTGTTCAGGAAGATGTTGTGTCTGATGCTGGTGGACAAGAATGCGTTTTAGCACTCGTGGAGGACATTTTAGAAGGTAACGGGTGTTTTTCTCATAAAGTATGTGTTGAAGCTGTACTGAAGGATCCTGTTTTGGGCATGGTTAATTCTTTTTTGGTTAATGGTTTGCCGAAAGAAAGGAATGTGAAGGTGGCTTTGAGGCTATCTGTGCAAATTTCCGATGAGTTGAGTGTTGTGGACGGTGTGGTATTACGAGATGATCGGTGTGTGCCTCCTGTATCTTTAAGAGAGGGATTCATTTAAGTGGCTCATGGTGGTCATTTAGGTGTCAGTAGTACGTGTAAAGCTTTTACATTTGAATATGGAGGCTCAAGTGTCTAAATTTGTTGAAGCCTGGACTGTTTGTTTAATGTCAGATAAGCATTGGAATTTACATGAAACACCTCTTCAACCCGTGCCTTTTCCAGCTGAGGCATGGCGGAAGGGTGCATTAGATTTTGCTCGTCCTTTTAAATGACTCCAGTCTGCTCAGAGGTACAGGATAGTTTTGGTAGACTATTTTTAAAAATGGATTAACGTGGAGTTCACGGCTCATCCTAACACTGATGCAGTTGTACCCTTTTTAAGTCGCATTTTTTCAATTGAGGGGGCTCCTATGGAACTGGTGACAGACAATGGGACACATTTTGTGTCACGAAAAATGAAGTCCTTTATTTCAGAAGATCAAATCTCTCATGCTCAGGTTGCCCTGTATTCTCCAACAGTCAACGGTCTGGCGGAACGCATGCACAGATCCCGGAAAGGGTGTTCAAACTGCATTAGCGGTAGGTGCAGATGTGAGGTTCTTCCTGGATAGGAAACTTTGGTTGAATTCAATAGCACCACATTCCACCGCGAACGTTTGTCCGTATGCGCTGTTGTGGAAGAGACTTCCAATATGTGAGTTCCGTGCGGCCAGGGGTGGAACCTATGCAAGGACTAGGAGGCTGCGGCCAGGGTAGGTCTAAACAGGAACAAATGGAACAAGGTTGTGTCCACTTCCTGTGATTCTGGGCAAATCACTTAATCTCCCCGTGCCTGAAGGTGTCATGTAAATACGGTGCTCATGTAAAGCGCTCCAATACCTTCGGGTCGAGTTTGCGCTACATAAAAAATATGCACAAAAAAAAAACAGGTTGTGGAGGTGAAGGTTAGCGCCTTGAGACGCTCACGGGTGAGTAGCGGGCTTTATACACCCCTGATTGGTTGACGGCTGGAGCTTGGGTGCTGGCTGAAGGGCCTGTAATGTTGAGGGACCGCACGGTTGCGGTCTAGTTTATCGCGCACGTAGGCGTGCGCATACGCGGCGGCGTACAGACGCCGCCTATTGTATAAAATAAAGGAGGCGTGGCCCCAGGATTTAGTTGGGACCACGCGGATACTAGAACTGGTGTCCATGTCGGTTAATGAGCTGCGCGATCTGCCAATGCGCCCGACACAGGCCAGAACCTGACAATGGCGATGAGGGAGTGAACGGCCCCACGCTGTGTTTCTCCCGACGCTCCGGCCTGCAATCCCTGAGCGCCGATGCCCGCCCGGCCCCCCAGGTCTTCAAGCTCCTTCGGCCTGGATGAGGCCCATGTCCCGACCTCGGCAGTCACAGGCCAGGGCCCGCGGTGACGATTTTCGCAAGGGGCTAGTCAGCGCTGCATGTGCACACGCTGTGGAGCGGATGCCCCAGACACGCCCCTCACCTGCCTGGCCGATTGGGGTGAGTGCGCCTACGTCCCATGTGGACCTTGGAGGTCGCTAGGCCGCGAGTCGGGCCTACATGTGCCCTTGCCACCGAGGGTAGCCCCGCCTGCCGCAGACATCACAGCGGAAGATCTGCCTGACGTCCCACCGGCGGTACACCCGCGCAGAGGTGTCGCCTCGCCTCAGCTCCAGGATTTGAGCCCTTCACCTGCGAAGTCAGCATCCTCGTGCCATGATGACGGCCATTCCTCCAATTGAGCCGTTTGTAGTGGACGGAGCGCCCGCCTCCTTGGCACCCAGATGGAAAGATTGGACTGAACGACTACAGTTCTACTTTGAGGGTGCAGGAACGGCTAGAGAACGGCGCAGAGCGCTCCTCCTCCCCCTCGGGGGTAAGGACATCCACAGAATTTACAAGACTCTCGTGGAGGCCACGCCACATACTTACGTCACCCTCCTTACTGCGCTCAACGCGTATTTCGAGCCTATGGCCAGCAAGGATTACGAAAGATTCATCTTTCGGCAGGCGCGCCAAGAGGCAGAGGAATCCCTAGACGCCTTCCACGGGAGACTGAGGGAGCTCGCCAGCACCTGTGGCTTCAGAGATGAACAAGAGGAAATTCGCAGCCAGATCATTCAGAACTGCTACTCCTCCGACTTGCGTGTCAAAATTCTCCAGGAAGATGGGAAACCTCTGGCCGACATCCTGAAACTAGGCCGCTCCAAAGAATTATCGCGTGCAAGAGCATCGCACATGGAGGCGGCACTACATAGGCCAGTGAAGGTCGAACAAATCAACGTGGCAGAACAGGTGAACGCTGTCCGACCAAAACAACGACAATTCGGAAACAAGAAGCCACAAGATCGGCGAAAAGACTGCGGATACTGCGGAGGAGTGCCTCACCGTGCGAAAGACTGTCCTGCGAATGGCAAGAAATGTGGCGCATGCGGACGGATGAACCATTTCGCCTCAGTCTGCAGATCCTCGAAACAAAGACCAGAAGCAGCACACGCCATCCGAGAAAGCCCGGAGAGCGAAGACATGGATGATGACTCCAATGACTATCCTGTCCACTACGTCTTTGCCATCAACCAGCCAGCCAAGAAGAAGAGACGCCTCCCGAAGTGTCGGATACGATTGAACCAACAAGAGGTGAGAGCCACCATCGACACTGGGGGCCTCGATAGAACTCATGGCGGCCGACGTTTACCATCAACTGCGAGACAAACCAGTTTTGAAGACGGCGAAAATCCGTGTCTTTGCCTACGGTCAGAAAACCCCGATCCCACTCATCGGGTGCTTCCAAACCGAAATCCGTCACCTGGATCGGAAAGTCCCCACAACTATCTACGTGACGAAGGAGGGGAGTGGCATGCTCCTCAGCGGACGAACGGCGGAGGAACTCCAGCTAATCTTCTACGCGATGGCTGTACTGGAGGATGAACTGGAGGCAATCCTCGACGAATTTGAAGACACTTTTCGAGGCATTGGATGCCTCAAGGGGAAGGAGGTGTCGCTACACATAGATCCTTCCATCCAGCCAGTCGCCCTTAGACACCGAAGGATAGCCTTCCACCTCAGGAAGAAAGTGGAGGAGGAACTCGAAGACCTCGATAGGCAGGGCATAATTGAGAAAGTCGAGGGACCCACACCCTGGGTATCACCGATCGTGGTGGCACGGAAGCCCAAGCAGCCAGGCCAGGTACGCATATGCGTGGATATGCGCCTGCCCAACGCAGCAGTCAAGCGGGAACGTCATTTGACACCTACCATTGACGATATCTTGGGCGAACTAAATGGCGCCAAATGGTTTTCCAGGATGGATCTCCGTTCCGGCTACCACCAGCTGCCCCTGCACCCCGATTCCAGGTACATCACCACTTTCTCGACCCATGTGGGACTCAGACGTTATCGGCGCCTCAACTTCGGCATATCCAGCGCGGCCGAGGTCTTTCAAAATACGATCCGAGAAGTACTGAGCGGACTCCCAGGAGTATTGAACGTCAGTGACGACCTGCTTATATACGCACAATCTGTGGAAGAGCACCACCAGAGGTTGAGGGGAGTACTGCAAAGAATCAAAGACTCCGGCCTCACCCTACACAAAGAGAAGTGCCAATTTCTACAAAATAAAATCAGTTTTTTCGGATACACATTCTCCGACAGAGGGATCGCACCCGATCCTGACAAAGTCAAGGACGTGCAAGCAGCTCCTGCCCCGACGAACATCTCGGAGGTGCGAAGTTTTCTAGGAATGGTCAACTTCTGCGGGAGATTCATCCCGGACCTTTCCAACCTCACCGACCTCTCCGAGAACTCACAAAGTCGACCGCCCCCTGGCAGTGGGGCGAAGAACAAACAGAAGCATTCCAGAATACCAAGGCAGCACTGTCAGACGAAAAGACACTCTCCTACTTCGACCCGGCCAGGCCGACCAACATCGCTGTTGATACCAGTCCGTACGGTCTGGGAGCGGTCCTGACCCAACGCCACGGGGAAGATGACTGGGCGCCTATCGCCTACGCGAGCAGATCGCTGACCGAGACTGAGCAACGGTACTCTCAGATTGAGAAGGAGGCCATAGCGATCCATTGGGCGTGTAGACATTTCCATGTGTATGTGTACGGACATCCATTCACCGTCTCCACGGACCACAAGCCCCTGATTCCGCTATTCCGAGGGTCAGTCTCCAAACCACCCCCCAGGATAGAAAAGTGGATCCTGCAACTACAGGAGTATGACTACCGGCTGGAGTTCAAACCAGGGGCTACCAACCCAGCAGATTATCTCTCCAGACACCCCCGGGCAGCCACCAGCAGGGAAAAGGAGGATGCTGAAGATACAGAAGCATATGTGAAGGCGGTAGTCGAGAGGTCAAGGCCTTTGCCCATGAGTCTGGACATGATCATCGAAGCAACCAAAAATGACGAGATCTCCCAACTCATAGCGTGCGCCATACGCACCAACGACTGGAGGACCCTCCAAACATCGTTGAACAAAAGAACACCTCCAGCAAAAAGAGCACTGGAAGCACTGCTGAAGGTCAAAGAAGAACTATCAGTGGACAATCAAGGGTGTTTATTAAGAGGACCCCGAATTGTAATGCCTTCAAGCCTCACCCACCAAGCTATCACTCTCGCTCACCGAGGACACCAGGGAGTGGTAAAGACCAAGAGCAGGCTTCGCGCAAAAGTGTGGTTTCCTGACTTGGACTCCCAGGTGGAACGAGCCGTCAAAGACTGTCAATGGTGCCAAGCCGCCGGACCCCCGGACAGCCCGCCCCCGGTCATCACCGAAGACGACCCGCGGAAACCGTGGGAGCATGTAAGTGCCGACTTTGGCCATCTGCCAGATGGGAGACATATGCTGGTCATTATGGATGACTTCATGAAATATCCGGAAGTGGTAATTGTAACGACGCTCACCGACAAGTAGGTCATAGCTAAGTTTGAAAAGGCCATCGCCACACATGGCATCTTCGAACGGGTCAAGACCGACAACGGCCCACCTTTTCAAGGACAAGAGTTTGCGGACTATCTGGCAGAGTGGGGAATACAACACAGGAAGGTGACTCCCCGGTGGCCGCAAGCCAATGGAGAGGTGGAAAGATGTATGCGCACCCTAAACAAAATCATCCGGATTGCCCATGCTGAAGGAGTCCCATTGGAAAAGGAAATATACTAGTTTCTCAGGGAGTACCGGCTTACACCGCATCGCACCACAGAGGCTGCCCCCGGCCCATCCACAATGGGACGAATAGTCCGTGACACCATCCCCAATCACCACACCCGGACTCCCAACAAGGCGAACTCGCGGAGAACATGGTCCAACAGGAAGAGGTCAAATGATTAGGCCAGCTTTCGGAGGAGAGCCAAAGAATCGCCTATTGAGGAGAACGACCGAGTCTACGTAAAGGACAGGTACCCGGGGAGTAAGTTCAGACTCCCTTATGAGCCACGGCCGTGGACCGTCACGAGCCGAAAGGGGACAATGATAACAGCTCAGCGAGGAGGAGAGACAGTCACTCGCAATGTTTCGTTCTTTAAAAAAGCGGCAAATCCGACAGAAGACCAGCCCGACCCAGAAAGTCATCAGGAATCACCCGACCGACCCGACGCACGCCAGAACACCCCAGACAGTGCCGGTAATGACAAAAGCGACAGTCCTGCAGAAGGGCCACGAACCTCCGAGACACCTAAAGCTGCAAGTTCTCAGAGCCCACTGGGGTCCCAGGCGATCGTGCCTCCCAGTAACGAGCCACCCAGGAGAGTGCTATTCCGTGGGGAAGCGGCAGGCTACGGACTTAGAAGAAACCCAGCCCCTTCCTCGCAGCTGGCAGACTATGCGGTCGGCTGAATCTGAGTAGCTGAATCCAGAGACTGGTAACTGGCCGGATGGCCGTGAACTTTTTGTGTTACTGTTTATTCCAATGCATGCGTGCCTCTGTATCCCAGTGATTTTGATTCTCAATTAAAGGTTGAAAGGAATGTAATGTTGAGGGACCGCACGGTTGCGGTCTAGTTTATCGCGCACGTAGGTGTGCGCATACGCGGCGGCGTACAGACGCCGTGTATCGTATAAAATAAAGGAGGCGTGGCCCCAGTAGTTAGTTGGGACCACGCGGATACTAGAACTGGTGTCCGTGTCGGTTAATGAGTTGCGCGATCTGCCAATGCGCCCGACACAGGCCAGAACCTGACAGGGCCTTCCAGGGTGCAGGAGGGTGAGTGCACAGGGGCTGGCACAGGAATGAGTGGTGGAGTCAGACAGATGTGGTTCAGATGTCCAGAGAGCCAGCTGTGCAGATTCAGCTGTGAAGGATGCAGAGGTGTGCAGGGTGTGAGTTGTGGGAGGTCGCATTGGCCCAGGTGTGAGGGAATTAGTTGGGTCAGGGGTCCATTGACTTCAAGTATTGGTGCTGTGCATGAGTGCACGTGCGCATCCTGTGCTGGTGTTCCGAGCACGCGCATTGCGCTCCTAACTGGTACTGATAGGAGCATGCGCAGAGTGCTGACACCGACATTCACTGTTCGCAGCTGCGTAGTGTGGTGAAGTCTCGTCTACGCATGCGCATCGTTCTGACACTCCTAATAATGGTATTCCGACCATGCGCAGTGTGCTCAGAGGTAATCTCTGGTGCACTGCGCATGCTCACTGTGTTGACACTATCGTCATGCTGGTGTTTACGGCGTGCGCAATGCCCTGCAGTAAATCTCGGGTGCTGCGCATGCGCAGTGTGCGGACACGAACTGATGGTGGTGTTCCGGCCATGCGCAGTGCGCTGCCAGCCTCAGGGCTGGTGTACTGCGCATGCGCGATCTTCCGATACAAAGCACGTGCTGCCGTTGTAACGACCATGCGCAGTATGCTGCCAGGGGCGGCTCGTGCGGTGCGCATGCGCAGAAAGTCGCCTTTCGTACCGTTCCAGTCATGCGCAGTGTCATCTCGGGTATCACGCGCATGCGTAGTGCGCTGTACAGCCTTGACGATCTTCTACGCATGCGCACTACTCTTGGAGGCTCCTCGTCCACAGAAGGGCTGTCCGGGGGTTCATCCGCGCTCTCTCGGGTCCGCCGCCCCCCCCCCCCCCCCCCCCGCGGTCCCTGCAGCCGGACACTACTGGGGAGAGGCCGCAGCGGAGCAGGAGCCATGTCCCGGCGGAGCCCGGACGAGGTGAGGGAGGTAGTGAGTGAGGAGTGACGCCCTGTGAGTGACACCCTGTGAGGGAGTGAGTGACAACCTGAGAGGGAGTGACACCCTGTGAGGGAGTGACACCCTGAGGGAGTGACACCCTGAGGGAGTGACAACCTGTGAGGGAGGGAGTGAGTGAGGGGGTGAGTGACAACCTGTGAGGGAGTGACACCCTGAGGGAGTGACACCCTGTGAGGGAGTGCCGCCCTGAGAGTGAGTGAGTGAGTGCCGCCCTGAGAGTGAGTGAGTGAGGGCCACCCAGTGAGTGAGTGAGTGAGGGCCGCCCTGTGAGTGAGTGAGGGCTGCCTGTGAGTGAGTGAGTGAGTGAGGGCCGCCCTGAGAGTGAGTGAGTGAGGGCCAACCTGAGAGTGAGTGAGTGAGGGCCACCCTGAGAGTGAGTGAGTGAGGGCCACCCTGAGAGTGAGTGAGTGAGGGCCACCCTGAGAGTGAGTGAGTGAGGGCCACCCTGAGAGTGAGTGAGTGAGGGCCACCCTTTGATTGAGTGAGTGAGTGCCACCCTGAGAGTGAGGGAGTGCCGCCCAGAGAGTGAGTGAGGAGTGAGTGAGTGAGTGCCGCCCTGTGAGTGAGGGAGGGAGTGAGTACCACCCTGAGTGAGTACCACCCTGAGTGAGTGACGCCCTGAGTGAGTGACACCCTGTGAGGGTCAGACCGTCCTGTCCTGGACACGAACGGTCGCTCCCCTGCCTCCTCCTGCAAAGACCTGGTATCGTAGCGCCTGACTCTGCTGTAATTTCACCGCAACGTTCACTGCTGACCTGAAATTGTAGCGCCTGACTCTGCAATTACTGTCATAGCGCTTGAGTGCAGACGATTTCCATTTAAGTAGCGCTTGACTGCTCGGTCTCTAACCTAATCATAGTGCCTGCATTGTTATAACTTTTTTGATCGCTAGCGCGCACTTCCTGGCTGTGCTTTTACGGAGATTTGATTATTTGATTTGAGTATTTAAAAGCGCCCCCGTTTCCACTGCAAGGCTTGTTGTTGTTGCTGCCTTGTTGTTGTTACTGCCATTTTGTTTTCCATCCCCTGGCCCTTCCCCCACCTCGCTCCCGCCTCCCGGCTGACCCTCCCACCCACGGAATCCATAGGCCATCCTCGCACCCCCTTTGAGCTGTGACCGTCCTGTCCTGGACACGAACGGTCGCTCCCCTGCCTCCTCCTGCGAAGACCTGGTATCGTAGCGCCTGACTCTGCTGTAATTTCACCGCAACGTTCACTGCTGACCTGAAATTGTAGCGCCTGACTCTGCAATTACTGTCATAGCGCTTGAGTGCAGACGATTTCCATTTAAGTAGCGCTTGACTGCTCGGTCTCTAACCTAATCATAGTGCCTGCATTGTTATAACTTTTTTGATCGCTAGCGCGCACTTCCTGGCTGTGCTTTTACGGAGATTTGATTATTTGATTTGAGTATTTAAAAGCGCCTCCGTTTCCACTGCAAGGCTTGTTGTTGTTGCTGCCTTGTTGTTGTTACTGCCATTTTGTTTTCCATCCCCTGGCCCTTCCCCCACCTCGCTTCCGCCTCCCGGCTGACCCTCCCACGCTCCGCCCCCTCCACTCTCCATTTAAGGCAGATGCACCCACGTGCAGCGTCCACGCGCTACGGCCACGCCGAAGGTGCGCCAAAGGTAAGCCCGTCTGCGCCCGTCCGCGCCTGGACCGCGCCCAGCGCCCGTCCCCCTGCTCTATGCCGCTCCCAACCCCCCAGAGTAACTTATGATGCCGCTACTCTCCTCGCCCTCAACGCCGGACGCACCCCACTTTGCTGCGCAGCAACCCCAGGACGTACCCACGGCCCATTCTCCTGCCTCTCCTGTAAGTTCAACTGCTTCAGGACCCTCACCAAACACACTTCCTCCACACACAGCTCCGAACCCAACGACTTGAAATGCATCCTACTGAACACCCGCTTGGTCCACAGACATGCAACCGAACTCTGGGACCTAATCGACACTGCGTCACCTGACATCGCCTTCCTTACTGAAACATGGATGAATGCATCCTCTGCCCCCGACATCGCCATAGCCATACCGGACACTTACAAGATCATTCGAAAAGACCGCACCGATCAAACTGGAGGAGGCATCGCCATCGTCCATAGAAACACCATCAAAATTACAACCAGCTCTGACGACAATCTTGCAACCGCCGAACACCTCCACTTTCAGATCCACACCGACCCCAGGACCACACTTAGAGGAACCCTCATTTACAGGCCCCCAGGCACCCGATCTCAATTCAGCGACGACATCACTGACTTCGTCAGCCCGCACGCCCTCGCCTCAGAGAACTACATTCTTCTAGGAGACCTCAACTACCACCTTGACAACATTCTCGACAACAACACCACCACCCTTCTGGACAACCTGTCCAATCTCGGACTCAAACAACTTGTTGACACCCCCACTCACACAGCCGGACACACGCTCGACCCTATCTTCACCTCCAGCAAGCACATCCCCTTCGATCACACTACAGCTCTCCACTGGACGGATCACAGCTGTGTTCACTTCAGCTACAAAACAACCCTGACCCACAACCGTCCACAACCCATTCCCCGAAGAAAATGGAACAAAATCACCACTGACCAACTCCTCACATCACTCAGCCAAAATACTCCCACCCTAACAACGGACCCAGACCAAGCGGCCACCAACCTCAGGCAATGGATTACCCACAGTGCAGACGAACTAGCACCCCTGAAAAAACACCAGTTGAAATCATCCAGCAAAAAGGCTCCCTGGTTCAATGATGACCTTAAAAAATCCAAGAAGACATGCCGCACCCTGGAGAAGAATTGGAGAAAAGATCCAACCTCAGACAACATGACCTCCCTCAAGACAGCCACCCGCAAACACCACCAACTGATTCGATCCGCCAAGAAATCAGCATTTAAGGACCGTCTCAACAACAATTCTCATAACAGCAAGGAACTCTTCAATATCGTCAAAGAATTCACCAACCCTCCCGCAGCATCCAACGACATCACTAACTCCCAAGACCTCTGCGATGCGTTATCCTCCTTCTTCTACAACAAAATTGCCGACATCCACAACAGCTTCAAGAATACTCCCAATGAACAACTCACCCCACCCCCTTCAGATCCCACCCTTCCAACTAACTACCTTAACTCCTGGAACCCAGTCACCATTGAAGACACCATTCGCCTCATGAACTCAATCCACTCTGGCTCACCTTCTGACCCCTGTCCCCACTACATCTTCAACAAAGCCGACTCCATCATCGCCCCCCAACTCCGTGACGTCATCAACTGCTCCTTCAACTCCGCCACCTTTCCAGAAATATGGAAACACGCCGAACTCAGCGCCCTTCTGAAAAAACCAACAGCAGACCCCTCAGAACTGAAAAACTACCGACCCATTTCCCTCCTCCCTTTCCCGGCCAAAGTCATCGAGAAAGCCGTCAATAGGCAACTCGCAGCCTTCCTTGAATCCAACAACTCCCTGGATCCCTCACAGAACGGCTTTCGAGCCAAACACAGCACCGAAACCGCCCTCATTGCGGCGACCGACGACATCCGAGCACTCCTGGACAACAGTGAAACAGTGGCCCTCATTCTACTCGACCTCTCCGCCGCCTTCGACACTGTCTGTCATAACACCCTCATACAACGCCTCAACAACATCGGCATTCAAGGTAAAGCCTTGGACTGGATCATCTCGTTCCTAGCCGGGAGATCCCAGAGAGTCCGACTCCCCCCTTTCTACTCAGAGCCCACCGAAGTCATCTGCGGCGTACCTCAAGGCTCCTCACTCAGCCCCACCCTCTTCAACGTCTACATGAGTCCCCTCGCCTCCATCGCACGTCAACACAACCTCAACATCATCTCCTAAGCCGACGACACCCAGCTAATCCTTTCCCTCACCAAAGACCCCAACACCGCCAAAAACAACCTTCACGAAGGTATGAAAGAAGTAGCCGAATGGATGAAACCGAGCCGCTTAAAACTCAACTCAGACAAAACGGAGGTGCTCATCCTAGGATCCTCCCCCTCAGCTTGGGACGACTCCTGGTGGCCTTCCGCTTTGGGATCAGCGCCCACACCCACAGACCATGCACGTAACCTTGGCTTCATTCTAGACTCCTCTCTCTCAATGTCCAGACAAGTCAACGCCGTATCGTCCTCCTGCTTCAACGTCCTTCGCATTCTCAAAAAGATCTTCCGCTGGATCCCCCTCGAAACAAGAAAAACTGTCACCCATGCACTGGTCACGAGTCGACTGGACTATGGCAACACACTCTACGCCGGAATTACAACAAAATTGCAGAAAAAGCTCCAGCGCATCCAAAACGCATCAGCGAGACTCATATTAGACATCCCGCGCCAAGAGCACATCACCGGTCACTTAAAAAACCTCCACTGGCTTCCCGTCAACAAAAGAATTACTTTCCGCCTTCTTACCCACGCACACAAGACCCTTTATAATCTAGGACCCGAATGCCTCAACACCCGACTGTCCTTCTACTATCCCACCCGCCAACTAAGATCATCCAATCAAGCCCTCGCCGCAGTCCCGCACATCCGAAAAACCACCATAGGTGGCAGATCCTTCTCCTTCCTGGCTGCCAAGACCTGGAACTCACTCCCCACCCACCTCCGCCTTACTCAGAATCACATCTCCTTCAGAAAAGAACTGAAAACATGGCTATTCGACAAACAATGAACCCCTCCCTCGAGCGCCTTGAGACCCTCTGGGTGAGTAGTGCGCTTTATAAATGCCTGAACTTGAACCCTGAGAGTGAGTGAGGGCCACCCTGTGAGTGAGTGAGCGAGTGCCGCCCTGAGAGTGAGTGCCGCCCTCAGTGAGTACCACCCTGAGTGAGTTAGTGCCGCCCTGTGAGTGCCACCCTGAGTGAGTTTTTAAATTGTGCATGCCAGATAAACCTCCATGCTTGGTGCAACCCATTTATCCCCAAATAGCCTGATATTATCAACATACCAGTTTAAACTAAAAACGTTTCTCCTATCCTTTTTGAATACCTGTCTGACACCCTTTGCCCCCCCCTCCCTCGCCCAGCCCTCCACCAAATTTAGTGGTCACCTGGCCTAACCAAGGCCAGGGGTTTGTCATCCAAGAGAGCAGAGCCCCGCGCACCCGCCAGATCTCCCCCCATGTAATCCCTTCTGTGTCTAACAAAACAAAAAAAAGACCATATTTAACCGAGATGAACAAAGATAAAAATTATTGAGATCCGTATCTGTGACAGTGCAGCTACACAATTCTCCTAGTCAAGCCAGGATGCAGAACATTATGAACAAAGTATACTTTGGCCTGAAACAAAACTGCGTGTGGTTCCCTTATATACAATCTTTAGTCTAGCATGGTTCTGAAGGTACACATCAGCTCCAAGTTTTTGAAAAGGGGCAAAGAGCTGCCGTAATCTCCATCTGCGTTTGACTGTGGCACGCGCAAAGTCAGGTCTAGTGAAAAAGGTTATTCCGTCAAAGGACCGTTTACTTGTGGGTCTAGCCAAATCATAAAGAGTTTGACGGAGGAGAAAATTCCCAAAGAACAAAAGAATGGCGCTGAGGTGTTGCTGCGTTGATGAAGGACGTTTGGCCCGGGACAAAGGGAAGCTGTGTGTTCGCTGAACTTCTTTATCCCAGTCCCAGGAGTGTAATTCTGGAAGAGCCCCTTTGAGAAGTGTGATCATAAAGCTTCTGGGATCATCCCTTTCCACACCTACCGGGATCCTTAGGAACCTGAGATTGTTGCGGCGCTGCCTATTTTCCTGCTCCTCCGTCTTCCACATAAGATCTTTGACTACACACTCATGTTCGTCTCTGCATTTTTAGCGTGCCTACATCTTTTTCATGATGCTCCGTCCTTTACTCTACAGAAGACATCCGATATACAATTTCGGCGCACGTTTTACCGACCCTCCTGACAGCCCCTTGCAGTTTCTTGGCAGCCAGGCGTGATCTACGGCTGTCTGCTTTACCTTCCTCCTGGAAACTCTTGATAGATTGAAGAACAACTGCCACAGCTGGTTCACTCTTTGACCCTCCATGGTCTCCACTTTTGTTGCTACTTGTAATTGTTTGCCACTTGAGGCACCCATGGAGTCAGATAATATTGTAAGCTTAGTATCTCTATAGTCCCACCTCATATCTGTTGCACTTCCTCTGTCAGAGATTTCATATTTTTTTTGGCGACCCCCATTTTTCTTATTTTGCAATTTTTCAAACCATGTTTGTTTTTCTGAGGGTCCGTATTAGAACTACTATATCATTTAGGGCCATCTTCCCCGCTTGACACAGAAATACTTATATCTGACAGCTCTGATTCATCTGTTAATGAGTAGAACTTTTCTTGATTGTCAGGCGTTTTGAGTAAGTGGCTTTGGAGCACATCGCTTGCAACTTGTAGTGTTGCTACAGTTTCTACATTTCCTTCAGTGAAATTTGCACCATCATTTGAGTTTCTGATTTTACTGCTACGTCTTACAGTCTTGTCCACAAAGCTACCCTCATCTGTCTGGGCCAAAGGTATAAAATTTACCTCAAAGCATGCTTTATCCACCAGATCTGCAGGAAAGCGAGTGCCTGGAAGCCATGGTTCAAAGAATGCAGCTGGCAGCTTTTGATCCGACAGTGCTCCTTCAATCTGCTCCACCGCCTCTGCTTCCACACTCGAGGCTTCTTCTAAAGACTTGGGCCCAGGTCCGGCCTTCCCTGTTGCACCAAAACTGCTGGTGATTAAAGGTTGGGAGTAACTGGTTTCTTTGTAGGATTTAGCTGGACCTGTTTTTGAAATTTCAGTAGTTTCCAAGTGATTTTTTTCACTGCTCTCCCCCTTCTCCCCTTTCTCGCCCCCGATGCTGCATTTACTTCTAGCGCCCAGAGTGTCCAGCCTTTTCTGCCGGGTGACTGCTAGTGCAGAGCTGGGCTGTGAGGCTGCGTGTGTTTGGGAGTTAAGCGAGGACACATTCTTTTCTTTACCAGCTTTCCCCCCCCCTGCCTGCTATCCTTACTTGGTTGTAGCGATTCCTGTTGCAACAAAGTATCACTGCGGTGAAGCCGGTTTTTAGGAAAGCGACGTGCTGTCCTGAAAGCTGTGTGTTACAAGAAGCTTTCCGCTTGTCAGGAAACGTGCTTTGGATCACAGACGAACTCCTGCGTTTTGGCCGCGCTGATGAGTGATCACGCAGGTCCAGGGGAATCCAGGAAACCCGATCCGTTTAGGCGCTCTCGAGGCTGGGGAGAAGTGAGACGTGCATCTTCCAACGTTAATGAGAAATACTTGCAAACCCCGGGGTATGTGTTTCCGCTGCATTACTCTTATTTTCAGGCCTTAAAATGGCTCCGGTCCTTTCTGTTGGATAGACGGCAAGCGGTATCCCTTCCACCGTATCTATCTGCCTTCTCTAACGTCCCGCATGGAGTTCCGCAGGGTTCGGCCATCAGCCCCATACTTTTTAACATCTATATGAAACCCCTGATTGCAGTCATCAAACAATATAACATCAATATTGTCAACTACGCTGATGACACTCAGTTGGTCTTTTCCTTGGAGGGCGAGCAATCAACCTCTTTAGAGGAATTTCATAGCTGTCTGCGAGACACGGCCGTATGGTTGAGGGATAACTCGCTGCAATTCAACTCTACTAAGATGGAGGTGCTCTACTGCACCACGCAAAAGATTCCTCCCATGTTGCCCAATAACTTCTGGCCTTCTGAGACTCCTAGTTTGGTTCGCTCTGTGCAGACTGTCCGCAATCTGGGGGTTATGATCGACAATAAACTAACTATGGAGGCGCAAGTGACTAAAACAGTGAGCTGTTGTTTGTCCATTATTAGATCTTTGCGTAAGATCCTCCCCTTGCTCCCACCCTCAGCGCGTACACTAGTCACACACAGTACCATCCTCAGCAGACTCGACTATTGTAATGCTCTGTTGCTTGAGTCTCCTAGATCTCTTTTGGATAGGCTGCAAAGAGTTCAATCATCGGCTGCAAAACTTGCACTTGGGTGGCCGAGGAGGTCGTCATCCTCTCAGGCTCTGGCAGAGCTCCACTGGTTACCAATGAAACAGCATATCCAGTTTAAGTCGCTCTGCCTGTTGTTTAAAGCTCTACATGGAGCGGGTCCCGCCTCACTACAGAATCAATTTAACTGGTATGCTCCCACTAGACATCTGCGCTCGGTAGGAGCAAAATTGGTGAAGATACCCAGATTAAAAAAAGTTAGATCAGGTGGTAGATCCTTTGAGGTTGCAGCGGCTAAACTATGGAACACCCTTCCACTGGAACTTAGGCAGATCAGTGAACTCCTACCCTTTAGAAGGAGATTGAAAACTTGGCTATTTCCCAAACTAAAGCCGAAGGATCAGTAGCGTTTTTGCTATAACTGTGTGACTTCTCACTTCTTATCCATAGCGCCAGGATGCCTGTTCAGGTGACAGTGCGCTCTATAAATTCAATAAATAAAGAAATAAATAAAAATTTTTCCTGCATTCTTATCTTTTAAGGCATACGGAGCATATAGAGCAGTTACTAGGGGTTCCGATCAGCGGCGGAGATGTCACTCGGGCGCCATCTTGCCTCTACTGAGACGTTGGATTTTCAATGAATAATGACGGCTGCACAGAAGAAAGGGATGTTCTTGCATTCTGTAGGGCCAGAGGGACTTAAAGCATTTAATCAAATGTCCAAGGTTGGTGGGGGTGGTGATAGAGAGGTGTATGTTACAGCAATTTTTTATTTTGATCGCAAATTTTAACCAATGGTTTGCATTGGAAGTTTACGTTACAAATTCTTTGAGGATGCAAGGCACTGATGAATCAGTTGATAGTAATGTCTCTGTGCTTAGGACGTTATCTTCAGATTGTACATTTGGCGAGTTACAGAAGGACTTCATCAGGGATCAAGTGGTTACACATGTAAAAGATGCTGTCATCCAAGAGAGATTGTGGGTGAATGGTAATGCTAATCCAGTTTGCATTTTAGCCATAGTAAGGAAGGCGGAGATGTCTAGTACAAGTGTCACAGAGGTAAAGAATGAGAATGGTGGGAAAGACAATGGGATTGTGGCTAAAGTAGGGTGCAGCAGTGTGAAGAGTGAACAGTACAATAAAAAGAAGCCTGGATGTACGAAGGATCAGCCCGCAGAATTTAATAGGGACAAGGTGAGATGTTACAGATGCAAAATGAAGTTTCATCTTGCTAACAACAAATTGTGTCCAGTTATTAAGCAAAGGAGTTCTGTGTGTGGTGTGATTGGGCATTTTGCAAAAGTGTGCAAAAAGGCACAAACAACAGGGTCAAGTGTGTGGAAGATTGCAATAATAGCGAAGGTGATTTTTTAGTGTCATGGCATTGAGGAAAACAATTTGTTTGTACTAATCTTCACCAGTTATTTTGAATATCAATAATATTTTTGTATGGACATCCAAATTTGTTGAGAGGCTGGAAGCCAACTTAGAGATGCCAGATATTCATCCAGAGGGGTATTTGGATGAGAGAGTAGAAATAATTGGTTTCCGTACGCTGGTTTTTAAAATCCAAACCTGTGAATGTGTTGCAAAACTATATGTGTCTAAACAAGGACCTCAAGTTTTGGGTTGGTTTGAGCAAGGGAAACTTGACATCATATTAAACCCTAATAGTCCAGATACTGTTATGGTGGTTGATGATTGCAATGGTTGTGGGGCGGAAATGTTAAAAAAGTTCCCTGAGGTTTTTAGGGATGGTATTCGAGAACTAATCAATTTCAAGCAGAATATAATTTTAAAGGAATATGCGTACCCTAACATTTGTAAAGCAAGGAACATTCCCTTAGTGGTGAGGAATGAGGTGGAAAGGGGATTAACAAAATTAGTAAAGGAAGACATTATTGAAAATATTGAATCTTCAGAGTGTGTGTCTCTCATTGTGGTCGCAAGGCGAACTAATGGCAATATTAGATTATGCATCGACTTGCGCCCCCTTAACAATAATATTGTTATTTATCAGTTTCCCCTACCTCGTATTACTGAAATGTTGGGTCGTATTACTGAAATGTTCGCTATGGTGGGCAAAACCACATTCTTTTCATGCATTGATCTGTCGGCTGCCTAACCACCAGATCGTACAGCATGACAGTTGCAAAAGTTATACTGCTTTCATCAAACTATTTGGGTGTTATCAATTTAAGAGAATGCCGTTTGGACTCTCTTCAGCGGCAGCTGAATTCGAGTGCATTATGCATGATCTGTTTGGGGATTGTAAGAATACTGTTTGTTTCCAGGATGATATCCTGATTTTTGGAAACAACAAAGCAGAGCATGATAACACCTTAGAGAAGGTGTTGAAAACGTTATGTGACAAAGCGTTAAGCACTCAAAATGCAAGTTTGCTGTCTCCTCAGTTACATATTTAGGACATGTCCTATGTGAGGAAGGAATCAAACCCAAACCTGATTTATTTGAGGCCATTTGTTGAGCTCCTTCCCAAGTTTCTAAAAATGATGTGAGGTCATTTTTTTTTAACTGAGCTTTACTCTAAGTACATGCAGAATTTCTCATGAAGGACTTTCTAAATTAGGCAATTACTAAAAAACAAGAATACATTTTTATAGGATGCTGAATGTGAAAAAGAGTTTCAGGATGTGAAACTAGCGATAGGGAGAGCTGCTTCATTGAGTGGATTTGACCCTCAGCTTACTTGTGTCGTCACAACGGATGCCAGTTCCAAGGGGTCGGGTGCCATACTAGCCCAGAAAATTGAGAACGGCGGTGAGCCCATCATAGCGTATGCGCAGTAGGAGACAATGCCGAGGAAGAAGTATTCTACCATCGAGAGGGAGACTTTGGCTCACGTTTGGGCATTAGAGCACGTCAGACCTTTCATATGGGGTAAACCGCGTGAAATCAGGAGCGATCATAAACCTTTAGTACGTTTACTTGCTACAGAAGGGATGATCAAAGCTTCCGCGAGGATTGCTAGAATATCTATGAGGTTACAAGACTTTATTTATAAAGTACTGTGTGTACCAGGAAGAGACAATGGTAGGGCTGACTTTCTTTTTTTTATCCAGATTGCCTTTACCTATAAAGGAGAATATTCAGGATGAGTGGGATGATTGTCACATTGCTCTAGTTCATGATGAAGGTGCTATGCCTATTAAAAAGAAGTTTGGAACGAAGAATATTTGAAGGATGACATTTGCAAGAGATACAAAATGATATTGTTAGAGGTTGGCCTACCAAATATCTCATTCATCCTGAATTAAGGTGTTTTTGGAAGCAAGGAATGAATTGTCATATGTCAATGGTACTGTTTGGAGAGGGGATAGAGCGATCCCTCCTGGAGGGCTTGGGTGTACCATAGTGATGAATGGCCATGAGGGGTACAGTGGTATTGTTAAAACTAAACAGTGGGTGAAGAAGGGTTTTTGGTGGCCAGGGTTAGACATTTTCGTGGAATGGATGGTGAGGAGTTGTTAGTTGTGCCAATGCTGATAAATCTCTGAAAACATTGAGGCCCAATATGGGAGAGTATTCCATTCCTAATAACCCATGGGAAACCACTGTGATGAATATTATGGGGCCAGTTGGTCCCAAGTGTAAATATATCCTTCCTGGATGAAGTTTTCACCGAAGATGGTCTACCTGTGCGCATCATCACTGGTAATGGTGTGCAATGTTTGTCAAATAAGGCGAAGAATTATTTTCAGAGAATAGGGATTTCACATTGCACAACTTCTTTGTACCATCGTACTGGAAATTATATTATTTAAAGGTTGCATAAGGCGGCTCAAAGGCGTTATACTAATCGCAGGTGTGGAAAGTGATAAGTGGAAAACACAAGTGTGGAAGGCTGTGTGGAAGTATCGGATTACTACTAATGACATGACGGATTGTTCTCCATTTGAGACTATGAGAGGCAGACTATCTAGGACCAAAAGTAATTCCTCGTTGTTAGTAGAGTCCGCAGACAAATCTATAAATATGAATAAGATAAAAGAGAGAATAAAGAAAACTCATATAATCAACAAGTGTAGATTAGATCTGAAGAAAGGCTCAAGAAGAGATCCTGTGGTTCTAGTGGTATACTGGTAAAAGTGACAACACCGTGGCAACTGGGTAAGGGGGACAGTCTGTACATGGGACCTTTTGCTGTGAAGGTCGTCTTAAAGAATTCAGTGAGACTCTTAAATGGCAAAGTGTGGAATCTTAGCAGAATTGCTGTTCTTACATGGGAAAAAGAATTCTGTGATAAAGAATGTACTAAACTTGGTCATAGTTTTGATGATGGTGGAAGTGTTTTGGATGATCTGATGCAAAAAGAACAGTTGATGGACAGAATGCAGAACAATGTCATACATTCACCCCAGTACAGAGATCTGGGCCTAAATCCATCGTTTTTTTGCTCACCATGCTATTCCAGTTTGGACTCAGCCATATGCAAATCAGTCTTGACCCTGCGCCCAATGGGAGCAGTCCATCCCGAACTGCCAGGCCAGGTCCTCCCTGGACTGGAAACAAGCATCCTAGGATCGGTTTCGGGCTTTCAGCCCTCATCAGCCAGGATAGCTTGATTCCAGTGGCATGGAGAGCACGGGACTCACATCTGTGTATACCCGTCCTTCTCGGGGTGACAAATGCAAAAAGAACAATTGATGGACAGAATGCAGAACAATGTCATACATTCACCCCGGTACAGAGATCTGGGCCTAAATCCATCGTTTTTTTGCTCACCGTGTCATTCCAGTTTGGACCCAGCCATATGCAAATCAGTCTTGACTCCATGCCCAATGGGAATAGTCCAGTCCTCCCTGGACTGGAAACAAGCATTCTAGGACCGGTTTCGGGCTTTTAGCCCTCATCAGAGCAGAGCAGAGCAGGAGGCAGGTCCTTCTCGCTCAACGCTGCTAGGCTCTGGAACTCTCTCCCCCTTTCGCTAAGGTCTAACCCTACTCTCCCACTTTTCCGCAAAGAACTGAAAACATTCTTATTTAGAAATTAACCTTCTCCTCATCCTTTTCCCTCTTTTTCCCACCCCTCAGAGCTTCTTTTCTACTATTAGCGCTTGGACGCCCTCTGGCAACAGTCGCGCTTTATAAAACTCCTTCACTTCACTTCACTTCACTTCACATCAGCCAGAAGATGCTTGACCTCAGTGAAATGGAGAGCCCAGGCTTGGTAGTTCGGGCTGGACTGGTCCCACAAGAACAGGGTCAAGACTGATTTGCATATGGCTGGGTCCAGACTGGGGTTGTGTGGTGAGCAAAAGAATGATGAATTAAACCCGGATCCTTGTGACTGGAGGTGAATGTTTGCATTGTCCAGCATTCCGTCCATCAATTGTTTCTTTTGCATATGTCGCCCTTGGATGATCTGATGGCACCTGGACAAGCAAAGTGTCATGACACAAGTATCCGAACGTAATGCAGAAAATACTTTGCCACGTTGTGGTGATGATCATGGTGTTCACAATCCTTGAGACAAGGTTATGCCCAATATTGTGGAGAACAAACGCACTTGCAAGACACCAGGATAGATGTCAGATTTTTTATGCTCTTATTAGGAATAAGTTGTATATCTAATTCGTATTCCGTTTTGTTTTTATTTATTTTTTCTATTCCGTTTTGTTTTTATTTATTTTTTCCATTTTTTTTTCTATTTCCTATGTCCTTTTTTTTCTTCATTTTGTTTTGTTAAAGGGGACAGATGTGTTGTGTAGGTATATGTATTCTTGTTCCCGGCACAGACTGCTTATTCTGTTGTAGATTGATTAAGTCTATGCCGTGATGTTGGGAGTTGCAGTTAATGGGCAGCTACCGATGTAACCAGTGGTGCCTTTCTTTCTGGATTAAAGCTGTTTACACTCTTGCAGCTTCCCGTGTTTACTTAACAGGGAATATCTGCAGTTGTATAACTCCTGTGAGATCCTGTTATTCCAGGACTATCTGGAGCTATATCCCTCTGCAATACTCAGCCAGAGTGGGACTATCTGGAGTTACATAGTACTTGTGGTACCCAGCGGAACTATCTACTGTTGATTACCACATGTGATACCTAGCCATGCCAGACTATTTGCAGCTGTCTCCCCTCTGTGATGCCATGTCTTGCAAGGACTATCTGGAGTTGCATACCGCCTGCAATACCTAGCCATACCGTATTTCTCTTGTGTTGATTACCACCTGTGAAACTCCGCGATGCCAACTGTATTTGGAATTGGATGCTGTGTACAATAACCAGTCATGCTGGGTCTGTCTGGTTTGGGTACTGCCTCTCATTACCAGCTACATCGGAAAGAGCAAGAGTTGGATTACTGTAGCTGGCGTTGTCTAGTCTGTCTGCAGTTAGGTTATCCCTTGACATACCCAACCATGCCAGGTCAGTCTGGAGTTGGATACCACTTGTGATACCCAGTACTTTCTGGACTATGCTGGAAGTATGCCTGGAGTGTTTAGACTGTCGAGAGTCCTCTTCCCCCAGATGCAGCTCCCTGAAACGCCACTGCTGGAAACTGTTCGGCTTTCAGTTCAGCTGCTTCACAAGCTATGCTCAATTGTCTGGAATACTCTCCGGATCCAACTCAGAGCCACCTCCATGGGCACTGAATTGCGACGCAACCTCAAGTCCCACTTACACCAAATAGAAAGACCTGGCCTATTACCAAGCCCTCCTCCGCCCTTCAGTACATATGTGTCTCCTGTAAATCATTTGTTCTTAAATGGACTGTTGTGTTTTATTTCAAGTGTTGTCTCACTTTCCCTCTGTCTCATTTCTCCTATTATAATACTTCACTATCAGTGTTGTTTTTTTGTTAGGGCTCCAGGGCTTCTCGCCCCTTGTTATACCAAGAGTGAATAATAATCCTTTATTCATTGTTGATATAATAGAGAAAATTCTGTCCAGCAGCAGCGTGAGTCAGCTAATGAAAATGTCTGATATCATGAAGGGGCCTGCCCCAGTCATTAGAGATTATCCAGGGCATGTGAACCCCTCAGACCTGGACTCAGGCCCCTGGCACTCCTCGGTGCCTCCCAATCTGTGACGTGATAAAGTGTCACAGCTAAAAGTAGCTACAGGCACTGCAGGCTTAAGGTCTGCTGTGCCTGTGGCTACTCATCAGCCAGCCAGTCACCCCACCGTTTCCCAACACATCGCGGAGTTGGGAAAGGGTGGGGTGAATGAGCCAACGCTAGAACCTTGAATCTGCGACTACGCAGGTTTGAGGTTGTAGTTTCAAACACCTAAATCAGAAGGAAGCAAAAGGTGTCCAAACAGGATCTGCACAGGCATATGGCTGAGTAAAAATGCTTTTAAATTCTGTGTGTGTACCTGCGAGTGTGTGTGTGGGCATGTCTGTGTGAGTGTCAGTGAAGGTGTGATTCAAAGTGAGTGATAATGAGTGATGAGAAGAGTGAGTGCAATTGAGAAGGAGTGTGAAGGAGAATAACAGTGAGTGCACTGAGTGTTACCATATGTGAGATTGAGTGAGTCAAGTCTGAGTGAGTCAGTGTGAGGATGAGTGAGACTGATTGATCAGACTGAGTGAGACTGATTGAGCCTGAGGAGTCAGCCTGAGATTGAGTCAGAATGAATGTGAATGAGGGAGTCCGAGTGATACTGAGTGAATCGGAATGAGTATGGCTGAATGAATCTCTGAGAATGAGTGAGATTGAGAATGGCTGAGACAGACTGTGAAAGAGTGAAAGTGAGTCAGAGCAAGATTGAGTGAGTCAGAATGAGTGGGACTCTGAGAGTAACTGAGAATGTGTGAGGCTTTGAAGGTCTGAGTGAGAAGGAGTGAGACTGCAAGAGTAGCAAGACTGATGCGGAGTAGGTAAAAGTGAGTGCTAGAGCGAACGAAAGTAAATCTATGCGACAGAGTGAGAATGAGTGAGTGACTAAGGCTGAGTGCAAGTGAACTTACTCCCCTCACCCCCCAAGACAGAACAGAGCAGAACCTTCCGAAAACAGATTGCTGCCTGTAATGCTCCATTACATGCAGTCAGTGGACGAAACGCGTGTCAGGTACATTAAATACATGATGGTGAAATGGTACTAATCCGAGTAAAGTAAAAACTAGGAAATTAGGAAACCACTATTCCTAATGTATGAAACTCATTGAGTTTCATTTGGTGATTCCTAGAGCATTGCAAATAGACCTACCTCATGAATATTAATGAGGCAGGTTGCATTTTGTGACCCACTATGATTCGCTGCCATCACAGGGATGGTGGCCTGCTTGGTTCAGCAGACCACCATGTCATGCTTTAAAATAAGCAATCTTGTGTTTTTCTTCTTTTTCTAAACACAACCCGTTTTCCTTAAAGGAAAGTGAAATGCATTTAGGAAGAAAAAATGAAACATTTAACTTTCATTTTTTAAGAGAAGGCAGTAGTCCTTTGTAAGGAATCCCTTAGGGACCCCTTCAGATTGGTGAATGGGTTACCACCAACTTTGAGTTGGCAGTAAAGTGTGAATGCCTTGAGGCTGCATTTTAGTCCCAAAACTTTTGTAAATACCAATTGAATCAGTATCTGGAAGGGGCGCCCCTTCCAAATACAAATTTGCAAACCTAAAGTACATTTCGGTAATGGGTTACCAAATGTCAGTTTGGGGTTTGTACATTTGGAAATGCCTTTTTGTGTTCACAGACTGCCTGATTCTGTGAATCGGACTGTTTGCGACCTCAAGAAGGCTTCGTACAACTAGCCCTATATTGACAAAGCCACGAAATCTAGACTGTTCTTCTATGTAATTGTCATATTCTGAGACGTGCCCCACATTGTGTTCATTGGTTCGCCTGGAACTGGACATTAGTTTCAAGCAGTGGTAGAAGTGGAGGGGGATCGGTGGGCACGGCGTGCCCCTACTTCTAGAAAATTGTTCAGTCCGATCCCCTACTTCTTGCTTTCACAGAAGAGTCCCGGGCGGGAAGAATAGTCCAACTTTAAAACTTTTTTCATTCGCTTCCAGGGGCTGCTTGCACTTCTCTGTGAACTCCAGAGGCTGCAGCAGCCCCTCCCTGAACTCAAACAGACCGAGGAGGCCCATTGTCATTCCGATTGAGGCTGATTACCTCTTTCGAATGACAATGCGCCGCCCTCTGCCTTTAGCATATAAAGTGGCCCTGAGATTAGGGTTGATGATTAGAGATGAGCTTTCCCCAAGCAGGGTACTGTGGGGAACTTGACACCAGTGGCTATCTTGTGACGAGTTGTGAGTGTGTGTGTGGTTAGTGGATGGAGGCGGCAAACTCAACCCCGGAATCTAGCCCCTGGCGCTGTTAATGTTCTACAGATAAGTGTGAATGCGTGGCTTGTTATCTTCACGATCTTTTTTTTTATTTAATGCATTTTTATGTAGGGCGGACTTTATCCGAAGGTGATTGTAGAACAACTTCCTCAGCACCGATCAGCCTCCCCAAGTGAGCTCCATCGATATCCTGCAGACAGGATGCTGTGGCACAATTGTATCAGCAACTCCTGGCACATACTTTTAGTAGGGGGCTCACATGTGCGAATTTAATTACGTGTTACCATAGTGACTACATATCAGCCACTATGTCTGTTTTCCTTCTCTCACTTCATGGTGCTGCTGTACGCTAACATTTATTCTAGTCAGGATTTAATTTCACCAGTGAAATGGGTTTCAAAACTTAGAAACAGATGCACTGGTGAAGTGCCACCGCGTGGTGCGCGCAGCCTGCTGTTTCCTTTAGCAACCTGCGCAGGTGCATTAGAAGAGCCAGGAGTGCAGCGAGGAATCTGTACACCATTATAAGAGAAGGGTTTGAATTGTCTGTATGACTGCAGAACGCCATGCAAACCTTTTTACTGTCTTTTTGTGCTTGGCTGAAAGTCAACATGTGCAGGCCCTGGTGAGTTTAAAGTATTTGGCATTGCCCTGGCTGAAATGTTAAATGGCTGTGTGTGTGTTTTCAAATGACGTGATTTGAAAGTCTTTCTTCTCATCGCTTTGCAGAGCAAAAGAGCGAGAACTGCGTTAAACACATGAAGTGCAAAATAATGTTTCTTTGTGAATAATTTGAAAGAGCTAGCAATGACACGTTTTGACCTGTCAAGAGTATTGTGCTGGTAGACCCATAAGACGTATCGTAAAAGTACCCAGCACCAAGCTTTTAAACTTTTTCTCTTTTGTTTAATAACACTGTTCATTTTACGCTACACTATTGGTACCAGGCTTATCCTGTCCAGTCAACAATATACCATGCCTCCCTTCCTCTTTAGCTTATGCCTACTTATGTTTGCTCACTAATTGATAATTGGTGTCTTCATTTTACACCCACCACTTTCAAACTTTACCAGCCAGCACTGCTTGACAGCTTTGTCAATGTTGTACACAGAGTGAAGTGAGCTGGGCAGGAGCAGTGACCGGACAGAAGAGGCGACAGGAAAGCAGAGGTACTAGGGCATGAGAGGTGACGGGGCAGGAGAAGTGATGGTGCAGGAGAGGTGACTGGGCAGGAGAGGTGACGGGGCAGGAGAGGTGACGGGGCAGAGAAGGTGACGGGCCATGAGCTAGAGCAGTAACCGGGTGTGAGCGGTGAAAGGACAGGAGCGGTGAAAGGACAGGAGCAGTGAAGGGGGCAGGAGCAGTGAAGGGGGCAGGAGCAGTGAAGGGGGCAGGAGCAGTGAAGGGGCAAAAGAAGTGACGGGCAGGTGACATGACAGGCAGGTGATGTGACGGGTAGGTGAGGTGATGGGGCAGGAGAGGTGACGGGGCAGGAGAGGTGACGGCGCAGGAGAGGTGACGGGGCAGGAGAGGTGATGGGGCAGGAGCATTGTATAGGAGGAGCCCTGCATTCATGACCTCAATGTTTGAGACAAAAAATAATCATGGATTTCTGAACAATGAGAGTAAAAGCATTAAGGTAACATGTTGTTCCTGCTTATATTTCACATGCTTTACATAAACCTGTATTCCCTATGAGTGTTTGCTTTTTCCTGAATTAAACCTCAAATAAACATATCCATTCTTTTAATTAAATAACGTTATAAGCTGTAACGGGTCAGTGAAATGCTAAACGTACTAAAAATTGGTATGTTTTGCTATTTCTAGCCACACCCCTGACTCCGCCCACTGATTCAATCTTCGGTTATTCCCGCCCCCTGATTCTCCACCCACAGTTCCCCTACTTTTTTTTCCCCACTTCGACCACTGGTTTCAAGCGAGTGAAGGTGAAATGTAAGTTAGGCAGCCCTAGTTTCCTCCAAAAAATGAGGGAAGCCGCTGAAATCTGACTCAAATATATCCTGGTTAGTTTCAATAAACGTCTGTAATAGTTGTACGTTTGCTATTGGAAAATGTGATCTCTGAAGCAAGTGGGGCTTCTAGTCAGAAAGAAACAACGCACAATACGTAAAAACCCAACTGAAAATTCAGTGCCCCTTATGACTACCTCATTGCACTGAAAGTACAACTTTCCTTAAATATATGTCCTCTTAAGTGTTCAGTGGAACATTGATTATTAACAGGTCAGAATAGGTCTGTGATGCAGTTACCCAGGCCAGACCGCATGACCGGCATTCCGAAACTTTCAGACTGGGTAAGGACTTCATATCGCTCATTAATCCTGAATGGGTGAGCTTCATTCACGCCCTTACAATGATTCCATATTTTCGTTGCCATGATGTTGTTACTTGACGGCAGAAGAATACTTAGCAAATTACCACGCAGGATCACATTAATGGTTTAGGGAACATGCCTTTTCTTAACTTCATATTAGCCTACGTGGCACACACTGTATGTATTACACCATTGTCTTTGTGTTGATCATTTTCTCTGGCAGGTTCCAGCTGCCTTCCACGATGCGTCCGCCTGCTTCTCCGAAGAGGAGTGGAAGCTTCTGCAGGACTGGCAGAAGGAACTGTGCAGGAACCTGATGAAGGAAATCCACCAGGCCTTGATCTCGCTTGGTAAGGTGACTCCCTTGACTTATGCCTCAGGGTTTGAACTCTAGGAGGGTAGGTGTTTAGATCGCTGTTTCAGGAGACCAGGCTGTGCTTTTGATCTTCTGCTGTTTGCGGAACCCCCAAAATGAGCCGGTGAGTACGTTCACGCAGAGCACCTTACGGCAAGCTTCCTCTCAGTGCTAGAACCATATTGTAGTTGTATCGATATTTTTTTGATCTTACAAATGAATTCTCCAAACAATATTGATGTTTTTTTCCAGTTAATCAAAGAAATGTTTATTTAGACCAGAAATACTCAAAGCACGACCTGGGGCCAGTATGCGGCCCCTCTGACCACTGCATGCTGCCCCCAGGGTTTTACTCAACTCCGCACTAACATTAAAAAAAAAGTTAAATAAGCAGCCAGCATTTATTTAAAGGTTAATTGCAGTTAAAGAAAAGAAGTAACTAGGGTGTACTGCACACCTTAACTTTAGGAACACTTCATTTTTAAAGACAGCAAACTTGTACAAATATGATTAGTCTCTTCAAAATTCAGTGTAGTTCATTCACCTGCAGAACCATTTTACCTTAGTTAATCAGATTATAGCAGTGCATTCAGAAGTGCTTTTTAAAGTGATAGTTTTCAAACATGAACTTAGAAACTTTCATGCTCCCTCCCCCTCCCTAACCGTGACAACAATGCCATTCGTGATTACATCCAAGCACAAGAGAAGGTTTTGTACAGCATGCATCTTGAGGTCATATTTTTTTAGATCACCTTATATGTCATAATGAAGAAAAACTAGGAAAATTGAAATAAAACAGTTGCCCAGGATCACACAATTTGGTCCAGTGGGGATTCATCCTAAGTTTTCTAGTTCCACATTGTGCAGTTCAGCTCAGCTACTAGATGTACATGCTTCGCCTTCCCTAGACTCACTTTATGCCCCCAACCGCCCCCAACCACCCCCGATACAACCCTGCTTGCATCAGTACAGCCCGCTGTCGCACCAAAGACCAAACATTCTGGCCCCCGGGAAAATGTTTGCAAGTACCCATGATTTAGACCTCAAGTCCTTAGGCACATATCATATATAAATCACACACCTTTTTATAAGTACATACACTTATGGGATCTACATAAAATTATGAAATTAACATTACATTAAATAAAATCATAGAAAAGCCTAAGTGCCTTTAAAATACACCCATTCTTTGTGTCGTAATCATTACCATGATATAGAAATAATACCTGTCATCATAAAGTGCCTAAAAATCCCTTATCTATATATAAAAAATATTTTCCGTGCAGTCAGAACCTTTAAACCGTCCAATAATATGTGCAATTCTCGCCAGATTCAATCATGGCCTCTTTTATCTTATCATTGGTATATCAGGGGTAAATTCCGACCCTTAACCCTAACAATTCACTTCTAAGCCAACGGTTGGGTAATACATCCATGTACGGGAACCATTGAGTCAAACATGAAATAAACCGTTATTTCCCCCTTGAGATACTGTCGATCGTAGTCTCCGGACAGTTCCTTGACTAATTCCCGGAGCTTACTCCTGGCATTCTCCATTTGTAAATTCTGCAGGCACAACTTGACTCTCATATCCCTACAGGTTTAAAAAAAAAAACTTCTGCCCCCCCCCCCCCCCCTTTGCCCACTTCAATTTTCTTTGCTGTATTTCATTTTTACACCATTGGGATACCCTTTGCTCCTCCCCAGTGCTCATGCGCTGCCAGAATCTTATTAATGCCCTACGGGCCATTATGTTCCATGATACAATGTCGGTCTCCATTCTTATGGTGTGGATCATAGTGCCCCCATGCAGTAATGAGCGTTAGTGGCCCCATGCAGTAATGAGCATTAGTGGCCCCGTGCAGTAATGAGCATTAGTGGCCCCGTGCAGTAATGAGCATTAGTGGCCCCATGCAGTAATGAGCATTAGTGGCCCCATGCAGTAAAGAGCATTAGTGGCCCCATGCAGTAATGAGTATTAGTGGCACTATGTAGTAATGAGCATTAGTGGCACTGTGTAGTAATGAGCTACAGGCACTGAATACATCACCAGCTCTAGGGCATACATGCTTTTGCTTTGCATCCGTCAGTGGCCCCAGGCAGTAAATATGCCATCCATTTCAGGCAGTACCTACAACAAGGCTTCAGGCACTACATACACTAATGGGCCCAGGAAATTCAAACCCCAATGTTCTAAGGCATTAGAGAATCCTAGTGGCACATGCAGTTAGTCTTATGCAGTAACAATCTCATTGGCCAGGCATTACACATATCAGTTGGCTCCAGCCACCTAGTACTGTTCTATTTTTTTATCCATGTCTTAATTGTTGTACTGCCAGTCACTGTTTATAATAAGCGCTCTGTACACTGAGTGGTCAGCTTCACACTACATAAAACTGCAAATAATTTCAAGTGCATGCCCCATGATTCCAACCTGCACATTCAGCAATAGGACTGGGAAGTAAGTCATTAATGGCCCTAATAGTTGGAAGCCGTGCATACTCCCCTGCCCCTAGACCGTACCCAGAATTTGCAGCCCCGTCCACCAGCGACCCTATATATTCAGTATCTCCATCAATAACAGATTTCGGGTCCCTAGAGCAAGGTACTGCATAGGTCCTGGCAGTCATTGATTGTGTAACATGCTGCCTCAGATTGATACTTCTAGTCTTTCTTTCAGGTGTCTAAAGGTGTTTGCCTCAATTCAGCTCTGTCAAGCCACGCCTTGCCCAGTAGTAAAACCCTGATAGTTTACAGAATTTTACAAAGTCTATGAGTTTCTTTGTTTACTTTTGGTAACAGGTCCTCTCATTGCTACCACTGTATCTTCATTAAGAGCAAAAGACAGAGATGAGGTGTGCCACATGGAGAACCAGGACTTTGGGAGCAAGCACAGGAGAAACCAGCCACCAGGTGAGTAGGACATGAATTAACTGTGACCTATCCATAGCGCTTGAACATAACTTTATCCCAGGCAGTGCTTGTGTGCACACATTCACACACAGGCGCCAATTCCGATGTCGTTCAGAAGGGCTCCGAATTGGATTTGGAATTGTCTAAACCGATCCGGAGCCCTTGTTCCTGACCGATTTGTTCCCAGTTCTGAACGACCAAGTACGATGTCTGGAAGGCCTTTGCGCTGACTGAATCAGTTCTGGAAGGCATATGGAGAGATTGAGCCTCTGGAGCAGAAGCGTACAGCTCTGTGGAGTAGGTTTTCCGAGCAAGCAAGTACGATGAAAGATTTGGACAGCTGTTACGGTTAGTTTGCCTTGATCGAAAAGGCTTCTGGAATCTGTCTTTGGGGGCCCGTAACAGGCCACCTTCACCCGGGGCCCTTCAAATCAGGCCCGTGGGGGTACCCATGGGTCCCCTCTTTCAGGTCATGCACAGTCTGGCAGGTACCAAGGGCTTCCCGCCACAGGGTGCACGATTTTCCCCAACCACCCCTTTCTTAAATGGGAGCCTTTTTACGCCTTCGGTACACAGGCTCCCATTGAAGTCATTGAAGTCAATGGGAGTGTGACGGGTACGTATCCTGAATCATTCACATGCATAATACTTGTTCGGTCGGACTCCCCTGACCCGAGTCGCCCACAAAGCGTTCCAGACACGAGTCGTTTGGTTTGCTTTCTGTACGAAATCTGAATCGGACCCACAGTCTTAAAAAGAGACACAAAGGTACTTAAATTGAAATACACAAAAACTAATGTGCTCGGGTGTGTGGCCAGCTACCAGGGAAGATGACTGCTTTCTGAAGCGGCTCCCATAGCCAGCCACACTAATCCCCAAACACCAGTTCAAAAATCCATCTGCGGACAGCGCCGGACATGACCACTGTGTCCTGCGCCCAGCGGGGATACCGCTGTTGTATTTCTGGGCCCCTGTAACACTCCTGCAGTGAGTTTTGCAGTGTGGCCTGTGCAACGGATGAAAGCAGCAGCCTGGCGTACAGTGGTGCAGCAGAGGCAGTGCGCAGTGACAGCACACTGGAGTGAAGACCATCGAGCTGCCTCCTGTTTGGATGTGACTGCTGAGTTGCCGATGCACAGTGGTGTGGTGGACTGCTGAAGCCTCAGACTAAGGGCTGCTGGTGCCCCAGGTGAGCGGACCACACTGAGATTTATTGGCGCTCGCCCGCCTGCCTCTGGGCCTGGAGCGGAGCCTGAAAGTGGTAAAGCCTTGCGCTCCTGATCCCAGTGGCGGTGATTCTTGGACCCATATATGCAGTTGATAGCCTGTGCCTGCTGGGAGGTGAGCCCACGTGTGACGAGAGACAGCCCCTGGAGCAACCCTATGGACTTTGGTCCCTCGGCGGCAGTGGGGCGCGACTGCCGCTGCGCTTGTTGACTGGTTTTTGTGTTGGCCCCGGGGAATGAGGAACTTTAAGCATACTGTTGACTGTTTTATTGGCGAACCAAGAGGAACTCCTTACAGCTCACCACACCTCGAAGCTGCAATGCACTGTCTGCCCCCTCCTGTCTGTACATAGCGCTACCAGTGACATTGCTATATTTGCCTGACCTCTCAAAGACTTCCCTAATTGACTGATGAAAGTACAAATGGGATACAGTTGCCCAGAGTACTAGCTCCTACCTGGTTACTGTACGTTTTGCTGACTATCCTACACAGCACTTGGGATATAGTTGGCGTTTGGCAAGCGCTGTTATTGTGGCGCCCACGCAGTGGCCCGGCTGGCCTGGTAGGGCTTCCCCCTGGATCCTAAGACGCACTGAAGGAGTGAGAGCCCCTCCTCTGGCCTGATCACCGCTGAGGGGGTATAAATCCTGAAGCACACAACTTCCACTGACTTCATCTCTTGTAGGTACAGGGTGGAGGCGGAAAACCCGATAACACCGCTTGGGGCTTATCATTTGCTTCTTGGCAAGAGGCAGTGAGTAGCAACCCAGCCCCCTCCCATTCTTCTTCCGCCACATTGCAATGGGCGCCTGCAGGGGCAATGGAGGATGGTAGCAGAGGACAGGGTTTTAGATGTGAGGGAAATACTGGGCGCACTGCATGGGTTGACGCACAGGAGGATGCAGTAAGGCAGAAGGTGCATGCAGGTGAGGGGCAAGTCCCTGAAACCCCTCCAAGTGTGCCTGGAGGACACACTATATACAGTAGAAACAAAACCTGTTGCACACTTGAATAAAGTTTAAAGCAAAAAACAGATGTCTCAATTGACATAAAGTTCATATGTTATGGGCGAAGGATTGGACCATCAGTGTTTCAGATTTTCTTTTATTGATCTCAGAAAGCCAGCCGACACGTGTTTCGTCGCACGAAAAACACACTTTTCCGCTACTCCTCAGGGCTGTAGGTTAGAGAATTATAACTACAGGTCGCGGTGCCGGTGATAATTCCGACCCGGCTCCACTCAGGACCGGGTTGACAGTATCAGTCGAGTGATGATTCGTTGTTTCAATTGAGGTATTCTCACATTAGTAGTGGAGATCCTCTACTTAGTAGTAATGCTGAGTTTAATGAATCCTCAGGTTTTTTTCGGGGAATGTCAAAATCCTCGTGTTTTGGATGAAAGCCGTGTGGCAATTTCCGTGGTGGTAAAGAAGAATCCCCGTAATGCGGGGAGTTGTTCGGCGATGGTGCCGTTCAGGTATGCGTTCTGGTTCCGGGTGTAAATCCTGAAGCACACAACTTCCACTGACTTCATCTCTTGTAGGTACAGGGTGGAGGCGGAAAACCCAATAACACCGCTTGGGGCTTATCAGTTGCTTCTTGGCAAGCGGCAGTGAGTAGCAACCCAGCCCCCTCCCATTCTTCTTCCACCACATTGCAATGGGCTCCTGCAGGGGCAATGGAGGATGGTCCCCAATGATGACAGGTGGTAGAGGGGCCATGTAGTACACCAAACTTAATTGAACAAGTTTACCCTAACTAAGAAGGCCACTAATAAATTACCGCTAGAGGACCAGCAGCCGACTATGGCGCAGCCTTCCAACACTACAGAGGCCCCCACACCAAAGGGTATTATGGCAGCGACACAGGGGTATAGCACTGCCCTGGAGGTGAAAATAGATGCAATGTCCATCGACATCACCCTGATGAGGGCGGATCTCTGCAACATGGGAGCGCAAGTCAAAAATACAGAGGACTCCCTTGTAACTCTTCAGGCGGAGACGAAGTTGTTAAAAACTCGAGTGATGGAATTGTGGGCTTTTGCGACCTTCTTGGAACCCCACCTGGAAGACTATGAGGGCTGGTCCAGAAGGAACAACGCCCGCATAATAGTGGTTCCAGAACATTCGGAAGGCTTGGCAGTCGGACTGTTTCTAGAAGATCTTATACTCAAACTATTTCTCAGTTGAATGTGACCACAGAGTCCCCGGCACTCTGCCAAAACCAGGTGCGTCTCCGTGCCCAATCATAATGTGCTTTTTTTAACTACCGGGACAGGGACGTCATCTTGCAGACTGCTTGTAGTGCTCCACCAGTCAAGTGAGACAATAACAGTAGAACATTCTTTCACTCTCAAAGTCGACCGACAATGTCAGTCCTTTTTCTAATGGTTGGACTGCTGGAGGAGGGTCGAAGGGTCGGGACCCAGAGGGCAGACAGGGAGGCAATGATCAGATGCTGAGCCTGTCCATCAGACACATGATCCGCAGGTTTTGAAAACTTGTGACATCCCTGCGAGCGCCTGTGGTTGGTGTCGAGATCAAGATGGCTCTGATCCTTCATGTCTCCTGAGGAAGTGCGCTGAACTCGGAAACGTGACATCCCTGCGAGCGCCTGTGGTTGGTATCTAGATGGCTCTGATCCTTCTTGTCTCCTGAGGAAGTGCGCTGAACTTGGAAACGTGACATCCCTGCGAGCGCCTGTGGTTGGTGTCGAGATCGAGATGGCTCTGATCCTTCTTGTCTCCTGAGGAAGTGCGCTGAACTCGGAAACATGTGACATCCCTGGGAGCGCCTGTGGTTGGTGTCGAGATAAAAATGGCTCTGATCCTTCATGTCTCCTGAGGAAGTCCGCTACGCTCGAAAATGTTTGTGTGACATCCCTGCCAGCGCCTGTGGTTGGTATCTAGATGGCTCTGATCATTCATGTCTCCTGAGGAAGTCTGCTGAACTCAGAAACGTGTGACATCCCTGCGAGCGCCTGTGGTTGGTGTTGAGATGGAGATGGCTCTGATCCTTCATATCTCCTGAGGAAGTGCGCTGAACTCGGAAACATGTGACATCCCCGCGAGCGCCTGTGGTTGGTATCTAGATGGCTCTGATCCTTCATGTCTCCTGAGGAAGTCCAATGAACTCAGAAACCTGTGACATCTCTGCGAGCGCATGTGGTTGGTGTCAAGATAGAGATGGCTCTGATCCGTCATCTCCTGAGGAAGTCCGCTGAACTCCGAAACGTGTGCCATCCCTAAGAGCACCTATGGTTGGTGTTGAGATAGAGATGGCTCTGATCCTTCATGTCTCCTGAGGAAGTCCGCTGAGCTCTGCTGTTGAGACACTCCGAACATAGATCTCGTCAGCGGTAACATTGCTAACTGTGATTAAGTGGGAAGTGACTGCGAAGGTTTGGGAGAAACCACAGTCCCCTGAACTTTGTCAAGTGTTTGGGGGCGACAGGCAGTTGGGGTTGGGGGGTGGTTAGTCTAAGTCCACCATGCAGGAGGCATGGAGGAGGAGTTTGTGCTGGGGTTTTAGTTATGATGTTTCTTCTTGTTTTGTTGTTGGTTTTTCTTTTACTTTGGCGAGTCCTTTCCTTCATGTAGCAGTGAGCAAGACCAGATGCTTCTTCATTTTCACCATTGTTTTCTCCTATCGCGGCTACTGCCGGATTCATCCCAAACATATGCTCCCCTTTAGGAACTGTGGTAAACTCTCTGCGTCTTCTACTCCAAGCTGGGTCCCTTTGTGCAGTGGGTGGGAGGCTGACCTCTGGTCCCGTCAACGCCTCTGGGGTATTTAAGCTCCGTGGCCAAGACATTGGTGTCCCCTGCCTTTAAGATCCTTTTCTGAAATGTCAGTGCACTGGGGGACAAAATCAGACTGGATATAATTCTGCAATACCTCAAGAGATACACATCTGACATAGTTCTTCTTCAGGAGACGCGCTTACAAGGTAATACCTTACTACATATTAGGCAGAGGCGGTTAAAAAATGGTCACCCATGCAGGATAGACAAAGGAGTGCCTTTTCAGATATTAGTGTGCTTCCTGGGGACCTGGCAGAGGCGGAGGTGGCGAAGGCTATCGGCGCTCTTAATTCTGGTAAAGCAGTGAGTCCCAACGGTATCCCCATAGAGCTGTGCAAACTTGCAGCCCCAGAACGGTCGCACCGCCTCCTACGCATGTTCTTGGAAAGCCAAGAGGCTGATTTGCTGTCGAGAGGTCAAAGAATGGCTACTGTAGTAGTGATCCATAAGGACTGCAGGCCGCCAGGGAAATGTGCCTCATACAACCCATTTAGTTACTGAATACGGAAGTTAAGATACTCCCAAAACTCCTGATCAAACATTTGATTCAGGTGCTTCAACTACTTGTTCACCCGGATCAGTCTGGCATTAAGCCAGACAGGAGTACGGGGCCTAACCTGTGTCTTTTGCATGGGGTCTTGGGCTGGGCGGACCGGATCTGGGAAATACCATCATACTGTCCCTGGATGCGCATATGGCTTTCGACACAGGAGAGTGGCCTTTATTTATGCAGTGTTGGAGAGACTTGGGTTTGACCCTTCTTTCCTGTCCTGGATTTGACTCTTATACTCCGATCTGCTCGCTCAGGTGGTGGTCATTGGGAGCATTTTTGCCCTGTTTTCATTGTGACTGGGTATGAGGAAGGGCTGTCCTTTTTCCCCCTTAATATTTGCCCTTTTGTGTTAGAACCATTGGCGGCCTGGGTAAGGCTTGGTCAATCAATATCAATCAGTCGATCAATTTATTCGGAGGCAATTAACCATCTAAAAAGCAATATGTAATACAGTAAAGATATATAAAAGCAGGAAAGATACAATTCATAAGAGCAACTCAGAATATCTGCCTAATTATTCAATAACAACTCAGAAATAAGAAAAAGTTTAAGATCAAAATGGAAGTGCCACAATATATCAATGATAAAAAGACGGGTGTGCAGCAGTTAATTGTTAAACAATAAAATGCGATCACATCTGGTTAAATTGTTTCCCCACATTTACGAGAGTTCCTATAACATAATGGGATGAAATTCAGCAAAATTAGAGCGGGATGGAGGACAAAACCTCATGTTGGGTCCGGCAGTCGCTCCCCACCTGCCCTAGTGAATATGCTTATATCTTATCAAATATAAGAACATAGAAGTACAGTAGATGGTCTGTACTTATAACGCATATCATTGCCCATATTGTTACCATACAAAATACCAAGTTTGCACACTATTTATCGTTGCTGCGGGCGAAGTAAAGAAATCTTTCTATCATAAGGCAGCCCACAGAAAGATGTCATGCTGCAGCAAATATCCAAGGAGGGCGGGTGACTGTAGGTATAAGTACGCAGGTCGAGATTGTGTGAAGTGTGCACGTCTTTTATTCGGTATGATGTAGCTCTTCGTCTGGTGATTGTAAAACTTGCAGAATAACACCACATGCATTGTATTCTGGGCCATCACGTCACTGAAGGGGACAATTAGTTAAGTCGTTCATTTTTGGGAAGCTGACCAATCAGTGAAAGGTGCCCAGTCTTAGACGGGTCAAGACAAACCTATGTCTTGCATTTAAAACTGCTTTAAGATAAGGTTGCATATCAAAAGTGGTTAAAACAATTTGATTTTTGAAAACAGTGGGTTTAAAAATTTCAATTGTAAGTCTAAGATTGTCCAGATGTGTCATCACTTTATTTTCTAAGAAATCTCTACTAATAAGATCTAGTGTTTCAGGCTTCTGGAAATACTCAGGGTGGCCCAGATCATTACAGAAGCGTTGAATGTAAACAAACCACGTTATATGCTGGTATTATCTCGATTTGAGACAATCCCTGATTGTAACATGATTTAAGTCTGTATATTCTGAGGTCTATACTTTGTACCAGAGCAGGATGGGCTGTAGCATAATCAGGCCTGTAATAAACGGAGCTCCAAGTTCGGCATGGCATACATATCCTGGAGCGCTTTTGGGAGTGGCAAGAAGGTACCTGAAAACCCCATTTTCAACTAGTTGTACGTCACTGCATTTCTTGTGTCCCCACACTCCCGCCCCGTAAAGTTCAACACTAAGACATTTAGCTTTATAAATTGACATCATCAACTCTGGTGGATTACACCCCAGTCGTCTTGCGAAGCCTGGGAGTGCCATAAAGGCTTCACTAAATTGCAGGTTCCTATTGGAAGTGGCCGTGTTCCATATGCAGTCTTTATCAAATAAAATCCCCAAATAGGAAAAAGTATTAGTGAAGCCTATAGTTGTACCATGTATTTTTAGATCTCTGCAAGTTGCAGTGGTCCTCCCGCATTCCAGGTTTTTAATTGGTTCACTAAAGCCCAAGGTCCTGCATATATTCAACAAAGTTTGTAATAAGGGACTGAAGAGCAAGTGGAGTACGTGCCAAAAGGACATCATCGTCGGTGTAAAGAAAGGCAGGTATTGGGCGAGCCACTACTTGCGGAAGATCTTTGGACGATGCAGCAAGTACCGCGCCCACACTGTGTTTATGTATAGAGAGAACAGAAAGGGTGCTAGGACACAGCCCCGTCTCATCTCCTCTCCACCCAAAATGCTTCAGTGCATTCTCCTCTAGTACCATATCTGACCCTGGCTTTGCATCCGAGTATAAGTCCCTCAGAAAGCTAATAATCGATGCGTCTACCCCAGCTCTTTCATAATTGACCACAGTTTAGCATGTTTAACGCAGTCAAAAGCGGAGGAAAGGTCAACAAAGCTAAGTATATATTTTTCTCTTTGATTTTAATGTACTTCCCAAGTAGCATGCTTAAATTGAGAATCAGTTCCCACCCCGGAACGAAATACATATTGTAGAGCTGAAAGGATATTATGTGTGTCTGCCCAAGCTTCTAATCTGTTTAAAATGATGTGACCTGCAATCTTCACCAGGGACTCAAGTAGAGAAATCGGCCTATATCATGCCGGGTTCAATCGATGGCCCTTTTTGTAAATAGGCACAATAATTGATTCGGCCCATGATGATAAAAGCCAGCTATATAGCATGCCCTGAGTACTAAAGTCAAGAAGGGCCCCTTTGTACAGGTTTACAGGAATTGCGTCTGAGTCTGAGGCTTTACCACCTTTACTAGCCAATATTGCATCATTAACTTCTTCCAAATTAACGGGGACCGTGGTGGTAATCTGTGGAGTGTCTGCTATGATGATATGACTCTGTCCTTGCTCTGGTGCAGGCGCCCCATTAGTTAGAGAATAAATGCCAGTAAAGTGTTGTATCCAGTCGTCTTCCAAGATGGCCATCTCAATCCCGGGAGCCTCGTCTGCTATCAATGGTGCGGAGTTAATTACTCTCCCGAAAGCTCTATTATCCTTACTAGCACACGCTTCTGATAGAGATTATCAAGCCATCTCCTTTAACGGTGTCTTCCTCAAGTTTCTTCCTTATAATCTATTCTACAAGTCTGGAGATCAAGTTCGCATCTGGGGATTTGTGTAGAGCCTCCTTTAGCCGTTTATGGGCCCTAGTACATGTTCTATTAAACCTGTGGTATATAAATAAATAATACCTGATCTAGGTTTGTCTGGGCATAGTAATAACAGATAGCTCAATAAATAAGAGTCAAGATTCGAGGTAGTAGGAGTTTTGCAGGTTTAATACAGCATAAGGACAGGAACAGGACGACCTGCACAGGAATAGGATGGCAGGGCCCGACAGCGCTGCCGGGGTCAGGATCGGGCAAAAAGCAGGAAAAGGATGACTTTTTAATAACAGTACACGAGTATATATACATAACGCAAACACATAGCATTACATTGCAATAGGCGTAGCAGTGGGTGGAGCAGAAGGCGTGACGCGTAGCAGTCGCGAAAGATAAGGGTGAAAAGAGGTGTAACAGGGCGTATACATGGACATGTGATGCAAACGTAACAGAATATGTCATGAATGGGGTGTAACCCATGGAGGGGGCTACCTAAGGAGCCGGGACCTCTAACCTGGTGGTGCGCGCAAACTGGCAATGACGTGTTACTAGGAGAAGCTGGGGGCTATGAACTCTGTGCTAGGAGCAGAGACTGAAGTCTGGAGAGTCAGGGCGACATGTACCTAAACAGTATCTAGTATCTGATGTTTAGAGAACATGTTGATAGAATCCAAAAGTTATCGGGGTAAAGGCGAACAGACTCTAAGACTGGAGCATGCATTATTCTACATGTAGTGCGTGATGAAGAATATTAAATGACCATTAAATGCAGTATTTCTCTAACGTGGAGACGTAAAGGCTAGACAATGACGGAAACTATTGATGCGATTCAGTAGCTTAGGAATGCAGAGAAGGAGGACTGAACTGATAACTGGAATCATAACATACTCTTGGCAGACTCAGAGGCAGAGCCAGGCTGAACCGGGCACTGCGAGGCAGGAAATAAGTGAAGGGTCGAGGATACAGGTGGGGGCTGTATCGCTCCTCAGCGAGGCTTCAGGAGACAGGAGACAGGAGCTGAATCTGGTGTCCAGGCCCTTCTGAGGCCTAGAAACGGGGACTTTACAATGGAATAACGTGCACACTGAGAAACGTGGCAACGTAACTTTACATGGGCCTGATATTCGTAGTATTCACAAGAACTGGAAACTGGCATACTAGAGGTGGACACAACTGTAATTGCGTCTTTAATCGAACATGGGGAACACATATGCATATTTAATCATGCACAGATAACATATGTTGGATGACGCGTAGGGACACAGAACATAACAAAATTTACTTTTCCACATTCCCTCCTTGTCACTACGCTTCCATCAGGAAACATCAATATTCATGATACCATCTATCATTTCATACAGTATCATTTGCTCGTCTCGAATTATCCTGGAACGGGATTTAGAACGGGGCTTGGGACTAGGAATACAAGAGGTAGCACAAATGCCGCAAATCGCAGGGCCACATTGTATACAAAGGCAGCAGCTGAATATGATCGCTACTGCAATACCTAGAAAGGACAATACTTTCCATCCCCAGGCGGAAATTATATTCCAGAACCAACCGGACCATGTCCAGGTGCCTGGATCTTGGTGTAACAGATGGGCAATTTTATGGAGTCTGGTTATAGCTGAATAAACAGACGGCGCGTTATTTGGAATGAAAATGCAGCAACTAGATCCGATGACTCTACAGGCCCCGCCCCTATCGGCCAGTATGACGTCAAGGACGAGACGATTTTGCAAAACGACAAATCTCATAGCAGATTGCTCTTCGGTTAAGTTACCTAAAGCAGAGGCAGTCTCATTTACTACAGCTTCGAGGGTTCTTGTTAACCTACGGATCAGCTTACTATTCTGGATAGGTCCTATAAAGAAGAAGAAACCTCTATTGAAATCTGTGTACTGTTCTAGAGCAGTTTCAGTATAATCGACAATGGGGGACTCGATCTCCCTTCTATGTCTAATGTGTACTAGATGTGTGTTTCTATGATAATCAGGTGGGGCTAGGAAAACAGGTGGCAGTAGGAAGGCAATGTAACAGGTTCCCTCCCAATCGAGGGGCAGACGAACATATGCAGTTTGACCACAAATAAAATAAGAATGACGTGAAGCCTTGAAAATAGATTTCCTACTGTCACTATACTTGACAATAGTAGTACAATCACTATGTCCTACATGTACGGAACCATAATTTCGGACACATAATTCGCCTTTGACTGGTAGTACTGAAATAGCAGGTAAGTCTGGAGCGGAATCAGACTGAACATTCAGGACCATGAAATTCGAAGAATAATTACCTAAATTGTAAACTTCATTCTCTAGATCTAACCCTGTTCTGTGGGGAAGACCTTGCTTGTCTGGGAAACATGTACTGTTAAGAAAAGACATATCTGTTGAGGATGACGTTAACGTGGACCATGCTCCACACGAACCATTATGTGAAAATGGATAAGGAAAGAGTGGCAGAACTCCCTTCGGTGTCTGGAAAGGGGGGAGTCGACCACACACCCAACAATTAGTGGCATTGCTGGTCTGGTGTGAATAATGTAACATGCGGATGAAAGAATTATTACGCATAGCGAGGCGGTAAGAGAGTTCATGAGGAGGCAGATCACTAAACGTGTGCTCTACTGTAGCATTAGAAGACTTATTTACATGAGAAACTGGGAAATACAGGTAAAATGCATAACTGGTGCAGGAAATCATAATACTGAGAAATAATATGAAACATAGAAAAACGATACATCGGATTGAGTTTTGACTAACTCTCTCACTATGGGGGTCTATTTTATACATGTCAGAAACAGTCTAACCGTTTCACCTAGGGGAGGACTTAGACAATCAAACTGGCTGACTTATTTTACTAGACCGGAGTTTCAACTTATACTCCTGTTGCGGAGTTTTCTCTAACAGGGAGGGTGCAGTATCATTGTTCTTTGCGGGACAGTCCTTGAGAATAGTACTTTGGCAATCCTTCAAATCCTGGGAAATGTTCTTTGAGACGGGTTTCAGTCCGTAAAACTTCTTTACGTGCGAAAGGTGCACCCAGCCTTTGCGTCCCTCCAACTTCACGGCTGTACGGGTGGCGAGGAGGACCTGTCGGGGCTCCTTCCAGCGAGGCTCCAGCGGACTTGAGCGGTCGAAATTTCGCACTAGGACCATGGATCCTGGAACGATTTCATGCGGTGCCACCTCGGTATTGTCTGGAAATGCGGCAGCAACCTGTGAACGACAAGAGTTGAGGGCAGACATCAAGGAAGCTAGGTAATCTGTCAGCATATTACTTGAAACATCGGTAATACTTCGGGGTCTAGGTGTACCCCACATGTTAGGGGGGCGGCCGAAAACGACCTCATACGGGGACAGACCTGATCTGGAATGTGCGACCATGCGCATATAGAACAGAGCAACTGGCAGGGCTACTAGCCAGTCTACACCTTTCTCTTGACAAACTTTTGCAATTCGAATTTTCAGGGTCTGATTATGCCTCTCTACGAGACCGGCTGCTTCAGGATGGCGTACACAATGAAACTTCCACTGGTACCCTAACAACAGGGAAACGTGCTTCATTAACTCTGATGAGAATGGCTGGCCGTTATCAGAATATACGACCCTAGGGAGTCCATAACGGGGGAAAAACTCACGAACCAACTGCTTGGCAGTGGTCGCGGCTGTGTAATCTGGAACTGGATATGCTTCTGTCCACCTGGACAAAGCGCATACAACTACAAGGACATACTTGAAACCTCGACATCGCTCCATCTGAATGTAATCCATCTGGAGGACTTCAAAAGGGTGGTCAGGGGGCTGGAATCCACCTTGTTCCACCGGGACACTTTTACCTGGATTGAACTGGCAACATATCATACAGGTACGGACTTTCTGCTTGGCTGCAGCTCGTAAATGCTTGTTGAACCAAATATTCTGGATACTGTCTAACATAGCTTTTTCTCCTAAATGTGCTGGACTATGTGCGGTATTGATAATGACTTGAACCATAGAGTCGGGGAGAAACCATGTGGCTCTACCCTTCGTTAACCATCCTTGATCTGTCTGGACCCCTCCTTGTTCGGACCATTTCTTGATTTCATCGGGAGTAGCATGTAACTGGATATCTATGACATCTTGAGTAGGGTCCTTAACTGTCATACATGTAGTCGGATCTGGAGTGTGTGTCATGTTAACTGGAATGTCTGGAGTCTGTGCTGTAAGCTTGGCTGTGCGATCTGCTAGATCGTTACCCTGGGAAATAATGTCAGTAACTTTCGTGTGTGCTTTGCATTTCATGATAGCAATGGATGTTGGTAAATGTATTGCATCTAACAGAGCTTGAATAAGGAGACCATGCTGAATCTTGGTTCCATGTGAAGTCATGAAACCTCTCTCCTGCCAGAGCACTCCGAAGTCGTGTACGACTCCAAATGCGTAACGTGAATCGGTGTAAATATTAACTTTCAAGTTCTTGGCGTGTATACAGGCTTGTGTCAGAGCAACTAGCTCTGCTGCTTGAGCGGACAGGGTGTCAATACGGTGTGTCTCAATAACGTCAGTGTCAGTAGTCACTGCATACGCGGCGACTAGTTCTCCTGTACTTGTTCTCATACATGAACCATCCACATAAAGTGTCAGGTCGGGATCTGGTAACGGAATATCTGTCAGATCTTGTCTTGGCTTTGTCGTAATGTTAACTACTTCCACACAGTCGTGTGTGGCAGAATTCGAAGTAACTGATGGTAACAGTGTAGCAGGATTTAAAACGTTGCAGCGTCTGATTTCTATGTGTGGCTGGAACAGTGTCAATTCATAACCTGTTAAACGTGCAATTGTCAAGTGCTGAGTCTGTGTTCGGTTTAAAAGAACTTCCACGGAGTGTGGAACTTGTACTGTCAGGGAATGTCCTAAGACTATGGAATCACTTTGTCTGATAGCTAGTGCTGTGGCTGCAACTGACTTGAGGCACGCAGGGAGAGCCTGGGCTACAGGATCTAATGTGCTCGAAAAATAAGCACATGGCTTGTATTGTCCTGCTTGATCTTGTGTGAGAACAGATAATGCTGTACCTTCGCGTTCTGTGACGAAAAGTGTAAAAGGCTTACTGTAGTTTGGTGTAGCTAGAACTGGAGCTTGACATAAAGCTTTCTTTAACTCATTGAAACTGAGTGTATGTTCAGATGTCCAAGGGAGTACAGTCGATACGGCTGCCTCCTGTGTCGTTAACTGTATCAGTGGCTTAGCTAGAAATGCATACTGAGGAATCCATTGTCTGCAGTAAGAAGTAAGGCCAATAAAAGCACGTACCTCCTTCTGGGTCTTGGGCTGGGGAAGACTCGCTATTAACTGGATACGGTCTGGTGTCAACTGCCTACCCCTCTTGGACAGTAAGTGTCCTAAGTAGACCACTTGCTGGACACAGAATTGAAGCTTAGAAGGGGACACCTTGTGCCCCATCTCGGCTAGGAAATACAGAACTGTGAGGGATGCTCGCTCGCAAGCACGTTCAGAACGGGCTGTGACCAATAGATCATCGACATACTGGAGCAGGGCAGTGTCAGTTGGCATGTGAATGTTGTCTAGTTGTCTCTTAAGTGCTTGACTGTAAATACTAGGACTTTCTGTGAAACCTTGAGGAGCTCGTGTGAACATATAGCTCCTTCCATTTAAACAAAATCCGAAAAGAAACTGGCTGTCTGGATGAATGGGGACACTGAAAAATGCGTTCTTGAGGTCGATTACAGTAAAGAATGAAGCTTCGGAATCAATAGCTGTTAATAGGGAAGAGATATCTGGGACCACTGGGTACTGAGGAATAATACATTTATTAAGTTCTCGGAGATCAATCACTAATCGATATACTGGAGGTGCCCCCAAATGTGGATCAGTACGTTTCATGACTGGAATGATCGGAGAATTGCATACATTGGAGTCAGTTTCTACAACTACTCCTTGAGCCATGAGCTCGTCAATAATTTTGGATAAGGCTGCTACAGCCTCAGGTGGCAATCTGTACTGTCTGATTCGTGGCAGGACTACACCTGGCTTAAGAGTCACACGATGGGGTGTGATTTGCATGTACCCTACATCGGTTGGACCTTGCGCCCATAAATGCTGCGGAACATTAGACAATCTAGGATCAAAATCTCGTAATACATAGTGACCCTTGAAGTCACGTAGGAACAATCGTATTCCCTCTGGGGAACAGCATATAACTGCACCTAACTCTTTCAGTGTTTTAATACCTAATAGATTCTCTGGACACGACTTAGTAAGTAACAGGTCAGTAGTACGGGACAATGGACCTACTTCTAGAGTAACTGGCTTTGATATTTCATTTACGATAGGCTTTCCTGAAAATCCAAGGGAAACATTTCTTGAGCCTGAGAGCGGAGCCCCTGGAACTTCGGCGTGGCTAATTGTGGTCCTACTTGCCCCTGTATCAATCAAAAACTTTCTGTCTTTCCCTAATACTTGACTGTGAACATAGGGACCTTCTTGATCTACAGGTATCTCGATGAGAGGCAAGCCTACCTCCCTCTCTAGGCTGTTTCATGAATATGGCTGATACTCTGGATACTCAGACTGTGCATACTGGTACATCTGCTGTGTAACGTGCTGTGTTGCAGCGATGGGCTGCGGTGCTGTAACTGTCTGTGGTGCATTCTGTGGCTGAGGAATCTGTGAAACTTGTTCTTGTCTTGGCGGACGTGGTCTTTCTTTAGTCTTACCAGTAGCTATGTTGTGTTTCAGAACTGCACACTCGTTTATAAAATGACCTGGCTGTTTACAATAATTGCAGTTCCCTTTAACGGGAGCTGCAGGATGACTGGCTTGATTCGGACCCCTCTTCTGACTGTCTTGAGGAACAGATTGTGCAACTAGTACTTTCATTTTCGTGTCTTTCATACGTTTTCTCTCGTGTTCTTGCTCTTCTCTGATTCTGTTCTGGTGGTATTGGAGCATCTGTAACATCTGGGACGGGGTATTAGCTTGCCAGGTACTTTCGACTTTCAAAACTCGATTTTTAATTGGTGGACTTGAATTCTCGACTAATTTAGTAACAAAAAGATGAGGGTATGACTCACTACTTGTCTTGAGGCCACTGTTGATGCTAAAACATTTCTCAAATCTGGAATAATAATCACTAATGTCTTCGTCTTGTTTCTGTTTACAGGCTGAGATTGCATCCCAGTCTTCCTTTTTCGTGGTTAACAATCTGGGTAAAACTTGTATTAACAATTCTGGTAATTCTTTACATTTATCTCCAAGACCGGTACCTGGTACTCGTGCCTTATCTTCAGCTTCTAGAACTGCCCAATCTATCTTTTTCTCTCCCACCTCCCATTCTTTTTCCTTGAGCTTTTCATACACCCCTGCGGGCAACAGAACTTTCAACATTTTAATTATGTCTGGATACGTGTATTCTCCCATACGGAGCATGTCTTTTAATTCTCGGTGGAACCCTGCTGGATCTTTATCATGACAGGGAATTAATTTCTTCATCTCTAGGAGTTCCATCTTTGTAATCGGAGTGTAAACAAACACTCGTTCTAGTTCGCCACCCGTTCCTCTAACTGGGTGGACTTCTCGTAACGGATTCTGTCTCTCCATGTAAAATGGTTTACTTTCTGGGGGTGAGACATGAACAAAATGCGGATTCAAAAACGTTCTATATTTGTGACGCTGTTCTAGAATGACACTAATTAAATCGGTACCTAAACCTTTCCATCTATACTGGAGTAACTCGTTCAGGACATCATGTAACGGACCTGGATCAGAATGCTGACCCTCATACAATGTAATGAGGTGCTGGATCATATACATACCCGCCAGTCGTTGCTCGGCTGGGGGCAATTTCAGAAACATTTGTGCCACTATTTCATCTGGAAAAGTGGTAGAATCAGTAATCCATCGGACTGCTGATCGGACTAGTTCTTGTTCATGCATAGTACTTAACTCGCTATAACCGATTCGTGATTTCAGAATGTGATCGGTAGCTTGGAATACTTGTTCTAGAGAACCTTGTTCTGGTGCTGGATGATGGAAAGTTGACTTGTGTTCTAGACGTAAATGGCGATCTGGAAATCTAGATTTTCCTACATACGCTATTCTGTCGGGATTCTCGTCCTCTACCTCTTCAGTATCAGAGTTACTTTCCTTCTCGCTTACTTGTGCTGCTTTGCGTTGTTCGTGTATCCTTATTATTTCTTTACGAATCTTCTTGTACATACTCTCTATACTACCGATGGTCTTATGCTTACCCTCGGCTATATTATCACTCCACCTTGTCAGGGTTCTCATTTCGGCTTGATCTTTGGACGGGTAATCTTGTTCTCGTATTAGACAATTAATCAGAAACTTTAATAGCATGAGCTGGACTTCAGCTTTTCTTTGAGACATGACTTCGCCAATGCTTTCTGGATCATCCCCTGTACGGATGAAACGATATATTCTGTCTAGATCTTCTTTCATATCTGGTAGGGTGACTAGATACTCGGTCACCTTTCTTACGCGTAATGAATATAAAACCATACTATCCTCGCCTGGGACTGGATCATAGCCACATTCGTTAAGGGCTTTTCTTATTTCTGCAACAGACTGATACCTGGGCGTACGCTGTGACGCTTGCATATGTAATTCGGCTGTCGTTAAACGCTTGTGTGGCGGCGGGGTTTGAGGAGGACCTCCTCCTGCGGCCCCTAAACTAGAGTCGTCTACTGATCCTCTTCGTACTAGTGTGGCAGGAAATTGAAATACGGGCTGAACTGGTATGGCGGGCTGGACCGGGGGGACCGTAACAGGTACTGCAAGGGGTGCCCCGGTGTCTGGAGGAACGGGAAGTGCCTGATTTACAGGGACTGGCGGAGCGCGAACAGGATTTGCATATTCTGGGACTGTGTCGTCCAAATAGGACGAAATAAAAATATCAGCTGCGGTCTGTTTGTGACGTAGCTTGGTCGGAACTAATGGTGGCGGGAAATTACTGGATGCCTCTGGGGTCGCTTTTGGCAAGCCCTCGGCAAGGAGAGGATACATACCCTTAATAAGGGCATGCCTCTGTCTGTCTGACTGTTCGGCTTTAACTTGTTCACCTATCTCGATTAGTTCTTTTTCTTGTGCTCGTTCTAAGGATTCTCTACTTAATTCTGACTTTCTGATTTCTTTTTCGGTTCTTTTATGAGCTTCTTTGCGCCATAACTCGATGGCATCTTTCTGTGACTGTCTGGCTTTCTTTTTCCATAATGCCTCTTCTACTCTCATGATGCACTCGGCATCCCATGTACCTGATACGGGCCATCTATACTTTTCTTCTAACTGTTTGGTATACTCTACCCATAAATCTAGATACAATATGGCGCTTATGCCATGCTTCTGATACATAAAATGACCTGGACTGTCCCTAGGCGGGACAGGAACTGCTGCTTCTAGCAGACCTTTTCTAGTTCTCAACTGACGTAACTTAGAAAACAAGGGCATGACTGGACTGTAATCTAGACACAATACAATACACAATGAACACGATACTTATTCCCCATTCATACCACGACATTAAAATACATGAAGAACATTAAAAATAACAGTTCGAACAGAATACTACCTGGAATACGGAAAGCAGAATACATGAATTTTCTCGAGAACAGAACTGACTGGAACAGAAACTAGATGCACTGCTGAAACAGTACGAAACTTACCGGTCTCATAAAGAGATACGTCAGGACCCGCATCCACCGAAGTGGACACTTCGTTTGTGGGTCTGTGTACCACCAACCCACGGACCAGAGTCAATTAAATTGACCCTGTCTAGATACTCCCCCAGTAACGGTACTCACCGGGCAGCAAGAACGGAAGGCCTCGGACTGGACTGGACTGCTTCGACGTCGGACGGACGAACTTCGGACTTCTGTTACGGGTGGGCCTCCGGATACCTCGGACCTTGGACTCTCGGCTTGGGCTCTGGTCGGGACTCGCCACGTTCCTCCACCGTCTCGTCTGGATGCTGGACCGCCTCCTCCGTCTCCTCCGTGGGCCTGAGGGATACTTGAAGCAGAAATATCTGCCGGTGCGCAGAAGAGTTCCGTCACGACTGCAGAGGGTCAGGGGGTCGGCGTGGCTTCACCGACGCGTGGGGAAAGGGCAAGTCCCTATTCGGGCGCCATTATGTGGTATATAAATAAATAATACCTGATCTAGGTTTGTCTGGGCATAGTAATAACAGATAGCTCAATAAATAAGAGTCAAGATTCGAGGTAGTAGGAGTTTTGCAGGTTTAATACAGCATAAGGACAGGAACAGGACGACCTGCACAGGAATAGGATGGCAGGGCCCGACAGCGCTGCCGGGGTCAGGATCGGGCAAAAAGCAGGAAAAGGATGACTTTTTAATAACAGTACACGAGTATATATACATAACGCAAACACATAGCATTACATTGCAATAGGCGTAGCAGTGGGTGGAGCAGAAGGCGTGACGCGTAGCAGTCGCGAAAGATAAGGGTGAAAAGAGGTGTAACAGGGCGTATACATGGACATGTGATGCAAACGTAACAGAATATGTCATGAATGGGGTGTAACCCATGGAGGGGGCTACCTAAGGAGCCGGGACCTCTAACCTGGTGGTGCGCGCAAACTGGCAATGACGTGTTACTAGGAGAAGCTGGGGGCTATGAACTCTGTGCTAGGAGCAGAGACTGAAGTCTGGAGAGTCAGGGCGACATGTACCTAAACAGTATCTAGTATCTGATGTTTAGAGAACATGTTGATAGAATCCAAAAGTTATCGGGGTAAAGGCGAACAGACTCTAAGACTGGAGCATGCATTATTCTACATGTAGTGCGTGATGAAGAATATTAAATGACCATTAAATGCAGTATTTCTCTAACGTGGAGACGTAAAGGCTAGACAATGACGGAAACTATTGATGCGATTCAGTAGCTTAGGAATGCAGAGAAGGAGGACTGAACTGATAACTGGAATCATAACATACTCTTGGCAGACTCAGAGGCAGAGCCAGGCTGAACCGGGCACTGCGAGGCAGGAAATAAGTGAAGGGTCGAGGATACAGGTGGGGGCTGTATCGCTCCTCAGCGAGGCTTCAGGAGACAGGAGACAGGAGCTGAATCTGGTGTCCAGGCCCTTCTGAGGCCTAGAAACGGGGACTTTACAATGGAATAACGTGCACACTGAGAAACGTGGCAACGTAACTTTACATGGGCCTGATATTCGTAGTATTCACGAGAACTGGAAACTGGCATACTAGAGGTGGACACAACTGTAATTGCGTCTTTAATCGAACATGGGGAACACATATGCATATTTAATCATGCACAGATAACATATGTTGGATGACGCGTAGGGACACAGAACATAACAAAATTTACTTTTCCACAAACCAACCCTTTTTCTCCTGTCTTACTTTTTTATTTACGACTGAAAGGCTCTCCTTCACCCCCTGCGTAATTAACAAAAATGCTTTGATGATGGCATTGGGCGCTATTGAGCCATCTAGGCAGGTCTTAAAAGCCTCTCTTAAGCTAGCTATCAGTTGCTTAAGGAACCCTTCCGGAACAATCTGTTTCCATCGTAGGGTATTCCCATTAAAACTCGATAGCTCTATTTCCTCTACTTGTGAGATAATACTATTGGGCTCCTGCTTAAAAAATTGAGTTGTCAATAATTCAATGCTCAAGTGAAAATTATCACTTAGTGAAATCAAGTGAGTTAGAAAGTTAAACGCCTGAGCAGCGCGTCTATTGGATAATAAAATGTGGTCAATAATGCTATGTGCATTTCTCTCATTAAAAGTACACTTACCTGGTCGTAAGGGGAAGAGATCTCATTTGCAGAGGCCAAGTCAAATTTAAATAATAATTCATTCATCTTATCCCCATAAGCGTTATGATTAAAATGGGTTTGATCAACTCTCCTTCAGCTCTCTTACCACATATGTTCCTAGACTGTACATTACACCGCCGTAAATTAAAATCTCCTCCCCATAAAATAATGGTATACTTACTATTATTTGTATAAATATACTCCAAGTCATTGTTCAGTTTCTGTAGTGTATCTATGATGACTTGTGTGGGGGCATTATTATAAGAATTAATTTTAGCTAACCTGGCAGAACCAGACAAATCACAGAATATTAATTGATAATAAGGATTCTGTGTTGCCAAAGAGATGTAAGTACATTGTAGGCTATTAGATGCATATGTGAACAGCTGTTTTTTCAAATGAGGTCCACAATTTGCTCTACATACAATTCAATCATATGTATATGCCTTCGCGATTCCTTAATTTATGTAAACACATAAAAATATTTTTACATTTTTAAAAACCAGTCTGAGAGCAGCGGTCCTCCAGAACGGAAACTCGCATCAATCTCTGTGACTTTGTGTCTGTCACTGAGATGAAACATTGTCATGCCAGCATGAGAAGGGTTGAAGATCTGCGGGTGGCATTGCAACAAGCATCGCTTGTAAAGAACGACTTTTGTTGCAAAAGCGAATGTATTTATGTGTTGTATAAACATTAGAATAATCTACTGTATAAAAACATGACATTGGACGTCCTCCACAGATTTGCCACTTTTCGAAGCTGATAATTGTTCATGGAAAGGAGAGCCTCAGAAAGAAGAGCCCGTTTCCTTTTCCATTGATTATCTTGGAGCAGAATTGAGGGACGGCGACGCTGAGCCAGACCACGGTAACATGCTTTTATTTCTGGCTTGTAACCATCACTAGAGTGTCCTAGAGCTGTGAGGTGTAAAGAGTCTATTTATTCACTTGCTCATCCCCAAGACAACCCTCTGTTTGTTATAAAGAGGGCATAATATCTTCCCTGTGTCATTGTCAACACATTAAAATTACATGAAAAACCTTTATTCTCAAGTAAAACCCCGATTTAAAAAACAGGATGTTCTTTGTTCATGAATGTGCATTTCAGCAATACATTTTCAGCAATACATTTTCAAGTCTGTTGCTGTCTTATACTTTACTGCTTTTTTAAATCTCAGGATATGAAGTTGTTTCATTTTGCGTAAAAGGAGAGGAGGAGGCCTCGGGCGGGAAGAATCCGGGCAGTCGCAGAATAAAACGCACCAGGAGTCCTATGAGTGAGTAGATAAAGCTGCACCTTAAAGCAAGAGAGTGTGTTGATACAAGACCCCACTGCACACACCAGCGTTGCAAGTGTCACTTTATTGCACTGTTAAGTAATTCCATTTGAAATGAAATTCCATTCCAGACCTTTCATAAAGAAACTAAAACCCTTGGGTACTTCATCCACCCAGGTCACCTGTTAGCATGGTAACACCACACCCAGCAAATACCTCTTCCATGTGTGCAGTATTATGTGGGTGCACTGTCACCACACCGTTCTGAGTTCCACACTGTAGAATAAGAGAGAAGCTGTCACCTTGCATGTCTTCCTCTGTTCTTTGCCACAAAATGCAGAATGTGTAATGTGTATATAAAGTGCTTAGCCAGCACAAGATGTCGGTGCTAAACCCTTGAATCAAGAGCATAAAACCTGCCTGGTACAATTTTTCAATGTGCAACATAGTATATTTTGCATCTCTTCATGCCATTACCATCTGTCTGTCCGTTATATTGTATGCAGAAAACAGTTGTACTGTTGATGTAACGCAGGGCACGTGGCCAGAACGCAATGATTGTAGCATCCAGCTCAATAATAGAATGGATCGCAATTGCGATTGTCTATGTTGTGTAATAGGCAAATCTTGTTTCATTATTGTAGGAAGCTGGCTTTGTATATACTATACCAAAGTGAGGTATAGTGTGCACAGAGTCCAGTGGAACCCCAAAGGTAGACAGAGGTAAAGTTAGATACAACCTTACTCTCTATTTGTGGTAGTGTGGTCGAGCAGTAAGGCAGTATCAGAGGACAGTGCTAAGCATTTGTTGCACCCAGTCAGTCAGCAAATGGTCTCACACACTCAAAGACTGAACTTCAGACCAATTGTTTTGTATAAAATATTCTTTTAGTTATTTTATTTCCTAGAACCAAGCAAGCCTGGCACAGGTAAGTGATAAATACTTTTCAGTAAATATACAGATGTAATACAGTTTGGATTGTAATTGTATATGCACTTTGTTTTGACTTACAGTATTGTTTCAGAGAAATGCAATGCTTTCGGAAATACAGTACATAGACTTTGAATGGGCCTTTTAGTAAAATTACAGGTAAGTTACTTTTGAGATTACTTTTCTTACACAGTGTAGTATACCTGGATACTATACTGGGACATTTCCTGTAAACAGGTAAATACAATCGTTTTTGTTAGTACAATTTTAAAGACTTTCTTTAAGTTTTCCAACTCCACACTTAGAAACTTTTCATAGAAAAACAGTCAATGTTATCCTATGGAGGAAAACAATGTTAACGGTTGAAAGGAAGATACTTAGTTGTGGGAGTTGGTAATCTGGGTTTATACTCAGTGGTCCCCCAAGGTCAGGGATACACTCTTGTTGCACCCGCAGCGGCACTAGGGCAGCCGGGTGCAGAGTGCTAAGGCCCAGTTGGGGAGAGGGGACCTCCGATTGGTGGCTGCTGACAAGCAAAGCTCTTGGACTTAAGCTCAGGGCAAATGAGGAAACAAAGTAGCACAACAGATGCACCCTCAGCGGCACTGGGGCGGCCGGGTACAGAGTGCTGTTTTGGCGTCGGAAGCCCTGTAGCTTTTAATAGGGAGTCTCCGGTTTGCAAACACACTGCAGGCTCGGGAACGAAGGTCTTCTGGGTGCGACCACCACTTCGAGAGGTAAGTTGGGCTGTTAGGAGTTGGTTAATCACCGTCGGTTGGGCCACCCAAGTCTGTGGGGCATCGGGTGCAGGGGTGCGATTTAGGGTCGGATCTTCTTATCAGCTCTAGGTCGCGGTTGGGGGGACCTTCCGGATTTAGGCTGTTGGCGTTGGCTGGAGGCTTGAGGCAGGTCAGGGATCGCTGGATCTCGGGTCAGGATCACCGGGGAGACCTCCTCGTGGTGTTTGGCCACTCGAGCTCTGGCCGTGGACGGCAGGTGCAGAGTGGGGTGGATTTGTGGTTTCTGGCCGGAGCCAGAGGTTGGAGATGAACAAATCCGGTGTTCACGGGAGACACGGTCTTTGTGGTTGAAGGCAGGCAGGTCCTTCAGGGATTTCGAGGTTGCTGGCTGCAGGACACACCAGGATTTCGCTGGAGCAGGTTTGAGATGGAGACAGGCCAGTAGGGCTGGGGCCAAGTCAATGGGCGTCTTCCTCTTGTTAGCTTCGGCACGGGTGTTCGGTCTTTCGTATTCTTTTCTTATAGTTGGTTCTTGTCTGAGTTCTTGGTTCAGGGCTGCCCCCTAAATACTGTATTTAGGGGATGTTTTAGGAGTCTTGAGGTCAGTAGCCAACAGGCTACTGGACTTAGGGTAACTACACCTTTGGTGTGCTCACCCCACGTGGGGTGGGGGGTGAGCAAAATCCCTAATCCTGATTGGGGAGTGCCTGCCATCTGCAAGATGTCAGGCACTGATGAGTAGGCTTCACCTCGATTTTCCCACCAGAGGGATGGAGTTGGCAGAGGTGGGCTGGCCAGTTTTTCCCGCCTGTCCTCCCGCCAAAAAGGAGGGTAGACAGGAAAGGGGCCTGCTCCTGATAGCAGGAGAGGCTGGGTGTCGCATTACAAAGGCTGCAAGGAATTTGAAGCTCCCCTGCCACAGATGGCTCTTCCTGGCCTGGGGGAGGTGTGAACACCTCCCCCAGGAAAGGCTGTGTTTCTGGGCTCAGGGAGCGAAGGCTCCCACCCTAGGGGTTCTGAAACATGTCTCGTGGTGGCAGACTAGTGTGTACCAGTCAGGGAACACACCAGAGGCTGGTTGCATTTTTCATTAAATCCCACACTGGCACCAGTGTGGGTTTAATGTGCTGAGAATTTTGATACCAAACTTTTCAGTTTTCAGTGCAGCCATTATGGGACTGTGGAGTTCCTAATAACAAACTCTCAGCACCATGTAATCTTAATGGCAGCACTGCACTTATAGGGCCCAGGAATGGACTTGGGCACTGTAGGGGTACAGGGCTCATGCACCTGAACCCTCACCATAGGTATAGTGCACCCAGCTAGAGGAGTGACTGATATATGCCAGTCTTGTAGATGGAACAGGAGTAAGGTACCCGTCAACCTTGTTGGGATTGGGGTGTAATAGTATAAGAACAACAGTGTCCCAACTGGTATTAATTAAAGACAATTAGTGGAGATATGTAAATACATTATCTGAAAGGAAACAGGGAGACTTTCTATAATTCTGACATGTGCTAAAAGCATCATTTTATGTATAAAACATTTTTGGGGAAAAGAACAGAAGTATAGTTTACAGTTATAGCAGCACTACAGTATATAAATCACAGCAACTGAAAAAACAACCCAAATTGTACGTGGTGCTCTAGGTGTAACAGTGAAAACCAATATAGCGACGCAGGTGACAATGTGAAACAGCGTGAGTGGCGCAAAGTGACTAGTGAATAAATATACAGTGTATTCATTGATATACGGCGTTCCAGATAGATTAGAGGTTCATTTTGAAAGTATTCAATGTGTTGAACCGCTTCGTATCTCGCGCCAATATTTGCGCTGAAAGGTCGACGGCGTTTCGATCCAAGTTACTACAGGATCTTCATCATTCATGGACTGGTTTAACCACTCCCAGGAACATCTACGCTTCACTTGCGGCTGCAGACCCAACGACCTCCCTTTTTCTGGACGTGGCGATACACGCGGAGGATGGAAAACTGAGCACCTGCCTCTTCAGGAAACCTACGGAGAGGAACACCCTCCTTCAATACAGCAGTTATCATCCACGAGGCTTAAGGGATGGACTACCATACGGACAATTTCTTCGTTTCAGGAGAAATTGCAAGTGGCGAAAGGACTACTTTAGAGAGGCGGAGGTTCTAGCCAAGAAACTGGCAGTCAGAGGCTATCCTAAAAGGCTGATTTCAAGAGCACGAAAGAGGGCATGGTATCGCCACAGGGACAATCTCCTCACAATTCAAACAAAGAAACAAATGAAAAGATTACCCTTCGTCTCTAGATTCAGCCCCAACAGCAACAAATAGCCTCTGGGCTATTGTCAACCGGCGATTGATTACCAGCCAAACGGCCCCCAGGTAAACGCTACCGCCCCTTACCTACCACCGCAAGGCCAAGTCCTGTTTCACCATGCCTGCATGAGGTTAATTGTTTTCCCTTGCCCTCCCATGTCCTGTTCCACCATGCCTGCATGAGGTTAATTGTTTTCCCTTGCACACCTGGACTAATTATGTGTCCCTTCTGATGCAGTTGCAACTACCCCGGTTCACAGGCACAGAGTCCAGACCCTTGTTCCTACCTCTGACCCGTGCATGCTCACCCCCGATTTACGCGTGCCCTTCTGCCTCTAATTGGCGACCATTTCCCACAATTGTTGAGCAATCCCGCTTTTTCTTTTTCCTTTCACCACCGCGGTAATCCACCGGTACCTATGGGTCCCTCCCCCAACCTTTCCTTCCCTTGTCACCCTCCCCCTGCCCAATTACTCCTTCTCTATCCCATATTCCATCTCCTCTCTTTGCCCCCTTGCAGCACTGCCAACGACCCAGTCCTGATGAAGATCCTGTAGTAACTTGGATCGAAACGCCGTCGACCTTTCAGCACAAATATTGGCGCGAGATACGAAGCGGTTGAACACATTGAATACTTTCAAAATGAACCTCTAATCTATCTGGAACCGCCGTATATCAATGAATACACTGTATATTTATTCACTAGTCACTTTGCGCCACTCACGCTGTTTCACATTGTCACCTGCGTCGCTATATTTTCACTGTTACACCTAGAGCACCACGTACAATTTGGGTTGTTTTTTCAGTTGCTGTGATTTATATACTGCAGTGCTGCTATAACTGTAAACTATACTTCTGTTCTTTTCCCCAAAAATGTTTTATACATAAAATGATGCTTTTAGCACATGTCAGAATTATAGAAAGTCTCCTTGTTTCCTTTCAGATAATGTATTTACATAACTCCACTAATTGTCTTTAATTAATACAAGTTGGGACACTGTTATACTGATATATGCCAGGGCAGTGGTTTGTGGGCTTGGCACACAGGGATGTGTGCCATGTCGACTCTTCACTTTGTTCTGCACCAAGACACGCAGCCTGCAAAGTCAGTGTGAGAGTGTCAGGGTACAGGACCTCTAAGGGTGGCACAGTAAGTGCTGCAGCCCTTAGAGGTCTTCCCTGGTCACAGTGCTCTGGGTACCTGTGGTACCATTTACCAGGGGCTGACCTGTGGCCAGAGAGTGCCAATTGGGTGTACCAGGTACAGTTTTGGGGAAAAAACACAGGCTCTGGCAACCTGATTGACAGGGACCCAGGGCACAGCAAGTCAAAGTGCATCAGAAATCTGGCAAAGTGTGGGGGGTACTGCAACAGAAACCCAGCTTCTTACAGCGTTTGCCTCAGTTCAGCTCTGTCAAGCCACGTCTTGCCCAGTGATGAAACCCCGATAGTTCACAGAATTTCACAAAGTCTATTAACATGAATTTCTTTGTTTTCTTTTGGTAACAGGTCCTCTCATTGCCACCACTGTCTCTTCATTAAGAGCAAACGACAGAGATGAGCTGTGCCACATGGAGAAGGAGGAATGTGAGAGGAAGCACAGGATAAATCAGCTGTCAAGTGAGTAAAAAATGAATAAACTGTGACCTATCCATAGCGCTTGAATATAACTTTATCCCAGGCAGTGCTTGTGTGCATACACTCACACACAGTCTTAAATAGAGTCACAAAGGTACTTCAATCTAAATACACAAAAATGGATGTGCTCAGGTGTGTGGCCAGCTGTCAGGGAAGATGGCTGCTTTCTGAAGCGGCTCCCATAGCTAGCCACACTAATCCCCAAACATTAGTTTAAAAATCCATCTGAGATGGTGCCGGACATGACCACTGTGTCCTGTGCTCAGCGGGGATACCGCTGTTGTGTTTCCGGGCCCCTATAACACTCCTGCAGTGGGATTTGCGGTGTGACCTGTGCGACAGATTGAAGCTGCAGCCTTGCGTACAGTGGGGCGTCGGAGACCGTGCGCTGTGACAGCATGCTGCAGTGAAGACCCTCGAGCCGCTGCTTGTTTGGATGTGACTGCTGAGCTGCCGGTGCATTGTGGTGTGGTGGACTGCTGAAGCCTCACACTAAGGGCTGCGGGTGCACCAGGTGAGCGGGCCACACCGAAATTTATTGGCGCTTGCCCGCCTGCCTCTCGGCCTGGAGCGGTGCCTGCAAGTGGTAAAGCCTTGCGCTCCTGATCCCAGCGGCGGTGAGTCTTGCACCCAAATATGCAGTTGCTAGCAAAACTGCCTGTGCCTGCTGGGCGGCGAACCCGCGTGTGACGAGAGACATCCTCCGGAGCCGTCCTATGGACTTGGGTCCCTTGGTGGACGTGGGGCACGGCTGCCGCTGCGCTTGTTGACCGGCTCATGTGGTGGCCCCGGGGATGAGGTACTTTAAGCACACTGTTGACTCTGTTGGTGGCAAACCAAGCGGAAATCACTTTTTACAGCACACCACACCTCGAAGCTGAATGGCACTGTCTGCCCTCTCCTGTCTGTGCATAGCACTACTAGTGACATTGCTATAATTGCCTGACCTCTCAAAGACTGCCTTAATTGACTGATGAAAGTGCAAATGGGAGGCAGATGCCCAGAGTACTAGCTCCTACCTGGTTACTGTATGTTTTGCTGATTATCCTACACAATAATTGGGAGATAGTTGGTGTTCTGGCAAACGCTGTTATTGTGACGCCCACGCAGTGGCCCGGTTAGCCTGGTAGCACATCCCCCTGGATCCTAAGATGCACTGAAGGAGTGAGAGCCCCTCCTCGGGCCGATCACAGCCGAGAGGGTGTAAATCCTGAAGCACACAACTTCCACTGACTTCATTTCCTGGAGGTACAGGGTGGAGGCGGAAAACCTGAGAAGCCGCTTGGGGCTTATTTGTTGCCCTTTGGCGAGTGGTGGTGAGTACCAACGATAAGGGCGGATCGCTGCACTATGGGAGCACAAGTCAAAGAGACCGAGGACTCCATTGTCACTCTCCAGGTGGAGAAGAAGATGCTGAAAACTCGAGTGGCGGAATTGTGGGCTTCTACGGGCTCCTTGGAAGCCTGCCTGGAAGATTACGAGGGCCGGTCCAGAGGATCAACGTCCGCATAGCGGGGGTACCAAAACATTTGGATGGCCCAGCAGTCGACCTGTTTGTAGAAGATTTTATACTCCAGCAACTTTCAGCCCCATGGCCTCTCAAAGTATTTCTCAGTTGAATGTGCCCACAGAGACCCCAGCACTCCGGCAAAACCAGGCGCGCCCCGTGCCTGATCATAGCGTGCATCTTTAACTACCGGGACAGGGATGTCATCTTGCAGACTGCTCGTAGTGCTCCACCAGTCAAGTGTGACAATAAAACTAGAGCATTTGTTTTGGATTTCACTCAAAGTCGAGCGACCACTTCAGTCCTTTCTCCAGTGGTTGGATGGCTGGAGGAGGGTCGGAGGATCTGGACCCAGAGGGCAGACAGGGAGGTGATGATCAGATGCTGAGCCTGTACATCAGCCACATGATCCGCAGGTTTAGAAACGTGTGCCATCCCTGCGAGCACCTGTAGTTGGTTTCGAGATAGATATGGCTCCGATCCTTCATGTCTGCTGAGGAAGTCCACTGAACTCTGCTGTTGGGACACTCCGAGCTTTGATCTCGTCAGCGGTAACATCGCTAACTGTGATTAAGTGGGAAGTGACTGTGCAAAGGTTTGGCGGAAACCACAGTCTCCCAAAGTTTGTCAAGTGTTTGGGGGCGACAGGCACTCTTCACAGTTGGGGTTAGGGGGGAGGTTAGTCCAAGTCCACCATGCAGGGAGGCAGGTAGAAGGGGTTTGTGCTGGGGCTTTAGTTATGATGTTTCTTCTTGTTTTGTTGTTGGTTTTTCTTTTACTTTGGCGAGTCCTTTCCTTCATGTAGCAGTGAGCAAGACCAGATGCTTCTTCATTTTCACCATTGTTGTCTCCTATCGCGGCCACTGCCGGATTCACTCCAAACATATGCTCCCCTTTAGGAACTGTGGTAAACTCTCTGCGTCTTCTGCTCCGAGCTGGGTCCCTTTGTACAGTGGGTGGGAGGCTGACCTCTGGTGCCGTCAACGCCTCTGGGGTATTTAAGCTCCGTGGCCAAGACATTGGTGTCCCCTGCCTTTAAGATCCTTTCCTGAAACGTCAGTGGACTGGGGGACAAAATCAAACTGGATATAATGCTGCAATACCTCAAGAGGCACTCATCTGACAAAGTTCTCATTCAGGAGACGCGCTTACAAGGTAATACCTGCTACGCATTAGACAGGCGGTTACAAGATGGTCTCACATGCAGGATAGACAAAGGAGTGCCTTTTCAGATATTAGTGTGCTTCGGCACAAGCTTCCCGAGGGTGGGTTCCCACTGGGAGGTGACTTTAATGCTGTTCAGGATGAGGAAGCTGACAGCTGGCACTCTTGCCTGTCAACATCACAACGTAGGCCTCGCGTGGAATTCATGGGGGTGCATGGACTGGTCGACGTGTAACGGGCCTTTAATCCCACGGCACAACAGTAAACATTCCACTGGGGAGCCCATGGGAGTCTTTCGCATATAGACTACATACTAACCTCAGCTCGTCAACTCCCCTGTTTTAGAGATTTCTCACGTGGCCAGGGGTATCGCCGATCATTCCCCAGTCTGCGCCTGTTATGGACTGACAGATGGTGGCGCCATTTGTAGAGAATGTTCAACCCATGGTACCTGGAATCCGGGCGAGTCTTCACAAGAATACGGAGAATTATTTTAAGGAGATCAAAGGCTCAGTGACTGTGGGAGACGTTTAAAATGGTTATAAGTGGTCAAGGTATAGCCTTGATTGCTGGATATAAAAAGGTGAAGCGCGCTAGTCTAGAGAAGATCGAGTGAGAGGTCCATGAGTTAGTCGCAGCTTGTCACAGGCGACTGCAGGGACCTCATTCACAACTTGACCGTGCAACAGAGGGAATACAGGGACGTGGCGCCGGATGCAGCCAGGACCTGCTTTCGGGCTACTCAACACTGCCTCTATGAGGGTGATCGGGCTGGGAATTTCTACTTTGGCTGGACAGGAGGGAGTCTAGGTCCAGATGGGTTCTTGAAATTCTAAATGAAGCCGGAGAACACATTAGGGACTGACAGCATGTGGCCTTAGATTTTGTGGACTACTTTACCCGTGTCTATACTTCGGCTAACACGCCAACACTTGAGGAATCGCGGGAGATACTAGCTGATATCCAAATGCCTGGTCTAACTCAGTCAGACAGGGTATTCATGCGTCAGGACTTGGCAGAGGAGGAGGTGGCGAAGGCCATCAGCGCTCTAACCTCTTGTAAAGCGCTGAGCCCCAACAGTATCCCCATAGAACTCGGCAAACTTGCAGCCCCAGAACTGGCGCACCGCCTCCTACGCATGTTCTTGGAAAGCCAAGAAGCTGGTATGCTGTAGAGAGATCAAACAGTGGCTACTATAGTAGTGATCCATAAGGACTGCAGGCCGCCAGGGAAATGTGCCTCATACAGGCCCATTTCATTACTGAATGTGGAAGTTAAAATAGGAGGGTTGTAGGAGTACAGTGCCTAACCTGTGTCTATTGCATGGGGTCTTGGGCTGCGCGGACCAGATCTGGGAAGATGCCATCATACTTTCCCTGGATGCGCATATGGCTTTCGACACAGTAGAGTTGCCCTTTATTTATGACGTGTTGGAGAGGCTTGGGTTTGGCCTTTGTTTCCTGTCCTGGATTTGGCTCTCGTACTCCAATCCACTCGCCCAGGTGGGGTGAATCGGGGCACTTCTGCCCAGTTTTCATTGTGACGGGGAACAATGCAGGGCTATCCGCTTTCCCCCTTAATCTTTGCCCAAGTGTGCTAAAGCCACTGCCAGCCTGGGTGAGCACCGACACTATGATCAGGGGGCTGAGATGGACTGCGGAGTAGGATGATAGAATCTCCCTCTACCCGGATGATATTCTCCCGTATGTTGCTGATCACACCGATTCACTCTAAAGAATTATGTAAGTGTTCACATTATTTTCAAGGTACTCAGGCTATACTATCGAATGGAATAAATCACTAATATTTGTACATAGCGGAGCGACTACAGTATTGCCGACTGATAGGGAGGCCAGGCCAGATGTTTTTCGATACTTGGGACTTTTCATCACTTGTGATCAGAGGGTCCTCTACACACACAATCTAGAGGCACCGTTGGCTAGACTATGAGTGGATGTCTGGCACTGGAGGGCATTGCCTCTGTCTCTTTTGGGGAGGGCTGCCCTCTTCAAGATGATGGCCCTGCCCCAATTTCTGTATACGCTCCATAACACGCCATGTCCTGTTCCTGCAACCTATTTCCAGGCCATAGAGCTTAAAGTGCGTACCCTTCTTTGGGATGGATTCCTCAACTTGTTGCCCTGCAGAAACTGACTCGGAGTTGGTATGATGGTGGTATAGCCCTTCTCGACATAGTATTACTGGGCGGCAGAACTGATGGCTGGGTCCATCTTCCGGGGGGAGAGCCGGCGTATAGGATAACCCAGGACAGTAAGAGACCTGGTGGTCATCTTAGAACTATATATACAGGTTCATAGCCCTACGACATCTACACCAGTTCTCTGGCACACCGCACGTCACGGTATGGGGTAGAGGGACAAAATCACGCAGGTCAGTCCCTTGTGAGTTACAGCAAAGTTAGGCCCCTTGGCAACCTAAAGAGGGTTGAACAAATAGGACTTGATTGGTCTGTCAAAGTTGGGTGATCTTTGGAGGCAGGGGGATGTGCTTCCTTTCTCAGAGTTACAAAGGGAGTTCAAGCTGTCTCCCACCGATCCCTTCCGCTATTTACAGATCAGACTCAGCCTTCAGAAGGCAATTCCTAGGGGTACAGACCTCCCTGAGTCCTCTCCACTTGATTATCTGTTGTTAGATGGGTACATACTGAGACAGGCGATCTCACTCACCTATCGTAAATAAAGTAATAACTCCCCTGATCCTCTGACCAAGCTTCTGATTACAGCATCAGCCCTGACTACCGCCATTTTGGTTATTGTGACTTGGGTTGGCAGGGAGTGTCATTTTCAAGCCTGGGGATTCTGAATCTGCTGTACAGGCCAGCCTGGCTGGTGGCTTGGAGCCGCGCAGGAGTGGTGTCACTGCACTGCCATCTTAGGCGCAAGAGACATAAGCATTTTTAATTCGAAGGCTATACAGTTTAAGCACTCGTCACCTATATTTTTTTATGTTTTTTTGTCTTTTTATTCTTGTTTATATTTAAATACCGTATTTAGCTCTTCATATGTGTATCCCCAGGGACCATGACAACTGTAAGTGCTGCCCTCACAATAAATTAGTGCTGGATATCATTTATTGTTTTTTGATAGTGTTCTCTGAATCATTGCAGTTCAAGAGTAAAAGAAGCACACTCCCATTTACCTTTAACTATTAACCCTTTGATCTTCAAATTTATAAACTTATTCCATTTAATAATTCAAACTGATTTCGGCTGTTGTTTTCTAACTAAAGTACAAAGTTTGCTCTACATATATATCAACCTTGTATGTACGCCTCTGTGATTCCTTCATTTACGTAAACACAGAAAAATATTTTTCAATTAAAAAAAAAAAAACAGTCTGAGAGCAGCGGTCCTCCAGAACGGAAACTCGCATCAATCTCTGTGACTTTGTGTCTGTCACTGAGATGAAACATTGTAACGCCAGCATGAGAAGGGTTGAAGCTCTTCGGGTGGCATTGCAACAAGCATCGCTTGTAAAGAGCTACTTTTGTTTCAAAAGTGAATGTATTTATGTGTTGTATAAACATTAGAATAATTAACATTGGATTTCCTCCACAGATTTGCCACTTTTCGAAGCTGATAATTGTTCATGGAAAGGAGAGCCTCAGAAAGAAGAGCCCGTTTCCTTTTCCATTGATTATCTTGGTGCAGAATTGAGGGACGGCGACGCTGAGCCAGACCACGGTAACATGCTTATATTTCTGACTTGTAACCATCACTAGAGTGTCCTAGAGCTGTGAAGTGTAAATAGTCTATTTATTCACTTGCTCATCCCCAAGACAACCCTCTGTTTGTCATAAAGAGGGCATAATATCTTCCCTGTGTCATTGTCAACACATTAAAATTACATGAAAAACCTTTATTCTCAAGCACAACCCCGATTTAAAAAACAGGTTCATGAATGTGCATTTCAGCAATACATTTTTAAGTCTGTTGCTGTCTTATACTTTACTGCTTTTTTAAATCTCAGGATATGAAGTTGTTTCATTTTGCGTAAAAGGAGAGGAGGAGGCCCTAGGCGGGAAGAATCCGGGCAGTCACAGAATAAAACACACCAGGAGTCCTATGAGTGAGTAGATAAAGCTTCACCTTAAAGCAAGAGAGTGTGTTGATACAAGACCCCACTGCACACACCAGCATTGCAAGTGTAACTTTATTACACTGGTAAGTAATTCCACTTTAAATGAAATTCCATTCCAGACCGTTCATAAAGGAACTAAAACCCTTGGGTACTTCATCCACCCAGGTCACAGGTTGGTATGATAACACCACACCCAGCAAATACCACTTCCATGTGTGCAGTATTTTCTGGGTGCACTGTCACCACACCGCTCTGAGTTCTACACTGCAGAGTAAGAGAGACGCTGCCACGTTGCATGCCTTCCCCTGTCTTTGCTTCAAGAAGCAGAATGTGCAATGTGTGAGGGGAGCTCCATCACAAAATGGAGACCCCAGTCAGACATAAAGTCCCGTTTGTGTCCAAATCAAAATTTGTGTAGGGAGCAGAAGGAAGCCCTAAGTCCTAACATAATATTACTATATGCCTTAATATTGGTAAAATACCACACTTTTACAAATAAAATCTCATTGGTCACAACACAGTTGCTTCTGAACTCCAAAAGGATAAATATATTAAAAAGGTATTAAAGTGAACTCAGGACCTAACCTAACCTATTGGTTGGTCACAGTGAAGTAAAGGTTTTAGTACAAGACGCCCCGGTACACACCTATTTGGTAGTTACTTTCATTTCTGTAGCATCTAGGCCTGCTGCCCCTGCTATCTGCAGTCCCAAATTCTCTGGCAAAGCTGAAGTATTTCTAGTTATTTATCTGTATTGGATTCAATTCACTTTGTAAAGAGCTTGGCTGCCCAGTGGGCCTCCGAGCGCTAAATGACCAACCGGCACTAATCTATCACTAAATCTGAGTACTTAAATCCCGTTGAGTCAGCCTCGATTGACAAACAATCAAGCCTTTATCATCTTCCTGATAGTTGGTTAGTTATCGGTAGAGAATGCCATAGCTTAGGAACCAGATAAGAAAAAGAGCGCCCTCCACACCGCACCCTACAGTGTAAGGCTGCAACAGGGATTGTAACAGCCGAGTGCTTCTTTCCAAAAATGCCCTCTGAAAGATGCAAATGGGCTTAAATTGTACCCTTTGTTCTATCGGAAGTCAGGGGCGAGCCGCTGCATTTTGAACCACTTGTAGCCTCCTGACCACATAGGAAGGGGAACCTAGGTAGAGATAGTTACCATAGTCAAGGCGTGACCTCACCAGCGCCTGTATGAAAAGCCTGTAGATGGGAGAGGAAGAAGATCTAGAACTATCCTAAGCATTCTGAGTAATCCAGTTTCCCAGCTTGAGTTTTCATGATGAGTGTGTTGTCTAGCCACCTAAGTATTTTATAGGGTTTTTTGGGGTTAAGAGAATTGCCAAAGGAATCAGGCCGGCAAACAAACGCTGGTTGTTGAAGTTATCACCCACCATAATAATATCAGATTTGTCACCATCAAGTTTAAGACCGTACTTAGCCATCCATTCTGCCACTTCCTTCAGGCGGGGTGCTAGTTGTGATACATTTGATCAGTTATCTGGAAAAAGGTAAAAACCTATTTGAGTATCATCTGCATATGTGACTATTGAAAGAGTAATTGTTTGTACAATCTTTGCCAGGTGCACATATGAAGATTGAAAAGATTTGTGCTCAGTGACGAGTCCTGAGGGACTCCACATTTCAAGGGACTTATATTCGAGTAGCATGTTTTGTCTAGGACTTGAAAAATCCTACTACCACCAATAGTGCAGTTTCTGTGCTATATTGTGGTCTAAAACAAGTTTGTGTGGGGTGGAGGATCTCATTTGGTTCTAGAAATAGCAAAAGATGTTGGTTTACATACTTCTCCAGTAATCTCCCAACTTCTGATAGTAGGGAAATAGGTCAGTAGTTTTCAGAAAGCAGCGGATCCAAGGTAGGTTTTTAGCACAGGTTTTACCATTGCATGTTTCCGAGGGGACTACCCCATTCTTTAAAAAAAGATTGAGCAGTTCTTACAAAATTAACGAGATACGCTCTGCCCCCTGTTCCATAATGTATGGTGGAGCGGCATCCAGTGGGGAGCCAGATTTGATTAAACTAAATAGTGCGGCTCGATCTTCTGTACTGATAGGGGGTACGCTAAACGATGCGCCCCTGGACTCCCAGGTTGCCAAGGGGAAGTAGTATGTCCTGGAGTCCAGGTCTAAAGCAGAAAATGATAAGTAAATGTCAGTGACCTTCTTTTAAAAAGAGTTTGGCTAGATCATTGCAACGCTCCACCATAGGTTCAGGTAGAATGCTGGCAGGTCTTCGCAGGGTGAATGACTTAACTATTTGAAAGATTTCTCTTGCTGAATTAAAACCCTTGTCTATCACGGACGCATAATAGAAGGCTTGGACCTTTCTAATCTCAGAATGCTCGCTCTTTTTATCACTTTTTTATACTCCTGCTTACTCATGGAGTCATAAGACTTTCTCCATTTCCTCTCTAATCTTTTACATTCTTTTTTTGGCAACAGTAGGCGGGAATTAAACCATGGAAACTGTCTGTCCTGACAGGCACTTTTGTATATTTCATATTGAATAGTGTGGTTCAAAGAGTTTTTAATCCAGTCAGTAACTTTGCAGAGGAGATGCAGGGCTCGAAAAATCCATTCGCAATATCGAGCCAGATTTAATCAGGAAGAGCTATTTTAAGGGCCTTCTCGCCTGACGAGTTGACAACAGGTGTTCTGCTTGCTCACAAAGTGAAGGAGCAATAAAGATGCCTATGAATCTTGTTATCTTGTCACATTTCTCTGCTTTCACAGACAGAGGTCAAAAGTCTGTTTGTCTTCCTACATTTACTTTTCTTTCTGTGACTAAAGTTTGAGGATTTTGTAAAGTGAACTGTGTGACATTAAGGATAAAACCAGTTATCGGGTCAGGTACATTAGTTAGGTCGAGTAGTGTATTGAAGTTACTAGATCTGAAGGTCTAGTAAAATTTTTATGAATTTTCGAGCCCTGATATGCTATCACCTAGTTCAGGTCTGGAGTTACTGAGGATAATTTTTCACGCCTCGAGATTTATTTTATTCCAACTGCGATCTGTACCCGTAGTCTGTCTTGGCCAGTTATCATTGCGTGACCTAGTATAGGGACTGGTATCAGAATATGACCTGACCATTTAATTGGCAGGGGTTTTAGCATCTGCAAATTCGGGGAATGAGTAAGACCGGGTCAAGGGCGTGGCTTGGCACGCAATGGCGGAGGTCGCAGCCGGGTAGAGCTCCGAGTCGAGCTCCCCTTCCCCGGGCCGATTCTCCGCCAATTATCCCCGGAATCGCCTGAAATCGCAGGCGGAACGTCCCGAAGCCATTCTCGACCAGCAGGCTGACTTTCGATTTTGGGACCCGACCGCGCCAGCACCGGACTCTCCTGTGGGCAACAGGCGGGCTTGGCCGTCGCCCAGGCGGCCAGCGAGAACACGGGAGCCCGCGGCTTGGGCCTGCCATACGGGCCTCACTGTGGAACGCGGGACCGGACTTGCGCGGTCTCCCCACACACGGAACCCGAGACCTGGGGCCGTGTTGCCGCTCCGGTCCTGCCCCCCGCTTTGTCCCCGGGGACTCTTGGAGGCCCGAGCTGGGAGAAACAAGACGCCTGGCCGGCGCGACTTGGCCCTACCACCGGCGGCGACCCAGGCTGCGGACGCCATAGATCGCGGCTCCTGAACCAGAATACGGCGGCCCCCTGAGATACCAGCGTCGTCGCTTTGTTGCGACCTGGGAACGAAGCACCTCATCCTGTACCCTGGACCTTGTGAGACGACCGTGGTTGCAGGCAGGGGCCCCCCTCCCAAGCTGCAGTGGAGATCCTGGGAAACTCAGGCACGGCTACGTCCCTGAAGCGCCTATCATAGCCCATGGGTCGGCGGTGCTGAGACCCGACCGTGGCCCCCAACCCAACGAGCGCCTCGCCCCGCCCGTGGGGGCGCTGCGCGACGCGACTGCTGAGTCGACAGCAACGGAGACGCATAAGACGCAACGCGGGCGCTCTGGGCCTGGCGGACGGTAAGGGACATCACGGCACTGACGCTCACCATCGCAAAGGCCTGGCTACCCCGTGTCATTTGAGGTCACATTGGACTTGCAGCCCCGCCTTCCTGGACCTTCCGACATCCACACAGTGTAGATTGGCCTGCCCTGATCACCCGAGGACCTCTGTGGCTCCCCCAAACAACGGCCAGAGAGAAAACGGAAATAGATACATAATACAATAACACGAGACATTTTGCTGCCACGACATCGGCCGCCCGCAGTGTGTGTGGAATCATTCCAGCTGTTGGTGGACGCTTGCCCCACCTTACTGCTGCGCCGAGACTACGCCAACGCGACCAGGCAACCACCGTGGACCGTGGGTGCCGCTAGAATCGCTCACCAATATCCAAGCGCTTGCACTGCACGGTTGGTCAAGCCGCCTTGCACATGTCCGGAGGGGTGAGAACTCGCACTGGAACCGGAGGAGCCCCGCCGACGGGAAAAACGGATAAAACACTGCGCAAGATGGCTGCTGATCAGGTGACCGCGAGATTGGACAGCGTCTTGGCCGCCATGGAACGCATGGAACAATCGCTCCAACTGACCAGAACGTCCCTGGAGTCCAAAATTGACAGCGTTGCCATAGACCTGACCCACCTACGAGATGACCACAAGAAGCTGTCTGATCGAACCAAATCACTGGAGGGAACGGTGACGGACCTTGGACCCAAAGTCACGCAAACAGATAAGCAGGTACAGGACCTTCTCAACAGAGTGGAGTTCCTTGAAGATCGCGCTGAGGACGCCGAAGGGAGGGCGAGACGCAACAACATCAGACTCGTGGGGGTCCCGGAAAAATGGGAAGGCCCTCGTCCTACCCAACGAGTTGAGGACTGGCTGAGAGAACTGCTACCTGAAGGCACGCTATCGGCCCATTTTGTAGTGGAACGAGCACACCGCGTACCCACGAGACCCCACAACACAGGCGCCAACCCGAGGCCACTACTCTTCAAAGTTCTGAACTATCGGGAGAGAGACGCGATCCTGAGAGAAACTAGAAGACTCGGGGAAGTTCGCATTGACAATACCACCGTGATGTTTTTCCCGGACTACACCATTCAGGTGCAACGTCAGAGACACAACTTCTTGGACGTAAAACGACGTCTCCGCACCGAAGGCCTCAAGTACTCCCTACTCTTTCCTGCCAAACTGAGAGTGGTAGCGCGAGACAGGACCTACTTCTTTAATACTCCTGAGGAGGTCAGCGAATGGCTTGATAGCGGCATTAACTCAACGCCCAGACAGGCGCAAAGCTACGAGACGAGACCACGACCACGCGGACAACGCCGTCGCCGCAGGAATAGAGAACAGGGAACTGGCCGCCTAGAGGAACCGATGCGACACTCCCCACCACCGGACCAGATGATCCAGGAACAACGTGATGCACTCCGAAGGGTCTCCCAATTGAGCGCCTCGCCGACCTCGGATGTAGTTCAGGTCCTCAGCCCGCGAGTGGATCCCAGCGATGATGAAGCAATCTATGGGATACCAGACTCCCAGCTGTCCGTGGATCTACCAGAAGTCACGCCTCAAACGGCGGACATGCTAAATTAAAGGCACACACAAATCACCATACCGGATCCCGCTAGGGCGGCGGGGACGGAAACATGGTCCGGGCAGTTTCGGCGAAACTGAACCTATAAGCCGCCGCCCGAGATGTCCACCGCCGACCTGAGGACATGGGGCATGAACCTGACGCAGTGAGTACTTGTCCGGCCTTATAGCCACTGTCGGGGTGGATGGGACGCGGGAACATGCTGCAACACTATACATTTTCTCCCGCCCACCAGTTGCCCGTATAGCCTGGAGACTGTCCTGCGCCAGAGACTTGGGGGTGATGGCGCTCCTGTCTCCCCACTGCTGGCTACGGCAAACAGATGACCCCATAGCACGTACCGGCGCTGCCTTTCTGGGGACTAACATTGTCCACAAGATATATACGACATATGGCCCGGGGAAGGCCGATGATCCCCGTTCCTTCCCTAGATGCGTACTCTGCCAGAACTGTGACTAGCACACGTTTACCCCCTAGACTTGATTACTGTTCTTTTGCCTCTTTGGTGCATTTGGACGGCGACATGTTACGTAGCCGACCTTTTGGTATCTATTACTGTTTTGCAATGTTTGGACACTCTGTTCTTCTTTTCACCCTCGCCCTTGGAACTCTACCTTCACCCTTTCCTTATATGCAACTGCCTGTGTCTGAATTGAGTGGGAGGGAGGGACCAGGGGCCTTGTGGAGGCACTGGTTTGGGGGGTGGAAGGTGGGTGAGGCGAACGCTCCCTACCATAACAGTGAATATGGCTGAGATCAGACTGTGCACATGGAACGTGAGAGGTATGCACACACCGTCGAGGCGCTACCAAATTTATTCTTACTTGAAACACCACAAATTTCATGTAGCATTGCTGCAAGAAACACATTTAAACAAAACTGAAGTGCATGCACTGCGCCGTCGGTGGCGCGGCCAACTTTACGCCATGGAGTACTCTTCCTATGCCCGAGGGACGCTTATATGGATTCGACCGGGCACTCCGTGGGCAGCCACTGACACACAGACTGACACAGAGGGTAGATATGTGATGGCCAGAGGCAGACTCGATGGTCACCCTGTGGTACTTGCCTCTATATACTCCCCGAACACTGACCAAGGCGGCTTCTTAGATAGCCTTTCCACAACACTAGCGGCCTGGCATGGCATCTCATGGATCCTTGGGGGTGACTACAATTGCGTACTGGATATAAACTTAGACAGATCTACCGCACCCCCGGCCACTGCCCAGACGCACAATACCACGAAAGCCCTCATCAGTTGGGCCACACAATGGAATCTCCAGGATGCATGGCGGACACGCAACCCCACAACACGCACATACTCCTTCTGGTCAGGTGCGCATGCGCTACATGTGCGCTTAGATAGATACATGGTCTCCACTGATCTACTCCCGCTAGTAAAAGACACGCAATATATGGGACGCACACATTCAGATCATAACCCCCACACGCTGGCCATTGCCTGGGACAATCCACACCCGCCCATTCCCACTTGGCGCCTCCAACCAGACCTCTTACTCGACGCGACCTTCCGCAACTCCCTTATCACACAGACGGCTCAATACTTTGAATCCAACGCTGGTACGGCGTCCTCTCCACAAACTGAATGGGATGCCTTCAAGGTGGTGGTCAGGGGACACTGCTTGGGAACACAGGGGCACATACGGCGGCAACTTGAAGACAACCTGACGCGACTAGAGGCCGAATTACTAGCCCTCGAACAGGATGTGGGGGGAATTGCAAGCGCTCGACTGGCGGAGGCCAAGACAGAACATGGCCGCCTCCTAGACCGTTTACGTAACATCAATTTCGCAGCGCACTCCGCCCGGATCCATAGGCAGGGTGATAGACCTGGCAAACTGCTGACTTGGCTGATTGCACGAGAAGATCGCTCGGCCCCCATCTCAGCTATACAGGCGGACGATGGTAGTATACTATACTCCCAGCGTCAAATACACGAGGCGTTCACGGCTCATTACTCGAGGATGTACCGTTCCCGAATAAGTGTCTCGCAGGCCGCCATAACAGAATACCTCTCTGCTGTGCAGCTGCCCACCCTGACATCTGGACAGCAAGACGAACTCGGAGCACCGCTGGACTCAGAGGAGCTCCGCGAGACCATCTTTCACCTCTCGAATGGCAAGTCTCCGGGACCGGATGGCTTGCCAGCTGAATACTATAAAGCCGCTTCGGACATCCTTATTCCCCACCTGGTGCAGATGTATGCTGCGGCAACTGATGACTTCTCCTTGCCCCCGACGCTTGATGAAGCCACCCTTATATCACTACTCAAACCCGACAGGGATGGTGAACAGATGGGTTCCTACCGGCCTTTGGCACTCCTCAACACTGACTATAAAATCCTTGCCTCCGCGCTGGCTCGCAGGTTGGCCCCTTTTGTTCCCACGCTGGTACATAGCGACCAGAACGGGTTTGTACCGACGCGACACACGTCACACAACATCCGCCGCCTATTCCGCATACAGGAATACGCCACACGAGGATGGCCGCGCGCCGGGTGCCTGGTACTTGACCTGGAAAGGGCGTTTGACTCGGTGGAATGGCCCTACCTGCGAGCAGTCATGGACAAGTTTGAGCTAGGAGACGACTATCTGGCTATGGTTGGACTGTTGTACCGCAGACCCATAGTTCGCGTCCGTACTGGAGCGCTGCTCTCTGACCCGATCCGTGTGCAGAGGGGCACCAGACAGGGCTGCCCCCTCTCACCCTTGTTGTTCTCCCTGGCTGTGGAGCCCTTAGCGGCGATGCTACGGTCTCAGGGAACGGAGTGGGGAATACCGATGGCAGATGGACTTCATGTAGTGTCATTGTACGCTGATGACCTTCTTTTATATGTTAAAGACCTGAGTGACGTTCCGGGGTCCCTGACTGACATATTCAGAACCTTTGAAGACATGTCGGGCCTGAAGGTGAATTGGACCAAATCAGGGGCCTACTCCTTTGACCCAAATGTTCCCGAGAGTGAGATACACATCGGGGGTGGGAGATTGCGGTGGTATCCCACGACGTTCAGATACCTTGGGATTCACATCTACCGTGACCCAGCAGATGTTTTAGATGGGAACCTGATGCGAGTGATCGCGTCTACCCGATCGCAGATTGGGTTTTGGAAAACGCTGCCACTGAACGTTCCCGGCCGCGTGGCCCTAACGAAGATGATAGTACTGCCACGGCTACTGTACTACTTCGCAAACATACCGACCTATGTCCCTACTCGGGTGTTCCGAGACCTTGAGGTCCTACTTCGCGACCTAATTTGGAATAAAGGCCGGCCAAGGGTTGCGTTGGCGAAACTCTATATGCCTACTGAAGCGGGAGGGCTGGCTGTTCCCAACATGGAGTTATATTATCTAGCGGCGAAAATGCAGTGGGTGTCGGGTTGGCTAGGTGGCAATAACCTGGGTGACACAGCCACAGACACCGCTGTCTGGTCCCAGATGCAGATCCATGTGTTGTTTCATCCGCTGACCCGTACTCCCCGTCCGCCACAACTGCTGCTTGCAGTGGCGCGAAAATGCTTCCTCCGCTGCTTGCGGCTAACCCGAGCAACAGCACCATATGCTCCGACACTCCCATTATTGGGCACCCCGACCACTACGGGGGCCTTAACGGCTCTCCAACTGGACAATTGGACCTCTGCGGGGGTGGACACCTTGGGAGATCTGTACTCTGATGGCGCCCTCCTCCCCTTTATCACTCTAGCGGACGAGACGTCTCTATCGGCTGGACAATTCCTCTTACATGCGTCACTCATCCATACGCTGACTGCCGCCTGGGGGGATATGTCTGCCGAGTTGCCCACACATCACTTCATACAATATCTGCATGTCATGTGCAACGGCACACACGTAATTCATTGGTTGGCACAAGCACTCCTTCTCCATACCCATCCCACCACCGTGCAATTGAGAGAGAAATGGGCGACGGACAGAGGTAGGGGATGGACAGACAAGGAATAGGATATGGTCCTTGCAGGTCCAGTGAACGTCCCCCGTAACCCTCGCTTTAAGATTATACAACTATATATACTGCACCGCGCATACCTCACTCCGGACAAGATCAACAGATATTTTTCAGTCACCGACACTGCTTGCAGCCGCTGCTCCTTACTAGGAGCAGACCTTCTTCACATGCTCTGGCTCTGCCCTGCCCTCCAACAATACTGGGAAGATGTGACCACACTGCTCACACACTGCACTGCAGAACAAGTGCCGAGAACATGGGAGGCCTGCATACTGGGACTGTACAAGCGTACACGGCTAAACAAAGTCCAGGCCCGCTTCTGGGATCTTAGGCTGATCACGGCCAAGAGATTGCTTACCAAGCGATGGAAGGCCGATACTCCCCCGCATATCAAACACTGGGCCCTGTCACTAGAGAATTGGGCGTGAGCAGAAAGCACTGTCCTGCGGTGAGAGGAGACAGCGGGACTTAGGAAATTCCCGATAGCACAACACTGGGACGACATCCTACACTCCTTTCAGCAGAAATGCGTAGAGCAAGGGATCACGTGAAGTGACACATGCTGCCCCCCACCCCTCCCTGTACTGGTCACCCAGAGACATGTATATAGTTCTGTTCGCTATCTGCACAGCCACGATGCTTTGCCTGACAGGTACTGAATGCTCGGCTGTCGCGTGATGGCGACTGCCCTACCCCCTCCCACACCTACACCACCAGACACACTACCGCGAGGTGAGACCCAGCTACCGAACACCCCTCACGGGACGTTGCATTGCACGGCCAAAGCTGACACGCCAGTGTACTGACGACTCCCCCCTTGTGCGCTTGGCATACGGGTGCACTCCCCCCCCCCCCCCCCCCCCCGCGGGCTCCCGCTACCCACTCACTAGACCGCTATTGACACCTTGATACTACCCTTCCCTCCTCGGACACATGGCTCTATATACCCCCCTCCCTTCCCTCCCTGCTTCCCCCTCTTACACTTTTTTTTGTTTAATATTAAAGTTTGAAGTTTGTTGACACTCCGATCCTAGCTCTCTTTGGATCAAGACCTTGTAAATTGATGATTGCACCAACTGCACCATGAGGCCTTCGGAAATGACGGTCATAGCCTAAGAGTTTCCACCTCAGGACCAATACAGGTATCAGGCACACACATCAGACTGGATGGGTTGCGTGAATCCGCGCTCCCCGACACATTCAGACACTGTACAGCCTCATCCCTAATCTATATCACTCCACGCCCACTGACAGACGATTCCCGCAGACACTCTTACGTGCAGACCACATGTGTCATAGGAGGCGTTGCCACACCTGTAATCGCTGATGAGTGCCGGCCTAACGCTGTGACTTTGAGTTCACATGGGAAATGAGAAAAAGGGGAGACCATGACACACAACAGAAAGGGAAAAAAAGCAAAAACACCATAGACCAGTACTTTTCTTTCTTTTTTTTACAGCACAGAATGATATTATGATTGTACAATATTGCCGCACATTGATATACGCCGCCGAACCCCCGGGTTGTCGGCCTTCAGGCTGTGTTCCTCTGCTGCACTATCAACACCACTCATTACTGGCAGCTGGCCCGGTTGGGTTGTAAGCTAAACGCTGTGTACAATTCAAGGTAACCAATAAAGGTATTTTAAACATAAAAAAAAAAAATAAAAAAAATGAGTAAGACCGGGTCAATAAGAAGTCCTTTCTCATGGATGTGTGAGGCGAGTACTGCTAGGAGCAAAAGAGCACGGCTCACTCTGAAATCAATTGACTGTAAACAAGGATCTCTTAAACTTATTTGCAGTGTTTGCAATTGTTCGGGTGAGGAGGACACCCTGGTTTGGTGAAAACGACCAGGGTATATTTTGGTAGGCTTGCCTTTGGCACACTCGTCTGTGGTCTTCATTTATGGAGGGCCAAGAAAACCACTGGAGCGCCCACCAAGATGGCAATTCTAGTTGTATCAAGGGAAGAAATAAGGTGCAGAGTGCAAATACAAATTGAACGAGCCCCCTCATTTTCACTGTGCAACCTCCCCCCTCTAAAATTCACAACAGTAAAATGCACCAGTAACAACACTGAATCTGGCTGCACAACACAGATCAATACAAGGGTATGTGTTAGTTAGAGGGCTCTTTTATAGCGCTTCTTGTTATTTGAAACTGTTCCTAAACGCTACTGAAAATAAAAAAGGGATGTAGAACTATCAGATAGATAGGGGCATGGAAGGAAGACAGCAAGGGACAACAGGAGAAGGAAAGGGCATCACTAGATCTGTAAGAGCTCCCAGATATCTACCTGGATAGGAAAAAGTAGTTTTGAAATCTTCCTGCAGAGTTGGATATTAGAGGCTGGTTGAAATGTTTGAAGTCTCGGAGGGTGCAGCTGGACGCTGAATCCGCATCCCCAGCTCCAACCTTACCCCTTCCACAGCACTCTGAGGAGGAGCATGCAGGTCACTGTTCTAACACATAATGTGCTTACTCAGCACAAGATGTCAGTTCTTAACCCTCGGATCAAGAGCACAAAACCTGCCCCAGTGGAGCAAGTCAGGCTTTCGACAGGCCAATTCTTGAGCAAGTGCTGCCTTGACTGGGTCCACTGCCAAAAGTAGGCTGCATTAAAACCAACGCAGTGCTGACGATGATGCTGTTCACTACTGTGAGCGAGAGAACTTCCTGAAATCCACGGAGGGGTTTGAGCTCAAATTCTGCCTTCCTCTTCTGCACAAGAGCTGTGAAAGGGGTCATTGGGTGCATCCTTCAAAGCCTGTACACCCCTCTGCAACCCGTGTTGCAAGTGAGTATAACTGTAGCTCTGTAACCACAGAAGGTAGATTGCATATGCATGTTGCATGTTGGGCTCAAAAGTGATATACGCAAAGGCTATATTTAATTTTACTATGGAAGTGAACCTTAAGTGAATGGAAGCCATGTCATGACTCTTTAAGAATATTTACTTGAATTACTCACCCAACATCAACTTTGACCTGTTTTGAGAAAAGCTTACTTTTGAGATCTGTGTGCATGAAGGATCTTGGAGTTGGTTTGGCGATTTTATTATCACACTTATCCCAGTCAGACACTGCATGCCACAAATACATCCCTGGAAGCGACAAAGGAGAAGGTACTTCTCCGTCATGATTCCTGGCTACAATAAAATCCACAAGGTCAACAATATACCTTCTATTTGCCTTGAGTAGACACAGTTCATGCGTAGATCTTTCTGAACTCATCTAGTCATATCCTCATTAGCACTACAGGCATTACAACGGTATATGGATCCCAGCACCACTAATTGATTTTCCAGTATTTTGGAACAAGGGGAGGCAAAGGCACCACAATCCGTCAAGAGAGCGGTACGAAAACTCCCTTGTCCAGACAGGGACGAAACAAGACACCAGAAAGGGAAGTGCAGAATGGAAGAAAGTTCAGAAACTTCTGCAAAAAGATGGTAACTGAGCACCGGATCCCAAGGATCCGCCAGAGACCGAGTCCCGGAAAAAGGGACAAAATAATATGCCATCGTCCGAGCATACCCACTGAATTTTGGAGGCCAATTTGGAAAGAATAGAAGGACTTGCGGCATTAGAGACAGTGTTTTGATTTAGCACCATGACAGAAGGAACAAATGGTATGTGCTGCCCGACTCCGATTTGAGATATCTGTGGTGAAATAACAATATGTTTTACATTTTTAGTTCTGAGGATTGGTGTGCACATAGCTGTGAACTTTGAGGTTTCTATTACTCACTTTCTATTTTGTTGGGCAGTTGGAAGCACAGGGTTACTAGAGACGAATAAGCACAACAGTAACACGGATAAATACAACCAGCGCTTTAGTGGGCAATTTACGAGGACCATCTATTTTTAAATGTATACAGTCCTATAAATCGTTAAGAGGAACTTGAGACTTTTCAAATAAGATATTGCACAGAATAAATATTTTTTATAATAGTCTGGGCAGCTCTTGGAGCAAGAAATAAGCTTTTTCAAATTGTACTTAGAAACTTTAGTGGTTTTTAACTGACTACGGACAAAATTGAAATGGCCTTATTTCTTGGTTCTTACAATGGTGTTGATACTGATTTGGGAACATTGTACTAACAACAATGAGCGTAAAAAGACACGTTTTACCTGGATTTTGTGACTTGTTGCTTCATCCTTGTGTACTGCCCAGTTGTTTGTAAAAGTTGGGGTTTCACTGTGAAGACCCGACACTGGCCTGAGGTATTTAACTAGAGGTCTTTTTAGTTTAAAACATTGAATTATGCAGTCACGGGTAGTATTGCATTTATTTGATGTAGTAGTTGTGAAATTACATTATTTCAGGGTTTGTATTGACAATGTAAGTATTTTGCAGGGTTCTTCTGTGTCTATGCATCACATGCTTTGTTGAACTTTATAAATGGTTAGCTCGGTACGGCGCCCATTTTGTGTGAGAAAGGCCGGTGCCTTGTCAGAAGCGCGTCACATTGGCAGATTTACTGAAATAAACAGAGTGGATTAACAATTGGTATCCTGTGCTGTGTTGGTGCCTGTTTTTATTTTATGAACAGGCTATGGATGGATAGATTGATAGATTGATAGATAGATAGATAGACCGATGGATAGATAGATGGATAGACCGATGGATAGACAGATGGATGGATGGATGGATGGATGGATGGATGGATGGATAGATGGATGGATGGATGGATGGATGGATGGATGGATGGATGGATGGATAGATAGATAGACTTGGAACCACTGAGGATCCGACAGCCCCCATGCTGAAATGTGATAGGCGCCAACACTTCAACCAGGAAGTGTTGGCAGCCATATTGAATCTCAGCTTCAGCCGAGGCCTACAATTTTTTTTTTTTTAAAGATTATAGGGCAGTGTAGGAATACACTGGCCCACTAACTGTGGTCCTTGCGTCCCCCTGTAACCCTGACAGGGCAAAAAGTCCTAATTTTTCTTTTAGCTTTTGCAGTGAAAATGCGACAGAACCGCATATCCGTTAGGAACCCAAAACACCGGGTGGGGCCCCGGCTTTATTTAAAAAAAAAATTAAATTAGGGAAGGGGAACTGAACCCTGCCCCCCGACTGATTTCAGCCCCGGAGACACCATACCCCGAGCCCCGGCCTCTATTCTGGGTGTCTTGGTTCCACCCAGGGCACCCATCCATAACTGCTGGGGACCATGGGGGAGTGCAAGGCCCTCACGGTCCCTTCCAGCTCCTCACCTCCTGCGGGAGTCAGAATTTCTTTCACATACAGGGAGTTGCTGGAAACGCAGCTCCCTCTGTGTGAAAGCAATTCTGCTCTGCTGTCAGCAAACAAGAGCATTTTTAATCAGTCAATCAATCAGGGGTTATTAAGCGCACTACTCACCCGTGAGGGTCTCAAGGCGCTGGGAGGGGGGGGGAGGGGGGGGGGGGTTGGCTTCACAGATCCATTAGCCGAAGAGCCAGGTCTTGAGGATCTTCCACCTGCTCTGGCTCTGCAAATCCGCAGGGTTTCGGCCAGTGCGAGGTTAGAAGATCGGAGGGTTCTTTTGGGTACGTGGAAGTTGATTCTGCCATTGAGGTATTTGGGTCCGGTGTTGTGTAGGCATTTGTAGGCGTGGGTGAGGATTTTGAAGGTGATTCTTTTCTCCACGCGGAGTCAGTGGAGCCTTCGGAGGTATTGGCTGATGTGTTTGTGCCAGGGATGCCGAGGACGAGTCGGGCAGCGGTATTCTGTGTCATCTGGAGTTTTCGGAGTAGGGACTTGTTTATGCCTGCATATAGTGTGTTTCCATAGTTCAGTTTGCTGGTGATGAGTGCGTGGGTGACTGTCTTTCTTGACTTCCGGGGGATCCATTTGAAGGTCTTGAGGAGGATGTGGAGGGTGTTGAAACAGCCGGAGGTGAAAGCGTTGATCTGTCGGTTCATGGTGAGGGATGAGTTGAGTACGATGCTGAGGTTTTTGGCGTGGTTCGAAGGGGTTGGTGTGCTTCCGAGGGCTGTCTGCCACCAGGTGTTGTCCCATGCTGAAGTGGTGGTTCAGAGGACGAGGACTTTTGTCTTCTTGTAGTTAGCTTAAGGCAGCTGTTGGTCATCCAGACTGCAACCTCCTGCATGCATTCCTTTCTAAACGTTGAGTCTGGCGGTGGCGGGGTCTTTGGTGATGGAGAGGATGAGCTGGATGTTGTCAGCGTAGGAGACGATGTTGAGGCCGTGATGTCGGACGATGGCAGCCAGGGGGGCCATGTAGATGTTGAAGAGGGTCGGGCTCAGTGATGATCCCTGTGGGACTCTGCAGGTGATTTCCATGGGTTCGGAGAGGAAGGGAGGCAGTCTGATTCCTTGGCTTCTTCCGGTGAGGAATGATCGGATCCAGTAGGGCTGTTCTTTGTATGCCAGCATTGTGTAGTCTGTCGACGAGTATGCGGTGGGAGACGGTGTCGAAGGCTGCTGATAGGTCAAGTAGGATGAGGGCTGCGAAGTGGCCTTGGTTCAGGAGGGTGTGGATGTCATCTGTGGCGGCGAGTAGGGCGGTCTCTGTGCTGTGGTTGTTTCGGAATACGGATTGGGACTGGTCAAAGATGGCATTGTCTTCAGTGAATCATGTCAGTTCCCTGTTTTCTCTGCAACTTTGGCAGCGAAGGGAAGGAGCGAGATGGGCCGGTAGTTCTTGAGGTTTGTGGGGTCAGCTGTCGGCTTCTTGAGCAGGGGTCTGACTTCTGCACATTTCCAGTCATCTGGGAAGGTGCGGTTTCGAGGGTGGTGTTGATGGTGCTTTGTAATTCCGGTGCGATGGCGTTGGCTTTGTGGTAGATGTGCGGGGGCAGGGGTCGGTGGGGACCCCTGAGTGGATGCCTTTCATGGTTGAAGTGGTGTCTTCGGGTGTGATCGGCGTCCAAGTGGAGATGGTGGGCTGGCTCTGGCTGGTGCATCTGGGGACGGGCCGACTGGCGTCCGGTGGAAGGTTGATAAAGCTATCTTAGAGGTTTTTGATCTTGAGGTGGAAGTAGGTTCCAAGCTTGTCGCAGAGGTCTTGGGACGGGGTGATGTCTGTGGCTTCGCTGTGAGGGTTGGTGAATTCCTGGATGACAGTGAAGTGTTCCTTGGAGTTGGTGGAGTTGGCGAGGATTCTGGTGTGGCTGAAGGTCCTCTTGGTGGTTCTAATTTGGTTGTGGTAGTCCATAATGGCATCCTTGTAGGTGGCGTGGTTTTCAGGTGTCTTGGTGTTTCTCCAGTTCTGCAGGTGCGACTGGCTTCTTGGAGATCATTGGTGAACCAATCTGCTTTCCTGGGGTGCTATTTGTCGAGGTTACGTAGCGGGACAAGCTCGTCCAGGTGTGGAGTTCTCTGGCTGCGATGTTGGCGTCGGATGCCGAAGTGTGGTTGTTTCCGGTGAGGGCGGAGTTGAGTTGGTTGTCGGTGACCTTGCTCCAGTCCCTTTGTGGTGGGCGTGGGGCTGGTCTGGGTGCCCTGGGTTTGCCAACAGTGAAATGTACGCAGTAGTGGTCGGTCCATGGGGGTTGCGTTGTGTGGCTGAAGTGAACTCTACCTGCTGCGAAGATGGGGTTGAGGGTGTGTCCTGTTAGTAGGTTTTGAGACAATTTGAGTCCGATGTTGGCGAGGTTGTCGCCGAGGGTGGTGGAGTTGGGGTCCCTGGTGTTGGCGAAGTGGAAGTTCAGGTCTCCGATGAGTATGTAGTTCATTGTGGCAATGGCGTGGGGTGCGATGAGGTTGGGGATGGTGGAGGCAAAGGGAGCCAGGGGGCGGGAGGTCTGTAGATGAGGGTTCCCCGGAGCGTGAAGTTGGGGCTGGTCTGGAACTGGAAGTGCATGAGTTCGGCAGAGGGGAAGGTTTCACTAGAGTTGATGAGCCGGAGGGTGTTCTTGTGATTGATGGCGAGGCACCTTCCCTGCTGGTTGGGCTTCCTCTGGATCTTGTATCCGTCCGGGATGGATGTGTTGATGTCGGGGCGGAGGAGGCATTGGTCCAGGTCTCCGTGAAGAAGGCGATGTCTGGTGAGAGAGAGTCGAGCAGATTCCAGATCTCCATTGAATGTTTGTGTGCGGTAGCGGTGGGTGGAATGAGATGCAGGGTCCCTGGCGCAGGTCACGGATGGGAGCAGACAGGCTTGCCTTAAGAGCGACTTTGGCGTGCCAGCGGCGCACCCACTGCGTACGTCCGCTACGCGATTGCGCATTGGCCGCCATTAAGTAAAGGAGGGACGAGAGGCTGGGAGGCCGGAGCAGGGGCTGTCCGGGGGAGGTGGGACAAGCCTCAGGGGCAGCAATGGCTGAGCGGAGGCAGGCACCAAGAAAAAAGAGGGAAAAAATAAACAGAAACACACAGGTGGCACAACAGTGAAAAATTACACAATTACACAAGTGAAGAGTGGATGAATAGTTACTGTGGTGGCTGATGGCAGGCCGGTTCTTAGGGTGGAGCTGGCTGCAGGTGGCAGGCACGGGCAGCAGCCTCGAACCTCCCAAGGAGGAGGTCGGGGTCTTGAGGGCAGGAGACGGTACGGCGGAGCTGCGGGGAGAGAGTGGACCTAGATCGAGGTCAGAGGTCTTACTCGCGCTCCCCTGCAGCGACTGCCATTAAGTAGGAGAGGGGGGAGGGACAAGAGGATGGGAGGCGGGAGTAGGGACTGTCCGGGGGGAGGGGCCACAGGGACAGCAGCGGCGGAGCGCAGGCAGGCACCAAAAAAACAGAGGGGAAAATAAAAAGAAACACACAGGTGGCACAACAGTGAAGAATTACACAATTACACAAGTGAAGAGCAGATGAATAGTTCCGGTAGCGGCTGATGGTAGGCCGGTTCTTAGGGTGGAGCTGGCAGGCAGTAGGCGCGGGCAGCAGCCTTGAACCTCCCAAGGAGGAGGTTGGGGTCGAGAGGGCAGGAGACGGCACGGCGGTGCTGCGGGAGAGAGTGGACCTAGACCGAGGTCAGAGGTCTTACTCTCGTTTGCTGATAGCGGAGCGCTTGCTGTGGCTTGGCAGGAGCGGTAAAGGTCTCGCAAAGACACAGCAAATAGCTGTGTCCCAGGGGTGAGCACCCCGGGACATATCGGGAGCCAGCCCTAGAGAGTGAGGGCCATCTATGACTCCAGAAGGGGGGGCTGCATGGCCCCCCTCATTTTCTCTGTATAGGGCCTGCTGCAGGAAAGGGGTGGTCCCTGTGAGAGAAGACAGCCCGGGGGGGGGGGGCACTGCCCTCAGGAGGGAATTATTTTAAAAGACTATGGTCCCTGCAAGATTGTGGTCCTCAAGCCGGGTTCCTGAGGCCCCCAATACAAATAATATTTGCCGTGGAGGGGGTGGTGCCCGGGGCCAAATTACATTCTGGCAGGTGGCCTGAGGAGGTTGTGGTCCCCTGGGCCGGGGGGGGGGGGGGGAGGGGGGGAAGGGTACGAGAGGCTCCCATCTTTATAAAGAAATGGAGAGGTGGTGGTCCCCGGGGCAATGAAGAGCCCCTGGAGAGGGGGGGGGCATGTGCCTTATCAGAATGCCCCAGGACCTGGCCCACCCGGGGGCTGATAACTAACAAAGCGCTGGGGCTTTTTTGGGCCAGTAGGGTCCCTACTGGACCACTCCCCCACCCCCCAAGAGGCCTAGGGGTTCAGGGTATTTGTACACTGCCCCCTGTTTTTGTTTTTTTTCTTTACGTTCAGCACTAGATCCGGAGGGGTAGCAGAGCCTTCACTTCCCTTTCTATACACATTTTGGTTTAGGTTAATATCTCTGATGGGATTTATACTGAATCACTAAAGGGCACTTCCCTGAACTGACATCTGCCTTTATTCCAAATTTGGTGTAATTCCATTCAGCAGTTCAGGCTGTAGATGTGTTTAAAGCTCCTATGGGAATTAACATGGGAAACACCCCATCCCACTTTTCAGCTCTTTTCATCAGTTGGCCTGCCAATATGTTGTTCACATCTTTGTTCCGCTCAGCACAGCATAGGACACCGGGTCAGCCCACTTCAGTCATTGACTCACCTCTCTGTGAGTGATGGACTCCACATGATATACTACACCCCAAAAAGTCCCCTTGTACAGTAACATTCACAGGCGCAACAGTTAGCTACCAAAGCCTGACATATAGGCTCCATTTATTTCTAGTCTTGTCCTTTCATATTATTTAATTTTTTTATTTCCTTTTCAGGCACTGTGCTGCCACAGTACAAGCAAGGAGTTAGAAGAAAGGTCGTAGATACGGTCCAGAATCTTGAGCCAGGTAAGGCAGTCCAAGCAAAAATGCTATATTTTGCTTAAGGCCTAAACTCATCAGAAAGCTTGTGAAGCAAGGCGAGGTTTCTATAAACATTCGGCTTAAAGCCAGCCACTGCCAAGATGACTCACCAAATTGGTCAAAATTCTGGCTTTTTTTAAGTCTCATACAAAGCCAGGTTTCACCTTTTCTTGCTCTGTGGTGGTGCCCAGCCTTCAGGAACTCCTGAACTGCCTCAATCAGGATGGGTGAATAGGCGTTCTGCTGACATTGTTTGATTGTCTAAACCTGAGCCCATGTGATCCTGTACATTAGCGGCTTTAGGTATCAAGTGGGAAATGTTTTGTGTACTTTGGGTTCCAGTGATTCATAGGATGAACCGAAATTATAGTTTTTTTCAAGATTTATTCATTTATTTTGTGAAACCTTTGCTCTAAAGCTACTCCTGTACAATGTTATTTTAGCTTAGAGGTGAATTTTGTTTGTTGTTTTTCTATAACGATCAATCAATCAAACAAACAGCATTTGTAAAGTGCATACTGTCACCTCTAGCGGTGTCTGGAATACCTGCGGTGCTGTTTGTACTAAACTCTGTTTTATTGTTACCTGTAGATCTGTTGGTGCTGCAACATTCTCATTCTTCTACTGTTTAGTACATTTCTTACTGCGCTGGTATTTTTACACTGCATCTTTTGAAAATGTGCGCTATACTGTTTTATTGAGTTCAATTCTAAAGACTAACTCATTCCAATTTAACAGGTGATCAAAGGATGACCAGAAAAAAGAAAGATGAAGACGCTTTAAAATATTCTGCAAAAAGACGGCCTCATAAAGCGGCTTCAGAGAGAATCAATATGATGGTTTTTCCGAGCTGTGATAAGGAAGCACAACTTAGAAATCTTTTATGGGCAGAAACCTTTCCAGAAAGCATTGAAGAGACAACTTCTCACTGTGAAAGGAGTCTAAGCTATCCAGGGCATGTCAATATACACCAAGGAACAGGCGGATCAGACCCAGGAACAGGCAGATCAGAGCAAGGCACAGGTGGATCAGAGCAAGGCACAGGCGGATCAGAGCAATATATTAACTGCAACAGCAATCTGCAGAACTCACCCTTGTGTAAAGATCTAGAAATCATTGAGCAAGATCAGAAAACATACATCTCTTCTACTGATAAAAATCCCTGTGTGAAGGGTGATTTAAAAAAACAATTAAAAGCACATTCAAGAGAGAGACGTTTTGCATGTCCTGAATGTAAGAAAAGATTTTTTCAGAAAACCCGTCTTATCGTACACTGTCGAGTACACTCTGGTGAAAAGCCATATGTGTGCACCTTCTGTCACAAAAGATTTAATCGGAAAGATTATTTGAGCGAACACATAAGAATTCACACGGGGGAGAGACCCTATAAATGTACAGAATGTGAAAAAAGCTTCATACAAAAAAGTCATCTTGTTTATCATCAAAGAAAACATACTGAAAACTTTAAAAACAGCATCTTAAGAGACTGACCTACCAAAATAAAATAAGAAGAAGAAGAACAGACCAAACAGACATTAGAAATTGAAGAACCAGTATGGAAATCTCATTTTAACTGACATTTTCTAGCGAGTGATTGTAAGAAGAAAATTTGGTACTTAAATGAAACTTCTAAGCATCAAATAGTTCACTGTTAAACCTGCAGCTCTTGCTGTGGTTTCCCCTGACTTTTTGGTTCTGACCTCCTGCTTTTGGACTCTGTGCTGGATGTTGCTTTTGCTGGCTTTAGGGCTCTGGGCACTTTACTACAGCTGACCAGTGCTAAAGTGCAAGTGCCCTGTGTCTAAACTGTATTGGAAATTGTTTTTTTCCGTGATTGGCATATTCAGTTTACTTGTAAGCCCCCAGTAACGTGCACTATTTGTGCCCATGGTCTTTAAATCAAGTTCTACTAGTAGGCCTTCTGCACTGATTGTGCTACCCACATAAGTAGCCTTGCAAACCTGTCTCCTGCCTGCTACCGCACTGTCTGTGCAGTTTTAAATTGCCATTTCGACCTAGCAAGTGCACACACTGACAGGCTCAAACCTTCCCTTTTATTTCATTTAAGTCACCCCTAAGGTAGGCCCAAGGCAGCCCCATGGGCAGGATGCAGTGTATTTAAAAGGTAAGACATGTACTGTGGGTTTTACATTGCCCTGGTAGTGAAAACTGCTAAATTCGTTTTTTACTACTGCAAGGCATATTCCACCCGCAGGGTAAGATGGGGATTGCGTTGAAATATCTTTTAAGTGTAATTTCCTGTTGGGAGAAGATATAAATTTGGAGTTTGGTATCTCTGGACTCACAATTTAACCGCATGCGCGCTAGCGGTTTTCTCGCTGTGCGCGGCGGTTTTTAAAAACCCGCGTTACATGACGAGCTGAGCTCGTCATGAGCGTACGAGAGGCGTAACTCATGACGAGCTCAGCTCATCATGAGCGTCGAAGGGGTTAAAAAGACTTTTATTTTAAATTGTAGGTCTGAAAATGCCACTTCTATTCAGGGCCTCTGCCTGTCTCTGAATACACATCTGGGTCAGGGCGACAAGTTGGGCTCTTGTGCATTCACTTTGGACAGTTGCACGAAGGGAGCTGAGGTGTGCCCTGCACATCCTGGTGGCCCATCACCAGGTCGATGGCACCTCCTGGGTTAGAGTGGTGGGAGTAGTTGACACTGACACCTGAATAGAGCTGCACCTGTCATCACACCCTGTAGTTTCTGGAATCTGGGAAGGGCAGGGTCTTGTGCACTACAAAGACTTTCCTTAAAAGTGTGCCTATTTCAAAGGCTGAAATGGGTGTACGTATTCGACCACTGACACCATGAACTCAGGACACATCTGGACTGAGAAGATTGTGTCAGGAGGGACTGCTACTTTGCCCATTTGCTTTGCTGTTCTGGCCTGCTGGTTTCAGCTTCTGTCCTGAGAGTGAAAGGACTGGACTTTGCTTTCTACATCCTCCTTCCCAAGGTTCTCCAAGAGCTTGATTTGAGCTTACCCCCTGTTGGAAGTTTCCGGGCCATCAAAGACTTCACCTTAAATCACCTGGAATCTGCTAGTGTGAGTCCTATTCTGCCAAGTGGTGCCAAATACAGTTCCTGGGCCCTGGGAAGGGAGTTCTGGTGAAACAAAGGAGAAAATCCACCCTTTGATTGTAAGCGTCGGTCAGAACCAGCCATCATCGCAAAACTCAACGCATTGCCGTTGCCTGCACCGGTACGTGGTCCTTGCTCGACGCAACTTGCAATGCAGGCCCCAGCTTTTCATCGCAGCACCTCCAAAAACCGCAGCTGCATGAGTTGGGGAATCAACGCATCGCGGCTTGACTTTTGACACATCATTGACGCGCATCCCTGGGCGCCAGTTTCTTCATCGACACCCACCACAGTAAGGACCCCAGGTATCATGCCCGCAAACGACGCATCACCTCCCCTGCAGAGCAGTAAGGAACCGAAGCATCACCTGCTTTTTCGACTCTTCACCTCCCCTGCACCACCTTTAGTCTTTGAGTTTTGACTCATCTAAGGTACTTTGCCCTGGTTAAGTATAACCATTCATTTCTAAGAACTAAACTTTATTTAAATTTTAAAAGTTCATATCTGGACATGTGTATGTTGGTTTTTTGTCACTTTGGTCTTATTTTAAATGGATAAATAATGGTTATTTTTCTAAACTGGTGTGAAGCCCTTTTGTGTGTGGGGTATCTCTCTCTCTCTCTCTCTCCCTCTCCCTCTTCCGTGTCAAGCTACTAAGTGGGTGATCAGAGGTTATCCTAGGTGGGTACCTTACTCATCCAGACTGAAGTGAGGGGATGGCTGTGTATGACATGGAGGAACAAAGCCTGCATGGGGATTTTGTGGATAATCTGGATCTGCCTAAGGTGCGAACACCCTCCAGGGCAAGCAGCAGTGTTTCCTCTAAAGGTCTGTCACCAGAGGAGCTGGAGGGCAGGTGGGAAGGAAGAAGTTCAGGTTGGAACTTGCCAAACTCAGAAGGCAAGCGGGGAAGAATAAATTGGCCATGGAGTAGAGACTAATTATTTTTAGCTCAAGAGCTGAGCTTGAAGGAGCGGGGTTTAAATGCCAAGTTCATCACAGATGGTAGCAGCATTTCTTTGGTGCACTCAGAAGGAAAGGTACACATACCCAAGGATGTGGTAACGGATTTTGTGTTGGGAGATGATATTGATTAGTGGTTTGAAGGCTATGAAGTAGCTTTAAGGATGCACAGGGTCCCTGAGAAAGATTGGGGGGGCAGGTCTGTGGAAGCACTTCACAGTGTAGTGGAAAGACCCCTTGTTGGCACTATCACCAGAAGACCAAATGAGGGACTCCACCATGAATGAAGCTCTCGTTAGGAGGTATGGTCTCACACCAGAGAATTACAGGGTGAAGTTCAGCGAGGGTACTAAACGTGGATCTCAAACCTGGGTTGTGTATGTTGATTCCTACTACAGAGCACCGAATGGTTGGGTGAAGGGCAGTGAGGTAACAGACTATCAGAGGCTGTACAATTTTATTGCATGTGAGCTCTTGTCTTGTCGTTGTTTTCCAGAGATGCACCAGCACTTGATTGAGAGTAAGCTGAATGATACTAGGAAGCTTGTCAGGAGGCAGACCGCTGGCTCAACACCAGGGTACGAAAGAAGTTATTTATGGGAGAATAACAAATGGTGGGCTGGGTCCCCAATGAGGGGGCGGATAAAACCAAAAGTAAGGAGTTCTCTCAAGGCCCCAAAACTAGTTCCAAGGGTAAGGGTTCCCAACAAACTGCAGAAAATAAGTGGTTCCCACCAGGAAAGCCTGGAGGTAAGAGACCCCTGAAGTGCTTTGAGTGTAATCAGGAAGGGCACTTCAAGGGGAGTCCCAAGCGGGCACAGGCCTCCACCAGTGGGCTGTCACTGGGGATGGCGAGTGTAACACTTGGGGAGGAGTTGGTCCCAGTTAGGGAGCCAGCTGAGATGACCCTAGTTTTCCTTGGTGACAGCGAGATGGTCTAGATAACCCTCATGCCCAACAATATTAGGAAGTACAGGCAGTGGGTGACCATCAACTGGATGGGTGGAGGCTCTGAGAGACACAGGAGCCAATATGACAACTGCCCACTGTCATCTGGTGTCTGAAGAGCAGGTCATTCCTAATGCGGTAGACATCAGTGAGCACCAGTTTCTGGTGGCTCAGGTTCCCTTTGAGTGTGTGGGGGGTGGTCTTGAGTTCCTTGAGGGTAGCTGTGAGTCCATCCATGTTTGTTGACTTTCTGCTTGGCAATGACCTGGAGCATACTGCCTGGAAGGAGGTGGAGCTCAAGTCACACTTAGAGATGTTGGGTCTGCCTGAGTGGGCGTGCGTGACCACATGGTCCATGGCAGCCTAGGAAAGTGATCAGAATGACCTGGAGCCTGAAAGAGGTGGCCTGATACCTGCCAGAAAGAGGAGGGCCAAGGGGCATGGAAACCCGCTCCTGAAATTCCCACGGTCTGGGAGGAGGCTGATCCTGAGGGGGATGCTCCGGAGCCTACAGGGGAAGAGTTGGTTGAAATGGGGGACCTGTCTGAGCTGACCCATTGGCAGCAGGCAGGGGCCCCACCAAGGAGGAATTCTGCCTAGCGCAGGCCTGCCCCACTCTTTAGAGTCTTGGGAGACAGACCGAGACCCAGGCAGCTGGTAACACCTCTGGATCTCACCTGATCTGTTGGGATTATGGTCTCCTATATTTCACACCTAAAGTTGCTGAGCCTAAGGCAGCCCGTGTGTTGGTGGTACCTCAGCGCTTCAGATCCTTCCTACTGGGTCAGGCTCATGATGTGCCATTGGCAGATCCTTAGAGGCAGGACAAGAACTTTGAGAGGCGTATCACCCACTTTTAGTGGCCCCAAATGAGGATGCATTCAGATTCTCACTGCAGATCTTGCTCTCACCAGTCAGGTGAGTGTCAAGACTGTGGGGGAGATGCAATGACCCCAGCAACTGTTCCCTGTAGTAAGCACCCCTTTCAAGCGGGTGGGCATTGACATTGTTGGGCCTCTTGACCCCAAGACAGCCATGGATTCATCCTTGTCTTGGTGTACTTTGCCTCTGAAACACAAGGCTATCCCTCTGAGGACTGTGTCTGCACCCACTGTGGCCAGGGCACTGATGGGATCTTTACTTGTGTGGGGTTCCCCAAAGAGTTGGTATCCGACTGGAGTACCAACTTCATGTCTCTGTGGCCTTCCACCAAGCTCGGGTCCTGCGATGAGACAACGCCGGACAGAGCGGGGCCTCCTTTTTCCTGAGCTGGGTTCCAGGAGAGGTGAGGTACACTCCCTGTACTATTCAGATGTAAGAGACACCGTTTGGTACAGAGGAACACGATTTTGGGCTATTTATGTATATCCTTTACAGATTGTCGTTACGTTCACTTTATGTATGCAGTAGCTAATGCTTAGAACTCTGGCCCTGAAGAAAGCCATGGGATCTTGTCCCTACCGGCTGAAACATGTTGGCCTTGTAAATGCAGTTATATGTTTAGACTGCTTCCTCTGCATTGTTCTTGTTTGTTTGAGGGAAAGGACAAATTACATTAGAGTTTTTCGCCTATTGATCCTTTTACCCCTTGTTTTTAACTCACACATCTTTTGATTTTTGCACTGCACTCGATCCCATCTTTATCATTTGTTCATGGGTACCTTAGCGATTGATGGTGCGACCCAATTGAGTAAGGGCGATGGATGGGTCTCATTGATCAAGAGACATACTACTCTATTTTTGGATGACCAAATGAGAACACTTGATCTCCATACCTATTTGATGGGAATCCAACACATCTCTGTACGGGTCTTACCAACAATCTCAGTAGGTCCTTCGACAGGTTTGTCCTGGCACACATTCTGATATAGAGACTTATGTAGCTCTATTAGCGCCTAACTCACTTATGTAGGAGTTTTGCAGTAGCTCGGAGTACTTGAAGCTCCGTTATAGACCCCCGGTTCTTTTGTTGTTAGGATTACAGTTAGGGGGATACGAACTGGGCAGGTCTTTAAATTTCCCTCAGACCCTTCTTCAATTGTTTGTGTTTTTCTGTGCATAAAGGCCATGTGGAAGGCATGCGGTGTTACCTACAAGTTTACCACCCCTTACCACCCCCAAAGCAATTGGTTGGTTGAAATGTTCAACAGTACCCTGAAGGGCATCATTATGAGTCTTTCAGAACCCATGAGGCGTAAGTGGGCTGCCTTCTTACCATGCCTTCTATTTGCCTATAGGGAGGTATTACCACAGACGGGGGTTGGCTTCAGCCATTTTGAACTTTTGTATGGGCACCCTGTGAGGGGACCTCTCAGGCTGGTCAAGGAGGGATGGGAACAAGCTTCTAGGAAGCCACCCGAAGATGTATTCAGTAACCTGCTGGCCTTCCGGAACGAGAGAGAGAAGAAAAAACACTTACACATTGCCTCTGGGATAAGCCTGACTGCTCTGTCCCAGGCTATCTAGAGGATGAGCAGGGGTTATCTTAGGTGTGTAACTTACTAATCCTGACTAGTGTGCGGGCCCTTACTTGGACAGGGTGCATACCACTGCCAACTAGAGGCCCGACTTCTAACAACTGTATACTAAATGGTTTACTATTACCATATTTAGAAACAACAGAGACCTGAAGACAAGCGATGGTTATTTGCCATTTGACTGTGCTTAACAAAGGTGGCACCATAAGATCTTAGAACACAGTCTGCTGGGTATGTTCTGCTGCGAGAATGTGGTAAGCTGCGGCCTACGACGTTTTTACATGATCTATGTTACTTGGAGTTGCCACCTTCGCCAGGGGAAAATACCTGGCATCTATTCATGTTTTATCACCCTACAAAGTCCCAGGCATAATTCTTTAGTAGAAATTTATATAAAACTGTCTGTATTCATTTTTAGATTTATTCTACACAGTGATGGCCAAATTTATAGTATTAAAAAAATCCTAAAAAGAGTGTAGAACCTGCCTTTTCCTTACCATTGGCTGGCCCCTGCATCACTGTATTTACCATTGGCTAGCTGCCATGTGGGTCCACATTGCTGCACTTGCCGTAGGCTGGCTCCCACATCACTCTTGTTTCCTTGCTGGTCAGCACATCCTTCTCGCCTCTGATGTCGGGCCATGGACAAAGTACTGCTTTTGTTGGCCAGTGTCCTTCCGGTGGCTACATGCTCCTGGGGGTACTTTTTTTTATTTAATCTCCCCCCACCCCACCCCCCTTGGTGAGGCACTCTTAATCAAACAGCAATAATGCCAGCTGTTTTTTCTTCCAGTGCAGCTTCAATCATAACTGTGCTGCAATTCCGACGTAGCTACAGAAACAGCCTTTAATGCACATGTTCTCTGGTTTTTAGGAAACAGCAGCCAAGTGCTTTTTTTAAATTATAGTTCTAACATGCAACAGATATTCCAATAAAGACAAAGACACAAGAGCTTAGATGAACTCAGATAGGGTACTTGAGGCAGAGAACGAACATGTCACCAGAGCAGTTGCTTCCTGGACCCATCAGCACCTCTACACCAGATAATGCAGCAAAACCACCTATTTATAAAATATCTATGTGTTCAGGGCCCCACACAAACTGATCGCTGGAAAATGCATTAGGGGCCAGATGTAGGTCACCAAATACCGGTCGGTAACGGCCGGACCGATTTCGGCCGTTACCGACCGGTATTTGGTTTGTGACATGTAGGGGGCCTGAAATGTACCGATTCAGTAAATTTACCGATTCGGTAAAATACCGAATCGGTAAATTTACCGAATTGGTAAATCGACATGTACCTCAAGGCCCATAGGAATCAATGGCAATTACTGAATCGGTAAAAACCGATTCGGTAATTACCGAATATTACCGAGTCGTTAATTTAGTCGGTAAATATACCTACATAGCATTTACTGATTTGTGAATACAGAATCGGTAAAATTCTGTATTTACCAATCGGTAAATACTAATTACCTACATCGGGCCCTAAGTGCTTTATTTTTATTTATGATAAGCCATCTTAAAAAAAATAATTAACAAAGATAAATAACTTGAGCAGAGCTATTTGGCTTTGTTCATGTTTAAAGGAAATGTTTGGTGTGTACTTTCAATGTTCCCCAATGTTTTACTTATTAGTTGTGAGCTATTTTGTTGCTGCTTCTTTCCCCCACCCCAATTGTTTATGTGTTGCTGTGCAACATGTAAAAACACATAGACAAACCAAATAGAGAATGCATAAGCAAAGCCTATTGGCTTTGGCAATGCTTGTCAACATGGCTGTTGGACTTGGCATCTATGGGCATGATTTTCCCAGTCTTTTCTGCTTCTGGCCTCCTGTTTTTGACTGTGTGCTGTTGTTCGTTTTTGCTGATTTTAGGACTTTGGGGACTTTACTACTGCTGACCAGTGCTAACGTGCAAGTGCTCCCTGTATAAATTGTATTAGGGATTGGTTTACCCATGATTGGCATATTTGATTTACTAGAAAGTCCCTAGTAAAGTGCGCCAGGTGTGCCCAGGGCCTGTAAATCAAATTCTACTAGTGGGCCTGCAGCACTGATTGTGCCACCCACATGAGTATCCCTGCAAACATGGCTCAGATCTGCCACTGCAGTGTTTGTGTGTGCACTTTTTAACTTCCATTTCAAACTGGCAAGTGCATCCAGTTGCCAAGCCCAAACCTCCCCTTTTACTACATGTACGACATCCCTAAAGTAGGCCCAAAGCAGTACCATGGGCAGGGTACAGTGCATTTAAACGGTAGGCTATGTACTGGTGGGTTTTACACATCATAATAGTGAAATACTACTAATTTCTAGTTTCACTATTGCAAGGACTACCTCTCCTGTAGTGAAATATGGTGATTGCCTTTAAATATCTTTTAAGTGTAACTTCCCATTGGGAGCTGATAGAGATTTGGAGTTTGGTATCTCTGAACTCACAATTTAAAAGTATGTCATTTGGTGAAGTTGATTTATAAATTGCGTGTTTGAAGATGTCACTTTTAGAAAGTGGACATTTTCTTGCTTAACCATTCTGTGCCTCTGCCTGTCTGTAGAATCCACGTCTGGTTAAGGATGAAAGTTGGTCTCTTGTGCATTCACTCTAGATAGTTACACAAAGGATGTTGGGCCTTCCTGAGCTGAAGTGGTAGGAGTTGTCAATGACACCTGAATAGGGCTGTGCCTGTCCTCACACAAAGCTGTCTCCACCCCCCTGTAGTGTGTCTGGAACCTGTTCAGAGCAAGGCTGCGTCTTTTGCACCACAAAGACGACCCTTTGAAGTTTGCCCCTTTCAAAGGCAGAAAGGGGGTATAAATATTGGACCTCTGACACTCTCAAATCAGAACACTTCTGGACCGAGGACAGTCTGCCAGGAAGAAGATCTGGATGCTGTAGGAGGAACTGATACTCTGCGTGTTGCTTTGTTGTGGTGCCCTGCTTCTTGCTGCTGCTGTCCAGAGAGTGAAAGGACTCAATTTTTTTTCTGTATCCTGATTCCAAGGTTTTCCATGGGCTTGTGTATGCTTGCCTCCTGTTAAGAAGTCTCCGGCTATCAAGGACTTCACCTACGAGTGCCTGGGCCCTTCTGCTGATAGTCCTGACTTGCCAGATGGTGCCATATCCAGTCCCTGGGCCTGGAATCTGGTGAATTGATGGAGAAAATCCATGCATTTGAAAGAAACACGTAGTGATAGATTCCTTACCTTAGAATTACCCCCAGGCGTCAGACTGGATCTGGAAAGTTTTCGTCAACAGTACCCCTGTGCGTGGGTAGGCATTGTTGTGCGGCTCTGCGTGCGCCGTTGGCGACGGGATGACGTCACTGGAGCTACTTAGACACGCCAATGCGCGCTGACGTCAGTTCTTAATTTTTCCACACCAGCAAGTGCAGATCCGGGAAGAGCTAGTACCCAAGTCACTTATTGACAGTGTTTTTTTTAGGCCTTTTGTCTCATTTTCTCGAGTTGTTCGACTCCTGGTATCATAGGGATGCCCGGCTTCAAGAACTGTGGGGACTGTCACGCATGAGATAAGTGACTGACTGACCCACACCGCGTGTGTCTCTACTGCCTGGGGCGCCACCACGACTCCAAGTCGTGCCCCGACTGCCGGGCCATGGCGCCGAAGACTTTGCAGGAGCGGTCTTGAAAGTTGCTGGAAGTACAGCAGTCGGCTCCACGCTGCTCAAGGTCCCGGTCCCGAGGGAGGTCGAGGAACCGGTCGCGCAGCCGTCACCGTCATCCTTCTGGATCTAAGTCTTCGCACTCGGGGTCAGGTAAGCCGAAGCATTCCACAAAGAAGTCGAAGAAGCATCATCGCTCTTCGACTTTCCCTCGCGCGACGCGGCTGAGGGTGCAGGCGGAGCCTGCAACGTCGCCGGCGGCCTACCCACATTTTCCGGGTCCGTCGGCGACGCCTTCTCAGGTGCAAAAGTTTCTTGCTGCCATGGCCCGACTCTTTGGGCCATCTGGCCCTGCCGGCGTGCCTATGGGCCCCGTGGGCCCGACTGGGGGTCCTGCCCTTCCATCGCTGGCGCCTCCAGCCCTGGTGTCACCGACAGCTCCGGCCGCGACGCCGCAGGACGCCCTGGGATCCAGAATCAGAACCTGGTCGACGCCAGTTGACCTAATAACACCTCCACCGGCGTTGCCCTCCCCGGCACCACCACCGAAGTCGGGACGACGTCGTCCCCATGTTCAGTCCTGACTCAGACACAGTGCCAGATCGCCCAGCGCTGATTCCGACGCCAATGGGGTCCTTTTTGCCCTATGTCCTTCCTCCTTATTTTCAGCCTGTTCCACAGACTTTGGAGGAAGGGGAGGTCTGGGAGGGGTCTGAGGACCCTCTAGCACAGGAGTGTGCTTATGATCCGGACTGGGTAGAGGATTTGGGGAGGCCAGTGGTCTTTACACCTCTCCTGACCTTGGCATGCTGTCTCCTCCTACAGTAGCTATGGAGGAGGGAGCCAGCTACGCATTGGTGTTGCGTATGGCAGCCGATGCCCTCCACCTCTTACTCCCTACAGTGGCCGTCAGGCTAACCTCCTGACAGAAGTGCTTCAGCCGGCGGCAACCTCCTTGGAGCCCTTTAATGAAGCACTGTCTGACGTTCTTTTGGGCGCCTGGTCCAGGCCCAAGACAGGGGCTCCTGTGGACAGGAACGTGGCCCGACGCCATCGCCCGGCTCCGGGCGACCCCCTCTTTCTCGACACCTCACCCCTGAGAGCTTGGTTCTCCAAGCCTCCACTTCCCAGAGTCCGTTCCCTTCCACCCCTCCAGATAGGGAATCCAAAAAGCTGGAGCAGCTTGGCAGGAAGCTGTTTTCATCTGCCAGCTTAGGGCTGCGGTCGGTGAATACTGCATGCCTCTTGGGCCGTTATTCCCACTCTCTGTGGGAAACGGTTGCGCAGGTGCTGCCTAACTGTCCGGAGGAGGCCCAGGCAGTCCTCTTCAAGGCTGTTACTGCTGGGAGAGACGCAGCTAAGTTCACCATACGTTGTGGGCTGGACACCGCCGACTCGCTGGGCAGATCGATTTCCACGACGGTGGTGCTTAGGCGCCACGCCTGGCTGAGGACAGCTGGCTTCTCAGGGGATGTCCAGAACACTCTGATGGACATGCCCTTTGATGGCATTTGCCTCTTTGGCAATAAAGCAGACAGTGCGTTGGAGCGCTTTAAGGACTTCCGGGCTACGGCTAAGTCCTTGGGTCTGTCGGCCACTCGGCTTCCTCCGCCTTCTGCTTTCCTCTCCTTTCGTTGCCACAGAAGGGGTGCCCCACCAAGTTTGCAGAGCCACAGGCCATGGCAACAACAACTTCTGCGTGGTCGCAGACGTGGGAACCGTCGAGGCGGTTCAGGGGGCTAGCGGGCGGGTCAGTCCACCTCCACCCCCGCAGCATCCACTGCAAAGCCTTCCTAGACTTGTATTTCAGACCCACCAAACACCAGTGGGCGGCAGACTTCGCCATCATCTCCTCCACTGGCGCAACATCACATCGAGCAAGTGGGGGCTGCAAATTCCCTCCCCTTCGAGACTACCCCTCCAGCCATGCCACCTCAGTACCACTGCATGTCGGGGGATCACATGGTACTTCTCCAGCAGGAAGTTGCAGCCTATTGGCCAAGGGGGCCATCGAGCGCGATCCGACGCCAGAAGTAGGTCGTGGTTATTACTCCCACTACTTTCTAGTTCCAAAGAAGGATAAGGGCCTGCGTCCTATCTTAGACCTTCGGAACGTCAATCTCTGCCTCCGGAAGGAGACGTTCAAGATGCTCACTCTTGCTCAGGTCTTGTCTGTCCTAAACCCGCAAGACTGGATGGTAGCGTTGGACTTGCAGGACGCTTATTTTCATAACCCCGTCCTGCCGGCCCATCGGCGTTAACTGCGGTTCACCGTAGGCCACGAGCACTTTCAGTTCACCATGCTCCCCTTTCACCTTACCAGCGTCCCTCGGCTGTTCACGAAGGTGATGGCAGTGGTCGCAGCTCATCTGTGCAGATCGGGGGTTTCAGTCTTCCCCTATCTCGATGTCTGGCTGTTGAAGGGGGGCTTGCCTCAGACAGTCGTCTCCCACCTCCAGACTGCAGCCGACCTCCTGCATTTGCTGGAGTTTTCCATCAACGTGCCGAAGCCGCACCTGATCCCCCTCACAGAAGCTCCTCTTCATCTGAGTGGTTCTGGACTCGACGCAGTTTCGGGTTTATCCTGCATGTCTGGGATATTCAGGCTATGATTCCGATCTTTCAGACTCTATCCCGGGTTTCGGTCAGGATGACCTTCCGGTTACTGGGCCTGATGGCCTCCTGCATCCTGTTAGTGGATCATGCCAGATGGCCTATGCGGGCTCTGCAGTGGGACCTAAAGTTCCAGTGAGCACAGCATAAGGGTAACCTGTCCGATCACGTCCAGATCTTGGAGGGCACTGCACGACAATTGCAGTGGTGGCTCATGAATCGTGATTGGGTCAATGGCAGATCTCTCTCCCTTCCCCAACTGAGGCACACAGTGGTGACGAACGCGTCCCTTCTGGCTGGGGCGGCCACATGGGAGAGGTGAAGATCAGAGGCCTCTGGTCTCTGGCGGAGGCCCGGCTCCATATCAACCTTCTGGAGCTTTGGGCGATCCAACAGGCACTGAAGGCATTCCTTCCCTCTGTCATGGGGAGGGTAGTGCAGGTGTTCACTGACACCACCGCCATGTGGTACTGCAACAAACCGGGTGGGGTGGGGTCGTGGACCCTATGTCAGGAGGCTATGTGCCTCTGGACAGGGCTGGAACATCAGGGCATGTCCCTGGTTCTCTGAACACCAGGGCGGACAAACTCAGCCGTTGCTGCAGGATGGATCACAAATGGCGTCTTCACTCTGACGTGGCACAAGTTCAGTTTCAGCAGTGGGGAGAGCCTTGGTTAGATCTATTCACCACCAAAGAGATGGCGCAATGTCCTCAGTTCTGCGCGTTGGAAATTTCAAGGCGGCACCATCTAGGCGACGCTTTTCGTCACGAGTGGAGTTGCGGTCTACTATACGCCTTTCCGCCTATACCACTTCTACCCAGAGTGCTGAAGAAGATCAAGCGCGACCGGGATCAAGTTATTCTTGTGGCTCCGGACTGGGTTTGAAGAGTATGGCATCCCGAGCTACTTATAATGGCGATAGATCCCCCGCTCTGCCTGCCGCTTCGGGAGGATCTTCTGTCGCAGCAGATGGGGAGGGTTCTCCACCTGAACCTGTCCAGCCTCCACCTCCTTCCGTGGTGATTGAGCGGCGGCAGTTGATGTCTTTTGACCTGCCTCCCGAACTCTGTGACGTTATCTTTGTAGGAGAGTGGGGTCTGCAATCCCATGGCCACCCCAGATTTTTGCTTTTTGCTTCACTGATTTACGACTTTCCCTGGCTGTGGGCCTGCTAATCAGACCCACAGCCTAGCTGTTCTCTCTCTAAATTACAACCATGTACCCTAGGTGCATTTACCAATTGGTACTGGGCCACCTTATCACTCCCTGTACAGTATACCTTAGGTATCCAGGGCATAGGTGTACCCAGGGCCTACCGGGGGCTGCAGCATGTATTATGCCACCCCTGGCTGGCCACCCAAATCTGACACAACTGGCTGCACGACAGCTGGGGCAAGGTGGTGCAATCACCCTTTGCTTTAGATATAGTATTCCTATATCTAACCCTAAAATGGACACATAGTCACTCCTATGGCAGGCCTTATCAATCCTGAAGGCAGAGTGCTTGTAATTATGTGAGATGGCGCTCTGGCATGAGCTGAGCCCGTTTGCAGCTTGCGGAACCAAGTCCTTATAGCTGTTCCATGATAACGCTATACCATATACTCTTAAGTGCATTATAATCCTCGCGGTTAAATGCTAACTTTGGCATAGCATTATCAAAACATGTCGAGTAAGGTGTCATACGAATTGGAATACTAACCCCTCGCCAATTCTGGCGACGGGGTTAGCATTCCACCCTTCTAGAGGGACACGACATGTATGTAACTGTAAACGCCGGTTAAAGTTAACTCAAGCCTCAGCATCACAAAATGGATGCTGCCACCACAGACACAAGTCTGACCTCCTGCTGCTGGGAGTCCTTCCAGCGAGGGAGGCTCAGACAAAGGGTTTCCTGCCTTGGGAGGTGCTAGTACCATCCCAGACAGGATTTTGTGTATTAGGTAGGCTCAGGCTGAAAGGAATGAGACCTGCCTGGGGCACACAAGGTGCCCTGTGCATACACCGGTTCCAACCAGTTGCTGGGGCACTCCAGCCCCAGCTCTGGCGGGAAACTGGACAAAGGATAGGGGGTGTAACCAGCCCCCTTCCTGGTCCCACCCAGAGGAGGGACCTAGTCGTAGTGCAGCCCCCTTTAGCTGAATAAAGGTAGGAGCTGGTCCCATTCCAGATTAGATTACTCTTGACAACTTCCACGAAGAACTCTTGACCTTCGACCTCCTGAACATCAGAAGGCTGAAGAATCTCCCCTATGGTCAGGGAGTGACCATCCTGCTTCGCAGGCCACATCAAGCTCCTGTGCGGTTTGCTGCAAAGTCCTTCCATCCCGGAATCTGACGACCCAGCTCGACAAGACCCGGACCTCCAGACCTCTCTGACCTCTACCCACATCCACAGCACAGCTGGGACCCTTGGGTGCGACGAGCAACGTGTAGACGGCCATCTTGAAGAAACCTGCACAGCGCTTCCAGCACGACCCCTGAGGGTTCCTCAAGTGAGTGCATTGGGGACTGAGAAGCCCCACACCGACGCAGCTCCTGCACCAAAGACCAGCCCCCCAGCATCCTCGTGATCTGCGTGGGGCCCTTTTGCCTGGTTGCTGCCCTTCCTGTTGTCTGGTCACTTGCCGGCTGACTAGTGACCTCTGAGACGACGACCCGAAGATTTCGACGCTGCTAGTCTGGTCCCCCCAGACTGGCCCTTGCTTCCTTGTGAAAGAGAAGCACCCCGGACCCTCCTGGTCCACACCAGACGCCATCTTTGTTCCACCGCGTGGCTTGCATTAGCCAAGGCCTGTTGTCCAGATCGACGATCCGACACCGCCAACAGCAGCAGACTACGTGGGACAGCTCGTGCCTCCAGCCTGGTCGTGAAGAACAGCTCCTGGTCCGCGCAGCTACAGAGAGAAGCGACCCTTCCTTCACCTGAACGCGGCGACAGCCCCTGGTTCCCTCCTGGTTCCAGCACCGTCACTGGCTAGTGACCAAGACTCTGTCCCCTTCCTTTTCAGGACTTCCTTCTTCCTAGTTCCATCCTTGGAACCACCGGACTCCCCCATCTGGCTGCCTGCCAGCAACTTCTTGTTTCAGGCATCACCGGGATCCACACAGCAAACCCGACGCAACTTCAGCCCTATGCACCCGCAGCCTGTGGGTTAGGTAACTAAAGCTTCTAGGTGCTGAAGTCTGTGTCCACTATCCTAGTTCCAGGTCCATTTTTGTTTTCCCTCCATCCAGCCGGGTTCGTCCGGAATCCGTAACTTTGTAAACTGTAGCATCCATAGACGTTGGTACGCATCCCGCGTGAGAGTTTCCACTCTGCACGTGAGTCCCGTGGGCCTCCTGCTTCTTACTTACCTAGTTTGTAGCATAGTCCCAGCGATCCTCCAGCCTCTGGATCTCCTTACAGTATTTTCCTTCCTCGCATTCCATTGTTTTGAGTATATGGTTTGTCGTGCCCCTAAGGCACTTGTGTAGATATTGTGCGAACTCGTATTTCTTTTGTAGTATTGTCATGTGCTTAGCCCTCTAACCTCATAAAGAGCTCAGAGGTGTTGTTATTAATAAATATATCGTTTATTTTCATAACAACCTGTGTGGTGTCCTTTCATCTGGTATTCAAGGGGTTATATTGTGGTAAAACAGCTGGCTTCACATGCCAAAAGAGTGTAGCCTAAAGACTGCTTTTGTCCACGCTACTAGGATAGCTGGTCTATCAGGTTGACTTACAACCAATCACCATAAGGGTTGTTTGGACTGATACAAGGTGATCACTAGAATTAGTGAGCATCATATATCAGGCCAACTTCTCACATTGGTTTGCAGCAGTTGGGATTTGAGCTTGCTGTTGTTTTACCATGTATAATCTTGAGATATCATTTGAAAGATCACATAGGTACCTAGGTACATATAACAAGCTTAGAAATACTCTGAGTTCTACTGAACCAGCTGTTGTAGTGTAACAGGGCGTAGCACACCCTGACTACAACTCAAGCAAGGGATCAGTAGGTAAACCCATAGTGTAGGTAGGTGCATCACTTACACCACACTAGAAGCATGTCTACCCATGGAGAGTCCACAGAGACTCCCCTAGTGGCTAGTGACCCTCCACAGGTCCTTTCCAGATATGCAGCTCTCAGTTTCCAGGAGATGAGACAATTGTGTACCTCCAGGAAATTGAAACAGGGTTCTAACCCTACCACTCCTTTTCTGTTAGGTCTCTTAGAGACATATGATGCTAGAAAAGCTACTCATACAGATGGGAGTATGCCAGCCTTAGAAGGTACCCTTGGTGATCCTGACCTCCCTGAAACTGAAGAAGTAGAGGAGGAGGAGGAGGATGAAGAGGTTCTTTCTGAGGATGAGGCAGACAATGGTCCTGAGCTAGTCAGCAGACTTACTAGGGCCAACTTAGACCTACATAGGGAAGGATCTGGGAGACCCCCAGTACTGACCCTAAACAGGCCTAACTTTGGCGTTAGAAGAGATAGGTCTCATTCTAGGGACTCCAATAGATCGGTGCACTCTCATGCCTCTGCTCAGAGGAGAATGACTTCTCCCCAGAGGAGAATGACTTCCCCTCAGAGGAGAGAACATGAAGCAAGGATGAAACAGGCTAATCTGAGGATTCAGAGGGAAGAACTTGCCCTTGCCAAGGAGAAGCTTGCCTTTGCTAGAGAGCAACAGTTGAGTGGGGCAGTCCCCACTGGTGGCAGCAATATCCCTAAGGATAAAGACAGGAGTTTTGATACTAGACACCTGAGTAAGATAGTGCCCCCCTTTAAACAAGGGGATGACATCCACAAATGGATGACTGCTTTGGAGAGGGCCTGCACTGTCCAGTGCATCCCCCAGAGTCAGTGGGCAGCTATATTGTGGCTCTCCTTTGAAGGTAAAGGTAGAGATAAGCTCCTCACTACTAGAGCTGAGGATGCTAACAATTACCAAGTCCTGAAGAATACACTGATTGATGGGTTTGGCTAAACAACTGAACAGTACAGGTTGCTGTTCAGGGACACCCAGAAAATTCAGTCTCAGGATTGGGCTGACTTTGTTGATTGTGCCGCTAAGGCTTTTGAAGGCTGGTTACTGGGAAGTAAAGTTACTGATTACACAGGATTGTATAATCTAATTATGAGAGAACAAATCTTAAGTAATTGTCAGAATCAGTTGTTGCATCAGCACCTTATTGACTCAGATCTGACCTCTCCCCAAGAATTGGGAAAGAAGGCAGACAGATGGGTCAGGACAAGGGTCAAGCAGCAGAACCAGGGTGGTGGCCAAAAGAAAGCAGATCCCAAGGGTAATGAGAATAAGCAAAATGACCAGAAGTCTTCAACAGGGCCCCAACAACCTAAAGAGGGTGGGTCCCAGAATTCCCAAAAGAAGAAGAATATGGTCAGAAGAAACCATGGTGCCAATACTGTAAAAGTAATACTCACTGGTTTAGTGAGTGCACCGAGAAAGGCCCAACTCCTACCACTACTGCCCCTAAGGCACCTGCACCCCCTAGTACAGTACGTAGTGGTAGTAATCCTCCCAAGGCTATAGTGGGGTTAACCCTGGGAACTGAGGCGGGCTCTGACTTAGTCAGGACACCAACTCAGGCTGTTCTTGTTTGTACTGGGGACATGGATATGACCCCTACAATAAGTCCCAGTACTCTGGGCAAGGACAGGCAAACGCCTTTGATCAATGGAAAAATGGCTCAGGCCTACAGGGACACTTGTGCCAGTGTCACTATGGTGACACCAAACTTTGTGGACCCTGACCAGGTAATACTAGGTTCAGACTACCTGGTGACCACTGCTAGCAATGCCACTACCTCCCATAGTATGGCACTTGTTAATTTCTCCTGGGGAGGGGTAAATGGCCTCAAAAGGGTTGTTGTTAGTTCAGACCTCCCAGTGGACTGTCTTTTGGGCAATGATTTGGAATCCTCCTTATGGTCAGATGTGGAGTATAGGACTCATGTGGAAATGTTAGGTTTGTCAGCACATGTCCTTGCTGTGACTAGGTCACAGGCCAAGAAATGCCCAGCTGAACTAGTGCTGGATCCTGGAAGAATGGACCAGACACTACCCAAGAGAAAGAGCAGTAGGGGTAAGGTTGACCCTTCCCCCCTGCCTCAGGTAGAGGATCAGCTCTCACAGGAGACTGACCCCAAGACCCCAGAAGGAACTGTCCTAGACGAGCTTGAGCCTGAACAGGTTGAGTTTCTTGGGACAGGGGGACCTTCCAGGGCAGACTTGAGGCAGGCACAGTTAGACTGTTCCTCTCTTGAACCCCTCAGACAGCAGGCTGCTGCTGAGGCTGCAGGGAATGCTACAGGTGCCCATAAGGTATAGTGGGATGATGGACTCCTATACTCTGAGGCAAGAGACCCCAAGCCTGGTGCTACCAGGAGGCTGGTCATCCCCTTGTCTCTGAGAGGTTTCCTTCTCACCTTAGCCCATGAAATTCCCCTTGCAGGTCACTTAGGCCAGAACAAGACTTGGGACAGGCTTGCCCCACACTTTCACTGGCCTCATATGTCTGAGGACACTAAAGAGTTTTGTCGCTCCTGTATCACCTGCCAAGCCAGTGGCAAATCAGGTGGCACAACAAAGGCCCCCCTTATACCACTACCTGTGGTGGGGGTTCCCTTTGAAAGAGTGGGGATTGACATTGTTGGACCAATGGACCCCCCAACAGCATCTGGGCACAGATTTATACTGGTGGTAGTGGATCATGCCACCAGGTATCCAGAAGCTATTCCCCTTATGACCACTACAGCTCCTGTTGTGGCTAGGGCCCTGGTTGGAGTTTTCTCCAGAGTGGGGGTTCCTAAGGAGGTTGTCTCTGACAGAGGTGCAAATTTCATGTCAGGATACTTGACTGCTATGTGGAAGGAGTGTGGTGTAAATTACAAATTTACCTCACCCTATCACCCACAATGCAATGGGCTTGTTGAAAGATTCAACAGGACCCTCAAAGGGATGATAAAAGGGTTACCAGACAAGCTTAGGCGAAGATGGGGCATCCTTTTACCCTGCCTTCTGTTTGCTTACAGAGAGGTCCCACAGAAGGGGGTTGGTTACAGCCTTTTTGAGCTTTTGTTTGGACATCCTGTAAGAGGACCCCTATGTCTTGTGAAGGAAGGATGGGAGTTACCTCTCAAAAAGCCTAAACTTGACATAGTGGACTATGTACTTGGTCTCCGCTCCAGGATGGCAGAGTACATGGAGAAGGCATCTAAAAACCTGGAGGCCAGCCAAGAACTTCAAAAAGCTTGGAATGACCAAAAGGCTGTCCTAACTGTTTACCATGCAGGACAGAAGGTGTGGGTGTTGGAGCCAGTGACCCCAGCAGCTCTCCAAGACAAATGGTCTGGGCCCCACATCATCATTGAGCAGAAGGGAGAAGTCACCTACTTGGTGGACATGGGAACTCCCAGGAGCCCTCACAGAGTACTTCATGTGAATAGGCTCAAAGCATTTGTTGACAGGGAGGACATGGGCTTGCTCATGGCCACAGATGAGGGACAGGAGGAAGAGAGTGACCCTCTCCCAGTCCTGCTCACTCAGAACCCTGATGATGGGTCAGTAGATGGTGTAGTCTTTTCTGACAGCCTCTCTGAGCATCAGCAACAGGATTGTAAGCAAGTCCTTCAATCCTTCAGACAAATGTTTTCTCTGACCCCCAGTCAGACAAACTGGTGCACACATGAGGTGGACACTGGAGACAGTCTGCCTATAAAGAGTAAAATCTACAGGCAACCTGACCACGTCAGGGACTGCATAAAAACTGAAGTACAAAAGATGTTCGAATTGGGAGTCATTGAACCCTCAGAGAGCCCTTGGGCTAGTCCTGTAGTTCTAGTGGCTAAACCTCACACCCAGGATGGTAAGAGAGAGATGAGGTTTTGTGTAGACTACAGGGGTCTCAATGCTGTCACTAAGACAGATGCCCATCCAATACCAAGAGCAGATGAACTCATTGACAGATTGGCTTCTGCCAAGTTCTTGAGTACATTTGACCTGACAGCTGGTTATTGGCACATCAGGTTAGCGGAGGATGCCAAGGCCAAGACAGCATTTTCTACCCCAGGAGGACATTACCAATTTGTGGTGATGCCCTTTGGTTTGAAAAATGCCCCTGCCACTTTTCAAAGGTTGGTGAACCAAGTTCTCACTGGGTTGGATGACTTTTGTGAAGCATATCTAGATGATATTGCTGTCTTTAGCTCCACCTGGGAGGATCACCTGATCCACCTAAGGAAAGTTTTAGAGGCCCTGCAAAAGGCAGGCCTCGCTATCAAGGCTACTAAGTGCCAGATAGGGCAGAGTCAAGTTGTATACTTGGGCCACCTTGTAGGTGGAGGCCAAGTTCAACCTCTGGAGAGCAAGATACAGGCCATAAAGGACTGGGCTCCTCCAACCACCCAGACACAGGTCAGAGCTTTCTTGGGCCTGTCTGGTTATTACAGGAAATTTGTCAGAAATTATGGAACCATTGTGACTCCACTTAATGACCTGACAAGTAAGAAAATGCCAAAGAAAGTTCAGTGGACAGTTAGCTGTCAGAAGGCATTCGATGACCTAAAGCAGGCCATGTGCACTGCACCTATTCTCAAGAGTCCAGGCTACTCCAAACTTTTCATTGTTCAAACAGATGCTTCTGAGTTGGGTGTGGGAGCTGTTCTATCTCAGCTGAATATTGATGGACATGACCAGCCCATTGCTTTTATAAGCAGAAGGCTGACCCCTAGAGAGAAACGTTGGTCAGCTATTGAGAGGGAGGCCTTTGCTGTGGTTTGGGCCCTGGAGAAGTTGAGGCCATACTTGTTTGGTACTCACTTCAAGATTCAGACCGACCATAAGCCCCTCTTATGGCTAAATCAAATGAAGGGTGAAAACCCCAAACTTCTTAGGTGGTCCATTTCCCTACAGGGGATGGACTTTACAGTGGAGCACCGCCCAGGGACTGACCATGGTAATGCAGATGGTCTCTCCAGGTACTTCCACTTAGAGCAAGAAGACTCACCTGGTCAAGGTTAGTTTAATGTCCCTAAGTTTGGGGGGGGGGGTTATGTAGGAGAGTGGGGTCTGCAATCCCATGGCCACCCCAGATTTTTGCTTTTTGCTTCACTGATGTACGACTTTCCCTGGCTGTGGGCCTGCTAATCAGACCCACAGCCTAGCTGTTCTCTCTCTAAATTACAACCATGTACCCTGGGTGCATTTACCAATTGGTACTGGGCCACCTTATCAGTCCCTGTACAGTATACCTTAGGTATCCAGGGCATAGGTGTACCCAGGGCCTACCAGGGGTTGCAGCATGTATTATGCCACCCCTGGCTGGCCACCCAAATCTGACACAACTGGCTGCACGACAGCTGGGGCAAGGTGGTGTAATCACCCTTTGCTTTAGATATAGTATTCCTATATCTAACCCTACAATGGACACATATATTCCTATCAGTCACTCCTATGGCAGGCCTTATCAATCCTGAAGGCAGAGTGCTTGGAATTATGTGAGATGGCGCTCTGGCATGAGCTGAGCCCGTTTGCAGCTTGCGGAACCAAGTCCTTATAGCTGTTCCATGATAACGCTATACCATATACTCTTAAGTGCATTATAATCCTCGCGGTTAAATGCTAACTTTGGCATAGCATTATCAAAACATGTCGAGTAAGGTGTCATACGAATTGGAATACTAACCCCTCGCCAATTCTGGCGACGGGGTTAGCATTCCACCCTTCTAGAGGGACACGACATGTATGTAACTGTAAACCCCGGTTAAAGTTAACTCAAGCCTCAGCATCACAAAATGGATGCTGCCACCACAGACACAAGTCTGACCTCCTGCTGCTGGGAGTCCTTCCAGCGAGGGAGGCTCAGACAAAGGGTTTCCTGCCTTGGGAGGTGCTAGCACCACCCCAGACAGGATTTTGTGTATTAGGTAGGCTCAGGCTGAAAGGAATGAGACATGCCTGGGGCACACAAGGTGCCCTGTGCATACACCGGTTCCAACCAGTTGCTGGGGCACTCCAGCCCCAGCTCTGGCGGGAAACTGGACAAAGGATAGGGGGTGTAACCAGCCCCCTTCCTGGTCCCACCCAGAGGAGGGACCTAGTCGTAGTGCAGCCCCCTTTAGCTGAATAAAGGTAGGAGCTGGTCCCATTCCAGATTAGATTACTCTTGACAACTTCCACGAAGAACTCTTGACCTTCGACCTCCTGAACATCAGAAGACTGAAGAATCTCCCCTATGGTCAGGTAGTGACCATCCTGCTTCGCAGGCACCATCAAGCTCCTGTGCGGTTTGCTGCAAAGTCCTTCCATCCCGGAATCTGACGACCCAGCTCGACAAGACCCGGACCTCCAGACCTCTCTGACCTCTACCCACATCCACAGCACAGCTGGGACCCGTGGGTGCGACGAGCAACGTGGAGACGGCCATCTTGAAGAAACCTGCACAGCGCTTCCAGCACGACCCCTGAGGGTTCCTCAAGTGAGTGCATTGGGGACTGAGAAGCCCCACACCGACGCAGCTCCTGCACCAAAGACCAGCCCCCCAGCATCCTCGTGATCTGCGTGGGGCCCTTTTGCCTGGTTGCTGCCCTTCCTGTTGTCTGGTCACTTGCCGGCTGGCTAGTGACCTCTGAGACGACGACCTGAAGATTTCGACGCTGCTAGTCTGGTCCCCCAGACTCGCCCTTGCTTCTTTGTGAAAGAGAAGCACCCCGGACCCTCCTGGTCCACACCAGACGCCATCTTTGTTCCACCGCGTGGCTTGCATTAGGCAAGGCCTGTTGTCCAGATCGACGATCCGACACCGCCAACAGCAGCAGACTACGTGGGACAGCTCGTGCCTCCAGCCTGGTCGTGAAGAACAGCTCCTGGTCCGCGCAGCTACAGAGAGAAGCGACCCTTCCTTCACCTGAACGCGGCGACAGCCCCTGGTTCCCTCCTGGATCCAGCACCGTCACTGGCTAGTGACCAAGACTCTGTCCCCTTCCTTTTCAGGACTTCCTTCTTCCTAGTTCCATCCTTGGAACCACCGGACTCCCCCATCTGGCTGCCTGCCAGCAACTTCTTGTTTCAGGCATCACCGGGATCCACACAGCAAACCCGACGCAACTTCAGCCCTATGCACCCGCAGCCTGTGGGTTAGGTAACTAAAGCTTCTAGGTGCTGAAGTCTGTGTCCACTATCCTAGTGTCCAGGTCCACTATTGTTTTCCCTCCATCCAGCCGGGTTCGTCCGGAATCCGTAACTTTGTAAACTGTAGCATCCATAGACGTTGGTACTCATCCCGCGTGAGAGTTTCCACTCTGCACGTGAGTCCCGTGGGCCTCCTGCTCCTTACTTACCTAGTTTGTAGCGTAGTCCCAGCGATCCTCCAGCCTCTGTATCTCCTTACAGTATTTTCCTTCCTCGCATTCCATTGTTTTGAGTATATGGTTTGTCGTGCCCCTAAGGCACTTGTGTAGATATTGTGCGAACTCGTATTTCTTTTGTAGTATTGTCATGTGCTTAGCCCTCTGACCTCATAAAGAGCTCAGAGGTGTTGTTATTAATATTTCATTTCATTTCAAAAATCTTTATTTCGATCACGGATCATAAAAGATACAACAAAAACATACAAATTAAAAACTTATTAAACGAGGTGTGATCCAATATGATAAAATTGATTTAAATGTTAGATAAAACAGTGGGAAAAACCGCTGGAGGAGTCCATTATACCAGTCTTTTCATCATTCGAGTTCGGGTAAACCACAATGCAGTTAAAAATTTTGAAAGTGCAAAAACTACATAAGGGGAGAGGTCAGATTTTAGAACTCTATAAGCAATTCGAAAAGATCTGAATCCCAGGTTCCTGAGCATCGGAACTAGCCAATATTTTCTGCTTCGCTCATAACCCTTGCAGAAGAAGACCACGTGCATGTCGTCCTCCTTCGGGTGAGCACACATTGGGCAAGATGGTACAGTGGTGCACGCTGTCCAGGACGCTGTGAACGAAGCTAGAGGAAGACATCCATAGCGCCATTGTAGGAACAATTTCCTTGTTAATGCAGGGGAAATATTGTCCAGAGTTTTTTCGAGGGAATAGGTGTCTTTCATTTTCAGGAATGAATTTGTCAGGGACCCCTCACGAGAGTCGTTGAAGGCTCTGGTAAGCATCATGTCATTGTAGGCACTCGCGAGTACCTTTTTTGAGATCTTCGTGCATGAATTAGTGGGATCTGTCCATAGTTCCGGGAACCCCATTTCCTCGAGCCTTCCCTTGACATAGGTCAACCAAGGAATCTTCTTTATGTTCCCTAGTTCCAGGAATTCCTGAAGTTCCTCTCTATAAGTTACAAGATCTGGGCTGGACCACAAACGCCTCCAAAATTTTAGGGGTTTGAGTCCCAACTCCTCTGTTATAGGTTTAATACCCAAGTCTAATCTGAGTGGAAGTAATGGGGTACTCTGGGGAAGGGCAGCTACCTGTCTCAAAAATTTGTTCTCCGTGGCCTGTAACTTCGGATGTTGGGTGTAGCCCCACAACTCGCCCCCGTAAGTAACCCCTGCCCTAGCTTGTGTTTTGTATATATGAATAATTGGGGTGAGTGGTCGATAGCTTGATTTGTTTGCCAGGCGCAAAGTGCCACCCGCCAACTGTGCCAGTTTGATGGTCGCTTTGGCCTGGTGCGACGACCAGGTTAAATGTTCATTTATGGTAATGCCCAAGTATTCGATATTGTGGACCCGTTCTAGTTGGACCATTCCTAGCTTTGGAGGGGCTCTATTTCGGGGGTTGGGATTTAAAATCATGAATTTGGTTTTTTGGGGATTGACTTCCAGTCCCCGCTCAGAACAGAAGTCTAGGAAGCCATCCAAAATACGTTGAATCCCCATCGGGGATTTAGACAGCAACAGGGTGTCGTCCGCAAACATAATTGCAGGCACCCTGTTGCCAGTCAACTTTGGGGCATCAGAGTTAGCAATCCTGTTAAGGTGGGCAACTACCCCGTTCACAAAGATACAAAACAGGGTAGGTGCGAGCACACAACCCTGTCTTACACCTCTGCGAACGGGGAACCTTTCGGTTAGTTTGCCACCTTTGCCACACCTAACGCGGGCGTAGTTGTTAGAATGGAGTCTCATCAGGATTGCCAAAATATCCTCTGGGACTTTCAGCTCTTTCATGACACTCCACAGCCTTGCTCTAGGAACCAGATCGAAGGCGGCACGTAGGTCTACAAAGATGGTATATAGACTGCCGCCCTCGATTACCGCTGTTTTCCAATAGAGCAGTTGTAACCTGAATATTTGGTCTGTAGTAGATACACCCTCCCGAAATCCTGCCTGGTATGGGGACAGGATATCCATTTCATGGATCCACACTTGCAAACGATTTAAGATCAGTCTGCCAAAAAGTTTTTGGGATATATCTATCAGACTGATAGGACGATAGTTGGATGGGAGCAGAGGGGATCCCTTTTTATAAATTGGGACTACCTCTGCTCCCATCCAAGTATCGGGGACAGTCATTCCCCCCTGGATAGCATTGAATATAAGTGTGAGGTACGGTGCCCAAATCCCTGGTTCCTGTTTGAACAGGTCCCCCGGGACCCCATCCAATCCCGGTGCTTTTCCAGCAGCTAGACCTTTAATGGCCTCCCTCACCTCTTTTTCGGTGAATGAGGCCCCCAAAGGGGTAGGTGTAGTCAAAAATATCTCGCTACTAGGATCCCCACCCCCCTCTGCATACAGCGCTTCAAAGTGGGCCTGCCATACTGAGGGGGCTATATTGGGCTCAAGTGCTGGAGATAACTCAGTCGTGCCATTCGCTACTACCCGCCAGAATTTGCGTGAGTCTCTGGTTGATAGTGCTTTCACGAGATTCTCCCAATAATCGTGGTCCCATTCCGCCTTAGCATTCGCTAGAAGGGACTTGTACTTATTTCTCCTGTCCCGGATTTCTTCCCTGCTAAGGCGTCCCTTGATGGCAGATAGCAAATGGGCCTTAGCCTTCCTACACGTGGCATTATACCACGAGGTCTTTGGCTTATAACCCTTCCTTTTCGTAGAGGATGTGAACAAGTCTTGGTCAAGGGAGTCTGTAATGTTTTTATGTATTGTTGCTAGTTCTCCTCTAGTTACTTCATCTAGGTCTTTAATGCCTAGGTCAAAGGCACACTCTAGTAATGGAATTAGCCTTTCATAGAGGCAGGGTATTTTGTCTATACTACTAGCCAGCTTCTCCCACTTGACTTTCCTGCGATTATTTTCAAGTAGGAGGCCAGACTTGTCACGGCCAGATCCCTGTAATGGGTCCTGGTTCCTAGGGAGGGAATAAGTCAGTTCCAGTGAATTATGGTCGCTGTCCGTTCTTGGGCACACTTTGAAGTCGATTATTGCTGGCCACATGAAAGTTTTGACCATAATATAGTCTAGTCGGGATTCACTACCGGGTTTGTTGTAAGTCGGGTTACTTGGTGTATCCGAATTACAGCGCCCATTACATGCCCTAAGACCGAGATTAAGAGTAAGGGCATTTATTTGTAGGGCTAGGGGAGTCCAAGCCTTTGGAGGTGGTGCCGCCGACTCAGGTATGAGCCAGCTGGAGTCTTCATCTAGGGAGGGACCATCGCGTAATCCGGGCAGAGGTTCATAATGGGAGTTGAAATCGCCCCCGATTAGACAGGGGAGATCACACGGGATGCCCTCTAGAAACTTGGCTAACTCATCTATAGTGGGCGACTCGTTATGCATTTTGGTCGGCCTAGAGTAGATATTAATGACTAGGAGCTTCGATGCGTCAGGCCATTCTAGTAGGACGGCCAACAGATCGTCGGAGGCGGTCTCCAAATCGGAGGCTTGGCAGCCTAGATCCGTTGCTATCCCTATCATTAATCCCCCAGATGGTCTCCCCTTTCCCCCCCACTTGGCTGTTTTGGAGAAAGAAGCAAAGCCAGGTAGGTCTATTGCTTCTCGCGCCCAGGTTTCTTGTAAGAGTATTAAGTTTTTGGAACTAAGATAGAAGCCCCACTCTGGGCAGTCTAATTTACTGGAGAGCCCAGCCACATTCCACGAAATTACAGTTATATGTGGTACTTGAGCGCGGGGCGGGCTCGCAGCCATATCGTTGGGTTCCTGATGGACCCTATATGTTGGAGAGGGATGTGTGGAGCCCAATGGGCTAGTAGCAATTGGTGGGGAAGGATTTGTCATAGCTGACGTCTGGATCGGTTCATCTAAGCTTGTTGTCAATGTATCCTTCAACCCATGAAATGAATTTGGGGGTGGAGGCCTCCATTGGTGGGGAGTAGTCTTGAGGGGAGATAAGTCTCCAGACCTCCCGAGTCAATCCACCTCCTCCAGGCAGCCGAACCTATTGGAAGTGGGAGCCCCTTGCCACCAATTAAGTTGATTTTGTCCAACAAAACTATGTGTCGATCGACTAGCGTTCCTAACAGTGGACCATGACCCCTCACGCACTAGTTGTTGTCTAGGAGGATAGAAAAAGGTGAGAGGCCTCACCACTATTGTGGAATTGGCCTCAAAGGATGGCCCTGCACATAGATACTGGGCTGTGTGGGGATCAGAAAATGATACCACCACACAGTCGCCGGCTATGGACTTGTGCGTACGGCCAATCCAAGGGACTCTCCGAACCATAAGTATACTACTTCTTTGATGGTCGGGGAGTTGTTTGTTGGAATTAAGCCAGTGGATGACTTTATTTTTTAGAGAGAAATCATTCTCCTGGGATTGTTGATCCAACTCTGGAACACCGGCTAGAATAATAACGTACGACCCTGCTTCTGGCGGGAGGTCGATAAACCCTCCGCGGAAGTTGTGGCGACTAGCCTGACGTGTTGGGTTATGTACCAAGGGTGGCCTAGGGGGGTGGTTAGCTGGTGCCCTGGAGACAGTGTTCGACCTGTGTGCTGTTTTATGCGGGTGAAAGGGTTTAGGTACTACTGGGCTAGAGGTAGGTACAGTAGTATTGGCGATGGTGGTGCGGGGTTTTGGAATGGGTTTGGATGTGAATAGGGTCGCAGGAATGCTTTGGGCTGGTTGTAAAATAGATTGAGCGGATTCTGTTTCTTTGGGCTGGTGAGTGGGTTCAGTTACAGATGTAAGCTTAGCATCCATTTCCTTAAGGCTCAAGCTGGCTAGAGTGACTATGGTCCTATCCATTTCAAGGAGGTTATTCTCTATACGAGAAAGCCTCAATTCCAGGGGGGAAAGTAGCTGCTTTAACGTACCCCAGACTAGTTGGAGGAATTCGCTATCACCCTCCCTGTCGTGCACGGGTCCACTCACCCGGCCCTCCAAAATATTTGTACTGTTCTGACTAGGAGAGATGATAGGAATATCATCTTCCACCAAACTAGGTATTTCCGGAGTAGCTTCCCCATTAAGAACACTGTGAGTCGGTTTGGGGTTAACATTTTTCACCCCAGGAGAACCCATGGACCGTCTACTATTAAAAAACTTTAACCTTGCTATTCTAGCTTTTTTCCTAGCGTGTATAGTTCTCGCAAGGCATTTCTTTTTATATGCTGCGGCTTTCTTAGCACTACAATGGCTGGCTGCTAGCATTGCTTTGGGAGGGGGAAAGGAGCCCGCGATACTAAATAGAGGGGCAGGGCCAGTATTTTGTAGCACTGGATTAGGTTGGGAAATAGGAGGGGAATGTAAAGGAATAGTAGGGGGGGCAGGATGCATTACTGCCGTTGTTATCAGAGGCCGTGGAGCGGCAGAACGATCGGGGGTACGGGCAGATGCAATATTCCCCAGGGAAGATTTTTTGGAGCTAGCAATGTGCGCTGACAACCTTCGTGCAGCGTCAAGTTCTAAAGAGACCTTGTGCTGCATTTTGCTGATTTCCTCATCAATAGCCAAATTGGTTTTGACTAGGAAATCATCTATGGATCTATTGGAATTGCTAGCAGCCATGAGGGTTTTGCTCCGGCTACCCCGTGAACACATATTACAGAATACAAGTCAATAAATAAATATACACACAACAATAAAACTGTAAGATGTGCCTAAAAAGACTAGACTCATAAAAGGGGGGTGGCCCAGCCCAGCCCTCTTGGTCCTCGAACGGCCTCAAACGGCCCAGTCTTTGCCCTGTCTTCGCCCGGGCTGCGTCCCGCGCTGCGGGAGTGCTGAGACAATAAGTAGGTGGACGAGTGTAAAGGGGGGCGTGGCAGCAGGGAGAGCGGACCGGAAGTTGGAAAGTGGTCTTGCAGGGACTCCTGGGCAATGGAGTCCCCTGCACGCTCGCAGCCCCGCTGACCGCACTCACCCGATGGCCAGCAACAGTCCTTCCCCAAACGACCCGGTATCCTGCGGGGCGAAGCGGCACCCGCGAAGCGGGTGCGGCAAGAAGTGGTTGAAGTCCTGCAGTTGCCGCGGTGGTTCAAGAATACAGCCAAAGTGCTTCCGTGCTCAAGAAATGCGTCCCACAGAAGGAAAGGTGAGAAGGGCTATTAAGGCTGCTGAGGCTGCTGAGGGGCGGGGGGCGGCAGCAGGGAGAGCGGACCGGAAGTTGGAAAGTGGTCTTGCAGGGACTCCTGGGCAATGGAGTCCCCTGCACGCTCGCAGCCCCGCTGACCGCACTCACCCGATAGCCAGCAACAGTCCTTCCCCAAACGACCCGGTATCCTGCGGGGCGAAGCAGCACCCGCGAAGCGGGTGCGGCAAGAAGTGGTTGAAGTCCTGCAGTTGCCGCGGTGGTTCAAGAATACAGCCAAAGTGCTTCCGTGCTCAAGAAATGCGTCCCACAGAAGGAAAGGTGAGAAGGGCTATTAAGGCTGCTGAGGCTGCTGAGGGGCGGGGGGCGGCAGCAGGGAGACCGGACCGGAAGTTGGAAAGTGGTCTTGCAGGGACTCCTGGGCAATGGAGTCCCCTGCACGCTCGCAGCCCCGCTGACCGCACTCACCCGATAGCCAGCAACAGTCCTTCCCCAAACGACCCGGTATCCTGCGGGGCGAAGCGGCACCCGCGAAGCGGGTGCGGCAAGAAGTGGTTGAAGTCCTGCAGTTGCCGCGGTGGTTCAAGAATACAGCCAAAGTGCTTCCGTGCTCAAGAAATGCGTCCCACAGAAGGAAAGGTGAGAAGGGCTATTAAGGCTGCTGAGGCTGCTGAGGGGCGGGGGGCGGCAGCAGGGAGAGCGGACCGGAAGTTGGAAAGTGGTCTTGCAGGGACTCCTGGGCAATGGAGTCCCCTGCACGCTCGCAGCCCCGCTGACCGCACTCACCCGATAGCCAGCAACAGTCCTTCCCCAAACGACCCGGTATCCTGCGGGGCGAAGCGGCACCCGCGAAGCGGGTGCGGCAAGAAGTGGTTGAAGTCCTGCAGTTGCCGCGGTGGTTCAAGAATACAGCCAAAGTGCTTCCGTGCTCAAGAAATGCGTCCCACAGAAGGAAAGGTGAGAAGGGCTATTAAGGCTGCTGAGGCTGCTGAGGGGCGGGGGGCGGCAGCAGGGAGAGCGGACCGGAAGTTGGAAAGTGGTCTTGCAGGGACTCCTGGGCAATGGAGTCCCCTGCACGCTCGCAGCCCCGCTGACCGCACTCCCCCGATAGCCAGCAACAGTCCTTCCCCAAACGACCCGGTATCCTGCGGGGCGAAGCGGCACCCGCGAAGCGGGTGCGGCAAGAAGTGGTTGAAGTCCTGCAGTTGCCGCGGTGGTTCAAGAATACAGCCAAAGTGCTTCCGTGCTCAAGAAATGCGTCCCACAGAAGGAAAGGTGAGAAGGGCTATTAAGGCTGCTGAGGCTGCTGAGGGGCGGGGGGCGGCAGCAGGGAGAGCGGACCGGAAGTTGGAAAGTGGTCTTGCAGGGACTCCTGGGCAATGGAGTCCCCTGCACGCTCGCAGCCCCGCTGACCGCACTCACCCGATAGCCAGCAACAGTCCTTCCCCAAACGACCCGGTATCCTGCGGGGCGAAGCGGCACCCGCGAAGCGGGTGCGGCAAGAAGTGGTTGAAGTCCTGCAGTTGCCGCGGTGGTTCAAGAATACAGCCAAAGTGCTTCCGTGCTCAAGAAATGCGTTATTAATAAATATATCATTTATTTTCATAACAACCTGTGTGGTGTCCTTTCATCTGGTATTCAAGGGGTTATATTGTGGTAAAACAGCTGGCTTCACATGCCAAAAGAGTTTAGCCTAAAGACTGCTTTTGTCCAGGCTACTAGGATAGCTGGTCTATCAGGTTGACTTACAACCAATCACCATAAGGGTTGTTTGGACTGATACAAGGTGATCACTAGAATTAGTGAGCATCATATATCAGGCCAACTTCTCACAATCTTGGCAGCCAGGCGTCCCTCCACTAAAACGGTATACGCCTGCAGGTGGAATAAATTTGTGGCATGGTGCACAGCAAAGGCTGTGGATCCTCTTTCTGCCCCTCTTTCAGAGGTCCCTCTATTTCTCCTCTCTTTGGCCCAGCAGGGCTCTGCTCTGGGCACTATCAAGGGCTATCTCTCGGCCATTTCAGCCTTTTTACGGCTTCCAGATCAGCCTTCCCTTTTCAAGTCCCCCGTTGTAAATAGATTCTTAAAAGGCATTACTCATCTTTTCCCTCCTGTTCCTTTCATAATGCCTCAGTGGGACTTGAATCTAGTTCTGACTTATCTGATGTGTGCTCCTTTTGAGCCACTTCACAACTGCCCTCTTCGTCTTCTCACTTTAAAGACTGCTTTCCTGGTTGCCATCACCTCTGCCAGAAGAGTGAGTGAGCAACACTCTTTCTTCTAAACCTCCTTTTCTCTCTGTCCATTCGGACAAAGTTGTTCTACGGACTTGTCCATCTTTTCTGCCAAAGGTTGTCACTGCCTTTCACATTGGGCAGACCATTACTTTACCCACCTTCTTTCCACCTCTGCATCCTTCTAAAGAAGAAAAGAGACTCCATCATCTGGACCCAAAACGTGCACTATCATTATACCTTAACCGCACACAACACTGCCAGGTGGATAACCAGCTCTTTGTTTGCTACGTGGGTGCCAAGGAAGGTCGGGCGGTGCACAAGCTGACCATCTCTCGATGGGTCGTTCTGTGCATTAAGGCTTGTTATTCTTTGGCTAAAAAGGAGATTCCGGTGGGGCTACACGCCCATTCTACTAGGGCGACGGTAGCCACTACTGCTTTGGGACTGTGAGTTCCCATGCATGACATCTGCAAGCAGCTCCGTGGGCCTCACGGCACACGTTTACCAAGCATTACTGCCTGGACAGCCAAGTCCGGAGGGACGGCTTCTTTGGCTGTTCTGTTCTCCAGGATTTTCTGGTGTGATCTTGGTTCGCAGACCCACCACCACGGTTGGTATTGCTGGGGTATGTATTCTAAGGTAAAGAATCTATCACTACATGTTTCTTTCAGATGCACAAGTTACTTACCATCAGTAATAATATATCTGTAAGAAACATTAGTAGTGATAGATTCCTTACCACCCCACCCATCTTCCCCGTTCTGCGAACTGATTTCTAGGGTTAAGGTCATCCCTTTCAGGGCCCTAGTTTCATGGCATCAGTGGTCAGTTTCTTGCATGGCTCTGCGTTCCTGGCACGGAAAGTCACGTACAGAACTGACGTCAGGGCGTGTCTAAGTAGCTCCAGCGACATCATCCTGAGCCAACGATGCACGTGGAGCCGCACGATGATACCTACTGATGCGCAGGGGTACTGCTGATGAAAACTTTCCGGATCTAGTCTGACGCCTGGGGGTAATGCTAAGGTAAGGAATATATCACTACTAATGTTTCTTACAGATATATGGTTACTGAAGGTAAGTAACTTGTGCATTGACTCCCAGTGTCTGTTTTAATCGATGCATGGCTTCGAACTTTGATGCATTGTTGCTGCCAGCACCAGAGTGTGGTTCCTGTTTAGCGTATTGACCATGGCTTTCAGCACAGGCTCCTGGGTTCCGTTGCAGCACGTCAGAAGATCCGCTTCATCAGGAGTTTAGAGCACCCACGTCACCAAAGTCTGTGACACACTGCTCCATCTCCAATGCATTACCTACCTCAGTGCTTTTGGGTTTTCAACGCATCGACCCTGGGCACTGTTTTTTCCTCATCGACGTTGCCCAGCAGTAAGGAACCGAGGCCACGTCTCTGGACAGTATAGTAAGGAACCGACGCATCACCTTCCAGTATAGTAAGGAACCGACGCATCACCTCCTCTGCGTAGCAGTACGGAACTGATCCATCACCTCCCATGGCTGTAAGCAACCAACGCATGAACTCTGGGAGTAAGAAACGGCGCATCACTTTGCTATTCCGGCACCTCACGTCCCCTGTGCCTGGTTTGTGTTTGAATTTTGACGCGCCCGATATACTCTGTGCCACAAAAAAAAAACACATCTATAGATATCTACGGACTGAACGTATTTAACATTTGAAAAGTGAGATCTTTACTTGTGTATGTTGGGTTTTTGTAGTTTTGGTCTTGTTCTATCCAGATAAATGTTGGCTATTTTTCTAAATGTGTGTGAGCTTGTGTTGTGGTGTTTTTAATGTGTGTACATCCAAGCTTTACACGCTGCCTGTGAGACGAGCCTGAGTGCTCGTGCCGAGCTACCAATGGGATGGGTCGGGCTTATCTTATGTGTGGGACTCCAGTTCGGTTGGTAAAAGCAATAAACACATTGTGTACAGTAGTATTTATTTTCCTTTCTTTGCTCCTCGTTCACGCCCCGGTGCCTGACGTAACACTGAGCATGCGCACTGGACGTAACCCCTCCGTGGGCTGTGATGTTTCGAGCATGCGCATTGCGCCCATACTCTTAATTCCGGGTATGCGCAGTGCGCTGATACGCTCTCATGTTGGTGTTCGAGCATGCGCACTAGACAGGCACTGCTAGTAATTCCAGCGCGCGCAGTGTGCTGACAGTATCCTGAGGCCGGGTTTCTGAGCATGCGCAGTGTGCGGTGTTCCGAGCATGCCTAGTGTGTTAATAGTTGCATCCAGGCCTGCTGCGCACGCGCATTGAGCCCACACTATCCTGCTGCTGCCGCTCAGCGTATCAGCTGCCGCCCAGGGTGTCCTGAGGCCGCTCACGCGCAGCTGTTCGGATGTGACGACAGCCTGACGCTCTGCGCGTGCGCACTGTGCGGATACTATCCTCATTGCCCTGCGCAATGTGCAGTTGCTCAGGGCGGGTGTCCTGCGCATGGGCAGGGAGCTGACACTATGCTGCTGCTCGCGCCATCCAGAGTACGCTCATAAATTAATCCCCCCGGTTCGTACGCATGCACAGTATGAACTTTTCGGTGTTCTGCGCATGCGCAGTGTGCTGACACCTCGAAGCCGTGTTCTGCGCATGCTCAGTGTGCTGGTAGACATTCCCTGGTGTCCTGCGCATGCGCACTGCTCCTGTGTACTCCTCGTCCACAGCAGGCTCTGTCCCGGATTCCACCGCTCTCTCTCGGGTCCGCCGCCGCCTCCTCCGCCCCTCGCAGCCCCTGCAGCCGGACACTACCGGGGAGAAGCCGCAGCGGAGCGGGGTCATGTCCCGGCGGGGCCCGGACGAGGTGAGTGAGTGAGGAGTGAGTGAGTGAGGAGTGAGTGCCACCCTGTGAGTGAGTGCCACCCTGTGAGTGAGGAGTGAGTGCCGCCCTGTGAGTGAGGAGTGAGTGCCACCCTGTGAGTGAGTGAGTGCCGCCCTGTGAGTGAGGAGTGAGTGCCGCCCTGTGAGTGAGTGCCACCCTGTGAGTGAGGAGTGAGTGAGTGAGTGCCACCCTGTGAGTGAGTGAGTGCCGTCCTGTAACTGAGTGAGTAAGTGCCGCCCTGTGAGTGATGAGTGAGTGAGGAGTGAGTGCCACCCTGTGAGTGAGTGCCGCCCTGTGAGTGAGGAGTGCCGCCCTGTGAGTGAGTGCCACCCTGTGAGTGAGGAGTGAGTGAGTGAGTGAGGAGTGAGTGCCACCCTGTGAGTGAGTGCCGCCCTGTGAGTGAGGAGTGAGTGAGTGAGGAGTGAGTGCCACCCTGTGAGTGAGTGCCGCCCTGTGAGTGAGGAGTGAGTGCCGCCCTGTGAGTGAGTGCCACCCTGTGAGTGAGGAGTGAGTGAGTGAGTGCCACCCTGTGAGTGAGTGAGTGCCATCCTGTAACTGAGTGAGTGAGTGCCGCCCTGTGAGTGATGAGTGAGTGAGTGAGGAGTGAGTGCCACCCTGTGAGTGAGTGCCGCCCTGTGAGTGAGGAGTGAGTGCCGCCCTGTGAGTGAGTGCCACCCTGTGAGTGAGGAGTGAGTGAGTGAGTGCCGTCCTGTAACTGAGTGAGTGAGTGCCGCCCTGTGAGTGAGTGAGTGAGGAGTGAGTGCCACCCTGTGAGTGAGTGCCGCCCTGTGAGTGAGGAGTGAGTGCCGCCCTGTGAGTGAGTGCCACCCTGTGAGTGAGGAGTGAGTGAGTGAGTGCCACCCTGTGAGTGAGTGAGTGCCATCCTGTAACTGAGTGAGTGCTGCCCTGTGAGTGATGAGTGAGTGAGTGAGGAGTGAGTGCCACCCTGTGAGTGAGTGCCGCCCTGTGAGGGAGTGAGTGAGTGAGGGGGTGAGTGCCACCCTGTGAGTGAGTGAGTGCCGTCCTGTAACTGAGTGAGTGAGTGAGTGAGGAGTGAGTGCCACCCTGTGAGTGAGGAGTGAGTGAGGAGTGAGTGCCACCCTGTGAGTGAGTGCCGCCCTGTGAGTGAGGAGTGCCGTCCTGTAACTGAGTGAGTGAGGAGTGCCACCCTGTGAGTGAGTGAGTGCTGTCCTGTAACTGAGTGAGTGAGTGAGGAGTGAGTGCCACCCTGTGAGTGAGTGCCGCCCTGTGAGTGAGGAGTGAGTGCCGCCCTGTGAGTGAGTGCCACCCTGTGAGTGAGGAGTGAGTGAGTGAGTGCCACCCTGTGAGTGAGTGAGTGCCGTCCTGTAACTGAGTGAGTGAGTGCCGCCCTGTGAGTGATGAGTGAGTGAGTGAGGAGTGAGTGCCACCCTGTGAGTGAGTGCCGCCCTGTGAGTGAGGAGTGAGTGCCGCCCTGTGAGTGAGTGCCACCCTGTGAGGAGTGAGTGAGTGCCACCCTGTGAGTGAGTGAGTGCCGTCCTGTAACTGAGTGAGTGAGTGCCGCCCTGTGAGTGATGAGTGAGTGAGTGCCACCCTGTGAGTGAGTGCCACCCTGTGAGTGAGTGCCGCCCTGTGAGTGAGGAGTGAGTGCCGCCCTGTGAGTGAGTGCCACCCTGTGAGTGAGGAGTGAGTGAGTGAGTGCCACCCTGTGAGTGAGTGCCGTCCTGTAACTGAGTGAGTGAGTGCCGCCCTGTGAGTGATGAGTGAGTGAGTGAGGAGTGAGTGCCACCCTGTGAGTGAGTGCCGCCCTGTGAGTGAGGAGTGAGTGAGTGTGTGCCGCCCTGTGAGTGAGTGAGTGCCGTCCTGTAACTGAGTGCCGCCCTGTGAGTGAGTGAGTGACGCCTTGTGAGTGAGTGCCGTCCTGTGAGTGAGTGAGTGCCGCCCTGTAACTGAGTGAGTGAGTGCCGTCCTGTCTGTGAGTGAGTGCCACCCTGTGAGTGAGGAGTGAGTGCCGCCCTGTGAGTGAGTGCCACCCTGTGAGTGAGGAGTGAGTGAGTGCCGCCTTGTGAGTGAGTGAGTGCCGTCCTGTAACTGAGTGAGTGAGTGAGTGCCGCCCTGTGAGTGAGTGAGTGCCGCCTTGTGAGTGAGTGCCACCCTGTGAGTAAGTGCCGCCCTGTGAGTGAGGAGTGAGTGAGTGAGTGCCGCCTTGTGAGTGAGTGAGTGCCGTCCTGTAGCTGAGTGAGTGAGTGTCGCCCTGTGAGTGAGTGAGTGAGTGAGTGACGCCTTGTGAGTGAGTGCCGTCCTGTGAGTGAGTGAGTGCCGCCCTGTAACTGAGTGAGTGCCGTCCTGTGAGTGAGTGAGTGCCACCCTGTGAGTGAGTGCCACCCTGTGAGTGAGGAGTGAGTGCTGCCCTGTGAGTGAGTGCCACCCTGTGAGTGAGGAGTGAGTGAGTGCCACCCTGTGAGTGAGTGCTGTCCTGTGAGTGAGTGCCGCCCTGTGAGTGATGAGTGAGTGAGTGAGGAGTGAGTGCCACCCTGTGAGTGAGTGCCGCCCTGTGAGTGAGGAGTGAGTGCCGCCCTGTGAGTGAGTGCCACCCTGTGAGTGAGGAGTGAGTGAGTGAGTGCCACCCTGTGAGTGAGTGAGTGCCGTCCTGTAACTGAGTGAGTGAGTGCCGCCCTGTGAGTGATGAGTGAGTGAGTGAGGAGTTAGTGCCACCCTGTGAGTGAGTGCCGCCCTGTGAGTGAGGAGTGAGTGCCGCCCTGTGAGTGAGTGAGTGCCGTCCTGTAACTGAGTGAGTGAGTGTCGCCCTGTGAGTGAGTGAGTGAGTGAGTGACGCCTTGTGAGTGAGTGCCGTCCTGTGAGTGAGTGAGTGCCGCCCTGTAACTGAGTGAGTGCCGTCCTGTGAGTGAGTGAGTGCCACCCTGTGAGTGAGGAGTGAGTGAGTGCTGCCCTGTGAGTGAGTGAGTGCCGCCCTGTGAGTGAGTGAGTGCCGCCCTGTGAGTGATGAGTGAGTGAGTGAGGAGTGAGTGCCACCCTATGAGTGAGTGCCGCCCTGTGAGTGAGGAGTGAGTGCCGCCCTGTGAGTGAGTGCCGCCCTGTGAGTGAGGAGTGAGTGAGTGAGTGCCGCCTTGTGAGTGAGTGAGTGCCGTCCTGTAACTGAGTGAGTGAGTGAGTGCCGCCCTGTGAGTGAGTGAGTGCCGCCTTGTGAGTGAGTGCCACCCTGTGAGTGAGTGCCGCCCTGTGAGTGAGGAGTGAGTGAGTGAGTGCCACCTTGTGAGTGAGTGAGTGCCGTCCTGTAACTGAGTGAGTGAGTGAGTGTCGCCCTGTGAGTGAGTGAGTGAGTGACGCCTTGTGAGTGAGTGCCGTCCTGTGAGTGAGTGAGTGCCGCCCTGTAACTGAGTGAGTGAGTGCCGTCCTGTGAGTGAGTGAGTGCCACCCTGTGAGTGAGTGCCACCCTGTGAGTGAGGAGTGAGTGCCGCCCTGTGAGTGAGTGCCACCCTGTGAGTGAGGAGTGAGTGAGTGCCACCCTGTGAGTGAGTGAGTGCCGTCCTGTGAGTGAGTGAGTGCCACCCTGTGAGTGATGAGTGAGTGAGTGAGGAGTGAGTGCCACCCTGTGAGTGAGTGCCGCCCTGTGAGTGAGGAGTGAGTGCCGCCCTGTGAGTGCCACCCTGTGAGTGAGGAGTGAGTGAGTGAGTGCCACCCTGTGAGTGAGTGCCGCCCTGTGAGTGAGGAGTGAGTGCCGCCCTGTGAGTGAGTGAGTGCCGTCCTGTAACTGAGTGAGTGAGTGTCGCCCTGTGAGTGAGTGAGTGAGTGAGTGACGCCTTGTGAGTGAGTGCCGTCCTGTGAGTGAGTGAGTGCCGCCCTGTAACTGAGTGAGTGCCATCCTGTGAGTGAGTGAGTGCCGCCCTGTGAGTGAGGAGTGAGTGAGTGCCGCCCTGTGAGTGAGTGAGTGCCGCCCTGTGAGTGAGTGAGTGCCGCGCTGTGAGTGATGAGTGAGTGAGTGAGTGAGGAGTGAGTGCCACCCTGTGAGTGAGTGCCGCCCTGTGAGTGAGGAGTGAGTGCCGCCCTGTGAGTGAGTGCCGCCCTGTGAGTGAGGAGTGAGTGAGTGAGTGCCGCCTTGTGAGTGAGTGAGTGCCGTCCTGTAACTGAGTGAGTGAGTGAGTGCCGCCCTGTGAGTGAGTGAGTGCCGCCTTGTGAGTGAGTGCCACCCTGTGAGTGAGGAGTGAGTGCCGCCCTGTGAGTGCCACCCTGTGAGTGAGTGAGTGCCACCCTGTGAGTGAGTGAGTGCTGCCCTGTGAGTGAGTGACTGCCGCCCTGTGAGTGATGAGTGAGTGAGTGAGGAGTGAGTGCCACCCTGTGAGTGAGTGCCACCCTGTGAGTGAGGAGTGAGTGAGTGAGTGCCACCCTGTGAGTGAGTGAGTGCCGTCCTGTAACTGAGTGAGTGAGTGCCGCCCTGTGAGTGATGAGTGAGTGAGTGAGGAGTGAGTGCCACCCTGTGAGTGAGTGCCGCCCTGTGAGTGAGGAGTGAGGGCCACCCTGTGAGTGAGTGAGTGCCGCCCTGTGAGGGAGTGTTGCCCTGTGAGTGAGTGCCACCCTGTGAGTGAGTGAGTGCCGTCCTGTAACTGAGTGAGTGAGTGCCGCCCTGTGAGTGATGAGTGAGTGAGTGAGGAGTGAGTGCCACCCTGTGAGTGAGTGCCGCCCTGTGAGTGAGGAGTGAGTGCCGCCCTGTGAGTGAGTGCCACCCTGTGAGTGAGGAGTGAGTGAGTGAGTGCCACCCTGTGAGTGAGTGAGTGCCGTCCTGTAACTGAGTGAGTGCCGCCCTGTGAGTGATGAGTGAGTGAGTGCCACCCTGTGAGTGAGTGCCACCCTGTGAGTGAGTGCCGCCCTGTGAGTGAGGAGTGAGTGCCGCCCTGTGAGTGAGTGCCACCCTGTGAGTGAGGAGTGAGTGAGTGAGTGCCACCCTGTGAGTGAGTGCCGTCCTGTAACTGAGTGAGTGAGTGCCGTCCTGTAACTGAGTGAGTGAGTGCCGCCCTGTGAGTGATGAGTGAGTGAGTGAGGAGTGAGTGCCACCCTGTGAGTGAGTGCCGCCCTGTGAGTGAGGAGTGAGGGCCACCCTGTGAGTGAGTGAGTGCCGCCCTGTGAGTGAGTGTTGCCCTGTGAGTGAGTGCCACCCTGTGAGTGACGAGTGAGTGAGTTAGGAGTGCCGCCCTGGGAGTGAGATGTTATAAAAAGGGTGGTCGATTACAAAACAATTAAACATTCCATTACTTAAACATAAAGGTACACACGCAAAGTAAGTATCATTTAGACTGCATTTAATTCAACTATTCGCAATGGTTTCCTACAGTTTCGCATATATTATATTTCATATTCATACAATACATGGTAAATTACGTACAATTCTTCAATTAGTGCTCGGTGATTGTCAGAGAAGAAAGGAAATTTAAAGGAGGGTAGGGTGTGTTTGTAAAAGAATAAGGGACAAAGAAAAGGAATTGTGTCCTATAAACAATTCTGTCTTATTCACAGAGCATTTCCAGTCATGTTACAGATCACAGTTGTTCCCTAGAAATACACTATACACGGGAGCTAAGTTTAGCAAGTTTTCGGTAGGGCGTGTATGTGTTGATGATGTTGTCGACGTTTCGACCCCCAGGTTAAGGGCGGGTGGGTCCTCAGTTTGGGGTCTTCCTCAGGACAATTAAAAACAGTGACATTGAGCACCTAGGAAAACAGAAATGTGTATCACTAGATGGAATCATTTAAAATTAAAAAACAGGGCAAAAGTCACGGTGTACCTACATGAGCAGGCGTTCGAGTGGTGTCCCTTCTGAATAAGGACTCGCGCCTGTAGAGTTGTTCTATAGAGGAAATAGATTAAGATTAGGAAGGATATTGAAGGCAGGTCGTGGTAAATCAGCCCGAGATAGAAAACATGACTTACTGAGTTCGCCAGTCTTTGAAGAGCATTAGTCTCTTACAGGCGTCATAGATGACGAAACTGGGACAGTATATCCGTGGGTGTGGCGTGCGTCCTACATTCACCGGGCGATAAAATTCAAAGTGTAGATAAGTTACACCATCTGCAAGAACACAGAGATACTGTACTCCTTCATATTTCACCTCATCGTTGAAGAGAGAATTAAATAGAGGTTGTCAGTCCGTCAAAAAAAGACCAGGAACCCTACTGGTCGACATCATGCCCGCATCAGATTATGGAGGACAAAAGAGGAGCCAAATCTCTTAAAAGTGGTATCCCATGCGCATTATTATACAACGATTAGGAGACCAGCCGACATCCGTAGTGGATACACAGTGTGGTTATTATGACAATCATTAGTCCATAACTAGAAAAAGTGGGGCTGCCTGAGTTAACCAAGACCGTGAGCGCTACTCGCCGATACTTGGTTGTTCTGACATTGTGATTCGCAAAACAGCGCGGAGCGGACATACCTGTGTTACTGCTGACGGATCGTTCACAGTGACAGCTCGCAGGCGCTCGTAATCCCATACAAATAGCGGGCGTGTCTAGGGGGCGTGTCCCGGCACCTCGCGGTGCTGCCGCTGGCTGCTGCGCGGCTGGAGGACTACGTGGGGCGCATGCGCCGGACTGGTGACACTGTTTACACTACGGACCCGGGATTCCCTGGTTAGATGTCTGTCATAATAACCACACTGTGTATCCACTACGGATGTCGGCTGGTCTCCTAATCGTTGTATAATAATGCGCATGGGATACCACTTTTAAGAGATTTGGCTCCTCTTTTGTCCTCCATAATCTGATGCGGGCATGATGTCGACCAGTAGGGTTCCTGGTCTTTTTTTGACGGACTGACAACCTCTATTTAATTCTCTCTTCAACGATGAGGTGAAATATGAAGGAGTACAGTATCTCTGTGTTCTTGCAGATGGTGTAACTTATCTACACTTTGAATTTTATCGCCCGGTGGATGTAGGACGCACGCCACACCCACGGATATACTGTCCCAGTTTCGTCATCTATGACGCCTGTAAGAGACTAATGCTCTTCAAAGACTGGCGAACTCAGTAAGTCATGTTTTCTATCTCGGGCTGATTTACCACGACCTGCCTTCAATATCCTTCCTAATCTTAATCTATTTCCTCTATAGAACAACTCTACAGGCGCGAGTCCTTATTCAGAAGGGACACCACTCGAACGCCTGCTCATGTAGGTACACCGTGACTTTTGCCCTGTTTTTTAATTTTAAATGATTCCATCTAGTGATACACATTTCTGTTTTCCTAGGTGCTCAATGTCACTGTTTTTAATTGTCCTGAGGAAGACCCCAAACTGAGGACCCACCCGCCCTTAACCTGGGGGTCGAAACGTCGACAACATCATCAACACATACACGCCCTACCGAAAACTTGCTAAACTTAGCTCCCGTGTATAGTGTATTTCTAGGGAACAACTGTGATCTGTAACATGACTGGAAATGCTCTGTGAATAAGACAGAATTGTTTATAGGACACAATTCCTTTTCTTTGTCCCTTATTCTTTTCCAAACACACCCTACCCTCCTTTAAATTTCCTTTCTTCTCTGACAATCACCGAGCACTAATTGAAGAATTGTACGTAATTTACCATGTATTGTATGAATATGAAATATAATATATGCGAAACTGTAGGAAACCATTGCGAATAGTTGAATTAAATGCAGTCTAAATGATACTTACTTTGCGTGTGTACCTTTATGTTTAAGTAATGGAATGTTTAATTGTTTTGTAATCGACCACCCTTTTTATAACATTGTACTGACCCAGGTCGATGAGGTAAGGGTTTACCCCATTATTACCTACCACGCCCTGTGAGTGAGGAGTGAGTGAGTGCCGCCCTGTGAGTGAGTTAGTGCCACCCTGTGAGTGAGTTAGTGCCGCCCTGTGAGTGAGTTAGTGCCGCCCTGTGAGTGAGTGCCGCCCTGTGAGTGAGTGAGTGCCGCCCTGTGAGTGAGTGAGTGCCGTCCTGTAACTGAGTGAGTGAGTGCCGCCCTGTGAGTGAGTGAGTGCCGCCCTTAGAGTGAGGAGTGAGTGCCGTCCTGTGAGTGATGAGTGAGTGCCGCCCTGTTAGTGAGTGCCACCCAGTGAGTGAGTGAGTGCCGCCCTGTGAGTGACGAGTGAGTGAGTGAGGAGGGCCACCCTGTGAGTGAGTGCTGCCCTGTGAGTGAGGAGTGAGTGACTGCCGCCCTGTGAGTGAGTGAGTGCCGCCCTGTGAGTGACTAGTGAGTGAGTGAGGAGTGCCGCCCTGTGAGTGAGTGAGTGCCGCCCTGTGAGTGAGTGAGTGCCGCCCTGTGAGTGAGGAGTGAGTAGTGAGTGAGTGAGGAGAGAGGAGGGCCGCCCTGTGAGTGAGTGCCGCCCTGTGAGTGAGTGCCACCCTGTGAGTGAGTGCCGCCCTGTGAGTGAGTGAGTGCCACCCTGTGAGTGAGTGAGTGAGTGAGTGCCGCCCTGTGAGTGAGTGAAAGAGTGAGTGAGTGCCATCCTGTGAGTGAGTGAAGGAGTGAGTGAGTGCCGCCCTGTGAGTGAGTGTAAAGAATACTCATGCTACCATTGAGTATATAAAATCCTTTATTGACAACTCTGCATGGATCAACATTATGATACAACCATCTTCCAGCCCCTTCATCATCCGTCCTACCCACGAATCAAAAATGAGCTAGCATTCGCGCCAAGAATTTTCAATTCTATTAAGGACACGGAGGCGAGGATTATGCCCTCTCTTTACTGTAAAAATCACAGTAGCCAATAAACATACAATTTAGTATAAAAAACGACATTGTCCATGATGCTCTACATCAGCCACGCCTCCTTAGCCCTCATAAGAACCCTGGGAACAGTCCCATCTTCTTCTTTCTTTGCTTGAACTTGCAGAAAAAAGTCCAGTAAACCAACAGTATTATGAATATCCTCCAACATGGAAGTCAACAGGAAACCCAGTTCCATCTCAATTCTTCAAACGGAAGAAACTCGTTATTCAGCCTTCTTATCAGCACCTAGGGAAAACAGACATGAACAACCCGTAATTCTTGCTAAATACTGGAATCCAGATTCATAACAACGGGTGGGTAGGCGCGTCGTTCCAACCAAGCGAGCATCTTGCCCGCATTGTCTCCGAATTCATACACGCGGTGGCGTGTATGGAGCAATCGAGCTTGCGCCTTTTCCTGTGCTAACGCTTTGTAGGCCATTTGCTGAGCGCGGAGGCGGCGAGCCGTGTCCTCCGAGGGGGCCTCTTTGTGGGATGTTTCGAGGCTAGTGAGGTCTGCTTCAGCCTGCAGAATCAGTTTGTTGTGTCCACGTAAATGCCCCAGCTTAAGTGCCAGTGCCTCGCCCTTGACCACTGCCAAGTACGCCGCCCAAAGCGTGACAGCCGATTTCACATAACCGACGTTCTCCGCAAAATAAAATTCAGTTCGTTCAATCAGACTATCTTTGATGTCTGGGATCTGCATGAGCCAGGGGTTAATAATAATGGGGCCGCGTTTAAATTGGCAGCTATAGGTTAGTTCAACACTAAGGAATGAATGGTCAGAGATGCCTCAGGGAAGCCCCTTCGGGCGGATAAAACAGCCAATGTCTGTGGTGGGACAAAACAAGTAGTCGATTCGGGACATGCTGGTGTGTGCGTTAGAATAATGAGTAAAATAAGGTGTGTCCGGGTAGTGATATTGCCAGATGTCCTCCAGCCCCATAGCATGCACAAAATCGGACAGATCCGTACTCTGCCGATGAGAACTGCGCTTAGGTCTGCGGTCTAAGTAATCTCTCATTGTCATGTTGAAGTCCCCCCCCAAGTAGGAGTGTACCAGCGGGGAGGCCCAGCAATCGGGCGGCCAGCTCCTTGAGTGAGTCGCGAACTAAGGTCGGTGGAAGGTAGGCAGAAACAATGTTTAGAGGGCGTCCCTCCCAAACGGCCTCAACCAGTGCAAATCGGCCCAGAGGGTCAGCCCATGATTTTGTGTGTGTAAGCGCGAGATTCTTTTTAACAAGAATCCCTGTGCCACGGGATCCAGAGGTGAACCCCGCGTGAACTAATAGCTTGTAGCCGCCTCTCTGAAGAGCATGGCAAGTGTTGCCCACCAGATGTGTCTCTTGTAGCAAAAACGATGTCTGGGGAGTGGCGCCGACAGAATTGAAGGAGTATGCCTCGTTTTATTTTATGCCCCAGCCCATTAACATTCCAGGACATGATCGTAAGGGTTCTAGTGGTGGGATGAGACATGATGGTGGACAATGTGGGATCTATGGAAGGAGTAATGTAAGGGAGGCCTCTCGGGCCGCCGGTCTATCGAGGCAGGAAGTGACACAGGATCAGGAGGCCTCCGATCCTCTCGGGGACAGGGTGGTACCCGTGGTGGCCAGCGCGCCGTATGTGGACCCTGAAGGAACAATGAAGTGTGACAAGGAAAGACTCTGCTGAAAACACAAAAGAAAACCACTAAAACCAAAACACAACATCTCAGAACCCCCTCCCTCCCATTCCAACCCCCCACCCAGCCCCCCTGCCAGCGGACTTGAAACTATCCACTCCCCAACTAAGCAGAGTGCCTGTCGCCCTCCCAAGCATGTATGGGGTGTGTGGAGAGCCTTGAGTGCCCACGCCCAAAACAACCAGATAATTGAGCCTAGTGCCGCGTCAATAAACACATATCCACCATAGTATTCACATAGTACATTAAGCAATGACACAACCTGGACGCCTCCTGGCGTCGGAACTGCAGAGAAGAGTAGACAGGCCAGCAGGAGCAAACACAGACCCATTATGTCCCCGTCCAGTCAGGGTCGGAGACCGCAAGCGTATCATTCGAGTTCTAGGACAGCGTCCCGGTCGATGGCAAAAAAGTGGACCGCTGGTAATTTCACAAGTCCTTTCGATTGGCATCTGAGAACAGATCCTTACTTTTCAGGGGCAGTCCAGCGTTGGCCTGTTCATTCAATTCACGACGATGGTGCTGAGTGGCGCCCGATTGACGCCATCCTTCGAGCCAGTCCCACGCCTCAGCAGGTGACAAAAAGAACCAAGTTTTCCTCTCCGCCTCCACTCGTAACTTGGCTGGAAACAGCATAGCGTACTTAATTTCTTTGGCACGGAGTGCCTTCTTAACTTCGAGGAAGCTGCGCCTACGAGCCTGAACCTTCACCGTGAAATCGGGAAAGAATGTGATCTGGGCGTTCTCCAGTCGTAGGGGTGGTCCTGTACGTGCCGTTTAAGGGATAACATACCGGTCTCTGAAGTTGAACACCTGGGCAATTATGGGTCGGGGGGCGCCCACCTTTGGCCTTCCCCCAGGAACTCTATGCGCTCGCTCAATAGAGAAGTAATTGGACAGCTGTTTCGGCTAGAGGTGCTTTAGGATTAGATTTTCGACAAAGGGGTCGGCTGCCGGCCCCTCCACTCGCTCCGGAACCCCTAGGATGCGGAGGTTGTTGCGCCTAGCGCGCCCTTCATAATCGTCCAGGAGCTCTCCCATCTGCGCCTGCTGTATCTGTAGTTGGGACACCTGTTGCTGGAGAGTGGAAGTGTCATCTATGAGCGCCGTTGTCTTGACCTCTATATCTCGCACTTTGGAGTCAATTTTTCGGAGGTCTGCTCGTAGTAAGGTGACTTCTATATTAACCGAGTCTATCCGGGTCTCCAGCGACGAGCGAACTCCGGCTATCGCTTCCATCACATCGCCCAGCGTGGGGATACGTACTACCGGGGGGTGGGGTCGCAGTCTTAGGCGCAGTATCCGAGTTCGCCCCCTTGGGCTCTCCTTTAGAGCCCCACGAGAGTTTGTTGATCTGTGTCTGGTGAGACGGTCGGCCGCCTTTACTGCATGCCATGTTGAGGCACCAAGAAACCCAGCGTAGTCCGGTGGCGCAAGTCTGGAAACAATTGGTGGAAGTAGATTATCACCCCCTTGAGTCTGGTGGGCCGTCGCTCCCTCCGCCAGACCGGGAACACCGGGATGTATACGGCCTAGGTGGAGGCCGAGGAGAATAGGCTGAGTGCCACCCGTAGACCGTGGATTGTATAGGCGGCACTCATTCAGCAGGAGATCCCAGGTCCCGTCAGAGAGCGCCCAGCGCACCTAAGGGTCCCGGCAGGAGTGCGATCCGAGCAGAGGAGAGGGGGGCGCCCCTAGAGTCCGGCCATCTCATGGGTCCAAGGCCGCACCAGTGATTCTGTTACCGCTATAGTGCCGTACTGGAAAGCGGCCTGCCCCCGTGACACAGGATGGACTGTGAGACCAAAGTCGTTCGTGCCAATTCAGTAGCTTGGAGCCGGTGTCTTCGGGGCAGTCGGGGCCAGCCCCCCACAGAGCAGCACCCCTCACCCCGTCGTCGCGAATCAGGCGCTCAATGGTCGGACACGTAAGACCAAAGTGCTCAGTCGCAGGAACACCCCCAGCGAGGCAAAGGTAGGTGGCAGAGCGCCCCAGCTTGTTGCAGGCAGAGCGGTTCGACGGGGCCCCTCACCATGCCACGAGGGTCCCCTCTCACCACAGAGAGGTCGATGGTTGGGCAGGGGTGGCGGGATGGCAGGCAATGTCCAGCGGGAGCCACCGGCAAGGGCGCAGGCGATGTGAAGCGGTCCCCGGCGGTAGGCACGAAGCCGGGGACTCGCGTAGGCGCCATGTCGGGCACCAGGGGGGGCCCACTTTCAGCGGGAGTATTCCGTCGCCAAGCACTCCTTTGAGGCAGAGGCCGCACGTATTGACAGGTAGTCGGGTACCCAATCCCCGACACCGGCAGGTCCCGGTTGCGGAGGCTCCCAGATCTCAGAATCTGCTCCGGAGTCAGACTCGGCGGTAGTCGGCGGTCCCGGCCGCCATTTTGGGCCAGCGAAGCAGCCGGGCCGTGGAAGTCCGCAACACCAACGGGGCTCGAAGGCGGCCAGGGAGCAGGAGGAAGCGGCCAGGCAGGTCTGCAATAAGTTCCCCTTTAGATATGGGGTTTCTCCAGCACCAGCGATAGCACAAAGTCTTATTTACGGGCGAGGGCCGAGGAGCCGGTTCAGAACGTGGCCATTCCTCTCGGCTGCTAGCCACGCCCCCCCCCCCCTTGACTTTTAAAGTTGTAAAATGCGTGGCATTATCACTCACAATTCTTTTAAGCAACCCTTCGCTCAAAAATACACTATTTAGAAAACTGATCACTGTTTCTGCATCTGCTTTCTCAACGATTTCCAACTCAACCCATTTACTAAAGTAGTCTATCAAAACTATAATAAACGTACTTTCTCTATTTTTGTTCTGAACTGGACCAACAAAGTCAATTGCAACTAAGTCCCAAACCATTTCTGGACATTGCATAGGTGATAATTGTGGCTTCATTGTTCTTAAACTTTTATCTGAATCTGCACATTCTTTGCATTCCCTCACAACTCTTTCCACTTCAATATCTACTCCTGGCCACCAATATGAACTTTTCACTCTTTTCTTTATTCTAACAATACCAAAATGTCCTTCATGACACAAATCTATTATCCTTTTCCTCAATCCTCTTGGTGGTATAATTTTTCCTACTCTGCACACAAATCCTGACTCTACACTCAATTCACTCCTTACTTTCCTCTGTCACATCTGGTTTTCTTTCTCCCCATCCTTCCAGGACCGTCTCTTAAATTTTTTACATCAATTGATCTTTTCCATATTCTAAGATCCATTCTTTTATTTTCAATAGACTTCACACCTTCTTCCTCAACTAAAGCAATTTGGTAATCATCCCACATATTCTTTGGTACTTCCTTAATTGGTAAAGGTATTCTGCTTAAACAATCTGCAATTTTATTTTGTACACCAGGCACATATTTGATCCTGTAGTTGTAATCTTGCAATCTCATTGAAAGCCTTGCTATTCTTGCCGATGTTCTTACCATTCCACTTGTATTTAATAAATTCACCAATGGCTTATGATCAGTTCTTACATCAAATTCATTCCCCCATAAAAACACTCTGAAATGTTCCATTCCCCACACACATCCAAGGGTTTCTCTTTCTATTACAGAGTACAGTTCTTCGGTTGATGTTAGACTTCTTGACGCAAATCCAATAATCACTTCCTTGTCACCACCTTCATTCTGTGTGAAAACCGCACCCAAACCTTTCCCGCTAGCATCCACAGTTAACATGCTCCTTAAATCCGGATCAAATCCCTTAATAGGTGTTGCATTGCAAATCTCTCTCTTCAAAGTCTCAAAACTCTCCTTACATTTATCATTCCAGTCAAATTTACTCCTTTGTTTGAGTAATTGTCTTACATCATATGACTTTTCTGTAAAATTTTGCACAAATTTGGAGTAGTACTCCGCCAAACCTAAAAATGAACGTAATTCATCTTTGTTCTTTGGCTCCGGTGCTTCACTTACTGCTTCCAACTGTTCTTTTTTTAGAGATATACCATCAATTCCAATATTGTGACCTAAATAGGCCACCTTTTGTTTAGCAAACTTACATTTTACATATTCAGCTGTTAACTCTTTGTCTCTCAAAATATTCAACACTTCTTTTAATCTCTGATCATATATTTTCCTGTTTTCACCCATTATCAAGATGTCGTCTTGAAAATACAACACACCATGAATGTCTTTCAAAATCTCACTCATTATCCTCTGAAAAACTGCAGCCGCAGAGGCTAGCCCGAATGCATTCTGATATATTGGAAACATCCAAAAGGTGTTATAAAAGATGTTATCTTCCTGCTTTCTTTATGCAATTGAATTTGATGGTATGCCGACGATAAATCAACTGTGGAGAACCATCTAATTCCTTTTGTCTTAGCTAATAACTCGTTAATCTTTGGTAAAGGGTATTTATCCATCTGAATCTCCTTGTTCACACCCCTCAAATCCACACACAATCTGATCTTACCATTCGATTTCCTTACTACAACAATCTGAGACATCCACTCAGACGATTCAATCCTTTCAATTATTCCAGATGTCTCTAACCTCAACAATTCCTTTTCTAATTCACTTTTTACAGGAAAAGGAACATTTCTCACTTTATAATTTACAGCAACAGCATTTCCCTTCAATTTAATTTTATGTTTGAACCCTTTTAGCATACCAATTTTCCCTGAAAAAACATCCCCAAAATCTTCTCTTATTTTTTTCCTAAATCGTAACCATCACTCAACACCATAACTTGTTCATTTCCAATGAGATTTAATATTATATCTTAACTTGCCTGATCTCTCCTTCCCAACACACTTGGTCCATATTCAGCAACATACATTCTTCCTTCGGCTATTCTTCCTTTGAATTCAAATGTTACATCTCCACCATAGGAATGCTTTCACCAGTGAAACTCCTAAGGTTAATATCACTTACTTTTAGCTCTTCACCAATTTCTTTTAGAAATTTCTCTTTCCACATATCCAAATTTACAATAGTAAAGGGCGACCCTGAATCAGCCACCAACATTACTTTCACTCCTGCCACAACAATTTCACACTTTGGTTTACTTCTTCCTTTACTCTTTACATCCAAAATGAAGTCTCTTATCATAAAAATCTCATCATCATCTTCAGAATCTACTTCTTGGCTTCCTTTCTCTTCCTCTTCCCTTGTCACATATTTTATCCTTGTGGTTTTGTCTTTTCTATAGCAAACTCGTGTATAGTGTCCAATTAATCCACATTCGGTACATTTCTGATCTCTTGCTCAACAAGCTCTACTGTTAGCTAAATGAGTATAACTTCCACAGCTGTAACATGTTAAATTAGTTTGGTTTCCTCTTCTGTACTTAATTTTTGTTGGGTAACTATTTTTCCTTTCTGCCTTCTTTGAACTTGTCCTTTTTTTCTGAACTTGCACTGCTTATTTTTATTGTTTTCCTTACAACACACACTTCCTCTTTATCTTTTTCTTTATCTTCATCAAGAGCTGCTTTTGCGCACCTCACAGATACTTCTGCTTTTCTCACTACAGCAAGTACCTTGTTCAATGTTCCATTACCCATAGTCCACAATCTCTCTTGCACCCTTTTATTATTTGTCAACATGATGATTTGGTCTCTTATCAATTCTTCTTCTATCTGTCCAAATCTGCATTTCTCTGCCATCTTCTTCAATGCACTTAAATAATCATCTATCTTTTCATTCTGTTCCTGCTTCCTTCTGAAACACTTGCACCTATCAATAGCTACACATACTGTTGGTGCATAATACCTCTCTAAGTCATCTAACTCTTCTACGAGCGCATGGAGGGGCTCACTAGGTACAATGCTTTATCAGACCTGCGAAAACTAATATGCTTTCGAACACAGGCCTCCCTTCCCTCTTAATCCCGTGCTGCCCAATGACCCCTCATTAGGAGTCTTTTTATTCTAGGATAACCACCACCGGGTTATACTTTTGTTGTTTTTTTGCCGGGTATCACAAATTTTGTTACCTAGGCACAAAGGAATGACGGTATGGCAGGGTGTTAGTGTACCCTGACCACCCATTTCTTTGTTTTGGTCCTGAAGAAAAACCGGTAATTCCAATTACGGTTTGAAACATGTAGACCCTCCACATACTATTCAGATACACTTGGTCATAATCATACCTGTTATTGTATCTACACACATATTTTAATATTGTCCAGTAGTCTTAAGAATAAACATTTTTCTAAAATAAGCCATACCATGACAATTTTTAACACACCTACCCTCTTTTTCTAGCACTCATCACTCACATACCAGCTCCACTGTATTTCAGGTGTTGTAGCACACCTTGATGGCACTCGGCCATCGAGGTGGCCCCGATGATGAAGCATGTCACCGACCAGGTGAGTGAGGGGTTATTAAAAGCCAAAGAAGGACTCTCTTCTTTCTGTATATAATCATCCCGCCGAAATCGCCCTGTGAGCATTTTTTCAGGTGGTACTCCTTCTTTTTGTTAATTAAGATACCTAACCCAGGGGACTAGGAGTATTTTTCCGTCCACTCCGGTGGATAAAATCCCTTTACTCTCTCCTTTTGTTTATATTAGTTCTTGACAATATTCCACTCACAATGCCTCACGATGTCATCCTGTTCATTACTTTGCCCGTTGATGCTCTTCATTTCATGCGTTCGTGTAATTCACAAACGCTAAAAATTTCCGATTTCCGATGTTATCTCTTTGTTACCCAATCCAAAATAGCCGCCTATGTGACACGCTGCACATCTGATTCTGCGTGGTGCTGCCTGTCTCGCACTCACGCTGTGACGTCACAATTCTGCCACTTTACGCAATGCTTCTGCTTCTCGCGTTGCCTTCCAATGACGTTCTCAGTGCACGTAATACTTCTCCTGGCTTCTCACGCGCACAACGCCTTTTTACTTCCTCCTCGTGCCTCTTCTCTCGCGCCCCGTAAGTTATTCTCCCTTAATATTTTATGTTTTCTCCGCATCACTTTCCAGTCAGTTTAGACTTCCACTCGCCTTTCGCATCATCTTTTCACTCAGTTTAGTCTTCGCTTGGCTCACCTCAATCTTGTTACTCCGATTAATTCCTCACTTCTCACAATAATCACTGAACGTGATTCTTTCTCTCCTGTGGGCTCTCGCAGAGTTGCTGTTCCTCCGTCGCCAATTTGTAAAGTATACTCATACTACCATTGAGTATATAAGATCCTTTATTGGCAACTCTGCATGGATCAACATTACAATACAACCATCTTCCAGCCCCTTCATCAACCGTCCTACCTACGAATCCCCTTGCGTACATTCTCATTCTACTAATGATGTCTCATGCATTCCAAACATGGAATGCTTCAACACCACAGTGAGTGAGTGCCGCCCTATGAGTGAGTGAGTGAGTGCCGCCCTGTGAGTGAGTGAGTGCCGCCCTGTGAGTGCCGCCCTGTGAGTGAGTGCCGCCCTGTGAGTGAGTGCCGCCCTGTGAGTGAGTGTGTGCCGCCCTGTGAGCGAGTGAGTGCCGCCCTGTGAGTGAGTGCCTTCCTGTGAGTGCCACCCTGTGAGTGAGTGAGTGCCGCCCTGTGAGTGAGTGAGTGCCACCCTGTAAGTGCCTCCCTGTGAGTGTGTGCCGCCCTGTGAGTGAGTGTGTGCCGCCCTGTGAGTGAGTGAGTGCCGCCCTGTGAGTGAGTGCCGCCCTGTGAGTGAGTGCCACTCTGTGAGTGCCACCCTGTGAGTAAGTGCCGCCCTGTGAGTGAGTGAGTGCCGCCCTGTGAGTGAGTGCCGCCCTGTGAGTGAGTGCCGCCCAGTGAGTGAGTCAGTGCCACCCTGTGAGTGATGAGTGCTGCCCTGTGAGTGATGAGTGCCGCCCAGTGAGTGCCACCCTTTGAGTGAGTGCTGCCGAGTGAGTGCCGCCCTGTGGGTGAGTGAGTGCTGCCCTGTGAGTGCCAACCTCCTGTGAGTGAGTGTCACCCTGTGAGTGAGTGAGTGCCGCCCTGTGAGTGAGTGCCCCCCTGTGAGTGAGTGAGTGCCGCCCTGTGAGTGAGTGAGTGAGTGCCGCCCTGTGAGTGAGTGCCGCCCTGTGAGTGAGTGCCGCCCTGTGAGTGAGTGCCGCCCTGTGAGTGAGTGCTGCCCTGTGAGTGAGTGCTGCCCTGTGAGTGAGTGCTGCCCTGTGAGTGAGTGTGTGCCGCCCTGTGAGTGAGTGTGTGCCGCCCTGTGAGTGAGTGTGTGCCGCCCTGTGAGCGAGTGAGTGCCGCCCTGTGAGTGAGTGCCTTCCTGTGAGTGCCGCCCTGTGAGTGAGTGAGTGCCGCCCTGTGAGTGAGTGAGTGCCACCCTGTGAGTAAGTGCCGCCCTGTGAGTGAGTGTGTGCCGCCCTGTGAGTGAGTGTGTGCCGCCCTGTGAGTGAGTGTGTGCCGCCCTGTGAGTGTGTGCCGCCCTGTGAGTGAGTGTGTGCCGCCCTGTGAGTGAGTGTGTGCCGCCCTGTGAGTGAGTGTGTGCCGCCCTGTGAGAGAGTGTGTGCCGCCCTGTGAGTGAGTGAGTGCCGCCCTGTGAGTGAGTGCCACTCTGTGAGTGCCACCCTGTGAGTAAGTGCTGCCCTGTGAGTGAGTGAGTGCCGCCCTGTGAGTGAGTGCTGCCCTGTGAGTGAGTGAGCGCCACCCTGTGAGTGATGAGTGCTGCCCTGTGAGTGATGAGTGCCGCCCAGTGAGTGCCGCCCTTTGAGTGAGTGCTGCCGAGTGAGTGCCGCCCTGTGGGTGAGTGAGTGCTGCCCTGTGAGTGCCAACCTCCTGTGAGTGAGTGTCACCCTGTGAGTGAGTGAGTGCCGCCCTGTGAGTGAGTGCCACCCTGTGAGTGAGTGAGTGCCACCCTGTGAGTGAGTGCTGCCGAGTGAGTGCCACCCTGTGGGTGAGTGAGTGCTGCCCTGTAAGTGCCACCCTGTGAGTGAGTGAGTGCCGCACTGTTTAGTAGGTGCTGTTCACCTTGCGTGCAGCTTGTGCCTCACCATATAACCCATTGCTGACAACATGAACCCGAACCCTTAAAATCTCACAGTCCAGAGCATCAGCTTCCTTCAGAAGTGCACATTGTAGATTTGGAATACCACGGGTTTCAGTGGGACTTGAAGACTGTTGTTTTTAAGATTATTTGTACTGTACAGTTAGAATAATTGAATTGGTTCCGAGGCGTAGCAACAACACAGGTCAACCAAGACTGTATTATGATTTTATAGATTGTACTTCAGAAATAATCTGGTGTCTTAAGCAAATGCAAAAGAGGGTCTCTGACAGTTTATGGCTGCCTACTCCTAACATAAGGACACACTAAACCTTCCACCTTAAAGAGCTTAGTATGATATTACATAGGCTCACAGTTTAGGCTGTTTTTTATATTTATATTTAACAAAACTTCGGAGCACAACCGCTAAGACTTTTTAGGTACACGCGGTGAGCATAGGGAACCCATTATGAGGTTTTTGTTGACCAGTATGAACTTTATACAGTTTATTTGGCTGTGTAAGGACAATATTTTGAAGCTTCCTTTTATGTAGATATGTACTAATTGTTCTTTCTGTGATGTATTTCTGTAAACTTTTATGGTTATTATCAACTGAAATAATGTTAATGTCCTGACTTACTACTGCCATCACATCAGACTCGGAAAGATTGGCAACGTTTGCAGGGAGCGATGGGAGTAGGAATAGGCTTTTCACTTCTGTCTTTAGGTGCAAGCATCGTCTCCTGGCCTGTACTGTTCAAAACATGTCTGAGGATCCTTTGCTCCATCTTGTCCGACATGGCTGGTTCGTGTATTTGCTCTGTATGTATGGGGAAGAGATGGAAATTAGTTTGCTTTTTGTACAGTACCGTGTACAAGACTGTGTGTTGATGGCTGACAAGATAGAGTTTGAGCTCCCAGACAGGGATGTGGTTTAGAAGGGTGCCGGGGAACGATCCAGGCCTTTTGAGTTGTGGCATTCGTATATGATTCGTGAGGGGTGGGGAGACAAAAGCCCTCTTTAAAAGAGAATATCCGCCCCTCCTCTTTCCTTGCTTCATTCTTCCCTGGGTTGTGTGCTGCACTGTGTAGTAGAAAGGTATGGACAACCCCTTTACAATTTGGGCCTCCTTTTTCATTCCGTGACAGGAAGCGCTCCGTCCCTCCCACCTTCCTGACACATGTGCAGCTGCAAAGAGGTGTGGCTCAGCAGCTTCTGTGAAATAGGACTCTGTGCCTTAAAAACCAAAACAAAAAAAAATGAATTTACCCTAAAAAGAGATGGGGGTTGCTGGATGGATTTTAAACGGACATCTTCCAGTACTATGTGGGGCCCAGGAGAGAATGGACCTACCTGGCCCTGATGTAAGCCCCTATATATCCTAACTCCTGGTTTTCTGCATGGATGCCCCATCACAACCCCAGAGCCCCACTCGATCCACCGTGCCATCAAGGACCATAACCCCATAGGCCATGCTGAAATGGAACCTGAGGTAGCAGAGATTTTGGTAAACTGATTCGTCTACGAGCACACGGACGTTCACTGCAGCCTAGAACCGCAAACTGCGGTGGTTCCCATTTTCACACAGGAACTTTAAGCACTCCCCGCCAGTTGGCCTAGGTGTGCTGGCACTTGGTGACAAATTTATTCCCTCAGTCCTTGTGCCTGAGGTGCCTCTCTTACTCCTAAGATCACTGCTGCTCTGTCTTAGCACTTCTGCCCCATTCTGGATAGTGTTATTATGAGGCTCATGATTGTTGAGAAGTGCAGAGGCCTCTGCCCCATGGGGTGGACCGCAGTAGCATCAGGTCGCAACAAGATGAGCGTCTGCTCTTGTTCCATGTGATGGCTGCATGTGCTTTCATTCAGAAAGTGTGGCCAGATGATTTCACAGACTCGGGAGTATGCAGACGCCGCATAGAGCTGCGGAAGACTGCAGGCAGTGGCAAGGTTTGTTTGCCAGGAATCAGCCCCTCAACCAGTTCCCACAGGAGATCCTACAGGACCAGAAAGAGCAAGGCCAAGAGAAATAGAGCAAAGAGAAGGGGAGGTAGGAGACATCTCCACGACTACGGCACGCTTACAAAGACTCTTTTGAATTGGCCCGAAGGTCTTACCCTGGGGCTCAACTTTGTTGGCCATCATCTAATCCATGCTGCTTGAGCAGGTCCACTGTTCCTCTGACCTGCCTGAGTGATCGTCTCACCCTTAGCCATCCAATCAGGTCAGTTTATCACTCATTCACCCTCTGAGAGCCTCCTGTCTGCCCTTGATCAGGGCTTTTCTCTACACTACACCACCACCTGAGTGAGGCTCAGTACAGCCGGCCTAGCCTGCACCCCTCACCATTGCCCCTGAACATGTTTCATCTCCCGACATTGACAGAATATCTGCACCCTGCTGCAGGCTGCACTGCCCTTGAACGAACAGTATTATCTTCCATATGGATCCAGCTTTTGTCGGGACACATGGTGTCAGTATTTTTAGCATCTCTTAACGTCTTCCATCCCCATTGTGACTGGATCCGAATATTTCTCAGACGTCTTCCAGATAACCGTTGTTCTGTAAAAGAGTGCCCATTACATAAACATTATTTACAACAAGGGGTGGTGATGGACAGAGTCTCTGAATTAAGCAGAGTACTCTCACCCAGTCAAGAGATCAGGGCTAGATCCAACACCGTTTTTTAGCTCATTGCACCATCCCAGTTTCAGAACCTGGCTGTATGCAAATTAGTCTGTCCCTGGCCCATTGCATCATGGGAACAGGGCAGACCAGACTACAAAAGCCAATTCTTACACTGGGAAGGAAACAAGCTTCCGGGGACCGGTTTCTGCCATTTCAGGCGTCTTCGGCCCGGCTTGCTTGAATCCTGATGGTGCAATGAGCAAGGGACTCACATCTGAGTATACCCTTCCACGCTTAGGGTGGACAAAATTATTTACAACAAGGGGTGGTGATGGACAGAGTCTCTGAATTAAGCAGAGTACTCTCACCCACTCACCACCCCTTGTTGTAAATATTTTTGTCCACCCTAAGCGTGGAAGGGTATACTCAGACATGAGTCCCTTGCTCATTGCACCATCAGGATTCAAGCAAGCCGGGCCGAAGACGGCTGTAATGCCAGAAACCGGTCCCCGGAAGCTTGTTTCCTTCCCAGTGTAAGAATTGGCTTTTGTAGTCTGGTCTGCCCTGTTCCCATGATGCACTGGGCCAGGGACAGACTAATTTGCATACAGCCAGGTTCTGAAACTGGGATGGTGCAATGAGCTAAAAAACGGTGTTGGATCTAGCCCTTAACTCTTGACTGGGTGAGAGTATTCTGCTTAATTCAGAGACTCTGTCCCTCACCACCCCTTGTTGTAAATATTTTTGTCCACCCTAAGCGTGGAAGGGTATACTCAGACATGAGTCCCTTGCTCATTGCACCATCAGGATTCAAGCAAGCCGGGCCGAAGACGGCTGTAATGCCAGAAACCGGTCCCCGGAAGCTTGTTTCCTTCCCAGTGTAAGAATTGGCTTTTGTAGTCTGGTCTGCCCTGTTCCCATGATGCACTGGGCCAGGGACAGACTAATTTGCATACAGCCAGGTTCTGAAACTGGGATGGTGCCATGAGCTAAAAAACGGTGTTGGATCTAGCCCTGATCTCTTGACTGGGTGAGAGTATTCTGCTTAATTCAGAGACTCTGTCCCTCACCACCCCTTGTTGTAAATATTTTTGTCCACCCTAAGCGTGGAAGGGTATACTCAGACATGAGTCCCTTGCTCATTGCACCATCAGGATTCAAGCAAGCCGGGCCGAAGACGGCTGTAATGCCAGAAACCGGTCCCCGGAAGCTTGTTTCCTTCCCAGTGTAAGAATTGGCTTTTGTAGTCTGGTCTGCCCTGTTCCCATGATGCACTGGGCCAGGGACAGACTAATTTGCATACAGCCAGGTTCTGAAACTGGGAAGGTGCAATGAGCTAAAAAACGGTGTTGGATCTAGCCCTGATCTCTTGACTGGGTGAGAGTATTCTGCTTAATTCAGAGACTCTGTCCCTCACCACCCCTTGTTGTAAATATTTTTGTCCACCCTAAGCGTGGAAGGGTATACTCAGACATGAGTCCCTTGCTCATTGCACCATCAGGATTCAAGCAAGCCGGGCCGAAGACGACTGTAATGCCAGAAACCGGTCCCCGGAAGCTTGTTTCCTTCCCAGTGTAAGAATTGGCTTTTGTAGTCTGGTCTGCCCTGTTCCCATGATGCACTGGGCCAGGGACAGACTAATTTGCATACAGCCAGGTTCTGAAACTGGGATGGTGCAATGAGCTAAAAAACGGTGTTGGATCTAGCCCTGATCTCTTGACTGGGTGAGAGTATTCTGCTTAATTCAGAGACGCTGTCCCTCACCACCCCTTGTTGTAAATATTTTTGTCCACCCTAAGCGTGGAAGGGTATACTCAGACATGAGTCCCTTGCTCATTGCACCATCAGGATTCAAGCAAGCCGGGCGGAAGACGGCTGTAATGCCAGAAACCGGTCCCCGGAAGCTTGTTTCCTTCCCAGTGTAAGAATTGGCTTTTGTAGTCTGGTCTGCCCTGTTCCCATGATGCACTGGGCCAGGGACAGACTAATTTGCATACAGCCAGGTTCTGAAACTGGGATGGTGCAATGAGCTAAAAAACGGTGTTGGATCTAGCCCTGATCTCTTGACTGGGTGAGAGTATTCTGCTTAATTCAGAGACTCTGTCCCTCACCACCCCTTGTTGTAAATATTTTTGTCCACCCTAAGCGTGGAAGGGTATACTCAGACATGAGTCCCTTGCTCATTGCACCATCAGGATTCAAGCAAGCCGGGCCGAAGACGGCTGTAATGCCAGAAACCGGTCCCCGGAAGCTTGTTTCCTTCCCAGTGTAAGAATTGGCTTTTGTAGTCTGGTCTGCCCTGTTCCCATGATGCACTGGGCCAGGGACAGACTAATTTGCATACAGCCAGGTTCTGAAACTGGGATGGTGCAATGAGCTAAAAAACGGTGTTGGATCTAGCCCTGATCTCTTGACTGGGTGAGAGTATTCTGCTTAATTCAGAGACTCTGTCCCTCACCACCCCTTGTTGTAAATATTTTTGTCCACCCTAAGCGTGGAAGGGTATACTCAGACATGAGTCCCTTGCTCATTGCACCATCAGGATTCAAGCAAGCCGGGCCGAAGACGGCTGTAATGCCAGAAACCGGTCCCCGGAAGCTTGTTTCCTTCCCAGTGTAAGAATTGGCTTTTGTAGTCTGGTCTGCCCTGTTCCCATGATGCACTGGGCCAGGGACAGACTAATTTGCATACAGCCAGGTTCTGAAACTGGGATGGTGCCATGAGCTAAAAAACGGTGTTGGATCTAGCCCTGATCTCTTGACTGGGTGAGAGTATTCTGCTTAATTCAGAGACTCTGTCCCTCACCACCCCTTGTTGTAAATATTTTTGTCCACCCTAAGCGTGGAAGGGTATACTCAGACATGAGTCCCTTGCTCATTGCACCATCAGGATTCAAGCAAGCCGGGCCGAAGACGGCTGTAATGCCAGAAACCGGTCCCCGGAAGCTTGTTTCCTTCCCAGTGTAAGAATTGGCTTTTGTAGTCTGGTCTGCCCTGTTCCCATGATGCACTGGGCCAGGGACAGACTAATTTGCATACAGCCAGGTTCTGAAACTGGGATGGTGCAATGAGCTAAAAAACGGTGTTGGATCTAGCCCTGATCTCTTGACTGGGTGAGAGTATTCTGCTTAATTCAGAGACTCTGTCCCTCACCACCCCTTGTTGTAAATATTTTTGTCCACCCTAAGCGTGGAAGGGTATACTCAGACATGAGTCCCTTGCTCATTGCACCATCAGGATTCAAGCAAGCCGGGCCGAAGACGGCTGTAATGCCAGAAACCGGTCCCCGGAAGCTTGTTTCCTTCCCAGTGTAAGAATTGGCTTTTGTAGTCTGGTCTGCCCTGTTCCCATGATGCACTGGGCCAGGGACAGACTAATTTGCATACAGCCAGGTTCTGAAACTGGGATGGTGCCATGAGCTAAAAAACGGTGTTGGATCTAGCCCTGATCTCTTGACTGGGTGAGAGTATTCTGCTTAATTCAGAGACTCTGTCCCTCACCACCCCTTGTTGTAAATATTACATAGACATTGTCACGTATACGTCCACCCAGAACCTCTGTGTCCAGTCTTCTGCCTCTGCGTTTCAACTGTACCTGGCTCATGATGGTGCATCCAAAGTGGCGTCCAGTGGAGCGGGACTGAAACGGATCATTATTTCAGGGTGTGTACAAGCTGACCCAGGTGCACACTCGTGTAAGTGCTGGCAACATTATTATGTGGATTTTTCCCAGTTTGAGTGTTTTGTACGCGTTCAGTCGCACAGGGCAGCAAAAGCCTCAAAGGCCTTCCTCTTGGTAGTCACTGTCACACCTCTCATTTCAAGTTGATGAAAACTTGTGTAAATTGTAAGTTGTAAATGTCTGTTAATAGAGGATAAGGGCGTCGAAGGGGGTGGTGTAGTGATCATTCAGGACAACTACTTTATATTTCCTTATACGGAGGGGGTCATAAGCCATTTATGTTTCTGTTGCAGGACCAGCCTCCCTTCCACAATGCCACAGCCTATTTCTCCGAACAGGAGTGGAAGCTGCTGCAGGACTGGCAGAAGGAACTTTACAGGAACGTGATGAAGGAAATCCACCAGGCCTTGATCTCGCTAGGTATTTCCATCATTTTGAAAATCGATACAAGCGTTCCCTAACTCTGAGGGTACAATTCAACATAATGAAAATAAAATCAACAAATGCATGTCTAGTGTAAAGAAATGACAGACGTTAATAGAACAAAAATAATAAAAGGATCAGGGAAAAGCAGTGAACATGAAGGGCTGACGTCTAAATGAGGGAAGTGCCACAGGACACCAGAATGGATGCATTGAAGTAAGGGTATAGAGATGAGTTTTCATTGTAATTTTACATTTTAGATTTGTTAGGAGCCAATTTAACACCGAAAAACACACCACTAGTGTGGAGCTGACACAGAAACTCTGTGCTGGGTAACTGGACTCATCAGAGAGCCTAGGTTTGTTGGCTAATAAGGCTCCCCAGTCGAAGGATGGGTGCATTCATATCTGCACAGCATTCCTCACGCTCACTATCATTGTTCTCTTAGACATATTCCTTTATACCACCATCTGCCTGTTAGATTTGGGGTTCTCTGGTTGGCACAGGTATGCACTTGTGACAAACAGGGACCCTATCCTCTAGTCAGGGCAAAGGACCTACTCCTTAAGAATAACCCCTGCTCACCCTTTAGGTTGTGTGGCGCGAGCAGTCAAGGCTCATCCTCAGGGCACAAAGTCAGTTAAGCATTTATGATCATACACAGTAAGAATAATGACCGACCACAAATGGACACCAGGCTGTAGTTTGTATAAAAAAATACTGGTACTTTATGTAAAAATAGGAGCTTTGCAGGATTATCACAAGACCATAAATAACATTCGATTTGGGATGCACACAATACTTTCTTTAGATTAAGAATATAGGCTTTCTTTTTGTAAGTGTCTTTAAATCATGAAGAACGCTTCAACAGTGCAAAATGAGTCTTTCCTTATGAGGTTATGACTTTCTTAGAAGTAGTTCTTTCAGTAATACTTTAAATTCCCCCAAATATGCAGTTCGTGGCTTCTAGGGCGACCCGAGGGGGTAACCGTACAGTTCTGGCCTTTGTATGGATGACAACCGGACTTTCCAGTCAGACGCGTACACAGTACCTGACGATGTGCTGACCATGCGGGGTGCGAGGCGTACTCGGGACGTGGGATTGCAGTGCCGGTCCGGCTCGTGGCAGACGTCCTTGTGTGGCAAGTAGGTTCACCCAGAGGCGGCAGTGGCACGGGGCGGCCTGTACTCAATGTACAGTACGGCTCTCCTGGTGCGGCGCGGCCTCGGGGACAGGGCAAGGTGCGGTGCGCTTGGTGTACGCTTCAGGCATATGACGCGAACCACAACTCACTTCCAGGCGTAGTGCGAGTCGTACCCGGCCGATAACCACACGCCGGTACGGCTCGCAGGATCACAGAGGGCGATGCAGTTTTCTTCAGTACGCCTCCAGCGTACTCAGCGTACTTGAGGCACTTTGCAGACACGGGGTGCGAGGCGTACGGCCAAAAGGACAAGGCGGTACGTCACGTAGGATACAACAAAGGCTGGTGCGGTTGTGTACGCTTCTGGCGTATGACACGAACAATCGGGGGTGCCGGCTAAAAGCGGGGAAATGCTTTTCACTTGCGGGGCGGGACGTCAGGGAGATGGTGCGCTTCGGCGTACCAGGAGTCTCCGGGGATGCGCTTCTCTGCAAGGGTTCTCCCCCCCCCCCCACCCCCCCCCCCCAGTGGGGATGCGGCAGGCAGTGCGGGGCGTCCTTAAGAGGAGGGCGAAGCGGGTGTGGGCAGCCCAGCGACACTGTGTGAGGACGGCTCAAAAGCAGAGCGGGTCACACGGGGCGGGCAGGCACAGGACAGCTTCGCAGCAGTCCAGGGACACAGGACACACTTGTGGTGGCTCCAGCGGCAGGGGGAGAACTCAGCAATTTCTTTACAGCTTTGGTAGGCGGGCAGAGTCCAATGTTCCTGGGACTCAGATCAGGGGGCCAGCTCTCTTCCAGGCCCTTGGAGATGAGCTGTGAAGCACAAGTTTTTGTATCAAGTAAAAATAAAAGCAAAGTCTTTCAGCAGAGTTTCTTCCTCTCCTTTGGCAGCAAGGTTCCCACTGTTGGCGTGGAAGAGGTGTGGCGCCGCGGCTAGGGGCGACTGACTCCAGCTTCTGGGGATCACAGTTCGATCCTCGGCACCGGTGGCAGATAAGCCCAGCACCATGTGACTCTGGGCAATAGTTTGCTTAATCTTCCCGATGGCCCCCAGCGCCTAGAGACCCTTACGGGTGATTGTGCGCTTTACAAATATAGATTATTATTATTATTATTATTATTATTGCCCAGTCCCCCAGAATAGGGACAGTCTTCTTCCTTCAGCTTCCTTGGTTCCTTCTCCTCAGGCAGAGAGGTCGTCTTGGTTCACAAGCAGGATCTAGTTTGTTAGGAGCAGAGCTCCTCTTCTTATACCCAGTTTCTTTTGTCTTCTCAGGCCAGGGGGGCCTTTGCATAGTCCCATTCAGCTCTGGAGCACTTTGTTGTGCAGCCCCTGGCTTCTTCTTTCAGTGTGTGGGGCAAGGACAGCAGACGCTCCTTAGGAGGTGGAGCCGGCATTGGGATGACAAGTTCAGTCAGGAGCACTCTGTTGACAGTCCTCCCTCTTCCCGGGCCAGGTGTCGGGCAGAGTCATCAGTCGCTCCCCAGGAGGCGGAGCCAGCATTGTGGTGGCAGAGCACAGCCCTATTCAGAGTCAAGGGGCACTCCCACCACCCACTCTGGTATAATCCCTCCATTCACCACCTGTCATCCCCAGCCCTGTCACTCACAAAACCCAGACAGCAGATACACATCCTGGCAGAGGCGGGCTGAAATGTTTAGGCAAGCAAATGCTAATTTTCTAAAAGTAGCATTTGCAAACACAGGATATTAAAATACACTTTACTAAAAGATGTATTTTATTATTCTGAGTTCGGGCATACTAAACTTGACCTTCTACCATGTTCCCTGAGCCTGATAGGATTATAGAATGTAATAATTCCAGCAGCCCATTCTGGCCTATGCGAACAGGTAGCCTTACAATAGTGAAAAACTAAAATGGCTGTAATTTACTATTAGGACATGCCGCACACAGCAGGGCTTGTCCTACCTTATGCTTACAATGCACCCTGCCCTTTGGCCTACCATAGGGGTGACTCACATGAAGTAAAGGGAAGGTTTAGAGGCTGGCAAGTGTGTGCACTTGCCCAGCCAGCATGACAGTACCAGACTGCACGCAGGTTCTGCAATGGCAGACCCTAGACACATTTTAAAAGGCTGCTTCTGTGGGTGGCGCAACCAGCGCTGCAGGCCCACTAGCAGTATTGGTATTTACAAGCCCTGGCACTCCTGGTGCATTTTACAGGGGACTGACAGTAAATCCAATGAGCCAATCATGGAAATCAAATAGCGGTACAGTTTACATTGGGAGCACTTGCACTGCGGCACGGATTGGCCGTGACGCAGTGCCCTGAGCAGCGAACACCAGCAAAACATCTGAGGCAAAAAGTAGAAGGGAGACTCACGCCAAGGTGCCAGGTCTTTTGAAAAACTAAGGAGTTAAGCCCATGTAAGGGGTGGGGTAGGCTGGACCCTAATATGTAGTAACAAACACAAATTGCCTGCCCCCACCTTTTCTTTAAACACTTATTCAAACCAATAGGACAAACACAAATTCTTTTACGTTTGGCCTGGTATTTTATTTATACCCATCCACTTCGATATTTTACAATTATTTTTTGTATATAAATTATACAGAAAAGGAACGAATACATTCAATATATTTCACTTGAACCTGTACACAACTATTTACAAAACAACAATATATACATTTCAAATATACAATTATCATACATTCTACACGTAATCCACAATACAAACACAAAGAATAAATTGGAAAAATTATTATTCAATAGACCAAATCTATATTCATGAAGAAAAAAAGGGGGACAAAGTCAAAAAGAAAGAGCAAGACTTTAGTTGTAAAACAACTTGACAACTGGCCACAGCCAGTTGGAACGCTTGATGTTATAAATTGCTGACGCGTTTCTAGTCCAAGGAAACCAGTTCCTGGACTTTCATCAGGGCTTTGTCAATTGTCTGTGAATCTTCTGAAAACCTGGCCTCTTATGTTATCTTCAGGCTCAGGCAAAAATATTCTGTTTACTGTTGTGCTATTTGTAGAAATTGAGGACAATTCCACCTCTCATGAAGAGGATCAAATCTCAGTTGCAGCTGTGTATCCACTCCTAATCCAATTTTTAAAGCGGAATCTTACACTTGGGAATGCGCGAAGAAGAATCTCATTTCTGTTCGCCCATTAGTGAGTTCCCTCACAGAGCGCTTGGAGCGCAGATTATAATGCGCTTTCTGTATCCTCTCCTGGCTTTTGTTTCCAAAATGCGCGTGTCCTCAATTGTTGCACCTGTTGTCAGCAACTTCACCGGAACAAAGTGACTCGATTCTGCCAGGTCTAACACGTGTCCCCTCCAGCTGAAATGTGGGGAGAACTACCCTACCCCAGAGAGTTCCTCCTCACTAAGGCGGAAAAACCTGGACAGACCGTCAGCATTGGCGTGATCTGTGCCAGGGCGGTGTTCCACCGTGAAGTCCATACCCTGTAGGGAAATGGACCACCTAAACCGCTTTGGGTTCTCACCCTTCATCTGCATCAACCATCTGAGGGGTCTGTGGTCTGTCTGAACCCGGAAGTGAGACCCAAACAAGTAGGGTCTTAGCTTCTTCAGTGCCCAGACCACAGCAAAAGCTTCTCGCCCAATTGCACTCCACCTCTGTTCCCGTGGAAGTAACCTCCTACTGATGAAGGCTACAGGTTGGTCCCAGCCCTCCTCAGTCATCTGTGAGAGAACAGCCCCTACACCATGCTCTGAAGCGTCTGTTTGCACTAGGAATTCTTTGGAGAAGTCAGGGGCCAGGAGCACGGGCGCCGTGCACAAGGCAGTTTTCAGGGTGTCAAAAGCCTTCTGACAGGTGTCAGTCCAGATCACTTTCCTGGGCTGCTTCTTAGAAGTCAGCTCTGTCAAGGGGCCAACAATGCTGCCATACCCCTTGACAAACCTCCTGTAGTACCCTGTGAGACCCAGGAAGGCTCTCACTGCAGTTTGGGTCTTGTGTATTCTCGTGTATTTTAATTAGTCCTCAATTGCTAGGAACACACTTACCCACCGGATTTGATTGTTTATCCCCATCGCAGCTGATCAGACGCTGCTAGGGGTGTGACTGGCTTTGGCGCCCGCCATCTTGGTGGTGAAAATTGCGAGCGGTCCAGTGCTCGGCACCTCCCTCACCCACACCTATAAAAATCCTTATTGCAACTCGCACTGCTGACTACGAGTGTTGCATGATTGTCGGTCCTGAGGCGGAAAGCCGGGACTTGTGTTCTGTGCCTGCTTGATAGTGAGAAATCGCCGTTTTAGGTCTCGGCTAGAAGCGAGCGAAGCTCGCTCTCGCCAGAGACCTTATTGTTAACGGCTCAGCTTCCCAGGAGGACAGCACTGGCCGCGCGCGCCGATTTGTTAAGGCCACGCGCACGAGAACGCGCTCGCGGCCAGGTGCTGTCCTCCTCGAAAGCTGCCTCCCTTCCCCGTGCAGGGCGGGCCGCCGCGCTGCCTGCGGCGACCCGGAAGCATTGCCGGCCAAACAGGAAGTAGGTGCTGTCTGCACCTGGGAAAACGAGGAGACAGAAAGCATGACTGTTTTGGGTGAGCCCTAACCTGCTGGTTCTTTGGAACGGCTGCTGGGCTGCCGTTGGTGCCTCGCGCACTTGCGTGCAGTGTCCGCTCGGTGGCGCCTCCGCTCAGGCCGCTGATATTTATTTGCAAACTGCGCAAGGCGGGCGAAGCTCACCCATCGCGCCTCGGAGCTCCGTGTGCGGGCTGATGCAGACCAAGGTCTCCGGAGCGTCGGGAACTGCCTGGCGGTTCAGGCGGAGGACTCGTATGCGAGTGACTCTGCCCCCAACCCTGCCACCCCCCTCTGCCCAATCCTATAAGTGTACCGCGTCTCACACACCCCCTCCCAGAGCGAGCGGAGGCCGGGGCAGTAGCTGAGCCGCTCTACCCCAGCAGGGAGCACTTCAGAGATAAGGACGTTCGAAGCTTAGGGAGTTTGTCCAACTACAACTTAATCATTTGGTAAACGCGGAGTTGCCTTACTGTGTGATCCCGTTACAGTCAATGCGTCCCACTAAGACTTATCAGTAACGAACCTGTCCCCAGGTGTGACAGTTACGGGGGGGGGAGGGCGGAGTTAGGTTGCTGTCGCCCGTTTTGACAGCGGCAGTCATGCATTTCAAAAATAACAAAAATAAAGACTACACGTCGAGCAGGGGACTTACAGTAGCTTTTTAGAACGCTACCTAAACCTCGTTCTTGTTTGTATCTAGCCCTCGTGTTTATTTTCTTTTTTTTACTTGCAGCACTATTAGTATGTGCACGGTGCAGTATGGAAACGTACATATGGAATATGTCAGTGTGCATTTTTCTAATAACGCACATTGACCTGAACCCCATTCTGGCACTGTAACCTTCTTGGCAGTGAAAGTTGACGGAATGGGGGTGCGGTGTCTAGGCGGTAAAGGAAAATCCTATTATCGCTCATTGCAGTGGCCCGCTTTTTATCAACAGAAGTGTGAAAGTCTGAGTTTTCAGATCGTGACATTCAGGCTACACACAGGTCTGAGTGGGGCGTGTTTTCAAGGTACGTGTGTTTGGGTGGAGAGGTTGGAAGATATGAATGACTACAACATCCACATAAGTACACCTGCCAAGTGTAACTTTGCGAATACCTTTCAGTTATTTATAGCCCTATGAAGCGACAGCAGTGCGGCAAGAGGCGCCATATAAAATAATAATAATAATATGCATTATGATTATTGCTATTATTGTTAGTAAGACTACTAGTAGTAGTAGTGCTAGTAGGTATAGTAGGAGTAGTACTAGTAGGAGCAGTAGCAGTAGTAGTAAGCCACTGCCTCCTATGACGTGTTCATTTGCTAGTCTAGCCTCATGTTCACTAGGACAGAGGGGAATGTTGTTCAGATTACTAAAGTTAAGGTGTCTGCGCACGCTTTAGAATACTTGAGCATGTAAATATAAGATAAACGCGGCTGTTAGTGATTACACCGCTCATGTGTGTCTGTAGCTTTCTGTCTTTGGCATTGCAAAGAGGGCCATTCAAGATCCTAAACTAAGTGGGAACGCGCGCCCTTGCTAAAACACCTACGCCGAAATAATCGATCTGCGTGTAATGAATAAGGAAAACACCATACCTTGCTGCCTGATGTTGCCTGGACTGTAATCATTAATTTGAACAAAAAATGTGACTTAAAGTAGAAAAAAATACTAAATTGGACACATTCTTGTAAACACACGAAACAAGCATTTGCAAATCAATAGGTCTCACATTTGCGAGAGTTTAATCTATTGGCATTGTAAAAAACAATGCCTTTTATTTATGTTTTTAAAATCAACACATAAATAAAAGGCAATGTCATTTACAATGGCAATAGCTCAAACTCGCGCAAATGCGAGACCTATTGCATTGCAAATGCTTGTTTAATATTGCTATTGCACTAAAGCTTGCTCTGACAACTCGTGTATTTTAATTGGTCCTGAATTGCTAGGAACACACTTACCCACCGGATTTGATTGTTTATCCCCATCGCAGCTGATCAGACGCTGCTAGGGGTGTGACTGGCTTTGGCGCCCGCCATCTTGCTGGTGAAAATTGCGAGCGGTCCAGTGCTCGGCACCTCCCTCACCCACACCTATAAAAATCCTTATTGCAACTCGCACTGCTGACTACGAGTGTTGCGTGATTGTCGGTTCCTGAGGCGGGAAGCCGGGACTTGTGTTCTGTGCCTGCTTAATAGTGAGAAATCGCCGTTTTTAATATTGCTATTGCACTAAAGCTTGCTCTGACAACTCGTGTATTTTAATTAGTCCTGAATTGCTAGGAACACACTTACCCACCGGATTTGATTGTTTATCCGCATCGCAGCTGATCAGACGCTGCTAGGGGTGTGACTGGCTTTGGCGCCCGCCATCTTGCTGGTGAAAATTGTGAGCGGTCTAGTGCTCGGCACCTCCCTCACCAACACCTATAAAATGGCCCCCCCTTACAGGGAGCGCAGCGGACGGGCGCAGCAGGCGCGCCAAAGGCAAGCCCGTCTGCGCCCGTCTGCGCCAGGCCGGGCCCTAGGGCGCGCCACGCTGACCATCTTATCTCATACTCATCCCAATCCCTCAGAGAACTACAGCACCTCGCCACCCCACTGTCACCAACGGCTACCCGCCGTATACATACAGCTGGCCTCATGCGCCCTGCCCAACACCATCCATGCGGACGCACCCCCTCAGCCACACCGATCAGGAACACTTCATCCATCAGGGTGTCATATCTGAATACTCGTTCTTTAGTGAAACACTCTGAGGACATTTTTATCCTGTTGTCTAATACTGATCCTGACATGCTCCTCCTTACGGAAACTTGGTTGACATCAGAGTCCCTCCCAGATATCTTGGCCGCCCTCCCCCCTGATTATTACATTCTTCACGCCGATCGCCCCGGTGATCGGCCCGGGGGTGAGGTGGCAGCCATCATATCCAAGCGCCTGAACTCTATCTCCTCCCATTCCCTCCCCCTCCCTGAGGTGGATAACTTACTTATCAGCGTGGAAACTGACACCGGCGCCCTTACCTTCCTCCTCTTATACCGCCCTCCCCATCCAATGCCATCCTTCTCCACCATCATGAGCGAACAGCTGTCTAATCTGCTAACGCTGCATTCTAGCTTCGCCCTCTTCGGCGACCTAAACTATTGGTTTAATGACACCAACGCCGGCCCCCATGCCACAGAGCTCTTTGAGACTCTCAACAGTCTGAATCTTACCCAACAGGTCACTCAACCTACTCATAACAAGGGCCACATCCTGGACCAGATTTGGACCTGCAATCTGGCCTTGTCCACGCCAGACATCTCCCCCTGTGTCTGGTCTGACCATAACCTAGTTGACACCACCATCACTGTCGCCGGCCAGATTCCTGCTCCTCTGATGGCTGGTGGCTCCTCACGAAAATGGAGTACATATGACTCCCAGGGCTTCCTTACAACCCTGGCCGACACCCGTCCGGTCCTTAACCCCTCTAATGACATCGACGCAATAGAACACGACATCGGATCCTGGCTGGAGTCGGCCAGCGACCTCTTTGCCCCCTGGTTAAATTCCCCGGCACTAGACATCGTAACTCCCACAGGTGGTTCTCTGATGACCTCAAGCTTCTTAAATTAAAAACGCGCCAGTCAGAACGTATCTGGAGACGTGATTATTCCAACTCAGCCAAACAGTCCTACCTGGCCGCGTGTAAAGAATACAAAGCTGCCATCGGCCTAGCCAAAATGGAACATTTCTCCAACCGGATTTCGTCGGCGGTCGACAAATCTAAGGAGGTGTTCAGAGTTATGAACGAACTCACCATAGATGAAAGAACCCTCCCAGTCCAGACCCCCACTCAAGAGGCATGTGACACTTTTAACTCCTTCTTTGTGGAGAAGATCACAAAAATTAAAAACTCTATCCCTCCCCCTCTCCAGCCATATCCATCGGACACTTCCTCTAATAACCCCTCGACCCTCACCACCTTCCCTGCCCTCGACCCCTCCTCATTAGCGGAACTCGCCACCCGCGTGAAATCTGGCTCCCCTAACGACTGCTGCCCGCCATCCGTTCTGCGGAGCATATGCCTTAATTTACCTGACTGTATTCTACCCCTACTTAACGGGTCACTTAGCAGAGGCATTGTCCCTACCTCTTTCAAGGAGGCCATCCTAGTGCCCCTCCTCAAAAAACCCGGCACCGACCCTGCGGAGCCTTCGAATTATCGCCCCATCTCCCTCCTCCCGTACTTCTCAAAACGAATGGAGGCCCATGTCACCCGATGTCTGTCAAACTTCATCGAATCCTCTTGTCACCTCGAGCCCAATCAAGCCGGCTTCAGACCTGCCCATTCTACTGAGGCCGTCATTCTGGCAGTTTTAGACACACTCAGGAGCAACGCGGATACGGGGTCCCCCCAAGCCCTCGTACTCCTGGACCTGTCGGCCGCGTTCGACACGGTGGACCACAACATCCTCCTCCACCGTGTCGAACAGGCAGGCATCCAGGGCACTGCTCTTGATTGGGTCGAGTCCTTCCTTACTGGAAGAACACAGGCGGTCCGCCTGGGAACCTTCACTGCTACAAAAACTCCCATGTCCTGCGGAGTCCCCCAGGGCTCCTCCCTCTCGCCGCTCCTGTTCAACCTATACCTCCGGCCTCTGATCCAATCTCTCCAGAAATGGGACATCAGTGTCTACAATTACGCTGACGACTTACAGATTATCCTTCCTCTCAATTCACCTCATTCCATTAATACATTTCACGCAGTCATGATCCACATCCAACTTTGGATGAACCAGAACCAACTGAAGCTAAACCCGGCAAAACTGAGCTCCTCCTCCCTGGACTCAGTCATGTTCACTGGGGCTCGCAGTTCTGGCCCTTGGAGTTAGGCTCCCCCCCAGTCCCGGCAAAATCAGTAAAGAGTCTGGGAGTGATCATTGACACCGAACTCTCTCTCAGAGCCCAGGTGGGCGCGGTAATCTCATCCTGCATGTACCAGCTCCGGAAGATCCGCAAAGTTCGTCACTTACTCCCTCCCGCCGCACTTACCCAAGTTGTCATCTCACTTGTGCTGTCCCGCTTGGACTTCTCGAATTCCATCTACTACGGTCTCCCACAAATCTTGTTACTTCGCCTCCAAGTTGTCCAGAACCAAGCGGCCCGCCTAATTCATAATACCCCCAGATGCCAATCGGCTAAACCTTTACTCCATAGTCTTCATTGGCTCCCAATGAATCAAAGGGCAGCTTTCAAGGTGGCCTGTCTCACATTCAAGGCCCTTCACTGCCCCGGTCCCGCGTTTCTGAAATCGCTCATCTGCCCTTACCGTCCAACTCGAAACCTCCGATCAGCCCATCGTAATCTGCTAGTCATTCCTAAAACCAAAACCAAGAAATTCGGTGGTCGCCGTTTTTCCCATCTGGCCCCCGGCCTCTGGAATCTCCTCCCTCTTTCCATCAAATCCTCCCCTTCCCTTCTGAACTTCAGGAAATCGCTTAAAACCCACCTCTTCCCTCCCCTTGGCTAAAAAATTCCTCCACTCACGCTTCTTTCCTCACTCACTCTGTCTCAAAGCGCCAGGAAGCCTATGGTGTTAGTGCGCTATACAAGTTGCACTTAAGATAAGATAAGATAAGGGGGGCTCCCAAGCCAGGATGGTTTCAATCTTGGGTTGTAGGGGCGCCACCTTGCCGCTCCCCACTTGGTGTCCCAAGTACACCACTGAACCCTGCCCGATCTGACACTTACTTGCCTTGATCGTGAGGCCTGCCTTGCACAGTGCCCTCAACACTTCCCAGAGGTGTTGCAAGTGTTCTTCCCATGTGCTGCTGAACACTGCAATGTCATCCAGGTAGGCGGCGCTGAACTCAGCCACTCCAGCCAACACCTGGTTGACCAATCTCTGGAAGGTGGCAGGGGCATTCTTCATCCCAAATGGCATAACCCGGAACTGGAAATGCCCATCTGGTGTGGAGAATGCTGACCTCTCTTTGGCCCCATCAGTCAAGGCGATCTGCCAGTACCCAGACGTTAAATCAAACGTGCTGAGGAACCGGGCAGCCCCTAACCGATCGATAAGCTCATCAGCTCTGGGGATGGGGTGCGCGTCCGTCTTGGTGACTGAATTGAGTCCTCTGTAGTCCACACAGAACCGGAGTTCAGGTGTGGCTCCCGCCGCAGCCTTTGGGACCAAGACCGCTGGGCTGGCCCAAGGACTGCTGGAGGACTCAACCACCCCAAGAGCAAGCATCTTTGAGACCTCCTCTTTGATGCAGGCTCTGACCCTGTCAGTCACTCTGTAAGCTTTGTGCTTTACAGGCAAGCTGTCTCCGGTATCCACATCATGGACGCACCAATCTGTGATACCAGGAACCATGGAGAACAGATCTGGAAACTGCCCCAGCAATTGGCGGCAGTTACCTGTTGTTCAGGCGTCAGGGTGGGTGAGAGGTTAACTCCATCCACTGACCCATCTCGCTCTGAGGCTACCAAGAGGTCAGGAAGAGGCTCAGTCTCCTCCTCCATCCCATCATCAGTTGCCAAGAGCATGCCCACTTCGGACCTCTGGGGCTTAAGGCGGTTAACATGTAGGACCCTCAAAGGGTTCCTGGGAGACTGCAAGTCCTCCAAGTAGGTGACAGGACTCTTGCGCTCCACAACCTCAAATGGACCTGTCCACTTATCCTGAAGTGCACAAGGCTCCACTGGGGCCAAGACCCACGCCTTTTGTCCAGGTTGAAGCTCTACCAGAGTGGCATTCTGGTCGTACCACCGCTTCATCTCTTCCTGGCTGGCTTCCAGATTTGCCTCAGCAAGTTGCCTGAATCGCCTGGTCTGGTTTCTGAAGGCCAGCATGTAACTGTATACATTCTGGGGAGGTTTCCTGGGAGATTGCTCCCAGCCTTCCTTTACCAAACTCAGAGGTCCTCTCACTGGGTGGCCATACAGAAGCTCAAAGGGGCTGAACCCTAGAGACTTCTGTGGCACCTCACGGTATGCAAAAAGAAGGCATGGCAAGAGGACGTCCCACTTACGCCTCATGGGTTCTTCCAGACCCATAATCATGCCTTTTAGGGTTTGGTTGAATCTCTCAACCAACCCATTTCCTTGGGGGTGGTAAGGTGTGGTGAACTTGTAGCTCGACTGATTTTATGAGGTACCAGACGCCACGCCACGCTACTCCGGTCAGCTACGCGGTTTTTAACACAGATAGCCGGTAATCTGACCCTCCTTATTCCGACTGGATAACTACGGGCCTCAACATCACTAACGCGGTTTTTAACACAGACAGTCGGTAATCTGACCCTCCCTATTGGATAACTACGGGTCTCAACACCACTAATTTACTAGCGCTCAACCAAGAGCAGAGCTGTACTATACGCACTTTTCAGTAGTTGAAGACGTTTTTATGATTAATTGATCCACTACGGGAAACGCTGACACAACTTGTCAGCATAAGGAGTTACAACATCACGGACCAGCCGTACCCCAGACAAAGAAGTCCTGTGTTTAGATCCCGACCGTACTCATTCTAACCAATCTTCTCTACATTAATCGAAGATATGATACATGTAACAAGATGGTAGTGTCCTGAGGAAGACACTTTCAACGTGTCGAAACGCGGAGACGGAAACCATCTCCAGACTGTATTATTTAATTATACAAACAAATTACGTACATCTGTTGTATATTCATTGAAAGAAAAACATTTTTATTGTCTTTTAATCAGTATGTCAATGAATCATTTTGTGACACTTTTATAAAATCTATTAAATTGAACTTTCTGTGCTAATTTAGTGCTTTATTAATATTATTACCTGAACTGTGCCAGTGTTTGTGTGTTGCCTGGGTGTATTATTTTCCATAAAGAACTTGTAGGTTACACCACACTCTTGCCAAAGGGATTTCATATACTCGGATATGAAATTGGTGCCCCTGTCAGACACCACCTCTAGAGGGAATCCCACTCTGGAGAAAATTCCTATCAGTGCCCGTCCCACCACGGGGGCCATCACTGTTCTCAGAGGGATGGCTTCAGGGCACCGGGTGGCATGATCCACCAGGACCAGGATAAACCTGTTGCCCATGGCTGTCCTGGGGTCCAGAGGCCCGAACAATGTCAATTCCCACTCGCTGGAATGGTGTACTGACCACAGGGAAGGTTTGGAGAGGAGCCTTTTGCTTCCTCCCACCATTCCCACTTGCCTGGCAAGTTTGACATGATCTACAGTAAGCATCTGAGCTCCTACGCATTTGGGGCCAATAAAAGTGGGTGACAAGCCTGTCAAAGGTCTTGTCCTGCCCCAATTGTCCTGCTAAGGGTACGTCGTGAGCCAGCCCCAGTAGGAAGGCTCTGAACTTCTGGGGTACCACCAGCGCACAGGCTGACCCAGGTTCAGCAACCTTAGGCTCTGAATACAGGAGGTCATTCTCCCAGTAAATGAGATGTGTACTGGACTGATCACCATTGGCCTGGTCTGCAGCCTGCTGCCGCATACCTATGAGCGAAGGGCATTCTTTCTGCTCCCTGCAGAATTCCTCCCTGGAGGGGCCTCCTTCCTGCTGCCAATGGGTCAGCTCAGACAGGTCCCCCAGTTCGGCTATCTGTTCCCCGGTAGGCTCCAGGGCATCCCCCTAAAGGTCTGCTTCCTCCTGGGCCGTGGGAACTTCAGGGGGCCGGTTCACGCGCCTCCTGCGCCCTTCCTCTAAGGCCGGTTCCTGGGCCTCTCCCTCAGGCTCCAGGACCTCTTGAACACCTCTACTGGCTGCCATTGACCGGGTGGTCACGCACTCCCAGTCAGGTAAACCCACCATCCTCAGGTGAGTTGTTTTCACCACCTTTTCCCAAGGGGAGCTCTCCAGGTCATTCCCTAGCAAACAGTCAACAGGCATGGCAGTTCTCACTGCAACCTGCAGAGTACCAGAGACCCCCCCCCCCCCAAAGGAACTTGAGCCATTGGACAACGGCTCTCTGAGTTGTCAGCATTGACAACCCTGCAGTAGGCATGGGGTACAACCTGCTCTTGAGACACCAGGTGCTGCCGGACTGCAGTCACACTGGCTCCTGTATCTCTAAGAGCCTCTACTTTCTTCCCATTGACGGTCACTACCTGCCCATATTTCTTAGTGTTAGAGGGCAGTTAGTTCTCAGGGACCATCTCACTGTCTCCTAAAGAGACTAGGGTCATCTGAACAGGATCTCCACCCCCTGGACTGCTACTTCCTCCCCAAAATTAACACTAGTTATTTGCCGGGGACGGAGCACCAGTGGGTGCGGGTTTTCCAAACAGGCGACACTTAGGATCAGTGGCAAAATGACCCAGGTCACCACACTTGTAACACTGGATGGGCCCTCTTTGAACAGGATTACCTGTCGGGGCCCCGGTCTGTCTCTGGGGTGGGGGAGGCTGAGAACCTTTCTCTTGGTATTACTTTGGAGCCTTTTTTGGAACTCCCTCTGTTTACCCTTGTCTCCCCCACTCTTCTGCTGGGGACCCTGCCCACCCTTGGCTGAGTCTCCCACTGGACCCTTGTGGACGCTGGTGCTGAGCCAGAGGTCCGCCTCCTCAGCAAGCTTCCTCTGGTTGGACAGCTTGCTATCAATTAGGTGTTGGCGTAGCTCAGGAAAACAATTACTGGACAAGTGCTCCCACGCAATCAAATCAAGGAGACCTTGGAAATCATTCACTTTGCTACCCTTTACCCAACCATCCAGTGCTCTGCAGAAAAAGGTCACATACTCCACATAGGTACTCCCAGGAATCTTAGTGCAACCCCTGAACCTCTGTCTATATAATTCAGGGGTCAACCCATACCTGGTCATCAATGCTTCTCTCATGTGGGGATAGGAATTGTAAACTTCAGTGGGTAAATCTAACAGTGTGTCCCGCCCCTCGCTAAGGAACCGCCCCACAACCCCGCTCCCCATCTCTCTCAGGGACCCGGTGGGAGGACATGGCTACCTCATAGGCCCTGAACCACTGCCCTATGTCACCCCCTTAAAATATTCCTTCACCACATCTTTTGGCATGTACACCCTTGACTCTACCTGTACCGGTGTTGTGCTGCCACCAGAAGGAGTATTTCCCAAACTTTTGCCTTTCAGCTCCAACTCCTTCAATTTCATCTCATGTTCCATTTGGATCTTTTTCTCTTCCATTGCCAACATTTGGCTTTCCATTGCTAATCTCTGTTTCTCCATTTCCATCTGTCAATTGAGTCGTGCCATCTCCACATCATGTGCTCTGGTTGCTGCCCTGTCTGCCAGCTCCTCTGGCGACAGGACTCTGCCAAATCGTGGATACTTTCTGGGGGTACAATTTCCCCCCCATTCTCAGGTGCTCTTGATTCAATCCAGGCCTTCAGGGCCCTGTGGTATTCGTGTTTGTTTCTACATCCAGAGATAGGAACTTGAAATCTTTGGCAGAAGGCCCTCAGCTGGTCTCTGTTGTAGTTATCCAGACTCTCTTCTTCCCATTCTAAGTTTTGAATGTCACCTCCACCAGAGACTATGAATGCTGCCTTCCCTCCAGACTTTTTAGCCAGGCATGACTTTGAAATCAAATGGAGCTTTTCTTAGCACAAAAAAATCAACAGTATGTGGCTACGTTATGGGTCTGCTCTCACTATGTTGTGATCAATAATTTACTGTACATAAACCACAAATGCAAATTCGAAAATCCTCACCGCCGCCTTCAATGTTAGATTTGGGGTCTCTGGTTGGCACAGGTATGCACTTGTGACAAACAGGGACCCCCTCCTCTAGTCAGGGCAAGGGAACTACCCCTTAAAAATAACCCCTGCTCACCCTTTAGGTTGTGTGGCGCGAGAAGTCAAGGCTAATCCTCAGGGCGTGAAGTCAGTTAAGCATTTATGATCATACACAGTAAGAATAATGACCCACCACAAATGGACACCAGGCTGGAGTTTGTATAAAAAATACTGGTACTTTATGTAAAAATAGGAGCTTTGCTGGATTATCACAAGACCATAAATAACATTCGATTTGGGATGCACACAATACTTTCTTTAGATTAAGGATATAGGCTTTCTTTTTGTAAGTGTCTTTAAATCATGAAGAACACTTCAACAATGCAAAATGAGTCTTTCCTTATGAGGTTATGACTTTCTTAGAAGTAGTTCTTTCAGTAATACTTTAAATTCCCCCAAATATGCAGTTCGTGGCTTCTAGGACCACCCGAGGGGGTAACCGTACAGTTCTGGCCTTTGTATGGATGACAACCGGACTTTCCAGTCCGACGCGTACACAGTACCTGACGATGCGCTGACCATGGGGGGTGCGAGGCGTACTCGGGACGCGGGATTGCAGTGCCGGTCCGGCTCGTGGCAGACGTCCTCGTGTGGCAAGTAGGTTCCCCCAGAGGGGCAGTGGCACGGGGCGGCCTGTACTCAACGTACAATGCGGCTCTCCTGGTGTGGCGGGGACACGGCAAGGTGCCATGCTCTTGGTGTACGTTTCAGGCGTACGACGCAAACCTCAACTCACTTCCAGGCGTAGTGCGAGTCGTACCTGGCCGATAACCACATGCCGGTATGGCTTGCAGGATCACGAGGGCGATGCAGTTTTCTTTAGTACGCCTCCAGCGTACTCTGCGTACTTGAGGCACTTTGCAGACACGGGGTGCGAGCGTATGGCCTAACGGACAAGGCGGTACGTCTCGTAGGATACAACAAAGGCTGGTGCGGTTGTGTACGCTTCTGGCGTATGACACGAACAATCGGGGGTGCCGGCCAAAAGCGGGGAAATGCTTTTCACTTGCGGGGCGCGGCGTCAGGGAGATGGTGCGCTTCAGCGTACCAGTAGTCTCCGGGGATGCGCTTCTCAGCAAGGGTTCTCCCCCCAGGGGGGATGCGGCAGGCAGTGCGGGGCATCCTTAAGAGGAGGGCGAAGCGGGTGTGGGCAGCCCAGCGACACGGTGTGAGGACGGCTCAAAAGCAGAGCGGGTCACACGGGGCGGGCAGGCACAGGACGGCTTCGCAGCAGTCCAGGGACACAGGACACACTGGTGGCAGCTCCAATGGCAGGGGGAGAACTCAGCAATTTCTTCACAGCTTTGGTAGGCGGGCAGAGTCCAATGTTCCTGGGACTCAGATCAGGCGGCCAGCTCTCTTCCAGGCCCTTGGAGATGAGCTGTGAAGCACAAGTTTTTGTAGCAAGTAAAAATAAAAGCAAAGTCTTTCAGCAGAGTTTCTTCCTCTCCTTTGGCAGCAAGGTTCCCACTGTTGGTCAGTCCCCCAGGATAGGGACAGTCTTCTTCCTTCAGCTTCCTTGGTTCCTTCTCCTCAGGCAGAGGGGTCGTCTTGGTTCACAAGCAGGATCTAGTTTGTTAGGAGCAGAGCTCCTCTGCTTATACCCAGTTTATTTTGTCTACTCAGGCCAGGGGGGCCTTTGCATAGTCCCATTCAGCTCGGGAGCACTTTGTTGTGCAGCCCCTGGCTTCTTCTTTCAGTGTGTGGGACAAGGACAGCAGACGCTCCGCAGGAGGTGGAGCCAGCATTGTGACGACAAGTACAGTCAGGAGCACTTTGTTGACAGTCTTCCCTCTTCCTGGGCTAGGTGTTGGGCAGAGTCATCAGTCGCTCCCCAGGAGGTGGAGCCAGCATTGTTGTGGCAGAGCACAGCCCTATTCAGAGTCAAGGGGCACTCCCACCACCCACTCTGGTGTAATCCCTCTATTCACCAGCTGTCATCCCTAGCCCTGTCACTCACAAAACCCAGACAGCAGATACACATCCTGGCAGAGGCGGGCTGAAATGGTTAGGCAAGCAAATGCTAACTTTCTAAAAGTAGCATTTGCAAACACAGGATATTAAAATAAACTTTACTAAAAGATGTATTTTATTATTCTGAGTTCAGGCATACTAAACTTCACCTTCTACCATGTTCCTTGAGCCTGTTAGGATTATAGAGTGTAATAATTCCAGCAGCCCATTCTGGCCTATGAGAACAGGTAGCCTTACAATAGTGAAAAACGAAAATGGCTGTAATTCACTATTAGGACATGCCACACACATCAGGGCTTGTCCTACCTTATGCTTACAATGCACCCTGCCCTTGGACCTACCATAGGGGTGACTCACATGAAGTAAAGGGAAGGTTTAGAGGCTGGCAAGTGTGTGCACTTGCCCAGCCAGCATGACAGTACCAGACTGCACGCAGGTTCTGCAATGGCAGACCCTAGACACATTTTAAAAGGCTGCTTCAGTGGGTGGCGTAACCAGCGCTGCAGGCCCACTAGCAGTATTGGTTTTTACAAACCCTGGCACTCCTGGTGCATTTTACTGGGGACTGACAGTAAATCCAATGAGCCAATCATGGAAATCAATTAGAGGTACAGTTTACATTGGGAGCACTTGCACTGCGGCACGGATTGGCCGTGGCGCAGTGCCCTGAGCAGCGAACACCAGCAAAACATCTGAGGCACATCAGCAAAAAGTGGAAGGGAGACTCACGCCAAGGTGCCGTTAATATGGCCTTGCAGTACAATGGTGTACAGGATACTCTGGCCTTGATTTCAAAGTTCAGCCAGAGTTTGGGTGGGTTAATGGGCAGATATATTTGTATTGTATTTGTGGTTGTAACTGTTTGCAATAGGTTTGTTTTATTAATCACTTACTTGATTGTTAAGAGTTCACTGTTGTCGCTGTAGATCTGGCTTGTTGCAGTAAGAGATAATTTGCTTGTCCGTTGCCAACTTCTCCATTGCGCAGCATGTGTGAGTTCCTTAGCCTGAGGCACTAGAGCACAGCTTTCCAAACTTTTCATGTTGGTGACACACTTTTTAGACATGCATCATTTCGAGACACGGTAATTCAGTTTTGCTAGCAAACCGGAGGTTAAATTAACTGCATTTTTAGACATGTATCATTTCGCGACACCATAATTCAGTTTTACTAGCAAACCGGAGGTTAAATTAACTGCATATAAGAGATTAGGACAAATACATATGTCATAGATTAGAAATTGTAAATAACAAAATGTATAGAGAGACTTCCTCCCTGGGAACAGAACTAGGTATGTAGCTAGAACTGTACAAACCCCCAGCTGCACACCACCAGCACTCGAAGGGGACCACCACCCCCTTCAGAACTCACTGTCAGAGAACTCCCAACTGCTTGTATTTCTCAGCTTTCAAGTTTCCCCACTTGACGATTCACAAGCCTGTCCTGAACTCTAATAGCATTTTCTTGTGACTGGCAAAAAATATAAGACCAAAGCATTTCGATTAAAATGGACCAGCATTTCAATGTCAAGCGACCCGAGTTTAAACTTTGGCAATTCTGAAAGCTATGACATGAGGGCTATTCATATATTTGCTGTGATTTTGCTGCCCTCAAGGGACCTTATGGTCTTCCTGCATTTATTTGGCTGTTCTGGGGGAGATGAGTGGTTTGCGGCTCTTTGGGCGAAGTTATTAAGCAGACCAAGGTTAATGTTGTTTCAGTCCCTAATAACGTGCTCCTCATTGGGAGGGCCTGTCCTTTTACCTGTGGATTCACTTCCTCCTTCCCTCCTGACTCATGTTCCTGTGGCTCTGATGTCACGCGGTAACAGAACAAAAATAGACATTTGTAGTTACTGACGTAACTCTCTGACATTCTTGTCTTGCCTGACGTTGTGTGCGAACTGTTGAAAACCGTGCTTTTTAAGGGAAGCACGCTGCAGAGTTGTTGCTGCCCATGAAGAGCGTTTTGTAATTTGTACAGGTAATAGTGTAGTGTCAGCTCAAACGCACAAATACAAAGCACAAAAAATAAATTCTACCATTGCCAACCCCGCTTACCTTCACCTTCACTTCAGACTCATTTATTTATAGAGAATCATCATGTGATGAGGAAGTGGTGCTCATGATCTTTTTTTTTTTTCTGCTCGAAGTTGGCGTTAATTTTGTACCTGCAGCCGCCATCCAGCAGCTGAAGTACAGCGAACTTCACCAGGTCCGGCTCCAGCTGGCGCAGCACCTTCAAGGGTGTAGCCCTGCCGCAGGTCAGTCAGGCCAGACGGAGGGGGCTCAATTCTCATGGTGGTGGTAGCACCTGTGTGTCTCCATGCAACCGGGGCTCAGATAGGCAGCCGAGCCCGGCGGCCACCAGAATGTGCTCCCCTGCCATTCCTCCTCGTCCCGGGTATCACTCCTGCCAGGAATGGGTAGCAGAGGCGCCTCTGCGTACCGTACTGAGCATGTGCCTTGGGCGCACACACTCACCTAACGGTCTCCCTCTCCTTTCTCCGTATATGTCTGGCGTACGAAATGCCATTTCTATTTGTATTGCATTTTATGTGAAAAGCTCTCCAATTTTCCTTGGGCCAAGCTGGTGCTGTATAAAAGCATAACTACACTAATGAAACCAGCTTGGAGAAGATGAACTGCAAGTTCCTTAAGAAACTGATACAGACCTTATAATGCACAGTACCAAAGTCATCGCGCGACACACTCCCCCATGGCAGGCGACACAGTACTGTGTCCCGACATTGAGTTTGGAAAGCTCTGTACTAGAGGAATGATATCTGTACACTGGCCCTTCTGGACTGATTAGGTCTGGTAAGGATCCTGTACTATGGTCGGTTGATTGGTTTGTGTTTGAAGCATTCGGTAGGTTGCATACTGTGGTATTGTATTGTAATTGCATTTATATAGCGCTTCCTACCCCTGACGAGGCACCGAAGCGCTTTATCGGCGAGTAGCATGCTACTTCGGAACCCATAAAGGATTAGTGTTGAGTTAGAATAGTGAAATATGAAAGTTATTTGAGTGGTGGATAGGTTAGTCAGTTATTTGGATTCGAAAGGATAGAGGAGGGATAGAAGAGGGAAAAAGGTTTACATTTATATAGCACTTGTTACCCCTGATGGGGTGTTACAGCGCATTTTTGGCGAGTAGCACGCTACTCCATAACCCATAAAGGATTAGTGGGCACAGTGACACCCAAGTATATGCCATTTCTGAATATCTGAGCTCTGTTGTATGTGTGAACGAAGACATTGTCTAATACACTGTATTCTATCACACAGACCCACTCAGACTTACACACCCACTCAGACACACACACCCTCTTACTCATACACCCACACCCCTACCTATACAGTCACTCACACACCCATTATCATAAGTTACATGTTACAGTTAGGAAATACAATGTTTAAAAACTTTGAAATTCACTGAAAGAAAACAAAGGCTACAGAGACGTTATAGTTAGGCTCAGATTTCACTCATTCAGAACCATCGAAATTCAGCAGTTTTAGTGACCTGAGCTAACTATAACTTACTCCCCCGCAATGCACTGCTTATGACCTCACATATTACATCACTGATGACTTGGTCAGTAACGTCGCTGATGATATCATTGATGACATCACTTATTAAGTCATCTGCATATAAAATCACAAAGTTGGATTTCAAGGTTTACCTTCGGAATTTAAGTAGGTAGCCAGGCCAGACCCAAAGTTACACCAGCGGTTTCTCGGGAGCGTGCCAGATTTGGCCAGAAGCAGGGTGTTGAGGTAGTTGGTAGTGGTTGCACTGTGAAGAAAGGACCACCTGACAACACACTATACAAGGCTACTTAAAGGTAAGTCTGAGAGGTCCCACTCAAGGGAGTAGGTCGCAAGAGCACATCCGGTACCCAGGCTGGGTGCAGAGCAGATAGGTCAGCCGGGCAACGCATGTCAAGATATACTCACATTCAGGAGCAGGCAGCTTGAAGAGGCGATTCCATGACAACTGAACCACTCACGAAGTGGGTCTCGACGTCCCTCAGTGGGTGCTTGCTTTCTGGGCAGTTGGAGTCTGGTTTGGACTCTGCGTCTCAGTGAATGCTGCAGAGGGTGCGGTATCCCGGTAGTTGCGCAGCATAGTTTCAGTAGGTCTTGTTGTCCCCAAACTTGGTGGGGAGACAGATCTGACCTTCCGGAGCTGATGTACCACTTTTGGTTCGGGTGCTGCTTTGGAGTCGCTGGGGGGACCAGCAAGTTGGTAAACCTTGATTCTTCAGTTCGTAGCCTGTGGGCTGCAGGGGAGCAGTACCCCCACTCCAAGGGAGTTCTTTGGTGATTTGCAGAAGGTTGGAGGAGCTCTGGGGTTCTTGGAGGCCTCACAGTTGCAGGATGAGTCAGCACACCACGATTTGTGAAGCCCTTAAGGCAACAGGCAACAGGCCGTTTTCTTCAGAGGGCTTCATTCCTTGCCTCAGCAGCTCTTCTTTGTCCTTTTCTTTTTTGTATCTGTTGAATCTCAGTTCAGTGTCCAAGGATGCCACCTAAATGCTAAATTTAGGGGCGTTAAAGGGGCCGATAGGTAGGAGCCAATGGGCTTCCTACATTAGGGTGTCTACACCCTCTGAGTGACCACCTCCTGTGGGAAGGGGCACCACCATGACCCTAATTGGCTAATTACCTCACACACCAAGTTAGAGGCAAATGAAAATTGGGCTTCACATCACCAGCCCCGCCTTAGGAGGTGTGCAGGCTGAATGGGGACCCACCTCCTAATTTTCCTGTCCTATACCTCATGCAGTGTATGTGTGCATGGCACACAGGGCTGTGTGCCATGTAGCCTCTTCGGTTTTCCCTGTTTCAAGACATGCAGCCTGCAGTAGTAGTTTCCATGTTCTTGGTGAGGGGTCTCTATGGTGGCACAATTTGTGCTGCAGCCCTTGTGGACCCTCTTCAGTCCCAATGCCCTAGGTGCCAGGAGTACTATTTCCTAGGGACTTATAGGGGTTGCTGAAGTTGTGCTACTTTTTTAGGGAAAGTACATTGGTACTGGGAACCTGGTTAGCAAGGACCCAGTACACCTCAGTCAAAGTTGCATCAAAAAGTGTGTGGGGGGGGACTTCAACAAGCTCCCAGTTTCTAACACATACCCATTCACACATAAGTACAATTACTCACGCGCCCACACACTAATCTATACAGCCACTCACACAAATACTGTGCAAACAGCCATTCACACACTCACTCGTTTATCCATGCACCCAGTCAAACAGCTGCTCACTTATCCATACATCCACTCACACACTCATCCACTCGTTGAGCCTCTCACACAGCCATCACAGTCACAGATACAGCCGCGTTCACTCACACTCGCCAACCCAAACAGCCACTCAGTCACTCTCGCACCCATACAGCAACTCACACAACAACATATTCACTCATACAGCCACTCACACACCCACGTACACCACAACAGTCAATCAGACACCCACTCCCACACTGATGGTGTCACAGTGCTGTGCAGATGACATATATTAGAAACAGTGTCACTAAGTAGTACAAAAAGAATAGTAATTTAATATATATCTTTTACGAAACACGCTCCCTGGATAAGGTCATCAATGGTGTCTCTGACCATGTCATGCGTGATGTACAATCTGAGGTCACCAGCAGTGCATTGCGGGGGCACAAGTTATACTTAGCTCAGGTAACTATAACTGCTGAATTTCAATGGTTTTGTAAGAGTGAAATGTGACCCTAACTATAATGTCCCTGTAACCTTTGTTTTTTTCCCCTAGTTAATATATAAAAGAAGTTAAGCGGCACACAGGGAGTTTGTGTTCAAAAGTTATTTATTTCTTCTTATGACAGAAAATAAAATCGCAGACTTGTTTCGACCAGTGCACGGTCACATCTAATAATTCCTTCTAATGTTTTCATTAATTTACTCTTCCTGTCCCAGAATAATGCATTGTGAGATTTGCTGTTTTTGAATGTTTATTTGAATGTAACTCTTATCATTGTGTTACTATTGACCCTAGCACTTTATCTTGTATGATTATATATCGGTTCATAAATTGGATTTGCAGGAAAATAAAAAATAGGGGTGTGGAAATACGAGATCCAAAGACTTACACTGAATGAAATTAGATAAAGCATTTGCGGATATGTTATGAAAAAGAATAAACTGATGTGCCCTACTCACATGAGATGCAACTGTGTAAACAAGGACAGTTCTTTCTCACTTTGGGAACTAATGCATCAGAACGTGAAACACATTAAAAAAAGAATGGAATCCCAATGACTGTAAAAACACAGATCAACATTTGCAATAGACAAAGAAACATCACAATCTTGTGACTATTTCAGTCGCCTTCAACGTGAACTGATAGCATAGCAGAAACAGGCACAATAGTAATAATTGTTTTAAGAAGTGCATTTCCCAGAAGGCCACCCCCAGCCTGGACAGGTAGAATATATTAATGGAAACAGTTGTGCTTTTGATAATTTCTAAATAAACTGCAGATTTATTAGGTGCAGATGTGCAAATATTTAATCTCAGAAGTTCATTGAAAATTCTGAGACATACATTATTGAAGAATAGATAATCTAACGTTAATTCACAGACAGTTCAAGTCACAGTATGATTCTAAATGTTCTGCGCATTTCTTGAATACGTGTAGGGTTGTTTTATATACTGTGCAGGGTTGTACATAGAGCCTGGTTGAGCCTGCCTTACTATTGTCTAATGTATGGATATGAACCAATTCGAATTCAATGGTCTGGAACCCTGTGCCATACTTCATTTTCAGTGCTAAATGAGCCTGTTTGTACTTGTGTCTGCAGTCAACACTTTGCTATATTTTGCAGAATGTCTGAAGGCCGTGTCTATAGTTTCACACCCTTGAGCCGGATTTGTTTATGACTTACAACACATGACTCCACAAATCTAATACGATCCTTTGCTATTTATGTCTCAAGGTTGTAACAAAGGCTGCTTATGGTAAACACATGAACTGAGTTCTTTTGCATTGCACTAGTTTTGTCTGGTTAAGTATAGTGTCTCAAAAACCCCAATTTTATTTTGAAAACAAAGGATACACTCATGTTACAATACTCCTTTTTCTATTTCAGACATGGACACCTACATATATTCAATCTATGCTGTATATCTTTGTGGGCCCTTTACTACCTACTTTGTATGCTAAAATTATCTAGTGGTTTATAGAGTAATTTGAGGAGCAGTAGCTTGAATGATGTCATGACTGAGGTCATCAGTGATGTGATTTGGGAGGTCATCATGTTATTCTGGATTAGGTTGTGGCTAAGTGATGTAATATGTGAGGGGCTCATTTTCAAGCGCTGCACTCGTGCTTGTGGCACGCCCCTGCTCGCTCCGGCGAGGTGGATGCCGCCACAAGCACAAGTGGGTGCTTGAAAATGAGCAGAGCGACGGCTAAAGGCCCTCCTATGCAGCGCATGCGCGCTGCGTAGGCAAGACCTAAAAATCAGGACAGTCCAGCTCAGAAACACACCAAGTGCCAGAGCTTGTAGGCCCAGCATACTTGTGCTCGGCAGAGTAGGTCTGTAACTGTATTGCAAACGCTATAGCTAATCAGAAAGTTGGAACACTATCATGTGTGAACCCTTCCCAGCGAGCGCATCCTGCAGAAGCTGCTGCTATTCAGGGGTAAAAATAGAAAATATGCAGTTCTCCTGTTCGAATTGCTTTCTTTGGGTCCAGTCAGGGTTCACTTGTAACTGGTAACTTCCAAAACAAGCATTTACAATGCAACGGTCTCGCCTTTGTCAAACTTAGAGCTATTGGCATTGTAAATGACAATATTTTTATTTATGTGTCTGTCGCATCACCACAGCATCACTCAGCACCACCACAGCATCACTCAGGGGCACCACAACATTACTATGCGTTACCACAGCATCACTCGTCGCTACCACAGTATCACTCGCCACCACAGCATCACTCGTCGCCACCACAGCATCACTCGTCGCCACCACAGCATCACTCGTCGCCACCACAGCATCACTCGTCGCCACCACAGCATCACTCGTCGCCAGCACATCACTCGTCGCCACCACAGCATCACTCGTCGCCACCACAGCATCAATCTGTGCAACCATTCAACAACAACTGGTTCAAATATGTTCTCTCAATGTTTCAAGCTTTATTACAAATGTCACCAAAAAATTTTAATATTTCACTTCTATTCTTGGATTTTTGTCACAATAAAATACACTGAACATAATATTCACAAAAGTTATTTACAAGAGTTTAAGCTATTGCCATTATAACTTACAATAACTTTTATTTAAGTATTAATTAATTATAAAAAACAAAAGCAATTGTTATTTGTAATATAAATACATCTAAATCACGTAAATACAACACATATTGCATTACAAAGGCTATAGGTGTCACATTTGCGAAAGTTATAACTATTGGCATTGTAAATGACAAAGCTATTAATTTAGCTATTTTCAAAACCAACCCATAAATAAAAACTGTGTCATTTACAATACCAATAGCTCAAACTTTCCTAATGCAAGACCTATTACATTGCAAATGCTTGTTTATTTTATTTTTTAACACCTGCTCCCCCCTGGCCTCCCCCTTCCCATCCCTGCCCCCACCCTCTACCTCCGATCCCTGCTGGCTGTCGCCAGTCTCTCTGCCTACCATAGTACTTTCTCTGTGCTCCGGAAATGGTAGGGAAAAGAAGATATATTTGGATTTCAGTTAGCCAATCCTGCAGCAGCACACTTGCATCTCCAGTCCCAAAAATGCCAATAGACCAGATTCAGGCCTCAATAGGAGTCAATAGACAAAAAAACATTTTTGTAAATCTCCCACTTACCTTTCTAAAATGTTGGAATGTATGCAATTGACCCTATTCAGGAAGTTTGCCACTGCTTCAATAAAGGTCAGCGGGAACATACGGGAAAATACATTCTTCCGAATATTATTGTTCAAAATCTCTCACTTGCCGGCTCTGAAATGTTGGCATGCATACTTGCACTATGAGCCGTGACATTGCAACTTAGTACGGAAAAATGAAAATTAGAGGGGGGCAGAAAGTTGGATGAGGCAGCACAGATATCCGATGGTTAGTTTATAATTTTTGAGCAGAAAAGCAATTCTGTCAACACTTTCTGTATTTCGTAAACTCCCTTTAGACAGGGAACACATGTGTTCTCGGTTTCGCTCGCGGACACACCCTTGGGCGTCGCTACGCCAGCCCGCAGCGCGTGCATTGTGAAAGTCGGGCGCGTGTACCGAACGGCAAGGGCAGTGCATGGAAAGTGTAACAAAGTTGGAAGGTGACTGCGCCGCTACGTCTCCTGCATGAAAGTGCTCACTCGAAGGGGCCGCGAGGGGAGCTGCGCCATGCAGGAAGGAGCGCCCTAGAGCCACCGGCTTTGCACCCCAGCCGGCGGTTTCCCCTCACTGGAGCCTGTCAGTATGAAGATCGAGTTCGCCCCCTTGAACATCCCCCTGTCCCGCAGGCTCCAGACCGCCGCCGTCTTCCAGTGGGTCTTCTCGTTCCTGCTGCTAGGTACAGTCTGTCTTTTCAGAGCACGCTTATCGCATTTACCTTTTAAAAACAAAGCTCCAACGCGTGCATGTCAGTGGGAGGGAGAAGTGTAAGTAAGCTCGCATTGTTTTCACGGAGCACGTTTTGCAATCTATTATGTTGTTGAAACCACTTTAGGAGATGCGAGAAAGAGACGTTTATTAGCATTTAGATTACAGCATTAAAAGGACCCCCCCCCAACCAGCGCGTGCTCTGCTTCAGCCACTCTGACAGAATGCCTCAAAACTCCACGGCAGCGCACACGCCATCAAGGAACACCAGTTAAACATAAATCTCCTAACACAACCTTCTACACATAAAATGCACACACGTGATCACTGTGCATAAAGGTGCAACAACCCCCCACCCCCATATTTCATGGTTAAAGTGAATCGCATTGGCTTCGAAGCGCCTCTGTTGCCGTTGTGAACGGGTAGCATTTGCTGAGAGTGGTTTTAGTCCTTGCAGCTTCTTTTGAAATCTGATTAGTTGATAATTTACAATGTTCTGGCAGTACATTGAGCGATAGAAACCTTAAAACAAGACAGAGCGTGCTGTGCTTCGCTGGCGTCGCCAATGTGCGAGACCTAACAAGAGCACGGTGCGGTAAGAGGGGTGTGCGTGTGTGTGCCTGCCGGCTTGTGTGTGTGCGCCCGCGCGCGCGCGTGCGTGTGCTTCCGTGAGTGCATGTGGAGCAACAGATGTGCACGGCGCCGGCTGGACGTGCGTGTCCACAAACCAGAATCGCCGCGCATGCCCCGGTCTGTCTCCCTTGAGAGGCATCTCGGTGACAATAGGTCTCGAGAGCAAGACCTAAAAAGCCTCTCGCAGCTTGTGTCCCTGTAGCTGCCCAGGTCAGCCTACTGACCCTTGGCGTCCAGTTTTCTCCCCTGACAGGCAGGAAGCTTTCTCTCAAAGCTTGGAAGTCCTGACTAGGGTTGATGACCGTCACTGGCCTGGCAACCCTCTGGCGAACGGACCACCCAGTCAGAGGTTATGCTGGCGGAGGGCAAGGAAGCTCACCGGTTTATGCTAGTGCTTCCCCTGAATCCAGTTAGTACGAATGATCTGCAAGTTTTGTGGGACAGGAGTACCGCCGATCTCCAGCGGTGCTCTTCATCCTTCAAACGTAAAATGGAGCCCTAGGTCTGTCAACAAATGTTTGCCACATGGTTAAAGACAGAATAATGTATTGTTATCACAGAGAACAACTAGTATAATTGTAAATTTTTGTTCTTTCCTTTTTAGGTCCACTTATTGCTACCACAGTGTTTTCCTTAAGAGCGAAAGAAAAGCAAGATGAGTGTCCCTTGGATAGCCAGGAATCTGAGAAAAGACATGGTATGTTTTTTAACGTTCCAAAACTATTAGAGGGGGCCTGACATTAAAACATGGGCATATCATTAAAGAACCAATACTCATGCTCACACAAAGGTGTTTATAGTACTGTTGACTGCTGTTTCCCCTTCTCTTCGCCTAGTTACACTACTCACTGTCGAATTATTCTGGAGGATCAGTCTGTGTCGCCCAATGCTGAAAATCATACAAATGATGGTGCTAAATTTGTAATCCACCGAAAGTTGCAGAAGACCTCTAAACCGCAGCTGAGATTGCCAGAACAGAGTTCTTAAAATCAAATAAGCTTTCGATCTTCACACCTGTAGAATTCTGCAAGCAGCCACTCTCAATCTATTTGAATTTAAGGGCCTTCTGGTACCTGGGATGTACATGCCTCTTCTACCCCTTGGAATATATTTGCCACGAGACCCAATATTTAACTTGTTCATGCGTTCCATTCCTGATCTTTGTATTTCTTCTAACCGTTCCCAAACCTTTGGAAATAAGATGGCCACTCAGAATCTCATTCCAGTTTATATGCCTTTTTACTTTCAAGAATCAGTCAAGTTGGTTATCTAAGCCAGAAACCAGTATATTCAGCAATCAATTTATTTAACAATATTGAGTCCTTCAATTAATCAAAAAAAGCTTGTGGCAGCACAGATAAATCTAATTGTAATGTGGTGCGTGAGTGACATTTTTGGAACATGATCCTAAGAATTTGTGTCTGACATATCATGAGAATAACAGCAAATGGATTAACGCTCAATCATAATCCATTTGCTATCAGAATCAGAGGGCTGCACTCAGTAGCTTCTCTTTGTAATTTTTAAACATCATGGCACCCTAACTTCCTCTAACTGAATGAAAACCAGTATTCCCGCGGAGCCAGATCTGTGGCACAATTGGACACAATGGCTGCAGTGTGTTCCCTTCTCATTGCGTTCCAGGGGCTTCCTAGAGGCAGCATTTGTTAGGTTTTTACATGCAACGCTCTCTCCTCTGCCCAGATAGATTAAAGTTCTCGCACGTGGCCCTTACACTGCTGGTTGACTGGTTGTTTCAGAATGTGAAGACAGACTCGTAGTTAGACTAATAATTCATGTTTGCTTGAGGTTTGAAACCGACAGTCTTGAAGCACCACTGAGAAGGTGTTTTGAGTTCATTTCAATATTATTGACATCTTTCTTCTATAAATCCCTTCTACTAACAGCCACTAAGCCCCCGCACCTGTGCATCTGGATGACAGTAAAGCCCAGTGCCATGACTTCCCAGACTCCATACTTCTCCCCGTTGAGGACATTGCTGCATGTCTCATCCAGACCCTAAATAAATATGACCACCCACACCCTGATGCCAGTCCACTCACTCCCCCTGCCAGTCCACATCATCTTCAAAACCAGCTGCATCAAGTACGTTATAAACGGCACCACCCCTTGTTTGACTGGAAAGCTCACTACCTCTGGTGGCTTTCTGCACACCTGCAGCCTGGACACCATCAGGCTGCAGACAACAAACTGCAGACAAGAAAAACAAACTAAATACTTCTCCCTGTATTCACCCAGGTTCTGAAACGTGTATGAAAGTCTTCCTTTTTGTCATGATCACCCCCATTTTTTCGACTGATGCTGGTGGTTACTGACTTGCAAAGAGCCCTGGGCTCAGCTAACCAGGCCCAGTGCTCTGTCCTCCTAAGGTATATGGTAATTAGTATAATTCTAATTGGCCAAGACAGTCTTCCTGTATGTTCCAAGTATATGGTAGCGCATGTAGGTTTAGAGGCCTCAGTGGACTTATTGCATCTAAGTGTGCACTGCTGTGGTGTCCTGGGTCATTTTAAAGACAGGCCTGCCTTGCAGGCTGGTTTAAAAAAGAAAACGATTTATAGAATTGTTGCGGGATATAAGAACTCACTGGTACTCTATGTGCAGATAATGCGGGTTTTATTGGTTTCAATAACCGCCGCCGGCGGGTCGCACTGCGATAGTAGGGCAAAGGGGGTTCGGAGTCTCTCTTTGTTGGAGAAGTCCTCTCCTTCCAATACTCCGGCCCAGCTCTTCTCCTTTCCCTGGTGTCTCTGGGTGATGTAGTCTCCATTGACTCCGTCCTTGCCGCCGGTATCAACCAAAAATAAAAAGAAAAGGTAGACTTGCTTCGGTCAGGTGCTCTCTTTATACAGTGGAAAGGGGGAAAGGAGTGAGTTTCCACACACGTGCATTGTGTTTTAGCTCAAACAGGGGTGAGAAACGTTGTGCTGATGGTGCGGGGAATAGGGAAGTGCAGGGAATTGTCGAGTGAGGTTCAGGGTGGTTTAAAACCCTCTTTAACCGCCCAGCCTACGATACAGGAACGTACCTGGGTGAGCCACGCTTCCCTTGAAGCGTGGCTGGGCGATGCACCTTGTCGGTGGCCTCCTGGCTCCTCGGGTTGTTGACTCGCCTCCGCTTTCGGGTCTCCACCTCTCGACTCCCTCCTAACGTCGTCTTCTCCTCCTCCGCCTCCGCTCGGTTCTTCGAATCCTCCGTCTCCACTCCTCACGCCTTCACTTCCTCCTCCGGGTGATGAACACACTTGCGTAGGGTCGTTCCCCGTATTTACTTCCGTGACTGCGTCATAGATAGGGGAGTGTCGTTGCTCAAACTCCGCCCAATTAAAGAAGCAGTGTTCCTCGTCGCTTCCCTGTTCGGGTAAAGGGATGTCGGCCGTTTTTCTCCAGTTCTCCGTCTGCTGCATGAATAAAGGAGACCAGTTGTTGTTGCCACGACTAGGGGATGCATCGTGATATAAGGGCTCGTCCTGCATCCCCCTGCCACAAGAATTAAAAGTACTTCAGTCAAAAACGACCTTTTTATAACTAATAAGTCACCCCTTAAGGTCTGCCCTGGGTGCCCCAAGGGTAGGGCCATTGTTATAAAAAGCATGGGCAATATTAAATAATGTTTTATATGCCCTGGTAGGAAAAAACAGCCAAAGTTGTTTTTTCCCATTGTAACGCTGCTAACACCTTAAGCTAACATGGGATGGCTTTAATAAACATAATAAAGTCTAACTTTTGATTGGAACTAGTTAGCAATATCATTCAGAGTATCAAAATAATGCTTACAACAAATCCAACAGTTTGCCATGGTTGGTGAAAAAAAGTATTCCAGTCCTCGCTGAGGTTTTAAGATCTTATTCCTGCATCACAGCAAAGCATCCACAGTCAGGACAGCTCCAGATGCAACTGAAGCATCTTTTGCATTCTTCATTGACACTCTAAAGGAACCTGGAAAATAGTGTGACAATAAATACAGTTCATGCATGGAAAACAAAGTACAGAATACTGCACATCCCTCATTAAACATAACAAGGAGAAAATCAGAATGGAAGAAACCTAATAAAAAAGTTTAAAAAAGCACATCAGAAAATGTGGAGCAATGGCTGTACTTCACATTATGCACATTATCAAGTAAAGGAATCTTCCAGAAGGTTGTGCACCTTTAACTCTGGAGGACACTTTACCTTTGCCCTTGTCTGGTGATCCAGAGCGATTCTCACAATCACCATTTTGATCAGACCTTTGGACATGGTTGTCAAAACTTACAAGAAAATCCTCTTCAGTGTCCACTCCGGCTCTTGGGTTGCAGCCATCGGGGCATCTGGCTACTCTCCTGACATTCCAAACTCTACCATCCTGGGTAATTACACTATTAGCTAAAACCGTCTGTGGGCCTCATTTATGAGGCTGTGCGTCACTTTTACGCCACTGGTGTGTCACCTTTTTGTGACGCACCCGTGGCGTAAAAAATGCGCCATATTTACAAAGTGACGCATCTAGGTAGATGCGTCACTTTGTAAACCCCTGCGCCACATTATACCTGCGCCAGGTATAATGTATGCAAGGGGGGCGTATTGACGCAAGAAAGGGTCGTAGAAGTGACGCAGTGAAATCTATGAGATTTCACTGCGCCACTTCTAGGACACAAATGCATCAATTTCTACGTTTGCCTCACATCAGGCGTAAGACTGAAGCAGGCCCTTTCACATGGGGCTTGCCCCATGTGAAAGGACACATTGCTGGAGTTGCGTCACTTTTGTGACACACTCCAGCAATGCGTCACTTTTGCGCCTACGAATACATCAGAAAGACGTATCTGTAACTCCTTGCACCATGATGCGTCATACTGTTAATATGACGCATCATTGGTGTCGCAAGGAGGACGCAGTGAAAAGTGACGCATTGCTGTTTTCACGCAGCGATGCGTCACTTTTCATAAATGAGGCCCTGTATTTTCATGGCTTTCCCAAACTTGGCTGCGTCTTTACTGATGAACCCCGGTCTTAAGATCCTCACCCAATCCCCGGCTTTGAACTCATGTGCTCTAGCCTTCCACCCGCTATCATTCCAGTCTCTGGCTTGGCTTTGCTTTCTCCTCACTCACAAAGCAATTTCTTTGACACCACAACCTTCTCCTTCTCTTCTCCACTTTTCCTTCAACCACCAGGGGCACAAATTAGATGCCGGATCCCTCCCTTTTGACAATTAAAAAGGGTAACATCAGTGATAGTGTGCAGAATTATAAGGTGCAGCCACAACCTTTCTCTATGGGAACTCTTCCAGTCACCTCCATGCTTTTATGCTTCCACCACATTCTCCTTCGACACTCTGTTGAACCTCTCAACCTGACCGTTTTTGTGAGGTTCGTACAGTGAAGTCGTCAAATGTTTAAAACTTCAATGTCTAACAAAAGCCTCCATTTCCACCGCTGTGAGCTGCACACCATTGCCGGTGACTAACGTGGAGGGGCACCCCTCTTGTGTAAATATTTCCTTGAAGAATTCTATGGCTGCACCAGTGGTGACTTGAGAGACAAATTCCACCTCTGGCAATTTGGAATGATAATCAACCATTACCAAAGCACACCGAGCATCCACTGGTAAAAAATGAACCGATCCTGAAATATCAATAGCAATTTGTGGCCGCGGCATCTCAGGCCACTCCCCACTTTTCAAAGGAGGGGTAGTCACTTTCAGCATCCTTTCACTAGTGGCACACACATCACATTCTCTTACTGTCCGGTCAATGACCCTATCCTTACCAGGCCACCAAAAATAAATCTGCAGATTGTGAACCAATCCAGGAATACTGGCGAACGATACACAAAGCAATGAGTGAAACGTTGGAAGTTGAAATTAAGCCAGAAGCGCCCAGATGCGTCCTTAACATCTGGGAGTCCACTGACCTCACCACTCACACTACACAATGGGTCACACTCGGTTACATGGTTGCCAAGAGGAACATTGCTCGACTCTGGGGGCCTCACATGCACCCACGATCACAGACTGGAAGAAAGACCTTGATTGGTGTGTGCTGAGGGAAAAGACGGTTTACAAGGCCTGAGGCTGCCCCCGGAAATGGTCCAAGATATGGGACCCTTGGAATGAATGCCGTGGCAATATATGTACTCCATCCTGTAATTTTGAATGTGATGATGCCCTCTCCCCGTGATTTCCAATGACTTATCCTACTGTATCTGTATGTGTATTTGACTGCACTGTAATCCCATCTATTGATTTTTGCGCAACTGTACCTTTATGTCGAGTTTGTGAATGCAAAGATTTATAAAACAAAATAATCTGCACCAGGCATTTCATGGCGGACATGCCGGGATGTACTTTATGAGCCAGTTTAAGGATCATTTCTTGTATTCTTTTAGGAGGAACACACCGACTTCCTTTGAACAATAAGCTCCCTTCCATCTCAAGTTCCTCTGCCACATTGAACATAGGTAACTATTCAGGTGTGATTTCCCTCTTTCTTCGCTATCCTTCTAACACGTATTTCTTGGTAGCTTGCCATTGTCGTCTGCACCTTCACATTCTTTCCAAAATTCTTCTGAAATTTTTCCAAGCTCTGCATACACTATATCTTTAATGGTTGCAACCATTCCACACTCGAGCATTTTGGAGTCATTCTGCTGACACTGAAGGCGTGAAAGGAAATCAGCAGTCGCATTTTTCCGCCCTGGCACATATTCAGTCCTAAAACTGTAGTCTTGAGGTTTTGACGCCAGTCTAGCAATACGTGCTGTGGAATTCCAACCACCCCCGGAGACAATATGTTCACCAATAGCTTGTGATCTGTTCTTAATACAAGTTTGCAGCCCCATACATAATTCCTGTAATGCTCAAAAGTCCACATTCCACGAGCAACTCCCTCTCAATGACTGCATACCTGCATCAAGAATGCTAGATGCAAATGCGACAATCCACTCTTCCTTGACGCTCCTCTGTGGTAACACCCCTCCAGCGCCATACAAACTCACATCCACACTAATTAGACACTCCTTCACGCAAAATGGTTTCAAGGTGGGATCCTTTACAGTTTCACGTTCGGTACTCTCAAATGCCACCTGCTGCTGATCCAACCACACATAATGGACATTTTGTCTCCACATCCTTTTTAAGTGCTTCCATTTTGGTGGCAAAATTATCAATAAATTCGCTATAGTATTCTCACATACCACCAGCAAATGATAATATCTGCTCCTTGTTGGTGGGAGCGGAGGCATTCACAATGGCCTCAAAATTGGATTTCTTCAGATCACCCATCACCAGAAAATATGTGCCCAAGATACTCTATAGATTTCTTAAACATTTTACAATTGTGTCCCTTAATTGTCAGCCCATGTTTAGCCAGCCTATTACACACGTCTGTGAGACGCTCCATATGTTTCTCTTTATTCCTAGAAAATATCAAGGTGTCACCCTGGAAACAGTTTACGTACTGATCGACATCTCTGAATATGTGAAACGTCGCCCTCTGGAAAACTGAGGCTACTGAAGCCAACCCTAATGCGATCCTGGTGTATTGATACAAGCCATGAGGAGTAATGAAAGCGGTTAAATGTCTTGATTCTTCAGACAACTCGATCTCATAATACACGGACCTCGGGTCCATGTGCACGCCACTGCCACATCTGTAACACATACTGGTTTTGTCAGGTCTATCAAAGTTCCTAGCCTCTCCAAAATTGCTTGTGTGGGTTGCACTAGACCCAGAATGGAATCATTCAGGGCAATGTTCATCCGTACATTTCACAACAAACCTCTCTTCAACACCCTCCACATGCATGCTAGCGTTCTTAACAGTTGGAATAGCTTCTGCCAGTTTGAATCCATGTGACCCATATTTGTTTCTGAGTCTTTTTGTTCCTCACATGTACAATAATCTGGTCCCTAATCATTTGTCTGTCATAATACCAAAATTGCAATGAATGCACAAAGCCCTTAATAAGTCATCAAAAAATTCACCCTCCTTCTGTGCTCTAGTGTAAAATTTGAACCTATTTAAAGCAATATTTGTAGTCAGTTTAAATCTTTGCCCCACCATTAAAATGGCTTCCTGATAAACATTTAAATCCTCTTGACCATCAGGTGGCATGACTTGCTGCAAGGCTCTAAAAACCCCTTGGCCTTCTGAACCAAGACAGTGCAAACATATGTTCTTCCTTCCATCGTGTCCATGGAATGGGGGGGGGGGGTTGGCTTTTATTTTGTTAGAACTTTGTTGGTGGGTCAAACTGCATAGCTTCTTTAGATAAAAATACTTGTCCAGGTGCCCCAAGAAATGTTATCTCCAATACACCACTAATGACATACATAAGCACACTATTTGCAAAGTGTTAACCAAAATAGGATGAAGTAATTTTGGCACATAGGGGAACAGCTGCCAATTTAACAAATGGAGCCACTTACTGAAGATTGCGCATTGAAAGCGAGTATTCTAAGCAGGATATGCGTAGCCAACGTGACCAAATACTGATGAAGAAGCAAACTGTAAATGTGAGCAGGCCGTGAAGGAGACAAAACACACCCCAAATAAAAGTTGCCACACTTAAAAGTTAGGTTCCTTACAACCCTCATCAATAGGATTCCCATCCTCGTCGCCATTGTAGTAAAGTATTCCAGTCCACGCAGTGGTTTTAAGATTTTATTCTTGCAGCATCCACAGTCAGGCCAACTCCAGATGCAACTGAAGCATCCCTTGCATTCTTCATTGTCACTATAAAGGAACCTGGAACATAGAGTGAAAATAAACACAGCTCTTGCATGGAATACAAAGTACAGAATACTACAGTTGGATTTATTATAACTAATACAAGAAAGTAGTTATAGAACTTGCTATCCTGAGGTTACCTAAAGAAGCCCTGTAGCAGCCGCGTCCGATTGGACAGCCTGACCTAAGCTGCTCCTGAAGTAGGCGTGAAGAGGCCTGGTGCTGAAACAATAGAGCCATATGGTGAGAGGAGATTTACTTCCTGGAGAAGCCTGGAAGAGGAAGGGGTCTGGGGAGATAAGCTGGACTTCAAAGGCAGGAGAACAAATGTCACATTCCCCAGGCCAGCCCCCACCTCCTCGAACCCCAGTCAGATGGCCGCCCCCTAAGTAGACTCGGAGTGGGATAGCCACACCTTTGCGATGAATTACACAGACACACACACACCAAAAGATTTTATCCAGTTTGATTTGTGTGCGAACCGTGCATTATAGGTCAAAAATATGCCACACTTCCCAGAAAGTGGTCGTAGCCGAGGAAGATAATTTAACCCAAGTTGGTTGTGGTGTCGCAACCCCTCCCCCCCTACACCCCTCCTCTTGCCAGCCCAGATTAGAAGATGAATATGGGAGAGCTGAAGGAGCTTCTCAGACACTGCCTGAACAAGAGGAGGAGGACTGCCCTGTGGACCCTTAGACTGCACCGCAGAGGGCTGGCACTCAAAAGAACTGCACCTGCTGCACTCATAAAGACTGCCCTGCTGGACCCTTGGACTGCACCACAGTGGGCTAGCACTCAAAAAGAACTGCACCTGCTGCACTCCCAAGACTGCCCTGCTGGACCCTTGGACTGCACCACGGAGGACCTGCACTCAAAAGAACTGCACCTGCTGCACTCAAGGACTGCCCTGCTGGACCCTTGGACTGCACCACAGAGGGCTGGCACTCAAAAGAACTGCACCTGCTGCACTCCCAAGACTGCCCTGCTGGACTCTGGACTGCACCACGGAGGACCTGCACTCAAAAGAACTGCACCTGCTGCACTCAAGGACTGCCCTGCTGGACCCTTGGACTGCACCACGGAGGACCTGCACTCAAAAGAACTGCACCTGCTGCACTCAAGGACTGCCCTGCTGGACCCTGGACTGCACCACAGAGGACCTGCACTCAAAAGAACTGCACCTGCTGCACTCCCAAGACTGCCCTGCTGGACCCTGGACTGCACCTCAGAGGGCTCGCACTCAAAAGAACTGCACCTGCTGCACTCATAAAGACTGCCCTGCTGGACCCTTGGACTGCACCACAGAGGGCTTGCACTCAATAGAACTGCACCTGCTGCACTCATAAAGACTGCCCTGCTGGACCCTTGGACTGCACCACAGAGGGCTAGCACTCAAAAGAACTGCACCTGCTGCACTCTCAAGACTCCACAGAGAAAGGACTGTGTTTGACTCAAAGGAAAAGGAATGGACTCCTTGGTCAGCAGCAGGTACAACGAAGCTGGAAGGAGTCACCTGTACACCCAAAAGAGGATCACCCCAGCTGACCATTTGCAGCTGACTTTTCTTCTACTGTGCAGGTGCATTGTGGGAGATTGAGTCCTAGCCCTAAGAAGGAATCCAGAATCTCTGAACCCTTGGCTAGTGCTACTGGACACTTCTCTCCCCAATGGAACCAAAAGGAACAATATCAAAGTTTGGAAACTTTCTACATAGTTTTGCTGAAAGGCTACTGGAGGAGACCATCTCGGCCCCGAAGGTCAAGCCGCTGTCGTCATTGGCCTGACTATGCTGCGTTGTCCCACGGAAAGCTCTGGAGCTCGTTGAGGACAAAGACTTCCAGAGGCTCGCCGAGGGATCGCACTGCAGCAGCCTATTGTTGGGTTTCCCTTGATGGTCACGCTAGCTCACATCCTGCCTTCCTTTGTGGAGCACACTTATCGTTTTATTTGTTGCTTTGGTTTTCCTCTCAGTTCTTACTTCTTATGCGTCCTTTTTGCTCTTCTCTGTGGTGATGTTTGTGCTTAGCTCTTTCCCCTGGAGGTTCTTCCAGTCTGATCCTTCCTTCTGAACCAAGAAGGGCGACTTCTTCTCCTGGATGGTATGATAAATTGATTGTTACCCCATGTTCTTTAAAATACAAGGCTTGGTTGTTGTCCGTTGTGTCCTTAGTACCTTCGAGACCGCGTGTCCTTCTTCCTCAAAAGTCTGTTAACCACACACTCACTTTGCTTGTTTTGTTCCCTTGTTTTCCCTATTACCTTTTGGGTTGTTTCTGATTCTTCCCGGCTGCCCTTTAGGGGGTTAATGAGGCAACATATCTTGCAGACGATTCTGGTTTTGTTTATTCCTGTGGTGAATTCTGACAACAGTTAAAATGTAGATTAAATATATTTTATTCTCTGGCTTCCTTGAGTATAGTATTAGTAATTATTTTATCCAGCGAAGAAGCAAATTAAACAGTTGAAGCCATAGTTTAAACTTTAAACTAATGTGTTCTTTGGACTCTGACAAACCAGTAAATGTTTTTTATTCGTTATAATTTGTGTTCACATGTCATGTTGAATCCAATGTTGAAAGTTCTACTTTGATCAATGAACATTATAAAGTTGGAAATTGCAAATGGATACGCACTGTGTGTCCTGTGTTAAGCAACCTGTATTCACATGTTTTGTAATAATATCCTTGAGTTGTTTTTGTGTGACAGGGAATGAAATTACTTCATTTCGAATAAAAGATGAGGAAGAAATTAACTGCTTTGACATTAGCAGCAAAAGTGTCTGCAATCCCTCAGGTGAGTGAAAGGAACTTACATACTTGGAATTGGAAAACACATATATATATATATATATTTATATCAATCAATCATAGCATTTGTAAAGCGCATTACCTACCTGTGTGGGTCTCAAGGCGATTGGGGGCGGGGGGGGTAAGCTGCTACTGTTCGAAGAGCCAGGACTTGAGGAGTCTTCTGAAGGTCCGATGGTCTTTGGTCTGCCGCAGGAGGATGGGGAGGGTGTTCCATGTTTTGGTGGCGAGGTGGGAGAATGATCTGCCACCGGCGGTCACTCTTCGGAAGCGGGGGACGGTGGCGAGAGCGGTCTGCGGAGCTGGTGGGTGGGGGTGTAGAGTCTGAGTCGGCTGTTGAGGTACGCTGGCCTGGTGTTGTGGAGTGCCTTGTGTGCAATATATATATATATTGGTGAGACCACACTCCACACACAAGGGGCAGTACACGTGTTCTGCCCTTTCCTTCAAATATAGACAAGTTACCATAGTCTTTTCTGCTTTTAGTATTTTATTGAAGCTTTATGTAGCACTTATCCCCCTATGTGGGGCCCTGAATTGCTTGCCTATCTGACTAGCACGCTACACATGTATGGTGTGTGGTTGGAAGGATGTTGTCTTAGTTTTGATCCTATGTGGGAAGTGTTTACATGTCTTGGGTGATGGCCACTGAGGTGCAGTTATCGTGTTATGGGACGTAGCACGTAGCGGTATGTTGGATGAAGAAGCGTAAGAGACAGATGCGTGGTTTTCAGCACACTGGTGGTTTTGAACATCTCTGCTGGTCTTCTATGGTCTTTCTTATGATTTTGTCTGCGTAGCTGGTTATTGCATTAAGTTGTCCAGTCTGCGATTGTGTGAATAGTGGTGGTGCTGAACTCTCCTAATTTGAGAGATGTAAAGCGGTGAGATGTATTAATATTTGGGACCTGCAGTGAATGAACTGTATTAAAGTCCTCCAAATTGTCTCGTCATCTGAGACAGATATCTTCAGTTATTCCATGCCTGTTCATTTGAGAAGCTTGTGTTGTTTTGGGCTGCACAGTGTTGGTGATGGACGACCCTTGTTGCGGATATGTATTATATGAATCTAATAGTTATAAGTTACAATCTGTTGCTGACCGCTGCATATTGTGGTTTTTGTGTTATTGTGGGCCATACTGGGCCATTGTGGTTTAATTTGTCTGCAGTTCTTAGGTCGTAAGGTGAGGATTGCGCTTAAGGGTGTGACTGTTTACTGGGCTCTCTTGCTGGGGTGTGGATGGTGCAGTTATCCAGGAAATAGTCACGCTTTCCACTGTCTTCGGAAGTGTATGTGGTCCTGGGTGCTTTTAATGCACGCTGGTAGTGAGTTCCAGAACTTGGTGGCTTGTACTAAGAAAGCAGTGCGTCCTACGGGTTTCTTGTGGTAAGGTGGTTTGATGGTAAGTGGTGGTATGTTTTGTATTTGCAGATTAACCTGGTGTACATATGAAGGTGCCCCCTGTTTGAGAATCTTTTTTTCATACAAAACACAACCAATGGTGCAGAATCTACCATAGAGTATCTGTGTATTCCAAATGTGGGCTCAGCTCTTTGCTAAGTGTAAATAAAAACATAAATAAAAACTGGACATTATACTTATTGGACCCTGTTGACTTTAATCCGTGATGCAGATCAAATGTAAGCTGATTTGCTACACTTGCTGATTCTTGCAGTAAACACGTGTACAATTTGTTTTCTGTCTATGCTTTGATCGTGTTATGTGATTTGTAAAACTGACGGTGCTCTTAGCACTTTAGCCAACATCTTGCGCCATTTGTAACCACTGTCTGCATGTTCTACTTTAATCTAGAAACACCATGCTCTTGGACATTAGAAATTGATTTATTAAGGCTCCCAATGCTCTGTTTTTAAATATTTTTATAGGCAAATATGGACAGAAACCATCTATTTTCCAGCCTGTGTTTATTTATAAATATGGATACAAACGTCAGTCAGGACTGCCATGCCAACAGCTAGGCGGACTGACAGGCACTGGAGTTAAAAAAGAGAGAAGCTTTCCTAATGAGCTTTAAACAGGTGTAGATGTGTCCAAGGTTGATACGAGAATGTGTGTGTTTTTCATGTAAGTGTATTGATTTCTCATCGATGGGTAGTCATAAATTTGAAACCTGTCAGGCATTCAAGAATGTGTATGTTTTATTGGTTAAATAAATATGGAAATATACTAGTTGATACAAAATGTCAAAGAATAAACACCATCAAATGTGAGCTTTATCTCGAACGCACCTTGTCGTGTTTATTAGCATACATATTGTAAGTATATAATTAGATTGTTTTTGTATGACAGGACATAACATTAGTGCACTCCGTGTAAAAGAGGAGGAAGAGACTGATAGCAGGGACACTGTCCGCAGACCCTCAGGTGAGTGAAGTGAATGGGGCGTGGCTGTTTAGAATCGGAATATGTACATAATGGTGAGACCCAGCTCCAAGTACCTCAGCTTTTTCTGCTCCTGAGGTTCGAGACTCTCAGTGACTGGAGCGTGAGAGTCGCCCCTGACAGGATGCTCTGTTTTCGTAACTATGGGGCTCTAACTTAATATGTGCTTTAACAGGACATAACGAGCCGGACGCCCCCACCCCCCCTCCTCCTCCAAGCGCTGAGCCCATTTTTAGGTCTTTCCTAGGCAGCGCATGTGCTGTCTCTTCGAGACATGCTGTATCTAGAACATGGGCTTGAAGCACCTCCTATGTTTTCTGTTGGCTCCTGTTACTGCCCGTTTGTAAATGGCTGCTTCTGATTGGTTAGTATGGTTAATTCATCCCACCTTTTGCTGTTTCTGGCCCTCCCGGCAGACTGCCTCTGTTACATGTGTTCGTCCTTTTCTTTTAATTTATGTTAGTTTTTGATACTATTTTCTTTTTTGTTTGCCTCAAGAGCTCCCTCCCGCCTGGGCAGCAGAGAGCGCGCAAAGTAGGCTGTCGGGGAGCGTGGGACAGCTTTGCTAGCAAACACCGCTTAATCCGATAAGTAAATCCAAATTCACTTTTCACGTCTGCCGTTCTCATCCAGCCGATGCCCACCGTGCTTCATCTTTTATCCTGGTGGCCTCGCTTTTTTTTTTATTCACACCCTCTCTTGCCACTCTGGGACCAAGGACCGGAGAAAGTTCTGCGTGTTACTGAGGTCAGACAAATGCCCACAAAGACGTATTACAGCTTAACATGTGGACTGCTTTAAGTAAGAGACGTTTGTTTGTTGTCTTAGACCGTTTGCGGGTCGAACAGGGCTGACAAGTCAAGTTGGCGTCCAAACCCTCTTAATGTGAGAGCTGCACCCTAGAAGCTTGAGCTGTTTGCGACGATGGATGCTGTGGTCGATACTGGCAGTACTGCGTACTGGCACTCTGCCAGAACCCTCCCCCGTAAAGCAGACTGTTCTTCCACTGAGATGTAAGAACCTTCTTTACTCAAGTCCGTGCCCCTCTTTACTCTATGACCCCCTTTTCCTAGTCCTGGTCCTGGGTGTGCCCTAAGTCCTAAAACCAGATATTGAGCACTCTGCACAGCTTGACGACCACCTGTGATGCTTTACACATGTTTCCCATCAAAACACAAAATGTTCTGCATTCCATTTAACACGCCCCACCTTCCCTCGCCAAACCCAAACTTATCGCCAAAAAGTCGGCCTACTGGGAATCCCAAACTAAAACCAAACTGACAGAACAGAAAATAGAGACACTGTGGGCATCCCCATCTAAGAATATGATATCACCGGTACTAGCACAGACCAAATTGTGGCTACTCCACCAAGCTCACTGGAAACCAGCACGCCTAGCCTCTATAGGTCTAAATGACAGCGACATCTGCTGGAACTGCGGAATGGAGAGAGGAGACCTAGAACACCTCATCTTTAGCTGTACAAAAGTCAAAAAGTTCTGGACACAGGTCCTGGACTTCACAAACAGAACGTTGGGCTGCAGCCTTAGACATACATTCGCCACAATCATTACAGCACATATAACACCAGACATCTCCACTCAAGAGGATAGGAATCTTCTTGACTTCCTCCTCACGTCAGCGGCAAAGATAGTACTCATGAACTGGAAGAACACCAGCAAGGCCAAATTCAAAGGATGGCTAAACTGGATGATCTTCCTCAGAGGGGCAGACTATACCACGCTCAGGAACACTCCTGGAAGACACCCCCACAAGACACCCCCACAGAGAGATGTGGGTTAAACTAGACAAATTCATAGACTCCTTCAAACCACCATAGACAAACAGAGCTAAAGCACTAGAATGGTCATGTTTTTCTGTCAAAAAACATCAACCACCTCCATTGTTGTATGTTTTATGTTCCAACTAGACACCAGCCAATGGGGACAATATCTGTTACATGTTACGTGTTTTCGAGTCCGTTGTGGCAAATAAAACCTGACAGTCAAACTCATCATTGACCCAACGGGCGGACCATCCACGAACATCAAGGGCATATGTCTGTTATTAAATGTAAACTGTAAATACCAATAAAAAGATTTTTTTTTTAAAAAGAAGAAGAGGAGGACGTTCAATTGACGGGCTTAATACGAAGAGGAAGGCAAGCAGGCCAGGATTGTTTGGGACAATAAGTGCAACCATCTGAAGATTGGAATGGGAGGTAAGTAAATATAAGTCATTAATATGGTACATGGGTATCTTGAGCCCTTGAATGTTCATTACTTGTAGCTGCTATTGCGCTGTTGGCACAGTCTGATTTTACTATTGTTTTAGCATAATCTGCTCCCTCACTGTTTTTAACAATTATTTTAAAAGTGTAAAGGATTTCAGTGAACTTCCGCCGACCCGTGGTGCCGCCTGTTAGAGCGAGCCCGCCTATTCGGTGTCAGCATCCTAGTTGTTTTCGCCACGTACGCCATAAAAACACGCTGGCCCGGCCACACAGCAGGCGCGCCGCAGGCAAGCCCGTCGCCGCCCGGAGCGGTCCCAGCGCCAGGACCCCTGGCTAATTCGCTGCTCGTAGGTATACATGTCAGCAACTCCTTGCACTTAGGAGAGGTGAGTGCCACGCTCCTAATAATTGGGAGGAGGGACAGAAGTCAAACGAGTATGAATGCCCTGGATGTGATTTCTGTTTCATTCTAGAAACCAGGACCGTGGGTGCAGACCATAATACACGGTGTATGGGGAACAAGGCTTACCCAGGACGAACGGAAATCCAGGATCCTAGAAAATCTCCCTTGCATAACGCTGGTGTAAATTGTGGTTAGTCAGTTAGGGCTGTTAAACCTGGGCAAAAACAAACCTGGAAATGTATGTTAAATACACAATCCCTTGTAAAACATAAGTTCCAACTAGAATGTCTCCTACAGTTAGATAAGCCGGATATCGTTTTTTTGACGTAGACTTGGGCAGATGAAAGCTCAGACCCTGACTGGAATTTGGTCCTTCCACCTGGCTATGCAGTGGCTAAACAGGACAGGACTCTGGGTTGGGGGGGTATAGCCCTGATCTATCGAGATCACCTCAAGCTGCGTTTCGAGGCCACTATGCTGCTTCCTGCAGAGGCGTTGCATTTCTCCTTTAAACTTAACAACTGCTCTACGTTTCAAGGCCTACTTGTGTACCGACCCTCTGGGCCTAGAGCGGCTCTTTCGCAAGCCCTTCCGAATTTTCTAGAATTATGTCTGGACTCTGACTCACTTACTATTCTAGGCAAATTTAATTATCACCCTGAGTTATGCAGTAACCAAGATAGAGCTAGACTTTTGGATAAGCTAGCAGCTTATGGTCTCACCCAATAAGTGTCAGAACCCACGCATTCTGCGGGTCACACGTTGGATGGAATCTTTGCTAACGATCCAGATATAACTATGACCAGGGCCCTACCTCTACCCTGGACTGATCACAGGGCCATTCACTTTGAGTTAAAAAAAAATCAAGTCTAGTCGATCAATTCCCATTCGTGCTACCAGGGTGAGGCCCCGGCATTGGAATAAGATACGAGGGAGAGAATTAGAACATGCTTTGAATTCCTGTCCGCCCATCCTGGTCAGGGACAATGATGTAGCAGCTGATCAGCTCGATAACTGGATTCAGGCAGCCGTAAACGGCATTGCTCCCGAAGTAAATATCACAGTTAAGAGTCTGCACCTTGGTATGGTCCTGAACTTAAACATGAAAAGATGAATTGTAGAAGAAGTGAACGGGCCTGGAGGTCCGACTATAGTAAGGAGCATAAGGCAGCATACAACTTAAATCTTAAAAAATACGAAAGGACCATTATTGAAGCCAAACCGGCACATTTTAAAATCGCGGATGCTAGATATTCCTCTACGGACCTTTTTAAAACCGTCCATACACTAGTTAAACCGCAGTATGCAGATCAGTTCAGACCAGATCAAGCTTTTTGTAATAAATTGGCCACCTTCTATCAAAGCAAAGTGCAAATGATCTATAATGATCTTCTGAACACGGCTACTGCTTGTCAGGATCCCCACAAGGCTTACCTCTGCTTGTGAAGAGATTCCGCAGAGACGACAAGAGCTACCGCCCCTGTACCCACCTGACCCCATATGGAATGAAGCACCCGGCAGGGATGAGGTGAACCCAGGGATAGGAGCAAAAGGATTTGGGATGGGAGGCTGCTGTTGGATGGGCACTAGAAGAAGACAAGAGAGACCCATTAGAAAGAGAACCCAGACCCCTCCTTCTTCCTATGTACAGCTCTAAACACTCCTTAATGAGAGCCAACTGAAAAGGAACTCACCAAGGCATTCGAACAACTTGCAGAAAATAAAAGTATAGGCGCTCCTGTGCGGAATGAAGGGAAGCGCTCCTGCGCTTGATTACGAAAGCAAATGTTGTGTGCCAGAGTACTGCTGTAGGCTCTTTAATCCTGCACCTGCGCAGCAATGTCATGCACATCAAACACGCCCTTGCGTGCTTTCCCTGTGTCCCAAATGTAAGCGCTCCGGCGCAAGTAAGAGAAAGACTTGAAAACAACTAAACGTTTGTTACACTCCTGCATGTTTTACAATTCCAAAACAAAAGTGCCCCAATAACAAAGCGCAACAGCGCGAAACAGCGGAACTTAAAATAATAGCGCTCCTGCGCGTGCTCTCATTCCCAATGTACACAGTGCACCAGCGCGGAACGTGGCAAGCCTAGAAACGCTTCAGAGCGTAAGAACACCCCCTAGACGGCAACGAGCAGGATACCTGAACGCGAGAATACCCCCTAGACGGCTACGAGCAGGATACCTGAACGCGCATCAGCATAGGGATCCGGAACGAGTGTTTCCATGGAAGCGGAAACCAAAGGCAGGCGATAAGAGATAGGCGTCCACCATATCTCGGCAGGAAACGTAATCCGGCAAGAATCCGAAGCAGTGACCCGGCGGGATTACGCAGAGTTTATGCGTGTCTCCCGGAAGTGCTCTGCTGCAGTGGCAGGAAAGGCGAACAACTAGACCGGTCTGAGGGCACAAAACCGGAAGTGAGGATTTTTAGCTGCCGATCGTGTTTAGAGGTGTCAACGGAGCGGCAAAGCGCCGCGTAGATGACACTGCTGTGACGGGTAGCAATACTGCTGTGACGGGTAGCAATACTCCAGTCATGGAAGCCAGGCCAGTACATTGTAGGCTGTCACGTTTTAGGTCACTCTCCCAGGAGGAGGTTAACAAGCTCCTACTATCAACAAAGTCAGGCTCCCCTAATGACCCTTGCCCCGGCCATATTTCAACTCGTATCTAAGACTATTTGTGCTCACCTTACCCCCCTTCTAAACTAGGTCTTAGAAACCAGCTTATATCCTAGTGCCTGGAAAAAAGCCTGTATCAGGCCAATAATAAAAAAAATAGCTCTTGCCCCTTGGAGACCAAAAATTACCGACCAATTTCTAGGCTGCCAATGACAGCAAAGATCTTGGAAAAAGCAATGAACAAGGAGCTAATACAATACCTTGAAGAAAATAATTTGCTACACCCGACACAGCATGATTTTAGGCCCGACATTCTACTGAGACAGCACTGATATTAGCCACGTAGGAGATCCGGAAGATAGTTGATGGGGGAGCAGGAGGGGGGTGGTCAGAGCGGTCCTCATCCTTTTAGACCTAGCGGCAGCATTTGATACCGTGAACCACACGGTATTAGTGTAGCGGCTGAGGGACGTGGGAATAGAGGATACCGCTCTGACCCTCCTCTCCTCCTTCCTAGAAGACAAGCAGCAGAATATTCACTGGGGGAGTCTACAGTCTGAGCCCTCCCACCTCCCCTGCGGAGTCCCACAGGGATCTGCCTTGTCTCCGACTCTTTTTAACGTATATGGATCCCCGTTGGCTGACATCACCAGGAAACATGGCTTTTCCTTAATCACGTATGCCGATGACTCCCAGCTCATGATATCGGTATCTAAGCAACCAGAGATTGTGGCCAGCAGCTCCCACACATGCCTGAAAGATTTCATGAGCTGAATGAGCCAACATTTTCTGAAAATAAATACTGACAAGACTGTCTTGGAGTTTGGCAAGGCACCTTCTCTATGGAATAACACCTGGTGGCCAACAGAGGCGGGTGATTGCCCGCGCCCTGTTACCAAAGTTAGGAATTTGGGCGTGATCCTCGATGATCAACTCAATTTCTCGGCCCAAGTCAACCATCTGACCTCCTCTTGCTTTTTCCTTCTGAAAAATGTAAGGAAAAATGTTCCACTCATTTCACATGAACTCCAAAGACCGTTCATTTTCACAGGCTTTTTGTTGGCACAGTTATTCAAAATAATAGGATTCTGAGATATTTCTACAAATACCAGACATTATAGACAATTTAACACTACGAAGTGCTGTGTGCCACTTGTTTCCTATAGAGTGGAGATCTTATTGTTGAATCGGTGAGTCTTTATTCGGCTTTAAATAAGTGTATTTAGTCTGTCCTCTCATGTTTGGTTCTGTTCATATAATGGTCATGTTCACAGACATTCTGCTGGCGCCCCGTTATTAATTACAGTGGGCATTTTGAACATTACCACCCATCTCCATGAAGTGGCTTATGTCTGCTACGGTAAATTATTAGCCAGCAGCTCGCTTATGCAGGGCCACTCTTTTTGTTTGTTAACATGCCGAATGCACTTGGCAAAACATGGGCTTGGTCCCTTTTCTGCTGATTGTCTCTTTCATCAGTAATCTGTTTTATGGTTGTACTACTTGCTCGTTACCAGTGTGTAAGAGCTTAATTTAGCTCAATTTGTTTCCATCGCCTCAAGGCCCTCTTACAACCACTAGGATGGCCACTAGTGTTCGCTTCCAGCCCGATAGAGGGTCTGTCACTATTTATCTTTTTTACTCATTGAGGCACTGAAGGTTTTAGGGCGCATGGCACACTTGGATGTTTGCATGTCTCTTTGTGGTAACTCTGCCTGTCTTGGATTCTTGTTCTTTGCTCACTGGTTTATTTTCATCACTAAGCACTCACTTGGTGTCTTTTTAACACGGTCGGCTAACAGACACAAACCCTGTACATTATTACTTTTCATCCTGTAATATATTGTAGTAGGGCATATTTTCATTGTTATATATATTTCGCAGGTACCCCCATATTTTTAACCATGGCTTTCCTGAAGAAGGTGCTGCTGTGTGAAACTTATGCTCCAAAATGTTACAACAAAGGAGAATATAGCAAACAAACACACTCAGACACTTTAAACATGCCTATTTGAAAGTGGAATACTCTTCTAAAACACGTCCATTGATTTAAGGCTGAAAGGGAATGAATATGAGTAAAATAAAGTGCCGCAATAATGCTGTAAAATTCACATTTTTATGCCGCAAAATGTGCAAATCTATGCCACAATATCCTGAGGGGGGGGGGTCTGGTCAGTGCGTGTCTCTAAGTAGGTCTGTGAGTGGGTGTGAGTTTCTTAGTAGGTCTGTGAGTGGGTGTATGAGTGAGTGTGTGTGGGTGTACCTGTCTGAGTCGGTGTGTGAGTGTCTAAATGTGGCTGTGAGTGAGCGGGTGCATGAGTGTGGGTCTGTGAGTGGGTGCATGAGTGAGTCTGTGTGTGGGTGTACCTGTCTGAGTGGGTGCATGAGTGTAAATGTGGCTGTGAGTGAGCGGGTGCATGAGTGTGGGTCTGTGAGTGGGTGCATGAGTGTAAATGTGTCTGTGAGTGGGTGGGTGCATTAGTGTGGGTCTGTGAGTGGGTGTATGAGTGAGTCTGTGTGTGGGTGTACATGTCTGAGTGCCTGTCTGAGTGGGTGCATGAGTGTAAATGTGGCTGTGAGTGAGCGGGTGCATTAGTGTGGGTCTGCGAGTGGGTGTGAGTTTCTTAGTAGGTTTGTGAGTGGGTGTATCAGTGTAAATGTGGCTGTGAGTGAGTGGGTGCATTAGTGTGGGTCTGTGAGTGGGTGTATGAGTGCTTCTGTAAGTGGGTGCATGAGTGAGTCTGTGTGTGGGTGTACCTGTCTGAGTGGGTGTGTGAGTGGGTGCATGAGTGTAAATGTGGCTGTGAGTGAGTGGGTGCATGAGTGTAAATGTGGCTGTGAGTGAGTGGGTGCATGAGTGTAAATGTGGCTGTGAGTGAGCGGGTGCATGATGTGGGTGTGAGTTTCTTAGTAGGTTTGTGAGTGGGTGTATCAGTGTCTGATTGGGTCTGTCAGTGGCTGTGTGAGTGCCTGAGTGGGGGTTTGTGAGTGGGTGTATCAGTGTCTGATTGGGTCTGTCAGAGGCTGTGTGAGTGCCTGAGTGGGGGTTTGTGAGTGGGTGCATTAGTGTGGGTCTGTGAGTGGGTGCATTAGTGTGGCTCTGTCAGTGGGTGCATGAGTGAGTCTGTGTGTGGGTGTACCTGTCTGAGTGGGTGCATGAGTGGGTGCATGAGTGTAAATGTGGCTGTGAGTGAGTGAGTGGGTGCATTAGTGTGGGTCTGTGAGTGGGTGCATGAGTGAGTCTGTGTGTGGGTGTACCTGTCTGAGTGGGTGCATGAGTGTAAATGTGGCTGTGAGTGAGTGGGTGCATGAGTGTGGGTCTGCGAGTGGGTGTGAGTTTCTTAGTAGGTTTGTGAGTGGGTGTATCAGTGTCTGATTGGGTCTGTCAGTGGCTGTGTGAGTGCCTGAGTGGGGTTTGTGAGTAGGTGTATCAGTAGCTGTGTGAGTGACAGGGCCACGACTGAACCACACCTGCCCCTTTATCCAACGAGTCCATAGTTTTGCACAAAATATCTACTCAAATGGAGTACTTTCTTCTGGTTAATTAGTAACTGCTACCTCTGGGAAATATCCAGTGCGTATTCTACACTACATCTGTGTAATGGACAACACGGAAATGTCTCTAGTGACCCTCAATCATATCATTTGTAAAGCGCACTACTCACCCGTGAGGGTCTCAAGGCGCTGGGGTGGGGAACGCTGCTACTGCTCGAAAAGTGCATTTCGGCAGTGTGATTGTTCCTTCTGTGTTTTTATCTAGAAATCTGTGATCACATGAATCCTCCTATAGAGAGGATGAGATGCAGCACAGTAAATCTCAACCAAAGAAGGGTACTTCCTCTTAGCTATATGAAGGGAGTGTGTCTTTGTCTGGGGGAGATGTTCTCATATTCCAAAATTGGCAAGACATGCACTGGGGTGCCTTTTTGTAAGCTGTCCATCATCCTGGCAAAAGGCAGTAAGACCTTTGCATACTACTAAGGTGGGTGGTGGTTAGGTCTGCCCAAGTATTAGAAGGGGAGGCGGGCTACGTGGCACCACTCCCTGGGCCGATTTCAGCCCCGGGGACCCCATCCCCCCGGTGCCCGGCCATAATACAGTGGGGAGTTGGCCTGCGTTGCCCCCTCCCTGATATTGGCCCTGGGGAACCCAACCTCCGGCGGCCTGGCCACAAATCAAAGGAGGACTGGGGCCACGCGGCCTCCTCCCTGGGCCAAATTTGCCCCTTAGGGATGCTACTCCCCCATGGCAAAACTTTCAAATGCTGTGTGCCCTGGAGCCCACCCAGTCAACTACGTTGGGGACAGCGAGGAGTCTGAATGCCCCCACAGTCCCTGCCGGCTCCGCGCCTCCATCGGGAGCTGGCATTGCTCTCACACGCATGGAGCTGCTAAAGATACAGCTCCCTGAATGCAACAGCAATCGTTTCGTCTGACGGCGGGCGGGCAAACAGACAGAAACTCCAATCCCAGCAAGCGGTAGCCTTCTGACATATCCTGCTTGCTGGAGGTGGGGTTAGTGTTTGCTCTGCCTTGGCGGCAGCTGGCAAAGCTCCAGCTAAGTTAGATCTAACAGCTATGTCCCTGGGGTGAGCACCCAGAACATAGGGATGTGCACCTGGGGAGTGTCTGTCCCCAGGGACATTAATTCTCTGTGCACGGGCCGGCCCCAGGGAGGTGGTGGTCCCTGGGTCCGTATATGGCCACGGTAGGGGGGTGGGGAGGGGTTGCATGGCCCCCTCCTGGTATTATATATTTTATGTGGGCCAGGGAGGTGGTGGTCCCCGGGGCTTCTAGGAAGCCCAGGAGGTGGGTCCCTCATGACCCCCCTCCATTATTTGGCATAAAGTCACTGGGAGGGAGTGGTGGTCCCTGGGGCTTCTCCGAAGCCCAGGAGGGGCTCAGCTCGGCTCCCTTCCATTTTTAGAAATAAAACCATGGGGAGATGGTGGTCCCTGCGGCTCCAAACGCTTTAGAAGGGAGGCCCTGGGCGCCTCCTACTTTAAAAAAAAAAAACCTCTGGACATGGCCCACCCGGGTGCTCTTTCTAAAAGAAGCACGGGAGCCTGCACTTTTTTGTTGTTAATTTTTCGCCAGAGTCGCTGATCTGGTTGTTATACTGGCTAAAAATGTTGTTTAAAAAAATGCTTTTTTACCCTGGCAGGGTGCTAGGGGTACCCGAGTCCCAAAATGGCTGTCAACACTTCTTGGTTGAAGTGTTGACAGCCAATCAAATATCACTGCATGGACTGTCGGATCCTCATTGCATCCGCGTCTCTAGATATACAAATTAATTTTTTCTTTAAATTATTAAAAAAACTTCTGAACGGATTTACACCAAAAAACACACTTTCTGGACCAAGACCTAGCTTTCTGGCAAATTTGGTGTAGTTCCGCCTAGCGGTTGGAGCTGCAGTAGTCTCTAAAATCTCTATGGGAATGAATTTGGGAAATGCACTTTTTATTAACCCTTCTTTTCCTCGTCCCCTGCTTGACGGATCGCCCCGAAACTTTCCATGCGCAACAACAATCACCGGCAGACTATTGGGAAAATGTCATGAAAATTAATGAATCCGTGCAAAAGATATAGGCAAGTCAAAAAATGCTTTTCCTATGTAAACATGATTCGAAGTTTACTACCTACTGGCGGCCGCCAGTAGTTAGTTATAGTTAGGATGTAGTTTCCATAGGAAGAGTGTTTTTTTCCATTTGCCTATAACTTTGGCATTGTGTGGCGAATCCTCGTGAAATTTTCAAAACTAGTTCAATGCTCAATTCAGCTCCTGTCTCGAACGTTTTGGGGTGATCCGTGGCAGAGTAGAAGGAGGTCCAAAAAAACGTGTCTTCCCCCTGTTAATTTCCATAGGAAACTTTAGACACAGCTACAGCTCCAACTGATGAACGGATTTACAGCAAATTTTGCAGGTAGGTAGATGTTGGTCCAGGAAAGCGTCTGTTTGAGATATGGAGAACCTATTGGCTACCACCACTTCAAACCAGGAAGTGTTGGCAGTCATCTTAGGACTCTGCTGGAACCGAGTGCCAGAAAGAACATCTAAAAAAAAGAAATGGGGGCAGGGTACAAATACCCTGACCCCTAGGCCTCACGGGGGGATCCGGGGGCACCCCCACACAGGGACCCTGCAGGGCCAAAAATGCGTTTATTTTATAATGAAGAAAAAAAACAAAGCAGGGGCTCCCCGATTCATTAGTAATCGCCCCCAAGTGGGCCAGGTCCCATGCGCAATTTAATACCAAGCATGTGCAATGCAATAGGTCCCGCATTTGTGAAACTTAGAGCTAGTGGCTTTGTAAATGACGTTTTTTATTTTTTATTTTTTTTGTGGAACCATCCTGTAAGAACAATAGTAGGGAACAAAATGGAAGTCCTTTACAACGCCAATAGCTTTAACACACACAATTTTGAGACCTATTGCGTTTGCAATGCAATAGGTTAGCATTTGTGTGTGTTAGAACTATTGGCATTGTAAATGGCATATTTCACTTATGGTTTTTTCTGTTGCAGTTTTTCGTCTACCATACTGTAGAGTTTGCAGCTGAAGTACTGCAGGACTAGATACTCCTTGGACTGCTGCTTGCTGCCGCCTGTTGGAGCCATCACAATAGGGACAATCTGAGGAGAGCTTTAGGGAGAGACAGTGACCAGCTTTGACTTCGATCAGATGCAGGCAATGTGAGGACTGGCGCAGCAAGCGGAAATGGAAGCCAAAGCCTTAAACAGCAGGGACACTCTTCACCCCAGCTGTAGTTGGAGAACACTTTCCCAGCAGTAAGCACTGAATATTTTGCGCAGCTGAAAAAATACAAAAAATAAGCGCAGCCTGCCGCGGTGCTTTAAAAAAATAAAGAGTGCGCTGCACTGCTTTTAAAGAAATATATTAGATTCTCAGATCAAGTTGTGCTAGCCGCGCTGCATCTGCTATTGTTAAAGTTGAAGTGCTGCGCTGCTGAAATTAAAACATAATATTTTGCGTGGCTGAAAAAAATACATAAAATAAAGCGCGGCATGCCGTGTTGCTTTAAAAGAAAGTGTTGTGCCCCACTGCTTATAAATAAAAAGGCGAGCCGCACATAAGAAAAGAAAGGTGCGTCCACCATTATTACAGCTGAAGCAAAAAAACATAAGGCGTTTTACAAAAAAAAAAGCTGTTGCGGGAGAGCGAGTCCGAGAAAGTCATTTAAGAAATAGTGCTGGCAGACTAATTAAAACATCCAGAGTAAGAGCACATGTAACGGGGCTGTCCTCTTGGGAGGTTACAACCAGAGAAAAGGAGGTACTAAGGAAGGACTACTAAGCCTATTGACGAATCAAAAGCCACCTTTTACAAAGGACCGTAACGGGAGCCAATTAAAAAGGTGGGCGAAGCTTAAAGTTCAGACCTGACTACAGCATGTCTCGAAGAGACCGCGCAACCGCTCCATAGGCGAGACCTAAAAAAGGAGGGGGGCGCATGGCCCCCCCCTCCTGGGGCTTATTAATGCCCCGGGACCACCACCTCCCCAGTGCTTCTTTATTAATGAATGCAGGGGCAGGCCCCTGCGGCCTCCCCTGCTTCACCAGCGACCACCACCTCCCTGGGGCTTATTTACTTTTATATGGGGTGCCTCTGGACTGCCACCTCCCTGGGGCTAGTCCTGAAAAAATGCTGGGGAGGGCCGCACGGAACCCTCCCCGCAGCCCCGGGGGCTGCCACCTCCCGGGTCTTTTATTTCAATTAATACAGGGAGCGACATGCCCCTCCTCACACAGCCCCAGGGACGGCCACCGCCATGAGACAAAATTCAAGAAAGGAGGGGTGTCACACAGCCCCCTCCTGGAGCCATAGATGGCCCTGGGGACTGCCACCCCCCAGGTCTGGCTCCTGCTATGTCCTAGGGTGCTTTATTGCTCCTGCCAAGCCACATCAACCGCTTCACTTCCAGCAAGCGAGAGCATTAAAAATGCTCTCGCTTGCTGGAAGCAAAGCAAAATTGCTTTCACATAGAGGGAGCTGCATTTTTAGCAGCTCCCTCTCTGTGAAAGTAATGCCAGCTCCCGCAGGAGCCGGGGAGCCAGCTGGGAACGCGTGGCCTTCAGCCTCCCCCTGCAGTCCCCAACAATTGGGTCATACAAGGGCTCCCAGAAGAGAGGTGGGCCCCTGGCAATGGGGTCCTTGGGGCCTAAATCGGCCCGGGTGTAGGGCCACACGGCCCCTCTCCCCTTATTTGTTTAAAAAATATTTTTAATAATGTCGAACCCCAGGGATGGGTTGCCTGTGGCTGAAATGAATCCGGCCCACCTCCCTTTAATTTAATTAATTTTTTTTTTTTTTTTTTAAGATGCCATGCCCTGGGGGAAGGCCCCCTCCCTCATTTAAAAAAGGCCTAGCCCCGGGGATGGGGTTCCTGGGACTGAAATCAGCCCAGGGACTGGGGGCCAAACGTTCTCCCTCCACTAATGAATTAAGAAAAAGTGCCTCAGGACGCACAACTGGTTGGGGATGAAGTTCCCTTGGATACTGAGGGACCTTTGGGGCCCACAGTCCCTCCTGTTACTTCCAGTAAGTCCCATACATCTGGATTCCTGAGAGCTGGTTGGAAGCCCGCCCCATTCTCCTTCACTCTGCAAATGCAACTAAAAGTTAGAAAACCATAGAAATTCACAGAAAAAACAAAGGTTACAGCTTTGTTAGAGTTAGGAAGTAGGATTTTATTTAAAAATTAGAAATTCACTGAAAAAACAAAGTTTACAAGGACCTTATAGTTAGGGTCAGAGTTCCCTCGTACAAAACCAGAGAAATTCGGCAGTTATAGTTACCCAAGTTAACTATGACTTACCCCCCTGCAATGCAGTTCTTATGACCTCACATATTACATCACTCATGACCTGGTCCGAGACCTCACTCATGACACCTCAAAAGCATGAACTTTAAAACAGGCAGCACTAGGTCTCGCTAAGCCACTGCCAGTTCCACTGGCTGTGCGGCACACAATGGGGAGCAACGGCAATGTAACTACTAAGTAATATGTATCGAGCCAAGAAAGCCCACTTTGCACGGCTCAATAAATCCAGAGTAATGCAAAGCGTTACTTTACCCCAGAGAGACATTCGTGAATTTTGCTGCATTTCCAGGTTTATCATTACAGGTAGACCTGGGAGTCCGCCAAAATGCTACGCTTCCCCAGGTAAGGAGTACAATGAGGAGGAATATTTGTATTTCTCCTAGTTTTTCCTCTGCGTGCTACTTCCCTCAAAACCCATCTATCATAACTTCTAGTGTCTTAAAGCGATCACAAACCTCTAGTTTCAAGCTTTTTTCTAAGCACTAGGCATTAAAACGTGTCAAATGTCTATTGAAGATTTTCAGTGAAGAAAAACGTCCATTTGAGTGGAGGAGCGTCGCCCCACAAAGAAAAGCCCCAAGCCAGAGCTGAAAAATAAAATGGTAAAAAAGTTTATTTAATACCATTTTATTTTTCAGCAACCAACCATCCCGAACTGAGCATCAGGACGGGACGGGCCATTGCTGCTAAGTGGCAGCAAGGAGCTGTGTGCAAAGTTCAAAATGTGCATGTCTCTTTAGCCGGCCAACTTTCGACGGCCAGCCAGACATGCGCATTTTAAACCTCTCTAATCTTAAAACAGCTGGGATGGAGAAAGTAAAAGCCTCCAGTGCTCTTGTGAGTGCTAAAAGAGGCCACTCCCACCAATCCTGCTGCTGTTCTCCTGATGAGAGCAGCGCCAGGATTGGCTTGAGAGTTTGGAGTATGCCTGACCATCGAGGAAGACATTGCACTCGCTGGTAAGTGTCTTTAATAAAAAAATATGTATTTATTTCCCCACCACCCTCGGGACATGTCAGCTGCCACTAACCTGTATCCATTTGTAACTCCTTGGCTATTTCCTCTTAACAACTTGTCAGATTGTCCTGTTCAAGCTCCAAAAGCCCAGCCTTAACCTCGAAAGAGTTCCCAGCACTAGACGAGAAAAAAGCAGCGATGACCGTTTCAATTGACGTTTTCCTTTCTATTGTTATTCATAATTCACTGCCATAATCTTGGTTATGTATTCATTCTCTTTTGAAATCTATTTGCACTTTTGTGGTAAATAAATAAATAATTACCGGTACTATTTTTCTATGCATTAAATAAAACAGATAGCTCAATAAATAAGAGGCAGGATCCGGGGTATCTGAGTTGAACAGGCTTTAATCAGGCACAAGGGACAGGACAGGATCGGAATAGCCTGGCATAGAATGGAATGGCAGCTGCCGGGGCAGGGGAGAGAGGGACAGCTAATGTCATATTAACAGTACATGGTATATATAGTAAAACATTACAATTACATTGCATACAGTAGGCGGAACAAGTGACAAACGAAAGATAAGAACATATGGGCGTGAAAAGAAGGCGTGCACAAGGCGTGCACGAAGACATGTGATGAGAACGTCACAGAAGTGTCACAGAAGTGTCATAAATGGGTGGATACATGGAGGGGGCTACCTGGGCAGCTGGAACCTTTAACCTAGTGGTGCGCGCAAACGGACCATGACGTGTAACTAGGGAGAGCTGGGGGCTCTGACTTCTGTACTAGAAGAGGAGACTAAAGTCTGGGATGTCAGGACGACATGTACCTATAGTATATCTGGTATCTCGTGTTTGGAGAACATGTTGATTGAATCTAAAAGTCATCAGAGCAAAGGCAACTTGACACTAAGGCTGGTGCATGCATATATTCTTCATGTATTGCGTGTACCATGAGTCTTCTATGGATATTAATACAGAAATTCACTTGCATGGAGACAGAAAGACTAGACTATAGCTGAAGATGTTTATGCAGCTCGTTAGCTAGGAATGTGAAGACGGAGAGCTGAACTGATAACTGTGGGCATAACATATTCTTGGCAGGCAGGCAGACAGAGCCAGGCCGGGCACCTCGCTGCTTGGCAGAAAGTAAGCGAAGGGTCAGGGATGCGGGAGGGGCTGCATCGCTCCTCGGAGCAGGTTCAGGAGACTGGAGCTTGAATCTGGTGTCCGGGCCCTTTGAGGCCTAGAAAACGGGGACAACTCGATGAATTAACGTGCACAATGTAAAACGTTGGCAACATAGGCCTAATACTTGTTGCTTTCAGGGGAACTAGATAACTGGCATACTAACGTTGGACACAACTATAATTGCGTCTTTATTCGATCAAAAAGGGAACATATGCATATTAATCATGCACATATAACATAGGATGAGGAGCACGTAGGTACACATGATAAGGCAAAATTCAATTTTCCTCATTCCCTCCTTGTGCCCTACGTTTCCATCAGGAAACATCAATATTCATGATACCATCTATCATTTCATATAGCATCATTTGCTCGTCTCGAATCTTCTTGGAACGGGACTTTGGACTAGGAATACAAGATGTAGCGCACAAGCCGCAAATCGCAGGGCCACATTGTAAACAGAGACAGCAACTGAATATGATCATTACTGCTATACCCAGGAATGACAATACTTTCCATCCCCAGGCAGATATTATACTCCAGAGCCAACCGGACCATGTCCAGGTGCCTGGATTCTGGTGCAACTGATGGGCTATTTTATGAAGTCTGGTTATAGCTGAATAAACAGACGGTGCGTTATTAGGAATGAAAATGCAGCAACTAGATCCGATGACTCTACAAGCTCCGCCCCTATCGGCCAGTATGACGTCAAGGACGAGGCGATTTTGAAGCACGACAAATCTCATAGCAGATTGTTCTTCAGTTAAGTTACCTAGAGCAGAAGTAGTCTCATTCACTACTGCTTCAAGGGTTCTGGTTAACCTACGTATTAACTTACTATTCTGAACAGGACCTATGAAGAAAAAGAAACCTTTATTGAAGTCTGTATACTGTTCTAATGCAGTTTCGGTTTGATCGACAATTGGGGACTCAATCTCCCTTCTATGTCTAACGTGTACTAGATGTGTGTTTCTGTGATAATCGGATGGGGCTAGAAAAACTGGTGGCAGTAGGAAGGCAATGTAACATGTTCCATCCCAATCAAGGGGCAGACGTACATATGCGGTCTGACCACATACAAAATACGAATGACGTGAGGCTTTGAAAGTAGATTTCCCACTGTCACAATACTCGACCACAGTAGTACAATCACTGTGTCCTAGATGTACTGAACCATTCTTTCTGACACATAATTCGCCTTTCACTGGTAGAACTGTAATAGCAGGCAAATCTGGAGTAGTCTCAGACTGAACATTCAAAACCATGAAATTCGAGGAATAATTATCTAGATCATATACTTCATTTTCTAGATCTAATCCTGTTCTATGGGAAAGACCTTCCTTGTCTGGGAAACATGTTCTATTCAGAAGGGACATATCGTTTGAGGATGACGTTAACGTAAACCATGCTCCACACGAACCATTGTGTGAAAAAGGATAGGGAAAAAGTGGCAGAACTCCCTTCGGTGTCTGGAAAGGGGGGAGTCGACCACACACCCAGCAATTAGTGGCATTGCTGGTCTGGTGTGAATAATGTAACATTCGGATAAAAGTATTATTGCGCATGGCAAGACGATAGGATAACTCGTGCGGAGGCAGTTCACTAAAAGTGTGCTCTACTGTAATATTAGAGGAAAAATGTACATGTGAAACAGTAGGAGGAAAATATACATATAAAACATAACTTATGCCTGTAATCATAAAACTCAGAAATAATCAAATTAAAAGAGTAACAACGCATCGGCTTCGGAGAGCTTTGTGATAACGTATTTTCCTAGAGTTTCGACTAACTCTCTCACTATGTGGGTCTATCTCATACATGTCAGGAACCTGTCTAACCGCTTCACCCGAGAGGGACTTAGACAATTAAACTGGCTGACTTACTAGACCTTAATTTTTCTTTATACTCCTGCTGTGGAGTTTTCTCTAACAGAGGAAGCTTAGAGTCAGTATCTGGGCAGTCCTTGAGAACGGGGCAGTCTTTGAAAAAAGTCTTTGGACGGAGTCCATGAAACCGTTTCACGTGACTGGAATGCAGCCACCCTTTTCTTCCTTCAATCTTGACGGCGGTCTTTGTGGTCATCAGGACAAGTTTTGGTTCCTTCCAGCGGGGCTCCAGCGGACTTGAACGATCGAAATTTCGGATCAAAACAAGATCCCCAGGAACGACCTCGTGCGGTTTCACCTGGGTGTTGTCTGGAAAGGCAGCAGCGACCTGTGAACGACAAGAGAGTAGTGCAGACATCAAGGAAGCCAGGTAATCTGTCAGCATATTACTGTCAACATCAGTTATTTTACGTGGCCTAGGTGTACCCCACATGTTTGGGGGACGACCGAAAACTACCTCAAAAGGGGACAGACCTGAACGGGAGTGAGCGACCATTCTCATGTAAAAAAGGGCGACTGGCAGTGCTACCATCCAATCTACGCCTTTCTCTGCGCAAACCTTGGCAATGCGGATTTTTAAAGTCTGATTATGTCTCTCGACGAGACCTGCTGCTTCGGGATGTCGTACACAGTGGAACTTCCACTGGTACCCTAACAGAAGGGATACTTGTTTCATGAGTTCGGATGAGAATGGCTGGCCGTTGTCTGAATACACGACCCTCGGTAATCCATAGCGGGGGAAAAACTCACGAACCAACTGCCTGGCAGTGGTCGCGGCAGTGTAATCTGGAACTGGATATGCTTCTGTCCATCTGGACAAAGCACATACAACTACGAGGACATACTTGAAACCTCGACATCGATCCATCTGGATATAGTCCATCTGGAGGACTTCAAAAGGGTGGTCAGGAGGATGGAATCCACCTTGTTCCACCGGGACACCTTTACCTGGATTGAACTGACAACAGATCATACAGGTACGTACTTTCTGCTTGGCTGCTGCTCGTAAATGCTTGTTAAACCAGAGGTTCTGAATACTGTCTAACATGGCTTTTTCTCCTAAATGTGCTGGACTATGTGCGGTGTTAATAATGACTTGGACCATAGAGTCGGGGAGAAACCATGTGGCTTTTCCCTTCGTCAACCATCCCTGATCTGTCTGGACCCCTCCTTGTTCAGACCATTTCTTGATTTCGTCGGGGGTAGCATGTGACTGTATATCTAGTACGTCTTGTGTAGGGTCCTTAACTGTCATACAAGTAGTCTGAACTGGAACGTCTGTCTGTGTCGTGTTAACTGGAATATCTGGAGTCTGAGCTGTAAGCTTGGCTGTTCGATCTGCTAGATCGTTACCCTGGGAAATGATGTCAGTGACTTTCGTATGTGCTTTGCACTTCATGATAGCGATAGCTGTCGGTAAATGTATTGCATCTAACAGAGCTTGAATGAGGGGGCCATGCTGAATCTTGGTTCCGTGAGAGGTCATGAAACCTCTCTCTTGCCAGAGTACTCCAAAGTCGTGTACGACTCCGAATGCATAACGTGAATCTGTATATATGTTTACTTTCAGGTTCTTGGCTCGTATGCAGGCTTGGGTCAGAGCGACGAGCTCTGCTGCTTGAGCAGACAGGGTGTCAATACGATGTGTTTCTATAACTTCAGTTTCAGTAGTCACTGCATACGCAGCTACTAGTTCTCCTGTACTTGTTCTCATACATGAACCATCCACATAGTGTCAGGTCGGGATCAGGTAATGCAATGTCTGTCAAGTCTTGTCTTGGCTTTGTCATGGTGTTAACAACTTCCACACAATCATGTGTGGCAGGGTTTGAAGTAACTGAGGGTAACAGTGTAGCGGGATTTAAAATGTTGCAGCGTCTGATTTCTATATGTGGCTGAAACAATGTTAGTTCATATCCTGTTAAACGTGCAATAGTCAAGTGCTGAGTCTGTGTTCGGTTTAAAAGAACTTCCACGGAGTGTGGAACTTGTACTGTCAGGGAGTGTCCTAACACTATGGAATCACTTTGTCTGATAGCTAGAGCTGTGGCTGCAACTGACTTGAGGCACACAGGCAGAGCCTGGGCTACTGGATCTAATGTGCTAGAAAAATAAGCACAGGGCTTGTATTGTCCTGCTTGATCTTGTGTGAGAACAGATAATGCTGTACCCTCACGTTCAGTAACAAAAAGTGTAAAAGGCTTACTGTAGTTCGGTGTTGCTAGAACAGGTGCTTGGCATAAAGCTTTCTTTAACTCATTGAAAACAAGTGTATGTTCTTGGGTCCAAGGGAGGACAGTCAATGTGGCTGCCTCCTGTGTCGTTAACTGTATCAGTGGCTTGGCTAGATATGCGTACTGAGGGATCCATTGTCTGCAGTAAGAAGTGAGGCCGATAAAAGCTCGTACCTCCTTCTGTGTCTTGGGCTGTTGAAGATGTGCTATTAACTGGATACGGTCTGGTGTCAACTGCCTACCCCTCTTGGACAGTAAGTGTCCAAGGTACACCACTTGCTGGACACAAAATTGCAGTTTCGAAGGGGACACCTTGTGCCCCGTCTCGGCCAGGAAATACAAGACTGTCAGTGACGCACGTTCGCAGTCACATTCAGAACGGGCTGTGATCAATAGATCATCGACATACTGGATCAGGGCAGTGTCAGTTGGCATGTGAATATTGTCTAGTTGTCTCTTAAGTGCTTGACTGTAAATACTAGGACTTTCTGTGAAACCTTGAGGAGCTCGTGTGAATTTATAGCTTCTTCCATTTAAACAGAATCCGAAAAGAAACTGGCTGTCTGGATGAATGGGGACACTAAAGAATGCGTTCTTGAGATCAATAACAGTAAAGAACGTAGCTTCGGAATCAATGGCTGTCAATAGGGAAGAGATATCTGGAACCACTGGGTACTGGGGTATGATACATTTATTAAGTTCTCGGAGATCAATCACTAATCGATAAACTGGAGGTGCATTGGGATCAGTACGTTTAAGAATCGGAATGATAGGAGAATTACATACATTGGAGTCAGTTTCTACAACTACTCCTTGAGCAATGAGCTCGTCAATAATTTTGGATAAGGCTGCTACAGCCTCAGGTGGCAATTTGTACTGTCGGATTCGTGGTAATACAACACCTTGTTTCAGAGTGACACGATAGGGTGTAATGTGCATACAACCTACATCAGTTGGACCTTGCGCCCATAAATGCTGAGGTACATTCAATAATCTCGGATCAAAATCACGTAATACATAATGACCTTTAAAATCACGTAAAAACAATCTCACTCCTTCTGGGGAGCAGCAAATGATTGCTCCTAATTCTTTCAGTGTCTTGATACCTAGTAAGTTTTCAGGACAGGATTTCGTAAGTAACAAGTCTGTAGTTCGGGACAATGGACCAACTTCTAGGGTAACTGGTTTCGATATTTCATTAACAATAGGCTTTCCTGAAAATCCAAGGGAAACATTTCTAGAGCCTGAGAGTGGAGCCCCTGGAACCTCGTCATGACTGATGGTAGTCCTACTTGCCCCTGTATCAATCAGAAACTTTCTGTCTTTCCCTAATACTTGACTGTGTACATAGGGACCCTCTTGATCTACAGGAATCTCGATGAGAGGCAAGCCAACCTCCCTCTCTAGGCTGTTTCATGAATACTGCTGATATTCTGGATAATCTGACTGTGCATACTGGTACATCTGTTGTGTAACGTGTTGTGTGGCAGCTATAGGCTGCGGTACTGTAACTGTGTGTTGTGCGTTCTGCGGTGCTTGCGTGTTCTGCGGAACAGGTTCTTGTCTAGGAGGACGTGGTCTCTCTTTCGTCTTACCAGTAGCTATGTTATGTTTCAGAACTGCACATTCGTTTATATAATGACCTGGCTGTTTACAGTAATTGCATGTCCCTTTGACGGGAGCTGCAGGATGACTGGTTTGATTCGTACCCCTCTTCTGACTGTCTTGTGGAACAGACTGTGCAACTAGTACTTTCATTTTCGTGTCTTTCATACGTCTCCTTTCGTGTTCTTGCTCTTCCCTGATTCTGTTCTGGTGATACTGGAGCATCTGGAGCATTTGTGACGGAGTATTAGCTTGCCAAGTACTCTCGACTTTCAGTACTCGATTTTTAACTTGTGGTAAAGAATTCTCAACTAATTTGGTAACAAAAAGATGTGGATACGATTCACTACTTGTTTTCAGACCACTATTAATAATGAAACATTTCTCAAATCTAGAATAAAAATCACTAGTGTCTTCATCTTGTTTCTGTTTACAGGCTGAGATAGCATCCCAGTCTTCCTTTTTCGTGGCTAGTAATCTTGGCAAGACTTGTATTAACAATTCAGGCAATGCTTTAGCTTTTTCCCCAAGACCGGTACCTGGAACTCGTGTGTTATCTTCAGTCTCTAATGCGGTCCAATCTATCTTTTTCTCTCCCACCTCCCATTCTTTTTCTTTGAGTTTTTCATATATGCCCGCAGGCAACAGGACCTTTAACATTTTAATAATATCAGGATACGTGTATTCTCCCATACGGAGCATGTCTTTTAATTCACGATGGAACCCTGCTGGATCTTTATCGTGACAGGGTATTAACTTTTTCATTTCCAAGAGTTCTATTTTCGTGATAGGGGTGTAAACAAATACTCGTTCTAGATCACCCCCCGCTCCCTTAACTGGGTGTACTTCTCGCAACGGATTCTGTCTGTCTATGTAGAATGATTTTCTTACTGGGGGTGGAACAGGAACAAAATGCGGAGTCAGGAACGTTCTGTATTTGTGGCGCTGTTCTAACATGACGTTAATTAAATCGGTACCTAGACCTTTCCATCTGTTTAGGAGTAACTCGCTCAGAACATCATACAAGGGACCTGGATCAGAATGCTGATCCTCATACAGTGTGATGAGGTGCTGGATCATGTACATACCCACCAGTCGCTGCTCGGCTGGGGGCAGCTTCAGAAACATTTGGGCCACTATTTCATCTGAAAACGTGGTAGAATCACTAGTCCATCGGACTGCTGATCGGGCTAGTTCTTGTTCATGCATGGTACTAAGCTCACTATAACCTATTCGTAGTTTCAGAATTTTATCTGTAGCCTGGAATACTTGCTCCAGAGAACACTGTTCTGGTACGGGAGGCGGAAAAACTTTCTTGTAATCTAGGCGTGAAGGTCTGTCGGAAAGTCTAGTTTTACCTACATACGCTATTCTGTCGGGATTCTCGCTGTCTATGTCTTCACTTGAAGAGTCATTCTCTTTCTCGGTTGCTCGTATTGCTTTCTCCTTCTCGTGTATACTTAGAATTTCTTTACGAATTTTCCTGTACATACTTTCTATACTATTCTGTGTCTTGTGTTTTCCCTCGGATATATTATCACTCCATCTTGTCAAGACTTTCATCTCGTCTTTGTCTTTACCAGGTTGATCTTGTTCTCTTATTAAACAGTTAATCAAGAACTGTAAAATCATACTTTGATTCTCGACTTTTCTATGTGCCATAGCTTCGTGAATACTTTCTGGATCCTCCCCTGTACGGATAAAACGATATATTCTGTCTAGATGTTCCTTCATGTCGGGCAGGGTGGCCAAATAGTTGGCAACTCGTCGTAAACGTATGGAGTATATTATCATGTGATCTTCGCCTGGAACTGAATCATATATGCAATCAGTAAGGTGTCGCTTGAGGTCTGCGTATGTAGTCACTTTTGGCGTGCGCTGTAACGCTGCGTCTCTCAGCGTTAGTTGTTTTACTTGAGGCGGGGTGGTAGGAGCACCTCCCCCCGCTCCTCCTGAACTAGAATCGTCAGTTAATGCTGAATGTGCTGGTAAGGTGACTGGCAAAACACGTGGTGCGGACTGGTCCGGGGGTACTGGCACATGGACAGGGTTCCCGGGACCATTGACTGGAGGAACAGGAATTACATTATTAACTGGGTGCTGAGGTTGAGCAGGCGGAATAGGATTTGCATATTCTGGGACTGTATCGTCCAAATAGGTCGAAAGAAAAATTTCAGCTGCAGTCGGTTTATGACGTAGCTTAGTCGGGACCAAGGGTGGCGGTAAATTACAGGATGCTTCCGGGGTTGCCTTCGGCAAGCCCTCGGCAAGCAGAGGATACATACCTTTAATAAGGGCATTTCTCTGTCTGTCTGACTGTTCTGCTCTAACTCGTTCACCTTCTTCTAGAAGTTCCCTTTCTTGGGCTCTTTCTGAGGATTCCCTACTTAATTCTGCTTTTCTGAATTCTTTCTCTGATCTCCTATGCGATTCTTTACGCCACAATTCTATGGCATCTTTCTGGGATTGTCTGGCTTTCTTTTTCCATAATGCTTCTTCTACTCGCATGATGCACTCGGCATCCCATGTACCTGATACAGGCCATCTATATTTCTCTTCAAGATTTTTTGTATAATCCACCCATAAGTCTAGATATAATATGGCATCTAAGCCATGCTTGTGATACATAAAGTGACCAGGACTGTCCCTAGGAGGGACAGGAACTGATTCTTCGAGTAACCCTTTTCTGGTTTTGATCTGACGTAACTTAGAAAACAGCGGCATCTTGAACTTGTACTTGAACTTAAACACAATACACGATAAACACAGTAATGAAATGGCAAACAAATCACTCATACCACGACACAAAAATACATTAATAACAGTTCGAACAGAATACTACCTGATACACTGAAAACATAACACTTGAATTTCTCGAGAACAGACTTAATAGAAATACTGGATGCACTGCTAGAAACAGTACAGAAACTAGATGCACTGCTAAAACAGTACAGAACATACCGGTCTCATAAAGAGACACGTCTTACCGTATCCACCTAGATGGACACGTCGGACTGGATCTGTGTACCCAAACCCATCGGACCAGGGACAAACTAATGAACCTGTCTAGATACTTCCCCCGCAACAGTACTCACCGGGAAGCAGAAACTGAAGGCCTCGGACTGGACTAGACTGCTACGACGTCTGGTTACTGCTACGCATGCGCTTCGAGCTTCGGGCTTCGGTTACAGGTGGGCCTCCGGATACCTCGGACCTTGCTCTCTCGGCTTGGGCTCTGGTCGGGACGAACCGCATTCCTCACCGCCTCGTCTGGATGCCGGACCGCAGTCTCCGTCTCCTCCGTGGGCCTGAGGGAGACTTGAAGCAGAAATATCTGCACGTGCACGGTAGAGTTCCGTCACGGCTGTAGAAGGGTCAGGGGGCCTGCGTTACATCTCCGGCGCGTGGGGAAGGGGCTCGTCCCTATTCGGGCGCCATTATGTGGTAAATAAATAAATAACTACCGGTACTATTTTTCTATGCATTAAATAAAACAAATAGCTCAATAAATAAGAGGCAGGATCCGGGGTATCTGAGTTGAACAGGCTTTAATCAGGCACAAGGGACAGGACAGGATCGGAATAGCCTGGCATAGAATGGAATGGCAGCTGCCGGGGCAGGGGAGAGAGGGACAGCTAATGTCATATTAACAGTACATGGTATATATAGTAAAACATTACAATTACATTGCATACAGTAGGCGGAACAAGTGACAAACGAAAGATAAGAACATATGGGCGTGAAAAGAAGGCGTTCACAAGGCGTGCACGAAGACATGTGATGAGAACGTCACAGAAGTGTCACAGAAGTGTCATAAATGGGTGGATACATGGAGGGGGCTACCTGGGCAGCTGGAACCTTTAACCTAGTGGTGCGCGCAAACGGACCATGACGTGTAACTAGGGAGAGCTGGGGGCTCTGACTTCTGTACTAGAAGAGCAGACTAAAGTCTGGGATGTCAGGACGACATGTACCTATAGTATATCTGGTATCTCGTGTTTGGAGAACATGTTGATTGAATCTAAAAGTCATCAGAGCAAAGGCAACTTGACACTAAGGCTGGTGCATGCATATATTCTTCATGTATTGCGTGTACCATGAGTCTTCTATGGATATTAATACAGAAATTCACTTGCATGGAGACAGAAAGACTAGACTATAGCTGAAGATGTTTATGCAGCTCGTTAGCTAGGAATGTGAAGACGGAGAGCTGAACTGATAACTGTGGGCATAACATATTCTTGGCAGGCAGGCAGACAGAGCCAGGCCGGGCACCTCGCTGCTTGGCAGAAAGTAAGCGAAGGGTCAGGGATGCGGGAGGGGCTGCATCGCTCCTCGGAGCAGGTTCAGGAGACTGGAGCTTGAATCTGGTGTCCGGGCCCTTTGAGGCCTAGAAAACGGGGACAACTCGATGAATTAATGTGCACAATGTAAAACGTTGGCAACATAGGCCTAATACTTGTTGCTTTCAGGGGAACTAGATAACTGGCATACTAAAGTTGGACACAACTATAATTGCGTCTTTATTCGATCAAAAAGGGAACATATGCATATTAATCATGCACATATAACATAGGATGGGGAACACGTAGGCACACATGATAAGGCAAAATTCAATTTTCCTCACTTTGGTTTGAATCTTAGATCAGTTGGTGGGATCCTCAAGGCCCTGATGTACAATAGAAGCTCTGTTTGCTGTACTTCAATAAACCCTTCATGTCAATTTCATTTACAGGAGTTTATTTGGACGCTAAAAAATTGGCAATAAGAATGATTAGACCTGGACATAAGCACCCAGTAACTCTGGTTAACTCTGTCTCTGATGTCGATTGGAAAAAAATATTTAAAGGGGGTTTTCAACGCAAGGGGGCAAAAGCAAAAATTTTGTACAAGAAAATCAAGGTCAAAGAGGGTGTTACGCAATGTATCCCATAGTGTGAACTTTCTACAATTTTAACAAAAATCAAAGACAATGGAATTATTTAACCCGCTGATGTCACTTTGTGGCTTTCTCCAGCTATGGTGACTAAAACAAATCTGAAAAGTTACGATTTCTCATTGATTTAAGATCTGTCAACAATGCCATCTGGGTAGAGAATTTTGTATTGCTGAGCACATGGAGTGGGCTATTGGTTTTAGAGCCAGGTACAAAATGGATTTACTTATGGTTGCTCCCCTTCTGGAATAGTGGCTAAAAGACAATGGAAGGGAATGCTACTCAGATGCGTTTGTGTTGATTGAGAAGGATTATTTGAAGCCCTTGAATATGGGGCTCACAGCCCATCCCATGACTTCCATTACAGTCTCCTTAGTTAACAGCATGGTGGACTGTCAAAGGAACTGGATGCATTTGCCTTTATTTCAGCAGTGGGCTGCCTAAACCCAGATTTGGATAGGATAGAGACACACTATGTATGAGTGCATTTTGTCCGACAGTTTTTAGTTTGCTCCCAGATCCAATACATTCTTCTGACACTTTTTTCTACAGTTGATTTTTAGTCTGGCTGCCTATTACGTTGTCCCTTGTTTCCAGGCCATTTCTTATCAAACAAAACAATCCTATTTGGTGCTGCCTTTATTTCAGATTATCCAGTTATCGCTTCAGTCTTTTCACTGAACATCAGGCCGCAGGAAGAGAAGCGCGTATTAAAGAACAGCAAATCTAAGGCAAGAGTCTCAGGTGAGCAGGAACATGTCGGCTTTGATGCCATGATGGCTGCCAGTGGGCTGGTGAGGCAGAGAGAGAAGAGCAGGGAGATTACTTATACTGACCATTATCTTGACAAAGTGACCTCTCTTCAACATCAAAACCTCATTTGTCATTGCCCTGTGCCCCATTACATTTTCAAGGTGTAAATAATTAAATATCTGACCAATGTTTTAACTTAATTAGAATAATTAAAAAAAAAAATTAAATTAATATATAAAATACAGTTGTACTGCTTATGTTAAAGTTAGGGAATCATTTTAATTTTATTTATTTTGATTTTAATTAGTTTAACACATCACATCTTAAATGAATAAACTAAATAGAAGCAAACATATTTACCATTGTTTGGGGAAGGTGCTAGGGGTTGAGTTAGGGTTATTATTAGACTTAAATTATTATATGGACAGGTAACCTCATATCTCACGCTGCTAACGCTGCTGTGCACGCGCTATTGGTTTTAAAAACGTCCTGTTTGCTATTTGGTTTCATTATTATTTACTTTTGCCCTGCTTTTAGCTGTTTTCTTCCCTGCCCACCTACCTGCACTCTAATTTGGATTCCACCGCTGCTCGAACGGGTCCGGTCCTGGGGGTCAGACTTTGCGCTCGCCATATTGGGAGCGAAGGGGTCACTTGCAGGGCGCCATTTCTGAGCGTTCTAGCGCTCCTGGCAATTCAGATCCACCTACTTAAGGCGCACGACTCGCCGCGCAGCGGTGACGCGCAGCGGGAGCGCCTTCCCTGCGCCTGAGTCGTGCCAGAGTCCTGCCCGTCTGCGCCCGTCAGCGCTAAGACGGCGCTAGACGCGCCAACACACTTTACTTGAGAGTTTCCTTTGTAGATGCCATCAAGGTATGTTTGCTCTCGGGCCGATTTGCTCGACATCAGATATTTCATTCCTCGCTGCCATTATGTGCCGGTTAGTCCTCTCTGTGGCCCACATACCTGTAACTGTGGGACATGGTCCCTCACTGCCCCCGCCCCGATTCGTGTTATATGGGAGTTTATTTCGGTTAAACCCTCTGTCAAATGACCTTCAGGTCCCCAAGATATAATGGTCTGGAATTTGAACATCAGATCTCTTCCGAAGCATTTTGCAGAACTTAATGATCTTATCAGTGAAGAACTGCCAGATGTATTTTTGATGACGGAAACCTGGCTGCAAGAGACTGATGTGGCTGCTATTAATCTTGCTCTTCCATCTGATTATTCCATCTTCACGCATAACCGGCCCTCTTGGGTGGTGGCATTGCTGTAGCTGTAAAATCTTGCTATCCATGTGAATGGAAGGTAGTGGACCTAGTGGGGTGTGAATGTGCTTTTTTAAAAATCTCTATTAGCCATCAGTTCACGCTATCTGGCCTCCTAATTTACCGCCCTCCTGGATGTGATACTGCCTTTCGAATGGCTCTCCCCGATTGTGTTAGCTCTTTGGCATTGGGATGCGCCAACTTCTGTATTCTTGGAGATTTGAATCTCCATTTTGATTGCACCCATATGCCCACTATTAGCAGTATTCTGGCCGATTTGGAGGCCCTTCAGCTTAGTCAACTGGTTACCTCCCCCACTCACTCGGGGGTCATATTCTTGATCCTTTTTTCACCAACCTAACTGGGGTCAAGGTAATTAGACCCACTTCTGTAGCTTGGACTGACCATTCTTTGGTGAGAATCTCCTTTGTGATCAATGAGCACTCGTTCATGCCTCAAGACAAAGTAGTGATGAAGCGTAATTGGAAGAAACTCAAACTGGAAGATTTCCACCATCTTCTGTGTTGAAGCTGGGTATGACGCCTTCTGTGATTGGGTCTCCAGTGCGTTAGATGCTCTGATACCTGCTGCCTGGACTAAATGCCGCTCTAGAGCACCCAGCCCATGGTACGACAGTTCCCTGGCTCAGTTAAAAAAAACCTGTAAACAGGCAGAAAGGGAATGGCGTAAATCGTACGAGGCTGGGAAAAAAACTGCCTATCTCGCTAAAATCAAACTTTATCATAGAGCGGTATGCAGAGCTCGTGCGGCTTATTATGCCCAGGAATTCAGAAACCGCCCTAATCCATCTAAGCTAGTTTTTAAAGTCCTTAAGGACTTGACGTCCAAAAGAGTTATGGACGCTGATGTCCGCTCCTCGGACCACTGTGGAAATCTGGCTGCCTTTTTCAGGGAAAAAGTTCTGGCTATCTATCGTGCCTTTCCTACTACCAATCAGGATGATGAGTTTTCTTGTCCTGTTCCTACTAGAGGTGAGGCTTTATCTTCTCTACCCAGTCTCTCGATGGAGGTATTTTATAAACTGGTCTCTAAAATCAAATCTGGCTCTCCAGAAGACCCTCTGAAGCCTGTACAGTTTAGAGAATCTGCTGCTGTCTGCCTCCCCCCAGTATGCCATCTCATCAACCTCTCTCTCACTTCGGGCATCGTCCCATCAAAATGGAAACAGGCTGTCGTGACACCCATTCTCAAGAAGGCCACCCTAGACCCCCTTAAACTTGAGAGCTACCGTCCCATCTCCCTCCTCCCTTGGGCCGCGAAAATTGCGGAAGCCCATGTGAACGCAGTATTGACTGAACATCTTGCGAGGGAGTGCATTCTGGACTCTTCCCAGAACGGTTTCCGTGCGGGTCATAGCACGGAAACCGCCCTACTCTCTATGACGGAACATCTTCGTTCTGTGCTTGACTACGGTCAGACTGCGGCACGGATACTTCTCGATCTCAGTGCCGCGTTTGACACGGTTTCGCACAGAATCTTACTTCAACGTCTGCGAGAGGCTGGGGTCGAAGGCATGGCACTCGATTGGTTCTGCTCCTTTCTATCCCACTGAACCTTTAAGGTTGCTACTCCTCCGTTTGAGTCCAAACTCCACCCCCTTGATCTGGGTGTGCCTCAGGGTTCATCATTGAGCCCCACTCTATTCAATCTGTATGTGAGGCCGCTGGCCGATGTCGTCAGGCGGTGGGGTCTGACTATGGCCTCGTATGCGTACGACACGCAGCTGGCGGTCACCTTGAGTGGGGACTCAGACCTTGACGCTCCCAGATTCCGGGAAGGACTCCTGGCAGTGGCTAGCTGGATGAATACCAACTGTCTCCAGCTCAACGCCAAAAAAACGGAGGTTATGATTGTGGGTAAGCGTGCGGACCTTTGGGGTGATGAGTGGTGGCCCCCTGAGCTGGGTGTAACCCCTATTCCTGTGACAGAGGCGAAGAACTTGGGGGTTTGGCTTGATCCTGCCCTCAGCTTTCGTGGCCATACGAAGAAAGTAGCGGCCACATGCTTTGGTATTCTTCGAGGGCTAAGACCAATCTTGAGGTTTTTTGATGCCTCAACTAGGCAGCTGGTCATTCAAGCATCTATACTATCACGGCTTGATTATGCCAGCTCATTACTTTTGGGTGCCAACCAGGCTGAAATCATGCGGATGCAACGTATCCAGAATGCAGCAGCCAGAGCCCTTGTGGGGCTTCCAAGGTTCTGTTCTGCTGAGAGCACCATCCGCTCGCTACATTGGCTACCGGTTACACAGAGGATCTATTTTAAGACCCTTTGTCTGTCATTCCAGATTCTCAGGATGGCCTCCCCGCCGATTCTTAACAATCTCTTGAAGTTCTATGTTCCCTCGCGCGCTCTGAGATCCTTGGGCCAAAATCTGGTTGTGATCCCTCGATTCAGATTGAGTAGAGCCGGAGGTCGTTCCTTTCGAGTTCTGGCGGCTAAGCTGTGGAATTCTTTACCTTCCCGCATTCGAGAAATTGATGAGCTGTTGAGCTTTAGGAAAGCTATTAAAACTCATTTGTTCCCTCATCCCTTTTAAACTCCTCTTTAGTATTTCTCTCCCACTGTTTTGATGTGTTGTGTGTGATGACCTTACCAGAAGCGCCGGGACGCCCCTTGGCTGGGGCAGCTCTGCGCTATAAAAATGTTATTAACATAACATAACATGTCCATGTTCTTCTTTTTTATTTTTTTAAACAACCTAATGACATTTTGTTTAACTTGATTCAATAAAGTAAATACAAATAATAAACAATTACCAGAATTAGTGTTAGTGTTAGCTTTAGGATCATGTTTATGGGTGCCACATGTATGAATTGTACTGTAACTGTATTTTAATTTTATTTTAATTTGTCTATTTTAGTTAAAATTAGTTGGGGTTCAGTAAGAGCTCCTTAATTATTCTAAATCAATGTAAATTGATTTAATTTATGGATTTATACCAAGTTATAGATTTCTGTTAAGGAAGCAATACTGTAAGTGTTATTGTTGGGGACAAGAAAATGATCATGAATTTGATTTGAATAAATATAAGTAACGATAAATAATTATACAATATATAATTCTACAATTTTTTATACCTTGGGGAGAGTTCAGGTTACCAGTCGTGGTAAGGTGAGGGTACGGTGTTTATCTTTTAAAAAAATCAGTTTAACTTTAGATACATTTATATATTTTGTTCATAAGAGATATGCTTAGAGTTAGGCGTTGCTGAGTGATTAACGTTCAAAATAAGATGGTGATGAAGTACAAGAAAGGTAGGGAGATGTGAGTTAGAGGAAGAGGTTTCCGTAGAGAGGTTGAAAGTGATAGAGGCAGGGAGAGAGAGAGAAAGGCAGAGTGAATATGAGAGCGGGACATAGAGGCTAAGAGATTAGCATGGAGAGATTGAGAGAACATGAAAATGAGAGGTTAATAAATGAATAGGTCATGGGATAAACATGCTAATTTTTTCAGTTTTTTTCTTCAAAGCTACGGATAATACGCATGTCACATCTGCTTCATCGGTGAATATTAGCAATGAAAGAGAATCGCCCCATCAAGAGCAGCAAGAGCCTTTGGGGAAAAGAACAGGTAGGAGTTAACGAGAACATTTTGATCATATTAATGAACATTCTACTGATTGCAGCTGCAAGAAGTCTTGGGTTATTGGGTACAACCGATAGGTGGTTTGAGAAATCCACAGTGGCATCTCTTTGACTCACTCGTCTCACCATTAACTTTTACAATGACAATGCCATGGCCAATGTATGTAGGCTGGACTACAAATGTAACACATTTATGAGCTCATGGGTTCCCAATGACCGGGAAGGATGTTTTAGGTCCCCACTTTGGTCTAATCTCTGGGGTGCTCAGGTTAGCAATTGTTTTATCTGAACCAATCTCATCTTCCTCACCATTTACCACAGTATAATGGTAAAGTGATGGTTGAAGCAAGTCAAGCAACCTAGGTGTGTTTGATCGAACTTACAAATTGCTGAAAAACTTCACCATTGTACTTAGAACTGGTTGAACTCATCCTCATTTGGATGACTCGTACCTACGTCTGCACATCACGGTTCTGTCAGAGGGTCAGCTCACCTCGCGTAGCTATCCCTCAACTAACACCCAAGCGCACTCTCGTTCTCTCTCATGCTCTTTCCGTCTGCTCTCTCACATCACACGTCTTGTCTTTTACACTTTCACTTTGTTACCCTCACTTTCAGGTTCTTGCTCTTGTGCATTCTCTTGCTCTTTTTTCTCTTTCTCTCACTATTTCTCCTCTCTCTCTCATTTTCTGTCTTGCAGGTGATAGTGCGCTTTAGAAATCCACATAACATAACATTCTTTGTACCTCTTTTTCCTGACAGCGCCTCCTTTCCTCCATATTCCACAATCTCGTCCGTCACTCCAGGAAAATAAATAGCCCTTTGTGCATCCTGGCCCTCTTCAGTAGATATGTTAACCACAAAGTAGGGGGTGATTTCCAGTCCCAGTAGATGCCCCCACTGATGACACACCCTGTACTAGTAGCCAGGATAGGCCTTCGAGTGCCTGTGTTTCGGTATCTTGACAGTGTGTGTTTGCTAAGTGTTCGTGCACTATCCAGTGCCTCCGTATTGTGGAACAGACGTGCTTTACATGTAGCGGCCCATCAAGTTTTTAAGACTGAACTGGCGCAATGTCACGTCCATAGCTGACTTTCTTTGAGTGCCATGACATTTGTTGTGTGTAAATGCGATACAGTAATGTGCCCAATCTCCACATTATGAAAAGGTGATGTCGTTCGCGTATGGGTCCCATTCAGATTTCACTTACTTCTCCAGACATGATTTAAAGCACGTTAAAAATCATAAAGGAGTTTATAACCATATATTTACCTTACATACCCTACTGACGTCTCACTGCTAAAGCGGGACCCCTTAGTGTATCACTTCTTTGGAATGTGAGCATCTCTACAAACCCTCTGGGCTGGGTCCCAGATTCTCTTACACTGCGTAGTCGTTACTAAAGCATCGTTTGTTTCCTTGCGGGTTAGAGGAAGCTTGTAGGCTACAGGATTCAAATATGTGGATTAAACTGAACATGTCACTTACCTCCTACCAAGGGTTAAAACATGCTTGTGCTGTCACAAGCCTCAGCTGGAAGTCTCTTGATGGCAATATTGAGTAGCTACATGTCCCCATGTGGCGAGAGTCTTCCCAAGATGGTGACACTTGCTGTAACAGATGTCCTAGCCCACCCAGAGGGTTGCTAGCCCACCCAGAGGGTTGCTAGCCCACCCAGAGGGTTGCTAGCCCACCCAGAGGGTTGCTAGCCCACTCAGAGGGTTTCCAGCCCACCCAGAGGGTTTCCAGCCCGATATCCTGTAAAGATCCTGACGAGCAGCTCACTACCTTCCCCTTCCAGATCTGCCACTCAGTGCTGCCATTCAAACCCAGGGTCACTCAGTCTTTCTGGTGTGGATTGGGGGGAGGCCTCCCACTGTGATGCAGTCCTAATGGAGTGATGGGGGGGGGGAGCCAGACTTCCTAGGATCACATGGTCCTACTTCAGTGGTGGGCGTGAGGCCTCCCACAGTAACTCAGTCCCTCTGAAAAGATCGGAGTGCAGCCCCCGGCTTTCTTCTGTCGGATTGCTTCCTTGTCCATGTCTTGGATGCCCTAAACCATGACCAAGTCGTGGCAGCGCGCGGGAACTTCCCCTTTGAACCTTTCCCTGATGCAACATCCCCTGAGGTGGAGCTGTGGCAGCTCCTTCTCTCTCTCCAGGCAAAATTCATTAGTAAATGATCAGTTGTTTGAGGTTCTAAGCACTTTAAGTAATATGTGCTATTATCTATTGTCATGCTACTCCATTCACTGACCTCTGAAGGATGCAAGCCTGAGTTGGCCTTGCCTGAATTTAAACTCATGACCTCTAGCTCACTGCAGATGTCGGTGCTAAACTTGCGGAACCGCTTTGCCCTCCATCGAGCTGGCCAATCACGCAGTAAACCAGAGCCATCCAGGCAGCCCTCCAGATCCAGTTCAAATGCCATACATTTGTCATTTCATAATTCATTTTCTTGAATCTATTTAAAAAGCCACTGAAACTGCGCTATCAAAATCAAGACGGAGTGACCAGGCTGTTCTATGATATAATAACAAGCCCCAGTGGTGACTAGATTGAACATTACTGCCTTATGGTGAGGGACCGCGTGTATCTGTGGGTGGAAGCTTACAGTGCAGCCTAACAGGAACAAAGCAGACACCATCGTTCACATAGTTCACCCATTGATTGCAATCTGTTTAAAAACATAACTTCAAATGCTTAGTTTTTCTGAGCAACTACAATACACCACTAAATGCATTTACAATCATTCAGTTTAAAAAGCTATATTCATGGCATGTTTCGCTGTAGATACACACGCTCTGCATACTCTTGCCAGCCAGTGGGCGTGGGCGTTTGCAACTTGTTTTTCTCTGAAGAAGCTTTTTGAGTCACAAGGAATGGCGCTCCTTCCTTTGTTAGCAATGCGCATGGGCTCTGGCTCCCTTGTATGCGCATGGGCTCTGGCTCCATTGTATGCGCATGGGCTCTGGCTACCTTGTATGCGCATGGGCTCTGGCTCCCTTGTATGCGCATGGGCTCTGGCTCCCTTGTATGCGCATGGGCTCTGGCTCCATTGTATGCGCATGGGCTCCGGCTCCATTGTATGCGCATGGGCTCCGGCTCCATTGTATGCGCATGGGCTCTGGCTCCACTGTATGCGCATGGGCTCTGGCTCCATTGTATGTGCATGGGCTCCGGCTCCATTGTATGTGCATGGGCTCCGGCTCCATTGTATGTGCATGGGCTCCGGCTCCATTGTATGTGCATGGGCTCCGGCTCCATTGTATGTGCATGGGCTCCGGCTCCATTGTATGTGCATGGGCTCTGGCTCCATTGTTAGATTGTTTTTCTCCATCATTAGGTTGAGACTTGTATCACGCAGGTCCCTGACTTGACATGTTCGACGGTCATTGCTCCAGGTCTGTTCTCTCCTCTCCCGTTGCAGAGAAGATTTCTACATCAACATTTGCTCTCTCTTCTCCCACAACGTGCTTTGGAGACTGTACTTAAGACCAGGTCCCTGAATCCTTTATAAAGTTCACCCTCCCTTATCATCCCCTCAAACATCCTGCCCCTCTGAGCTTCGCTACCGTCTGTACCAACTCCAGACAGTGAAGAGGGGTAGAGGGTGATGAAACTGACGCCCTGGAGGAAATGCCCTCAGTGCAATACGCTTGGGCTGACCTCCACATGGTTTGTAACCTGGTCTCTTGCTGAAAGACCACAACACTCTGTGCTCCTTCTGCCTCGTCTTCGGGTTCAAGAAGACCCTTCAGCAGCAGAGACGCAGATACTGGCCGACCTCAAGGTATAGCAATCCATGAAGGGGGCACCACATATCTTTGGCAAAACAGACACACTCTGGGCTGAAGAGAACTCAGAAACTCTGCGCATCCCGGGTTTTCACACCCACAGTAGAAATAAAAGTTGAGCTTCCTCCCTCAGATTCCTTGTACATCATAGCCCATATACCCCTAGACTCCTTAGTGGTCTCTCCCGCCCATAAGTGAGCCACAGCTCAAGCTACAGGAGCCGCTCCCCGCCACACAAGTTGAGCAAGCACGTCGACTCTGCTGGTGAAAGGGTGGAATGTAGTGCTGCCACATACTGCTGCATCGCCAGTGCTGCCACATACTGCTGCATCGCCAGTGCTGCCACATACTGCTGCATCGCCAGTGCTGCCACATACTGCTGCATCGTCAGTGCAGCTGGCCTTCTCGCATACGATGATGGGGCCCAATGGGAGGAAACGGAGAGCCTACTTCAGCATCCCCCTCACAAATACAAAAAGAGTGGGATGAAATTGTACAGGAGGACAAGCTGCTATACAACGCCACCATACATTGTGCCCTAGACGCTGCTGATACGGTGGCCAAAGGAGTAAATACGTCTGTCATTCTACACTGACACTCCTGGATTCGTATAGCTAACTTCAAGCCAGAAGTCCAGTAACACCTCATCAACCGGCCCTTTGACATAGAAGACCTCTTTGGCCCGCCGGTTGATGAGATGTCGGAAAAGATAAAGGACACAGTGCCAAAATCAGGGGTGCCTTTCAAACCCAAACAGGTAGGGGCTCCTTTCGGAGACAGCAATGCAGAGGAGTCTATAAAACCTCTTCCCCTGACCAATCCCAGGCCTCTACCAGCAGAGGATAGAGGGTATGTGTGCGGTACCTTTCAGGGCAATAACTCCAAGGGAAGAGTTAGAGGAACCTCTACCTCCAAGCAGTGATTTAACCCATATACCCCCCTACACAACACCTGTTGGGGGAGGCTTCAGGGGGTTTCTTCCCTGTTGGGGATCACCTCAGATCAGTTCGTTCTAGCCACCATCGAGCAGAGCTACTTTCCTGAGCTCACCTCCACCCCAGCAATCATCCCACCCTGCATTCATCCTCAGCCAGAACATCTTCACCTGCTAGAGGAAGATGCTTATCCTAAGAGGGGCTATGGAACCAGCACCCCCACAGCACCAAGGCAGAGGAATGTACTCCCTAGATTTCCTCAATCCCAAAAAGAACAGTTCTCTCAGAGTAATACTGCACCTCAGGTCCCTCAACAAGTACATCCTCTCAGAACATTTCCACATGACCACCTTATAGGGTGTCGACTCACTAGATCTGAAGGATGCCTACGTCCTCATAATCATCCATCCCGCTCATCGCTGCCACCTTTGCTTCGTGGTAGGTGAGCAATTACTACCAATCCGAAGTGGTGCAATTTGGAGGTCACCACACCCCCAATTGAGTACCTACCCAAATGCGTGGCCATGGCAGCCCCCCACCTGAGATGGGGAGGGCGGGCACTCATGCGTTTCCCTATCTTGTTGATTGGCTTATCAAGAGCACACGCCTGCAGCAGTGCCTAGCCCCACACCCAGGCCTCCATTTCCCTTCTCTACAGCTTGGGATTCACCATAAAGGCCTCCAAATCCGATCTTCAGATCCAGCCCTCCTTAGGGTCCTTTCAGAATGCAGTCACCACCAAAGTCTACGACTAAACCCTTTCTCAAAACTTAGCAGCTCTTTGTTGTCTTTGCTAAATCTTAGAATAAAGGCAGTCCTGTGTCAAAGGCAGGCAGAGCCAGGTGGTTAACCACGTTCATCTAGATCTGCTACCTGAAAGCCAAAAGAATCCTGTGCTCCCCCACCAAAGGCACATTCACACATTTAAAAAGGGCCATTGTGGCTTTCCTTGGAATTGTAAGGCAACTACATAGTCCACTCCACACACCTTTACCAAACACTGTTGTCTTACACTAGCAGGCCAACAAGCTTGGGTTGGCCAAATCATCTTAAGGACATTGTTTCAAACATCTGCACCATCCACTGGCTGCCCCCAGCTTAGGGGAGTACTGCCGTACAGTCTATGCAGAGCTGGTGCATCTACAGCCACACATGCTGCAAGTGGAATATTTTACAGATACTATAGGCATCTGTTCGTAGCGTGTAGTGCTGTAGATGAACATACGCCCACCTGCCTCTCTGGAAGCCAGTGGTTGTTTCAGATTTTTCACACTTAACTCTCAATCCTTTATCCATAATCTTACGCATGGTCCCCATACCGTTCTACTTACTGCTCCATTAGTATGCTAACCCGATGTGCAGAAAACCAATCCAACAATGAAGCTGGTGTCCATGCGCATTTCAATTTAAGGGAGGCGTCTCCACACCTCATGACTCAAAGTACTTCCTCCGAGAAACACAAGTTGCAGAGGTCCAAGCCCAACAAGATGGCAGGAGTATGCAGAGCATGTGAATCTACAGTCCTAAACACTATGAACAGATGCTTACAGGGTAAGCAACAAATTCCTTCTGCATGTCTTCGTTTGAAGATATAACAGGCAGAAAGGTCTGTGTTTGAGGCATGTATGGCTGTACATACTCCTCAGCTAACAAGCTTCACGTACCTGGAACCCAAACTATAGAGTCGTTAGGACTTTATCTTCAATATGCCTATCAATCACTCAAATCTGCCTCCCGTAATATTTTGTGGTACAAGGAAACAAGGGAACCCAAAGGTAATGCACTAGGGACCTTGAGTACAAGTATACAGACCGCCTTGTTCGTTTTTGCCTGAATTTTCGTTGTTTTGTCTTGCTCACTGTGGGTCACAGGTAGTGCCCACTTGTCATTTATGGAAAATTCTTGTGCTATTGTTTATATTCACTAAATAAAATCCTGTCCGGCTGGACAAAGGACATACTTACTATATAGTGTATGCCTATCATTACTTCGATCCTTCAAATACTAGGGTCCACTGTTCTCTATAATAAGTTCCCGTAATTCTTTGACATTTCAAAAAATATAAAGCAAAACAAGAGCACAGCAATACGGATTGGATCGCCAATGAAGGCAATTTTAGAAGAAAGAAAGATATTGACGGTGTAGGCGAGCAGCAGATTGATAAATAAACTGTCCCCGTGACTTTAATCAGAAAAATCTTTATTCACAACACGTACGACTCTTAAGTGACTTTCAAGATAGAATTGTTTGAAACGTATCCACGTCCACAATAGAACTCTTCTATCTCAAGAATACAGTTCTTTTATTACGGGTAATTGGGCATTAAAATCGGCAGACTATTCCAGGGTCTCCTCAAAAGAATTCCAAATAAACAGAAAAAAGTTCTTGTCCTGAAGAAGGTGACGATCTAACATAAATTCTCCGAAACGCTGAGTCAACAGTTTTCCTTTGCTATTTTACCAATTGTGTGTTTTTTAATTTGTATTTGCTACTTTTCTTCTTTTGGATTAATTGGATTAAGAAAAGTATACTAAAAAGTGGCAACAAAATTGATGTTTTGTGACAGATTGTTTTTGTTTCTCTGTATTTCGACATCAACTATTTTTTAAATTTAATTATAACAAAAGATCTTTTTAATAAAAGAATATATAGTTTCTTATATGTTTCATTTTTGTAGTTTTATTGTAACACATAACAGCAAATGATAAAGGCCAAGTGCTCTCCAAATTATTTCAACTTACCTTGATAATAGTTCTCGACTTTAAGTGCCTACATCATATGACCCGAATTGTAGCTTGCAGTTATACTTACCTTGCCCACTATTTAATCTGTCAGAAAGGGATTTTTTTTCCTTGTTTGATGTACATACTCCTGCCATCTAGTATTGAGCCCAGATGTGTGCAAGTTGTTTTTTCTCAAAGAACTCCTTTGAGTCATGGGGTAGTGTGACTCCTCTTGCTGGTAATGTGCTTTGTCATCTATCCATTGTTAGATTGCTTTCTTTACGCCTTAGGGTTCCGACGCGTGCTGTCGTGCTACGGTTCGACACTGTTGTGGTGGTCTGTTCAGTCTACATGGTTCGTCCCCCTCCATCGGTATTGTGACTGAACATGTTTTCCATTTCTTGCTCATCTCAGGTCGACAGCTCAAGCTTCTTGGGGCAACTTTCGGGTCGACTTCGACCCACATGGCCATTGCCCTTCGGGGCCTACTTACGTCTCCTCTCTGCATCTCTCCACCATGTCTCGATGGCAATAGAACAGATGTCATTTCGTTACTGTCCTCGCTGCCACGTGAAGTAACCTCAAACTGACCTCCATCAGGTCTGCAATTTGTGTCTGTCTCCCAAACATGAGGTTTCCTGCAAGGCCTGCCGCGTCTTCTGTTCCAAGAATACTCTCCGTGGCTGTCAGGCTTGATGTCCATAGATGTGGCTTAGGGGCAGAGACAGCACACCAGATCTCTTCGGCTCAGAGGACCGTGAGGGGGAACATCGCCCATGACCTTCGGCGATGGATAAGGGGACCGTCTCTGCTGCTGACAGCTCCGGCTCAGATTTGGAGATTGAAGACTTGCCTCTGGCACAGCCTGTTGTATGTACAGACTTCCTTGCCTTTTGCCACTGCTCGCTTTTTGAGCATAAGGATTGTCCTGCCGCTCTGGAGCCTCTGAGACAGGCTGCCGGGCACCACTGCCTTTGGCCCATGGTCGGTACCGACCACCACCTTCTAATGTAATGCCCGTTAAAGAGCTAACTCTCAGGCTACCGGTGATGCCCCTCCACCAGACAAGGAGAGTAAACGCATCGATTTAGTGGGCAAAAGGGCAGCTGCACAATCTGCCAACCACTGGTGGATTGCCAGTTCTGTCGTACCACTCTAGGTGGGACCGTGCCCACTGGGATGAGATGGAGGAGCTCCTCCAACATCTCGTAAAGGAGCATAGAAATTGCGGTTACAATATCATTGGTGAGGGAAAGCAAATCTCTAATACCACCATACACTATGTCCTAGATGCTGCGGACACTGCTGCAAGGGGAGTCAATTCCAGTGTCCTGCGCAGGCATGCCTGGCATCACATCTCTGTCTTTAAGCCATAAGTCCAGCAAAATGTACTCAGCCTGTCGTTCAATGGTCCACTTCTTTTCGGCCCACAAGTTGACCAGATGCTAGAAAAAAATCAAAAAGGAGACACCGAAGGCTATGGGTGCCCTCCAAATCCCAGCTTATCACGGCTCCTTTCGCCACACTTCCTTTCGTGGATGCTCGAAATTTACCTTCCCAGATGCCTCCACGATCTACTACCGTCCGCAGGCCCAGCAGTCCTCTCCTAGGGGTTACTTCAGAGGTACCTACTGGGATACCAAATTCAGACGTGATGTAAAAGTGGCTCTCCTAAAGAAGTTGTCAGCACCACAAAACCCTGACGTAATCTGTCCTCAGCCCCAACCACATAACACCAACAACTGTCGGGGGCTGCCTCCAAAGGTTCTTTCCCGCTTAGAGGATATCACCTCAGACCAGATGGTGTTGGATATTATCCAACATGGTTCTAGTTTGGAGCTCACTTTCACACTTCCCAACATTCCAACTTGCAAACACAAACCCTCCCCACAACACCAACGTCTACTCAGGAAAGAGGTCCAAACTCTCCTTCACAAAGGGGCCATAGCACCTGTCCCCTATCATCAACAGGGTGTGGGAGTATACTCTCTGTACTTCCTAATCCCCAAAAAGGACGGGTCCCTCAGACCAATTCAGGCCCGAAAACTAATACATTCTGTCAGAGCACTTCCACATGGTTCCTCACCAGAATATCATCCTGCTACTACAACAATGTGTCTTCATGGCCGCTCTCAAACTGAAGGGTGCTTATTTCCACATTCCAATCCACCTTGTACATTACGAATTCAAAGGGCTCCCCTTCTGACTCACCACTGCAACCAGGTTTTACTATCAACGCCTCAAAATTCCACCGCCAACCCTACCTGGGGGCAGTCCTCAACTCATGGCCTATCCATATGCTGCCTGGATACAGTCTTTTCAGACACTCATTCCTCTTTTCCTACCAGACCGACAAGTCATGGTCAGTGCAGTCATTCACTCCTTGGTATAATGTCCTCCTGTATTGCCATAGTACCCCATGCCAGATTACATACGTGTCCATTGCAGGAGTGCTTAACGCACCAGTGGTCTCAAGAGGAGGGTCATTTAGATGGTCTAGTGTTGATCAGCCGTCACACCTGTCGCTCTCTTCACTGCAGTGGTGGCACACCAACAACTTGTTGCAGGGACGGACTTTTCTCTGCCCAGTTCTGCAGAGAACCATTAAAACGGACTCCGCCCTTACAGGATGGGTTGCGCACTTACAGGATCTAACTGTCCCCGGCCAGTGGGAACCCCGCCACCAAGGTCTCTACATCAATTACCTGGTACTACTAGCTGCTCACCCTCCATTGAAAGCTTTCCTTCCCCACCTGATTGACAAAGTATTCCTCATCAAGACGGACAACATGACAGCCATTGCATTATCTTAAAAAATAACCCCATCTTTCTCACTTGGCCCAGATCAATTGTCTGTGGGCTTTCGGACACAAGATCCATCTCCTAGCGGAGTACCGCCCGGGAGTTGACAACAACTTAGCTGACCTCCCCAACAGGATGCGTCAACAAGTGGGAACTCCACCCGCAAGTCCTCCTCCAGTACTTACACCAATGGGGCTTCCCAGAGATAGACCTATTCGCTACGGCAGAAAGCACCAAATGCCCAAGCTTTTCCTCCAGGTTTCCACACCTATAGTCCAAGGGCAATAACTATGGGTGAGTTGGTCAGGGATATTTGCCTGTGCCTTTCCTCCTCTTCCACTACGCCCTTTTGTGGGTTGGAGGCTTCGGCAGACCTCTCACCCTCATTTTGGTAGCTCCTATCTGGGCTCGTCCACCCTAGTTCACAACTCTGCTCAGATGCTCGGTAGTTCCGTACTAGAGGTTTCCCAACAGGCAGGACCTTCTCACGTAGAACCATGGAGGAATCAGGCACCCGAATCCCAGGTCTCTCAATCGTGTGATCTGGCTCTCGAGGGCCTAGAGTTTGGGTACCTTAATCTTGAATGTATGTGCATACCCCCTGTGCTTGTCATGCTGCCAAGTGAAAGAGATTCACATAACAATGTCACTCTAACCACATCGACCCTGTGGCAGCCAAAGTGCAGGATACTGTCTGCTACCTACTCCACTTGAAGATGTTGGGTTTGGACTTCACTTCTACACGGCTGCACCTAGCTGCTGTGCCCGCCTACCTTCAGATCAGACAACACATTTCACTCTTCAGAATGTGGGTCACCTAGGCTTTCATGAGGGGCCTTAAGAGGGTCATTCATCCTCGGGTACTGCCGGCCCCCACCTGGAACCTCAACATTGCCTTTACAAGACGGCTGGATCCCCTATTCCTGCCTCCTTCAGTTTCAGTCTTGGAAGGTGGTGGTTTGGCTGCTATCATTTCACTAAGGCTTGTCATTGAGCGTCAGGCCTTTATTCCAAGTCCACAGGTTTAGGTTTGTCCTGCGCACCAACCACAAATTCCTCCCCGATGGAGGTCTCTCAGTTCCACCATAACCAAACCATTGAACTCCCTGTTTTTTTCCCACAACTTGATTCGGTTGCGGAAAGGGCTCTCCATGCTTTAAATGTCAAGTAAGCCCTCATGTGCTACATTGATAAGACTAAACCTTTTAGAAACACAACAGCTCTTAGTTGCTTTCTCCAAACCCCATAAAGGGATAGCCCTATCCAAATCAGGCATTGAAAGATGAATAGTAGAGGGCATCTAAACATGCTATGCTAAAGCTAAGAGTACATTGCCTATTCCTCCGTTGCAGTAATCTTTCGGTCTCTTTTTGCATTGACATCTCACTGTACATCACTTTGTTTTTACAGTGTATCCTCACCCGCTGCAGAGTAAATCAATCTAACATGTAGTCGACGACCATGCGCATTACCAGCAAGTGAGTGGAGGAGTCACACTACCTTGTGACTCAAAACTCTTCTTCCGAAGAAAATAAACTTGCACACATCTGGGCCCAACACTAGAGGCCGGAGTATGCACAGCATGTGAATCTAAAGCATGACATGCCAAGAACAGATGATTACTGGGTTAGTAATAATTTCCTTTTCAAGTTCCCTATAGCTTTCTGTTAGCTATATATTCTATAGTGAACTGTACTCTTGTCTCCACCTACCTTCATCACACCTGACCATTCAGAGAACGTTTTGGCAAGCACATTCTGTATTAGGCATTGTTAGTGACTGCTTTTTTCTTCCTCGTTATCCCAGTCTCTCCATGATGTAGCATCATTTTGCTCTTTGAAAGCAGGAGCAGTGATCAGCTCATTACTTCAGAAGGGCAAAATATTTGAAAGTGTTGGCAGTGGTTATTATTATCTTTTCAATTAGAAATACCTAGGGAAAAGGTGCACATTTCTTAACGGGACAGTCTCTCCTAAGAAGTAATGGGGGTACTTGCACCGCTGACTCTAGAAAGGCTCGACAGGAGGATTGGTATTAGTGAAGTATGACTTATCTATGGCTATGCCTCAAGGTACCTTCCATCGCTGTAATCAAGCAATCTAGCCGCATTAGGCAAAGTTGTGTCTCGTTTTACCTGCAACTCCTGGGACAAACCACAAATAATATTTTCTTTGTAGTAAATGAAATTATGTAAATTGTCCTAATTGTGTACTTCTTAATTTAACAGATAATGAAGATTTAAGGAGAGAAAAGATCGAAGGAGAATCTTTAGAATCTATTAATATGAAACATTTAAGTGGAAAGGACAAAGTGACTGGCCTCCTGAACTCTGAAACCAGTGCAAACTCTGGACGGCAAACCTGGTCCGAAATTAATTGGGGACTTCAACAAGTAAACAATACCCATTGTGAAAAAGTTGCATGTAGTCCAACATATCTTGGTTTACAAGAAATAATTCCCCAAGTAGTGGTGTCTGGTGAGTGTACCGAAAGTGAGAGTCCCTTGAGAAATACAGCGTTTTATTCGAATAAGCAGGACGGTCAGCTAAACTGGACATGGTATACATGTACCGAATGTGGAAAAGGCTTCAGCAAGAACACAAATCTAAAATTACACATGAGAACACATACCGGAGAGAAGCCGTACCAGTGCCTTGAATGTAAGAAGTGCTTCAGTATGAAAAGCTCTCTCGATCGGCATCTGAGAACACACACGGGAGACCGACCATATAAGTGCAGTGAGTGCGATAAAAGCTTCAACGTAAAATCAAACCTAACTATGCATTTTAGAATCCATACAGGAGAGAGACCTTACCAGTGTACGGATTGTGACCAAGCCTTCCCTAGAAAAGATCATCTTATTTTGCATCAGAGAACACACACCGGAGAAAGACCTTATGAATGTTTTGTATGTGGGAAACGCTTCAGTATGAAAGGAACCCTCTATAAACACCAGTCGACGCATGTATTTAAGGAAGCTTGAAAGGAACACCTCCTCTGCTTATTAAACTACTGACAACTACACTGTACTGCCCTAGTTAAGAATGGGATTCAGTCTTGTCATTGCATTTCTCAAAAAACAACTTTACCACTTCTGGCTATTTATTCATCATGGCTTAGAGTTTTCCATGAGGAGTCTTTTACTTGCTTAATATCTTAGTCTCATGAGCCATCAATTAGCGTCTTCACTATTTCTATTTCCTGTCTTGCCTCCAGTCATATGATTGTAGGGCAAACAAAACCTTTGTGTAGCTGTTGTGGCACCCAACTGCAATCAGTACCTATTCCACACCACCTGTGTCAGACTCCAGAATCTAGGTGTTGTCTCTCTCCTTAAAGGCATCAGAAGCCTGTGGATAGTTCTCACTTAATTTAGCGCTTTTCGGTTATTTATTAAACTCTGGCCACTTGATTATTCTGCCATTTCCTTTCTCTAAGGAATCTTTATTAACTCAAGGTACATTATTTAATTACCCTAGCTCTAATTATGTGCTATTCGCAATCACTTAACCCTAAACATGTGTGTGTAAGACCATTTTCCATGTGCAATGTTAAAAGTAGGCCTGGGCAAAATTTAAATAATGCTGGCGTAATACACGTAATTACAGAAATTTCACTTTATACTTGCTACTCGGAATTTCTGAAATAACACCATTATGCAACTTTGCTTAATTACACAATATTTATGGTACAGATTTACGGGCAAACGTGCAATTTCCTGTAAAACTTTACCATAAACATGCAGGAACAACCAAAAATGAGCGTCTGTTTTTGATTTTTTCACACTGTTCATCAAAAATTGACGCAAGAATGCATTTCACCCTAAAATAGGAGGTAAAATGACAAATTAGCATTTTGTGTAATTACGAATAATTTTGTGTCATTTTGCCGGCATTTCATATAATTTCAGGAAAACAAATTATGCATGTTTAACCCGTTTACCGCGTTCTATTGCGAGGGCGGGGCCGCGTCAGCCAACGGACGTGCGCAACACTGCCAAGGTAGTGCTTGTGACGGCCATTGGCCGGCGGGTGCACTTAACGGGTTAACACACCCTAGTTAAGAGTATAAGAATGCAAGTGCATCCTGCGTGGCGAGGTTTAAAAATGTTGCAGCAGTTAAAAAAGGGTGGTTTGGACTCAAAACCACCCAAGTTAAATAATTTTCCAATAAAATGAAGCACTGGTTTAATAGAGGATGAAATACTGAGAATCTGATTTTATGTTAAGAGCAGTTTTAAAAAACGGCACTGCTAGAAGTTTGTAGTATATATGAGCAATGCATTAATATAGTTTAAATAAAACATTTGATGTTTTTATTTGAAAAAGATGTCTGTGCCTTGTTTATTTGAAACTCTCCAGAATGACCCTGAAATCAAGATCCCGATCTTGCTCAAGAGCCAACACTTCAAATAATGATCCAGCGTAAAGACCGAGACCCATCTGAGTCTTCAGGACCATCCCGATCCTGATCAAGAGCCAGCACTTCAGATAATTATCCAGCGTAGAGACCGAGACCCCTCTGAGTCTTCATGGCTATCTCGATCCTGATCGCGAGCCAGCACTTCAGATAATGATCCAGCGTCGAGACTGAGACCCCTCTGACCCTTCAGGGCTATCTCGATCCTGATCGCGAGCCAGCACTTCAGATAATGATCCAGCGTCGAGACCGAGACCCCTCTGAGACTTCAGGGCTATCTCGATCCTGATCGCGAGCCAGCACTTCAGATATTGATCCAGCGTCGAGACCGAGACCCCTCTGAGTCTTCAGGGCTATCTCGATCCTGATCGCGAGCCAGCACTTCAGATAATGATCCAGCGTCGAGACCGAGACCCCTCTGAGTCTTCAGTGCTATCTCGATCCTGATCGCGAGCCAGCACTTCAGATAATGATCCAGCGTTGAGACCGAGACCCCTCTGAGTCTTCAGGGCTATCTCGATCCTGATTGAGAGCCAGCACTTCAGATAATGATCCAGCGTCGAGACTGAGACCCCTCTGAGACTTTAGGGCTATCTCGATCCTGATCGCGAGCCAGCACTTCAGATAATGATCCAGCGTCGAGACCGAGACCCCTCTGAGTCTTCAGGGCTATCTCGATCCTGATCGAGAGCCAGCACTTCAGATAATGATCCAGCGTCGAGACCGAGACCCCTCTGAGTCTTCAGGGCTATCTCGATCCTGATCGCGAGCCAGCACTTCAGATAATGATCCAGCATCGAGACCGAGACCCCTCTGAGTCTTCAGGGCTATCTCGATCCTGATCGCGAGCCAGCACTTAAGATAATGATCCAGCATCGAGACCGAGACCCCTCTGAGTCTTCGGGGCTATCTCGATCCTGATCGCGAGCCAGCACTTCAGATAATGATCCAGCGTCGAGACCGAGACCCCTCTGAGTCATCAGGGCCATGTTGGCTCCCGATCCTGAGAGCATATGACAAATTTGACCAGCGTTGTAAACAAAAAGGCATTTTTGGTATTAAATATAATGCAATTTATGTCACCATAATATATTTCCTCAAAACTTGTCTAGGCACAGTTATTTATGGGAGGTATTCTCTCAATGGAATCATCACTGGTTACTGACGTCACAGGACCAGGGCACTGATGTACATCGCGGTTGAATATGGTTGCTCCAGCACTTTACTCTCTTCACCGGAGGCCTTATGGCTAAAATGGCATCTATGGCTAGCCCTTCCTCTGCTGGGGCTCATCCGTCTTCTCCCTTCTAACATATTCAAATAGAAGGAATATTCTCATTTGTAGAATTTCAAAAACTATGACGGTGCCGATTGCTAGCATGACTGAGCGGGTATTACACTGTAAAAATAACTGACATGTGAGTAAACTCTGCTGTACCTATCCTTGTGGATTGTGGGAGGGTTGATGCAGCGTGTGTGAACTACATCCTATGAGAGATTTGTATTGTACTCTTTATTTTGTGTTGTTTTTTTTATTGTGCTGATTCTTGGTGTGTTAAGCTATGACACAAAGGCTGGAATACATGGAAGCTTTGCTCACTTCCACAAGGAGTATGTAAGGTGTCCTTCCAATCAGATGAGGGTCCCAGTTACTATAGACTTCTGTCTTTTACCTCCAGTGAAGTCACCAGCCTTCCCTGTGCCTACTTTGAGGTTCTTTGCAGCCTGTTGGCCACGTCACCTTTTAAGTGATGCTGCCCTAAAATCTATGACTGATCCCTTAACCTCAGCAGTCAAAATGTGATCCAATACTTGTCACCTGTAACCTTCAAGAATATTGGAGAGTTTCAGGGAACCCTTCCATCACTCCTGCCACAAACGCTTTGCAGGGTATTTTGATAGTAAACAAATGGGCCAAATAGTGCATTGTAGAGCATAATGTGAACACGGATCTTTCTCATAGAGACAACTGCAAATTCCTCATCTTGTATCTATCCCCAGGTGCCAGGCTAGATCCAGAAGGTTGTCTGTAGCAATTCCCTTGGGCCTCAGGAGGTGTGTCATGCGACTCCAGTCTATGCTCCGGCCACTATATCTGTACCACATCTGTGTGCTGATGTCTGTTCCCTTCTTTCCACGACTTCTGACATGGATTCGGAGGTCCATGATCCTGTCAACTTGAAAGAATGTACTTTTCCCTCACATGTTCCCAAGAAGGACCGGACTGCAGGGTTCAAACCGTGCATGGAATGTCATTGCCAGATATTGGTGTTGGGCACCATCGATGCCTGTCACAAGTGTCTCAGCCCCAAGCATGATTAGACCTCATGCACCTGATGTGCGAAAATAAACTGAAAGGCCATCCAGACTTCAAAGCCAAATTTGCAGTCACAGAACTCCATTGGGAGTTGAAAAAGATCTGGTCCTGGTCAAAGGGAGCGGACACGCTCTCATTACCTAGGCCCATCTCACAACCGCTTATTTTCGATGTCCAGAAGTTCAGGTAAGTCAAAGATGTCCAAAAAGCACAAGACATTCAAATATGACTCCCTCATCCCATCACTTCCACTATTTGGAGGTGCACGATGTTCCAGGTACATCCAGGTCCTTCAGTTATTGCCCTGTTTAAAAAATTATTCCGACCTTGCTCCTGACGCATCCGCCTTCCCTTGTCCATTGGTAACAACACAACAGCTTTGTGAGCTGAAAACGATTTTGGTTACGATTTATTTTTTGTACCCACCGGATCCCCCTGGACACCTCTGAGCCCTGTGTCAAAAACAGCCTCCAGTTGGGCTACTGCTAGTGGATTCGTCCCTGACACTGTCTGTGCCGCTCAGCCTGAGGCTGGCCCTATCTTCGAACACTGCTCCACTGAATCCAGCCTCAACGCAAGTTCAGCGCCGCCACTGACGCCTTCAGTCTTAGTCTCCTCGCCAGAAGCAGACTGATAGTTAAGTAGATTCTGTAACACATCTACATATCCCTTCAAGGTTGCAATCAATTCGTCATTACCCCAACTGTGATCCTGAAACCACCTACCATCAAGACTGTTATAATAATAATAATAATAATAATAATATGAAATTTATAACGCGCTCAGCTTACCCGGGGGCATCCCGGCGCGACAGACCAGAAGGAGAGACTCAACTAATCACTACTGTGGAAACAAATAGGTCTTAAGAAGTTTCCTAAATAGTAGGATCTTGGGCTCAGCACGAATCTTGAGGGGCAAAGAGTTCCACAGCGTCGCCACCTGCACCGAGAAACGTCTGCCCCCAGTACGAGCTCTCCTAACTCTCGCTGACTGCAAAAGATGCAGTCTTATGATCATTCTGATGACAAGAGCCCATATGAGAATGAAAATCTTTTCTTGGATTTACAAAATGTGATTGGCCTGGATACCTCCCCAGACATTGGCCTATCCTCCCCCAAACCTACCACAGTTACAGAGGAACCTGCCTCCTTTGCGACCGTGATCAGGAAGGCAGCAGAAGTCTTGGACTTCACTTTGCCATCTATGGAGGGCAAAACTAATGTCCTGACTGTGGTAATTCACCCAGAACAAACAAACCAAGAACATCTCCTTCCTTCCAACGAGGCTCTTTAGGTGTGATGATGGGCGCCTTTGCAAAGCCAGGATCTTGCTCCCTAGTCAACAGGCAGATGGCAAGGCAGCACCGGTCTGCCCCCAGGGATCCGGGTTCTTGCAAAATCCCATTCTAGAGAGCCCGGTGGTGCAGGAGTCCACGAGTAATCTTAACCCAAATGCGTCTCCAACCACCCTGCCAGGCAGAGTCAAAGTGCATGGAAGCCGTTGCTAAGAGTATGTTTTAATCTGTCAGCCTTGTACTTAGGTCAGTCAACATCCGCTTTCTCATGGGGAGGTGCTCCCATGCGACATGCGTTGTGGGGCACAATGGCAGACATCTTCCCTGATGTCCCGGATGATACCTGGCCATACCCACAACACCTAATACAAGTTGAGTAGGACACAGGGAAGTGCTCCAGCCTCTCTGGCCTGGATTCTACTGACGGTCTGGGTAGAGCAGTCGGGACCACACTTGGAATCGCTTCACTGGTTCTCAAAGAATGTCCAGCAATCCTTAATGGGCATGCCCTTGGGCTGAAGGTGGATTTGGCCCTGGAAAGTTTTACGGCAAGCAAAGCTACAGCACTTTCCCCATCGGTATGGCAGTTCCCCTAGCAATCTCACCCCTTTTGAGGTTTTTTTTGTAGGGGAAATCAGCAGAGGCAATGCCAAAATGTACCTCCGCAACAGCAGGCCGCCAGCATCCAGACCACCAGGGGCAACGATCCACACAAACTCCAGCCCGCCCCGCCCGCAAGTGCAGCAAAACCTCTTTAAGTTATCCTCCGCAGTACACGATCACCCAGTGGAAGGCTGTATCACCTTGCACCTCCCTGGGTGGAGGAGCAAAACATCGTACCAATGGGCGTTAAAGATTGTGGATCACGGTTACTCCCTACCATTCCTGACACATCCCCCCGGAAATGCCACCTCAGGTGTTTATGAAGGTGATGGTCACAGCCTCCCTGCGGAGCCTGGAGATACCCGTCTTGCCATGCTTCAACAATTGTCTACTGAAGGTGGACTCGCCTCAAACAGTTGTAAACCATCTGCAGACGACTTCCGACCTGTTGACATCATTGAGATTTTACATCGGTGTGCTGAAGTCATACTTGACTCCTTAACAATGGCCCCTCGTCATTTGGAGTCCTCTGGGACACTGTGCTTTTTTTAGTCTTCTCTCCGCCTCAACGAGTCAAGTAAATTAGGGCTATGGATTTGATGCTGCAACTCTTGACCTGAGTCACAATGAGATGCGGCTCTGAGTCTTCTTGGCTTCCTGCATGCTACTGGTAGACGATGCCGGGTGGCACATATTGGCTTTGCTCTGAGATCTGAAGTCTTAGTGGGCTCAGTACAATAGGTAAATGGTCGCAATAGCAACAATTGCAAAATAAAAAGAACAACAGTATCCACGAGACCTTATTTGCATGAGCTGCAAAAATGCATGTGCTCAGCACCAAGGGAACCTATCAGATTCCATCCAAGTGTTGGAGGAGACTGTAAAAGTCCTGCTCAAGCACAATTGGGCTGGCGGCAGACCTAGCTCTAAACCCTCCTAGATCTAACATTTGTGATTGGTGCATCATTGCTGAGTTGCAGAGGTCATCTGGGAGAGATAGGGATCAGATGACTCTGGACTCCAGCAGAGACTCACCTCCACGTCTACTTGCTGGAGGTGCAGGTGATTTGGCATTGATGGTGCTCCTCCCAACCATCAAGGGGGAATCAGGTACAGATTTTCACAAACAACACGACTGATATACGGTACTGCAACAAAGAGGGTGGTGTGGAGTCATGGGTCATGTGCCAGAAGTCTCTCTGCCTATGGACGTGGCAAAACGCCCGGGGCATCTCCCTTATCGCCCAACATCAGGCAGGATCTTTAAACGCTTGTACAAACAAACTCAGCCGACTTTACCTAGTAGACCATGAATGGCAGTTACACTCGGAGATAGCACAGGGAATTTTCCAACAAGTGGGAGAACCCGGCTCGATCTATTTCCCACTGTAGAGAACGCACAGCATCCAAGCTTTTGCACTTGGAAGTTCCCAAGGAATTCACACTTGAAGACTACAGTTTGCCTCTACTGGGTGCAGGCCTCTAGTACACCTTCCCACCCTACCTTAATTGCCCAGAGTGCTCAAAAAGACACGGCCTAAGTCACCCTAGTGGCTCCTGACTGGGCGAGGATAGTATGGTATCTGGAACTTCTGTCCGTGAGTATCTGTTCTCCAATTCATCTGCCCCTTTAAGAGAACCTCGTGTTGTAGCAGCAGGGCAGGGTCCTGCACCAGAGTTTGCACAACTTACACCTTCATTTATGGAGAATGAACAGCAAGAGTTGAAGCCATTGAATGTTCTTCATGAAGTGATTGGTGGCAACTTGGCAGCCAGGTGTCCCACCACCAACATTTTATTTGCAGGATGCTGAGAGAAGTTTGTTGTCTGGTGTTCCTCCCATGGCATTCAAGCACAACGAGCCAAATTATTGACATGCTATTGGTTTGTTTTTCACCCAGGATAACCTTGCTGTGGCAACAGTTGAGGGTTATCTTTAGGCCTTTTTACCTATGGCAGATCAGCCATCCGCTTTCAAAATACCTGTTGTGATGCATATTTTTTATTTATATGCTCGAGGCATGTGAGCTGTAGATCACAAGCTTTGGTACTCCTGCCTTCTAGTGTTGTGTCCGGCTGTTTGCAAGTTATTTTTCTTCAAAGAAGTCTTTCCAGTCACGAGGTAGGTGACTCCTCCTTTCAGTGATAGTGCGCATGGGAATTGACTCTGTTTGATTGTTTTTTTCCGCCATCAGGTTCGGACGTGTATTGCTGCGCTCCGGTTCGAAGCTGTTCCTCGGGTTTCTCTCGGTGCACAATCCACTCACTCTCGACGGTATTGTTATTCAATCGCATTTCCCATTCTCCCCCTAACGTATCTGTTTCACAAAAACTCTTTAGATCAGGAAACTTCGTGGAAGGCTGTTGGGCATGACTGCGTCAAAACATCTCGCAGTCGATTGAACGGACTCCATTTAAAATCTGTCCTCGGTGCCACGCTAAGCACCCGCGCACTGACTCCCACCAAGTGTGCAACTTGTGCCTCTCGACGAACAAGACTGCGATGCGTGCAAATCTTTCCGATCCAAAGAGACGCTCTGTGACCGTCTGGTTCAACGTCACGAAATGCAACATAGCGGCTCCATTCCAGATCTCTTAGGAGAAGATTCCGAGCAAGACTCGACCACACGCAAGGAGCCGAGGGAGAAGAGCAGCCCATTTCCTTTTTTTTAATATATTTTTTAAATATTTTTATTATTGCAAGAAGAACATCTTCATTAAATGTACATAATATAACAAATACAGACAGAAAAAACAAATGTAGACTAACAAATAACAACTGAGATAGAGGACGACCTTATACAGTTTCAAAAGTATACTTTAGAAGATACGAACACAAATTTAAACTGGTCTCTTCTAACATTTATATGCTGAATTTCACAGTTCAAAAAAAGTACCCCAAATTTTTTCCTTCTTTATCAAAACCTTGGGACCTCTAAGTCTTGCTAGCGAAAGTTCCATTACATTTATTTCGTTTATCAAAATCCACCATTCAATTACTTTCAGAGAATCCCTTGATATTCAGGATCTAGCTATGACTAGCCTAGCACAGGCATATACTATAGTTATTAAATCTTTATACTGGCTATGAACATCTTGAATGTCTAATAAGATCAAATGTGCCGAAAGTGATGGAGTGATAATTTGTTTCCTAGTTAGAACATCCGTTATCCCCTTCCAGAATGAAGTTAGCTCCGGGCACGAGAAAAGCATATGCTCAATGCCTGCTGCTTCCATATTACATTTCGGACATTTTGTTCGATCATTTAATTGATTTCCTAGTGTCCAGCTTGATATTCTTTGAGGAGTATAGTACAGCTGAGTAATTGTTCTATATAGCTGCAACCTCAGATTGGAAGATTGGACTACCTGGTTTATTTGGCGTAGTGAAGATGATATCTGTATGGGGTTGATATTTATTCCCAGTCTAGACGACCATTTGGCCATCTATTTTACCTGAGCTCAAATATCCATAGCCCAAGCTTATGAGTGATTTTATTTTATCCGAATATAAACATGCTAGTGTATCTGAGTGAGACACTTCTACAATTTTCATCTTACGAAGTAAAAAGTCTCGTATTTGAATGTATTTAAAATATATATCATCATTTAGTTCGAATAAAAGTTTTAGTGTATCGAAATCTAGAAAGCCTTTTGGGCCATAAAATACCCCAAAGTGCTAACGCCATGGCTGGCCCAAAGATTCCCTGTCCCGTCTGAAAAAATACCAGGTAGTACTGGGTTGCCCCATATTCTAAGCTCAGCATTATAAAAAGAAATCTTATCTATAGTCATTATCTGGTCCCAAATTTTCTTGATGTGTCTAGCTGTCTTGAATTTTACTCTTTTAAAGTAATTTGGGTCATGTACACGAAATAAAAATTGATTGCAGTCAGGTCCCAACATATACTGATGGTAAAATAACGAGCTCTCGTTTTTTAACAAACTTCGTATGCGACGGAAAAAGGTTGCAAAAAAATATAGCCTAAAATCAGGGAACATTAAACCTCCCTTTTCAATTGATAATTCCAAAAGTTTCATAGATCTGCGCGCTTTTTGTAGCCCCACACAAAGCTACTACAAATACCTTCCAATTTCTTTAAAAAAAGTTTATTAAGTTGTAGAGGGATGGATCTAAATAAATATACAAATTTGGGCAGAATCTTCATTTTTACTAAATGTATGCGCCCCACTAAACTAAGCGGTATCTTGTGCCATTTTTTTAAAGTTAAAGTGATTTCCTTTAGCAATGAATCATAATTCATTGTTATTACCTTATCGATGTTAGCTGCCAGCTTAATTCCTAAATAAGTCGCACTTTGGCATCGACCCGGAATCGGTTCCAAAGGTTTATAATTGGCAATAACCTGCGTCTTGCTTACATTTAATTTGTATCCGGACACATCTCCAAAATTAGCAGCTTCTTTTATTATATCTGGAATGGCTCTAACTAAGTCCGTAGTAAATACCGCTATGTCGTCTGCAAAGGCGGTTATTTTTAAGCTCTTCCCGCCATGTTGTGTTGGAATGATGTTATCTTGAGCGGACAATGCGTTTAAAAATGGCTCAAAAGATAAAGCAAAGAGCAGAGGCGACAGAGGGCAGCCTTGCATTGTTCCCCTCTCTATCAAAAAGTTTGCCGACTCAGTTCCCCCATAACTAATCTTGGCCATTGAACGTACCCAGTCTATATATTGACCCTGGATACCGATCTTCTTCAACACCTCCCACAAGTACTCCCACCCCACTCGGTCAAAAGCCTTTTCTGCATCTAACATGACCATTCCGAGTGGGGTGAGAGTAGTTGAGGCTACGTCGAATGCTGTAATTGCCATGTTGACATGGGCCGTAGTGTCTCTCCCCATCACGAACCCATGTTGCTGAATATTGACTAGATCCGGCATAATAGGGGCTAAGCGATTGGCCAAAATTTTTGCAAAAATGTTTGCGTCAGAATTAATCAAAGAAATCGGCCGATAGAGCCACATTTATCCGGGGGTTTATTTTTCTTAAGAAAAAAAACTATTTTGGCTATTTTCCAAGATGTGGGAGCCTTTCTTGACTCCGCTATGGAATCAATTACTGACTCTAAGAGTGGAAGTAGTTCCTGTGAACAAATTTTATACAGTTCCATGGGTAGGCAGTCCTCTCCAGCAGCTTTTCCCAAAGGTAATGCTGAGATTGCCTTTTCTATTTCAGTTAATGTTATTTTAGAGCTGAGTTGTTTAACGGCTTCATTATCTCTTTGTGTAGGCATATGTTTATTAAGATACTGAAATATTTTAGCCTTAGTAGGAGCGTTATCTGGCGTGTATAGATTTCGATAGTAATTAGTAAATTGATCTAGAATTTCTTCTGGCTGATCGTAATTACGTTTATCTAAACCTTTGATTATTTTAATCTTTGTTCTAGCTTTCTTATCAGCTACCTTGTATGCCAACACTTTACCAATTCTATCCCCTCCTTCATATTGAGCCAATTTGTACTTGTGTATTTTTGCACTATATCTTTCTCTTAAAGTCTTTTTAATAGATGATTGTAGTTTTAGCAACTCCATTCTTAATTCTTCAATGTTTGTTTTTCCTTGTTTAGTCGCCTCTGCTAATTGCTGCTCGATTAACAAGATGTTAGAAGTAGTTAACTTTGTATCTCTGCGATTTTCAGCATTTTTCCTTAAAATATAATGCTGGGCAAAGCCCCTTATGCTACACTTACAAGCGTCCCAAACTGCGTTAGTCGTAGCCGTATTAACATTCAGCTCTATATATTCTTTAATGTGTTCTTTTAATAATGAGACAAAATGAGAGTCTATAAATAAGTACCTTGGAAAAGTAAAGTCGTGTAACCCGCCTCTGATCGATAATTTCAAATTCTAATAGTATCGGGTTGTGGTCTGATGTAACCCTCGGGCATAATTCCATATTACAATTTCCCACAATTTGATCCGTCGCCCACACCATATCAATTCGAGAGCAGGATCTATGGGGCGCTGAATAGTATGTGTACCCGGCTATATTAGGATATTTTGAGCGCCATACATCCTTCAAATTATGTAGTCTACCGAGCTCCATAATTGCGGCCCTGACCTTACGCATCCTCCTTGAAGTGCCTTGTCCAGTAGAATCTATTTTATAATCCATAACGCAGTTAAAATCCCCCATGACCAATACCTCCCCCTCCCACTCCAATAGCTCTATAGTTAGCTGCTCATACAGTTTAGGATCGTCTGTGTTAGGCCCATATACCAAACACAAAACAAGTTTCTTAAGTTCAAATTGCACCTGAGCGATTGCCCACCTACCCCGTGCATCTGATATAGTTTTAATAATTTCAATCCCTAATCGCTTCTGTTTGAGTATAGCCACCCCCCTAATAGAGGCTCCCAAGGTTGAACAACCACTAGCTCGTACCCCATTTGAGATAGCAATTTTCTATCTTGATAGCCAATGTGTGTTTCTGTCATAAGCGCGAAATGAGGTTTATACATATCTACCTCCTCTTGTACCAATCTCCTCTTCTGTTTACCATTGAGACCAGCAACATTCCAAACAAGTAGTCTAATCATAAACATATCTTATATTCATACATTTGACTTTCCTCTGTACACAGAAGTTGTCAGTAAAGTATAGCTTACTTTTATATAAACCATTATTCCTTCCTGCAATAAAAAAGTCCCCCTTTTTTTGACCCACCCTTGACCACAACCCCTCCTACCCCTCCCTCCCTCGAGTCCCTAAAGGGGGAGCACCCCTCTATACTCTGCTGCCGCTGGAGTGGCAGCAAAGTGAAGTTGCAAGCAAAGAGGCATCTCCTACCCACCTCCAACATCAAATCTTCATTTTATTAATAAGGAAAAGCAAGAAGATGATAGAAAATTTAAAAAAAAAGATTTTTTTATATATAAAAAAGGGCAAGTTGGGAGAAAGATCATCCTATTACAACCCTTTATATATTTGCATTTGCTTGTTCAGATTTTTAATATTGGTTTAGAACAGTCTATGTTACCTGGAAAAAAACAATAGACATTCTGACCACAATTTCCACTTCATTTTCCCCTTTCAAGTGTAAATTTTTCTAAAGCCTGAACCGCCTCCTCTTGATCAGTAAAGAAATATGGCCCACCATTTCAAATCACCTAAAGGCGGGCTGGCTCTTGTAAATAGACCAAACATCCTATGGCCTTAAAAGAGTCGATCAGTTTGCGAAGCTCCCAGCGTCTATCCATAGTTCCTTTGCTCAAGTCTGAGCGTACAAAAAATGTGATATTATCCATTGTCACAGGGTTATTAGGCTTGGCTTTGAGAGACACTGCTTGCCTCAGCAAAAAGTTTCCAAAATAAATCAGAAGATGTCTGGGAAATGTATTATCTTTGTTCTTTTGAAAGAGGGGCAATCTGTGAACTTTTTGTAATTGGGAATCCCAGTCCCAATCTGATAGATCGCCAAATGCCTTTTGAAATAAGTTCACCACATAAGACCTGGGGTCAGCCCCTTCTGCCCCCTCCGGGATCCCAAAAAGTCTAAGATTAATATGCCTGCGTGCCCTATTCTCCATATCCTCCACCTTGGCCTCCAGTTTGGATATTCGTATTGAATGAGAGTTAGTGAGCGATTCGGATCGAGTTGCAACCTCTTCAACTTCCACAACTCTCTGTTTTAATTCTTCCATCTCCTGCGTTACCCCGCCTAATTTTTTGCACACTTCGCCCATAAACGCCTGCAGTTTGGTGTTATCCTCTCTTAATTGCAAGAAATGTTGTTGACCTTCTTGTCTTTGAGCAATAAGAGTCTGCATGATCAGGTCCATGGAGGAGGTATTTAATGGTCTGCTCTATCTGTTTCCTGAAGCTTTGTTTTAGCATGTGCCGTACATAATAGTGCGCTGTGATCGGGGCCCAAGACCGGAGTAACAACAGGAGGGGAACTGCAATCTATGTTCGCATTCACATTATCCATTTTTAAAGTACCCAGTAATCTAGTATCTGATATTGTTTCTACTGACACAGCGTTTAAATTTAAGGTGTTTATTTTTAGGCTAGTGGAAATGTTATTTACTTGATCACTGATTATATCCACAGAATCTGTTAAGACTAGAGTGCTGGTTTTTGTAGCCGCCACGGAGTCTGAATCGCTAGACCCAGTATTAATAGGCAGGGTTGTTGCATCCGCACTCTCTGGAATTGGTGTTCTCGATTTCTCTGATCTCAAGGATGATATTTTATCCCTTGAATTCAAATCCTCTTCAGGGCTAGCTCCTGATAGCCTCAAAGCCATACTCTTAACACCCCCTTTACTTGGATCCATTTTCTTAGAGGGCTATCGTCTCACCTTTCGCCCAGCTCTGGTTGTAGAGGGATCTTTAATCATGGAGTTACTAACAATTTTCTTCATTCTGGTTTTAGCTTTCATTTTAGCTTTTCTTGCACCAAGAGATTTGGTAGTATTTAATCTATCGTGTGTAATTTCCATCTCGCTCTCATCCTCTTGCGGCAACTCTTCATATTCGGCATTTAAGTTCTCTTCTGCCGCCTCTAATTCTTCAGTCAGGGTGCATTCTGTACCACTATTTTCAAATGGGAGACTACAATCTTGTTTCTCTGCCCCAGGTCCGATTATAGTAAAATCTGTTAGTGACTGGGTTAATTTTGCTGTATCTGAAACCTCAATACCATTACCGCTAGTATTAACGGGGTCGTGAGTATCTAAAGGTATAGTCGTAGCATTGTCATCTTCATTGATACTCCCTTCCTCGTTTTCCCTGTCCGCCCCTTTTTCGTTTTCATGTCCATTTATATTTCCGATTCCAATTCCACCTCATTCCAATTCCACCTCCGCTAATAAGGACAGGCTCATTCTCCATGTTAAGCGCTGCTGTATCAGTAATCTCTATTATTTCCTCAGAAGCCTTCAATGGATTAAGTGGGTTAAATGTGTTTAGATTAATATCCTTGTCATGTTGGATTTCTGGCGTTGCCATAGCTACTTTAGAGGTAACTGCCTCTTGTGCCTTGCTGACTATCTCTGTTAGCTCGCCTTGATGTTTATTAACATTGCCATTGTCCAGTTCCTCCATACAATTAGGCAATGTCTTGTTATTACAACTTTTCCCATTGTCGTTTGCTCCTTTAGCTCCTACAGCCACACCCGAAAGTATCTTAGCTTCACAGTTAATTACAGATTCCCCCGTCATTGCCTTCGGGTTAGTTGCAGGGACCGTGCTAGGAGCATCCGATTTCACCTTCTTTCCCGTCCGGATAGAGCGGGTATTCAATTTTGGCGCCAACATGCCAGTCCCATGCTTCAGCCCGAACTCCACGCTCTGCGTCTGATCCTCCAGCGAGCTAGCCCGCAGCTGTACTGCTAACAAGCCGAGGCCCGCCCAGCTAACGCCACGAGCTCGCTGCAGGCAAATCCGTAGGAACCTCCACACCGGCGGAGTCCTTCCGCCTAGTCGGCTAGGAATCCGTAGCATCTACGTCGGCTACGGTGAGTACACAGCTTTAGTTAGTTGAAGCGTTTTTTAGAATTTTTTTAAAGTTCTGCGGGAACCTTTTCGTTCTACTCTCGAGGTACGCACTTCTCTCACCAGCTTCAGGTGACACAGGTTTTACATTTTTTCGTTTTCTCTTTCATGTTCCACCTTTTTAAATCTCAGTAGCTTCAAAATTAGGTTATTGCAAACCCGCTTTCCTCATAACTTCGCGCTGGGTAGGGGAGCTACTCCGTGCTGCATCCTTCACCTGGCGGCATCGTCCCGCCATCTTGACTCCTCCCCGTCGTCTCGCTACAGAGTTCCCAAGAGCAGCCCATTTCCTTGTCAGAAGTCGTCCCCGACATGGACGAAGAGATTCCGCAGGGTTAGCGTTCCGTGAGTACTGAGCCAACCCTGCCCCAAACTCCAGCGCTGCCCAAGAAAAAGGCCACGGGCCCTCCTCTACCTTCGGGCCAAGGTCGGCTCCAAGAACATGTTTCAGATGCCCCGCCTTCTGGCCCGGCACCAAAACAAATATCAAAGCCTTCCCGCTCTGGATCGAATCGACCCTATTCGGGAACCAATCCGAAATCGGCATCGAAACACACACACGTTTCGGAGTCAACTCCTTCGGTACCAAAACTGAAACCGTCTTCAGATCCGAAAACTTTGTCACCGAAAACCTCGGCTCTGTAAATATTGCCACCAAAAGATAAAACGGCTCCTACTCCATCAAAGGAGCCACTTTTTGACACCCCACCTTCAAGCCCAGACCCAAAACAAAGGGAACTGGTCATCAATCCCAAAACTGGACATATTCAAACAAAATTGTCCATAAAACCGACATCGGAAGCTGAGGACGTTTACCACATTCCTCTTAAGAGAATAAATGTTGGTACTAATCCCTCACCTTCTTTCCCACCTAACCCACACTTATTGATAACACCCACACATTCACCACCACAAGCACCAGACAACCAGGATGATGGGGACGGGATAGATGATAATTGTCCTGATCCATGGAACAATTATAATACAGATCCAAACACAAATAAAGATCCAGATTTATACCCTACGAAACCCTCTCCACCTGATGATAATGGAGGGTACTTAGATCTAATAAGTAGGGCTGCTGAATATCATGGAGTTCAGCTTCATAAAGAATCAATTGAGGAGGATGTTCTCTTTGAGACACTAAGCTCTTCCCAAAGATCCACTCACACACTACCCATGCTTAAGGGTATGCTAAAACATGCGGACGCCATTTTTAAAGATCCGGTCCGCAAACAAATTCTTACACCAAGGGTGGATAAGAAGTATAAATCTGCACCATCAGACCCAGCTACGTCAGAGGTCTATTACTATGGTATTCTTTAGTGGGTTCTAATGCCAGTGTGTTGTCCAGCGTCAGTAATGTAGTCTTTCAGGATGATATTTTGGTCTTTGGAGACAGCATTGCTACTCACAATGCCACTTTGAGGGAGGTTTTTGTCTAGGTTGTTGAATGCAGGTCTCACGTTGCAGGAGGAGAAATGCAAATTTTTTTGAACGAGATGTTGAATATATGGGGTACCTCATTACTGGGGATGGCGTGAGACTTAAAGTGTACCTAGTGAGTACCATTGTGAATTCCAAGATTCCTAATGATGAAGACAAATTGTGTTCCTTCATGGGACTCATGGATTACTACTCGAAGTTTGTGAGGGATTTTGCCATCTAAATCAAAGCCGTTGAGGGAGTTATTGGAGGACATTTGAGAGGGGAGAAACCCAAAAGGCGGCTTTTGAATTAATCAGGCATGATATTTTCAGTGCTGGCATTCTGATCCTGTTTCACTGCAACCTGAAGACTTTTCTCACCGTGGACACAAGTGCTGGTAGCACTGGGGCTGTTCTTTCCCAGTTGCAGGGGAAGTTGGAGAGAACTTTGGTCTTTGCATTTCGTTTGTTGTCAGAAGCCAAAAGGAATTACTTGGTCGTTGAGTCTGGCATTGGCTGCAGCATGGGCGACCAATTATTTTTGCACCTTCATTTGGGGAATGAGGAGAACACTCAGTGTAGATCACAAGCCCTTACTTAAGGTGTTGGGTCCAAATGGGACAAGGAATTATTCAGGGCATTTGGCTAGACTAGCAGTTAAGATACACGATTGTGATTGCATTGTTGAATTTCTGCCCGGGTGGTAGAAAAAGGTGACAGATTGCTCGTCACAATTGCCTTACAAAGCTGCCAGTGAGTGTGGCTTTGAAATGGAGGAGGTTGTAGCAGATGTGTTGAAGGATGTACATGGTAGTGTGTCGATAGACGAGTGGGTGAAAGCAATGAGTAAGGAAGAGGTACTTAAGGCAGTGACGAGAATGATCAGAGGAGGGCTGCGATGGAAAAGCACTCATTCCGATGCCATTAAGTCATATCATAAGGTGGTTGAGGAGTTGTCCTTGAGTGGGAACAGGCTCATTGTGAGCGGTGAAAGGTTCCTACCTCCGGGTGCAGTGAGGAACAAGGTTTTGCACTCAGCGCATGAAGGTCACATGGGACAGACATTTACCTGTAAGAGATTGTAGGACAGTTTTTGGTGTCCCGTGACGGATAGTAATGTCAAACAGTGGGTAGAAAGGTGCGAGGAATGCAAAAACTCAGAGAAAAGATTAAAGGTAGGAATGGGAGTCATTGGAGACCAGCAGCATGTGGCGGAAGCAGTGTCGGTGTGGGAAAAGATTAGCCTGGATTTTATAGGGCTCTTTGATTTCTTCCCTGACCAAGAGAGGTTTGCCACAGTCCTAGTGGATGCCAAGTCAAGGTGGTTTGAAGTGGTGTTCATGAGGAGTGTGAGCACAAAGTCGACCATTGCTGTTTTAGAGTAAACGTTCAGAAGAGAAAGGTATCCCTTCCAAGCTGGCCACAGACAATGGCACACAGCTCACTCACAATGAGATGAGGACATTTCTGGAAAGGGTTGCAGGGAAGCATCTCTGCACCTCATTATATAACCCTCAAGGGAATGGTCAAATAGAGAGGGGCAAACTGGTTGGTAAAAGGGACTATGGAGTTAGGGCCTTATTATGAGTTTGGCAGTCTCAGAGCGGGCTGCCACGCCAGCGTCCCGCTCCATGACCGCCAAACCCATAATGAGATCGACCTCTGGAATCCAGGTCTGGCTTTCCTGTGGCAGCTAGCTCAAGGCGGTGCCATGCCCAGGTTCATATGTGAGCCTTAGCAAGGCACAACGATGGGGCCGCCATTGCACGGGTCATGCCCTATAGGAACGGGGGTGCATGCATACAGGGGGGGCACACCTTCTGCCCCCCTGCATGCATCCTTTTGGCACCGAGGCAACACTAGTTTCCTCACCGCCTCACATTTCATGGCAGGTGCACTGCCATGAAAACTGGCGTGAGGAAACTAGTAATATGCTTGGTGGTACCGCAACAGCATGGCCAAGATGGTGGCCAAGACGGACGCGCAATATAGAGCTCTGCGCAATGTCCCCCGAGAATCCTGTTGTTTTCATTGCTCTCCCTGGTCCTCGAGCATGCAGGGCACACCTGTAGCTGTGCAGCCCCCGGTGCCCTGAGCCGCTGCACCTCTGGAATGCCGGCTTGGCCTTTCAGGACCTTGGGCTGGGAGGCCTACATTGATCCTATGATCACGCCTGCTCCGAGCAGTCCACCCATGACCGGCGCTACGTCCGGCGGCGCCCCCTGGGCTGCCACGCCAGAGCGAATGATTGACTCGACGTGGGCCTCCAGATCTGCCACCGCACCATGTGCCTCCTGGGCCGGGCAGGAGGCACCCCTGACACTGCATGCCCCCTGCCGTGCTGGGGCCCTTGCTATAACGGTGATGGATCAAGCCCTGATCTTTGGACTGGGTAAGAGTGGTCTGCTTAATTCAGACACTCTGTTCATCACCACCCCCTTTTCTGAATCGTTTTTGGCCACTATAGGTGTGGCAGGGTATACTCAGACATGAGTCCCTTTCTCACTGCTCCATCAGGATTCAAGCAAGCCGGGCCGAAGAGGCTGAAATGCCAGAAACCGGTCCCCGGTAGCTTGTCTCCTTTCTGGTGAAGAATTGGCTTGGTAGTTTGGTCTGCCCTGTTCCCATGATGCACTGGGCCAGGGACAGACTAATTTGCATATAGCCAGGTTCTGAGCTGGGATGGGGCAGTGAGATAAATAACGGTGATGGATCAAGCCCTGATCTTTGGACTGGGTAAGAGTGGTCTGCTTAATTCAGACACTCTGTTCATCACCACCCCCTTTTCTGAATCGTTTTTGGCCACTATAGGTGTGGCAGGGTATACTCAGACATGAGTCCCTTTCTCACTGCTCCATCAGGATTCAAGCAAGCCGGGCCGAAGAGGCTGAAATGCCAGAAACCGGTCCCCGGTAGCTTGTCTCCTTTCTGGTGAAGAATTGGCTTGGTAGTTTGGTCTGCCCTGTTCCCATGATGCACTGGGCCAGGGACAGACTAATTTGCATATAGCCAGGTTCTGAGCTGGGATGGGGCAGTGAGATAAATAACGGTGATGGGTCAAGCCCTGATCTTTGGACTGGGTAAGAGTGGTCTGCTTAATTCAGACACTCTGTTCATCACCACCCCCTTTTCTGAAGCCCTTGCTACACTAGACTGTGCTAGTCCCATGTAGACGCCATAAGATGTTAGCCACAACCTAATGCCACAGGCCCGGAAACATTAAAGGAATGCCCCAGCATCCACCACAGGGACTTGAATGCCCTCCCTTGCCCTTCTTTTCCCCCGGCACCACCCTCTCATAGGGTACTCTATTTAGCACCAGTTCTCCTAGCATAATCTCCAACAGCTGCTGCTTCGACCCTGCAGCACCCGATCACGCCACTTCTTTCAGGATGTTGAAGACCAAACCAGACGGGGCTCAGGCGCCGGCTGGTGGCACGCAAGGGACTGGAAAACGTCAGGCAGTCAGTGCTACAGTGGACTAGACGCTGGCGGCCACACTATCTGACCACTCCTGCTGATTTGTTGAGCTCCTCTAGGCTCTCCTAGATATGCCCAGCTGCTGTGCTGTGATGGTTGCTGGGCTCTGAGACCATGAAGCATCCTAATGTCTACGACTCCTCCTTGTTGGTCTTTTTACTTGCATAAGAAACGCCCCTTCCCACGCCCCTGAAATACCTCTTGGATGATGCCTGGTTGTGTTGCAATGAGTCCTCGACCGGAAGCTGCAGACTAGACTAGGCCGAGTGTCACCTCAATCATTCAATCAATCAGGGGTTTTTAAAGCGCACTACTCACCCGTGAGGATCTAAAGGCACCGGCGGGAAGGGCAGGGTGCAGCTCTAGCTCAGTCGAAAATCCAGGCCTAGAGGCTCCTCCTGAAGATGTGCAGGGTAGGGGAGGGTCTGATGGTGACTGGGAGCTTGTTCCAGGCCTTGGCTGCAAAGTAGGGGAAGGCTCTTCCGCCTGCTCTGGTTCTGCGGATGCGCTGGGTCTCTGCTAGGGCAAGGTCGGCAGAGCGTATGTTTCTTTTGGGTACGTGGAATGAGACTCTTTAGTTGAGGTAATTGGGTCAGATGTTGAGGGATTTGTATGCGTGAGTGAGTAGCTTGAAAGTCACTCTCTTCTCGACGGGGAGCCAGTGGAGGTCTCGCAGGTGCTGGGTCGTGTGCTCATGTCGTGGGGTTCCGAGGGCGAGTGTGGCTCCGGTGTTCCGGATGGTCTGGAGTTTGTGTAGCACGGATTTGTTGATGCCGGCGTATAGGCCGTTCCCGTACTCCAATCTGCTGGTAATGAGTGCATGGGTGACGGTTTTTCTGACTTTGGGGGGATCCACTTGAAGGTCTTGCGGAGGGAGCTAAAGCAGGTGGAGGTGGTGGCGTTAATCTGACGAGTCATGATGAGGGAGCAGTCTAGGATGATGTAGAGGTTCCGGGCGCGGTCAGTCGGGGTTAATGGGTTTCCAAGAGCAGAGGACCACCAGATGTTGTCCCAGGCGGAGGGGGACTGTCCGAGGATGAGGACCTCTGTCTTCTCTGAGTTGAGCTTTAGGCAACTGTGGCTCATTCAGGCTGCAACGTCTTTCATTCCTTCCTGGAAGCTGAGTCTGGTGTCTTCGGGGTTCTTCATGACGGAGAGGATGAGCTGGGTGTCGTCGGCGTAGGATACTATTCTGAGCCCATGCTGTCTGAGGATGGTGGCGAGGGGAGCCATGTAGATGTTGAAGAGTGTGGGACTCAGTGAAGATCCTTTGGGTACTCCTCCACAGTTGATTTCTGTGGGTTCAGAGAGGAAGGGAGGTAGCTGATCCTTTGGGTTCTACTGGTGAGGAAGGGACAAAGCCAGTCAAGGGTGGTTCCCTGTATGCCGGTGTTAGAAATGGCGATTTCCGTTTGGCTAAGGCTTGCGCCAAAGCCAGGCAGAGCCCACCATTCGAAGTCAGGGCAAGGAAGTCACCCGCCAAGATAACCCCTGCTCACCCCCTTGGTAGCTTGGCACGAGCAGTCAGGCTTATCTCAGAGGCAATGTGTGAAGCATTTGCGCGCGCACCACCAGCAACAACACCCAAGGCCCACCACAAAGGAAACTCCACACAAGGTTATATATAAAAATAGCCTTTGTATTATACCAAACACATTAGATAATAAATACACACTTTACAATGTGCCATAGTCACAGGCAGAATTTACAGGGGATTATGTAAATCGGACAGGGCCACATGGACCACTGGCAGGAATAAGCACTTGGTAGGACTAGCACTTAGCACATAGAACATATCAAAACTGTAGCACCAAATAGCAAATGTAGCACACAACCAGTAACTACTGGTAAAAGGTAAGTACCACCTACGCAATCCTAAACACCTTAGGCAAATATCACGCAGGGAAGCAGGAACTCACTAGCATCACTATACTAGGGCAAACAACCTCCTAAGCATCAAAATACATTTAGGGGTATAGGCATAAAAGTATTGCATATGTCATAACAATCACATTAGGCAGGTAATCACATCTGCGCAAAAGACCACATAGGGCATAAACATGTACCCCATGCAAGGGCACAACACCAGAACTGTCCCCCAGGCCAACTGGCCTCTCAGGGGCTGAAACGCCCTGTGTCCACAATGTCAGGGGAGGCTGCGCAGGCAGCCAAAGGGAATTTTTGCACAAGGCCTAAACGAAGCAGCTGCCCACTAAGTGCTGGGCAGCTGGAGATTTCCTCTGGGTTTTGACCATAGGAATGCGGCCAACATTGGAGCCTCGTGGGCTCTGAAGGAAATGCTGCCCACTGTGGGGGTAGCGGCCCTCTGCCAGCCGGGGCCGCTCTACCACCCTAAATGCCCCTGGCGGTGGAGGCCCCCCTCTGGGGACTCGAAAACAAAGGAAATGACCAAGAGCCTCTGGTGGGCTCTGAATGAACAGTAGGGGCAACAACCAACGTGGGAGCCTCCTGGGCTCCGAAAACAGATTCGGCCCCCTGGGAGCCTTGTGGGCTCTGAATAAAGATGGCCCCTTTGTTGGAGTCCCTCTCAGGTGACTCGAAATAAACAAATGCTCCCGGAGCCCTTGTGGGCTCTAAATACAACGGTTGCTCCCCACGTGGGAGCGGGCAACGACAATATGCCCCGATGTGCCTCCTCGTAACTAGGGAGCTCTGTGGGAGCGGCCCACTGCCAGGCGGGGCCGCTCGGTGAATGGTGCGAGGAGCCCCGCACCTCCTAGAAACCACCAACCCGGGTCCTCACTCACCGGTACTCTGCTGGCGAGGAGAGCAGCGTGTCTCCTCTCACTGCGGCGGGGGCAGGCACCGGCAATGTGCCTCGGGCCCCCTCCGCCTCGCCTCCACAGCTGCTGGCGGCGCTTCTCCTCGCGGCGCTGGGTTTCCTTTGGGACAGCGGAAGTCCCGCCCCACGTCAGACGAGGCGTCGCCTGACTTCCGGTTTTCTCGCCCGGCACCCGAGCCTCGGCGGTGCACTTTCTTCGGTTCTGGCAATGCGGTGTAGGCTCCCGCAGCAGCGCCAAACACAGAAGCGGGGTAGGCACCCGCAATATAACGAAATAAGCGGGGTGGCACCCATGTAATTACCACCGAACCTGGCAAAATGCGGGGAATCAGCAGCGCGGCCCCTCAAGATAGCACAATCATCTTTAGGCGCCACAAAAATAAAGCGCTCCCCTGGTAGTGGAGATTCAGCGCTCCCCAGGCGCTGGGAGGCCAAAAATTCCCGGAAAGTCTTAGGTCCAGGCCAAAGTTCCTTTTAGCAGGCAGGGGGGGGGCAAGGGCTGGGCCCAGGGGCCAGCTCACAGGGCCCTCCAGGCAGGGAGGCAGCACCCAGTGGCGGTTCCTCCTGGCACCCAGCAGCAGCAGCAGCCCCCCCCTAAAATTAGGATCAGGAACAAGAAGACTTACATGGGGTCACAGCCCCTTTTTATACACATACATCCTTTGTCTTTGTCTGTAGGGTGGGGGGGAAACCAGTCGCAGCTGGTTTTGGAGCACTCTGATGTGCTCAGCCCCTCTTCTCATTCACAGGACAGGTTAGCGACATTAGACGCACCACAGGGGGCGGAGCCAACATTGTGTGGGGAAAGCCCAGCCCTATTCAGGTCCCAGGTGCACTCCTCCCTCACATCAATCATGCAGATCTCTCCACTCACCACCGGGGTAGACCCATCCTGACTCCTGGAGCCAGGCTCACCAGCCAGCTCCAGCCAATCACTAGCCAGACAGCCAATTCACATAAATTACACAGACATGCCAACTTCTAGAAGTGGCAGTTCCACACTAGGTACAATAATGCCGCACACACCATTGTGCAGCATTTAACCACACAAGTCTGCACATACTAAACTCGACCCTGCACTCCCCACACATCAGGAACTAACATGGACACATACATTCCCCATGCATTCCTATGGGAGGGCAGGCCAACCTCACTACACGCACGCACTTTACCCTGGGACACAGTGGTAAAGTGCGCAGAAGCCAAAAATCACTAACACCAGGTCACAATTAAAAGCAAAAAGTTTAGGGGTGAACCTGCCAGAAGGGCCAAGTCTAACAGCCGGCGTCGTGGAGTCTGACTGCAAGAGTGCAGTGGGAGACTGTGTCAAAGGCTACGGAGAGGTCTAGCAGGATGAGAGCCGCGGTGTGGTCCTGGTCGAGTAGCATGCGGTTGTCGTCTGTGGCGGTGGGGAGGGCGGTTTCGGTGCTGTGGTTACTGCGGAACCCGGAATGGGAGGAGTCAAGGATGGCGTTCTCTTCAATGACGGTGGTCAGGTGGGCGCTGATGAGTTTTTCGGTGACTTTGGCCGCGAAGGGGAGGAGAGATGGGTCCGTAATTTTTCAGGTCCGTCGGGTCAGCCTAGGGTTTCTTGAGGAGGGGCTTTATCTCTGCCTGCTTCAAATCGTCTGGGAAGGTGCCGGATTCGAAGGAGGAGTTGATGGTGCAGCGTAGTTCAGGTGTTATGTTGGCAGCAGCTCTGTGGAAGATGTGCGGTGGGCAGGGGTCCGTGGGGGCTCCTGAGTGTGTGCTCTTCATGGTCTTGTTGGTATCTTTGGTGGTGACCGGTGTCCATGTGAAGATGGTGGGCTGGCTGTCATTGCAGGGGAGGAGGGTGGTTTCTGGAGTCTGTTCTCTGAAGTTGTCGTAGAGTGCCTTGATTTTCAGGTGTAAATAGGAGCCAAGCTTGTTGCAGAGGTCATGGGACGGCGTGACGTCCGTGCATTAGCTGGGGGGTTGGTAAATTGCTGGATGATGCTGAAGAGATCTTTTGAGTTGCGGGCGTTGGTGAGGATTTTGTTTTGGAGGAAGGTTCTCTTGGTGGTATTCTGTCATGGCGCTCTTGTAGGTGTTCTGGTCCTCGTGGTTTTGCTGTTTCTCCAGCATTTTTCGAGATGTCTGCGGGAGTGTCTGGCTTCTTGGAGGTTGGTGGTGAACCGTGCGGCCTTCTGTGTGCATTGTCTGTCGGTGTGGCGGAGAGGTGCGAGTTTGTCTGTGCAGCTGGAGACCCAGCAGTGTAGTTCCTTGGCTGCGGAGTTGGCGTCAGTATTGGTGGGGGGGACGTGAACGAGGGTGGAGTTGCGGTGCTCCTCTGTGACCTTGCTCCAGTTCCTTTGTGGCAGGCGCGGGGCAGGCTTGTGTGCGGTGGTGATGTTGAAGGAGAAGTGTACGGAGAGGTCATCTGTCCCGGGGGCGACTGCGAGGTGTGGCGGAAGTGGACTTTGATCCCTCCTGCGAATATCGGGACGAGGATGTCTGGCTTTGTAGGTGGGGGTAGTGACGAGCTGCTTCAATCCGAGGCTGGCATGGTTGTCCGGCAGGTCTGTGGAGTCAGGGTCGCTGCTATTGTTGAGGTGGAAGTTAAGGTCTCTGAAGAGTATGTAATCCGTGGAGGCGATTGCATGGGGTGCAATGAGGTCGGTGCAAGGAGGGTAGCTGGGTCTTAGCAACGGACTGTCGGAGATCCAGAGTCCCGGCGCTGGTCGCAGTCTGGTCACGGACGGGCGCAGACCGGCTTGCCTTTGGCTTGCCAAGCCGCCATTAAACAGGGAAGGGGGAGGGGGAGGGAAGCGCAACTGGGAGGCGGGATGGGGCGTTGGCAGGGGAAGCTTATTTTCTGACTTGATTCAATACACGTTCGAGAACTTGATGGATGATTAAGGGATGCCTCCCGGGTCCTTTTTTTCACATGCATCGCTCACACATCAAGTACACAAGATATGGGTCAGGACACAAGATGGGTCTGAGACATTCAGACTCTTTCAGACACTACTTGAACACGGCACTACCTGATGTCCCATAACAATACTTTCCAATTCAATACAACAGTATAGTGCTGCCCCTCTCACAGCATTCAGGGCTTACTGGAATGGTGCACTCTCTACAACATTAACTGAAACAATGGGAGCTATACCTGGGAATCACAAAAATTATCTCAGTGAACGTTAAGCTCCAGTACACCCAATTGAATTATCTCTACCACACATACCTCACGGCCACAGAATTGCTTAGATGTACCCTGGTTCCCTGGACATTTGCCACCGGTGTCGTGACACTGAGGCCTCCTTCATGCACATGGTATGGTCGTGCCCACGGTTGGCGACAAACTGGGTGACAGTAGCCGAAACATTCGCGGAGGCTACAGGCAGGGCGGTTGCGCTGGACGGTCTGCACTTTCTGTTGGGGATTATCTCACATACGGCAAAACGTAAGACCCTAAATAAATTCCTGGATTTGGCAATTGTGATGCCTATGCGGAGGATAGCCATGTGCTGGAAATCGCACTTAGCCCCTTTCACTCAGTTTTGGCTCATCAACCGACGCAGAGCCCTCATAGCCGAATTGGAGATCTCTCATGGAACCATACCAGGCCGCCTGATCACACCCAATCCCCCCGATTGGAAAACATACCTCACTGCAATTGAGGCTAAACCTAAACTTACTACCGGATTTGTGCCTGCCCATTCCATCACAAGAACAGGAATGGGCAGGCACAACAGGTCACTGGGAACCGTCCAGTCACCTTCCTACACTCTCCACCTCTCGCTCCTCAACAGCACCCCACACACAAAACATAATCATGATTCGTCAGTGCTTCTGCCCTCTTACATCATATTGTCACCCTGAACATGCATAGCGTTGGTCCAAAGTAACCCACTTGAAAAACGATAGATACAAGACGAGAACACTGGCCCTCCCCTCCTTTAGTTGTTTGAAATATTTTTTCACGTGCATCGCAGTGACTGCAATTTTTTGCTCCGGATTGCTCAAATTTTCGAAGGTGTGGCGTAATATTGTACATTGTTTTATCCTATTTACGCCTTTATTACTGTTGTCACTATAATATACATTGAACTGATACTACAAGCTTAAAACAAATACTTTATTTCGGGATACATGCCATAAACGTTTTCCTCAGACACAACTCATGACCAATTAATATCAGATTAAAATATAATATCCATATCAGTTAATAAAATGCATCAATTATCTTTGAAGTTAAAAGACATAACATTAGAAGAATACGTCAGCTTGCATAGGTTTAAAATCTATATATATAAAAACCAAAGTATGTCCGTTTGTCTTTTATGCATTACTACACCATTCATCCGATCGGCATGAAACTTTGGGAAGTTGTGCCGGCCACCCAGGGTCCTCATAATCTTTCCAATACTGAACGTTTACAGTTTCCGGTGCGACTCGCTTTTGCAATGACCTTCAACAAAGCACAAGGACAATCGCTGCAAGTGTGTGGACTAGATTTGGAGAATCCGTGCTTCTCACATGGACAACTGTATGTGGCCAGCTCATGCGTCGGAAAACCTTCTGATATATTCGTGTACGCACCAGACGGAAAACCAAAAAATACCGTGTATCCACAAGCACTCGAATAAATAAACAGAATTAAAACAACACTTTAAAATGATTTCCATATTAAAATGAATAAGTTTCAATAAAAATGACACAATGTAAATTGAATGTTATCATAACAAGTTTCCTTAAATTTCCTTTCTTCTGAGATCGCAGCAACGCGCGACGGGTAAGCTAGTACAATATGAAATAAATGATACATGATAACAGCAATTTTGTAACTAAATTGATAAATCAGCGGCAATAGAAGAGAAAAAAGGACACCTATACCACTTCAAAACCTTTCGTCCTGATCTCTTCTCCTAATGCGCCACATGTGGCCAAGGAACTTTGCAACAACACAAGTGAGCAAAGATCTCGTATCTAATTTTAAGATTCTCATAGCCCCTGGTGGTCTTGTGTGCCCATTTGTCTACCAATAGGTTTTAGCCGCTTGGATCTAGGCCGTACATAAGCCGGGCATGCAAACATAACATGGGACATAGATTCTGTATCAGACTTCCACCCAGGGCAGTTTCTTGATACTGATACGTTGCTATGCCACCCACTTTGAAAATCGTGCAAGGGGAGGCAGCCGAGCCTAAACTGAATGTACAGCTTTCTGTCAAGGGGTATTTGGATTAAATCTAGATAGGGCTCCAAATGTTCTTAATAGCTTCTTCACAATCTTTGGACCAATCAAAACGTATGCCGTTTTTCAGCTGTGAACTTAAAGGTTGTACTGCACTAGCACAATTTAGGATTAACTTTGAGTAATACTGCACCAGACCTAAAGATTACCTGACCTGATCCTTGTCGCTTGCAGAGCGTCCTGAGATAATGGCGTTAGCCGACTCCAATTTGGGACTTATTCCATCACCTGATCTAGTATGGCCTATTAAGAAACTGCGCCCACACCAAATTCACACTTCTGTTCTTTAAGTTCTCAATCTCTTAGCCTGGTCAGAACTTCTCTCGGCGTAATGTCATGACTTTGTCTGTCCCTCCTGTTCATTAATATAGCCTCTTGAAAGAATGTGACCAAATCACCCCCCTTAAGCACTTCCTTCATACATCTCTGGAAACAAACAGCTGCTGAAGGCAGACCAAATGGTATTCTTACGAATTTGAATGCCCCCACAGGTGTGACAAAGGATGTGAGGGCTCTCGAATATTTGTGGAGGAGGACTAAATGGTAAGCAGCTGAAAGATCCATCACACTTAAAATACGCCCATCCTCAAATAAGGCCGAAGCTTTGGTGATATTCAGCGATGGTTGAAGATCAACCCAGACACAGATTGAGATCTACATGCATTCGTATGTTCGTGCTATTGTCCTCCAGGAGTTAACACCACAGGGGCAAACCACGCTGAGGCTTCTATCGCCTCAATAACGAATTGTCTCCCTCCTTACCTTTTGTGCTCCAGGTGTCGCATTCTGTTTTAAGATAATTTTATGCTTCAATAGACTAAGCTCATTTCTCAACACTTCGCAAACCTCTTTGACTAGTTCCTTATCATCCCCTACATTGGCAATACAAAGAATTTGATCAGGGGAATTGTGATTGAAGGTAATTCCTAAATCACTTTGACGTCACCCCCAAAAGATTATCCACACATTTGGCTACATAGATATTACCCACTCTCTCTCCCCTTGGAAAGTTCTCGGCAGTGTAACTAAATAGATTAGTCTTCCAACCATCACCCCCCTCCTGGTTAATATCCGGTGGCAATGTCCATGAATCTCTCGATTGTGCCACCAACGAGAGTAAATGGAGAACCAGAGGCAGCTCACACCATCAGCCGCCCCCCCCCCCCCCCCAGAGGCAGCTCACACCATCAGCCGCCCCCCCCCCCCCCAGAGGCAGCTCACACCATCAGCCGCCCCCCCAGAGGCAGCTCGCACCATCAGCCCCCCCCCCCAGTGCCAGTCTCACCCTCAGGCCTGGCGCTGCGCCCAGCATCCATGAGCATGTTTTATGCTAATAGATTTGGGTACAACATAGAATATGGCTTTAGGACGCACTTCAGGAGTCTCCGTTGGGGTTGTTAGTAAGGTGGGCGGGGCTTCCACGCTTGAGACGTTTGAACTTGGGGTCTTTTGTAAGATTCGAGTGAACCTCGGGCCCTTCATTCATCACTGATACACAGGAGCCTCGTAGCCTCAGTTACACCCTCCTCGGCAGCTGCATGGAGGGCTCTCTTCATCCCACCGGAGGGGCTCCATCCTTTCCACAGTGTGACCGCTCTCAGCCCTCCTCTTGCGGTAGTGTCTCTCTATAGTAGTGTCTCTCTCCCCAGTGACGTCACTCCTCCTCCTCCGTGAAGTGTCTCCCCCCGGGGCATGTCCAGCAGCGCTCGGACCCCCCCAGCCCCCGATCTTTGTCCGTGAGTCGACGCTGCTCCGGCTCTTGACAGACTCCGCCTCAGTGAACGAGAGCCTCGGACTGGAATCTGCCCAAGATCACGCCGTGAGACAGGATGCAGGATCCAGAGGTGAGCGCCGCAACCCCCCCCCCCCTCCGTCGTCCTGGGTGCCTGCCCCCCCTCCTGCTGCGCTCGTCCCTTCTTGTGATTCCGTTTGTCTGTACAGCGCCTCTGCCGCCTCAGGGCCGTCGGAGCGCTACAAAGGGAAGGAAGGTGTTAGTAGGGCCGGTGGTTGTCCCCAAAGCTCCGACATTTCACTGCTCGAACAGGGGCTTTGCAACGAGAATAATCCCCCGGTGTCCCCCCGGGGACCTCCCAGTGTCCCCCCATGACCTCCCGGTGTTCCCCCGATGACCTCCTAGTGACCCCTGTGACCTACCATTGTCCCCCTGGTGACCCCCTAGTGTCCCCCGGTGACCTCCTAGTGTCCCCCGGTGACCTCCTAGTGTCCCCTGGTGACCTCCTAGTGTCCCCCGGTGACCCCCAGTGTCCCCCGGTGACCTACCAGTGTCCCCCCGGTGACCCCCTAGTGTCCCCCGGTGACCTAGTGTCCCCCGGTGACCTCCTAGTGCCCCCTGGTGACCTCCTAGTGTCCCCTGGTGACCTCCTAGTGTCCCCTGGTGACCTCCTAGTGTCCCCTGGTGACCTCCTAGTGTCCCCCGGTGACCCCCAGTGTCCCCCGGTGACCTACCAGTGTCCCCCCGGTGACCCCCTATTGTCCCCCTGTGACCTAGTGTCCCCCGGTGACCTCCTAGTGCCCCCTGGTGACCCCCAGTGTCCCCCAATGACCTCCCGGTGACCTCCATGTGTCCCCCCGGTGACCTCCAGTGACCTCCTAGTGTCCCCCGGTGACCTCCCAGTGTCCCCCGTGACCTCCCAGTGTCCCCCGTGACCTCCCAGTGTCCCCCAGTGACCTCGCTGATTGTAATGCTAGAGGGGTGCGCTCCATGGCTACGTAGTAGTCACCGCCAGGGGGCGCCGCTCATCTGGCCTCCCTGAACTTGGGGACAAGAGTCTTGAGGGTGGAACCAGGTCTTCGCCCTCCTCTAGGTTGATGCCGCGCGAACATTGTTGCCATGAAGCATGTATGTGTAACATTGTGGACAGTTTTGTGGCAAATATAAAAAGAAGAATCTCTTGAATATACATAAAAGTCCACCTTTCATCAAGTGTGTAATGCGATATCATACATACATATATCCACATTTATACTATACATGCCCTCTCTATTATCTGAAGGAAGACCCTCCATTATAGAAAATTCTTCTTTCCATGACTATGGAAGTGCCTCCCCTGTGTGTTCTTGTGGTTTGAGAGTCCGCCATTTATTGCAGTATTATCCTTCTACCTATGTTTGGCACTCGTTTGTAACATGCACACATCACTTTTCTCTTGTATCACACTGTTTGCTACCTCTTACATTGTTTGCTTTCGATTCTTGCACAAGTGCCACCATTGCCTACGTAACGTTTGTTTTTGTAACCTGCACACATGTCACTTTTTCCTCCTGTAATGCACCGTTTGCTCCTCTTGTATTTTGTTGGCTGACGATTGTCACTTTTGCCTCATGTAATGTAACGTTTGCTTTTGTAATTTGCTCACTTGTAATGTTCTCATGTATCAGTGCTGTTCCTATTGTGAAGCGCTCTGACACCTTCGGGTAAAGTCCACGCTATATAAAAATGCATAAATAAAATAAAATAAAATAAATAAATACTGATCAAACCAACAATACCGATCCAAACTTGGACCCAAATTTGAACCCAAAAAACAACCACATGTAACAAAAATATAAGAAACTTCAATCCATACAATGCATACAAAATGTATTAAAAAATATAATCACATTAAAAAATGTCAACAATACAATCGCAATGATAAAATACATATGTTCAAGTATATAAACAATATTTATAAAAGAAAAAACCTGAGAGAAAAAGCACTGTGTGAAATCATTACTTTCATCAAAGAGCGGTTATTCCCAGCAAGAATCAATACATAAAACACCATCAGTCTATTATTTCATCATCAAATTAGACTTGGGATGGTTCCTGGATATAACCAATTCTGAAAGAACAGGCGTCAACGCGTTTCGGTGGTAGAGAATTATTGAGGTCCCACCTTCATCCGGACAAAAACAATAATTTTCTCTATCCGTATTGATTTAAATTTTTAAACCACTTTATAGTTTATGTGGAAAAGAAGAGGATGGAATTGTAACCAATCCTTGTGAAATTTCTAAAGATTAACGTGGTCCGTTAGATCCACTCCTGTTGAATCAAGTATGCAAATAAAAACCTTGGCCAATTCATATATATTTTTATTGGTCCATAAGGGCATCATCCCTGCAATGCAGCCATGCTTGCACCATAATGCAAGGGTGCCTGCATTGACGATAGCAGCCAGTTGTGCGCCAGCGCAGAGGAAAGACAGGGATGCGTTGTATGGCTGTAAATACAATGCATCCCTGCACTTTCCTAATGACGCAGCTCGGTGCAGCAAGATGGCTTGCAGTGCCCTGTTTCTTCATTTTCTTGTAACTATGCGCCAATGTTCTCGCAGTGTCTGCTGGAAACTCTGTCCTGAGTGTCCCAGAATATGGCAAATGGGAGAATGTTGAGCTAACCATGAGCCACGAGGTGACCTCCAACGACACCTCGACAGGCGCCAGGAGCAGCAGCCTGTGCTCTTCTACACTGCTTTATCCAAGCCTGGCACGCATGACACCAAATCCTTGAAAAAAAAATAAGTGACGCTCAGGTGGCGCAAGGCGCTTGTAAATACGCCACATTGTTTCCCCTTTGATTTGCATTACACAGCAATATTTAGAGTTGAGGAAGTAGAGAAGAGTTGGGAAATACCAATATTTCTGTCCAAGAAATAGGGCGTCAAATTTGAAATTGAAAATTGAGGCGTGATATGTGCGATAGCACATGGTTTTACACAGTGTACCCGGTGTGTTAACATTTTAAGTTAAATAAATAAAGATTACCCTCATTGCGATGCACTTGCATAAAACATTTGCCCAGAAATAAAGTTATTTTCTAAAGACATCGTATAGTTATATAACGCATTTCCTCCTTCATGGCGGCTGAGGAGGCAGCAATTTTCCCACATTTGTGTAAAATGTTCCATATTTCCTAGATGTCTACATACTTTGTCCTCAAACTAGAAATGCGATATGATGCCTGTACCATGTTCAGACTGTCAGGACAAACAAAACTCTTGTGCTTATTATCCCAATAATTGCTTTTGAGCCTGCAAACCCATCAAAGCACGTTAGAGGAGGACAATTCTTCTCTCTTTAGGACACTCAACAGACAGTAACTTGGATCTTTAGCCGGGAGATATTGTCTACAAACCTCTCCCTCATCCATGAAGCGAACATGTCCTGCAGATTGGGTTTACAAGCAGACAGTAACAGCAGCCCCAGCTCCAACCCTGCTCCTATCCCTGTATTATTAATCTTTCCTTTGTGGCTGTCACCCAATTAGAAGGCTGCCCACTCAAGCCCTCATTACTCGCGGCTCATTAAATTCTGATATGTGCAGTAACTCCTCTTACTGCACCTACTGGAATGATACATTTTGTGGCTAACACTACTGTAATGAATAACTCGTAGCCGAAGATAGAGTTAACAGGAGTTTATTCCAGGATAACCACACAGCAGACAGGAGCTGTGAGAAAGCACCACATCTCTCTCCAACTGCTCTCCACACCTTTGAATAGAGCACCTAGCAACAGGGTAACCAGGCATCACACCAATATTCTACCTGATTAGCCCCAATGTGACAGAACAACTTAAGAAGAAGAATACAACATATCCACCTTCCTCAATAAACAAAAAGAAAACAAAAAAAACAAAAGAAACCAGAACAACCTATGAAAACTTAAGATACAATATTGCAAAAGAAGATATGAAAAAAATACAAACTGCATGTAAACAACATTCTAAGACAGATCAATTGCGATACCGCAGAGGAACACTTCTGAATCTAGTGCTCCTTTTGATACACATACCAGACATATCCGACGGTCCTTCGACATCAGAACAATGGGTAAAAGTAGTGGAGGATGGAAAGACATTTTTGACTATTACAATTTTGCTAGTATTCCACCAGTTTCCACCTTCAACTTGTACAGCGTTTCTACCTACCTTGGTGACAGACAAGGCAGAACTAAACTTGCTCTCACCCTTCTTAACATGTACAGGGGACTTAACCTGAACAAGATCCCCAACTCTAACAAGGACAGTTTTAACACCTTTCTTGTTGTCAAACCATGATGTTTGTTTAGCTTGAGAGTTAGAAACATTCTCTCTAACTAACATCATGAGGCCGTCAATATCAAGAACAGATTTAATCCATTTGTTCGTCCATGCAGGCTTAAAACTGGTATTCGCCCTTCTTCCTCTCAAGAGATCAAAAGAAGAAACTTTGGTTGTGGAGTGGAGAGTGGTTCTGTAAAACCACAGCATACTGTTAAGTGAATTTAAGATGTCACAATTACAAGATGTAGCCCACTTAATGCATCCCCCAGCACTCTGTTCATACGCTCATCAAGACCGTTGGATTGGGGTGTTAGAGTGAGCTTTTAACATGTTGGATGTTGGATGATTTAAAAAATGAACCAAACTCCCCACTGGTAAATTGTGTACCATTATCCGTCACCATGGTGTCAGGAAACCCCTCCCATAGAAAAACATCTTTGAGGAAAAGAATGATATTGTTGGGGGAAGCCTCCTTAACTAATTTTATTTCTGGCCATTTTGAAGCCTAATCAATGAATGCTAAAATAAAACGACACCCACCAGGTAAAATTTCCAAAGGTCCCATGATAGCCACACCTACTTTGGACCAAGGTCCAGAAGGACATTCAACAGGGAGCAGGGGGGGGGGGTGACAACTTTTAATCCTTTATCAGCAGACTTGCAGATGGAACACGCCCCAACCAGACCATTGATATCGCTGTCCATCGAGGGCCACCCGAAAAACTTGCGGACACGACGCTTTGTGAGAGGAGATCCTAAATGTCCCTCATGAGCTTTGACAACAATGTCTTTCCTGAGAATCTGAGGAGCAATACGTTTATCTCCTCGTAATAACACACCACCCGCTAAAGAAATTTGCAATTCGACCTTCCAGTAAGGTTAAATACATTGTGGAAGATTGCGTTCACTGGGCCAACCTGACTTGCAAAACCACACACACGTTGCAAAACTTCATCAGCAAGGGCCTTAATCCAACCCTCAACAGTATCAAGACCATGCTCCTGTAAGTCAAGTGATGCTACAAGGCAATCATCTGAATCTTCCTCCCCAACATCAGCAGGAACTGACAACTCTTTGTTATTCTCCACAGGGAAAAGCGACAAGTGGCATAATTCAGTAAAAATTTTGAATAATACTCAAGGCGCCAAAGCAGAGACTTAACGCCGCTCTTGTCAGAAGGTATAGGAGCCTGGATGATAGCATCAAGTAAACTTTGTCTAGGTTTAATACCCTCCCCGGAAATCAAGTGACCTAGATTATAGACCCTACAGAATCCTCACTATGGTTATCACCCCTGGTCGCGGCACGCAAGAAATGTGGTAGGTTTAATACCCTCCCCGGAAATCAAGTGACCTAGATATTCAATTTCTTCAGTGAGGAACATGCACTGGGGCAGCACTACAAGCATCCCTGCTATGCTGCCCTGTGGCAAAAAAAGGGGCAGGAATGTGACGTATCTATCAGAGACAGTGCATTCCTGTCCTCTGTCCCTGTGCTGGCGCTCAACTGGCTGCAGTACGCCAGCGTAGGCACCCTTGCACCATGTTGCAAGGGTGTCTGCGCTGTAGGGATGTTTGTTTTTGTGCAGGAAGGCACACCTGCCCTGCTTCGCACTCCTAAATAAAAGCAATGCAGCATCCTGAAAAACAAGCACTCCACTAATTCCCCCTAACATGTTTTGCATGATCCTTTGAAAAACGTAGACTGCGGAGGCAAGCCTTTGTATTGAAAGGTCCCTAATGGTGGCGAGAAGCAGGTTCCAATTCAATCTGATGATAAGCTCTGGCCACTTCCAGCTTCGAAAAAAACTTGGACCCCTTAACGCTTGCGAACAGGTTACATATTTTAGGTAAAGGGTGAGAGTCGACCCATATCTCCTTATTGAGAGACCTCAAGTCCACACAGACACATAATTAACCACATTTCTTGCATGCCGCCACCAGGGGTGAGAACCATAGTGAGGATTCTGTAGGGTCTATAATCCCCTGGTCGCACAAGGACTAGAGTTCTCTCTCTAGATCTTCTCTCACACTTAAAGGTACACCTCTCAATTTATGTTTGATAGGTAGGGCACCCTCTTCAACCAAAATTTTGTGTTTGAAACCCTTTATGGTTCCTAAACCTTCTCCAAAAACAGATGGAAAACGTTCCTTCCATTGGGACAGATGTTGATCATCAGATATCACCATAACCTGCTCAGAAGTACCAGGCCCAAGACCATTCTGAACAAACCCTGACACCATCCTAAGATGTTCAGGCCTTTCACTGCAACGTAAACCTTCCCAGTTATTTTTCTGTTTTTAAAAACCAGAAATCTTCAAAAAATCCTAAGAGATCAATCTCCCGCCAAATTTGTAAAACAATTCTTGGTCTAGCATAGTAATCCTGGCACCAGAATCGACAAAAAGATTAAGTGGTTTATCGTCTATGATGATTTCAACAATGGGGTCCACACATTCACATGAATCAACAACATTCGAAACAACTTTGTTTAAATTATAGATCACAGAAACCACCTCAGAATCAGACTATTGGTCTGACTCTAGGACACAAGCAACAGTCCTTCTCAAATTTTTCCATTTCATGCAGACCCTTGCGAAGTGACCTATTCTTTTACAGTAAGTATAAATTACATTGGCCCCAGGACACTTTGCTCCTTTCTGGTGAGGAGGATTTCGACACCGGTAACATATTTGCTTAAAATGGACAAAATCTGTTGCACTTCTTCGAGAACTCGAGTTCTTGATAGAATTAGTTTTAACATAGATAGGTTTAGGAACATTCAGTTTTCCTTTGGAATCGGAGGAGACAACATTGACAGGCTCAGTAGATTTCTTTTCGAGTTCCTTTAAAGATATTTGTGATGTCTCAATGCTCTTAGGTATTTTGATTGATTCATCAAGGGAAGGCTTGGCCAAAGACAGTAACTTTTGCCGAATCTGCGTATCTCTACAATGACACACGAACTGATCACGGATCAGTTGATCAGTGATAATGTCGAACTGACAGACAGATGCACGCCTACGTAGGGTAGAGATGTATGAATCCACATCTTCGTTCTCGCACGGTTGTCTTTTAAAAAACTTGTGGCGGAGACTCGTCATACTTGGTTGTTTATCAAACCTAGTTTTAAGTTTGGATATAGTGTCCTGATACTCATCAATAACGTCGTCTGGAAGATGGTTAACTTCAGGAAGATGCTTAAAGATTGAACGACCTTCAAATCCGAGAGAATGGAGGAGAAGGCATTTCTTACGTTCAGAACTAAATCTCGAGGCACCAATGGCTCCCAGATACATCTGGAAGGCATCGAATCAGATCTCCCATCGAACGAGAGGTTCTCCTGGAGATTCTAGAAAAGAAGATGGAGGGGCTACAGATTGGAGGGCAGAACAGAAAATGGAGAGGAAAAATTTGAAATGTAAAAAAAAAAACTAGAAAAGGAAAGAGCAAGAAAAGAGAAAGACGAGTGTAAACACACTACAGAGGAGTAATATCTCTTCTTTAACATAGTAAATAAACGAAAAAAATTGGGGTGCGAATCACCGTGTGATCCGCAAAAAAAATTATGTGTGAATCACCGTGTGATAATCCGCAATGAGCTATGATAAAAAGTGGTGCAGGATGGTGTGCGAATCACCGTTGTATGAAATTATCGCACTTTGTTAAGCAGCTGAGATAGGTAGGTGTGCGAATCACGGTCGTTAAAAATTCCCACTGAAAGCTTAGAAAGAGGTGTGTGGATCACCGCAATGTGATCCACTGTGGATGAATCTAAGCGTGGTTAGAGAATAAAAAGTAAATGGAGAAAAGATGTGCCGGTCGTCGATCGGCAATGAAGAAAAGACGTGGCGGTCATCGTAGGAGCAGAGCGAGGCGTTGCTACAAGACACGAGGAGGTTGTCAAGGGAAATGCAACGTTGTCTCATTACTAAGCAACAGCTTCAAAACGCCAGCTAGCTGCGCAACGTGAAGAGGTGAAGTCGAAAGTCAGGCAAACCAGGCAGATTGAGGCCTGGTGCTGCACATTATCGAGTGTTAGACCTGGCACCTTGGCGTGAGTTTCCCTTCCACTTTTTGCTGTTGTGCCTCCAATGTTTTGATGGTGTCTGCTACTCGGGGCACTGCGCCACGGCCAACCCGTGCCGCAGTGCAAGTGCTCCCTACTGTAAAGTGTACATATGATTGATGTCCATGATTGGTTCATTGGATTCACTGTTAGTCCCTAGTAAAGTGCACCAGGAGTGCCAGGGCTTGTGAATGCCAATACTGCTAGTGGGCCTGCAGCGCTGGTTGCGCCACCCACAGAAGCAGCCTTAAAATGTGTCTAGGGTCTGCCATTGCAGAACCTGCGTGCAGTCTGGTACTGTCACCCTGGCTGGGCAAGTGCACACACTTGCCAGCCCCTAAACCTTCCCTTAACCTTCATATTAGTCACCCCTATGGTAGGCCAGAGAGCAGGGTGCATTGTAAGTGTAAGGTAGAACATGCCCTGATGTGTGTGGCATGTTCTAATAGTGAATTACTGCCAAAGTCGTTTTTCACTATTGTAAGGCTACCTGTTCCCTTCTAGGCCAGATGGGCTGCTGGAATTATTACACTCTATAATCCCAGCAGGCTCAGGGAACATGGTAGAAATTCGTGTTTAGTATGCCTGAACTCAGAATAATGAAATACTTCTTTTAGTAAAGTTTATTTTAATATCCTGTGTTTGCAAATGCTACTTTTAGAAAGTTAGCATTTGCTTGCCTAACCATTTCAGCCCGCCTCTGCTTGGATGTGGATCTGACTGTCTGGTGTGTGTGAGTGACAGGGCTGGGAGTTGACAGGTAGTGATTAGCAGGAGGACCCCTTAATGGGTGGTGGGAGTTTCCCCTGAATGATGCATCAGGCTGTGCCCCTGCCACCACAATGCTGGCTCCGCCCTCCTGGGGAGCGACTGATGACTCAGCCTGCACCTGGCCCAGGAAGGACCGAAGCTTGTAAACAAAGTGCTCAGGCCACTCCTGCCCTCTCAATGCCGGCTCCGCCCCCCTGGGGAGCGGCTGATGTGCCTGCCCTCACACTGAATGCAGAAGTCATAAGTACCCACAACAAGTACTCAGAGACTGGAGCAGTTATGCAGAGGCCCCCCTGGCTTGCTAGAACAAAAGAAACTGGGTATAAAAGTAGGAGCCCTGCTCCTTGTAAATTAGATCCTGTTTGTGCTACAAGAGAAACTCTGCCCGAAGAGAAGGACCTGGAAGGACTACAAGGAGGAGTGCTGACTCTGGCCTGTGTCTGGTGCCTTGCTGCCAAAGGAGAGGAAGAGAAAAAGACTACAAGAGACTTTTGCTTTATTTTGAACTTTGTGCCAAACTCTGCTAAAAGATCTCCAAGGGCTTGCTGCTGAACTTGCCCCCTGACCAGCGCTCCAGGAACAGTGAGCGCTACCCCCTGACAGAGGAACCACTACAAGACGCTGATTTCCTTTTGCGAGCCTCTCCAGGAAAAGCAGAGCGCGCTCTGACAATCGCGCTTTCTAGCACCACTCTGGGAGCTGCCCTCTCTCTAAACAAAGTGACTGCCGCCTGCCTGGCCCAGAAGCAACGTGACGACCAGCCCAGCTGATCCTAACACCGTGACTGGCCCCGAGCTGCAGCTCGCATCGTGAAGAGGAGGCCGTGCCCGGTGCCTGCTTGCCCCCCTTCGTGTCTTGTGCCCCTAAACGCGCCGCCGCTGTCTGAGAAACAGCTGCTGCGTGGGGTGCCTGAGCGTCGCCTGGATTGACAGAGGCTTGCGCTGAGGATCACTGCCCTCTGCGTGTGTCCCCCCTTCTGTGAGGAAACCCCGAGGCGTTTTCACCAGCCTGACCCGGCCCGCGCCGCAACGCCAACCCCCGAGCCAGAGCCGAGCCGCCGCTCGCTCTACCGTCGGAAGGAAGACACCGCGACGCGGATCGCCGCGCTGACAGACGCCCAGCTGCTTCAACGAAAAGGTACTGTTTCCTGCCCCGCGGTGCGAGTCCTTGCCATCCTCGCTCGCACCGCCCTCTGCCTCGCCCAGCCCTCGGAGCCGCGTGGAGAGCGCTCCCTGAGCCCCCGCTCTCTCCCCCGCCAGCCGCACACAGCCGTGCAGCTAGCAGAGAGAGGCGGACGCTGACTCCCCGGCCGCCGCTCCCGCCAGAAGCGTGAGAGTGGGCAGACCGGGCCCGCTTTTCCTACGCGGAGGAGCCCAGGGGCGCAGAGAGGCCCACGGACAGAGAAAGTACATTGAAGAGCCTGAACCCCTTTCCTGAATGAGAAAGAACTGTGACATTGATAAAAGAGTAACTGGAACCTGCTTTTAAAAAGTAACCAAGACTGTATTTACAAGCCTGCTTGAGATTTATATAAAGAGATATATTTTCACAAATACAGTTTGGTGTCATTGTGTGGTGGGTTGGTTGTGATGGTGTAATATTGCAAATGTTTAACCCTACATGCCCCAGAGATTAGCCTAAGACTGCTTAAGCCACACTACCTAGAGGGTAAGCAGAGGTTGTCTTGAAGGTAACCCTCAGCCCTGACGAGGAAGAGAGAGGCCCTGCTTGTCGCCAGTGTTGCACTGCGCCAACCAGAGACTCCCCCTTCCTACATTGGACGCAGCGGTGAGGATTCGCGAATTTACATTTGCAGTGTTTTACCTTAGCTACTGACCATTGCATAGTGATTACAGTCCAGTAACTTAGCCACAGACTTTTGGATTTTTTAATTTTGCTAAAGAAGAAGATCCCTAGTGTTGCAAACATGCCTGGCACAAACAGCATTGATGGAGGAGAGTCCATAGCCTCTAGTGCGCAGGGGCTAGAATGGGACGCATCAAAGCTGGATGACTACACAAAGAAGCAGTTGAGTTATTTTTGCAGGAAACTCAAGGTTCCACACGCAGGATGCAGAAACAAACCTGAGTTCTACAAGGCCATGAGAGCCTGGATTGAATCTAGGAAGGCACCTGAGGATCAGAATGCACCTGTGGATCCTGTGGGTCTGGAAAAACCAGACAGCGTTCTTAGCTTTGGCAGAGGCCTGTCGCCAGAGGAGCTGGCAGACAGACAGGCAACCAGGGATCATGAGATCAAGATGGCAGAATTGAATTTGAAGGGCCAAATGGAGCTTGAAAGCAAAAAAATGGCTCTGGAAGAAAGAAAACTCCAGTTTGAGTATGATATGAAAATGAGGGAGATGAGTCTAAAAGAGAAAGCCTTGGATCATCCTCCCTCTGGTGGCAGCACAACGCCGGTGCAGGTAGAGTCAAGAGTGCACATCCCCAAAGATGTAGTTAAAGAGTTCTTTAAGGGGGATGACATAGGACAGTGGTTTAGGGCATATGAGGTAGCCATGCTTTCCCACCGGGTCCCTGAGAAGGATTGGGGAGCGGGGTTATGGGGAAGGTTCCTTAGCGAAGGAAGGGACACCCTGCTAGATTTGCCCACTGAAGACCAGAGATCCTATCCCCATATGAAAGAAGCTTTAATGACCAGGTATGGGCTTACCCCTGAAATGTATAGGCAGAAGTTTAGGGGGTGTAATAAGCGGCCTGGGAATACGTATGTGGAGTTTGTGACTTTTTTTTGCAGAGCACTGGATGGTTGGGTGAAGGGTAACAAAGTGAATGATTTTCAAGGTCTCTTTGATTTAATTGCATGGGAGCACTTGTCTGATCAATGTTTTCCTGAGTTACGCCAGCACCTGATTGATAGCAAGTTGTCCAACCCGAGGAAACTTGCTGAGGAGGCGGACCGCTGGCTCAGCACCAGGGTCCACAAGGGTCCAGGGGGAGACTCCGCCAAGGGTGGGCAGGGTCCCCAGCAGAAGAGTGGGGGGGACAAGGGAAAACAGAAAGGGTTCCAAAAAGGCCCCCAAAGTAATCCCCAAGGGGACCAGCAGAAAGGTTCTCAGCCTCCCCCACCCCCTAAGCAGAATGGGGCCCCGACAGGTAGACCTGTTCCAAAGGGGCCCTTCAATTGTTACAAATGTGGTGACCCGGGGCACATAGCCAGTGACCCCAAGTGTCGCCTGTTTGGAAAACCAGCACCCACTGGTGCTCCGCCCCGACAAGTGACCAGTGTTCACTTAGGAGAAGAAGTGATGGTCCCGGGGGGTGGAGATCCTGTTCAGATGACCCTAGTCTCACTAGGAGACAGTGAGATGGTCCCTACAAGCTACCTGCCCTCTAACACTAAAAAATATGGGCAGGTGGTTACCATCAATGGTAAGAAAGCTGAGGCTCTTAGAGACACAGGAGCCAGTGTGACTGCAGTGAGGCATCACCTGGTGTCTCAGGAGCAGGTTGTACCCCATGCCTACTGTAGGGTTGTCAACGCTGACAATTCAGAGAGTCAGTGTCCGATGGCTCAAGTTCCCTTCGAGTGGGGGGGGTCTCTGGTACTCTGCAGGTCTGTGTGAGGAAAGCCATGCCTGTTGACTGTTTGCTAGGGAATGACTTGGAGGACTCCCCTTGGGAAAAGGTGGAGAAAACGACTCACCTGAAGATGGTGGGTCTACCTGACTGGGCGTGCGTGACCACCCGGTCAATGGCAGCCAGTAGGGGTGATCAAGAGGTCCTGGGGCCTGACGGAGAGGCCCAGGAACCGGCCTTAGGGAGAAGGCGCAGGGCGCGCGGGAAACCGGCCCCTGAAGTTCCCACGGTCCAGGAGGAAGCAGACCTTGAGGGGGATGCCCTGGAGCCTACTGGGGAACAGATTGCCGAACTGGGGGACCTGCCTGAGCTGACCCATTGGCAGCAAGAAGGAGGCCCCTCCAGGGAGGAATTCTGCAGGGAGCAGAAAGAATGCCCTTCTCTCGTGGGTATGCGGCAGCAGGCTGCAGACCAGGCCAATGGTGTTCAGGCCAAAACACATTATGTGTACTGGGAGAATGACCTCCTGTACTCAGAGCCTAAGGCTGCTGAACCTGGGTCAGCCCGTGTGCTGGTGGTACCCCAGAAGTTCAGAGCCTTCCTACTGGGACTGGCTCATGATGTGCCTTTAGCAGGACATTTGGGGATGGACAAGACCTATGACAGGCTTGTCACCCACTTCTACTGGCCCCAAATGCACAAGAGCTCAGATGCTCATTGTAGGACCTGTCCAACTTGCCAGGCAAGTGGGAAGAGCGGAGGGAAGAACAAGGCTCCCCTCCAACCCTTCCCTGTGGTCAGTACGCCATTCCAACGAGTGGGTATTGATATTGTTGGGCCTCTGGACCCCAAGACAGCCATGGGCAACAGGTTCATCCTGGTCTTGGTGGATCATGCCACCCGGTACCCTGAAGCCATCCCTCTGAGGACAGTGACGGCCCCCGTGGTGGGGCGTGCACTAATGGGAATTTTCTCCAGAGTGGGGTTCCCTCTAGAGGTTGTGAGCGACAGGGGGACCAACTTTATATCCAAGTATATGAAGTCCCTTTGGCAAGAGTGTGGTGTAACCTACAAGTTCACCACACCTTACCATCCCCAAGGAAATGGGTTGGTTGAAAGATTCAACCGAACCCTGAAGGGCATGATCATGGGCCTGGAAGGTCCAATGAGGCGTAAGTGGGACGTCCTCTTACCATGCCTGCTCTTTGCATACCGCGAGGTGCCACAGAAGTCTCTAGGGTTCAGCCCCTTTGAGCTGCTGTATGGCCACCCCGTGAGAGGACCACTGAGTTTGGTAAAGGAAGGCTGGGAGCAATCTCCCAGGAAACCTCCCCAGAATGTATATAGCTACATGCTGGCCTTCAGAAACCAAACCAGGCGCTTCAGACAACTTGCTGAGGCAAATCTGGAAGCAAGCCAGGAGGAGATGAAGCGGTGGTACGACCAGAATGCCACTCTGGTAGAGCTTCAGCCTGGACAGGAGGTGTATGTCTTGGCCCCAGTGGAACCCTGTGCACTTCAGGATAAGTGGACAGGCCCATTTGAGGTTGTGGAGCGCAAGAGCTCAGTGACATACTTGGTGGACATGAAGACGCCCAGGAATCCTTTAAGGGTCTTACATGTCAACCGCCTCAAGCCCCACTTGAAAAGGTCCGAAGTGGGCATGCTGTTGGCCACTGATGATGGAATGGAAGAGGAGTCTGAGCCTCTTCCTGACCTCTTAGTGGCCTGTGAGAAAGATGGGTCAGTGGATGGAGTTAACCTCTCACCCACCCTGACCCCTGAGCAACAGGAAGACTGCCGCCAGTTGCTGGGGCAGTTTCCAGACCTGTTCTCCCTGGTTCCTAGTGTCACAGATTGGTGCGTCCATGATGTGGACACAGGAGACAGCTTACCTGTGAAGCATAAGGCTTACAGGGTAACTGACAGGGTCCGGGTCTGCATCAAGGAGGAGGTCTCCAAGATGCTTGCTCTTAGGGTGGTTGAGTCTTCCAGCAGTCCTTGGTCCAGCCCCGTGGTCTTGGTCCCAAAGGCTGCTGCGCCGGGAGCCACACCTGAACTCCGGTTCTGTGTGGACTACAGAGGACTCAATTCAGTCACCAAGACTGACGCGCACCCTATCCCCAGAGCTGATGAGCTCATTGATCGGCTAGGGGCTGCCCGGTTCCTCAGCACGTTTGATTTAACGTCTGGGTACTGGCAGATCGCCTTGACCGATGGGGCAAAGGAGAGGTCAGCATTCTCCACACCAGATGGGCATTTCCAGTTCCGGGTTATGCCATTTGGGATGAAGAATGCCCCTGCCACCTTTCAGAGATTGGTCAACCAGGTGTTGGTCGGGCTGGATGAGTTCAGTGCCGCCTACCTGGATGACATCGCAGTGTTCAGTGGCACCTGGCCAGAACACCTGCGGCACCTCTGGGAAGTGTTGATGGCGCTGCGCAAGGCAGGCCTCACAATCAAGGCAAGCAAGTGCCAGATTGGGCAGGGCTCAGTGGTGTACTTGGGACACCAAGTGGGGAGTGGCAAGGTGGCACCCTTGCAACCCAAAATTGAGACCATCCTGGCTTGGAAACCCCCAAGACCCAGACTGCAGTGAGAGCCTTCCTGGGGCTCACTGGGTATTACAGGAGGTTTGTCAAGGGCTATGGCACTATTGTGACCCCCTTGACAGAACTGACTTCTAAGAAGCAGCCCAGGAATGTGATTTGGACTGACACCTGTCAGAAGGCTTTTGACACCCTGAAGACTGCCATGTGCACGGCGCCCGTGCTCCTGGCTCCTGATTTCTCCAAGGAATTCATAGTGCAAACAGACGCTTCAGAGCATGGTGTAGGGGCTGTTCTCTCACAGATGACTGAGGAGGGCTGGGACCAACCCGTAGCCTTCATCAGTAGGAGGTTACTTCCACGGGAAAGTAGGTGGAGTGCAATAGAGCGAGAAGCATTTGCTGTGGTCTGGGCGCTGAAGAAGCTAAGACCCTACTTGTTTGGGTCTCACTTCCGGGTTCAGACGGACCACAGGCCCCTCAGATGGTTGATGCAAATGAGGGGTGAGAACCCAAAACTGTTGAGGTGGTCCATCTCCCTACAGGGTATGGACTTCACGGTGGAACACCGCCCTGGCACAGATCACGCCAACGCTGATGGTCTGTCCAGATTTTTCCGCCTTAGTGATGAGGAACTCCCTGGGGAAGGGTAGTTCTCCCCACATTTCAGCTGGAGGGGACACGTGTTAGACCTGGCACCTTGGCGTGAGTTTCCCTTCCACTTTTTGCTGTTGTGCCTCCAATGTTTTGATGGTGTCTGCTACTCGGGGCACTGCGCCACGGCCAACCCGTGCCGCAGTGCAAGTGCTCCCTACTGTAAAGTGTACATATGATTGATGTCCATGATTGGTTCATTGGATTCACTGTTAGTCCCTAGTAAAGTGCACCAGGAGTGCCAGGGCTTGTGAATGCCAATACTGCTAGTGGGCCTGCAGCGCTGGTTGCGCCACCCACAGAAGCAGCCTTAAAATGTGTCTAGGGTCTGCCATTGCAGAACCTGCGTGCAGTCTGGTACTGTCACCCTGGCTGGGCAAGTGCACACACTTGCCAGCCCCTAAACCTTCCCTTAACCTTCATATTAGTCACCCCTATGGTAGGCCAGAGAGCAGGGTGCATTGTAAGTGTAAGGTAGAACATGCCCTGATGTGTGTGGCATGTTCTAATAGTGAATTACTGCCAAAGTCGTTTTTCACTATTGTAAGGCTACCTGTTCCCTTCTAGGCCAGATGGGCTGCTGGAATTATTACACTCTATAATCCCAGCAGGCTCAGGGAACATGGTAGAAATTCGTGTTTAGTATGCCTGAACTCAGAATAATGAAATACTTCTTTTAGTAAAGTTTATTTTAATATCCTGTGTTTGCAAATGCTACTTTTAGAAAGTTAGCATTTGCTTGCCTAACCATTTCAGCCCGCCTCTGCTTGGATGTGGATCTGACTGTCTGGTGTGTGTGAGTGACAGGGCTGGGAGTTGACAGGTAGTGATTAGCAGGAGGACCCCTTAATGGGTGGTGGGAGTTTCCCCTGAATGATGCATCAGGCTGTGCCCCTGCCACCACAATGCTGGCTCCGCCCTCCTGGGGAGCGACTGATGACTCAGCCTGCACCTGGCCCAGGAAGGACCGAAGCTTGTAAACAAAGTGCTCAGGCCACTCCTGCCCTCTCAATGCCGGCTCCGCCCCCCTGGGGAGCGGCTGATGTGCCTGCCCTCACACTGAATGCAGAAGTCATAAGTACCCACAACAAGTACTCAGAGACTGGAGCAGTTATGCAGAGGCCCCCCTGGCTTGCTAGAACAAAAGAAACTGGGTATAAAAGTAGGAGCCCTGCTCCTTGTAAATTAGATCCTGTTTGTGCTACAAGAGAAACTCTGCCCGAAGAGAAGGACCTGGAAGGACTACAAGGAGGAGTGCTGACTCTGGCCTGTGTCTGGTGCCTTGCTGCCAAAGGAGAGGAAGAGAAAAAGACTACAAGAGACTTTTGCTTTATTTTGAACTTTGTGCCAAACTCTGCTAAAAGATCTCCAAGGGCTTGCTGCTGAACTTGCCCCCTGACCAGCGCTCCAGGAACAGTGAGCGCTACCCCCTGACAGAGGAACCACTACAAGACGCTGATTTCCTTTTGCGAGCCTCTCCAGGAAAAGCAGAGCGCGCTCTGACAATCGCGCTTTCTAGCACCACTCTGGGAGCTGCCCTCTCTCTAAACAAAGTGACTGCCGCCTGCCTGGCCCAGAAGCAACGTGACGACCAGCCCAGCTGATCCTAACACCGTGACTGGCCCCGAGCTGCAGCTCGCATCGTGAAGAGGAGGCCGTGCCCGGTGCCTGCTTGCCCCCCTTCGTGTCTTGTGCCCCTAAACGCGCCGCCGCTGTCTGAGAAACAGCTGCTGCGTGGGGTGCCTGAGCGCCGCCTGGATTGACAGAGGCTTGCGCTGAGGATCACTGCCCTCTGCGTGTGTCCCCCCTTCTGTGAGGAAACCCCGAGGCGTTTTCACCAGCCTGACCCGGCCCGCGCCGCAACGCCAACCCCCGAGCCAGAGCCGAGCCGCCGCTCGCTCTACCGTCGGAAGGAAGACACCGCGACGCGGATCGCCGCGCTGACAGACGCCCAGCTGCTTCAACGAAAAGGTACTGTTTCCTGCCCCGCGGTGCGAGTCCTTGCCATCCTCGCTCGCACCGCCCTCTGCCTCGCCCAGCCCTCGGAGCCGCGTGGAGAGCGCTCCCTGAGCCCCCGCTCTCTCCCCCGCCAGCCGCACACAGCCGTGCAGCTAGCAGAGAGAGGCGGACGCTGACTCCCCGGCCGCCGCTCCCGCCAGAAGCGTGAGAGTGGGCAGACCGGGCCCGCTTTTCCTACGCGGAGGAGCCCAGGGGCGCAGAGAGGCCCACGGACAGAGAAAGTACATTGAAGAGCCTGAACCCCTTTCCTGAATGAGAAAGAACTGTGACATTGATAAAAGAGTAACTGGAACCTGCTTTTAAAAAGTAACCAAGACTGTATTTACAAGCCTGCTTGAGATTTATATAAAGAGATATATTTTCACAAATACAGTTTGGTGTCATTGTGTGGTGGGTTGGTTGTGATGGTGTAATATTGCAAATGTTTAACCCTACATGCCCCAGAGATTAGCCTAAGACTGCTTAAGCCACACTACCTAGAGGGTAAGCAGAGGTTGTCTTGAAGGTAACCCTCAGCCCTGACGAGGAAGAGAGAGGCCCTGCTTGTCGCCAGTGTTGCACTGCGCCAACCAGAGACTCCCCCTTCCTACATCGAGCATGTGCGAAACGGTTTTAAACGATTGTCTCAGCGGAAAACACAACAAATCTTGAAAATAGTGTGCAAATTAGTCGAGGTCACAGCAAGAATTACGAACATTGGCAAGATGCTGCGTAGAGGGTTGGAACCGAGTTCACAGGGAGATGAAGGACAAACTGATACTGAAGCTTTAAAGACGTGCTGGAAAAGCAGGAAATGTGGTGTGATCAGCGGTAGGAAGCATGGTGTGATCGGTGCGGAGTGAAGATCTCAGTAGGGTGTAGAAAATTGGAACAGTCTTACCACACGTTGAAGACGTCTTCAACAGGATCAACACCTAAGGTGAGTAGAGTTGCACGCAGGATACGACGTGTGACTGTGCAGTTGAATCGTCGCCATAAATTGTAGTGAATAACTTGTAGCCGAAGATAGAGTTAACAGGAGTTTATTCCAGGATACCTACACTGCAGACAGGAGCTGTGAGAAAGCACCACGTCTCTCTCCAACTGCTCTCCACACCTTTGAATAGAGCACCTAGCAACAGGGTAACCAGGCATCACACCAACATTCTACCTGATTAACCCCAATGTGACAGAACAACTTAAGAAGAAGAATACAACAACTACATAAGCAACTTTTCCAGGTATTTTTTTCCAGGTCAAACCTGCCACATTTTGCAGGGTGAATAATGCCTAGCATTTACTGGAACATGCGGATTTTGGAACAGTAACCCCCAAAACCCATGTTAGCCCCCAAGATCGTGGAATATGGGCATTTAACACATGCACATGCTTGTCTGGCTACACATGGCTCAGGTGAACTTTAGTAGGTAGGTGCTGCAGCAACAGGCAACCAAGACCCAGAGCTTGTTGGGGTGCGCTCTGTCTCTCCATCCTATACGTTTCGCTATCCTGCAGATGGACAGCTGGCCTGCAGCAGGGCATCACTACACACGGCCTGGGGCTGTACCCGCTGGATTCTCTCGCAGTATGGAGGAGGGTGAACCTGCAGTATGAGCACAGCTAAGATTCATGCTCTTGAATCCAGGTAATCAGTACAAACCTTCACTAAAGACAGAGAGCTGTACGCTCTCTTCCCTCTTGGTGTGAAAGAGCTTGGACATTGGCAATGGTTACTTAAAGTGTTGTCCGTCTGAGTAGTGTCCAATGTTCAAGGGCTTGGCTGGTGGCGAGGCTTCTTAGTGAGTGACATGGTCATCTGTGACATCAACTTGACTTTCAGAGCATGCGTTTCAATCCCTGCAAGATCGACCAAGGTGTGCACACTGGGTATATAAGTACCAGTAGATTTGTTAATACTAATAACTGCTAATTGTGGCGTTTGGCGATGACAGACTCTGTGCTATTTAAAGTCTGGTTGTGGGTGGTACATAACTAATGCTTTCTTCTTCACATATATTGATGATTCTTTTCATAGAAGATAGGACAAGTCTGAGAAACAACCTCATACAAAAGCAGTGTTCCGCACTCTCACTCCCATTTTACTTTTCCTTATTTCAGAGTAAAAGTAATTCTTGTTGAAGAACATTCCATCTCACAGTGTGATGCATGACCTGACACCACCACAGAGCCCAGTTTACTGCCACGTGTCTTCTAAAAGAAATGCTAAACCATTCAAAAATAAGCAAAGGCTAAAACAATTTTGGTGGCGTAAATTAGACTTGGACTACATTGTGTTTTGACTTGGAATGCAAGGTTAGCCTTTCAAGCGTACATGAACCGCTCGCATTAGCCAGAATGTTGTTTACTTGGACAAGCAATGGACTGTGCACCATTAATATTTCAAAAGGAACCTGTGGATGAGGTGTTGTAAAGAATGTCCCCCTTTTCTCCTGCAGGTACAAGGAACCTTCTGCGAAGCTTCGGACTGTTTCTCTGAAAATGAATGGAAGCTTCTAAAGGACTGGCAGAAGGAACTCTACAGGAACGTGATGAAGGAAATCCACCAGGCCTTGATCTCGCTTGGTAAGGTTACTCCATTGACGTGTCTCAGGATTTGAAATCTATTTAGCAAATCCCGCAATTGCTATTGCAGGAGTTTTAGAAATGCTTTTGATTGGCTGCCTTTGCTGTAGCCTGATGTGCGCCGAGTGCGCTTTGTGGCAAGCTGGCCCAACGCGCTTAAATTGATTTATCTCAAGTCATCCTTGAACGCTTTCTATATAAATACGTGCAGATGGACTTGGACCTTGATTGACAATCAGTGCTCGTGATGTCTGAGGGTTTGTACCTGAGGAACAAGAAAGGAGCAGGGGTGTCTGGTTAAAAAAAAGGCAAAATAATGCTGCAATCCTGAAAGACTCTTCGGCCGCATTTATATATTATAAGACTAAACCTCAGGCTGTGTTCATAAAGGGGAAGGGACTGCGTGGCCGCCCTGACACAGCCTCCAGAGGGCCATGGAGCGCACCCTCCGGTGCCGAATATATTATTGATGGGGAGGTGGTACATGCGGGCCCCCTCCTCAAGCCATCGGAGGCCCTGGGAGCCCACCCCGTGCGACAAAATCATTAAAGAAGGGGAAGGAAGCTGCGCCGCCTCCCTCCTTGTGCCTCGAGAGGCCTCGGGTAGCCCACCCCCAGGCCGAAATGTAAAAAAATGAGGAGCTCTGGGAGGGCTGCGTTTCCCCCCTCCCAGAGCCTCTAAAGGCCCGGGGAGTACACCCCAGGGCAGGCTTGTAAGCTATGTCCCAGGGAGTTCACCCCCTGGACATAGTGGTTTCCATGTGCGCAGCAGTATGGGTATGGAAACCTGTGTTTGCTCTCGCTTGGCGGGAGCATTTTCAAAACGTCTGCCAAGCGGGAGCAAAGGTGAAGTCCGCTCCCAGCGGGTGGGATCTTCAAAAATGATCCCATCCGCTGGGAGCAGACTTTTGAACTGTTTTCCTGCCCGCAGTGATGTGGGAGGGAAACAGATCAAAAGATGCCCGCCCGCAGGCAGAAGCATTATTAGCTGGGGGGTTGCATTTTCGTACGGTATTTAGGTATTACTTTACATTAAACAAAAAAGACATTCACTGAAAAAAACAAAGGTTAAAGTAACGTTGTAGTTAAGCTTGACACTCACCAAACTTTCATTGAGAAATGAAGTTGAAATCAGTAGATAACTGAGTACTGTAAACAGTGTTTACTCTGTGGAGAGAGTTTACTTTATACCACACTGTTTGCAAACAATGAAACCTTCATGAGAAATACGCCACAGAGTAGTAAAAAAGTATCTACTCAAAACAGTGGACACTCTTTGCAACACTTGTCAAAAAAGACACTATTTGCTTAAAAATAACCAAGATCCGAAGGTGCTAAGCATCATACAACCTGCATCCTGTATACTGCGGTGAAAACGTTACAGATAGCCCACCTTCTTATCCAAAACAATCGCATGTACATATGTTTGTCCCTGGTGCACACAGTCTGCTATGTTATGTAGAAATTCTCACGCTGACGATTCTGTCTAATAACTCAAGCCTGCTTACAGACGTTAGAATCTATTATTTAGAATCATTGCCCCAGCCAAGCTGCTGTTCAAGTTTCTAGCAGCAGTACGACACTCCAAATGTACTAATTGTGCTAGTTAGAAGCAATTAAAAATTAAATATAACGAGCAATGCGGGCGATTCCCTCCAAACAAACATGAGAGTGGGGGCGGACAGTGGAACCTGAAAAGTGCTATGCAAGTTAAACGCAATAAAAAATTAAAACGAGTAATGCAGGCAATACCGTGGGAGCACTGCGCACCGGTGCCAGGCTGCCGTTTAAGTAGGGGATTAGAGAGGAATCCTGAAGACTAATCTGCTGACCACAAGTCTCCCAAACGGTAAAACCGGGGCGGATCAGGGAACCCGAAAGGACTATGTGCAGCAGAAAATACTGTTTCTCAATTGATATTTCTTGTAACTAAATTATTTGTTTTTAGCAGCAGCACAACCCTCTAAGGGTGTAAACTGAGCAAATTTGAGCAAAGTTAAAAGAATTAAAATGAACTATGACAAGCAATGTGGGCAATACTTGGCGAGCGCCCATCGGCATGCATAAGAGCATGCAGATGGGCGCTCTTCGTAGTCCGGTCACAGAGGGATTCGTACAGGTTCAAAGTGGGTGCCTGGCGTTGCCGGCGGAGTGCCATTTGCGTCACCACCCCCCTCTCGAGACCCACGGTGTGGAAACTTTTCACATCCAACGTGCAACCTGGTTTCTCTGGAGTAAGAGCAAACCCCCACATCATTTTTGGTTGCACTTTTCACACACATTTTTCACTTTCACGTCAACAGGTTAGGGTGGGCCTTAGCGTGCCCAAATCGCTGAGGTTTAGTCCCCTTTTTTGGTCCTGATGAATGCCCGCAAAATCTTACCACCAGGGCAGAAACATGTCGACCCCACCTAATGGGAAATAGTTGAGCAATTTATTCAGCTTTTCATTCCCACACTCAGTTTTTAGTGTGTCTGATTGGCCATCTAATAAACCTTTTTTGGACACAATTCAGGTATTTCTAAAACACTTTACTACACCAGCACCTATCACCACAAATTCCAGCTCCGCAGTAACTTTGGCATTGCAGCACACCGGGGAGGCACTCGGCCTCTCCCTGTGGGGCCCGATGATGAAGCATGTCACCAACTAGGTTGGTGAGTGAGGGCCTTCTAAAAGAAACTGAAAGATTCTTCATGCTTGCTCTTTTTCTTTTGAGAAGCTACACTCTTTTGTTGTTTATACTATTGTGACTGGCCCAAGAGTGTTCCTTTGCACTATCCCCCACTCTCTTGTTGATACATGAAAAGAAATATAGTCAGTAAAAGTGGTAAAAAAATCTCAGATGACTACAAAATTATTATTTTTTTAAACACGAAAGCCTCCCTAAACAATCATGCTTACAAATTACGCTAAAAGTGTTTCACATTGTAAATGCATTTATATAGCACTTACTACCCCGGGCAAGGTGACAAAGCACTTTTTGTGGGAGTAGGACACTACTCCGGAACCTAAAAGGATTAGTTGTGAATTTGAATAGTGAAATATTAAATTAATTTGAGCTGTGGATATGTTAGTCTGTTATTTGGATTAAGAAGGATGGTGGAGGGATAGAAGAGGAAACGGTCTGCATTTATTTTGCACTTGCTACCCCTGAGGAGTTATAGCGCTTTTTGGTGGGTAGCACGGTACTCCGGAACCCAAACAGGATTAGTAGGGAATTTGTATAGAAAAATATGAAATTCATTTGAGCGGTGGGTCCGTTAGTCTAATATTTGGATTGAAAAGTAACAGTGGAAGGATAGGAAAGGGAAGGGTGTAGAAAGTTTGTTTTTGTTTTGGCGTTCTTGATCATTTTATTGACTATTCGTTTGAACTCCGTAAAGGATGATATTGTGTGCCAAGCTTCCTCTAACTTCATAGCTTCAATAGATTGCTTCAGGAATGGGTAGACTGAGTTACTCAGTCTGGATTGCCTTTCTACCTCCAGCCAGCAGTAGTGTGCCACAGACTCTTCATCCGCTGCCCTCATTCCCCAATAGTATTTAGCAGAGCTCCTTGTCTTAATGGGTTCTGGTTTTATAACCAGAATTCCAATCTAATCCGGGTTTGTGGAATGTGGCGCGGAATTGTGAATAGGTTTTTGAAGAGGCTGGTTTGTGCGGTGTTCAGAATTATTGCGTCCTTTGTGTTTAGGGGTTCCGAACCGTATGTGATTGATGGCAAGAATTTTGCTGCTACGACCCTTACTTAATAAGTGAGTCGTCGAACAGTCACTAAGTATTGTTTTTACAAGATTTTAAATGGAAATAGTAGCTGTTTTGCTTTTACTTTCCGCTGTTCTAGATATAGCTTGTAGTTAAGGTGGCGATCTGATGTTACTCCCAGGTATTTGTATGTTCCCTCCTGATCCAGGCGGTTACTGGTGATCATCCAGGTACATTTCGGTAACTTCTGTGTGAGCTTGAGAAACACATCACCTTGGTTTTTTAAAGTTTATGTCTAGTTGAGTTGCAGCTGTGTTTTCTACTCGTTGATTTATCAGTATATGTATCAATGGCCACTGACAGAATCATGCAAGCCCGTCCGCATGCAGTAATGAGCCAGAGATGTAAGATGCATCCATGACCCCAGACATATAATGCATCCATGACCCAGACATGTAATGCATCCATGACCACAGACATGTAATGCATCCATGACCCCAGACATGTAATGCATCCATGACCCCAGACATGTAATGCATCCATGACCCCAGACATGTGATGCATCCATGACCCCAGACATGTAATGCATCCATAACCCCAGACATGTAATGCATCCATCCCACTAGACCCTATTGAACATTAGTGACCCAAGACGGTACATACACCAGTAATCCCAGCTAGTGATAACACAGGGGGCCTCGGACAGTTCATACATTAGCAGCCCTAATCAGTAAACTCACCAATGCCCCCAGCAGTTCATGAACCAACCCGTTGGCCCCAGGCGGTGTATACAGCAGTGTCCCCAGCAGTGTATACAGCAGTGTCCCCAGGCAGTGTATACAGCAGTGTCCCCAGGCAGTGTATACAGCAGTGTCCCCAGGCAGTGTATACAGCAGTGTCCCCAGGCAGTGTATACAGCAGTGTCCCCAGGCAGTGTATACAGCAGTGTCCCCAGGCAGTGTATACAGCAGTGTCCCCTGGCAGTGTATACAGCAGTGTCCCCAGGCAGTGTATACAGCAGTGTCCCCAGGCAGTAACGAGCATCAATAGCCCCAGGCCATTGTTTCTGCACAGGGCATTGTAGCATTACAATTCACATTTTCAGGTGGGAGACGACCATTACAACGCGGTCTTTACGCCACACTACCATTACGACGCGGTCATCACAACGCAAGTTGTTACAACGACTTGCGCTGGATGGCGCTAGAGACTAAGTAATAGTAGATTTACTATTCCAACACCTTCCCTACTGTTGCGTAGGCTGAAGTTGGAATAGTAAATCATACTATTCCTAAGTCCAGCGCCTACAGCGCAAGTCGTTGTAATGACTTGCGTTGTGATAACTGCGTTGTAATCGTAGCACGGTGTAAACAGCGCGTCGTAATGACATACATCCTTTCAGGCACGAGTGAGTAAGTGATGTGTCTAGACAGACCCAGTATAGCGTAAAGCACCGAGGCTATGGTTTCCGCCGGGGTCCCCAGGCGCCCCATGGTGGCAGCTCTAGCCCCTAGGCCACATGCCCTGGTGCTTTGAGTGTGGTCCAGTGGAGATGCAGCTCAGATCAGCTCCATCATCTCACATTGTGTCAAATGTTCAAATCCTGATAGTTGACAGATTACATAAGGAACTATGGGCATAAATTTCTCTGTTTATTTTTTATATCAGGTCCCCTCATCGCCACCACTGTCGGTTCATTGAGAGCGAAAGACCAGGGTGAGCTGTGCTGCATGGAGGTTCAGGACTGCGAGACCAATCACAGGAACTATCCGCCACCAGGTAAGTCAAACACTGATTAACAGTGAAGTGACACGTGTCCTTTCCAGAGTGCTCTAAGCCCTGCTCGGAAGCATCCACTGCCAACTGCAGTGGGCCACCTCCTCCAAGCGCAGAAGCGTGCCCACCCGGTGACGAGCCCAGAATTAGGAATATAAGCCGGAAATGAGCCATCGAAGCCGCTCTGCAGCTTATTCCCGACTCTGGATTCACCATTTAATAATATGAGTGGGTTTTTGAGGGTTTTCTGGCCAAACGCCACATTACACATAAAAATCCCATTGTGGTGTCTACGTTGTACAGTCAATGTTACAACTTTCATATTGTGATTCTACCCCACATGAAGAATGTTGGAAAAAGATAGAATTAAGGTAAAAAAGAGAACAACCCAACACAATTGGTACAAAACAAAGATCTCAGAAGCTTTCCGCGTCACCGCGGGCCTTTCATTCTAGTTAAACATAAACTCACAGGATAATATTCATACTGGTCAGGAACGAGGGGTGAAACGGAGTGTAGGACCAATAGCAACGGAGAGTGACTGAAGCGTGTGTGAAATTTACAGATTTCTGTATTCAGGCAGCAGGCGCCACCATGTCTGAATCTGGGGAATCTTCTAGATAAACAGCAAAACTTCTTCAGAGCTCAGAAGTTACGGTGAGGTGGAAACCGTATAACACACTCTCTCACCCACCAAGACTCGCGTCTTCCTTAGCAGTAATGATCGGTAAAGTACAATTGTCAAATATAAACAAACTAAAATGATTTGCACTTTAACAAAAAGCTCAACAAATAGGGAGTCCTCCTGTAAAATCATAAAAACAATGAAAATATTAAAAACGTTTATGTAGGTGTGTCCAGAAAGCCTCCATTTAATAACATTTTAAATAGGGTGCCTTTTACAAATAACTTTTATAATATAAATTATGATATTTTAATTTAATTCCATGCAAAAGGGCTTATACAAAAATATAAGCATAACTCCCTTCCTAGCTAGAGTGAACTCGCTTAATGGAAAGTGCATCCCTCAAAGAGAACTGCCAGCCTTATCCTCTCTCCGAGTCTCAAGTAGGTTTCACCTGGCACTAAATGTCACTTCCAATGGATACACGCTCCTATAGATCCCGCTCCTGAAGATCCAGATCCCGCTCCTGCAGATCCCGCTCCTATAGATCCCACTCCTGCAGATCCCGCTCCTATAGATCTCGCTCCTGAAGATTCAGATCCCGCTCCTGCAGATCCCGCTCCTATAGATCCCACTCCTGCAGATCCCGCTCCTATAGATCCCGCTCCTGCAGATCCAGATCCTGCTCCTGCAGATCCCGCACCTATAGATCCCACTCCTGCAGATCCCGCTCCTATAGATCCCGCTCCTGAAGATCCAGATCCCGCTCCTGCAGATCCTGCTCCTATAGATCCCACTCCTGCAGATCCCGCTCCTATAGATCCCGCTCCTGCAGATCCAGATCCCGCTCCTGCAGATCCCACTCCTAGAGATCCCACTCCTGCAGATCCCGCTCCTATAGATCCCACTCCTGCAGATCCCGCTCCTAGAGATCCCGCTCCTGCAGATCCCGCTCCTATAGATCCCGCTCCTGCAGGTCCTGCTCCTGCAGATCCCGCTCCTGCAGATCCCGCTCCTATAGATCCCGCTCCTGCAGATCTCGCTCCTGCAGATCCCGCTTCTGCAGATACCGCTTCTGCAGATCCTGCTCCTGCAGATCCCGCTCCTTCAGATCCCGCTCCTACAGATCCCGCTCCTGCAGATCCCGCTCCTACAGATCCCGTCCTGCAGATCCCGCTGCTGCAGATCCCGCTCCTGCAGATCCCACTCTTGCAGATCCCGCTCCTACAGATCCCGTCCTGCAGATCCCGCTGCTGCAGATCCCGCTCCTACAGATCCCGTCCTGCAGATCCCGCTGCTGCAGATCCCGCTCCTGCAGATCATGCACCTGCAGATCCCGCTCCTGCAGATCCCGCTCCTGCAGATCCCGCTCCTACAGATCCTGCTCCTGCAAATCCCGCTCCTGCAGATCCCGCTCCTGCAATTCCCGCTCCTGCAATTCCCGCTCCTACAGATCCCGCTCCTGCAGATCCCTTCAATGATCCTCTCCAGTTTCCAGATTGACAGCTGTTGGTATGTCCCGGCGGCGCAGTGGCGGTGAGCCACCAGGTCAAAGGTTTGTGGTGATCGAGCCGGTGGAAGTTCAGCCTTTTCAGACCTGGCGCTTCTTTCACTTCCCGAAGGGGCGGCGGAGCCACGGGATTGGAAGGGCCGGAGAACCAATGATGTAGAGCGGTTCTAAAGGATTCCCAGTGTGTGTGAGTCACTGTCATTGGAGCATTCTAACACCAACAGAGCTGCATCACAGAAGCCCACCTCCTGTTACCTTTTTTTAAGTGAAGGCATTCTTGTACTCTTTACATTTTACAATTCTCTCTTTTAGAAGCGCCGTGCCGGTTTCTTGAAGCTGATTTGGGTTCGACAAAAGAGGAGCCTGTCCCAGTCTTCATTGATCGTTTTGGTGTGGAAATTGGCGACGGCGGCACCGAGCCCACTCCAGGTGAGTCTTAGATTTCTGACTTCAAAATGCTGTATTCCAGGAGTGAGCAGCCTCTCCTCAGGGAATAGATTCTGCAGAAGCTCTCAGTTTCTTAGGTTCTTATGTAGGCCACTGCAGGTGGCTCTGTGGCGCCCACTGCCCTGCCCCGGGGGCACCCACTGCCCTTGTGGCACCCACTGCCCTGCCCTGGTGGCGCCCACTGCCCTGGTGGCACCCACTGCCCTGCCCTGGGGGTGCCCACTGCCCTGGTGGCACCCACTGCCCTGGGGGCACCCACTGCCCTGTGGCACCCACTGTCCTGGTGGCGCCCACTGCCCTGGTGGTGCCCTCTGCCCTGGTGGCGCCCACTGTCCTGGTGGCGCCCACTGTCCTGGTGGCGCCCACTGCCCTGGTGGCGCCCACTGTCCTGGTGGCGCCCACTGCCCTGGTGGCGCCCTCTGCCCTGGTGGCGCCCACTGTCCTGGTGGCGCCCACTGTCCTGGTGGCGCCCACTGTCCTGGTGGCGCCCACTGCCCTGGTGGCGCCCACAGCCCTGGTGGCGCCCACAGCCCTGGTGGCGCCCACTGTCCTGGTGGCGCCCACTGTCCTGGTGGCGCCCACTGTCCTGGTGGCGCCCACTGCCCTGGTGGCGCCCACAGCCCTGGTGGCGCTCACTGCCCTGGTGGCGCCCACTGTCCTGGTGGCGCCCACTGTCCTGGTGGCGCCCACTGCTCTGGTGGCGCCCACTGTCCTGGTGGCGCCCACTGCTCTGGTGGCGCCCACTGCTCTGGTGGCGCTCACTGTCCTGGTGGCGCCCACTGCCCTGGTGGCGCCCACTGTCCTGGTGGCGCCCACTCTCCTGGTGGCAACCAACCAATCAAACGGATAAATAACACCGAATACGATCAAATCACACCAGCAACGGTATAAAATGCAAGTAAAACCAAAGAGCTCCTTATCTGAGCGAGGAGCAGCATTTAAAAGAGGGAGATCATTCGTGCATATAGTATTTATATGTTGTGAATGTTCTATTCTAGATTATTTGTGGTTTACGGTGGAATAGTCTTTCAAGTGCTGCTGCCTGGAGTAGCATTAAAGGATTCATGCATAATGGTAGCCTTCGGTCTTGTAATGAAATCTGCAATCTCGGATTTGCAAGCAGCTTGCTACAACAGGTCGCAGCGTGCAGAGACCGCACAGGACTTCATCCCTACCGTAGACTTGCTCCTACTCCCTTTGAGGGACCAGGCCCCTCACGGCGCATGTTCAGGACCGTGACAGGACAGCTCTTGAATGAAGGCTGCTTAAGAGGGTGGGCTCTCCCAGAGGACGGTGGGGTAGAAGAACCAGTGCCAACGCCTCATCAGTCATGAACAGCAAGGGATGTAGGGCTTGTCCCAGGAAGTATGTGAGCGCCTAGTCCACCCCCAGCCTCTGCCGCAGTGTGGAAAAGCTCCTCTGGAGACACAGCTTTAAGACACTCAGTGAGCAGCGGAGATCCACTGGAGGGTTCGACTGATGTTTCCCCTTGTGCTGCTCGTGTTTGTCCAGACAGTGGTGGGATTCCAGGGAGATTTTAAAGAAGCCTTTCAGAACCTCAACGTATAAACACGGCCTGGGATTAGGATTACAAGTTTATTGCAGTGGTCACTCCTCAACCCAATGATTAGTTATGCCAGGACTTGAATTTGGGAAAAGAGTAGGAGTGGCTTCAGGTAGATTCACACTATTGGAGCTTTGGGTCTTGAGCCTTTAACACTCAGTCGAGAGTGCGACCGCGTCTAAACATCCAGCACCCAATGTTCAAAACCCTTTGTCAATTGATGTGCTACATCTTAGAGTTCATAGAGCAATCTTAACATAAAGTAGTAAGACTGAGGACAGAGGACTCACCTCCACAGCCCGATGCTCACCTAGGCGACGTTCTTCAATGTATGTGTTTTTCCGTGTGTCGCTATTGCGTGTAATTCCCCCTCTGTAACCAGAGGAGTCAGATTGCCCCTGCATGAAATTTTGAGTACAACAGTTGTTTACTGTAGGTCTAAATTTAGTGTTAGTACACCGGTGAACCATACAGTTAACCACTGACTTCTACTTTTTATAAAAACATAGCAAGGGCTCGCTGCTGTGGGCATCTTAAGTCTCTGAACCTAAACTTCTCTACTGGAGTAAGCCTTGACTGCGCGTCTTCTCAACCACTTGAAAGTCAGACTAAAGAGGATTTTCTTGGAATTTTAGTGAGCTGGCAGGAGTATCTGGTTCTCGAATCACTTCTGATAACATGTAATGTTTACTATGATGGGGCCCTTAAAAGTACGGTATTCACCTTTGTGTGTGCCCCAAAGGTACGGTACTCACCTTTGTGTCGGCCCAAAAGGTACGGTACTCACCTTTGTGTCGGCCCAAAAGGTACGGTATTCACCTTTGTGTGTCGGCCCCTAAGAGTATAGTACTCACCTTTTGTGTGTGGCCCCTAAGGGTGTGGGACTCACATTTGTGTGTGGCCCCTAAGGGCACTGTACTCACCTTTGTGTGTGGCCCCTAAGGGTGTGGGACTGAGCTTTGTGCGTCGGCCCCTAAGGGTGTGGGAATCGCATTTGTGTGTGGCCTCTAAGGGTGTGGGACTCAGCTTTGTGTGTGGCCCCTAAGGGTGTGAGACTCACATTTGTGTGTGGCCCAAAGGGTACTCACTTGAGTGCCACGTTGTATATCAGGGTCACTCCTGACCATCCCCAACAGACCTCCCTTACGTCTCAGATTGTACTGGTACACCGACTTACCATCCAGAGTGGGGAACACCGACAGGGGTGTTCCGTAAACCTCTTCTTAATGCATCAAAAGGGAGTCCGAGCTAGGGAATCAGCATCATCAGTCGGAGACACATCCCAAGTACCTTCTATGCGTACTATTGTCGTGTGTCCACGTTAGACTTATAAAAAAGGCTGTGTTTCCCTCTATGTACACAGAGTTCTTCCTAAAGTTGCCTTCACTCTCAAACAATGACTTTCACCGCGCATTTGCAACCGTGACAGTGCGGAGTGGTTTCTAGGAAACTACACTTGCTTATTTATTTATTTACGGATTTATAATGCGCATGGCTGCCTCAGCAACGAGGCGTCCTAGCGCAACCAGAAACCAAGAGACAGGAGACCAAGGAGAGCGGGGTAATGAATTAGACGGCCGGTGTAGGGAAAAGCCAGGTCTTTAAGGGTTTGCAAAAGGCCAGATGATTCGTAGTGCTTCTCATAAAGACAGGAAGCGAATTCCAAAGCTTCGCCGCCAGGTAACAAAAGGAGCGACCTCCGGCCCTCGCTTTCCATACTCGCGGAACGTGAGCCAATGCAAGATCAGCGGAGCGCAGTAGACGCCCCGGCTTACAAACCAGTTTCACAAGAACACTATCATGATACCTTCAAACATCACGTACAAACAAGGTCTATACATCATTGTGCAACTGTGATTATTTGTTGCGTACATATGGCGACAGAGCCATCTATGACACATAAACAATGGCGGCCGGACCAAGATCTCGGCCCGAGGCAAGGATGCCTTTTGATATAAATGAACATCCGCACTTTGCTGTTATTTGCACGGAAACTACATGCTGATGCTTCAGCCCAGCAGCCTTCGGATATCTCATGAGGGTGGTCCAGTTTGTGACCACAACTGCGACCTACATTCTTTCCCTCCTGGTAACGGGGGTTCGATCATCCAGTATAGGGTCCTTGTCAGAACACATACACACGCCCCAGACACTTAAGTCCGGGGACTCCTAGTAGAAGTGCGGCAGATTTCTGTTCACTGTCCTAAAACTTCTAATAATTTTTATCTGCTTCTATCTTTTGATTATTGCAGCTCATATATTTTATTCAAGAATCATGTTGGTTCAATAAATATTGAAAACACTCCACTGTCTATTCCTTGTATTCCTGAGAGAAAGAGACCACAAGTGACTGATCAAAAGGGTTCTAGATCTGTTACCACAATTCCTGAGGATCAGGGTTGTCATGTTCGGTGGTTGCCAGAACCATTTGCCACCTGTCTTGGTTTAGGGGTTCCTATGTTGGCACTGTGAGCTAGCTGGCCTGTAGGAAGAGATATCTTGAGGGGCTGCCTGGGACGAGTCTGGCACCAGCCCAATAGTTATTCTTTCCACTAATGTGCAGTTCCTACTGTAGAGTGGGAATTACACGACACTGTATACTGTGTTACGGATTCAGTTGTGTAGTGTTCATTAATTACCTCTGGGAAGACAGCTGAACCTGCAGGTAGCTCCGACCTCGAACTGATAGGGCGTGCGCATATGTATAAACCAAGTGAATTTCCATTATTAAGAACGAATGAACCAATATATATTTTTTCATCAAAGCAAATTAACAAAGAAAATATTTGTATCCATAATTTAAACTATATGCATTTTGGCGTGGGACAAATCCGTGTATTTGCCTTTTTTGTGTGTTTTATTAGCTCTAACGTCACCTTGCAGCCATTGCAGTTTATTTTAATCAATACACCTTATAAACGTGGAAATTGGATATTTAATGTACCTGTATTGAGTATTGCATATATTTCTATATGTTGTAGTAATATACTTATGATCTTTTATATGACAGGGCAAGAGATGACTTCATTTTGCACAAAGGAGGAAGAAAAGAGCGACTGCCTATACAGTGACATGGAAAGTGTCCGTGGTCCCTCAGGTGAGTCGCTTTATTTGTTTATGCATTAATAGTTGTTTCACGTTGGGCATAAATTCAGGGCGCTTTCAATACAAATCAGGTGACTGATAGTGGGTGAGATAAGCTCAGGTGTTGGTGTCACTTTACACCGGTGCCTTGAACGACTGGTTCAAGAGGTCAGGAAGTCTGTGCCGTGTGTAAATTGTGGCCACAATGTACAGTTTTGTGCGTTTTACATTTAAGGTGCGAGGACCTGGTCAGGGAAATAGATTGATCTTCACAGTAACATGAGCTGGACCAGGGTCATGTCTTCAGGTATTTGCTTTTCCGCAGTTCTTTTGAAGATGAGGGCGGATGGCGTGTTCCTGACGCGCAGAGGCTGGATTGCGGTTTTTGTCGTGAGACGAATCTGGGTAGCGAAGCTCCTTTTCTGAAGTGGGCGGACAAGTATGAGTTTATTTCTGCTTTTAAATTCTCTGGTCGTCTAAGGACTTTTCATTTATTGCTAAGTAGTTTGGGCTGTTGAGCTGGAGGGCTTGCGAGTGAGGAAGGCCCTTTTAAGGGGTACATCTAGCTGTGAAAGGCAAGCCGCGTAAGCATGCTACAGCAGGAGTGGGGGCTCGCTTTGTTAGGGTTAGGAAGCAGGCAGCTGAATGTAGATCAAGTCCTTTAAAGGTGAGAGGACATAACCAATGCCTAAATGAGAGGTGACTGAGGCCTTGGAGAATCTCAGCTTTTTTTGTGGTTCATTTTAGGAAATGCAGCGACAGACAATTTTCAAGGGTGCAAAGACAAGCGATGGTCAGGTTGAAATGTCAATTTAAATGCTAATTAAATTAAATTTGTAATTAATTTTAATGTTAATTAATTTAATTTAATTTGGTAGAAATGTCAATTTAAACCAAAGGGCGACATAGTAAAAAGTAAAGCGATATTTTAAAAAGTAAACAACGATGGAGCAGCAACTAAGTCTTGAAAAACACTATTGAGAATAGGATAAAAAGCAGATACGTCTTTCCAGGAACAAAAAAAAGAGCGATCGATAAGCTAAGGACAGAAGTGTACTAGAAATATAATAGATAGGGATTAAATGATAATATAGAGTGCTCCATCAGGTTGAAAGCAGCTGAAAGATAAAGAATAATGAGAAAAGATTGATTTTGTTTTGATTGGTTCGAGCATGAAGTAATGTTAGAGGTGGAAAGTAGATTAGACAGGAAGGAATAACGAGGATGAAAACCAGACTGAACAGAAGAAAGATGACTATCCTGGTAAAAAGAAAAAAGTTGAGAAAAGAAAATACGTTCCAGTAACTTAGAACGAAAGGGATGCACATAAATGGTACTGGAGATAGAGAGACCGCTCGGATCAAGAGCAGGCGTTGTTTTAGGAGAGGTGAACCCATGTGTATTTACGCATTCCTAGATTCACCAACGCTGGCAGACCTGGGAACGCATCATAAGTGTACGGCTCCCCACCAGAGGCACAACCAGGAGAAATATCTTTAGATCTCTGCTTGTTGCTTCCTCTAAGTGCATTCTGCAAGATACTTAGAATGAGGGAAATACCTCTGAGGATTGTTTTTGTGCAGAAAGGTGCACTTTCCTTCACAAAAACAATCCTGCTTACCTCACGGGCACCCTTGCACCATGGCAAGAAGCCTGGGATGGTGCTAGACAGCTCATGGTGTCGCCAGCGCAGGGAGAGGACAGGAATGCGTCATGTAATGTTAAATATGGCACAATCCCGCCCTTTCACGCATCGCAGTGCAGAAAGCCTTGCCGCATTGCATGAAATATTATAAATTGCCCCACAATTTATACAAATTGAGTAAGATTTAACAAAATAAGACCAAAATGAAAAAAATCCAAAAAGAGGAACCAGAGATATGAATCTTGACCGGGCGAATGTGCTAAAAGTATTGGGGCCGATCAAAGGAATTTCCTTGGTTGCTCAATTTGACTTTGCTGGCAGAGATTTTCCTGCCAAAACGTCTACGAACCACTTATTACACTGAGTAAACAAAACCCATGTGACTACAGGTGGGAGCAGGGATAAAACCACATTGGAGCAGATGTTTCCTCCTGCAGCGAGAGAAGAGGCATCTCACGGCTCTATGCAGGTAGGAGCAACACCGGCCGCGACCCATTGCGCGGCCTGCATACCCCCAACAGGACGGAGAGGACCTCGTTTGTGGGATCTCGAAGGACGACTGGTACCAGATATTGCTGAGGCCAGCAAAATGTCGATCTACTTGTATTATAAAACCAAGATACTAACTAGAGGTTACCTCACCCTGAGGCTTCAAGGGTTGGTGGGCAGCAGAGATATGTTGGAGAAGGTTCTTGGAGAGAGGCGCATACATACCATGAGGTGGCCTTGTGACCAGGTGCAGATTTCCTGGAAGGAACTGCTGGATGTATCAGAAAAGTGACCTAAGTAGCGCTACCCCTTAACCCTAAGGTGATACCACTGGGCGATGCAGGAGAAAACCACATCTGCCCCTTCACAACCCTTCACAACCTGCTATTCGCCAGGTGAATCAGGGTGTTCCCCAGGGGTCTGCGATAAGTCCAATTCTTTTTAACTTGTACCTCCAGCCTTTGATACAACTAATAAAGTCTTTCGGCATACAAGTCATCAATTATGCCGATGATACTCAATTGATTTTTTCTTTTGAGGGTTCAGAGGCAGTATCGAGGGACTCTTTCCATCAGTGTATGTCGGCCACATCAGAGTGGTTGCAAGCCAAGTCACTCCAGTTTAATGGGGCGAAAACGGAGATATTGCACTGCTCCTTAGACCGACTCCCCCGCCCTCTGCCGGAAGACTTTTGGCCTATCTCCATACCAGGTTCGGTGGAGGCGGCAGAATCGGCCCGCAACCTGGGAGTAATATTTGAATCCAATTTACAACTGGACGTCTCGGTGAACAGGACTGTAGGGACGTGCATGGGTCTGCTCCGCGTCCTTCGGAAGATACTGCCGCTTCTCCCTCGGGAAGCTAGAACAGAAGTAGTGCTTAGCACCATTCTCAGTAGGTTAGACTACTGCAACGCACTACTTCTGGGAGCCCCAAAGACCCTGATCCTTAAATTACAAAGGATCCAAAATATGGCGGCCAAACTGGCTCTATCTCTTCCTCGATCGGCTTCTTCCCCCGGAGCCCTGGCAGTCCTACACTGGCTGCCAGTCCAGCAGAGGATCTCCTATAAGGCCTTATGCCTGACCTTTGGAGCCTTGCATGGTCAAGGACCAATACCTTTGCAAAATCTTTTTCTTTGGTACCAGGCTGCCAGACCGTTGAGATCCGCCTCGGCGTTTCTAGTAAGAATCCCGAGGATAAATAGAGTGAGAATGGGCGGCCGTGCTTTCAGTTTCACTGCCGCCACAATGTGGAACACGCTTCCTTTGATACTTAGGAGCAGACAAGATCTGACTTCGTTTAAAAAGGATCTCAAAACTTATCTTTTTCCAAGAGCAGAATAAGTTTATTGCAGTTGGCTGAATCTGATCTCAGCGCCAGGATACCCTCGGGGTGACAGTTTGCGCTTAATAAGCATTAAATACATATATACATACATACATACTAATGTGGAAACTGCGAACACATCTACTTGCATCAAGAGTCCCGGTCGCCCAGGTGTGGAAGGACCCTGGCCCTCACCCACTGTCAGTCTGGTGGAAGAAGGCCTAAGACATGTACACACTCAAAAAACTCTGCACTCATCGCAGATGAAATGAGAAAGTTAAAAAAAATATATAGCTACCTTTCTAAAAATGTATGTAGTGGTGACCCCCCCACACTTAATTGACCTGGGGCAGCACAAGATTTCTCCCTTTCCATCACATGTACTCCTAGTATGTTGGTTTTTTCATTCCCTGGTGTGTGTCATGTATGCTCATAATACCCCCGCATAGACTTCAGTGTGCCCCAGATAAGGATACATTTTTCTTAGACGACACAAGATTGAATTAAAACCCACTCACTATGTGTGCAAGAGGGAGTTTTCTCTTCAGCACGACACACTGGACGGCTTCAGAGATCTGGACTTACCATTGGCAGGATCTGAGTTTCCTGAACCAGGCCGTTGACTCTCCAGCTGTGGTCCAGAGTGGACCACCACCGGCTGAAGCTTCGAACAAGGTGAACCCGCTGTGTTAAGGGCAGATCTGACGATGGTAACTTTGTCGCCTCATCGTCTAGTACTCTCCTAGCTTTTATCGGTGATTAGTTCAACAACCACTAGTTCAGGTAGAGTGCAGTTAGTTGAATGTTGGACAGGAAACAGACCGCACACTACACTATCTATTCAATTGAATGGATTTCCTATAGAGACCCATATCAAATTTAACATGATGTCCTATATTCATGGACTGTTGGGGTACAGAAGCTTATGGTGCGATCTCTTCCTCCACCCCGTGTGCTAATGACACATTAAGGCCCGCGTTTCCAAGTCGTAGGCGTGGGGTACACTTGGGGATGGGTTGGTGTCTGCCTTTGTTGTCTCTTCCACATCAGAGATTGCCCTCCTTACGGTGCAGATGAAGTTCTTTCAGTCGTCTCACCAGCAGTCTTAGGAAGTAATTATCTCCGAGGTTACATGATCATGTGATTGTTTGATAACATTCTAAAAGACAATTATGCGGGTGGTGTCGAAGTGTTATTGCACTCTGTGCAGGCCTTCTTTGTGTCCTCCGCTGGACAACGATCACCGTGCACATATTATCCAAGGCACACAGGACACGTGACATGTGGCCCTCACAGCACGCACCACTGGGGGCAGCTAAGGACCTCCGTTATATGGCCGGCTCTCATTTTACAGGTGCAGAGGCTGGAAGGCCCTGTCCACATCACAGATTGTAGGAAAGTGCCTATTTTTACATGGTTAGCTCCTACTTTATGCCTGATGTCTGAGGTAATTTCCAACTATTAGTGAACTGAGTCCCTGCTAACCAGGTCCCCAGTGCCAGATCTCCTTTCCCTAAAACTGCACCACGATTGGCACAACTCCTGTCTCCCCTGAAAGCCCCTGTAAATGGTACTCATGGTTCCCAGGGCATGGAAGCCGAAAAAGGTCCCGTAGGGGCCCCTCACTCAGACCAGGCGGTGCTGCTATCGCAGGCTGCCTGTCCAGGTACAGGACAAACCGAGGAGTCTGTGTGCAATGCCACTGTCACACCGCATAACATATACGCAAGCCACCCCAACTACCCACATTTAGCCCTAAGGCCGGGTGTCCTATATCCTATGTAAGGGCCCATCAGCACGAGCAGACAGGGCCCTACAGTATCCAGTACATTCTGGGTGTTGTAAGTGAACAGGGAAACCATACAGAGTACATGGGCTGCATACTCGTCAACACGAGTTTCCTAGCTACATGATGACTTTACTGATTTCTAAGATGTTTGTTACCAAACCTCTGGTCCTGATAAATACTCGCTGATGCCAGTGTGGGATTTATTAATAAATTCGCCCAGGAGACCCTTTCAGCGGTGTAGTCCTTGTCTAGTTTAGCCTGCCAACACCAGACATGTTTCTGGACCCCTGGGTAGAGGGCCAGAGCTCTCCGGATCCAGAGACAATGCCTGCTCTGGGTGGAGGCGTCACACCTTCCCCCCTGCAGGATCTGCCTCTGCAGAAGAGGGAACGTCAAAGGACACGCCGCCTGTGAAACCCTGGCCCCAGCCTCTGCTGTTAGAAGCAGATGGCGACACCAGTCCAGCTCTACGAATGACAAGAGGACTGGCAGGAAAATTAGGTAAAGTAGGAGGTGGGTCTACCTTCACCGTGTACCACCTCCCGGATGGGGCAGGTGAGGTAGATCCCACTTTTCACTCTCTGCCATCTTGAGGATGGAGATAGTAGCCTATTAGGAGTCAGGTATGCTCACTCCCCACGTGCGGTGGGAATAAAGAATGTGTAGGCACCCTCCAGGTAAGCAGCCCATTGGCTAATACCTGGCCTCCCCTAAATTCAGTATTTAGGTAGCTCCCGAGAACCTGACTTCAGATTCTATAGACTTAAAGAAGACAACAGAAGAATACCGCCAACGGACCAGGAGCTGAGCTCTGCTGCAGAAGAAGCCGGCGCAAACCCTGCCAACTGCATCCAGACTCAACAACTGGGACGTGCTGTCCTCCCTGCAACCTGCACAGCCTCCAAGAAACCCCGGAGCCTCCGCGTATAGGAAAATGCCTCTTTTTGCATGGTTGCCCCCACCTTTTGACCGATGTTGATGGTCTTTGACTAAGTATGCCCTGGGTTCCTGCTAACCAGGTGCCCAGGGCCTGTGTTCCTTCCCTAAAACTGTACCTTTGCACCCCCAATTGGCACCCCTCTGGCCTCATGCAAGTCCCTTGTATGAGGTATCATGGGTAGTAAAGGGCACTGTGACCAAGGAAGGCCTCTAAGGGCTGCAGCACATATTGTGCCACCCTTCGAGGCCCTGTAGCCAGACACACACACACACTGCCTTTGCAGGCTGCGTGTTTTGGTGCAGAGAAAAGTGAAGAGGTGACATGGCACACATCCCTGTGTGCCATGCCTGCAACCCACTGCCTGTGGTATAGGTAAGACACCCCTCTAGCTGGGTGCACTATACCACTGGTGAGGGTACACGTGCATGAGCCCTGTACCCCTACAGTGTCTAAGTCCATTCTTAGACATTGCACATGCAGTGCTGCCATTAAGAGTATATGGTCTGGGAGTTTGTCATTATGAACTTCACAGCACCATAATGGCTTTACTGAATTCTGGGAAGTTTGGTATCAAACTTCTCAGCCCATTAAACCCACACTGATGCCAGTGTGGGGTTTAATGCCAAATGCACTCAGAGAGCATCTTAGAGATGCCCGCTGAAAAACGACCTACCTCTAGTGTCCTTGCTGAGTGGCTGCTCACCAGCTGCCACCCTACCGAGACATGTTTCTGGACCCCTGGGTGGGTGAGAGCCTCCACCCCCAGGATGGTCAGGGTCCACGAAGGGGAAGCTTCAAATGTTGGCCGCCTTCGTGAGCTGACCCTGCCAGTTGCCGCTCCCAGCAACTTGCCCCCCACCGGCTCTAACCGCCACTTTGGGATGGAGGATTGGCAGGAAAACCAAGAAAGGAGGAGAGGTGTGCCCACCTTTGCCAACTCCACCCCTCAAGTAAAGGAGGCCAGGCAAAGCACAACTTTCAGTCCTGGCCATCTTGAAGATAGGGGGGACCCAGCTAACCAGAGAGGCTTATGCCCCCCTCCCACTGGAGGGTGGCATAGTAGGGAGTGTATCCACCCCAAGGAAGGGGCCCCTTTGTCCCAACCTGTACCTACCTAAAAACACCCCATAAATTTAGTGTTTAGGGGCACCCCTGAACCATGCCTCCTTAGATAAGAAGAAACAAGAAGGACTGAAGAGCCGTGCTGAAGGAAGAACAGGAGGACACCAACTGCCTTGGCCCCAGCACTACTGGCCTGTCCCGTCCTCGACCTGCTCCAGCAGCCCCCCATAACCCGAAGGACCTGCCCTGCCTTCCCTACCAAGACTTTGTCACCCGTGAGCACCCGACTTGCTCAAGAACTAAACACGGGCTCTGGCCGAATCTGCAAGTCTGCACAACTTTGCACCCGACGCCTACGGCCCGAGTTCGAGTGGCCGAACACCACGAGGAGGTCTCCAGAGCGATCCTGACCTGGGCTCTGGTGATCCTGACCTATCTCAAGCCTCCCAATGACACCTGCAGGCTCTAGCTGGAGGGTCCATGCGACCGGGGCTGGTAAAGAAAACGGACGCCTAAAGAGACCCCTGCACCCAGCGGCCCACGGCCTTGGGTGGCCCTACCGACGGTGTCCAGGCAATGTACCTCTCCAACCGATGGTCACCGCCAAGAAGCCTCCATGCCCGAACCTGCAGTGTTTGTTCTGACCGGAGATCACCCATTGACACCAACAGGGCACCCGATGCAAATCAGCACCCGGCCGCCCCTGTGCCGCTGTGGGTGCACCTTGTGTGGTAACTCAGATCCCCTTTGCCCTGAGCTTAACCCTAGGAGCTTTGCTCTCAACCCTGTGGCTTGCCCGAGAGCAGCCACCAACCTACGGCCCCCTAGCCGCTTAGCCTAACATTGGGCCACTGCACTCTTCGCCTGGCCCCCTTAGTGCCGTGAGGGTGCTCTTTGAGTGCATCCTTGACCCTGGGGGACCCCTTGTTGTATCACCAGAAACTCAACTTTGAAGGCCGATTGCTCACCTTCAAACCGATAATATCATTTTTCTCCATAGAATTGCATAGACTGTTTTCCTCTGAAAAAGTTCCAAGTATTAAGTTGTGTTTGTATGAAAACCTAAGCAACTGTGTTTTAATGCAAAACTGTTTTACTTAGTTTTGTCTAGGAAATGTCTCAGTGTGATATCCAGGCATATCACAGAGTAGAAAAAGTAATCTAAAAAGTACTTTAAAGAGTACTCTTGGAAAGTAATTACAAAGTAATTACAAATATCTATTGTCTTTAAATATTTTACAATCCTGTTACAAAGTCAATTTCATCCAGCTTGTTTGTTTTGATCAACCTGCCTTGAAAAGTACAAATCTACCTACCTGTACCAAGTCCTGCTTGGGTGTAAAAATAAAATAAAACTAAAGAAATATTTTTGATACAAACAATTGGCCTGAGTTTAGTCTTCGAGTGTGTGACATCATTTATTGCCTGAGTGTGTACAATAAATGCTGAACACTACCCTTTGATAAATCCTTACTGCTCGCCCACACTACCACAAATAGAGAGTGAGGTGCTATCTAACTTTTACCTCTGTAAGCTTTTGGGGATCCACTGGACTCTATGCACACTATACCGTACTTTGGTATAGTATGTGCCGAGCCAGCTTCCTACATCGCAGACTTCATAATTTGCCAAGAACCTCCCTTTGGGCTAGAGGATCGAATCTCCGGCGTCTGCCGGTAAAGAAACTGGCGTGGTTGAGGACTGGCACACTCCGTGTCGACGCGGCTCACCACTGGAAAAGAAACGTTGCAGCTTCCCAGACCTGTTGTTTCACCAGTCTGTTCAAAACGACCCCTGCATGCCTCCATCACCTTGAGGGATCCTGTCCGTAGACGACCAATGCTGGAAACTGCCTTGTTCCTGAGAGCCTGTACCCTCTTGCTGGTGCCTTTGACGGCATACTGCAGCAACGTTGGCACAGCCATCTACTCCAGGACTGTCTACACTGCATCACACCTGTACTGCCGGTGAACTTTGAAACTCTCTGGCAGAGTCCTCCTCCCAGTAACCGCGAGGATATCCGAGTCGGCGGTCCTCCGCTATCCAAATCTACACCAGCCTTCCAGCAACTGCGACCGCTGGGTTGGCAGTGTTCGGTATTCATTGGCATACAGTGACCTGCAGCCAGTGACAATGACGATAACTGTGTTGGCGGTCTCCTGAGCTCCATTCAAGCCATACGCTTCCATTACTTTCTACAACGACCACAATGGTAAATGTCTGACGGCATCGACTGCCAAGAGCCTAGATACTGAAAGTACTGCATACTTTGAACTGCACTGCATTTCCTCTCTAGAATTAAAAGTCTACGAAGTATTTATTCACATATTGAAGTGTATGACCTTGAACGAGCTACCGGCAGGCATCAGACGCGCCCCTCCCTGAACACCTTCAGGAAGACTCTCACGATCTGGCTCTTTGGCTAAACAGACCAGTGGATCCCCTCACCCCTGCCCCCCCCCCCCCCCCATGGCCTCGAAACCCTCACGGGTGAGTAGCGCGCTTACAAAGCCCCTGCTTGATTGATTGATTGTGAAGTATATTTACGATTTCAAGTCTTGCTTCTAAAAATATATATAAAGATCAGTGCTTAATTTGAGCCGGTGGTTTCCGGTGCTCGGCACCGGCACGTACTTGCCAGCACCGGGGCTCTAACAGTGTGCCACACGGTAGTTGTGTCTGTTAAATTTAAGTACGAGCTCAACAATATCTTTTTATCAATTCAAATTACATTTCTAATGATTAGTATTTTCCTCCCAAGCCAATCCTACAGCTCTTGGGCCCTGGAATAGTATGAATTGTCACGCTTTTAATAGTGTGATGATTAGTAGTGTGTTGGTGCTGTCATTGGCAGCGCTGCCGGAGGTCATGGTTGGTGCAAGCTGGAGTGTCCTCTTGTCGAGAGCCCCGGCACAATTTTCTTTTTTCAAATTAAGCACTGGTTAAAGATAATCGTTATATTTATACAAAATTGGTCTCGGATTTATTCTTGAGTGTGTCTCATCGCCTCTGTGGGTAGAACAAATGCTTTGCACTGTCCTCTGATAAGCCTAACTGCTCGTCCACACTGCCACACATAGTGCGCTAGTATTATCTACTTGTTGCCTCTGTCTTCCACTGGGGATTTGTCGCACTCTCTACATAGTGTACTTTCAGTACAGTGTACAGGGAGTCGGTATCTTACACGGATACAAGTAAAAGGCCTGCTCATCGGAGACTTTGATCTTCTGCCTCCAACCATCATGCACCCCATCGCCCGGTATGGGTGGGTAGTGTCAATCCTTGAGTACGGCGGGGTGTACACTTTCGACACATACTCAGGTGAGCAGAACGTTAAGATCTTTTTGGTGAATGTCAGTAACTTCGTGGAGCACCTCTAGGGAACTCATACTTTTGTTGATTTCACTGGGGAAAAAATCACAGAATACGCCACAAAACTCAAAGTATGGAAAGGAAGCACAGATTCACTTGCCATGTGAACACCCGCTTCACAACACAGGGTGGTCACCTCCCGATGAATTCAGCGTAGCCATAGGTTGCATTAGGTTGTCGTAGCTCCTCATCGTTACCAGTTTGCAGACAAACCATGAGGTTTGTTCTCTGCAGAGGGTCTTTGCTAAGATATTAGCTGATCTGATACCTATTCTGCTGAAGAGTTCATATTTTTCTTTTATCGGATGGTCGGCTAAAATGAGCATCTCTTTTTCCAAAGTAGCAAGAAAGTGGTTTATGAAACTGAGATGTTACTCTCCGAGAAGGCATAGGGACATTTCTACATCGCGTGAAGTTCTGCCTGGACTTGGGTTGACTTTTCCTGGCTTCAGGAAGGATACCAACCCGTCAGTCGCTTTATTAACTTCCGAAGCAGTCCCACTAACTGGGGAACTGATGTGTATCGTTTAGGTCAGATGGCAGCACATCTGAGCAGGGTATGAAAAGGATCGATATTTTATGATCAGCAGGTACTTGAGAGCAGTCGGGCACCACCTGACCCTACATATCTAGCAGCAGTGCCGGGTGTTTCAGTAACTCCTGAATTCACACTGACCTGCACGGGTGAGACAGTGGGCTTCACTCTGTGCAGAGTTCTGCCACTTGTCATCTAAGTATGGTTGGGTAAAACATTTTGATTTTGAAAGTGAAGGAAATCTACCCATGTCAGTGTTCTGGCCACTGAGACAGAAATCAAGTACTTTGAGAAACACCCGGTCCCTCACCAGTATAGAGTGTCGAGGGTGCCTTCCTCTGATTTCTTGGACCGCAGATAGTCAGTCAATCAATCAGGCGTTTGTTAAGCACGACTACTCACCCATAAGGGTCTCAAGGCACTGGGGGGGGCTGCAGGTTCCAGTCCATCAAGGAGGGGGTATCTCGAAGAGCCAGGTTTTGATGTTTCTTGCAAAGATGGGTAGCAATGTTGTCTGTCGGAGGTGGAGCAGAAGGGCGTTCCAGGCTCTGGCCGCGAGGAAGGAGAAGGAGCAGCCTCCCGATCTGGTCTGTCTGGTGTGGGGGACCATGGCGCAGGAGAGCTGGACTGATCGTGGGGTCCTTTGGGGTGCATGGAATTTGAGTTGGCTGTTCAGGTATGCTGGTCCGGTGTGGTGGAGGGCTTTGTGTGTGTGGGTTAGTATCTTGAAGGTGACTCTAGCTTTGATGGGGAGCCAGTGGAGTGTGCGCAGGTGCTGGGAGATGTGGCAGTGTCTTGGCAGCTTCGAGGACCAGTCTTGCGGCGGCGTTCTGGATGTTTTGGAGCTTGTGGGTGAATTTTTCTTTATTCCGGGTTACAGTGCGTTGCCGTAGTAGAGTCTGCTGGTGAAGAGGGCGTGAGTGACGGTCTTTCTATGCTCGAGGGGGATCCATTTGAAGGTCTTACGTGGGAGGAGGAGGGTGTGGAAGCAGAAGGATGCGACGGAGTTGATCTGGTGGTCCATTTTGAGATCAGAGTCCAGGATGATTCCAAGGTTGCGTGCATGGTCCGTGGGGGTGGGTGGTCTTCCGAGGGTGGGGGGCCACCAGGTGTCATTCTAAGCATCAGGTTTGGGCCCATGATAAGTACTTCTGTTTTATCGGTGTTGAGTTGTAGGCAGCTGCTTTTCATCCATTTGGCGACGGCTTCTATGCCTTCTTGAAAGTTGTGTCTGGCGGTGTTGGGTTTGTTGCATCTGGAGAGGATGAGTTGGGTGTCGTCTGCGTATGACACAATGTTGAGTCCGTAGGTTCTGACGATGGGGGCCAACGGAGCCATGTAGGCGTTGAAGAGCGTGGGGCGGAGTGAGGACCGCTGGGGAATTCACAGGTGGTTGGTGTAGGGTCCGAGAGGAAGGGGGGGAGACTGACCCGCTGCATTCTGCTGGAGAGGAAGGAGCGGATCCAGCCGAGGGCCTTGTCCAGGATCCCTGTGTCGTGGAGTCTGCCTATTAGGGTGTGGTGAGAGACTGTGTCGAACGCCGCTGAGAGGTCGAGGAGGATGAGGGCTACTGTTCCTCCTTTGTCCAGTCGGGTGTGGATGTCGTCTGTTGCGGCGAGGAGGGCGGTTTCCGTACTGTGTTTTTTTCTGAAGCCGGATTGGGAGGAGTCAAGGATGTTGTGCTCTTCGATGAATGTGTCGAGTTGGCTGTTGATGGCTTTCTCAATAACCTTCGCTGGGAACGGGAGGAGGGAGATGAGTCTGTAGTTTTTGAGGTCAGTGGGGTCCGCTGAGGGTTTCTTCAGGTGGGGTTGACCTCGGCGTGTTTCCAGTCATCGGGGAACGAGGCGGTCGCCAGGGAGCTGTTGATGGTGTGGCGGAGTATGGGTGCGATGGTGTCGTCAGCTCTGTTGAAAATGTGGTGGGGGCAGGGATCCGTGGGGGCCCCACAGTGGATTGACTTAATTGTCTTCAGTGTGTCTTCGGTGGTGAGGGCTGTCCAGGTGTCAGTTGCTGGCTTCAGGGTGTAGGGGGTGGTTGGCAGGGGCTCAGTGTCTTGGTTGTCTGCGCCAAAGTTGTCGTAGATGCTCTTGATTCTGTGGTGGAAAAAGGTGCTGAGTTTGTCGCAGAGGTCTTCTTAGGGAGGGATGTCCGCCGACTTGCTGGTGGGTTGGGCGAACACTTTGATCATATTGAAGCGTTCTTTGCTGTTGTGTGCGTGTGTGGAGATTCTGTCTTCAATCACTTTTTTTCTTGTTTTTTTGGTGAGTTTGTGGTGGGTGTTGGTAGCGGCTCTGAATTTGTTGTGTGCTTCTTTGGATTCGGTGTTCCTCCAGGCCTTTTCGACGCGGCAACAAGTGCGTCTGGACTATCGAAGTTCGGTGGTACACATCTGGCTTTCTTGGCATGGGTGTTGTTGTTTTTCTTGAGGGGGCTATGGAGTTGGCACTGCCAGAGATCTATCTGTGCAGGGTTCGGGCTGCGGTGTTGGGGTCGTCGTTTCTTGCGATGGTTGGGGTGGAGTTGGTGAGTGGGGAGGAGAGCTGGTTGTCGGTGATTCTGGTCTAGTTTCTTCGTGGGAGCAGGTGCTGGTATCTGTGGATGGTGGTCTGTGTGATGGTAAGGATCCCTTACCAGTATATAGTGTCCAGGGGGCCACCCTCTGATTTCTTGGACCGCCAAGCCAGTGGAGGACAGTGGAGGACAAATTAAATAAAATGTATTTCTAATTTAATTGTAGATTAAATAATTCATTTTAATGTATTTAATTTTAAACATATATATTTTTCATAAACCATATTCAATCTATTGTAAAACCTTTACATTTATTTACTATGTATACAAATTAATAGAAGTTATGTATGGGATGTCATTATTCAACATATATTTAAAAATGAAGCTTGCAATCAGTACACTCATGATAACTAGCAATAGAAGAAGGCCAGGCCAACATTCAGAAATGTTCTGCAAACCACAAGTTTAACACCATCACAGTGACTCTAATTCTCCATTCTTCAGTGAACCCCTAGATCTCTCTTACTTTTGTTTGAATGTTGGAGGCCTGGCCCTTTGAGGCCAGATCACATGTCCACCGCTGTCTGCAGATAGGCGTACGCCCATCGGAGATGTGGTTGGACGTTCCTGCGGGGACGCGGCTCAGCAACGGGGCTCAGCTACTCATTGAAGCTGGTCCAACTGATCTGCATATCATTTCTGTCTGAGCAAGCAGCACTCTCTTACCGGCTTCAGGTTTTCCTTCTCTGGCATTTGTAAACAGTGCATATTCACATGAGCTGCATGATCTAGGAATTTAAAAAGATGTGTGCGCCCTGCACAGGCTTGGTAAGTCTGATAGTCCTCGTCTTGAACCACCTTCCACCATCCACTAGTTTCTCCCACTCGCCAGGTTGTTATGCAGGTTTTTTCTCAGGCGTCTTGTTTATAATCTATTCTCCTGCTGCAATATTGTTTTTGTCTTTCGCATTAGAAGGTAGTATTGTTATGTGAATTATTGTTTCTATTTCAGGTTGTAGAGTTATCTCATCTGTTTTTACACTAAGCATAAAACCAGAGGAGGAGAAACAAGAGGAAGAGAAGCATTTACAGAAGACGCGCAAACCCAAGACGTGGACCTCAGGTGGGTGGGATCAGTGAGATATTGACGCCAAGAAGGCAGCCAATGAGTCAGCGGGAGACAGAAGCAGACTGATAATGTGCATATACCAATACATCTCTAATATTATCTCTGGTGACATTACCTTGACAAAAAGGCCTCTTCAACACCATTACCTTATTTTCTATTAAACTGTTCACCGTTACCTCATCAAAAGATAAATACATTTTGTATATATTTATCTCAACTGAATGAAATATATTTAAATAGCTTCTCAGTTAATTTATTTTAAATTAATGTAAAAATATTTAGACATTTATTTTCATTACTAATGAATAATGTAAAAGTTATATTGGGGAACAAGATATTAGGAACAGGAATGACCTTGTAATTAAATACAAATAATTAAATATCATAGCTTAGGTGTAGAGTTAGGGTTGAGACAAAGTACACTATAGTTTGTATCTTTATTCAAGAATGCTAAATAATGTAATACAGTAGTGTCGCAGTGCACAGCTCCATGCAGCTGTGAAGTCTCTGGCATTAAATTTTAACAAAACAATTCCCATCCCAGTATCCCCCCTCCCACCACAAACATACTCCGCGTTGTCTCCTGTAGTGGAAAGGAGTCAAGAGCACAATACATATCATTAGGAGTCATTTTGTGATTGGGTAGTAGGGACAAACTCCGAGAGACGCAGTATGCGGAGATATTTAGGACAAGTTAGTTCCCGTAAGTCTTGCGAGAGGAGAGTCAGGTGGGGGCGCCAGAATTCTCCAAAGGATGCGCCCTGATCGGCGAGAGATAATTTAATTTTTTTCTATGCCAAGTATGTACCACAAACGTTGGAGCTATCCCAGGTCTGTAGGCGAATGCATCGACCCCCAGTGTGCGAGAATGTTCTGAACAGCTGCACCCAAAACCAATCCTATTTGTCTCCCTCACTTAGATCTTAATGGGTACATAAGTGGATTAGATAGACACAGTATCGTAGAAGGAAATCTGGGAAGTTGTGTATTAAGATACAAGTCGATGTCGATTACTTGAGTCCAGTAATTTAGAATTTGGGGGCAGACCCATAATAGATGTACCAATGTACCCCTGGCTCTGGACTCCCGCCAGCAACCTGTGCTTCGCTCTGGGTTGGCTCTATATAAGCGAACTGTAGTGAAGTACCAATAGGTAACCCCTCTAGTGAGTGTTTCAGTAGGGGCTGTTCTACATGCAGTGTGTCTGGCTCTACAATATATCCCTCCCCTTTCCTTTGGGTCAGCTGCCTGCGGAGTTCTGCTTCCCATCGAGTTTGACGTGCCTTATACACGCACCGCGTGGGCTGGTTCAAGAGGGTGACCCTCTTCTTGGTGTTGTAAAGCATACCTTTCTTTCTAATAATAACAAATGCATTTGTTCCAATTTTAAAGCAACAGGTGATCTACGTGCCACGTCTACAGCGTCAGTGAATCTGAAAGATGAAAGAGAAGAACTGGAGGAGCAGGAAGAGCCTTTGGTGAAAAGCACAGGTAGGAGCAACGAGTCATTGAGGGGATTTGAATCACATGAATCACCTTGATTTATTCTGTGCTTCCTCTATATCAAATCACAGTCTTTCTAGAGGATGCATCTTTCTGCGGATGCCTCACTTTACAAATATCCTCCAAGGTGTCAAACCGCTCTTGGAACCGTGCTTCTCCAGTAGGGGCTCTCAAGTGCTGCCAGGTGGTGTCGTGAAGTTTTCAGCCATGATCCTACCTGCCAGACATGACAACACCAGTGTATATCAGACACCAGCATGCATATTGGCCTCAGTTCCTTTTCTTCCGTACCTATTATCTTACATTGCCTCTGGAATAGCCACCACTTCTGGATCGCCTCGTTGGTTTTAGTAGCACATGATCATAATATGTTTTATTGTACCTTACCTGAGACCTATATTTACCTCAGGTCTCTCCTTACCCCCCGCCCCCCAGGTGATCGCATTTGCGGCACTTAAACCACCCTCTACCCCCCCCATTTCTTCCCCGGCTGGTGAAGAAATCAGCAGCATATATTGCACAAGGTACGTACAGATAGGTATAGTTAACATAATAATTTCCTGTTACCACACGGGTAGTGATTATTCATCTTACCCTCATATACTACCATCGACTCATCCACCGTTGAGGGTGTCGGCCGCCTCCCTGCTCAAACGTATTTAGAAGCAGGAATACCTTCAAATCATCAGGTGAGCAAGCCAGGCTTGGCACTGTCTCACTGTTTTATAACACGCTCCACACACCTAGAACTAAAATCAACCCTCATTCCTTCACAGGTTGTCCCCCGTTGTTTGTCCTGATGAAGACCCGATACGGTTGCGAGAAAGTCTGCACCGCTTAATAGGGTCGAAACGTCGACGTTGTGTTCTTTATCTGTCCATACTAAGTTTCAACGAATAAGAAGAAATGTACGTGTTTGTTGAAACAATTGATTCTAAATTAAGGACCGATGCAAATTTATGTCTTTATATGTTATTGTGTCACTACACAGTCAGATCTTCACTTGTCACTATCACTCACTTGAGCACCTTATTGTAATTGTGATACCTATGTCACTAATGTTTTGGACAACCCTTTTCCAGTTTTATCTATGATTAACTCATGCCTGATTTTCAAAATAAGAAAATTCTTGCGAAAGTTAAAACTTTGGTGCGTGTTTTTCCTTTTCAAAAGATCGTGTTCTCTTTCCTTTTGTAAAAGCTTCAAAAAGTATTTCCAAGAATAATATTGTGAAATATACAAAATAGTGTTGAAAATAATTGAATCTGACAAAGAAATTGGTATACTTCCCAACAGAACCATTGTTTTTGTATAAAACTTAGAACCCAGGTTCTGAGGGTCACTGGGCCACCCCATTAGATTTAATGGTTATTTCAAGTCATGGCATAAACCATGGTTAATATGTTTTTTCTTAACTAGAGTGTTTCCTGTGAATAACTACTAATATATGTCTTAATTTTACAGAAAATGAAGATTTAAGCACAGAAAGGAGTGAAGGTGAATACTTAAACTGTATTAATACAACAGCACCATTGAAAGCTTCATCCAGAACAGGTGAACATGGTATTATTAGGGACCCTGAACCGAGAACAACCTCTGAAAGGCAACCCTGGTCTGGAATCAGTTGGGGTCTTGAACAGTTAAACAATAATTACTGTGAAAGGGCGGTCGGCAGTCAGACATACTTTGGTGTACGCTCGTCATCAATATCTGGAGAATGCACGAACACTGATATTCCTGTGAGAAGTGAAATGCCTTGTACAGGGCAGCAAAGCGGTGATCTGAACGAGACATTGTATACGTGTACTGAATGTGGGAAAGGCTTCAACAAGTCGAATCTTAAAACACACATGAGGACACATACCCGAGAGAGGCCGTACCAGTGCCTCGAATGTATGAAATGCTTCAGTATGAAAAGCTCTCTCAATCGGCATAAGAGAACACATACGGGTGATCGACCGTATCAGTGCAGCGAATGTCATAAAACCTTCACTACAAAGTTCAATCTAACAATGCATTACAGGCTCCATACTGGAGAGAGGCCGTTTCGCTGCACGGATTGTGACCAAACTTTCCTTCGAAAAGACCTTCTTAATCTGCACTGGAGAACACACATGAAAGGCAGTATGCTTGTGGGAAACATATGAAAGGTATGCTCTGTAAACACCAGACTATGCGTATAATTAAGGGGTGTGTGAAAGGAAATGGTAATTTTGCTTCTTGCAACGTTAATTACAATTACCTAACCCCCATTCTGATGGAACTCCATTGGCTCCGCCTGCCGGCCCACACCAACTTCAAGATCTGCGGCATCGTTTACAAAGCCATCATGACTTCCATCCCTGCCTGCTGACAAGGTCCCCATCGCTGGCGGGTCTCAGCACACCTGCAGCCTGGGCGCCATCAGACTAGAATCTAAGAAGTGCTGCCTTTGAAACCTGGGGACCGAGGTTTGAATCCTTGCCTCCGTGTAAGACCGAACATCAAGTGATTCTGGGAATGTTGTTGGAAGACATTTGTGTGAAGCTTGTGATTGGGCAGTGGAAGGAGGCAGGACCAGGGTTGCAATAGGATAGAAAAAAGCCTGGTCAGCAAAGTAAAAGTGGCCTGCAATAGTGAATTCAATAGCTAAAAGAGTGGCCCATATTAGCAAATTGGCGATGTTCGGAACTTGTAAAGACATGCATGCTGTGCAGGTGTTTTGCAAGGTATGGGTGACCGCAGGCATTTGTGCTTGCCGCAGGCAGTGTTTGTGGTAATATCAGGGAAACCAACAGTAACAAGCATTTGCAATGCAATAGGTCTCGCATTAGGAAAGTTTGAGCTATGTGTCTTGTAAATGACAATTTTTTTATTCATGTTGGTTTTGAAAATAGCGAAATTAATAGCTTTGTCATTTACAACGCCAATACTTTTATCTTTTGCAAATGTGACACCTATAGCATTTGTAATGCAACATGTTTTGTATTTACGTGACTTAGATGTATTGATATTACAAATAACAATGGCTTTTAATTTTTTTAAATAATTAATACTTAAATAAAAGTTATTGTAATTTATAATGGCAATAGCTTAAACTTTTGTAAATAACTTTTGTGAAGATTATGTTCAGTGTATTTTATTGTGACGAAAATCCAAGAACAGAAGTGAAATATTAACATCTTTTTGTGACATTTGTAATAAAGTTTGAAACATTGAGAGAACATATTTGAACCAGTTGTTGTTGAATGGTTGCACAGATTGATACTATGGTTGCGCTGAGTGATGTTGTGGTGGCGACGAGTGATGCTGTGGTGCCCCTGAGTGATGCTATGTTGGTGCGATAGATAGATAGACTGAGGGCGATAGATAGCTAGAGGGAAGGCGAAAGATAGCTAGAGGGAAGGCGAAAGATAGATAGAGTGAGGGCGAAAGATAGATAGAGTGAGGGCGAAAGATAGATAGAGTGAGGGCGAAAGATAGATAGAGTGAGGGCGAAAGATAGACAGAGTGAGGGCGAAAGATAGAGTGAGGGCGATAGCTAGATAGAGCGAGAGCGATAGATAGATAGAGTGAGGGCGATAGATAGATGTATGTGGTTGAGTGTGTGTGTGGTTGTGTGTGTGTGGGCTTGTGGTTGTGTGTGTGGTTGTGTATGTGGTTGGGTGTGTGATTGGGTGTGGTTGTGTGTGTATTGTTGTGTGTGTGTGTCTGGTTGTATGTGTAGCTGTGTGCGTGGTTGTGGTTGTGTGTGTGGTTGTGTGTGGTTGGTTGTGTGTGTGTGGTTGTGTGTGGTTGAGTGTGTGGTTGGTTGTGTGTGTGTGGTTGAGTGTGTGGTTGTGTGTGTGGATGGGTGTGTGGTTGTGGGTGTGTGGTTGTGTCTGTGTGTGCTTGTGTGTGTGGTTGAGTGTGTGTGGTTGTGTGTGAGATTGTGTGTGTGAGGTGGTTGTGTGGTTGTGTGTGTGTGGGTGTGTGTGTGTTGTATGTATGTGTGTGCGGTTAGAGAAGGATGTATGTGGAAGAGTGCAGCAGATCAGCACAGCAGAAGAGAACAGGGAGTTCAAGAAGGAGGCGTCTGGAAGAGAGCAGCAGATCAGCTCAGGAGAATAGAACAGGGAGTTAGAGAAAGAGGCGGGTGGAAGAGAACAGCAGATTAGCACCAAAATAGATTTAGACAGAAGTCTGCCGGTTCCCCCAGAGGGGACACCTAATAGGCATATGTACATTAAATACGGTATTTCTTCCATAATGTATAGTACACTGTGGAACAAATATACGAAAAAGAAGCCTGATTTACGATGGCCTATGAATGGTTCATTTGACTTTAAAAAGTTTCAATATTTAGAGCAGTGTTTAGTTAAGAAAAAAAATCGACAATATATGTTTGATTGTGTACGAATGTGGGAGAAAGAAGTGCACAAGAGAGTGAGGAAAGAAGAAGCTATAGCAGAAAAAGAACAGCGTAAAACAATATATAAAAAAGCATTGGAATTAAAAAATAAAGAGATGAAGGCATAAAACGAAAAAGAGGCAAGGGAGCGTTGTTTACCAGTACCCTATTAGGCTCCGATTTTTCCCATACTTAATAAACCTCAGGATGATTCCATCTTATTAGATCGACCTCCGCATAAGTTTCCCTCTGCCCCTGAGGATGATCTTTCCGATGAAGAACATCTTTCGTCAGACGATAAAGACATAGATAAGCATCTCGCTCTAGGTTGACTGTTGATGAAAAAGCCAATATCAGATCCACTGCTCGCAAAGAAGCTTGTGGGACTATTTCTGCTCCAGATCTTGTAGCAATGGTACAGCAGTAGCAAGATCTAGAGCAGTTATATTTTGCAGAGATGTTTACCTGGGAGGTAATTCTTGGGTTTAGAAACGTTTCTAAAAACTTAGGGGCCGATTTATGATGTGTGGCGCATCCCCAGGGATACGCCAGTCATCCTGCGCTGTTGCTCCGCCACCCATGGTGCGCCGCATTTACAATGTGGCGCACCATGGGGCAAAAACGGCACAGATGCGTGACGCTTCTGTGCCGTAAAGGTGGCGCATTGCTGGAGCTGCGTCGCAAGCGCGACGCAGGTCCAGCAAGGCTCGGGTGCCCCATCTCCACAATGCTGCGTCAAGACCTACGCCTGCTTCAAGCAGGCGCAGGGTTTTGACGCAGCATTGTCCTGAAAGTGACTGAGTGAAATCTCATAGATTTCACTCAGCCACTTTTAGGAGGCGTTCCATCGCAGGAACGCCCCCCCCCTGCGCAGGAACACCTCCTTATGGCGCAGGGCTTTACAACGTGACGCATCTCCTAGGTGCGTCACGTTGTAAATAGGGCGCATTGTTTGCGCCGCCGTTGCGTCAAATAAAGTGACGCACCGGCGGCGCAAGGCCTTCATAAATCTGCCCCTTAGAGCCCAAGGATATACATGTTGTTTATAAACATTTAAGTGATGAAACTTTCCTTTTGTCTAATGTATCTAATCTAATTTGGCGAGTAGTTAAATTAAAACATGATACACAACGTTTAAAAGCGGAGCAAAAATCAGCTGGTAAAGTTCAAACTGCACAAACAGTTCAGACCCCAGTGCAAAAAGAAGATTTGAGGACAGACAATGACCCTAGTGATACTGTGGTTACTATAAAACCGATGCGTGAAGCTGCGCCTCTGTATGTTCCCATAAAGGGTGCGGGCACAAATGACGATAAAACTTCAGAATGTGCACAGGGATATTTTGTCTATAATTGGGTCTATACTCCTTGGAGTAGAGCAGACGTTATGGCTCTTAAAGCTGCTTTGCCTGACCCGCAGAAAAATCCCTCCGCTTTTTATGAAGTGGAAGGCGCAATTAGCTCCTGCACTTTGCCCCTGCCAGATATTGATAGGTTTTAGGACTTATTTTTGCCCCCTGATATGTGAAGAACAATAAGAAAAATAGATGATAATGTAGCATATGGTGATACTCGAGTGCATTTAGAAGAAATAGATGTAGCTAGGGAACCTGCTCAGAAACCACAACAGGAGATATTAGATCTTCCCAAGGCTATCATGACTAAGTTAAAAACTCTCATACCCCCTAAGAAAATAGATTGGATAAAGTTAGCGTTTTGTAAACAGAAAGCGGATGAGTTAGTTTCTGATTTCTTTACACAATTTGAAGAGACATTTCATGACTTTAGAGAACAGTCGTTGACAGATGACACTCGTAAGCATCTGTTTGTCTACAAATTTGTCGCTAACATGTTGCCTTAAGGCCAGCGAGAGTTCGTGGACTACGTCTTCCCCAGTCTACCTTTTGACTATGGCCCAGTATTATGAGCATCAGGAATTGGAGGCAAAAGGCAAAGAGGATAAGAGGGTAAAGGAGTTGAAAACTAAAGTTATGTTGGCTCAAGTATATGGTCCACCATTCAGAGGTGGTGGTAGAGACAGACGTGCAGTATATACCCCTGGTGTACTACCTTTCTCTCAAGCAACTTTGTCTTCTGATCAGTGTGCTTATTGTAAAGAGATTGGGCTTTGGCGTTCCGAGTGCCCCCTTTTGCGAGGTCAGTAGTTTCAGCGGGATAGAGGAAGCGTGAGAGGATGCCCAAGGAATTCAGAAAATAGAGGAGGAATAGGAACTCATCCCAGGTTTGAGGCAGTTGAACATGGGCCAAATTATTCTAATAATTTTGATAGACAAAATCAATATCAAATGTCAGATTATTCAGCTGATGGTCTTGGGATTCTCATTATGCATAGGAATGCCTAGGATGGGATAAGAAACCGGTTGAGGTCCCAGTAGATCAGAAAGGTCCTTATGTTGATGCAAATGTTTTGGGCTCTACTGATCGGTTTCTGCTTGATACAGGAGCTACTTATAGCACCCTGTCTCAAAAATTGTTTCCTAGGGCTCCCCTGTCTGGAGCAATGATAACATTGATAGGATTCGATGGGACACCTACATCTAGCCACCTGTCGCCGCCACTTGCATTTAGTCTTGATAAATTCACTGCAGAATGTCCAGTTTTGCTTTCTCCTACCATGCCGGATAATTTTGTGGGTATCGATATGCTCAAATATTTTTGTGCTACAATATGTTGTTCCCCATAAAGTGTCTGTGTTATTTTAAATGATAATTATCCAATGGTTGAGAGGTCTTGTCCCATTAAAGAGGATATCGCTCTGGCATCCTTAGCTAGTAATTTATGGGCTACATCAGATACCTATGTGGGACACATGGTTATCCCACCAGTACATATTCAAGTGAAGGAAGGTGCTTCATTGCCTCGACTGCCCCAATATAAAATATATTGGGAAGGCGAAGAAGCATTGACGCACATTGTTCAGGATTTGATCAAGGTGGGGGTTGTGGAAGAAGTCCCTTATAATACCTGTAATAGCCCTATCCTTCCTATTTTGTAAAAAGACACTGATACTAAAATTTACAGATTCATTATTGATTTACGAGAGTTTAACAAAATGTTCGTGCCCCAATACCCGGTAGTCTCCGACATCACAACACTTCTTACTATGGTTCCTCCTACTGCCACTACATTTAGTGTCATAGATTTGAAGAATGCATTTTTTTCAATCCCTATTCATCCTGACAGCCGTTATTTGTTCGGCTTCACTTTGAATAATAGATCATACAGATTCTGTAGAGCTCCACAAGGTTATACAAAGAGTCCTAGCATTGATAGCCAGGCATTGAAAAGGCAGCTTGATTATTTTCCGGTACCGAAAGGGGTGGCTCTTATTCAATATGACGATGATATCTTGTTGGCTGCCGATGGCCCTGAACACTGTAAATAAGGAACACTATCCTTATTATCATTCCTTGCCTCTCATCATCACAAAGTCTCTTGGAAGAAATTGCAATTTTATAGACAGCAGGTTACCTATTTAGGTCACCTCCTGTCTAAGGAGGGACGTGCACTCACGTCAGATCGTATTCAGACCATTTTAGAATCTCCTGTGCCCCGTACTCTGAAGGACGTCCATGCATTGATTGGCCTTACTTCTTTTTGTAGGCAGTGGATCCCCAGTTTTTCATGCATTATTAAACCCTTGTTGGCCCTTTTGACTAAAGACACTCCGATGCCTTGCCCCGTGGACTATTAAATGCCAGAATGCATTTCAACAGCTACGTCAAGCTCTTTGATCTGCACCAGTATTAGGAACTCCCGACTACACTAAGACTTCCACACTCTATGTACACGAGAGGGAAGGTTGTGCCCTCTCGGTTTTAACACACACAAGGTTATAAACAACGTCCTTGTGCATATTTCTCAGCTGTCCTTGATCCAGTTGCCCGCTCACTGCCTGGTTGTTTTTGAGTGGTGGCGGCAGCAGCTGTGTCTATACGTCAGAGTGAGGGAATAGTCTTGTCACATAGACTGTTTGTGTTAGTACCTCATTCAGTCGATGCCTTGCTAAATCAAACGAAAACAGAGCATCTGACTAGTGCCCGTTTGACAGGATATGAATTGACACTTTTGGCCCCTCATATTACGTTGAAAAGATGTTTGACTCTGAATCCTGCTACGTTATTGCCACTTCCAGCTACTTAGTCTCGGTCACAAGAGTTACATGACTTTATATCCCTTACTGAAGAACAAACAAAGGGTCGTGTTGACCTGCAAGATACACCTCTTTCTAATGTTGATGGGTAATTGTGGGTTGATGGATCTTCCCTGAAGTTGCCTGATGGCACTACATCTGCTGCTTATGCAATTACAACACTTCAGACAGTAGTTGAGAAAGCTCATATCCCACAGAAGTCAGCTCAAGCAGCCGAGTTGATAGCACTGACAAGAGCATGTGAGCTTAGTACAGATTTGCTAGTTAACATTTACACTGATAGCCAATACGCCTTCGACGTGGCTCATAACTTTGGCCAGCTTTGGAAAGAAAGAGGCTATCTCATTTCACATGGGACACAAATAGCGCATGGGGAATTAGTACATAATCTCCTTACTGCCTTGACCTATCCTAAGAAAGTGGCAATTAAGTGTAGCGCACACAAGAAAGTGACAGATAAAATAGGAACATGTAATGCCTTTGCGGATCACACAGCTCGGGAGACTGCAATGCAGCGAAGTACCACATCTATGTATGAAGTTAAGTCACAGGCTGAACGTTGGCATGATGCCAGGCAAGAAGTGATGGACATGCAACAATCTGCCTCTGTTGATGAATTAGACCAATGGTCCAATGAGGGAGCATTGGACAATAAGGGCTGTTGGAGGAATAAAGAAATGACAAAATGGAAGTTACCTACAGCCTATTTACACCTTATGATTCATATGGCACATGGGCCGGCACATGTTGGAGCATCCTCAATAGCAAAGCAACTTATGCACGTTTGGGATCATCCAGAGATTGTTGGTTCGGCTAACAAAATAGTCCAGCCTTGTCTGATCTGTCTCCAGTATAATCCTGGCAAGGGAACACGAACTCCAACAGGAGGGTTTGCAATACCTACTGCACCTTTTGAGGTCCTGCAAATGGACTACATAAAGCTTGAGCATTGTAACAACGTAAAGCATGTCTTGGTAGTGGTTTGTGCCTCTAGTAAATGGGTGGAGGCATACGCTATGAAAGATAATACAGCTCTTACTACAGCAAAGGTGCTCCTAAAGGAGTTTTCCCCCCAGATTCAGCATTTGTCGAGTTTTGTGGAGTGACAACGGACCCCATTTTATTGGGCAAGTTGTTGAGTATCTCATGAAAGGGTTGGTAATCAAGCAGAAGTGTCATGCTGCTTTTCACCCACAGTCAGCAGGACTAGTGGAACGTTATAACTCTACCCTCAAATTAAAATTGGCCAAGAAACAGGCTTCCACATATTTGAAATGGCCTGATGCACTGCCTTTAGCATTGCTATCCATTAGATCGATACCACATACACGATCTGGCCTCACACCGTACAAGGTGGTTTTCGGAAGGCCAATGAATATTAGGGGGATTCCTAAGACACGCCCTATACATGATGTACCCTATGTATTGATGAATGACTATTTGTCTCAGTTGACTGACAGTTTGTCTTCTATTTATTACACGGTTTGGGAGACTCTTCCAGACAGGTCGCAAGGTGAGGGCCACTGCTTGCGCCCTGGTGACTTTGTGGTTACAAAGTCCTTCGAGAGAGCCAGCTCCCTAGCCACCTGAAGGGTCTGAGTAAGTCTTCCCGAACCACACGATTCCTGGTACATCACAATATCAGCTGCGACCTAGGAACAAAGAAACTTCATCGTTGAAAAAGACTGTTTGAGCTACTGTCCTGGGTGGTTAAAGACTGACTTCAAAGGGGGATAGCCTTTTAGTGACTACTCGTCTCAATGTTAGTAAAGAAACCAATGCCTGCCCAGTGTAGGAGAGTAGGGTCTGCTTCCTATGGTTACCCCCACGTTTTGCTGTGTTTCATTGTTTTTTCGACTTTAGTCTGGCTGTGGGCCTGCTAATCAGACCCACAGCCTAGCTATTCTCTCTCTAAATTGATTTCATGTACATTAGGTACATACCAGATTGTTTACTGAGTTACCTTGTGAGCCCCTTGTATATGGTACCTTAGGTACCAAGGGCATAGGTACCTCAGAGGCCTACCAGGGGCTGAAGCATGTATTATGCCACCCCTGGGAAGCCTTCCAAAATGGCACCACAGGTCTGCACTTGCAGCCTGGGTAAGGTGGTGTAAGCACCCCTTACCGAGTTATAGTATACCTATAACTACCTATATATAGACACACATTAACCTATAAGTCACTCCTATGGCAGGCCTTGACAATCCTGGAGGTAGAGTGCTTGGTTTTATGTGAGATGGTGCTCTAGCATGAGCTGAGCCCCTCTGCAGCTTTCGGAACCATCTCCTTATAGCTGTTCTATGATATAGCCATACCATATACTCTTAAGTACATTATAATCCTCGCGGTTAATGCTAACTTTGGTTTGGCTTTATCAAAACACGTTGTGTTTGGTGTCAAACAATTTAGAAAACTACCCCCCCCCCTACCAGTTCTGGTGGTGGGGGTAGCATCCCACCCTTCTAGAGGGAGACGACATGTACACACTGGGATACCCGGTTAAAGCTTTAAAGAGTCTCAGCATCACAAAATGGATGCTGCTGCCACAGACATGAGTCTGACCTCCTGCTGCTGGACGAAACTCTGGCATTTTCCTGTCCAGCACCTCCCCAGACAGGCTTTAGTGTATTGGGGCAGGGTGGGTTGCATTCAGTGAATGCTTTTCAGACACTGCCTGGGGCACAGAAGGTGCTCCATGCATTTCCCAGTTCAAACCGGTTGCTGGGCAAATCAGCCCCAACTCTGGCGCGAAACTGTAACCACCACCTACCCAGGTCCTCCCATAGGTGGGACCTTAGAGTTAGTCCATCCCCTAAACTTAGTATAAGTATAGGACCCCAGTCCCTAGGACTTTAGATTACCCTGGACGAAACTCTGAAGACAAAATCTTGGACCTTCGACATTCCATATCGACTGGAAGATGGAAGAAATCTCCCTTGGGGTCAATGAGTGACCCCACTGTTCAAACAGGCACCTAAGAGCATCTTGCTAGTCGGCATTTTCGAGGCTCCCGCCGGATCCTGAAGAATCTGCGACACAGGACACAGACTTCCAGACATCTCTGAGGCCGACACGAGATCCCAGCAAAGCTGAGACCCGCAGTCATCACGAGAGACGTGGGACCGGAACTCCTGGACATCCTGCAATTTTGCAACTGCACCTACTTCCTGAAGTTTTCCGAAGTTGTGCATTGGGCTATTTGCTGCCCTGGCCCCGAGCACCTTTTGCACTGAAGCTGAGAGGCCAGCCCTCCACATGTGTCCTGTGAGTTCCCTTTCTTCACCGCAGCTCGAGGCTCTTTTGCGATCTCTAGTCTGTTGGCTAGTGGGTCCCCACGAAGTACAATCCTTTGTTTCTTGAGCTTTCCTGGTTGCTCCAGACGTGCCCTGACTCCCCTCTAAAGGGTGAGTCCCTCAGACCTTGCTGGTCTGCACTGAAGCCAATCTTGTCTTCTTGTGTGGGTTGCTGTTGCCAAGGCTTGTTGGGTCCAATCCGGATACCGACACTGCAGCACTCAACATCCTTCGTGGGACAGCTCGAATCGAATGTGGCTGAAGAGTCAAGCTTCGCCTACTTCACCTGAAAACACCCGACATTGGCTGGCATCTTCCTGTCGCCATCCTGGTCACTCCCTAGTGACCCAGACTCTGTCCCCTCTGCTTTCAGGTTCTTCAGATCTCCGATCCACCCGGACACTTTTCCTCTGGTCGCCTGCAGCACTTCTTCGCAGATCGCCATTGAAATCGACGACGAAACCCGACACCAAAAGACACCTATGCACCGGCTTCCCTGGGTGAGGTAACACGAGTGCTCCGGTGCTCCCGTTGGTCTTGACTCTCGAAGTGTCTAAGTCTAAAAGGGTTCCATCGTAGTTCACCCCGAAGTGTCCTTATCTTTAAAATTGTGAGGCATATTATCAAGACCAGCAATAAAATTATCGCCGTTTTAGCGGCAGAAAACAGCCGCTAAAACAGCGATAATAGGCTTGATAATATGCTCTATGGAATTCCAATTGAAGCCCATGTTAAATGTGAAGGACATCTAACATGGGCTTCAATAGGAATTCCATAGAGCATTTTATCAAGCCCATTATCGCCGTTTTAGCGGCAGTTTTCTGCTGCTAAAACGGCGATAATTGTATCGCCTGTCTTGATAATATGTCCCTGTAACTTGATTTCCTCCATAGAAGTCAATAGGTGATCCGCAGCTGTGTTTAGACACTGCACGCGTCCCCCGTGGGCCTCCTGCGTCCCTACTTTGGGTGGTTCCTGGTTGCCCCAGTGAGTCTCCAGGCCCTAAGCCTCACTTCTATCCCTCACGTGGTTCTTATACCACTATTTTGGTATATGGTTTGTGAGGCCCCTAGGGCATAAGGTATACTGTGCTATTTACTGTGTGCAATTTAAAGTCCTTGTATTGTACTTTTGCCTCTAGCCTCATAAAGAGACTAGAGGGGTTGTGTTTAGAATAAATACATATATATTTGACTAGCAGCCCGTCCCGACGTTGTCCGGGTCTTATTATTTGTTTAGGACCCACACCGACGTTCTCCGTCCCCCAGTGTGTTTCAGACGTACCCAGGCTAATGCACACACTGCATTCGGCCCCAGTATGTGTGAGACAATAGGCAGTCCCCCAAGGGAGTAGAGCGAAGGGTTACTTACCAGGCCTCCATGTGAACGCAGACGCCGATTGAACGCATACGGCCAGGTGCTTGATTGGTATCCTAATTTTAGAATGTGGCGCAATTTCCAGTAATTGTCCCCGCAGACACGCTCATTCATGTGTGGCCCCGGCGCCTTATTATTTTGTATGTACGACCCACATGGCATGAAGGCGACCCAAATGGCATGATGTGCGGAACGTAACGGCAATTGTGCGCGCCTCGCGCTTAACGCATATGCCCATTGAAGGCTTTTGCTCCATGTCACGCCCCCAGCACACGCCCCCAGCGTTTAGAATGTGGCGCGATTTCCAGTTATTGTCCCCGCAGACACGCTCATTCGTGTGTGGCCCCGGCGCCTTATTATTTTGTATGTTCGACCCACATGGCATGAAGGCGACCCACATGGCATGACGTGCGGAACATAATGGCAATTGTGCGCGCCTCGCACTTAACGCATACGCACATTGAAGGCTTTTGCTCCATGTCACTCCCCCAGCACACGCCCCCAGCGATTGCCACTTCCCCAGCACACGCCCACAGCACAACGCAGACGTTTACAGAACGCTTTGTTTTTTGTCGTCAGGCCGCGCCCACGCCCACAAGGGACTACTTTGCTGGCACGGTTATTTTACCTTATAAATGTATATTGTGGGCGTCTGCATAGCCTATGTCCTTCTGCTGCAACTGCCCTTTCCAATGCTGTATTGGGTGTTGTGATTGGTGCTGTGGTTACTGAGATTACCCGCCTCAAAGGTTCCAGCTCTCTCTTTATAATAGTAAGTATAGATATATACCTTGTGTGGTGTACTTTCATTTGATCATTCAAGAGATTATAGACTGGTAAAACAAGCTGCTTTACACTCCTTCAAGACTTCGCCTGAAGGCTGCTCTCCACAGCTACCACTAGGATAGCTTTCTATAAAGGTTGTCTTAAACCTACCATCATTAAGGGTCGTTTGGACTGGCCCAAGGTGCCCACAAGGTACCTAATAAGGAGGAGTGTGGCTCACTGATTAGAGCGGCAGACCCTGATGCAGAGGTCTGGCCCGGGACCAGGGTTCAATTCCCGACGCGGCAGGGTCCTGAGCCCAAAATGTCCACGGACTCGATAATTCTCGCCTCGGTGCCTATTCTAATCATGGGGTCCCACGCTGCAACTCTGGGCAATAGTTGCTTAATCTCCACTACGGCAGCCCACCCGCTGCGGGATGCCTGGCTTTCACCCTGGGGATACCCATTAGGGGTTATCTCGCAGGGAAAAGCCAGGACGGGTTCCCAAGGCAAGCGCCTTGATGCCTTCGGGTGATACGTGCGCTATATAAGTCGTAATACATTTACATTTACATTTACACTAGAATAGTGGATATCATATGCCAGGCCAACTTCTCACACCCAGGACCTTAGGGCACCATCTGTTTTGTTGTTTGCTGATAAAAGGAGATCATTGCGACAATATGCAACGGCTGTACAATCTGCATTCTTGGTCTAACTTTACTCTAGCCATCATTGCTACTGTAATGTGGGTAGTGGAGGAAGTAATGCCTGGAGCCTCCTTACCAAACATTACTGTTACATCACTTGCTGCAAAAGAGCATCATCATTTTGATTTGCCGCAACATGAACAGGGATACCGGTAAAATCTGAGAAACAATTCATTTCTTCAAATGTTGAATCAGACACACCAGCTAAGCAATGCTACTAACTGTTGTGTTTGTGGCAAGATTCCTCCTCATCAGAACATAAAAGGAATCCCGTTGTCACTGTTGCCATTCTCTCACAATGGCTCATGCCCAGCGTGGTTCAAACTTCTGCAAGCCTCTAATGAACAAAGTCTGTTACCCCAACGAAAATGGGGACCCACAAGCAAAAGGGACTGCTTTAGAAATGGAAGAATATAGTAACAGAAGTGTAGCAAGAAACTATGGGGCATATTAGCAAGAACCTCGTTAAAACTATTGCTGTTTTAGTGGCAGGAAACTGCCGCTAAAACGGTGATAATGGGCTTGCTAATATGCGTTATAGAATTCCAATAGAAACCCAGGTTAGATCTCCTGCACATCTAACCTGGGCTTCTATTGGAATTCTATAACGCATATTAGCAAGCCCATTATCGCCATTTTTGCAACAGTTTCCTGCCGCTAAAACTGCGATCATTTTATTGAGGTTCTTGCTAATATGCCCCTAAGTGTATTCAAATTCTAGGTTGGCTAAAGGAAATGGACCCCTTGTTATCTCTGTTGCCATGACCACTAGCCCCCTTTGTGTACAAAGAACAGGCGATGTACCAGTGGGCCACAGTAACTGTACTGCAGTGTTGCATTTGTCTACGAGAGGCCAAAGCAGCTTCCTTGCATTATGTCACACTTATTTTTGTGGAACTAAGGCATAATACTTCCTACATCCAGGCTGGTCTGGTACCTGTTACATAGTCTTCCTTATAACACATGTGTGTTTTAGCTCCCCCAATCTACCGTCAAGATTTGTAATTGTTTAATCAGTATGCTGGTAGTAGGGGAAAAAGTACAATTCATGTCTCTGTAGTCGACCAGACAGATGTTTTGTTCCCTCTGTATTTCCACTTGTACTACTTGTCTACCATCTAAATCAAATACCCAAAATGCCTGTTTAGCAATAGATCAAGAAATCAGTAACATAATGTTAATTGATATATACAACATTTATTGTATGCCTTTAGAAGCATTAGAAAATGTCTTAGCTTATGCTTAAAGGGTCGTCTGTGGAAATCGAAAATAATTTCTGTTAGCATAATCTGAAGCCATCTTGTTTGTGGCATCCATTTTGTTGGCTTTGTAATTCTCCCATCCTCTGCTGCTCATATTTTTCCCTGCCTGTGCTGTCTATTTTAGTTGACTTCCTGACTCAGCTAAAAGCAATATGCATGCTAAAAAGTTTGTAGCTGCCAGAACACCTGGTCTCAGACTCAACTGTCAATCTCTTAGTGCTGCCATAGCACTCCTGCTCCCCCTCCCATCTTTGCTGACTAAGTGATTTCCCATCTGCCCATGTTTGTCTGTAACTATTCCTGTGTAGGCCTGTACCTTCTATTTGTATCCACATGCTTACCAGTGCAGAAAACCCTGTATATAAGCACCACGGTCTGTGTATTCAAGCCACTACCTCCTGGAATACTTGAGGGTGTTGCATGGACGTGGTCTTATTCATGAGTTAATAAACTTGTTATTTTGAATTCCAACTTCAGTGCCAATCTCTTTGTTGGTTAATGGACCCGTGGACAAGATAAGGGTGAACCCTGCACCGGTGTGACCAATAAAAAATACATTTCCACAGTAGATACCGCATATCTTGTCATGGAAGGAAAGTGCTAGCTAGGAGCAGAGCTCCTTGTCAAACCAAGGGCCACTCACCTGAATTCCCAGGACTTAGGCGAAGCAAATATCTTCCTCCCCTTCGAGGTTAATCCTTATAATCAGAAGAGATGAGTGATACCAGTGACTAACCTTGGGGAAAGGAGGAATTAGGTGGAGAGTGGGAGAGAGAGGGAGTGATGGTTGTGGTGTCCCTGGAGGTCTCGAGAAAATAATAGTGGATGGTCGTTAATACTTCTGAGCTGGACCCCTCAAGTTCAAGTGGCAAGGTTCAGTCCTTTAGCCAGGAGAGGTACTCTACAACAAAAACACAGTCACTTCTGACAATCATACATGAATTCTTAACAATCGGCCTGATGTGCGAGTCCTAAATGAAACATATCAAACTAGAATTAAAAAATCAAGTCCATGTGAAGGACCTTTGAGCAGACCCTCGTGCTGTATTCTGAGCGCGTATCCCTTAGCCTCTGCTCAGATTAATCTGTAATCTTTATCTGTCCTTAACATTGTGTTTCTTTACACAAGGAGTCCTTTTCCTTTAGCCAAGGCTTTCATATTCAAACTCAAATTGATAGTGTCCTTGAAGAAAAAAGGGGGTACCAAAACGAGAAGTACCCAGTTAGTGCACTAACCTGAGGTCCATGTGATGGGCTGGGATTGCTGGAGAGTTTAACTGCAGTTAGAGAATGATGGTCCTAGTTAAAGTTATGTTGGCACAGAGGCCCCAGCCTAATGACCAAGTGCCAGGGTTCAAGATTGTTAGAAGCTACCACAAAAGGATGGAGTTCCAAGGCAACTGTGTGTAAATACATAATTATTGAATGTACCACTGGCTTAGCATTGAGGAGGAGCTCACCTCTGGCACACCAACTTATCCTGGGACCAAGAAGCAGAAAACCCTCTGCCTGAGCCACCCATAACCATCCAATCACCAGCACCAATTCATCCTCCTCTGCCTCCAATACCACCACGCCCATACACACCTCCTGTTCCACCACTACCAAGCCCATACACACATCCTGATCCACCATGCCCATACACACCTCCTACTCCACCACCACCATGCCCATACACACCTCCCACTCCACCACCACCATGCCTATACAACCTCCCACTCCACCAACACCACGCCCATACCCACCTCCTACTCCACAACCACCATGCACATACACACATCCTGAACCACCAACACCAAGCCCATACACACCTCCGGCTCCACCACCACCATGCCATACACAGATCCTGATCCACCACCACCATGCCCATACACACCTCTCGCTCCACCACCACCATGCCCATAAACACATCCTGATCCACCACCATGCCCATACACACTTCCCGCTCCACAACGCCCATACACACCTCCCACTCCACAACCACCATGCCCATACACACATCCTGATCCACCACCACCACGCCCATACACACCTCCCGCTCCACCACCACCATGCCCATAAACACATCCTGATCCACCACCATGCCCATACACACTTCCCGCTCCACTACGCCCATACACACCTCCCACTCCACAACCACCATGCCCATACACATATCCTGATCCACCACCACCACGCCCATACACACCTCCCGCTTTACCACCACCATGCCAATACACACATCCTGATCCACCACCACCACTCCCATACACACCTCCCACTCCACCACCACTATGCCCATAAATACATCCTGATCCACCACCACCACACCCATACACACATCCTGTTCCACCACCACCATGCCCATACACACATCCTGCTCCACCACCACCACATCCATACACACCTCCCACTCCACCACCACCATGCCCATAAACACATCCTGATCCACCACCACCACACCCACACACACCTCCTGCTCCACCACCACTATGCCCATACACACCTCCCGCTCCACCACCATGCCCATGCACATCACCCGCTCCACCACCATGCCCATGCACATCACCCGCTCCACCACCTTCAAGCCCAAATACACCTCCCACTCCACCATGTCCATACACACATTCTGATCTACCACCACCATGCCCATACACACCTCTCGCTCCACCACGCCCATACATACATCATGATCCACCACCCTAACCTTACCTCTGCTTCCAAAATAACTGATAGAGTGCGGGTTTACCTGCTCAAGAGTTTTACCATACTCACCTGGGCACATAAAACAACTACTTTTTTTTCGATAAGGTAAATGACATTTACACAAATCTCTCACAAGAAACTCCCATAGACACCCGCCCCAATGCTCCTACTATCAAACACCCTATTTTTTCACAATTCCTAGACATTAATTCGGTTCAAGTTGCTGAGGCCATGAAGTCCATCAAATCAGGATCAGCCAAAGATCCTTGCCCAGCTTCAACTCTCCTTCCTATTTCTGACATCATAGCACCCCAACTTGCCAACATTTTTAACATCATGTTCAGCACTGGAATTTATCCTGCAATCTGGAAGGACACGCTCCTTAAACCTTTACTTAAAAAGCCACATCTCGATGCGGAAAATACGAACAACTATCGACCCACAGCTAGTCTGCCTTTTCCAGCAAAAATTGTCGAAAAACTCATGAACTCACAGATCTCTCAATATATTGAACAACATTCTCTATTAGACGACAGTCAATTTGGCTTTCGTAAATTGCACAGCACTGAGACCGCACTCATCAAATCCACCGATGAGATAAGGAAAGCACTTGACCAGGGAGGAGCAGCAGTACTCATTCTTCTTGACCTCACAGCGGCCTTTGACACGGTCGATCATAACATCTTGATCGACCGTGTCAATGCCATAGGCATTCAGACAAAAGCAAAGGACCTTTTGAGATCTTTTCTAGCTGGCCGTACCCAGACAGTTCAGCTAGATACCTTCTTGTCTGAAAAACTGGCCCTACCGTGTGGTGTCCCCCAAGGCTCATCCCTCAGTCCAACCCTATTTAATATCTATGTCACTGATTTGGCAAGGGTTATTAAAGATTGGGGGATGAGCCTAACATCTTACGCCGATGACACCCAGTTGGTTCTCACCATCAAGGATAATGGAGATAAAATTGCAGCCAATTTCCATGAAGGCATGCTGGCAATCAGTAATTGGATGTCAGCAAATTGCCTTAAGCTGAACTCTAATAAAACCGAGGTCATGACCTTTGGCAAGCTTACCCCTATGTGGTCTGATACATGGTGGCCCACGGATTTGGGTCCACCCCCTCTTCCATCCACTAAGGCTAAAAATCTAGGAATACTTCTAGACAACAAACTCACCTTTGCAGCCCATGTTAATTCCACTGTTTCCTCATCATTTTTCAAACTCAAAGCCATAAAAAAGATTCTCCCATTTCTCCCTCCCAATTCCGGTAAAACTCTGGTTACTTCTTTTGTCATGTCCTCAGTGGATTACTGTAATGGACTTTTGGTTAATGCCCAAGATAAAGTCATCAAGAGGTTACAGGCTATACAGAACGCCGCGGCTAGACTGCTCTCGAACACCCCTAAATTCAAACCCATTTCTGACACCATAAAAAAATATCATTGGCTCACTGTCAGAAACAGAATAAAGTTCAAGGCACTCTGTATCGCCTACAAAGCCACACACAAACAAGGCCCACGTTTTCTTGTTGATCAGTTCACATTTCATGTCCCTAACCGATCACTCCGGTCAATGAACAATCTCACCATGACAGTCCCACGTACTAGAACGGTGGCATGGGGTGATCGTAGTTTCCATGTTTCGACGGCAAAACTTTGGAACTCCCTTGATCCACACGTTAGGGCTGCTCCTACATTGACCATTTTTAGGAAAGAAATAAAAACATGGCTTTTCAACCAATAATCACTTTCCCCTTTTCTCAATCTGTTCTCATCCATAGCGCCGAGACGCCCTTGGGCATTTGTTCGCGCTCAACAAATCGCATAAATAAATAAATAAATAAATAAATACTTTTGAACAGGCAAACTCACGCTCATCTAGTTTTAACTTTTCAGGACCTATACCATATGACTTACCAAATCCAGTCACCGGTACCTAGAGTCCTAAGGGATCAAGGGTGTTAGCATAATAGACAATAAAAATAAAACATTTGCACTCATATAATAACCACAGACTCTGGAAAGTTAAAACTCTTTATCTAAAATGTCTTAATTGTCTCAATCCAAACATTAAACATCAGAAATCTTTCAATCAAGGAAATAATGATTAGAATGAAAATATTCAAAGACTTTATAAAGCTAACTTTACGCATTTAACATAAGGGTGCGAAAAGAAAAGGAAACAGTACAATGACATACCCACACAATATATTTACCTAGAGTGGGGTGGAGAACTAACCCTGGCCACGGGTCAGTTTAAAGGACAGAACCCCGAAAGTGCAGGCACCATGAAGGCAAGCAGATGCAGATCAGAATCAGGACAGGTGAAGCCAAATTGGATCAGGACAGGACCACCAAGGGCTAAGGCCAGCATCCGAGGTTAAAGTTGCAACGCCTGCATTACTCTGTCTCTGCAGCTAACAGCCAGAACCCGGAAAAGTTATTAAAGTCCCCGACAAAGTGCTTCGCCAGCACTTCAGCTTTCAAACCCCGATCTGGGTTTCGAACCTTCTGACAGAGTGCTCCGCCGACACCTCTGCTCCCGGTAACCTATTGAGTGCGTTGGGTCAGTGACAGGTCAGCTATTCGGACAAGTCGGACAATTTCTCTAGCTAAGCCTATGCTGGTATACACCCGTTACAACGGATCTTTTACTCCGCAGACCCATTACAACGCGACCATTACTCCGCATACCATTACAACGCATTGCGCTGGGGGGCGCTCTAGGATAGGGGATAAGTATAATTTACTATCCAACACCTTCCCTAGGGTCCACGGGGACTGGAGTTAGAATAGTAAATTATACTTACCACTATCCAGCGCCCCAAGGCGCTATGCGTTGTAACGGTATGCGGTGTAAAAGTCGCGTTGTAATGGTCTGCGGAGTAAAAGTATGCGTTATAACGTCATACATCCGCCTATGCTAGTTATACTATTTTTCAGGTCAGTGTACCACCCCCCAATGTTGCAAGTGTAAGGATCCCCAATTTCGATTGGACAAGGAATGAGGAGAGGTCATCACACCAGACCAAAATGGAGCTTTCAGCATCTCATATTTAAATTTCATTCCCGCCCATCAATTTTTATTATTCTCATGACGTCTTTATTCCACCCGACAATGAATGTTCTATTGAAATACAATGTTAACAGTTTGTTTTCCGTTTAGGGTCATCAGGTTAGGTTCTCAGGCGCATCTTGGATGAGACTGTTCTTTGGCAATCATTCAATGTCATTCCTGAAGCGTCTCTTAGTTTCTTGTGCCCTTGTTCAAAATGGATGCAGTGGGATCTCGTCAGGCCCAAAATGTTACATATAAAAAAATAAAAGACAAACAATTTTAGAACAAAGAATAAATGAATGTTCTGTTTACCACTTATCACTACTCTACTCTATTCCCATTACTTTATTTTAACTATAGCATTAGTAATTTAAGCAGAACGAACAGCTTGGCAAAAGCAGCAGTGCAAGCTTCATGCATGCTTTAGAACACAGACAGCCATCTTAATTCTAATGCGCAGAAGCGAAAGATTCCCTCCAAAGCAAAGAGTACGTCATGTCACGTGAGTATGCCAGACGCATGCACAGTAGAAAATCCCACGTAGCAGCAGCCATATTAGTGCAAGCGGATTATCGTTAGTAAAACACATAAGCAAGCTTCATATACATGCCCAAATGTTTGTGTAGTGCGATATTAATAAGACAATACATGTTAGTTAGTATATTAACGTTATTTCGAGAGGGTTGAATACAAGCAAGTCGCGTTACGTGCGAATCCTTGCTCCATCACCCCCGATGTACAAACAGAGATCGACCATGAATTTCAGGGCACACACTCGGGGGCAACAGAGCTGGAAGGGGATGCAGTCTGCGATGAGGCGTGTACAATTACATGGACTCTGCCATGTAGAGAGCACGACTCAGTTCAAAAAGTGTGACCTACTCCACCGAAGTGTGTGCCGGAGCCAGCGGACATCAGGGCCCACAGCCACGTGTGGTAGGCATGAGCTGCACAGAGTCAGTGGCACCAGTGCAGTTGTTGGTAGTGTCCCATCACCTCCGTAAAGGTGAGCCTTTTCTCCTCCGGACTGAAGCGCGCCTTCCTCTTACTCCTCTCCTTGCGTACTGTGACATGTGCACTGCCATGAAGAAATCAAGACTCAGTTCCAAAAATGATACCTGGTTGGCCGCAGTGTTGGACGGATGCTGCAGTCTGCGCGGGTTAACCGCTGTCCAGCCATCTCCTCCTGGATCTCTAACACACGATGTTGCAATGGCTTGTGGAGAAGATTTGTGTCTGACGGAGGTGGTGGCACCAGAGCTGAGCGGATGTGCAGCCGGCGACGATGCCGTGTCCTTCCTGCATTCGATTGGTGTGAGGCCTGCAGGACTGCAGTGTAGGCTGAAGGCCACAGTCAGCAAGTGCCCACAGACACGTTTGGTGCAAGTCCTATGCCCAGCCTTGGTGGCACCATATTGAAGGGAGACATAACCTCAGCCTTAAATAATGTTCTCTGCCATGGTGTAATCAAGACTCAGTTCCAAATGTGTGTCCTACTTGTCCGCTGTGTATGCCGGTGGAGTACGTCCACAGGAATGGAGTTCAGCAGGCCTGTGTCTCGGAGGCCGTGATGGTCCGAGGAGGCTGCCAAGGTCGTGGGCCTCGGGCTTGGAGCTTGCACTGGCACAACTGGTTTGGGGACCAGCGGCCCGGCCACACCACTCACAACGACGGCGTCTGCCTCGTGGCCGGGTGAGAGGCGCCGCCTTGACAGAGACGTTGGGCATTCCGGAAGAGGACCACGCCCAGTTACAAGCCTTTTATTCACACCCCTACGCTGGCCTGGAATACGCCGGTCCAGCCCACGCCACTCACGCTTATGGGGGGAGGACGTGACAAGCTACATTTCCTCAATCTCTCCCACTGGCTGGGGTGACATGGTTGCGTCCACTGTCCACTACACTCCAAACACCAGAGGTGTGTGTCGACATGGATATGTGTGTGGTCTACATAATGCAGTCTGGCCAGCACATCAACGCCACACTTGGCATTGTGTACATGCTTATTTGTGGGTCACTTGCCTCCTTCGCACATGCCTGGTTCCCACCTCTCCCCACAATCTGCTATTGAGTGGCTGAGGTGCCATGCCGTTGATGGCATGTGTACATGGCTAGCCCAGGTTACCACAGTGAGTTGTGCAGTCGTGTCTGGTAGGTGGGCACGTTGTTTGGCATGTTGTATGTGAGTTGGTAACGTGTGCATTCACAGAGTTGTGAGTTGCATGATTGTGGAGTTGAGGTGTGTGGTGTGTTCATTTGGTACTTACCAACGAGAGGTGCATTTCCGTAGGTGCCAGCCTCAAAGCGCTGGTTGATGATGGAGTGTCGAAGATGTAGGAATCATGCACACTGCCTGGGTAGTAGGCGACGACATTGGTGAAGAGTCGCCGGTGGCCCACTATTGCCTGCACATTGATGGAATGCTTGTGCGTTCTGTTGCGGTAATTGTGTGCAGTGTCGGCAGGGGGCACAAGTAGGACATGTGTGCAATCAATTGCCCCCAACACGTGCTGGAATCTAGCTATGGCGTGGAAGCGTTGCTTGGTCTCCAGCTGTTCCTGCGCAGTGTGGGGGAAGTGACGGTACTGGGGTACCAAGCTGATGATGGCATCCAGGACAGGTGTGATGAACTTTGATAGGGCCGGCTGTGAGACTCCTCCGACTCTGGCAGTTGTTGGTTGGAAGGTACCAGAGGCCAGCAGATGCAGCACGGCCAGCAGCTTTGTCTGAGGTGGGATGTTGGTTGTCCGCTGTGTCGGTACCATCAGCTTGAGGGCAATGGTGGTCAGGATGCGGAGGATGGTTGTCTTTTTGAGCCTGCAGTGGCCAATGAAATCCTCTGGTGTTAGGTCTGTGAGGCTGGTGCGTTCTGAAGGTCTGCAGTCTGTGTCTGCGCTGCCTCTGTGGTGGTCCGGGGGGGGAGTGCGGGGGAGGCTCGGGGGGTGGTGGCGGTGGGTGTTGTGGGCCTATTGGGGCGCCGAGCTGCATGGTCAGTAGCTCCAGGGCATCTGTTGTTCTTCAGGTGTGGCACGGGGCTGGGCTCCCTTTTCTGTTGCCTGTTGTCGTCCGAATTAACACCAGATAAGAGCAGGTGTTCATTTCCTGCTGCTAACGTTGAGAATGGTGCGGAGTGGTGTTGTCGCAGACTTTGGCACGGGAACCCCTACTCTGCATCTCATTAGCGATAGTTGCCGGGGTCATCTGTGGCGATGTTTTTTGCGGCTGCTATCGCAGGTAAACTGGTGATATGGGCTGTTAGCACCAGCTTGTGAATGGGGTGATACATTTATCGCGACCTTGGCTACGATGAAGTGCGGATAACTCGGCAACAACTCCTTGAGAATATGCTCCAGTGTGTCTTGCTTTTGGGAAGGTTTGCTGATATATCGGTCAATGTCTGCGTGCCCAGATGACCCGTACATGCTGTCACAACATCATACCGATGTTTACGGCTATGCTCATTTCTCCTCTAGTGGAACATAGCTCTCTCCTTTTAAACAGACAACAAAGTATTCAACGAGTGCCGCCACTGTACACTTGTCGATTTGCTAATCTTGTGTTGGTCGGTGCTTGAATGTTCCTTTTGATGGCTGTGAAAGGAGATAGCTACGCTATAAAACAGCACATTAGCATAACTGTTTCGATCGCTGTCTGTGCTAACACTAGCATATGTGTGTTCTTGGCACGTAAACATTGTGTGACCAATCGCAATATGCTATTATATATACATTTTTATTTAGTTTAAAACAGTTACGTCCCTTTCTATCTTCGTTTCTATCTATTCAGTGCAGCTCTCACCCCTATCTAAACACCATACCACATCATTCCACTACACAAATAAGCTCCACAACACAGAATTCCACAACTAACAATTCCAATACAACTCACATAATTCCAGTCTAAACCACAACACATGGGTAAAAGACATTGTCATTCACAACTCCAATAGCTCCAGCACTCACAAATGCGAGACCTATTGCATTGCAAATGCTTGTTTAAGCTTGGGCCCTGTGACTATTCTGGTTTCACGTGCCAGGGAGCTCTGGTAAAGAGTAGGTGCTCTGCAGCACATGTGGCCAGTGCCAAGGTCAGCCATACACCCAGGCCGAGAGGCTGGCACCGAGAGGCTGGCACCAAGAGGCTGGCCCCCAGGCCGAGAGGCTGGCACCCAAGCGGAGGGGCTGGCACCCATGCCAAGAGGCTGGTACCCAGGCCGAGAGGCTGGCACCCATGCTGAGGGGCTGGCACCCAGGCCGAGAGGCTGGCACCCAGGCCGAGAGGCTGCCACCCAAGCGGAGGGGCTGGCACCCAGGCCGAGAGGCTGGCACCCTGGCCGAGAGGCTGGAACCCATGCTGAGGAGCTGGCACCCAGGCCGAGGAGCTGGAACCCATGCTGAGGAGCTGGTACCCATGCTGAGGTGCTGGCACCCAGGCCGAGGAGCTGGAACCCATGCTGAGGAGCTGGTACCCATGCTGAGGAGCTGGCACCCAGGCCGAGGAGCTGGAACCCATGCTGAGGTGCTGGCACCCAGGCCGAGGAGCTGGAACCCATGCTGAGGTGCTGGCACCCAGGCCGAGAGGCTGGTACCCATGCTGAGGGGCTGGCACCCAGGCCGAGGAGCTGGAACCCATGCTGAGGTGCTGGCACCCAGGCCGAGGAGCTGGAACCCATGCTGAGGTGCTGGCACCCAGGCCGAGAGGCTGGTACCCATGCTGAGGGGCTGGCACCCAGGCCGAGAGGCTGGCACCCAGGCCGAGAGGCTGCCACCCAAGCGGAGGGGCTGGCACCCATGCCAAGAGGCTGGTACCCAGGCCGAGAGGCTGGCACCCATACTGAGGGGCTGGCCCCCAGGCCGAGAGGCTGGCACCCAAGCGGAGGGGCTGGCACCCAGGCCGAGAGGCTGGCACCCAGGCCGAGAGGCTGGCACCCAAGCGGAGGGGCTGGCACCCATGCTGAGGTGCTGGCACCCATGCCAAGAGGCTGGTACCCAGGCCGAGAGGCTGGCACCCAGGCCGAGAGGCTGGAACCCATGCTGAGGTGCTGGCACCCAGGCCGAGAGGCTGGTACCCATGCTGAGGGGCTGGCACCCAGGCCGAGAGGCTGGCACCCATGGTGAGGGGCTGGCACCCATGCTGAGGGGCTGGCACCCAGAGGCTGGCACCCAGGCCGAGAGGCTGGCACCCAGGCCGAGGAGCTGGAACCCATGCTGAGGGGCTGGCACCCAGGCCGAGAGGCTGGTACCCATGCTGAGGGGCTGGCACCCAGGCCGAGAGGCTGGCACCCAGGCCGAGAGGCTGGCACCCATGCTGAGGGGCTGGCACTCAGGTCGAGAGGCTGGCACCCAGGCCGAGAGGCTGGCACCCATGCTGAGGGGCTGGCACTCAGGTCGAGAGGCTGGCACCCATACTGAGTTGCTGGTACCCATGCTGAGGAGCTGGTACGGGTGAGCGCTTTGATTAAATTCATTCCATCATCTTTCCAGCTCTTCCAAGTGCCACAATGCGTGACAATCTCGGGTCCTGGCGGGGATGCGAGAAAATTCCCCAATGCGTTGGGACAACCCGAGATGCGTGGCACTTAGCAGGGCTGCTCCAGGAAGTGGGTCTCTTTGTAGTTATCTCACTTTCTGACAGACTCTGACACTCGTGTGTCTCTCTGTGATCTCACTTCCAGCCCCCCAGGGAGCAGTGTCTCTCTGCAGTGATCTCTCTCAGCGTCTAACCTAAGAGTAGTGTCTCTCTCCAGTGACGTCACTCTCATCCGTGGAGTGTCTCCCCCCGGGGCATGTGCAGCAGGTGCACGAACCCCATCTTTGTCCGACTGAGCCTCTGGAATCCGGGTCAGCGAATGAGACCCTCGGACGGGAATCTGCCCAAGATCACGCCGTGAGACAGGATGCAGGATCCAGAGGTGAGCCCCCTGCCTCCTCCCCGTGCTGCCCCCGCCCCCTTCCACGTTCCCATTCTGGGGGCCTGTCTCTCCCTCCACTCCCCCCCACGTCCTGTGTGCCTGCTGCCCCCCCCCGTCGTGTGCTGGGTGCCTGCTGCCCCCCGTCCTGTGTGCCTGCTGCCCCCCCGTCCTGTGCTGTGTGCCTGCTGCCCCCCGTCCTGTGTGCCTGCTGCCCCCCCCCCGTCCTGTGCTGTGTGCCTGCTGCCCCCCGTCCTGTGTGCCTGCTGCCCCCCCGTCCTGTGCTGTGTGCCTGCTGCCCCCCCGTCCTGTGTGCCTGCTGCCCCCCCGTCCTGTGTGCCTGCTGCCCCCCCGTCCTGTGCTGTGTGCCTGCTGCCCCCCCGTCCTGTGCTGTGTGCCTGCTGCCCCCCGTCCTGTGTGCCTGCTGCCCCCCCGTCCTGTGCTGTGTGCCTGCTGCCCCCCGTCCTGTGTGCCAGCTGCCCCCCCGCCCTGTCCCCCCCCCGTCCTGTGCTGGGTGCCTGCTGCCCCCCCCCGTCCTGTCCTCCCCCCCCTTCCTGTGCTGGATGCCTGCTGCCCCCCTAGTGTCCCCCGGTGACCTCCTAGTGTCCCCCGGTGACCTCCTAGTGTCCCCCATGACCTCCCAGTGTCCCCCGGTGACCTCCTAGTGTCCCCCATGACCTCCTAGTGTCCCCCGGTGACCCCCTAGTGTCCCCGATGACCTCCCAGTCTCCCCCGATGACTCCCTAGTGTCCCCCGTGACCCCCTAGTGTCCTTCGTGACCTCCTTGTGTCCCCCGTGACCTCCTAGTGTCCGCCGGTGACCCCCTAGTGTCCCCCGGTGACCCCCTAGTGTCCCCCGGTGACCTCCTACTGTCCCCCCGGTGACCTCCCAGTGTCCCCCGGTGACCTCCCGTTGTCCCCCGGTGACCTACTGGTGTCCGCCGGTAACCTCCCGGTGTCCCTCTGTGACCCCCTAGTGTCCCCCGGTGACCCCTAGTGTCCCCCCGGTGACCTCCCAGTGTCCCCCGGTGACCCTCTAGTGTCCCCCTGTGACCTCCCTGTGTCCCCCGGTGACCCCCTAGTGTCCCCCATGACCTCCTAGTGTCCCCCGGTGACCCCCTAGTGTCCCCCGGTGACCCCCTAGTGTCCACCGGTGACCCCCTAGTGTCCCCGGTGACCCCCCAGTGTCCTCCGGTGTCCTCCCAGTGTCCCCCCGGTGATCTACCGGTGTCCCCCCGGTGATCTACCGGTGTCCCCCTGTGACCTCCCGGTGTCCCTCTGGGCCCCCTTTGTGTCCCCCAGTGCCCCCCTAGTGTCCCACGAGCCCCCGTAGTGTCCCCCGGTGACCCCCTAGTGTCCCCCGGTGACCTCCCAGTGTCCCCCTGTGACCCCCTAGTGTCCCCCGGTGACACCCAGTGTCCTCCGGTGACCTCCCAGTGTCCCCCGGTGACCTCCTAGTGTCCCCAGATGACCTTCCAGTGTCCCCCTGGTGACCTCCCATTTTTCCCCCGGTGACCTCCTAGTGTCCCCCGGTGACCCCCTAGTGTCCCCCGGTGACCTCCTAGTGTCCCCCCAGTGACCTCCCAGTTTCCCCCGGTGACCTAGTGTCCCCCGGTGACCCCCCCAGTGTCCCCCGGTCACCTCCCAGTGTCCCCCGTGACCTCCCAGTGTTCCCCGGTGACCTACCAGTGTCCCCCGGTGACCTCCTAGTGTCCCCGGTGACCCCCTAGTGTCCCCCGTGACCCCCTAGTGTCCTCCGTGACCTCCTCATGTCCCCCGTGACCTCCTAGTGTCTGCCGGTGACATCCTAGTGTCTGCCGGTGACCCCCTAGTGTCCGCCGGTGACCTCCTACTGTCCCCCCGGTGACCTCCCAGTGTCCCCCCGGTGACCTCCCAGTGTCCCCCGGTGACCTCCCGTTGTCCCCCGGTGACCTACTGGTGTCCGCCGGTAACCTTCTAGTGTCCCCAGTGACCTCCTAGTGTCCCCTGGTGACCTCCCAGTGTCCCCCTGGTGACCTCGCAGTGTCCCCCGGTGACCCCCTAGAGTCCCCCGGTGACCTCCCGGTGTCCCCCGGTGACCTACTGGTGTCCGCCGGTAACCTCCCGGTGTCCCTCTGTGACCCCTAGTGTCCCCCGGTGAACCCCTAGTGTCCCAGGTGGCCCCCTGGTGACCTCCCAGTGTCCTCCGGTGACCTCCCATTGTCCCCCCGTTGACCTCTCAGTGTCCCTCGCTGATCTCCTGGTGTCCCCCTGTAACCTTCCGGTGTCCCTCTGTGCCCCCCTAGTGTCCCCCGGTGCCCCCCTAGTGTCCCCTGGTGACCTCCCAGTGTCCCCCGGTGAACTCCCAGTGTCCCCCGGTGAACTCCCAGTGTCCCCGGTGACTCCCAGTGTCCCCCGGTGACCTCCTGGTGTCCCCGGGTGACCTCCCGGTGTCCCCCGGTGACTTCCCGGTGTCCCTCTGTGCCCCCCTAGTGTCCCCGGTGCCCCCTAGTGACCCCCGGTGCCCCCTAGTGACCCCCGGTGACCACCCAGTGTCCCCCGGTGACCTCCCAGTGTCCCCCGGTGACCCCCTAGTGTCCCCCCGGTGACCTCTCAGTGTCCCCCCAGTAACCTCCCAGTGTCCCCCGGTGACCCCCAGTGTCCCCCCAGTTACCCCCAGTGTCCCCCGGTGGCCTCCTAGTGTCCCCCGGTGGCCTCCCAGTGTCCCCCCGGTAACCTCCCAGTGTCCTCCCGGGGACCTCTCAGTGTCCCCTTGTGACCTTCCGGTGTCCCTCTGTGCCCCCCTAGTGTCCCCCGGTGCCCCCCTAGTGTCCCCCGGTGACCTCCCAGTGTCCCCCGGTGATCCCAGTGTCCCCCGGTGACCTCCTAGTGTCCCCCGGTGACCTCCTAGTGTCCCCCCGGTGACCTCCTGGTGTCCCCCCGGTGACCTCCCGTTGTCCCCCGGTGACCTCCCGCTGTCCCTCTGTGGCCTCCCGTTGTCCCTCTGTGGCCTCCCGTTGTCCCTCTGTGACCCCCTAGTGTCCCCCGGTGACCTCCTAGTGTCCCCCGGTGACCCCCAGTGTCCTCCGGTGACCTCTCAGTGTCCCCCGGTCACATCCTAGTGTCCGCCGGTGACCTCCCAGTGTCCCCCGGTGACATCCCAGTGTCCGCCGGTGACCTCCCGGTGTCCCTCTGTGCCCCCCTAGTGTCCCCCGGTGCCCCCCTTGTGTCCCATGGTGACCTCCCAGTGTCCCCCGGTGACCCCCTAGTGTCCCCCTGGTGACCTCTGTGTCCCCCCAGTGACCTCCCAGCGTCCCCCAGTGGCCCCCAGGTCACCCTAGTGACCCCTAGTGTCCCCCGGTGGCCTCCCAGTGTCCCCCCGGTGACCTCCCATGGTCCCCCTGGTGACCTCCCAGTGTCCCCCGGTGACCTCGCAGTGTCCCCCCGGGGACCTACCAGTTTCCCCCGGTGACCTACCAGTTTCCCCCGGTGACCTACCAGTGTCCCCCGGTTACCTCCCAGTGTCCCCCCGGTGACCTCCCAGTGTCCCCACGGTGACCTCCCAGTGTCCCCCCAGTTCCCCCGTGACCTCCTAGTGTCCCCCCGTGACCTCCTAGTGTCCCCCCGGTGACCTCCTAATGTCCCCCTAGTGACCCTGGTGACCTCGCTGAGTGTAATGCTAGAGTGGTGCGCTCCATGGCTTTGTAGTAGTCACCGCCAGGGGGCGCCGCTCATCTGGCCTCCCTGAACTTGGGGACAAGAGTCTTGAGGGTGCAACCAGGTCTTCGCCCTCCTCTAGGTTGATGCCACGCGAACATTGTTGCCATGAAGCATGTATGTATAACATTGTAGACAGTTTTGTGGCAAATATAAAAAGAAGAATCTCTTGAATATACATAAAAGTCCACCTTTCATCAAGTGTGTAATGCGATATCATACATACATATATCCACATTTATACTGATTAAACCAGAGGACACAACAATACCGATCCAAACTTGGACCCACATTCGAACCCAAAAAACAACTGCATGTAACAAAAATATAAGAGACTTTAATCCATACAATGCATACAAAATGTATTAAAACATTTATCTATTTTACCACTTCTTAAATACCGAATCGGTATGATTCGGTATTTAAGAAGTGGTAAAATAAAATTACCTACATCTGGCCCTTAATCACATTAAACCATGTCAACAAGACAATACAATCGCAATGATAAAATACATATGTTCAAGTATATAAAAAATATTTATAAAAGAAAAAACCTGAGAGAAAAAGCACTGTGTGAAATCATTACATTCATCAAAGAGCGGTTATTCCCAGCAAGAATCAATACAGAAAACACCATCAGTCTATTATTTCATCATCAAATTAGACATGGGATAGTTTCTGGATATAACCAATTCTGAAAGAACAGGCGTCGACGCCTTTCGGTGGTAGAGAATTATTGAGGTCCCACCTTTCATCAGGACAAAAACAATAATTTTCTCTCTCCGTATTTATTAAAATTTATAAACCACTTTATAGTTTATGTGGAAAAGAAGAGGATGGAATTGTGACCAATCCTTGTGAAATTTCTAAAGATTAACATGGTCCGTTAGATCCACTCTTGTTGAATCAAGTATGCAAATAAAATCCTTGGCCAATTCTTATATGTTTTTTATTGGTCCATATAGATGTATCAAAGAATACTCGGCTCACTAGCTGGAGACGAGGCGTACAGGGACGATTTAGTGGAACACGTGGCGATTTACTTGATCCCTGAATGAAGGTGGATCAAACCACGCGCCATCCACGGAATACGACTATAAATAATATATACCAGGCATTGCCACGAGTCTTCTTTGATACATCCTTATGGACCAATAAAAAACATATATGAATTGGCCAAGGATTTTATTTGCATACTTGATTCAACAGGAGTCGATCTAACGGAAGCTGTCCCTTCCTGCACAAAAACATTCAACAGGAGTCGATCTAACGGAAGCTGTCCCTTCCTGCACAAAAACATTCAACAGGAGTCGATCTAACGGAAGCTGTCCCTTCCTGCACAAAAACATTCAACAGGAGTCGATCTAACGGAAGCTGTCCCTTCCTGCACAAAAACATTCAACAGGAGTCGATCTAACGGAAGCTGTCCCTTCCTGCACAAAAACAATCATCCCTGCAGCGCAGCCATGCTTGCAGCATGATGCAAGGGTGCCTGCATTGACGGTAGCAGCCAAGTGTGCGCCAGCACAGAGGAAAGTACAGGGATGCGTCGTATGGCTGTAAATATAATGCATCCTTGGACTTTCCCTGCTGGAAACTCTGTCCTGAGTGTCCCAGAATATGGCAAATGGGAGAATGTTGAGCTAACCATGAGCCACGAGGTGACCTCCACCGACACCTCGACAGGCGCCATGAGCAGCAGCCTGCGCGCTTCTACACTGCTTCATCCAAGCCTGGCGCAGCAGTAAGTACTTGAGCCGCCATCGACAATTACCAAGAGGTGGTGAATCAACAACGCATGACATCAAATCCTTTAAAAAAGTGACGCTCTGGTGGCGCAAGGGGCTTGTAAATACTCCCATTGTTTCCCCTTTGACTTGCTTTACACAGAGCAATATTTAGGGTTGAGGAAGTAGAGCAGAGTTGGGAAATACCAATATTTCTGTCCAAGAAATAGGGCATCAAATTTGAAATTTAAAAGCGAGGCGTGATGTGTGCAATAACACATGGTTTTGCACAGTTCACTCGGTGTGTTTAAGTTAAATAAATAAAGAGAACCCTCATTGAGATGCCCTTGCATAAAAAATGTGCCCAGGAATAAAGTTATTTTCTAAAGACATCGTATAGTTATATAACGCATTTCCTCCTTCATGGCGGCTGAGTAGGCAGCGATTCTTCTCTCCTTAGGACACTCAACAGGCGGTAACTTGGATCTTTAGTCGTGAGATGTCTCCAAACCTCTCCCTCATCCATGAAGCGAGCATGTCCTTCAGATTGGGTTTACAAGCTGACAGTAACAGCAGCCCCAGCTCCAGCCCTGCTCCTCTCCCTGCCTCCCTAATGTTTCCTTTGTGGCTGTCACCCAATAGGAAGGCTGCCCACTCGAGCCCTCACTACGCGCGGCTCATTCAATTCAGATATGTGCAGTAACTCCTCTTACTGCACCTACTGGAATTATACATTTTGTGGCTAACACTACATAAGCAACTTTTCCAGGTATCTCTTGCCGGGTCACACCGGCCTCATTTTACTGGGTGAATAATGGCAAGCATACACTGGAACATGCGGATTTTGGAACAGTAAACACCAAAACCCATGTTAACCCAAAAAGCGTGGAATATGGGCATTTACCGCATGCACCTTCTTCTCTGGCTACACATGGCTCAGGTGAACTTTAGTAGGTAGGTGCTGCTGCAACAGGCAACCAAGACCCAGAGCTTGTTGGGGTGCGCTCGGTCTCTCCATCCTACACGTTTCGGTGTCCTGCAGATGGGCAGCCGGCCTTCAATAGGGCATCACTACACACGGCCTGGGGCTGTACCCACTGGATTCTCTGGCAGTAGAGAGGAGGGTGAACCTGCAGTATGAGCACAGCTAAGATTCATGCTCTTGAACCCAGGTCTTCAGTGCAAACCTTCACTAAAGACAGAGCTGTACGCTCTCTTCCCTCTTGGTGTGAAAGAGCTTGGACATTGGCAATGGTTACTTAAAGTGTCGTCCGTCTGAGTAGTGTCCAATGTTCAAGGGCTTGGCTGGTGGCGAGGCTTCTTAGTGAGTGAAATGGTCATCTGTGACATCAACTTGACTTTCAGAGCATGCGTTTCAATCCCTGCAAGATCGACCGAGGTGTGCACACTGGGTATATAAGTACCAGTAGATTTGTTAATACTAATAACTGCTAATTGTGGCGTTTGGCGATGACAGACCCTGTGCTATTTAAAGTTGGGTTGTGGGTGGTACATAAGTAATGCTTTCTTCTTTACATATATTGACGTCTTTTTTCATATAAGATAGGACAAGGGTGAGAAACAACCTCATGAAAAAGCAGTGATCCGCCCTCTTACTCCCATTTAACTTTTCCTTATTTCAGGGTAAAAGTAATTCTTGTCTAAGAACATTCCATCTCACAGTGTGATGCATGACCTGACACCACCACAGAGCCCAGTTGACTGCCACTTGTCTAATAAAAGAAATGCTAAACATTTAAAAAATAAGCAAAGGCTAAAACAATTTTGGTGGCGTAAATGAGACTTCGACTACACTGTGTTTTGACTTGGCATGCAAGGTTAACCTTTCAAGCGTACGTGAACCGCTCGCATAAGCCAGAGTGATATTTACTTGGACAAGCAATGGACAGACGGTTTATCTTTTTATAATGACTGTGCACCATTATATTTCAAAAGGAACCTGTGGATGAGGTGTTGTAAAGAATGTCCTCTTTTTCTCTTGCAGGTACAAGGAACCTTCTGCGAAGCTTCGGACTGTTTCTCTGAAGAAGAATGGAAGCTTCTGCAGGACTGGCAGAAGGAACTCTACAGGAACGTGATGAAGGAAATCCACCAGGCCTTGATCTCGCTTGGTAAGGTTACTCCATTGATTGATATCTCAGGATTTGAAATAAATCTAGCAAATCCCGCAATTGCTATTGCAGGAGTTTTAGAAATGCCTTTGATGTGCGTTGAGTGCTCCTTGTGGCAAGCTGGCCCAACGCGCTTAAATTGATTGATCTCAAGTCATCCTTGAACGCTTTCTATACAAATACGTGCAGATGGACTTAGGACCCGGATTGACAATCAGTGTGCGTGATGTCTGAGGGTTTGTACCTGAGGAACAAGAGTGGATCAGGGCTGTCTGGTTCATGGAGCTCAAAGACGAGGTGGAGGGCGTTGGAGAATGGGGCTGTGATTGCGTGGACGTGTCTAGTGAAAACCGCTGTTTGTGGCCAATGTAGGAGATGGAATCCCTAAAAATATTTTGGTGTGCAGAAAATGAAACACAGGATCTTCCACAAACAGCAACTAAATATGATATCATAAAAATGTTGGGTAACGGTCGAAGGATGGGTGAATCGGGTTATATGACAAAATATTGTGAGCAAAAATATTGAGTGATACAAATATTGTGTCAAAAATATTCTTTACAAAAATATAATGTTCTTATACTTAAAATGTAAATGAAAAAAACATTGCGTCATAAATATCATGGAACGGAAAATTGACCCAAAACAGATAAGGCTATAGTTTTTAAAAATAATTATTGACTTTAAAGTAACATATTTAAATTAGTTAAACATTAATATAAAAGAAGTAGTTTTAAGCAATAATTTACCTAATAAATTTAACATATCTATTCAAATGTATTACCTAATTCAGTCTCCTTTTTCTTACAAAGAGCGTTTTTTGGTTTAATAACTTTGGCCCCATTGGAAGAATCTCCCTAAAGCTTTCCCCCCCAAAAGGGTTCATCCACCTCAGCTCCTCCCTGGAAAGTTTCGGGGTGATCTGTCATACGGGGATAGAGTAAAAAGGGGTTTGGGGGGTCCCAGAACACAAAATCCCCATGCATTTTATGTAGACTTCTTTAGACAAGGCCATAGAAAAACTGCTGTACGGAATTTCACTAAATTCAGCAGGAAGCGAGATCTTGGTCCTCATTGTGATTTTTGTGATTTGGTGTAAATCTGTCAGGAGGTTTTGAGATATTTTGGGTAAAATATAATTGTTTATTTTGGCAGTTGGGACCGTGAGAGTCTCGAGAGACTCTTGCTGGAGCGCCAGTTCAAAAATAAAGCATTCTGATTGGCCTAATTGGTCAGACTCCCGCAAGTGTGAGCACTCTTATTGGCTGCCACCAACATGAGGAAAATGTTGCTGGCAGCCATTACAGGTTTTGGAGGACTTATTCTGTGTCCTGAAGTAAAAAGAAAATAGAGACATGGGGCAGGATAGAGCTACCCTGACCTCCTAGGCTCCATGGGAGGGACCCAGAGGGACCCTCCTGCCCTGGGGCCAAAAAGAAAAAAAAGGCAAAAAAATGCTGTAATCCAACGAGACTTTCCGGCTGCATTTATATATTATAAGACTAAACCTTGGGCTGTGTTCATACAGGGGAAGGGACTGCGTGACCACCCTCACGGAGCCTCCAGAGGGTCTAGGGAGCGCACCCCCGGGGCAGAACATATTATTGATGGGGAGGTGGTACATGAGGGCCCCCTCCTCAAGCCATCGGAGGCCCTGGGGATTCCACCCCGGTGACAAAATCAATAAAGAAGTGGAGAGAAGCCACGCCGCCTCCCTCCCTGTGCCTCGAGAGGCCCCGGGTAGCCCACCCCTGAGGCCGAAATTTTTTAAAAATTAGGAGCAGGGCTGCGCATCCCTCCTCCCAGAGCCTCTAAAGGCCCGGGGGGCACACCCCCAGTGCAGGCTCGAAGCTATGTCCCTAGGAGTCCACCCCCGGGACATAGTGGTTTCCCTGCACGCCGAAGAACAGGTATGAAAACCTGTTTGCTCTCGCTTGGCGGGAGCATTTTCAAAACTCCTGCCAAGCGGGAGCAAAGACCAAGTCCGCTCCCAGCTGGTGGGATCTTCAGAAATGATCCCACCCGCTGGGAGCGGACGTTTGATCTGTTTCCCTGCCCGCAGTGATATGGGAGGGAAACAGATCAAAAGATGCCCACCCGCAGGCAGCAGCATTATTAGCTGGGGGGTTGCATTTATGTATGGTATTTCTGTATTACTTTACATTAAAAAAAAAGACATTCACTGAAAAAACAAAGGTTAAAGTAACGTTGTAGTTAAGCTTGACACTCACGAACTTACATTGAGAAAGGAAGTTGATATCAGTAGAGAACTGAGTACTGTAAACAGTGTTTTCTCTGTGGAGAGAGTTTACTTTATACCACAGAGTTTGCAAACAATGAAACCTTCATGAGAAATACGCCACAGAGTAGTAAAAAGTATCTACGCAGAACAGTGGACACTCTTTGCAACACCTGTCAAAAAAGACACTATTTGCTCAAAAATAACCAAGATCTGAAGGTGCTAAACATCATACTACCTGCACCCTGTATACTGCGGTGAAAACGTTGCAGAGAGCCCACCTTATCCAAAACAACCGCATGTCCATATGTTTGTCCCTGGTGCACACAGTCTGCTATGTTATGTAGAAATTGTCACGCTGACGATTCTGTCTAATAACTCAATCCTGCTTACAAACGTTAGAATCTATTATTTAGAATCTTACTCCTGTTGAAAACTTTTACTGCAGAATCAAAAACCTTGTCCACGACAGGCTGCTGTTTACGTTGCTAGCTTGCAGTACGACACTCCGAATGTACAAATTGTGCTAGTTAGAAGCAATTAAAAATTAAATATAACCAGCAATGCGGGCGATTCCCTCCATACAAACGTGAGAGCGGAGGCGGACCGGGTAACTAGAAACGCAATAAAAAATTATAATGAGCAATGCAGGCAATACCTTGGGAGCACTGCAGATTCCCACCAGGCTGCCGTTTAAGTAGGGAATAGAGAGGAACGCTGGAGACTAGACTGCTGACCACAAGAAAATGGTGGCCGCAGTAGTCTCTATAAAGGAGCGAGTGCATTCAACTCCTCACAAACTGCAAAGCCGGAGCTGTTCAGGGGACCAGAAAAGTGCTATGTGCAGCAGAAAGTACTGTTTCTCAAGTGATATTACTTGTAACTAAATTATTTGTTTTTAGCAGCAGAACAACCCTCTAAAGGTGTAAATTGAGCAAATTTGAGCAAAGTACAAAGCAATTAAAATGAAACATGACAAGCAATGTGGGCAATATCTGGGGCGCGCCCATCTGCATGCATAAGAGCACGCAGCGGAAAGACCCCAATCTAGGGGGAAATTACTAATGTGGAAAATCAGACATATCAATGGAAAGCAGCAGAGGGGCTAGTGAACACCCCTTCTATAACCCAAGTTCAAGATGTTCCTGTACTCCAGGTCTTTTGGGGTTGAGGGTAAATGTATTCTTCATATATTGCACAAAGTCAGGCATGACTAATTCAGACAGTTGGGTCTTTAACAGGGGGTTCCATTTGGGACTATATCAAAGCCAGCAGATAGTATCATTCTCGGCTTCCCGTAAAGCTTTGCATCAGATTGGTGAATATCTGTTATTCCATCTCCATTTTTTAATGACCAATTAGAAGCAGCCAAATCTGAAACACGATCGAACAGGATATTGATATTAGTCAATAATTGAGGACCCAGCCGTCCGCGGCGGGTAGCTTTAGCTGGGGTACTGGGTGGTATCCTTCCCTTCAACATTCAGGCTCCAAAGATCTTGGTTCTCCCAGAAGATAACGTCCATCCAACCAGGTTAAGTGAAGGACGATTACGCGTTGAATCTGGGAATCTTTAGAATGGCCTTAAAAGATAAATATTAAATAGAACAACATCAAGGCGTTGGCTGTCTCTGGAAGCCAGGACCGGTGGATTCGGCTGCTCTGGTTCGAGATGTTCCTCAATACAAGGGATCTCTGTACTGGGACATCACACACTTCCGCCAGACTCAAACGTTGAGTTGAAATTATGCATACATCTCTGAGCATCCAGTTTACTTACAATGTCTCACTCCTGGGACACTTTTGCAGAATCCCTGCTGCAGTATTTAATACAAACTACTTATTTCTGTTGGAAATAAATAATCTTCTGAGGAAAGCCCCAGAGGCGGAAGTTCAGCTCAGGAAACTGCATTTCCCTCACAAATCTCCATCTAACTAAAGAATACGTCTCTTTCTCACTCCCTCTCGTATAATACCTCTCAAACGCTTTCTGGTCTGACTTTTCATATTTTCATCATTTCATCCATTTCCTTCTCTTTGTTGTCTTCAGTTTTTATGATTAACTGTGATACATAATTTTAAATATCTCTATCCGGAATGTAATAATATATTCACTTTTCTTCATATTCTTTGAATCTGTTGTATTTTTAAATAGTCCAATAAACATGAAAATGGCACAAACAGAGCAGTAGAAGTTTCTGTCGATGGAGGAACGCGGCAGTCGAACCAATGTTGTGTGACAAATTCCCAGTCACTATTCTAATCTCTGCCAGGATTGGTGGGAGGGCATTTCAAGGATAAATCCACAGACCAGGAGAATCCTGACTCTAAGGGAGTGTCTGAGGTGAAGGCGTTCCAGTGGCGATGGGCAGTATGGGGCTTGCCCATTGGCCGGCTCCGAAGTAGCGGACACATTGAACGTGGACTGCGCTATCCGTGGAGAGGTCAGACCAGAAGTTGTGCTTTTGTTTCAGTGAAAGAGAGGAAAGAAAATATGGGATTAATAATTGTTATTTGCAAAGTGTACATCCTGCAGGATTATAAGAAGTGTTACAAGACTGCAGTTTTGTCGCACTATAAGTATACACAAGCAATGAAACCTTTTGACCTTTAACATGGGGTTCTTGTGACGCTGCAGGAAAGCGGTGTGTGCTCCCTCTGAGCACAGATCTTGCAGCACAGGGGACCCTTCATACAGCTGGATTTACTTACCTCAGTCAATAAATGTATGAAACTTTGCATTAAGCTTTGAGCGACACTTTTTTTAAAAAATGTGTTTATTGAAATTTACAGGGGAAATATACAACAGTCCCCATAGTAGTCATTTCATGCTTGTAAGGTGATAAGCACAGTAATTTCAACTGCATTACATTTCTGGAGGATATGATATTTTTATAAACTAACAACAAAAGAGGCAACAGTCAGCACAATTGAGAAACGTATCTGATCTGTCTTGCACGGATACACAATATCAAGGTTCAACTGTCAATACATCAAGATACATGAGGTCAGTGCGGCATAGGGTGGATATATTACATATATACAAGCGTGGACACATGCAAAGGTATACATCATATATCAGCAAGGTGCGTCCAGACCAGACTCGGCCTCAATTTGAACTCTGCTACATTAGTCAGTGACATATCATTTATTGGGATGGTCCATTTTGCCTTTCAAAGTTAGGAGAGCGTACTTCCAGCCATTACCTTGGATTTACTTCTCAGGCTCATCTGGCTCAGAAGCCGGGTACTCTGCTCTATCACGCATCCACTGCAGGAACGGTTCCCAGATATCACGCGGCCGGGAGGCAGTCGGCATTAGTTCCCAGTATGTAGCAAGTTGTGTATGGCCATATGCTACATCCGATAACCAGTCTGTAAATTTAGGCAGGGTTCTGCGTCCCCATCTCATAGCCACCTGTCGTTTAGCATATAATAATAATAGGTTCCGTACCGGCTACCCACCCTAGGATTCCCAGTAGTGGGGAGGGATCATCTGTTCTTCTGAGAATTTGATTGATTGCATTAAATATTTCAGTCCAGTAGTCAGTAAGGGACGGGCAGCTCCAAGCTACATGTAAAAAGGAGGCACCCTCCGCTCCACACTTCCAGCACCTATTTTCTTCCCTTATCCCCATGCGGTGGAGAGCAATAGGGGTGCGTAGAATCTATGCAAAAATTTGAAGTGCATTAGTCGAAGTTTGTAATTGGGGGAGAGTTCCAATAATTGTCTACAGCAGAAGGACCACTGTTGGTCAGTTAGTGGTGTTTCTAGTTCTACGTTCCATAATTGCATAGAGTTGGGCACTATAATAGGAGCTTGTTCTTGCATAGAGTTGTACAAGCGAGACACTCATTTTTTCAGTGACGCCCTCGCTAGTATGTTTTGGAGTGCATGCAGTTGCGGAGGTTCATCTGGAAACTGGTCCCAGAATGCTCTACAGGATGATTTTAATTTGTGGTATGTGAACAGGTCATTGAAAGATGAAGCTAGCTCATCTTCCACGATCTGTGGATCTCTGAACTTACAATCTGGATACAAAACAGCAAAGGTACGTAATGTTACTCCAGCTAGTGATACTTCACCTCTACTTTCCTTCAAGCAGGGGAGCATAGGGTTTTGTTTTAGAGGAATCGCTGGCGCATATAAAATGGGAAGATTAGCTCTTTTTTGTAATTCTCGCCATGCCCAAAGTAACATATTCGCTGAGTCTATATCTAGCGTCGGCCTCGGAGCCCTGTGGTATAGGGCAACCCCGAGAGGCAGCGGAGCCACCGAGTCCAGCTCCACCGCTACATGTGGCTGATAGGGTGTGGGGTAGGCCCAAAAAATGCACGAATTGGGCCTGCGCGCATAACGCATACAGGTGCATGTCAGGAGCCCCCAATCCTCCCTGTCTTAGCGGTAGTGTCAATAATGCCCAAGATAGTCTAGCTTGACCTCCTGCCCAGACCAGTGACCGTAGAGGAGAGCGTACACAAGTGAAGAAGTGCTTTGTTAGTGGGATCGGGATGTTTCCAAACAGGTACAGGAACTTTGGTAGTACTATCATTTTTGCAAGTGCAATCCTACCGGCTATGGATAAAGGTAGTTTCGCCCATATTGCCACCTTGCTTTCAAGCCAATTAACCGCTCTCCCAAAATTTAAAGCCCAGACATCTAGAAGGTTGCGACTTATCCAGACACCCAAATACTTAACTTCGTCCGCTTCCCAGCGCAGAGGAAACTCAGAGTGCACTTCGGGAGTGTTGTCAGTTAAGGGAAATATGACCGATTTGGCCCAGTTAATTGAAATACCTGACAGTCCTCCGAACTTTACAAATTCACGTAGCAATGGGTTCAAAACATAAAGTGTGACATCATCGGCATATAATGAAATCAATAAACTACGGGTGCTAAATCCTATACCCCTTGCTGTGTGATGTGGCCTAACTCTGGCCGCCAGTGGTTCCATTGCAATCGCAAACAATAGTGGGGACAAAGGGCAGCCCTGCCTAGTACCTCGGGCTATTTCAAAGGGTTCCGATATTAGGCCATTCACTCTCACTCTAGCTTTGGGTGTGGTGTAGATAAACGTATCTGTCCTATAAATAGTGGGCTAAATCCCATACGTTCCAATATTTTAAATAGATAAGGCCATTCAAGTGAGTCAAATGCCTTTGTGGCATCTAAAAACACAACTGTAGCCTGTACATCTGGATGGAGGTAATGCAGCACTGAAAATATGGTTCTTAAATTATGCGAAGTTGCACGGCCCGATATGAACCCTGATTGGTCCGGGAGAGCTACCACTGGGAGTAGTGGTTGTAAGCGATCAGCTATAATTTTCGCATATATTTTTACGTCAACATTTATGAGAGATAAAGGCCTGTAAGAGTCAAGTGTTTGGCTATCTTTGTCTGGTTTCAAAAGCGTAACAATTAGCACCTCTCTCATGGACTCTGGCAGCACCCCCACTTCCAGAGCCTCGGCAAATACAGCGTGTAGCTTTGGTGCAAGTTCTTCCACGTATGTTTTATAAAACGCCGCGGTGAACCCATCAGGTCCTGGAGCCTTGTTTAATGGTAGACCTTTAATAAACTTAGCAATATCTTGGATCGTAACTGGAAGGACCATGTACCTGTGATGCACATCACTGAACCACACCAAGGCAATGGAATCTAAATATGTTTTAAGGGAGTCTTGTGTCATTACATGTGTGGACTCATATAAGTTGGAGTAGAATGTTGCAAATGTCTTCAAGATCTCATCTTGTCCTATAATCACGCCTCCTTCAGAGTTAACTATAGTGTGGATGTGTGTAGTTGGTGCTGTAACATTAATGAGTCTAGCTAGAGTCCGACTAGGCCTATCCCCTTCTCCGTATCTCCGAGCCTCTGCCTGTTTACCCAGGAATTTTAGTTCGCGTTGTGCTTCCTCAGTAAAATCTAGCAATTTTGCTTTAATTTGTGCTGCCAGTTCAGGCGTGGGGTTTTCATAGAATAACTTCTCCAGTTCTTTGAGCTCCCTCTCCATCATGTTCATGGTACCCCTAATTGCCTTAAGAACTCCTGCTTGGCGTGATATGCATTGCCCTCTGATGACCACTTTAAATGCATCCCATAGTACCGATTCTGTAGATACAGATCCTGTATTGTTTTCAAAGTAGTCTGTTATATCTTTCCTGATCTCTTCAGTAAATGTTGCATCTAGTTGTGCATTCGGAGGTAGGCGCCAGGTGAAGGCTCGAGTGGAGGCATCTGGAATCACCAGTTCCAAAAGGCAGGGGGCATGGTCTGACAGTGAGCGGGCCAGACCTTCCACATTAACTGTCCAAGCAGCCACAACTGGGGACACTAGCCAGAAGTCTAATCTTGACCAGGCTGCATGGTGGCTGGATATGCATGTTCCCTCTCTGACATGTGGGTGCCTTGTTCTCCATATATCTATCAGCGAGCCATCCTTAATTATATCTTTTAAAGCCTGGCTTGCGTGTGGGTGTAGTGGTCTGGATGCGCCCCTACGATCTAGAAAATCGTTTAACACCACATTGAAGTCTCCTACCCAAATGATCGTTGAGCAGTCCATCGTCGTTACCTGTGCCGAGACTCCCCTAAAGATCTCCGGATCATCTACATTCGGGCCATATAAAGCCGCCAGTACTAGTGGTTTTCCCATGAGGGTCCCATGCAACACAACATATCTTCCGTCTGCATCACTGGAAACCCTATGCTCTCTCCAGTCTATTCCCTTCCGTATAAGAATCGCTACCCCTCAGGCATAGTTCGAGTATAGAGCTGAATATATGGATCCCCACCTGGAATGTTTGAGTTTTGTTGATGGTGTGGAGTTTATGTGCGTTTCCTGTAAAAAGCATACATCTATGTTATGTCTTTGCAAGTAGCCATGCATTAGTCTCGCCTTCCTGCTATCATTTAAATCTCGAATGTTCCATGTTAATACCTTTGTCACACCCATCTACCTCCGTCTAGTGTTTTGCATTTGTATCCAAATCGACCCACAACATGTCTATGTGCAATAGAAAGACAGAACCTGTTCCTGTAGTACTGACAGTTTGCCAAACATCCAAGTTTCCCAAACCACCCCCCACCCGCATCAAACCCCCAATTAGGTTGTGTCGAATCCCCCCCGTAATACGCATAGCGTAAAAACAACTAGAACTTGTGAACATTGGGAGATACCCCTTGGAGGCGTGGTATCCCGAGCGTACACCCCTGTTTTCACAGGGTGGCTGTGTTGTCGCGATCTAAGTCGCTGGCACATAAAAACGAAAGTTAATCAAGCTAGCAAGAGCATATATAAGGGTACGTTGCGGTACAAATCTAGCCAATGCTAAGTTGTCATTAGGCATTACAGTGCCGGCTTGATGCTAAACACAGGAGATCATCTCACGGTTCATGTAGAAAACCAGTATCAGCATTATCAAGAAATGAACAGTACACAAGAGACACAACATAGATGGACCTACAGGTGTCAGTAATTATCACTCATGCGATCCTCCGCATTTCCCCCAGGTACGGTCTTCCTCTTTGATTTGGAGCCACAAATATGTTTCGCAAACTTAAGTGCGGATTTAGCGTCAGTAAAATATTGTGTGGTGCCATTATGTGTGACTCTCAATTTTGCTGGGTACAAGAGGGAGTATGGAATTTCCGCCTGGAGCAACAGACGTTTGGCTGGTAAGAATTCTTTCTGTACTGCCTGCACCAAGGGCGTAAAGTCTGGGTAGAACGATATAGTGTTTCCTTTATGCTTGATCTTCCCTTTTTCCCTCGCAAGCCTTAGTATTCAGTCCCTGTCTTGGTAATTGAGTAACTTCGCAAGGATAGGTCTCTGTGTTGTACCCACCGGCGGCTTTTTACCCAGCGCCCTGTGTGCATGCTCGACAGTGAATACTGGTGACAGGTTTGGGTCGAACAGCTCATGTAGAAGGTCAGTAACGAAGGTTTCCATTTTCACTATTGCCGTAATTTCTGGAATTCCTGTAATGCGAACATTACACCTCCGAGAGCGTGCTTCCAAATCATCTGCTTTAGCGCACAGCGCTTCTATTTTCTGCTCCATGCTGGTTATGTGCACTTTCGTTTCCTGTCGAAACTCACAGCACTCTGTGTGTCGATTTTCCAGGCAATCCAGCCTCGTTTCATGTGTTACGACCTGTGATTTCACTGTCTCCAGTTGGGTTGTCATGGCATCTAGCTTCGCGTCTATGCTTTTCAGACTCGAGCGCACCTCCAACATCAGTGCTTTAACGTCGATATCTTGATTGTCTCCTTGTAGTGCCGCGTCTGCAGCTTCCGGGTCTGGGTCAGTTTGTTTAGCTTGGCGCTTCTGTTCGAATGTAATCTTTGGTTGGCGAGTGTCTCCCTTACCCATCGTTTCCAAACTAGTGGGGCACTGCCTTTGCGTCGCCCTGTGTCCTGTGGATAGAGTTTTAATATTTTCTTATGGCTTCAAGGGGCCGGAAGTGAGCGGCAGTTTTAACCAGGCGGCCTGCACAGCAGGATGCAATCTCCCCACTTGTCGGCAATATATTAATATGCAGATTTGGGTAACAAAGTAGGATACAGCTTTGGCAGTAGTTGCAGTGGTGCCTCTACCCGTGAGGTGGCAGTGCCTGGGGAAGTTTAGGCGAAAATAGTTAAGTACGAGTCGCCTCCTGGAATGTCAAAGAAAGTCTAGTAATTTCAGCTCCAGCAGCGATCCGTGATGTCCGTTAGGCTGTAGGTTAGACTGGGTTTGGGTGCAGATACCAAGATGAGTTCTCCTCACAGGAGCAAAGTCATCGCGCCCCCCAATACTTCGAAGAGAGCACACCCATCAACACAAGGCAGAAACACCTTCCCCTCCGGATTTACTCATAGGACGCCATTTTAGTTTATTTAATCCGGGGCACTAGGTGGCGTGTAATGGCGGTGCAGCTAACAAGCGTGAGCACAGTCATGGATGTCGAACTCCTGATGTGCGTAGGAGTATGGCACCTGTAGCAAGGAAGTTTAACTGGTCTATGGCTTCAATAGTACAGTTTCGGGGATTTCAATTGCAGCTATGCGCGCAGCTCCAGGTTTCATACGGCATCCCAATCCAAAATGGCGGCTCGCCGAAATTATCTATTTCCAAACTTAACGTTATTTCATGCGCATACACCTCCATATGAAGTATATATGTTTTTATGAGAGAGCGGCCGGGTTCTGTCACGACGTCCGCACCTCACCTTGCTCCACTTGGGGTCGCTGGTCACTGTATGCGGCTCCGTAACTCACCCGGGTCCGGCCTTCGCATCCCCGGTCTCAATTAGGTCAAGTCGCCCAAGCAGGCCTCCGCAGCTGACAGATCGTCCTTCGGCCGACCCTCTGTGGTTCAACTGGAATGCATATCTCCCGCTTCATACACGCTCAGGCTTCCAAATTCAAGCTGCCAGTGCCTCTGGTCGTCCGCTACCCTTGTGCTCAGGATTCAGCGATGTGCCTTGCGAATTAGACAGGATTAATGCAGGATGATGTTTACAGCCGGCGGAGCTCGCCTATTGAGCGGCCATTTCGCTGCTCGGTCGGCCACGCCCCCTTAGCTTTGAGCGACACTTTACCACAATGTTAACAAATAAAACTGGTGCAATGTAGAAATGTTGAATTTGACTTTATTCTGGAAATCTTGGATACCTAAACTGATTTCATCGGGACTAGTAAAGGGACCAGAATTCATGGGGAAAACAAATCCAGATGAGCTATCCACACCTATCATGGTATAGCCAAGTGTTTAGAGATTTTAAAAGTTGTAGAAGTACGTAATAATGTACATTATCTTTGACATCACAGCAATGGACATAACACAGCCTTTGACTCCAATGACATGAAAACAAGTATAGTTAGTAAAAGTGGTAAAAGAATCTCAGATGACTTCAAAATTATTTTTCTTTAAAACACGAAAGCCTCCCTAAACAAGCATGCTTACAAATTACGCTTAAAGTGTTTCACATTGTAAATGCATTTATATAGCACTTACTACCCCTGACAAGGCGTCCAATTGCTTTTTCGGTGAGTAGAAGGCTACTCCGGAACATAAAAGGATTAGTGGTTAATTAGAATAGTGAAATATTAAATTAATTTGACTGGTGGATAAGTTAGTCTGTTATTTGGATTGAGAAGGATAGCGGAGGGATAGAAGAGGAAAAGGTCTGCATTTATTTAGCGCTTGCTACCCTTGAGGAGTTAAAGTGTTTTTTGGCGGGTAGCACAGTACTCTGGAACCCAAACAAGATTAGTAGGGAATTTGTATAGAAAAATATGAAATTCATTTGAGCGGTGGGCATGTTGGTCTAATATTTGGATTGAAAAGGAATAGTGGAAGGATAGAAAAGGGAAGGGTGTAGAAATTTTTTTGGGCAGGGTTCATAGCAGTAGGGGGTGTTTGGGATGAGTAAAGGGGAGGTGGAGGGGGAAGAGTCAGAGGGAAGGGTTTAGGAAGACTTGTTAGGGAGATCTGAATAGTAAAAGAGGTATGAGATGATGCAAGGAAGGGTAGAGGCGGGAAAAGTTTAGAAAGGGAACTGTCACATTAAATGTTAAAATATAGTTCCTCCCAGCAGGCACAAATACCCTTGAGGCAGTCGGAGCAATTGTGGTCTCAGAGAAGGTATCTGTCGATAGCCTGCAACAGGACATGGCGTAGTGATATTGGCAGTATATGCATCAGTGTCCCTGGGTACCACATGGATTGATGGGCAAGGTATTAAATGCATCAGGCGACACCAACAGTGGGCCAAACCAGTATATGTTGATAAAAATTACTTTTATTTGATTTAGTCTAAATCATAAAAGAACGGCACAGCCGCCGATACACATAAAATTCATCAGCAAAAGTAAAGACTTGTTGGTAAACTCTGATTTAAAATTTGTAATAAAAAAACCTGTTAAAACAGAGTGCAGTTGATTCCTACAGTCTTGTGATTGTCAGTCATGCTATGAAAAAACATACTTTTTAGGAAGTTATTTTGAGAAGTTAGCCTGGCATATGATGTCACTAGTTCTAGTGGCACCTAGCACCAGTCTAAACGACCCTTATTGATGGTGGTTGTAAAGTCAACCTTATAGAAAGCTATCCTAGGGGTAGCAGTGGCGAGCAGTCTTCAGGCTTAGACTTCAGAGAGCGAATTAAGCAAGTTGTTTTACCAATTATAATCCCTTGAGTACCAAATGAAAGCACACCACACAAGGTATATATCAAATATATATGTATTTATTCTGAACACAACCCCTCTGCACTCTTTATGAGGTCAGAGGTAAAAGTACAATACAAGTTACTTAATTGGCATATGATAAGTTGCACAGTATACGTTCTGCCCTAGGGGCCTCACAAACCATATACTAAAATAGTGGTATAAGAACCATGTGAGAATTAGAAAGCAGGCCTGGGGCCTGTGGAATCGCTGGGGCTACTCTAAACAACCAAAGGTTAGGATGTAGGAGGCCCACGGGAGATGCATGCAGTATCTAAACACAGCCGCGGGTTACCATTGACTTTCTATGAGAAATGAACAAGTTACAAATGTACAATTTAAGGACACCTCTGGGTGAACTACGATGGAACCATCTTAAACTTAGACACTAGGAGGGCCAATACCCTCGAGACTACCAGACTACTTGTGTTACCTCACCCACGGAAGCCGGGTGCATAGGTCTCTTTTGGTGTTGGGTTTCGTCGTCGATTTCAATGGAGATCTGCAAAGAAGTGCTGCAGGCGACAAGAGGAAAAGTGTCCGGGTGGATCCAAGGGTGGATCTAAGATCTGTAGAACCCAAAAGCAGAAGGGACAGAGTCTGGGTCACTTGCGGCGATAGAAAGATGCCACCAGATGTCAGGTGATTTCAGGTGAGAAGGTGAAGTTTGTCTCTTCAGCCACGAGGACCAGGAGCTGGATTTGAGCTGTCCCACGAAGGATCTAGTTGACTGCGGTGTCGGTTTCCGAATTGGACCCAACAAGCCTTGGCAAACGCACCCCACGCAGGATGTCGAGATGGTCTTCGGTGCAGACCAGCAAGCTCTGAGGAACTTCTCCTTTGCAGGGAAGTTGGAGCAAGCCTGGAGCAACCAGGAAAGCAAGTTAGATTCAAAGGAAAGTCTTCAGGGGCTCACTAGCCAACGGGCAAGGAACCGCCAAGATGCGTCGAGCTGAAATGCAAAAGCGGGGCCCACGGGACACTCGTGGAGTGTGGGCCTCTGAGCTTCGGTGCAAATGGTGCTCGGGTCTGGGGCTTCAAGACCCCAATGCACAACTTCGAGATACCTTGTGAAGTAGGTGCAGCTTGCAAAATGAAGGATGTCCAGGAGTTCCGGTCCCACGTCTCTCGTGTCCGTTACGGGTCTCAGCTTTGCTGTGAGCCAAGGTCGGGGTCTGAGAGGACTGGAAGTCCGGGTCCTGTGTCACAGATTCTTCGGGATCCGGCAGGATCAGTCGAAATGGAATGTCGAAGTTCCAGGATATATGTTTCAGAGTTTCGTCCAGGGTAATCTAAAGTCCTGGGACTGGGATCCTATACTTATACTAAGTTTAGGGGTTGGACTAACTTTAAGGTCCCTCCTATGGGTGGACCTGGGGTGGGGGTGGTTACACCCCTTCCCCTTTGTCCAGTTTCCTGCCAGAGCTGGGGCTGAGTGCCCCAGCAACCGGTTTGAACTGGGAAATGCATGGAGCACCTAGTGTGCCCCAGGCATTGTCTGGAAAGCATTCACTGAATGCAGCTCCCCCTGCCCCAATACTCTAAAGCCTGTCTGGGGAGCTGCCAGCACCTCCTTGGGCAGGAAACCTATTGTCCAGGCCTCCCCTGCCGGAGTATCGTCCAGCAGCAGGAGGGCAGACTCGTGTCTGTGGCAGCAGCATCCATTTTGTGCTGCTGAGGCTCTGTTTAACTTTAACCGGGTATCCAAGTAACTACATGTCTTCTCCCTCTAGAAGGGTGGAATGCTACCCCAGCCGCCAGGACTGGCGCGGGGGTAGTATTCCAAAGTGTTTGACACCTTACACAACATGTTCTCATAAAGCCATACCAAAGTTAGCATTAACCGTGAGGATTATAATACACTTAAGAGTATATGGTATGGCTATATCATAGAACAGCTATAAGGAGATGGTTCCGAAAGCTGCAGAGGGGCTCAGCTCATGCTAGGGCACACTCTCACATAAAACCAAGCACTCTGCCTCCAGGATTGATAAGGCCTGCCATAGGAGTGACTTATAGGTGTATATGTGTCTATATGTATATATAAGGTAGTTATAGATATACTATATCTAAGTAAGGGGTGATTACACCACCTTACCCAGGCTGTGTGAACAGACCTGTGGTGTCAGTTTGGAAGGCAAACCAGGGGTGGCACAATACATGCTGTAGCCCCATGTAGGCCTAGGGTGCACCTATGCCCTGGGTACCTATGGTACACTATACAGGGGCTCACAAGGGTGACCCAGTAACCAATCTGGTATGCACCTAAAGTACATGGTATCAATTTAGAGAGAGAACAGCTGGGCTGTGGGCCAGATTAGCAGGCCCACAGCCACACTAAACTCGAAAACCCAGAGAATCCCAGCAAAAAGTGGGGGTAACAATAGGAAGCAGACTCTCCTACAGTTATACTTGGGCTGCGTCCGGCGAAGCTGGTTATGTGATCTCTCAGAGTGGGCCTAGGGTGATTAGCAAATAAAGTGGCGATGTGTAAAAGAAATATATGATTCTAAGAGACTATGTCTTTGTGTGTATATTTCCTATATGAGATCTTTTGAGTTCAGCTTGGTGGGCTGAGATAAAGTGCTGGTGCCATTGAAGAATCCCTGTTATTTCTCCAAGGTTAAGTGCATCGTACTGTAAACAAATAGACTGCGCATTGATTAATTGCGCTTTATCACCTTGCATGCCTTGCCAGTTCGAGGTCTCTGTCTCTCTGTTAGACGTGTCAGCCCTAGGGTGGTCTTTCCCTATTTTATTTCGCCCGTGCCTCATTTTTTTTTTGACCTTCTTTTTGTTAGCCGTAGGTCTCCGAGCACCTTCCCATTGCTAATCAATGCTAAGGTGCAGGTGCTCTCTTCCCCCAATATGGCTGCCACTGACCCCTGCTACTGCAGCGTGGTCTTTGTAGACGCACTCTAGTAGCCAGGAGCTGGCTGGAGCCCCTAAACATTGTTGCGACACCAGCCTACCTTCCCTGCCCCTAGCTAGAGTGAGGAAGCTCCTGGAACCTTCCGGAATAGGGGAGTGGTCACCAACTGCCATCTCAGAGAGTGGTCACCTGACCTGGGACTATGAAAGAAAAGGGAGGGAAACTTTCCAGTCAGTTGGGGCATCACTGACCTGGGGGACCCTACGCAGGAGACTTAGGCGGTAGGGCCTAGTCAGAAACCTATACCACTGGGGGTGACAGAGTTTAGGCGCTGCCCACCAAGCTGAGTAAGGAACACTGAACTAACCCAGTGATCTGGCCTGGCGGGAGGGGAACCCAGGGACCACCTGAAGTGACCTGCTGAGGAAACTTTTCAAGCCTTCAACTCCAACCCCCCCCTTCTTCAAGCAACTACCTTCAAAGGGCGCCAGAACCACCAAGCGCCAAGAAGAAAACCACCTGTGCTATTCAGGACAACTGGGGATCAAACAGGTACCGGGCTGTGCCATCTGTGCCCTGGGTCGCCCCTGTGCCCTTGCGCTGCCCTGCATCATCCCCTCTGCTGTCCTGCCCTGACTGAACTGACTGAGTTGTGAATCTGGCTGCCCTACCTTCCCAGCGGTCTCTTACTGTGCCCCTGAGAAGCGCTGTGGACTGCCGGAATTGCTGTGCCCTGGGAAGCGCTATACTGGTTTCCTAAGCGCTGCAGCCTGCCGTCCTCCTGTCAATTGCCTCTAAAGCGCTGTGAACTGTCCCTAAGGCGCTATAATTTCCCAGCGCCGTACTGCCTGCACCCGCGCTGCCCTGATCGCTGCCCTGCCTTGTGAGGAACTTAGCGCTGTGGCTGAGAAGCACTGCGGCAATGCCAGACTCACCGCTGTGGCCTGGGAGTCCTCGGGGCTTCCCCTGTCAGCGAGGCGGATGGCGCTCTCCCCTTGGGGCCAGCGCCGTCAACTTTGCCCACACGGCGGCCCCCCGTGTCAGGAGAGGACCGCCGAATTTCTGACAGGCCGCGCTAGGCCGCGCCAGGCCTTGAAGCCTGCGACCTGTGTCACATAAGGGGGCGCATCCTGGACTCTGCCCCCGCTGCCCTGCCCTGGGATTGGTCGCCGGCTCCACACTTCCCAGGGACCGTCGGGGATTGGCCTAGAGACACCGGGAGAAACCCCGGATCACCGGAGCAACGTCGGGCCTCCCCTGATCGGCCTAATTCCAGTCAAGGCTGAGAGTACCAGCGAGGGGGCTCCGGAGTCAGCGTGAGCCCCCTCATCCTGCCAAACACGCTGAAACGCCCAGCAAGGGCCCGGGATGGCCGAAGGTAAAGGTCATCCCGGGGAGGCGGGCGGGAGGCTCCGAGTGCGCCCCTCCTCTGGGAAAACTAGTGACTGGGCCCCGTTGGCCCCCAATTAGCCCACAAATGAGTCAGAACTGGGGCCAGAGTATGCAGTAGGCCCCCGTAACTGTGGGATAGTGGAGTTACCTCCGGAAATGTTACCAGGGGTTACTAAAAGAGTTGTATTTGCTACTGCAGACAATGAGATGTTCTTTCTGGCTTCACGAGAGGTTTACTGAATGCCCACAGTTATATTGTGTAATGGTTACTTTACGTTAGGAAATGTCTATCCTGGCCTGATGTGATGTTCATGTTGCTTTTGTATTGTAAAGCTGACTGCGACCTCATGCACCAGATCTGCCCCTGCTAAATGCAATATTGATGGTGGTTTCCACTAAGGAATTTCTTGCAGGTGCTGACTAGGAGCAAGGCTGATGCCAGGCCTACAGTTATTTAATATTTAATATTTATGTATTTATATATTTATGGCTGAGTAATGAAAAGTATGCTTTTTAAGGAAATGTGAATTGAGTTAATGCTATCTTGATGACTTGCTCACCCTGAATGAACTATCAACCGTGATCTTATTCTAGATAAAAGTACATTGCTTAATCAGCCTCACTGGTGTGGTCTCAGTCTTTGCGTGCATTTATTGTTTCAGTGGATGTGTGTGCTGTGTGTGTGTGCTGTGTAGTCACTTAACACCTAAGCTTTCGGGTGCCTACCCGCTCGAGCCAGGCAACCCACGGGGAACTGGTGACCCCAGTTCCTACACTCTCTTTTCTAGTTCATTTGCCGCTAAGTTCAGAAACTTTATTGCTTTACATGCCGGTTGTACTGTCGAGCCTCCTAAGCATTTTATTACTGTGGATCTACAAGTCCTTATTTATTCTCTTTTCATTGTTGGCCGTAGGAGTTCTTTCTGTATGGATAATAGTGCTGAACAAATGCATAGTAGGTGGAGCAATGATTCATCTCCTTGTCCACAAAGGCGGCAGTCCATTGAGGGCCAGGTCCGTTTCCATTTTGGGATTAGGTCTTTTGATGGATAAGCTCCCAGTCTCAGGAAAATACATTTCTGCTTTATGCAATTTGCAAAATGTTCAGAAAGATATGGTCGAGGCTTCAACATTTTATATGTTAGCAACACCGTCCATGCGTTGATTTTTTAGGTCACTGAGGCTTTGTCTTTTTCCTGAGATATTTGCTTGTTTGTTTTATTGACTCTTCGTTTGAACTCTGGATAGGATGGTATTGGGTGCCAAGCTTCCTCTAACTTTATAGCTTCAATAGATTGCTTCAGGAATGGGTAGACTGAGTTACTCAGTCTGGATTGCCTTTCTACCTCCAGCCAGCAGTAGTGTGCCAGAGACTCTTCATCCGCTGCCCTCACTCTCCAATAGTATTTAGCAGAGCTCCTTGTCTTGACGGGTTCTGATTTTTTAACCCGAATTCCAATCTAATCTGGGCTTGTGGAATGTGGCACGGAATTGTGAATAGGTTTTTGAAGAGGCTGGTTTGGGCGGTGTTCAGAATTATTGCGTCCTTTGTGTTTAGGAGTTCCTGAGTATGTGATTGATGGCAAGAAATTTGCTGCTACGACCCTTAATAAGTGAGTCGTCGAACAGTCACTATGTTTTTTGTGCAAGATTTTAAATGCAAATAGTAGCTTTTTTGCTTTTACTTTCCGCTGTTCTAGATATAGCTTGTAGTTAAGGTGGCGATCTAATGTTACTCCCAGGTATTTGTATGTTCCCTCCTGATCCAGGCGGTTACTGTTGATCATCCAGGTACATTTCGGTAACTTTTTGTGTGGGCTTAAAAAACACATCACCTTAATATTTTTTTTAAGTTTAGTTGAGTTGCAGCTTTGTATTCTACTAGTTGATTTATCAGTATATGTATCAATGGCCACTGACAGAATCATGCAAGCCCGTCCGCATGCAGTAATGAGCACAATGAGCCGGAGACCTAAGATGAAGCAATGGCCCTTGACAGCAAAATGCATCCATGACCACAGACATGTAATGCATCCATGAACCCAGACATGTAATGCATCCATGGCCCCAGACATGTGATGCATCCATGACCCCAGACATGTAATGCAACCATGACCCCGGACATGTAATGCAACCATGACCCCAGACATGTGATGCATCCATGACCCCAGACATGTAATGCATCCATGACCACAAACATGTAATGCATCCATGACCCCAGACATGTAATGCATCCATGACCCCAGACATGTAATGCATCCATGACCCCAGACATGTAATGCATCCATGACCCCAGACATGTGATGCATCCATGACCCCAGACATGTAATGCATCCATGGCCCCAGACATGTAATGCATCCATGACCACAGGCATGCGATGCAACCATGACCCCAGACATGTGATGCATCCATGACCCCAGCCATGTAATGCATCCATGACCACAAACATGTAATGCATCCATGACCCCAGACATGTGATGCATCCATGACCCCAGACATGTAATGCATCCATGACCACAAACATGTAATGCATCCATGACCACAGACATGCAATGCATCCATGACCCCAGTCATGTGATGCATCCATGACCACAGACATGTGATGCATCCATGACCCCAGACATGTGATGCATCCATGACCCCAGACATGTGATGCATCCATGACCCCAGACATGTAATGCATCCATGACCCCAGACATGTAATGCATCCATGACCCCAGACATGTAATGCATCCATGACCCCAGGCATGTAATGCATCCATGACCCCAGGCATGTAATGCATCCATGACCTCAGACATATAATGCATCCATGACCCCAGACATGTAATGCATCCATGACCCCAGACATGTGATGCATCCATGACCCCAGACATGTGATGCATCCATGACCCCAGACATGTAATGCATCCATGACCCCAGACATGTAATGCATCCATGGCCCCAGACATGTAATGCATCCATGGCCCCAGGCATGTAATGCATCCATGACCCCAGGCATGTAATGCATCCATGACCTCAGACATATAATGCATCCATGACCCCAGACATGTAATGCATCCATGACCCCAGAAATGTAATGCATACATGACCCCAGACATATAATGCATCCATGACCCCAGACATGTGATGCATCCATGACCTCAGACATGTAATGCATCCATGACCCCAGGCATGTAATGCATCCATGACCTCAGACATGTAATGCATCCATGACCCCAGACATGTGATGCCTCCATGACCTCAGACATGTAATGCATCCATGACCCCAGACATGTAATGCATCCATGACCCCAGGCATATGATGCATCCATGACCCCAGACATGTAATGCATCCATGACCCCAGGCATATGATGCATCCATCCCACTCGACCCTATTGAACATCAGTGACCCAAGCCGCTACATACACCAGTGATCCCAGCTAGTGATAACACAGGGTTCCTCGAACAGTACATACATCAGCAGCCCTAATCAGTAAACTCACCAATGCCTCCAGCAGTTCATGAACCAACCCGTTGGTCCCAGGCGGTGTATACAGCAGTGTCCCAGGCAGTAACGAGCATCAATGGCCCCAGGCGGTGTATACAGCAGTGTCCCAGGCAGTAACGAGCATCAATAGCCCCAGGCGGTGTATTCAGCAGTGTCCCCAGGCAGTGTATACAGCAGTGTCCCCAGGCAGTGTATACAGCAGTGTCCCCAGGCAGTGTATACAGCAGTGGCCCCAGGCAGTGTATACAGCAGTGGCCCCAGGCAGTGTATACAGCAGTGTCCCCAGGCAGTGTATACAGCAGTGGCCCAGGCAGTAACGAGCATCAATGGCCCCAGGCAGTGTATACAGCAGTGGCCCCAGGCAGTGTATACAGCAGTGTCCCCAGGCAGTGTATACAGCAGTGTCCCCAGGCAGTGTATACAGCAGTGGCCCCAGGCAGTGTACACAGCAGTGGCCCCAGGCAGTGTATACAGCAGTGGCCCCAGGCAGTGTATACAGCAGTGGCCCCAGGCAGTGTATATAGCAGTGGCCCCAGGCAGTGTATACAGCAGTGGCCCAGGCAGTAACGAGCATCAATGGCCCCAGGCAGTAACGAGCATCAATGGCCCCAGGCAGTGTATACAGCAGTGGCCCCAGGCAGTGTATACAGCAGTGTCCCCAGGCAGTGTATACAGCAGTGGCCCCAGGCAGTGTATACAGCAGTGGCCCAAGGCAGTGTACACAGCAGTGGCCCCAGGCAGTGTATACAGCAGTGTCCTAGGCAGTAACGAGCATCAATGGCCCCAGGCGGTGTATACAGCAGTGTCCCAGGCAGTGTATACAGCAGTGTCCCAGGCAGTGTATACAGCAGTGGCCCCAGGCGGTGTATACAGCAGTGTCCCAGGCAGTGTATACAGCAGTGGCCCCAGGCGGTGTATACAGCAGTGGCCCCAGGCAGTGTATACAGCAGTGTCCCAGGCAGTGTATACAGCAGTGTCCCCAGGCAGTGTATACAGCAGTGTCCCAGGCAGTGTATACAGCAGTGTCCCAGGCAGTGTATACAGCAGTGTCCCCAGGCAGTGTATACAGCAGTGTCCCCTGGCAGTGTATACAGCAGTGTCCCCTGGCAGTGTATACAGCAGTGTCCCCAGGCGGTGTATACAGCAGTGGCCCCAGGCAGTGTATACAGCAGTGTCCCAGGCAGTGTATACAGCAGTGGCCCCAGGCGGTGTATACAGCAGTGGCCCCAGGCAGTGTATACAGCAGTGTCCCAGGCAGTGTATACAGCAGTGTCCCAGGCAGTGTATACAGCAGTGGCCCCAGGCGGTGTATACAGCAGTGGCCCCAGGCAGTGTATACAGCAGTGTCCCAGGCAGTGTATACAGCAGTGGCCCCAGGCAGTGTATACAGCAGTGTCCCAGGCAGTGTATACAGCAGTGTCCCAGGCAGTGTATACAGCAGTGTCCCCAGGCAGTGTATACAGCAGTGTCCCAGGCGGTGTATACAGCAGTGGCCCCAGGCGGTGTATACAGCAGTGGCCCCAGGCAGTGTATACAGCAGTGTCCCAGGCAGTGTATACAGCAGTGTCCCAGGCAGTGTATACAGCAGTGTCCCAGGCAGTGTATACAGCAGTGTCCCCAGGCAGTGTATACAGCAGTGTCCCAGGCAGTGTATACAGCAGTGGCCCCAGGCAGTGTATACAGCAGTGGCCCCAGGCAGTGTATACAGCAGTGGCCCCAGGCAGTGTACACAGCAGTGGCCCCAGGCAGTGTATACAGCAGTGTCCCAGGCAGTGTATACAGCAGTGGCCCCAGGCGGTGTATACAGCAGTGGCCCCAGGCAGTGTATACAGCAGTGTCCCAGGCAGTGTATACAGCAGTGTCCCCAGGCAGTGTATACAGCAGTGTCCCAGGCAGTGTATACAGCAGTGTCCCAGGCAGTGTATACAGCAGTGTCCCCAGGCAGTGTATACAGCAGTGTCCCCAGGCAGTGTATACAGCAGTGTCCCCAGGCAGTAACGAGCATCAGTGTCCCCAGGCAGTGTATACAGCAGTGTCCCAGGCAGTGTATGCAGTGTCCCAGGCAGTGTATACAGCAGTGTCCCAGGCGGTGTATACAGCAGTGTCCCCAGGCAGTGTATACAGCAGTGTCCCCAGGCATTGTATACAGCAGTGTCCCAGGCAGTAACGAGCATCAACAGCCCCAGGCCATTGTTCCAGCACAGGGCATTGTAGTGATGGAGAGCGGTAATTTCTTCTGGTAGTTTCTCAATGCAAAACCCTCATGCTACCTCTAATTTACCGCTCAAAAGGTGTTGGGCCCTTCACACCATGTATTACCTTCAGGAGACTTTAAATAAAGATGAACAGTCAAAATACAATTATTATTGTAAGCCAATAAAGAGAGTTGTTGAGTATTTTAAAGGGTTTTATTTTCTAGTCATAAAGTTAATTTTTCTCTGACCCTTTATTCATTAGTAAAATATCAATTAGGTTACAGAATTTGGAAAACAGGAAAAATATCAATAATACAGAACACATTACAGTCTGCATATAAGCATTACATGTAGTTATGAAAATGTGGCGCAAAAGTCTTAAAGAGTTTCTAAGAAAAATAGTCTTGCAAAGCTAATCAGTACTTAAATAGTTTGCAAAAATATGCTATTAAGAGAAATAAATGCATAAATCAAATAAATCTTTTCAGACCTAATTAATTAGTCAAAACATAAACTTAAAGTTTAGCATCTAATCCTATCCTGATCCACTGCACTCTCTGTCTGTCTGTGTCTAAAGAGGAAAGCAGCCCCTCCTTCACAGGCCTCAAAGGAATGTGGCATGAAGTGCCAAGATATGACGTGGAAGCAAGAAACCTCCCCCTGACACTCCTCGGACGCAAGCCCGCCCTTCAGCAATCTCCCGGGACGTTTCTCGTACCTAACCCATAGAAGCCAGCTGAGCTGAGAAAAAGAAGAAGTGGCAGCTCCCATCCAGAGAGGACAGTATTTATACCATAATTATTGGCAGAGTACACAAAGATGTAACATTTTTCAGTAAAACCTTTACGTGATTGGTCAGTCATGATGCATGAGGTCACACTTCCCTGACTCATTCTAAAAACCTGACTTCACTAGTCTTAACAAAAGAAGCATACATGAATAACTACATTTATAAACATTTGCAACATTTACTAGGAAAAATGTTTCAATCTAATTCATCCTTCCTTCCTTCTCAGCGCAGTAGATGGACACTTTTAACTAACTGGTACATTGGCAGAATGACAAGAATGTGCAGTTCACGCTGTTCTTGTCATGAGGAAAGCTGCCACAGTCTGCGCATGCTCCCTTCTCATTAAATTGCAAGTCATAGCCTTGATGGATTCACAGGCAGCCATGTTTTGTGTAGGCCCCAAAAATAAAACAAACACAAAGATAATATTAATTTCATGTAAATCAGTCCATTATGTTTCCCTCCCTCATACTAATACCCCTTATAAATGTTTACCTAGCCAAGCTATTAGTGAAAAGCAGCTTTTCTATTATTTATGACGACATGCAAAATAAATGTGAAAATAGCATTTTCATGCTTTTAGTGTAACATTTAAAAGCACACACAGTTAATATAGCGCACACTGTTAATACAGCACACACAACAACATGCTTTAATGTTTTAGATAGCTTTTCATGCAAACAAGCATTTAGTCCCCTGTGTCGTGTTTGGTGCATTATTAATTCACACACATTATAAAAAGAGGTGTTATTAACTGAAAATGTTTATCAAAATATGCAACAAGTCAAAGTCTATTAAGACAGGAATAATACATTTAGATTGGCAAGGGATGAGCTGGGAAGAGAGAAACACATTTAATGAATCTTCAAAGGTAAAAAGGCCACTTTTTCTCTACATTGCAAGAAAACACATGTTAATTTAGCAAAAGCATTTTCAGACTGAAGTGAATAGGCCTCACTTTCATGTGCCGTGGTTTTAACCTGCACCAAAATGTGCGTGGCAATTTAAATGCAGCCTGTCTGAAGCACAAAAAATATAAAACAATGCATGACTGCAGATGAAATCTGCTCCATCAGTAGCATTACAATTCACATTTTCAGGCACGGGCGAGTAAGTGATGTGTCCAGACAGACCCAGTATACCGTGAAGCACCGAGGCACGTGTTTCCGCCGGGGTCCCCAGGCGCCCCATGGTGGCAGCTCTAGCACCTAGGCCACATGCTCTGGTGCTTTGAGTGTGGTCCAGTGGAGATGCAGCTCAGTTCAGCTCCATCATCTCACATTGTGTCAAATGGTAAAATCCTGATAGTTGACAGATTGCACAAGGAGCTGTGGGCATGAATGTCTCTGTTTATTTTTTACATCAGGTCCCCTCATCGCCACCACTGTCGGTTCATTGAGAGCGAAAGACCAGGGTGAGCTGTGCTGCATGGAGGTTCAGGACTGCGAGACCAACCACAGGAACTATCCGCCACCAGGTAAGTCAAACACTGATTAACAGTGAAGTGACACGTGTCCTTTCCAGAGTGCTCTAAGCCCTGCTCGGACGCACCCCCGCCAACTGCAGTGGGCCCCCTCCTGCAAGCGCAGAAGCATCCACCACCAACTGCAGTGGGCCCCCTCCTGCAAGCGCAGAAGCGCCCCCCCCCAACTGCAGTGCCCCCCCCTGCAAGCGCAGAAGCGCCCCCCCCCCAACTGCAGTGCCCCCCCCCCTGCAAGCGCAGAAGCATCCACCACCAACTGCAGTGGGCCCCCTCCTGCAAGCGCAGAAGCGCCCCCCCCAACTGCAGTGCCCCCCCCCCTGCAAGCGCAGAAGCATCCACCACCAACTGCAGTGGGCCCCCTCCTGCAAGCGCAGAAGCGCCCCCCCCAACTGCAGTGCCCCCCCCCCTGCAAGCGCAGAAGCATCCACCACCAACTGCAGTGGCCCCCCCCCCTGCAAGCGCAGCAGAGTGCCCGCCCGGTGATGGGCCCAGAATTAGGAATATAAGCCGGAAATGAGCCATCGAAGCCGCTCTGCAGCTTATTCCCGACTCTGGATTCACCATTTAATGTGAGTGGGTTTTTGAGGGGGTGTCTGGCCAAACGCCACACTGCGCATAAAAAGCCCATTGTGGTGGTCAATATTGAAACTTTCATATTGTGATTCTACCCCACATGAAGAATGTTGGAAAAAGACAGAATTAAGTTAAAAAAGAGAACAAAACAGCAAAATAGGTTTAAAACAAAGGTCTCAAATGTTTACAGCGTCACCGCGGGCCTTTCATGCTAGTTAAACATAAACTCACAGGATAATATTAATACCGGTCAGGAGGGGTGAAACTGAGTGTAGGACACATAGCAACGGAGAGTGACCGAAGCGTGTGTGAAAGTTACAGATTTCTGTATTCAGGCTGCAGGCGCCACCATGTCTGAATCTGGGGGCTCTTCTAGATAAACAGCAGGAAACCCCTCAATGCCAAACCTCTTCAGGATCAGAAGTTACGATGAGGTGGAAACCGTATAACACACTCTCTCACCCACCAAGACTCGCGTCTTCCTTAGCAGCAATGATCGGTAAAGTACAATTGGCAAATATAAACAAACTAAAAAGATTTGCACTTTAACAAGAAGCTCATCAAATAGGAAGTTCTCATGAAAAATGATAAAAACAATGAAAGCATTAAAAAAGTTGTATGTAGGTGTGTCCAGAAAAAAAGCCTCCATGCAGTCAATAAAACATTTTAAACAGGGCGCCTCTCACCATTAACTTTCATAATCTTAATTATCAGATTTCCATTTAAGTCCTTGCCAAAGGGCTTATTCAAACATATAAGCATAACTCCCTTCCTAGCCACTATGAATTTGCATAATGGAAAGTGTATCTGTTGGACTTCGCCCTGCTGGCAGGTTCACCCCTGACCTTTTTGCTTTTCATGGTGACTTAGTGGTAGCGATTTTTGGCTTCTGCGCACTTTCACTGTGTCCCAGTGGAAAGTGTGTGCGCACTTAGGGCCCGATTCACAGAACTAACTTAAGACAAAATCCTAAACTTACTACTATTGGTATTCACAGAAGTTAGGATTTTGTCTTAAGTTTGTCTTAAGACAAACTTAAGACAGACTTAAGTTAGGATTTTGTCTTAAGTCTGTCCTAAGTCTGTCTTAAGACAAACTTAAGACAAAATCCTAACTTCTGTGAATACCAAAAGTAGTAAGTTTAGGATTTTGTCTTAAGTTACTTCTGTGAATCGGCCCCTCTGAGTGCGTGTGGTGAGATTGGCCTGCCCTCTCATAGGAATGCATGGGGAATGTATGTGTCCCTGGTAGTTCCTGATGCGTGAGGTGTGCAGGCTCGAGTTTGGTATGTGCGGACTCGTGTGAAAAAATGCTGCGCAATGATGTATGCGGCGTGATTGTGTCTAGTGTGGAAGTGCCACTTCTAGAAGTTGGCATGTTTGTGTAATTTGTGTCTGGCTTGTGATTGGCTGGAGCTGGCTGGTGAGCCTGGCTCCATGAGTCATGATGGGTCTGCCCCGGTGGTGAGTGTTGAGACTAGCATGAGTGATGTGAGGGAGGAGTACACCTGGGACCTGATTAGGGCTGGGCTTTCCCCACACAATGCTGGCTCCGCCCCCTGTGGTGCGTCTAATGTCCCTAGCCTGGCCAGTGAAAGGAAAGGGTGGCTGAGGAAAACAAAGTGCTCCAAAACCAGCTGCGACTGGTTTTTCCCCCACCCTGCACCCTGAGACAAAGGGATCAACTGTATAAAAAGGGGCTGTGTCCCCTTACAAAATGTTCTCTTCCTGATCCAAGCTGAGGGGGACCTGCTGCTGCTGCTGGGCGCCAGGAGGACCGCCACTGGGGATTGCCTCCCTGCCTAGGAGGACCTGGTGAGCTGGCCCCTGGGCCCAGCCTTGCCCCCCACCCCCTGAAGGACTTTGTGCTGGACTTTGGGGGCACTAGCGCCTGGGAGCGCTGTATTTTGCATCTTGAGGAGGGGCGTTTGTGCCTGAAAAGCGCTCTCCTTCCCCTAGTAGCCTGGGCTGGGGCACCGAGCGCTGCCATTTGTGGGCTGGTTCGATATATTAATTATCCCCTGTGCACAGGTGTATTTTTGTTTATACTGGAAGACGGGTGCTCACCCCTTTTTACTATTTAATTATCACGGGAGCCCACCCCGTGTGGAAATCACCGCCAGCAGCCCGGGACCTGAAGGGGCCACTGCCCCCGTGGTTGCTGCAGCCAGGGGATCGCCGTGCGGGGATTGGCTGCAGCGTTGGGCGTCCCCTAGCAACCCGCGACCCGGAAGTATTGCCTGCCAAACCGGAAGCGGACGGGAGCCCACCCCACGCTCCGGTACCTTGAGAGGAAGTGAGCCGTGAGCGGGGAACTGCGAGGCTCCCCTGCCGGAGGGAGAGCCCCGCGCCGTCTGCCCTGACCGAACCAGAAAGAATTCCCAAAGCAGGGCAGCCGCGGTGCAAGCCCTGCGGTTCCGGCAAAGACGAGATCTCCAGCAACGGGAGGCGGAGAAGAGCTGCCGATCCGGGGGAAAGAGAGCTTCCCCTGCAGCCGCCGCCGAGACCAGGAGTCACCCCATAGAAGCCGGTGAGTGAGGCCCGGTGTTGTTTGTCGTGAGGGGGCATCCAGCACATTGCTGGTGCCCGGCTTCCCCTGTGTGCTATCTTCGTGAGGGGGCATTTTGGATCACGAGTCCCCCGAGGGGGGCTCCAATGACGGCCCGCATTTTTCTTTAGAGCCTGCGAGGCTATTGGGGGCATTGAGGGTGGTAGAGCGGCCCCAACTGGCAGTGGGCCACTCCCCCCAGTTCCCAGCAGAATTTCTTGAGCCCGCGAGGCTCCGAGCCGCATTTACTGAACTTACTGAACTTAGAGCCAAAGATGCTCCAGGGCACCACATTTGTTTCTAAGCCCACGAGGGATCCTGGGGGCACCGTTGTTTTGTTTCAGAGCCTGCCAGGCTCCCACGTGTCCTTTGGCATTGTTGGTCAGAGCCTCAGAAGAGAGCCAGGAGGCACAGTGGTGCCAGGCTCAGTTCTACAGCTGCCCAGCACTTAGTGGGCAGCTGCTCCGTTTAGGTCCCCTGACATTGCGAACACAGGGCGTCCTAGCCCCAGAAAGTTCAGTTGGCCTGGGGACAGTTTATGAGTTTATGCCTATGGGATTTCTGCGCAATTGTTATTTGCTGCACCTCTGAATGTGTTTTTATGTGTCATGTGCTTTTCCCTACACCACTGAATGTTGTGATGCATCATGTGTAATGTGTTCATGCCTATATATGTGATGCTTAGGTGGTTGTTCTTCCTAGTACAGGTGTTGCTAGTGAGGTCCTGGTTCCCTGCGTGACATTATCCTAAGGTGGTTAGGGTTGCGTAAGTGGTACCTACCTGTTACCAGTGATTACTGGTTGTGTGCTCTATTTTCTATTTTGTGTTACGGTTATTATGGATCTTTGTCCTAGGTGCTAATTCCAACAAGTGTTCTAGTTCTAAAAGTGCTTATTCCTGGCAGTGGTCCATGTGGTCCTGTCCCATGTACCTTATCCCCTGTAAATTCTGCCCGTGCCTGTTGGCACATTATAAAGTGTGTGTTTTTATCTAATGTGTTTGGTATAATACAAAGGCTATTTTTATATATAACCTTGTTTGGAGTTTCCTTTGTGGTGGGCCTTGGGTGTTGTTGCTGGGGTGCGCGCGCAAACACTTAACTTACATACCCTCCGGGATAAGCCTTACTGCTCGCGCCATGTTGCCAAGAGGGTGAGCAGGGGTTATCTTGGCGTGTAACTCCCTTGCCCTGACGTAGGAATGGCGGTTTCTGCCTGACTTTGGCGCAAGCCTTAGCCAGCCAGAGATCCCATTTCTAACAGTATCCCTCAAAGAGAACTGCCAGCCTTATCCTCTTTCCTAGTCTGAAGTAGGTTTCAGCTGGCACTAAATGTCACTTCCAATGGATACACGCTCCAGCAGATCCAGCAGATCCCACTTCTGCAGATCGGACTCCTGCACATCCTGATCCCCCAGATCCCACTCTTGCAGATCCCACTCTTGCACATCCCACTGCAGATCCTGTTACAGATCCCGCTCCTGAAGATCCTGCTCACACAGATCCCACTCATGCAGATCCCGATCCTGCAGATCCCACTCCTGTTGATCCTGCAGATCTTGATCTGGCAGATCCCGCTCCTGCTGATCCCGCTCTTGTAGATCCTGCTCCTGCAGATCCCGATCCCGCAGATCCTGATCCTGCAGATCCCACTGCTGTTGATCCTGCAGATCTTGATCCGGCAGATCCCGCTCCTGCAGATCCTGCTCTTACAGATCCTGTTCACACAGATCCCACTTACGCAGATCCCGATCCTGCAGATCCCACTCCTGTTGATCCTGCAGATCTTGATCCGGCAGATCCTGCTCCTGCAGATCCCGATCCTTGCAGATCCTGATCCTGCAGATCCCACTCCTGTTGATACTGCAGATCTTAATCCGGCAGATCCCGCTCCTGCAGATCCTGCTCTTGCAGATCCCACTCCTGCAGATCCTGCTCCCGCAGATCCTGATCCTGCAGATCCCACTACTGTTGATCCTGCAGATCTTGATCTGGCAGATCCCGCTCCTGCAGATCCTGCAGATCCTGCTCCCGCAGATCCTGCTCTTGTAGATCCTGCTCCTGCAGATCCTGCTCTACAGATCCTGCTCTACAGATCCCACTCCTACAGATCCCGCTCATGCAGATCCTGCAGATCCCACTCCTACAGATCCCACTCCTGCACATCCTGCTCATGCAGATCCTGCAGATCCCACTCTTGCAGATCCCACTCTTGCAGATCCCCCTCCTACAGATCCCCCTCCTACAGATCCTGCTCCTGCACCTTCGGATCCCCCTCCTGCAGATCCCGCTCCTGCAGATCCCGCTCCTGCAGATCCCGCTTGTACAGATCCTGCTCTTGCAAATCCCGCTCCTGCAGATCCCGCTCCTGCAGATCCCGCTCCTGCAGATCCCTCTCCTGCAGATCCCGCTCTTGCAGATCCCGCTCCTGCAGATCCCGCTCCTACAGATCCCGCTCTTGCAGATCCCTCTCCGGCAGATCCCTCTCCTGCAGATGCTGCTCTTGCAGATCCCGCTCCTGCAGATCCCATTCCTGCAGATCCTGCTCCTGTAGAGCCCTTCAATGATCCTCTCAGGTTTCCAGACTGACAGCTGTTGGTATGTCCCGGCGGCGCAGTGGCGGTGAGCCACCAGGTCAAAGGTTTGTGGTGATCGAGCCGGTGGAAGTTCAGCCTTTGCAAACCTGGTGCTTCCTCCACTTCCCGAAGGGGCGGCGGAGCCACGAGATTGGAAGGGCTGGAGAACCAATGATGTAGAGCGGTTCTAAAGGATTCCCAGTGTGTGTGAGTCACTGTCATTGGATCATTGTAACACCAACAGAGCTGCATCACAGAAGCCCACCTCCTGTAACCTTTTTATAAGTGAAGACATTCTTGTACCTTTTACATTTTACAATTCTCTCTTTTAGAAGCGCCGTGCCGGTTTCTTACAGATGATTTGGGTTCGACAAAAGAGGAGCCTGTTCCAGTCTTCATTGATCATTTTGGTGCAGATATTGGCGACGGCGGCACCGAGCCCACGCCAGGTGAGATTCTTATATTCTGACTTCCAAACGCTGTATTCCAGGAGTGACCAACCGCTCGTCAGGGAATAGATTCTGCAGAAGCTTGCACTTTCTTAGGTTCTTATCTAGGCCACTGCAGGTGGCTCTGTGGCGCCCACTGCCCTGCCGGCGCCCACTTCCCTGGTGGCACCCACTGCCCTGGTGACACTCAGTGCCCTGGGGGCACCCACTGCCCTGGTGGCGCCCACTGTCCTGGTCGCGCCCACTGCCCTAGTGGCGCCCACTGTCCTGGTGGCACTCACTGCCCTGGTGGCGCCCACTGCCCTGGTGGCGCCCACTGTCCTGGTGGCACTCACTGCCCTGGTGGTGCCCACTGTCCTGGTGGCGCCCACTGTCCTGGTATCGCCCACTGTCCTGGTGACGCCCACTGTCCTGGTGGCACTCACTGCCCTGGTGGCGCCCACTGCCCTGGTGGCGCCCACTGCCCTGGTGGCGCCCACTGTCCTGGTGGCGCCCACAGCCCTGGTAGTCCAGGCAGGCTCCGTACCTTCAGGAGCTGCAGAGGTGGTAGCTCTTTGGGAGGCAGTGAAGCAGTGCAGATAGTGAGGGAGGATTTGCCAAGAGCCATCGGCGGCCGCACTTGGTTGGTCGTCGGCGCTGCCTGAGGCAAAGACACCACACCGGCCATTCGAAGCGGGCTTTGGCGTGCTTGAGCATCGCACAAGTAAAAGCAAGAAAGGTGCTCAAAAGTGAATTGCAAGGTATACAAGAGCAAACAAGTGCTCTAAATATAAAAAATACTGAATAGTAAACGTAACAAGTAAGAATGTTAATGAAAACTCAAATAACAGAGAAGGACAGAGTTAAGTAGAAATAGACGGGGTCATTTCAATAGATTTGAAAAACAATCAAACGGATAAATAACACCAAATACGATCAAATAACACCAGCAACTGTATAAAATGCAAGTAAAACCAAAGAGCTCCTTATCTGAGCGAGGAGCAGCATTTAAAAGAGGGAGATCATTCCGTCCATGGAGTATTTATATGTTGTGAATGTCCTATTCTAGATTATTTTTGGTTTGAGATGTTATATTCTTTCAAGTGCTGCTGCCTGGAGAAGCATTAAAGGATTCATGCATAATGGTAGCCTTCGGTCTTGTAATGAAATCTGCAATCTCTGATTTGCAAGCAGCTTACTACAACAGGTCGCAGCGTGCAGAGACAGCACAGGAATTTACCCCTGCCGTAGACGTGCCCCTACTCCCTCTGGAGACCAGGCCCCTCACGACGCATGTTCAGGACCGTGACAGGGCAGCTCTTGAATGAAGGCTGCTTAAGAGGGTGGGCTCTCCCATAGGAGGGTGGTGTGGTGTTGCGGTCTAGTGGCGCGAGCCCCGGCAGTGACGTGGGGCGGATATCCGGCGGCGGCCATGTTTAGCATTGGCGCGCCGATCTCGGGAGCGAAACTAGCCCGATCCGGCGCTCCTGAGGAATGATAAGTTATATATTGTTATAAGTGGAATAAAACCCCTTATACCCACAAATAAGTGTCCTGGCATTATTTCAAGAAAGGGTACAGTGCAGCAACATTATAATGGCGACGAGGTGACGGGATTTGCCACAGCCCGAACCCACGAGGGCAGCACCGACCAAGGACATCACCAGGCACCTACGGTGGCACTCAGGAGCGTGGCAGAGATAAGGGGCAGTAAAAGGAGGTAGGACAACCACTCAGCAGGCGCGAGGGAGCAGTGACAAGCAGAGGGCGTGAGTACAAGCACCGCAAGTACACGTGGGCATGGAGCCGAACCTGGGGAGGCAGCGCTGGAGCCCCAAAGCGGAAGCCAGGCGCAGGGGGGAGAGCAGGCTCAACCAGGGGACACAGAACCAAACGAAGTGGTACCAGGCGCCCCCACCCCAGAAGTGAGTGACGGTGAAGAAGTCAGCAGCACAAAAGGCCCGACCATGTGCACCCAAACATCGACGTTAACGAACCCTGTGCCATTCTTAGCGAAGATGGGAGAACCAGAGATGCCCTGGGAGGACTGGAAGCAGTACTTCCTAAACTACCTTTCAGTATTGGAGGAGGAGGGCGAAAACGAATATATGGAAGCACGGCGCACGAAGATATTGCTGCACAACTTAGGCCCGGCGGGCCAGAGAGTATATATGAACTTAGTCAAACCAGAGCGGCAGGCCACCGATACGAATGTGTTCCAGCACGCGTTGGAGGACCTGGATGCCCATTACAGGCCTGTAGTCTGCACAGCCATCGATAGGTACAATTTCTTTCAAAGAAAACAAGCCAGAGGAGAGACGGTGGATGATTACGTGGCGGCGTTACAGAAGTTAGCTATCACATGTAAATTCGGAGCCCTGCAAGAAGAATTGATCCGCGACCAAATAATCATGCACACCGTCATCACGTCTATCCAAGAGAAACTATGGGTAAACGGCACCCCTGAAAGAAGTAGTAGCCTTAGTGAAGAAAGCGGAGATGTCCAAAAGGTGTGCGGAAGTGGCAAAACTAGAAAACAGTCAAAATGTGGCCGTGTGCAGAGTGGTGGACAAGAGAGGCACAGAGGCCAAGCAGCAATTAGGACACCAAGGAGCACGTACGTACAAAAGACAGAACCAGAAGGTGTACAAGAACCAAGGACAAAGGAATGGGAGCAAGAACTCATGTTACAGGTGTGGGAGCACCACGCACGCAGCAAATGACAGAGGGTGCCCGGCGTTTGGAGCAAAGTGCTCGTTCTGTGGTCTCATAAGGCACTACGAGAAAGTGTGCAGGAGAAAACAGTCCAGAAACGAAGTCAAGTACGTGGCGCAAGAGGCGAACCAGGAGAACGAAGACGCGGACGAAAGCGAAGGTGATGAGATTCTGATGATAGATGATCAGATATTGGGTATCGATAGTGCCACGGACAAGAAACCAAAATGTGAGATGGAAATAGGCGGGGTGCAGACGACTATGATAGCAGACTCAGGATCACCGTATACGATCATCTAGAGGAGCGTATGGGAGAAAGATTTCGCTCCCAGAATCGGACGTCAGCTCTTGCCGTCAGATATTCACCCCGTAACGTACACCGGGGACCCCATTCTCATGGTGGGGTATTGTCCCTTGACATTACCTTCAAGGACAGATCGACCGGAGGAAAATTATATGTAGCTGAGAAGGGGCCATCCGTGTTGGGTCGGAAGGATCAAGGAGCCCTCGGAATAAAGCTACACCCAGGCGGGCGCACGCAAGTAATTGTCACGGAACAAGCCGGAAAGCATGAAGCGGAAAGCTGGAAGGAGGAATTCCCAGGAGTATTCAAAAGCATCATTGGTCGCTTGACGAAGTTCACGCACAAGATTTGCCTGAAAGAAGGAGCACAACCCAAAAGTCATAAAGTGTGCAACATTCTGTTCAGAATCAGAACAGCCGTACAAGAGGAACTGCAGAGGTTGGAACAGAACGGTGTGATAGAAGCGATTGGCAGCGCGGAGTGGTTGGCGCCGTTGGTGGTGGCACAGAAGCCGAACGGGAAGGTGAGGTTATGTGTAGACCTCCGCGAGCTCAACAAATGCATAGTGGTGGACAAATTCCCACTCCCAAAAATAAACGAGATGCTGGCTAAGACCAAAGGAGTGAAATTGTTCTCCACAATTGACCTCTCTTTGGCCTACCACCAGATCGAGCTACACCGATCTTGCAACCACTTAACATCATTTATCACGCCCGTCGGGTGTTACAAATTCCTGAGAATGCCGTTCGGCCTGCTCTCCGCAGCGGCAGTGTTTCAAAAATTGATGTATCGACTTTTCCACAAGATGGATGGCATCCAATATTTCCAAGACGACATCTTGGTAATGGAAACATCGCGAGAGGACCATGATAAGAAGTTAAGAGAAGTGCTCACCACCCTGATGCAAAATGGCCTCACTGCCCAGTGGGAGAAATGTAAGTTTGGCGTGAACAAAGTCACATATTTGGGACACGAGATAAGCGATAGGGGCATTGAACCCAAGGCAGCGAATGTGAGTGCCATCAAAGACGCCCCACCCTGGAATGTAAAGAGGACATAAGAACCTTCCTAGGAATGGCAGAGTTCTACGGAAAGTTCGTACCACACTTCGCGTCCAAAACACACCATATGTGACAGATACTGAAGGGCAAGACTGCATTCCGGTGGGCTGAAGACGAACAGAGGGAGTTTGAGGAGATGAAACGGAGCATCTGTGAAGCAGTACCCATACACGGATTCGACCAGGAGGCTACCACCATACTGACCACAGATGCCAGTGACCGTGGATTGGGTGCCGTGCTCACGCAACAGTCTAAAGAAGGCACGACTACGACGATTAGTTTCGCGTCGCGAGCATTGGCTCCCAACGAACAAAAGTTCAGTGTAGTCGAGAAGGAGATGCTGGCGGCCGTTTGGGCAATGGAGAGATTCCGGCAGTTCCTGTGGGGAGGAAGGTTCACGTTGCGTACTGACCACAAACCGCTGATAAAAGTACTTACGTCGAGCGGCCACGAGCGCGCAACCCCAAGGATTGCGAAGATGACCTTAAGAATACTTGACTATGTATATGATGTGGAGTACCTGCCTTGGCACAAAAATAAAGTGGCTGACTTTTTGAGTTGTGCAGCTGCAAAGGAAAGTGCAGAGGCACAAAGTAGAAATGAGTGGGAAGATTTCGTAATAGCGACAACCGCCGACCCAGAAAGGGCCATAAGCATCCAGGAGTGGGAAGCGGATTATACCAAGGACGAAAAGCTTGACGCCATAAAGTCATATGTGGCGGCGGGGTGGCCAGACAAACGGATGTTAGATGAAGAATTGAAGCAGCATTGGGAAGTTCGGGATGAATTGTCGATTGGGGACAACCCCTGCTTCCTCTTGAGAGGTGAAAAAGTGATACCACCTAAATCCCTGACTGAACGACTCCTGGACATAGGACACGAAGGGCACCAAGGCATTGTCAAAACAAAATGGAGGTTGAAGGAAGACTATTGGTGGCCGGGAATGGACAAACAGATTGAGAGATATGTCAGGGCATGCGAACATTGCAGCAGTGCTGACATGACACAGAGGCTTTTACGCCCTCCCCTTGGCAAACATGAATACCCGGAGAATCCATGGGAGGAGTTAGCCATTGACATTCTAGGGCCCGTCCTGGACTTCCAAGGGACACAGAAGTACATCACGGTGCTAATAGACCGATACTCGAAATGGCCCAAATAAACATAACGGAAGACACTGAAACGGAGACGGTGCTAACGTTCCTCACTGACGTCTTCATAAGGGAAGGAATCCCCAAAGGGATTCTAAGTGACAATGGACCCCAATTTGCATCAAACAGATGGGCTATGTTCATGGAACGTAATGGCATTGTAGTCAGACACACTCCTGTTTATCACCCGGCCTGCAATGGACTGGCGGAGAGATTTAACCGGGTGATCATAGGCTCCATCCAAGCAGCCATCAGTCAAGGGAAAGACTGGGAGAGGGAGCTGAAAAGATTGATATGGGCATACCGCATAACACCGACAGCTACGGGATACAGCCCGTTCAGGATACTAAGAGGGCGTGAACCATTCACCAAGGACAATGTCGCATGGAAGCGCCTCACCGTACAGAGTCACTGGTCACCGGCGGTGGTCCGCAAGAACATGGAGAAAGCCCAGCAAATATATACGGAACAGTACAATAAAAGACGCAACACCCAAGAGGCCAGCCTGGAAAAGGGAGAATGGGTGAGAGTAAAACAACCCTTCCAAAGGAAGAAAGAGGACAGCAAATTCACACCCCCCCTCCAAGTCGTAGAATCGTACTCCAGGTCTGCGTAACTCAGCGACGGAAAGGTCTGGTCGCATGACCGCATGGCGAAATGCAATCGAGTGGAGAACTGGGATGTGGTGCAGGAGAAAAGGGGAAGTACACCACGACCAGAAGGTCCAACCCGGAGCCCGGTGGGCAGTGGGGAAATAACCACCCAAAGAGAATCGCCGTGGATGAGAGAGAGCGAAGAAGTACCAGGACCCTGGACACCTGTGAGACGGGGGAAAGAAGAGGATCGAGAAGGAAAGAGCGACAGTAGTGAAGCTGGGCCCAGCCCAGTAGAGTCGAGACTGTTGCCCACAAATACCCAACAAGACGTGCAGACTCGAAGGGGCAGAAGGATTATGCTACCCAAGAGGTTTGAAGAGTTCAACATGGAGAGCAACTAAGACTGTTGTGTTATAAAGTGTAAAAGGGGGAGATGTGGTGTTGCGGTCTAGTGGCGCGAGCCCCGGCAGTGACGTGGGGCGGATATCCGGCGGCGGCCATGTTTAGCATTGGCGCGCCGATCTCGGGCGCGAAACTAGCCCCATCCGGCGCTCCTGAGGAATGATAAGTTATATATTGTTATAAGTGGAATAAAACCCCTTATACCCACAAATAAGTGTCCTGGCATTATTCCAAGAAAGGGTACAGTGCAGCAACATTATAGGTGGGGTAGAAGAACCAGTGCTAAAGCCTCATCAGTCATGACGAGCACGTGACTAGGGCTTGTCTCCACCCCCAGCCTCTGCCGCAGTGTGGAAAAGCTCCTCTGGAGACACAGCTTTAAGACACTCAGTGAGCAGCTGAGATCCACTGGAGGGTTTGACTGATGTTTCCCCTTGTGACGCTCGTGTTTGTCCAGACAGTGGTGGGATTCCTGGGAGATTTTAAAGGAGCCTTTCAGAACCTCAACGTATAAACACGGCCTGGGATTAGGATTATAAATGTATTGCAGCGGTCACTCCTCAACCCAACGATTAGTTATGCCAGGTCTTGAATTTGAGAACAGAGTAGGAGTGGCTTCAGGTAGATTCGCACTATTGGAGCTTTGGGACTTGAGCCTTTAACACTCAGTCGAGAGTGCGACCGCGTCTAAACATCCAGAACCCAATGTTCAAAACCCTTTGTCAATTGATGTGCTACATCTTAGAGTTCATAGCGCAATCTTAACATAAAACAGTAAGACTGAGGACAGAGGAATCACCTGCGCAGCCCCGATACTCACCTGCGCAGCCCCGATGCTCACCTGCTCAGCCCTGATGCTCACCTGCGCAGCACCGATGCTCACCTGCGCAGCCCGATGCTCACCTGCGCAGCACCGATGCTCACCTGCGCAGCACCGATGCTCACCTGCGCAGCCCGATGCTCACCTGCGCAGCCCGATGCTCACCTGCGCAGCACCGATGCTCACCTAGGCGGCGTTCTTCAATGTATGTGTTTTCCCGTGTGTCGCTATTGCGTGTAATTCCCCCTCTGTAACCAGAGGAGTCAGATTGCCCCTGCATGAAATTTTGAGTGCAACAGTTGTTTACTGTAGGTCTAAATTTAGTGTTAGTACACCGGTGAACCATACAGTTAACCACTGACTTCTACTTTAAATAAAAACATAGCAAGGGCTCGCTGTTGTGGGCATCTTACGTCTCTGAACCTACACTGCTCTACTGGAGTAAGCCTTGACTGCTCGTCTTCTCAACCTCTTGAAAGTCAGACTAAAGAGGATTTTCTTGGAATTTTAGTGAGCTGGCAGGAGTATCTGGTTCTTACTTCTGATAACATGTAATGTTTGCTATGATGGGACCCTTAAAGGTACGGTACTCACCTTTGTGCGTCGGCCCCTAAGAGTATAGTACTCACCTTTTGTGTGTGGCCCCTAAGGGTGTGGGACTCACCTTTGTGTGTGGCCCCTAAGGGTGTGGGACTCACATTTGTGTGTGGCCCCTAAGTGTACTGTACTCACCTTTGTGTGTGGCCCTAGGGGTGTGGGACTCACCTTTGTGTGGGCCCTAAGGGTACTCACTTGAGTGCCATGTTGTATAACAGGGTCACTCCTGACCATCCCCAACAGACCTCCCTTACGTCTCAGATAGTACTGGTACACCGACTTACCATCCAGAGTGGGGAACACCAACAGGGGTGTTCCGTAAACCTCTTCTTAATGCATCAAAAGGGAGTCCGAGCTAGGGAATCAGCATCATCAGTCGGAGACACATCCCAAGTACCTTCTATGTGTACTATTGTCGTGTGTCCACGTTAGACTTATAAAAAAGGCTGTGTTTCCCTCTATGTACACAGGGTTCTTCCTAAAGTTGCCTTCATTCTCAAACAATGACTTTCACCGCGCATTTGCAACCGTGACAGTGCGGAGTAGTTTCTAGGAAACTACACTTGCTTACAAACCAGTTTCGCAAGAACACTATCATGATACCTTCAAACAAGTACAAGGTCTATACATACATTGTGCAACTGTGATTATTTGTTGCGTACATATGGCGACAGAGCTATCTATAACACATAAACAATGGCGGCCGGACCAAGATCTCGGCCCGAGGCAAGGATGCCTTTTGGTATAAATGAACATCCGTTTCCGGTGTTGACAAAGGAGCACTTTGCTGTTATTTGCACGGAAACTACATGCTGATGCTTCGGCCCAGCAGCCTTCGGATATCTCATGAGAGTTATCCAGTTTGTGACCACGACGGCGACCTACATTTCTTCCCTCCTGGTAACGGGGGTTCGATCATCCAGTATAGGGTCCTTGTCAGAACACATACACACGCCCCAGACACTTAAGTCCGGGGACTCCTAGTAGAAGTGCGGCAGATTTCTGTATGGTTTTTATGCTTGCATATATACACAGTTTTAGAGCGATGGGGGAACTTTTTACTCTGTTCACTGCCCTAATACTTCTAATAATTTGTATCTGCTTCTGTCTTTTGATCATTGCCGCTCATATATTTTATACAAGAATCATGTCGGTTCAATAAATATTGAAAACACTCCACTGTCTATTCCTTGTATATTTTCTCTGAGAGAAAGAGAGATCGAGTGACTGATCAAAAGGGTTCTAGATCTGTTACCACAATTCCTGGGGATCAGGGTTGTCATGTTCGGTGGTTGCCAGAACCATTTGCTACCTGTCTTGGTTTAGGGGTACTTATGTTGGCACTGTGAGCTGGCTGGCCTATAGGAAGAGATATCTTGAGGGGGTGCCTGGGACGAGTCTGGCACCAGCCCAATAGTTATTCTTTCCACAAACGTCCAGTTCCTACTGTAGAGTGGGAATTACACGACACTGTATAATGTGTTATGGATTCAGTTGTGTAGTGTTCATTACTTACGTCTAGGAAGACAGCTGAACCTACAGGTAGCTGCGACCTCAAACTGATAGGGCGTGCGCATATGTATAAACCAAGTGAATTTCCATTATTAAGATCGAATGAACCAATATATATTTTTTCATCAAAGCAAATTAACAAAGAAAATATTTGTATCCATAATATAAACTATAAACTAAGATGCATTTTGGCGTGGGACAAATCAGTGTATTTGCCTTTTTTTGTGTATTTTATTAGCTCCAACTTCATCTTGCAGCCGCTGTATCAAATGTCTATTTTAATCGGTGCACCTTATAAACGTGGAAATTGGATATTTAATGTACCTGTATTGAGTAGTGCATATATTTCTATATGTTGTAGTAATATACTTATGATCTTTTTTATGACAGTGCAAGAGATGACTTCATTTTGCACAAAGGAGGAGGAAGAGAGCGACTGCCTATACAGTGATATGGAAAGTGTCCGTGGTCCCTCAGGTGAGTCCCTTTATTTGTTTATGCATTAATAGTTGTCTCACGTTGGGCATAAATTCAGGGCGCTATCAATACAAATCAGGTGACTGATAGTAGGTGAAAAGCTCAGGTGCTGGTGTCACTTTACACCGGTGCCTTGAACGACTGGTTCAAGAGGTCAGGGTGTCTGTGCGGTGTGTAAATTGTGGCCACAATGTACAGTTTTGTGCATTTTACATTTAAGGTGCGAGTACCTGGTCAGGGAAATAGATTGATCTTCACAGTAACATGAGCTGGACCAGGGTCATGTCTTCAGGTATTTGCTTTTCCGCAGTTCTTTTGAAGATGAGGGCGGATGGCGTGTTCCTGACGCGCAGAGGCTGGATTGCGGTTTTTGTCGTGAGACAAATCTGAGTAGCGAAGCTCCTTTTCTGAAGTGGGGGTGACAAGTATGAGTTTATTTCTGCTTTTAAATTCTCTGGTCGTCTAAGGACTTTTCATTTTTTGCTAAGTAGTTTGGGCTGTTGAGCTGGAGGGCTTGCGAGTGAGGAAGGCCATTTTAAGGGGTACATCTAGCTGTGAAAGGCAAGCAGCGTAAGCATGCTACAGCAGGAGTGGGGGGCTCGCTTTGTTAGGGTTAGGAAACAGGCAGCTGATTGTAGATCAAGTCCTTTAAAGGGGGTGAGGCTTTTTAGGGGGCTGCTTGCCAGCACCGTGGCTCTGACCGTGTGGCACACGGTAGTTGTGTTTGTTAAATTTAGGTACGAGCACAACAATATCTGTTTATTAATTCAAATTATACTTTCAATTTATTTTATTTTATTTTATTCAAAGTTTTATATAGCGCGAACAAGATCCTTACAGATATCAGAGCGCTTCACAATGACAGGGTAGGGGCAGTAGGAATGAACAGAGGTAATGGGAGCAATGTAGTAGTCACTAACATGAAGGATAATAATAACATACATAAAACATATCAATATACAGACAGGTAAACAAGAAATATAAGACGGCATAAGACATTGATCCCACTACAGAGGTGTTCAGGTACACTTTGGGTGTGTGGAAGGCTTATAACAGTGTTTTAGTATAGAGAGGGCACAGAGTGGGGGCAGCGGGAGGGTGAATCAGTGCCCCAACGTGTATCATATATTGGTCGGTAGTAAGAAAGTAGCGTAATAGTGTCTCCCTCAAGTAGAGGTATAGTGCCAAAGGCCAGGTGAGCAGTGACACAAGGCAATGCAGGGTCTCTGATCCAACACCTATAGCGTTCAGGAGATCTTGGCCAGAAGGATGGTTTTCACCTCTTTCTTGAAGAGTGCAGTGGAGGAGATAAGCCTGGTTTCAGGAGGGAGCGCATTCCAGATCCTGGGTGCCATTCCTGAGAAGGAGCGCTTGTAAGTTTTCTCTTTCCGGAATCTACGGGGTTTCAGGAGTAGATTTTTTGAGCTTCTATTGGATCTCGAACCTCCTGAAATAGACAACTTTTGAGCGAGGTAGTTGGGTGCCTTGTTGTGCACGGCCGAGTGTGTCATAACTGCAATTTTTAGTTGTATTCTGGCTTCAAAAGGCAGCCATTTTAGAGACTTTAAGTCTGGGGATATGTGCGAATGTTTTCTTGAGCCAGTAATGAGTCTTGCGGCAGCGTTCAGGGAGGCTCTTAAGGGTGCTGTTGTGGATAGCGGGAGTCCGCTGAGGGCCACAATTCCGTAGTCTATGCGCGGGATGACTAAAGTTTGTACAGCAGTTCGGAAGTCTTCGGCAGCGAGGAAGGGTTTAATTTTCCTCAGTGTGTTGATTTGGAAATTAGCTCCTTTTGTGGCTTTGCTAACGTGCTGCTGCATGTTGAGCTTGGCGTCCAGTGTGATGCCTAGGGATTTCGCTGAGTCCACGATGGTGGGTTGGACATTGAGTGCTGTTAGGTTGTTGAGCCATGTTTGGGTGGTTGAAATGTTCGCCGGGGGTGAGATGAGAAGGAACTCAGTTTTCAGAGCATTTAGTTTGAGGTGATTATCGGCTAGCCAAGATTGAGTGTTAATAAGCGTGGAATTCAGATGTTTGATATCTTCCGGGGAATGAAGCTTTAGGTACAGTTGTGTGTCGTCGGCGTACATATGGAATTGGACATTAGAAGCTTGGAGCAAGGTGGCGAGCGGTTCCATGACGAGGTTGAACAATGTGGGGGAGAGGGAGGATCCTTGTGGAACACCTAGATCTGCAGGCACAGGTGAAGATAGCACATTGTCAATCTTGAACTTCTGAGTCCGGTTGTGCAGGAAGGACGAAAACCATTTGAGAACCGTTCCCGATAGTCCCATTCTAGTGCTTAGCAGCTCCAGCAAGTTCTCATGTTTGACCGTGTCAAATGCTGACGAGAGGTCCAGAAGGATGAGGAGGCAGGACTCATTGCGATCAAGAATTTGGAGGGCGTCATCAATTATGTGTGTCATAGCTGTTTCCGTGCTATGTTTCGCTCGGAAGCCTGATTGATGAGAGTTGAGGAGGTCAAATTGGTCAATGTGCCTTGTTAGTTGGAGTTGGACACATTTCTCCAGCAGTTTGGCCAGGGTGGGAATATTGGTGATGGGCCGGTAATTGTTTAGGTCAGACGAATCAGCTGTAGGTTTCTTGAGTATAGGCGTCCCTTGCCCCACCTTGAGGGAGTCCGGAATGAGGCCTTGTTGCAGGGAGCTGTTGATGATTTTGGTCCAGAGAGGGAGGAGCAAGGGGATGAAGTCTTTTACCGCATTAGCAGGTAGAGGGTCTGTGAGGTGATTAGAGGGCTTCAAGGTGCAGAGCAGTTTGCGGATTGCTTCTTCCGAGTAGGTATCGAAGTGCAGCCAAGATGCCTTGTTTTTAGGTTGAGTGTAAGACATTCTGGTGTTGTTGGGGAATCGACTTACGTCCAAGATGAGGTCATTTCTTATGTTGTCAGTCTTTAGCTTAAAGAAAGCAGAGAAGGCTTCACAGTGTGGGGTGTCGCTTGTTGTGCTGTTTGATTGTAGGGGTTGAGTCTTTGTTTGGGTCTTGATTAGTTCGAACAGCTTTCTTGGCCTGTTTTTTGCTTGATCCAACTGACGGCTGAAAAAGTCCGCCTTTGTGCGCTTTATTTTCCTGAAGTAGGCGTTTCTTTTGTTCTTAAGCCTTTTGAGGTGCAGTGCTGAAGGGTCCGATCTCCAGGTGCGCTCTGCCATTCGCATAGTACGCCTGTCGTCATTGAGTCTATCATCATACCAGGGGTTAGAAGTTTTGGTGGAGACTCTCTTCAGTTGAAGTGGGGCGACTTCATTGACTAATGTGTTCATAGAGTCAAGGTAGTGGTCCATCAGTGTTTGAACATCCGAGGCACCTGAAGGGGGAAGGAGGAGATTGCCGATGTGGGGAGGCAGGGTAGAGGGGTTAAGGTTCTTCATGTCCCTTTTCCAAGTTTTGGATTTGGTTTCAATGATTAGTATTTGCCTCCCAAACCATTCCTACAGCCACAGCTTTGGGGCCCTGGAATAGTATGAATTGTCGCACTTTTAACAGTGTGATGATTAGCAGTGTGTTGGTGGTCATTGCCAGAGGCCATGGTTGGTGCAAGGTGTAGTGTCCTCTTGTCGAGAGCCCGGCACAATTTTCTTTTTAGAAATTAAGCACTGATTAAAGATAATCGTTATATATTTATACAAAATTGGTCTCGGATTTCTTCTTGAGTGTGTCTCATTGCCTCTGTGAGTAGAACAAATGCTTTACACTGTCCTCTGATAAGCCTAACTGCTCACCCACAATACCACAAATAGTGCGCTAGTATTATCTAGTTGTTGCCTCTATCTTCCACTGGGGATTTCTCGCACTCTCTACATAGTGTTCTTTCAGTACAGTGTACAGAGAGTCGGTATCTTACACAGATACAAGTAAAAGGCCTGCTCATCGGAGACTTTGATCTTCTGCCTCCAACCATCATGCACCCCATCGCCCGGTATGGGTGGGTAGTGTCAATCCTTCAGTACGGCGGGGTGTACACTTTCGACACATACTCAGGTGAGCAGAACGTTAAGATCTTTTGGTGAATGTCAGTAACTTCATGGAGCACATCTAGGTAACTCATACTTTTGTTGATTTCACTAGGGAAAAATCACAGAATAGGCCACAAAAGTCAAACTATGGCAAGGTAGCAAAGGTTCACTTGCCATGTGAACACCCGCTTCACTACACAAGTTGGTCACCTCCCGATGAATTCAGCGTAGCCATAGGTTGCATTAGGTTTTCGCGGCTCCTCATCATTACCAGTTTGCAGACGAACCATGAGGTTTGTTCTCTACCGAGGGTCTTTGCTAAGATATTAGCTGATCTGATATCTATTCTGCTGAAGAGTTCATATTTTACTTTTATCGGATGGTCGGCTCAAACGAGCATTTCTTTTTCCAAAGGCGCAAGAAAGTGGTTTATGAAACCGAGATGTTACTCTCTGAGTCGGCACAGGGACATTTCTACATCGCGTGAAGTTCTGCCTGGACTTGGGTTGACTTTTCCTGGCTTCAAGAAGGATACCAACCCGTCTGTCGCTTATTTACTTTCGAAGCAGTCCCACTAACTGGGGAGCTGATGTGTATCGTTTAGGTCAGATGGCAGCACATCTGAGCAGGGTATGAAAAGGATCGATATTTTATGATCAGTAGGTACTTGAGAGCAGTCGGGCACCACCTGACCCTACATATCCAGCAGCAGTGCCTGGTGTTTCAGTGGCTCTTGGATCCACACTGACCTGCACGGGTGAGACAGTGGGCTTCACTCTGTGCAGAGATCTGCCACTTGTCATCTAAGTATGGTTGGGTAAAACATTTTGATTTTGAAAGTGAAGGAAATCTACCCATGTCAGTGTTCAGTGCGTGCCACAAAGAACTACCTGTCCTTCAGGAAACAAATCAAAACCTGGTTGTTCCCCTCTATCTATGGTATCTAAAAAGGCGCTACACGTCACTTCTATGGGCTAGGTTGCCTTGCCCTCAGGCATGTCTGCAAGCGCTGGGACGCCCCTTTGCTGGGGTAGCCATGCGCTATACAAGCTAACATAACATAACATATTCTGGCCACTGAGACAGAAATCAAGTACTTTGAGAAGCACAGGGTCCCTTACCAGTATAGAGTGTCGAGGGTGCCTCCCTCTGATGTCTTGGACCGCAGACACAGGGTCCCTTACCAGTATAGAGTGTCGAGGGGGCCTCTCTCTGATTTCTTGGACCGCTGATAGTCAATCAATCAATCAGGCATTTGTTAAGCACGACTACTCACCCATAAGGGTCTCAAGGCACTGGGGGTAAGAAGGGCTGCAGGTTCCAGTCCATCAAGGAGGGGTCTATCGAAGAGCCAGGCTTTGAGGTGCAAAGATGGGATCGATGTGGTCTCTCGGAGGTGGAGCGGAAGGGCGTTCCAGGTTCTGGCCACGAGGAAGGAGAAGGAGCAGCCTCCAGATCTGGTCTTTCTGGTGCGGGGGACCATGGCGCAGGAGAGCTGGGCTGATCGTAGGGTCCTTTGGGATGCTTTGAATTTGAATCGCCTGTTCAGGTATGCTGGTCCGTTGTCGTGGAGGGCTTTGTGTGCTGGGTGAGAATCTTGAATGTAATTCTAGCCTCGATGGGGAGCCAGTGAAGTGTGTGCAGGTGCTGGGAGATGTGGCAGTGTCTTGGCAGGTTGAGGATCAGTCTTGCGGCAGTGTTCTGGATGTTTTGTAGCTTGCAGGTGAGGTTTTTGTTTATTCCGGGTTAGAGTGTGTTGCCATAGTCGAGTCTGCTGATGACGAGGGCATGAGTGACGGTCTTTCTGTGCTCGAGGGGTATCCATTTGAAGGTCTCCCGTGGGAGGCGGAGGGGGTGGAAGCAGGAAGATGCGACAGAGTTGATCGGGTGGTCCATTTTGAGCTCGGAGTCCAGGATAATTCCAGGGTTGCGTGCATAGTCCGTGGGGGCGGGTGGTCACCAGGTGTTGCTCCAAGCGTCGGGGTTTGGGCCCATGATGAGTACTTCTGTTTTGTCAGTGTTGAGTTGTAAGCAGCTGCTTTTCATCCATTTGGCGATGGCTTCCATGCCTTCTTGAACGTTGTGTCTGGCTGTGTTGGGTTCGTTGGATCAGGAGAGGATGAGTTGGGTGTTGTCTGCAAATGACACAATGTTGAGTCTGTAGGTTCTGACGATGGGGGCGAGCAGAGCCATGTAGACGTTGAAGAGCGTGGGGCTGAGGGAGGACCCCTGGGGAATTCGCAGGTGGTTGGTGTAGGGTCCGAGAGGAAAGGGGGGAGTCTGACCCGCTGCATTCTGCTGGAGAGGAAGAAGCGGATCCAATCGAGGACCTTCTCCTGGATCCCTGTGTCATGGAGTCTGCGTATTAGGGTGCGGTGAGAGACTGTGTCGAACGCCGCTGAAAGGTCGAGAAGGATGAGGGCTACTGTTTCTCCTTTGTCCAGTAGGGTGTGGATGTCGTCTGTTGCGGTGAGGAGGGCGCTTTCCGTACTGTTTTTTTTTTCTGAAGCCGGATTGCGAGGAGTCGAGGATGTTGTGTTTTTACGATAAATGTGACGAGTTGGCCGTTGATGGCTTTCTCAATGACTTTCGCAGGGAACGGGAGCAGGGAGATGAGTCTGTAGTTTTTGAGGTCGGTGGGGTCCGCCGAGGGTTTCTTCAGGAGGGGGTTGACCTCGGGCCGTTTCCAGTCATCGGGGAACGAGACGGTCGCCAGGGAGCAGTTGATGGTGTGGCGGAGTATGGGTGCGATGGTGTCGTTGTCTCTTTTGAAGATGTGGTGGGGGCAGGGGTCAGTGGGGACCCCGGAGTGGATTGACTTCATTGCCTTCAGTGTGTCTTCGGTGGTGAGGGCTGTCCAGTTGTCGATCTCTGCTTCAGGGTGTCGGGGGTGGTTGGTGATGGTTCAGTGTGTTGGTTGTCTTCGTCGAAGTTGTCGTAGATGTTCTTGATTATGTGGTGGAAGAAGGTGCTGAGTTTGTCGCAGAGGTCTTGTGAGGGAGGTATGTCCGTCGACTCACTGGTGGGTTGGGCGAACTCCTTGATGATGTTGAAGAGTTCTTTGCTGTTGTGTGCGTCTGTGGAGATTCTGTCTTCAATTGCTTTTTTTCTTGCTTTTTTGGTGAGTTGGTGGTGGGCGTGGGTAGCGGCTCTGAAGTTGTTGTGTGCTTCTTTGGATTTGGTGTTCCTCCAGGCCTTTCGACGCAGCTACAAGTGCGTCTGGACTCTCGAAGTTCGGTGGTAAACCATCTGGCTTTCTTGGCGTGGGTGTTGTTGTTTTTCATGGAGTTGGGAGATCCATCTGTACAGGGTTCCGGCTGCGGTGTTGGGGTCGTCGTTTCCCACGATGGTTGTGGTAGAGTTGCTGAGTGAGGAGGTGAGCTGGTCGTCGGTGATTCTGGTCCAGTTTCTTCGTGGGAGCAGGTGCCGGTGTGTGTGGATGGTGGATGATGGTAAGGATCCCTTACCAGTATAGAGTGGCCAGGGTGCCCCCCTCTGATTTCTTGGACCGCCAAGCCAGTGCAGGATGGGATTCAGCTCTTTACAGTTCATTGACGTGTTTAGCCACCGCGGTGAGGACTATGGCCCAGTAATCACAATACAGGGGTGGTGGCAGTGAGTGTGAGAGGACAAGTGAGCAGTAACTCACCTCTGTTTGCTTTTAGGATCCTGAACAGGCAAGCTCCTTCACCTTGTGCACATTAAGGTATATTTGTTTTGCTTTTGCTCTTATCACAGTCAGAGTCCCATTGAGTTAGGTTATATAGGGCCAAGATACCCTTCTGGGTGAACGTGCACTTTACAAATACGCGTTATGTTATGTGTCATTTGCACAAGTCTTATCCCACAGCTGCTTCGCAGCACCACTTCGGGCTTTCCTGCTGCAGTGACATGACACTGACACAAGGCCAATACAGAACGAGTTTTGTGCCAAGAGTATGAATCTTTTTTCATTGTTTGTGTTCCTTCTCATGGTCTTTTGGCTGTGCATGGGACCCCTTTATTTACAGTTGAAAAACATGAATAGGACTGGTTCCCCCTTCCCCAAGTATTGGCTTATTTGGTTCATCAAGTCAGCTACCCTCTCCTCGCCAGTTCCTGTCCTCCTCTCAGCATTCACTTACATGGCCCACCCCCACGATGCTCCCCTTCAAAGCGGCCTGATAAGGCAGCTCCCACGCCCTGCGATGATCCCCTTCAAAACGGCCTAATCAGAAGAGTCCCCACCCCCATGATGCTCCCCTTCAAAACGGCCTGATCAGGCACCCCCACGCCCTGTGATGCTCCCCTTTAACCCCTACCATGCTGGTGACGGAACCGCTCCGTCACCAGCCACGGCGCGCTGTGCTGATGACGGAGCGGTTCCATCACGGCCCGCTCGGCGCGCCTGCGTGGCACGGATTCCGTGCCTGCGCTGGACGTTCCATTGAGCGGGCGGGGCCATGACGGAACCGCTCCGTCATAAGCACAGCGCACCCGAGGCTCGTGACAGAGCGGTTCCGTCACGAGCATGGGAGCGCAGCACGGCCGCCCCACCCCCCTAGCGCTGCGGCGGAATTGCCGCCCAGCGAAGGGGTTAAAACAGCCTGATCAGGCACCCCCACCCCCATGATGCTCCCCGCCCTGTGCTATTTTTATCTTCTTCCTTTTCCAATACCTGACAAAGCTCAAATGTACGTTTTGCATTTTTATTACAGTGGGGCCTAGTCACAAAGGTAAACTTACACATGAGTAAATCTACGCATGTAAATTTACTCTGACACTTTTGAGTACATTTATTATTTTTGGCTGTTCACTATCTCCAAGTGTAAATTTACTCAAAAGTATAAACTTGTATGTTTCCACCTCCAGAAGTCAGTGGGTGGAGCCGAATTTACAACAGATAAGTTACTGCAAGTAACTTTAAGACTTTATTTTACAATTCTACACACCTGTCAGACCTCTGCCACTGGGGCAGAGATCTCCACCTTTGGAGCTAACATCCGTCAACGGGGTTGATGTCTTCCTATGGTAAAGTACAGGGAAGGACTAAAAGGTCATTGATCTTTAAAAAAATATTTTAAATAATCTTACATGAAATGTGTACATTTATTTCAAACTGGGGTGACTCACATTGGATTTCTCCCTTGACACGCGGCTGCCACAGACTTCTGCTGCCTGTTAGACCCTGTTTGCCCGGCTACCTTTCACGACACCCGCTTCGCGGGTGCCGCTCATCTGCTCCCTGGGTCCGTTCCCGCTGGTGTGAGCGGCTCCGCAGTCGGCGGAGAGCACACGCGCTCCCAGTACAAGACGGACCAGGTTGAGCCCTCTGGTGAGAGGATAGCGCATGGAGCCTACCGGGGGACTGCGAGGACCAGCATCCTCAGCTTTACACAGCTGGTGCCTCTTCCCCCGGCGGCCACGCCCCCAGCCTCCTCGTACTTGACTGGCTCAACTATTACCGCGACGCGGGACGCGCACGGGACGAAGCACGGGGCGAAGCACGGGGCGAAGACCGGGCAAAGAGCGGGCCGTTTGAGGCCGTTCGAGTAAGTGAGAGCCCGGCCCGGGCCCCCCCCCCTTGAATTACCAATCCTGGCCCTCTGCCCACACAGAACAATGTGCACCAGAGAAACCAGAAGCAAATCTACTCTAGCTGCGGCAGGAGCTGCAAAGGGCCCAATAGACAATTATTTCGTCAAAGCCGGATCCTTGATAATTGAAGAAATCGCGGTCCTGGAAAGAAGAATCTCCCAAGAAATAGACTGGGTTAGACGTTCTTCAATGGGGCCACTAGCTCAAGCTAGAACACCCGAGGGGAGAACTGAAACCTTGACTAAAGAAAGGACTAATCAGGTAATACTCCATCTACCTAACCCAAATATTACTGACCCGGACTTAACTATCGATGTCCCCAGTGAAATAGATGATTTTAGTATAATGGCTCTCCCAAACATCCATCCGTCATCTACTTCACCGGCAAGATTACCTTTACCGCTTGACCCAAAAATTACGGTAGTTAAGCCCAAGGAACCCAATCCTGACAGAGACAGGGGGACAAGGGAAGGGGCTATACAAAAAAAGAGGGGAGTCCCCACCAAAGAAGACAACAAGACCAAATCCCCAAAATCTAAACCCTCGAGGGGAAAAGGGATGAGGGAAGGTTCTACTGATCATAATCCAGAAAATCAGGGCATAATAACTACCCCCATAACCCACACTATAATGGCACCAGTAATGCCCACAATCACCACCCCAGCTAATAACTCCAGTGATGATATCACACTGGAGGACATTGGTGTACTTCTTAGATCACTATTGAGCCCTCTTGAAGCTCGATTGATCAAGATAGAGGCCAGGCTAGTTAATATTGAAAGATCTACTGTGCAACTAGCTGATTCAAGGAAACTTGACTCTAATACACCCATAGTATTACATGACCCTAAACCAAAAAAAGATCACGAAACCTCAGTTCGAAAGAACATCTTACCCTCCACTGATGTCCATAATCTAGTAGTCCGTAGTCTTCTACCCCCGCCCAAATTAAACGCCAATAAGGCACTGCCAGCAATGCCCAAATCGCTACACCAATCATTACCATTACATCTAAAGACACAGTTCCTACTCAGTCTAAAACCAAGGGTGACCAAACACTTGTGGGAGATAAGCCCAACTACAATCGCAAATCAAAATTTGTTAACCTCCCTCCTGAGGCTGCCCCTTACACGTTAGTTTTGGCAGGGGTTCCAGAATTAAAATCTACAACAATAGAATCAACATCATCACTCAGGAATAAAGTTATTAGTTGGTTATCCACATATAGACCACTTCCGAGAGGAATAATTAGCGACATTTCAATGACCAGGCGGGTTACATGGGTGGGATACTCCAAAAAATCAGTAAAGGGAGACTGTGTATTGGTCACATTCAGAGAACAGGGCACTGCTGCTTACATCTGTGCCTGGGACTCTGATGACCAAGACAGCAACATCCAACCTCTCCCCCTCTCCTTCTTTTATCCATCAAGCCCATACAACTTGGAGGATCAAAGATGGGGACATCATCAAGACTTGCTGGATGATTGGGGTAATGGCCGAAGGGAGAGAAGTGGCCCTCACAACTATAGAGGAAAACCTACTAACCATTTCACGCAGTTTGATCAAGATGAAGGCTGGGAAAATAGTACAAGGAGGAGGGGTCGTGGTGGAGGACCCGCAAGAGGTATCCAAGGGCCCCATAGAATGCACTATCCAGTCCATTTCCCGGTCTATAACAGATACAGTACTTTGGAAATGGTGGATTGACACATGGACAATATGGGGGCCGAACAGACATTACTGGAAGGGATGGGGAATAGCCCACTTTTACTAGCTACTTTGCCTACAGGGACACGAAATCCCTTGGAACTAAATCAAGCATTGGAGCCCCTTATATAGGTTCCCAATGCGATCCAACATAAAATAATATGTCCCTCGGCGCATCAGGTGGCTACCCATGGGCGCCGGGAAGCTAATAACAACACCATTGCGGGCCCATTTCCTTTAAAACCATGCCCCTTAACCCTGGTGTCGTGGAATGTAGCAGGATTGGCCAATAAGATTGATTCTCCTGATTGGGAATCGTTCATTAGATCCAAAAACATTCTACTTTTTCAGGAGACCTGGGCACGGGAGGAAATCTTGCTCCAGGGTTTTGCATCTTTTTCCAAATCTGCTAAGTGGGGTGGAAGGGGAAGACCATCGGGAGGACTTGTGACATGGATAGCAACAGATCTAGGCTGCCAGGTCAAACCCCTGGAGACAGATTCAGATGACATTTTGGCCGTTTTGATGGAATGGCCAAATTCAGCGAAATTAGTGGTTGTAAACATTTATTCCAGGCCGGTACCAATGTTCAAGGAATCAAACACCATAGAGCAACTTTCTGTGTTCCTAGATGGCATTCCCGGGGAACTTCCTTGCCTGGTGGGAGGGGACCTAAACGCACAGTATGAACCGTTAGTAGGTCTACTCGATGGCTTCTCGCTGGAGGAAGACATATGCTGGCGTATCCCGGCGACTGCGTCACCCCCCGCGAGAGCGTGGTCTCCCTTGGCCTTGCAGATTACAGCCCTCACCTTAAACCAAGGTTTAAGAGCCTGCAATGGCCGTTGTAAATCAGATATACCTAGCACTTGTACTTATAATAAAAATGGCAGGCAATCGAGAATAGATTATATTTTGGTTAAACTATCTATGTGGCCACAAGTAGTCGATCTGAAAATTATTGTGAGAAGGGACAGTGACCATAACGCCCTGGAACTTACCTACATCTCACTAGGGGATGAACTCACTATGTTAAGCACAGACAATGATGGGTCAGGGCTTTTATTAGAAAATAACCGGAGGAAAGTTAGGTGGGAGAAACTAGCCACCAGGGGAGATAGTTTACCTAAACTATACGCTAGGATCATCCCGCATTTGGAGAAGGCTTTCCAGATTGGGAAAGAAGTACCAGGGCCAGATAACAGTGAAAAGCTTGCTCGGGTCCATGGCGAGCTAATTGGTACCCTAGAGATGGACCTGTTCTTTAAATCCGGGAAAAAAGCAGGACCCCCAGTCAAGTCAACCTGGTACAATGCTACTTGCCGGGAATCTAAGACCAAACTGCTATCCGCTATTAAGAGCGGTAAGGATAGGGACGAAATGCAAGCAAGGAGAAGATCTTACAAGAAGCTCCTGGTAGATGCAAGGGCCGTATGGGACCAAGAATATTGGGAAAATCTCTTGAGGTCATTAAGCACTCGTGACTCGCGCAAATTTTGGCACCTGGTTTCAAACGGTACAGAGGAGCTACCCTCAGCTAGCGAGCCTAATATTGCTCCCAGCTTATGGCAGAGCCATTTTAAGGCACTATACTCAGAAGAGGAAAGGTCTCCAAACAGCTCTTTCAGCATGCCAGGCCCAGGTATAAGAGGCGATAGCTTTACAGAAAAAGAAGTGAGGGTGGCTATAGCTGGGCTTCCCGCTGGAAAGGCTCCCGGTCTTGATGGTGTACCTGGGGATTTATTTAAACAAGAACCAGGAATATGGGCCCCATACCTCACATTAATATTCAATGCGATACTGGGAGGCATGGAAGTCCCGGATACTTGGCTGGGCGCAGAGGTGGTCCCAATCTATAAAAAGGGGTCCCCTCTGCTCCCAGCCAACTACCGTCCAATCAGTCTTATAGACATATCCCAGAAGCTTTTTGGGAGATTGGTTCTGAACCGACTGCAGGACTGGGTGGATGAGATGGGCATACTGACTCCTTACCAGGCCGGATTCAGACATGGAGTATCCACAACAGACCAAATTTTTAGGTTGAACATGCTATACTGGAGGACAGCTATAATCGAGGGCGGCACCCTGTACACAGTCTTTGTAGACTTGCGTGCCGCCTTTGATTTGGTACCAAGACCTAAGCTGTGGAAGGTGTTGGAGGAGCTGAAAGTCCCTGGAGATATTCTGTGTACTCTGATGCGATTGCACCACAATAACTATGCCCGCGTTAGGTGTGGTAGAGGGGGCAACCTAACCGAAAGGTTTCCCGTTCGCAGAGGGGTAAGACAGGGTTGTGTGCTTGCACCGACCCTGTTTTGCCTCTTTGTGAACGGGATAATTGACCACCTAACCAGGATTCCAGACACCGATGCTCCAAGGTTGACTGGCAGCAGGGTGCCTGCAATCATGTTTGCAGATGACACCCTGCTGCTGTCCAAATCCCCGATGGGCATTCAACGAGTCTTGGACGGGTTTCTGGTGTTCTGCTTGGATCGAGGACTTGAAATTAACCCCCAAAAGACCAAATACATGATCCTCAATCCTAGGCCGCACAATCGACCCCCGCCTAGGTTGGGAGAAGTACAACTGGAACGAGTCCACACAATCGAATACTTGGGGATTACTTTGAACGAACACCTAACGTGGTCGTCCCACCAGACGAAAGTGAATATTAAACTGGCACAGTTGGTGGGTGGCATCATGAGACTGGCGAATAAATCCCCCTTCCGCCCACTCAGCCCCATTATTCACATCTACAAAGCCCAAGCTCGGGGTGGTGTCACGTATGGGGGTGAGCTGTGGGGGCACATTCCTTCACCTAAACTACTAACAACTGAAAATAAATTTTTAAGAAGGATTGTTGCTTTACCACAGAGTACTCCACTACTCCCGCTCAGACTGGATTTGAGACCTCTATGTTTCAGAATGATTAATGAATCAAGATTCACAGGTACAGAGCATATGTCTATTAAACAGCTCCAATCAATTAATGATAAACAAAGACAGGCAACAGCAATTATTTCAAAAAACATATACAATACTTTTAATCTATTGTATCATTTCCAAATATTATATTCAAGGTTTGCAAATCAATACACAAATATACATTATACTTTATACATTGCCCCGTATAGAACGTGCAGTAGAGCAAAGGGTGTCAAAGAAAGTGAACGTGATGGAAGAAGGGAAGGAGAAATCACACAAAATTATAAATAAAAAGAACTTCAATATTTTCCAAACAAAACACAGTATCCAGTCAGCAGATACCGGATCTGATATACCCTAGCCACTTAAACTAATCAAAACTCTCTCTATTGTTGTACTCAGACAAAGATGTAAAATTATCTGCACTATATCATGGAGGGAGAAATTATAGTGGTCCAGGTGTTAAATAAATGTCGACGTTTCGACTCGTCTTGTGGCCTTGCGGTTAGTGATGCCTTGGCCATGCGAGTCTTCTTCGGGACATACTGTAACGGGGCAAACAGGGATCTTATTGGTAACCCTGTAAGGAGATAAAGGAACATAAATTGGAGCCATTGCCTAACCTGTACGCTAAGGATGTATACCTAAGCGTAAACTTGCTTACCCTTCTTGGGGATAAGTGGTCTTGTTTCCCACTCCGATTGAATCAATCAATGTAATCCTAAAACGTTCCTGTTGTGCGGACTGGTATGATAACCAGAATTCTGTAAAAACAATGAAGAGCCTGTATAAGACTCTGCGTTCCAAAACAATGTGCTCAAGTCACCCAGGCAGAAAAAACTAAAAGATTACCTCTTCAATGGTCTAGAGTTCTCCTGTCACTGTTAGGTATTCACCTCGTTATTCCATATCTTGTCTACGAGATGCTGTAACATTATAAACAGCAGATGTAGTAATGGCTCAAGCAACTGGTGATACAGAATAACTAAAAGTATCAAGTACTCACCATGTAATGGTTCCAAAACCCAATCCTGAGTTATTATGTGACCTCTACAGAAAAGCTTATATAGGAGAGTCCTCAAGCTGTAAAAAATGGATATGACAGCTAGTGAGGAAAATTACCATTAATGAATTGTTATGATCTATAGTCGACTGAAGATCGTAGAGTCTCATTACCTCGTGTAGTTTAAATTGTTCCTCTTCTTTGGTGGTACATATCATCCCAAAGATGGCGTGGCTGCCCAATAAAAACAATTTCCCAATGATCAGGGGCTGTAATAACATAATATAATAGTTGTAAAGCCCATCCTCTTTTTTGATACAGTAGCGCTAAGTCTCCTAACCCCAACCGCTTACCGATTTATTCAGAGAATCGACTTCAGTCTCTACGAGGACGGAGGCTGCTCTTGGTCAACCGGCGTCTAACCCGACATCCAGACCGGGTTGGAACCTGCGTCTAACTACGTAGCCGCGCTGGGTCATAGACAGCGACGTCGGACTTAGTAACTGCTGCCTATTTCGAGCCACGTTAAGCCTAATTAAATAATCCCGACAGGAGCAACTCACCACAATTACAATATATGTATTAGAGACTATTATCGATTAGGAGGGGCAATTAAGGACGCGATTTTTGAATAATTCGTGGACATTTTATTGTAGTCCCATAATTACCACCGGATCATAATTCAACAACGCCAACCATTCATGATGGTTGTTCTTCAAGAACGGTCTCAGAAATGTACCCTACTCGAAAATTAGTATAACGAGTGACAACTTGCGTCGGCCATATTGGTTTGGGACAAGTTTCCTAATCTGGACCTGAATCAACCTAAATTATCGAGATCCCAGGGGAGCCCTATGTGTATCTAAATTAAAATACAACAGTAATGACATAAATATTTACATATATACATGTTCATATGAAGTTTCCACGAAATTCACAAGTTATATATACACAGAACACATATTGTTAAATTACAAGACCATACTTCATCCAGCAAACCGGTGTTAACAAAGTCAAAGAATTGACACCTGTTTGTTTATTTCCTCTAGTTCATTCAATCCCCTGTTTGCTGTGTCAAGGAGGTATATCCAACGACATTCCCTTCTGCTCAAAATGCTCTGGAGATCACCTCCTCTCTGGTTCACTAACACCTTTTCCATTACCCACCATCTGAGACTGTCAGGTTCATGGGCAAGAGAGATGAAGTGTTGTACAAGAGGAGCTCCCACAGTTTTGCAACGTATGCGGCTAACATGTTGTAAAATTCTACATTTTATTTTCTGGATGGTCTGTCCAACGTACATCAACCCACAGGGGCATAAGATGGCATAAATTACCCCTGTCGTATTGCAATTACTGTGTACCCTCAGTGTATGTACCTCGTTGTTATGGGAGAAAGTGGTGCATTCTACAGTAAGAGAGCACGCCTTACAACTACCACATTTAGTGTGACCCAATACTGGGGGCAGCCCCCATAGTGTGGTCTGAGTAGGTGCTAATATTGCAGGAAGGAAAGATTTTATCAAGTGGTCCCTGATACTTCTCCCTTTTCGAAATGCATGCAAAGGTTCCTGTAATCCACCCACTTCCTCTCGTACCAAATGCCAGTGTCGATTTATGACTTTTTTAATTTGATTGCTTCTGGTGTTAAAGGTTGTTACACACACCAGCCTCTCTTCACCCTTAACCTTCTCTTGCACACTCAGTAGTTGTTCCCGGTGGTTATGCCATGCTCGCTTACGTGCCTTCTTCAGCAAACGTATGGGGTACCCTCTCTCACTCAGCCTGGCAATCAGAAGGGATGATTCATCAAAGAAATCCTCTTTCCTCCTACAATTCCGGCGTAATCGCAGGAATTGCCCAAAGGGCAAATTGTCCCTGAGATTACGCGGATGATGACTCGAGTATCTGAGGAGTGTGTTCCGCTCGCTTCTTTTTCTGTATAAGCTGGTGTATAAACACCCGAGATCGGATTTTATTTGTATGTCCAAAAAATTAATCGTCTGATTGTCACACTCCAATGTAAATTGGATATCAGCTAGTCGTTGATTGAGCCACATATGAAATTCAATCAGGGACAGCTTACTACCTTTCCAAATAAGAAGGACATCATCGATGTACCTAGCCCAAAGTTGGATCTGATCTCGATAAGGATTATTTTCATTCAACACAAACATGTGTTCGTACTCACTCATGAATATTATGGCTAGATTAGGCGCAAAACTAGCACCCATTGCCACGCCCTTTGTTTGTACATAGAATTTCTCCTGAAATATGAAAAAATTTTGGGTCATGGCTATGGTCAGAAGTTTTATAATAAACTCAGTTGGAACCCTGTGTGGGGCTGGTCTGCGGTTCAGGATGGTCTCTATGCAATCTAGTGCTGCCTGTTGTGGAATGTTTGTGTATAAGGCAGTGATGTCCATTGTCGCCAGCAGACAGGTGTCAGGGTCATACTGGCGTCCCTCAACTAACTGTATAGTTGCCATTGTGTCCCTTAGATAAGTGGAAGTTGCAATCGCTATAGGTTTTAGAAATATATCAATGTACTTACACAATGGCTCCAACACGGAACCACACCCTGAAATAATGGGTCTCCCTGGTGGATCTTCCAGGCGTTTATGCACCTTAGGGAGGGTGTAGATCGTGGGCATACGAGGGTATTTATTGTTAAGGAAATCAAATTCATGTTTGGTGATATACCCCTCCTGTAATGCCTGGCTGGTTACAACATTGACAGTTTGACTAATCACCTTTGTTGGATCTTTTTTAAGAAGTTTATAGTTTCCTTCAACCTGTAATTGAGAAAATATCTCATTCTTATATTTATCAACACTTTGGATTACTATAGCCCCACCCTTATCTGCAGGCTTCACTACAATACTGGTGTTATTTTTCAAGGTATAAAGGGCCGTTTTTTCCTGTTTGCTCATGTTGTATGGTACATATTGTCTAGTTGTTAAAATCTGTTCAACATCACGTGTGACCACCTTTTCATAAGCTAGAATCTTACTATCCACCATATGTGAGGGAGGATTAAACTTAGATGGGGGCCTCAACCCAGTAGCTGAAAAAATTGGGTTGTAGGGTACTTTATGGAAATAATGTTTTAGGCGAACCTTTCTGAAAAATTGTTGTAATTCAATCTTCAGATTAAAATCATTTGGCATTGATGTAGGGACGAAAGACAACCCTTTTGCTAGTACACTCTGTTCATCTTGTGTAAGTGCATAATCTGACAGATTGATGACCGGATTCTCCGGTCTGTGTATTACCATCTGTAATGCTGGCGCCTCGTCCTGATGTCGCCATGGGAATCTGGTTGGAATGGTTTCTTCCCCCTGCCTGTCCCTTGGTTCCATGTCACTCCTCGTGTCCCCCTGGGTCGCCCCTAGGGACGGCCTCTGCCGCGTGGCCCCCACCATTGGTCCTCGCCTAAAAAAGACTGTTGTTCCTGAAAATTCTGGGCGGACGCGCTAGAACCTGTGCTAGTACCTGGGCGTTCGGTTTCACTATCCGAACCACTGCCTGCTGATGAGCCAGAGAAGGTGTTGTAACGCCTATAACCTCCACGGCCTCGACTTGAGAGACCCCCTCTCTGGTCCCTGATGTAATACCCTTCCTGAAGGTAGGGATATGTGGACTTCTTATCAGGCGAGGACCAATGGTGGGGGCCACGCGGCAGAGGCCGTCCCTGGGGGCGACCCAGGGGGGCACGAGGAGTGACATGGAACCAAGGGACAGGCAGGGGGAAGAAACCATTCCAACCAGATTCCCATGGCGACATCAGGACGAGGCGCCAGCATTACAGATGGTAATACACAGACCGGAGAATCCGGTCATCAATCTGTCAGATTATGCACTTACACAAGATGAACAGAGTGTACTAGCAAAAGGGTTGTCTTTCGTCCCTACATCAATGCCAAATGATTTTAATCTGAAGATTGAATTACAACAATTTTTCAGAAAGGTTCGCCTAAAACATTATTTCCATAAAGTACCCTACAACCCAATTTTTTCAGCTACTGGGTTGAGGCCCCCATCTAAGTTTAATCCTCCCTCACATATGGTGGATAGTAAGATTCTAGCTTATGAAAAGGTGGTCACACGTGATGTTGAACAGATTTTAACAACTAGACAATATGTACCATACAACATGAGCAAACAGGAAAAAACGGCCCTTTATACCTTGAAAAATAACACCAGTATTGTAGTGAAGCCTGCAGATAAGGGTGGGGCTATAGTAATCCAAAGTGTTGATAAATATAAGAATGAGATATTTTCTCAATTACAGGTTGAAGGAAACTATAAACTTCTTTAAAAAGATCCAACAAAGGTGATTAGTCAAACTGTCAATGTTGTAACCAGCCAGGCATTACAGGAGGGGTATATCACCAAACATGAATTTGATTTCCTTAACAATAAATACCCTCGTATGCCCACGATCTACACCCTCCCTAAGGTGCATAAACGCCTGGAAGATCCACCAGGGAGACCCATTATTTCAGGGTGTGGTTCCGTGTTGGAGCCATTGTGTGAGTACATTGATATATTTCTAAAACCTATAGCGATTGCAACTTCCACTTATCTAAGGGACACAATGGCAACTATACAGTTAGTTGAGGGACGCCAGTATGACCCTGACACCTGTCTGCTGGCGACAATGGACATCACTGCCTTATACACAAACATTCCACAACAGGCAGCACTAGATTGCATAGAGACCATCCTGAACCGCAGACCAGCCCCACACAGGGTTCCAACTGAGTTTATTATAAAACTCCTGACCATAGCCATGACCCAAAAAATTTTCATATTTCAGGAGAAATTCTATGTACAAACAAAGGGCGTGGCAATGGGTGCTAGTTTTGCGCCTAATCTAGCCATAATATTCATGAGTGAGTACGAACACATGTTTGTGTTGAATGAAAATAATCCTTATCGAGATCAGATCCAACTTTGGGCTAGGTACATCGATGATGTCCTTCTTATTTGGAAAGGTAGTAAGCTGTCCCTGATTGAATTTCATATGTGGCTCAATCAACGACTAGCTGATATCCAATTTACATTGGAGTGTGACAATCAGACGATTAATTTTTTGGACATACAAATAAAATCCGATCTCGGGTGTTTATACACCAGCTTATACAGAAAAAGCAGCGAGCGGAACACACTCCTCAGATACTCGAGTCATCATCCGCGTAATCTCAGGGACAATTTGCCCTTTGGGCAATTCCTGCGATTACGCCGGAATTGTACGAGGAAAGAGGATTTCTTTGATGAATCATCCCTTCTGATTGCCAGGCTGAGTGAGAGAGGGTACCCCATACGTTTGCTGAAGAAGGCACGTAAGCGAGCATGGCATAACCACCGGGAACAACTACTGAGTGTGCAAGAGAAGGTTAAGGGTGAAGAGAGGCTGGTGTGTGTAACAACTTTTAACACCAGAAGCAATCAAATTTAAAAAGTCATAAATCGACACTGGCATTTGGTACGAGAGGAAGTGGGTGGATTACAGGAACCTTTGCATGCATTTCGAAAAGGGAGTAGTATCAGGGACCACTTGATAAAATCTTTCCTTCCTGCAATATTAGCACCTACTCAGACCACACTATGGGGGCTGCCCCCAGTATTGGGTCACACTAAATGTGGTAGTTGTAAGGCGTGCTCTCTTACTGTAGAATGCACCACTTTCTCCCATAACAACGAGGTACATACACTGAGGGTACACAGTAATTGCAATACGACAGGGGTAATTTATGCCATCTTATGCCCCTGTGGGTTGATGTACGTTGGACAGACCATCCAGAAAATAAAATGTAGAATTTTACAACATGTTAGCCGCATACGTTGCAAAACTGTGGGAGCTCCTCTTGTACAACACTTCATCTCTCTTGCCCATGAACCTGACAGTCTCAGATGGTGGGTAATGGAAAAGGTGTTAGTGAACCAGAGAGGAGGTGATCTCCAGAGCATTTTGAGCAGAAGGGAATGTCGTTGGATATACCTCCTTGACACAGCAAACAGGGGATTGAATGAACTAGAGGAAATAAACAAACAGGTGTCAATTCTTTGACTTTGTTAACACCGGTTTGCTGGATGAAGTATGGTCTTGTAATTTAACAATATGTGTTCTGTGTATATATAACTTGTGAATTTCGTGGAAACTTCATATGAACATGTATATATGTAAATATTTATGTCATTACTGTTGTATTTTAATTTAGATACACATAGGGCTCCCCTGGGATCTCGATAATTTAGGTTGATTCAGGTCCAGATTAGGAAACTTGTCCCAAACCAATATGGCCGACGCAAGTTGTCACTCGTTATACTAATTTTCGAGTAGGGTACATTTCTGAGACCGTTCTTGAAGAACAGCCATCATGAATGGTTGGCGTTGTTGAATTATGATCCGGTGGTAATTATGGGACTACAATAAAATGTCCACGAATTATTCAAAAATCGCGTCCTTAATTGCCCCTCCTAATCGATAATAGTCTCTAATACATATATTGTAATTGTGGTGAGTTGCTCCTGTCGGGATTATTTAATTAGGCTTAACGTGGCTCGAAATAGGCAGCAGTTACTAAGTCCGACGTCGCTGTCTATGACCCAGGGCGGCTACGTAGTTAGACGCAGGTTCCAACCCGGTCTGGATGTCGGGTTAGACGCCGGTTGACCAAGAGCAGCCTCCGTTCTCGTAGAGACTGAAGTCGATTCTCTAAATAAATCGGTAAGCGTTTGGGGTTAGGAGACTTAGCGCTACTGTATCAAAAAAGAGGATGGGCTTTACAACTATTATATTATGTTATTACAGCCCCTGATCATTGGGAAATTGTTTTTATTGGGCAGCCACGCCATCTTTGGGATGATATGTACCACCAAAGAAGAGGAACAATTTAAACTACACGAGGTAATGAGACTCTACGATCTTCAGTCGACTATAGATCATAACAATTCATTAATGGTAATTTTCCTCACTAGCTGTCATATCCATTTTTTACAGCTTGAGGACTCTCCTATATAAGCTTTTCTGTAGAGGTCACATAATAACTCAGGATTGGGTTTTGGAACCATTACATGGTGAGTACTTGATACTTTTAGTTATTCTGTATCACCAGTTGCTTGAGCCATTACTACATCTGCTGTTTATAATGTTACAGCATCTCGTAGACAAGATATGGAATAACGAGGTGAATACCTAACAGTGACAGGAGAACTCTAGACCATTGAAGAGGTAATCTTTTAGTTTTTTCTGCCTGGGTGACTTGAGCACATTGTTTTGGAACGCAGAGTCTTATACAGGCTCTTCATTGTTTTTACAGAATTCTGGTTATCATACCAGTCCGCACAACAGGAACGTTTTAGGATTACATTGATTGATTCAATCGGAGTGGGAAACAAGACCACTTATCCCCAAGAAGGGTAAGCAAGTTTACGCTTAGGTATACATCCTTGGCGTACAGGTTAGGCAATGGCTCCAATTTATGTTCCTTTATCTCCTTACAGGGTTACCAATAAGATCCCTGTTTGCCCCGTTACAGTATGTCCTGAAGAAGACTCGCATGGCCAAGGCATCACTAACCGCAAGGCCACAAGACGAGTCGAAACGTCGACATTTATTTAACACCTGGACCACTATAATTTCTCCCTCCATGATATAGTGCAGATAATTTTACATCTTTGTCTGAGTACAACAATAGAGAGAGTTTTGATTAGTTTAAGTGGCTAGGGTATATCAGATCCGGTATCTGCTGACTGGATACTGTGTTTTGTTTGGAAAATATTGAAGTTCTTTTTATTTATAATTTTGTGTGATTTCTCCTTCCCTTCTTCCATCACGTTCACTTTCTTTGACACCCTTTGCTCTACTGCACGTTCTATACGGGGCAATGTATAAAGTATAATGTATATTTGTGTATTGATTTGCAAACCTTGAATATAATATTTGGAAATGATACAATAGATTAAAAGTATTGTATATGTTTTTTGAAATAATTGCTGTTGCCTGTCTTTGTTTATAATAATTGATTGGAGCTGTTTAATAGACATATGCTCTGTACCTGTGAATCTTGATTCTTTAATCATTCTGAAACATAGAGGTCTTGGACCGTTGTTGTTTAATATCGATGTTACACCCAGGTCCAGTACCGGTTGGGTTACCCCATTTCTTTAATGGTCAGACTGGATTTGGACATTCGATCTATAACGGAGGAGCTGGGACTAAAGCCCCTGACATTTTGGCGGCGTCTATAGAGCAGTCCAGATCTCACAATCTATAGAACTGAGTTCCAAGAATTTCTGGAGCTACCTAATGCCAAAACAATGCCATGGTTGATTTACATTAGGAGAACGCTGGAGGCAATTGGACTTTATGAACTATGGACAGACCCATTAAACATTTCCCTAAAAATTTCAAAAAAGACACTGGCGAGAGCTTATTACGATCACATGCTCTTTAGATCCATGGATAGTGCACGTGCACGGGAGGGGTCATTGTCCAATAAGTTCACGCAAGCTAAAGACTCCTACCACCTCGAAAGCGTCCTAGATGCCATATCTCCACAACTAACCAGGAAACTATTTCTCCAATGGAGATATTGAACCCTCCCTTTAGCATCATTTACAGCATCCTGGTCTTCTCACTCCTCTTCAGAGACCTGCCCGGTTTGTGGCCACTCAAGGGAGAATGACGTTCATGTTGCCTTCTTTTGCAGGGGGTATGCAAGGAGCAGGAAATTTTGGCTAGTCCCTTTACTCAAGAACTTGGGATTCAGAACTTTTCTACCTGCCTACAGAGTCTTAAAGACAGACTTATCCCCTACTGTAGTATTTGCTTTATCAAAATTTTTAACCGCCATGTGGTATATCTGATGTCGTCGTTTAAAAATGATGTGCTAGGAACTTGAAGTCTCAACACAGTTTTAAAACTACGTCATATTTTAAATTCAGTTTTAGCTCGATCACCAATGTTGTTTAATATGCCTTTTAAATTTTGTATAGAATTGAATGTATATCTTTTATGATCTTGTGATCGAAATAAAGATTAAATGATGATGATGATTTCAAACTTCAAACAAATTAAATAAAATGTATTTCTAATTTAATTGTAGATTAAATAATTCATTTTAATGTATTTCATTTCAAACTTATATATTTTTCATAAACCATATTCAATCTACTGTAAAATCTTTACATTTATTTACTATGTATACAAATAATAGAAGTTATTTATGGGATGTAATTATTTAAAATATATTTAAAAATGAAGCTTGCAATCAGTACACTTCTGATAACTAGCAATAGAAGAAGGCCATTCCAACATTCAGAAATGTTCTGCAACCCACAAGTTTAACACCATCACAGTGACTCTTTCTAATATCATTTTTTTCCGGCTAACATTACTCTGTCTAATTCTCCATACTTCAGTTAACCCCCTAGATCTCTCTTACTTTTGTTTGAATGCTGGAGGCCTGCCCCTTTAAACCCAGATCACATGTCCACCGCTGTCTGCAGATAGGCGTACGCCCATCTGAGATGTGGTCGAAAGGGTCTGCGGGGCACGCGGCTCAGTAACGGGGCTCAGCTACTCACTGAAGCTGGTCCAACTGATCTGCATATCATTTCTGTCTGAGCAAGCAGCACTCTCTTACCCGCTTCAGGTTTTCCTTCTCTGGCATTTGTAAACAGTGCAGATTCACATGGGCTGCATGATCTAGGAATTTAAAAAGATGTGTGCGCCCTGCACAGGCTTGGTAAGTCTGATAGTCCTTGTCTTGAACCACCTTCCACCATCCACTAGTTTCTCCCACTCGCCAGCTTGTTATGCAGGTTTTTTCTCAGGCGTCTTGTTTATAATCTATTCTTCTGCTGCAATATTGTTTTTGTCTTTCGCATTATAAGGCAGTATTGTTATGTGAATTATTGTTTCTATTTCAGGTTGTAGAGTTATCTCATCTGTTTTTACACTAAGCATAAAACCAGAGGAGGAGAAACAAGAGGAAGAGAAGGATTTACAGAAGACGCGTAAACCCAAGACGTGGACCTCAGGTGGGTGGGATCCGTGTGATATGGATGCCAAGAAGGCAGCCAATCAGTCAGCGGGAGACAGAAGCAGACCGATAATGTGCATATACCATTACATCGCTAATATTATCTCTGGTGACATCACCTTGACAAAAAGACCTCTTCAACACCATTACCTTATTTTCTATTAGACTGTGCACCGTTACCTTATCAAAAGATAAATACATTTTGTTTTGTATATTTATATTTTTATTAAACGAAATATATTTAAATGGCTTCTCAGTTAATTTAGTTTAAATTAATATAAAAATATTTATACATTTTCATTACTAATGAATAATGCGAAAGTTACAATTGGGGAACAAGAAATTAGGAACAGAATTAACTTGAAATTAAATACAAATAATTAATATTTATCATACTTTAGGTATAGAGTTAGGGTTGAGACAAAGTACACTATAGTTTGTCTCTTTATTCAAGAATGCTAAATAATGTAACACAGTAGTGTTGCAGTGCACAGCTCAATGGAGTTAGTAAGTGTTTGGCATTACATTTTAACAAACAAAACAATTCCCATCCCAGTATCCCCCCTCCCACCACAAACGTACTCAGCGTTGTCTCCTGTAGTGGAAAGGAGTCAACAGCACAATACATATCATTAGGAGTCATTCCGTGATTGGGTAGTAGGGACAAACTCAGAGAGACGCAGTATGCAGAGATATTTAGGACAAGTTAGTTCCCGTAAGTCTTGCGAGAGGAGAGTCAGGTAGGGGCGTCATACTTCTCCAAAGGATGCGCCCTGATTGGTGAGAGATAATTTTATTTTTTTCTATGCCAAGTATGTAACACAAACGTTGGAGCTATCCCAGGTCTGTAGGCTTATGCGTCGACCCCCAGTGTGCGAGAATGTTCTGAACAGCTGCACATAAAACCACTCCTATTTGTCTCCCTCACTTAGATCTTAATGGGTACATAAGTTGATTAGATATACACAGTATCGTATAGGATGGAAATCTGGGAAGTTGTGTATTAAGATACAAGTTGATGTCGTCGATTACTTGAGTCCAGTAATTTAGAATTTGGGGGCAGACCCATAATAGATGTACCAGTGTACCCCACTCTCCGTACCCCCTCCAGCAACCTGTGCTTCGCTCTGGGTTACCTCTATGTAAGCGAACTGGAGTGAAGTACCAATAGGTAACCTCTCTAGTGAGTGTTTCAGTAGGGGCTGTACTACATGCAGTGTGTCTGGCTCTATAATATGCAAAAACAACAGTTGATGGACAGAATGCAGAACAATGTCATACAATCACCCCAGTACAGAGATCTAGGCCTAAATCCATCGTTTTTTTGCTCACCACACCACCCCAGTTCAGACATGGCCATATGCAAATCAGCCTTGACCCTGTGCCTCATGGGAACAGTCCAGCCCGAACTGCCAAGCCATGTCTTTACTGGACCGGAATCAAGCATCCTAGGACCGGTTTCTGGCTATCGGACGTCTGAGCATACCCGTCCCACTCTGGGTCACAAATGCAAAAACAACAGTTGATGGATGGAATGCAGAACAATGTCATACATTCACCCAGTACAGAGATCTAGGTCTAAATCCATTATTTTTTTGCTCACCACACCACCCCAGTTCAGACATGGCCATATGCAAATCATTCTTGACCCTGTGCCTCATGGGCTATATAATATATCCCTCCCCTTTCCTTTGCCGTTAAATGCCTGCTTCCCATTGAGTTTGACATGCCTTATACACATACCTTGTGGGCTGGTTCAAGAGGGCATATGATTCAGAAATAAGCTGTTGGTTGGGAGTCTTAGTGTTCAGCCATTTCTCGTAGGGAGTGAGGTGTCTCTGAGAATTGGATCTATTGGCTGAGTGCAAGAGTCAATGACGAAGCTGCAAGTAATGTAGGTGTTCTGTCTCTGGAAGTACAAAGTCTGAGCATAATTCATTAAATGTGATCACCCCTTCTACGCCAATAATGTGGCCTGCTGAGCGTCAGCCTGTCTGGTGCCACTTAGCCAATGTCCCGGGGCCCAACCCTGGAGAGAAGTCTGGGTTGTCAAACTGGCGTCTAAGGAGAGGGAAAGTACGCAAGGATGCGTTTGATATTGGTTTGATCCCAGACTTCCATAGTTGCCTTCGTAATAGGGAATAAGTATAAACTTTTAGGTCAATGTAATGTAATCAAGTTAATCCAAATAAGTTGAGCAAGTAAGCTTTATTGAAAACCCACCAGGGAGGCAAGTCATCCAGCAGCTAGTCCAGCCAGTCCAGGTTGCAACTGCCTGGCTTGAACATCAACATTCCCCAAAACCCTTACCAACATTCTTCACAAGGAATGCTGCATTTAAAGGAGAAAATACAACACATCTCCCTTATTATAATAAAACAAGTGAAATGAAACAAAGAAAAACAAAATGGCTAAAACTAAACTAAAAGGTATTGTAAGAGAGAACACAATAAGAATATAACAAAGAAACATTTAGCATGGTATGAAAATGGAACAATGAATCATTAACAGAACAATGAATCATTAACACAAAAAAAATCTTGTGAATACAAAGATGAGTCATTTAACACAATAATCTTGTAAATACAAAGGAGGTCTTCTGATTCTAGTGCTGCGTGAAGAAGTGTTCCGCGGCAAGTTATCAAAACAATTCCTTTTCATAAAATTGTCAGAACAAACCCTCTTACCATCCTCCTTCGCACAATGCGATAAACGAGACATGCTCCATACATCACCCCCCTCAATCCTAACAATATTTCTCATGACTTCCACAATTCTTTTTGGTCCAAAATATTTTGATTCACCCTTTGGTGACCATACCGCTTTCTTTATCAAAACAGAATCACCAACCTTCCAAGAAACTTTCTTAGCTCCTTTGTTAAAATCAAATCTCCTTTTGTAATTGTTTTTGTACTTTTTAACTCTCCAATTATTTACAACACAACCTCTGTCTTTCACACTCAAACATAAAGGATTCAATTTTGAACCAGCCACCCTCCCCTTTAAACTTTTAAAAGGTGATATGCCTGTCACACTGTTAGGAGTGTTCCTGTGTGCCCAAAGTTTTTCTCTAAGAATAGGTTTGAGGGCAACCTTCAATTCAAAAGCATTCTGGGCACAAGCTCTAATTAATCTATTCATGCTCTCAACCAGACCAATTGCCTGGGGAGCATAAAGTGCAGTCCTGTGATGAGTAATGGACAAATCTTTCAAAAAATTGGTCATCTCCTGCGATGTAAATTGTACCCTATTGTCAGACACAAGAACATCGGGAACCCCTTCACATGTAAAAGCATCTTTCAAAAATTCAATAACATTTTTGCTCAGAACAGAACTTATACAACACACAGATAACCATTTGGACGTATAGTCCACTAAAACCATAACAAATCTCTCAGAAGGCGCTAAATTATCAAAAGGACCAACAATGTCCACCGCTAATTTCGACCAAGGACGTTCTGGAATAGCAACAGGAGAAAGTGGGGTGATTCTCACTTTCTTTGACTTATCATTTCCTGAACAAATGTTGCAATCTTTGACAACAATCTCCACTTCACGATCTAATTCAGGCCACCAATATGACTCTCTAACTCTAGCTTTGGTAAGGCTGCGTCCAAGATGTCACTCATGAGCCAAATTTACTATCTTCTCTCTCATTAACAAAGGAGGAACCAATCAATCACCGCGAAACAACTCTCCTTGTGTAATGTGTAATTCGTCTCTAACATTCCAATAACCTCTTGCCACGTCACTAACATCTTTTAACATCGGCCAACCATTTATAGTAAAATCCATGACTTCCACTCTAGCTAAATCCTTAGAAAAACAATTCTTCCACTCCTCTTCATTTAACGCTGATTTCTTCACCCATGAAACACTATGCTGCACAAAATCTGAATCATGCACCATGATCTTTTCCAACGGTAACCTTGAAAGAAAATCAGCAGGTATATTCTTAAGACCTGGTAAGTATTCCACACAACAATTGTATTCCATAAGTCCTTCAACCCACCTCTTGATCCTGGGAGTTGTGCACTCAACATTCCGACAAGCGAACAATTGTACAAGAGGCTTATGATCAGACCTTACAATAAATGGTAAGCCCCAAAGATAAAACCTAGTGTTTAATGGCCCAAAAACAAGCAAGAGCTTTTCTCTCTATCACTGAGTAACGCTCTTCAGCCCCCTTATGTGACCTAGAAGCAAAACCTATTACTCTTTCATTGCCATCAACCATTTGGGAAAGCACAGCACCCAATCCCCGCAAACTTGCATCTGTAGTCAAAATTGTCCTCTTACTGACATCAAAATGTCCTAAAGTTGGCATTTTCGCAATTTCTGATTTGACAAACTCAAATGCCTTAGCACACTCGCTGTCCCAATTAAAGATGACACCCTTTTTTAAAAGAAATCTAATAGGTTGCATAACACTCGCAAAATTACAAATACATTTGGAGTAGTATTCAGCCAATCCATTGAACGATTTTACTTGGTCTTTATTACAAGGAGTTGGGGCTTGCATAATAGCTTCAGCCAAATCAACTTTAGGGCTAATACCCTCCCCCGAAATTGAATGACCAAGATATGATACAGAGTTGAGTCTAAACTTGCACTTTTCACGACTCCGGGTTAAACCACATTCATCTAACTTTGATAACACTCTGAATAAAATTTCATCATGTTTGCTCCCATCTTTACCATATACTAAAATATCATCCTGAAAAAAGAGAACGGAATCAATACCCGATAATACATTTTTCATAACCCTCTGGAAACAAGCGGCAGCGCTAGCTAAACCAAAAGGCATTCTGATGAATCTGTAAGCACCTATCGGAGTAACAAAAGATGTAAGGTGCCTACAATCCTCGTGAAGCATTATCTGATGATATGCAGCAGATAAACCCATGACACTAAACACATTATCACCACCCACTTTTGTCAGAATCTCATTGATATTGGGTAGTGGTTGCCTATCAACCCATATCAAGTTATATAAATTCCTCAGGTCCACACACATCCTAATTTTGCTTCCTTTGTCCTTGGGCACCAAAACAATTGGTGCGAGCCATTCTGAAGACTCTATTTCTTCTATCACCTCTAATTTTAACAGTCTCTCAATCTCCTCTTGAAGTGGTTCCAACATGAGGTTAGGAACCTTCCTCACTTTGTGCACCACAGCTTTTGCATTGTTCTTCAGAATTATGTTTAAAACCTTTTAAAAGTCCAAGTTTTCCACTGAAAACCTCTGGAAACTTCTCAAAAATATCAAGCGCATCACTACCGTGAGAAATTAACATAACCTGTTCAGGAGCATTCGGGTTCAAAGTGATTCCAAGGTCCCTTTGGTGACGCCAACCCAGAAGATTGTCTCCTCTTTTAGCAACATAAACTTTTCCTACTGTTTCTCTATCTTTAAAAACAATAGTTTGAATAGAGTAACCAATAAATCGATCTTTTTACGCCCATAGCCCACAGGATTGATATCAGGAGGCAAAAGTTCAATTTTGTCCATTCCAAAAGTCGAAAACCGAAATTCTTCACTTATTAAAGTAAACAAAGAACCAGAATCGGCTAGAACTGGTACAACCTTATTTGCAACATAAATGTTACAAGTTGGCATGGTTACAACGTCAGAATCTACTTCCTTAACATCGTTAACTGTAGATAAGTCAGTGATACAATGAATTGCATTCTGAGTACAAGTTTGTTCTTCATCTATAAAATTGACTTTGGTGTTCTTGCACATCCTAGCATAATGCCCCCTTTTGCCACAATTTCTACAGGTGGTAGACCTTGCAAAACAATTTGGATAATTCGGGCCATGTCTCTCTCTTCCACATCTGTTACACCTGAATCTACTGTCCCTGTTAAAACTAAAACTCTGTTTTTGTTTATCACTCTTAACCATATGTTTTTCTTGTTTTGAGGGAACTTTACCAACAGCAGCCACATTTATTTCAGGTTGAAAGATATCCTTATTCTCATCATTAATACACGAAACCGGATCAGTTTGATTGGGGACTTTCCTTATTTCTTTCACCCAAGTAGAAGTATGTTCTTCACTTTCAACAATGAGTATAGCTTCTTTCAAACTGGGGTTTTTTGATAATAATTTCTTTTGAATGTTCTGATCATTTGTGCAAGGCACAAGCTGATCACGGATGAGAGAATCAGTTCGTTGTTCAAAATCGCAAGTTTGTGCAAGGGACTTAAGTGCAGCTATATAATTTCCAACACGTTCAGCTTTTCCTTGCACACGCATGAAAAATGTATGTCTTTCCATTACAACGTTAATGCGTGCATCAAAATGATTCTTTAAGAGCATAACACTCATTTCATAAACATCACTGGGTTCCCCTGCTCCTCTCCCTACAGGTATAGGATCCAGACTATCGTAAATGTTTCTTCCTTCAATACCCAGGTTGTTCAATAATACTGCCTGCTTTCTGACTGCCGAAAACTTCTCACCACCAATTGCTAGTAAATAAGAGTCAAAAATTGGTTTCCATTTTTTCCATGGTAACATTGGTTCATCTTGTTTACTCAAAAATTGAGGTGGTTGGTTCATCCCAGTTGCTGCTGACATCCTGTAAGAAAATACAACTAAAACAAGCCAAAACAACAATCTAAAATAACTAACTAAAATAACAAGATAAATAAAATGAGGAAATCGGAAAAAAAAAAATAACCAAATATAACTTCTAGACTTGTGAATGTTCCTATTTACTAAAAAAAAAATGTCCAGGAATCTATTCCTTTGAAATTTCAATTCTCTTGTAAAGATATTCAGACTTGCCTCTTCACACGATGATCATCAAATAACAACAGATCAACTTCTAGAAATGTGCTCGAAGACACCTTTCTTCCTAAAATCCTCAGTTCACTAGAAGTGCTCGGCTTCCGTTACTTGTTTACAATCCTGCTCAGTTTCTGTGTCTGATTTACGATCCTGCTCGGCTTCCGTGTCTTTCACGCTTGCTCGCGTGATGATGACACACGCCGCACAGAAATGCCGCTCCTTAGCACAGTCAAGGAAAGAGAACACTCCGATGGAAGAACGGAACAGCAGCTTCAAAGATTCCAGTGGCTCTCACGAGTGGTAGGCCAACGTTTGGATTGCTGTCTTCAAAAAATGCAGTATAAACAATTTGCAAAATATACTTCGAGACCACGCTAAAAAATGTAATAGAAATAGCGCCGAAGTCTCTGTATGTCTCCTCGCTTGTTTCAACGCTCCAAACAAAAAATTTAAAAAAAAATAAACGATACCTTGTACTCCGTCAGGTAAACACACTCAAATTCATTTTCACGCTGGGTCCAAATATTCCTGGTGGGTCGATCGTCGCCGTCGCCAGTAATGTAATCAAGTTAATCCAAATAAGTTGAGCAAGTAAGCTTTATTGAAAACCCACCAGGGAGGCAAGTCATCCAGCAGCTAGTCCAGCCAGTCCAGGTTGCAACTGCCTGGCTTGAACATCAACATTCCCCAAAACCCTTACCAACATTCTTCACAAGGAATGCTGCATTTAAAGGAGAAAATACAACACAATGCGTTTTTTTCAAAAAAAGGATTTTCCACAGAGAGGAGCCCGTCATCACTCTGTCCTGAAACAACCAGTGTCTTGCGAATTCATCCATCCTCCATTCTACTAAATAGCGTAATTGAGCTGCTTAGTATAATTGGAGGTTCGGAATACATAAGCCTCCAGCGTGAGGTGGGAGAGAGCTAAGCTCTCTGCTCATATGTGGTTTCTTCCCTAACCAAACAATTTTGCTTGCAATCTAGAGATCATCCCTCTCAGGGTGTCGGGAAGAGCGTTTCGAAGAGGGAGAGGTCCTTAGGTAGAATAGTCATTTTAAGAGTTGCTATTCTCCCAAGCATAAAATCTGATGATGCTTCCAGCGGGATACATCATTTTTAATTTGTCTGTGTAAAGTATGGTAGTTGAGTGTGGAGGTTATCTGAGTAAAAGAGGCCAGCTGAATTCCCAGATGTGGAACTGCCACTTTCGCCCACTGTATAGGGTATTGTGCCAAAAGCTGTGTCACCAGAGCAGAGGACAGCGACAGATTGAGCACCTGGGACGTAGCCACATTAACTCGGAACCGTGAAGCCAGTCCAAAAGTCTCTAATTCAGTCAAGAAGGCCGGGAGGGCCGGGGCAGGCTTGTCAAGAGTCACCAGCACATTATCAGCGTACAAACTAATAGTATGCTGTCTCCCCCTCCCCCGAAACAGCCCTATGATCTTTGGGTTATCAGGAACTCTTCGAGCAAGAGCTCCATATAGAGAGCAAAGAACAGAGGTGACAGTGGGCACCGCTGTCGTGTGCCTCTGCTGATAGAGAAGGGAGTGGAAACCTGGCCATTCACTGTAACTGTCGCCATGGGGTGGTGACACCAATTCAGCACCCACGTCCTAAATCTCTCTCCAAATCCAAAGCTGACCAGGACCTACTCCACAAAAGGCCAATGAACTCCGTCGAAGGGCCTTTTCAACGTTGATCACAAAAAGCATAATCTCTTCCGTCAATCTTGTAGCTTTCTCTATAATATGCAGCATGCGTTTAGTGTTGCCACTAGTTTGTCTCTAGGGAATGAATCCCGCTTCATCTGGGTCAAGTATAGCTGATATATGGAGACTTAATCTACTGGCTAAAATGCTGGTAAATTACTTGAGATCCACATTTAAGAAAGAAATTGTTCGATATGAGCTGCACAGTTGTTTGTCTTTGCCAGGTTTAGGGATGAGAACCACAGAGGCAGTCAACATCGAGGCGGGGATGGCTCCAGGGGTGACAAAAGAGTTAAACAATCTAGTGAGAATGAGGGCAAGAGCTTGACAGAATGTTTTATAGAAACTAGATGGGTACCCATCTGGCCCAGGGGATTTCAAAGTTTTCTGTCAGGTGATGGCCGAAATGACTTCCTCTAAGCTAATGTTGCCCTCCAGTGCATTCGCCTGTTCAGGGGAGAGGTAGGACGTGTGTGCATTGTAGAGATGCGTGGCACCTCAAGGTATTGGCCAGTGTAGAGCGCTGCGTAGAAATCCCTGAACGCATTTGCTATTTATTTATCATCAGTAATGTCCCTCTTCTCTGAGGTATGAAGCGAGTACACTCCAGATGCTGGTAGTTGAACATGGAGCCTGTTGGCCAGAAGACGGCCGCACGTATCCCCTCCAACATAAAAGGAGTGACGGAGGTGGAGAGCTGCGTTTTTGGCCTGGTCAAGATCTATGCTAGCTAATTGTGAGCGAAGAGCCGTCAGTTTGACACCAAACTCTTGGTTCGCCGTTGTGCTGGTGGACGTATTCCAGTTCTTTCTCCTGTTGGGATAGGTGGTCTCTTCTCACTTTTCGCAGTTTATTATCTGCAGTGGAGATAGCGATGAGTTCCCCTCTTATAAACGTTTTTAAGGCTTCCCCCAGTATAGCAATAGAGACCTCTGGGGTGTCGTTCAGTTCCAGATAGTTGGTTATGGCCAGGTGGATCTGTTTCACCACTTCAGGGCACTGCAGCATTGTTTCTGTCATCCGGCAAGTTCATGCAGGACGTTCCATCGGGGGAGGCGTCATTGTGAGCGATGCTGCTGCGTGATCTGACAATACAGCTGGGAGTATCTCTGTTTCAGAGGCTAGTGTGTATATATATCTTTCATTCCAGGTAGGTAATGTAGCCTATCATAAGTTTTATGGGCATGGGAGAAAAATTTGTAATGGCATGTGTGTGGGTGGAACACTCTCCATAAGTTCTGAAGCCCCAGATTGCTTAGCCACCTATGCCTACTCTTCAACAGAGCCCCTGCCTGGCCATGTCCATGTGCCGTCCTGTCAAAATCATTATCAAAGACTAAATTAAGATCTCCTCCTACCAGGATCCTCTGTTCAGGTGTGGATATCACCTCGGTCAGGTCTGTGCGTTTGAAAGTTTCTTTCCCCTTGTTCGAGGCTAGTTAGTGCTCACCACGAAAGAGGGGTCATTGAAAGTGAAATGATAAGTAAGGTACTGGACTTTTAGTTCTGCTACTTGGATCAGAAATTTACCCTTAAAGGTACGTGCTACTAGTATGGCTATGTCTGCCGTCTTACTGGACACAGAAGAGAAATATTGGCGGGGGAAGGTATGTGATCGAAGTCGATGACAGCCTTTTGAAAGGAAGTGTGTCTCCCAGAGCAGGCATATGTCTGCCCCTGAATTCTCCAGATAGCACAAAAACGACTTGCGTTTCACCAGGTTATTAAGGCCCTTCACATTGAGAGTAAGAACCCTAAAATATTTAACTGTCATTGTTCTACCCATTAGGCCTGAAAGCTGTAATAAACATCATTGTGTTTGTAGTGGAACAGCCAGTATAGTGTCCCTCGGACACTATTAATATCATATATGTACTGTGGTGGGACAGCTGTAGAGATGTGTAACCCCAAACTAAGAACCCCCAAAAGGAAAATGTGCAAGAGTACCAATGAGAGCATGAACGTACAATTTGAAAAATGAACTTACAGTCCCCAGTGTCTGGAGTGGAGGGGTCTAGACAGTGGCCACAGTTCCCTGTTTCCCCCCGCCTCGCCACCCAGCCAGCCATCAATATGAATGTGGATAGTTACATGCCCAGCTATTTTAATAGGAGTCAGTCTTTGCCAGTGCCATAAGGATAGACTCCAGCACCGTCTTGATCGATCATCGCAGGGTCAGGGCGGGTACTCCCCATCCCAGCGTCTACGCGAGTGAGGCTAGCGGCTCATTGAATAGGACTTCGATGGAGGTCTGTCAGCAGTCTATGCCTAAAACACAACATGTCTCCTCCAGGGATCACAGTTGATAAACTTTAGCATCCAAGCGAACGATGAGGCGAAACGTATGCCCCTTGAGTAGGACACCCCAATGTTCCGTAAGTGGGACGTAGCCGGTTGGAAATCTCGGGGCATATTATCAAGGGCCTTATCGCCGCTTTAGCTGCACTTTTTGCCGCTAAAGCGGCTATATTTTTATCACCGTACTAGCAAGCTGTCGCTAACAGCAGTTAGCGACAGCTTATAGGCGATAGCGACTGGTTTGGGGCCCGCTTTGCATGTCAGCGATATTTATCGCTAATGACATGCAAAGTGGGCGTACCCAACCTGTTGGCGACTGAAAGCAGTCGCTAACACAGCTATCGCCTATTAGCAAAGCAGGCATAGCGATAAAAAAAATCGCCCTAAGCGCGATTATCGCTATAACCTAATGCCTGCTAAAAAGTTGACTTACCTGTATAATCAATGAGGGGTGGATTATCAGATTAAGCCCCCATTGGCGTTAATGCGAGAATATTGCTGGATTTCCCGTGATATTCTCGCATTACGCCGCTATCGCTGGATATTTTAGCACAATGGAGAAAAACATTGCCAATAGCATGTTTTCTCCGCTAAAATATACAGCGATAGGCAGCGATAAAAAAAATTGCTAAGCACGTTTAGCGATAAATATCGCTATTACTTGTTAATATGCCCCCTCGTCTTTTCTGTAAAGTGATTTACCCCAAATCCTGGTAGAGTGTTGGTGTTTGGTCTTTGAAGTGGATAGGATGTCTCTCCCGGGCCCTGCACAATAAAATGTAAATGTTAATCCAGTACTTGTATAGCGCACGAATCACGAATCACCTGGGCAGACCCCTGCTGCCGGAGCCAGGGATCGAACCGTGACCCCCAGCATCCACGGCACCACACCTCTTCCCACAGTATATTTTCCTTTACCTGGAAATTGTGAATGCAAACTAAAATGTCAGTGGGAGGAGCTGACTCTGATCGCAGCAGACCACCTCTATGTGCCCGATACATTTTTATCTCCGGCTCTGGATGGGCCTCCAGTATGAATTGTGACATAACCGATGAGATCTTTGCTCTCCGATTCCAATGATATTCCCCTGATTCGAATATTGTTCCTTTTGTGAAGAGCTTTACTTGTTCGACTATCCGGACGCAGGATTTTTCATCCTTACTGATTGTGTAATAAAATTAAAGTTCTCTACACAGGGTATGTTATGAGCGCTTTTTTGTCTTTCTCTCGTACTATTGATGCCCATAATAGCGAGGCTCCTCTTATTTTTGGACGCTTATTTCATTTTAGGATTCTAAATTTATACTGGTTGGACCTACTTTTTATTCACTGAGGCGGGCATCCATTGTGTTCCTATTTGGTGAGTTTCACTCTACCATGCTGTTTTGGTCTCTCCATTTTCGTCTGATTTATATATTTGTCATCATTTTCAGCAGGGAGCCATTTTAAGCAACGGACTAAGGGTGATTACCACGAGTACTTAGCCCTGTGTTCTTCATTGTATTTAGTTTTTTGCACTTGTTTTCTCTACAAGTTTGTTATTAACGAGGCTCTAGTTTTATTGTACTTAGTTTTTGCACTTGTTTTCTCCACAAATCTGTTACTAATGAGGCTTTAGTCCTATCTAATTGGTACATGCTGAGTAGCTAGCTTGTCTTTCGTCTTGGCCTCAATGCGATCCCGCTAATATAGACACACCTGTATTCATTTTGCTAAGCTTTTACCTCTACTAGATAATTTAAATGAGTGTCTAGACATGGTTTACATGACTGTATATTTTTTTAGTCTCTTTTATTGTGTATCAATATTTTTCTAGAGCGTTACATGGCATTTTGATCTGGTAACTACAGACAACTCACTCAAGTGATCTCATTGGATCTTATTCTCTTTGGATCCCCCCATTCGTTCGCCCGTTTTGAATCCATATAGCTATGGTGAGCACACCTTGTCTCTTATTCTACTGTTATATATAATTTTAACCACTGTACCGATGATTGGGGATGGCTTGATCACTATGCTTGCCTCCCATTTTAGTTTTCTTCCTTTTCATTATGCCGATGTACAAGTGCTTAAGCTTTTTCAACATGCAGTATTTTGTACGACTTTGTGACTGCCCATTACATGCCCTATGCATTCTATACAGTTAGCGTCTTTACTGCATAGTTCAGATTTTAAATGTTGTCAATACTTCATTTTCTCACTGCTAGATCTTTGACTCTTACATCATTTGCCATCGTATATTTTACGAGGTTGGATGCACCGTGACAGTCTCATCTGGATAGGTTAGTCCACCTAGTGCACTTCTTTTCTTTAACACTAATCGCTTGTCTGGTGGTGGCCATCTTTACTGGCAACTATACCTTGTATGACACTTGGGTGTTATTTTCATCCATGAACTTGGTACTGGAATCTCTATGCTTTTTTTCTCTTCTTCTTTTTCTCTCTCTTTTCTATTCTGACCACAATTCATACTTAGTCTCTTGGTTTTTTAACCTTTCTACTTAAATATCAATTTCTATTCTCGCTTTTAGGCCCGTTAATGTTGTTTTATCATACTGTTAGTTATACACTTATGTAATGTTATGCACATATCTCTTGTTTTGTCTCACAGCCTTGAAAAGGTCATAGTACGGATCAATAGTACTGACGAAACACGTGTCGGCTGTTTCTTGTCAACTCTACTTTTATGGATCTTCAAATAAAGAGAATGAAAATATGAGCTCTCCTGCTTTTTGTCTTGTCCGAATGTTAACACTACAGGATACGTACAGCTTAAGTGTTGTCAAAACTATAATTAGACTTATTAGTCTTTTTTGTATACGTGTGCTTTAGGAATGTGCTCTCTTTGACCTCTCTTTTGCAGCTACATAAATGCCAATCTTTGATTGTCAGTAGTCTCTCTTGGTAGTGGGGGACAGTGGTCTATGTAGCACTCCGTCTTTAAAACTCAAGATTTTGCTATTAATCCAGTACTGTTGTTCATTCTACAATAATTTTGTGTATGTGCGTTTTTTTCCATTTTTGGAAACACCACTACCGATCTTCTGTTCCAGACGACAGAATAGGTATGATTAAAAAAATAAATACCACCTATTCCGTCGTCTGTCTGCTTCCCCCCTGCCGCGCCCTGCACCGCCCTACTGTGTGTCAGGAAGCAGCCAGCACAACCCGCAGTGGCACTGAGGTGTGGCGGGGACAGATCCTGGGTCCCAGTCCACCTGGCTTGCCCACTGTCGCTGCCGTAGATGGTAACGCAGCCCAGTGTCAATCAGGACCTCCTAAAGACAACCCATTCGCCTCCCTGCGGTTGCGGGTGGTGGGGCCCCACTCCAGGTCACAGTGCTTGGCCACTGGCTTCTCTTGTAGGCCTCACAGCCGCCAGTGGTCATTCCTGAAGTAGATCAGGGGAGCCGTCGGGTCAGGATTCGGGCTTACGGATGAGATTGTGCTCCCACTTCCGGGGTCTCAACACCACTTCGAAGCTTCGGTAGGGCAGTTGCGTATCGTTATGTGGTTTAGGCCTGCGGCGGGAATGGAGAGACGGAGAAATAATAAAAAAAACAAATCAGTTAAGGGATAGGGTTAACTTTAAGCCTTATGCCCGAGGGTCTTTAAAAAGGTAAAAATGGGAAGAGAATGGCAAACAAGGTAATGCCAGGTGTAGGAAGCTGGCTCTGTATACTATACCAAAGTAAGATATAGTGTGCACAGATTCCAGTGGATCCCCAGAGGTATAGCAGAGGTTAAAGTAGATAATACATTACTCTCTTTTGTGGTAGTGTGAGTGAGCACTTAGGCTTATCAGAGGACAGTGTTAAACATTTGTTGTACACACTCAGGCAAGAAACGACGTCACACACTCAAAGACTGTATCCAGACCAATTACCTGAATAAAAATGTATTTTGTTGTTTCATTTCTAGAACCAAGATTTACTTAGTAGCAGGTAAGTTACACTCTTCATGCAGTATTACTTTACAAAATCAAATGCTTAACACTGTACTCTGGTACTGCCTTACTGCTCGCCCACGCTTCCACAAGTAGAGAGTAAGGTTCTAACTAACTTTACCTCTGCCAAGCTTTGGAGTCCCACTGGACTCTGTTCACACTATTTCTCATTTTGGTAAAGTATATACAGAGCACCCTGACTTTAGGGCTACAAGGCCTGCCATAGGGGTGACTTGACCCATGCCACAGGTAGTGTTGATAGGCATGGCACAGAGGGATGTGTGCCATATCGACTCTTCAGTTTGGTCGGCACCAAAACACACAGCCTGCAGTGGGTGGGGGTGTTTTTGTGAGGGGTCTCTGAGGGTGGCACAATACATGCGGCAGCCCTCAGAGGCCCTTTCTGGTCACAAGGCCCAGGTACCAGGGGTACCTTTTACAAGGGACATACAGGTGGTCCAAATGTGTGCCAATTGTGGGTACAGAGGTACAGTTTTGAGAAAGAACACAGGTGCTGGGGCCTGGTTAGCAGGATCTCAGCACACTCAGTCAAGTTGGCATCCGGTATCTGGCAAAAGGTTAGGGGGTAACCATGCAAAAAGTGCCACAGTCCTACACCAGGAAAAAGAATAGCATGAGGGGAGGGGGTGCTGAAAGATAGAGAACCAGAAAGAGACAATGAGATATAAAGAAGGAGGGTGGCAAAGAGAAAGAGGGATAGAGCTTTAGAAAGAAAGAAAGGGAGGGATAGAGAAAGGGAGAAGAAGGAAGGAGAAAGAGAGAGAGATGAGGGGAGAAAGCAGGAGAGAGGCAAATAGAAAGAGAAAGCGGGATATGAAAAGAGGGGAAAGCATTAGAAAGAAAGAAAGAAAGAAAGGGAGGGATAGAGAAAGGGAGAAGGAAGGGGCAAAGCAGAGAGAGGAAGAGAGAGATGGAGAGATGAAGAAAGATAAAGGAGGGGGGAAGCAAAGAGGAATAGGAAAAGAGGGAGAGAGTGTAAGAAAGAAAGGGAGGGATAGAGAAAGGGAGAAGAAGGAAGGAGCAAAGCAGAGAGAGGAAGAGCGAGAGAGGGGTTAGTAAATTATTAGTTCATGTAAAGCATACTTTTCTTTGTAATAATAACAAATGCATTTCTACCATTTTTTAAAGCAACAGATGATCTACGTGCCACGTCTACAGTGTCAGTGAATTTGAAAGATGAAAGAGAAGAATCGCAGGAAGAGCCTTTGGTGAAAAGCACAGGTAGGAGCAACGAGTCATTGAGGGGATTTGAATCACATGAATCACCTTGATTTATTCTGTGCTTCCCCTATATAAAATCACAGTCTTTCTAGCGGATGCATCTTTCTGCTGGTACCTCTCTTTACAAATATCCTCCCTGGTGTCAAACCGCTCTTGGAACCGTGCTTCCGCAGTAGGGGCTCTCAAGTGCTGCCAGGTGGTGTCGTGCTGCTGCGGCCACGATCCTAGCTGCCGGACATGACAATACCAGTGTACATCAGACAGCAGCATGCACGTTGGCCTTGGTTCCTTTTCCAGTTCCGTGCGTAATCAATAGATTCCGAAGCGCCTTCTCCGTGCTTCACCTTCAAACCTTTCCTCTGCTTAGACGCTGACTGGTCAGATGTCTTCTCTGAAAGCATCTGGGTTCAAACCCTGCCTTAGGTTCCACAGACAGATGCCTTTATTGAATCCACACATCTGCCGGTGGTATCTTGGATCCGATCACGGTGCCAGGTCCTGCGGTTAGTGCTCCCTGATGCTTCCAAAGGCCTTCAGGGAGTGGAAACCCAAGTTATTTTTGGTGATGTCCAAAAGGAACACGCCAAATTGCACCCCTTCTACAGGTACAGTTCTGGAAATGGAATGATCTCCCAAATCATCTTGCCACAAAAAAGCACCCCGTGAAGGAGAGATCCTCAATTTCCTTGAAAAATAATCCTGTTCCTGACACCTTTCAGAATTCTGGCACCATTTCCCAATGCTCGACTCTTCCTCTGTGCTGAATTCGAAGCAGGAATTTATTTTTCCATCTGCTGACCCTACAGAGGTTGAGGCCCACTGCCAAGACATCTTGAACATCTTTAGGATGTGGCCGGTACCCTCTGGACAACTCTCCAGGGACTGACCCGGCCCTTTTTGACTGACGACTCTGGCGGCTCCAATGCCTCCACATACAGGTCCCCACAGGCTCTGGCCTTAACACCTCGAAAGAAGTCACAGACGGCATCATCTCCTGCACTGCTGGTCCATCTGTCATGGAAGGCATCATCTCCTGCACTGCTAGTCCATCCTTCATGGACGGCATCATCTCCTGTACTGCTGGTTTATCCGTCACAGACAGCATCATCTCCTGCACTGCTGGTCCATCCTTCATGGACGGCATCATCTCCTGCACTGCTGGTTTATCCGTCACAGACGGCATCATCTCCTGCACTGCTGGTCCATCCGTCACGGACGGCATCATCTCCGGCACTGCTGGTCCATCCATCACGGACGGCATCATCTCCGGCACTGCTGGTCCATCCATCACGGACGGCATCATCTCCGGCACTGCTGGTCCATCCGTCACGGACGGCATCATCTCCTGCACTGCTAGTCCATCCTTCACGGACGGCATCATCTCCTGCACTGCTGGACCATCCGTCACGGACGGCATCATCTCCTGCACTGCTGGTCCATCCGTCACGGACGGCATCATCTCCTGCACTGCTGGTCCCTCCGTCACGGACGGCATCACCCTCTCACTGCTAGTCCATCCGTCACAGACGGCATTATCTCCTGCACTGCTGGTCCATCCGTCACGGACGGCATCATCTCCTGCACTGCTGGTCCCTCCGTCACGGACGGCATCACCCCCTCACTGCTAGTCCATCCGTCACGGACGGCATCATCTCCTGCACTGCGGGTCCATCCGCCACGGGCGGCATCATCTCCTGCACTGCTGGTCCATCCGTCACAGACAGAATCATCTCCTGCCCTGCTGGTCCATCCGTCACAGACGGCAGCATCTCCTGCACTGCTGGTCCATCCGTCACAGACAGCATTGTCTGCGGCACTGCTGGTCCATCCGTCACGGACGGCATCATCTCCTGCACTGCTGGTCCATCCACCACGGACAGCATCATCTCCGGCACTGCTGGTCCATCCGTCACGGACGGCATCATCTCCTGCACTGCTGGTCCAGCCGTCACGGACGGCATCATCTCCTGCACTGCTGGTCCATCTGTCTCAGACGTCATCATCTCCTGCACTGCTGTTCCATCCATCACAGACGGCATAATCTCCGGCACTGCTGGTCCATCCGTCACGGACGGCATCATCTCCTGCACTGCTGGTCCATCCGTCACGAACGGCATCATCTCGTGCACTGCTGGTCCCTGCGTCACGGACGGCATCACCCCCTCACTGCTGGTCCATCGGTCACGGACGGCATTATCTCCTGCACTGCTGGTCCATCCGTCACGGATGGCATCATCTCCTGCACTGCTGGTCCATCCATCACGGACGGCATAATCTCCTGCACTGCTGGTCCATCCGTCACGGACGGCATCCTTTCCTGCACTGCTGGGCCATCCGTCACGGACAGCATCATCTGCACTTCTGGTCCATCCGTCACGGACGGCATCATCTCCTGCACTGCTGGTCCATCCGTCACAGACGGCATCCTCTCCGGCACACTAACCAGATAGGCTCTTCCTGGCAGCATGCCACAACAGCTGTGATCGTTGAGCATAATGTAACTCCCATTGGAAAGCTGCCTAAAAATTGGTTCTATCACGGCCGCTGGACTACCGTTCATGTGGCAGGAAAGGTTATTTAAAGAACCCTCGCAGGCTCCATGTAGGTTAACACGTTCACATAAAAGTGTACCGCTTAGTGAATTAAAAAAAAACTGTACTAAGAAATACTTCCTTTTCCCCACTCCAACATTTGTGCGTGTATGGCAAAGACCAGGTTGACTTAATGGAAGAGGTGTGGCGCCGCGGCCAGGGCGACTGACGCTGGAATCTGGGGACCACGGTTCAATCCCCGGCTCCGGCGGCAGGTCAGCCCAGCACCATGTGACTCTGGGCAATAGCTCGCTTAATCTTCCCGACGGCCCCCCAGCGCCTAGAGACCCTTACGGGTGATTGTGCGCTTTACAAATGTGGACTTTAATGTACCCTTTACCCAACCTTTCATACAGGCCCGCTGGTATATGCTGTAGACAATAATGAAATTGGAAAATCGTCACTGGTATCATGATGGTGCCATGTATTATCCATTCAACGACAGGCTTCTCAGAAACTGTTAATGTTAATCTTTCTAGTTTTTCAATGCTCAGTACCGTATAGTCTGCTCCTCTTTGTGCCAGAGAGATTTGTTTATCTGTAAGGTTAAAGACAGTAAACAATGACGTGGTATTGATTAGACGCCATGGCACATAGCCTGAACGCAGATTTTGCAACGTCCAGCCTAGTAACATTATAGAACGCAATTGAGACTGGCCATGTTGTAACATTAGCAAATCTTGTTCTATTATATCAATGGCAGATGATACAATGCTGTCCAAAGAATAAATTCTGGAGGACAGAGTCGTTAACTCATTGTCCACTACAGAGAGAGCTTTCTCCAAATTATTACGATCAATTTCTCGTATTTTTCTGCAGTTTCCATTTGCGTCATTTTCCAAGCTTCATTGTAAGCAGAATATATACCGGCGTATATGAAACGTGTTTGTCGGTGTTTGCGAGGCCCGAGTAAGAAGTCTCGCAATTCAAGGCCTTCTTTAAGTAAAGTTAAGTGTTGTTTAATTTCAGGTAGTGTGGAAGTTTGTAGCCAATCAAGGCATAGTTTTCGGATCACTGACAGAATATCGAGGAGCAAAATATCGACCTGCCAAAATATCGTGGAGAAAATATAGAATGGCAGAATATCGAATTCCTATCTACAAACAGGTAAGTACAAAAATATCGAATCCAAAATATCGTTGTAAAAAATATACAGTCAAAATATCGAATTTTTTAAATGTCCTTAAAGTAATTTAAAATTAATAGAATAATAAATATAATTAATTTAAACATACTTAAAATACTTAAATAAACTTAAAATTAATAAATAATTAATGTAACACAAAAAAATTAATACACACATATATATATATATATATATATATATATACATATTATTAACAAAGCATATACAATATTTTTACCGTAGGATAACGAGAGGGTTACATTTACTATTGCCACTCCAGTGAGTGCAACAGTAGAGAAAACATTGGATAGCGTAGGGGTAAAAATTACTATTCCCACTCCAGAGAGTGCAACAGTAGGGAAAGCATTGGATAGCGTAGAGGTAAAAATTACTATTCCCACTCCAGAGAGTGCAACAGTAGGGAAAGCATTGGATAGCGTAGGGGTAAAAATTACTTTTCCCACTTGAGTGGGTGCAACAGTAGGGAAAGCGTTGGATAGCGGGAGATTAAAAATTACTATTCCCACTCCAGTGAGTGTAACAGTAGGGAAAGCATTGGATGGCGTAGGGGTAAAAATTACTACTACCACTCCAGAGAGTGCACCAGTAGGGAAAGCGTTGGATAGCGTAGGCATAAAATTTACTATTCCCACTCCACTGAGTGCAACAGTAGGGAAGGGGTTGGATAGCGGGAGGGTGAAAATTACTATTCCCACTGCAGAGAGTGCAACAGTAGGGAAAGCTCTGGATAGCGTAGAGGTAAAAATTACCATTCCCACTCCAGAGAGTGCAACAGTAGGGAAAGCGTTGGATAGCATAGGGGTAAAACTTACTATTCCCACTCCAGACAGTGCAACAGTAGGGAAAGTGTTGGATAGCGTAGGGGTAAAAATTACTATTCCCACTCCAGTGAGTGCAACAGTAGGGAAAGCGTTGGATAGCGGAAGGGTAAAAATTACTATTCCCAGTCCAATGAGTGCAACAGTAGGGAAAGCATTGGATAGCGGGAGAGTAAAAATATACAGTCAAAATATCGAATTTTTTAAATGTCCTTAAAGTAATTTAAAATTAATAGAATAATAAATATAATTAATTTAAACATACTTAAAATACTTAAATAAACTTAAAATTAATAAATAATTAATGTAACACAAAAAAATTAATACATATATATATATATATATATTTACATATTATTAACAAAACATATACAATATTTTTACCGTAGGATAACGAGAGGGTTACATTTACTATTACCACTCCAGTGAGTGCAACAGTAGAGAAAACATTGGATAGCGTAGGGGTAAAAATTACTATTCCCACTCCAGAGAGTGCAACAGTAGGGAAAGCATTGGATAGCGTAGAGGTAAAAATTACTACTCCCACTCCAGAGAGTGCAACAGTAGGGAAAGCGTTGGATAGCGTAGGGGTAAAAATTACTATTCCCACTCCAGTGAGTGCAACAGTAGAAAAAGCGTTGGATAGCGGGAGGGTAAAAATTACTATTCCCACTCCAGAGAGTGCAAGAGTAGGGAAAGCGTTGGATAGCGTAGAGGTACAAATTACTATTCCCACTCCAGTGAGTGCAACAGTTGGGAAAGCGTTGGATAGTGGGAGAGTAAAAATTACTATTCCCACTTGAGAGAGTGCAACAGTAGGGAAAGCGTTGGATAGCGTAGAAGTACAAATTACTATTTCCACTCCAGTGAGTGCAACAGTAGGGAAAGCATTGGATAGCGTAGGGGTAATAATTGCTATTCCCACTCGAGAGAGTGCAACAGTAGGGAAAGCTTTGGATAGCAAAGGGGTGAAAATTACTATTCCCACTCCAGTGAGTGCAACAGTAGGGAAAGTAAATACTTCATATATGAATAAAATTAAATTAAATATTAATACCAATTACAAATAATATAAAATAATTAACAATTTTATATAATATATTAATGAATCAATTAAAATTACAAATGAAATTTAATTATTTTAAAAAATTACCTACTAATACAAAATATTTACCAATTAACACTAAATTAATTAACAATTAATAAATAATTGAATATTACAACACAAATAAGCAATAAATAAATTTAAAAATGTAATTATTTATAATTCAATTACTTCCCACACTATTCCAATAAATAAATTAACATATTTAATTATATTTAAATTACTTCCCACCCTATTCCCCTATAAACCCACAACCCGCTAGAGAAAATAAATTTAATTAACTTAATTATCAATTAATCAATATTAATTACCAATTATATTTTAATTAATTACCAATTAATAATTAATTACCAATTAATTCAACATAAATTCCAATAAATAAATTAACATATTTAAATAATTATATTTAAATTACTTCCCACCCTATTCCCCTATAAACCCACAACCCGCTACAGAAAATACATTAATTTAATTAACATAATTATCAATTAATCTATTAATTAAAATTAATCACCAATTATATTTTAATTAATTACCAATTAATAATTAATTACCAATTAATTCAACATAAATACCAAAAAAATAATTAACATATTTAATTAATTATATTTAAATTACTTCCCATCCTATTCCCCTATAAGCCCACAACCCGCTACAGAATTATATTACGCAAAAATTAAATACAATTAAATTAATTAAATAAAATGAATTATAAAATAAATATACACTTTTCACACATATAGAAACATAAAAAACACTTTAAAAAATTGATATTAACTTACTTACCTCAAATTCGATATTTTTGTTGTCTATGTTCTATCCATTCGATATTTTGTCCATTCTATATTTTGTATTCGATATTAATGCTTTTCTATTCGATATTTTGCTATTCTATTCAATATTTTTGTAGTCTATATTGTGTCCATTCGATATTGTGTCCATTCTATATTTTTGACTCGATATTTTGCCCATTCGATATTTTTTATTGGATATTATGACTGTATACCATAGTTTTCCTACACTGTATGTGGTGACTATCCCTGGATGTTGTCTCTGGGAGTACCTTGGATCTGGCCTATTCATGTTGAACCCTTTTGTTTTGTTCATGAATCTATCTTGACAGATATTCGTGTCTATGGGCCAGACTAACCATTTTTTCCAAACAGAACTGGTTCTGTTGTGCTGTAAAATATGTCTTATGTCTACCTCCTCATCTGTAGTGTCATTACTGTCAGGTGTGGCTTTAGGTATGGACGGTTTATTTAATTCTTTTATCTTAGCTTGGCCAAGACAGGATGTTTGCTGAATGGTGTCATTTAGAAATATAATCTGTTCTGGTATAACGCAGGCTCTGAACAAGGCTTCTACACCCTGGACCTGCCAGTCTTTTGTGCCCCAGACAGTTTTGTCTCAATGTTGTCTTACCAAAAGTTGTATCCTAATGCAGACAGTTGAGCATAAAAGTTCGCAGAATAAATTTGTTTAGTATTGGTTAACGTTTTTCATTCCAGTCTTATAAAACGTTTCTGGATTTGTCACATTAAAACCTGGGAAGTATTGACATTTCTCATAAAATGTTTTAGAGCTGCCTTTTGGTGGCGTTGGGCAATGTTCCCATTGGTTATAAGAAAAAATATTCCTAGGGTTTGCTGATTTATGCAAATAGTGGTGACCATAATGATTATAACAATATAGTTCTTCATAACGGTTTGAACCTTCTAAGTGTTCATGTTTTTGAAATTTTGCTGACATTTCTAAATCTGACATCATATTATTAACAGTTTCAAAGTCCTAATCATCAGAAAATGTACTTGATGAAACAAAATCACTTAAAGAAATCTTACTCTGGTGTGGAATCTTCAACAGCTCCACCGGGCCATAAATGTCAAAAAAACTACAGTATTAAACACATTGGATAGTGTAAAATGTAAAATTACTATACCCACTCCAGAAAATGCAAAATTAGGGAAAATATTGTATAGCATAGAATTAAAAATTACTATGACCACTCCAGAGAGTGAAACAGTAAAGAAAACATTGGATAGCGTAGAAGTAAAAATTACTATTCCAACTCTAGAAAGTGAAACAGTAGGGAAAGCGCTGGATAGCGTAGGGATAAAAATTACTATTCCAATTCCAGAGAGTGAAACAGTAGGGAAAGCGCTGGATTACGTAGGGGTAAAAATTACTATTCCAACTCCAGTGAGTGCAACAGTAGGGAAAGCGCTGGATAGCGTAGGGGTAAAAATTACTATTCCAACTCCAGAGAGTGAAACAATAGGGAAAGCGCTGGATGTACTTTTTTTCGGCTGCCCCGTGGTTCCTGGATGGAGGGAGTGGTGGCCTCCTGCCATGTTCCCTCCCACCGGCGACTCAGGGGTTGCCAAAAATCTGGGCATCCAGATTGATAACAGCCTCTCTTTTAAAACTCAGTGGCTGGTCTGGCCGGCAGGTGTTTTGCGATCTTGAAGATGCTGAGGAAGTTTTTGCCTCTTCTTTCTTTAGAGCATAGAAGAATCACGGTTCAGGCCCTGATAGGCTTGCGCCTAGATTATTCTAATATACTTTATCTAGGCCTCCCGGACTTCCTGTTAGCGCGTCTTCAGGTAGTGCAAAACTCTGCAGCCCGGGCTATTTTCGGACTTTCCAGGAGAGCCAGGGCCAGTGATCTTCTTAGAACTCTTCACTGGCTGCCCATCAAGAAGCGAATCACCTTTAAGGCCCTAACCATCGCCTTTAAAGCCCTTCACGGTACTGGCCCTTGTTATCTTCGGAAACGCATCAGTTTCTATTTACCTTCCAGATCTTTGCGTTCTGCCACCCAGGCTAGGGCCGTCAACCCGGTGATCCGACGGGCGCGCTGCGGGGGTCGGTCTTTTAAACATCTTGCCCCCCGGTTATGGAACGCTCTTCCCCTGTCTCTCAGATCCAACACCAATCTCCTGGCCTTCAGGAAGGATCTGAAGACCTTGCTGTTCACGCAGTGATTCTTCTCATTTTGCTCTCAGTTCCCCTCCCTTTCTGCCTTCCACTCTGGGTCAATGACGGTCTTTAGCGCCGGGACACTCTTCGGAGTAGCCGTGCGCTATAAAAGTACCCTATTAACATAACATAACATAGCGTAGGGGTAAAAATTACTATTCCAAATCCAGAGAGTGCAACTGTAGTGAAAGCGTTGGATAGCGGATGGGTAATAATTACTATTCCCACTTCCAGAGAGTGCAACAGTAGGGAAAGCATTGGATAGCGTAGGGGTAAAAATTACTATTCCAACTCCAGAGAGTGCAACAGTAGGGAAAGCGTTGGATAGCGGGTGGGTAAAAATTACTATTCCCACTCCAGAGAGTGCAACAGTAGGGAAAGCGTTGGATAGCGTAGGGGTAAAAATTACTATTCCAACTCCAGTAAGTGCAACAGTAGGGAAGGCGTTGGATAGCGTAGGAGTAAAAATTACTATTCAAACTCCAGAGAGTGAAACAGTAGGGAAAGCGCTGGATAGCGTAGGGGTAAAAATTACTATTCCAACTCCAGAGAGTGAAACAGTAGAGAAAGCGTTGGATAGCGTAGGGGTAAACATTACTATTCAAACTCCAGAGAGTGAAACAGTAGGGAAAGCGCTGGTTAGCGTAGGGGTAAAAATTACTATTCCAACTCCAGAGAGTGCAACTGTAGTGAAAGCGTTGGATAGCGGGTGGGTAATTATTACTATTCCCACTCCAGAGAGTGCAACAGTAGGGAAAGCATTGGATAGCGTAGGGGTAAAAATTACTATTCCAACTCCAGAGAGTGCAACAGTAGGGAAAGCGTTGGATAGCGGGTGGGTAAAAATTACTATTCCCACTCCAGAGAGTGCAACAGTAGGGAAAGCGTTGGATAGCGTAGGGGTAAAAATTACTACTCCCACTCCATAGAGTGCAACAGTAGGGAAATGTTGGATAGCGTAGGGGTAAAAATTACTATTCCAACTCCAGAGAGTGAAACAGTAGGGAAAGCGCTGGATAGCGTAGGGGTAAAAATTACCAATTAATATTTACAAAAAAATAGATTATAATAAATCATTAACAATAAATTTACAACAAATATCAATAAATAAATAATAGTTACCAAATAATAAATATTAAGCAATAAAATACTGTAAAAAACAAAAAAATTATTATTAATTGATTACCAATTAAAAAATATTAAACAATATAATTATTTGTATACAAAAAATAACTTTTTATAACACATTAATTATGAATTATTTACAAATAATTTCCCATAAAAATGTATTTAATTACCAAATAAATAAAGTAATTAACAATTACAAAAATTAATTGCACATTAATACATTAATTACCAATTACAAACATTAACTACCAATTTCAAACATTAACTACCAATTACAAACATTAATTACCAATTAAATTAATAAATTACCAATTACAAATACTAATTACCAATTAAAACAATTAATTAGCAATTAAATTTATTAATTACCAATTAATAATTAATAAATAATACATTAATTATCAATTACAAATATTAATTACCAATCAAAACAATTAATTACCAATTAAATGTATTAATTGGCAATTAATAATTAATTAAAAATACATTCATTATCAATTAAAAATATTAATTACCAATTAAAACAATTAATTACCAATTAAATGTATTAATTGACAATTAATTATTTAAAAATACATTAATTATCAATACCAATAAATAAAAATAATTAATTACTTACTTACAATTAAAACACTTCCCACCCAATTCCCCTATAAACCCACTACCCGCTACAGAACACAAACGCAAAAATTAATTAACATTCATTTTTATTTCCTAAAAAGTAATCATTATTTTAATATAATTAAATTACTTCCCACCCTATTCCCCTATAAACCCACAACCCGCTCCGGTACTTAAACATAAAATTGACTTAAAAATAACATTATAAATATATGAAAATAGTTCACATATAAATTAAAACAAGTAAAATACTTAACAAAACATATAACACATACATATTAAATACATACTAAAATACATAACAATAGTACAAATATTGATATTAGTAACATCGAAATTACTAACATCGATATGTTTATCGATATTACTGACTTCGATATTACTTACATCGATATAAAAAAAATCGATATTACTTACCTTAGTGTCGATATTCTGTCCAACGATATTTTTAACATCGATATTCTTTACCTTCGATATTTCTAACTCGATATTTGTGTAGGTCGATATTTACAACTCGATATTTTGACTGTGTATCAAACGCAGGACCCTGGTCAGAATGTAGCATGCCGATTGCGTATGTGCCAATAAAGACTCGCAAACCTTTTATAACAGTTCTGGCGTCAGCCGAGCGCTGGGGCCACATCCAAATGAATCTTGTCTTAATATTTATGGGATCACATTTGTCTATACTGACGTCTGCGTGTAGATAGTCTAATGCTGTCTAACAATGGTGTCTGTACTGGGCTGGCTCTACTGTAGTCAGAAATCTGTTGGTGTTCAAAGCTATGGTTTTTGTAACAGTCCTTGCAAAAAACACAGTTGATGGACAGAATGTAGAACAATGTCATACATTCAACCCAGTACAAGGATCTGGGCCTAAATCCATCGTTTTTTTGCACTCCACACCACCCTGGGTTAGACACTGGCTATATGCAAATCAGCTCTGACCCTGTGCCTCATGGGAACAGTCCAGTCCGAACTACCAAGCCATGTCTTTCGCAGACCGGAATCAAGCATCCAAGGACCGGTTTCTGGCTATCAGCCTTCATCAGCCTGGATAGCTTGACTCCAGTGGTGTGGAGAGCCTGGGACTCACGTCTGAGCATCCCCAGCCCACTCGGGTTGAAATTGCAAAAAACACAGTTGATGGACAGAATGTAGAACAATGTCATACATTCAACCCAGTACAAGGATCTGGGCCTAAATCCATCGGTTTTTTTTGCACTCCACACCACCCTGGGTTAGACACTGGCTATATGCAAATCAGCTCTGACCCTGTGCCTCATGGGAACAGTCCAGTCCGAACTACCAAGCCATGTCTTTCCCAGACCGGAATCAAGCATCCAAGGACCGGTTTCTGGCTATCAGCCTTCATCAGCCTGGATAGCTTGACTCCAGTGGTGTGGAGAGCCTGGGACTCACGTCTGAGCATCCCCAGCCCACTCGGGGTGAAATTGCAAAAAACACAGTTGATGGACAGAATGTAGAACAATGTCATACATTCAACCCAGTACAAGGACTTGGGCCTAAATCCATCGTCATTCTGTCCATCAACTGTGTTTTTTGCAATTTCACCCCGAGTGGGCTGGGGATGCTCAGACATGAGTCCCAGGCTCTCCACACCACTGGAGTCAAGCTATCCAGGCTGATGAAGGCTGATAGCCAGAAACCAGTCCTTGGATGCTTGATTCCGGTCTGGGAAAGACATGGCTTGGTAGTTCGGACTGGACTGTTCCCATGAGGCACAGGGTCAGAGCTGATTTGCATATAGCCAGTGTCTAACCCAGGGTGGTGTGGAGTGCAAAAAAACGATGGAATTAGGCCCAGATCTTTGTACTGGGGTGAATGTATGACATTGTTCTACATTCTGTCCATCAACTGTGTTTTTTGCAATTTTCACCCCGAGTGGGCTGGGGATGCTCCGTGAGTCCCAGGCTCTCCACACCACTGGAGTCAAGCTATCCAGGCTGATGAAGGCTGATAGCCAGAAACCGGTCCTTGGATGCTTGATTCCGGTCTGTGAAAGACATGGCATGGTAGTTCGGACTGGACTGTTCCCATGAGGCACAGGGTCAGAGCTGATTTGCATATAGCCAGTGTCTAACCCAGGGTGGTGTGGAGTGCAAAAAAACGATGGAATTAGGCCCAGATCTTTGTACTGGGGTGAATGTATGACATTGTTCTACATTCTGTCCATCAACTGTGTTTTTTGCAATTTTCACCCCGAGTGGGCTGGGGATGCTCCGTGAGTCCCAGGCTCTCCACACCACTGGAGTCAAGCTATCCAGGCTGATGAAGGTTGATAGCCAGAAACCGGTCCTTGGATGCTTGATTCCGGTCTGTGAAAGACATGGCTTGGTAGTTCGGACTGGACTGTTCCCATGGGGCACAGGGTCAGAGCTGATTTGCATATAGCCAGTGTCTAACCCAGGGTGGTGTGGAGTGCAAAAAAACGATGGATTTAGGCCCAGATCTTTGTACTGGGGTGAATGTATGACATTGTTCTACATTCTGTCCATCAACTGTGTTTTTTGCAATTTTGTAACAGTCCTCACAATTTATTCCAAATTCATAGACTTGGACGCTCATTCCTGGCCACCAGTATGTCTTCTCTAACTCTATTAGAGACATTAAGAAACCTTGATGAATCAGACCCTCTCCCATATGTGCTTCGTGAACCAAAGCACATCTCTCTTTCCTGTTTGGGATTACTCTATCCCCCACTCCAGGGATTCGAGCAAAAGGAACAGAGTTTGGATCAATTATGTATGTATTACCGAGTGGATAGTTTAGTGGTAATGCTGCATAGTTGCCTTTCATTGAGGCATTCACTGCTAGCATTGTTTCACTGTCTATTTTCGTTTTTGAATGAGTGATTGCAGCTATGGAAGCCGTTTGCACAGCTGCCTTCGCGGCCTCATCTGCCAATGAATTCCCTGCAACGTGAACGCCATCACGCTGATGACTCAGTGTATGAATCACATGAGTCTTTTGTAGTTCTTTTTGCAAAAGAACTATTGTTCCCATAGCAGCTTATGCTTCATTGTGCCACCCTTGGCATCTTTGAAGCCGTTCTGAACCCAGTTCTGCTAGTATTCGTTGTAAGAATAGACTCAGTGATACGAATCGCACACTATGAGTGTGGGGAATTCGCGATCGGTATTTTCAAGCCCCATCTTGAAAGCCTGTAGTTCAGCTCGCTGAGCTGTACAGTCTCCGAGAGATTCGGTTTTTGTGACCATAGGTCTAAATCTACCTCCGCGCCAACGACCTTTAACAATTGCTCACGCAGCACTGTAAGCTTGTTTTCCCCCAATTGCGGGTTGTGCTGATCCATCTGTATATATTATACAGCCGTAATGTTCAAGTGGCAGAATTTCAGTCGGCAGAGGACATTCTAATTCATATTGTAGGAATTCTTGTGTTTTTAAATACGGGTCAAAAACGTATTCAACGTCTGTTGCAGCAAGAAAATTAACCCATTGTATCCATCTTGGATGTAGAGCTTTATAATTTGGAATGCTAGCCTTTGTCACTGCCTCTAAGGCAGATACAGGTGTAACGATTTTAATGCGTTTACCCTGTGCTAGGGCTCTCTCCTTTGCTACATCAGTCTGACCCGCTGTCAGTATTATTTCAGTAAAAGTGAATTTCATTTCAGCTTGTGTGTACAAGTGTGACTTGTATGCTATTGGTACCGTCTCACCTTCATTAAAGGTTAGGTACATGAATCCGCATCTTCCTGGGATGTGTAGATATTTTTTATTTAACAACAAAGCGATCGCAAAAGCGATTGCTCTTGTTAAAAAAAAAAAAAGATGCCCGCGAGAGGTGTGCGTGCCCCACATGTGCTTTCAAGTATTGCGTCTGTGTCTGGGCACGATAATTGAAACCACATGAGCTTTGGTGTGCGTAACAGACACCAATAGGCCGTGGGCGGAGCAATGCGCCCGCCTTTGTCCTATTGTGTGCTCTGTTGAAACAAAATACGCACTCAAAGCCCAATTACAGAATACAAAACAAAAAACACATGCACAAGCGTGTATAATTCCAGGGTCCATTTCTGAACACTGGACAAAAGGACTCTCGCTGCACGAGCACTGCTGCGCAGTGCAACGCAGGGCGCGAGCCCTAAAAAAGCATCTTCATGCGCCCTTCACTTACTAAGAATCATAAAAGGAGGCCGTATGGAAGGCTGCTTTCCATGCGCCCTTTGGAACTTGTGAGTACAGAGTAATGCCCCTTGGGCTCTGCAATGCACCATCCATTTTAAAATGGTGTATAGACACAGTTGTCTCTCAGATGCGTAATCAGGCAGCCATTATCTGTTTAGATTGCATCCTGATTCTCTCGCCACCTTAGTTCACCACGTTCAACGTGTCACTGAGGCGTTACGATTACGAGCCCACAAGCTTGCATGTAAGACCTAGAAATGTCTCTGAGGTAACTAAGGTTGAATATCTTAGTTACGTTCCTTCTGGAGAAGGCCTTTCCATGGATGTTATGCGCATTTTTCTAGTGCCTATGAGGGTATCCTGGCTCTTCTCAAGTTGTGTGAGGCCGGCCTCAATGGGGCTTACTCAAAAAGTTAGATCTTCGGCTTCTTATGGAATTCAAGAAGAGATGAGGCTCTTATGAGGTCTCCTCGCACTGTAGGAGAGTGTGAGGTCACGACCTCCTGATCTGCTTTTGTGTATGCGTGGGATGTGCACTACTGAACGTCCAGCTGAGAAGAGGTGCCTGAAAGGTAGGTGGCTGTTGAGGTAGGCGGGCCCATGTCATGTTGTTCTTTGTAAGTGTGGGTGAGAAGCTCGAACTGCGCCCACTGATGTATCGGGAGCCAGCGAAGTGCCTTTAAGTGTAGCATGATGTGACTCCGGCATGGGAGAAGGAGGAACAGTCTGACTGCTGCGTTCTGGCCGCTCTGAAGTATTTTTGTCTGATGGTGATAAGGGCTAGGGTGACTTTCTTCTTGGTGTTTTTGGGTATCCACTTGGATATCTTTGTCAGTATCTTCAAGGTGTGGAAGCAAGACACGGCGACTGCGTTAGCCTGTGCGGAGATGTTCAGTTTTCTGCTGATAATGATCCAGAGGTTTGTTGCTTGTGTACTTGGGATATGAGGTTGTTGTAGGGGTGTAAGCCATTAGCTAGTGCCCTGTGTCCAGCTTAAGGCAGTTGGATTTCATCCAGGTGGCCAATTCGTTCCTGGTGCTGAGTCTTTTGTCTGAGAGAGACAGCATCAGTTGTGTGTCTATCAGCGTAGGTGAGTATGTTAATGTTGAGTGCATGGATGGCGCTTTCCAGCAGGGTCATTAAATGTTGAAGAGGGTGAGGCGGAGCGAGGAGCCCTTCGGGACTCTGCGAATGAGTTTCTGGGCTTGTGAGGAGTACAGTGGCAAGTTTACTGCTTGGATTCTTCAAGGTGAGAAAGCTGCAGATCCATTCGAGGGCGAGTCCTTGCACACCCATCTCGTGCATTCGTCTGAACACGATGGGATGAGAGCCTGTGCCGAAGGCTGCAGAAAGTTCTAGTAGGAGGAGGGTTACAGTCTCTCCTCTGTCGAGGATCATTCTGATGTTGTCTGCAGCTGCAATGAGGGCTCTCTCTGAACTGTGGTTTGGTTGGACGCCTTATCAAGAGTTCTAGCGAGTGGCCAGTGATGTGTCAGTGTGGCAAAGGTCATACCTGCCACCTTCCCGGCAGAATTCCAAGGTCCATATGTAGCGATCTCCAACTGCCTGGCAGAGATGTCCATGTCTCCAGGGGAGCTGCCGCCACAGTGGCTCTTCTGAAATCACTGAACGTTTGTGAGCAGCTTCCATGGTTCAGGCAGCCACTGAGCAAACTTTTTTTTCCGAAAACAAACCTGTAGAGTAGGAAGTAAAATACATCCGTCCTAAATGGTGTCAGGCTCTTACACCAAAGTCACCAACTTCATTGGGAAGTTGGTGTAAGGTTTCTGCCAGTGAAGTAAGCGGGAGATCTTCCGGTGGAAATATGATTGTCCTCCTGATTCTATACAGAGGAGGCACACCATCCGTTTGGCAGACAGGGTACAGTGCCACGTTTGTTGTGCAGTACCCTTCTGTTAGACATCTTACTTTTCATCTTGTTAGCCACATGGGCCATCTCCACACTATTTAGAAGCCTTTGTGTCTTTGGAGGCAGGTGCAGTGATGTGCTCAGCAGACGACAGGGGTTGACATCCATAAGATCTGGGAGAAGCAATATTCTTTTTAATGAGAAACACCATTTTGGAGGGAATGTGCACACATTTATAAACGTGACTTAATAGGGTAGCTATCTTCTTTGTAAGATGTGGTAGTGCAGGACTGGATTGATATTAGTGAGGGTTCAATCAATCAGTACATTTGTAGAGCGCTACTTGTCACTCATGAGGCTGTCCAGGCGCTGCCTCAGGGTGGACTCATCTATCCCTCCCTCAAACGAGCGCCCAGGGTCAACAACAAGGCTCGAAAGAAGCCTCCTCACTTGGTTCAAGCAGGGGGAGTGCTTTCACTCCTCACGGTTGCTGAATTTGTAAGTTCCGAGTTCATTGTTTTGTATCTCACTGAATTGTAAAGAGATCCTGGTCCCGCCATTAGTGGGGATCTGGATCCCTGTAATTGTTGCTTGTTGCGCTCTGACACCTATTACGAGGTTGAGTGGCACTATATAAAAATGTGAAATAAATGACTTTCAGCAAATGGCTTTATTTCAAGTCATGGAAAACAACATTGTTAATATTTTTTTATTTATTTGAGTGTTTTCTGTGAATAACTACTTATATATGTTTTAATTTTACAGAAAATGAAGATTTAAGCACTGAAAGAAGTGGAGGGGAATACTTAAACTGTATTAATACAACAGTACCTTTGAAAGCTTTATCCAGGAGAGAGGAACATAGTATTATTAGGGACCCTGAACCGAGAACAACCTCTGAAAGGCAACCCTGGTCTGGAATCAGTTGGGGTCTTGAACAGTTAAACAATACTTACTGTGAAAGGGCAGTCAGCAGTCAGACATATTTTGGTGCACATTCGTCATCAATATCTGGAGAATGCACGAACACCGATATTCCTGTGAGAAGTGAAATGCCTTGCACAGGTCAGCAAAGCAGTCATCTGAACGAGACATCGTATACGTGTACTGAATGTGGGAAAGGCTTCAACAAGTCGAATCTTAAAAGACACATGAGAATTCACACTGGAGAGAAGCCATATCAATGCCTCCAATGTAGGAAGTGTTTCAGTTTGAAAAGCTCTCTCGATCGGCATCAGAGAACACATACGGGTGATCGACCGTATCAGTGCAGCGAATGTTATAAAACCTTCAATACAAAGTACAATCTAACAATGCATTATAGGCTCCATACTGGAGAGAGGCCGTTTCGTTGCACGGATTGCGACCAAACTTTCCATCGAAAAGACCATCTTATTCTGCACCGGAGAACACACATGAAAGGCAGTATGCTTGTGGGAAACATATGAAAGGTATGCTCTGTAAACACCAGCCAATGCGTATAATTAAGGGGTGAATGAAAGGAAATGATATTTTGCAACGTTAATTACAATTACCTAAACCCCATTCTGATGGAACTCCATTGGCTTCGCGTTCCGGCTCACAGCTACTTCCAAATCTGCGGCATCATTACAAAGCCATCATGACTACCATCCCTGCCTGCTGACAAGGTCCCCTTCGCTGGCGGGTCTCAGCACACCTACAGCCTGGGCACCATCAGACTAGAAACTAAGAAGTGCTGCCTTTGAAACCTGGGGGCCAAGGTTTGAATCCTTGCCTCCGTGCAAGACCGAACATCGGCTGATTCTGGGAATGTTGTTGGAAGACATTTGTATTAAGCTTGTGATTGGGCAGTGGAAGGAGGCAGGACCAGGGTTGCAATGGGATAGAAAAAAGCCTCGTCAGCAAAGTAAAAGTGGCCTGCATTAGTGAATTCACTAGCTAAAAAAGTGGCCCATATTATCAAATTTGGCATGTTCGGAACCTGTAAAGACATGCATGCTGTGCAGGTGTTTTGCAAGGTATGAGTGACTGCGGGCATTTGTGCTTGCCGCAGGCAGTGTTTGTGGTAATATCAGGGAACCAACAGTAAAAACTGGCCCAGCAGAACATAAAACAGGCCCATTAACAGCTAAAAAAAATAGGCCAACACACTGACCGGTCAGCCCAGCCCTTCGGGCACTGCCTGACTGCCCGATAGCCCAGTCTGACCCAGGTTAGGACTCTTGGTAAAGTGTTGCTAGAGGAGTGGGGGTGGGCAGGGCACCAGTTTAGGGAGTGGAAGGGAAGTAAGAAGGACAGGAAGTGTGCTGTGCTTGGAGGCTTGTGGGACAGCTGGTATCCCAAAGTATTGTTGGGTTGGGAACCTAGGGCCGGCTCATCAGGTATGGAGGTGTGTGAGGGGGGGGTGTAAATTAATGTATGGATTTGTTAAAATCAATTACATTGTAACTGTAATAAATATCATAAAACATGAACTCAAAAAATATACATGTTCACCTGTGTCACTGTTAAAGTTGTGACTTAGGTTAGCGTTAACGTTAAAATAAAGAGAAACAAGTAGGAATACAATTTATAAAACTACATTGGTATAGATAAATAACTGCTTACTATGATAAACAATTTAATTTGGCAACCAATAGAGCTATTAAATATTCCTTCACTGTTTTATTGTTGACTGTCCTGAAGCAAAGATGCAGATATTGTTTAGATAAGCTTGCAAATTAGACACAAATGTTTGACTGTCCTTCGTTCTCTTTTCATAAGCAACATATTTTATGTTTTGTAAAGCTTGTAGCTTTGTTATATCTTGTGTATTTTTCTATGCATCTTCCATGGTGCTCTGGTCCTTGCTGTTTAGCCAACATGAATGTGCTGTGTGGAATATTGGAGCGGTGGTGGTGCGATGGAATGTGTGGAATGCTGGAGTGGTGGTGATGCATGGAATGTGTGGAATGCTGGAGTGGTGGTGATGCATGGAATGTGTGGAATGCTGGAGTGGTGGTGATGCGATGGAATGTGTGGAATGCTGGAGTGGTGGTGATGCATGGAATGTGTGGAATGCTGGAGTGGTGGTGATGCGATGGAATGTGTGGAATGCTGGAGTGGTGGTGATGCGATGGAATGTGTGGAATGCTGGAGTGGTGGTGATGCGATGGAATCTGTGGAACGCTGGAGCAGTTGTGATGTGTGGAATGCTGGAGCAGTGGTGATGCATGGAATGTGTGGAATGCTGGAGTGGTGGTGATGCATGGAATGTGTGGAATGCTGGAGTGGTGGTGATGCATGGAATGTGTGGAATGCTGGAGTGGTGGTGATGCATGGAATGTGTGGAATGCTGGAGTGGTGGTGATGCGATGGAATGTGTGGAATGCTGGAGTGGTGGTGATGCGATGGAATGTGTAGAATGCCGGAGTGGTGGTGATGCTATGGAATGTGTGGAATGCTGGAGCAGTGGTGATGCATGCATAGAATGTGTGGAATGCTGGAGATGCATTGGAATGTCTAGAATGCTGGAGCGGTGGTGATGCGTTGGAATGTGGGAACGGTGGTGATGTGTTGGAATGTGTGGAATGCTGGAGATGCGTTGAATGTCTGGAATGCTGGAGCTGTGGTGATACATTGGAATGTGTAGAATGTTGGAGATGCATTGGAATGCTGGAGCGGTGGTGATGCGATGGAATGTGTGGAATGCTGGAGCAGTGGTGGTGCATGGAATTTGTGAATGCTGGAGCGGTGGTGGTGCGATGGAATGTGTGAAATGCTGGAGCGGTGGTGGTGCATGCAATGTGTGGAATGCTGGAGTGGTGGTGATGCGATGGATTGTGTGAATGCTGGAGCGGTGGTGGTGCATGGAATGCGTGAATGCTGGAGTGGTGGTGATGCGATGGATTGTGTGAATGCTGGAGCAGTGGTAATGCTTTGGAATGTATGGAATGCTTTTGTTTATGCATGGGATGTGCACTACTGAACGTCCAGCTGAGAAGAGGTGCCTGAAAGGTAGGTGGCTGTGGAGGGAGGCTGGGCCCCTGTCATGCTGTTCTTTGTAAGTGAAGTTGAGAAGCTCGAACTGTGCCCACTGATGTATCGGGATCCAGTGGAGTGCCTCCAAGAGTAGTGTGATGTGACTCCGGCATGGGAGATTGAGGAACAGTCTGACTGTTGCGTTCTGGCCGCTCTGAAGTCTTTTTGCCTGTTGGTGATAAGGGCTAGGGTGACTTTCTTCTTGGTGTTGTTAGGTGTCCACTTGAATATCTTTGTCAGCATCCTCAAGGTGTGGAAGCAAGACACAGCGACTGAGCTAGCCTGTGCGGACATGTTTAGTTTGCTGTTGATAATGATCCAGAGGTTTGTTGCTTGTGTACTCGGGATGTGAGGGTGTCCTAGGGGTGTAAGCCACTAGGTAGTGCCCTGTGTCCAGCTTAAGGCAGTTGGACTTCATCCTGGTGGCCAATTCGGCCATGCACGACTTGAAGTTGTTCCTGGTGCTGAGTCTTTTCTCTGAGAGAGACAGCATCAGTTGTGTGTCTATCAGCGTAGGGGAGTATGTTAATGTGTGCATGGATGGCGCTTTCCAGCAGGGTCATTTAGATGTTGAAGAGGGTGAGGCGGAGCGAGGAGCCCTGCAGGACTCTGCGAATGAGTTCCTGGGCTTGTGAGGAGTACGTTGGCAAGTTTACTGCTTGGATTGTTCAAGGTGTGAAAGCTGCAGATCCATTCGAGGGCGAGTCCTTGCATGCCCACCTCATGCATTCGTCTGATCACGATGGGATGAGAGCCTGTGCCGAAGGCTGCAGAAAGTTCTAGGAGGAGGGCTGCAGTCTCTCCTCTGTCGAGGATCATTCTGATGTTGTCTGCAGCTGCAATGAGCGCTCTCTCTGAACTGTGGTTTGGTCGGAGGCCTTATCAAGAGTTCTAGCGAGTGGCCAGTGATGTGTCAGTGTGGCAAAGGTCATACCTGCCACCTTCCCGGCAGAACCCCAAGGTCCATATGTGGAGATCTCCAACTGCCTGGCAGAGATGTCCATGTCTCCAGGGGAGCTGCCGCCACAGTGGCTCTTCTGAAATCACTGAACGTTTGTGAGCGGCTTCCATGGTTCAGGCGGCCGCTGAGCAAACTTTTTTTTCCAAAAACAAACTCGCAGAGTAGGAATTCGTTTTTGAAAAACAAAAGACTTCTGACTCTGGGAGTTTCTTACCCAGGCTGGGAAGGTTATTTCTATCATTTTTTCAGTTTAGGACCACCAGGATTTTCATGGTGGCCCCAAACAGAAAGTAAAATACATCCGTCCTAAAAAGAATGGTGTCAGGCTCTTACACCAAAGTCACCAACTTCATTGGGAAGTTGGTGTAAGGTTTCTGCCAGTAAAGTAAGCGGGGGATCTTCTAGTGGAAATATGATTGTCCTCCTGACTCTATAAAGAGGAGGCAGACCACCAGTTTGGCAGACAGGGTACAGTGCCACGTTTGTTGTGCATTACCCTTCTGTTAAACTTAAAACGAGGCTCAACGCTTCTCACGTCCAAGGTGAACATGGAATTGTGTGCAGATGCGGTGAATGGTAGACATCTTACTTTTCATCGTGTTAGCCACATGGGCCATCTCCACACTATTCAGAAGCCTTTGTGTCTGTGGAGACCGGTGCAGTGATGTGCTCAGCAGACGACAGTGGTTGACATCCTTAAATTCCGGGAGAAGCAATATTTCTTTTAATAAGAAACACCAATATTGGAGGAAATGTGCACACATTTATAAACATGACTTAAAAGGGTAGCTATCTCCTTTGTAAGATGTGGTACTGCAGGACTGGATTGATATTAGTAAGGGTTCAATCAATCAGTACATTTGTAGAGCGCTACTTGTCACTCATGAGGCTGTCCAGGCGCTGCCTCAGGGTGGACTCATCTATTCCTCCCTCAAACGAGCATTCACGTTCAACAACAAGGCTCGAAAGAAGCCTCCGCCTCAGCACCCGACATAGCCATAGCTGTTCGAAAGGCTACAAGATTACCCGCAAGGACCGCACCAACAGAGCGGGAGTAGGAATAGCCATCGTCCACAGGAACACTCTCAGAGTCTCGACCAACACCGACGACACCCTCAGCACTGCCGAACACCTGCACTTCCAGATCCACACCGACCCCAACACCACCCTCAGAGGAACCCTCATCTACAGACCGCCCGGACCCCGACCACAGTTCAGCGACTCCATCGCCGACTTCGTGAGCACACATGCCCTCGCCTCCACAGACTACATCCTCCTCGGGGACCTGAACTTCCACCTCGAGAACAATAACGACACCAACTCCACCACCCTGATCGACAACCTAGCCAACCTCGGACTCAGACAACTCGTCACAACACCCACCCACTCCGCCGGTCACACGCTTGACCCCATCTTCTCCGCAAGCCCCCACGTCTCCTTCAACCATACCACCGAACTCCACTGGACCGGCCACCGCTGCATCCACTTCACCTTCAAGAAACCCACCACGCACCACCGCACCCAACAGATGCCTCACCGCTGCTGGAGCAAAGTCACCGAAGACCAGCTAACCACCACCCTCGCCCAGAGCCCACCCACCGACCATACCGACCCCGACACCGCCGCCCGCAGCCTCAGACAGTGGATCAACGACTGCGCCAACAACCTCGCCCCGATCAAGAAACCCTTCAACAATCATACCAACAAGAAAGCCAGCTGGTTCACTGAAGACCTCCGGGCCTCCAAGCAAACCTGCCGAAAGCTGGAGAAGATCTGGCTCCGTGAACGAACATCGGACAGCCACGCAGCCCACAAGAACGCCACCCACAGACATCATCACCTCATCAGATCCGCCAAAAGGGCCTCCTTCAAAGACCGCCTAGACAACAACTCGCACAACAGCAAAGAGCTCTTCAACATCGTGAAGGAACTCTCCAACCCCAGCTGCAACATCAACGACGTCTCACCCTCGCAAGACCTGTGCGACTCGCTGGCCACCTTCTTCCCCCGCAAGATCACAGACATCCACACCAGTTTCAATGCCACGACCGCCCTGACAACCACTGAGACCTCCGCCCCCACGACCACCATCCCCACCAAATGCCTGCTCTACTGGACCAACATCAACGATGATGACACCATCAAGATCATGAACACCATCAACTCCGGATCTCCGTTAGATCCATGCCCACACCACATCTTCAACAAAGCCAGCACATCCATCGCACCCCATCTCCAGAAATTCAGCAACACCTCCTTCGAGACAGCAACCTTACCGGAGAGCTGGAAGCACGCCAAGATCAACGCCTTACTCAAGAAACCCAAGGCGGACCCCCAAGGACCTCAAGAACTTCCGGCCCATCTCCCTGCTCCCGTTCTCGGCAAAGGTCATCGAGAAGACCGTCAACGAACAACTGACCCGCTACCTCGAGGAGAACAACATCCTGGACCTGGACCCTTCCCAGTCCCGGTTCCGCAGCAACCACAGCACCGAGACTGCCCTCATCGCCACCACCGATGACATCAAGTCCCTTCTGGACAACGGAGAAACGGCGGCCCTCATCCTCCTGGACCTGTCAGCCGCCTTCAACACGGTCTGTCACCACACACTACGAACACGCCTCAACAACGCTGGGATCCAAGAGAAGGCCCTGGACTGGACCACCTCCTTCCTCCCCGGCAGAACACAGAGCATCCGCCTTCCCCCCTTCCGCAACGAAGCCACCGAGATCATCTGCGGCGTACCCCAGGGCTCATCCCTCAGCCCAACCCTGTTTAACATCTACATGGCACCGCTCGCCCACGTCGCCCGTCGGCACGACCTCAACATCCTCTCCTACGCCGATGACACCCAGCTGATACTCTCCCTCACCAAGGACTCCCACACCGCCAAAACCAACCTTCACGAAGGAATGAAGGCCATTGCTGAATGGATGAGGAACAGCCGACTGAAGCTGAACTCTGACAAGACGGAGGTCCTCATCCTCGGTTCCAACCCTTCGGCCTGGGATAACTCCTGGTGGCCGACCGCACTGGGAACCGCTCCAACACCCACCGACCACGCACGCAACCTAGGGGTCATCCTCGACTCCACCCTCTCCATGACTAAACAGGTCAACGCCGTCTCCTCCTCCTGCTTCAAAACCCTCGCATGCTCCGTAGGATCTCCAAGTGGATCCCCACTGAAACGAGAAGAACAGTCACCCAGGCCCTTGTCAGCACCAGGTTGGGCTATGGAAACGCCCTCTAGGCAGGAGCCTCGGCCAAACTCCTGAGACGGCTCCAACGCATCCAGAACGCCTCTGCATGCCTGATCCTCGACATCCCTCGCCGCAGCCACATTGTCATGTATTCCTATAGGTTCTGAATCGATCCCCCTATTCCTGACCCTATTCTGGTTAAACTAACTATCAAGTTAACTAACAGTCAGCCCATGAGGCAAGAAAAGCCCCCATGATGCAGATACCGTTATCTGACGCAGTCACACTACGGCACAGGAACGTGTTATCTGATTAGGTCATAACGCTTGAGATCTAATTAGACAAGCGACATTCCTCCAGCCCCTGATAAGGCATACGACGTTCTCATAACAAATCAAACCTATGACAACCTGGAAAATCCGTGCGGCCATTGTTTTGATTTCACAGAGAACTTCAGTACAAGAATGTGCTAACGAGCAAGTCGTATGACATCTTTATTGACGTATCTATGTCCATCCTTACGTCAATCTCGGCACCTTAAAGGTATAAATATTGCCGATCTTGCCCTATGCAAACACACGCGTGGTGACGAGACGGAGAAGCCATACTTGCCGAAGCCCAGAAGCAGAGCAGACCCCGCTGGCAGCAGCCCCGCCTTCCTGACGCGCTGAGAGACGCGCTGCTTTCTCCTGCCGAGAATCCAGCACCGGCGTTTTCGGGCAGCCCTCGCAGGCAGCCTGGAATATCGAGAGCAGAGAAAGAGATACCATTCCTCATTCATCCTAACTTCCAGGTACAGAACTGAATAACCCCTCACAGAGAATTCTTTAGTTATTCACTTGGCAAAAACAAACGTAACTTAAACTGTAACTTTCTATTCCCGCCCACGCATTAGACTTAGGTCAGGTACACGGGGTAGGCGTATTTAGAAACACCAGTTGAGTACGTTTAGTCAAATGTATATGTGTATGTAAATATATTTTAATCATTTTAAACATCATATGGCTCAGAAACCATATCAATGTTTTTACAGTATTATTTTATACTATTGCTTTTAATGTATGCACTTTACTTAACTATAAGTATCGCAATAATATCGATCCATTTCTCTTGTACGAGAAAAGAGACTGATCAATAAATAACACCTTTTTATTGAACACGCCCGTCTCTTCCTTTTCTCTACAATCTGATGAGACTAAGAATGCACGTACTGACTGAGTAAAATAATTGCCTTGTGCTCACACGACTCTGGAGATACACTCTTGATTAGGGGAGAGCAAAGTTGTCATGTTCTATGGTTGTCAGAAACTAAATCCCTTCTTGTCTAATCAGGGGAGTTAATTCTTTCCTGAACATTCGAGAAAGTTTCTAGCGAACTCTGAGCTACGCTGGCAAACCCAAAACTTAAGTCTAGTATCGACAGTAGTAGACCTAGTTAACGTCTGGCCTAGGCCTTTACTGCTGTAGGTATTATTCCAATGCGCAGAGCCTATTGGGAAGATAGGAACTACACTACATGGCGCCCAACGCGTTTGGAAAGGGCGATAAAACTAACGTAAGACATTTAGAGTAACTCAGTCGTGCTTTCTCACTCAGACCCCTTTTCCCAAATACTCCAAAGACGTCTGGAGTGGGTGAAAGGTAATATCCTCCAAAACCTCGCAGGAGGGAACTCCTATGTAAGGTTCTTGGTTTAGTCAACGTTGAAGGATACACTGTTCCAAAACATTGTACATCTAATCTCTGTTTCCATAAGAAACCTGATCTGCAAACAAACAAAATAACCTTATTGACAGTAAAATGTCTGACAATGAGGATGAAAGAGAGGCAGTTAGATTAGCAGCTGAAATAGCAGCAGCTGATACTGCAGCACTAGATGCGGACGGGGATATAATACTCATCCCGGTCGCCAAAAGGAAATCTATAACCTTAAAACTTATAGAAAATGGACTGACACCTAGAGGTGGCACAGTCATATTCGTAATTGAGGCACACGAATATCGGCAGACAGAGGTATACTATACATGGATACATTTTCCAGCAGCAAATGCTGTAACAAAGTACTTCCACTATTACAAAATAGAGGTTCCACCCGACATTTACACTCCTTTCGAGGAGGTGGAAGTACCACTCAAATTCCAAGAGCATTTGCTCTTATTTGATGGCGCCCTAATACATAATAATCACATCACCAGGCTCGGTCCTTTAGGTAGACCAGGAGCAACGTGGCCGGTCTTAGCCGGATACACACCACACCCAGACATCGAAGGAATGTCTACAGGAGAGCTGTTAATACAGCTAAAACAATTACTAAAAATTCATAGACAATTAGTCCAGTATGTAATGCGGACTTCAACAATTCAGCCAGCGATTAAACTTCCACAGCTGACCCCTCACCAGGGGAACACAAATAAAATCACACCACAGAACATCCAATCCTGCCTAGGTAAAGTTCCGGCTAAACGGGAACAGATACCATTCTGGTTGGCACAGAAAATCACCCAAATAGAGGCGGTGTTTCCTGACACCACCCCGCTAGAAAAACACAGGATTCTGACTATATGTCTCCCAATGGGAATCGCACCACACATAGAGGACTGTGACACTTGGGGTACAGTCTTTGCTTCAATCTACACAAAAACGCACGGTGTTCCATCCATTTCGGTAATACCTGATGTGCTAAAACAAATTCAAGACGAATACGGTCCAGAACCTGCTTTAACTCTTGGTATGAAATTACTGAAAGACTTCAAGCAGGTCTCGGCTATATTATTAGCCAACATAAAAGGTGAAGCAGCAAACGTGGCGATCCGCCAGAGGTTAAAAGAGACAGATATAGCAGACCAACCAGCTGAAATTGCCAGAATCATAGAAAAATCCTATGAAGAACTAGGTAGAGATAGTTTAGGTGGAATACCAGTAAAACCGCAACTGACTGAAAGTCCAGAAAAAATATTTTTTAATAATAATTCACCAAAAAAGAACTGGGATGGAAACAAACAATCCAATCCAAAAGAAAAGAAATTCCAGTCCCGAGGAAGGTCTCCTAGGCGAAGGGAGAAATCTCCGAACCAGAGACACAGGTCACCCCAGAGTGACCCCTCTGGGAAAAGATATAACCTTAGAAATAGGGATAATATTAAAAAACCTGATAGATATCAAGACATTGATACACGTCCCTCTCAATCTTTTCAGACTTCCTCGCAGAAATCGGAAAGAAGAGGACGATCAGAACAAAGAGAAGAGCACGCCAAGTCCAAAGACAAGGAACCTGCTCAACAAAAAAAGAAATTACAATTTCCAAAAAAGAAGGTAGCCAGTATCAAGGTAGTTAACAATGCCGAGAATACTGAGGACACAACTGAAAAACGGAGAGTGGGCTCAGACAATGCTAGACAGCGCAGCAGAAGTGAGCATAGCTCGCAAAGTCCTTATGAATCATCTGGAGACAGTGGACACGAATGAATATCTTCAAGTGGAAACTGCAGACACCAGAGTTAGCAAACCCCACAAGATATACGAGATAACATTACGTATAGAGGGAGATAAGACTAGGAAAATAAGGGGACTATTTTGGGATAACCTCTCCAAGGGTTATGACATCCTTCTAGCTGAAAAAGACTGGCCACCAGAGTTTGTCAGGGAGTGCCCTCATGGCGAAGAAGTAATTATGCCTGCCTTCTCGAATCAAATCCCGATTCATAAAAAATACACACTTGCTAGAAAGTGGGCAGTGGCCTTAGCACCTGCTTTATATAAAAATCATGTAGGATGGGATGAGGATTCTCCTCCTCACAAAATCCAGTTAAAATCACAACCTACTGCACAAAGGCAGTACCCAATTAAGCAAGAAGCTAAAAAACAGGTAAATGAAATACTAGATCAGCTAGAATACCAGGGGGTGATTGAAACTTGCACCTCACAAATGAACAATCCTTTGTTTCCGGTCTCCAAACCAGACAATTCATATCGTCTAGTTTTGGATTACCGACACCTTAACACATGTTGCAAAACCTTTGCAGTGCAAAACTCACACAGTGCTGCACTAATGAATAACATAGTGCGCAAAAAATACAAAACTACCTTGGACATCTCCAATGGATTCTTTTGTCAAAACATAGCACCAGAGAGCAGATATTTAACTGCATTCTCAGTAAATGGCACTCAAAAGCAATTCTGTCGGTTAGCCCAGGGGTACAAGAACAGCCCGGGGGTATTCTCAGCGAGAGTAACAGAATTACTACATCTATATGATGATGAAGCATTATCTTATGTCGATGACATTTACTTAACAGATGATGACTTGGATACTCACTTGAAAAGAGTGAACACCAGAATACTTGGGTTCGCTGCAGAGGGTTACAAATTCAACTTTAAAAAATCCAGAATTGCCCATTTAACGGTCTTATACGTAGGATATGAATTATCAAGTATAGCCTGGTTGACAATTTTCTAATAGAACTAGAAGAATTAAAAAATCTAAAATATGAAAAGACGTATCCTCTGCCAATCGACATTCTGCCTCTACGACATTACGCCTGTGTAATCTATACAGACGGACATGCTCAACCCTCCGTTTGGGGAGAACAAGCATACAACCCCACATGTGAGATTACAAAAGAAGTGTGGCGCGGAGGTAAACTAAGACCTCTATTAACAAAAACACACTCAGTTGAAACTAATTCAGAACAACAAACTGAAATAATAGTATTGAAAATGGCGCTAGATAATGCGGATCGCGAATTCCCGACACTTATAGTGTCAGATTCATATTACTGCGTCAAATCATATAACAAGGATTTGCAGACATGGATTCAGAACGGTTACAAAGATGACACAGATGCACCAATAAAGCAGAAACTGCTCTGGGAACAAATAGCTCTTTTGCAAAAAGAACTACCAAAGACTCACGTGACTCACTCACTGAGTCATCAGCGTGATGGCGTTCACGTTGTGGGGAATTCATTGGCTGAAACAGCCGCAGCGGCAGCCACTAAATCGGCTCCCGTAGTTCGAAAAAAGCGTACATTAAAATACATTGACGGTGAAACAGTGCTGGCGGTGAAAACGTCATCAAAAGGCGACTGCTCAGCGTTACCGATCAACTATCCACTCAATTATACATACATAATCGATGCAAACTCCGTCCCTTTTGCTCGAATCCCTGGAGTGGGGGATAGAGTGATTCCAAACATGGACAGGAGAAACTTGTTAATCGCAGACGCACATATGGGCGAGGGTCTCAGACACCTTAAATTAAAAGATTCTCTGGAAGAATTACAATCACGGTACTGGTGGCCAGGCATGAGCCTGCATCACACAATGTTTGTAAAAAACTGCCCAAACTGCAACAGAGATCGCAGTGGGGAGAGAAACAGTTTAATACCTCGTCGTATCAAGGCAGATAATATCACCAGTAAAAAGCAGGGCTTGCGATTAACATATACAGGCTAGTTTCCACTTATAATGTAGATCCTCAGCACTCGGCTGACGTCCGGACTGTTATACAAAGATTTGCGAGTCTAAATGGCATATACGCTAAGAGCATGCTACGTTCGACCATTGTTTTCACTCAAGCCCACCAGCCTGGGGGGAAACATGGCCGAATGAGCACAGTCCAGCGGGAATCTTCTCACTTCCTTCCTGAGGGTACGGGATGGTGTAAAGAAAAAACCAAGGCATAAAGCAATCTATAGCGGAAAGGAAATTAGGTTCGGGAGCTGGGTGGGTCAAACATCTAATAAGTGTCCAACGTAGTCTAAATAACTTGCCAAGAAATTCTCTGAAGGGATTCAGTCCGTACGAATTATTATTTGGAACTAGAATGATTATCTCTGACCTCGACAGTCAGACTTCAGTGGTTAAAGAAAAAAGCTTTGATGTCAAAGACCGTTTGGCTATTTTGCAGGACTTAAACAAAACAAGAAAAGACCTGAGCAACATACAGTTGAAACAACAGCCAACAACCACTGAAGAATCACCACCGGTCCCAGCAAGACCTGTCTGGATTCCAAAAGTCGGGGATCTAGTCAGGGAGAAGATCGCGGTAAAGAAGGAATTTGGGCCTTCTTACAGAAAAGCAGTTCCTGTCTTGTCTGTCAACGGGACAAGATCAGTTGTACTACCGCCACTTGCTGGTAAAAAGGAGAACCGAGTTGTATCCATCGACCTGGTAAAACCACAACATGTGGCCGATAACAAACAGTAGGCCAAGTGGACTCCCAATAAGTAGCAGAACACCAAGGTTTGCTACCAGTACAGAGGTCCTAACGAAGAGGCTCATCACATTCGAAACGCCTACAGAAGAACAACAAGGACTATGCAATAATGCAATAGAACTCAGACCTCTGAAAACCCAAATAAAAACATTTAGCAGAGACACACCAATCTATAATGAAGTACCAGGTGACAATTCAAGAAACAAAAATCCTGAAGCAATTGGAACAATTGACAGAACTGCATCCGGCTACTTCATCAACTTCGATGATTCCTCTGAAAGCCTCAGTGAATCAAAGACACAGCCATCATCAAAATCCTTTAAAGACAAAGCTAAGGAACTTTTGAACCAACTGAAAGAAACATATCTGATTTCTCCATGGATTGAATTTTGGGTGGGTTTTGGTGCATTTATCCTCATACTTTGGCTCATCATGGTATTAACTTTGGGACGCTTCATTGAGGGAAAATATGCTAAAATGGACACAGCAAGTCAGAACATCAACTTGGTCCTCAAACCACACACATCTTCACACGTCGAGAAAAGAGAACTTTCTTCAGCCAACTTCACAGCCAATCCGATACCTGGTGGGGTAGCCTGGGACAACACTGACTATGAAATTTATGGTCCGGTCGAGATCCTGAAATATCCACACCAAATCAAGATCTCCTTGAGTGACTTTGCAAAACCAAACTCATTTGCTGATGATTGGGACTTCGAAAGCATTAATAACATGATGTCTGACTTAGTAATGTCTGCTAAATTTACAAAACATGATTATTTGCAAGGTTCTACAAATTATGATAGTATGTATTGCTATAACCACTATGGTAACCATTTTTTACATAAATCTGCACAACCTAGAAATGTTTTAAATTATAATCAATGGGAACATTGTGCAACACCTCCAAAAGGGAGCTCAAGAACCGTTTACGACAAATATTCATATTTTTCAGGTTTTAACACAAGTAATGCTGAAACATTTTATTTTAAATTGTCAAACAAGACAGGGATGAAAACCATGATAACCAACACAAAGTTGATATATTCAGATTCATTCTTCGAAGAAATGAATACCTTTGGATTTGATTATTGGGACAAAAATGTTGATTTGAAAAGTGTTTGGGGTACAAAAGAATGGCAAGTACAGGGTTTAGAAGCTTTGTTTAGAGCTTGCATGATCCCAGAACAAATGATATTTTTAAATGACACTGTTCAACAAACCACCTGTCTTGGCTTAGCCAAAATCAAAGATTTAATTAAACCGTCTATTCCAAAGCCAACAATGTTTAGCAATTGCTCTGATACAGATGAAGAGATAGACGTAAACCATATATTAAACCAAAACAGAACACATCCTGATTGGAAACAATGGTTAATCTGGCCCACAGATACTAATAACTGTCAAGACAGATTCCTGAACAAAACACAAGGTTTCAAAATGAACAGGCCAGACCCTAGATATCCTCAAAGACATCACCCAGGGATAATAACCACCTACAGTGTGGGCAAATTATGCCTTCAATGGCTACAAACTTCCACACTGCCTGAAATTAAGCAACACCTAACTTTACTTACTGATGGTGCTGACTTGCGTGATTTCATAATGGGACCTCGCAAACAGCGTCAAAAGCGTTTCATAGCAGCCTCTGTATATGCAGCATACAATGAGGCCTGTAGGGTTAATCAAATTGAAACAGCAGAAAGAATACGGGAAATTGACCGTATTAATTTGGAAAAATCACTTTCTGTAGTGGACAATGGGTTAATGACTCTGTCCTCCAGAATTTTTTCATTGGACAGCATTGTGTCTTCAGCAATCGACATATTATCGCAAGACTTACTGTTATTACAACATGGTCAGTCACAATTGCGTTCTATTGTACAGCTTGGCTGGACGTTACAAAATCTGCGTTCAGGCTATGTGCCTTGGCGTTTAATCAACACAACGTCACTATTCCAAATCTTTAACCTTACTGATAGACAAATCGGTATGGCGCAAAAGGGTGCTGATTATACAATCTTGAGCATTGAAAAACTAGAAAGATTACCAATGACAATGTCAGAACGACCTGTCAGTGAATGGATAATCCACGGAATCATAAATATTCCAATCTCAACCTTCAGGTTTCAATACTGCCAAAAATATATACAGGCTGGCATGTACGAGAAATTGGGGAAGGGGTACCTTAAAACAACTTGGAACCTGCCCTATTCACATGCATGTGTCAGTAATAAAGGATAGAAAGTGTTTCTTAGTGGCAACAATTGTGCTATGTCACTAAGCGGCACGCTTCTGTGTAACGGAATTAGTTTGCATGGAGCCTGTGAAGGGAATTCGTACAACCTTTCATGTCACCAGCAAGGCACACCTGCAACTGAAATAGAACCATTCTTTCAAAGACTCTATAATGGGAGTTACATTCTTATTGTAGACCGCAGATGTGTTAGTCTTATGCCCGGGACTCCTTATCTAGTCACTACGACTGCGAAGGTCAAGTGCTGTGGACGTTCTTTGTTCCCCAGCTCCTTTCCAGACAGGGAGGCAAGGGCATGGCCCAATTTGAAAATTACTTCTATTCGAATAGATACTTTAAGCAGAATGAAAACAGTGCTTCTTCAGACGCCTACAAGGCTCACGTCATCAAAAGAAATGTATGATCTACAAGTCGCAAGGACGACTGCAGAGATACATACATTATTATCAACTAATTCCCCCGTACACTTCGCGGAAATCCTGAGCGAAATCTTAAATATTTCTGATACCACTGGGGTCTCAAAGGTATTTAAGACAGTATTTTCGATGGCATTAACACCATTCAAAGCCATACTGGGTATTTTTCCAGATTTCGTCCATTCGATTTTTGGCGGACTTCCCCTGATCCTGGGACTAATTGCAGGAATCCTATTCTTAGTCCTTATTTTTCGTTATGGCAACCCATGTCACAGATCAAACTCTCGCGACAATGGAAGATACAATCCTAGCCATTGGATACCGGGACCGGATATCAAAAATCCTGGGACTCTCCCGGCTTAGAGACCTGAACATGACTTGGTTTCTATCATTTCGACCAATGTGGCAAAGGTGTGTTTTACCTGTATTGAGGTGTCTGCTATGCGGAGAAGAATGCGTGTTAGACACCTGTCTGACGCTACAATCGGATGCGCCAGTGGATGCAGATACATTGTTGGTTCCTACCAAGGTTCACGCTTTGTGCTGCCCTCAAAGGCTGCCAATCCTGATGACGGCATTCGTGGAATCTTCACCACTACGATTGAAGAGTAGTGAAGTTCAAGATGAAAGCAGCATCGATCAGGTACGACCTTCTGTCAGCAATGCAAATCAGAATGTCAATGGAGACAATCATGCGCACGAATGCATGGTTACACCTATTTCCGACTTAGTGGAACTTTCCCATGAAGCTGTTGACAGTTTTTTCGAAAGCCTTAATGATATGATGTTCTCTCCAGAACAGAAATAGAGACTTTTGAGCAAGCTCGCACACGGCGTTCCCTGAATTCGGCCTTCAACTTTAAAAATAAAGTCACATGAACAATTTTTCCCACCAGTTCACGGACAACAATTTTTTAGCAGCCCCAAATTATTTTTTACAACATTTTCGGGACACTTATCTTCTGCTTAAAGTAAGAAACTATTCCTAGAGAACTAAGATTTCTATTTTTAGATACTTTATAAATTTTAGTTGCCCGCTGGTATGTTCACAAATATTTTATTATGTGATGAAATGGTCTCGAACTTTCTTTCTGTATAGCCATATTAAGAGCCATTTCATGTGTATTTCTCATATACCAAATAAGCAATAATGTCTACAAATGCGTGTTTACTTTAGCGTTTAATTCATAGCTTAAGTGCATACAATATATATGACTGCAATTTTTCAGTATATTTGAAAATTTCAAAATGCATTTATGTATTTTGGGGTGGTAAGGTATACACTATACTCTATAGTATGTTATACTATGCATAGATTAGTAAATATGACCATAGTTAGCGTGGAGTGGGTGTCATGTATTCCTATAGGTTCTGAATCGATCCCCCTATTCCTGACCCTATTCTGGTTAAACTAACTATCAAGTTAACTAACAGTCAGCCCATGAGGCAAGAAAAGCCCCCATGATGCAGATACCGTTATCTGACGCAGTCACACTACGGCACAGGAACGTGTTATCTGATTAGGTCATAACGCTTGAGATCTAATTAGACAAGCGACATTCCTCCAGCCCCTGATAAGGCATACGACGTTCTCATAACAAATCAAACCTATGACAACCTGGAAAATCCGTGCGGCCATTGTTTTGATTTCACAGAGAACTTCAGTACAAGAATGTGCTAACGAGCAAGTCGTATGACATCTTTATTGACGTATCTATGTCCATCCTTACGTCAATCTCGGCACCTTAAAGGTATAAATATTGCCGATCTTGCCCTATGCAAACACACGCGTGGTGACGAGACGGAGCAGCCATACTTGCCGAAGCCCAGAAGCAGAGCAGACCCCGCTGGCAGCAGCCCCGCCTTCCTGACGCGCTGAGAGACGCGCTGCTTTCTCCTGCCGAGAATCCAGCACCGGCGTTTTCGGGCAGCCCTCGCAGGCAGCCTGGAATATCGAGAGCAGAGAAAGAGATACCATTCCTCATTCATCCTAACTTCCAGGTACAGAACTGAATAACCCCTCACAGAGAATTCTTTAGTTATTCACTTGGCAAAAACAAACTTAACTTAAACTGTAACTTTCTATTCCCGCCCACGCATTAGACTTAGGTCAGGTACACGGGGTAGGCGTATTTAGAAACGCCAGTTGAGTACGTTTAGTCAAATGTATATGTGTATGTAAATATATTTTAATCATTTTAAACATCATATGGCTCAGAAACCATATCAATGTTTTTACAGTATTATTTTATACTATTGCTTTTAATGTATGCACTTTACTTAACTATAAGTATCGCAATAATATCGATCCATTTCTCTTGTACGAGAAAAGAGACTGATCAATAAATAACACCTTTTTATTGAACACGCCCGTCTCTTCCTTTTCTCTACAATCTGATGAGACTAAGAATGCACGTACTGACTGAGTAAAATAATTGCCTTGTGCTCACACGACTCTGGAGATACACTCTTGATTAGGGGAGAGCAAAGTTGTCATGTTCTATGGTTGTCAGAAACTAAATCCCTTCTTGTCTAATCAGGGGAGTTAATTCTTTCCTGAACATTCGAGAAAGTTTCTAGCGAACTCTGAGCTACGCTGGCAAACCCAAAACTTAAGTCTAGTATCGACAGTAGTAGACCTAGTTAACGTCTGGCCTAGGCCTTTACTGCTGTAGGTATTATTCCAATGCGCAGAGCCTATTGGGAAGATAGGAACTACACTACAACATCACACCCCACCTGAGAGACCTGCACTGTCTCCCGGTCAACAAGTGGATAACCTTCAAGCTCCTCACCCACGCACACAAGGCATTTCACAACACCGGACCAACGTACCTCAACAGACGACTCAGCTTCTACACCCCCACCCGCCCAGCTCCGCTCCGCCGACCTCGCCCTAGTTCCCCGCTTCCATAGAGCAACCTCAGGCGGCAGATCTTTCTCCCACCTCGCCGCCAAGACCTGGAACACCCTCCCCATCCACCTATGGCAGACCCAAGACCTGCTGACCTTCATAAAACTCCTCAAAGCCTGGCTTTTCGAGCAGTAGCAGCATTCCCCACCCCAGCGCCTTGAGACCCTCACGGGTGAGTAGTGCGCTTTACAAATTATATGATTGATTGATTGATTGATTCACGCAGGAGGTGTGCTTTCACTCCTCACTGATGCAGAATTTCTAAGTTCCGAGTTCATTGTTTTGTATCTCACTGAACTGTAAAGAGATCCTGGTCCCGCCATTGGCGGGGATCTGGATCCCTGCAATTGTTGCTTGCAGCGCTCTGACTCCTATTACGAGGTAGAGTGGCGCAATATAGAAATGTGAAATAAATGACTTTCAGCGAATGGCTTTATTTCAAGTCATGGCATAAACCATGGTCAATATGTTTTTTCTTAACTTGAGTGTTTCCTGTGAATAGCTACTAATATATGTCTTAATTTTACAGAAAATGAAGACTTAAGCACAGAAAGAAGTGGAGGTGAATACTTAAACTGTATTAATACAACAGCACCATTGAAAGCTTCATACAGAACAGGTGAACATGGTATTATTAGGGACCCTGAACTGAGAACAACCTCTGAAAGGCAACCCTGGTCTGGAATCAGTTGGGGCCTTGAACAGTTAAACAATACTTACTGTGAAAGGGCGGTCGGCAGTCAGACATACTTTGGTGTACGCTCGTCATCAATATCTGGAGAATGCACGAACACTGATATTCCTGTGAGAAGTGAAATGCCTTGTACAGGACAGCAAAGTGGCCATCTGAACGAGACATCGTATACATGTACTGAATGTGGGAAAGGCTTCAACAAGTCGAATCTTAAAACACACATGAGGACACATACCGGAGAGAAGCCGTACCAGTGCCTCGAATGTATGAAATGCTTCAGTATTAAAAGCTCTCTCGATCGGCATCAGAGAACACATACGGGTGATCGACCGTATCAGTGCAGCGAATGTTATAAAACCTTCAATACAAAGTACAATCTAACAATGCATTACAGGCTCCATACTGGAGAGAGGCCGTTTCGCTGCACGGATTGTGACCAAACTTTCCATCGAAAAGACCATCTTATTCTGCACCGGAGAACACACATGAAAGGCAGTATGCTTGTGGGAAACATATGAAAGGTATGCTCTGTAAACACCAGCCTATGCGTATAATTAAGGGGTGTGTGAAAGGAAATGGTATTTTGCTTCTTGCAACGTTAATTACAATTACCTAAACCCCATTCTGATGGAACTCCATTGGCTTCGCGTTCCGTTCTCACAGCAACTTCAAAATCTGCGGCATCGTTTACAAAGCCATCATGACTACTATCCCTGCCTGCTGAAAAGGTCCCCTTCGCTGGCGGGTCTCAGCACACCTGCAGCCTGGGCACCATCAGACTAGAAACTAAGAAGTGCTGCCTTTGAAACCTGGGGCCGAGGTTTGAATCCTTGCCTCCGTGAAAGACCGAACATCGGCTGATTCTTGGAATGTTGTTGGAAGACATTTATATGAAGCTTGTGATTGGGCAGTGGAAGGAGGCAGGACCAGGGTTGCAATGGGATAGAAAAAAGCCTGGTCAGCAAAATAAAAGTGGCCCGCAATAGTGAATTCAATAGCTAAAAAAGTGGCCTATATTATCAAATTTGGCATGTTCGGAACCTGTAAAGACATGCATGCTGTGCAGGTGTTTTGCAAGGTATGGGTGACTGCAGGCATTTGTGCTTGCTGCAGGCAGTGTTTGTGGTAATATCAGGGAACCAACAGTAAAAACTGGCCCAGCAGAACATAAAACAGGCCCATTAACAGCTAAAAAAACAGGCCAACACACTGACCGGTCAGCCCAGCCCTTCGGGCACTGCCTGATAGCCCAGTCCGACCCAGGTTAGGACTCTTGGTAAAGTGTTGCTAGAGGAGTGGGGGTGGGCAGGGCACCAGTTTAGGGAGTGGAAGGGAAGTAAGAAGGACAGGAAGTGTTCTGTGCTTGGAGGCTTGTGGGACAGCTGGTATCCCAAAGTATTGTTGGGTTGGGAACATAGGGCCGGCTCATCAGGTATGGAGGTGTGTGGGGGGGGGTGTAAATTATTGTATGGATTTGTTAAAATCAATTACATTGTAACTGTAATAAATATCATAAAACATGAACTCAATAAATATACAAGTTCATCTGTGTCACTGTTAAAGTTGTGACTTAGGTTAGCGTTAACGTTAAAATAAAGAGAAATAAGGATGAATACAATTTATAAAACTACATTGGTATAGATAAATAACTGCTTACTATGATAAACAATTTAATTAGGCAACCAATAGAGCTATTAAATATTCCTTTACTGCTTTATTGTTTACTGTCCTGAAGCAAAGATGCAGAAATTGTTTAGATAATCTAGCAAATTTCCATCTGAAAAGGCATCCATCGAAAACAAGGTGGGATCCGCCTACTGCATTCAAGCTGGAAGATAAAAGTATTGTTAACTATTCAGGAGGGTAGGGTGGAATCATCTTCACCTCCGTGTCTTTAATAGAATCCAAACCTCCTGTAATGTTAGTGGGGACGATTTACATTCTATTACAAGACCGGAGGCTCAATTATGACAAGTTTAAAGCTGTGCAATAGCATTAGAAGAAATATTATCAATTTTAAATTTTTTTTTGCAGAGTTTTATATACCGCGTACTAGACCCGAACCGAATCGGGTATCAGAGCGCTTTACATAGCCATTCTTTTTAAATCTACTTTCTCCTGCACAATAAAACCTTTATCAGTGTCTACAGATCCTTTCGAAGCGCTCTATTTTTGTATTACGCACACTCCGGTGAGCTCCTTTTCCGGCATATTACTCTATAGACCCCCTGGGTCTAGAGTTAATTTCTGCCCAGAACTTTTTAGAATTTTAGAACCTTACTTTGGTAGGTCTCATTTTACCATTTTGGGCGACATCAATTTCCATTTAGAGGATTCTGCATCAAAAGACACCTCCTCTCTGCTTAATTCCTTGGAGGCATGTGATTTTGTCCAACATGTTCTTCACCCGACCCACCAGGCGGGGCACATCCTTGACGGGATTTTCTCCAACGATTCTAGACTAGAAGTCGGTCTACCGGTACCAATTACATGGTCTGACCATCTAGCAGTCCCGCTGTCCCTAGACATTCCCTGTCCTGAGGTTACGGCCGATACTGGTAAAAAACAATTTAAAAGGAGCTTCAAAAATTTCACTAAGGAGGCACTTGCACCTTTTGTCTGCAACATCAGTATTTCAACTAAACAGAAGGTTGATGACTCGGTTCAAGATTTAACTGATGCCATTATCAAAGCTGCTGATGAGCTAGCTCCCCCCTCCTTGAAATCTGCAGCTAGACAGAAGCCATCCGCCCCTTGGTTCTCTGCCGATCTGAGGTTGCTCAGACAAAAATGTAGACAGAAGGAACGTGGTTGGCGTAAATCTTGGGATTCAAAAGATAGAGAAGGTTACAAGAGTCTACTACGGGAGTATAGAAAGCGTATCATTAAGGAAAAACAGGACTATTTTTCCAATTTAACCTGTTCGTTAACATCCTCCAGAGAGCTTTTTAAAATTGTAGACTCCCTTTGCTCTCTTCAGGTTCCTGATCCAGTAGTTGCTTCCCAGGAGCTATGTGATGACATATCGAACTTTTTCTATAAAAAGATAGACGATATTTACATAGCCCTAAAGACGCAGAGGAATTTACTCAGTTTGGAGGATTCCGTACAAATCACACGTCTGGAGGCTTGGAATGTAGACTCCCCTCAGTCCCTTGAACACTTCCCGGCTCTTACGCTAGAAGATCTCAATAGCCTGCTGGATAAAACCAAATCTTCATCTCCCCTTGATCCATTGCCCCTCAAGGTACTTAAAAACTGCAGAGAGATCATTCTCCCCCCGATGCTTGAGGTAATGAATGGAGCCTTGGAACAGGGCATTTTTCCATCACTTTGGAAGAGAGCCATCGTAAAGCCGCTTCTGAAAAAGACCACCTTAGACCCGGGAGTGCTGAAAAATTTTAGACCCATCTCTCTGCTGCCGGCCCCTGCTAAGATGTTGGAGACCCACCTGAATTTCCATCTCTCGAACTTCCTCGATGCCTCCGGCTTCTTGGATGGGTCCCAACATGGCTTTAGAAAGCTACATAGCACGGAGTCTGCCTTGACAAAAGTCATGGATAACATCCGCAGAAAAGTAGATTTGGGTCTCTCCACCGTACTGGTGCTGCTTGATCTTTCTGCAGCTTTCGACACCCTGTCTCCCCTGACCTTAACATCTAGGTTAAGGGAGGCAGGGGTAGTCGGACCAGCGCTCAGTCTCCTGAGCTCCTTTTTACAACATCGAGAGCAACGTGTCATGCTAGGTGAATACCTCTCCCCTGCCAAGTCTTTGCAATGTGGGGTGCCACAGGGGTCGGCATTGAGTCCGACCCTGTTCAACATCTACGTGGCCCCCCTTGCAAGACTTGTAAGATCTCAGGGGATGGAGGTAGTGTCGTATGCGGACGACACGCAGATCATGGTATCCCTGACCCACTCTGTCAGAGAAACTGCTTCTAACTTTAGGGCCTGCTTGCAACTTGTTGCAGAGTGGATGGTCTCCAACTCCCTAAAGTTGAACGGGGACAAGACAGAGGTCCTGGTCTTTGGCAAGGACCAGGACATATGGTCAGATGACTGGTGGCCCCCTTCTTTAGGCAGCTGCCCTATACCTACCAAATCTGCTAGAAACCTAGGTGTCATCTTTGACACCCAGCTCTCCATGGAGCTACAGGTGAATAGAACGGTGGCGACCTGTTGGGGTGTCATCAAGACCCTGAAAAGGATTGTGCACTATTTGTCCCCACAGGCGCGGAAACAGGTGGTGATTGCCCTTGTTGGCTCAAGGCTCGATTACTGTAACTCAGTGTACGCCGGGGCCAACAAGGGCTTGCTCCAGCGTCTACAGGTCATACAGAACGCTGCAGCGCGGTTTGCTCTCGCTTTGCCCTGGTTGTCATCTATGACCTTAGCGAGGAAGAACCTCCACTGGCTCCCCATTCCGTCAAGGATCACTTTCAAACTTCTTTGCCTCACATATAAGGCTTTAACTGCAGGCTCGGCTGATGCCCTTGGTTCATTACTTACCAGATATGTTCCGAGCAGATGTTTACGATCCAGCGAGCAACACCAACTGGTAATCCCCAGAGCCAAGAAGGCCAGATGGGGGTCCAAAGCTTTTTCCATACTGGCACCTCTGATGTGGAATTCACTCCCCCTTGAAATCAAACGACTTCCCTCCCTTGATCTCTTTAGGAAGTCAGTGAAAACTTGGCTCTTTATTAAGGCATACCAGTAGGCTCTGTTTCTGTCTGCTAACAGCTTTACATTTTGGTGTAGGCGCCTTGACGCCCACTGGGCATAGCTGCGCGTTACAAATAAAATTTCATTCATTCATTCACATAGCACCAGTTACGTTACATGAGGACACACATTCATTTTAGGCACGGGGAGATTAAGTGATTTGCCCAGAATCACAGGAGGTTTTGGCATCATTACCGAGACTCGAACCGGGTTCCCCAGGTCCGAGGTCGAGCGCCCTAGCCGTTAGGCCAACTCCTCTCCCCTGGTTGAATTTGGTTTAAAATAGAATGTTCGGTAAGGGGACTCTCTCGGTGGATTTGCTGCTTTAACCCCTCTCATGCTCATGACGAGCTGAGCTCTTCATAACGGCTGCAACACTCACACCCCGGGCTAATTCCCCCGCTGTGCTGAACGTTCTCAAGAAACAGGTGTGACCATGACGAGCTCAGCTCGTCATGAGCACAGCGCCACCGTGCTGCATGATGAGCTGAGCTCGTCACGAGCACTGTGGCAATGCGCGCGCCCCCCCGCCTCCCCCCAGCACAGCGGGGGAAATAGCCCTGCAGGGAAGGGGTTAAAGATATCTTCCAGGCGGCTGCTGAAATAAAGGCTTTCGAGGCCACAGCTCCTCTGACTGAATGGGCGCCAAGCAACGGTAATGTCTATGCCCACCTCTGCCATGATCCCTCTAACCCACCTGGTCCAAGTAGAAGGAGACACGGAGAGTAAGGTTTCTTGTAAGATATCAGCAGTCGGGATACTGCTGAAGGGCGAAAAGCAGGAGTCCAGGATTCATAACAGCGAAGGTGAGAGACCACACATAACTTCTTGCAAACTTAGAACAGAACACATCTCTTTTCTGATTACTTTGATCTCCAGAGGAAGAAAGTGAGCTGTATTTTTAGAATCTATCAAGAAACCTAAGAACTGAATTGTCTGAGACAGAATTAGAAATGATTTATTTTTATTTATTATAAACCCTAGATTCTGGAGAAGATATACTGCCCACACTGTCTGTGTTTGTAGTCATTTCCTGGAGTTGGCCGTTATTAATATATCGTCGAGGTATATAATTAATCGTACTCCTTGAAGATTTAACAATTCTACAAATGGCTTCAGGGAGTTTGGAGACACAGTTGGGGGCTGTAGACAGGCCAAAAGGTAATGAGAGGAATTGAAACTTGTGGCCTTGCCAAATGAAAATGAATTGTAGGTAACAAGAATTTAAATGATGAATGGGAATGGATAAATCAGCATGAATGAATGAATGAAAGAGTTTTTGTATAGCGCAACGTTCACTCCAAGGAGCATCTTGGCGCTCAGTGGACAGAATAGGGGCGTCTGGCGGTGTTTAACAGAGGAAGGGGTGACGGAGAGAGAGATATTGTAAATTAGAGATGGCGCTAGGTGGTCTGGGGTGGCAAAGATCCATGTTTTGAGGAGCTTCCTGAATGTGAGTTCCGTATGAGTGTGCCTCAGCTGAGTGGGTAGGGCGTTCCAGCCTGTTGTCCCCAGTACAGCCATAGTCTTCCCACCCCGAGTTTTCAGTTTGAATTTGGGGACAGTTAGCAGGTTCTCTGATGTGGACCGCAAAGTCCGTATGGTGTTATAGGGCTTGACTTTGGATCTTAAATATTCTGGTCCAGTTTCACTTATGGCTTTGTAAGTAATGGTCAAGATTTTAAAGAGAATCCTTTTGTGAACTGGTAGCCAGTGAAGTGCTTGGAGTGCCGCAGCTGAGGGAGAGTTCTGAGGAGCTCGAGTACCAATCTAGCCGCAGAATTCTGGACCACCTGCGGTCTTTTCACACCGTTTTTTTGCGTAAAGACTGTTGCAGTAGTCCAAAAGAGATAAGATTAGTGCCACTGCAACAGTCTTCCTGGCAGGCAGCGAGTGTGGTACAAAACATTTTCGGAGGGTTTTTATGGTTTGAAAACACATGCCTGCGATGGGAAGTGCTTGATTGTGAAAAGATAGTGTGGGGTCGAATTTTATTCCTAATTTTTGGCAGTGTCGACTGTAGTGGGTGGGGCATCAGAGTCAGAGGGCCACCATTGGGTAGGTCTAAAAACATTGGACTTTCCAAACAGCATAATTTCTATTTTGGAGCTATTACATATGAGGTGATGTAGTTTCATCCAGTTTATTACTGCAGTGAGACAGTGGTGGAACTTCTCTTCCACCGCTCCGGAGTTTTTGTCCAGGGTGAGGATCAGTTGGGTGTCCTTGAGATCTGTTATGATCACCCAATCGTTCTGCTGATGAGAGTCTCTTAGGCAATGTATCCCCTCCATCTTGAAATGCCTGTAAAAAACAAAACTGTTCAGGGATCTGAGGTTTATTACTGGTCGAAACCCTTCGTCTGCTTTCTTTACTAGGAAAAGATTGCTGTGGAACCCCTGGTAGTGGATGGACTTCTTGAATTGCTTCCTTGGATAACAAATCTGGGGGCATATTACCAACAACTAGCGATAATTTTTGTCTCTAACTTGTTTAGAGACAAAATTTATCGCCGCACATCGGCGATTTTTATCGCAGATAAACCTTGCTATTAGCAAGGTTTATCGCAAATGCGATAAAAAACGGCCGCAATGCATGAATATCGCTGAAAAGTCAGCGATATTCATGCATTATCGAGCAAATGCTCTTAGCCATGTTATCCACCTCCCATTGGATAACATGGTGAAGAACTGCTCAGGGCAGGTGTTAGCTTTTGGAGATATTCGCGCTTAGCGCGAATATCTCCAAAAGTTGGTAATAGGAGATAGCGATGTTAGCGACTGTTTCCAGTCGCTAACATCTTGGCACGCCCACTTTGCATGTCATTAGTGATAAATATCACTGACATGCAAAGCGGGGCCCAAGATGGTCGCTATCTCCTATTAGCTGTCACTAACTGGTGTTAGCGACAGCTTGGTAATAGGGAGATAATTTTATCTCCGCTTTCTTGGCTTTTAAAGCCAAAAAAGCGGAGATAAACCCCTTGATAATATACCCCCTGGAACCTCGTGAGATATTAGATCGGTTTCTTGGGAACAGAAGTTCATTGGAGAAGGAGATACCAGTTGGATTGGAGTGGAATAAAATTCTATCCGATACCCCTGAGTTGTTTGTAAAACCCACTGGTCTGAAGTAATGTGTCTCCAGTTGTTGAGAAAGAGAGAAAGTCTGCCACTCATCCTTCTTGGGGAAAAAAGATTTAAAACAACATGACCTACCTGTATTTGCACTAGATCTTACTCTACCCGTTGGAAACTGCCTCTGTAGTTGTTTCATTTTTTGCGGATAGAACAGAGCCTGTCCTGGTTTTACACCTAATCCAGGTGTGAGCCAACCTCTGTGAGCATAAAAGGATGGTTTGTATAAGCTCTGTTAAAAAAAAACGAAGGAGCGAGCTCTTTCTCTGTGAAAAACACTAGAGGTAAAGACCTTGAGATTTTGTTGGGCCTTGACCACAGAGGTGAAGGTTTGTAGAAGGCAGATCTATCCTTGACAAAGTGATCACCAAAGAGATGACCTTCAGCTTCAGAACCAAGTGCCCTCTGTGCCCTGTCTGCCAGCTTAGGGTCTATTCTCATAAGGATAGTTTTCCTCCTCTCCGCTGATAGAGCCGCATTAGCTTTTCCCAAAAGACAGATAGCCCGTTGGCTCCAACCTGTGAGAATAGGCAAATTGACAGGAGTGCCTGTAAGCGCAGCATCTTCCGATATTTCTAAAATTTGAGTCAAAGGACCCAGGATATCTAATAATTTATCCTGCCAACGTCTAAGCCCTTTATCAATCCCTTTTTGGAATCTTTACCTCTTTGAGAAAGGAAGGCGACCATAGCTGGGTCAATGTCTGGAGTAGATGCCAATTTATGTGTGAGAATAGGTCTGGGGCGCTCTGTATGCGGTTTATTGCGATTTGGTTTTTCCATAGGCTTTGGAATCCACAGGCAGATTTACAAGCCCCTTGCGACACTACTGCACCGATGTTGCGTCACTTTTTATGATGCAGTGGCGGCGTAAACAATGCGCCAGGTTGCGGCCCATTTACAATGTGACGCATCTAGGGAGATACGTAACCTTCTGAGAGAAGCAGCTGAGGCACAGGGCAGCTGCTGAGAGAAGCAGCTGAGTCACAGGGCACCTGCTGAGAGAAGCAGCTGAGTCACAGGCCACCTGCTGAGAGAAGCAGCTGAGTCACAGGGCACCTGCTGAGAGAAGCAGCTGAGTCACAGGCCACCTGCTGAGAGAAGCAGCTGAGTCACAGGGTACCTTCTGGGAAGGAAAGGGGGCACCAGAGGATTCACGTGCTCCCACACAAAGGATATTTATTCAAGAAGGAAAACACACTTCACTCAATGAGTTAAATTCAAGGTACACAACAACACAGTGCATATTAACAATAAACCGTCAGATGAAATAAAATAAACGTATACTTATTTCTGCTAGAGCAGCAAAGAAGAGGACCGTTGCTGCTCAGAAGGGATATTTATACCAGAGACTCTTCACTGATTGGAGGATCACACATGAGGTCACAGCTGATCTACACAGCTGACCTCCTTCATACTTTTGCATATAATTTTGCGTCCATGTTATGTTATGTTTCACTTTGTTGCGAGAGCTATAAGTAAAGAAGTTAAGTCATAATTGAGCCTTCGGTCTTGTAATAGAATTCAAAGGCTGAGGTGGCAGCCCAGATGTTGGGGGAGTTCGTTCCAGGCTTTAGAAGCCATCCATCAGACGCGGCGGAACGCACGGAGCAGCAGGGTGTCTCAACGGAGGTGTCTGGTGGGGTTGTGGAAGCTGCTGCTACTATTCTGGTAAGTGGGGCCTAGGCTGTGCTGTGATTTGTGTGTGTGAGTCATTTGGACAGTGCACGCTTGTGCATGGGGAGCCAGTTGAGGTCTCTGAGGTGAGGGGAGGTCGGGGTGCAGGGAATGCTGAGTATGAGTCTGGCTGCTGTATTCTGAACGCTCTGAAGCTGCGTCGTGAGTTGGGTATAGATTCCAATGGAGAGTGCATTTTCATGGTCTAATTTGCTGGTGATGAGTGCCGCGGTGATTGTTCGGCAGGTGTCAAGAGAAAGCCAGATAAAGATTTTCCTGAGAATCTTGAGGTTACGGAACCAGGAAGAGTTCATCCAGTTGACTTGGCTGGTCATCAGTAGTTTATTGTTTATTGTATATGATTACAAGGTTCCTGGCTTGGCTGGATAGGATTGGTGTGGCCCCGGGATCAGGTGACCACCAGGAATGCACTTCATGAACTTTGCTTGTGTGCTGGGAGAGGGAGAGAGGATGAGTTCTGTGTTGTTGGTGTATAAAATGATGTTGATTCCATAGGTTCATACAATCTTGGCAAGTGAGGCGATGTAGATATTGGAGAGTGTGAGGCTGAGCGATGATCCCTAGGGGACACCGCAGATCGGCTTGGGCGTGGTAGGCTACCTTTCTGCATGCATCCTGTGAGGAAAAAGCGATTAAATCATGGGCTTTTTCTCAAAATCCTGACTTGTGGATTAGGATCAGGTGGGTAATTAAAGGCCACTGAGAGGTCAAGGAAGATGAATGCCGCGGTGTTGCCTACGTACATGATGGTTCGGAGGTCATCAGTAGTGGGGATGAGGGCTGTTTCTGTGCTGTGGTTTGATCTGAAGCCTCAGGAGGTGGTTGTCTTTCAGGTGGTTTGCTAGTCTCTTGATGAGATTCTCATCAGAGAGTGATCTAAAATTATCTGCTGGGGCTGTGTCTGCTGTGGGGCGTTTTCATTAATGGCCGAATGGTGGTTGGTTTCTATGTGTCCAGAAAAGGTGTCTGTGGTTAGTGAGTTGTTGAGGATCGGGATGAGGGCGTTGTAGATAGGCTCGAGTCCTCTAGCAAAGGGGAAGTGCATGCAATGATAAGATGGGACTTCTGAGTAGATGGACTGCATGGCAGTAGCAGTTGGGTGATGGTGAGCCATCAAGTTAGGGGGTTCCTGGAATGCGGTCATCATCTTGAAGGAGATCTGTGAGGCTAGGGGGTTCAGTTGGCATGTGAAGTTGTCGTAGATACCGCATATCTTGTCATGGAAGGAAAGTGCTAGCTAGGAGCAGAGCTCCTTATCAAACCAAGGGCCACTCACCTGAATTCCCAGGACTTAGGCGAAGCAAATATGTTCCTCCCCTTCGAGGTTAATCCTTAGAATCAGAAGAGATGAGCGATACCGGTGACTAACCTTGGGGAAAGGAGGGATGGGGTGGAGAGTGGGAGAGAGAGGGAGTGATGGTTGTGGTGTACCTGGAGGTCTTGAGAAAATAATGGTGGATGGTTAATACTTCTGAGCAGGACCCCTCAAGTTCTAGTGAGAAGGTTCAGTCCTTAAGCCAGGAGAGGTACTCTGCAACAAGAACACAGTCACTTCTGACAATCATACTTGAATTCCTAACTATCAACCTGACTTGTGAGTCCTTAATGAAACATATCAAACTAGAATTACTATCAAACATTGAAGTCCATGTGAAGGGCCTTTGAGCAGACCCTCGTGCTTTATTCTGAGCGCCTATCCCTTAGCCTCTGCTCAGATGAATCTGAGATCTTTATCTCTCCTTAACGTGTTACTATATACAAGGAATCCTTTTCCTTTAGCCAAGGCTTTCACATTCAAACTACAATTGCTAGTGTGTCCTTCAAGAAGAAAGGGGGTACCAAACGAGAGGTACCAGTTAGTGCACTAACCTGAGGTCCATGTGATGGGCTGGGATTGCTGGAGAGTTTAACTGCAGTGAGAGAATGATGGTCCTAGTTAAGGCTATGGGGGCACAGAGGCCCCAGCTTAATAACTAAGGGCTAGATGTAGGTAATTGCAATTTACCGACTCTAAAATACCGAATTTTACCGATTCGATATTTCAGAATCGGTAAATGCAATGTAGGTAAAAAATCAGTATCTTTTACCGATTCGGTAAAAATTGGATTCTGCCATTCGGAATTTACCCAATCGGTATTTACCGATTCGGTATTTACCGAATCGGTATTTCCCATTCATTCCTATGGGCCAAAAGGCCCATAGGAATGAATGGGAAATACCGATTCGGTAAATACCGAATCAGTAAATATCGATTCGGTAAATTCCGAATCGGAAAGCAAATAAAAGTGAAACTTAAGTAGGCAGCCAATCAGGTGCTACCACCCTCCCCCTCCCTACCAGGAAGTGGCTACACCGGCAGCTGCAAGTAATTAGAAGCTTCTGGAGAGGCTGTGAAAGCTGAGCTGAGTCCCTGAGCCATAGGAAAACTTTTGTGCTTTAAAACTTTGACAATGGCAAGCAGCAGTGAAAAGGAACAGCCAGAGAGGACGAGGAAAATTAAATTTAGCACCATGGAGCTGCAGGTCCTCGTGGAGGAGGTGGTGAAGGAACACCAGAAATTGTTTGGCAAGCTGTCCCTGACTGTGGCTGAATCTGCCAAAAGGAAGATTTGGCTGGAAATACAAGCAAAGGTGAATGCTGTAGGAGTGACATAGATGACCTGAAAAAGAGGTGGTATGACCTGAGGAGCCTGACTAAGAAAAAAATTGCAGAGCTCCACAAAGAGGCAAACAAAACTGGAGGAGGGAAGAACCGTGCACCCCCCCCCCCCTGACGGAGCTGGAAGAGCTGGTGGGGTCCACCATTGAACCAGAGAGCATCTGTGGACTGAGAGATGCAGACAGCTCAGCCAGAGCTGCCACCAGAAAAGGTAAGACTCATGCACGGCAATCACCCCCACCCCATCACCTTCCCTTTTCCCTATGTGGCAAAGTTAACCCCAGTCAAGTAGAGGTAGCACTATACAGGAGCCATGCATCATGGGACATGTAGTCATTAAATGAAACACCATGTCATACAGCACAGCAAGCAACAAGTTAGGCTAATCGTATCAGACATAATCAAGCGCAGGCAACATGTACAGTGTTTCAGTGAGAATAATTTCATTGTAGATGCTGTGAGGCAGGAGCACATAGCTAATGTACGCTTATATGTCCACAGTCAAGACATCTCGCAGGCGTACCAGGAAGAAGGAAGGCACAGCACCAGGGAGGGATGACAGCCAGGAGGCAGCCCAAGTGCAGAGAATGTCACAGAGGACACAGGTGCACCAACAACACAGCCACCAGCCACCATCCCAAGACCTTGAAATGTCTCCACATTTGCAGGCATCCCCAGAACGTTCAGGATCCCCTCTGCCACTGTCCTCACCTGAACTGCCTGCGTCACTGCCTCTGACACACCTACATCACAAAAGAGCAAGAGGCATGTAGTTGCCCCACTAGTCCAAATGGAGTCATCAGCTGGTGACATGGAGGGGGATGACACTCAAACCTTGGCTGGGGAAGGAAGCACGGCCACACAGCAGTCCAGTGCAGAGGGTGCCCGTACAGGTACCAGACCCCGCAGGCCCAGAGATAGCAGTGTTGCAGCACATGTGGAGGGTCCCAGTGTCTTCCGTGGGCTGGAGGGTAGCATGGTCAAGATCCAAAGGATGCAGGGGAAGGCCATCAAGTCTGTGCAACGCCAGATGATGAACCTTAACACAAATGTGGAAGACATAGGGAGGGGCATCAGAGAACTGGTTGATGTGAACAAGGAGATGGCTGCAGGGATGCGGGACATGACACAATCAGTGCAGCTTCTGTGCAGTAAACTGGACCAGGACATGTCAGCAAGGCGCAAAGAGAGGCAACGTGCGCAGCAACAAAGTAAGGCAATGAACCGCCTGGCCACAGCCACTTCCCTGCTATGCAGACGATGCATCAACATGCAAGAGGGACTCACACACAACAGCAATGAGGTGTCTAGGGGCATTGCTAGTGTTAGACCTGTCAGCCCTAGGGTGGTCTTTGCCTGTTTTTTTTCACGCTTGCCTCATTTTTCCCGCCTTCTTTTTTTGTTGGCCTTAGGTCTCCGAGCGCCTTCCCATTGCTAATCAATACTAAGGTGCAGGTGCTCTCTTCTCCCAATATGGCTGCCACAGGCCCCTGCTACTGCAGCGTGGTCTTTTTAGTAGCACCCTAGTTGCCAGGAGCTGGCTGGAACCCTTAAACATTGTTGCAACACCAGCCTGACTTGCCTGCCCATAGCTAGAGTAGGGAAGCTCCTGGAACCTTCCAGAATAGGGGAGGGGCCTGCCTTTGCCGCCTTAGAGTGTGGTCACCTGACCTGGGCATATATAAAGAAAGGAGGGAAACTTTTTAGTCAGTTGGGGCATCACTGACCTGGGGGACCCTACGCAGGAGACTTAGGCGGTAGGGCCTAGCCAGGAACCTATACCACTGGGAGAGACAGGGCTGAGGTGCTGCCTTCCAAGCTGTGTGTGGAACACTGAACTAGCCCACTGATCTGGCCCGGCGGGAGGGGAACCCAGGGACCACCTGCAGTGACCTACAAGGACCCACCTGCTCCCAGTCACCAACTCAACCCCCCCTCAAGAAATTATCTACAAAGGGCGCCAGACCCACCAAGCGCCAAGAAGAAACCCACTTGTGCAAACCAGGACTACTGGGGATCAACCAAGTACTGGGCCGTGCCACCTCTGCACCCCTCTGTCTTCATCTGAGCCTGCGCTGCCCTGCCTAATCCCCTTAGCTGTCCTACCCTGCCTGCACTACTGGCTAAGCGCTCTGGTTGCCTCCAGCGCTAGCCTTCTGGACTGACCTGCTGAGCGCTCCCTCCCTAGAGCTCGAACTATAATTGCTGTGCCCCCGAGGCGATATACTCCTCCAGCGCCATCCTGCCTGCAATCTGTGTGCCCCCAGGCACGGCGATATCGACGCACTACCAGGGAACTCACCACCGCCGCCCGGGCCGACTGTGTGCCTCTGCTGCCCCTGACGCGGCTCAGCCCCTTTAGCGGCGCCGGTGTCATCTTCATTAGCCTCGGCGGCACCCGGTACCAGGAGAGGGCCGCCGCCTAAGTGCTCTGAGGGCCGAACTCACCGCCGCAGCCCAGCCCGACCATGGGGATCCCCGCGGCGGCCCCTGAAGCCGTGAGCAGGCCGCTGCGAATTCCAGTCAGGCTGCGCTAGGCCTTGGAGGCCAGGACACTCACCCCACGTGACGGGGCGCCCGGCCGCGTCATTAGCCACGCCCCACCCATAGCCGTGCAGCCATTGGCTGCAGTTGACACGCCCCCTTGGCCGTTGTGGCTGGGAACCTCCCTGCCAGCCTCCAGATTGGCTCCCGGGCCACAGACGTCCCGGAAGGCCCGGAAACCGGAAACACCACTGCCAGAGGGCTCCGGAACCAGCACGAGCCCCTTCTGTCAATTTCGACGAGCTCGCCAGCCTGCACAGCTCCGCAAGGGGCTGAAGAGGCCCGAAGAGATAAGGAAAACCCCTGGGGAGGAGGGCGGAAGGCCGGAGGAGGCCTCGAGTTCTCCCCTCCCCTGGGGAAGACTGTGGCTGGGCCCCGTTCGCCCTATTTGGCCCCTCTAAGCACCGGACCAGGGCCAGGGCCCCTGAAGACCTTGTGGGGGCCTCAATTGACAAAAGTTAACCCCTGCCTGGGGTACGGTTGAATGCCAGTCACTGTAGCCTTATGCATGGCTTATGTTGGGATTAATGAAATGCTCATTTTCAGCCTGATGCATGGCTTTTTCTTGCCTAATGAAATCACCACCTTGGCTGGATGCCTTGCTTATTAGTGCCTAATGAAATATTTAGTGCTGAGTAATGGAATGGTTATGATTTCCTGCTAAAATGGTTATTCCCAATGAAATGTTCTTCTTGATTAAGGAGATGTTTACCCTGGCATGAGGAAGTGTTTATTTCTGCGCAAAGTGATTACTGAAGAGTTTACTTCAGATTACTGAGTTGTTTTACTTCAGCCTCATGAAATGTTTTGCTCTTGTTTAATAACATGCTGATTCCCGACACGATGAAATGTTCATTGCTAAGTAATGAAAGGCTATTCCCTTAATGAAATGGTTATTGCAATATGCTACATTGATTATTGAACTGCTCCCTTCACTCCCTTGATGGAATACTTGATGAGATATTGATGCCTTGATTATTGATCACCCTGAACCTTGATCTAGATAAAAGCTATTTAATTTTTACTCAAACTTACTGGTGTGGTGTCAGTCATTGTGTGCGTTTCAAGCCTCAGTAGATGTGTGTGCTGTATGGTCACTTTAAACCTAAGCTTTCGGGTGCCTACCTGCTCGCGCCAAGCTACCCCGGGGAACTGGTGACCCCAGTTCCTACAGCTAGGGTGACCAGTGCTGTAGAGGTGCTGATTAATGCACAGACAGCACAAACTGCAGCTCTGGATGTACCGGAAAGTGAGGAAAGCACCAGTAGGAGCAGCATGACAAGCCCCCTTGTTGTTGAGACACGGAGGAGCAGCAGGCGCCATGGTGAGCCAACAGCCCAAACACCCAGTGAAGAGAGCCAGCCACTTACATCTGGCACAGGTAGGCGTGGGCGGAAATGACTTGTACAGTAAATGGGGAAGTGACCCAGGAATACCATTGTTCAATAGATTACATTTGTGTGCACATTTGTGCTTTTGAGTACCTGCGTAGTGCCAAATATTAAACTACGTTGGGTGCATACTCCACCTGTCGGTGTCTCTTTACTTACTTAAAAGTAGTTGCGTGTGATCTCTGCCCGTCTGTGTCTGCCATCTGTTGTTGTCGCAACTCCTGCTGTGTTGGGTTCAGGCAGTGCATGTTCATCATCGGTCCTCATAGTCGCTCAATTCCACCTCGGTGCCCTTCTTAGTAGCAAGGTTGTGCAACATTGCACAAAATGCAATCATCTTACAGCAGATGATTGGTGAGTACTGCCGTGCCCCTCCACTTTTGTTGAGGCAGCGGAACCTGCTTTTTAACAGCCCAAAGGTGCGCTCCACAATGTTCCTAGTAGATTTGTGTACCACATTGTATCGTCTCTGGCTGGGGGTTGAAGGGTTGAGGTAGGGTGTCAGGATGAATGAGCGGATGGCATATGCACTATCCCCTATTTGTAAATGAGAAAGCCATTACTCACATGCACACATACACATACATCTGCAATATCTATCAAGGGAGTGTCACACAGTGTTTTACCTAACAGGTATCCTTCGCCAAATTCCACTGCTGTCAGGCGTGTGTAGATCCCACTGTTCTGAAAGATGTAGGAGTCATGGGTACTTCCTGGGAACTTGGCCACTATGTCCGTGATAATGTACTTGGCATCACAGATTACCTGTACATTCATTGTGTGGGTTGACTTCCTGTTTCTGTAAATGTACTCTGTGGCAGCAGGCGGGCATATTGGGATGTGGGTGCCATCAATACAGCCGATGACGTGTGGGAAATGTGCAATTTGGTAAAAGTCAGTCTTGGTCTTCAGCAGTTCCGCGTGAGTTTCTGGGAAGCTGATGTAATGATGCATTCTCTGCATCATGGCCTCTAGGAACTTCCTGAAGAAACCGGACAGGCAGCTCTGGGACACCCCACCTACCGCAGCAATCACACTCTGGTAACTCCCAGATGCAAGCAGGTGTAGGCTACAGAGCACCTGCACATGGGGTGGGATGGCGTGCGCCCTTGGGGTTGGGTGCTCCAACAGTGGGTGCAGGTCCCTGATCAAGTCCAGGATGGTGTGGGGGTGTAGCCTGTACCTTTGGAATATCTCTGACTCAGTTAGTTGAAATAGCGTTATCCTCTGCCTGTAGACTTGCTCCTCCGTGCTCCAGACCCTCTCTCCTGCTGCCTGTAGCCGTAGCCGCCTTGCTATCACGTAGAATGCCTCCATTCTGGTCACACTGTTGCATTTTGGGCCCATTTTTATGGCCTGCACCTGGTTACCACCTGCTTCCAATCCATGGTAAATACCGACTCTTAAATACCGAATTTCATGAAATTCTGTATTTTAGAAGTTACCTACATCTCAAAACTCATTTTTTAGCATTTCTTATTTATCGATTCGGAAAAATGACTGATTTGGTAAAATTACCGAATCGGTAAAATTAACGAATCGGTAAAATTACCGACTCGTATTTACCGAATCGGTATTTTTTTGTGACCCTACATCTCAATATCCAAATACCGGTCGGTAACGGCCGTAATTCCGGTATTTGGCTACCTACATCTGGCCCTACGTGCCAGGGATCAAGATTGTTAGAAGCTATCACAAAAAGACGGGAGTTCCAAAGCAAAGGTGTGTAGATACATACATATTGAATGTACCACTGGCTAACCGTTGAGGAGGAGCTCACCTCTGGGGCACCAAGATATCCTGGGACCAAGAAGCAGAAAACCCTCTGCCTGAGCCACCCAATCACCAGCACCAATTCATCCTCCTCTACCTCCACTACCACATACCTCCCACTCGCCATGCACACCTCCCACTCCACCACACCCACACCCATACACACCTCCTGCTCCACCACCACCACCACACCCATACAGATTTCCTGCTCCACCACCACCACACCGATACACACCTCCTGCTCCACCACACCCACACCCATACACACCTCCCGTTCCACCACCACCACACCTGTACACACCTCCTGCTCCACCACCACCATGCCCATACACCTCTCCCGCTCCACCACCACCACACCCATACACCTCTCCCGCTCCACCACCACCACACCCATACACCTCTCCTGCTCCACCACCACCCCGCCCATACACACCTCCCACTCCACCACCACCCCACCCATACACTCCTCCCACTCCACCACCACCACACCCATACACACCTCCCGTTCCACCACACCCATACACACCTCCCGCTCCACCATACCCACATCCATACCCACCTCCCACTCTTCCACACCCACATACACCTCCCGTTCCACCACCACCACACCCATACACACCTCCCACTCCCACATACACCTCCCGCTCCTCCACACCCATACACACACACCTCCCATTCAACCCCCACCACACCCATACACACCTCCCACTCCCACACACACCTCCCGCTCCCCCACACCCACACACACCTCCCGCTCCCACACACCCATACACACCTCCCACTCCACCACACCCACAAACATACACACCTCCCGCTCCACCACCACCACACCCCTACACACCTCCTGCTCCGCCACCACCACACCCATACACACCTCCTGCTCCACCACACCCATACACAACTTCCGTTCCACCACCACCACACCCATACACACCTCCCACTCCACCACACCGATACACACCTCCCACTCCACCACACCCATACACACCTCTGGCTCCACCACCACAACACCCATACACACCTCCCGCTCTACCACACCCACACCCATACACACCTCCCACTCCACCACACCCATACACACCTCCCACTCCACCTCACCCACACCCTTACACACCTCTCACTCCACCACACCCACACCCATACACACCTCCCACTCCACCACACCCACACACCTCCCACTCCTCCACACCCATACACACCTCCCGCTCCGCCACCACCACACCCATACAAACCCCATTGTAGCTTGAATGATCACCTTACAGCCTACCTGACAACCTGTCTGTTCTTAAGATGGCGACTAACAGCAGTTCCCGCTCCACCACCACCCCACCCATACACACCTCCCGTTCCACCACACCCATACACACCTCCCGCTCCACCACACCCACACCCATACCCACCTCCCACTCCACCACACCCACATACACCTCCCATTCCACCACCACCACACCCATACACACCTCCCACTCCCACATACACCTACGGGGGGCAGGCCCCTATGACCAACCTCCAGACAGGGGATGGTGACGATTATAATACCTATTACACAGATGAGGACGATCTGGTGCCATGCCTAGCTAAGCCATTCCTGGTGGATTATACCCCTGTGTACCATGCCGTGATTTAGAGGAAGGCTCAACATCATAAAGTTGACCTATATATGTCCTGTAGTAGGAGAATGACTCGCTGGTGGAAACAATCTCCAAGACTGAACACAACGTTCAGTTCCTCTCCATGCTCAAGGACAAGTTCAAATCAGCCCCAGACAATTTCAAGGACACTATCAGGGTGAAGGTGGTCAGGGTACCCGCTGAGAAGTTTAAAGCTTCTCCCAGCGACCACCTTTACATGGATGGTTAGGTTCAAAGGCTCCTTTGTGGTGCGCAGACAGCAAAGAAATGAGCCTCAACTCAAGCTATGGGTGACATCTCCCTCCCTCCAAGATACAGAAAGTAAGTGCACACGCCACCTGCAAGCATGTTGGGGCCGCCGCCCAATGGCTATTGCCAATTCAGTTGGCTTGCTGTTGTGGTATGGCAGGATTTATTGGACTACGTGCAGGAGCTGGTGCACCACCACCCTGAGACCTGCAGTACAAAGGGTAGAGTTGGTAGGTGAGGGGATGATTCTCTAACTCTATACCCACTCTGCTCTTGGTGCTGCAAATACTGACTACCGTAGTGCGCCACCAGGATTTTACTCACTGCAACGCATGGCTATGAATCTCTGTGTTCAAACAGGAGGTCCAACACCGCTTCAACATTCTGTTCTATGGGAAAACACCTCTACGGACCACAAGCGAATCAATGTTGAAAGGATCAAAAAGGACAGCAAGGTTGCAAACTTCATGGGCACACTGTAGTTTGCCATTCCGACGGGGGCCTTTTATAGGTAGCAACCGCGGAGAGGGACAAAGAGCACAGAACCCAAACTATCCAAAGTCAGTATTAGGCTTTTCATGAGTTGCAGGTAGGCATTGGATACACAGGCTGCAGCTACAACAGCAAAGGTAGAGGCAGCTTCAGCTACGGAGTCTCCACTCTCAAACACTGACTGACCCACACTTCCCTCCCCGATCACACAACACTTGGGGAGGCTAAAGGAGTGCCAGCCTTACAGGTAGGAAACCACCTCGGATTAATGATTTGTAGCAGAAGTTCATTAGGACTTCTGCTTAGAATTCCACACCCGCCCAACATCCCACCCCACCCCACCAACACATCCACAGTCAAGACCACCTCATTGTCCTCGAGGTCCAAGTGCTCGACAAAAAGGCACAATCCAGCTCCTGCCACCACAACAACAGGCCAACAGCGTCTACTCGCTGTACTGACCAACAGCGTCTACTCCCTGTACTGGCCAACAGCGTCTACTCGCTGTACTGGCCAACAGCGTCTACTCGCTGTACTGGCCAACAGCGTCTACTCGCTGTACTGGCCAACAGCGTCTACACGCTGTACTGGCCAACAGCGTCTACTCGCTGTACTGGCCAACAGCGTCTACTCCCTGTACTGGCCAACAGCGTCTACTCCCTGTACTGGCCAACAGCGTCTACTCCCTGTACTGGCCAACAGCGTCTACTCGCTGTACTGGCCAACAGCGTCTACTCGCTGTACTGGCCAACAGCGTCTACTCGCTGTACTGGCCAACAGCGTCTACTCGCTGTACTGGCCAACAGCGTCTAATCGCTGTACTGGCCAACAGCGTCTACTCGCTGTACTGGCTAACAGCGTCTACTCGCTGTACTGGCCAACAGCGTCTACTCGCTGCACTGGCCAACAGCGTCTACTCGCTGTACTGGCCAACAGCGTCTACTCGCTGTACTGGCCAACAGCGTCTAATCGCTGCACTGGCCAACAGCGTCTACTCGCTGTACTGGCCAACAGCGTCTACTCGCTGTACTGGCCAACAGCGTCTACTCGCTGTACTGGCCAACAGCGTCTACTCGCTGTACTGGCCAACAGCATCTACTCGCTGTACTGGCCAACAGCGTCTACTCGCTGTACTGGCCAACAGCGTCTACTCGCTGTAGTTTAGTTGAAAAGTTTTATATAGCACTGGCTAGACCCGGAGGTATCAGAGCGCTTTACGTGAGGTAGGACATAGTTTCAGAATATTGTTACATAGTTATATCAGTTGCTGGAGCGTCGCATAACACAGAAAGGGAAACAGTATAACATAGTTACATGAGTTACTAAAGCATAGCATAACGCAGAAAAAACCAGCAAGGGGGAAGTACTTCAGGGGAAACAGAAAAGTCAGGCTGGAAAATGGGAGGCGGTCACAGAAGGACGGCTCCCTGCGGCCCAACTCAGGCCTTACGCCTACTAAAGCCTACATCCTGTTGGAGGACTTTCACATGCCAGCATTGCGGGACATCATCCCTCTGATCCACCAAGGTGGCGTCACTGACATCACTGGGCCTGAAGGACACCGACTTCCTCGTCCCTATCCACCTGCCCATTACCAGCACCTGCGGTTTGTGGTAAATGGACAACACTAACAATTCACAGTTCTACCTGCGGAATCATTACAGCTCCCGGGGTCTTTGAGTACGTGGCAGTGGAGGCCACTCATTATAGCTCGTCAACTGGCTGATCAAGAGCAGCAGCAGGCAAAACATGCCTGTGACACATTTAGAGAGCTATAACCATGCAACACAGCGTAGGGTACGCCAAAAATGTGAAGAAATTCAAGACCAGCTCTTCTTGAGTTAGGGTTCAATGCTGTGACCGGGAAAGCATATCCCAACCAGCAGAGGGCGGTGGCATTTCAGCAGCTTCTGCCTCTTTTTCAGTCCACCTGCTGTAAGAACTGTGGTTAAACTCTTGGGTACACTGGCATCCTGCATAGAAATGGTGCCACGTGCCAGATTACACGTGCACCCCCTTCAACCGCGTGTCACCAGGCAATGATCACAGGTGTAAGGTCATTGGGAGGGTCCGGTGTTGATAAAGCTCAGCACCCAGTGCTCTCTTCAATGGTGGTAGAGCAACAACTGGTTGACTGCAGTCCTTCTTGGACCCACTTCTGCAGAAGACCCTTACCACAGATGTATCACACATTGGGTGGGACGCATACCTCGGAAACACGGCGGTGCAAAGGGCTTGGACTCCTCAGCTTTAGGGTCTACACATCAACGGCCTCGAGTGGCGGGCCAAATGCCTGGCCCTCAAAGCATTCTCGAAGCTGGTTCTGCTGAAGGTGGTCCTCATAACAGCGGTGGACCGCATGATGGCCATATATTACCTACAGAAATGGGGTACTCAACCCCCAGCTGTCTGTGTTAGCGCAGGAGATCTGGCACTGGTAATCTGCATGAGGATCTACCTGTTAGCAGAGCACCTACCTGGGGTGGACAGGACTTTAAAGCAGGCGGCCTCCACAAGTCCACGAGTGGGCACCCCACCCACAAGTCTTACAGATATATTTCCAAAAGCTGGGAACCCCAGATACTGACCTCTTCACGTGCCTCAGAAAACGCGAAATGCTTGGCTTTAACTCCAGATCCAGTCATTGGGCCATGCACTATGGATGAATTGGTCAGGATTATGTGTTTATGCTTTTTAATCCTCTCCTGCTCATCCTGCTCGTGGTGAGAAACAGGAGGCGAATGTATGTTGCTACTTCGCATATCATTCCTTCGCATGCTTTTAGAGCGATGTTTTTATTTAGCATAAACAGTTACTTCACAGGTTTTAACTGCGCATGCATTTATAACGCAAATGGTTATAAATGTACTATGGTTTATGCTAATTAAAAACATCACACTAAAATCATGCTTACACTACACTACGTTACACTACCTTACACTACTTAAACACCACTACACAACCCTAACACACTACCCCAACACAACTTTCCCTCTACCTGGACCCTACACTCTAACACTACACTTCCCGACCCCTCCGACACTACCCTAACACCCTACCCTACCCAACATTAACACCCCATCACTACCCGAAAACCTAAAACAATCTCTTAGGCACAACCCGGCCCCGGCCCCTACCCCAAGCCGGTCCCTACACTAAAACACTACCCTGCACAACCCCCTCGACACTATCCTAAACCCTAAAACACTACCCTACACTACACAAACACCACAACACTACCCTAAACCCTAAAACACTACCCCCAGCACGACCCTGCCCCTACCCCCAGTCCTGTCCCTACTCCCAAACACTACCCTGCACAATCCCCCGACACTACCCTAAACCCTAATACACTACCCCTACACAACTTTCCCCCTGCCTGGACCCTACACTCTAACACTACGCTTCACGACCCCTCCGACACTACCCTAAAACCCTACCCTACCCAACATTAACACCCCATCACTACCCGAAAACCTAAAACAATCCCTTAGGCACAACCCGGCCCCGGCCCCTACCCCAAGCCGGTCCCTACACTAAAACACTACCCTGCACAACCCCCTCGACACTATCCTAAACCCTAAAACACTACCCTACACTACACAAACACCACAACACTACCCTAAACCCTAAAACACTACCCCCAGCACGACCCTGCCCCTACCCCCAGTCCTGTCCCTACTCCCAAACACTACCCTGCACAATCCCCCGACACTACCCTAAACCCTAATACACTACCCCTACACAACTTTCCCCCTGCCTGGACCCTACACTCTAACACTACGCTTCACGACCCCTCCGACACTACCCTAAAACCCTACCCTACCCAACATTAACACCCCATCACTACCCGAAAACCTAAAACAATCCCTTAGGCACAACCCGGCCCCGGCCCCTACCCCAAGCCGGTCCCTACACTAAAACACTACCCTGCACAACCCCCTCGACACTATCCTAAACCCTAAAACACTACCCTACACTACACAAACACCACAACACTACCCTAAACCCTAAAACACTACCCCCAGCACGACCCTGCCCCTACCCCCAGTCCTGTCCCTACTCCCAAACACTACCCTGCACAATCCCTTGACACTACCCTAAACACACTACTCTACACTACACAAACACAACTACACTACCCTAAAACCAAAAAGACTACCGCCTGTACGACCCTCCCCCTACTCTTAACCCTTAAATACTACACAGCCCCTCTTACCTCTCTCTCATCGGTTACTCTCTTCTCCTTCAGCCGTGGTACGGGCTACCAGCGTCAGTAGTGCACGTCGTTGTGTGGAAACGGAAGCGTGTCTGTTTCCACACAACGATGTTGATAGCCTTTGCTTCGCAATCGTTACAACGTATGCGATGTTACAACTTGCGTAGTGAAGGCTATACATTGTAACATCGCATGCCTTGTAACGCTGGTGGAGTAATGGTACGCGGACTAACATTCGCGTACTAATGGCTGTTTACCACATAAGGCAGGTAGCCAAGACCCTCATCCTGGTGGCCCCAATGTGAGCCAGATAGCTGTGGTACTCAGGGGCGTATTTATGAGGAAGTGGCGGAGCGCGACATTACTTCCAGTTGTGACACTTTTAGTTGACCTCGGTGTTTAAATATCTCATTAGCACAAAAGGAACAAATAAAAGGAGGCTAAGTGACACATTTGGGGTACAACCAAGTAGCGTACACCTCTATGAATTTTACAATGTTTATATTTTTTACAAACCTATCAAAACAATGTACCAATATGGTCCGTTTGGGACATAGAGAAACGTATTGAGCTGTAAAAAAAAGTAGTTTATATAGAAAGCCACGCTATGTTACCATTATAATTTTCAAATTTTAGGAATGTTTTCCCGTTGCTGAGAAGTTTGATGTATGGAGGACCACTTGAGCTTTTATTTGATGACATTATGAACTCTGGGAGTTGTGTTCCTGGGCTGCTTCCAGCAAACTGGTCAAATGCGTCCTCTAACAACGTTGTTTCTCGAAAAGGCTAGGGACCGAAAATAAGGTGTCACGCAAGCACATAACTATGTTGTTAGCATGAAACTAGTATATGAGAGGCTGTTTTTTACTTTTATGTGCTTTCCTAATGTCTTGCTGTGTTATAAAGGCCACTGGTTATTAGCGGAAGCTTATTTTACCATCTGAATTATTTATTTAACATGCCCGAGGAATTAGTTATTAACCTTCTCAATGCCAGTTAAGCACTTTTAACAGTATAAATAAATAAGAATAAGGTCTGCTTTTCATCTTGCGCCAAACCATAAATATAAGTCAATCTTTAAAAACAGCAAAAAGTTAGCAAAACGCACAAACGCAATATTGACAGTCAATCAATCAATCAATCAATCAATCAATCAGAAGGTTTGTAAAGTACAAGCTACTCACCCGGAACTGGTCTCACGGTGCTGAGGGAAGGGGATGTGTGGGGGTGGGGGTTCCCACAACTCCTGCAGGTTCACTGAGTTCCATCGAAGAGCCAGGTCTTGAGTTTGTTTAGGAACTTGGGGAGCGATGCAGGCTGTCAGAAGTGGAGAGTGAGTGAGTTCCATGCCTTGGCCGCTAGGAGAGAGAAGGAGCGCCCTCCTGTTCTGCTTTTCTTGAATCGAGGTACGGTTGCTAGGAAGTGCTGGACCGGGCGGAGAGAGCGCCTTGGAGTTCGGCACACGAGGCAGTTGTTCAGGTTGGTGGGTCCGGCACTGTGGAGTGCCTTGTGTGCGTGGGTGAGAAGCTTGAAAGTTATTCTCTTCTCGACAGGCAGCCAATGTAGGGTCCGTAGGTGTTGGCTGATGTGGCAGTGGCGTGGTAGGTTGAGGGCTAGTCTGGCGGCGGCGTTCTGGATGTTCTGCAGTTTGCGGGAAAGGGTTCTTGTTGATACCGCCATAGAGTGTGTTGCCGAAGTCCAGCCAGCTACTGATGAGGGCGTGGGTGACCGTTTTTCTGTGTTCGGGGAGGACCCACTTAAAGGTCTTGTGGAGTAGGCGGAGGATGTGGAAGCAGAAGGAGGTGACAGCGTTGATCTGGTAGTCCATTTTGAGTTCAGAGTCCAGGATGACCCTGAGGTTGCGTGCGTGAACTGTGGGGGCGGGGGGCCCGAGCTCGAGGGACCTCCTGGTGTCGTTCCAGACGTTGGGTGTGGGCCCATGAGTATCTCTGTTTTGTCCATGTTGAGTTGAAGGCAGCTGCTCTTCATCCATCTGGCGACGGCTTCAATTCAGTCTTGAAAGTTGCACCTGGTGATGTTGGGTTCGTTGGATAGGGAGAGGATGAGTTGGGCGTCGTCTGCATATTATGTGATGTTGAGTCTGAGTGCTCTGATGATGGCTGCGAGCGGGGCCATGTAGATGTTGAACAGGGTCGGGCTGATGGAGGATCCTTGTGGGACTCCGCAGGTGGTTGGAGTCGGTTCTGAGAGGAAGGGAGGGAGTCTGACTCGTTGCGTTCTGCCGGCGAGGAACGAGAGGATCCAGTTTAGGGCTGTGTCCCAGATCCTGCGTTATGTAGTCTGCGGGCTAGGATGTGGTGGGAGACAGTGTTGAAGACTGCGAAGAGGTTGAGGAGGTTGAGGGCCGCAGTCTCCCCTCTGTCGAGGAGGGCGCGGATGTCGTCTGTTGCTATGAGGAGTGCGGTTTCGGTGCTGTGGTTCTTTTTGAATCCTGATTGGGGGTTGGTCGAGGATGTTGTTATCCTAGATGAAGGCGGCAAGTTGGCAGTTGATGGCTTTGTCCATGACTTTGGCCGTATAGGGTAGTAGGGAGATGGGTCTGTAATTTTTTAGGTCTGTGGGGTCCACTGAAGGTTTTTTCAGGAGAGAGTTGATCTCAGCATGTTTCCAGTCGTCAGGGAAGGAGGCGGCCTTGAAAGAGCGGTTGATGATATGTTGAAGTTCGGGGGCGATAATGTCAGGGACTTTGGGGTAGATGTGGTGGGGCAAGGAACCGTGGGGGCCCCAGAGTGGGTGGTCTTCATTACCCTCATTATGTTTTTGATGCTGAGGGCGGTCCAGCCGTTAAGTGTCGGTTGCGTGCTGCTGGGAGCGGGTTCCTCGTGGGGGTTGTTGACGTCGAAGTTGTAATAGACGGTCTTGATTTTTTTGATGGAAGCAACAAAATGACTCTTTTTTTTAGTGATGGGCGTTTCTGAAACGGAACGTGTTGTTATATTGATTTAAACATTTGTTTTATGTTTGCTTCATTGACACCCTTAGTTTTACTAGGTTCCGTTTAAAAGCGTGGGTTATCATTTCTGTTTCCTCAAATACTGTGTGTCTTGCATTGAGAAGCTTTGCTGACAAATCCGTCAATGTCTGCGTGCCCAGATGACCCGTACATGCTGGTCACAACATCATACCAGTGTTTACGGCTATGCTCATGTCTCCTTTAGTGGAACATAGCTCTCTTCTTTTAAACAGACAACAAAATATTCAACAGAGTGCCGCCACTGTACACTTGTCGATTTGCTAATCTTGTGTTGGTCGGTGCTTGAATGTTCCTTTTGATGGCTGTGAAAGGAGATAGCTACGCTATAAAAGAGCACATTAGCATAACTGTTTCAATCGCTGTCTGTGCTAACACTAGCATATGTGTGTTCTTGGCACGTAAACATTGTGTGACCAATCACAATATGCTTTTATATATTAATTTTTATTTCGTTTAGGACAGTTACGTCCCTCTCTATCTTCGTTTCTATCTATTCAGTGCAGCTCTCACCCCTATCTAAACACCATACCACATAATTCCACTACACAAATATGCTCCACAACACAAAATTCCACAACTAACAATTCCAATACAACTCACATAATTCCACTCCAAACCACAACACATGGGTAAAAGACATTGTCATTCACAACTCCAATAGCTCCAGCACTCACAAATGCGAGACCTATTGCATTGCAAATGCTTGTGTAAGCTTGGGCGCTGTGACTGTTCTGGTTTCACGTGCCAGGGAGCTCTGGTAAAGAGTAGGCGCTCTGCAGCACATGTGGCCAGTGCCAAGGTCAGCCATACACCCAGGAGGGGAGTTTAGCACCTCAGCCGAGAGGCTGGCCCTGAGGCCGAGAGGCTGGCACCCAAGCTGAGAGGCTGGCATCCATGCCGAGAGGCTGGCACCCAGACCCTCTCCCTGACTGTAATCGGGTCATTACCATGCTGGCCCAGGCATCGCTTTACTACAGAAGGAGATGTCGGAGAAGACGGGAAAGTGCTCTGATTAAATTAATTCCATCATCTTTTCCAGCTCTGCCAAGTGCCACAATGCGTGACAATCTCGGGTCCTGGCGGGGATGCGAGAGAATTCCTCAAATGCGTTCGTATAACCCGAGATGCGTGGCACTTTACAGGACTGCTTCAGGAAGCGGATCTCTTTGTAGTTATCTCACTTTCTGACAGACTGACACTAATGTGTCTCTCTGTGATCTGACTCCCAGCTCTCCCCAGGGAGTAGTCTCTCTCTCCTAGTTCTCCTGTGGGAGTAGTGTTTCTCTGCGGTGATCTCTCCTCCCCCGGTTCAATCATGGATGGATGAGATGAATCTACTAAACAATAAACCCATCATTGTCGACAGCGCAAAATCCCTTGGTGTCATTCTAGACAAAAAACTCATTCTAACTCCCCACATCAATTCTATTGCAAAATCTGCTCATTACCAACTGCGCCTTCTTTGGGGAATCCGTCGCTTCTTCCCGGAGCAGGACCTTATAACCCTGGTGCAATCGCTTGTGGAAAAGTAAATTTTGCCATGTTCTGTGTCCCTACGTGTCATCCATCATATGTTATGTGTGCATGATTAAATATGCATATGCATTCCCTATGTTCGATTAATGACGCAATTACAGTTGTGTCCACCTCTAGTATGCCAGTTTCCAGTTCTCGTGAATACTACGAATATCAGGCCTATGTAAAGCTACGTTGCCACGTTTCTCAGTGTGCACGTTATTCTATTGAAAAGTCCCCGTTTCTAGGCCTCAAAAGGGCCCGGACACCAGATTCAGCTCTTGTCTCTGAAGCCTCGCTGAGGAGCGATACAGCCCCCACCTGTATCCTCGACCCTTCACTTACTTCCTGCCTCGCAGTGCCCGGCTCACCCTGGCTCTGCCTCTGAGTCTGCCAAGAATATGTTATGATTCCAGTTATCAGTTCAGTCCTCCTTCTCTGCATTCCTAAAACTACTGAATCGCATCGATAGTTTCCGTCATTGTCTAGCCTTCACGTCTCCACGTTAGAGAAATATTGCATTTAATGGTCATTTAATATTCTTCACCACGCACTACATGTAGAATAATGCATGGTCCAGTCTTAGAATCAAGTTAGCCTTTCCCCTCCTGACTTCTAGTTTATATCAACATGTTCTCTAAACATCAGATACTAGATACTGTTTAGGTACATGTCGCCCTGACTCTCCAGACTTCAGTCTCTGCTCCTAGCACAGAGTTCATAGCCCCCAGCTTCTCCTAGTAACACGTCATTGCTAGTTTGCGCGCACCATCAGGTTAGAGGTCCCGGCTCCTCAGGTAGCCCCCTCCATGGTTTCCGCCCCATTCATGACATATTCCGTTACGTTTGCATCACATGTCTATGTATACGCCCTGTTACACCTCTTTTCACCCTTATCTTTCGCGACTGCTACGCGTCACGCCTTTTGCTCCACCCACTGCTACGCCTATTGCAATGTAATGCTATGTGTTTGCGTTATGTATATATGCTCATGCACTGTTATTAAAAGGTTACTTCCCCTTGTCCCGATCCTGTCCCCGGCAGCGCTGCTGTGCCTTACCATCCTGTTCCTGTCCTTTATGCTGTAATAAACCTGCAAACTCCTACTACCTCGAATCTTGACTCTTATTTATTGAGCTATCTGTTATTCATTTATGCATTCAAAAATAGGGTATTATTTATTTATTTACCACATAATGGCGCCCGAATTGTGGAAAATTAGTGCGTTTTGGTGAACATTATCTGCGCCATCTTGCCTCTTCCCCTGATGCCACACTTTGTCGTACGCGCCCGCCATTTTAAGATGTCCCGATCAGAACAAACCCTTTTGCATGCCGCTGGCCCCTGACATAGCCCTTTGCCTTCACTAAGCCTGCACGCTGACCACCCCCTGCTTGCACCTGCCTTGAGTCATAAACCCCTCTTCGACGCTGCTCTGCCCCCGGCCCTCATCCTGTTCCCAGCGCGACACCTCCCTGCTTTCCTTTCATGATCTCCGGCCCTTAGATGCAAACCCCCTTTTTTCCCCGTGAGCCCGTTTTGTCCTCCCCGTTCCCAAGCCGACACCCAGCTCTGCCGATACCATCCTTGCCCCTCCCCGTACAATAGAAAGCTTCCCCCATCAAAGAATCCCCGGGTTGATCAAAGCCCCCCCACCCCATGAGATCCGATCAGACTCCCCACATTCCGTGAATCGGCGGATTATCCAGCTTCGCGATGCTCATCACCTGTTGTGACTAGGGTGGGGACTTTAACTGTAAATGTGTGTGGGAACGGGCCCAAAGGGGAGTTCCGAGAATGTCTTTTCCGCACATCAAAGCTTTAAACATGTATGTGTAATCTGCAATAAAGTCATAAATGTGGATATAAGAGGCCAGGCCTCAGAAATACAGTTAGAGCACCTCAGAACGATACCTTCTGTCCGTTTCGTTGTGTTCTCCTCCGGAGAGAATAAAAAACCTTGTTACCTGCTTTCCAGTCTCCAGCGCCTGCCTCTTCATTGATTTAAATAACTAGAGGGTCACAGAGGCAATACCGCCGGGCAAATATCGATTGTCCCCGACCCGATTAAAACTGTTTTTACAATTGGCGTCCCAAGCGTGGGGCCCATCAGCGACTTGTGGATCCAGTGGGAGAGGTCCCGACGACAGAGTGAACGACTGCAACGATCGGGAGAGCTCTTGCCCAATAGACCCTCGTCTGGCAGCCGATCATCCGAACTTCACTAGTTCCGAACAGACCTCTCTCGAGTGATCTACGGTCCTGACTGGGAACCATCAGGAGTGCCGTGAGAAATACGAGAAAAAGAGGACGATCGGGCGCTGGATTCGGAAGACAAGAAACTGTCCACATGGTCCGGGTAAGGTCGTGTTGCCACGACAAGTTGCGAAAGAATTTGTTTTGATTGCTTGATTGTTCAAAAATACTAGTATTGCCTTGTTTATTTTTATTTAGAGATTCACTGTCTGCAAACGGAGAAGCAACAGGCTCTCTCTCCCTTTGCAAGCAGTGGAGGATAAGTAGGGTAGCAGCCGTGCTTGTTCTTTTTCTCCCCCACTCAATAATTGCTTGAAACTGAACTGTTGTTCACAAACTATTGTTTCCTGGAGATTCTCTGTCTGCAAGCAGGGAAGAGACCATCCTTTTTGCAGATAGTGAAAAGGGTAGGTAACGCAGATCTTTGCGGTCCTACTCATTCTCCCCATTGTTATTTTGTTGGTCTATTGGTTTTTTTTTTGGATCCATGAGGTATTCACTGCCTGCAAACAACGTAGAATAGAAATATTCTGTCTAGTCTTTGCACCTAGTGATAAGATAGGCAGTGCTGACTTTTTAGTCCCTCGTTACGAGCCGTCATGTCTGTCTTCTCCCCATTGATAAATAGCCTGTTTAGCCCGGACCGGGTGTTAGAGGTGGACCATATGGCTCCACTAGAAGGCACCCCTAATAAGGACATGTTCATAAACTATGGGTTAGTCACCATAGCTTATAATAAATTATGGCACAGGTATACCGAAGATAGCCAAGACAAACAGTGGCCACTGGCAGGATCCTTTGACCTTGATAAAATAGAAACGTTAGAAATAGCCCTTCGAAATAATAAGACGACGCCAATTATGCTCGACAGTCTCGGTATGTGGCGCAGAGAGGCTACGAGACGACAGAGAAAAGACGAGGATAAACCAAGTAGGGAAATATACCGACAGGACAACCCCAGGACACCGCTACCCACAACTTATCCCCCGACACTATACAAAGGACGACCAGACTTAGGGTCAGACCAATGCGCTTTTTGTAGGTATGTCGGACACTGGAAAGCCCAATGCCCGACTCTACTGAGCGTGAGTAAAGGCAAAGGGCCGACAAGAACGACAGACCGACAGTACGAGAAAAGGCGCGAGACAGAGAAGAACCCGACTTACATAGACAGACCAGACAGAACTACCACGTTTGATTATGCCCGATGGCACAGATTTCGCCAGGAAAATCTCAGCGGCATGATCAAGTTCTCCTAGGTCGGGCAATGTCAAGACGGGAACCCAGCCTCGTTTAAAATTCACAGACGGAAAGAGATAATTATGACCGATAACTGTTTTTATATTTGTCTTGGGTCTTTGTATGTCGTACTTGTACTGTCCCCCGTCTGAGTTCGTGTGTATGTAATGTACAAATCTGCGTCATCCCTTTTACACGTGTTTCCGTGTTACTCGACCCCTGTTAGCAGAAACTTAGCATAAAAGCAACCTGGAAAGAAAGAAATGATAAAACAAAATCCGTAGAACATTAATAAACTTGAACTTTTAATTTAACACAACAAACAAGGAATAATAACGATAAACTGTAGAAAGTAGAAGTCAAACAGAACATTCGCCCCCCCCCCCCCCATTCTGGAACCTTCCAAAGTAGGGCAGGGTTACGGCTACGCCCAACCAACGGCAACCCATATAAGGCGAGCCCCGCCGCCAACTCTTGGTCAGGAAATCTTAACGTATGGGGGAGCCGGAGGAGAGGCGGGAGCCCGCAGCCTGGGCATTTGCAGGTAGTCCCGCCACATGTCTCCTTGGCCGGCCGCAACGGGCCTGGAAAGACTAAGGTAGTCCCGCCACATGTCAAGAGGAGAGCGAGGCACCTCTTCCTTTTCTCTTCCGTCACAGCCGCAGCAGTCCTGGACGGCGGGATGTCCTGCACGTACCTCCACAACAATTTGTCCAAGTTGGGCTGGGAGGGAGAGGCGACGCGGACGAGCCTCCCCCACCTCCACCGGTAGGAGGTTTCCCAGCCCCCAGCCCGGCGCCGAACACCCCCAGTCAGGCGATGGTGCCCATACTTCCACAGCACCGGACACACCATGGTGGCACCCCAGTACTTGCGCAGCACCGAACACACAATGGTGGCACCCCAGTATTTGCGCAGCACCGAACGTACAATGGTGACGCTTGGGGAACACCGGATGTGGAGAGGCCTTCATGCAGGGCGATGAAAAGGAGCGGCATGGAGTGCACCGGGAGAAGGAGACGATGTGAACGAGTCTCCCTCGCCCCCCCAGGTGGGGGCATCACAGCTGCACCCCAGCTGAACGTCCCGCTCTCACAAAACAGGGACCTCTTCCCTTCACTCCAAAGGGTCTCTTCCATTCTTGCAAACTCGACGAGAGTGGCCCCTGTAGGGCCTCAAAATGGCGTCTGGATCCGCTGGAAGGCGGGCCCCGGCCACTAGAGTAACGTTGGCCAGCCATACAACTCGAACATTTGTCCCATGGAGCACGAGCCCCCATCTCCGACAGCATCTCCGCAGCCTTGAAGATCATACAAAGGTCCCCGGCGGAGCCTTCGGCCTTTGCAGGTTTCCGGTAAGGGACGGCTGCTTCGATCGCCAACGAAACAAACATGACATTGCCACACCTTCTGTTAGCGTGAATTCTAGAACTGCCGAAAAGGACTCTGGTCCAAACTGCCAGTAATGGAAACATTTCCCCCTGATGCTGCTTCCGGACTGTGCCGGCCCCGCCCAAAATGGCGCTGGTATCAATCGGAACTTACGAACACCTTGTGGTGTTCCTTCGCACTAATATAAACTTGATGTTCTGAGATTTTTGTGATCCTTTGTACACTTGGCTAGAAAAGACAAGGAGAGCTCACTCGACGAACAGTATGAAAAGATCCCCGTTACAAATGTTGACTACGAATATACAATGTATTATATCTTTATAACTGATGTAAACCTCATTTACGATGCATACGTACGGTATGCATATAGGAAATCTGATTACAACTGTTATGATTATGTTTCTAAATTATGAAAATATATGCCCCCGAACCCCCAGCCAATTAATAGACGTTTTAGTCTCTTACAAATGAATGAGTAAAACTTTTCCGATGTTTTTACTGTTGCAAACGACACCCCCCACTGTACGCACTTTAGCCATTGCCACGACCGACCAATACGACCACACCCTCCTAATCCATATGCTGAAATGAATTTGCAAAATAAAGTCTTTGAAACTATGAACGGGTATTGCATGCTTTATTTTAAAACAATATGGGATGGGTAGGAAAGTTCTTTTTCTGTGCACCCTACTCTGCTCTCTCTTTAAGGTTAAAGGAAGATGGTTGCCCAGCCCTGGAGGACGGATCGGATCGACAACACGACACTCCGTCTTAAAAGTACGCGACTGACTCATGAACTCTCGCGTAGAGGAAGACCGTGACTTCCAAGGATGGGTAAAACGAATGGTGTAAATGAGGGAATGTAAAAGGAGGGTGAAATGAAATAATGTAAATATTGTAAAGTACAACGTTCCAAAGTAGCAGGGACCCAAGAACCGAAGAACTTTAGAACGCCACGGCGTTGAAAGAGGTTTAAGGATCCCGATAGTGAGATATATCCTTTGACTAGATACCTCGCACTAGGCACCTCTGGTTTCCTTCTTATGTTTCCCCGCACACGCCCTACATGAACACACTACCGCCCCCCCGACTCCGAAAACTATATCCCCGGGGACCCTGCCCCAAGGAGGAAAGACGAGTAAGAGGTAAGTAAAAGACTTATGAATCCATGTATTTGAATGCGCGCGAATGCTGTCTCCCCCACCCCCCCCTTTTTTTCCTCCCTCTGCAGGTTACATCAGAGATTACGGCCAAGGTGTGGCGAAGATCTGAGACCTAGCCATGTCTAAATACACGAAACGGACTAGCGCCGCAGGGTGGTGTCTAAGCACGCCTGCAAACTACTCACGTATCGAACAAACCCGAAAAATTAGCACAACCTGATAAAAAGTGATCACCCTTAAACCAGACCGGACGAATGAACCCACGTTATGTATGATGCGAAACTGTGAGGGAATGTGTGTGTGTGTGACTGAAGCGTTGACCCAACTGGTCAAAGGACCGAGAATGCGAGAAAGTGCGACAAAAAGGTACCTCCTTTTTCTTCTTTCCTTTTCTCAAAGCACGTCCCCTCTACCCTGCCTAATGCTCAAACTGCATGATTACAAGATTCTACCGTGGACTCGTGAATACCCTTTACTATGTAATGCACTAAATAGCCTTTCTTGAATGCACTGCCGCCCTCTCCGTTGCACGTGCACTATTTAGCCTGCCGTTGCACTCTCTCTCTCTCTCTCTCTCTCTCTCTCTCTCTCTCTCTCTCCCCCTCTCTCTCTCTCTCTCTCTCTCTCTCTCTCTCTCTCTCTCTCTCTCTCTCTCTCTCTCTCTCTCCCTCTCTCTCTCTCTCTATTTTTGCACTACCACTCTCCCGAGTGGTTAGCCCCGAAATTGGCAGATTGCCACCCCTAGCACACCACCTAATTGGCTTCAAATACCGTCAGTATTTGCACAAACGCTTGTCTTTAATACAATCACCCTGAGGCCGCGTCATTACCTCTCCTTTTCCGATAGAAGTCAATGAACCCAGGTTGGGCCGTAAGGGAAAGGACAGGTAAGACGACAGAGGTTCCCTAATCTGGCCCGAAATGAGGGAACTACATGTCAACGGCTCCTATAGTATAAAACAAGGACCTCAGAATACGCGACCCTCCCCTCCCCGAAACGCCGCAATACCCAAACCAGAAAAACGATCACCCCCGTTACCTCCCCTGTCTATGTCCCTGGTTGTTTCCCATAAAACCCCTGTCCTTCCTAGTTAAGTAACCGGGCTGTAAAAGGTTACGTAGGACCCAGAATGATGTTTTACAAGGTTAACAGACTAGACCAAGGTAAAGAAATCATCAAAATGAACCCCGCAGTAGTTGAAAAACAGGATGCACCGATAGAAAGGAAATGTTTAGCCATGTTCGTCTCTCAGCAAAATACCTGTGTAGTACCATGTTGACGACTCACTGTACCCTTTTGTAAATGTGAAACTCTAGAGAACGGCATATCTTTGCCAGATTTGTCTCCCGAAGGTGGGTTACCATCAGATGAACTGTCATGCCTGTAATAAATGATTATGAAGGAAAGTCATAGTAAATCCAGCAGGTCCGCCACCGGTCATTCATATGCCAGTTGTGAACGTTAAAAATGACGGACATTTTCATTCTTTGCCTGGAGCTGGGAGAGAAATAGACTTTTTTGATTATCTTCATCCGAAAATTTTTCTAAAAGACTGTCTTTTCAAACTTGTTTAAGGGTACTGCTGTTGGAGGAGAGAAGGACCGGATGTGGGAGCACGAGGCCCGACTGCAGACTAAGGGACACCTGCGACATTAGCCAAGGCGAGACCACGACTGAAAAGAGCTGCAGGACGAGGCACTGTTCTCGACGGCATGAAAAGAAAGGGTCGACCTGATGCCCCTGCTCGACGTCCAGTGCCTGTCGACAAGTCCCCGCTCTCTGAATTCCGTCACACGCCCGCCTATTTGAAGTCTCTCGTTCCCCTGGTTTGTTCCTAATTTGGCCTTGCTCCATCCCCCTTTTTTTCCTCTGACCTACCCTATGGACTGTTGTGAACGCTCTTCTCCCATCGGAACTTTCTGACAATCACCTCAAAGGACACAGGGCGAAAAGGACCTTTCCGACCAGAAACGCGAGGAAAGGGGTCGTGCCCTGCAACGCAGAACTTAGAACAGAGCTGGACTTGTAGCTCCACCGCCGGTGCTCAACAGCGCCAACGAAAGACCACAAAGAACAATGAGAACTCGTAAACTTCGAACATTTGACATCCTCAATCACCGTTTTTTTTGCCTCATTTCTCTCCCAGCCGCCATTGTATTGATCCTGCTCCAAACCGAATCTGAAATATGTATTAACCTGCCAGTTCACGTTATGATATGTACTTGCTGCTCGCCGTTTTTTGTATTTCATTCCTATGACTTTCCTGCTGAACAAATTTATCAAAGTTTATCAAATAGGTGCACCTCCTAAAAACTAGAAACCTCAAAATGTATTGTTTACAACTCTTTTTCTAGGGTTCCTACCGGTCTTCTTTCTCATGCCCACCACTATAGACCCGAGTAGAAAATGAACCAGCAAGATGTCTTGAATATGTTAAAGGGAGAACTGTGGAAAATTAGTGCGTTTTGGTGAACATTATCTGCGCCATCTTGCCTCTTCCCCTGATGCCACACTTTGTCGTACGCGCCCGCCATTTTAAGATGTCCCGATCAGAACAAACCCTTTTGCATGCCGCTGGCCCCTGACATAGCCCTTTGCCTTCACTAAGCCTGCACGCTGACCACCCCCTGCTTGCACCTGCCTTGAGTCATAAACCCCTCTTCGACGCTGCTCTGCCCCCGGCCCTCATCCTGTTCCCAGCGCGACACCTCCCTGCTTTCCTTTCATGATCTCCGGCCCTTAGATGCAAACCCCCTTTTTTCCCCGTGAGCCCGTTTTGTCCTCCCCGTTCCCAAGCCGACACCCAGCTCTGCCGATACCATCCTTGCCCCTCCCCGTACAATAGAAAGCTTCCCCCATCAAAGAATCCCCGGGTTGATCAAAGCCCCCCCACCCCATGAGATCCGATCAGACTCCCCACATTCCGTGAATCGGCGGATTATCCAGCTGCGCGATGCTCATCACCTGTTGTGACTAGGGTGGGGACTTTAACTGTAAATGTGTGTGGGAACGGGCCCAAAGGGGAGTTCCGAGAATGTCTTTTCCGCACATCAAAGCTTTAAACATGTATGTGTAATCTGCAATAAAGTCATAAATGTGGATATAAGAGGCCAGGCCTCAGAAATACAGTTAGAGCACCTCAGAACGATACCTTCTGTCCGTTTCGTTGTGTTCTCCTCCGGAGAGAATAAAAAACCTTGTTACCTGCTTTCCAGTCTCCAGCGCCTGCCTCTTCATTGATTTAAATAACTAGAGGGTCACAGAGGCAATACCGCCGGGCAAATATCGATTGTCCCCGACCCGATTAAAACTGTTTTTACAGAATAGGGACTTGCCCTTTCCCCACGCGTCGGTGAAGCCACGCCGACCCCCTGACCCTCTGCAGTCGTGACGGAACTCTTCTGCGCACCGGCAGATATTTCTGCTTCAAGTATCCCTCAGGCCCACGGAGGAGACGGAGGAGGCGGTCCAGCATCCAGACGAGACGGTGGAGGAACGCGGCGAGTCCCGACCAGAGCCCAAGCCGAGAGTCCAAGGTCCGAGGTATCCGGAGGCCCACCCGTAACAGAAGTCCGAAGTTCGTCCGTCCGGCGTCCAAGCAGTCCCGTCCAGTCTGAGGCCTTCCGTTCTTGCTGCCCGGTGAGTACCGTTACTGGGGTAGTATCTAGACAGGGTCAATTTAATTGACTCTGGTCCGTGGGTTGGTGGTACACAGACCCACAAACGAAGTGTCCACTTCGGTGGATGCGGGTCCTGGCGTGTCTCTTTATGAGACCGGTAAGTTTCGTACTGTTTTAGCAGTGCATCTAGTTCCTGTTCTAGTCAGTTCTGTTCTCGAGAAAATTCATGTATTCTGTGTTCCGTATTCCAGGTAGTATTCTGTTCGAACTGTTATTTTTAAATGTTCTTCATGTATTTTAATGTCGTGGTATGAATGGGGAATAAGTATCGTGTTCATTGTGTATTGTATTGTGTCTAGATTACAGTCCAGTCATGCCCTTGTTTTCTAAGTTACGTCAGTTAAAAACTAGAAAGGGTCTGCTGGAAGCAGCAGTTCCTGTCCCGCCTAGGGACAGTCCAGGTAATTTTATGTATCAGAAGCATGGCATAAGCGCCATACTGTATCTAGATTTATGGGTAGAGTATACCAAACAGTTAGAAGAAAAGTACCGATGGCCCGTATCGGGTACATGGGATGCCGAGTGCATCATGCGAGTAGAAGAGGCATTATGGAAAAAGAAAGCCAGACAGTCACAGAAAGATGCCATCGAGTTATGGCGCAAAGAAGCTCATAAAAGAACTGAAAAAGAAATCAGAAAGTCAGAATTAAGTAGAGAATCCTTGGAACGAGCCCATGAAAAAGAACTAATCGAGATAGGTGAACAAGTCAAAGCCGAACAGTCAGACAGACAGAGGCATGCCCTTATTAGGGGTATGTATCCTCTCCTTGCCGAGGGCTTGCCAAAAGCGACCCAAGAGGCATCCAGTAATTTCCCGCCACCATTAATTCCGACCAAGCTGCGTCACAAACCGACCGCAGCTGATATTTTTATTTCGTCCTATTTGGACGACACAGTCCCAGAATATGCAAATCCTGTTCGCGCTCCGCCAGTCCCTGTAAATCAGGCACTTCCCGCTCCTCCAGACACCGGAGTACCTGTTACGGTACCCCCGGTCCAGCCCGCCATACAAGTCCAGCCTACATTTCCATTTCCCACTCTGCCAGGACGAAGAGCCTCAGTAGACGACTCTAGTTTAGGGGCCGCAGGGGGAGGTACTCCTCAAACCCCGCCGCCACACAAGCGTTTAACGACAGCCGAATTACATATACAAGCATCACAGCGTACGCCCAGGCATCAGACTGTAGCAGAAATAAGAAAATCCCTTGCCGAATGCGGCTATGATCCAGTCCCAGGCGAGGATAATATGGTTTTATATTCATTCCGCGTAAGAAAGGTGGCCGAGTATCTAGTCACCTTACCGAATATGAAAGAAGATCTAGACAGAATATATCGCTTCATCCGTACAGGGGATGATCCAGAAAGCATTGGCGAGGCCATGTCTCAAAGGAAAGCTGAGACCCAGCTCATGATATTAAAGTTTCTGATCAATTGTCTAATATGAGAACAAGATTACCCGTCTAAAGATCCGGCTGAAATGAAAACCCTGACAAGGTGGAGTGATAATATAGCCGAGGGTAAGCACAAGACCGTCGGTGCTATGGAGAGTATGTACAAGAAAATCCGTAAAGAAATAATAAAGTTACACGAACAGCGTAAAGCAGCACAAGTAAGCGAGAAAGAAAGTAACTCTGATCCTGAAGAGTTAGACGACGAGAATCCTGACAGAATAGCGTATGTAGGAAAATCTAGATTTCCAGATCGCCATTTACGCCTAGAACACAAGTCTATTTTTCATCATCCAGCACCAGAACAAGGTTCTCTAGAACAAGTGTTTCAAGCTACCGATCACATTCTGAAATCACGAATCGGTTACAGTGAGTTGAGTACCATGCATGAACAAGAACTAGTCCGATCAGCAGTCCGATGGATTACTGATTCTACCACTTTTCCAGACGAAATAGTGGCACAAATGTTTCTGAAAATGCCCCCAGCCGAGCAACGACTGGCGGGTATGTATATGATTCAGCACCTCATTATATTGTATGAGGGTCAGCACTCTGATCCAGGCCCGTTACATGATATCCTGAACGAGTTACTCCAGTATAGATGGAAAGGTTTAGGTACCGACTTAATTAGTGTCATTCTAGAACAACGTCACAAATATAGAACGTTTTTGAACCCGCATTTTGTTCATGTCTCACCCCCAGAAAGTAAACCATTTTACATAGAGAGACAGAATCCGTTACGAGAAGTCCACCCAGTCAGAGGAACGGGTGGCGAACTAGAACGAGTGTTTGTTTACACTCCGATTACAAAGATGGAACTCCTAGAGATGAAGAAATTAATTCCCTGTCATGATAAAGATCCAGCAGGGTTCCATAGAGAATTAAAAGACATGCTCCGTATGGGAGAATACACGTATCCAGATATAATTAAAATGTTAAAGGTTCTGCTGCCCGCAGGGGTGTATGAAAAGCTCAAGGAAAAAGAATGGGAGGTGGGAGAGAAAAAGATCGATTGGGCAGTTCTAGAAGCTGAAGACAAGGCACGAGTACCAGGTACCGGTCTTGGAGCAAAATGTAAAGAATTACCGGAATTATTAATACAAGTTTTACCCAGATTATTGACAACTAGAAAAGAAGACTAGGATGCAATCTCAGCCTGTAAACAGAAACAAGACGAAGATATTAGTGATTTTTATTCTAGATTTGAGAAATGTTTTAGCATCAACAGTGGCCTCAAGACAAGTAGTGAGTCATACCCTCACCTTTTTGTTACTAAATTAGTCGAGAATTCAAGTCCACAAATTAAAAATCGAGTTTTGAAAGTCGAAAGTACCTGGCAAGCTAATACCCCGTCCCAGATGTTGCAGATGCTCCAATACCACCAGAATAGGATCAGGGAAGAACAAGAACACGAGAGAAAACGTATGAAAGACACGAAAATGAAAGTACTAGTTGCACAATCTGTTCCTCAAGACAGTCAGAAGAGGGGTCCGAATCAAGCCAGTCATCCTGCAGCTCCCGTTAAAGGGAACTGCAATTATTGTAAACAGCCAGGTCATTTTATAAACGAGTGTGCAGTTCTGAAACACAACATAGCTACCGGTAAGACTAAAGAAAGACCACGTCCGCCTAGACAAGAACAAGTTTCACAGACTCCTCAGCCACAGAATGCACCACAGACAGTTACCGCACCGCAGCCTATTGCTGCAACACAGCACGTTACACAGCAGATGTACCAGTATGCACAGTCTGAGTATCCAGAGTACCAACAGTATTCATGAAACAGCCTAGAGAGGGAGGTAGGTTTGCCTCTCATCGAGATACCTGTAGATCAAGAAGGTCCCTATGTTCACAGTCAAGTATTAGGGAAAGACAGAAAGTTTTTGATTGATACAGGGGCAAGTAGGACCACAATTAGTCACGCCGAAGTTCCAGGGGCTCCGCTCTCAGGCTCAAGAAATGTTTCCCTTGGATTTTCAGGAAAACCCATTGTAAATGAAATATCAAAGCCAGTTACTCTAGAAGTAGGTCCATTGTCCCGCACTACTGATCTGTTACTTACTAAGTCATGTCCAGAAAACCTATTAGGCATTAAAACACTGAAAGAGTTAGGTGCAGTTATATGCTGTTCCCCAGAGGGAATACGATTGTTCCTACGTGACTTTAAGGGTCACTATGTATTACGAGATTTTGATTCCAGATTGTCTAATGTCCCGCAGCATCTATGGGCGCAAGGTCCAACTGATGTTGGTTATATGCAAATCACACCCTATCGTGTGACTCTCAAGCCAGGTGTAGTGTTACCACGAATCAGACAGTACAGATTGCCACCTGAGGCTGTAGCAGCCTTATCCAAAATTATTGACGAGCTCATGGCTCAAGGAGTGGTTGTAGAAACTGACTCCAATGTATGCAATTCCCCGATCATTCCAGTCATGAAACGTACTGATCCAAATGCACCCCCAGTATATCGATTAGTGATTGACCTACGAGAGCTTAATAAATGTATTATTCCTCAGTACCCAGTCGTTCCAGATATCTCTTCCCTATTGACAGCCATTGATTCCGAAGCCACGTTCTTTACTGTAATCGACCTCAAGAACGCGTTTTTCAGTGTCCCTATTCATCCAGACAGCCAGTTCCTTTTCGGATTTTGTTTAAATGGAAGGAGCTATATGTTCACACGCGCTCCTCAAGGTTTCACAGAAAGTCCTAGTATTTACAGTCAAGCACTTAAGAGACAACTAGACAACATTCACATGCCAACTGACACTGCCCTGCTCCAGTATGTCGATGATCTCCTGATCACAGCCCGTTCTGAACGTGCTTGCGAGCGAGCATCCCTTACAGTCTTGTATTTCCTAGCCGAGATGGGGCACAAGGTGTCCCCTTCGAAGCTTCAATTCTGTGTCCAGCAAGTGGTCTACTTAGGACACTTACTGTCCAAGAGGGGTAGGCAGTTGACACCAGACCGTATCCAGTTAATAGCGAGTCTTCCTCAGCCCAAGACCCAGAAGGAGGTACGTGCTTTTATCGGCCTTACTTCTTACTGCAGACAATGGATTCCTCAGTATGCATTTCTAGCCAAGCCACTGATACAGTTAACGACACAGGAGGCAGCCGTATCGACTGTCCTCCCTTGGACATCTGAACATACACTTAGTTTCAATGAGTTAAAGAAAGCCCTATGCCAAGCTCCAGTTCTAGCTACACCGAACTACAGTAAGCCTTTTACACTTTTCGTCACTGAACGCGAAGGTACAGCATTATCTGTTCTCACACAAGATCAAGCAGGACAATACAAGCCCTGTGCTTATTTTTCGAGCACATTAGATCCTGTAGCCCAGGCTCTGCCTGCGTGCCTCAAGTCAGTTGCAGCCACAGCACTAGCTATCAGACAAAGTGATTCCATAGTCTTAGGACATACCTTGACAGTACAAGTTCCACATTCCGTGGAAGTTCTTTTAAACCGAACACAGACTCAGCACTTGACAATTGCACGTTTAACAGGTTATGAATTGACACTGTTCCAGCCACACATAGAAATCAGACGCTGCAACATCCTGAACCCTGCTACACTGTTACCATCAGTTACTCCGAATTCGGCCACACATGACTGTGTGGAAGTAGTTAACATTATGACCAAGCCAAGACAAGATCTGACAGATGTTCCGTTACCAGACCCCGACCTGACACTTTATGTGGATGGTTCATGTATGAGAACAAGTACAGGAGAACTAGTCGCCGCGTATGCAGTGACTACTGACACTGAAGTTATTGAAACACACCGTATCGACACCCTGTCCGCTCAAGCAGCAGAGCTAGTTGCTCTGACACAAGCCTGCATACACGCCAAGAACTTGAAAGTTAATGTTTACACAGATTCACGCTACGCATTTGGAGTTGTACACGACTTCGGAGTGCTCTGGCAGGAGAGAGGTTTCATGACTTCTCATGGAACCAAGATTCAGCATGGTCTCCTTATTCAAGCTCTGTTAGATGCCATACATTTACCGACATCTATTGCTATCATGAAGTGCAAAGCACATACGAAAGTTACTGACACCATTTCTCAAGGTAACGATCTAGCAGATCGCACAGCCAAGCTTACAGCACAGACTCTAGACATTCCAGTTAACATGACACACACTCCAGATCCGATTACATGTATGACAGTTAAGGACCCTACACAAGATGTCATAGATATCCAGTTACATGCTACTCCCGAAGAAATCAAGAAATGGTCCGAACAAGGAGGGGTCCAGACAGATCAAGGATGGTTAACGAAGGGTAGAGCCACATGGTTTCTCCCCGACTCTATGGTTCAAGTCATTATTAATACCGCACATAGTCCAGCACATTTAGGAGAAAAAGCTATGTTAGACAGTATCCAGAACATTTGGTTCAACAAGCATTTACGAGCTGCAGCCAAGCAGAAAGTCCGTACCTGTATGATATGTTGTCAGTTTAATCCAGGTAAAAGTGTCCCGGTGGAACAAGGTGGATTCCAGCCCCCTGACCACCCTTTTGAAGTCCTCCAGATGGATTATATTCAGATGGAGCGATGTCGAGGTTTCAAGTATGTCCTTGTAGTTGTATGCGCTTTGTCCAGGTGGACAGAAGCATATCCAGTCCCAGATTATACAGCCGCGACCACTGCCAAGCAGTTGGTTCGTGAGTTCTTCCCCCGTTACGGACTCCCTAGAGTCGTATATTCTGACAACGGCCAGCCATTCTCATCTGAGTTGATGAAGCATGTTTCCCTTTTGTTGGGGTACCAGTGGAAGTTTCATTGTGTACGCCATCCTGAAGCAGCCGGTCTCGTAGAGAGACATAACCAGACTCTGAAAATCCGTATTGCAAAAGTGTGTAAAGAGAAAGGTGTGGACTGGCTAGTAGCCCTGCCAGTCGCTTTATTTTATATGCGCATGGTCGCACATTCCAGATCAGGTCTGTCCCCGTACGAGGTCGTTTTCGGCCGCCCCCCTAACATGTGGGGTACTCCTAGACCCCGAAGTATTACCGATGTTTCAAGTAATATGCTGACAGATTACCTAGCTTCCTTGATGTCTGCCCTCAACTCTTGTCGTTCACAGGTTGCCGCCGCATTTCCAGACAATACCGAGGTGGCACCGCATGAAATCGTTCCAGGATCCATGGTCCTTGTCCGGAATTTTGACCGCTCAAGTCCGCTGGAGCCACGCTGGAAGGAGCCCCGACAGGTCCTCCTCGCCACCCGTACGGCCGTGAAGTTGGAAGGTCGCAAAGGCTGGGTGCACCTTTCACATATAAAAAAGTTTTATGGACTGAAACCCGTCTCAAAGAACATTTCCCAGGATTTGAAGGATTGCCAAAATATTGTTCTCAAGGACTGTCCCGCAAAAGACATTGCTACAAACCCTCCCCTGTTAGAGAAAACTCCGCAGCAGGAGTATAAGTTGAAACTCCGGTCTAGTAAAATAAGTCAGCCAGTTTGATTGTCTAAGTCCTCCCCTAGGTGAAACGGTTAAACTGTTTCTGACATGTATAAAATAGACCCCCATAGTGAGAGAGTTAGTCAAAACTCAATTCGATGTATCGTTTTTCTATGTTTCATATTGTTTCTCAGCATTATGATTTCCTGCACCAGTTATGCATTTTTCTTGTATTTCCCAGTTCTTCATGTAAATACGTCTGCTAATGCTACAGTAGAGCACACGTTTAGTGATCTGCCTCCTCATGAACTCTCTTACCGCCTCGCTATGAAAAATAATTCTTTCATCCGCATGTTACATTACTCACATCAGACCAGCAATGCCACTAATTGTTGGGTGTGTGGTCGACTCCCCCCTTTCCAGATACCGAAGGGAGTTCTGCCACTTTTTCCTTATCCTTTTTCACATAATGGTTCGTGTGGAGCATGGTCCACGTTAACGTCATCCTCAACAGATATGTCTTTTCTTAACAGTACATGTTTCCCAGACAAGCAAGGTCTCCCCCACAGAACCGGGTTAGATCTAGAAAATGAAGTGTATAATTTAGGTAACTATTCTTCGAATTTCATGGTCCTGAATGTTCAGTCTGATACTGCTCCAGACTTACCTGCTATTTCAGTATTACCAGTTAAAGGCGAATTATGTGTACGAAATAATGGTTCCGTACATGTAGGACATAGTGATTGTACTACTATTGTCAAGTATAGTGACAGTGGGAAATCCATTTTCAAAGCTTCACGTCATTCTTATTTTATTTGTGGTCAAACTGCATATGTTCGTCTGCCCCTCGATTGGGAGGGAACCTGTTACATTGCCTTCCTACTGCCACCAGTTTTCCTAGCCACACCTGATTATCATAGAAACACACATCTAGTACACATTAGACATAGAAGGGAGTCCCCAATTGTCGATTATACTGAAACTGCTCTAGAACAGTATACAGATTTCAACAGAGGTTTCTTTTTCTTTATAGGACCTATCCAGAATAGTAAGCTAATCCGTAGGTTAACCAGAACCCTCGAAGCTGTAGTAAATGAGACTGCCTCTGCTCTAGGTAATTTAACTGAAGAGCAATCTGCTATGAGATTTGTCGTTTTACAGAATCGTCTCGTCCTTGACGTCATACTGGCCGATAGGGGCGGGGCTTGTAGAGTCATCGGATCTAGTTGCTGCATTTTCATTCCAAATAACGCGCCGTCTGTTTATTCAGCTATAACCAGACTCCATAAGATTGCCCATCTGTTACACCAAGATCCAGGCACCTGGACATGGTCCGGTTGGTTCTGGAATATAATTTCCGCCTGGGGATGGAAAGTCTTGTCCTTTCTAGGTATTGCAGTAGCGATCATATTCAGCTGCTGCCTCTGTATACAATGTGGCCCTGCGATTTGCGGCATTTGTGCTACATCATGTATTCCTAGTCCCAAGCCCCGTTCTAAATCCCGTTCCAGGATAATTCGAGACGAGCAAATGATACTGTATGAAATGATAGATGGTATCATGAATATTGATGTTTCCTGATGGAAACGTAGTGACAAGGAGGGAATGTGGAAAAGTAAATTTTGCCATGTTCTGTGTCCCTACGTGTCATCCATCATATGTTATGTGTGCATGATTAAATATGCATATGCATTCCCTATGTTCGATTAATGACGCAATTACAGTTGTGTCCACCTCTAGTATGCCAGTTTCCAGTTCTCGTGAATACTACGAATATCAGGCCTATGTAAAGCTACGTTGCCACGTTTCTCAGTGTGCACGTTATTCTATTGAAAAGTCCCCGTTTCTAGGCCTCAAAAGGGCCCGGACACCAGATTCAGCTCTTGTCTCTGAAGCCTCGCTGAGGAGCGATACAGCCCCCACCTGTATCCTCGACCCTTCACTTACTTCCTGCCTCGCAGTGCCCGGCTCACCCTGGCTCTGCCTCTGAGTCTGCCAAGAATATGTTATGATTCCAGTTATCAGTTCAGTCCTCCTTCTCTGCATTCCTAAAACTACTGAATCGCATCGATAGTTTCCGTCATTGTCTAGCCTTCACGTCTCCACGTTAGAGAAATATTGCATTTAATGGTCATTTAATATTCTTCACCACGCACTACATGTAGAATAATGCATGGTCCAGTCTTAGAATCAAGTTAGCCTTTCCCCTCCTGACTTCTAGTTTATATCAACGTGTTCTCTAAACATCAGATACTAGATACTGTTTAGGTACATGTCGCCCTGACTCTCCAGACTTCAGTCTCTGCTCCTAGCACAGAGTTCATAGCCCCCAGCTTCTCCTAGTAACACGTCATTGCTAGTTTGCGCGCACCATCAGGTTAGAGGTCCCGGCTCCTCAGGTAGCCCCCTCCATGGTTTCCGCCCCATTCATGACATATTCCGTTACGTTTGCATCACATGTCTATGTATACGCCCTGTTACACCTCTTTTCACCCTTATCTTTCGCGACTGCTACGCGTCACGCCTTTTGCTCCACCCACTGCTACGCCTATTGCAATGTAATGCTATGTGTTTGCGTTATGTATATATGCTCATGCACTGTTATTAAAAGGTTACTTCCCCTTGTCCCGATCCTGTCCCCGGCAGCGCTGCTGTGCCTTACCATCCTGTTCCTGTCCTTTATGCTGTAATAAACCTGCAAACTCCTACTACCTCGAATCTTGACTCTTATTTATTGAGCTATCTGTTATTCATTTATGCATTCAAAAATAGGGTATTATTTATTTATTTACCACAGCTGGTCCTCTCCAGACTAGACTACTGCAATTCTCTTCTTACTGGCCTCCCCAAATCTCACCTGTCCCCCCTTAAGTCTGTTCTCCATTCAGCAGCTCGTTTCATTTTTGGGGCCAAAAGAAGCGATCACATCACACCCATGTTATCCACCCTCCACTGGCTTCCCATCGAGGCTAGAGCTATCTACAAGACCGCTTGTATCACCCACAAAGCCTTGCACTCCTCCTCTCCACGCTACCTGGCGAATAAACTGAAACTCTCTGGAGGCTCAAGACCTTCACGCAATGCGGAAAATCTACTGCTTGAACCTCCCACTTTCAAGAAGGAAAGAACGATGGTCCAATCCTTTTCAGGCAACGCGGTGAGAATCTGGAACTCACTCCCGCCTCAGCTCCGGACCACCGCCTCCTCCCAGGCCTTCAAAAGGGACCTCAAAGTTCTCCTCCTCCAGAGACACCTCCAAAAGTAATTCACGTCCTCTTGCTATTTGGAGGAAGACTTCCCACTACTGATAATTTCCACGACCATGGAAGTGCCTTCCCAGGGTATTCCTGGGGTTGGAGGGTCTGCCTCTTTGGAGTATTTTCCATGTACTTGTGTTTGGTGCCCTTGTGTAACATGCACACACCACTTTGCCCTTGCAACACACGGTTGCTACCTCTCACATGTTTTTACCTTTGATACTTGCACAAGTGCCTCCTTTGCCTACGTAACGCTTGTTCTTGTGCCCGAGTGTCTAGCACCTTTTGCAGTATTATACCTCAAATGATACTTTGTTTTCTCTTGTAACCGCACACTTGTCACTTTTTCCTCCTGTGCACTTTTGACTACCTCATGTATTTTGGTTGCTCACAATTGTCACTATTACCTTACGTAACGTAACGTATGCTTTTGTAATCTGTTCTTTTGTAATGTTTCTCATTATGTTCCATTTCTGTTCCCTTTGTGAAGCGCTCTGACGCCTTCGGGTAAAGTCCGCGCTATATAAAAAAATACATAAATAAAATCTCTCTCAGCGTCTAACCTAAGAGTAGTGTCTCTCTCGGTTGTGATTTCTCTCTCTGAGTCCTCCCCATGGGGGGAGTAGTGTCTCTCTCTCTCTAGCTCTGCAGTGACGTCACTCCCCTCTCCTGCGGGGAGTGTCTCCCCCCGGGGCATGTGCAGCAGCGCGCGGACCCCCCCATCTTTGTCCGTGGAGGCGACGCGGCTCCGGTTCTTGACAGACTCCGCCTCAGTGAATCTGCCCAAGATCACGCCGTGGGACAGGATGCAGGATCCAGAGGTGAGAGCCCCCCCCCCCCCCCCCCGGTGCTAGGCCCCTGCGCCCCCCCCCCCCCCCGCTGCTCGCCCCTTCATGTGATTCCGTTTGTCTGTCCAGCGCCTCTGCCGCCTCAGGGCCGTCGGGGCGCTACATTGGGAAGGAAGGGTCGGTGGTGTTAGTAGGGCGTCTTGGGGTCGGCTCGGGTCGGGGCGGAGTCCCAGCCGTCTTAGATGAGGTCTTGGTCTTGTTGAAGGTGAAGCTGGGGGGCCCTCGGGGAGGGTTATCCCCAAAGCGTCGACATTTCACTGGTGCACCAGGGGTTTGTTAAGAGGGAGTGAGAGTGACCCCCGTGACCTCCCAGTGTCCTCTGGTGACCCCCTAGTGTCCCCCAGTGACCTCCTAGTGTTATTTTATTTTTATTTTAAAAGTTTTATATAGCGCTGACTAGACCCAGAAGTATCAGAGCGCTTTACATGATCAGGATAGTATAGGGCAAACATGGTATGAAAGCATAAAAACAGAAAGAGCAGTGTGAAATATCAAAGTAAAAAACAACATAATTACAGATCAAGAAGGAATAAAACAGGAGCTCGAGCAATACAGTAACAAGTAATTTAGGTAAAGTGGAGTACAGGAAAAGGGACATTTACTGAAACAAATATGGTATGGTGAAAAGAGGTCAGGAGTCGGGCACAGGTTAGGATCCCCAGTAGTAGATAAGGAGGTGGGTTTTGAGGTCTTTTTTAAAGCTGGCGTATGAGGGGTTACAGCGCAGGTTTTTCGGGAGGGTATTCCAGATAGTAGGGGCATTGCCAGAGAAGGAGCGAGATTGTTTGGTTTTCTTTTTGTGCAGAGGAGGGATTAGGAGGAGGGCGTTGGTGCTTCTCAGAGGACGCGTGGTACCAGCGATGAGGAGTTTCTTGGAGAGGTACTGTGGAGTGTTTTGGTGGAGGGCTTTATGAGTGATGCAGGCCATTTTGTAAGTTGATGTCCTTTCAATTGGGAGCCATTTAAGAGATTTGAGAGCTGAAGAGATATGATCGAAGCGTTTGCAGTCTGTGATGAGCCTGGCTGCAAGGTTGAGCACAGCTTTAATAGGAGCAAGGCAGACCTTGGGGATTCCGTTGAGGATGGCGTTGCCATAGTCAGTACATGAAAGAACAAGAGATTGAACTGCAAGTTTAAAATCATCGATGGGTAAGAATGGTTTGCTAAGCTCGTTGGGTGGGGCTAAGCTCGTTGGGGCAATTACCAGCGTACTCTTTCCTGTGGGGTCCCGCGGACACCAGTGCTCCCTTACGCCGCCGCTGCTGACATCGCGGCTGCCGAGAGGGGAGAGCATCCCGCGACCAGGACTACAATTCCCAGCGTCCCCAGCCTGCCTACGGGGGACACCGACTGCCGCATCACACTGCCGCGCCCGGAGGCGCATAAGAACGAGCTGCTCCTGCGGCCGAGCGGGGGACTAAGCTCGTTGGGGCAATTACCAGCGTATTCTTTCCTGTGGGGTCCGCGGACACTAGTGCTCCCTTACGCTCTCCTCCGCCGCCGCTGCTGACATCGCGGCCGCCGAGAGGGGAGAGCGTCCCGCGACCAGGACTACAATTCCCAGTGTCCCCAGTCTGCCTACGGGGGACGCCGACTGCCGCATCACACTGCCGCGCCCGGAGGTGCATAAGAACGAGCTGCTCCTGCGGCTGAGCTGGGGACTAAGCTCGTTGGGGCAATTACCAGCGTACGCTTTCCTGTGGGGTCCCGCGGACACTAGTGCTCCCTTACGCTCTCCTCCGCCGCCGCTGCTGACATCGCGGCCGCCGAGAGGGGAGAGCGTCCCGCGACCAGGACTACGCGACAAGGACTTCAATTCCCAGCGTCCCCAGCCTGCCTACGGGGGACACCGACTGCCGCATCACTCTGCCGCCCCCGGAGGCGCATAAGAACGAGCTGCTCCTGCGGCCGAGCGGGGGACTAAGCTCGTTGGGGCAATTACCAGCGTACTCTTTCCTGTGGGGTCCCGCGGACACTAGTGCTCCCTTACGCTCTCCTCCGCCGCCGCTGCTGACATCGCGGCCGCCGAGAGGGGAGAGCGTCCCGCGACCAGGACTACAATTCCCAGCGTCCACAGCCTGCCTACGGGGACGCCGACTGCCGCATCACACTGCGGCGCCCGGAGGCGCATAAGAACGAGCGGCTCCTCCCGCGTCGCGGGACGCGCGCGGGCAGCGCCCGAGCAGAGGGCGGGCCATCTGTGGCCATCCGGGTCCAGACGAGGCTGGGCTGGGCCTACCCTCTTTCATCTCCGATGGGTAAGAGAAAGCAACAGATGTCTGGGGTGCAGGAGGGCAAGAACGCTAAAGTTCCTAGGAAAACTGAATCCATAATATCTTATTTGACTTCTGCTGTTGGGATTCTCAGCAAAGAAATAGCCAATGCGGAAATCGAACTGGGATTGGGTTCTGCTGACAGTGTTTGTGACAAAAATGACTTAGAACAGACTCCTGGAATACCACTGGAGCCAAACATTGTAATTGTGAAACCACCGTCAGTTCCTGTCCCACATCCTACCCCCCCTGGTACCGATAGTGCGCCGAAGGAGCACAGTGATGGAACTGAGGATTTACCTTTGCAAACGCTAGCGCATAAGCGCAGGCGGGTCAAAAAACCCCACAAAAGACATTTTAAATCTACTGCACCTGTACGCTCTGACACTATTAGTAGGCATCTTGTGGCTCAAGTGGTGGAGGAACTGTTTACTGCAAGGTTGGAGCCCGCCTTAATTGCTATTGGTAAAGATATCGTAGATACACTTAACAAATGCGTGGTGGGTTTGCTAAAAAAAAATGTGAAAACATTGATCAATTTATCACTCAGCAGAGACCAAATAACTGTAGCCCCACCCAGAAAAATGTTTCCCAAGGGGTTAATTTGAGGGCGGCAAACCCAGAGAAGGTTTTAAATGTCCCCAGGGTACCCAAGGGAGTTACTCTTAACCATACTGTAAGTAGCCAACCTTGCCCGGTAAAAAATATAAAAGAAGGGAACACACATCGAGGAGAAAATAACATTAAAACCACAGCCCCACCTCAAGCAAGACAGGGGAACGTGTATGGTTCTATCTTGGATTTACCACCAGCAGCAGCACCATTCGTAGCCGTCTTTACGGGGATCCAACCACTGGGGGTAGACGCCCACGAAACAACGTATGACCTTGAAGTACTGGGTTTTTAAGAACCCAGCGGTGCCAGGGAACACACCCTAAGACTTTGAGTCCTTCCTGTCCCAGACTACAGAAACACAGAGTCTTCTTGGTGAAGTCAAAGATCGAATTTATTGGCTGCAGCCAGTAACAGGTATCCTAGAAGTACAACACGGTGTATGTTCTCAGGAGACTGCTCAACTTACAAAGCCAGCCATCCCTTTTTATACAAAATATTATGCTTTAGGCAAACATTCCTTATTTTACAGTTGACCATTCACATTTTTCTACGACAAAGAAAAAGCAGATTCATGATGACAAGCCCATTTTCAGTTTGTTCAGCCCACAATCAATTACCCGGCAAGGCCCGATACTTTCATCAGATATCGAACGGAAAATCGGACACCTCCTCATCGTAAAGTAGGTCATAAAGCAAGAAACAGGGACAGGTGTGTGTAAGATTAGGCATGGTTCTGTGCGATGAAGGGTTTATGGTATGCTGTGCCTTGATCCTAATCTTGGTCGGCCACTGGGAAAGGAACTGGTCGAACAGGTTTGGCTTCGGGCAGTGGAGTCAGCTTGCCCAGGTCACGCAAAAGTCAGCAAAGGTGTACGTGTTCTTAAGACTCGTTTTGGCCTTAGTCATCGGCCTATGTGAGGGCAACCACTAAAATGGCTGCCATGCACAAAATGGAACCCGAGGGTTCAGGGCGGAATCCCTGATTTCAAGGTGATCTCGCCACTCGAATACGGCGAAAATGCTCGTATATAATGTACTCGTCATTCTCGGTCCGCTGATACCAAAATCGTCATGATACGACGATGTTTATGACACGGGTCCAGAATTTTCAGTACCACAGACCCTCCTTTTGCCCTTACATAGGCAATCAACCTACCCTCACGCTAATCTGAGTCCAGGTCTATTTTTATAAAATCATTGGATGTTGCTGTAGCATCATCCTACTACTTAGTTTGTCCCTCGATACAGGTTTCCTTATACATGATGTAGCACAGAGGCCACATATTGCAGGAGCACACTGTACGCACAGACAGAACAGGAAAAGAATGGCTAAGGTCATCCCAATGACCATCAGAATCTTCCATCCCCAGGCGGATAACAGTTCCCAGAACCACCCCATCAACGACCAATCTCCTTTATCCACATGAATAGATTCAGAGATCTTATGTAGTTTGGAAATGGCCTGGTACACTGTCGGAGCGTTATCTGGAATGAAAACGCAGCAACTTGATTGGATCTCTTCACATACGCCACCTCTGTCTGCAAGTATGACATCTAACGCAACTCTGTTCTGAAGAGTCATAAGGCGATCCGATTGGAGCTCAGCAGTCAAATTACTACGGGCACCGGCAGTTTCAACTACGGTGGATTCAACCACCCTCGTAAATGGCCTTATGTTCCTACTGTTAACCATGGGTCCCCAAAACGGCAGAAAACCCTTCAAGAAGTCTCCCAATTCTTGTCCTGCAGTGTCTTCTTTACTGAATACACCTCTAACTATCCTTGTCTTGTGGTAATCTTCCGCAGCTGTGTAGGTGGGTGGCAACAGGAACGAAACAAAACATGTGCCCGAGAAGTCAGGGGGCAACCATGTGTAGGCTCTATCATGACAGATGAAATAGGTACCCTTAGCTGCTAGGAACGAATGGGAAGTCTGAGACGCAAAGACATATGTCTCCGTGCAGATACTTTTTCCTAACTGAGCTCTGGGATTCTTGCCATTACCTTGCAGACATAGGTGACCCTGATGGGGTACAATCCAAATCGGGGAGGATCTCTTTGCTCGCTGGTTCTCACTCAGAGTAACTCCATATCCGGTCACGTTCCATCCAATATATGCTAGTGTCTCATCTCTCGGGATAGTCTCATAGGAAGTAGCTTCTCTAATCATATCTACTATACCCTTAACTGGAGCACTATTCTTTGGATTATCTTTTACAGAACGTAGGGGGTGGACTTCATGAGCATAGATGAACATCGTTCTGAATGCCCACACAGAACAATTATGGCTGAAAGGCAGGACCAAATAAGGGATACCTTTATCAGTAGTATGAGGCATAAGATCACACACCCAACAGTTAGTCGTGTTCACTACTAATTGGTGTTGGTGCAAAAGCTGAACGAAGAAGTTATTGACAAACTCTAATCTCCTAACGGACTCATGTTCAGGTAAAGGGTGAAAAGAATGTGAGGAAACAGTAGAAGGAGGCATGGGTTGTGCAGTGGGTGCAAATGTCACTTGAAAATAAAATAAAACATATCCTATTAAAAACATCATTACGCTAAACAACATGAAAATGCATAATATCAAAAAGCGTTTTCTGGTCATCATTATACATAGTTTGGCTTTAAAGTTTATCTCTTTGGCAGGTCTCTCCATCTCGAAAAACTCCATCCTCTAACCTTGCTGCTTGCGGAGGTAGGGTGTTCCGTGCTAAGGAATGCGCTTGTCAGTCCAAGGGAAACGCCCAAGAACCAACCAGAACCGTCAACCTTGTGTCTTCGGCTTGCACTCCAAAGACTTGTCGCCCGCGACCCTACAGCTGAACCCGGATGGTGGTTCGAAAAACAAAAATAAAAAAGTTTCTCAGATGAGAGAGCTGCACTTTCAAAAATAGCAAAGAAAAGGTTTTTATTTGTCCATAGTTCTCGGTCTCAGATTATAACGGCTTTTTCCAGGTAATGTCTGGTCGAGAAACAAGAGTTCAAGGGCTAAGTAGTGTCCAATCGAATTGACGGTGGCACAGCTTCCTGCAAAAGATTGTCACTTTCACGTTCAGAATTTGTTCCTTTTACACGTGCATCGCTGAAAGGCAGAAAACGAGGCACAGTCTCAGTCTCAGAGTCAGCATTACCCTCCTGGACCCACCGGTCGTACGGCAGAGGCAAAGGGACCCTCTTACAGTGTACGCCGTGGATCCAGTTCTTCTTCCCTTCCACTCGCACGGCTGATCTCGTTGACAAAAGGACTAGGTGGGGGCCGGTCCAGCGGGGCTGATCATTCTTTGTCCGCTGGAAGTTTTTAACCAAGACCCACGAACCAGGATCGATAGTGTGTCCTGGAGTTTCAGAGACCTGAGGCAGAGTATCGTGAATCTGTTGGTGTAAAACACGCAATTTAGCCGTCAAATCATACAAGTAATCAAGTCCACATTTGTAAAGCGCACACTCACCCGTAAGGGTCTCTAGGCGCTGGGGGCCGTCGGGAAGATTAAGCGAGCTATTGCCCAGAGTCACATGGTGCTGGGCTAACCTGCCGCCGGAGCCGGGGATCGAACCGTGGTCCCCAGATTCCAGCGTCAGTCGCCCTGGCCGCGGCGCCACACCTCTCCCACCTCTCTCAAGCAATACAGGGTGTTCAATTTCACTGAATTTTGTCGGCCTAGGCACTCCCCATATGTTGGCCGGGCGGCCGAACATGATTTCGTAAGGACTAAGTCCCATTCGTGAATGCACAGTCATTCTTGTCGATAGAAGTGCTAATGGTAAGGCATCGGGCCATTTAAGGCCAGAGCTTGCTTGTATCTTGGCCAGTTTAGGTTTAGAGTGCCATTGTAGCACTCTACTAGTCCAGCTGATTGGGGGTGATTTGCAGCGTGAAATTTTTGCTGGATTCCTAGCCCTTCACATACTTTCTTCATCACTCGACCCACAAATTCACTCCCATTATCACTCCAGACCATTCTCGGCAAGCCGAATCTAGGGAAAAATTCTTTGACAAGGGCTTTAGCTGTGGATAAGGCAGTGTTGTCTTTCAGGGGATATGCTTCTACCCATCTCGAAAAGGCACAAACAACAACGAGTACGTATTTTAAGTTGTTGCACCTCTCCATGTGGATGAAATCTAGCTGCAAAACCTTGAACGGGTACGTTTGAGGCGCAAAATGACCAGCTGGAGTTGGGGTTCCCCTACCAGGGTTGTATTTCAAGCACACCATGCAATTCCTGACCACATTCTCTGCACACTTAGGAATTCTAGCATTTTGCCATACAGGAGCCAACAACTTACAAATCCCTTTCACACTGATGTGAGCCAACCCATGGGCCATTGTAACCACTGCAAGCACATATGCATCGGGTAACAACCATCGCTGATGTTCTTACAATTCAACCCAACAACCATTTGCATCCAATTTACCCGTACTCTCTCTCCACACACTCAACTCTTTCTCTGTAGCTTCAGCTTGAATAGACTTCACACTCTCTATCGTATCTTCACACATTCCAATGTCACCAACCCATCTCGCAGGGCCTGCAACATACATTCGACTCATCACATCCCTCGCTGTTTCTTTTGCGATTTCATCAGCAAATGCATTACCACGACCAACATCATCAGTAACCTTCTTATGTGCACTGCATTTCACAATCGCGACTTGCAACGGCAAGATAAGTGACTCGAGGAGCTCATTCACCAACTGACCATGCTGAATCTTGGCTCCATGCGAAGTCAGAAACCCACGTTCTTTCCACAATCGTCCAAAACTATGGGCCACACCAAATGCATACTGGCTGTCAGTATATATGGTCACTTTCATTCCTTTTGATAACACACACGCTCTTGTAAGTGCAATCAACTCTGCTGCTTGAGCTGAATTATGTGGGATACGTGCAGCTTCAACAATCGTATGCAAAGTCGTAACAGCATATGCCGCAGTCGTATCACCATTCGGAAGCTTAAAGCATGAACCATCCACCCATAAGGTACCATCACACTCCACAAGAGGAGTGTCCCAAGATCTACTCTCCCTTTCGTTTCCGTTTCTGTCCTAAGAAAGCAATCATGCTGTTCAGAAACATCTGTTTCTGCTACAATCGGCAATAACGTAGCTGGATTCAACGTGTTTCATCTTTTTATGTGCACATGACTCGCTAAAAGTGTCAACTCGTAACCTGACAACCGAGCACTAGTTAAGTGCTGTGTCTTGGTTCTGTTTAGCAAAGTGTCCACTGCATGTGGAACCATTACAATCAACATATTATTCATCACTAAACCAGCAGACTGCCGAATAGAAACTGCTGCTGCTGCCGTCGCTCTCAAGCAACTCGGCAGCTCTCTAGCCACCGGATCTAAAGTTGACGAAAAATACGTACATGGACGCTGCTTGTCCCCAAAAGACTGTGTCAGCACTGACAACGCACAACCTTCTTTCTCATGGACAAACAGTGTAAAAGGTTTGCTGTAGTCGGGGGTACCCAACACAGGAGCCGAACACAATGCATCACGCAATTCGGAGAAACTTTTCTGACAATCTTCAGACCATGGAAGGGGATTTGGCGTATCTTTACAGGTCAATGCCACCAAAGGTTTGGACAGCAAGGAAAAGTTCGGTATCCATTGCCTGCAATATGACGTGATACCCAAGAAAGCACGCACTTCTCTCTGTGTCTTTGGCACACTCAATTTTGCGATTGCCTGAATTCTTTCTGGGGTCAGTTTCCTTCCCTCCTTCGATAAGAGATGACCTAAGTAGGTCACTTCTTGTCGACAATATTGTAGTTTCGAAAGGGACACTTTGTGATGTAAATCAGACAAATGACGCATCAATGACAACATTGCTTCTTTACAAATTTCCTCCGTATCTGCAGCGACTAGCAAATCGTCAACGTTCTGAATAAGGGTAGCGCCATCAGGTAAAACAATCGTATCAAGCTGTGTTTTTAAAGCCTGACTATATATCGATGGACTTTCACAGTAGCCCTGTGGAGCACGTTTGAACCGGAAGCTTCGGCCTCCTGAACTGAAGCCGAAAATATCCCTACTCTCCTCGGCAATCGGGATGCTGAAGAAGGCATTCTTCAAGTCGATCACCGAGAACCAAGTCGCGGAAGCTGGAATCATAGTCAATAGGGCAGTGATATCAGGAACAACTGGAAATTGTGGCACAACGATTTTATTCACCTCTCGAAGATCGATCACAAATCTGTAGACGGGTGGCTGAGAAGGGTCAGTACGCTTCAAAACAGGCAGAACAGGACTATTGCAAACGTTGCCTCTTGTCTCTTCAATTACATCTTTTTCAATCAAATCATAAATGATCGCTAGTAACGCTTTCTCACCTTCACTAGAGATCTTGTATTGGGGAATGCGTGGCATTTTAACATTGGCTTTCAATGTCACAACATATGGCGGTATTTCCAAAAGACCCACATCATTAGGACCAGTAGCCCAAAGAATATCAGGAAGAAGCGACAATTCTGTCGGAAGTTTATCCTTCGACAAATACATTTGGGAGACCACTTTCTTACCTAGTGTAAGTTTTACTCCTGAAGGAGAACAATACAAGGTTGCATACAATCTTTTGAACAGATCCAGTCCCAACAAGTTCTCACCACAACCTGTCGTCAAAATAAGGGGTGCTTCTAATTCACAAGGTCCAACAGAAAGAGACATAGGACTAGAAATCAGGTTCCTAACCGGGGCGCCAGAAAAACCTACTGAAACATTCATTTCGCCAGACAAAGGTGCGCCAGGGAGTTTAGAGCGCATAATAGAACTCTTTGTAGCACCAGTATCCAACAGAAAAGGCTCTGACACGCCTGATGTAATCACCTCAATATAAGGTCCACTCAGATCTACTGGAACTGAAACAACTCCCTCTCTTTGTCTATGGCTGTCCTAGCAATCATTACCTTCCATATTCTCATCTTCTGCATAGTAGTAATCAGCATAGTACTGAGGCGTCCTACCGGACGCGTTATTCTGCTGATCAAAACTATTCATTGAATTCTGAGGAGGAAATGGACGTGCGTTCTGGGAGAATCCTCCACGCCCTCTACCTCTAAGAGTTTGTGGAACACCTCGACCTCTTGCGCTAGAAACACCATTCATACGCTGTAACAGAGCAGGGCAGCTACTTTTAAAATGACCCTCTTCTTTGCAATATGCACACTGATTAGGGCCTACAGGAAAACGTTGTTGAGAAAACTCGAACCTTTGCGAGTTTCTCTGAAACTGCTGAGGTTGCTGATAATCACGCTGACCATTACGTGGCGGATAAGCTTGCTGTAAAAGAACCTTCGTCTTTAACTCTTTAGTTTTCTTGTCTGCTCTATCCTTCTCGTCCTTGTCTCTCTATTTTCATAACACTGCGCAGTAGCCAATATCTGTGCTGATGAGGAAACGGCCCACGAACTCTCTGAATCTTTCAATTTTTTACACAACTCAGGAAGCAAATTGTGCACAAACTTGTCAACGAACAACCGTTGACCACCTTCTGTACTCATGTCTTGACCACTGTGGTCGATAAACGTTTCCTCAAACCTAGTGAAGAAATCACACACGGTTTCCTCTTTCTTCTGCTTACATGCAGACAATTTGTCCCAATTCACTCGCATAGCAGGCATTAAAGTCTTCATGTAAGTAACGATCTTGCCAGGAAGTTCTGCAACTAAAGGTTCAGGTTTAGCACCCCCAACTTGACGGTCATCTGCAGTAGCAATATTAACCCAGGTATCACCTAACTCCTGCGCATGATCCGTGTGACGAATCAAACCCCATAAAGGCTGTGGAACAACATTTCCAAACAACATGTCTATATCAGCTAGATTCATGACACATGAGTCTGCAGTCTGAGATAGTTCCTTATAATACCTTGCAGGATTTTTAGGGGGGTCAGGCAAAGTCTGCTTAAGGGCCAAAACTTCAGCTCGCTTCCAAGGAACATGTACAAAAACACGCTGAAAGTGAGCCGGCACGGCATCAATTTGATTAGCGACATCAGCTGCAACGGCTTCCTTCCATACCGGAGGAACCTCTCTCATTGGATATTGTCGCGCTTTCCTCCTAACAGAGGGATCAGGCTCAAACAACGACCGAGAGATGGCCTCCCTCCTAAATGACAACAATGTCGCAACTGCTCTTTCAACATCGGAACCCACAATCGTTCCTTTTGCAAACTCGAACCGTACACGGCAAAACTCAGGTGGATTGGGCTCCAAATCATTATTTTCCAAATCCTCACAAAGAAAAGCACACATTTTATCAAAAACTTATCTCTGCTTTGGTGCTTCCCACTGGTGGAAGACATCCATAACAGACTCTAGCTCATATCTTGTGGGGTCTGTAACCCATTTATGTGCCAAATAATCCAACGTTTCCCGCTCTCTAGAGTCGGGCAGTTGACTACGCAGCTGTTTGTGCGTTGAAACAGGGGTCATACTTGCTGCCCCAAAAAGAGGAGATAGGAGACTAGCAACAGTGTCAGTCATTCTCTGTCGAACAGAAGGAGAAGTCGACGAAAGAACAGGAGGAAAAGCAGAGTAAGGCAAGGCAGACGCAGATGCAGACGCAGAGGCAGTATCAGGAGGAGTATCAGAAGAGGTAGTTGATGCAGTAGGTAAAGTCGTAGGGAGTACAGGGGGAGCTGGTAGCAAAGTCGGCGGCCCTTGAGGGGGCTGCGCCGTAGCAGTAAGAGCCAACTGAAGAGGAGCTGGCGGCTGTGAAAGAAACTGAGGCACAACAACCGGAGATTGCACAACTAAAGGTTGCGGAGGTGCAGTAGCACTCTGCGCATAGGGGGGTGGCGAATTCAATAAATGTGACATTAGAGGGTCTTTCTCAAGTACTTTTGCTACATCCTGCTGGAGAGGTGACAAAACTGGATAGCATTTATCAACTGCCATTTTACGTTGCCTGTGCAACTGCTCACTCGCTTGTTCTTCTTCATCATCTTTATACTGCATAGCAGCTTGCATTATCGAGATACCCTTTTCTCTTTTGTTCCTCTTTGCTAATTTAATTTCTTTCTGTTTGGCTTCCTTTCACCATTGGCGGAAAGAGTCAAACATCGCCGGCCGGGCTTTCTTCTTAAAAAGTCTAACCTCTAGATTATCTAATATCTCTGTGTCAAAACTACCATATTGGGGCCAGTTTAGAAAACCATCCTTCCTGGTGTATCGGATCCATACTTCATTATATGTGATGGGGCCCACGCCGTGCTTCACATAGAGCTCATAGGTTGGAGTTCCAATCGGATGAACCGGACACGAGTCCTCCAATCGGGAATCCCTATTACAACCAAGACAAAACAAATTTCCAAGTCTGCTAAGACCAGGCATCTTCGCTCTCTAGTCTAGCTTCAAACTTCAAAGGATTATCGAAATACGATAGTCTCGTGAATACACGAGTCCCTCGGCTTTGGTACTTGCAAGTTCCAAATCAAAGATCCCAAGGGGATACCCAAAAACTAAGAACCAAACTAAGGACTGGGAGACGTTCCACTTATACTTAACTGAGGTATCGAGGACGTCACCAGAAGACTCGTCTATTGTTTCGCTCTACAAATCATCAAAGGGTCCAAGACAGGGCGATAGTCAGGGCAGCAGTCCTTCGTAGCCGTCGGAAAGCGGGGAACCTCGCAGCAAAGACTTTCGGACCACGAACGACATACAGGGGTCGATGAAGTGGTTGGCCTCCCTCCAGAATTTTCACACGAGGCTCCTCACGAACCTCTGGCTTGGACCGGTACCGCTGAAATCGCCCCACGTTGGGTGCCAACTGAAGTACTGGGTTTTTAAGAACCCAGCGGTGCCAGGGAACACACCCTAAGACTTCGAGTCCTTCCTGTCCCAGACTACAGAAACACAGAGTCTTCTTGGTGAAGTCAAAGATCGAATTTATTGGCTGCAGCCAGTAACAGGTATCCTAGAAGTACAACACGGTGTATGTTCTCAGGAGACTGCTCAACTTACAAAGCCAGCCATCCCTTTTTATACAAAATATTATGCTTTAGGCAAACATTCCTTATTTTACAGTTGACCATTCACATTTTTCTACGACAAAGAAAAAGCAGATTCATGATGACAAGCCCATTTTCAGTTTGTTCAGCCCACAATCAATTACCCGGCAAGGCCCGATACTTTCATCAGATATCGAACGGACTCCTAATAAAATCGGGCACCTCCTCATCGTAAAGTAGGTCATAAAGCAAGAAACAGGGACTTGATCTTAATCTTGGTCGGCCACTGGGAAAGGAACTGGTCGAACAGGTTTGGCTTCGGGCAGTGGAGTCAGCTTGCCCAGGTCACGCAAAAGTCAGCAAAGGTGTACGTGTTCTTAAGACTCGTTTTGGCCTTAGTCATCGGCCTATGTGAGGGCAACCACTAAAATGGCTGCCATGCACAAAATGGAACCCGAGGGTTCAGGACGGAATCCCTGATTTCAAGGTGATCTCGCCACTCGAATACGGCGAAAATGCTCGTATATAATGTACTCGTCATTCTCGGTCCGCTGATACCAAAATCGTCATGATACGACGATGTTTATGACACGGGTCCAGAATTTTCAGTACCACAACCTTATGAGGTTAGCTGGGCACTGGTGTGAAGAGCACAGCAGTGGGGATCTTAGATGTATCTAAAGCCATTATTATGGCAAGAAGAGTTGCATGGATTGGGCGTTGCCCGAAACATATTCCTGGAGATTGCGTGGTGGTGAATTTTAATTCACGCGCAGTAGCGGACAGATTATTCTGGGACGCATCAGATTTAGACAACACAGGCATAAGACCGGTCCGATTGGGTTATTTTTACCCGCCATCCAGGACTACTCTACATGTCCCCCAAAGTAATCCCCTATAGGCTCTCAACTTAGCTACCCCTCACACAGATCCAACAGAAGTGACTCCTATATCCGGCACAGGGAAGTTCGAGGGCCGACACAAAGGTCGGATAGAATTTCCCCAGCCCTAACAGTTGCTAGTTCTCCTCAATCCCAGGTAGATATGGACATAGGGATCTCAAACCGATTTGCTCCTCTGTCTAATCTGGATCAAAATGATTGACATGAAGTGCAGACGGAACGCCAGGGGGAAATAGAGGAGGAAGTTAAGTCATTGGTATCTTGTGAATTTCTTAGCTGGAACGTGGCGGGGATTAGAACAAAAACACAAGATGAGCTCTGGGTGAAGTATGTAAAGCATCATAATATCATAGCCCTTCAGGAAACGTGGGACGTTAGTACTAGCTTTATTATGGATGGGTACTCAAGTTTTGCCGTCCCGGCGGTGGGAGGGCAGTCGGGCAGATCAAAGGGAGGGTCGCACTAAATCTTAAAGATGTGTTCCGAAAGTTGGATTTAGAGTCCCCCTATATCCTGATACTTGAGTGGAGTTGCGCGCACTCACAAAAGTATCTTTTAATAAAGTTTTATAATTCTATAGCCGGTTCAAGTTCTAATGAACATATAGGCATCTTGGATACATTTTTGTCAGCATATAGACTTAATCAAAACACTACATTCGAGTTGATCCTAATGGGAGATTTTAATATACACCCATGCAACTGGGAATGCCATATGGGTGAGCCCTGTGGTCCATCGGGAGCTGTGGTCCCCCATTTTGAGCATAGCCCCCAGGGTGAGGCACTAGAGGAATTTTTGGCAAATATGAATTTATTCGAACCAGGCGGACAGGAAGGGCCTGATAGAGTTCCCACATTTGTAGGAAGAGGGACCTCTACAATAATTGATTATATTTTTTATTTCAACTGAGATATTAGGCAAGGTCCGAGTTTATAGGACGGACATCTCAACATTTAGTGATCATAACCCAATAATATTGGAGATGGAGGTGGGGGACTGGAGTCGCCCAAATGAGGTGGTAAGGGAGGGGGGGGCAAACGCTGGTTACATCAGATCAAGGAAGAAGGATTAAATGGGACAGAGTGGTACCGGCGGTCTTCTTGGAGGAACTGGCTATAGAGGCCGATATACATTTGGAAATCTGCTTAGATAGCACGGCTCCCAGCTTAGAGATCATTGGGGCATATGGGGATATCTGTGGTCAGATTGCTAAGAAGTTAGAATCAGAGTGCAAAAGAAATCTGAAAAAGGAGTATAAATGGTTTGACAGCAGCTGCACAAAGGCACATGGAGTCCTGATACAAGCCTTAAAATCTAAACCCAGGGATAGGATCTTGGTCGCTGATGCCAGAAAACTGTACATATTAGCCATAATTGCCTGTAAAAATCAGTTAAAGGAGGAAGCGTGGGAGAATCTCCTTGCTACCGAGGTCCTGCGTGATAGCAAGAAATTTTGGACAATTATAAACCAACCGTTCCTCTCTGGCCAAGATAACACTGATATGGACTGCGTCATCCCTGATGAAGGTTGGGTTAATCATTTTAGTGAAATTTATGGCGGGCTACACTTGGATGCCCTGGCTAGCCATAACATGGTACCCGATCATGCAGGTGCAGATACACTAACGTTTACGGCTAGAGAGGTTGATAAAGCTATAAAAGAAATGTAAAAAAAAAAAGCCACCGGGACCGGATGGGGTACCAGCAGATCTGTATTGTTCCCACCCGGGTTTTTGGGCAAAGATCCTAACCAACGTTTTTAATGCCTCTAGTACAGCGGGATTTCCGGTATCCTGGTCTCAATCCATCATAGTCCCAATTTTTAAAAAAGGGGATAGAGGTGACCCGGCTTGCTACAGGCCAATCTCCCTCCTGGACTCTGCAGTGAAAATCCTTGGCAGAGTGATTCTATCTAGGCTGAGGGATTGGCTAGATGGCAAGGGGGTTCGCTCAAATTTACAATATGGATTTAGAGAACGCAGGGGCACTCTTGACCAATGCTTAAACCTATACCTCCTTATCAACAAGTATACTTGAGCAAAGGAGGGCCATTTTTACATGGGTTTTATGGACTTATCGTCCGCTTTCGACCTAGCCAACTGAGCAAAACTGTGGGCTATCCTACTTAATATAGGACTGGACCCCCCACTTGTGAATTTTTTAAGTGACTTGCATATCGATTTATTATCCACAGTCAGGGTGACCAGAGAAGGCCGGTGTACCAATTCCTTTAACTCCAGAAGGGGAGTCAGACAGGGGTGTATCCTGGCCCCTCTTCCGTTCGCAATATATATTAATGACCTGGATAAATCACTCGGGGTGGTCACTCCGGACGTGCCGCGTATAGGGGATTCGGTTATTCTGGTCCTCCTATACGCGGACGATGCGGTGCTACTCTCACGAACTGGTAGAGGCCTTCAGAGGCTGTTGGATAATTTTGGCAGTTTTATGGGTACTTTAGACCTAAAAGTAAACGCCAAAAAATCGCATGTCATGGTGGCAGGATCCAGTAAGAAGAAGGTCAAGACAAAACCCTTTACTTGTAATGGTTCTGTACTATCAAGAGTCCCAGTCTTCACCTATCTTGGGGTCCTCTTTAATGAAGAGGGTACCTGGGGACCCCAACATAAGCTGAAAAGCAATACAGTAGCTAGGTCAACAGCAGCTCTCTTGGGGTTCTGTAAGCGGATTGGAGGGAGACCAATGGAGGCAATTTTAAAGATATATAAAGCAAAATGTTTGGCCATCGCGTCTTATGGTGCTTCGCTATGAGGTTACACGCCATCAACCAAGATACAAGTGGTGGAAAATAGGTTCCTTAGATCTCTATTGTCTGTGACCCAATCGTCCCCCTCTCTACATACAGAACTTGGTCTGGGGTACATTTCAGATTCCTTGAAATTGGTACCATTGATCGCCTGGGCAAATATATGGCTTAATGATGAACTTACTCTAAATCATGAAATATTGGAGGATTGTCTTAAATTGGACATGGCAGGGAGGATTCCCTGGTTGATGCACCTTAGAGCGGCGTGCATCAAACTGGGACGTCCTGAATTGTTTTTATCACCTGACCGTTTAACTAAACAAGCATTTACAATGCAATGGTTTCGCCTTTGGAAAAGTTAGAGCTATTGGCATTGTAAATGACAACATTTGTATTTATGTGTTGGTTTTGAAAACAGATAAATAAATGGCATTGTCATTTACATTGCCATTAGCTTAATCTCTCGCAAATGTGAGACCTATTGTACCCTACGGACGAGCTCAGCAGACAGCAATTACTACCACACACACACCCAGAGCCTCCCCCCCCCCACACACACACACACACACACACAGAGTCCCCCACACACACACACACACCCAGAGCCCCACACACACACACACACACACACCCAGAGCCATATATATATATGTAAAAGTAATTATCCAAATATCAGCTGGCTCTTCAGTTACAACGTTTCTGTGAGCTCAGATGACTTGCTCATTGAACTGTGGCATAGAGTCCAAGAGCTGCTAGTCTGTCCATACTATCTACTGTCCATTTACCACTCCATCAAATGAACAGCTTCCAAACCTTAACCCAGAACCGTAACCTCATGTTCCCCTACTAGCAGTGCCAAAAAAACTAAAACCCCGGTCACAACAGTTACCCGTGGACCAAACATGGTCATTGTCTTAACTTCCCTCATGTCACCAACCACATGAGAAATATGAGAAACATTTGAATACTTGCTAGCTGTTGTATCCTTTCTGACTATTTCTGGATAAAAATCTAATTTACTCAAACTGTTCGGAGGGAGTTTGCTTTAAAAACAGATCTCTAAACCCCGCCTCTCTGCAGTCCTGCTTCCATACATACTGTGCACCCATGCTCAGCCCCCCCTCCTCTCTCTGCAGTCCTGCTTCCATACATACTGTGCACCCATGCTCACCCCCCTCCTCTCTCTGCAGTCCTGCTTCCATACATACTGTGCACCCATGCTCACCCCCTCCTCTCTCTGCAGTCCTGCTTCCATACATACTGTGCACCCATGCTCAGCCCCCCTCCTCTCTGCAGTCCTGCTTCCATACATACTGTGCACCTATCCTCACCTCCCCCTCCTCCTCTCTGCAGTCCTGCTTCCATACATACTGTGCACCCATGCTCAGCCCCCTCCTCTCTCTGCAGTCCTGCTTCCATACATACTGTGCACCCATGCTCAGCCCTGCTCCTCTCTCTGCAGTCCTGCGTCCATGCATACTGTGCACCCATGCTCAGCCCCCCTCCTCTCTGCAGTCCTGCTTCCATACATACTGTGCACCCATGCTCAGCCCCTCCCCTCCTCTCTCTGCAGTCCTGCTTCCATACATACTGTGCACCCATGCTCAGCCCCCCTCCTCTATCTGCAGTCCTGCGTCCATGCATACTGTGCACCCATGCTCAACCCCTCCCCTCCTCTTTCTGCAGTCCTGCTTCCATACACACTGTGCACCCATGCTCACCCCTCCTCTCTCTGCAGTCCTGCTTCCATACATACTGTGCACCCATGCTCACCCCCTCCTCTCTCTGCAGTCCTGCTTCCATACATACTGTGCACCCATGCTCACCCCCCTCCTCTCTCTGCAGTCCTGCTTCCATACATACTGTGCACCCATGCTCACCCCCTCCTCTCTCTGCAGTCCTGCTTCCATACATACTGTGCACCCATGCTCAGCCCCCCTCCTCTCTCTACAGTCCTGCTTCCATACATACTGTGCACCCATGCTCACCCCCCTCCTCTCTCTGCAGTCCTGCTTCCATACATACTGTGCACCCATGCTCAGCCCCCCTCCTCTCTGCAGTCCTGCTTCCATACATACTGTGCACCCATGCTCAGCCCCCCTCCTCTCTGCAGTCCTGCTTCCATACATACTGTGCACCCATGCTCAGCCCCTCCCCTCCTCTCTCTGCAGTCCTGCTTCCATACACACTGTGCACCCATGCTCACCCCCTCCTCTCCCTGCAGTCCTGCTTCCATACATACTGTGCACCCATGCTCACCCCCCTCCTCTCTCTGCAGTCCTGCTTCCATACATACTGTGCACCTATGCTCACCCCCCTCCTCTCTCTGCAGTCCTGCTTCCATACATACTGTGCACCCATGCTCACCCCCCTCCTCTCTCTGCAGTCCTGCTTCCATACATACTGTGCACCCATGCTCAGCCCCCCTCCTCTCTCTACAGTCCTGCTTCCATACATACTGTGCACCCATGCTCAGCCCCCCTCCTCTCTGCAGTCCTGCTTCCATACATACTGTGCACCCATGCTCAGCCCCCCTCCTCTCTCTGCAGTCCTGCGTCCATGCATGCTGCGTACACATGCCGCCGGGCCCCCCTCCCCGCCGTCCTACTTCCATCACACATGCTGTGCACACATACTCGCCTCTCTATCCCCGGTGCTCCAGTTTTAGACTCCTTGAATATTTGCCACGTGCAGCCCCGAGAGGGGGGAGGTGGGGAGGGACTCTGCATCCACGTCAGCTCGGAGCCCCGGGGGTGGAACCACAGACAGGCGCGAGGCGGGCAGGTTCATGTGCGGGGCTGCAGTCCCGGGGGAGGGGGCGGGAGGGGAGATGGCACAGGGCGCCGGTGTCTGCCAGCTTAAGGCACCAGGCTTTGGCACGCATATTTACAAGGGCGGCCGGAGGGATCCCGCCCCTGCGGAACGGGTACAGGTTGAAAGCCTTGCAAGTGGAAGCACTAGAAGTGCACAGCGCTTCGAGGCGGGGATGGGTTCAGTTCAGCATGTGCCGTGAACGGCACTGAGGACAAGTCTGGGCAAGACACATACCTCAGCCTGAGAAAGGGGGGCGGGGTAATCTACACCAACTAGATCCGGAGACAGTCAAACATCCAAGGGGAATTAAAGAGTAACAACTGCTCTCCTTCCGTTTATGCACTACAAACAGCACCGTGAGACCCGTTTCATGGCGCTCGACAAATTATGTCATTACTGTAGCGCAGGTGCACCCTGCTAAGGGTGGGTGGGGGGCAGCGCTGCACGGTGGGCCCGGAGCACCGGATGCCTGAAGAGATCAGGAGAGGGGCATTAATTCAACCCCCACCGAAATGCTGTCTGTTGAAAATACTCTGGAACCCGGGTGTGAGATGAAGAGCACCAAAGACAGCCCCCCCCAGGGACACGGCGTGACGTGCGAGGGCGCGGCGCTTTACAGGCAAGAACCGCAAACAAATAAAAGTACGTTATTTATAAACCAGCACGTCCACCCGAGGGCGTCTAGGCACTAAAAGTCCTACATGCAGAAAAAGAGGAGGGGGGTTAAAAGGAGGAGTTCTTTAGGCCTCTCAGGGAGAGCACGTAGTCGTCAGAAGAGAAAAGATCCGGAGAAAGCATTTGAAAGTGGTGCGGGAACGGGCACACAGAGGGGGGGGCAGGGGCGGGAACGGGCACACGGAGAGCGGGAGGGGGGAACGGGATAAAAACACAATTTAAAAAAAATGCTGCTTACCTGAGCATTGAGCAGGGGAAACAGTGGTTGACGGGCCCCGGCGCCATCTTCAGCGGAATGAGAAAACACGCCCTGACAGAAAAAAAACCAACAACACGCCCACTGCCGACATGACGCGCACAGAGGGGCGGAGAGCGAAAAAATCGCGGGAACGCCCCCGAATCTGGTCCGGCTTTGACGGACAGATCCGGCTCCCAATGGCTAGCCTCCATTTATGGAGCTAGCCAATGGGAGCCGGGGGACGTTCCTGAAGCCGATATAGTTAACAATAGATTTCGCCTGCGCCGAAAAGCTGCGCAGAGCGCAGCCTTCGGCAGGCGAAACCTAAAAAGACATAAGTTGGATCAAGCATAGTTATCGGAACATCCTAGAAGTGGAACGGGAAAACCTGGAGTTAGAAAAGCCATGTGTCAAAGCTAATTATCTGCTGACAACTTCATTGACGATGGAACCATATTTAAATATTGTCACAAAGCCTTTCCATCGCTATTTGTTGGTTAGGTTCCGCTTTAACTTGATACATCTAACTCTGGGGGATTACCCCTCTTGGGGAAAACCTGAATTGGTAAAACCATGTGCCTGCGATAATTTTTCCCTTCAAGACTCCATGCACTTTGTAATGTTCTGCGAATTCTATTCTGAGCCACGCAGGAAATTCCTAATCCCCCTGCTGAGAGAGAAGGGTTTTGTTCAAGTTAGGCCGGCACTGATGCAGTTACAAATGCTTAGGAGCACGCGAGATATTTGTAGCGTGGCCAGCTTTCTGGTGGCCGCTGTTAGGCTTAAAAACAGAAGGGGCGGTCATGTAAGCTAACTGTGACTGTATATATTATATTGATATTTATGCCTCCCTCTATCATTGATAAGACTACACATGGATTTTAACTTTTGTACCTGTATGGATTTTAGGTATATTTGTTTTAATGTGATAGAATGTCTTTTTAACTATTTTTAAATGTTTTACAAATGTTTTATATTGTCTTTTATGATTTTAATTAATCGAATAAAGTGTTTTGACTGACTGGTTTGCTTTTCTTGAGGTGACGGAGAGTAAAGAGGGCTCCTTTAGCAGAGTTTTTGATGTGAACGTTAGGGGTGAGGGTGTTGTCGATAGTAATGCCAAGAGATTTGATGGAGTTTGACAGTGTGAGTGAGCAGTTGAGTGTGTTAAGGTCTGAGATCCATGATTGAATGGGGAGAGGGTTCTTTTTAGGGGAGAAAAGAATGATTTCAGTTTTATTTGGGTTTAGTTTGAGATGATTTGAATGGAACCAGGTTTGGATCTTGTAAAGGGTGTTGTTCAGGTGTAAGATGTCAGCATGAGTAATAGATTTGGGTGTCATCGGCGTATAGGTGGTAGTTGATGTCTGCTTGTTTAAGAATGATTGTGAGGGAGGAGGAGCTACGCGCGCATCCGAGATGGCCGCGTGAGCACAGGGCTCCCGAGGACCCTCGCTGCCTCCCGCATTTATCCTGGATAATATCCTGATTTGATGGAAGGTCATTGAAGACACAACCCGGCTGATGTACTAGCAGGTTTTTGGGTCGGAATCGGACGCAGGGTCCCCGAGTTCTGCCGTCTTGAAATTTGTGGCCTTCTCCATGGAACAGCCTGGACCTTGAGTTGTAGCAGTGCCCAGGTCGTAATTTAACAACAACGGCTTGAGGGGATCAGACCGCAGCCTCACTTCACTTTCGGTTTCGTTTCTCCAGCGCACTGTCTCCTATCTGCAGTGTGTCTGTTGATCGGACGAGCTCCGATGCCAGCTCATTGAGCTTCGAGCTAGCGACTGTTTGGCTGTGGACTCAAATTGGCCCAACTTCGCCTCCTGTATTCTTGTGTGTGAATTTTAAGGAGCCATTTGGACCAGATCCCAAGCCTCCCTCCGGGGCACCCTGCTCGCCATGACGGGCAAGCCCGAGGGTGAAAAACGGCAAGTCAAGACCACTATCCGTGGAGGTTCATTCCAGACGAATGTCATGGATCGCTACACACTTTCTAAAGGATCCCCTGGTGGCGCACCTAAGGCCCGGGAGGAGGCTGTCGACGGTCCTGCTGTATTGGCGGAATTAACGCTACAGGACGTGATGGGCGCCATTGCTGGTATTCAGTCTTCTATTGGCCAACAGTATGAAGCCCTGGCTCTAAAGTTGGATACGGTGGCTATTGATGTCAACCTCATTCGAACTGATTTGGCCAAGACGAACGAGAAGGTGAAGTCATTGGACCTAAAGACATCCAGCCTTACCACGGATGTGTCCGACTTGCAAACAGAAGTGCGCAACCTTAGATCTGCTAATGGCTTTTTTGCTCGTCGCTTAGAGGATTTTGAAGGCCGTGCACGGCGCAACAACGTGCGTATTATTGGGGTCCCGGAAGATTCTAGTTCCCTCGCCACTGATCTTCGAGTGGAGGACCTCATTCTTAATCATCTTGCACCCAAGGGCCCGAGCAAATTCTTTGCCATCTGCGTGCGCACAGAGTGCCAGGGGGACAGGCGAAGCCCGGTTTCTCCCCTGTCCGATTATTGCACGGATCTTCAACTTCAGAGATCGCGATGCCATTCTGCAGGCGGCACGGACAAGCGGCCCTACGCAGTTCGAGAACGCTGTTGTGAACTTTTATCCGGACTTTTCTCAATTGGTCCAGAAACAACGAATGGGATTTCAAGGGGTGAAACGGCGACTAAGAGACATGGAACTAAAATACTCTATGTTATTCCCGGCCCGACTGCGTGTTGAATATAACAATCGAACATTCTTCTTTGTCAGGCCTGAAGACGCGAGTGATTGGTTGGACACTTTGCCGGCTCGCCGTGCTGGCCAGGAACATGCTGGTGGTGCTGAGGGGGGACTGATGGACCAAGAATGATTATGGTACCTGTATCCGGAACACTATTCAACGTGTCCAACTGAGGCTCACTGACTTCCTTGATCATTCATTCGTATCTTGGGAGGTAGCGGGGATGGCGGGACCCTTTTCCTCCTCTGGGGTTTTCTTTGTGTAGATTAGTTCTTTGTTTGTAATTGTTAGGGCGACAGGCACACTGCAAATTGGGGTGGTTTTTGAGTCGGTGCAGGGGTGCAGGGTGGGGGGGGAGTTGTGTTGGGAACCTTGGGGGGAGGGAGGGCCATGTTTTGGGATTGTTTGTTTTTTCTTTTTCACGGCAAGGTACTTTCATTATCTTTGACATTGGTGTGATGCTCGTTTTGCGATGGGAGTTCATTGTTGATCTGGATGGGGAGTAGAGGGTTGAGGGTATTATGCTGGAATGTGAATGGGTTGGGTGATCGGATGAAGAGAGGGGTGGTTATGCAGCTGTTGCGGCGCCTTTCGCCTGATGTCGTTTTGCTACAAGAGACACACTTGATAGGAAATACTTGTCACGCTCTTAATAGACGGGGTTATCGTCTTGCTGCCCATTCTGGATTTACATGTAGTTCTAGAGGAGTGGGTATTTTGCTTAGGGTTTCCCTCCCCCTCAAGGTTGACAATGTGATCCTTGATGCCAGGGGTCGATATGTTGCACTTGTTGGGCGGTGGGAGGGAAAACCAATTTCGTTGGTGTCGGTGTATGTCCCTCCGGGCTTACAATCCACGACCTTTACGGACCTGGGGCGGAGGGTTCTGGGTCTCCCGGAGGGTGTTTTGATACTGGGTGGTGATTTTAACTCCGTCATTTCTGGCAGAATAGACCGCTATCCGCCCCGAGATCTTCCTGCTGCGCAATCCTGGTTGGGTGACTTCCTGGAAACATTGGGACTTATAGATTGTTGGAGACTAATGCATCCAGAGCAAACACAGTTTACTTTCCATTCGGGAGCTCATGGTAGTCTTTCTAGATTGGATTATATCCTGCCCTGTCCCCTTCGATTGGAGATATTAGGCACTTGGCCCGGGGTATATCAGACCATTCCCCTATTTGGTTTCATTTTAATCTTGGCATCGGCGCCGAAGGGAGGGTGGCCCCGATTAACCCCTGGTATCTTCTTAACCCTAAGACTCGCACTGAATTGATTAAATCATTTTATCTGTATTTTACTGAGAATGCTGGTTCTGTAACCTCGCCTGTTTCGTTATGGGAAGCCTTCAAGACTGTGATCAGGGGGCAGGCATTGTCTTTGGTGGGGTGTGCTAAGAAATGTAAGAATGAGGCAATTGTTCAGCTCGAGACTGAAATCACAGACCTGGAGACTGCATTGGAACGAGAGGTGTCTCGAGAAGCATTACATGTCCTCCGCCTTAAACAATTAGAATATAAAACTTTGGTTACTGATGCGGCCAAGATGATGAGTAGGGAACAGCAGGGTCGGCTATATGATGTGGGTGATAAACCAGGAAAATTGATTGCCTGGCTGGACAGAAGGGAGAGGGCGAGTCGAGTGGTTCCGGTGATTGAGACATGTGGTGGTGTGCGTGTAACGGACCCTGCTGAAATTGTTAAATGCTTTGCTGACTATTTTCGGGAGGTCTATACCTCGGTGTCCGACAGGCCAGAGGAGGATTCGCAGTTGTTGCTTCGAGATATAGCACTTCCATGTTTGTCGGAATCGGATCGGGACTGTTTGGATGCCACGCCCTCGGTGGATGAGGTGGCTCTCGCGCTGCGCTCCATTCGTTCCGGCAAGGCTCTGGGTCCCAATGGCCTTCCTGTTGAACTGTATAAATTACGCCCTGATACTCTAGCTCCCTATCTCCGTGATATGTTTTTGGCTGCGCGAGACAGTGGCTCCCTCCCCAGAGATCAGCGTCTTGCTACCATTGAGGTGTTCCATAAGGAGGGTAAACCACGAGATCGCTGCTCGTCTTATAGACCCATTTCGCTCTTAAATGCGGAGCCTAAGATCCTCACCAAACTGCTTGCTAATCGTCTGATTACGGTTATTAGCGACCTGATTCATCCGGATCAATCGGGTTTTATCCCGCACTGTAACACGGCACTAAATTTGCAACGTTTACATGGTGTTCTCGCGAGGGCCCCGACGCTGCGTGAACCAGCCATCTTGGCGTCCTTGGACGCCACGATGGCCTTTGATACAATCGAATCGTCTTATCTCTGGGCGGTACTCGCCAAATTTGGATTCGGCGCTGGTTTTATTGGTTGAGTCAAACTCCTGTATGAAACGCCACTGGCACAGGTGGTGGTTAATGGCCGTGTCTCCGTGCCTTTTACTCTTGGAAGGGGCACGCGGCAGGGTTGTCCGTTGTCCCCGCTCCTCTTTGCTTTGACGTTGGAGCCACTCGCCGCTTGGCTACGGTGGGAACCTTCGATGAAGGGTATACGCTGGACGCCGGAATTTGAAGATCACATTTTCTTATACGCGGATGATATTTTATTGTACCTTACATCTCCCCAAAAATCGCTCAACGTATTGTTTGACGTACTTAACTCCTTCGGGAAGAACTCGGGCCTTATCATTAATTGGTCGAAATCCTACATTTATGTACTTGCGGGTGATGTCCCCCGTTTGCCGCGGGGCTGTCCCATCCAGTTGTCGCAGTCTGGCTTTAAGTACTTGGGTGTGTTTATCTCGTTGGATCCGGCGGTTCGCTACGAACGCAATTTACTCCCCCCACTCCAAAGGTTGCGCTCCGATGTAGCGCGTTGGCGTAAATTACCGTTATCTCCCCTAGGGCGTGCGGCCCTTTTTAAGATGATGTCCTTACCGTGGTTCCTATACGCACTTCAGAATAGTTTTGATGTCATCCCGTCGAAATATTTTCGGGAAGTAGAATCGTTGCAGAGGCAATTAATATGGGACGGACGTTCACGCATCGCTCTTCCAAAATTTACACTACCCTGGTATGATGGCGGTATAGCGCTCCCGGATATTCGTAGGTATTATTGGGCCTCCCACCTTGCTGCCATCAACCACGGGATGTATGGCCCGGCGTTGAATCCAGCATTTGAAATGGATAAGTGGCTGCTCCCGGGTGGTGATTACTACAGGACGCTTTATTCGGGACCCTCGCGTTCACAACTCTCGGGACCTACCGCTATAGCCGTGCGGGTATGGCATAGCGCAACGGCGGCTATGGGCTGGAGTGATAAACTAACTGGTGCAACTCCGCTCTATGCCTCTGCGAAGTTGGGTGGCCTATGGAAGACGAAGGGATTTGATAAATGGGACACGATCGGTATTAGTAAAGTGCGTGATCTCTGGGTTAAAGGAGAGGTGAAGTCCTTCTCAGATCTGCAAGTAGAGTACAAGCTTAGTGACAGGGAAAAGTTTCGTTATGTCCAGGTTCGCCATGCTCTGAACTCTGTGTTGCCAGTGGGTAGTGATATTCCAGAATCCTCCCCCCTTGAAGATCGTGTACTAGACGGTTATGTGCCAGACAGTACTATCTCATTGTTCTATAAGAAAATGATCAATGACCGATCGAGTCTGCTTGATCGCCTTCGTGAAGCTTGGATTGCTGATGGTATTGAACTGGATGATGAGGACTGGCAGTCCGCAATTTCCTCTCCCAGGGAGGTGGCGATTCCGGCCCGCCTCCGTCTGGTCCAACTCAAGATCCTCCACAGAATCTATGTCACCGGTCCCCGTCTGATCCATATGGGCTACTCCACGGATGGCATGTGTAGGCGTGGGTGTGGTCTCCTTGGCACCTATCTCCATATCATATGGGAATGCCCTGAGGTGGTGCGATTTTGGAAACGTATACATGAGGTGATGGATGAAGTAACGGTTGTTGTGATGATGCCGGAAGCCCGACAATGTTTATTGAATGTGTGGGGACCGAATGATTATGACGCGTCGCAGCTTCGGTGGGTGACTCGTGCCAATATGGTTGCGAAGAGGGATATTGCACAGTTGTGGGGGTCCCTGAGGCCGCCTACAGTGACTGCTTGGAAAGAGAGTCTGGACTGGTGCATGTTCAGAGAGAAGACCGTGTATATGGCAAGAGGCAGACCCAAAAAATGGGGGAAGATTTGGAACCAGTGGAACTCATATCGTGGAGATATCTGTACGCCCCCACTCACTGCGATTCCTAGTCCTTCCCAGTCGCCCTGACCCACATTCCTTTTAGCTGTGGTATATTGTGCTGTTCATATGCAATTCTACCTTTGGCACCCTCCCCTCATCTGTATTCCAAAAATCTTTTCTCCTGTTGTCCTATATCTCCCGTCCTCCTTGAGCACAGACTTAATGGCTGTATTATTGCTGTATTGCCTTGCTTGTATGTTTGATGTGTTGTTTCCTTTTGTTAGGTTTCGCTGGAGGGCGGAGCTCTTAGCTCCGCCTCCAGAGAAATCTCTTGATTTCCAGTAAGGAGAATGGAATACGCCCCCCTGTCCCATTGGCTAGCTCCATAAATGGAGGCTAGCCATTGGAACAGAGATCTGTCCGTCAAGGCCGGACCAGATTCGGGGGCGTTCCCGAGATTTTTTCCCAGGGCGGAGTTACGTAGTCTGTCCATTCCCGCCCCCTCCGTGTGCCTCTCCCGCCCCCTCCCGCCGTCCGTGTCCTCTCCCGCCCCCTCCCGCCGTCCGTGTCCTCTCCCGCCCCCTCCCGCCGTCCGTGTCCACTCCCGCCCCCTCCCGCCCCCTCCCGCCGTCCGTGTCCTCTCCCGCCCCCTCCCGCCGTCCGTGTCCTCTCCCGCCCCCTCCCGCCCCCTCCCGCCGTCCGTGTCCACTCCCGCCCCCTCCCGCCCCCTCCCGCCGTCCGTGTCCACTCCCGCCCCCTCCCGCCCCCTCCCGCCGTCCGTGTCCACTCCCGCCCCCTCCCGCCGTCCATGGATTTACACAGTTCTACCTATGCTCTTTCTTTGTCTCACATTCCTCGTGCTGCCCTCGTCTGTCTTGTTTTCTCAGTAGTTGACTCTTATGGATCGTCTCCAGGCTCAGAAATGTTTTTTTAAAAAAATTTTGACCAGCTCTTCATGTATGCTAATGTTCGCTCCCTCTCCTTGGGCTGCAGCTGCCCCCCCCCCCCTCCCCGCCTCCTGCTTGCCGGGTTCTTTTCTCCCCTGCAGCCCGCGCATCGCTGCTGATCCCTCTCCCCTTGCTTATTCTGATATGCAAACGCTCGCTCCATGGATCGATGTTTTTTTTTACAGCCAGTAACGGGCGTATGCTGCGCACTCGCATCGGTACCCAATTGCTCCTTGTTGTTTCTGGTCTATAATTGTCTTCACTGGTTTACGTTTTGTGTCTGTAAAATCATTGCTCTGTTGTTGCTTGTCTCCTGCTCCCACCCTGTTGTTCGTGCTTGCCCCGTGCCCACTCCACTGTTATTTGTTCTTGTCCCATGCCCCATCCCTAGTCCTCGCTTGGCTGGTGCCCCTTCCACATTCTTCCTTTCCTGTTGTTTGTGCTTGCCCCGTGGTCCTCTTTGCTTGTCATTTGTTTCAGCTTCTGCCCTCCCCTTACCCGCTCTCAGTTTGTTGCTCGCCCTCCCCTGATGTTGCTTGCCCCTCTTTCACCTATCCTATCCCCCCCACAGTACTCCTGCCAGAAAAAAGTGCTAAGATGCGGCTAGCACAGGCTACATCATATAACTTGTTCCTAGCTTTCAGCCGTAGCTTTGTCAATGTCTTCTTTTTTTTTTGGTGGCTTATTGCGCAATTCCCCACAACAACGCACTTTGCACTTATATTGTTTTTTTAATTCGTTGTTTTCAGACGGCACAGCTCCCAGCTGCTCCTGCTCATTTGTTAATTGTTTTGTGATACCACTGCTTCCAACTGAATGTGTCTTCGGCACTGCTCCCAGCCATACTGCTTATAAATTGTCTATTTGTTTAGTCTTTTATGTGTGTCCATTTATCTAGCCATGTATTTATCTAGTTACTTATCGATTATGTATTACAAATCGTTAATGCATGTACCTTTAATTGTTGTATATGAAGTCAATCTACTATTCATGTTTTTTCTTGAAATCGTCATGCATTGATTTAAGTCGAAATCTCCTCATAGAAGTTTCTATTTAGACTGTGTGAGTAGGGCAGCTAAGTTGTTATTGCCAAATTGTGGAATACAGCTTTGTTTTCAGCTACGTTAAGTTTAAAAAAATGATTATTCAATATTTGGACTGGTGACAGGGTGCATAAAAAACATAGTCATGCTTGTGTGTTTGCATGCATCTTTGTAAGGAAGCAGAACATTGAAAGTGTCTGTGAGAAGGGGGTAAGAAAAAGAGGGAAGTGAGCAGGAGAAGGCAGTGAAAGAGAGGTTAAGTGTGTGAGAAGGCAAAGTAAGCAGGAATTGTTAGAAAAAGGAAATTTGAAAGACGAAAGGCTGCGTGTCTGTGAGTATGTGTGAGAGGAGCATTTCAATGAGAGAGCGGGGTGTAATGGTACATACGAGTCGGAATGGGTGGGTAAAAAAATTGTGTGGCACAGAGATGAATATTTGATGGATGGTTTTGAGAATGTTACCTATAAGTAGGCTTTCCTGTTTTCAGTTTTTATTTTTGGTCAATTCTGGTGTTTTTTTTTCCCAGTGTTTTCCAGTGATTTCAATACCTTACAAACAAGCATTTACAATGCAACGGTTTCGCCTTTGGAAAAGTTAGAGCTATTGGCAATGTAAAGGACAATGCCATTTATTTATCTGTTTTCAAAACCAACACATAAATACAAATGTTGTCATTTACAATGCCAATAGCTCAAACTTTTCCAAAGGCGAAACCGTTGCATTGTAAATGCTTGTTTTATATAATAAAAAGTAAAAAAAAAAAAAAAGAATGATTGTGAGGGGTTCCATAAAGAGGTTAAAGAGGGAAGGAGAGAGAATTGATCCTTGGGGGACTCCAAGGGAGACTGGAGTGGGCTTAGAGAGACAATTTTGAATTTTGATTTGCTGAGTTCGGTGTTGAAGGTAAGAGGTGAACTATTTGAAGGCGGTGCCTTTAAGGCCGAAACGGGCCCTAAGAACATTAAGTAGGGCTGATGATTGACTGTATCGAAAGCTGCGGAGAGATCAAGAAGGATAAGAAGGCAGGCCATTATCAAGTGATTGATGGATGTCATCTATGACATTGAGCATTGCCGTTTCGGTGCTGCAGCCTTTCCTGAAGTCAGACTGAAGGGGGTCAAGTAGGTTGAAGTTTTCGATGTGTTTGTCAAGTTGTAGTAGGACACATTTTTCAAGGACCTTTGAGAGAAGGAGGAGGCTGGTGATAGGGCGGAGATTGTTTAGGTCATTGGGGTCAGCTTTAGGATTTTTAATTATGAGCAAGATTTGTCCAAGTTGAAGGAAGGCGGGGACACAGTACGTTGAGAGAGAGGTGTTGAAGATTTTGGTCCAGAATGGGGTGATGATGTGCTTAAGGGTAGGGACAAGGTTGGAGGGTACAGAGTCTTTTGTGTGGGAGGACGGTTTAAGATTGCCAATTATTTTGAGGACTTCTAGCTCAGTGACGGGAGGAAACTGAGCAAGGATGCATTGCTCTTTAGTTGTGAGTTAGGGGAGTTGGTAGCCGGTGAAGTGGTAGCAGGGAGGCCAGTGGAGTGGTTGGGGGGGGTAGAGAAGTGGGTGGGTGGGTGAGAAGGGTCGTTAGGGAGCGTGTTGGAGGGTGGTTGTGTGGGAAGGAAGGATTGATCAATTTTGGCATTGTTTTCTGAGAAGAAATGGGCAATTTCGTCGCATCTGGCTGAGGAGGCTATCATATTAGGAGGTGCTGGGGAAGTGTTTATAAAAATGATATTGAAGAGTTCCCTGGGTCTGTTTTTGGCACAATCAAGTTGAGTGCGTAAGAAGGATGCCTTTTGCTTGAGGATGTGTTTTTTGTACGTGGATCCAGCACGTCTGAGACGTGCAAGATGGGAGGGTGAGGGCTGGTGTCTCCAGGTTCTTTCCGCTAGTCTGAGTGCCCGTCTTTCATTTTTAATCTCAGTATTAAACCAAGAGTTTGAGGGGGTGTGTTAGAGGGGGAAGGTCTCTAGGGGACAGAGGTAGTTACTTCTGGCCACCCCGTGACCCCCTCCTCCAGCTGCTTTTTCCATTTAAATCTTTGACCCCGGAGGTTAAACAATCTTTCTCCGAGGGGATGAAAGCAGTATCCCAGTGGATGTCCTCCAACTTTCTTCAGTGCAATGTTGGTAAGACTGAGGTGAAGCTTTTCGGTGAGGCTAAGATACTATGGTCCCCTGATTGGTGGCCATTAGATCTGGGGCCAGTTCCCGAACCAAAACAAGTAATCAAGAACCTTGGGGTTCGCCTGGAGCCGGAGCTGACAATGAAACAACATGGAAACAATACGGTGGGGTCCTGTTTTCATGTGATAGGACTCCTCCGTAAGATATTCCCGCTCCTTCCGGACTCCATCAGAAGGACTTTGGTTCAGGCTTTAGTGATCAGCCGGCTTGATTACTGTAATGGTCTCCTGGTGTCCGCTAATGAAGAGGTGTTGGACCGACTGCAGGTGATACAGAACACCGCAGCCAGGTTGGTCCTCAATGCTCCCCCTAGGTCTCCATCCAAACCTCTGTTGGAAGAACTTCATTGGCTCTCTGTCCGCCAAAGAGTGAAATTTAAGACATGCTGTATAATACATAAAGGACTACATGACCTTGGACCTCTCTATCTGGCAAACAAATTTGTTCCATATGTTCCCACACACACCCTTAGGTCAAGTGATCAGTTGCTGCTAAGGGTACCCAAGATTAGCAGGACCAGACTGGGTGGCAAGGCTTTGTCAGTGGTGGGTCCTATCCTGGGGAACAGTCTTCCCTTCCAACTTAGGCAATGTTCTGATCATTTTGCTTTTAGAAAACAACTGAAAACTTTTATGTTTCGGGCCTAATTAGTTAGGTTACGAGGTAGTCCAATATCAGTTAAATATGAGTTCTGGTCTTGTATTATTATTGTTATTATCCTGGTTCTTGCTTCTGTTGTCTTTGAGCGCGGAGATACTCCTTCGGGAGTTTATTCTAGCGCTTTATAAACCCGCAAATAAAATAAATAAACGTTACAGAGCACTTGAGTCAGACCCTCCCGGGGGTAGGATTAAGCATTTATGTTCGTGTACATGGAGACTCTGCACACTAGAAATTGACACCACACTAGTTGATCAGTTGGAGAACACGTTCTTTATAAAGCAATTCTCATCAGGTTATTAATGCGATATACAATCAGGCTAGGGACCAGGGTTACTCTGAGATTGGACGGGACTAAAGAAGGGTGCGTGCGGGGGACTTCGGGGGAATGCTCGAGGTACTCACAGTCTCCTAGGAGGGGATAGTCTCTAGTCCGGGAGGGCTCTGGGAAGCCGTGGGAATTAGCACTCCTGGCACGGGGGATGGATGCAGCTTATCCGGCGTACGGCTCTCAATCCTCGAGCCGCAGGATACGGAGGTGCTGCGATGTGGAAGTATCAGGCGTACGACTCACAATCCTCGAGTCGCGTGATGCAGAGGTGTTCCAGAGCGGCGGGTTCGCATACAACTCGTACCTTCGAGCGCGGGTTGTCCACTTATTGTCCACGCACAACGAGTTCCGGGCACGGCTCGCACTTCCGAGCACTGTTAGTCCGGGGCGCACCACAGGGACGGTGGACGCACGGTGCGGCTCGTACTTCTGAGCGCGACTGGTTCTCCAGCGCTCCACAAGTACAGTGCGTACTGCTCCAGGTGCGGGTGTGTACTCTTGAGCGTGGCTGGTCCTCTAGCGCTCCCAAGTACGGTGCGTACTGCTCCCGGTGCGGTGCGTACCATTGAGCGCGGCTGGTCCTCGGGCGCTCCCCAGTACGGTGCGTACTGCTCCAGGTGCGGCCGCGTACTCTTGAGGGTGGCTGGTCCTCTAGCGCTCCCCAGTACGGTGCGTACTACTCCAGGTGCGCTGTAAGGCTCGAGCCGCGACTAGGTCAGCAGGGCTCGAGTCGGGGGAACGAAGCGTCCTCACAGGCTACGAGAGCCGCGACCACGTCAGCAGGGCTCGGAATGGGGAGAGTGAAGCGTCCCTTGGGGTTATGAAAGCCACGATCCAAACAGCAGGACTCCCGGCGTCAGGGATGGAACGTAGGTTTTGCTCTTTCCACAGGATGAGTCGTAACCAGGTCTGCAGGGCTCCAGGGGACAGGGACGGAACGTAGATTTTGTTCTTCCCACAGGATGAGCCGCGACCAGGTCCGCAGGGCTCTCTTCTTCCAGGATTCAACTCGTTAGCTCCAAAAGCGGGTTCGGTTATATTCCTTTTTTTCCTTTGAAGTTCTAGCCCTCCCAGACGGCTTCCTGGGGCCCAGGGCTGATTGTCGGTGCCTCGGGCAGCGGATCGGCAGTTGACCTCCTAGTGTCCCCTGGTGACCCCTTAGTGTCCCCCAGTGACCTCCTAGTGTCCCCTAGTGACCTCCTAGTGACCCCCGGTGACCTCCTAGTGTCCCCCGGTGACCTCCTAGTGACCCCGGTGGCCTCCTAGTGACCCCGGTGGCCTCCTATTGACCCCGGGTGACCTCCTAGTGTCCCCCGGTGACCTCCTAGTGACCCCGGTGGCCTCCTAGTGACCCCGGTGGCCTCCTATTGACCCCGGGTGACCTCCTAGTGTCCCCCAGTGACCTCCTAGTGTCCCTTGGTGACCTCCTAGTGTCCCCCAGTGTCCTCCGGTGACCTCCCAGTGTCCGCCGGTGACCTCCCAGTGTTCTCCGGTGACGACCTAGTGTCCCAGGGTGACCTCCCAGTGTCCCCCGGTGACCTCCCAGTGTCCCCGGTGACCTCCTAGTGTCCACTGAGTGACCTAGTGTCCCCCCGGTGACCTCCTAGTGTCCCCCCGGTGACCTCCTAGTGTCCCACGGTCACCTCCCAGTGGCCCCCGGTGGCCCCCTAGTGTCCCCGTTGGCCTAGTGTCCGCCGTTGACCTCCTAGTGTTCCCGGTGACCTCCCAGTGTCCCCCGGTGATCTCCCAATGTCCCCCAATGACCCAGTGTCCCCCAGTGACCTTCTAGTGTCCCTCGGTGACCCCCGGTGACCTCCTAGTGTCGCCGGGGACCTCTCAGTGTCTCCCAGTGACCTCCCAATGTCCCCCAGTGACCCCCTAGTGTCCCTCGGTGACCTCCTAGTGTCCCCCAGTGACCTCCTAGTGTCCCCCAGTGACCTCCTAGTGTCTGCTGGTGACATCCCAGTGTCCGCTGGTGACCTCCCAGTGTTGTCTGGTGACCTCCCAGTGTCGCCTGGTGACCTCTCAGTGTCCGCCGGTGACCTCTCAGTGTCCCCCGAGGACCTCCTAGTGTCCCCGGGAGACCTCCTGGTGTCCCCCGGTGACCTCCTAGTGTCCCCGGGAGACCTCCTGGTGTCCCCCGGTGACCTCCCGGTTTCCCCCGGTGACCTCCCAGTGTCCCCCTGTGACCTCCTAGTGTCCCCGGTGACCTCCCAGTGTCCCCCGGTGACCTCCTAGTGTCCCCCGGTGACCTCCCAGTGTCTGCCGTGACCTCCTAGTGTCCCCTGATAACCTCCCAATGTCCCCCAGTGACCACCCAATGTACCCCGGTGACCTCCTAGTGTCCCCGGGTGACTTCCTAGTGTCCCCGGTGAAATCGTAGTGTACCCCGCTGACCTCCCACTGTCCGCCGTGACCTCCCAGTGTACCCCGGTGACCTCCCAGTGTCCCGCTGTGACCTCCCAGTGTCCCCCGGTGACCTCCTAGTGTCCCTCAGTGACCTTCACTTAACGAGACAAGCATCATTACGTCTCGTAGTCTCTCACTCTAGGCCTCATTTACAATATATTGATGCACTGCGGCGCGGCTGGCATTCCTACTGCACCACCGTGTGTCAAAATAAAAGGGCAGCAATACGCCTTATCTACAAAATACAATGCATTCCTGTTCTCCCCTGTGCCGGCACCCAAACAGCAGCTGTGTCCCAACACAGAAAACCATTGTGTCGGGCTCCAAGGGTGTGTGCGTTGCGGGGATGATTTGTTTTGTGCAGGATGGGACACCTTCCTGCACAAAAACAATCATTAATGGCATTTAAATCTAGGAATGTCTCAGGTTCCATGTATGTTGCATGGAAACATCCACAGCAACACCCATGGAATGCTCTTTTCATGCAGATTCATGTGTGAAACGGGCCCATATTTGTAAGGCCTTGGCGACTTTCCGTTGTCCTGTAAATATGGGCACGCTCATTGCGCTGCCAGTGCGTCAGAAAAAGTGATGCACAGGCGGCGCAATGGGCTTGTAAATGAGGCTCTCTGTTTTTAACGTCAGCATAGACCTGGAACCTTATTAAACTGATTACTCGACGAGGTCTATAATATCTTTAGCTCACATTTCTCCAATGTTCTTTCATACTCATACACCCTGTCACCTACTTGCGATTAACCCCTTCGCTGCGAATTCTGCCGCGTTGCGAGGGGGGCGGGGTTGGGCGTGGCGCTGCGGTACTCATGATGTCTCCCGGCCGTCAAAAATCTTGGTGGGCGTGTGCTCAGGATGGCCGGAGCCGTCAGAACTCCGCCCACTGATTAATTCTCCCGCACAGGCGGGGAATTAACAGCGCATGGGCGGAGCGGCAACGTTCTGACAGATCCCGGCTGTTTTAAGCACACGCCTACCGTGGCTCATGACGGCAGGGAGCCGTCATGAGCACCGAACGGGTTAAAAGATCTCTGATAAAGCGCCCTCTCTTGGGGCCTGGTGGGCATTGCAGCGCCAGCCCAACGAGGCGCCACCAATGATGAATGAATGCCACCTTCGAGTGGGTGAGGGCACTTGCTCATTTGAGCGCATGCTCCTAATGACTACATGTGAATCTGCCATAGTCCGTGTGGAACAGTGTACACCAAGTTAACAACACATCATCCATACACAGGACCAGGATACCGGAACAGCTGCATACACTTTCACGAAACCACCAACTACACTCTGCCACACTCTCACGCACACACACTCTCTGCCTCTGCAAAGCAAAACTGGTGGTCACTCATTCTTTTATATCACACCTAAGACACGGAACGACCGTCCTCAATACATCAAAGTCGCCTCCTCACTTCTCGAGTTCCGCAAGAAGCTGTAGACATAGCTCTTTATGTAAGCACCTTGTGACCACACACCTGCCCAAGCGCCTGGGTACCCTCTCTGGTGGTTATTGCGCTATACAAATCTACATAACACAGAGGCATTTTTCTTGCTAACCTTTCCACGGTACTTGACCCCTTGGCATTAGCCAGAATGGTGTTTATTTTGGCAGACAGGGGTATACAGTTTATCTTTTTACTTTTACTGTGAATGAATTAATCAATGAATGAGAAAACGTATAAAGCATTCGGCCACTCAAACGAAGTATACCAGAAATAAAGACATCCAGAGGTCACATTCCTGCATCATCCTTAGGCAAGGCAAAGAGATTGCTCTTCAGTGCCTTGCATAAAGAGAGTTCCTGGGAGATGCTCGTCAAATAATGGGGTAGCAAATGCCATCCCTTGCAAGCCAGCACTGAGAAAGAGTGGCCCCCACATCTGGCTTTTCAAAAATTTGGCACTCTATCTTGGAGCGCTGACAAGGACCTAAGTGGGCAGATTGGAAGATATGGATGAATGCTGGTTATCAAGTACTGTGGACCCAGTTTATATAAGGACTGATGCACAAAAACTAATGCCTTATAAAGGATCCTTTAACTGCTAGGGAGCCAGTGAAATTCACAGTAACAGATTCCCGTCTGTGAATGCCACGGATAGGGCAAGCTGCAGCATTTCGTACTGTTTGCAGTTCTTCAATCCATTCATCGGTGATACCCAAGTTTATTATGCCCCCTAAGTCCAACCTGGTGATTATTAATCCATGGACAACTGTCCCACAGGCTGTTAGTGGAAGGACATCCACATTTTTTCTAATTGAACATCAAAACTGTTGCTGTTATAGAAAGGTCTGAGAGTGAAGGAGAGCATCCGTTGCTGTTACAGAAAGGGTCTGAGAGTGAAGGAGAGCATCCGTTGCTGTTACAGAAAGGGTCTGAGAGTGAAGGAGAGCACCCGTTGCTGTTACAGAAAGGGTCTGAGAGTGAAGAGCATCCGTTGCTGTTACAGAAAGGGTCTGAGAGTGAAGGAGAGCATCCGTTGCTGTTACACAAATGGTCTGAGAGTGAAGGAGAGCACCCGTTGCTGTTACAGAAAGGATCTGAGAGTGAAGGAGAGCACCCGTTGCTGTTACAGAAAGGGTCTGAGAGTAGAGATCATTCGTTGCTGTTACAGAAAGGGTCTGAGAGTCAAGGAGAGCATCCGTTGCTGTTACAGAAAGGGTCTGAGAGTGAAGGAGAACATCCGTTGCTGTTACAGAAAGGGTCTGAGAGTGAAGGAGAACATCCGTTGCTGTTACAGAAAGGGTCTGAGAGTGGAGATCATTCGTGCTGTTACAGAAAGGGTCTGAGAGTGAAGGAGAGCATCCGTTGCTGTTACAGAAAGGGTCTGAGAGTGAAGGAGAGCACCCGTTGCTGTTACAGAAAGGATCTGAGAGTGAAGGACAGCATCCGTTGCTGTTACAGAAAGGGTCTGAGAGTGAAGGAGAACATCCGTTGCTGTTACAGAAAGGATCTGAGAGTGAAGCAGAGTACCCGTTGCTGTAACAGAAAGGGTCTGAGAGTGGAGATCATTCGTGCTGTTACAGAAAGGGTCTGAGAGTGAAGGAGAGCATCCGTTGCTGTTACAGAAAGGATCCGAGAGTGAAGGAGAGCACCCGTTGCTGTTACAGAAAGGATCTGAGAGTCAAGGACAGCATCCGTTGCTGTTACAGAAAGGGTCTGAGAGTGAAGGAGAGCATCCGTTGCTGTCACAGAAAGGGTCTGAGAGTGGAGATCATTCGTTGCTGTTACAGAAAGGGTCTGAGAGTGAAGGAGAGCATCCGTTGCTGTTACAGAAAGGGTCTGAGAGTGAAGGAGAGCACCCGTTGCTGTTACAGAAAGGATCTGAGAGTGAAGGAAAGCATCCGTTGCTGTTACAGAAAGGGTCTGAGAGTGAAGGAGAGCATCCATTGCTTTTACAGAAAGGGTCTGAGAGTGAAGGAGAGCATCCGTTGCTGTTACAGAAAGGGTCAGAGAGTGAAGGAGAGCATCTGTTGCTGTTACAGAAAGGGTCTGAGAGTGAAGGAGAGCACCCGTTGCTGTTACAGAAAGTGTCTGAGAGTGAAGGAGAGCATCCGTTGCTGTTACAGAAAGGGTCTGAGAGTAAAGGAGAACATCCGTTGCTGTTACAGAAAGGGTCTGAGAGTGAAGGAGAGCATCTGTTGCTATTACAAAAAGGGCCTGAGAGTGAAGGAGAGCATCTGTTGCTGTTAGAGAAAGGGTCTGAGAGTGAAGGAGAGCATCCGTTGCTGTTACAGAAAGGGTCTGAGAGTGCAGGAGAGCATCTGTTGCTGTTACAGAAAGGGTCTGAGAGTGAAGGAGAGCATCCGTTGCTGTTACAAAAAGGGTCTGAGAGTGAAGGAGAGCATCCGTTGCTGTTACAGAAAGGGCCTGAGAGTGAAGGAGAGCACCCGTTGCTGTTATAGAAAGGGTCGGAGAGTGAAGGAGAGCACCCGTTGCTGTTACAGAAAGGGTCTGAGCGTGAAGGAGAACATCCATTGCTGTCACAGAAAGGGTCTGAGAGTGAAGGAGAGCATCCGTTGCTGTTACAGAAAGGATCTGAGAGTGAAGGAGAGCACCCGTTGCTGTTACAGAAAGGGTCTGAGAGTCAAGGAGAGCACCCGTTGCTGTTACAGAAAGGATCTGAGAGTGAAGGAGAGCACCCGTTGCTGTTACAGAAAGGGTCTGAGAATGAAGTGGAGCATCCGTTGCTGTTACAGAAAGGGCCAGAGAGTGAAGGAGAGCACCCGTTGCTGTTACAGAAAGGGTCTGAGAGTGAAGGAGAGCATCCGTTGCTGTTACAGAAAGGGTCTGAGAGTGAAGGAGAGCACCCATTGCTGTTACAGAAAGGGTCTGAGAGTGAAGGAGAGCATCCGTTGCTGTTACAGAAAGGATCTGAGAGTGAAGGAGAGCACCCGTTGCTGTTACAGAAAGGGTCTGAGAGTCAAGGAGAGCATCCGTTGCTGTTACAGAAAGGATCTGAGAGTGAAGGAGAGCACCCGTTGCTGTTACAGAAAGGGTCTGAGAATGAAGTGGAGCATCCGTTGCTGTTAGAGAAAGGGTCTGAGAATGAAGTGGAGCATCCGTTGCTGTTACAGAAAGGGTCTGAGAGTGAAGGAGAGCACCCGTTGCTGTTACAGAAAGGGTCTGAGAGTGAAGGAGAGCACCCGTTGCTGTTACAGAAAGGGTCTGAGAGTGAAGGAGAGCACCCGTTGCTGTTACAGAAAGGGTCTGAGAGTCAAGGAGAGCACCAGTTGCTGTTACAGAAAGGGTCTGAGAGTGAAAGAGAGCATCCGTTGCTGTTACAGAAAGGGTCTGAGCGTGAAGGAGAACATCCGTTGCTGTTACAGAAAGGGTCTGAGAGTGAAGGAGAGCACCCGTTGCTGTTACAGAAAGGGTCTGAGAGTGAAGAGCATCCGTTGCTGTTACAGAAAGGGTCTGAGAGTGAAGGAGAGCATCCGTTGCTGTTACACAAATGGTCTGAGAGTGAAGGAGAGCACCCGTTGCTGTTACGGAAAGGATCTGAGAGTGAAGGAGAGCACCCGTTGCTGTTACAGAAAGGGTCTGAGAGTAGAGATCATTCGTTGCTGTTACAGAAAGGGTCTGAGAGTCAAGGAGAGCATCCGTTGCTGTTACAGAAAGGGTCTGAGAGTGAAGGAGAACATCCGTTGCTGTTACAGAAAGGGTCTGAGAGTGAAGGAGGACATCCGTTGCTGTTACAGAAAGGGTCTGAGAGTGGAGATCATTCGTGCTGTTACAGAAAGGGTCTGAGAGTGAAGGAGAGCATCCGTTGCTGTTACAGAAAGGGTCTGAGAGTGAAGGAGAGCACCCGTTGCTGTTACAGAAAGGATCTGAGAGTGAAGGACAGCATCCGTTGCTGTTACAGAAAGGGTCTGAGAGTGAAGGAGAACATCCGTTGCTGTTACAGAAAGGATCTGAGAGTGAAGCAGAGTACCCGTTGCTGTAACAGAAAGGGTCTGAGAGTGGAGATCATTCGTGCTGTTACAGAAAGGGTCTGAGAGTGAAGGAGAGCATCCGTTGCTGTTACAGAAAGGGTCTGAGAGTGAAGGAGAGCACCCGTTGCTGTTACAGAAAGGATCTGAGAGTCAAGGACAGCATCCGTTGCTGTTACAGAAAGGGTCTGAGAGTGAAGGAGAGCATCCGTTGCTGTTACAGAAAGGGTCTGAGAGTGGAGATCATTCGTTGCTGTTACAGAAAGGGTCTGAGAGTGAAGGAGAGCATCCGTTGCTGTTACAGAAAGGGTCTGAGAGTGAAGGAGAGCACCCGTTGCTGTTACAGAAAGGATCTGAGAGTGAAGGAAAGCATCCGTTGCTGTTACAGAAAGGGTCTGAGAGTGAAGGAGAGCATCCATTGCTTTTACAGAAAGGGTCTGAGAGTGAAGGAGAGCATCCGTTGCTGTTACAGAAAGGGTCAGAGAGTGAAGGAGAGCATCTGTTGCTGTTACAGAAAGGGTCTGAGAGTGAAGGAGAACACCCGTTGCTGTTACAGAAAGTGTCTGAGAGTGAAGGAGAGCATCCGTTGCTGTTACAGAAAGGGTCTGAGAGTAAAGGAGAACATCCGTTGCTGTTACAGAAAGGGTCTGAGAGTGAAGGAGAGCATCTGTTGCTGTTACAAAAAGGGCCTGAGAGTGAAGGAGAGCATCTGTTGCTGTTAGAGAAAGGGTCTGAGAGTGAAGGAGAGCATCCGTTGCTGTTACAGAAAGGGTCTGAGAGTGCAGGAGAGCATCTGTTGCTGTTACAGAAAGGGTCTGAGAGTGAAGGAGAGCATCCGTTGCTGTTACAAAAAGGGCCTGAGAGTGAAGGAGAGCATCCGTTGCTGTTAGAGAAAGGGTCTGAGAGTGAAGGAGAGCATCCGTTGCTGTTACAGAAAGGGCCTGAGAGTGAAGGAGAGCACCCGTTGCTGTTATAGAAAGGGTCGGAGAGTGAAGGAGAGCACCCGTTGCTGTTACAGAAAGGGTCTGAGCGTGAAGGAGAACATCCATTGCTGTCACAGAAAGGGTCTGAGAGTGAAGGAGAGCATCCGTTGCTGTTACAGAAAGGGTCTGAGAGTGAAGGAGAGCACCCGTTGCTGTTACAGAAAGGGTCTGAGAGTCAAGGAGAGCACCCGTTGCTGTTACAGAAAGGATCTGAGAGTGAAGGAGAGCACCCGTTGCTGTTACAGAAAGGGTCTGAGAATGAAGTGGAGCATCCGTTGCTGTTACAGAAAGGGCCTGAGAGTGAAGGAGAGCACCCGTTGCTGTTACAGAAAGGGTCTGAGAGTGAAGGAGAGCATCCGTTGCTGTTACAGAAAGGGTCTGAGAGTGAAGGAGAGCACCCGTTGCTGTTACAGAAAGGGTCTGAGAGTGAAGGAGAGCATCCGTTGCTGTTACAGAAAGGATCTGAGAGTGAAGGAGAGCACCCGTTGCTGTTACAGAAAGGGTCTGAGAGTCAAGGAGAGCATCCGTTGCTGTTACAGAAAGGATCTGAGAGTGAAGGAGAGCACCCGTTGCTGTTACAGAAAGGGTCTGAGAATGAAGTGGAGCATCCGTTGCTGTTACAGAAAGGGTCTGAGAGTGAAGGAGAGCACCCGTTGCTGTTACAGAAAGGGTCTGAGAGTGAAGGAGAGCACCCGTTGCTGTTACAGAAAGGGTCTGAGAGTGAAGGAGAGCACCCGTTGCTGTTACAGAAAGGGTCTGAGAGTCAAGGAGAGCATCCGTTGCTGTTACAGAAAGGGTCTGAGAGTGAAGGAGAGCATCCGTTGCTGTTACAAAAAGGATCTGAGAGTGAAGGAGAGCACCCGTTGCTGTTACAGAAAGGGTCTGAGAGTGAAGGAGAGCATCCGTTGCTGTTACAGAAAGGGTCTGAGAGTGAAGGAGAGCACCCGTTGCTGTTACAGAAAGGGTCTGAGAGTGAAGGAGAGCACCCGTTGCTGTTACAGAAAGGGTCTGAGAGTGAAGGAGAGCATCCATTGCTGTTACAGAAAGGGTCTGAGAGTGAAGGAGAGCACCCGTTGCTGTTAAAGAAAGGGTCTGAGAGTGAAGGAGAGCACCCGTTGCTATTACAGAAAGGGTCTGGGAGTGAAAGAGAGCATCCGTTGCTGTTACAGAAAGGGCCTGAGCGTGAAAGAGAACATCCATTGCTGTCACAGAAAGGGTCTGAGAGTGAAGGAGAGCATCCGTTGCTGTTACAGAAAGGGTCTGAGAGTGAAAGAGAGCACCCGTTGCTGTTACAGAAAGGGTCTGAGAGTGAAGGAGAGCACCCGTTGCTGTTACAGAAAGGGTCTGAGAGTGAAGGAGAGCATCCGTTGCTGTTACAGAAAGGGTCTGAGAGTGAAGGAGAGCATCCGTTGCTGTTACAGAAAGGGTCTGAGAGTGAAGGAGAGCACCCGTTGCTGTTACAAAAAGGATCTGAGAGTGAAGGAGAGCACCCATTGCTGTTACAGAAAGGGCCTGAGAGTGAAGGAGAGCACCCGTTGCTGTTACAGAAAGGGTCTGAGAGTGAAGGCGAGCACCCGTTGCTGTTACAGAAAGGGTCTGAGAGTGAAGGAGAGCACCCGTTGCTGTTACAGAAAGGGTCTGAGAGTGAAGGAGAGCTTGTCATCAATCTCGACTCCGAGGTTCTTAGCTACTGAAGTTGGTGGTGGGGGAGAAGGAAACCCCCCTTTTTCTCATTTTAAAAGGAGCATGTATATAAGGCATTGTAAAGAGTGCCCCCTTTTTCTCTTGCAGGTACAAGGAACCTTTTGCAATGCTTCGGACTATTTCTCTGAAGATGAATGGAAGGTTCTGCAGGACTGGCAGAAGGATCTATACAGCACTGTGATGAAGGAAATCCACCAGGCCTTGATCTCACTTGGTAAGGTTACTCCATTGATTGATAGCTCAGGATTTGAAATCAAACAAGTAGGTTCCTGGACTGCTCTTTCGAGAATGAGCTCTTGATCACCGGCCTTTGGTGCAGCCTGACGTGCTGTTAGGGCCCTGTGTGGTATGTCGCAGTGATGTAACATAGGCCCCTTCAGCGGGTACCTCCCGGGCTCCAGGGGCCCCCTCATCAGAGTACGCTGGCCTGCAAGATTCTGAGTCAGTGTGGAGGGGGGGCCCTCGATGTAGTGTGCAGGGGCCCCCTCAAATGTTAAATTTTGTTATGCTAGTGGCAGGCTGCCTCTATGTGCTTCAATAATGTTAAAAGTTCATTGATTTACTAAATACATTATGAATAATTTCAATCTAAACAAGTTAGTTGGATTTGTCAGCATTGTGCATGATATCAGAGGGTTCTAAACCTGAGGAAGAGGAGAGGAGCAGGGCTGTCAGTGGTCCCCGCAGCTCACAGGTGAGGTGGAGGGCATCTCATTGGCACAAGTGGGAAGTCATCATGTGCAAAATGCCCCAGTGTAGGAGATGTGAATCAAACAAAATATTCTGGTGTGCTGAAATTGAAATACATGATCTTCCATCAAAGAACAATTAAATAAACTATCATTAGGATGATGGATAAAGGTCGAAGTACCGTTGAACCAAAAAGAGCATCACATGCCTCTGACGCTGTAACGTGATGGCAGATCGAACCCGGAGTCTGGAAACTTTTAGAATCGTCTTAGTAATATTTAAATAAACGTATGACAACAACAAGCTCATGGTGTTGACTGATTGTCCCTGGAAACCAGGACCGGTGGAATAGGCTGCACTGGGGTGAGATGTTTCCTCGTTACTCTGGATCTCTGTAGTTAGACATCACACACTTCAGCCCGACTCAAACGTTGAGTTGATATTGTGCGTACATCGTTGAGCATCCAGTTTACGTACAATGTCTCACTCCTGAGACACTTTTACAGAATCTCTGCCGGAGTATTTAATTCAAAGTACTTCATTATGTTAGAAATAATCTTCTGAGGAAAGCCACTTCATAGCAGGTTAAGCTCAGGATACCACATTACTCTGGAGAAGTGTGGCTCAATCGTTAGAGGAGAAGTGTGGCTCAATGGTTAGAGCGGCAGACCTTGATGCAGAGCTCTGGCCAGGGACCAGGGTTCGATTCCCGCCTCGGCGGGTCTCCGGCTCATTAATTCCCCTGACTGGATATTCTCGCCTTAGTGCCTGTTCTGATCATGGGTCCCACGGTGCAACTCTGGGCAATAGCTTGCTTAGCCTCCACAACTGCCCCAAAAGCGCTGGGATGCCTGGCTGCACCTGGGGGGTGCCCAGGAGTGGACATTTCCCAGGAAAGCCAGGAAGGGTTCCTAAGCGGTATACGGACAGCGCCGGGACACCTCCGGTGGAGGTAGCTGTGCGCTTTACAAATTCCGACATTTTATTTATTTACTCTCATAAATCCCTACCCTAACTAACAAATGCATCTCTCTTTCTGATGGAGATTTCTCACCACAGATTCTCCATCTTTTGAATATTTCACAGGCATCACACTGGATCCTTAAACTTTTTCAGCAGTAGCTTTGTGTGCCAGGAGGTGGTGCTCTGCGGCTCCGCACTGACACTGGTCATCTCCGTAAATGACCTGCGGCGCAGATGTCAGTTCCTTTCGTTCTGCACCGCCAGACGCGGGTCTGCAGCCGCCTGTTGTCTCCGAGACAACTTACACTCAAAAATTACTATGTGCAAGGGGAATGTCACCTCCCAAGACAATAGGCTTCCAACCCTATAAGGACTGTTGAAAAAAATGCCCCAGACAGATTCTCATCAGGTTTGCCTGTCACAACTCTAATGCCTAATAATAAGTTTGCAGGGTATGCTCAGACGTGAGTCCCTTGCTCACTTTGCCACTGGATTCAAGCAAGCCGGGCTGAAGAAGGCTGAATTGCCAGAAACCGGTCCTCGGTAGCTTGTTTCCGGTCCAGGGAAGGCATGGCTTGGCAGTTCGGGCTGGACTGTTCCCATGAGGCACAGGGTCAGAATGATTTGCATATGGCCATGTCTGAACTGGGGTGGCAGAGTGGGCTAAAGAACGGTGATGGATCAAACCCAGATCAGTTGACTGGGGGTGAGTGCTTGTATTGTCAACGCTCCGTCCATCATTTCCTTTGGTTTTTCTCTTTTCCCACAACTCTAATGCCTGCAGTGACTACGCATTGATGAACCAGAAGGCCATATAGGACCACGTGGTGAGGCTCCATGTCACCAAGCTCCACTAGACTCTTTGTTGATTGGATCCAAGTCGAAGGTCGGCCTCAGTCCCATTCCTGGTCCAGAAGTCACAGGAGTCGAGCCTGGGGTTGTTGTCATGCTGCAAATCTTCAGTTTAAGTCAAAGAAAAAAAGAATACAAATCAAAACTGGACTCAGCCCTTTTCCACCACTCTCATAATCCTAAGAAGGCACGAGAGTATCACCACCCTTCCCATTCTTGCTCCTAAAGCCAGGCAACTTCAGAACCAAGCCCGCAGCTTGCCCCGGCAGAACCTGAGAATCTGGGGCCGCCTGCAACATCGAAAATGATCCAAGAGTTTTTCAAGGCCATGAATCAACTCTTTGGATCCCTTCCAACTCCCTGTGACCCACCTTCGGGCACCAAGAAGCAGGGAGAGCCTCCATTTTGGGACACCTCCAGTGGGTTTTCCCTCTAAGCCACTTGGGCCCTCCAAGACCTCCACCGGGGCTCCTCCGGCACCTGTTCTGACTCCACAAGCTACACAAGTTCTGAGAACATCAACACAGATGCCAACTCCATCGACACCGGAGGACAAGGTGCTCTCTGAGTTGTTGCAACTACAACCTCGCCTGAGCCGGCGTTAAGTTTCTGTGGTAAATAAATAAATAATACCCTGTTTTTGACTAGACATATATCATAACAGATAGCTCAATAAATAAGAGTCAAGATTCGAGGTAGTAGGAGTTTTGCAGGTTTAATACAGCATAAGGACAGGAACAGGACAACCTGCATAGGAATAGGATGGCAGGGCCCAGCAGCTGCTGGGGCTGGATCTGGGATGAGCGCGCTGACTTTAATAACAATACATGAGCATATATACATAACGCAAACACATAGCATTACATTGCAGTAGGCGTAGCAGTGGGTGGAGCAGAAGGCGTGACGCGTAGCAGTCGCGAAAGATAAGGGCGAAAAGAGGTGTAACGGGGCGTATACATAGACATGTGGTGCAGACGTAACAGGATATGTCATGAATGGGGCGGAAACCATGGAGGGGGCTACCTGAGGAGCCGGGACCTCTAACCTGATGGTGCGCGCAAACTAGCAATGACGTATCACTAGGAGAAGCTGGGGGCTATGAACTCTGTGCTAGGAGCAGAGACTGAAGTCTGGAGGGTCGGAGCGACATGTACCTAAACCCTATCTAGTATCTGATGTTTAGGGAACATGTTGATATGAACTAGAAGTTAGGAGGGGAAAGGCTAACTTGATTCTAAGACTGGACCATGCATTATTCTACATGTAGTGCGTGTTGAAGAATATTAAATGACCATTAAATGCAGTATTTCTCTAACATGGAGCCCTGAAGGCTAGACAATGACGGAAACTATTGATGAGGTTCAGTAGCTTAGGAATGCAGAGAAGGAGGACTGAACTGATAACTGGAACTATAACATACTCTTGGCAGACTCAGAGACTGAGCCAGGCTGGGCCGGGCACTGCGAGGCAGGAAGTAAGTGAAGGGTCGAGGATACAGGTGGGGGCTGTATCCCTCCTCAGCAAGGCTTCAGGAGACAGGAGCTGAATCTGGTGTCCGGGCCCTTTTGAGGCCTAGAAACGGGGACTTTATAATGGAATAACGTGCACACTGAGAAACGTGGCAACGTAGCTTTACATAGGCCTGATATTCGTATTATTCACGAGGACTGGAAACTGGCATACTAGAGGGGGACACAACTGTAATTGCGTCATTAATCAGACATGGGGAATGCATATGCATATTTAATCATGCACACATAACATATGATGGATGACACGTAGGGACACAGAACATGGCAAAATTTACTTTTCCACATTCCCTCCTTGTCACTACGTTTCCATCAGGAAACATCAATTTTCATGATACCGTCTATCATTTCATACAGTATCATTTGCTCGTCTCGAATTATCCTGGAACGGGATTTAGAACGGGGCTTGGGACTAGGGATACAAGAGGTAGCACAAATGCCGCAAATCGCAGGGCCACATTGTATACAGAGACAGCAGCTGAATATGATCGCTACTGCAATACCTAGGAAGGACAATATTTTCCATCCCCATGCGGAAATTATATTCCAGAGCCAACCGGACCATGTCCAGGTGCCTGGGTCTTGGTGTATCAGATGGGCAATTTTATGGAGTCTGGTTATAGCCGAATAAACAGACGGCGCGTTATTTGGAATGAAAATGCAGCAACTAGATCCGATGACTCTACAGGCCCCGCCCCTATCGGCCAGTATGACGTCAAGGACGAGACGATTTTGCAAAACGACAAATCTCATAGCAGATTGCTCTTCAGTTAAGTTACCTAGAGCAGAGGCAGTCTCATTTACTACAGCTTCGAGGGTTCTGGTTAACCTACGGATTAGTTTACTATTCTGGATAGGTCCTATAAAGAAAAAGAAACCTCTGTTGAAATCTGTATACTGTTCTAGAGTAGTTTCAGTATAATCGACAATTGGGGACTCCCTTCTATGTCTAATGTGTACTAGATGTGTATTTCTATGATAATCAGGTGGGGCTAGGAAAACTGGTGGCAGTAGGAAGGCAATGTAACAGGTTCCCTCCCAATCGAGGGGCAGGCGAACATATGCGGTTTGACCACAAATAAAATAAGAATGACGTGAAGCTTTAAAGATAGATTTCCCACTGTCACTATACTTGACAATAGTAGTACAATCACTATGTCCTACATGTACGGAACCATAATTTCGGACACATAATTCGCCTTTGACTGGTAGTACTGAAATAGCAGGTAAGTCTGGAGTAGTATCAGACTGAACATTCAAGACCATGAAATTCGACGAATAATTACCTAAATTATACACTTCATTTTCTAGATCTAACCCGGTTCTGTGGGGGAGACCTTGCTTGTCTGGGAAACATGTACTGTTAAGAAAAGACATATCTGTTGAGGATGACGTTAACGTGGACCATGCTCCACACGAACCATTATGTGAAAATGGATAAGGAAAAAGTGGCAGAACTCCCTTCGGGGTCTGGAAAGGGGGAAGTCGACCACACACCCAACAATTAGTGGCATTGCTGGTCTGGTGTGAGTAATGTAACATGCGGATGAAGGAGTTATTACGCATAGCGAGGCGGTAAGAGAGTTCATGAGGGGGCAGATCACTAAACGTGTGCTCTGCTGTAGCATTAGCAGACTTATTTACATGTGAAACTGGGAAATACAGGAAAAATGCATAACTCGTGCAGGAAATCATAATGCTGAGAAACAATATGAAACATAGAAAAACGATACATCGGATTGAGTTTTGACTGACTCTCTCACTATGGGGGTCTATTTTATACATGTCAGAAACAGTCTAACCGTTTCACCTAGGGGAGGACTTAGACAATCAAACTGACTGACTTATTTTACTAGACCGGAGTTTCTGTTTATACTCCTGTTGCGGAGTTTTCTCTAACAGGGGAGGGGTTGTAGCAATGTCTTTTGCGGGACAGTCCTTGAGAACAATATTCTGGCAATCCTTTGAATCCTGGGAAATGTTCTTTAAGACGGGTTTCAGTCCATTAAAAAGTTTAATATGAGAAAGGTGTACCCAGCCTTTGCGTCCTTCCAACTTCACGGCTGTACGGGTAGTGAGGAGGACCTGTCGGGGCTCTTTCCATCGAGGCTCCAGCGGACTTGATCTGTCAAAGTTGCGGACCATCACCATGGATCCTGGAACGATTTCATGCGGTGCCACCTCGGTATTGTCTGGAAATGCGGCGGCAACCTGTGAACGACATGAGTTGAGGGCAGACATCAAGGAGGCTAGGTAATCTGTCAGCATATTACTTGAAACATCGGTAATACTTCGGGGTCTAGGAGTACCCCACATGTTAGGGGGGCGGCCGAAAACGACCTCATACGGGGACAGACCTGATCTGGAATGTGCGACCATGCGCATATAAAATAAAGCGACTGGCAGAGCTACTAGCCAGTCCACACCTTTTTCTTTACACACTTTGGCGACTCGGATTTTCAGAGTCTGATTATGTCTCTCAACGAGACCGGCTGCTTCAGGATGGCGTACACAATGGAACTTCCACTGGTACCCTAGCAAAAGGGAAACATGCTTCATGAGTTCGGATGAGAATGGCTGGCCGTTGTCAGAATATATGACTCTAGGGAGTCCATAACGGGGGAAGAACTCACGAACCAACTGCTTGGCAGTGGTCGCGGCTGTGTAATCTGGGACTGGATATGCTTCTGTCCACCTGGACAAAGCGCATACAACTACAAGGACATACTTGAAACCTCGACATCGCTCCATCTGAATATAATCCATCTGGAGGACTTCAAAAGGGTGGTCAGGGGGCTGGAATCCACCTTGTTCCACCGGGACACTTTTACCTGGATTAAACTGACAACATATCATACAGGTACGGACTTTCTGCTTGGCTGCAGCTCGTAAATGCTTGTTAAACCAAATGTTCTGGATACTGTCTAACATAGCTTTTTCTCCTAAATGTGCTGGACTATGTGCGGTATTAATAATGACTTGAACCATAGAGTCGGGGAGAAACCATGTGGCTCTACCCTTTGTTAACCATCCTTGATCTGTCTGGACCCCTCCTTGTTCGGACCATTTCTTGATTTCTTCGGGAGTAGCATGTAACTGGATATCTATGACATCTTGTGTAGGGTCCTTAACTGTCATGCATGTAGTCGGATCTGGAGTATGTGTCATGTTAACTGGAATGTCTAGAGTCTGTGCTGTAAGCTTGGCTGTGCGATCTGCTAGTTCATTACCCTGGGAAATAATGTCAGTGACTTTCGTATGTGCTTTGCATTTCATGATAGCAATGGATGTCGGTAAGTGTATGGCATCTAACAGAGCTTGAATAAGGAGACCATGCTGAATCTTGGTTCCATGAGAAGTCATGAAACCTCTCTCCTGCCAGAGCACTCCGAAGTCGTGTACAACTCCAAATGCGTAACGTGAATCTGTGTAAACATTAACTTTCAAGTTCTTGGCGTGTATGCAGGCTTGTGTCAGAGCAACTAGCTCTGCTGCTTGAGCGGACAGAGTGTCAATACGGTGTGTCTCAATAACTTTAGTGTCAGTAGTCACTGCATACGCGGCGACTAGTTCTCCTGTACTAGTTCTCATACATGAACCATCCACATAAAGTGTCAGGTCGGGATCTGGTAACGGAGTATCTGTCAGATCTTGCCTTGGTTTTGTCGTAATGTTAACTACTTCCACACAATCATGTGTGGCAGAATTTGAATTAGCTGATGGTAACAATGTAGCAGGATTTAAAACGTTGCAGCGTCTGATTTCTATGTGTGGCTGGAACAGTGTCAATTCATAACCTGTTAAACGTGCAATTGTCAAGTGCTGAGTTTGTGTTCGGTTTAAAAGAACTTCCACGGAATGTGGAACTTGTACTGTCAAGGTATGTCCTAAGACTATGGAATCACTTTGTCTGATAGCTAGTGCTGTGGCTGCAACTGACTTGAGGCACGCAGGCAGCGCCTGGGCTACAGGATCTAATGTGCTCGAAAAATAAGCACAGGGCTTGTATTGTCCTGCTTGATCTTGTGTGAGAACAGATAATGCTGTACCTTCACGTTCAGTAACGAAAAGTGTAAAAGGCTTACTGTAGTTCGGTGTAGCTAGAACTGGAGCTTGGCATAAAGCTTTCTTTAACTCATTGAAACTAAGTGTATGTTCAGATGTCCAAGGGAGAACAGTCGATGCGGCTGCCTCCTGTGTCGTTAACTGTATCAGTGGCTTGGCTAGAAATGCATACTGAGGAATCCATTGTCTGCAGTAAGAAGTAAGGCCGATAAAAGCACGTACCTCCTTCTGGGTCTTGGGCTGAGGAAGACTCGCTATTAACTGGATACGGTCTGGTGTCAACTGCCTACCCCTCTTGGACAGCAAGTGTCCTAAGTAGACCACTTGCTGGACACAGAATTGAAGCTTAGAAGGGGACACCTTGTGCCCCATCTCGGCTAGAAAATACAAAACTGTAAGTGACGCTCGCTCGCAAGCACGTTCAGAACGGGCTGTGATCAGTAGATCATCGACATACTGGAGCAGGGCAGTGTCAGTTGGCATGTGAATGTTGTCTAGTTGTCTCTTAAGTGCTTGACTGTAAATACTAGGACTTTCTGTGAAACCTTGAGGAGCGCGTGTGAACATATAGCTCCTTCCATTTAAACAGAATCCGAAAAGAAACTGGCTGTCTGGATGAATTGGAACACTAAAAAATGCGTTCTTGAGGTCTATGACAGTGAAGAACGTGGCTTCGGAATCAATGGCTGTCAATAGAGAAGAGATGTCTGGGACAACTGGGTACTGCGGAATAATACATTTATTAAGCTCTCGTAGGTCGATCACTAATCGATATACTGGGGGTGCATTTGGATCAGTACGTTTCATGACTGGAATGATCGGAGAATTACATACATTGGAGTCAGTTTCTACAACCACTCCTTGAGCCATGAGCTCGTCAATAATTTTGGATAAGGCTGCTACAGCCTCGGGTGGCAATCTATACTGTCTGATTCGTGGTAACACTACACCTGGTTTGAGAGTCACACGATAAGGTGTAATTTGCATATAACCTACATCAGTTGGACCTTGCGCCCATAAATGCTGTGGAACATTAGACAGTCTTGAATCAAAATCTCGTAATACATAGTGACCCTTAAAGTCACGTAGGAACAATCGTATTCCCTCTGGGGAACAGCATATAACTGCACCTAACTCTTTCAGTGTTTTAATGCCTAATAGGTTTTCTGGACATGACTTAGTAAGTAACAGATCAGTAGTACGGGACAATGGACCTACTTCTAGAGTAACTGGCTTTGAAATCTCATTTACGATAGGTTTTCCTGAAAATCCAAGGGAAACATTTCTTGAGCCTGAGAGCGGAGCCCCTGGAACTTCGGCGTGACTAATTGTGGTCCTACTTGCCCCTGTATCAATCAAAAACTTTCTGTCTTTCCCTAATACTTGACTGTGAACATAGGGACCTTCTTGATCTACAGGTATCTCGATGAGAGGCAAGCCTACCTCCCTCTCTAGGCTGTTTCATGAATACTGCTGGTACTCTGGATACTCAGACTGTGCATACTGGTACATCTGCGATGTAACATGCTGTGTTGCAGCAATAGGCTGCGGTGCTGTAACTGTCTGTTGTGCATTCTGTGGCTGAGGAATCTGCGAAACTTGTTCTTGTCTAGGCGGACGTGGTCTTTCTTTAGTTTTACCAGTAGCTATGTTGTGTTTCAGAACTGCACACTCATTTATAAAATGACCTGGCTGTTTACAATAATTGCAGTTCCCTTTAACGGGAGCTGCAGGATGACTGGCTTGATTCGGACCCCTCTTCTGACTGTCTTGAGGAACAGATTGTGCAACTAGTACTTTCATTTTCGTGTCTTTCATACGTTTTCTCTCGTGTTCTTGCTCTTCCCTGATTCTATTCTGGTGATACTGAAGCATCTGCAACATCTGGGACGGGGTATTAGCTTGCCAGGTACTTTCGACTTTCAAAACTCGATTTTTAACTTGTGGGCTTGAATTCTCGACTAATTTAGTAACAAAAAGGTGAGGGTATGACTCACTACTTGTCTTGAGGCCACTGTTGATACTAAAACATTTTTCAAACCTGGAATAGAAATCACTAATATCTTCCTCTTGTTTCTGTTTACAGGCTGAGATTGCATCCCAGTCTTCTTTTCTAGTTGTCAATAATCTGGGTAAAACTTGAATCAATAATTCTGGTAATTCTTTACATTTCTCTCCTAGACCAGTACCTGGTACTCGTGCCTTGTCTTCAGCTTCTAGAACTGCCCAATCGATCTTTTTCTCTCCCACCTCCCATTCTTTTTCCTTTAGCTTTTCATACACCCCTGCGGGCAACAGGACCTTTAACATTTTAATGATATCTGGGTAAGTGTATTCTCCCATACGGAGCATGTCTTTTAATTCTCTATGGAACCCTGCTGGATCTTTGTCATGACAGGGAATTAATTTCTTCATTTCGAGGAGTTCCATCTTTGTAATCGGGGTGTAAACAAACACTCGTTGCATTTCACCGTCCTCTGTCTTAACTGGATGCACTTCTCGTAACGGGTTCTGTCTTTCCATGTAAAATGGTTTACTTTCTGGGGGTGAGACATGAACAAAATGCGGGTTCAGAAACGTTCTATATTTGTGGCGCTGTTCTAGAATGACACTAATTAAATCGGTACCTAGACCTCTCCATCTATACTGGAGTAACTCGTTCAGGATATCGTGTAACGGACCTGAATCAGAGTGCTGACCCTCATACAGAGTAATGAGGTACTGGATCATATACATACCCACCAGTCGCTGCTCGGCTGGGGGCAGTTTCAGAAACATTTGTGCCACTATTTCGTCTGGAAAAGTGGTAGAATCAGTAATCCATCGGACTGCTGATCGGGCTAGTTCCTGTTCATGCATGGTACTTAACTCACTGTAACCGATTCGTGATTTCAGAATGTGATCGGTAGCTTGGAATACTTGTTCTAGGGAACCTTGTTCTGGTGCTGAATGATGGAAAATTGACTTGTGTTCTAGGCGTAAATGGCGATCTGGAAATCTAGATTTTCCTACATACGCTATTCTAGCGGGATTCTCGTCCTCTACCTCTTCAGTATCAGAGTTACTTTCTTTCTCGCTTACTTGTGCTGCTTTACGTTGTTCGTGTATCTTTATTATTTCTCTACGGATTTTCTTGTACATACTCTCCATGGCACTAATGGTATTGTGCTTACCCTCGGCTATATTATCACTCCACTTTGTCAGGATTTTCATTTCGGCCTGATCTTTAGACGGGTAATCTTGTTCTCTTATTAGACAGTTAATTAAAAACTTTAATATCATACGCTGGATCTCAGCTTTCCTTTGAGACATGGCATCACTAATACTTTCTGGATCATCCCCTGTACGGATGAAACGATATATTCTGTCTAGATCTTCTTTCATATTGGGTAGGGTGACTAGATACTCGGTCACCCTCCTTACGCGTACTGAATATAAAACCATATTATTCTCGCCTGGGACTGGGTCATAGGCACATTCGCCAAGGGCTTGCCTGATTTCTGCAACAGACTTATTACTCTTGGGAGTACGCTGTGATGCTTGAGCATGTAATTCGAGTGCTGATAGACGCTTGCGTGGCGGCGGGGTTTGAGGAGGACCTCCTCCTGCGGCCCCTAGACTAGAATCGTCGACTGATATTCTTCGTGGCGGAGCGGGAAATTGAAATGCTGGCTGGACCGGGGGTACCGTAACAGGTACTCCGGAGTCTGGAGGAGCGGGAAGTGCCTGATTTACAGGGACTGGCGGAGCGCGAACAGGATTTGCATATTCTGGGACTGTGTCGTCCAAATAGGACGAAATAAAAATATCAGCTGCGGTCTGTTTGTGACGTAGCTTGGTCGGAACTAATGGTGGCGGGAAATTACTGGATGCCTCTGGGGTCGCTTTTGGCAAGCCCTCGGCAAGAAGAGGATACATACCCTTAATAAGGGCATGCCTCTGTCTGTCTGACTGTTCGGCTTTGATTTGTTCACCTATCTCGATTAATTCTTTTTCTTGGGCTCGCTGCTTTCTTTTTCCATAATGCCTCTTCTACTCGCATGATGCATTCGGCATCCCATGTACCCGATACGGGCCATCTATACTTTTCTTCTAACTGTTTGGTATACTCTACCCATAAATCTAGATACAATATGGCACTTATGCCATGTTTCTGATACATAAAGTGACCTGGACTGTCCCTGGGCGGGACGGGAACTGCTGCTTCCAGCAGACCCTTTCTAGTTTTTAACTGACGTAACTTGGAAAATATGGGCATGACTGAACTGTAATCTAGACACAAATATAATACACAATGAACACGATACTTATTCCCCATTCATACCACGACATTGAAATACATAAAAAAACATTTAAAATAACAGTTCGAACAGAATACTACCTGGAAATACTGAGAACAGAACACATAAATTTTCTCGAGAACAGAAACTGACTAGAACAGAAACTAGATGCACTGCTGAAACAGTACGAAACTTACCGGTCTCATAAAGAGACACGTCAGGACCCGCATCCACCGAAGTGGGCACTTCGTTTGTGGGACTGTGTACCACCAACCCACAGACCAGAGTCAATTAAATTGACCCTGTCTAGATACCACCCCAGTAACGGTACTCACCGGGCAGCAAGAACGGAAGGCCTCAGACTGGACTGGACTGCTACGATGACGGACGACGAACTTCGGACTTCGGACTTCAGTTACGGGTGGACCTCCGGATACCTCGGACCTTGGACTCTTGGCTTGGGCTCTGGTCGGGACTCGCCGCGTTCCTCCACCGTCTCGTCTGGATGCTGGACCGCCTCCTCCGTCTCCTCCGTGGGCCTGAGGGATACTTGAGCAGAAATATCTGCCACTGCGCAGAAGAGTTCCGTCACGACTGCAGAGGGTCAGGGGGTCGGCGTGGCTTCACCGACGCGTGGGGAAAGGGCAAGTCCCTGTTCGGGCGCCATTATGTGGTAAATAAATAAATAATACCCTGTTTTTGACTAGACATATATCATAACAGATAGCTCAATAAATAAGAGTCAAGATTCGAGGTAGTAGGAGTTTTGCAGGTTTAATACAGCATAAGGACAGGAACAGGACAACCTGCATAGGAATAGGATGGCAGGGCCCAGCAGCTGCTGGGGCTGGATCTGGGATGAGCGCGCTGACTTTAATAACAATACATGAGCATATATACATAACGCAAACACATAGCATTACATTGCAGTAGGCGTAGCAGTGGGTGGAGCAGAAGGCGTGACGCGTAGCAGTCGCGAAAGATAAGGGCGAAAAGAGGTGTAACGGGGCGTATACATAGACATGTGGTGCAGACGTAACAGGATATGTCATGAATGGGGCGGAAACCATGGAGGGGGCTACCTGAGGAGCCGGGACCTCTAACCTGATGGTGCGCGCAAACTAGCAATGACGTATCACTAGGAGAAGCTGGGGGCTATGAACTCTGTGCTAGGAGCAGAGACTGAAGTCTGGAGGGTCGGAGCGACATGTACCTAAACCCTATCTAGTATCTGATGTTTAGGGAACATGTTGATATGAACTAGAAGTTAGGAGGGGAAAGGCTAACTTGATTCTAAGACTGGACCATGCATTATTCTACATGTAGTGCGTGTTGAAGAATATTAAATGACCATTAAATGCAGTATTTCTCTAACATGGAGCCCTGAAGGCTAGACAATGACGGAAACTATTGATGAGGTTCAGTAGCTTAGGAATGCAGAGAAGGAGGACTGAACTGATAACTGGAACTATAACATACTCTTGGCAGACTCAGAGACTGAGCCAGGCTGGGCCGGGCACTGCGAGGCAGGAAGTAAGTGAAGGGTCGAGGATACAGGTGGGGGCTGTATCCCTCCTCAGCGAGGCTTCAGGAGACAGGAGCTGAATCTGGTGTCCGGGCCCTTTTGAGGCCTAGAAACGGGGACTTTATAATGGAATAACGTGCACACTGAGAAACGTGGCAACGTAGCTTTACATAGGCCTGATATTCGTATTATTCACGAGGACTGGAAACTGGCATACTAGAGGGGGACACAACTGTAATTGCGTCATTAATCAGACATGGGGAATGCATATGCATATTTAATCATGCACACATAACATATGATGGATGACACGTAGGGACACAGAACATGGCAAAATTTACTTTTCCACATTTCCATCAAACCATTCAATCTTGTTTATTTATTTAAATTGGAATATCCAGGATTAGGCATGCGTTGGGAATAGTAAAAGGACAGTAATTTATAAGGAAAACGGACCACGGTTAACTATCCACACCTAACATGGAATGAGATCCCTGCGGTTGTCTTGACGTAAGAGCACAACCGGCTTCTCAATTTGTTACACAGACGAGTGCTTATAACTTATAGAAATCGTAGCATTGCATAATAATAAGGATGACAGTTGACATTATGTGACAGACGTGAATATCTCACTAACCAGACATGCTAGCAAATTGCAGTGAATGGGTATCACATGATGCTGCCCGCAATGTGAAAGCAGGTCACCTTCACGCAGGCGAAGATATCCTTGAGGCATTCAGAGCAATGGTTATGTTATGTTATGTTAATAACAATTTCTTGAGCGCACGTACACCCTTGGGTTTCTTGGCGCTGTAGGTTCAAGACACTATACACAGATCTTAAGCATAGGCCTGGTGGAAGAGCCACGTTTTTAAAGACTTTGGAAATGCCAGAAGATCATTGCTCTGTCTAATATAAAGTGGAAGAGCCTTCCAGAAAGAGGCGGCCAGATGGTGAAAGCAGCTGCCACCCTGGCGTTTCTTCTTAAACAAAGAGACATTTGCAAGCCTTAGATGTGCAGAGCGTAGGTTGCGCTGAGGTGTGTAGTTAGTAATGGACTGCCTGATGAAGATAGGGCCATTATCATGGAGCGCCCTGAAGGTGATGCACCCTGCTTTAAAAGCAATTCGCTGGCTACTGGCAACCAGTGAAGTTTTTCCAACCCGGCTCTAATTGATTGCCACTTTGGTTGCTTCCAGATGAGCCTTGCCGCCTGGTTTTGAACCATCTGGAGGCGTTTTAATAGGCCGATCGGAAGACCCAAGTAGAGACTGTTGGAAAAGTCTAGCCGGGAGAGAACAAGGGCAATCACTACTTGAATGAGTGCAGAGTGTGTTAGAAGGTGGGCAATTTTCACGATCTTCCCGAGTTGAAAGAAACTAGAGGAAACCACCGTTCCTACCTGTCCTTTAAGAGATAGATCCTCATTGAGTATTATCCCTAAGCTTTTGACTGATTGGGTCTCTGTAGGTGGAATTCCCATATCAGTTGGCCAAGACTGTCGACCCCAGCTCAGTCCACTTTCTCCAGGCAAGATCAACTCTGTCTTGCCTGAGTTAAGTTTAAGATGGTTTAGTGTCATCCATCTCTGTATATGTGACATTACAGCTGAGCATTCGGCGGCCGATTTAGGGGAATGATTAACTGAAGATCATCATCGTAGTTGTATATGGTAAGTTTGTAATTTTTTAAAGAATAAATCAGTGGACGAAGATAAAGGTTAAATAACAAAGGGGAAAGTGACGAGCCTTGAGGAACGCCACAGATAGATGACATCTTGGGGGCTGTGAAAGAACCTAGTCTCACTGACTGTGTGCGATTTGTCATGAAAGAGGCAATCCAGTTCAATGCGGGGCCCCTGAGGCCGGCCTGCTCGACACGGTTGATCAGAATATTATAGTCAACCGTGTCGAACGCGGCCGACAAATCAAGGAGCACCAGGGCCTGATGGATACCCTTATCAGCATTAGATCTTAACGTGTCCTGGACGGCCAGAATAACAGTTTCCGTTGAGTGAGATGGTCGGAATCCCGCTTGATTAGGTTCTAAGTATTCCGAACTTTCAATAAAATTGGATAGACACCTGGATACATGTGCCTCCAGGAGTTTAGAAAAAAAAGGGAGAAGGGAAATAGGCCTATAGTTGGCTAAATCTAGGGGGTCGGCTCCAGGTTTTTTCAGTAATGGGATCACCGTGGCATATTTGAACTTATCAGGAACCTTACCCTGTCCGAGTGATTCATTCAGAAGAGACAGAATTCCTGATGGAATAGCGAAACACACCTCCTTCAGAATATGGGGGGGGGGCAGCTATCAAAAGGCGAGCCCGACTTGACACGCGTAAGAAGTTCTGAGAAGATCTTCTCATCAATAAGAGGTAAAGTATCTAGAGTAGCTGGATTAAATAGATGTCTTCAATAAGATCCCCACCAGGGAGATTTTGAATATTCTTTTTTATGATGGCAATTTTATCTATAAAGAAGTCATTTAAAGAGTCTCAGGGAAGGTATCTGTCAATAGCCTCTAACTGGACATGGATTAATAATATTGGCAGTCTATGCATCAGTGTCCCTGGGTACCACATGGATTGATGACCAAGAGATTAAAAGCATCAAGGGCCACAGACGGAGTCTTAGTATATGTATTTATGGCCACATTACCATCAACTGACATACAGGACCATGCAAAACTGGCCGCAATTAGTAATGAACATTAATGGTCCCCCCGTAATTAACGAAGACTTTAGAAAAGGCATTATATGATGTGGTGTTGGCACCGTATTAAAAAAAGTTACCTTCACAACATGGAAAAGGAGGAAAGACTCTAAAAAAAGAAAAGACTATAGGCTCCCATGCTGTAGTTTTTTTAAGACTGTCACATAGAGTTTCCATCATCAGATGGACCAGAGGCCTGTAAGCAATATTCAATCAGATCCATACGCGTTCTTCACACGAAATCATCACAGTGAAAGAATGAAAGGGGTTGATTTATGACATTCTGGCTCTAATGGATTTGTAGCTTCTGAAAAGTACCACACAAAGGCTTATGTAGAAAATATCCCAACTTCTAAAATGTGTTTGCTGCACTATTTAACAGGGTGTAACCCCAGAGTAGTGTCTGTGGAGAGGTTTTGAAGTAGCAGCAATGAGTTAATGTAACCTCTACAAGTAAGAATCCTCCAGTGTATGAAGGGTTCAGCCCCAGTATTCACACACATAGAAATCATGACAGTATTACGAACATCTTTGACCCAGGCAGCAACGACCATCCATAGCTGTCGAGAGGACATAAGCTAAGGGCCCCACAAAGTCATGATCGTATGAACATCAGTCGCCCCATTCGGCAAGAGGTTCAGTGACCTCCGATAATTAGAGCTCCCTGGGCCACATCAGCATTGACGACCCAGACAAGGATATTGCGCAATGTCTCCCGGGAATTATAAGGGTCAATTCTTCTGTGAAATAAGAATCATCAATAGCTCCAGGAAGTAATGATTATCAGTGGGCTCAGACGATGGATCCATAAATGACCAAGTGCAGTACGTACACGAGTGCCTCAGAAATGTCATGGCCTTAGAGGCATGAATATCACTGGCCCGGGCAGTAATGAGCCTCAGCGGCCTCAGAGCCGGATCTACGACCTGCCAAATAGCGCAGCGCAAATTGCGTCGCATTTGCGATCCGCTATTTGCGAGGTGCTATTTGGCATGTACAACAGTGTGTTTAACACTGTTTGCGATTCTCAATGGGGTCGCAAATTGTGAGGCTCATGAATATTAATGAGCCTCTTGCAATTTGCGAGCCTATTGGGAATGCCAGCCCTCCCAGGGATGGTGGCCTGCTGGGCTCAGCAGACCTCCATGTCTGGGACTGCTTTTAAATAAAACAGTTTGAAAAAAAAATGGGATGCAAAGGAAAACGGGATGCATTTAAAAAAAAAAAATGAAACGTTTTCATACAAATATTTTCAGAGCCTGTTACAAAGGGGTCCCCTGGGGACTCCTTCCCATTTGCGACTCCATTACCAACCTCTTGAAGAGGGTGGTAATTTGCAAGTGTTTTGTGACCGCAATTGTGGTTGCAAAACATTGGTACATGGCTTTGCGTCACTATTAGGAAGGAAACGCCCCTTCCTAATTGCAAGTCGCAAAACTTATTTAGTGAGTCGCAAATAATTTGCGACTCGCTAAATAGACTTTGCACATGCCCACGAGGTTTTTGTATGCGCAAACGGGTCGCAAAACCGTTTGCGCATGCAAAAACGGGTCGTACATCTGGCCCTCAGTCTCTTATGAATACCCGTGACTCCATAAGTGCACAAATATGTGGCTTCAAGGCGCATTTGCATCAGATACTGTAGGTAGTACATACACCAGCAGTCACAGCCCTCATGTACATCTTTGGACGTAGCCAGTGCAACCACCATTGACCCCAGGTAGCGGAGCACGCGTTGCTTCAGGCAGTGCGTACATCAGCAGTTCCAGCCCATAAACCCATCAAGGCAGTAGATACAAAAACAATGGGCCCCAAACAGTGCACTCGCCAGTCGCCCCAGGCAGGAGGGGGCATCGGTGGCCATATGCAGTACAAGCATAAATGTCCACAGGCAGTTTACGCGTATCGAAGGCCCCAGGGAAGGCAGCACAGAGGCCATGATGGTCACCGGTTGTTTCATATGGTGCAGCAAGTTGACACTTCCAGTGTTTGCCGAAGGAGTTGCACATAAATTTAGCTCCATCATCTCACATGCTGCCGAATGATAAAATGTCAATAGTTGGCAAACTGGCATAAGGAGCTGTGGGGGTGATTTTCTGTTTCCTTTTGATTCTAGGTCCCCTCATTGCCACCACAGTCGGTTCATTAAGAGCGAAAGACAAAGACGAGCTGTGCTGCATGGAGGTTCAGGACAGCGAGACCGACCACAAGCGGAACCGGCCATCGAGTGAGTAAAGCAACAGTTAACCGCGAACCGACATATCTGTTTTACAGTGCACACATGTGCATGCATACACCTCACACAGGCAGACATGCATGCAGAAAGAGAAACACACACTAATTCACAAATGCAAACAAAATGCAATCACAAAATATATATTTTTTTAATTCGAGCAGAACGTCTCTTTACAAAGTACAAAAAAAACCTTATACATGTCATATTATTATACATCATCATACAACATATCGGAAAAAGAGAAAACACTATCCCGTCTAAAATTCCTAGAAACCAGGATTATCAAACCATGGCACATTAATAAGTGTAAGCCAATTTTCCCCATAAATAAGTGCAATATATTACTCACTAGTGCATATTATGCAGCATCCTCATGATCGATTCTCGAACCATTTTTTTTCTCCCAACAAAACTCAGGGGCATTTTATCAACAACTAGCGATATTTATCGCTAAATAAGCTTAGCAAAAAATTTTTTATCGCCGCGCATCGCCGGATTTTATCGCAGAGATAAAGTACTATTAGCAACGTTTATCTCTAAAGCGATAAAAATTCCCGGCGATAGCGCTGAAATGCGTGAATATCGCTGGAAATCCAGCGCTATTCAGGCATTGTCACTAATAGGGACTTAGCCTGAATATCCACCTCCCATTGGATATACAGGCTAAGAACTGGTCTGAGCAGGCGTTAGGTTTTGGAAATATTCGCGCTTGGTTGGGTACGCCCACTTTGCATTTCATTAGCGATAAATATCGCTGACATGCAAAGCGGGCCCCAGACCGCTCGCTATCTCCTACAAGCTGTCGCTAACTGCTGTTAGCGACAGCTTGCTAATAGGGCGATAATCTCATATCGCCCGCCTTGGTAATATGCCCCTCCAGTTTTATATAATTACCGGCAATAGAAAGAATTCATTTCACCTATCAGCATTAGGAGGAAATCATTAAAGCGCAGGTACAAATAGCAGCAGACTAATGACTAAAAATTCAAATACCACTATATAAACCCCAACAGTCTAAATTAATCTTAGCTAGTTGCATCAAGGTTATAAAAGTGCCTAGACGATTAGCAGCATATAAATGACTAAAGTGCAAGAGTCAATTACCAGAAACAGTACTATCTGATTCCAATTAAAATTGATTAATTTATAAAAAGAAAGGAGAAACTTGCCCATGTAGCCCTAAATCTTACCGTGGGACCTACCCTCTGCGCATAAGCCTCCTCAAATCTATATGTCCTTCACATTTTATTAATCCAGTGACCAATCGTTGGTTGCATGTTTGTTCCTCAGTTCTATAAAATAAGTCACATTGCCACTATTATAGATATAAATATAAAATACTGATGACATTTTTAGAAACGTTTTACCACCCGGAAGAACAAAATAAAACCAGCATACAGGATGGAGCAATTGTTATAGACCATGGGTACTCACAAACCTTCTCTCAGGGGCCAAATTTACAGTGTGGTTTGTGTCCGAGGGCCGCACCGGTGGGGGCGGGGTAGGTGAGGGGCGGGGGGGGGGGGGCTAGAGCAACAACAAAAAAACTGTGACCATGAGGTTGAACACAGGTCCCTGCAGCGGACGCCTTCGACCACTGAGCCACCAGACCCGGCTACACACATCTCTTTCTCTTTCTCTCTTTCTCCATGCCTCCCTTTTTCTCACTCACCCTGACTGTCTCACTCCCTCTCACTCCATCTCTCTCCCTCTCTCCCCCCCTCTCCCCCTCTCTCTCCCTCTGTCTCCCTCCCTCTGTCTCCCTCCCTCTGTCACCCTCGGTCATCTCACCCTGCCTGTGTGTGCCCGGGCTGAGACAGCTTCCCGGGCACACACACACACAGCAGCTGCACCAGCACTTCACAGGTCTTTAAAAGACCATTTGCATGTCAATGAGGCTTTGTTGCATTTCACCTCTTCTGAGGCCCCTGCAGCTCCACTCTATGGCTCCCACAGAGCAGCAGAGTCTCTCAGAGTCGCGCTGCTGAAACCCTCAGTGTTTGCAGACACTCTATCACGGGTACGATGTCTGCAATGTCCGCAGGCCGCCAGGGAAGGCTTGCCGGGCCGCTGGGGCCCTCGGCCGTACGATGAGTACCCGCGTTATAGACATACAATGAGTAATAATTATAAAAGCTTCTTTCCAGAATTGCTGCAAATGAATGCACTCAAAAAATGTATGTACCCAGCCACCTCTGTCCTGCTTTTTACAAATGCTCTTGCAGATCCCGCTCCTGCAGATCCCTCTCCTGCAGATCCCTCTCCCGCAGATCCCACTCCTACAGATCCCGCTCCTATAGATCCCGCTCCTGCAGATCCAGATCCCGCTCCTGCAGATCCCGCTCCTGCAGATCCCGCTCCTGCAGATCCCGCTCCTGCAGATCCCTCTCCCGCAGATCCCGCTCCTGCAGATCCCGCTCCTGCAGATCCCTCTCCCGCAGATCCTGCTCCTGCAGATCCCGCTCCTGCAGATCCCGCTCATGCAGATCCCTCTCCCGCAGATCCCACTCCTGCAGATCCCGCTCCTGCAGATCCTGCTCCTGCAGATCCCGCTCCTGCAGATCCCGCTCCTGCAGATCCCGCTCCTGCAGATCCCGCTCCTGCAGATCCCTCTCCCGCAGATCCTGCTCCTGCAGATCCCGCTCCTGCAGATCCCGCTCATGCAGATCCCTCTCCTGCAGATCCCGCTCCTGCAGATCCTGCTCCTGCAGATCCCGCTCCTGCAGATCCCGCTCCTGCAGATCCCGCTCCTGCAGATCCTGCTCCTGCAGATCCCGCTCTACAGATCCTGCTCCTGCAGATCCCGCTCCTGCAGATCCCACTCCTGCAGATCCCGCTCCTGCAGATCCCGCTCCCGCAGATCCCTCTCCCGCAGATCCCTCTCCCGCAGATCCCTCTCCCGCAGATCCCTCTCCCGCAGATCCCGCTCCTGCAGATCCCGCTCCTGCAGATCCCGCTCCTGCAGATCCTGCTCCTGCAGAGCCCGCCCGCTCCTGTAGATCCCACTCCTTTAGATCCTGCTCCTGCAGAGCCCGCTCCTGCAGATCCCACTCCTTTAGATCCTGCTCCTGTAGATCCTGCTCCTGTAGATACAGCAGATCCTGCTCCTGCAGATCCCGCTCCTGCAGATCCCACTCCTGCAGATCCTGCTCCTGCAGATCCCTCTCCTGCAGATCCCTCTCCCGCAGATCCCTCTCCCGCAGATCCTGCTCCTGCAGATCCTGCTCCTGCAGATCCCGCTCCTGCAGATCCCGCTCCTGCAGATCCTGCTCCCACAGATTCTGCTCCTGCAGAGCCTGCCCGCTCCTGTAGATCCCACTCCTTTAGATCCTGCTCCTGCAGAGCCCGCTCCTGCAGATCCCACTCCTTTAGATCCTGCTCCTGTAGATCCTGCTCCTGTAGATACAGCAGATCCTGCTCCTGCAGATCCCGCTCCTGCAGATCCTGCTCCTGCAGATCCTGCTCCTGCAGATCCCGCTCCTGCATATCCCTCTCCCGCAGATCCCGCTCCTGCAGATCCCGCTCCTGCAGATCCCGCTCCTGCAGATCCCGCTCCTGCAGATCCTGCTCCCACAGATTCTGCTCCTACAGAGCCCGCCCGCTCCTGTAGATCCCACTCCTTTAGATCCTGCTCCTGCAGAGCCCGCACCTGCAGATCCCACTCCTTTAGATCCTGCTCCTGTAGATCCTGCTCCTGTAGATACAGCAGATCCTGCTCCTACAGATACCGGTCCCATAGATCCTGCAGGTCCCGTTCATGTAGATCCTCCTCCTGCAGATCCCGCTCCCACAGATCCCCTGCAGATCCTGCTCCTGCAGATCCAGCAGATCCCGTCTCTGCAGATCCTGCAACAGTAGATCCCGCAGGTCCCGCTCCTGTAGATCCTGCTCCTGTAGATCCTGCTCATGCAGCTCCCTCTCCTGCAGATCCTGCTCATGCAGATCCCGCTCCCGCAGATGCGGCTCCTGCAGATCCCGCTCCTGCAGATCACGCTCCCGCAGACCCCGCTCCTGCAGATCCCGCTCCTGCAGATCCCGCTCCTGCAGATCCCGCTCCTGCAGATCACGCTCCTGCAGATCCTGCTCCTGCAGATCCTGCACCTGTAGATTCCGCACCTGCAGATCTCGCTCCCACAGATCCCACTCCCGCTCCTGCAGATCCTGCTCCCGCAGATGATGCTTCCGCAGATCCTGCTCCTGTAGATCCCACTCCTGTAGATCCTGCTTCCGCAGATCCCGCTCCCGCAGATCCCACTCCTGCAGGTCCTGCTCATGCAGGTCTCGCTCCTGCAGATCCCACTCCTGCAGATCCCGCTCCTGCAGATCCCGCTCCTGCAGATCCCGCTCCTGCAGATCCTGCTCCCGCAGATGACGCTTCCGCAGATCCTGCTCCTGTAGATCCCACTCCTGTAGATCCCGCTTCCACAGATCCCGCTCCCGCAGATCCCACTCCTGCAGGTCCTGCTCATGCAGGTCTCGCTCCTGTAGATCCCACTCCTGTAGATCCCGCTTCCGCAGATCCCGCTCCCACAGATCCCGCTCCTGCAGATCCTGCTCCCGCAATGACGCTTCCGCAGATCCTGCTCCTGTAGATCCCACTCCTGTAGACCCGCTTCCGCAGATCCCGCTCCTGCAGATCCCACTCCTGCAGATCCCGCTCCTGCAGATCCCGCTCCTGCAGATCCTGCTCCCACAGATTCTGCTCCTGCAGAGCCCGCCCGCTCCTGTAGATCCCACTCCTTTAGATCCTGCTCCTGCAGAGCCCGCTCCTGCAGATCCCACTCCTTTAGATCCTGCTCCTGTAGATCCTGCTCCTGTAGATACAGCAGATCCTGCTCCTGCAGATCCCGCTCCTGCAGATCCCGCTCCTGCAGATCCCTCTCCCGCAGATCCCGCTCCTGCAGATCCCGCTCCTGCAGATCCCGCTCCTGCAGATCCCGCTCCTGCAGATCCTGCTCCCACAGATTCTGCTCCTACAGAGCCCGCCCGCTCCTGTAGATCCCACTCCTTTAGATCCTGCTCCTGCAGAGCCCGCACCTGCAGATCCCACTCCTTTAGATCCTGCTCCTGTAGATCCTGCTCCTGTAGATACAGCAGATCCTGCTCCTACAGATACCGGTCCCATAGATCCTGCAGGTCCCGTTCATGTAGATCCTCCTCCTGCAGATCCCGCTCCCACAGATCCCCTGCAGATCCTGCTCCTGCAGATCCAGCAGATCCCGTCTCTGCAGATCCTGCAACAGTAGATCCCGCAGGTCCCGCTCCTGTAGATCCTGCTCCTGTAGATCCTGCTCATGCAGCTCCCTCTCCTGCAGATCCTGCTCATGCAGATCCCGCTCCCGCAGATGCGGCTCCTGCAGATCCCGCTCCTGCAGATCCCGCTCCCGCAGACCCCGCTCCTGCAGATCCCGCTCCTGCAGATCCCGCTCCTGCAGATCCCGCTCCTGCAGATCCTGCTCCTGCAGATCCTGCACCTGTAGATTCCGCACCTGCAGATCCTGCACCTGCAGATCTCGCTCCCACAGATCCCACTCCTGCTCCTGCAGATCCTGCTCCCGCAGATGATGCTTCCGCAGATCCTGCTCCTGTAGATCCCACTCCTGTAGATCCTGCTTCCGCAGATCCCGCTCCCGCAGATCCCACTCCTGCAGGTCCTGCTCATGCAGGTCTCGCTCCTGCAGATCCCACTCCTGCAGATCCCGCTCCTGCAGATCCCGCTCCTGCAGATCCCGCTCCTGCAGATCCTGCTCCCGCAGATGACGCTTCCGCAGATCCTGCTCCTGTAGATCCCACTCCTGTAGATCCCGCTTCCACAGATCCCGCTCCCGCAGATCCCACTCCTGCAGGTCCTGCTCATGCAGGTCTCGCTCCTGTAGATCCCACTCCTGTAGATCCCGCTTCCGCAGATCCCGCTCCCACAGATCCCGCTCCTGCAGATCCTGCTCCCGCAATGACGCTTCCGCAGATCCTGCTCCTGTAGATCCCACTCCTGTAGACCCGCTTCCGCAGATCCCGCTCCTGCAGATCCCACTCCTGCAGATCCTGCTCATGCAGGTCTCGCTCCCGCAGATCCCGCTCCTGCAGATCCCCCTCCTGTAGATCCCGCTTCCGCAGATCCCGCTCCTGCAGGTCCCCCTTCTGTAGATCCCGCTCCTGCAGGTCCCCCTCCTGTAGATCCCGCTCTTGCAGATCCTGCTCATGCAGATCCCGCTCCTGCAGATCCCTTCAATGATCCTCTCAGGTTTCCAGACTGACAGCTGTTGGTATGTCCCGGCGGCGACTGGCGGGTGAGCCACCAGGTCAAAGGTTTGTGGTGATCGAGCCGGTGGAAGTTCAGCCTTTGCAAACCTGGTGCTTCCTCCACTTCCCGAAGGGGCGGCGGAGCCACGGGATTGGAAGGGCTGGAGAACCAATGATGTAGAGCGTTTCTAAAGGATTCCCAGTGTGTCTGAGTTACTGTCATTGGACCTGTAACCTTTTTTAGGTCGAGCATTCGAGACCTCTTGTATATACTTTACTATATACTTATATGTGTATATACTTTGTGGGCTCTGGAGATCAGCCCTAGGACTTGTCTGCTTCCACTTAGGGAATTTTGTTTTCCTGTTCAACTGCCTCTATGTAACTTTCTTGATAGAAAACGACCAGCCGAGGTCAGTAAAATACCAGAATCACTTTAGCATTCTCTAGATTCCAGTCCATAGAAATTGTCCTCCACGAGCACCCATAGACAATAATATTTTTTTCAAATCTTGTATTTTCAGTGATATGACCACGGAAAGCCCTGATTTTATATTAAAAACAGAGCTTTGGACTATACCATTTTCCGCTGAAAGGCAATATTTCTCTCCATGTGTTCCCATACATGGCGTGTCACGCAGTTTGGTGCTTAGTTCCCCTCCATGTTAAAGAACAGTAGATGTTTCAGCCCCAGCCTAAAGTGCTGCAGAACTAAATACATATAAGGTCCCAAAGGCGAGACCGATTGCATTGCAAATGCTTGTTTTAAGTGAATGCATTTTTGTTCTCTTTACATTTTACGATTCTCTTCTCTTAGAAGCACCGTGCCGGTTTCTTACAGATGATTTGGGTTCGACAAAAGAGGAGCCTGCCCCAGTCTTCATTGATCGTTTTGGTGTGGAAATTGGGGACGGCGGCACCGAGCCCACTCCAGGTGAGAGTCTTAGATTTCTGACATCTACAAATGCTGAATTCCAGCAGTGAGCGGCCTCTCGTCAGGGAATAGATTCTGCAGAAGCTCTCAGTTTCTTAGGTTTTTATGTAGGCTACTGCAGGTAGCTCAGTGGCACCCACTGCCCTGGTGGCACCCACTGCCCTGGTGGAACCCACTGCCCTGCCCTGATGGCACCCACTGCCCTGGTGGCACCCACTGCCCTGGTGGAACCCACTGCCCTGCCCTGATGGCACCCACTGCCCTGGTGGCACCCACTGCCCTGGTGGCGCCCACGGCCCTGGTGGCGCCCACAACCCTGGTGGAACCCACTGCCCTGCCGGAACCCACTGCCCTGGTGGCACCCACTGCCCTGGTGGAACCCACTGCCCTGCCCTGATGGCACCCACTGCCCTGGTGGCACCCACTGCCCTGGTGGCGCCCACGGCCCTGGTGGCGCCCACAACCCTGGTGGAACCCACTGCCCTGCCGGAACCCACTGCCCTGCTCTGGTGGCGCCCACTGCCCTGGTGGCATCTGCTGCCCTGCCCTGGTGGCACCCACTGCCCTGCCCTGGTGGCGCCCACTGCCCTGGTACAGCCAACTGCCTTGGTGGTGCCCACTGCCCTGCCGGCGCCCACTGCCCTGGTAGCGCCCACTGCCCTGGTGATGCCCACTGCCCTGGTAGCGCCCACTACCCTGGTGGCTCCCACTGCCCTGCCCTGGTGGAACCCACTGCCCTGCTCTGGTGGCGCCCACTGCCCTGATGGCACCTGCTGCCCTGCTCTGGTGGCACCCACTGCCCTGCCCTGGTGGCGCCTGCTGCCCCGCTCTGGTGGCGCCCACTGCCCTGGTGGCGCCCACTGCCCCGGTGGCGCCCACTGCCCCGGTGGCGCCTGCTGCCCCGCTCTGGTGGCGCCCACTGCCCTGGTGGCGCCTGCTGCCCTGCCATGGTGGCGCCTGCTGCCCTGCCCTGCTGGGGCCCACTGGCCTGGTGGCACCCACTGCCCTGCCCTGCCGTGGTGGCACCCAATGCCCTGGTGGGGCCCACTGTCCAGGCAGGCTACGGACCTTCAGGAGCTGCAGAGGTGGCAGCTCTTTGGAAGGCAGTGCAGCTTCGGGGGTCGCGCCCCATTTTAGTTGCGAAAGGTCGACAAAGTTTTTTAGTTTTCAAGAATGAACTCCAGAGCAGGACAAAAATCAATGACTCCCGACGCAAAGGGATCTTTCTCCTGCAGAAGGTGCTTTTGATCGAGCGCTCTGTCATGCCGTGCATGGAGTCCAGGGCAGGAAAACCCTGTGACGGGATCCTGCGCAAAATACTGCAGCAGGATGAGTGTCACTGCCGGCCCTGCAGCAGGCAGACTGTCAGAGGCAGGATGACTGTCACTGCCGGCCCTGCAGCAGGCAGACCATCAGAGGCAGGATGACTGTCACTGCCGGCCCTGGGTTTACGATGGAGGGGTGAGCTAAGGTTCCGCTGCCACTGATAGAGCCCCTCATTCCTCGCACCACCCTCTGTTGGTCTTGTGAGGGGCGTCATTGCTTCATTGACCTGCTGTCAGCACCTTATAGTGGCATAGGTGACCCCTCTTCCCATGAAATCCCCTCTTTTGGTTAACGTGACTGAGTGATGCGTTGTGCGATATGGGATACATTATAACCTTACTTTACTATTTTCCAATGACAGAATACGAGGTGGTCTCGTTCTCCATTAAAGGTGATGCTCCAGACGGCAGGAGGGTCAGACGCAGCCGTAGTCCTGCAGGTGAGTAGGGGCTGCTCCCCCTACTTTGCATTCACTGCTATTGTAGTCACTTCTGTTTCCGAAGTATCAAAGCCACAGCGCCCGCTCTCTCCAGTGTTGTGTTCTCAGCAGCGCCCGCTCTCTGCAGTGTTGTCTTCTCAGCAGCGCCCGCTCTCGCCAGTGTTGTCTTCTCAGCAGCGCCCGCTCTCTGCAGTGTTGTCTTCTCAGCAGCGCCCGCTCTCTGCAGTGTTGTGTTCTCAGCAGCGCCCGCTCTCGCCAGTGTTGTGTTCTCAGCAGCGCCTGCTCTCTGCAGTGTTGTGTTGTCAGCAGCGTCCGCTCTCTCCAGTGTTGTGTTCTCAGCAGCGCCCACTCTCGCCAGTGTTGTGTTCTCAGCAGCGTCCGCTCTCTGCAGTGTTGTGTTCTCAGCAGCGTCCGCTCTCGCCAGTGTTGTGTTCTCAGCAGCGCCCGCTCTCGCCAGTGTTGTGTTCTCAGCAGCGCCCGCTCTCTGCAGTGTTATGTTCTCAGCAGCGTCCGCTCTCGCCAGTGTTGTCTTCTCAGCAGCGCCTGCTCTCAGCAGTGTTGTGTTCTCAGCAGCGCCCGCTCTCGCCAGTGTTGTGTTCTCAGCAGCGCCCGCTCTCGCCAGTGTTGTGTTCTCAGCAGCGCCCGCTCTCTGCAGTGTTGTGTTGTCAGCAGCGTCCGCTCTCGCCAGTGTTGTCTTCTCAGCAGCGCCCGCTCTCGCCAGTGTTGTGTTCTCAGCAGGGTCCGCTCTCGCCAGTGTTGTGTTCTCAGCAGCGTCCGCTCTCTGCAGTGTTGTCTTCTCAGCAGCGCCCGCTCTCGCCAGTGTTGTCTTCTCAGCAGCGCCCGCTCTCGCCAGTGTTGTGTTCTCAGCAGTGCCCGCTCTCTGCAGTGTTGTGTTCTCAGCAGCGCCCGCTCTCTGCAGTGTTGTGTTCTCAGCAGTGCCCGCTCTCTGCAGTGTTGTGTTCTCAGCAGCGCCCGCTCTCTGCAGTGTTGTGTTGTCAGCAGCGTCCGCTCTCGCCAGTGTTGTGTTCTCAGCAGCGTCCGCTCTCGCCAGTGTTGTGTTCTCAGCAGCGCCCGCTCTCTGCAGTGTTGTGTTCTCAGCAGCGCCTGCTCTCTGCAGTGTTGTGTTCTTCTCAGCAGCGCCCGCTCTCTGCAGTGTTGTGTTCTCAGCAGCGTCCGCTCTCGCCTGTGTTGTGTTCTCAGCAGCGCCCGCTCTCGCCAGTGTTGTGTTCCAAGCAGCGTCCGCTCTCGCCAGTGTTGTGTTCTCAGCAGCGCCCGCTCTCTTTAGTGTTGTGTTCTCAGCAGCATCCGCTCTCGCCAGTGTTGTGTTCTCAATAACATAGAAATTGAACTTTGAGGAATTATTCAATATGGTACTTATTAATTATTAATTGTCACACAGAGTGAACTCATAAATTATCTACACGCGAAACAGTTATTTTTTATCAAAAATATTTCATTTTTCATATATCAAGTTCATTACATTCACATCGAAATCAATTATTGAGGAACATATACATCAGTTTAAACATATTTCTCTAAGGCAACACAAAAATACTAATGTCGAAATTCAGCCGGTTTTTTACAGTAGTTTTTACACCATTTGATCAGAGGTATGGACAATACATTTGATTAGCCATACAGCAATAGTTCATATTATTCTAAATGATTTAGATTCCTATAATGGCATCATGAAAACATAAATGGCGTAGGAGCGTCGACGTTTCGGTCTTTCCCAAGTTATTTCACCAAGACCATCCTCAGGACGATTGTTGTTGCACCCACATTCTAACATCAAAACATATAATGACAATAAAGTTATGCTTATTCTTTCTAAAATATAATCGCATATAAAACAAGATCGTCTGCACACATCACAACCAAAACCAAATACAACTCTATGAAAACCAAAGTGCCACAATCACCACCAAAACCAAAAACCCAAGAGTACCCTATACCTATTTATACTCACTTAGGCACTATGTACAACTCGGTTGTTTATAATCCTGTAAAGTACATTACAAAGTCAATGGGGTTTGTCACCTGTGGTTGGCCATTATCCATGTGTACATTGTGTGGCTTGTGAAACCACTTCAATGATGAAATCATGTATTCTTAATGAAAAAGAATAGGTTTCCATCATCATTCGAATTGCCTAACGCGTCATGTGATATACTGCATACAATGTCCTTGTTCTTTATACTATATAGGCAAAACAACCCAGCAAGTGAAGAAACGGATCATGCAGCATCAGTCCCGCATCAGATGTAAGATTCTGACTGCACCTCTTGTAGAACACTATTTAGAAAAATCACATGGTCCTAAAGACATGAAATGGTTTGTTCTAGAGGTTGTGAAGAACTCAAGACGTAGACAAAATGTAGATCGTCTGCTTACATTAAAAAAAAACAAGTGGATTTGGTCAGCTAAAACAGTGGAAAAGGGATTAAACCTGTGTGTGGAATGGCAAACTTTAGCTACCTTCTAACTCTTGGTACTGTCTTTGAAGTGGAAAGGAGCATAGTGTTCATAATGAGGCTTGTTGACACTTAGCTGTTAGTAATACCATAGCTAGTTTCTACATATGCTCATTAGTGACTTCCATATACGAGTCTAATGCTGTGGATTTTGGGATGGAGTATTAGTTCTTTACCACACGACTCCGATATCCATCTTGTTTAGTCAGTAATGATTGTTTTATATCATCTATAGATTCACCGGTATTTAATGTGCTGAGAAAGTTGTTCGATAGTATCATTTTAAGGGGAGAATTATTACATTGATACCACTCGATTAAGATTTAAGAACGGGTCTAGCCAATGTTCACCATTATATTATGGCCGACACGTTTTTTACATCCAGATCGGGATTGCGCATGCGTGAAAGGTTAAAGGTCTCGCACCGTGGACGCGGTGTTGCAGACGCCGAAATTGGGTGATTCGGAGCAGAGATTGAGTCTTAAAGCTGCTATTATTCAAGTAAGTGTTGTGTGCTTAATCTCCTCGTGTCCCGTGACTACAGTGTTCATTTAGGTAACGAGGTTTTTAACGAGGTTTTAATAGTTGGCTTCGCTTTTTGACTCCGTAGACTAGAGGACACCGGTTTGGAGAGTCATACGAGTAACAGTGGAGACTTGTTTGGTTTATGGGAGGTAAGTTTGATGAGGAGATTACGGGATATAAGGAACTATAGATTTGTTTTTTATTTGGTCTTTACTTAGCATTTCACTTAGTATTGACTATCGATGATGTTGGTTGTCGTTTTTACAGGATTATAAACGACTGAGTTGTACATAGTGCCTAAGTGAGTATAAATAGGTATAGAGCACTCATGGGTTTTTGGTTTTGGTGGTGATTGTGGCACTATGGTTTTCATAGAGTTGTACTTTGGTTTTGGTTGTGATGTGAGCAGACGATCTTGTTTTATACGTGATTATGTTTTAGAAAGAATAAGCATAACTTTATTGTCATTATATGTTTTGATGTTAGATTGTGGGTGCAACAACAATCGTCCTGAGGATGGTCTTGGTGAAATAACTTGGGAAAGACCGAAACGTCGACGCTGCTACGCCATTTATGTTTTCATGATGCCATTATGGAATCTAAATCATTTAGAGTAATATGAACTATTGCTGTATGGCTAATCAAATGTATTGTCCATACCTCTGATCAAATGGTGTAAGAAACTACTGTAAAAAACCGGCTGAATTTCTAGAGTAGTATTTTTGTGTTGCCTTAGAGAAATATGTTTAAACTGATGTATATGTTCCTCAATAATTGATTTTGATGTGAATGTAATGAACTTGATATATGAAAAATGAAATATTTTTGATAAAAAATAACTCTGTTTCGCGTGTAGATAATTTATGAGTTCACTCTGTGTGACAATTAATAAATAATAAGTACCATATTGAATAATTCCTCAAGGTTCAATTTCTATGTTATTGATTATACCCAGTTCCTTGGGGAATAGTGGGTTGCCCTGTTGTTGTTAGAGTGTTGTGTTCTCAGCAGCACCCGCCCTCTGCAGTATTGTGTTCTCAACAGCGCCCGCTTTCGTCAGTGTTGTCTTCTCAGCAGCGCCCGCTCTCGCCAGTGTTGTGTTCTCAGCAGCGCCCGCTCTCGTCAGTGTTGTCTTCTCAGCAGCGTCCGCTCTTGCCAGTGTTGTCTTCTCAGCAGCGCCCGCTCTCTGCAGTGTTGTCTTCTCAGCAGCGCCCGCTCTCGTCAGTGTTGTCTTCTCAGCAGCGCCCGCTCTCGTCAGTGTTGTGTTCTCAGCAGCGCCCGCTCTAGCCAGTGTTGTGTTCTCAGCAGCGCCCGCTCTCGTCAGTGTTGTCTTCTCAGCAGCGCCCGCTCTCTGCAGTGTTGTGTTCTCAGCAGCGTCCGCTCTCGCCTGTGTTGTCTTCTCAGCAGCGCCCGCTCTCGTCAGTGTTGTCTTCTCAGCAGCGCCCGCTCTCGTCAGTGTTGTCTTCTCAGCAGCGCCCACTCTCGCCAGTGTTGTGTTCTCAATACCATAGAAATTGAACCTTGAGGAATTATTCAATATGGTACTTATTATTTAATAATTGTCACACAGAGTGAACTCATAAATTATCTACACGCGAAACAGTTTTTTTTATCAAAAATATTTCATTTTTCATATATCAAGTTCATTACATTCACATCGAAATCAATTATTGAGGAACATATACATCAGTTTAAACATATTTCTCTAAGGCAACACAAAAATACTAATGTCGAAATTCAGCCGGTTTTTTACAGTAGTTTTTACACCATTTGATCAGAGGTATGGACAATACATTTGATTAGCCATACAGCAATAGTTCATATTATTCTAAATGATTTAGATTCCTATAATGGCATCATGAAAACATAAATGGCGTAGCAGCGTCGACGTTTCGGTCTTTCCCAAGTTATTTCACCAAGACCATCCTCAGGACGATTGTTGTTGCACCCACAATCTAACATCAAAACATATAATGACAATAAAGTTATGCTTATTCTTTCTAAAACATAATCGCGTATAAAACAAGATCGTCTGCTCACATCACAACCAAAACCAAAGTACAACTCTATGAAAACCATAGTGCCACAATCACCACCAAAACCAAAAACCCAAGAGTGCTCTATACCTATTTATACTCACTTAGGCACTATGTACAACTCAGTCGTTTATAATCCTGTAAAGTACATTACAAAGTCAATGGGGTTTGTCACCTGTGGTTGGCCATTATCCATGTGGACATTGTGTGGCTTGTGAAACCACTTCAATGATGAAATCATGTATTCTTAATGAAAAAGAATGGGTTTTCCATCATCATTCGAATTGCCTAACGCGTCATGTGATATACTGCATACAATGTCCTTGTTCTATATACTATATAGGCAAAACAACCCAGGAAGTGAAGAAACGGATCATGCAGCATCAGTCCCGCATCAGATGTAAGATTCTGACTGCACCTCTTGTAGAACACTATTTAGAAAAATCACATGGTCCTAAAGACATGAAATGGTTTGTTCTAGAGGTTGTGAAGAGCTCAAGACGTAGACAAAATGTAGATCGTCTGCTCACATTAAAAGAAAACAAGTGGATTTGGTCAGCTAAAACAGTGGAAAAGGGATTAAACCTGTGTGTGGAATGGCAAACTTTAGCTACCTTCTAACTCTTGGTACTGTCTTTGAAGTGGAAAGGAGCATAGTGTTCATAATGAGGCTTGTTGACACTTAGCTGTTAGTAATACCATAGCTAGTTTCTACATATGCTCATTAGTGACTTCCATATACGAGTCTAATGCTGTGGATTTTGGGATGGAGTATTAGTTCTTTACCACACGACTCCGATATCCATCTTGTTTAGTCAGTAATGATTGTTTTATATCATCTATAGATTCACCGGTATTTAATGTGCTGAGAAAGTTGTTCGATAGTATCATTTTAAGGGGAGAATTATTACATTGATACCACTCGATTAAGATTTAAGAACGGGTCTAGCCAATGTTCACCATTATATTATGGCCGACACGTTTTTTACATCCAGATCGGGATTGCGCATGCGTGAAAGGTTAAAGGTCTCGCACCGTGGACGCGGTGTTGCAGACGCCGAAATTGGGTGATTCGGAGCAGAGATTGAGTCTTAAAGCTGCTATTATTCAAGTAAGTGTTGTGTGCTTAATCTCCTCGTGTCCCGTGACTACAGTGTTCATTTAGGTAACGAGGTTTTTAACGAGGTTTTAATAGTTGGCTTCGCTTTTTGACTCCGTAGACTAGAGGACACCGGTTTGGAGAGTCATACGAGTAACAGTGGAGACTTGTTTGGTTTATGGGAGGTAAGTTTGATGAGGAGATTACGGGATATAAGGAACTATAGATTTGTTTTTTATTTGGTCTTTACTTAGCATTTCACTTAGTATTGACTATCGATGATGTTGGTTGTCGTTTTTACAGGATTATAAACGACTGAGTTGTACATAGTGCCTAAGTGAGTATAAATAGGTATAGAGCACTCATGGGTTTTTGGTTTTGGTGGTGATTGTGGCACTATGGTTTTCATAGAGTTGTACTTTGGTTTTGGTTGTGATGTGAGCAGACGATCTTGTTTTATACGTGATTATGTTTTAGAAAGAATAAGCATAACTTTATTGTCATTATATGTTTTGATGTTAGATTATGGGTGCAACAACAATCGTCCTGAGGATGGTCTTGGTGAAATAACTTGGGAAAGACCGAAACGTCGACGCTGCTACGCCATTTATGTTTTCATGATGCCATTATGGAATCTAAATCATTTAGAGTAATATGAACTATTGCTGTTTGGCTAATCAAATGTATTGTCCATACCTCTGATCAAATGGTGTAAGAAACTACTGTAAAAAACCGGCTGAATTTCGACAGTAGTATTTTTGTGTTGCCTTAGAGAAATATGTTTAAACTGATGTATATGTTCCTCAATAATTGATTTCGATGTGAATGTAAAGAACTTGATATATGAAAAATGAAATATTTTTGATAAAAAATAACTCTGTTTCGCGTGTAGATAATTTATGAGTTCACTCTGTGTGACAATTAATAAATAATAAGTACCATATCGAATAATTCCTCAAGGTTCAATTTCTATGTTATTGAGTACACCCAGTTCCTTGGGGAATAGTGGGTTGCCCTGTTGTTGTTAGAGTGTTGTGCTCTCAGCAGCACCCGCCCTCTGCAGTATTGTGTTCTCAACAGCACCCGCTCTCGTCAGTGTTGTGTTCTCAGCAGCGCCCGCTCTCGCCAGTGTTGTGTTCTCAGCAGCGCCCGCTCTCGCCAGTGTTGTGTTCTCAGCAGCGCCCGCTCTCTGCAGTGTTGTGTTCTCAGCAGCGCCCGCTCTCGCCAGTGTTGTCTTCTAAGCAGCGCCCACTCTCGCCAGTGTTGTGTTCTCAGCAGCGCCCGCTCTCGCCAGTGTTGTCTTCTCAGCAGGGCCCGTTCTCGCCAGGGTTGTGTTCTCAGCAGGGCCTGCTCTCAGCAGTGTTGTCTTCTCAGCAGCACCTGCTCTCTGCAGTGTTGTGTTCTCAGCAGGGCCTGCTCTCGACAGTGTTGTGTTCTCAGCAGCGCCTGCTCTCTCCAGTGTTGTGTTCTCAGCAGCGCCTGCTCTCTGCAGTGTTGTGTTCTCAGCAGTGTTGTGTTCTTAGCAGCGCCTGCTCTCTGCAGTGTTGTGTTCTCAGCAGCGCCTGCTCTCAGCAGTGTTGTGTTCTCAGCAGCGCCCGCTCTCTGTAGTGTTGTGTTCTCAGCAGCGCCTGCTCTCTGCAGTGTTGTGTTCTCAGCAGCGCCTGCTCTCTGCAGTGTTGTGTTCTCAGCAGCGCCTGCTCTCAGCAGTGTTGTGTTCTGAGCAGCGCCCGCTCTCTGCAGTGTTGTGTTCTTAGCAGCGCCCGCTCTCTGCAGTGTTGTGTTCTCAGCAGCGCCCGCTCTCTGCAGTGTTGTGTTCTCAGCAGCGCCCGCTCTGTGGAGTTTTGATTTTTCAGCAGCGCCTGCTCTCAGCAGTGTTGTGTTGTCAGCAGCGCCCGCTCTCTGCAATGTTGTGTTCTCAGCACCGCCCGCTCTCTGCAGTGTTGTGTTCTCAGCAGCGCCTGCTCTCAGCAGTGTTGTGTTCTCAGCAGCGCCCGCTCTCTGCAGTGTTGTATTCTCAGCAGCGCCTGCTCTCTGCAGTGTTGTGTTCTCAGCAGCGCCCGCTCTCTGCAGTGTTGTGTTCTCAGCAGGGCCTGCTCTCTGTAGTGTTGTGTTCTCAGCAGCGCCCGCTCTCTGCAGTGCTGTGTTCTCAGCAGCGCCCGCTCTCTCCAGTGTTGTATTCTCATCAGCGCCCGCTCTCTGCAGTGTTGTGTTCTCAGCAGCGCCCGCTCTCTGCAGTGTTGTGTTCTCAGCAAAGCCTGCTCTCGGCAGTGTTGTGTTCTCAGCAGCGCCCGCTCTCTGCAGTGTTGTGTTCTCAGCAGCGCCCGCTCTCTGCAGTGTTGTGTTCTCAGGAAGGCCTGCTCTTGGCAGTGTTGTGTTCTCAGCAGCGCCCGCTCTCGGCAGTTTTGATTTTTCAGCAGCGCCCGCTCTCTGCAGTGTTGTGTTCTCAGCAGTGCCCGCTCTCTGCAGTGTTGTGTTCTCAGCAGCGCCCGCTCTCTGCAGTGTTGTGTTCTCAGCAAGGCCTGCTCTTGGCAGTGTTGTGTTCTCAGCAGCGCCTGCTCTCTGCAGTGTTGTGTTCTCAGCAGCGCCCGCTCTCTGCAGTGTTGTGTTCTCAGCAGCGCCCGCTCTCTGCAGTGTTGTGTTCTTCTCAGCAGCGCCTGCTCTCTATAGTGTTATGTTCTCAGCAGCGCCCGCTCTCAGCAGTGTTGTGTTCTTCTCAGCAGCGCCCGCTCTCAGCAGTGTTGTGTTCTCAGCAGCGCCCGCTCTCTGCAGTGTTGTGTTCTTCTCAGCAGTGCCTGCTCTCTGCAGTGTTGTGTTCTCAGCAGCGCCTGCTCTCTGCAGTGTTGTGTTCTTAGCAGCGCCTGCTCTCAGCAGTGTTGTGTTCTCAGCAGCGCCCGCTCTCTGCAGTGTTGTGTTCTCAGCAGCGCCTGCTCTCTGCAGTGTTGTGTTCTTCTCAGCAGCGCCTGCTCTCTGCAGTGTTGTGTTCTCAGCAGCGCCCGCTCTCTGCAGTGTTGTGTTCTTCTGAGCAGCGCCTGATCTCTGCAGTGTTGTGTTCTCAGCAGCGCCTGCTCTCTGCAGTGTTGTGTTGTCAGCAGCGCCCACTCTCTGCAGTGTTGTGTTCTTCTCAGCAGCGCCTGCTCTCTGCAGTGTTGTCAGCAGCGCCCGCTCTCTGCAGTGTTGTGTTGTCAGCAGTGCCTGCTCTCTGCAGTGTTGTCAGCAGCGCCTGCTCTCTGCAGTGTTGTGTATAGGCATTTAGTGTTGTGTTCTCAGCAGCGCCTGCTCTCTGCAGTGTTGTGTTCTCAGCAGCGCCTGCTCTCTGCAGTGTTGTGTTCTCAGCAGCGCCTGCTCTCTGCAGTGTTGTGTTCTCAGCAGCACCCGCTCTCTGCAGTGTTGTGTTCTCAGCAGCGCCCGCTCTCTGCAGTGTTGTGTTCTTCTCAGCAGCGCCCGCTCTCAGCAGTGTTGTGTTCTCAGCAGCGCCCGCTCTCTGCAGTGTTGTGTTCTCAGCAGCGCCCGCTCTCTGCAGTGTTGTGTTCTTCTCAGCAGCGCCTGCTCTCTGCAGTGTTGTGTTCTCAGCAGCGCCCGCTCTCAGCAGTGTTGTGTTCTTCTCAACAGCGCCTGCTCTCTGCAGTGTTGTGTTCTTAGCAGCGCCTGCTCTCAGCAGTGTTGTGTTCTCAGCAGCGCCCGCTCTCTGCAGTGTTGTGTTCTCAGCAGCGCCTGCTCTCTGCAGTGTTGTGTTCTTCTCAGCAGCGCCTGCTCTCTGCAGTGTTGTGTTCTCAGCAGCGCCCGCTCTCTGCAGTGTTGTGTTCTTCTGAGCAGCGCCTGCTCTCTGCAGTGTTGTGTTCTCAGCAGCGCCTGCTCTCTGCAGTGTTGTGTTGTCAGCAGCGCCCGCTCTCTGCAGTGTTGTGTTCTTCTCAGCAGCGCCTGCTCTCTGCAGTGTTGTCAGCAGCGCCCGCTCTCTGCAGTGTTGTGTTGTCAGCAGTGCCTGCTCTCTGCAGTGTTGTCAGCAGCGCCTGCTCTCTGCAGTGTTGTGCTCTCAGCAGCGCCTGCTCTCTGCAGTGTTGTGTTCTCAGCAGCACCCGCTCTCTGCAGTGTTGTGTTCTCAGCAGCGCCCGCTCTCTGCAGTGTTGTGTTCTTCTGAGCAGCGCCTGCTCTCTGCAGTGTTGTGTTCTCAGCAGCGCCTGCTCTCTGCAGTGTTGTGTTGTCAGCAGCGCCCGCTCTCTGCAGTGTTGTGTTCTTCTCAGCAGCGCCTGCTCTCTGCAGTGTTGTCAGCAGCGCCCGCTCTCGGCAGTGTTGTGTTCTCATCAGCGCCCGCTCTCTGCAGTGTTGTCAGCAGCGCCTGCTCTCTGCAGTGTTGTGTTCTCAGCAGCGCCTGCTCTCTGCAGTGTTGTGTTCTTCTCAGCAGCGCCCGCTCTCAGCAGTGTTGTGTTCTCAGCAGCGCCCGCTCTCTGCAGTGTTGTGTTCTCAGCAGCGCCCGCTCTCTGCAGTGTTGTGTTCTCAGCAGCGCCCGCTCTCTGCAGTGTTGTGTTCTCAGCAGCGCCCGCTCTCTGCAGTGTTGTGTTCTTCTCAGCAGCGCCTGCTCTCTGCAGTGTTGTGTTCTCAGCAGCGCCCGCTCTCAGCAGTGTTGTGTTCTTCTCAACAGCGCCTGCTCTCTGCAGTGTTGTGTTCTTAGCAGCGCCTGCTCTCAGCAGTGTTGTGTTCTCAGCAGCGCCCGCTCTCTGCAGTGTTGTGTTCTTAGCAGCGCCTGCTCTCTGCAGTGTTGTGTTCTTCTCAGCAGCGCCTGCTCTCTGCAGTGTTGTCAGCAGCGCCCGCTCTCTGCAGTGTTGTGTTGTCAGCAGTGCCTGCTCTCTGCAGTGTTGTCAGCAGCGCCTGCTCTCTGCAGTGTTGTATTCTCAGCAGCGCCTGCTCTCTGCAGTGTTGTGTTCTCAGCAGCGCCTGCTCTCTGCAGTGTTGTGTTCTCAGCAGCACCCGCTCTCTGCAGTGTTGTGTTCTCAGCAGCGCCCGCTCTCTGCAGTGTTGTGTTCTTCTCAGCAGCGCCCGCTCTCAGCAGTGTTGTGTTCTCAGCAGCGCCCGCTCTCTGCAGTGTTGTGTTCTCAGCAGCGCCCGCTCTCTGCAGTGTTGTGTTCTTCTCAGCAGCGCCTGCTCTCTGCAGTGTTGTGTTCTCAGCAGCGCCCGCTCTCAGCAGTGTTGTGTTCTTCTCAACAGCGCCTGCTCTCTGCAGTGTTGTGTTCTTAGCAGCGCCTGCTCTCAGCAGTGTTGTGTTCTCAGCAGCGCCCGCTCTCTGCAGTGTTGTGTTCTCAGCAGCGCCTGCTCTCTGCAGTGTTGTGTTCTTCTCAGCAGCGCCTGCTCTCTGTAGTGTTGTGTTCTCAGCAGCGCCCGCTCTCTGCAGTGTTGTGTTCTTCTGAGCAGCGCCTGCTCTCTGCAGTGTTGTGTTCTCAGCAGCGCCTGCTCTCTGCAGTGTTGTGTTGTCAGCAGCGCCCGCTCTCTGCAGTGTTGTGTTCTTCTCAGCAGCGCCTGCTCTCTGCAGTGTTGTCAGCAGCGCCCGCTCTCTGCAGTGTTGTGTTGTCAGCAGTGCCTGCTCTCTGCAGTGTTGTCAGCAGCGCCTGCTCTCTGCAGTGTTGTGTTCTCAGCAGCACCCGCTCTCTGCAGTGTTGTGTTCTCAGCAGCGCCCGCTCTCTGCAGTGTTGTGTTCTTCTGAGCAGCGCCTGCTCTCTGCAGTGTTGTGTTCTCAGCAGCGCCTGCTCTCTGCAGTGTTGTGTTGTCAGCAGCGCCCGCTCTCTGCAGTGTTGTGTTCTTCTCAGCAGCGCCTGCTCTCTGCAGTGTTGTCAGCAGCGCCCGCTCTCGGCAGTGTTGTGTTCTCATCAGCGCCCGCTCTCTGCAGTGTTGTCAGCAGCGCCTGCTCTCTGCAGTGTTGTGTTCTCAGCAGCGCCTGCTCTCTGCAGTGTTGTGTTCTTCTCAGCAGCGCCCGCTCTCAGCAGTGTTGTGTTCTCAGCAGCGCCCGCTCTCTGCAGTGTTGTGTTCTCAGCAGCGCCCGCTCTCTGCAGTGTTGTGTTCTTCTCAGCAGCGCCTGCTCTCTGCAGTGTTGTGTTCTCAGCAGCAACCGCTCTCAGCAGTGTTGTGTTCTTCTCAACAGCGCCTGCTCTCTGCAGTGTTGTGTTCTTAGCAGCGCCCGCTCTCTGCAGTGTTGTGTTCTCAGCAGCGCCCGCTCTCTGCAGTGTTGTGTTCTCAGCAGCGCCTGCTCTCTGCAGTGTTGTGTTCTTCTCAGCAGCGCCTGCTCTCTGCAGTGTTGTGTTCTCAGCAGCGCCCGCTCTCTGCAGTGTTGTGTTCTTCTGAGCAGCGCCTGCTCTCTGCAGTGTTGTGTTCTCAGCAGCGCCTGCTCTCTGCAGTGTTGTGTTGTCAGCAGCGCCCGCTCTCTGCAGTGTTGTGTTCTTCTCAGCAGCGCCTGCTCTCTGCAGTGTTGTCAGCAGCGCCCGCTCTCTGCAGTGTTGTGTTGTCAGCAGTGCCTGCTCTCTGCAGTGTTGTCAGCAGCGCCTGCTCTCTGCAGTGTTGTGTTCTCAGCAGCGCCTGCTCTCTGCAGTGTTGTGTTCTCAGCAGCACCCGCTCTCTGCAGTGTTGTGTTCTCAGCAGCGCCCGCTCTCTGCAGTGTTGTGTTCTTCTGAGCAGCGCCTGCTCTCTGCAGTGTTGTGTTCTCAGCAGCGCCTGCTCTCTGCAGTGTTGTGTTGTCAGCAGCGCCCGCTCTCTGCAGTGTTGTGTTCTTCTCAGCAGCGCCCGCTCTCGGCAGTGTTGTGTTCTCATCAGCGCCCGCTCTCTGCAGTGTTGTCAGCAGCGCCTGCTCTCTGCAGTGTTGTGTTCTCAGCAGCGCCTGCTCTCTGCAGTGTTGTGTTCTCAGCAGCACCCGCTCTCTGCAGTGTTGTGTTCTCAGCAGCGCCCGCTCTCTGCAGTGTTGTGTTCTTCTGAGCAGCGCCTGCTCTCTGCAGTGTTGTGTTCTCAGCAACGCCCGCTCTCAGCAGTGTTGTGTTGTCAGCAGCGCCCGCTCTCTGCAGTGTTGTGTTCTCAGCAGCGCCTGCTCTCTGCAGTGTTGTGTTCTCATCAGCGCCCGCTCTCTGCAGTGTTGCGTTCTCAGCAGCGCCCGCTCTCTGCAGTGTTGTGTTCTTCTGAGCAGCGCCCGCTCTCTGCAGTGTTGTGTTCTCAGCAGCGCCTGCTCTCTGCAGTGTTGTGTTGTCAGCAGCGCCCGCTCTCTGCAGTGTTGTGTTCTCATCAGCGCCCGCTCTCTGCAGTGTTGCGTTCTCATCAGCGCCCGCTCTCTGCAGTGTTGTGTTCTCAGCAGCGCCTGCTCTCAGCAGTGTTGTGTTCTCAGCAGCGCCCGCTCTCTGCAGTGTTGTGTTCTTCTGAGCAGCGCCTGCTCTCTGCAGTGTTGTGTTCTCAGCAACGCCCGCTCTCAGCAGTGTTGTGTTGTCAGCAGCGCCCGCTCTCTGCAGTGTTGTGTTCTCAGCAGCGCCTGCTCTCTGCAGTGTTGTGTTCTCATCAGCGCCCGCTCTCTGCAGTGTTGCGTTCTCAGCAGCGCCCGCTCTCTGCAGTGTTGTGTTCTTCTGAGCAGCGCCCGCTCTCTGCAGTGTTGTGTTCTCAGCAGCGCCTGCTCTCTGCAGTGTTGTGTTGTCAGCAGCGCCCGCTCTCTGCAGTGTTGTGTTCTCATCAGCGCCCGCTCTCTGCAGTGTTGCGTTCTCATCAGCGCCCGCTCTCTGCAGTGTTGTGTTCTTCTCAGCAGCGCCCGCTCTCTGCAGTGTTGTGATCTTCTCAGCAGCGCCCGCTCTCAGCACTGAAAAAACACACCAGAATTTACCAGGAATAGAAACTGAAAACAGGAAAGCCTACTCATGTGTGTTGTAATTAATACTCAGATTGCTTTTTTATGACAGGGCAAGAGATGACGTCATTTTCCATAAAGGAGGAAGAGACAGAGTGTTTGGACAGTGGGATGGACAGGGTCCGCGCTCCCTCAGGCGAGTCCCTTTATTTATCTTTTGTTAATACTTGTTACTCACAGGTTCTTGCAGGGTGTGGATTAAAGCTACAGTTTACAGTTTGGTGCAGTTTCAGCATCCTATAAACAAAGTACGAATGGGCAGGGTGCATACATGTACATAGCTCATCCGCGTTCGGTGCGCAGAGCACACATGGAAAACTTTTTTAGATTGAAAAAAATCTTTTAATATGCATTAGCAGTTTGTTATTTTTTAAGTAAAATTCGGGTGCCGTAACTCACAAAAACCTCTTTCATTTGCATTATTACCTCTGAGATTATAACTCATTTATCCGTTAACTCTACACTGTACGTCTCGGGTGCAGGAAACAAAGGTGTCTTTTGCAGTAACTTGAGATTGACCAAGATCAGGTGCTCAGGTGTTTGCTTTTGAGGTGGGTCTTTGCTGGTTTTTCAAGATGAAGAAGGGAAGGGTTTTCCTCACATTGGGGAATTGGATTCCAGGTCCTGGAGCTTGTCTGGAGAAGAATCCGGAGACTGAAGCTCCTCTCTCTGGGTGCAGGAAGCTGCCTCTTCATGTGATATATCGAACATCTGATCTACTGTGTAAAGAGTCCAGGCCCCCCTTATGGGTGGGCAGGGCTTGCCATGAACTCCCAAAGGACTCTATTAGGGGACTGCGGCCGAGGAGCCTTCGGCTTTAGACAGAGGAGAGCAAGACATCTGCAAATACACACAATGATTAATAAATGACACACACAACTCGAGAAGGAGATTCACGCCAATTTATAAAAATAACAAGCATCTTTACATATGTTTAGGTATCAGAGAAAAATGTTCATGTTCGTGCGTTCGGACCATGGAAATTTGACCATAGTTCAAAGAGTCAAGATGGTTCGGACTGGAGGGCGTCGATTCTCGGTCAATACGGCGACCCTGTGGAATGCCCTCCCGGTTAGGCTGCGAACCGAACCAAGTTACTTGAAATTCCGAAAGCTTCTTAAAACGTTTTTCTTTCCTCAGGATGTGTAAGAACTAGGCCCTTTCTCAGTTGTCCTCTGTTCTACAGCGCGGGGACGCTCCCGGGCAGCCATTTCATTCATGTAAGGACAATTTAAAAAATAAATTCTTTTCACTTTAAAAAGTGGACACTGCAATTTCAGAGTTATGTAATGTTATCCTATGAAAGGAAGAACAATTTCTGCAAACAGGTGTGCACAGCGACTTACAGGCCCAATCTCCAGGAGTTGAGGCGAGTGGTGGGCGAGGTTCAAGGCAGCACCAACAGTACGTCACCAGCGGCACGAGGGCGGCCGGGTGCAAAACAGCATCGGGAGCTCAAAGTATTTCAATGGAGATCGGTCACTGCAGAAAGAAGCTGCAGGCTCTGGTCAGAAGACCAGTCAGGCTGAACCAGCAAGTGTGCTCAGGCCTAGTGATGCTCAGAGACCGGGGGCACCTTTGGTCCTCTTCTCCCAGACCCAGGGGTTACGGGTGCAGAGGTGACTTCAGGCGTCAGGTTTTACTTTACCGGAGCAGTCGCGGTTATGGGGGCCAGTGTGCAGAGGGTGCAGGCGACGTTGAGGAGTCCAGGAGAAATGAAACCACAGTGGACCCGAGCTCTGGAGCGCTGGGGACCTTCTTGACACCGGTGGCCTTCAACTCGGGCCGGAGGCAACGGGTGCCGTGGTGGCTTCGGGTGTCTGGTTTTGGCAGTTCCGGAGGCCTCAGAGTCTTCTCTTTTGGAGTTTCTTCAGAACAGGTCCAGTGTTCACAGGAGGTCTCGAGTCTCTTTCGCAGGTCGGCAGTCCTCCCAGGTTTCTCGATTCAACAGCTGCAGGATGAATTGACTTTGGCACCGTTTTTGACGATGGATGCAGACAGGCCGGCAGGGTTGGTACCAGGTTAGCTGCTTCTTTCCTCTCTGCTTTTCTGTCTCTTCAGTGTCCTCTCTTTTCTTAGGCCACTTAGTGACCAACGCTACCCCCAGAACAGCTTCACTCCCCCTACTCCGTAAACTGTATTGGCTTCCCATATGCAAAATAATCAAATCCAAGATTTGCTGCATGGTATTTAAAGCCCTAAACAACATGGGGCCGAGATATATATATAAATCGGACAAGCTGATCAAATACACTCCCTCTAGAACCTTTCGCTCGGGGTCTTTTTAAAAAATATATATTTTTATTGAGATTTACTGATGTCATACAAAAAGAGTAAATACAATTTCATTATTCCATTAATCCTTTAAACAATACAGAGAGAGCAGATGACAAATTCCCATGAATTCATTACCAAATATATAAATAACATATATCCACAAAGATTGTAAAAGCCAGACTGTTAAAATATTGCAACAAATCATTTGAAGTAAACAACCGACCATAACTGGAAGTCAATTCAGCGCACAATCGGTACAACGACTGCCGTCAACTGACAAAAAGGGCAAGTGCCCTCCAACCCCTCAGTCAGGCGCAGGAATACAAGAATTTGTTCCTGGAACATTAATGGTCTAGCTAGCAAAAGGAATGACCCTGAATTTCTACAATATCTAACCACATTTAACTTTCTATCACTACAAGAAACTTGGGAAGACAAAGTATTCGAACTCCAGGGGTTCACGTCTTGCTGCATTCCGGCAAACAAAAACTCAATCTTTGGACGTAGATCAGGAGGGCTGATGTTCCTCGCCGCTATATCGACAATAGGCGAAATCGAGGCACTGGATTTTCATATAGCTCCTCCAAGTGTCATCCAGGTGGTAAAGCTCTCACTCTGGCTAAAAAAGCAGCTTCAGGAAGCAATTATAATTAATATATATATTCACCCTAAACGGAAACAAACATCGGTGGAAGAGCTGGTGAAAGTTCTAGAAAAAATAAGGGAAGCTAGGGTGTCTGACTTATTCATCCTGGCTGGTGACTTTAACATGCTCCTCTTCAGCAAAGATCAAGACAGCGACCTCATCCAAGAGCTGAATGCAGCATGGGGCGTGCCACCACAAGGCTCAACAAAAAATAATAACTTAACAAAGCACTCGAAAAACTCGCTACGTCATCTGGAACAACTCAATTTAAGGGCCCTAAATGGTCGCTACACCGAAGACGACCCCCCAGCAGCCACCTTCTACTCCAACACACAAACTTCGCACCTTGATTACATGTTCATGTCTCTGAATATGTTCTCCCCGGCCTACTTGGTGGGGCGTCTCCAGGTGATTCAAAATGCGACCGCCAGACTGTTAGGTAATATCCCCAGCTGGGTGAGCGTGAGGAATCACTTGCAGAGTTTGCACTGGTTGCCAGTTCCACAAAGGATTATTTTTAAAATTCTTACACTGGCTCATAAAGCCATAAATGGGCAAGGGCCTGCATATTTGATGGAACGATTTAGTCGTTACTCTCCTAATAGACCCTTGCGATCTGCCGCTCAACATCTGCTGCAGAATTCTCATTTCCGGCGTGCCCGGTTGGGAGGGCAATCAGTGGCGGTGAAGGCCGCCTTGGCCTGGAATGAGCTTCCATTATTCTTGCGTGCCACCCTGAACTTTGTTTTTTTTTAAAAAGCGTTGAAAACACATTTGTTCCGGTTGGCCTTCTCTTGTTTATGTTTCTGCTTTTATTCTGTTTCTTCATCTTCGCGCCAGGATACTCCGGCAGTAATTGAGCGCGTTACAAAACAGCAATAATAATAATAATAATAATAACATCATTCAGAATAGATGCGAGCGACTTCAGTGATCATCTACCTCTAGTGGCCGAAATAAGATCCAACTCGAAACTGGAAATTGAACCCCTCATTGGCCCAGACACAGAAGTCAGCTCAAATTTAAGGCGGTTACTTTGCAACCCCGACAACATTGACTCTATCAGCTTCACTGCGAAAATCCTTTTCTCCCAAGCCTCCGGCTCCTCAACTGAGCTGTCGGATGTCTGGCAAAATTTCATCAATGCCATTAGGGAAAAAATGAGAAGTACTGTGTCTAACAACTTTCGCCAAGTAAAGGGGACCCCAATTTGGAGACATCCATGCCCGGACATGAAAACAGAAAAACGATTAATAAACTAAATCCTGAGACGTATGCGAAAGGACCAGGAAAACCACAGCCTGCAAGCAGTTCTGCGGGAAGCAAAAAAACAGCTCAAACGGATGAAATGGGAAAGCCAAAAGCAAAAAAATGAAGATCTTTGGGTAAAACTTCTCTATGAAGGGAAGCAGAAAAACAGCTCTAGGTTCTGGCAAATGGTAAAAAGAATACAGCACCCTGACCATTTAGGGCAAAATTCACGTATATCAGAGGAAGTATGGATAAAATACTTATTGTCGCACTTCAATAATGATGACATCACAGGAGACACTGCAATAAAGTCTCCTCGCATAAAAACCACAAGGACTGAAAAAGAGGAGAAATTCGATCATCACACGGGCGTAAATACGCATGAAAAGTGGGAGTGTGAGGGTACGAGTCCACCGAAACCTGATAATTCAAAAACGGAAGAAAGACCTGCAAAGGGTGTCGAGCCAGGGCCAACGAAAATTGCCCCAGCAGACATCAGACGGCAAATAATAAAAGGGAGACCCAACGGAGCGTCAGGCCCGAATGGAATACCACCCATGCTATATAAATCAGATGTAGATTTCTGAAGTGCATGTTTGGCACTAGTATTTAACAACACAAGACTCACTTTGTCTCTTCCTGATTCCTGGCACGGGTCCCGATCTACAAACATGGGAGCAAGAGTCATCCAAACAGTTATCGTCTTATTGCCCTGCTAGACGTAGAAGCAAAATACTTCGTAGGGCTCATCTTGGAGGAATTATCGTCATGGGCCTCTGAAAACGCCATCATCTTACTCAACCAAACGGGTTTCTGCAAAGGCCAAGGGACCACAACTAACATTATGGCACTGTCCCTCCTGATGGGTGCAGCAAAAGCAACCAAGTCACCTTTATTCCTCATGTTCATCGACTATACTGCGGCCTTCGACCATGTGGACCGCAACAAACTTTGGCAGAAACTATACAATTGGGGTATTCTGAAATGCCTCCTAGACGCCCTAATACTGCTCCACTCCAATACCTGGATTAAAACTAAACTTGGGGCAGGTACACACCTTTCGAAGCCGATTAGGACGACAAAAGGACTAAAGCAGGGGTGCCTACTAGCGCCCATCTTATTCAACCTTTTTTTAGCGGATTTACCTGCAGAACTCGATAAATGCCGCAACCATGCACCCAAGTTAGGGAAAATCACCCTTTCAAATCTTTTATATGCGGACGATCTGGTGCTGATAAGCCGCTCGCCAACAGGCCTTCAGCACCTCTTGAACGCAGCCTACGCCTTCTCAGCAAAGAACGCCCTCCGAATAAATCTTAACAAATCAAAGGTCATGACGGTGAATTACAGGAAAAAAAGGAATCCTTGCTCGCACTTGAATGGAGAAAAACTTGACCGGGTAGCAACATACAAGTACTTGGGTGTTCTCCTGGACTCAAATAATACGTTTAGGGCACAACTTCATTCCATTCGAGGGAAGGCCACAATGACTTATCTGGCATTAAAATCACTAAAGGCCAAACTCCCCGATCTCACACTCAAACCCTTTCTTGAAGTCCTGCGTGCAAAACTACAACCAACGCTCACGTACGGGAGTGAATCTCTTCATGGGAAGGATGCCGCACTGCTGGACACAGTCATAGCCAACTCCTATAGGGCTATTTTTAATCTTCCTAAATATGTCTCTCCCGCTCAGATTCGTTTAGAATTTGGCATTCTTAAACAAACATTAGAAAGGCGGAGTGCGTATGTAGCCAGCTGGCGCAAGATCCGCAATGCAGAGGCCGACTCCCTAAATGCCAACGTATGGGAAGAGTTACTTCGGCATCGTATTTCGTTGCCTAGAGACTACTTATTTGAATCAATTGAAGTTCTAGGTTTGTCTGACATCTGGGAAACGTCCATAGATCTCCAGTCCTTCAAAAAATTAGCTAAAAAATCAGCACGTATTATCTCAGCGATTGAAGACAAGAAGGACTTAGCAAACAGAGCGCATGGATGGACAACCCTGGGTGATTATGGTAAAACACAGCCACAAGCATACCTCAATACCGGGATGAAAAGAAAAGTTAAAGAAAAGTTTCTAAAATTACGCGTTGGTGTAATCCCGATACTGCCACACCTGCCCCCCTGGGAGAGAGAGAACACATGCTATGCAACAATGTCGCCTGTGTAAGTCCGGCAAGGAGGACATTGTTCATGTGATTTGTATATGCCCCAGACTAAGGGATTTGAGGTATAACCTTTTGCTACCAATCTTTAAATCACATGCTGTTCGGACCTGCAGGCAGGCAGTCAAACTATGCTTTACCACCAGTAACACCAAACTGAATTGCCAGGATGTGAAGTTCTTTAACTTAATAAGAAAAAGACTTAATAACGTTTGAAGAACTTTATTATGACCTGAGGCCAACCTTGAACTGATCCCAGTAAATCTCTTACCTTTTAAGCTTAATTATCAACTGTTTTTAATGTTTCTATTGGTGTTTTATATTTTTGTAAAGATTTTAATTAATCATGTACAAATAAACATTACTTACTTACATTTGAAGATACATATTCTTGAAAAAGTAAACCTTTAATTACAAGCTAAAACTTCTCCATTTGGCAAGTGGAGCCCAGATGTTTCCGCCTAGTACCCTGGATTTTTTACCCTTTAGCTTGTATAGACAGGACTCTATGTTGTGCATTCCAAGCAACCTTGCCATCCACATTTGAAAGGAGGGGGGTTGGTATGGATGTATGATGTTACAACGCAGGCTATTACAACGCCTGCCTTTACAACGCGGATTTTACATCGCAAACCTTTACAACGCATAGTGCTTTTAGGCGCTGGATAGTGATTTATTTAATTTACTATTCCAACTCCAGTACCCGTGGATAGTAGGGAAGGTGTGGATTAGTAAATTAAATATATTCCCTATCCTAGAGCGCCCCCCAGCGCAATGCGTTGTAATGGTTTGCATTGTAATGACCGCGTTGTAATGGTAGTGCGTTGTAAAAGTTTCGTTGTAAGTGATGTTTACCGGTGGTATCCTTCCAACCTGCTGAGATAAGAATGCGAAGGACTGCCACAGACCTAAAAACCATAGCCTCTGCTTCACCACCTAGGTTTAGTTTCCAACCTGAGCCTAGAAGCATCAGGGTAGGGGATAGAATGATTCTACAATCTAGCAGCCCCTCCAAAAAGTTGGTGATTTCCCTGCGTATTAAAGTTAACTTATCACAATGGTGGAACATGTGGAGTAGATCTGCAGGACCCGCATCACACCTAGGGCATTTATCATTGTCCCTCATACCCCAAGCGAACAGTTTCACCGGGGAATGATATAAATTAAACGGCGTTTTGTAGTGCTGTGACCGCAGATTCGAAGATCGAAAAAGTCTCTTGTTTAATATAAGGGCTAGATCTAGATCAACATCTGGGTCTCCTAGCTTCCCTGCAAGTGTCGATTCAGTTTTCTCCAGATCGTCTTGCAAACCCAGCATTAGCTGGCTATACACTATTTTAATATTACTACCCCCCTTTCTTAGGTAATCAATCATGGGGATACAGGTTGTTATGGAGATCCTAGGTCTAAAAGCCGTCAAAGTTCGAACTAACTGCCCATACAGGAACCAATGATTGGGTGGAATCCCATGCTTACGCTGTATCTCTTCAAACCTAAGGATGTCATCCCCCTCCATGATGTCCCCTATGGTCCTTATTCCATGTTCTCTCCAGAACATGCAGTTCCTGTCTGTACCTAGGTGGGGAAAAAGGTTAGAGTTCCAGAAGTGGAGGTACACATTAATTTTTGGTATATCCAACAGCTTTTGAGTAGCTTTCCAAATCCCCCATGCCCCGTCCAGGATCTTATACCGGGCCTTCTTATAATATCTGCGATCTACTTCACGCAGCAGTAGACCAATAGCCTTCTTCCCCAATAATAGCTCAAGAATAGATGGAGGATTCTGCCTATCTCCCGGGACAGCAGCGGGACTAGGTTCCGATTGAAAAAGCACAGTCATTCGTGCCAAGAGACATGTCCAGTGATATAAACGGAGGTTTGGCAAGGCCAAGCCCCCTCTTTCATATGGGAGCGACATAAGATTCATGGAATGCCTAGTATTCCCATGCTGCCAGATAAACCTATTAAAGATTGATTCCAGATTTTTTATTAATTTGTCCTCAAGCATTAATGGGATGGCCCGAAACAGATATAAAACTTTCGGGAACATCGTCATTTTGAGGACATTCACCCTCCCTATCAAAGAGAGGTGCAGGACATCTAATCTTTTCAATACGGCTTCAATCGAGCCCATAAGGGGGAGGTAGTTATCTGTGATAATCTTATCCACTGAGGCATTAATTCTTACCCCCAGATAAACTGCTGAGTCTACATATCTACTGTCTACCTTTCTGATGTTTTTGGTGCAGATTATCTGAGTCTTTCCCTCATTTAGCAGATATTCTGAATTACTTCCAAAATCCTTAGCCAACTCCGTCAGAATGGGCATCGCCTGCTGTGGATCGATAGTAAGAACCGCCAGGTCGTCGGCGTATGCTAGCAGTTTATTTGGATACCCATTAAGCGTCACTGGATTGATCTGGGGGCACCCAGGATTTTTTGGATCAGGGGGTCTATATATAACGCGAAGAGAATCGGAGAACAGGGACAACCCTGTTGCGTCCCCCTTTTGATACCTATGGTCTCCGAACACTCTCCCATTACTAACACCCGGGCTATCGGATCTTTATACATCGCTCTTAGAGCTCTGATAACCTTAGTTCCGAATCCCCTACCTACAAGGATGCCCCACAGGTAATCCCAGACCACGCGGTCAAAAGCTTTCTCCGCGTCGAGGAGGATCATGGCCATATCCCCCCCCGCGGCATCGAATAAAGTAATTGCTCGACCAGTGTGGTCCGTAGTGCCTCGCCCAGGCACAAACCCATGTTGCCACGGAGAGACGAGACCGCCAATGACCCCAGTCTCTTGGCCCAGATTTTAGACTACTGTTTTGTATCAGCATTAATGAGAGATATTGGGCGATATGAGCCCGGGTTCTCCTTAGGTTTGCCCTTCTTGTGGAAAATAATAATGTTAGTTTCCTTCCAGGAATCGGGTATATCCCCTGAACACAATATGCCATTGAAGAGGTCCAGCAATATTGGAGCGATCTCAGATTCAATGCTTTTATATACTTCCAGGGGGATTCCGTCTGGGCCTGCTGCCTTACCGGCTGCTAGCTCCCGTAAGGCACCTATAATCTCACTAATGGTCAGGTCCCTATCCAGCTCTTCTCTAGATTGTTCGTCCAATCTTGGACCTTTATCCCCGCTCTCCTCACTCTGCTGACTCTGACGATTCTCTTCATCATACAGTTTTTGATAAAAAATTTTTAAAGACCTGTACAATTTCCTTAGACTCTGTATGGTCTTTGCCATCCTCCTGTATGCAGGATATTACATTTTCTGTTCTGTCCTGTCTAATCCGGAGCGCCAGAGCTCTGCCTGCCTGTTCTCCTGTTTCATATTGTTTCGCCCTAGAAGACTGGTATTCTCCTATCGCCTTCTGTGTGACCATTTTTTTGAGCTCTGCTTTAATAATCATCAGATTCCTTTGGCTCTCCGCCCCATCAATACCCCGTCCGATATCCCTTATATATAATTCTTCATCCTTCGCTAGTTCCCCCATAAGTCTGTCTAACTCTCCCCTATCCTCCTTCCTTAGTCTAACCGAACAGCTTATGGTTTCCCCCCTTCGAGCCGCCTTAAAGGATTCCCAAACGCCATTCCTGGATGTACTGTATCGGTTTGCATCAAAGAATATCCCTGTCCACTTTTTGAGGTGTTCCACGAATCTTTGATCAGTTAATAACCTCATTCCGCTCGGGGTCTAAAGATCTCCTCCTTGTACCCCGCATAAAACAAGCTAGATTAGGAGGCAAATCTTTACTTATATAGCTCCTCAACTTTGGAACCAACTGCCCAGCCGCATACGTCTCTGCACCAACTACTTATGATTCTGAAAACTGTTAAAAACCTCACAGTTCTGATCTTTCTATTCTTGCTGTCTAAAGGTTATCACAGCGCTACTCCGATAGGGGTGATTCATGCGCTTTATAAATGTTATAAATAAATAAACGCAATCTCTCGAGCTTATAGCATTATCTTCTCCTTGCCAAGTTACACCTCTCCTGCACAGATAAGGTTAGAATTCGGGTTGTTAAAGCAGTCATTAGCTAGACACGGCGCATATATTATATGCTAGAACAAGATTAGGAACGCCAAACCCAACTCACTGAATTATTTGTTATGGGAAGAGCTACAGCACCGCAACACATCACCGGCAAGAGTCCCTTGTCTTTACAGGTCTTGTACAACTCTGTAACTATTCATGGTAGATTTAAAGGAAAGAACCAAGAAGTAATAGAAATATGAAAAGCAGAAGCAGATAAGGCTCAGAGTATGCAAAGTTTTCTCCAATGAGATTTATAATGGATCAATATGAGTTGACTAGGTCTTCACCTGCACAGATAACAGTGACCATCCCATTCCGAGATTGTAAGAAAGTGTACTGTTAAGTGGGATGGATGGCTGTCCACCTTACAAAAAAAAGCCAGTAACCTGTTAGGTCTAGGTAAAGGTTTCAGTAATTTAAACTGGAGCTCAACCTCTGGTAACTTTAGCACAGTGCAGACTGGCTTAACTTAGAGAAAACTTGCAAAGAATTTAAAAGAGTCAAAAACACAATATAAATTCTCACTCTAATTTTTAGATATAGCCCAATATTTAATTAACAAAATGACATTGTAGAAAGCTGGGTACGTCTTGCATACCCCCCCCCCACTTTCTGCCGGGTATTTGATGCACCTATGACTAAAGTGTCCTGGGCTCCTGGCAGCCAGGCCCGCATTCCCAGGGTTCTTTCCCTAAAAATGTACCGTTGTTTACCCAATTGTCAGTAACTCTAGCTACCACTGTAAATCCCTAGTAGATGGTACCCTGGTACCTGGGGCTTGAGATAACAAAGAGGGTCCCAAGAGCAGCAGCACAAATTGTGCCACCCTAAGGGACCCCTCACCAAGCACATGCAGGACTATGCGGGAGCCCAAGGACTCGCCAAGGTGGTTCAATCTTAATACACACCCACTTTCAAATCTCGCCACGGAGAATCCTTGCAGCTCACGAGAGGTCACCGGACAGTTTACATCGTAGGCAAATTAGAGCTCTTACAAAATAATCAAAACATCAATGACATTTAGATTTTTTGCGATTAGTCCATAATGAGATGCTGCTGAAGGTTTCAAAAACCTTAATTTATCGTCTAGGTAGAATCTCTAATTAGCTTTATTCATTTTTTTAAGTTTATAGAAATATAAAATAGATTTAGTTAAAAACGCATAGTGTTCCATAAAGAAACACAGTAAGATAACTAAAGGACCTATTCTAAATAAAATCCAGAAAGAGTTCCTCTGGAGAAGAGCGAATTCGAGAGGAACTTCTCATAAAGAGTAGTTCTGGAAACTCAGCTGAGTTCCCTACAGCTGCAGTACCAACTGTAAATAAAAATGCGATCCTGACAGTAGCATTGATCAGTAATGATCCAAAGGTCGAGAATGAGAAGGAATCCGTCACCTTAGGGAAATAGCCACGTAAGTCAACTCTCCATAAAAAAGAGCCTCAGGGCAAGGAAAGATCCAGCAGCAGGACTACTGGAAAAGAAATTAGGAGGCAATGTGGTGCATGGAAAGTGAAAAGGTGTCTCTCCTCCTAAACTAGCTTGGAACACTCATTAATCGAGATTCATACTTTCGTAACAATTCTGTGGGCTTCCTCTGTCAATGTCCAATGAGATTAGTTCACGAGGTAGTGTTGTCAGTCATACGATGCTTCTTCTTCCGATCCCCACAGTCTGTACTCTCGTCGCCATGATCGATACAGATGTTACCGTATTTATTACATGAGGGAAGGTTGTTATGAGAACTTTCCTACCTAAGTTAACGGGCACACTAGGACCTCAATGTGTGAACAATGGCTTGTCAGTAATATGAAAGCAACTATCAATGTTATTCGGAAACCGAAGTCTCTAATTCATCATTTAACAAAAGCAGCTTTAATAAGCTCTTTGTATTCTAACATATGATGTGACATGGGGCGAGGCGCTGGATGACACAATCTTATAGTCCGCATATTTCTAAAGGACGTCACTAATGCTGAGCAGTTTTACTAAATGCCTTATTCATGTGACTGTGAGCAAGAGTCGAGTGAAAAGACTCTTGGGCCTTTTTAATGTACACGTTAAGAAATGGTTTCTTTTGACAGGTTGCAGTGTATGTTTTGCACTGATACAGCCAGGCTACAATGATCGGCCTGAAGACATGTTTGCACTGGCACTGTAGTGGATCGCACAATAGGTGCAGTAGTCCACTAATGGCATTGAACTTCCTGGCCCTGGGAAAATATTGGCCCATATACTACAGACTTTTACTAGGGGTGTTAAATATACCTATTTGAGACGTTAAATATACCCATTAGGAGTATGCTAATTCAGCCACGTTTAAAGGGGGAGCCCATGCACTTTACTACTGGTTATCGGGGGTAAAGTGCACATAGTTCTAAAGTCAGCAAAACTCTTGTCCTGCAATAGGTGAAACATCTGGGATGACCATGCAGAGAAGGCAGATCTCATACAGATACCAACTCATCAGTTTCCTTATCAGCTGCGGTACATGTGAGTGGGGTATAAAAGGGATGGATACCTCATGATCAATAGATACTGGAGAAGAGTCGGCCATAGTTTCCCGCATAACCAGCAGCGCTGTCTGGTGTTTCATGCTGACTGACATAGGTGAAGACAGCAAGCTTTGCCTGGTGGAGCATTCTGCCATGTATCTCTGACATGTGATTGCGACAACATTTTGACTGGAATGAAAAGCGAAATAAATCTACCCACGTTAGCATTCTTTCCAAAAAGACAGAAGTTAAGTGCCATCACAAACACAGGCTTCCTTGCCAGTATGGTGTGCAAGGGTACCCCCACCGATTTATTAGACCACAAAGCCAGTCCAGGATGTGTTACAGCTTTCTTGTCAAACTGCAAATTCACAGCTCATTCACATGTCGATTAAGAATATGACGCAGCGATCACAGTACGGAATGGTCGCGAGTTGGAGACGCCGAATGTGCAGCAATTCCCCTCTGTTTGCCTTTAGTTTCCTTAACAAGCAAATATCTACACCCCATGCACCTGGAGGTATGTTAGTTTCACTCTTGTGCTTGTGATTGCCAAAGTCCCTGTGTTATCTGCATTGGTCTCATTCCAACAGTTTTTTGCAGCACCACTGTGGTTTTACTGATGCGATGACATAATGCTGACAGGATACCAGTACAGAACTGGTTTTCTGCCCAGAGTATTGACCCCTTTAAATGTTTGTGTTTTTCACATGCTCTTTTTAGGTTTGGTCTACATGAAATCTCTTGTAACGAAACAAAAGTACCTTGAAAGGGGCTTCCCATTACTTACCTTTACTCACCATTGGTTGGCTCACACGTCACTCTCGTTTCCTTTCTTCCTGTTGGTCAGTGCCTCCAGCTTCCTGCTCAGCTTCACGCCTTCATCCTTGCTGTGGAGCCTGGACCAAGTACTGTTTCCGGCGGCCAGTGTCCTTACACTAGTCGCACACTTGTAACATACTTTTTTTTTTTACTTTCCAGCATCCGCATTCTGTTCGATGCTTACCCGTCCATACCACCACCTCACTTTTTTCACTGTATGGCTTTTCCCCATCCCGCATAGTTTGTTTTATAGAGCGCAAAGTCGACCTGAAGAACCTGGAATGCTTTACATGTGTGTCAGTTACATTGCACAAGAACTGTTTTTACAGGCATGGGGAGATGAAGTGATTTGCCCAGAATCTCAGGATGTTGAGCCAGCGCCTGGACTCGAACCCAGTTCACCTGCTCCAAAGTCAGCAGCTCTAGCAGTAACGCCACAGCCTGTCCATGGTCAGTGTTCCAGCTAGCTACACTTTGAAATGCTGGTAACCGCAAAGGACATTTTTTTTCAAGAATATAAACTCCATATTAAGTATAGGGAAAGTAACAATTTTAAGTTGTTTGCATGTGCATAGCTTAATGTAATAAAAAAAACATTATGACGCTGTATGGCCACGCCATATCGCTTTTTCTATTACTTGATAGGGTAGCACAACAGGTCTCACCGCTGTGGAACATTAAAAAAAGAAAAACAATGACAAAGTCAATAGGTCTCACATAGGCGAAACCTAATTGATTTGCCAATGCTTGTTATCGTCTTCCTGTCCAGATAACAGACAACGGTCAGATGTACATTTTATACGTTTGCTTGTTCGGCTGTGAACATTGATTGCCAATTCTTCCCATCATTACAGTCCTGATGGCTTCTTTATTATCAGGAGACTCCAGTGGTTCTTTGCTGTGCTGCTTTCTCCGTTCCTGCTGATATCACGAGTACTAGAAGGAGACCGTTCCAACCCTACGTAATGCTCTCAACCCCAAACAGTTCTACACCGTTAGAGGCTCTTTTGAATATCAATCTTGTGCAGGCTGGTGTTACTCAGTACCTTCAGTGAACCCCTAGATCTCTCTTACTCTTGTTTAAATACCGTAGCATGTCCCTATAAAGCCAGAACACGTCTACCCCTTTCTTCGTATTAAGCACACGCCCATTGGAGATGTGTCTGAAAGGGTCTGCGGGGGACGCGGCTCAGCAACGGAGCTCAGCTACCCATCAGTAATCCTAGTTCTACTGATTTGCACTTGATTCTCTTCCTCGTCCCACTTCACTAGTTCGTTTTCCTTCTCTGGCGTTTGCAGCCAGAGGCCATTAACTGAAGATTGGTACATTCTCCATAGATGGCTGCATGATCGAAGATGGAAAAAGATGTTTGTGCGCTCTGCTTGGAGCTTCTTATCTCTCAGGTTTTTGTTTGGTTGTAGCTCCTTCCACCATCTAATAGTTCCTCCCACTCACCAGTTTTTTCTCAGACTCCCTGTTTCCGATCTGTTGTCTCTTTGCAATGAGTCTTTCCCATTATAAGGAAGTATTGTAATAAGAATTATTGTTTCTATTTCAGGCTGTCCAGCTATCTCATCAGTTTTTACACTAAGCATAGAACCAGAGGAGGAGAAACAAGAGGAAGAGAAGCATTTACAGAAGACGCGCAAACCCAAGACGTGGACCTCAGGTGGGTGGGAGCAGTGTCATATTGATGCCAAGAAGGCAGCCAATGAGTCAGTGGGAGACAGAAGAAGACAGAGAATATACCATTACTTTTTTAAGATTACCTCTGGTGACCATTACCATGACAAAGTCCCCCCTTCAACACCTTATTTCAATTGCCCCTACACTGTGCACCATCACCTTGTGAAAAGATAAATACTATGTATTTATTTTAATTGAATTAAATGTATTTGAAATGCTCCACAATTCATTTTGTTTACTTTGATTTAATTAATATAAAAATAATTATACATGTTTATTACTAAGAAATAATGTAGGAGCTGCAATTTGGGGAAAGTATTTTTAATTTAATAAAATTAAATGGTAGTTAAATACAATTAATTACATATTCGTTATACCTTTGCTGTAAAGATAGGATTAAGGCAAAGAACACTCCATAATTCAATGGTTTAAGTTTTTAATAGTAATACGGAGTAGGATCAGTGTTGGCCATCACTAATGAGGAAACGAGATAAGGTCAAAGTGGGAAGGAACAGCAGATGAGCTAATGCCGGGGAAAGGATGAGAATGAGAGAGAGGAGCGCAGAAAGACAGACTGAGAAACAGAGAGAGGAAGAGAGATAAAGAGTGAGGGAGGCAAAGTGAGAGAGTGAGATAGGGAGAGAGGAAGAGAGGTTGAAAAAGAAAGGTGAGAGGAAGAGAGAACGAGGGGGCATGGCAGAGAGGGGGGCTATAGCACATTAATCCTAGTTAATGGTAACAGCATACTGTTATTTTTCTAATCATTTGCCTCATTTTCTTCAAAGCAGCAGATGAGCCACAGGCCACCTCTACTGTATCAATGATTCTGAAGGATGGAAGAGAATCCTTCCTGCAGGACCAGCGAGAGCCGCTGGAGATGGGACCAGGTAGGAGGATTGGGACATCAGTGAGGGGATTTGGTTCATATGAATCACCTTGAATGTTATCAGTTAAACTTAGTCTGCTCTTCCCTCATAAAAGTACATGTGTTCTGGTGAATCCTTATTTCTGCAGATTTCTCACCTTAAGAATATCCTATTGGGTGTCAAACATCTCTCGGAAACGCGCAGTAGTGGCTCTTAAGTACTGCAAGGTGGCCTCATGCTGGTCTCATTTCCTGTTTTTTGTGTATCGTTCAACAAGATATGAAGTACCTTCTCTGTGCTTCACCGTCAACATTGTCCGTGGCTTCAACAGTAACTGAGTCGAATCTCTCCTCAGAAAGTTTCAAATCTGGTCTTAAGATCCAGAATCGAATGTCTTTATCGAAGCCATACAACATGTGCAGGTGGTATCATGGACCCAGCCGTGGAACGGAGTCCTGGGATTTGTGTTCCCTGATGCATCCAAAGGCCATCAGGGAGTGAGAGGCCAAGTTATATTTGGTCAAGGCCCAAAGGGATACGCCAAAGCTACAGGTACGTGTCCAGAAAAGGAATGAATTCCCAAAACATCTTCCCAGAAAAAAGCCCCATATGAAACAGAAATCCTCCTCTTCCTTGAGGAAAGGATCCCGTTCACAGAACTGTTTGGAGTTACGGGCCATTTCCTGATGCCAGGCTGCTCCATAGAGCTGATTTCGAAGCTGCAGATGATCGAGCTGTAATTTCCTGATCCTTCCGCTGATCCTGCACAGGTTGAGGCACCTTCAAAGAACATGTTGGACATTTTTAGGATGGCGCCCGGTGCCCCCTGGGCCAATCCGCAAGGGATGATCTACCCCTTCCAGCCTAGTGACCCTGGCAGCTCCTACTATACGGCTCCAAAGGCTCTAGCCTTGACGCCTACAAAGAAGTCACAGATGGCATCATCGCTTGTCTGCCTGGCGCCTTTCTCCTTAGCTGATGGTGCTTGAAGCTTACCCATTAATTCTCCTTTCTCAGACATGTTTGCCCTGCTGTAGCAGCAGTCACTGTTCCCACGTCATAATAGGCGCTCTCTTCCTATCTTCCAGTTCTCCATTATATGTGTAGGAAGCTGGCTCTTTATGAAATATATCAATAATCTGATATCTCGTATAAGAGTCCAGGGGTTCGCTTACTAGTGGACAGGGGTTGCTATGCAATCCCAAAGTGCTTTGTTAAGGGGTAGTGTGGGAAGAGATCTGGCATGCAGCAACCCAGTGACCTTCTGTCAAAACTGCAAAAGATACCAGGCAAAAGGTGGGGGTGACCATGTCAAAAAGGGCCACTATCCTACAATTACCCTGTCTTTCAAAAGCAAAAGAGGCCCTTAGCTTTCACAAACACTGGTGAACATGGAATTGTTTAAGGACGTGGGAAAGTGTATGGATGCGGGAAAGGTCTGCTTTACACATAAGTGGACACTTAAGCCCTCCACCAAACACTCCGCAGTACCTATCCAAGAAACTCCTCATCGCTGGTACCACTCGTCCTCTGAGAAGCACCAACGCCCTCCTCCTAATCCCACCTCTGCATAAAAAGAAAACCACAAAATCTCACTCCTTCTCTGGTAATGCCCCTACTATCTGGAATACCCACCCAAAAAACCTGCGCTGTAACCCTTCCTACGCCAGCTTCAAAAAAGACCTCAAAACCCACTTCCTAAACTACTGAAGTAATCAAAAATCCTTCTCAGGGGTCTAACTGATACTTGGTCCTTTTAAAACCAACAAAGAAGAAATTCCATAGAAGCTGAAATATAAAAGTAAATTTTTATTAACCTTAAATGAGGTGAGACTACGTCACACAGAAGCCTTGGCAACTGAATGAGGCAGTCTGTTAGAATGGTCTTACTTCACGTCTTATATACTCTTTATCCTGACCCAGGCATGTAAGGAAGTTCTACCAATTACATTCCTAAACAAATGGAAAATCTGGAGGGTCAGCAGGTGAGTAGCCTTTGGGGTTTTAGCAGGATATGGGCAAAACATTATAATTACATAGTTCACAGAGGTTAATCTGATTTACATGGCACTGCAGGGCATAGCATGATTACTTGTCAAACAAAGGTTAATCTGATAAGCACAGGTAACGGTGAGGACGATAAATATCTGGGAAACTCAATGTAGCATGGGCTGGTCAATCAGTGTCACGCCAAAGCATGAATCGAGTGTCCGTGCAGGAATGCAACAGGTCAAAAGTTTGAGCTCCAGAGTGTTCGTGATACAGGGAGAAAGTCAGTTACAAGGACACAGCACACAATGGTGGAAAAAATGGCTGAGTGAGTGGCAAGACAATAAACGCACTTTTCCACAGACCCTCCTTTTGCCATAAGCGAAACCATTTTCAGTAAATTACAATGTTCATCACGCTTGTGCAACTGTGCCCAAAGTCCGTTCTAAGCCTCTTTGGTAGGCTTCTTTCGTCCATCCATTGTCTTCCTCCGCGTTGGGCCTCTCGATCCAGGCCTTTCCATGAAAATAGCGCTTCTTAGTATCTGTTGGAGTGCCCTCCTGGCAAACACTCACAGCTCACTCGAAAGTCTCAATGTCTCAAGGCAGGGCACCAGTGTCTCTCCTCTGCGGCAGGCACTACAGATATCGTGCTCTTCGTTGGTCATGGGCGCTGATCATATCGTGCAGACCCAAGTACTGTTAATTGGGAAAGAGCAACAGACTTTCACGTTCAGCAACACTCTCAGGCTCCAACACTCGCTATTCAGTGTCAGAGGATGCTCAGGCTGCTCTTTTATTTAATTTTTCTTTTAATCATGGGTACCACAATGTAGTGCTTTTTGCCAATCCTGGATCCTCCGGTGCACTGCCCTTCCGTTGGAGCAAAGAAAAGGGGGTGTGTGGCCAAAACTCAGGCCAAGGGGCTCAAGGGACTGCACACTGTCAGAGGTTACCAACACATGACAGGTAGAAAACTGAAGCCTCAAAACAACAGGGATCCTTCTCTTTTGCTCTTTTGCACTGAAACTCTGGTTTTGTGATGTCCAACGCCGTCTGATGGAGCAAGTACGATGCTTTGGCGATACCATTGATGGCGCGCTGGCGATCGCTGTCCAGCCTTGCTACTTTCTGGGTGCTGGGACTGTAGGGCCAAGACGTCCGGTCCTCATCTGTAGCTGTCACTGATGGGAATTAGGCTTAAATCAATGTTCTGCAGGTTATTATGACTTGATACCGCAGAACCTAGTGACATAGGAAATGTGACACAGTTGTTAGTTTCCTTCAAATTCAGTACAAAAATAGTTCATTGTATTTAACAAGGGGACTGCAAGCAGGCGGCGTGCAATCTGCGAGGGAGTGGCCATACGCCATGGGACAATTCTGGTCTAGAATACACTGTCATTCTCAAAGGCAATACTTCTAATCTCTTCAATTGAGTACCCTTCATTACCCTCTGCCATCTAAGGGTAGATAGTTACATGGGAATTCTATCTGAATGGATGTCCTCACACATGGAGGCATTGTCTAATGGGGTAAACATTTCTTTTTTTCTCAATGATTACGTCTAGGTGTTCCTAAATTCCTTATCTAGAACACCTCAAAAGAGAAATCACATGATACAGATTATCAGGGACATGTAGATACCTCCCTTTCATAACTGTGCATCAGGTGCACTATGCAATACACAGGCTAATGATCAAAATGTGGAAACAAAAGACAAGAACTAGAGAGTCCTGGTATTTCCATGATTTAGAACACATCTGATCCCACCGAAAATTAAAGAAGCAGGAACAAAAGGGTAAAAAACCAAATTAAAATAGTCATTGAAAATTTGTCATGTTCAAAAAAATAAATGTAAGGTATCTCCTATTGAGGTGGAAAACTTGTCTTACTATAGTATTGAGTCAGTTAACCAGTCCATCACTACCCTGACAGTCAGACTGGAAAACATCGAAGTAGGCCTAAAGAAAATTCTTAAAAACCAGTCTGGTCATACAAAAGGGAATTATACATAATATGGGGGTCCCTGGTATATTACTGCAGTCTGGAAGTGTAAACCTGAACAATATACCAACAATAATAAAAGGCTGACTGGTGAAAGGAATACGGAAGAGGGAAATGGGACTAGGACACCACTAAAATCCCCAATAACTAGGCACAATGCGACATCAATCAGGGGAGAAGCGACAAAAGAAAAATCTATAGGAAGAACAAGAAATGACTTGGGTGATAGTCAGGCATGAGACACAACACCAAGAGTATGGGTGATACACAAAAATCAAAATAGTTCACAAATGTTAGCTCTACCGCTGGCCGCTACACCATATACGGTAATCTCAGCTAATGTTCCAGTTCCTTCTTCAGGGAAAAATGAAACCTGGTTTCCTTTAAGGAACAAAGCCATACGCTACTTAGGAAGCAGAACAAAACTGACTAATGTAATATAGAAATTAGGTCACCATGTACAAGAGTCACAGATCTATAATTTATCCTTACGTCCAATCAGGATACATAAATCTAGGGCTGCCTGTTCCTTAAGGGAAGGGGCAGTAACGTGACTAACTGCAGGTGACACACTTTGATCCTGTATATCTCTTTTTATTTTCCTTCAATACCATTATAGCTAAAATAGACATGCACTGGTGAAGTGTTGTCTCTCATGTTCACAGCATGAAACTATCATATCTGTGAAATTTAGTATCAGAGCAAATCCACCCAACTGTTGTGCAGCGATATGCATCGTCATGAAGATCCCTTCACAACACAGGGGAACTTGTAATAGTATCAGAAGCAACAACATAAAACAAAAACATGCATAAAATAAAAAAAAACACATGTCAAGCCATCAGATATACTTGCTGTATATCAAGCACAAAAAGCATAGACAAAACAATAGCATATGTAAATGAGGGGTGACGCACAACACCATGTCATGTACTTTATGAACTGTGAACCTGCAGCCTAAAACCCAATATTCGGGCCTGCCTAATTTGTCAGGCTTAAAATCAAAATTACACTTTCTTTTACTTTCCTCATCCTCCTTTTGACAGCTGGTCACCAGTTAGTGGTGATCGGCTGTCAAATACAACTTACTGTGTCGCTTCTGACACACAGGACCAGCAGGAACAATTCATAGAAGGACATAATGCAAAAACATGAAAAACACATGAACATTTTTTTTTCTCTCAAAGGAGTCATACAAAAAAACTCATCTTGTTTCAACATATTGCTGATACTTTTACATAACACACAAAATATCAACTGTAACTAACCATCTTAAATTAAGGCAACTACATGGACATTATTTTTCAAAAGCAGAAATACAAATATATCACCCCCTTTGAGGCCCTGCTTTTCCAAGCAATGATTTCTCCATCTGTTTACGCTTACTCCTAACTCCCACCTTACTGACCTTAAGGTCAAAATCTGCCTCGCGCTCTGCGCTCCTCAGCCCTCTCTCCTCACCCTGAAGCTGTCAATGACAAAAAGCCTTCCTAACTCTTTCTAACCTGTAATAATTAACCCTATTTAAAAACACGTTATATATATTACTTCTGTTAGGGGCTACAATTTATTTCTATACTTAGATTATTAAAACATTTACTGTGAATAATTCGCAGAATCATAATAACATAACATACTAGCTGTAGAACAAATGTTTGTTATTACCCTATGCAACGGTACTCAGTTTATCAACCTTAAATGAATTAACGTCTCAGTATGTCCAGCTAGAGTTAGAACCTTCAACCCTGATATTAAACTCAAACCTCTGCACCGGGCACATTGGCTCACTGAGCCATTAAAAGCAACCCCAAATAGGAACAACCTGCAAATTTGTATTATACCTAAATGCATGCATTTACTGAAGCCTATTGCACTTTAAAGCTATTGTAAATGGCAAGAATGCTGTTTGAATAGTCTATGTTACCCAAATTCGACTGTGATATTTGGGGCACTTAAAAATAAATATCCTATAATTGTGTTACATTTTAAACATCCTCAGAATGTACTTTACAGATTGCAGACATTAGACATATCTCATGTAAATCCTTGGAAAAATGAGTTTTTTACGCCTGCGCCAAGTGAAATTCCATATGCTAATGTCCTCATTATGCAGTACAACACAACTTAAATTAAATTATATTGCTAGGAGGTCCAGTATGAGCATTAAGCTTTATAAATAGTAAAAAACGAATTTAGAAGCACTTATTTTTAATAATTATTTTTCATAATAAATAATTATTTTTAATCAACCCAATCATGCTTGATAATACCTCATACAAAAGCAAGCTGCATCCCTTGCCTATCATTTTTAGACGCATTCATTTATAAGCCTAAGCACAGAAGCCTAACTTGAAACATGACAAAATTTTTCGCCACATTTCTTTTTTTAAAAAGGACAATTATTATTTAGCAACAGAACCAAGAATATTCTTACAAAAATGCTTAAAGAGAGGAAAACCCTTAATTGAAATGTCTTCCTGTAATACAAAATAATGAACCTTAGTTTTGGAACCTTTTTAAAACAACATTCTGAAATGCAAAGTTTCACCCGTGTTTAACTGAGGGCAAAAGTCCTGGCTGAGTAAATTTTCCTGTTTATTTAGCTTGTCTCTTAGTGTTGTAACATGAGCACGGTGGCAGTCTTTTTCAAACTAAGACATATCAGTGCGTGTTCATATGCGTTTGAGTTCAGCAAAAATTTACTTCAGCTGAAGTGTTTGCCTGTTAATATCTAATTCAATGTCTGTTAGTAAACAATACTAAAAGTTTGTTTTTCTACACAATTTCGTTTTTCAGGCCTTTTTATTCCTAGTGTATGTGAATTTTAATTTTATTTTTAAGCATTTAGACATTTTGCTTAATAGACTGAAAACATCAAGAAAAACCACAAACACACATTTGAGCTCATTTCAGACATAAACAGAAAGGGGTCAAACACTCAGGACACACAATACGGCGCGCTTTAGCCATTCATTTCATAAATAGCGCCATCGCTATTTACTTACAGAAGTTGCACTAATGGGAAAACCACATAGACATTTAAACACACATTTAACCCACAGATCAACACTTAGGACTGAAACAAAGGACAGCCCACAGACTGTACTTAAACCAAACCATTTGTAAATACTAGTTGTAAGTCATATTTACAAGAAACACTTCTCAATAGTGTTCCAAAAGACTGCTAAATCAGACTGCTTTATATCCAAGAAGCCAAAATACACTCAATTCACTAGCTTTGGCTGGTAGAACACCAAAAATCGCTCTGCATATCTTCATTCATAAAATTGCGCAGAACAAAGGATCCTTGTTTGTATTTTGTCCATATTTTAATTCCATGGGGATACAAAATCACCAAGGAAGAAATATGTTTTTATACCTAAACCTATTTAGATATTCCCTCTAGGGGAGCCGGCTAATTTACTTCACATCACACTATGGTACCTCCAAAAAAAAACAAAAAAACAACACATTCTTCGATGTGAGCTTGAAAACAGGCATGCCAAAAATATTGCAGAATATGCAAATATTATATTCAAAGTAGTGCTTAAGGTACTCTTCGTACGTGCACCGTTCATCAAAATCAGATAGAGAAAAATCTCCTCATTACCTGCCTACACAAATTGCAATTTGCATATCAAATCCATACATATCCAAAGTTGGCCAACACAATTTCCAAAATTCCAAAGCTACAGTAAGCGTTACTAAACTACCTTACTCTTACCAATCAAAAGGTTGTCCAAATTCTAACTGCCAAGTTCTGAATGACCTAACGGTCATTTTTAGAATACTCACGCCAAAAAGTTTCTCAGTCAGGAGTGACATCATGTGGAGGATCAAAATCAGGAAGATGAGAAATATACTGGGATGCAGAGACAAAGAATCCCCAGAATCTCCGTGCACAGAGTACCTCCTTAGTAGAATCCTGTCCTGTCCTCCTCAGTAGATTTCAGTCTCCTGACAAGATCACTCCCTCAGATAGTCACTTCTCTGATGAAGCCCACGTTGACGCGCCAATTGAAGTAATCAAAAATCCTTCTATGGGGTCTAACTGATACTTGGTCCTTTTAAAACCAACAAAGAAGAAATTCCATAGAAGCTGAAATATAAAAGTACATTTTTATTAAATTTAAATGAGGTGAGACTACGTCACACAGAAGCCTTAGCAACTGAATGAGGCAGTCTGTTAGAATGGTCTTACTTCACGTCTTATATACTCTTTATCCTGCCCCAGGCATGTAAGGGAGTTGTACCAATTACATTCCTGAACAAATGGAAAATCTGGAGGGTCAGCAGGTGAGTAGCCTTTGGGGTTTTAGCAGGATATGGGCAAAACATTATAATTACATAGTTCACAGAGGTTAATCTGATTTAGATGGCACTGCAGGGCATAGCATGATTACAAGTCAAACAAAGATTAATCTGATAAGTACAGGTAACGGTGAGGACGATAAACATCTGGGAAACTCCATGTAGCATGGCCTGGTCAATCAGTGTCAGGCCAAAGCATGAACAGAGTGTCCGTGCAGGAATGCAACAGGTCAAAAGTTTGAGCTCCAGACTGTTCGTGATACAGGGAGAAAGTCAGTTACAAGGACACAGCACACAAGGGTGGAAAAAATGGCTGAGTGAGTGGCAAGACAATAAACGCACTTTTCCACACTACTATTGGAGATCCTAACCTGTGCCCGACTCCTGATCTCTTTTCACTATACCATATTTGTCTCAGTAATATATGGCCCTCTTCCTGTACTCCACTCTACCTATATTACCTGTATTGTATTGCTCCAACTCCTGTTTCATTCCTTCTTGATCTGTAATTATGTTGTTTTTTACTTTGTTATTATGCTTTTTATACCATGTTTGCCTTATACTATCCTGATCATGTAAAGCGCTCTGATACCTCTGGGTCTAGCCAGCGCTATATAAAACTTTTAAAATAAAATACATCTTAATTTGATCTCGTTAGCCCCATGAACCAGCTCCATGTTATTTATTCATCCTGGGCTCTATGTAGGCAGGAGCAGTGACCAGCTCAGTAGCAAAGAGGGTATGCCATTTGAACGTTTTGAGGGAAGATTGCTTTATTAAAAAATAACAAACACCTATTTTGTGAGCCCACACACTTGTAAACAATTGATTCATCCACCTCTGCCTCAAACAAGCTTTCACATCCACGGTCCACAACAAGGCTCGAAAGAAGCCTCCTCATCTGGTTCACGCAGGAGGAGTGCTTTCACTCTTCACTGATGCAGAATTTGTAAGTTCCGAGTTCATTGTTTTGTATCTCACTGAACTGTAAAGAGATCCTGGTCACCGCCATTGGTGGGGATCTGGATCCCTGCAATTGTTGCTTGCAGCGCTCTGACGCCTATTACCAGGTTGAGTGGTGCTATATAAAAATGTGAAATAAATGCGTTTCAGTGAATGGCTTTATTTCAAGTCATAGCATAAACCATGCTTAGTAATGTATATTAGAGGGGTTCCTGTGAATAATTGTACCTATATATGTCTTTAATTTAACAGATAATGAAGATTTAAGCACAGAAAGGAGTGAAGGCGAATACTTAGACTGTATGAACTCAACAGCACCAGTGAAAGCTTCATCCAGGAAAGCAAAACTGGGCATTATTCGGGACCCTGAACTGAGAATTACCTCTGAAAGGCGACCCTGGTCTGGAATCAATTGGGGTCTTGAACAGTTAAGCGGTGCTCATTGTGAAAGGGCTGTCGGCAGTCAGACATATTTTGGTTTACATCCTGTACCAATATCTGGTGAACACACTAAAAGTGATGCTTCTACAAGAAATGAAATGCTTAGTACAGGTCAGCAGAGCAGTCATCTGAACGAGACTTGGTATACGTGTACTGAATGTGGGAAAGGCTTCCACAAGAACGCAAATCTTAAAACACACATGAGGACACATACCGGAGAGAAGCCGTACCAGTGCCTCGAATGTATGAAATGCTTCAGTATGAAAAGCTCTCTCGACCGGCATCAGAGAACACATACCGGTGATCGACCATATCAATGCAGCGAATGTGATAAAACCTTCAACGTAAAGTCCAACCTAACAATGCATTACAGGCTCCATACTGGAGAGAGGCCGTTTCGCTGCTCGGATTGTGACCAATCGTTCCATCGAAAAGACCATCTCATTCTTCACCAGAAAACACACATGAGAGATGGTGTGAATATTTTGCTTGTGGGAAATGCCTCCGTATGAAAAGCAAACTCTGTCAACACCAAACTACATGTTTATTTCAGGAGGTTTAAAAGGTAACTGTATTTTGCTTCTGCAACTCAGAGAACTACACCCCTTCGTAAGATTACCTATCCCCCGTTCTGATGGAACTCCACTGACCCCTTGGTGGCTCACACAAGTTTGAAAACCAGCGGCCTCATTTACAAAGTCATCATGACCAGCATCCCCGCTTACCTTACAGACAAATTCACCATCTCTGGTGGTTTCCAGCACAACCGCAGCCCGGACACCATCAGACGACAGCTAAGAAGTGTAAAAAATGGCCTTTTCCATCTATGCACTCAGCATCTGGGACATCATCCCCATGTCCACCAGGACCACTCCAAAGCTGATCCAGTTTAGGAAAGAGCTGAAGACACGCTTGTATAAAGAACATTACATCTAATTGCAGTAGTAGTGCATTCTGTTCCCAAAACCCAACTACCCGTCCTATCAATAAGTGACTGTAACTTAGTCTTTGACTTGGCTGCCTTTTGGCTGGGCTCGCTCAGTACAAATACTGCATTTATACATACTTGGCTAGCAATGAGACTCTTGTCGCTGCACGTTTACCTCAATAGTCTGATTTATGTTTCTTACTCTTTATCGTGGCATAAACAACATGTCAACCAGGTCTTGTCTTCCAAGATAATAACTCAAGCTTATGTTTGGCTGTTTTTGTCTGGTCAGACGATTAGTTTCTGTAGTCTTCCTATTTCCTTTGCCATGTTCCAATATGACTGCCCTGGTTTAGATGGTTCCAGGCCAATCAGAGGTAAGGGGACAGTATGAGTGTTTTTACCACTGCTCTCACAGTACCCCCCCATACTGCTGGACCCCAACATTAATTACCAAGTGCTCCCCAGTAGCACTTGACTCTCAGTAGTAACCAGGCAGAGCAGGTGAAGTCTTTAAGAAGAGGCGATGAGGGTTATTCACACAGTAAGAACCAACAATACCCATTAATACCTCAGTCCTTCATTCATGAACTGCATTTTGTATAAAATGCCGTTCACAAACTTCTATCTCGGCTACCTTTTCTGAGCGGAATTCTCCGCCATGGTGGCAGAGTTCTTCGCACACCTACTTAGGCGTTTTGGCAGTATATGTGGGCGGGGCTAGCTTGTTTGGTGGGCAAATGGGGAATAATTTCTAGTAAATGGGATGGTGCAGGTAAATATAAGGAGGAGCTTAAGGTGGAAGACACTAATACAAACACACACTCCCAAAGAGTAAGACCACTGCCATCCACAATATACAGTTTTAATATTACAACAGCTCTAAAAGTGTCAAAACAAACTCAAACATCTTCAAGGCAGCTTTGGAGTAAGTCAGTAGAGGTAGGGAATTATTTAAATGAATTAAATTAGTTTCTCATTTAAATGATTATGAGAGAGCATAAATTTAAATCATTTTAGTTTCAGGTTTCAATTTTAGGATTCCCCATCCACTCATTTAAGGGGGTGGAGACATGCAAGTCTCCACCTCGATGTAAAAATCCAATCGGAAATTGTGAATAGCAAAGAAGTAGAATGTTTATGATGATAGCAAAAAAGTGGAGAGTTACACCAAGGTGTTCAGTGTAAGTATGCGTGCAAGCAAATATATACACTCGTATATTGAACTTTGGGGAAAAGGGCCTCTATGTCCAGTCTTTTACTTTGTATGAAAACAGAAAAGTAGTTTTGTGCACATGAAACTACATTCTATGCATAAAATAAGGATACATAATGGAGACAAGAACTCTCTAGACAATTTCTAACCAGAGACTTGAGTGTAAACCAGTCGGCGTAGGAGAGCTGGGCTGATCGTAGGGTCCTTTGGGGTGCGTGGAATTTGAGTCTGCTGTTCAGGTATGCTGGTCGGGTGTCATGGAGGACCTTGTGAGCGTGGGTTAGCATCTTGAAGGTGACTCTTGCTTCGATGGGGAGCCAGTGGAGTGTGCGCAGGTGATGAGAGATGTGGCAGAATCTTTGCAGGTTGGGGACAAGTCTTGCAGCGGCGTTCTGGATGTTCTGTAGCTTGCGGGTGATGTTTTTGTTCATTCCGGCATAGAGTGCGTTGCCCTAGTCGAGCCTGCTGGTGACCAGGGCGTGAGTGACAGTCTTTCTGTGTTTGAGGGGGATCCATTTGAAAGTCTTACGTAGGAGTCGGAGGGTGTGGAAGCAGGACGATGAGACGGAGTTGATCTGGTGGTCCATTTTGAGCTCTAAGTCCAGGAAGATTCCCAGGTTGCGTGCGTGGTTCGTGGGGGTGGGCGGGCTTCAGAGGGCGGGAGGCCATCTGGTGTCTTAACTGGCGTCGGTGTTTGGGCCCATGAGGAGTACTTCTGTTTTGTTGGTGTTTAGTTGTAGGCATCTGTTTTTCATCCATTTTGGCAACTGCTTCCATCCCTTCTCGAAAGTTGTGTCTGGCGGTGTTGGGTTTGTTGGATAGGGAGAGGATGAGTTGGGTGTTGTCTGCGTATGATACAATGTTGAGTCCGTAGGTTCTGACGATGGGATCGAGCGGAGCCATGTAGAAGTTGAAGAGCGTAGGGCTGAGGGAGGATCCCTGGGGGACTCTAGCAGTTGGTAGGTGTAGGATCCGAGAGGAAAGGGAGGGGAGAGTCTGACAGCTGCATTCTGCCGGAGAGGAAGGAGCGGATCCAGTCGAGGGCCTTGTCTTGGATCCCTGCGTCGTGGAGTCTGCGTATTAGGGTGCGGTGAGAGACTGTGTTGAACGCCGCTGAGAGGTCGAGGAGGATGAGGGCTGCCGTTTCTCCTTTGTCCAGTAAGGTACGGATGTCGTCTATACTGTGTTTTTTTCTGAAGCTGGATTGGGAGAAGTCGAGGATGTTGTGCTCTTCAATGAATGTGGCTAGTTGGCTGTTGATGGCTTTCTCAATGACTTTCGCTGGGAACGGGAGCAGGGAGATAGGTCTGTAGTTTTTGAGGTTGGTGGGGTCCGCCAAGGGTTTCTTCAGGAGGGGGTTGATATCAGCATGTTTCCAGTCGTCAGGGAATGAGGCGGTTGCCAGGGAGCGGTTGATGGTGTGGCAGAGCATGGGAGCGATGGTGTAGGCGGCTGTTCGACAGACCCGCTACTTGGTGGACTGGAAACTGCGACCCACCCCCCAGTGCCTTGACACCCTTACGGGTGAGTAGTCGCACTTAACAAACACCTGATTGATTGCTTGGAAGGTAATGGACAGATGTGTCCAGAAGTATTGTTGAGAACACAGGACCAGCACATCAGGTATGGAACGGTGATTCCAGATGTGTGTGTGTGTGTGTGTAGAATTTATAAGATGGATTTAATGTTAATGTTAAATGTTATTAATAACATAGAACATGAACACACAAAACAATCTTACAAACACCGGATTCACTGGCAAAATTGTGACTTAAGTTAGCGTTAGAGTAAAAAATAAAATTGAAACAAAAACAATTTCTAGAAACAGATTTTTGCCATGTTAAGGAGTTTGATTAGGCAACCAATAAAGCTGTTAAATGTACCTTTAAAACCCTTCTTCACTCTTCCAGTGTTGGCTGACCTGAAGAAAGTACACAATTATTTTTGGGGTTGTATAACACATTTGGGCATAAACATATATTCAACTGTTTCCCCTTTGTCTTTACATAAAGCAATATAGTTTTGATCTTTGGTCAGTTTCTTTGTAGCATGTTATATTTGTAAAACTGGAATGTAAAATAATTGTGTTGATTCATCGATGAATTGAAGACTGCAAGTAATGTTTGTTAATATTGCTTCCTTGTGAATGAATTGTTTTCAAGCTAAGTTCCTCTGCTTTCCAATGAGTGCAATGTTATCCAGTAGGGACAAAAATGTAAGGCTCAGTTCAAGCCTGAGTCTTCAGTGCGATGTGGAGGATCGAAGGTTACGTAGTTGGCGAACGCTCTTGACGAACAGTTGATCAAGTCTGTGAATGAACTGTGTGCAGCACCAGTGGAAAATAGAGTGAACTGGGAATAGGATTTGGTCCAATTGGTCTTCCTCCAAATTTCCTAGAAAAAAGCACTGGAAGGTTTAGCTGCTTTGGAAGGTTTAGTGGCACCGAAAGGTTTAGTGGAACTGGAAGGTTTAGTGGCACCGGAAGGTTTAGTGGCACCGGAAGGTTTGGAACTGGAAGCTTTAGTGGAACCGGAAGCTTTAGTGGAACCGGAAGCTTTAGTGGCACTGGAAGCTTTAGTGGCAAGTTTGTGGCATTCAGGAGGGAAGTATTGCAGGGTTGGGGCTGTGTTCTGGGTGTGGGCAATGCTTTGTACTTGTAGTGACCCTATCGAGGCACATCATTATAGCAGTCACCCCCCAGGGTTCGAGTGCTGATGTGTTGTAAACATATCCTGCCAGCCTGCTTCGAGGATTTCATTTAATAGAAAAGGTTTACATTGTGGAACGAACAAGACTGAAAAGTAATGAAATTAAATGAACTAAAATGCTCAAAGAATGCTGCAAAATATGCTATTGTGCTTGGAAAGAATTCAATTTTTATGACACAATTTTTATGACACAAACGTTTGTGACCCAAGCTGTGATATTTTTGGTTGCAAGTGCCTTTATTCCATAGTTTTCTTCTTGAAAGTTTATGAATACAGTAAATCTTTGCTTTGAAACCGATATACTGAAATAATAGAATTCCCTTCTGCTCTTTCTCCCCAACGTTATGGATAGGTTTCTACAATTGGTTTGTGTGCTTTGATTTTATTTAATAGTAAAGCAGGAATTTAGAAACAATCTAACATGACAATCACGCATAGTGTTCTTTGTATTTAATTACTTGTATCTGCTTCATTAGGTTTTGTATTTTTGATGTGTGGTTGTGTGTTGAAAATGAGCCTAATAATGTAATTTGTGGATAGTGATTTGTGGAAAGTGTTGGTTTCTAAACAATTGTAACATCAAATCTTGTTTGATCAGCATTAAGAGTGTATAGGGTTTATAGGTTACAAAAACAGTAAATCTAATTACTCAACGATTTTTATAATAGAACTGACATTGTTTGAACAATATGTGGCGTTTGTGCTCCCATTACTGGCTCTGCTGACAATCCTTAGTTGGCTGGTTCCTCCTTCACCAGAAAAGTAGACCTCTGGGTTACAGCTTTCGACCTCATTATCAATCTTTCAACATCGCAGAAAAATAAAATAATTTTCCTAAAACCTTTTTTTTTATCTTGATATGACGGCTGTCTAATCTGTACTTAGCTCGAGGATTTTACTATGAAATATTGTCCCAAAAAATACCATGGTACAATGACATCAAGGGACAAAACATCGGAAGGTAAGTGCATGGAGGGAAGTATCGATTTACTATTTCTAACGCCACATCTACGTACCATGAGATATGAGGGCAGCATTGGAAATTCTATGTGGAGATGTTATGTTATGTTATTTGTATTTGTTAAGCGCTAACTAATACCCGAAGGTGTCCTGGCGCTATGAGAAGACCTACTGATAGGCATGAACCGAGACATAACCAATTACATTATGAAAAGCCAGGTTTTCATTGCCTTTTCTGAAAGCCAGGAGGTTAGTAGTGTTTCTTAGGGTTAGTGGTAGTGAATTCCACAATTTCGCCGCATTGATCGTGAAACTCCTTCCACCCCAGCTTGCTTTTTTGACTCGGGGGATAGTGGCAAGCTTTTGGTCTGCTGACCGTAGTGCCCTCTTAGGTGTATACCTAGTAAAGCGTTGCTGAAGAAACTTCGGTCCTATGCCATGAAGGGCTTTAAATACTAGGCATGGTGCCTTGAATTTAGTTTGTTTGCTGACCGTGAGCCAGTGAAGTTGTTTAACCTTGTTTGATATGGATTTAAATTTTGGTGTGGCTGTTATGAGTCTAGCAGCTGCGTTTTGTAACATCTGCAGCTTGTTCATTGATCCTTTGTGAACAGTAAGGTAAAGACTGTTACAATAGTCCAATCTTGACATTATAAGGGCCGATACCACTGTTTGTTGTGCATTCTTAGGTAGTAGGGGCATGATTTTTTTGCAGGATTTAAGGATAAAAGATGTGGTGGAGGCGACCTGGTTTATTTGGTCCCTGAAGTTCATTTTATCGTCGATCAAGAATTCAAGGTTCTTGACCTTTTTTTTGGGGCAGGCAGCGGTCCCATCTCCTCTGGCCAGCAGTTAGGATTCCAAAAGGTGGGGTCTGTGACGGGGCGGGACGTCACTGTGAGGAAGACTGTGAGGAACATGTTACTTCTCGAGACTGGTGGGCAGCTGTTCCCTTGTCACCCCTTTCTGTTCCCATTCAACAGCCTACCTCCCCTTCTCCGGAGGAGTGGCCACTTGCTGACACTGAGCACCATTGGGGATACGAGGACGAAAAAGGACGAGGCGCCTTTAATCCTGACTTTGAGGAAGACGAGACTCCGCCCATCTGGAGCGTCACCGAGCCAAAAGGAGGAGGACCCCGGAAGACATCGGACGGCGTTTCCCCGGAGGAAGAAGGCGTTGTGGAGTGGAGACGGAGAGCAGAATCGAGAAGTCACGGAGATGACGAAGCCTCGACTAGCCCAGCTGATACCATCAAGCCAGGAGGCCAACGGCTCTGCGAAGCGCCCCGCCACGCTCCCGCGGGAGGAGCGTGGCTTACAAAGGTACGGGGCAGAGTTGCGGGTTGGGTGGGTCGGAGTGGCCAGCCTACGGACTAAGCAACCAGTGTACATAGCTGTATAGTTCCCTGTTCCTTTTCCCCCCCTCACGAGCACTTCCGGCACTGTACTAGCTTCTGTGTAAATACACGGCGCACTTGGTTTCCCTCACTCCCGGCCCTGTAAATACTGCCCCGGACGTCCCAGTCCCATTCCTTCCTTTATGGCCCCGGCACCCTCGCTGAACATCGTATGTGGAGGACGTTTCCGAAGTTCCCATTCTGGCTGCAACACCTCCCCTGCGTGGCCGCACCACCCTGGAGCTCCCAGCTTTTCCCAACGGCGTCAGAACGAGCCTGACGAGTTTGCCCGGACAAGACTCTCTAACAGGAGAAGAAAGGCGTATTTGAAAATAAAACCCTCCTTAAAAGCGTTACTCCAGGTTTCTGACTCAGTTCCTTCCCCTCCTGATCCCGACCCGGTACAGGGTCATTCCCAAATAGGACCACCTCCGTCTTGCCGGCGTTCAGCTTTAAACAGTTCTGTGACATCCAGTCGCCTACAGCTGTCATGCATACCCTTAGTTTAGTAGCTGTTTCAAATAGATTATCCGGTAGACGAGATACGACGATTTGAGTATCGTCGGCGTAGAACGTTAAGGAAAATCCAAAGCTTTGTATTAAAGGGGCTAATGAAGACACATAGATATTAAACAATGTCGGGCTTATTGATGATCCTTGTGGCACACCACACGGCAAGGAATATGATTTGGCTTTGAATTCATTTAGAGTTACCATTTGGACTCTGTCTGTGAGGAATGATTTGAGAAGCTTCCGGGCCTTGTTCTTAATCCCCAGTTTGTCCAAACGGTCCATCAACAAAGTGTGATGGACCGTATCGAACGCCGCAGATAGATCCAGCATGATCAATACGGCCTTGCCCCCCTGATCAAGTTTGGTTCTGATCTCTTCTGTAGATTTCAGGAGTGCTGTCTCCGTACTATGGGACTCTCTAAAACCGTATTGAGTTGGATCTAGCGCCTGTGAGTCCTGTAGAAACTTATAAAGCTGGTCGTTCATATTACTTTCAATGAGTTTTGCAGGGAGGGGTAACCTGGAAATGGGTCTGTAGTTGTTTGGCTCAGTTTCATCCAGATTCACCTTTTTTAAGAGGGGTAAAATGGATGCTTGTTTCCATTCCTTAGGGAAATATCCCTCGAGGTACATATTATCAAATATTTTGGTCAGTTGTGTTGCAACAGGTCCAGCTGCCTTCTTTTTTTTTTTTTTTTTTTAAGTTTGATTTTTATTGAAGATTAAATAAGAAAAGGAGGAGGGTAGAAAAGAAGAAACAGTAAGAAGGGTATGTCAATAATTACAATGGAGGGAAAATACATTAGCTAATTACAATAAAATCTCAAATAAGGCAGGTAAATGAGCATGAAAATATCAATAGCAAAAAAAAGGGTACGAACATCAAATACACTTTATGATAATATTGGGATTACAGATAACAAAAGGAAAGGGAAATTCATGGTGGTTTACGGACCTCAACAGCCTCAGGGTCCATGAAGGAGCTTGTCGGGGCATTGGAGGATAGGTAATTTACCAAAGGAAGCCATATAAGATCTCGCTTAATTGCCAGTGAAATGGGGGAAACAAAATTAGTATCTAATCTGTGATGAAAACACACAGCGTTCCACCAAGAACGATAGGACACGTTTGCAGCTTGTTTCCAGTTAGATGTGATAGAATGCAGGGCGACCGCTATTAAGAGGTCAAGGAGTTGGTAGTGATTGGAGGACTGAGGAAGGTCAGGTGAGACAGAGCCAAGAAAAATAAGGGCAGGGGAGAAGGGAACCTGAAAATGAAAAATCTTTTTGATTTGGGCCCACACAGAGTGCCAGAACCTGGAAATATGCGGACAATCAAAGAGCATGTGTTTTAAATCTGCTGAGGGATAAGGGCAAGACCAGCAGGTAGAGGGTGTCTCTGGTGAAAAACGGGAAAGGGAGAGAGGAGTGAATAAAATTCTATTATAAATAAAGTATAAAGTTTGGGTATTATTAGCAGCTCTAGAGGTACCATGAAGTTTGGACCAGATTTTCTCCCAGAGAAGAACCGACCATTGTTGAGATAGATCGGATTCCCAAGCAAGCTCAATTTTAGATTTCTCTCGAGTAGCCGTGTAGCGAAAAGAATTATAAAGGGAAGAAGCAGAGGGGGTAGAATCAATTAAGGAGGAAGTGGTTTTGAGCTCTAAAGGAATATTGTTGGAAAGTGGCAATGACTGAAGATAAGAGGTAAGAACAGGGAGAAGTGAATCGTATTGTGAACGGGTACTGGAGGGTAATGAGAAAGAAGATTTAAGATTAGAGAAGGATATGGGGATATTATGAGACAGTAATTGAGAGATCCAACACAATCCTCGAGAATGCCAGACCTTCCAATAAATAGTACGATTACGAATTTTAAGATGAGGATTAAACCAGATAGGTTGTTCATGAAGAGAGGCGTGGGAGGGATATGAAGAAGATAGAAAGGGAAGAAGAAGAGCACGACAATGAGATATAATAGGAGATTGAAGGCGAGCAGGAAAGGACTTGAAGGATAAAGGTTCTCGGAAGTTGAAAGGAAAAATGAAGGAAGATTCCAAGGGTAACCATATGGGAGGATAAAAGGGAATATCATTCGAAAGCCAACGGATGGTCTGTTTCAGAACAAAAGCTCGGTGATATTCTCTAAAGTCGGGAAAACGAATACCGGACTGAGCTTTATCTTCCCGCAAAGAAGCAATGGCTAGCCTAGAGCGCTTGCCCCGCCACAAAAATTTTAAAAGCAGAGAGTCAATTTTTTTGAAATAAGAAACCGGAATATGAATTGGAAGCATAGATAGGGTATAAAGAAGAAGAGGAGAAAGCATCATCTTTATGGAGTTAAGGCGACCCCACCATGATAGAAAGAGCGGGTGCCAACGAGTAATGGCCGAGTCCAGTTTCTGAGAAATATAAGTAAAATTCGATTTAAGAGTGTCGGATAGATGTGGCGCGAATAAAACACCCAGATATTTGATTTTAGGTGGTTGCCAGGAAAAACCTGAGTGAGCGAAATGATGTCGTTGACATAGAGGATTCAAAGGAAGTACTTCACATTTATCGACGTTTAGTCGATAGCCAGAAACCTCAGAAAAAGAGGATACTTGTTGTAAGAAAGGAGGTAAAGAGGATAGGGGGTCAGAGCAATAAAAGAGGATATCATCCGCATAAACCGAAAGTTTAACTTGAGTGGAACCGAAGGGAAACCCAGAAATCCTGTCGTCTTGACGAATCTTGGTAAGAAAGGGTTCTAGAGCTAAAACAAATAGTAAAGGGGAAAGTGGGCATCCTTGACGCACACCTCTATGTAAAGAAAAATAGTCAGAGGTCATCCCATTGACGAAAATGGAAGCTTGGGGATTAGAATAGAGTAAGGAGATAATAGAAATAAATTTAGAAGGAATGCCAAACCATTGAAGAGCCTGAAACATGAAATCCCACCCAATCCTATCAAAAGCTTTCTCCGCGTCCAAGGAGATAGCTGCGAGAGGAAGATCTAACTTGGAGGCCCTGCTAATAATATTAAGAAAGACTCGCGAATTGTCTGAAGAAAGACGTCCCTTTACAAAACCGGATTGTTCGGGGCCTATTAAATCTGGCAAGAGGGGATCCAAACGTAGAGCTAGAATTTTTGCTAGTATTTTATAGTCCGTGTTGACCAGAGAAATCGGGCGATAGTTCTTGCAAAGAGAGTGATCTTTATCTTCTTTGGGAATTAAACAAATTAAAGCTTGTTGAAAGGATCCGGTCGAAGTCCCTGAATCAAGGAAGGATTGAAATAGGAGTAGGAGTTTAGGGAGAAGGAGGGAGGCAAAATGACTATAGAATTCGATGGTGAAGCCGTCAGGGCCAGGGGCTTTCCCATGTCGTAGTTTAGATACAGCAAGAGATATCTCAGAAAGAGATAAGTCAAGGTCCAAAGAGTCGAAATTAACATGATATATAGAAGGAGAAGGAAGGTGATGGAAATAGGAAAGAAGATCTACAGGTGTGGGAACCAGTTCAGGAGTATAAAGATTATCATAAAACTTGACGAATTCAGAGAGAATATCCTTGTCTTTGAAACAAGATTCACCCGAGGAAGTTTTTATAGATTCAATTTTTGTACGTTCCTTCCTTATTTTTAAATAATTAGTTAGAAGCTTCCCCATCTTATTTTTGCCACCATAGTACCGGGAATTGCATTTTAATAGAAGATTAGAGGCAGCTTCCGTTGTAAATCTATTGAAGGAGATTTTTGCCTCGAGAAGTTTTTTAAGAGAGGACTCCGAGTTAGTGGAGTGGTAAACGAGTTCTAGTTGTTTAATTTCGTTTAGGATTTGAGCTGACTTAGCTTCTCTGAGTTTTTTCCGTCTAGCAACAAAATTGATAATGAAACCCCTAGAAGCTGCTTTGAATGAGTCCCAAACCATGACAAAAGAAGATTCAGGAGTGTGATTAAAAAGGAAAAATTCATTGGCAAAAGTAGAGAACTCAGAGCAAAAAGTGGGATCCTGGAGTAAAGCATTGTTGAATCTCCATCTGCCTGAGTGAGGTGAGAATGGGAGGAGGTCAAAGTCCACAAGGACCGGGGCATGGTCAGAGAGAAGAATGGAGCCTATTTCAGAATGGATGGCATGCTGGGCTAGGGGTTTACTAAGGAAAATATGATCGATACGAGATTGGGATTGGTGTGGGGGTGAGAAGAAACTATACTCTCGGAGGTCAGGGTTGCATAATCTCCAGATATCTACCAAAGCATTATGCTGAGAAGTTTTGACAAATTGGGAATGCATCTTGGAGGGAATAAATCTGAACTTGGAATGACGGTCGAGGAAGGGGTCCATAATTTGATTACAGTCCCCCCCAAACAAAATGTAATCTGCAGATATAGAAGCTAATTTGTCAGAAATAGAGGGCCAAAAGGATTTATCAGTTCCAGTAGGGGCATACACATTAAAAAGAACAAGGGGGACATTATTAATAAGCAAGTTAACAATGACCCAACGGCCATTAACATCACATTCATGAGAAACTGAAGCAATATGTAATTTCTTGTGTAACAAAATCACAACACCATTTTTCTTATCAACAGTGGGGGAACAGAAAACATGACCCACCCAACATCTTTTAAGTTTTAAAGCTTCAGCCTCCGAAAGATGAGATTCCTGGAGGAGGGCAACATCAGATTTAAGTCTTGCCAGGTGAGATAAAACCCTCTGTCTTTTAATGGGATTATTTAATCCCTTAACATTCCATGTTGTAACTCTGAATGAAGCAATATATAAAAGCAACTAGCGATAACATGCTCGTTACATGCAAGAATAATGGAGTGGTTGATAGAATGGAAAAAAGGAGAAGTGTAGAAGGAGTAGAATAGGAAAAGTATAAAGAAGGCAGGAGAAATAGATAGTGAAATGAGAAGGAACATTGATGCAGAAATAGAAGGAAAGGAAAGAAAGATGACAGAGAAGAGTGAAGAAAAAGAGAGAAACAAAAAGAGCAAGAAGACAGTACAAGTCCAAAACGGACGACTGAGAGACATACTTACAAAATGGAAAAAAAGCAAACGAGGACGGGGTGGTGGCGCCAAGAGGAAGACGACGGTGAGAAACATCAGGAGCGGGCACCATAGCTCTATTACACAAGTCCAGTAGGCAGTACACAGAGACATTGGGAAATGTCAGGGATGGGAAAAAGAGGAAGCCATCTGTAAATAAGAGAAATGGGGTAAAAGCATGTGACGTACAAAAGAGAAGAAAAGGAATAAGTTAAAAAATGGCAAAGAAGCAAGGGAAAAAAGACAACACTAAGAGAAGAGTACAACTAGAGAACAAATTCAACAACATTGAAGGATCTTCAGAATATTCCGCATCTGCAAAGAGAGTCAAATCGGTCTGGAGACATCCATAACTTCAGGACTATGTTGACGGATGAACGCTTGCAGGACAGCAGGATCCTCATAAGTGGTAGTTTTGTCTTTGTAGGTAACCTTGAAAAGGCACGGGTGAAGAAGGCCATAACGAGCATTGAGGGCTCTAAGTTGCGGACGCAAGTCCAAGAACCTTTTCCGCCTATCAGCAGTGGCCTTGGAGACATCCTGAGATAAATACAGCCGATGACCTTCCCAGAAGATTTGTTTCTTTAGCTTAGCAGCTGAAAGAACTTGCAAAAGGTCAGTGTATTGAAGGAACAACATGATGACTCCTCTGGGTTTAGCAGAAACTTTAGGACCAAGACGGTGGGCTCTCTGAATGTTGATGGATGCTAAAGCAGGAGCGTCTAGAATCTTTGAGAGAAAAGACTGAAAGAACACTATAGGGTTTGACCCTTCTGTAAGTTCAGGAAGACCATACAAACGAAGTTTGTTCCTACGATTTCTGTTTTCCAAGTCCTCTGTCTGTCTTTTAAGAAGAAGTATTTCCGCTTCCAAAGCAGGGAGACGTGAACAGGAGGATTGAAGAGACTCCGTAGATTGCTCTAGGATGAGGACACGAGAGTCCATGGATGACCATTTTTCTTGCATGGCTTGCATATTTTTAGTGGTGGCTTCCATGAAGGGTTTGAGGGCTCGCAATTCTTCCAAAATAAGGTCCATGGATGAAGAGGTGGAGGCATTACCTGGAGAAGGCGGGTCTTTTTTGAGACGTTTGGTGGAAGCTAAGGTGGAAGATATTTTGCCGCCATTTTGGGATTTGGGAATAGCACCATGCGAAGTGTCAGACTTGGACATTTTGTCCTCCTCCATGTCCTGAAATGTGGAGTCAGAATCCGAGCCAGCAGGTAGTTTATTGACCTTAGACAGTTTTAAGTTGCGGAGCTTCCCCATAAAGGGTCAAGGAAAGCGTGAAAAAATGAAGTGATAGAACACAATTGAAAAGTACAGCTGTAGGCAAGGAGGAGAAACCTGAAAAACGCTCTTGATGAGGAGTGCGAATACGTAGTTAATTCTCCTATATACGCAGGAACAAGCTCATAAAATCCCACTTCTGAGGAAATACAGGATATATAAAAGAGCATGCAACCCTGAGTAACCAAATCCAGTGCTAGAAAAACAGAGCCAGTTTAAGCATTAGAGGCCATAAAGTCAGAAAGCTGAGGAGGCATATTGAAGAAAGCAGTATGCAGGAGCATGGAGACAGGCGTTATATTCCAAAGACAACCTGGCTGCTAATGAGATGCGAGAAGTGAAGGAGCAGCGGTGGAGAATAAGAGCCAGTATAGACGACATCCCTCCTCTTTAACATTCTTCAGGAACGTAGAAAACACAGGGTTCTTAAAACACTGCCTTCTTAACTGTGGAGCATGGACATGGATCAGTTGGGGAGCCTGATTTGGCTTTATACAGAAGTTTGAGAGTATCTTCTACCTCTAGAGTGGAAAAATCTTTGAAAGTTAGCATATCTGGGTTTGTGGTCTGCCCATCCTTGTTTTGCCTGTTATTGTCATCAGACGGTGAGAATGTTAGGAAAATGCTGTTAACTTTATCAAACAGGCCTTGAGCAATTTTGTTGCATAGTTCTTGACTAGCCACTATTGGAGGTGTCTGGGGGTGAGCTAGGGTTTTAACAATTTAAAAAAGTTCTTTAGGGGAATTCTTCGCTGAGGCAATTTTGTTGCTAAAGAATTCTTGCTTTGAAATCTTAAGAAAATTCTTATAGAGTAGTAACCCTGCTTTATATTCTTTTTTATCATGTTCCTTATAGTCTCTTGTCCAAGCCCTCTCCAAGCGCTTACAGGCCAGCTTTTGTTCTTTCAATTCCTGCGAGTACCAAGGAGCGGAGGGATGCTGTCTGGTATGGCTAAAAGTTTTTCGCGGGGCTAATTTGTTCCCTGCTAGTTCTAGCCATTTCGAGTAAGCTCTAGTGGCTTTGTCTAGATTGCTAGGAATGGGAGTGGAAGATTCAATTAGGGTTTGGACAAGATCTTTCTCATTTATTTTGTTCCATGCTCTATTTCTAGTGTATTTAACAGCTAAATTCCTCATCTTTCTGGCCGGTATCCTGAAATCAAATAAAATTGCCGAATGGTCGGACCAAACTAGAGCCAGAATAGTAATTCCAGAAATTTGTGAGTTGTTAGTGAATATGGCATCTAGGGTATGACCAGCTTGATGAGTAGCCCCCTGCACAAGTTGTTCTAGGGTGCCACCTCTCATGGTTTCCAATAAGTTCATAGTGTCAGGGTCCCCCGTCAATTCCAGATGGTAATTGAAATCTCCTAAAATGGTATAGGACTCTGGACATAATCCCCTTTCTATTATGTTGCTAAGCAGTGTGGGAAAAAGGCCTCTTGGGCCCGGCGCCCTATAGAGGAGAGTTCCTCTAAAAGTGTAATGCTGGGAGAGTTTGAGGCAGAATTCCAAAGCTTCGCAGTCCTCTATAGCTATCGGATTGAAGGATGTCACAATCGATTGATGATAAATAATTGCAAGAACACCATAGATGTAGAAAATCTAGACTTACTTACCTGTCAATATTTTATATTCCAGATTCGGTCCTCGTTATTGTGTCCCACTGATACTGTGGTTTCGATATTCAGGACGCACACCAAGCTCGAGGGATTTTATGATATTTTTCCATTTTGTGAAAAACCTTCAGTGTTAATAAAGCATCGCTGAGCCATCTCTCACATGCTTTTTTTATTTTAATTAAATTTTTAGGTCTCGCCTGTCGATGCGCATGCGCATCGAGCTTGCGAGCCTATTGCGGCTTAAACAACCTTTAACTAAGAAGCAAGGAATCCTGGCGATTCCTTGCAGTGCCCGTGACTTTTAAGCTCAATGCGCATGTGCATTGAGCTTAAAAGCGCGTGCACATCAGTTCCCTCAGCCGCAATCGCCGTCTGTTCCCTCAGCCGCATTCCTCCGACACCTTTTGAAGTGAAGCTTAGCTTCACTTCAAAGGCCCCGGCTTCTTCACACCCACATGCCGCTCTCCCCGCTCCGCCCCCTCCCCTGCCCGCCATGTTTTCTCCTACACACCCTCCCCACAGCAATGCCCTCCGTCTGTTTTACAATTTGAAGAGGTGCCTCCTCACATTTCACTTCACTGCCTTCCAACCTCATGGTTGAAACTTTAGTCACCATCTCCTGTTTGTCGTACCCCAAGCAGCGGTGCACGCACTACCAATCCTTCTGTTATTCCACATCTCGCAGCTTACATTCCTTCTCTCTTTCTATTCCTCTCCACGTTTCTGCCTCTTTCACTTTCTCTTCCAACTCTCTCCCTCCCTCTCCATTTACTTACACAAATCTCGCATATACCCCAAGCAGCTGTGCCCGCACTACCAATCCTTCTGTTATGCCACATCTCGCAGCTTAGATTCATTCCCTCTTTCTTTTCTTTTCCTATCAACGTTTCTGCCTCTTTCACTCTCTCTTCCAACTCTCTCCCCCTCTACATTTACTTACACAAATCTCGCAGATACCCCGAGCAGCTGTGCCCGCACTACCAATCCTTCTGTTATGCCACATCTCGCAGCTTAGATTCCTTCGCTCTTTCTTTTACTCTCCACGTTTTTGCCTCTTTCACTCTCTCTTCCAACTCTCTCCCCCCTCTCCATTTACTTACACAAATCTCGCATATACCCCAAGCAGCTGTGCCCGCACTACCAATCCTTCTGTTATGCCACATCTCGCAGCTTAGATTCCTTCGCTCTTTCTTTTAACTCTCCACGTTTCTGCCTGTTTCACTCTCTCTTCCAACTCTCACCCCCCTCTCCATTTACTTACACAAATCTCGCAGATACCCCAAGCAGCGGTGCACGCACTACCAATCCTTCTGTTATGCCACATCTCGCAGCTTAGATTCCTTCCCTCTTTCTTTTAACTCTCCACGTTTCTGCCTGTTTCACTCTCTCTTCCAACTCTCACCCCCCTCTCCATTTACTTACACAAATCTCGCAGATACCCCAAGCAGCGGTGCACGCACTACCAATCCTTCTGTTATGCCACATCTCGCAGCTTAGATTCATTCCCTCTTTCTTTTAACTCTCCACGTTTCTGCCTGTTTCACTCTCTCTTCCAACTCTCACCCCCCTCTCCATTTACTTACACAAATCTCGCAGATACCCCAAGCAGCGGTGCACGCACTACCAATCCTTCTGTTATGCCACATCTCGCAATCTTCCATCACACACGGAGCTGGTACAGCACAGGCAACGGCAATGCAAGCTTCACTCAAACACGGAGCAGGTACAGCACAGGCAACAGCAGTGCAAGCTTCCCTTACACATGGAACAGGTACAGCACCGACAGCAGCAGTGCAATCTTCCCTCACACACAGATCAGGTACAGCACAGGCGGCAGCAGTGCAAGCTTCCCTCACACACAGAGCAGGTACAGCACAGGCAGCAGCAGTGCAAGCTTCCCTCACACATAGATCAGGTACAGCACAGGCGGCAGCAGTGCAAGCTTCCCTTACACATGGAACAGGTACAGCACCGACAGCAGCAGTGCAAGCTTCCATCACACACGGAGCAGGTATAGCACAGGCAATGGCAATGCAAGCTTCACTCAAACACGGAGCAGGTACAGCACAGGCAACAGCAGTGCAAGCTTCCCTTACACATGGAACAGGTACAGCACCGACAGCAGCAGTGCAAGCTTCCCTCACACATAGATCAGGTACAGCACAGGCGGCAGCAGTGCAAGCTTCCATCACACACGGAGCAGGTACAGCACAGGCAACGGCAATGCAAGCTTCACTCAAACACGGAGCAGGTACAGCACAGCCAACAGCAGTGCAAGCTTCCCTTACACATGGAACAGGTACAGCACCGACAGCAGCAGTGCAAGCTTCCCTCACACATAGATCAGGTACAGCACAGGCAGCAGCAGTGCAAGCTTCCCTCACACACGGAGCAGGTACAGCACAGCCAACAGCAGTGCAAGCTTCCCTTACACATGGAACAGGTACAGCACCGACATCAGCAGTGCAAGCTTCCCTCACACATAGATCAGGTACAGCACAGGCGGCAGCAGTGCAAGCTTCCCTCACACATAGATCAGGTACAGCACAGGCGGCAGCAGTGCAAGCTTCCCTCACACATAGATCAGGTACAGCACAGGCGGCAGCAGTGCAAGCTTCCATCACACACGGAGCAGGTACAGCACAGGCAACGGCAATGCAAGCTTCACTCAAACACGGAGCAGGTACAGCACAGCCAACAGCAGTGCAAGCTTCCCTTACACATGGAACAGGTACAGCACCGACAGCAGCAGTGCAAGCTTCCCTTACACACAGAGCAGGTACAGCACAGGCAGCAACAGTGCAAGCTTCCATCACACACGGAGCAGGTACAGCACAGGCAACAGCAGTGCAAGCTTCCCTTACACATGGAACAGGTACAGCACCGACAGCAGCAGTGCAAGCTTCCCTCACACATAGATCAGGTACAGCACAGGCGGCAGCAGTGCAAGCTTCCCTTACACATGCAACAGGTACAGCACAGGCAACAGCAATGCAAGCTTCCCTCAAACACGGAGCAGGTACAGCACAGGCAGCAGCATTGCAAGCTTCCCTCACACACGGAACAGGTACAGCACAGGCAGCAACAGTGCAAGCTTCCCTTACACACAGAGCAGGTACAGCACAGGCAACAGCAGTGCAAGCTTCCCTTACACATGGAACAGGTACAGCACCGACAGAAGCAGTGCAAGCTTCCCTCACACATAGATCAGGTACAGCACAGGCGGCAGCAGTGCAAGCTTCCCTTACACATGCAACAGGTACAGCACAGGCAACAGCAATGCAAGCTTCCCTCAAACACGGAGCAGGTACAGCACAGGCAGCAGCATTTCAAGCTTCCCTCACACACGGAACAGGTACAGCACAGGCAGCAACAGTGTAAGCTTCCCTTACACACACAGCAGGTACAGCACATGCAACAGCAGTGCAAGCTTCCCTTACACATGGAACAGGTACAGCACCGACAGCAGCAGTGCAAGCTTCCCTCACACATAGATCAGGTACAGCACAGGCGGCAGCAGTGCAAGCTTCCCTTACACATGCAACAGGTACAGGACAGGCAACAGCAATGCAAGCTTCCCTCAAACACGGAGCAGGTACAGCACAGGCAGCAGCATTTCAAGCTTCCCTCACACACGGAACAGGTACAGCACAGGCAGCAACAGTGCAAGCTTCCCTTACACACAGAGCAGGTACAGCACAGGCAGCAACAGTGCAAGCTTCCATCACACACGGAGCAGGTACAGCACAGGCAACAGCAGTGCAAGCTTCCCTTACACATGGAACATGTACAGCACCGACAGCAGCAGTGCAAGCTTCACTCACACACGGAGCAGGTACAGCACAGGCAGCTCTGAACAATGTGCCTGACCTTATTGCAAGGTGAACTATCCCTTTCTTTCTATAAATTGAGATAAGCCTAGTAGTGGATGTGTTAGCTCCTAGTACTAGTTTCAGTGTCTATTGTCACATTTCATTTGAACTATACATTCCTAAAGCCATATGTGTGTGTGCCCATTAATCCCTGGTGCTGTACTTCACCGTCCCTCAACCCTTTTCTAGTGAAAAAAGGGGAGGGGGATTGGCAACGCCTCACGGGAGCAACCACCATGGAGTATGTGTCAAACTGGTACTCGCTTGACTCCCCACTGTATCATCATCAGCAGTTGCCAACCGTAAAAGTAAAGGGGATCTAAACATTGTGCTAAAGAAAACAAAACTCCGTGTCGTGATGTGAATGACCCAACTACGTGATAGGGGCTACCCTCCCGCAGATACCCCGAGCACCAGTGCCCGCACTAGCGAGCGTTCTGTTATGCCACATCTCTCAGCTTACAGATCCCTTCTCTCTTTCTATTCCTCTACACATTTCTGCCTCTTTCACTCTCTCTTCCAACTCTCTCCCTCCCTCTCCAATTACTTACACAAATCTCGCAGATACCCCAAGCAGCAGTGCCCGCACTAGCGAGCCTTCTGTTCTGCCACATCTCTCAGCTTACAGATTCCTTCGCTCTTTCTTTTACTCTCCACGTTTCTGCCTCTTTCACTCTCTCTTACAACTCTCTACCTCCATCTCCATTTACTTACACAAATCTTGGTGATGCACATGCAGCAACAGTCCAAGATTCCCTCACACACAGAGCAGGTACAGCACAGGCAGCAACAGTGCAAGCTTCCACCACACACGTAGCAGGTACAGCACAGGCAGCAACAGTGCAAGCTTCCACCACACACGTAGCAGGTACAGCACAGGCAAATAGGCCTGCAAGCTTCCCTTACACATGGAACAGGTACATCACCGACAGCAGCAGTGCAAGCTTCCCTCAGTAACACGTACACACAGCAGCATTACCTATGCACTTCCTTAACAATCCACAGCATGACATCTATCTTCCAATAAACAAATATAACACATCCAGTTTATGAACATTTTTACACACGCCACACACAACTGCAGCTCTTACTGCATGCCTCAACAACGCACATGCAAAGAACTGTTAATGCATACTTACAACACGTACACATACAGCAACAACAACGATTCCAGTATTTAAAAGTAGCCACACACACATTAAGGTCCGCATCCGCTGCAATGTTCTCTATTTTCATAATAAAGTTAACGTCACAACTTTGAGGCAGAATATTACAAGAGTTTTAGGTTACAAAGGCCAACTTTGTATACTTTGGAACGCTTTATATATGCCATTTGTACGGGTAACTTGCACCACACAGTTCAAGTCGAATTAGACTAAGGGAAAAAAAAATGGCTTTTGCTTTGTCAGTTGAGAGCGAACTCTTAGGAGCCATTAAGGGAGTTGCCCAGGGAAGTCTACTGTCGCGCCAATGTCGAAACTCCATTTGCATACACATTCAAACATTCACACTTCCAAGTCGCACACATCATCTAGTGTGACTTTTCCTTGGGGCAAGGGAAGGACTAAAACCTTTGATCCTTTCTTAAAGTAAAAACCAAAAAAAAGGTTTTTTCTACGTTAGCCCCTATTTAAGCTGGGGGACGGATCACTTTGAATCAGACTCTATTTTTACCTGCGAGAACAGAACTCGGACTTACAGAAGGACGCTGTACTTCCTGATAACGACCAACAGCCACTGAAAAAATCCGCCATTCAATCTTCCAAAGTAAGTGCATGGAACTTTTATTTCAATACCCCTAAGGGACAGCATTGATACATTAACTTCAGTTTATTATAACGTTTACTATCTCCACATTGCACCTGTGTCAAATTATTCTGCAACATGTTATTTTGGAACACTAAATGTTCGCTGATAATATTTATCAAAGGAATACGTCATTTATCAAGCAGGTCATAGCTTTGTTTGAACATACCGATACATATGTTTTTTTTTATCGTTCTATCTTGTAGGTTATTCAGAAACATTCGACTTTTCATTGAAAGGGTAAAAGAAACGGCGCCCAAACATATATCATGTAAGTACATCCAACTGTTCACTCTGCTAACCGTTTTTGATTTCGTTCATAACACTTCAACTCACCACACAGAACATTTCTACCACTAATTAAAGGCACAACATGACTTTCACACATCTCTCAGCTTACAGATTCCTTCGCTCTTTCTTTTCCTCTCAACGTTTCTGCCTCTTTCACTCTCTCTTCCAACTCTCTCCCTCCATCTCCATTTACTTACACAAATCTCGCAGATACCCCGAGCAGCTGTGCCCGCACTACCAATCCTTCTGTTATGCCACATCTCGCAGCTTAGATTCCTTCGCTCTTTCTTTTACTCTCCACGTTTTTGCCTCTTTCACTCTCTCTTCCAACTCTCTCCCCCCTCTCCATTTACTTACACAAATCTCGCAGATACCCCAAGCAGCGGTGCACGCACTAACAATCCTTCTGTTATGCCACATCTCCACCGCTGTTAATAAATACACAACACAGGTTCAAGGTCCACCGTGAGAGACCAAGGAGGTCTATATGTGGGTCTTCTTTAGACCACCAATGTCACATTACAGGACTTTATGTAGTTGTGTCACCCAGTTGTTGTATGTTTGTGGACAGCCCTGTGCGTTTTTCCCCTGCGAGTTTAAAAACCATATGCCCCAATGGAAATGCCCCCGTTATATTGTATTTCTGTCCGTATCTGAATTAGGCTGTAAAGTTAAAGGGCACCCAAAATGAACGTCATTTTGAGTTAGAGTTACAAATGCCCTCTTAACCAAGGCAAAGTGGTGACTGAGACCTTTGGCTGCGTGATTTCAGCCAGGGCCCTACGTTTTTTAGGTGTACCCCTTTAAAAAGACTGATGACTTCCCACCTGTAAGCGGGTTGTGCAGTCACCATTGCTGCTGAGCTCCTTTGCCTTCCACATTGTAAATGGACTGGTGAGTGCTGCACAAAATAGAGTGTATGCTGCACAAAATAGAGGGCTCCTTTTTGCTGCCTCTTTCACTCTCTCTTCCAACTCTCTCCCCCCTCTCCATTTACTTACACAAATCTCGCAGATACCCTAAGCAGCTGTGCCCGCACTACCAATCCTTCTGTTATGCCACATCTCGCAGCTTAGATTCCTTCGCTCTTTCTTTTCTTTTCCTATCAACGTTTCTGCCTCTTTCACTCTCTCTTCCAACTCTCTCCCCCCTCTCCATTTACTTACACAAATCTCGCAGATACCCCGAGCAGCTGTGCCCGCACTACCAATCCTTCTGTTATGCCACATCTCGCAGCTTAGATTCCTTCGCTCTTTCTTTTACTCTCCACGTTTTTGCCTCTTTCACTCTCTCTTCCAACTCTCTCCCCCCTCTCCATTTACTTAGACAAATCTCGCAGATACCCCGAGCAGCTGTGCACGCACTACCAATCCTTCTGTTATGTCACATCTCGCAGCTTAGATTCCTTCGCTCTTTCTTTTACTCTCCACGTTTTTGCCTCTTTCACTCTCTCTTCCAACTCTCTCCCCCCTCTCCATTTACTTAGACAAATCTCGCAGATACCCCAAGCATCTGTGCACGCACTACCAATCCTTCTGTTAGGCCACATCTCGCAGCTTAGATTCCTTCGCTCTTTCTTTTACTCTCCACGTTTTTGCCTCTTTCACTCTCTTTTCCAACTCTCTCCCCCCTCTCCATTTACTTACACAAATCTCGCAGATACCCCGAGCAGCTGTGCACGCACTACCAATCCTTCTGTTATGCCACATCTCGCAGCTCAGATTTCTTCGCTCTTTCTTTTACTCTCCACGTTTTTACCTCTTTCACTCTCTCTTCCAACTCTCTCCCCCCTCTCCATTTACTTAGACAAATCTCGCAGATACCCCAAGCAGCTGTGCACGCACTACCAATCCTTCTGTTATGCCACATCTCGCAGCTTAGATTCCTTTGCTCTTTCTTTTCTTTTCCTATCAACGTTTCTGCCTCTTTCACTCTCTCTTCCAACTCTCTCCCCCCTCTCCATTTACTTACACAAATCTCGCATATACCCCAAGCAGCTGTGCCCGCACTACCAATCCTTCTGTTATGCCACATCTCTCAGCTTACAGATCCCTTCGCTCTTTCTTTTCCTCTCCACGTTTCTGCCTCTTACACTATCTCTTCCAACTCTCTCCCTCCCTCTCCATCTACTTACACAAATCTCGCAGATACCCCGAGCAGCAGTGACAGCACTTCCAAGCGTTCTGTTATGCCACATCTCTCAGTTTACAGATTCCTTTGCTCTTTCTTTTAAAAGAATTGCATTAACAAAATGTTAAGTACTTCACGTGAAGACTTACAAAAGATATATTATAACCAACATTTCTTTCTTCTCCTTTCAGATTATTCAAACAACAACGAAAGAAACACAAGTTAAGGTAAATACTACTTTGCCAGTTAGGGGAAAGATTGTCAAAAGTTTATACCTTACAGTCCCCCCAATAAATTAGGTACTCGGAAAAGGTTTTTAATTTAAAATTGGTGCAAACATACTTTTATTATAACATCTAAGATGCATAGATGCTTGAAAGCAAGTTACCATCAAGGGAATAGAAAATTTAATAGCAAATCACAAGGTAAGCAATGCTTACCAAATAGTGTTTTTGCTGTCTTGCACAATTTATGCAAACCAGTAACTACTTGGAACTCTAATGATCTGCATTATATCATGGACCGTGGGGACGCTTTATATCTACAAATGCATTCTATTAACAAAGAAACACTTATGCATCCAGATGACTTGCCAAGGTATATAGACCACAATCAAGAGATATATTCACTCACGCTACGAAACGCTTACTACGGTGATGTCCTTAAACGTTTTGATAAAGCGTACCCAGATATTAGCACAGCATTAAATGTAACTCTTAATAAGCATTGTGGTGTTATACTTTGTATGGATGTATATGTTATAGCAATTTTCAAACATATGCAAACATACTTTGTATTTGATTCACATAGCAGGGACGATGAAGGCATGCCTCATTCTAACGGAACATGTGTTACAATTGCATTTCATTCTTTTGAAGGGCTGATTCAATATGTTGTGAAACTAGCATATCAGTTTACACATCAGGCTGAGCAATGTGTCCAATTTGAATTAACACCAATAGATATAAAAATCATTCAGAGGAAATCTTTTACTAAAGCACTTACTGTGCACAATAAAAATAGTCACCTACCGCAAGAAAGAAACATTTGGGTACATACTACTGAATGTACTCCTAATCAGACTATAACATCAACTACAATGTCTTCATATAATGTACAGAATCAAAGTAAGCCAGGGAATAGCAATTTATCACAATTACCAGGAAATAGTAAATCTATACAGGGAACAAAGAAACACTCTCAGAAAAGAAAAAGGGATTCAAGTACATGTCCACAAAAAGTTGTAAAAAGGAAACAAATTAATGCAGCTGAAGAAGACAATACCAACTGTAAACAAATTGGTATTGCTCAAAACAGACCAAAATTAAAGAAGTGTCAAAGGCAGAAACGAGGTAAACAAATCCATACAATTATTAGGAAATTCCACCGTGAAATATTGCATGGGCCAGAGTACATTTGTACTCTTTGCAATCAATTGTGGCATAAACCAACGGTGAAAAATACACGCAGTGTTAGCCAATTCGAAATTTTAAGAAAGTGTAACATTAGTACGAAGAAAACAAATTTAATTTGTATGACTTGCTATTATTACATTCGCAAAGATAAAATACCACCATGTTCAATTCTAAATGGCATGGGCTTCCCAAATGTACCAGCTGAATTAGAATTATATGATTTAGAAGAACGATTAGTTTCACCTAGGATACCATTCTTACAAATTCGGACTCTGCCACGCGGTTTTCAAAAATCGTTATCAGGTGCAGTAGTTAATGTACCTGCAGATGTTATGACAACTGTTACCATTTTACCAAGGCAAATTAATGACGCCATGACAATCCCAGTGAAATTAAAAAGGAAATTAGTCTATAAATCATATACACATTATGAAAATATTAGACCAAATACAGTAAAAAAGGCAGCTACATGGCTAGCTAAAAATAGTACAATGTTTAATGAATATGGTGTTACTATTAACCCTGACTGGGAGTATATACCTCCAGAAATAGAATCTCACAATGAGACTTCGGAGACAAACAATTCATCTGATAGTTCAGACAACATAGAAGCTGGAAATTTGGATACTATGTTAACAAATGAAACTATTAGTACAAATTCGGTGAATGTGTTAAGTTTAGCTCCAGCTGAACATAACACGCCAAGAGGTTTATATGAGGATAAAGATTCTGAGTTTTTGGCTTTCCCTACTATTTTTTGTGGTGAACGAAGGCCAAACAATAAGGAAAGGCACATACCGGTACATTATAGTACTATTTGCCAAACAGAGTTAAGAAGTTATGATAGAAGAGTCGCTAAATCTATTAGTAATGTCTTTTTTAAACTGAAGAAATTACATATTAAGCAGATCCACGGTAAAATCAACATTTCCATCAGAAAAAAATTTACAGATGGAAATAAAATAACTGCTAAAGACATAAAATATAATATAGAGAATGTTTTACAGTTTAATGAGGGTTACAAAGTATTAAAAACTATACGCAGTTCACCTCCATATTGGGAAAGTTGCAAAAAAGATATTTTTGCAATGATAAGGCAACTTGGCATACCTACTTTCTTTTTTACTTTATCTGCTGCCGAAACTAAATGGCACCATTTAATAAATATACTATTGAGAGTTAGAAACTTAAAGGAATGCACAGAGGAAGAATTTTTAAACATGTCTTGGGAAACTAAAAGTAAATTAATACAAGAAGATCCGATAACATGTGCAAGACAGTTTGACTATCAAGTTAGGAAATTATTTAATTGTGTTTTGATGAATGGCACTAATCCTATTGGGGAAATAGTAGACTACTTTTACAGAGTCGAATTCCAACAAAGAGGTTCTCCACATATACATGCATTACTCTGGGTAAACAAAGCACCACTGTATGGTGTTTCACCAGTGGAAGAAGTCAATAGCTTCATTGACAAATATATCACTTGTCATAAGTCTGAGAACCCTACTTTACAACCGTTAATAAATTTACAAAGGCATGGTCATACCAAAAATTGCAGGCGTAAACATCAAAGGACATGCAAATATCAATATCCTAAATACCCAATGTCAACAACGCTTATATTAGAGCCATTAACACTTGAGGCGACAAATAAGCAATGGCAAGATAATATTAAAAGAATACATGAAGCTATGAATAGTACTACTTTTAATACACTTTCTTTTGCCGAATTTTTAGACTTCATTAAAATGGATGATAACGAATATATTACTTCAATACAAACTAGCTTACAAAAAACAACGATTTTTTTGAAACGAACACCAGCCGAATGCTTCATCAATAACTACAATAGTATTCTTTTAGAAGCTTGGCGAGCAAACATAGACTTGCAGTTTATACTGGACCCTTATGCTTGTGCTGTCTACATTATCTCATATATCAGTAAATCTCAAAGAGGAATTAGCAAACTTCTAGCGCAAGCTGCTAAAGAGGTACCAAGCAATAGTAATGTCAAAGATCAACTTAAACACATAGGAAACAAATTCCTCAACTGCACAGAAATTAGTGCTCAAGAAGCAGCATATCTCATTCTTCAAATACCATTAAGGAAAAGCTCACGATCATTTGTATTTATTAATACTAGCCGTCCAGAAAAAAGAACTTATTTAATGCGTGATATGGAAACAATTAATAACTTGCCTGAAAATTCAACTGACATTCAATGTGAAAATATTATTATAAAGTACTGCAAACGCCCACAATCATTAGAGATGTGCACGTTAGCAGACTATGCAGCTAATTTTAACTATGTGAAGAAAAAAACACATGGCAGAGAAATCAATGATAGCGAAGATTTACTTGCAGAACAAAACTTTTACAGCTCAGATGAGGAAGAATTAGAAATAGCATGTAGTCACGGGAATAAAGAACAACAGAAACAGAATTATGATTATGCTTTAAATAAGCGCACACAAGGGAAAATTATACGCTTTTGCAGATTTAACAAAAATAATGAACCAGAAGAGTATTATAGAGAGATATTAATGTTGCACTATCCATGGAGGGAAGAACATAAAATCCAAATAAACAAGGAAACTTACTATGACAGGTATCTGGAAGTTAAAACATTTGTTGACGCACAACTAAAAATCTATAACAAACAGCATGGAGAAGTTACAAACATTCTTCATGAACAGTGTCTTGAAAATGTAATTTCAGCTCCTCTATCACCAACAGTAAATATACAGAGAGAAGACGAAAATAATGAAATAAATAATATATATGATTTGGCGCTAGATTTAGGAATTAGAACTACCACCAATGAACAAAGCTCAACTAACTTTTTCTTACCCAATGAGAAATACCAACAACTTATGCAAAACTTAACGGAAGAACAACTACAATTTGTTTACCATCACTTGCATTGGTTTAAAACTACAAGCACTCCATGCTATACTTTTTGCACCGGAGGGGCAGGTGTTGGGAAAAGTTTTGTAATATCTGCACTATATCAAACTTTACTACGTTACTATAACACAAAGGCAGGTGAAAACCCAGACAATGTTTATATCTTACTTACTGCTCCAACTGGAAAGGCTGCCCATAATATTAATGGCAAAACACTGCATAGCACTTTCAAAATACCTGTGTCGCAAAGTTTGACTTATAAACAACTGAGTCATGAACATAGAACTGCTCTACAAATGGAAATGATGCATGTTAGAGTTGTTATTATAGATGAAATTTCAATGGTAGGGCACAATATGTTAAATTTTATACATAACAGGCTACAAGAAATAAAATCATCTAATGAACCATTTGGAGGCATTTCTATTTTAGCCATTGGTGACTTTTACCAATTAAAACCTGTATTTGACAGATACATTTTTCAGGATTCTACACAGTTGTATGGTCCTTTAAGTGCAAACTTATGGAAAGAACATTTTAAAATTTTTGAATTAACAAAAATTATGCGCCAAAAAGAAGATCTTCAATTTGCTCAACTACTAAACCGGTTGAGAGAAGGCAAGCATACTGAAGAAGATATTTCACAAATTAAGCTAAGGGAAATACAACCTGATGAGAGTCTATTAGAAACAATACCATATATCATGTCAACTAATAGAGAAGTTAATGATATTAACCAAAATGTTTTGGAAAAACATTGCAAACATTATCCAGTCTACATAACAGTAGCAAGCGATACCGTAAGTTCTGATTTGTCAGAAAATGTGAAAAAAACAATTCTGAAGCAACTGCCCAAAGATCCACAGAAAACAATGGGCCTTTCACATACATTACACATAGCCTTACAACTTCGTTATGATTTAAGTTGCAATGTGGATGTAAATGATGGTTTAACAAATGGCGCAACTGGTGTTGTACAATTAGTTGAATTGATTAACAATACACCTATTATTGTTTGGTTGTTATTTGAGAATCAGAGTATAGGACAAACAACCAGACAACAATATAAACACTTATATCATTCACAAATTCAAAACACATGGACACCAATACATGCTATATCTAGACATTTTCAATATACTAAGAAATTTATTACCATTATACGGAAGCAATTTCCTTTACACCGCCGACACCGCCGACTGCGAGAGCCTTCGTGGGACAGTCCGTGCCCAGCTCCTGGTCATCGTCGACACCTCCTGGTCCACGTGGCAGTAGAGACAAGCTTCACGACATCGCCTGATTGCTCCCAGACATCGCCTGGTTCCTTCCTGGTTCCATCCTGGTCACTGGCTAGTGACCCATACTCTGTCCCCTCTGCTTTCAGGTACTCCTCATCCTCGATCCGCCCTTGGATCCAACCGGACTCTTCTCTCCTGGTCACCTGCAGCATATTTTCTCCAAGGCTCCATAGAACTCCACGACGAAACCCGACACACTTTGGGACCTATGCACCCGCTTCCTGTGGGTGAGGTAATGCGAGTACTGTGGTGCCCCTGTGAAGAGTAACTCTCCTAGTGTCCTAGTTTCAAGTGGTTAGCTTCTATTCCAGTCGGAAGACTCCTAAATCTTTAACTTTCTAACTTTACGCACCCATTGACTTCTATGTGTGCACGCGTGTGCATTTAGACTCTGCACCCGCATCCCGTGGGCCTCCTGCTCCCTAACTGCTGTTCTTCCAGTGTAGCCCCAGCGATTCCCTAGGCCCTAGGCCTTGCAACTGTTCATGACGTGGTTCTTATACCACTATTTTAGTATATGGTTTAGCGGGCCACCAGGGCCTATCCATATTTGTGCAACTTATTGTATGTTGTATTAAGTTCCTTGTTATGCGCTTGTGCCTCTGCCCTCATAAAGAGTTCAGAGGATTGTTTTAGAAATAAATACATATATATTTTGAATATATAACCTGTGGGTGACCTTTCCTTTGGTATTAAAGGGATTGAATATGGTAAAACAGCTGGCTTCACATGCCCTCTTGAGTTTAGCCTAAGACTGCTTTTGTCCATGCTACCACTAGGATAGCTGGTCTATAAGGTTGACTTTACAACCATCACCATAAGGGTTGTTTGGACTGGTGCAAGGTGCTCACTAGAATAGTGAACATCATATACCAGGCCAGCTTCTCACACACCTTCACCTGTGTGGAATTTAAACATTGTTCTCACACGGCTAATGGGACCTCCCTTCGAACCTTTACATAAATGTGAACTACAATTCTTAACATGGAAGGTTGCGTTCCTAGTAGCTATTACTTCTCTACGGAGAGTTAGTGAACTACAAGCACTAACCATTCAAGAACCTTTCCTGCAAATGCATCATAATAAGGTTGTTCTCCGTACTAATCCTAAATTCCTTACTAAAGTCATTTCTCCCTTCCACCTCAATCAATCTGTGGAACTGTCAGTTTTTTTCTCACAGCCACAAACAGTTGCAGAAAGAGCTCTTCATACCTTAGATGTCAAAAGAGCATTGCTATACTACATTGAAAGATCACAACCCTTTCGTAAGACGAACCAACATTTCGTGTCGTTCTCACCACCACATAAAGGCAACCCTATATCAAAATCTGGGTTAGCTAGATGGATTGTCAAATGTATACAAATTTGCTATCAGAAAGCTAAACGTACATTATCAGTTCCTCCTAAAGCCCACTCAACAAGAAAGATGGGGGCTTCAATGGCATTTTTAGGGAACATTCCCTTAGATGACATGTGCATTCCAGCTACATGGTCTACACCGCACACATTCACAAAACACTATTATGTAGATGTGCGAACTAAACAATAAGCTACTGTGGGCCAGGCTGTACTCAAAACACTATTTCAAACTTCTGCAACATATACTGGTAGTCGCCGCTAAGAGGGGGTACTGCTATATAATCTATGCAACAGTGTGTAATCTGCAGCTCATTTGCCTCAAACGGAAAATTCTACTTCACAGTATGCATCTGTTCTTGGCATGTAGAGCTGCAGAGTTACACACGCCCACCCACCTCCCTGGCTACCTTTATCTGTTCCAGTATTATCTTAATTAGATACAGCTTACATGGACATCCTTCCTTTTCTTGCAAAGCTCCATCATTTCCCTAATGGCGAAAAACAATCTGAGGGTGGAGCCGATGCCCATGCACTATGTGTTCCAAAGGAGGAGTCACCTATCTCGTGACTTCCAAAGAACTTTTCAGGACAAAAACAAGTGGAAACATCCGGGCCCAACACCAGATGGCGATCTATGCAACAGTGTGTAACTCTGCAGCTCTACATGCCAAGAACAGATGCATACTGGTAAGAAGCATTTTCCTTTAAGGTTTCTTGCAATGGGATTATATGAACAGCCACAAGTCACTCCCCCAGATTAATGTCTCTTGGACATCTCTTTAGTTTTAAATTTTCTTTATTATTATACAAAACCCTTTAACTCTTTCCACCCTCCCCTCCCCCAGCCCACCCGGACCTGGTTGTGCCTGCAGAATTGTGAGAGGGGAAGTACGGAAAGGAAGCATGCTTCCCCGATCTCTCGTACTAGCTAGGGGTTATGTGTTGTTGCTCTGTCTGAGTCTGAAAAGCAGAGGAGGCGTAAGTACTTGGACAGGTCAGTTCACGGAATTCTGTCATCAAAAGGGCTGGGGAATGACGAGCTTTGATCCATCAATGTAAGAGTAATACGCTCGATCCCCATTACGTACCAGAGCCTCTATCGCCAGCCCTGGTGTGTCGGAATAGTTTGAGTGCCCCAGTGCATGAGGATGTTCTGCAGGGCTGATAGTAGTGCTCGTCCTAACAGCCTACCTCTGCAAGACCGCAGGGGGAAGGTAAGTGTGTTAGGGAGTCCTAGAAGCATATAAGCCGGGAATCTAGGAAGATCCGTGTTTAGATGTATATTAATATCTTTAAGAACCTGGGTCCAGTATGTGGTTAGTGTCGGGCATTCCCATAATATGTGTGTTAACGTGCCTGGGGTACCACAGTGACGGCAACAGTTTGGTAACTTAGATGGAGCGAATTTATGCAGTCTACTAGGGGTGAGGTACCAATATGTTATGATTTTAGTAGCTGTTTTGGCCCCAGGAATGTTACAGGCTGTGTGCTGGGCACGGTAGTGGATCTCATCCCATTACTTTACTGTTAACTCCCTCCCAATCTCCGACTCCCACCGCCGCTGGCCCGGTGATTTTACTGATGGGCGTTCAGGTGCCAATATCTTGCATAGGTGTGTAATGAGGCATGTGCTTGTCATGTTAGATAGCAGCCATCACTCATATTGAGTTAGAAGACGTTGGGCGCCTGGTCTGACTGTGGGTTGCATCACCCAGTGGCGTATCTGGGTTTTGTGCCACCTCTCACTTTCGGGAAGGTCGAGGTTTTGAAGGAGGGAGTCGGATAGAACAGGGCCCTCAGTGTCAAACAGGAGTCCCACCGATCTACACCCCGGTTGAGTCCAGCGGGAAAAATCAGGGTCTAAGAGAGCCGGAGTGAAGTCGGGGATCCCTACTATGGGAGTTATGGGAGAGGGAAAGGACGTAAAGGTGCCTGTGGGTCGCCACCTTATCCCAAGCCACTAGTGCGGTCCCAGTGATGGACGAAATGTATAGGTTGGGAGGGCGTGCTTCCTTTGGGAGAAAGGGGATCCTCCACAAGGGCTGGCCTGCTAGTACCTTTTCCATAAATAACCAGTGTTTTTCGGACTCAGCCCGTGACGACTCAACGAAGGCTCTTAACTGCAAAGCCTGAAAGTAACGATCAAGGTCCGGGACCCCCAAACCACCCTCCGAGGGAGGTCTGTAAACCAATTCCCTTTTGAGTCTGGGACGCTTATAGGCCCCGATAAAGTGGTTTAAATCGGTTTGAAGTGCACGGATTGAGCCCAGGGGAGGGTCTAGTGGTAATGTTTGGAAAAGTTATAAAATTTGGGGAAGAATTGCCATTTTTACTGCAGCTATCCTCCCTAGCCAGGAGAGAGTGAGTTGCCACTGGCATCGTAGATCTGCACGTATCTGCTGGAGTAGTCTGCGATAATTGAGGTTCACAGTCTCGGATATCGTGGAGGCGATCAGTATCCCTAGGTATTGCATATGAGAAGTGGCCCATTGGAGGGGGAAGGCTTGCTGAAGTGAACACCTGTTGGGGCATTGTTAGGTTTAGGGATTGCAATTTTTAGATATTTATTTTAAACCCTGCACCTTGTCAAAATGCCCTCATATTGTTGAGGAAGGCAGGCAAGGATGTAGCTGGAGTCTCCAGCGAGGCTATGGCGTCATCGGCATATAAGCTTATAGTATGGGATTCACCGCCAAGAGCATACTCTAGGAGCCATGGGCTCCATGTATGGGCCAAAAAGTAACGATGACAGCGGGCACCCTTGTCTGGTACCTCTGTTAAATGTGCCCGGGGTGGAAGAATAGCCATTCACTCGAATCACTGCTGTGGGGCCGTCATATATACTAGTGATCCACCACCTAAATCGTTCCCCCGTGCCGGTATATACAAAGTTGGCCTCTAAATAAATCCAGGGTACTCGGTCGAACACTTTTTCTGCGTCGACTTAAAGGAGAATGCGTTCTTGGCCATGTCCCCTTACTGACTCACTGATGCTGTGGGGCAAACCCTGCCTGATCAGTGTTGATCCGTCCCGGAAGTAAGGAGTTAAGACGCGCCGCCAAGATACCTGCGAGTATTTTAAAATCGACATTCAGAAGAGAAATCGGCTGTATGAGGACTATTGGTTTTTATCTTTCCCTGGTTTAGGGATCACTGTGATGGAAGCCATTTTCATCGAGGGAGGGGTCTCACATGCTTTGAGTGATTTTAGTTTTATCTAATTTTAAGGTCCTTTGATAATGAACATCAACATGATTAAACTTATATCCAGTGGCTGTGGGGTTGTGTCTTTTTCCTGGTTTCCTTTGGATTCAATCAGGAGCATGCCCAAGTAAATGCTTGTAGCATGTCTGGCTGTAGATAAACATGCTCTATAACTCAGAGTGTTGGGCTTGAGCATTACAACTTGATTTCCTTTAAAGACGTTTTGAGTCACAGAATTTGCCGTGATTCCTTCCTCAGGGGAGACACTTATGAGGAATTGGCGAATTGGTGAACTGGCAGAATGCAGCACACATGGAAAGAGGAAAAAACGAAGGAGATAAAAAAATATTTCTCCTCATCATACATGCTGCGGAGAGGCGTAAAGTTTTGGTGCTGCCTCAGGTGTAGATGATCACGTAAATCTGTGGCAGGGTCAAAACCCATGGGTGTTGCTTGGGAACACCCACCGCAACGCCTATGGGACGCCTCAACACAGAGTAAGGCAAGGCAGGGACTTGCTCTGATTTGTCTTACTCCATATCTATGAGGCCATTCAAAGCCACGCAGAGTAACTTTGTGACGCCTCATAGATGTGATTGAGAGGCTTGCGCCACCGCAACGTAAATACAAGCATTTGCATAGCCAATAGGTCTCGCCTTTGGGATCAAATGTTTTTAAGCTATGTTGTAGAGCATTATGGCCGCTGTGCAACATGCTGAAAAGCTATAATAAAAAAGTGTTATAAGGATTTTTGCTACCTTAAATAAAACCAAGAAGACATTATGTACAACTGAACAACCCTATTAAAACAAGGTAAAATTAGCTTCTCATGTGCACAATAGCAAGGCAGGGCGGCTGAGAGGAGAATGAGGGAACCAACCCTGAGTATGTAGTATATTTAATTTTGCTATGCTCGTAGGAAATAAGGTAACTACCAGGTCTGATTTGCTTTCAGGGATATCCATTACACTTTTTAGTTGTACCACTATCCCATTGATCTATGTTAAAGCTAAACAACAAACAAAACTTTTTCAAATGTAATTGCACACTGGAAAATATGATGTACACAAAGGCATCAAAACAATGTAAACTGGCTTACTAAATTAATGATGCATGGCGATCTATTTTAATACATGCCACCTCCCTTACGCGTAAACAATGTAAGAGCATCCTAAAAGAATATAAAATGAGAGTCAATACATTGAGAACTATATGTTGTGACAGCATGACCTTTCGGTTTCCTACAGCATGTCAACAGGCAAAAAGAACACACGTGCATCGCAAAATGAGGCACTTGTGTGTTCCCCCCACAATATGATTTTTCTTTCAGTCAGACTGAAAGGAGTTGGAATGCAGACTGAATGAATAGCCATCAGCAGAATAGCTATACCACTGAACCTCTGCTTTGATTCTGCCACAGCCTAATTTGTGGTTCGGAGGGGTGTAGCGGGTTAATGCCTGTGAATCCCCACCAAACTATTGGAAGGTCGAACGGTTTTGTAGACAAACTACTTGGGAGTCAGTTCTGGAGGCTCCAGCATTCCTGTGCACGAATCATGTAGTAAGGGAAACAAGATTAGCGTCACCCAGTAGTTGATATAATGTCCATTATAATTCTCACGCGGCAAACAGGATATAACAAGTTCTAACTTACCCGTGTGCGGCAGGAGTGTTACAAACAACGTGGCCAACAGACTGAAGAGTAATCAGTCGGCAAGATGTTCGTGTTCAGATGCCGGTGATATTCAACCAAAAGGTTAGCCTATAGCAAAATGCCATGTTATAGTGAGGCGAGGCTGGAGACAACCCAGGATGTCTACTCTGTAGTTAAAAAATGTATCAAATTTAAATCCAGCGCATTAACAATTACTCGTCTTTTTAAGGTTACTTGAAAATGCAACCAGATGAGTTCTTCTAAAAAACGCTATTTAAAGGGCCATCATCAAAGAGGAAAAAGAGCAAGTACCATCATCTGAGAGGAAAATTAGCCCTTCAGCGTGTATTACAAAACAAATGATGGCACTTCTAACAGAATACGTGATTACAATCTGGGGGAAAGGTCAGATACGTAAAGGGGAAACGTAACCCATTTTAGCAAAATGAACTTAAGTTTGAAAGTAAAATATAAACAAGCATTGGCCGAGCGGCCGTAAAAGTAACGCGGCCGCGCGGCCATGTAAGCAGAGTGACGCGATCTGTGGTGGGGGAGGGGGAGGGAATTGAAGCTAGGAGAGAGGCACGCAAGGCCTAATGAGCCTTGACAGAAACCCACATGGGGGCTGCGCACATGCAAGTGCACGCGTGCACGCAAGCTTGAGGCCAGGAAAAGCCTGTGGTTGCACTTTCAATAGCCACTCACTAAATTTCTCGCAGTGCAGCGCATGCGCTGGCTCAGCAAGACCTAAAAAAGTGACGCTTCGGCAGTGCAAGCCTCTCATAAATAAGAGTGTGCACAGGCACAGACTCCACCCCAGATTGTTTTTTTCTGCCAGCAGGTTCAGATGCATCCAGCAACGGCTTCTTGCTTTGCGTGGCTTAACGCCACTTTGTAAATCTGGTACCCTTTCACGCAGGTATCTGAGTGAAAGGGGCAGGCAATGTGTTGTAATCTCCTTTTTAATGGCTGTCTAAATGGTATGCTCCAACACCCCTCCCCTTCCCGTGTTATCAGCGCTCTGGAATGTTAGCAGGGCGTCTGAGATAGAACGTTCGGTGAGGCGCTGGTGTGCGAGAGACCAAGACGTGATTAAACCAGCTCTTCAACTATTCTGCTTGCTGTGTTTTATTCCAACAAATTGGCGACGGGGCTGCGCGGGGGGCAGGTCCTGGTCTTCCCCCGTTTATTCAGCACTACCAGAGCCACTACACCACCCGAGAAGTAACCGTGAGTCATCCTTAAATGTGCGCAGTACTTCATTTGTGAGCGGTAGACAGATTGCGGTGAACAGCGCGCAGGCTTGACTGCCCCGCTTTTCACAGATAACTAATTCCGTGAAGCGTTACGTGTGACATTTACAGAAGGAGTTTGATAATTGAGGCCAGTAGTTAACTTATTGCTGTGGAGAGCCTCGCTCCGTGAACTGTCCAAAGGGTGACGCTTCCTGCCACTGGTTGACTTTTTAACGGAGAGGCGCTTAGCCTAGTTATCTCGGATGACAATATTATTTATCACGGTGCCAGAGTATTTGTGCAGCCGTCTCACTTCTCCGTTTGTGAAGTCGTGTGAGAGACTTTACGGAGAAGCCTTCTGAGGAGAACTGTCAGCTGAAACCTCGGCTTTGACGCCACCTACAGCTTCCAGCTAAACCTGCAGTTTATCACTCAGTCATTTCTCAGCTGCAGAGCCGAGCTGTGTGTCTGTGATGTTTTCGGTTCATGAGAGGGCATCCAGTGAGTGAACTGAAGCGCAGGAGTGACGCGGTGTAGCTGGTCTTACGGCTATTTTCTCAATAAAGAAGCCTGAACTTTGGTTGAAGCTAATATAAAGCCTATGTTAAGCCTATGGGAATGAAGCGCAGATGAAGCTATTCTTCGCTGACAAGCACAGCTTTCATCCAAAGCTTGTCAGAGGTTGCTGTTGCGCTGTTGAGTATTCTCTACGTTTCAAGGCACTTTATTCACAAGCCTGTTGAGCGTTCACGCTGACAGGCACAGCATTCAGCTTTCATCTTAAGCTTGTTGGAGGTTGCTGTTGCATTGTTTAATATTTTCAACGTTACAAGGCATTTTATCCAGGAACCTGTTGAGCGTTTACGCTGATGGGCACAGCATTCATCTTTTTACTATTGGTGCGTGTCACGTTGACGGGCACAGCTTATTGAGACTGAATCTTTTCCTTGACATTGTTGATACCTATTTCACCACGTATTGCCTAGACCTATTTAAAAAGCGTTTTACAATTTTAAATCTCACTGGGGTTATTGAGTGTTTTAGATTCTAATGGCTACTGCAATGTCGATGTCACAACCCCCTCCGTTTCTCAATGATGATGGTGAACCTCTCACTCCATGGAAGAATTGGGAGAAAGTATTTGAGTCTTATTTGATAGCTATAGGAGGTAACAGGTTTTCATCAGAAAGGAAATTGCACATATTGTTACACAATTTAGGTAAGCATGCTAGAGAAATGTATGATAATTTACCAGAAGTTGAGTTGGAAAATAGAGGTGGAGAAGGTGAAGGGGATGTTCCACCAGATGTTTACCGTATTGCTTTGAAAAAATTGGAAGTCCAGTTTGGAAAAAAAATTAATGTGGTATTGGAGCGACACAAATTTTTTTTCAAGGGTTCAAGGAAAACAAGAAAGGGTGGTGAATTACATAGCTGTCCTTAGAGGGTTGTCTTCCACCTGTGATTTTGGAAATCTCACAGATTCTCTTATAAGAGACCAATTGGTCAGGTGCACTTCTGATAGAAAAATAAAGGAAAAGTTACTGGCTGATGCCCCCGAATTAAAGCAAGCTATTGACATAGCCAAAAGCATTGAGCACACAGCATTCTGTATGAATGAGATGAAAGAGGCGGTTGAGGTGAAACAAGTATGTGAGGATGAAATCCTTAAGGTGTCAAACAAATATGACAAGAGCAAGTTGTCACAAAAGAGTAGCACTGTCTTAAAAGAAGAGTCCCAAAAGATGAAATGTTTCCGTTGTGGTAATCCTAATCACCTGGCGAATAGTGTAAAATGTCCAGCAAGGGGTGCCATATGCAGAAAATGCAACAAGAGAGGACACTTCACCAAAGTGTGTCATGATATTAAGAAAGAAATGACCCATATGATTTGGAATGATGAGGAACCAAAGGAGGACATAGTGTTTATGGTTAATGAGTTGTTGGAAAATACTGGATGTAGCTATCCAGAATGTGAAATATTGCTTGATGGTGTGGCGTACAAAGTTTATGCGGATTCTTGTTCACCGTACACCCTTATAGATGAAACCACATTCAAGGCCAAGTCTGTCGACAAGGTTTATGAAGTCTTACCCACTGACATCAACCCGGGTGGTTATAACCATGATACCATACCTGTGGTAGGAATGATTGTTATGCACATCAGATTTAAAGATAGAGCTACTGTGGGTAAAGTGTACCTAACCAAGAAAGGTTCGTGCTTGTTGGGATGGAGACATCAAAAGGATCTAGGCATAAGATTAGACCCAAACGCCGCAGAACCTGTCTATTTGGTTGAGCTACCCAATATTGGCAATGAGGTGTGTGAGGAGTTCCCTGAAGTATTCTCCAGTGAGTTAGGCTTGTTAAAGGGATTCCTTCATAAAATAAAACTCAAAAAACATTGCAAGCCCACGGTACACAGAGCCAGATCCGTGCCATTGGTGGTGAGAGATTCCCTTAAAAAGGAGTTGGAGAAATTGGAGTCCTTGGGGGTTATTGAAAAAATTGAGAGTTCTGAGTGGTTGGCCCCCATTGTGGTCGCTTCCAAAGGTGGTGGCAAAGGGATTCGTTTATGTGTGGATCTTAGGGATCTCAACGCCAACATCTGGGTAGAGAGGCATCCTCTCCCTAGAATAAATGAGATGCTCAGTGTCATAAAGGGTGCCAAATTCTTCAGTGTATTGGATCTCTCGGCGGCATACCATCAGGTGGCCCTCCATCCGGAGTCCAAGAACCTTACCTCCTTCATTACGCCATTCGGAGCATACCAGTATAATCGTATGCCTTTCGGGTTGGCGTCCGCGGCGGCGGTTTTCCAACGCATAATGCAACACATCCTGGAAGACCTCAGTAAGGTTCTGTGTTTCCAGGACGACATATTGATTTATGGGGACTCTGAGTGCGAGCATAACTCTATCTTAAGAGTAGTTTTATGTAAATTGAGTAAAGCTGGTTTTACTACACAAAAGGACAAATGTAAGATAGGAGTCAAATCTGTGACCTACCTTGGGCATACCATATCCGGGGAAGGGATAAAACCAAAAACCAGTTTGGTAGATGCTGTATCCCTTGCTCCCTCTCCGTCTACCAAAGAGGAGGTCAGATCCTTCCTGGGTTTGGTCGAGTACATGAGCAAGTTTGTGGAGAATTTCTCCAGTCACACAAGTATCATGAGAGAACTCCTAAAGAAAAATTGCATTTTTAAGTGGTGTGAGGAGTGCGAGAAGGAATTTAAGTACATTAAAGCAGCCATCGCAAGAGCACCCACTTTGGGGACGTTCGATCCCAATGAAAAGACCACTCTCACTACAGATGCTAGCAGCAAGGGCTTAGGGGCATCCCTCACCCAAACCAATGGTGGATGCGAAAGGGTAATTGCATTCGCCTCCAGAACACTTAAGGACCCTGAATCTAATTACTCCACCATTGAGCGGGAAGCCTTAGCGTGTTATTGGGCTATAATCCACTTCAAATTCTTCCTGTGGGGTATCCCTTTCACATTAAGGTCTGACCATAAACCATTAATTCCCCTATTCTCAACTAAGAATTTGGAGAGAGCCACTCCACGTATCGCCAAATGGGTACTGGCATTACAAGGGTACAATTTCACTATGTGTTACGTGGCTGGTGAGAAGAATACCATTGCAGATTGTATGTCTAGGTTGCCCATAAAAGGTGAAGACAGTGTAAGTGAACCACCAGATGAAACTATACTTGCAGTGGAACTTCCAGCCATTGGTAAAGAGGAATGGAAGAATGATTCCCTAAATGACCCAGAATTAAAGGATCTTATGAAATTTGTTGAGAAAGGGTGGCCTGAGCACAATAGAGATGTAACTGAGAACCTCAGACCCTATTGGTCTGTGAAGGATGAAATATCCAGCATGAATGGTCAGCTGTGGAGAGGGAGCAAGGTCATTCCCCCCGTGGGAATGAGAAACAGGATCATTGTGCTTGCACATGAGGGTCATCCAGGAAGAAGTATGACAAAGAGTAAAGTGAGACAACACTATTGGTTCCCAGGTATGGATGGATTGGTAGAAAGCATGGTCAAGAATTGTGAAGCGTGTGGCAGGAGTGACAAATCTAAAATTGTACACAAAGCCCCCCTTATTCCTGTAGAGGTTCCCAGTAAACCGTGGGACAAGTTGGGACTTGACATAATCGGGCCCATGAATTTCCTTAGAGCCAACCAGAGATTCATGTTTGTGATGATAGACTACCATTCACATTGGATCAGCACCAAGTTTGTCCACTCTATAACCACTCAGGATATGATAGAATTCCTGAAGGAATTATTCGCTACTGAAGGTATCCCCAGTTCCCTTGTGACTGACAATGGGGTCCAATTTACGTCAGAAGTCATGAAAAAATTTCTATCTGATTTAGCCATCTCTCACATAAAAACACCCCTTTACTGTCCCAAAGCCAACGGTATGGTGGAGAGGGCAAACAGGATGGTAAAGAGTTCCATTCAAATGGCTGTTACTATGTGTGAACCAGTAGAGGAGGCAGTGAGGAAAACTCTATGGTCGTATCATTCTGCCCCCAATGCAGTGACAGGGGTGTCTCCATTTGTGTCTCTCAAAGGGAGAAACCCTGGGTCCAAGCTTAACCCAAATTGGTTGAATGGGAATAGTCCTGTATGGGTGGACAGGCAGTCTGTGAAAGACAAGGTGGAACTACACCAAAAGGAGTACAAAACCAGGTACGACCAAAAATGGGGAACATCATCCAAGAAGTTCTATGTGGGCCAGTGGGTGGTGGTCAAGAGACCTGCTGTGGGTCGAGCTAAAGTGTCCTCCTTCTCTAAACCTGCAAGGATACAGAGTGTGAATAATAACTCCTTAGTACTGGAGGATGGAAGTACATGGAGTATAGACAATGTGTGTGCTTGCCCAGATGTGTGCGTACCAACGGCTGTTGGTGAACAAACCCCAGACAATGACTCATCGGACATGCAAGGAAACAGAGTGACCAGGATGCGTCAGCCACCTAGTTGGCAAAAGGACTATGTAACCTAAGCCATGTAACCTTTCCTCTCCAAGGACCTTTCATATGATTTGTCCATTGTTCCTAGTAGACATACAAATGGTAGTTTTAGTAGCTTCTCTTCCCAAGAGAAATGTTTGTAAACTGTTATTAATTCCGTACAGAGGGAGATGTGTTGTAATCTCCTTTTTAATGGCTGTCTAAATGGTATGCTCCAACACCCCTCCCCTTCCCGTGTTATCAGCGCTCTGGAATGTTAGCAGGGCGTCTGAGATAGAACGTTCGGTGAGGCGCTGGTGTGCGAGAGACCAAGACGTGATTAAACCAGCTCTTCAACTATTCTGCTTGCTGTGTTTTATTCCAACACAATGGATGTTGCTGTATACATTCCACCGCAACACCCATGGCTTTCTGACGCTGACCCAGATTTACATGGATGTACAAATCAGAGGCAGTGCCAAAAACCTAATTCCATTCAAAAGCAGGAAAATTCACCAATATGCAGATGATGCACAACTCTACTTAAAAGTATTTCTCCTTGTTGCACCTATCTTTAATTTCATCTCGTTTTTTATTTTTTGCAGGACAGATGGAAGTATCAAATTGTCATTATTGATTGTTTATGTGCAGGAAGGGGCACCTTCCTTTACATAAACAATCATCCCACAACGCAGGCACCCATGCACTATGGTAGGACGTCTGTGTTGGCGCTAAGCAGCAATTTTTTGCATCAGCTCAAGAGAAGCAGGCGTGCCCTGTATTCTTGTAGATACAGCACATCCCTGTGTTCTTTTAATAATGCAGCGCGGCGCTGCAAAGGCGCAGCACCGTGCCATTTCCTTGTACGTATGCCCCCTTGTTTCCCCAATGATTCTTACATGAGGTTCCCTGGTGTTTCGCCAGCCAACATATGTGTGTGAAACGCATCATAATTCCAAGGTGCCTGATGTCACTGAGCACAGGAGAATGATTTGCCCATTCACAGCAAGGGCAAAGACTTCGAAACGAGGAGAACCATTGGACGTGGGACCCAGGCTGGTTTATACACTCGATGCACCGAGATGCAGTGATACTTTCGCCTCCAGACGTGCCCTTCTGGGGCCATCACTTGCCCTCTGCGCCAGCAGCTGCCTGCAATGGTCGTGATGCCCCATTGGTAAACGCCAGACAGGCAGCCACCTCTGAGAACATAGCCTCTTCCACAGACATCATCAAACAAAACGAAAAACATGAATTTAAAGTGATGTTTATTTTTGTCTTCAGTTTACTCTCGTGGCGAGAGATTTCAAACAATTTAGGAGTTTGAGATTGCTTCGATATTTCTCTAAGTTTCCCATTTCCAATCATTGTACGTTTGCTGCTTTCACTCCATGACTTGAGGTCATCACCGTGAGATAATCCTCTCTAATCAGAACAGACTCGAGTCAAGGTAGATGTACTCCTGGGACTTTCTAAGCAGCTGCAGTGCGACTACATACACAGTTTTGTTTCATTAGTAATAAAGTTTCAGCTCTGGTTTGAAACAGACTAATGAGTCTGCGGCTGGTCACAGGTGTATTTCCAGGAGCCTGTAATGAAACCTCAGGGACTGATGCACACAGAACTTTGATCCTCCTGTACTCGGCGGTGCCTGGAGACCCCTCATCTCAACCTCTGCCCTCTGGGGTCTGAGGCAGGAGGAAGCCAGGGCTGCCTCTAATTAGCTACCTTTGAGTTTGTTGCAGCGGGGACCCCAGACCATGAGCTAACTGCAGGGAGATGGGGTTACTCTGACCTTGAATGACACAGACCTGTGGCCGACAGCTAACCCACCCCTGGTACCTGCAGACCTGGGGGTGCTGGGGTCTACCCCACCCCTGGTACCTGCAGACCTGGGGGTGCTGCTGTCTACCCACCCCTGGTACCTGCAGACCTGGGGGTGCTGGGGTCTACCCACCCCTGGTACCTGCAGACCTGGGGGTGCTGGGGTCTACCCACCCCTGGTACCTGCAGACCTGGGGGTGCTGCTGTCTACCCACCCATGGTACCTGCAGACCTGGGGGTGCTGGGGTCTACCCACCCATGGTACCTGCAGACCTGGGGGTGCTGGGGTCTACCCACCCATGGTACCTGCAGACCTGGGGGTGCTGGGGTCTACCCACCCCTGGTACCTGCAGACCTGGGGGTGCTGGGGTCTACCCACCCCTGGTACCTGCAGACCTGGGGGTGCTGGGGTCTACCCACCCATGGTACCTGCAGACCTGGGGGTGCTGGGGTCTACCCACTCCTGGTACCTGCAGACCTGGGGGTGCTGGGGTCTACCCACCCCTGGTACCTGCAGACCTGGGGGTGCTGGGGTCTACCCACCCCTGGTACCTGCAGACCTGGGGTGCTGGGGTCTCCCCACCCCTGGTACCTGCAGACCTGGGGGTGCTGGTGTCAACCCACCCATGGTACCTGCAGACCTGGGGTGCTGGGGTCTCCCCACCCCTGGTACCTGCAGACCTGGGGGTGCTGGGGTCTACCCACCCATGGCACCTGCATACCTGGGGGTGCTGGGGTCTACCCACCCCTGGTACCTGCAGACCTGGGGGTGCTGGGGTCTACCCACCCCTGGTACCTGCAGACTTGAGGGTGCTGGGGTCTACCCACCCCTGGTACCTGCAGACCTGGGGGTGCTGGTGTCTACCCACCCATGGTACCAGCAGACTTGGGGGTGCTGGGGTCTACCCACCCCTGGGACCTGCAGACCTGAGGGTGCTGCTGTCTACCCACCCCTGGTACCTGCAGACCTGGGGGTGCTGGGATCTCACAATGTTCTGTATCATTCACACACACGACTTCCATCTGCACTGGTTCCAACGTCTCCATTTGATCACTGCCCGAGCTAGAAACTGGTTCACACACTGCGCTACGTCATGGTGGCCACCAACCCCACAGATCACACTCCCCCTCCTAGTGCTTGCCCCCCAGCCCTCAGTCCAACCTGCCCATCACTCAGACCACCCTGAACAACCTATTCCACTCCACCCAGCTTTTTGGCTACCCACACACCCCTCAGGACACCAAACACAGTACTCCTGCTACTCTACCCTGTGCTTGGGTCTCCCAACTCAGCTCTAACACCACCTTACCCAGGTTTCTGGCCAGCTACTAACCCTCAGACCACCCCACACCCAGAACCACGGCTAACCCATCTAGTGTTTGACTCATCCACCCCTACACTGTGGCCACCTGGCCCAGTATCAGGGCGCCACCCTACCTAACCCTCGTCCATCCCACCCCACACTCAGGCCCCGCCACCCACCCATCAGCCCACCCTAACCAACTTCTGGCCACCCAACCTAGCCCTCTGACCGCATCCACGCGCCCAGCCTCAAGGTTACAATAATCCGCCATCGAACCTCCCTTCCTAGAACTCTCACATGTGCAGTGTTCGATTTCATTTAAAATCATGAAAGCAGAATAGAGTGTAACCAGTGATGTGCTTAAAATCATTAAAGAGCTATGCAAATGTAAAATACTTCATTACAGTGTTATTAGTTTAAGATGTCGAACTAGACAGTACAACAAATTACTTAGGGGCACATGCATCAACGAAAATACCGATCGCAAACGGGCAGATTCTGCCCCTTTGCGACTGGTATTTTTGCATTTGGAATGCATCAACCAAAATGCAAATTCACAATTTAAGTAATCGCAAAATGTGCCATTACTTAAATTGCGAATGTATTTAGGGAATCGCAAATTGCGATTTCCTAAATGCAATGCATAATGCAATTGCGAATTTGTAATTAGGGATCGCAAATTACCATCAATTTGAACTTGATAGTAATTTGCAAAAACTTTAAAAAATGCAATAAATTGCATTTTTCAAAGTTTCATGTTACACACACGCAGGCCCTTGGGGCATGTATGTGCGCAACATGTGGTAACATCTCAATTGGTACTCGCAAATTGCGCATGCAATTCCCATTCATGGAATGAATGGGAAGCCATTCCTTAATTGCGACTCGCAATAAAAGAATTTGTAGGAATCGCAATTTTTTTTGCGATTCCTACATGCATAGGGATTTGCGAATCCTAAATAGCGAAGATTGTGGGCTTACACTCCACGAGTGTTCCGTGAACCCGTTTCTAGTATTTACGCTCGAGGCTCCTTCACGATCCCTAGTTCGTTGACTGGTGGGTCCCCATGAAGATAACTCTTCTGTTTCTTGGGCTTTCCTGGTTGCTCCCAACGTGCCCTGACTCCCCACCGAGTGGCGAGTCCCTCAGACCTTACTGGTCTGCAACAAAGCCAATCTTTGCTTTCTGCGTGGGTTGCTGTTGCCAAGGCTTGTTGGGTCCAATCCGGATACCACCACTGCAGCACTCGACATCCTTTGTGGGACAGCTCGAATCCAGCGCCTGGTCGTCGTCTATGCCTCCTGGGCCTCGTGGCTGAAGAGTCAAACTTCACCTTCTTCACCTGAAATCACCTGACATCGGTGGGCATCTGCTCATCACCTTCCTGGTCACTGGCTAGTGACCCAGACTCTGTCCCCTCTGCTTTCAGGTTCTTCAGATCTCCGATCCACCCTTGAATCCACCTGGACACTTTTGACTTGGTCACCAGCAGCACTTTGCAGCAGCTGGCCATTGAAAACGACAACGAAACCCGACATCTAAAGACACCTATGCACCCGGCTTCCCCGGGTGAGGTAACTCGAGTACTCTGGTGCTCCCGTGGGTATTGACTCTAGAACTGCCTAGTTTCAGAGGGTTTTGCTACAAGTCCTCTTCTAAGTGTCCTTAATCTGTAATTTTCCAACCGCGACTTTCCCCATAGAAGTTAATGGTGATTCGCGGCTGTGTTTAGACACTGCACGCGTCCCCCGTGGGTCCCCTGTGTCACTAGCTTGGGTGGTTCCTGGTGGCCCCAGCGGTTATGAAGGCTCTAGGCCTTGTATCTATGTCAGTCGTGATTCTTATACCACTTTCTTAATATATGGTTTGGTACGCCCCTAGGGCTCAACGTATATTGTGCTAAACAAGTTTACCGTATGTACTTTTGCCTATATCCTCATAAAGAGACTAGAGGGATGTGTTTAGAATAAATACATATATTATATATATATATACCTGGTGTGGTTCTCCTTTCATGTGGTCATTCATGAGATTATGGACTGTTAAAACAATCTGCTTTACATTCCTTCATGACTTAGCCTGAATGCTGCTCTCCACAGCAACCACTAGGATAGCTTTCTATATAGGTTGGCTTTAAACCTACCATCAATAAGGGTCGTTTGGACTGGTGCAAGGTGCCCACTAGAATAGTGGACAGCATATGCCAAGCCAACTTCTCACAACCTTGTCTTGCTGGGGTGTGTTTTTTTCATTCGAACTTCAGCCTGATATATGCTTCTGATATGTGTCGTGGGATCGAAAATAGTTTCTTGAAGAGATTAGATTGAGAGGTGTTCAAGCCTGGTGCATCCTTTGTTTTGAGCAATTCTGATCCATACAAGATTGAGGGCATGCATTTTGCTGCTACAACCTTCAGAAGGTGCTTTGTTGAGCAGTCACAGAGTTTTTTGCAAGATTCTAAATGCAAATAGCAGATGGTTAGCTTTTATTTGCCTTAAGGCCACATGTTGCTTGTAATTGAGGTGGCAGTTAAGATGTACCCCCAGATATTTCCTGTTCCAAGATATTACTGTTTGCCGACCAGGTGAATCTGGGTTGTCTTTTGTGGGAACTCGGAAAGCACAGGACTTTCGTTTTTTGGTAGTTGGGGTCCAGTTGTGCGGTTGTTGTATAGTCTACTAGCTGGGTTATCAGCCGCTGGAAGCCTAGAGGGGTTTTATTGAGCAAGACGATATAGAACTCATTTGGCATGATTAAATGTTGGGTGTCCATCCATGTGCCTCAGCCCATGATCATTTCAATTAAAGTGCAGCCGCAAATGTCAGGAGAGCCAAAACCTCTTAGACGTTTATTAATAATTTCACCGGCTTCATTTTGAGTGAAGTGTTAGTTAGTATCAGCCCCTGGTCCAATTCCGATTGCACGCAATCTTGGGGCACATTTACTAATATTTTGTGCTGTGTTTGCATGCGCACACAGGTGCAAAATGTTTATTTGGGAATTACTTTCCTCAAATTTCTTTTGGCTGAAAAATGCCTGGAAATAACACAACTGCAAGGACATCAAGGTGATACTTGGAATGCTAGAATTAATCTCAGCCACTGGCATTCATTCGGGCTTCCTCCCAATCCATCATTTTTCACCCACCATGCCACCTCAGTTTGGACCCAGTGAGCAATGTTGGGCAAGATGTGTTTCAGGTGACGTGTAGCCCAACGAGGGCACACATGGACAGTCAGTGGAACACCAAGTCCTCGTTCATGAATGAATAGTGCACTCACGGATCACTAGAACATAATGCTCGTTTTAAAATGTTCCTCAAAACTGGAAACCTAATCTAGTGCTTAGGATATGAGTTGTTGCCTCAATGAAGATAAACAAAGGCAGCAAGGAGGTTTATGAGTCCAGTGAAGAGTAGAAATAACTATGTATTCTATAGCACTAACACCCTCATGTACTCATTCTAGTTGCAGAAATAAATCTACCACATTAGTAGCACATTCATAATAAAAAGCCTAATACATACCCTGGGGATCTACGATGCCTGGAGAATCCGGGACCCCCAGAACACACAATTGACACACATATGCAACACACCACACAAATGCACGATTAGGCTATATTTTCATGCCTGTGCGTGACTGTCACAACGTCAGAGACATTACTATCCTCCCCAGGCGTATATCTGACCACTCGCCCTGGCTTCTGGTAGTAGGAGACCCCCCCCAGACATACTGAGCCCGATGTGGAGGATGAATGCGTGGTTCTTCCAGGACAAGGACTACTTTCTCACTAACCAAGACTCCGTCTCCTCTCCGGGCACCTTGTGGGAAGACGGTACGGTCACCATCCACGGCTTTGCCAAAGGTCAGCGCAAGTGTAAGCGGCTAGCCCAGAACTCCCATATCACTCTCCTGGAGGCCCAGGCTACTCTCCTTGAAAGCCAGATGTCAGACCAGAGAGACAAGCCGCAGGACAGATGTCTGGCATTCCTACGAGATGAGAACAAACAAGCTTCCATGGAAGCCGCTAAACTACTGTGGAGATCTTCCATATCTAGAGTGTATGGGTGAGGGAACAAAAATGAGAACATTTTACACCAACTGGCCACATACCCATTGGCTAATCGCATAATTCCAGAGATTAATGATGTAGACGATGTAGTTAATTCCTCACCTGCGGCGATGGCCTAAAGTTTCGCTACCTGCTCTAGCCTTTTCCTCCTAGAATGGGTCCACCAAGAGTGTGTCCATCTCCCCGCCTTAGCAAGATTGAAAAAGCCGACCTTGACCTTCCCATTACCTGTGAAGAAATTAACGAGGACATCACACGTACCGCGTCTGGCAAAACTCCAGGCCCTTACAGGGCTGCTACCCAGCTTATCAGGAAACACTTATCCCCCATCTCTTGGATGTATATGCAGAGCTGTCCAAAATGTCTTGTTTCGACCAGAAATGGACACCGCCACCATAGTGGTGATCCCTAAATCCCAAACCCCTCAGTGCAATGCTGCAACTACCGCCCTATTTCTCTCATTAACGCGGAAGTTAAAATATTTGCGTCGTGCGGATTCATGCCATCTCAAGGCACTAGGAGATGCCTTCACCTTGCCTTAGCAAACCGCCAGCTAAGGACCACTGACTTAGCACTTCTTCTCATTGATTTTGAGGTTTTCGGTTCTGTGGACTGGCAGTACCAAGAGGACGTACGGATTGAGATGGGCATGGGGGCAACACTTTCGTACTTTAGTCAAAGTACTATACACCAGACCGCAAGCATGGGTACTTCTCAACGGGGTAATATCAGGGTTGTTACCCATTAAGAGAGGGACAAGGCAAGGATATCCCCTCTCACCGCTCTTATTCGCCCTGGCAATGGAACTCTTAGCATGTCTCATTAGATCTAACGCCTGAATTAGGGGATGGCCAGGTTCGGACGAGGACCAAATTGCCCTGTATGCGGACGTCGTTCTGCTCTTTTTGGCTTAGCCGGCCCAGTCCGGACTCCACTGCCTTAGGGCGTTGCATCTTTTTGGACGAGCCTCCGGCCTACGCTTAAATTCCACAAAGTCAGTCCTAGTTCCTCTCCACCTCTCGAGAGAGTGCTTTGATTGGCAATCCACAATACCTATTAGGAGGCAATCCTTTAACTACCTCGGAATCTGGGTGTCCCTGTTGCCCGATCTTGAATTGTCGCTTAACATGGCTCCACTGATGAAGAAAGCCCGAGCCGACATCCGTAGATGGCAGACGTCACTGTTGAACCCTCTGGGGGGAGTCGCTTCCTTCAAAATGATGATACTCCCCAGGTTTTTATTCATAATTCACAACACGCCATCCCATTAACCTGGTTCAAGGAGTTATATAGCCTGACCACTAAATTCCTTTGGAGCGGCCAAAGACCTCGATTGGCCCTGTCCCAATGCCGGATTCCCTCCTTCGATGGTGGAATGGGCATGACTAATCTATACCTGTACTATTTGGCAACACGCCTACTCACAATTCATGATTGGTTCGACGGTGGCTGATCAGACCCAGCATACAGGATAGAACTGAATATCTTGGGCTTACCCAAGATCCAGGGGATGATGTACGTTGGACCTATCTCCACACTCTTACCTACGGCGACACTGGGAGTTCTTTTGGCCTGGCGCGCCACTCTGCGCCACACCCAATGGTCGAATAAACCAACCCAGTACACCCCACTCTGGCAGGGATCCTGGCCCTGGGAAGTCAGCAGCTTAAACAAATTCAAAGCCTGGGATCTTATTGGCATCTCGCAACTTGGTGACATATGGGGAGGGGATCACATGCGCACTTTTCAAGACCTACAAGCCCAATATTCTCTACACTCCTCTCAGTTTATAGATACCAGCAGCTACGACACGCACTCCACAACCACATATCCAACGGCACCCGCTACCAGAATATAGCCCACCTGAGGCGCAAACCATGACACGTAACCTGGGGAAGGGAGGGACCTCCCGTATTTACTAAACTCTCACAAACAATACTCCCAACACGTTGCACCGCCTTAGGGACAAATGGGAGGATTGGATTGGACCTCTGGAGGAAGAGGACTGGAGAGACGCATTGATGGCAAGCAAAACGGTTACCATTTTCGCTAGGCTCCCCCTGGTACAACTGCATACCTCACACCAAAACGCCTTCACAGTGCAGGGTTTAGACCAACTGCATCATGCACACGCTGCAGCAAGAACAAGCAGACTTCTTCCACATGGTATGGTCCTGTCCCTTCTTCACAAGCTACTGGAACTCAATAGAGAGCGAACTTACGGAGATTCTAGGATGGGAGGTACCGAAGAGGCCACTAACCGCGCTCCTGGGAATTACAGACGGGTTGGATGGGTCCAGATCTGATAAATTATTTCTAAACACAGCTCTGATAGTGGCCAAGAGATATTTTTGCTAACTGGCCAAATACTGATCCCTCTAATATAGTGAAATGGCGAAGAGGGATGGACTGGTGCGCGACACAGGAGAAACCTCTGTATGTGTCTAAAGGGTGCCTGGCGAAGTATCGCAAAGTATGGGGCAAATGGTTGGGATTACAGCACTGGTAATGCCTCCTTAAGGGACTGTGTATCGAGTGCCAGGTCATACGTTGTTTTCCCTTCATAATTATGTACTCGGCAGGGGGCAGATCTACAAGAAAGTGCCGCAGCACCGCTACGCAAGCCCTTTGGCTGCGCCACGCTGCAGCACTTTCAGAGCACAGGAATGTGACATATTTACAATAATATGTCGCATTCCTGTGCTCTCCCCTGTGCTGGCGCACAAACTGCAGCCATGCGCTGGCGCAGGCACCCTCGCACCATGGGGCAAGGATGCCTGTGCCATGGGGAGGTTGCTTTTGTGAACGAAGGGGCCCCTTCCTGCACTAAAGCAATCACTGCAGCCATTTTCCTCTTTCAATGCGTGCTGTAGAATGCAGCACATATTGAAAGATGAAAAAACGAAGAGAAATTAAAGCATTTCTCCTCGTTTCGCTTGGCTACGCCACCTCTAGGGTGGCGCAGCAAACTGATGCCTTTCAAGGTTTACGATTACTCGTAAATCTGGAAATGCATCAGTGGACGTGGGGGTTGCGTGTGAACACCCACAGCAACACCCATGTCCCGCCCCAAACACGCAAAGTGTTGCGTGAACAGGGACGATATTTACAAGCACAGGTTAAGTCACGCAGGGTGACTTTATCTGTGCTTGTAAATATCCCTTAGCAAGCTGCGCCAACGGTGCGTCACGCAACGTGATGCACCAGCGGCGGTGCATGGGGCTTGTAAATCTGCCTCCAGGTGCCTTGTCTATATGGGTAATAAAGCTGTACCATGCATCACCTGTTTATGGCTGGTTTTCCCTGTTTAAAAAACAATAAAGTTGATATATAAAAAAAGAAAAGATTGAACAGAGTGGGGCTCAGTGCCGACCCCTGAGGCACTCCCCTCTGCAGCGGGATATTGTCTGAGGAGTATGGCTTCTGAATGACCTAAAACGAGCACTTATAAAGGAAGTCCGCAATCCAATCAAAGGCTCCACCCCTAATACCCTGTGTCCACTGTCGATCTAGTAACACAGTATGTGAAACAGTATCGAAAGCTGCGCTGAGATCTAACATGATGAGCGCCCCTAATTTCTCTTCGTCAGCAACCCTACCAAGCGTCTCCGAAGCCAAAAGCAGGGCAGATTTCGTACTATACTGTGGCCTGAAACCTGACTGGGTCTTGTGTAGGATGTTCTGCTCTGCAATGAACTCTGTCAATTGTGAGTTGATGTGACTTTCCGCCAGTTTCGCCACAAAAGGAAGGAGAGAAATGGGGCGGAAATTCTCTAGTTTACAGGTATCGAGAATTTTTTTTGGGGAGCAGGATCACCATGGCATGTTTCCACTCAACTGGCAGTCGGCTGGCCTCAAACGACATGTTGAGCACTGAACATAGCCTGGGAGTCAGTGCGGGCAACCCCATTTTCCAAATAGCTGGAGGCGCCGGGTCTAGTGGAGCGCCAGATTTGATTTTAGCCACTAGTGCATCCAGTTTTTCCAATGTGATGCCCTCAATCTTGAAAGCACCATCTGGCAGGGGTGCAGAATTCCTGTTGGAGGGGAGGCCAGAGTTCTTAACAGCCACTGGAAAAGAGGCATATATATCCAAGATTTTATCCGAAAAGAAGTGGGCAATCTTATTGCAGCTGCTCCTGCTGGGGTCCATGCCCGCAGATACGGTATCCAGGGAGGTAAGGGCTTTTACAATTTTAAAGATCTCCCGCTGGGCGTTCTTGGCCTCGATCTTTTATGTATAAAATTCCATCCACGCCACCCTGATCTTTTTATAGTATTCTTTTAGCAAACATAGGTAAGAAAATGCAACCCGTTTTACCTGCCGGAGTGAAGACATAGTCCAATCTAGAGTGCACTTTATTGGACCCTGTCACGCCGACTACAGTATAGCGTTACCTCCACATATAGATAAGGCCTATGTAGGAGACAAACCTGGCCAGGGGGGTAGTCTCACCTAAGTGTGATGCCCCGTTCACTCTGTCAAGTTCGGGAGACATGACATCATTGAAGTCTCCCCCCCAGGATGTGTCTGGAGGAGGGGGGTCTCTAATAGAATATCTGTAAGTTTAGTCAAAGTATAGCCTTGGCGGCGGGGAGGGGTATATGCACTGATGATAGTAACATTATGTCTTTCCCAAGGCCCTGAACTGCAGTATACGTGCCCAGGGGGAGTACCCATGTTTTTAGTACTCGGAAAGGGGGTGATTTCTTGATCAAAATCGCCACCCCCGGGATCCTGAAATGAACCTCGTGTGTGCCAGATTGATGTATGCCACCCTGGCCAGAAAGAGACAGCGGTTGCCCATGAGAAGCGTCTCCTGGATTTTGTAGCCCATCCCGTTCACGTTCCAAGTGAGGATGGAGTATTGCCTAGAGTCCCAATCTGTGCAGCTCATTAGCTTGGATGGGTATTGGAGGATACCCAATCCCTTCTGGGATCACCTCTGGGTCAATATCGTCTTGTGTCAGCTGCAACGTTTTACTGACGATCAAAGTATAAAGTGTAACACACAAAACAATCCAATCTACAACTACTCCCACCCCATCCCACCATCACCACATCTGTAGACCTCAGCAATGGGCCAAGGAGATACATCGCAGGCCCAACTCGGGTGATCTGTTGTTCTTCCCATTACCAACCATCAAATCATAAAAAGAGGAAGGGGTGAATCACGGAGAATGAAGATATTAAAAGCCAAGGAAGCGAGGGGGAAGGAGAAATGAATGAATAGAAGAATGAAACAATAGAGAGAGAGAGTAGAACACAAGAGATCACACCCTGCTGGCTGTTGGAAACAGAATAAAGCCAACGAGAAGTGTGGTCTTAAACGTCCAGGTGGGGTGGCTTTAAGGAGTGGTCATGAGCTTTGCTGGTTATTTAGTGGTCACCACCGTTTCTTGTTGTCCCGTATCCATAGCTTGAGATTGTAGCTGTGGGGTTGTCATCATGGAGCCCTGCTCAAGTGCCGTGATGTCCCTGGCCAGGGAATGGATGCTGTCCACATCCGAAGAACTGGGGTCATCCAGTGGTGGACGTAATGAGCTGTTCGACGCTCAGCAAAGGGGCGGATGCACATTCAGTTTCCTCCAGTTAATTTTTGGATAGCGACTGCAGGAGCTTCTGTCGTGGCCTAGGTGGGTAAGGAGACTTTCAAATGGTCAGCACTTTTTTTTGTTCTGTTTTCAAGACTTGGTCTGAGGTCTGATATTCACAGGGTGTAACAACTGGAGATCCGCATTATCTGTAAGACCAGTTCGAACTCTTGGTCTTTCCTCCAGCGAGGTCCAGGCCTCCTCCAGGGAGTGAAAGAGGAAGGAATTTTCCTGGTAGAGGACTTTCAATTTGCATGGAAGAGGAGCATATATTGAAGACGCAGGACATGGAGTTTCATCTTTACTGATATGAATAGTCATCGCTGTTGTTGTACATCCAGGCTAAAGTCTGGAAAGATCATTATCCTGAAGCCTTTGTGTCATGGTTCTTTCTTTTTTCGGGCTTCCCTGAGGACAGTGTCTCCATCTAAGAAGTTGAGGAATTTCACGATGATGGGACGTAGAGTAGCCCCTGTGGGAGGGGGGCTTGCATCCTAGGGCCCTATGCGCACGGTCTATCACAAAGCATGTGGAGAAGAGTTTACTTGAGAAGGTAGTCTTCAGCCAAGAGGTAAGAAAGGCACCAGTATTATCTCCTTCCACACCCTCTGGAAAGCCAATGAATCTGTGGTTATTGAAGCGGGTCCTATTTTCAGCATCTTCAATTCACCAGAAGACATCTGCATTGAATTTACGCTGTTCCTCAGTACATTTCTTCACTCCCTGGACTATGGCCTCCGCTTTGGATATTCTTGTCTCCGCTGCAGTAACTCTGTCTGTGACTTTGCAGAGGTCAGGACGCAGGAGGGAAACCTCTGATCGTACTTCAACGATTTTAGTCTCCAGTGCCAACGCGGAATCATGTATGGCTTGCAGTATGTCTGCATATTGCTTAGGCCAAGGATGGTAGTTTCTACCAGTACTGCTGGAGGGGTAACCACTCTGGAATAGCAGTCCAATTGCCCTGTTGAGCTGGTTTGGGTTCCTTGTCCTTAGCACTGATAAGTCGCCCCTGTACGACCACTGGTGATTGTATTGTGTTTGTCCGCACAGGTAGAAGTGGGCCCTGAGCATGGTGGGGAAAGAGAAGAATAAGAGGGTACGCCGGGCACCAGGTTGGAGGAGCAGTTCTAAACTGCACCGGTGTCTGCACTCTCCTTTAGTCCGGTAGGGTCCCAGAAGAACTCAGCGAGTCACAATGCTCCTTAGTGTGGATCTCGGGCTTCGGCACACACCATTCTCAGAGCAACAGCCATCGGGTGGGCTTCCATAAAGAGGGCTTTCCACAATCAGGTTGTGAGGGCACCCTCCAGGATACCGCGCCCCCCCCCCCAGGCAGCAGATCTCAGGGGCCACCCTTAGCGCATCAGCTCAGGACAAGCACTGCGTTCTCGTTGGACCAGCTGGTGTCTCATAGGCCTGGAAGCCACCACTGCCTATGGTGTGGTATTTGGGCCCTTAATGTTAGTAGCTAGCCTTCTCAGTGCCCTCAGCCCATTTGGTGAAAAAGGGGGGGGGGCACTCAGACTTCAGGAGCATGGCAGATGTTTGTCATTCAGCTCCCCCCTGGTCTCTCATCACCCACCTCATGGCGGCAGCAGGCCTCTGATCCGAGGCTGATCCCGGTCCTGGGCAGTCGCCGCAGTAGGCCTTCGGGGGTCATCCAACTCTCTCGACCAACAGTAGAGGGTGGGGATTTTCCCCTCAATCATGGCTTCCCAGATGGCCACCACTCATCTGGGCCTGCCCAAGGCAGTGACAGGGCTGGGCTCCAGCCGCAACACCTCCACAGTGCCCAGGTCCGGAGTACTCTGAGGCTGCATGTGACCAGCAAAGCTGGCGGTGCTCTCGTGGCTTAGTCCACCGGGTCTCGGATTAGAGGTCCCGATTCCAAGGGAGCCGCTTTCTCCCAGGACCACGCCAGCGAGCTAGCCTCCCTGCCCCTCTTCTCCATCCTCAGATGACGCACAGCACAGCTGCCATTAAGCGATTCAGCATGGCCGGCCCTCCCACTCCCCAGCACGCTCCATGACTCCTCAATGCTCATTCCGAGGGCAGGGAGACTGGGGTCGGGGTCTCCTCTGGAGCATTTGGGGCATTATTTGATTGTGAAGTTAGCAGATTATGAACTGATTCAGCTAGGGCGACAGCAGCTCTCAGCAAACACGTCTCAGTCAGCCATGTTGCAGGCCATACCCTCGTGAATTCGGATTGTTACTACATATGAATGAAAATTTACTTTTAGAAACTTTTCCTGCCTGAAGCTCGTAGAGGCAAAATCTGCTCTTCCACTTCTTTCAGCTAGTAATTAGCCTTTAAGTAGGTGCAAAAGGTGTGAAGTGCCTCCCAGAAGCAAACAAAAGGCTGACCTAAATGGGCAGAGTTGACCTCTTTAAACCGCTCAGAATATGGGGGTGGGAGAGGAAGTATCCTATTTAATGCAGTGTCAAATTCTGCTCGAGAGTCAAAGCCTGCTTGATAGGTCTGCTGGGTTTTACATATAACCCTGGGGGCACTCTGGAAAGGAAAGGATGCCATAACAATTCTTGTACATTCACTGCATCGTTGCTGGAAAATCCTGCTTTATTCTTCCAGACTTCTGTCTTTGAGTTTATTGGGGAACAGTGAGTGCTTCAAACTAGATGTTGGTGTTAGATTGGGAGGACATCAGGATTACCATAGCACATGCCCCCAGTGCCCAAGTTTAGTGTGTCCAAAGACTTTCACCTGCTTGTAAAGAAAATGACCAATGTGAGTCGGGTTGGGCCCGGGATCATTTACCCCATTGGTTAGGGCATGCCCAGGAGTAAGATGATTACTTAATTTCAGCTCGGAAACCATGGAAGGATTACATCCAGTCAATTTTAAAACACAGAAATAAATTATATAAAGTCACAGAGTAAAGATTATCAGTAAAAATACAATATAATATTATTATGATATTAAAGTAAGGCTACACGTAAGAATTTTAAAGCAAAGCTATGCTCAGAGATTTTCAATAAAGTGCACTGTGTCAGCATAACGTACTCAGGGATGCCAGATAGCAATATCGTATGTGTTGTAGTGTCAACCTCAATTGGAAGCATCATAAAATACATACACAAACATTGTCATACCTTGGTGCTATCATTCTATTTGGTGGGTCCATTGGGGAAAATAGGGAGTTAGTGTATATAGCTCAACAAAGTTTATTTAGAAGTAAGGATCCTTAAGGGGGGCTCTTTCACTCTTATTGGTTGGTTGGTTGATAGCTTTATTTCGATATGCAGGTATCATAAAAGCATTACAAAATGTATAAAAACAGCACATCGCCAAAGACTGTACATTTAAAAACAAAACAGATAAAAAATAAGATCAGTAGTAAATTATTTAAAAGTATGTTAAATAGATAAGGACAGTCTTTTTAAACGGATCAACCAAGCCCATTTTAAAAATTTAGATACAGCACAAACTACCCGAGAGGATGTATCAGATAATAAAATCCGAAGAGCCACCAGGTGCTGGCGAGTACCCAATTGTCTACAAAGTGGTTTCAACCAGTGGGATCTTGGACGGGCGTAATCTGGACATTCAAAAAGGAAGTGGATCACAGTTTCGGGCCTATTGGTACATAGGGCGCAGTAGTGTGATGCCTGCGCAGGCATGTTCCATCTAGAGAGGAGATCAGCTAGAGGTAATGTACCTAGTCTAAATTTAATGAAAAGTCCCCGGTCCATAGGTGCCGTAATTATGTCCAGATAAGGCTCAAGGGCAACAACGTCTTTTATTTGCAAAAAAGCTGCGGTGGAATTGCAGTGACGCTGATTGCTGATGAGCTTAGCAGAGACCCATTCCCAGTATAGTTTTTTTAGGGTTGCCTTCGGGGGGGCACAGTGGGCGGACCAGCACGACCCCAAGCCTAAGTCCCCTAAAAGATTTTTAATGTCCCTAAGCCATTTAATCTTGTTACAGCCGTCCAAGCCCATCACCTCTGACAGCCCGCCTGCGTATGATTTTAATTCCGGGACCCTCCACAGACGAGCCCAAAGGAGGAGAGGCCGTAAGCGGGCCTGGTCCTTGATTGCTTTACAACCCGTATCCAAAAGCACAGGAACTGTCGGGGTACTCATCGGGATGGCCAAAAGGTCCTTTAAAAATGTATTCTCTGCCTTGGTCAAGGGCTCCACGTTGCCTAAGCCCCAAAGCTCAGCCCCATAAAGTGATGCAGTTACAGCTCGGGCTTTGTAGATGTCTAATATTGGAGCTACACATTGTTTAGATGAATTATTGTACTCCTTCAGCAGAGCTCCCCCCACCCTTTTGCGACTAATAGTCATCTTATTTATATGGGGAGTCCAGCTCATGACATCACTCATTCGAATTCCCAGGTAGTCAAATTCTGACACTCTTTCAAGAGGGATAGAATTCAGAATGGGAGGGCGGCCAAACTTACGGGGTGGGTGCATAATTAGATATTTGGTCTTATCCACGTTGATGACAAGTCCTCTTTGTGTACAAAAGTCCTGGAAGTGGTTCAAAAGCTTCTGGAGGCCCTGGGGGGTTTTGGAAATGAGGAGGGTGTTGTCGGCAAACAACAGGGTTGGAATCCTAATGCCCCCCAAAGAGGGAGCGTCTGCTGGTTCACCAAGCAGGTGCTCTACCACCCCGTTCACATACAGGGAAAATAAGGTGGGAGCTAGTACACAGCCCTGCCGGACGCCCCTAGCGACCGGGATCCTAACGGTCTTTTCCCCATTCAGTCCCCATCGCACCTGAGCATAGTTGGCATTATGCAGTTTGATGAGGAGCATTAAGATGTAAGGGGGCATCCCAAGACCATACAACACCCTCCAGAGTTCCTCCCTGGGAACCAGGTCAAAGGCAGTCTTCAGGTCTATAAAGGCCAAGTAAAGACTGCCCTTGCCCAGTTCCACCACCTTCCAATAAAGTAACAGGAGTCTAAAGACTTGCTCGATAGTTCCTGTACCTGAACGAAAACCAGCTTGCATATCAGACAAGATGTGGTTGTCATCCACCCACTGGAGAATCCTCCCTAAAATAACCTTACCCGCCAATTTCTGGGTTGAATCGATGAGGCTTATTGGCCTATAATTCCCCGGTGAATCTCGACAACCCTTTTTAAAAATTGGGACTACCTCTGCCCCTTTCCAAGACTCAGGCACAGAACCGCCCTCAAGGATGGCATTAAGGAGGCCAGAAATCAACACCCCCCATTCGCCCGGGTAGGCTCGGAGAAGATCCCCTGGCAGCCCATCTGGACCAGCTGCTTTTAGTGGTGTTAAGGATTTAATCAAATTCGTGACCTCCCGTGCGGAAAAGAGGTCAGTGCCTCTGTCCATAGGTGAGGGGGGGAGGAAAAAAGGGTCATTAAGAGTGCCTTCTACGGCAGAATAAAGGGCCTTAAAATGGTTAAACCACGCATGGGCAGTGATAGTACAGGTCCTCAAGGTGTCATCTGGGCGGTTTCTACTACCCACCAGGTCCCAGAACCCTTTGGCATCTCTCCCTCGACTGGCAACCAGGAGGTCCTGCCAAAAGCTATCCTCCCATTCCTTTTTGGCATTTTTTAAACAGTGTGAGTAAAGCCTTCTGGCCTCCCTCGTCCTGGGTTGTGATTTAGATTTAACCGCTTCGACAAGCAGTGACTTAGCTTCCCTGCAATTATGATTAAACCAGCCCTGTCTGGCCCGGGGACGTAGTTTCTTCCCGTTGGGTCTGGCTGGGACAGTAAACAGGTTGGTTAGCGCCTGAATTAAAATACAAAACCAGTCGGACACCCCCGCCACCCCACCCTCAAGAGAATCAGAGTTATCTAGGGCTGCCGCTAGAAGCTGCGTTATGGAGGATGTTATCTCGACAGAGAGCGACAGCCTTGCCCACTTTAGCCGTCGTCCACAGTTAGAAACAGATGACAGGTCGGAAACGATGGCACATGGGGTTCCATTCACTATACCTTCTAACCACCACGGAGTCATGGCGAGGGAGAGCAGGTTGTGATCGCTCTCGATAGAGGGTATAATCACCATGTCTTTAACCGAACTCCATAGGTTGACATCAAGCAAGATATAATCGATTCTTGACGTATGGCCAGGCCTGTTGAATGTATGTGCGCCCTTTTTGTCCGAAATAGTCCTACCATTAAGGGCCCTCAGGTCAAACTCCATTGATAGGGAATTTACCTGGAGCACCACTTCCGTCCATCTACTGATAGGGCTGATCTCTAAAGCCGGTATCCCCCTCCTATAATCAGCATCCTCTTGATCTTGTGTAACATCTGAGCCGAGAGGCTCAAATGTACAGTTGAGGTCGCCCGCTACCAGGGTACAGGATTTATAGGGAGAGGATCGAAGCAGGCCCTCAAGGCGGGTAATAGTAGGGGATTCTCTGCCCCCCTTGGTACCTCGTGCATAGATGTTATAGATGTTTAGGATAACACGGCCCTTGGGGGATTTTAGGATGATATTAAGGAGATCCGGACACTTTGTGTCATGCTCCTCCACCCTACAATTTAGTGAAGAGGCTACCCAAACCAGGAGGCCTCCCGAGGGACGACCCCTACCAGTCTCTGAGTGTACAGCAGGTATATGATGGGATGAATAACCCGCCTTATGGGGGGGCTCCCTACTCCAGGTTTCCTGGAACAGACATATGAAGTACTCCTCCACAAGTGCGTTCCAGTCGGGCAGGGCCAATTTCCTGTCCAGACCAGCCACATTCCAGCTGAGAACCCTAACAAGTGGGTCCGCCACAGCCGCAATGCTACTGGGCTCGGCAGGGCCATCCGTGACTGTGTCTCCCGATGGGGGACTGACAATGGCAGGCTCGATTTGGACCCTCGCCGCCCCTAGTTCCCCTATATCGCCTGGGGCGACCTGCTCCCCTGGGGTAGGCAGTGGGTCGTTTCGTACTATAGATCTGGAGTACTTGATATTAGATGTTCTGTCCACTCTACTATTTCTTCCCCTGCTGATATTCAGGTGATCAAGGGTCTGTCAGCATCCCCACCCTGGGTCTTGCCACCCACCCGGAGGATTACAAATCGGGCCAGTGATATGGTTATGGAACTGTAGCAGTGGTGCTGATGTAGTAGTCCCTGGCCACGAAAAACTTGAGGGGCAATTTTGCTCATTAAACAGACTAGTCGAAACACTGGTAGGACGTGGGTAGAAGAAAGTGAGGTCAACAATGCCAATTCCTCCATTACTTGTGCCCCAACCCTGTCTTGTTAACCATCCTGCCACCCTAGGGTCTTGAAAATTAACCACAATACAGTCCCCCCCCAGGCTTTTTGTGGTAAAGCCTATCCAATCTATTCTCCTTAACCCCAATATAAGACCATCAACTTCCCCTGGTAGAGGCCGATTCACCCTTAGCCAGTGCATAACTTTATTTTTAAGCATCTGGAAGGTTTCTCTCTGTCCCGATAAAAGTTGTGGGACATTTATAAGGACTACTACAAAGGGGAAGGAATCTGGGGTGAGGTTCATGGGGGGTTTCTTGTGAGGTGGCTTTATCAGGGGTGGTACGGGCGGTCTAGGAACAATAGGAGCAGGGCGGGGTATAGATTTATTTGCTAAAGGCTGGTTACTAGTGAATGGGGCAGATGGTAAAGCAGTACCCATTCTAGTACACCCATCACCCCCTACTTCTACGGTAGCCAAGGAGTTTAAGCTAGGCGGCGGTTGTTGCGCCACAATATTAGCTGAGGCTACAATGTTAGGGGGATTTTTAACAGGTCTCGATGATGCTAAGTCGGGAGGCTTAAGAGGTCTCTTCACAACCGCACTAACTTTCTTTGGTGGTATAGGTGAGTTAGTTTGTTGCCTTAGTCCCTTATCATGTGGTGCACCTTGGGTAGTGTTCTGGCACTTACAACTTTCATCCAACCTTGCCTGAGCTTTTATCAATGCCTTTGTTGAGAAGAAATTGTCTAATGTTACCTGCTCAAAATGGTCTAAACGGTCAGAGAGCTTAATAATTCGCTCCTCTAATGGGAGCAAAATTGACCGTAACAACCTTTCTAAGTCAGGAAACAGATTGGTTAGGGGTGGAGGTTTATCTGCCGTTGCCAAACCAGTGTCTGAAGGATTAATAATACTAAGGTCTGGGCTATCTAATGTCGCAACATCCCCCTCCTGTATAATTTCCCTACTGCGGCTTACTTCAATGACAGCCTTACTAGGACACATACTTTTGTTTACTTTTCTAAGTTTGTGTGGGGGTTTAGCTGGGTAACATTTTCTAGGTACAGTATTCCTTTTTCTTTTTGATCCAGGTTTAAGATGGGCCAAAGAAACCTGAGCACATAATTCAGCTGTACAAGTTATAGAGTCTGTATGGCTCACACAGGATGGAATCGGTTCGCCTACAGTACCCAGGATCTCCTCATTAGTGATAGCATCATGAACTAATTCAGCTACAACAGGCAGGTTTAGTGATGAGAGGGGTGTTACCAGTGCAGGATAGATTTGTACAGAGCGCTTATCTACAGGATTTTTAAGAAGTTCAATAGATAATCTCCGCTCGGCACGCCTCTCTGCAAGCGATATTTCTTTGTCAATAGTCTGGTTTGGGCGGTTAAAAAATTTGTCTAAAGGGCCAATAACTACTGTCCCAGCCTCGCCCGGTGGAGTCATCAATGCGGTGCTACTTGGGAAGTCCGGCATTCCTTGAGGTTACCAGCCCTTTTACGAACTTACTGGTGAACACTTATATGGCACAGCAATGAATTAAAAATTGTTAAATCCGTTATAGTCAAATTCAGAGGGGTGGCCCAGCCCGGCCTCCTCCGGCCCCGGACGGCCACAGACGGTCCCGCCCTTGTCCCGGGCTTCTCCCGGTCGCGCTCCCGCGCGCTCCCGCGCAGCGGTACGTATAGTTCCTTTTAAAGTGAGGGGGATAGATTATGGGCGGGTGGGCGGGGCCAGCAGGGAGAGCAGCCCAGGTGTTGAGAATAGGGCTCGCAGGGACTCCTGGTAAGTTGAGTCCCTGCTTCCACGCTCGCAACCCTGCCGGCAGCTCCACAAGCCCCGAGGTCAAAACTCCTCCCCTCAGATGGCACACACTCGGTGTGCGGCGCTGCGGGACCCGCGAAGCGGGTCTGGCGAGGTCACTCTCTCCACAGGGGCAGGCACGAAGGCAAGAATTCGAGGATAGCAGCAGCAAACAGGCAAAAACTCTTATTCTCCATGCCCACATCAAAAATTGAGAAGAAGTAAACACTATCTGGTCCCTTGTGAGCTTTTCATGATACTTACGGCTTTCCAATGGTGCCTGACGCCAATCAGGCTGCACACTGGAATAATCCATGTAGTATGGGCCTTATGTACCTTGGGCAAAAGAAGAAACTCTTCTGCATGGAGCTTCGCCTATACACTCTTTCCCACTCCCTCTCTCTTTCAAGCCTAGCGCCCGTGAACATCCCTACTTCCTCTTCTGGCAACTATCATCCTTTCCAGTCGCATCGCTACATGTGTGCTCCCTTATGGCTTCTTCGGTCTTACATGTGTACTCCCTTATGGCTTCTTCGGTCTTACATGTGTCCTCCCCTATGGCTTCTTCGGTCTTACATGTGTCCTCCCTTATGACTTCTTCCGTCTTACATGTGTCCTCCCTTATGGCTTCTTCGGTCTTACATGTGTCCTCCCTTATGGCTTCTTCGGTCTTACATGTGTCCTCCCTTATGGCTTCTTCGGTCTTACATGTGTCCTCTCTTATGGCTTCTTCAGTCTTACATGTGTGCTGCCTTATGGCTTCTTCGGTCTTTCGTGTCCTCCCTTATGGCTTCTTCGGTCTTACATGTGTCCTCCCTTATGGCTTCTTCGGTCTTACATGTGTCATCCCTTATGGCTTCTTCGGTCTTTCGTGTCCTCCCTTATGGCTTCTTCGGTCTTACATGTGTCCTCTCTTATGGCTTCTTCAGTCTTACATGTGTGCTCCCTTATGGCTTCTTCAGTCTTTCGTGTCCTCCCTTATGGCTTATTTGGTCTTACATGTGTCCTCCCTTATGGCTTCTTCGGTCTTACATGTGTCCTCCCTTATGGCTTCTTCGGTCTTACATGTGTGCTCCCTTATGGCTTCTTCGGTCTTACATGTGTCCTCCCTTATGGCTTCTTCGGTCTTACGTGCCCTCCCTTATGGCTTGTTCGGTCTTACATGTGTCCTCCCTTATGGCTTCTTCGGTCTTACGTGTCCTCCCTTATGGCTTCTTCGGTCTTACGTGTGTCGTCCCTTATGGCTTCTTCGGTCTTTCGTGTCCTCCCTTAGGCCTTCTCCTAACATATGTTGACAGCAACACAATGGCGTTGTTGGCTCACTGCTCCTTGGAAGAGATCCCATGAGCTCACAATGTTGCTGTAAGTGAAGGGCACTCACCCCTTAATATCAAAAGCTTTTTGTTAAAGATGCGAATCATTGTCAAAAAGAAAAAAAAGAGAAAGAAACACGCACAATAACACGACTGCTAGTGGTGGAGGCATCATTCCGTAATGCGTGCATGCATGACGAAGCATGCACATGTCTGAGCCACCACGCATGTGCACAAAATGACACTATCCCAAGACGGATTGCTAAATATTAATAGGAAATTTAACTTGCATGAAAGCACTTTTTGTATTGTGGCATGGCCTGGCACCAAATAGGAACCACCATGCTGTCAAAACAAAAAGAAAAAAAACTATTTAAAGGACGGTGGGGTGGCGAGCTAAGGATAAGTGGCTGGAGGAAGCGGGGATGAATGGAGTATCTGGGAGTAGAGGCAAAGGTGCAACAGAGGCACTTGACGCTGGCCCTGAGTGGGAGGAAAAAGAAAAAAATGAAAAAAGACAAGCCAGGAAGGGGTTGGGAAATCGATAAATGAGCCCATGGGAGGGTGAGTGAGCCAGACAGAGAATGTACAGGTGATTTCTTTTTGCGGGGCAGCACACACAATTTCATGGTGTTCTGAAAGAAAAAGAAAAAGTAGTTCCCAGAATGTGAACAGTGGAAGAATACAAGTCATCCAATCAAAAGGATGGTAAAGAAGTTACACTCTATGGGAGGTACAAACACAAGGGGCTTCATTTATGAGGCTGTGCGTCACTTTTACGCCACCCTTGCGTCACTTTTTTGACGCACCAGTGGCGTAAAAAATGCGCCATGTTGCGTCATATTTACAAAGTGAAGCATCTAGGTAGATGCGTCACTTTGTAAACCCCTGCGCCACATTATACCTGCGCCAGGTATAATGTATGCAAGGGGGCGTATTGACGCAAGGAAGGGTCGTAGAAGTGATGCAGTGAAATCTATGAGATTTCACTGCGCCATTTTTTGGCCGCTAATGCGTCAAAATCTTACGCCTGCTTCATGGTAGGCGTAAGACTGACGCAGGCACTAACGGCATGGGACTTGACCATGTGAAGGGACGCATTGCTGGAGTTGCGTCACTTTTGTGACACACTCCAGCAATGCGTCACTTTTGCGCTTACAGATACGTCAGAAATCCTGACGTATCTGTAACTCCTTGCGACATGATGCGTCATATTATAATTATGACGCATCAATCATGACGCAAGGAGGGTGCACTGAGAAGTGACGCATCGCTGCTTTCACGCAGCGACGCGTCACTTCTCATGAATGAGGCCCACGGAGAGGAAGGTGAGCCATCGATTGAAAAGAAAACAAATGAGTGATAATAAAACCAACCAGGAGTGCGGAATGGAAGGGCTTTACGACCACTGAAAGTTTGTGGTACGGTCGAGAAGATGCTTTCGCTGTCTGGTAGGTGGGACCCAAAAATGAAAATATAGAAAAGTAAATAATAAAATAGGGAAGTCAAAAACCCTGGCGGAGGACAGCTCTAGAGCAAAAGTCAAACAAACTACCTACACTTCAGGAAAGCGCTGAAGAGTATGAGCCATATTTATAGCAAAGTCATGCACCTTGCTGCACCGCGTGACAGGAAAAGGGCAGGAGTATGCCGTATTTAAAAAAATACAGCGCAATCCTGCCTTTGTACCTGGACTGGCGCCGTTTTGGCTGCCTAGTGCCAACACAGGCACCCTTGCACCATGGTGCAAGGGTGCCTGTGTGATTTGAGGGGGATTGTTTTTGTGTAGGAAGGGGCACCTTCCTTCACAAGAACAATCCCCCGAGGATTTCTCCTCTATGTCTGCTGCAGAACGCAGCACACATAGAAAAGGGAAGTAATGAGAAGAAATAAACATTTCTCCTCATTTTGCCTCACCTGGGAAGGTGTAGCATGTTTGCGCATTCCTAGGTCTGCCACTTTCGGTAAATCTGGGAATGCATCAAAATCCATGGATGTTGCATGAGAAGACCCACAATACACCCATGGAAGACCCATGGAAGACCCACAAAACACCCATGGAACACCCACAAAACACCCACGGAACACCCACAAAACACCCACAAAACACCCATGGAAGACCCATGGAAGACCCACAAAACACCCATGGAAGACCCATGGAAGACCAATGGAAGACCCACAAAACACCCATGGAAGACCCATGGAAGACCCATGGAACACCCATGGAAGACCCATGGAAGACCCATGGAAGACCCACGGAAGACCCACGGAAGACCCACGGAAGACCCACGGAAGACCCACGGAAGACCCATGGAACACCCAGGGAACACCCAGGGAAGACCCATGGAACACCCAGGGAAGACCCATGGAAGACCCACAAAACACCCATGGAAGACCCACAAAACACCCGTGGAAGATCCACGGAACACCCATGGAAGACCCACAAAACACCCATGGAACACCCACAAAACACCCATGGAAGACCCACAAAACACCCATGGAACACCCACAAAACACCCATGGAAGACCCACAAAACACCCATGGAACACCCATGGAAGACCCACAAAACACCCATGGAAGACCCACAAAACACCCACAAAACACCCACGGAAGACCCATGGAACACCCACGGAAGACCCATGGAAGACCCATGGAAGACCCATGGAACACCCATGGAACACCCATGGAACACCCATGGAACACCCATGGAAGACCCACAAAACACCCATGGAACACCCATGGAACACCCATGGAACACCCATGGAACACCCATGGAAGACCCACAAAACACCCATGGAAGACCCATGGAACACCCACAAAACACCCATGGAACACCCACAAAACACCCATGGAAGACCCATGGAACACCCATGCCATGGAAGACCCATGGAAGACCCATGGAAGACCCATGGAAGACCCATGGAACACCCATGGAACACCCATGGAACACCCATGGAAGACCCATGGAAGACCCATGGAACACCCATGGAAGACCCACAAAACACCCATGGAACACCCACAAAACACCCATGGAAGACCCACAAAACACCCATGGAAGACCCATGGAACACCCACAAAACACCCATGGAAGACCCACAAAACACCCATGGAAGACCCATGGAAGACCCACAAAACACCCATGGAAGACCCATGGAACACCCACAAAACACCCATGGAAGACCCATGGAAGACCCACAAAACACCCATGGAAGACACACAAAACACCCATGGACCACCCACAAAACACCCATGGAAGACCCATGGAAGACCCATGGAACACCCATGGAACACCCATGGAACACCCATGGAAGACCCATGGAACACCCATGGAACACCCATGGAAGACCCATGGAAGACCCATGGAAGACCCATGGAAGACCCACAAAACACCCATGGAACACCCACAAAACACCCATGGAAGACCCACAAAACACCCATGGAACACCCACAAAACACCCATGGAAGATCCATGGAAGACCCATGGAAGACCCACAAAACACCCATGGAAGACCCACAAAACACCCATGGAACACCCATGGAAGACCCACAAAACACCCATGGAACACCCACAAAACACCCATGAAACACCCATGGAACACCCACAAAACACCCACGGAAGACCCACGGAAGACCCATGGAAGACCCATGGAAGACCCATGGAAGACCCACAAAACACCCATGGAAGACACACAAAACACCCATGGAACACCCATGGAAGACCCACAAAACACCCATGGAACACCCACAAAACACCCATGGAAGACCCACAAAACACCCATGGAACACCCATGGAAGACCCATGGAAGACCCACAAAACACCCATGGAAGACCCATGGAACACCCACAAAACACCCATGGAAGACCCATGGAAGACCCACAAAACACCCACAAAACACCCGTGGAAAACCCACAAAACACCCATGGAACACCCACGGAACACCCACAAAACACCCATGGAACACCCGTGGAAGACCCATGGAAGACTCACAAAACACCCATGGAACACCCGTGAAAGACCCATGGAAGACCCACAAAACACCCACAAAACACTCATGTAAAACCCACAAAACACCCATGGAACACCCACGGAACACCCACAAAACACCCATGGAACACCCGTGGAAGACCCATGGAAGACTCACAAAACACCCATGGAACACCCGTGGAGGACCCATGGAAGACCCACAAAACACCCACAAAACACTCATGGAAAACCCACAAAACACCCATGGAACACCCACGGAACACCCACAAAACACCCATGGAAGACCCACAAAACACCCATTGTACACCCATGGAAGACCCACAAAACACCCACAAAACACCCATGGAACACCTCCTTGGCTCAGAGTGACGCAATGAGTTGTGCTGCGTTACATTACTCTGGAATTATGAAGCCCTCTGGGCCAAGCTAGGTGGCCTGGCGTGGCTTCAAAAATCACATTCTGGGTTTGCATCACACATGTACCACGTTGCATATACCCCTATGTTCTTCTGGAAAGTGCTTGACCAGGAAATCTGATCACTAACCAGCCTCTCAGCGACCCCCACAACCACGCTCCCCACAGGGACTAGTGAGCTAGATGACAGTTAGGTATCAGGCCCATTGCAACTGGACATCGAAGTACACAAACCATCCACCATCTGATTGTTCACCACAATAAATGGTGGAATCAACACTCTCAAAACACCTGCACATCCGCAGATCATGAAACAGAACCATGAGTGGAATGGATCAACAAAACACTGTGGTCCCCAGGACTGAGGGAGCAGTCAATTCTAATCAGAGCCTCTGTGCAAGTCAAGAGTTTAGATGTAGTGACATTTTCTCACTGCACCTTTAACCCCATGTGCTCCAGGCCCGTGTGCTGATGGTCACATGCAACACCCCTGCGCGTGTGGGTTACGGCGAGTATTGTTTGCTTGAATTGGAGACACATGGAGTGAATAAGACGCTCAGAGCTGGTTCTGAGTACCAGATCCAGGAAGGAAGATTCGTCCCAGGGAAGAGTTAACAGTAGGAAAGCTTCTAAGCCTCAGGGACCTCCAAGCTGAGTCCCCTTTGGGTTCTGTCCTCAATAAATCCACTGCACTATCCCAGGTGTTGTGCTTGGTACAGGCAGAGCCCAGACAGACCTTAAGCAATCTCTGGTACAGGAGGGCGCTTTTCAGGCACATAATGACATCACTCTGCACAAGAGTCAGCAGATCATCAGGTGAGTGCTCGGCCTGACTCGACCAGCCCATGGCCGCACCGTGGTCGCGGGCGCTCAGAGGTCAGCTCCTCACCCAGGTGCTTTGAAGTCTCCAAGCCACCCTCTAAAGCCAAGACTTTCCTTCCACTAATGCCGTTTGGATTCTCCAGCAGACTTTAGGAGACTTAATAAAAGACAAATCACGCAAATATTGTCTAAAAATCACTGTCAAATATTGTCAAAGTGAAACGTTCGTTGTATAACTCTGTATTTGGTTTCTGAATTTGAGTCCTATTTGCAGTGTCAGCTGGTGCAGAAGTATTCGCGCTCTCTCTCTTTGTTTCTCTCTGCACTGACACTGCTAACACCCTCACCTGTTCCAATATCATTTGTAAAACTTTGGGCCACGTGTATCCCAGAATCAGCACTGGTTATCTGCAAAAGTTATAAAAAGAGTGAGCTTTAATGCCTTGCTAATGACCTTTAGACCTAGGACCTTCCAATGACCTCTTGACCTTGGGTCCTTGCCAATGACCTTTAGACCTTGGGTCCTTGCCAGTGACCTTTATAATTACTACTCTTAAACTTATTATGAGATAATAATACGTTTGTTGTTCCTATTTTGCTATTATTACTACCACCGCTCTTACACAGTACACACAGACCATGTGTCTGGTCCATAGAACTGATTAAAGTTTCTGGCAGATTGATTATTTTTTGCAGAAAGAGGAGAAGCGCAGAGGAAATGACGTGCTGCTGCTGTCACCCCCTGCGCTGTAGCTCCTAGAAGCTGCCTTGTGTGACATACAACCTTTACACGCAGTGTGTGTGTGTGCGCCATGCCTAGCATAGCTTTGTACTGGAAGCAAACCCTTCCAGTAATGAATCCTAGGCCCAGTCACATTCGGACACATTCCACACACTGGGGGAGATTAGTGAAGACTTTGCACTGGTGCAAATAGTGCTTTGTGATGCCCTGCGTCAGGGCGCGCTCCACGGGACGGTCAGACCCTGCTTGGCATCAAAGCATAGTGTACCTGCTTGAGGGGGACGCACATTCACAGAAATGTTTCCATTTCTCCTAATTTGTACCTTGTCGCTCGTGGGCTGCACCCTTCATAACACATTCATTGTGTGAAAGGTTAAATTGACTCAGCATGGGATTTGTGCTGGGGTCCACCCTTCCAGTACAAACCATATGCCAGACGTTGTACACACGCCCTTGCACACGGCACAAAGGAGGGGGTGTGGTGCTCGTGAGCCTTAAGCAGCGCAGATGAGGGGAGCAGCTAAAGGCCAAAGTGAGCAAATGTAGCTCAGCTTTGTGCCCGTGCGAAAAACAGTGAAGAAACGTTGGTGCAAGCGCTGCTGTGTGCTATAATGAACCCGTGTGTGCTGTGCGGTGCGGTGCAGCACACATGCAATGTGAACAGATCAGTGCCTGCTCCAAGGACTCATTCGTTTTTTATACAAAGCACAGTCTGCCTACCCTGGAAGATCAGGCTTTGCACAGACATCTACGGGGGAGGGGGTCCTGATATGCTCAACTAACTCCCCCTGAACACCTCCATTTCGAAGCAGCGCAAGCACTGCTTGTGCCGTCAATACAGAGTCTTTCCAGTGCATAATATCTTTTGTGCTAGAAAATAAATAGCAAAGCAAGAATTGCTCCTGCGTTGCGTCAGTTTGCACCATGCAAATCCTTAGTAATTCTGGCCCTCGCTCTAGGCGGGTTTTAGGGGCCATGAAGACAGCAGCAGAACCAGAGGCTCTTGGCGCGTTCAGCGTCCGCCTTTGCTCTTTTCTCCTCTAGTCCTTCAGCGATAACTCTGATGGGCACCAGCATGAGTGGGCATTCATAGCTGCCAAGTTCTCCCATAATGTGGGATATTGCCACCTTCATATTGTGCTTATGGGTGGCATTTGGTGTCTTATGTGTGACACTTTGAATGACATTTTATTGCATGCTCTATTCATTTCAGAAATAAACTGTTCATTTCAAGGGACTAGCTGATAATTCATCTAGTCTAGTTGTAAATATATATGTTTTGGTTTGTGTGTTTTTGTTATCATGCCACGAGCCCCTTTCCAGGATTCTAACTGAATTAAATTGTATAGATTGTAAAGCAGCATCCATTGGGCTAATAAGGTCCCATTTATGAGTGATCGGAATAAACATGTCTCACAGGAGCGCACACAGGCCTGTTCTATACACATCTTCGGAGATGGTGGTGATTGCTCTACACAACACTCTCCTTACACTGCACTGTGGTCGTGTCACTGGGCGACGCCCTCAGGACCTACAGTGTGAAATGAAAGCCCCTCCTGCCTTCCCCTCACCGTGCCCGCCCCTGCAGCCATTCTTACCTACAGCCTGTGGCCTGCTCGAAGGGCACAGAGGCCTTCTGGGATGGAAGTACAAGCAGCATTTCCAGACAAAGCACACACCGGGCAGGAGCCATTGGGAAGGGTACTTTAGCAGGGCATTGCCCACTGGGTGAGGGAGGGTTGGACCAGGGTCCTGGGAAGGGGGTGGGAGCACGGACAGGGAGGCAGGGGAAGTGTGGGCATGGATGAGAGGGCACAGTCAGACTGGAAAATGGAGAGATGAGGACAACTGGGGCAGGTGGGCTGGGGAAAGAAGGGACGTGCAGGTGGACTGGGGGAGGAAGGGACGTGCAGGTGGGCTGGGGAAGGAAGGGACGTGCAGGTGGGCTGGGGAAGGAAGGGACGTGCAGGTGGACTGGGGGAGGAAGGGACGTGCAGGTGGGCTGGGGAAGGAAGGGACGTGCAGGTGGGCTGGGGAAGGAAGGGACGTGCAGGTGGGCTGGGGGAGGAAGGGACGTGCAGGTGGACTGGGGGAGGAAAGGAAGTACAGGTGGGCTGGGGAAGGAAGGGACGTGCAGATGGGCTGGGGGAGGAAGGGACGTGCAGGTGGACTGGGGGAGGAAAGGAAGTACAGGTGGGCTGGGGAAGGAAGGGACGTGCAGGTGGGCTGGGGAAGGAAGGGACGTGCAGGTGGGCTGGGGGAGGAAAGGAAGTACAGGTGGGCTGGGGAAGGAAGGGACGTGCAGGTGGGCTGGGGAAGGAAGGGACGTGCAGGTGGGCTGGGGAAGGAAGGGACGTGCAGGTGGGCTGGGGAAGGAAAGGAAGTACAGGTGGACTGGGGGAGGAAGGGACGTGCAGGTGGGCTGGGGAAGGAAGGGACGTGCAGGTGGGCTTGGGGAGGAAGGGACGTGCAGGTGGGCTGGGGGAGGAAAGGAAGTACAGGTGGACTGGGGGAGGAAGGGACGTGCAGGTGGGCTGGGGAAGGAAGGGACGTGCAGGTGGGCTGGGGGAGGAAAGGAAGTACAGGTGGGCTGGGGAAGGAAGGGTAGTACAGGTGGGCTGGGGAAGGAAGGGTAGTGCAGGTACCCTGAGGTGAAGAGTAGGCAGATGGGGTTACGTAGGTGGAGTTGGGCAGTTGGCGTTTGAGTCGGACGATGAGGGCTAAAGGCAGTGAGCATGGGGCTGGGGAGACCTCAGACAGCGCCCACAGCTACCTGTCAACGAACGGACACTTTATTAATGGTGATATCAGGAGCGCAGCCAGTAGAGTCGGAGCCCATAAGTGGTTCATAAGGTGGTGCAGCTTTGAAAGGGGCGGCCTATGGCCGGTCTCCTTTTCAGAAGGGGGACTACCACTGACAAGAGGGCGAAACCGTCCAAGAAGTAAGAGTGAGTGAGAGCGGTGCGAGGGGTGGGGGCAGGGAGAGTAGAATACGGGTTGAAATATGGACATCGGAGCCGTGGCAGACACCATGGGGTCCCATGACGTGTGTCAAAATGAGCCAGTCGTGCTCTGTTAGCGACACACACTGCATTCTGGGACATGTAGTTTGACAGGGGTTAAAGATCACAGGACGAGAGGTGGCGCTGGGTGAGGAGGTGAGACTGTCTCAAGGCGCCAGATGAACAGGCAGCAGCAAGAGCGGCCGTGGGGGAGCAGGATCCGTGCCTCATACAGCAGAGCCGCCGCTTCACTTGTAACCAGTGTGGGTCACACAGAGGTGCTATAGACACGCCACGGGCAGCGCTCATAGAAGGGCTGGGGCGGCCCCATGGAGGGGGTCCCACAGAGCCTGGGGGAGCCCCCGAGCAGCCGCGGCTCCCTGAGCTGGTTTCCGGTGCTTTGTTTCCCTCTCTGCACCCCCCGGCCCCTGCCCACCACAGGGTCCCCCGGCCCACCTCAGGGTCCCCGGCCCCCCACAGGGCCCCCGGCCCACCACAGGGTCCCCGGCCCCCCCGGCCCACCACAGGGTCCCCGGCCCCCCCGGCCCACCACAGGTCCCCGGCCCCCCCTGCCCACCACAAGTCCCCGGCCCCCCCGGCCCACCACAGGGTCCCCGGCCCACCACAAGTCCCCGGCCCCCCCTGCCCACCACAAGTCCCCGGCCCCCCCGGCCCACCACAGGGTCCCAGCCCCCTGCCCACCACAAGTCCCCGGCCCCCCCTGCCCACCACAGGTCCCCGCCCCCCCCCGGCCCACCACAGGTCCCCGGCCCCCCCCCGGCCCACCACAGGGTCCCCGGCCCCCCCGGCCCACCACAGGTCCCCGGCCCCCCCCGGCCCACCACAGGGTCCCAGCCCCCCCCGGCCCACCACAGGGTCCCCAGCCCCCCCGGCCCACCACAGGTCCCCGGCCCCCCCGGCCCACCACAGGGTCCCAGCCCCCGGCCCACCACAGGTCCCCGGCCCACCACAGGGTCCCCCGGCCCCTTCCCACCACAGGGTCCCCCGGCCCCGGCCCACCACAGGGTCCCCCGCCCGGCCCACCTCAGGGTCCCAGCCCCCGGCCCACCACAAGTCCCCGGCCCCCCCGGCCCACCACAGGGTCCCCCGGCCCCCCCGGCCCACCACAGGGTCCCCCGGCCCACCACAGGGTCCCCGGCCCACCACAGGGTCCCCCGCCCCCCCGGCCCCCCCGGCCCACCACAGGGTCCCCCGGCCCACCACAGGGTCCCCGGCCCCTGCCCAACGGCGCCCTCTTCCCTCAGCCCTGCACGCGCTCCACTTCCGGGTGCAGTCAACGTCCTGGCGCAGGGCAGGTCGCGGAGCACGCACGTGCGTAACCTGGTGACCAATCAGTGTCAGGGTAGGCAGTCAAGCCGGCCCGCGCTGCGCCAACAAATGAAACGCTGTCCAATCATGGTGAAGCAGCCATGCTCGTCATAACCCAGCAGCACATCTATTGGCTGCTGAGCGCGCCCGGCCCGCGCGTGCACCTGGAGCCTCAGGTGAAACGGCCGCGTTGATACCACAGGGCGCCAGAAGAGGTCACTGCACTGTTGTACATTCATTAAGGTTATGTGCAAGGGGGTTCATAAGTAGTATGTTTTTCATCTCCATGATCTGACATCACCGTGTCAGATCATGGAATGTTCATGTGATATTTATATGACGTCAGTGTAACTGTCAGGCAGATGACAGCTGACGCCCGTTGTGAGTGTTGTTGCTGTTTCCGCTCCCAGCGGGTCCTTTATCCTTCGTAAATAAATACTGGTGACTACATCCCTGCTATTGTCTTTATGTGTCACACTACAATTGGCGACGAGGACGTGGGAAGAGAAAAGGACCTGCGGGCATGTAATGTAAGAAATACTTGACCGATGCGGGTTTGATTGAAGAAGCCTGCAGTTTAAGGAAAGCAATAGTAAAGCGGAAAGGCGGACAACTTCTCATTGTGAGTACATTGTAATTAAATAAGTACGAATTTGACCTGGCAAAGGAAACCGAAGTGAATGTTAAGCGCTGAGGCGATTGTCATTCAATTGAAAGCGGCTGTTGCGAAGACTTACTTTTGGCGCGCATTCATGTCAAATTCAAGCGTCTGCTGAAGGCTGTGAATCTCCTCAGCTGTGACGCGTGAAGCACTCTGGGAGATCGTTCTATTGTTTGATTGGACTGCCGTGCATAACGTCATCGAACGTGAAAGCGTGCGGCCATTTTGGGTATTGAATTTCATCTATGTAAACACAGAACGAGTGTAAGAACGTCACAGCAAATATTGTTCTGAACAACCAATAAAAATCCTACTGATAATAAAGGAAAAGGATATTTCAGGAAGGCAAGAAGCAGTATTATATAAACTGTGCACATGAATTTTACACGATTAATTAGTAAGCAATTTGATTAACTGGTGCAAGTGGTTGTACGAAGAAGAAATAATAAACCACAAATAAATAGACTGATTTCTGGAAAGTGTCAATAACAAAAGGAAATATGGCAGAAAGCAATAATATATGTGCACCTCCCCGTTTCCTAGAAGAGCCTGGGAAACTCACCATGAAGTGGAAGAAATGGAAAAGGGCTTTTGCGAATTATATAATATCCATTGATGGAAAAGCATTTGATGCTGAAAGGAAGTGTTCTTTGTTGTTTGGTTTATTGGGAAAAGCAGGGCAGGACGTTTTCGACAGCCTGCCCGAATATGAAAACCCGCCAGGAACATTTATACCCATGAATGAATATGAGGAAGCCTTGAAAAGGCTAGAAAAACAATTCGATGAGGAAAATAACATTATGGTCGCAAGACATAAGTTTGCTCTAAGGAAGCAACATGAAGGGGAAACTGTGGATGAATATATTGCTTGTTTAAGAATTCTTGCTGTAGAATGTGAATATGAAGAAATGACAGATATATACATAAGAGATCAAATTGTTTTCTATTGCTACTCGAAAAAGGTTCAGGAGAGGTTGCTGGCATGCAAAAGGCCAACATTGCAGGAAGTCATAGACATAGCTAGGGGTATAGAGAGATCGCTTGTGTCTACCAGAGAATTGTCGCTTGCAGGAAGTAACACTAATGTATTTTACTTGCAGGACAAAAAGAAAGGTGATGGTAAGACATACGTGAAAAATATGGGGGAAAGGAATTTTGGAGGTAAGCAAATAAATTGTTTCAGATGTGGATCAAATGATCACCTAGCTGACTATAAAAATTGTCCCGCAATTGGTAAGAAATGTATCAAATGCAAGAAATATGGTCATTATTCTACTTTGTGTAAAACTAAAAGAATGGGTAACAACATGAGTATTAATGCTGTGGGAAATTTTGATGAGGAAATGTGTGCGAATATTGTCCTTTATGTCGAGATGGAGGACGGTAAGATTAAAGGTCCAATAGGGGATGTGAAAATTGGGGAGGTTGAGCTTAAGTTCACCGCAGATTCTGGAGCACCCATAACTACTATTTCTGATGTACTGTTTGATGAAAAATGGCAAAATGTAACTCTCACTGAATCAGATGTAAGCCCAAAAGCTTTTGGCGAGAAGGAAATAAATATGTTAGGGTATTTTAATGACACTGTCACTTTCAGGGGAAGAGTTATTAAGACTAAAATCTATGTAGCTGAAAAAGGGAGGATATTGGTGGGATGGAGAGATCTAGTCCAATTGGGAGTTATTTTGGTGCCTGGAGCTAAAGACCCAGTTATATTGAGAGAAGAATGGGTGAACAGCATGAGCATTGAAGAATGTAAATCTGATTTGACAGCCACCCTAGAAAAGCATAAAGAAGTTTTCAGAAATGTGATTGGTTGTGTCAGGGGTTTTAGCCATGATATAAAATTGAAAGAGGGGGCCATACCATGTAAACATAAGGTAAAAACTGTACCATTGTCGATAAAAAAGGAGTTGAAGGAGGTACTAGAGAAATTGACGAAGGAAGGAGTAATTGAAGAGGCAGAAGAATCCGAATGGATTTCTGCTATTGTTGTTTCCAAGAAAAAGAAAACAGGGGACATCAGGTTGTGTGTGGACCTGAGGTCATTAAACAGAAACATTATAGTGAACTGCCATCCACTACCTAAAATTCAAGACATACTCCAATCAGTATCAGGTTCTAGGTTTTTCTCATTAATTGATTTAAGAGCAGCTTACCATCAGGTTTGCCTATCAGAAAGGTCAAAAATGCTAACCACGTTTATAACACCATATGGAGCATTCAGATATGTGAGACTACCTTTTGGGTTGGCATCCTCTTCAGGTGTCTTTCAAAAACTTATGGACATACTGTTTGGAGGAATGAAAGGAGTGGAAGCCTTCCAAGATGACATTCTTTTACATTCAGAGGCAGAACAAGACCATTTGAAGCTAATTGATAAGGTGTTGGAAGTCATCGAAAAGAAAGGCATGACTGTATCAAAGGATAAATGTAAGTTCATGACCAATGAAATTGAATATCTGGGGCATGTATTAACAGCGGAAGGAATCCTACCAAAAGAAGATCTTGTACAAGCCATAAGGGAGGCCCCAGAACCCAGGGACAAGGAGACACTTAAATCTTTTCTAGGTCTCAGTGAATACTATGCGAAGTTCATGCAGAAATATGCAGAAAAAGTAGAACCACTCAGGAGACTCTTAAGGAAAAATGTTGTGTTCAAATGGACAAATGAGCAGGAACAAGCATTCAAAGTTGTCAAAGAGGAAATAGCAAATGCGCCTGCATTAAAACCTTATGATCCGCAGTTAGAAAACATAGTGACTGTAGACGCAAGCAATGAAGGGATTGGCGCAGTGTTTTGTCAAAGAAAGGGAAATGAAGAAAACACAATTGCTTTTATCTCTAGAAGGCTGAATGAGACAGAAAGCAATTACAGTACTATTGAGCGTGAAACTTTAGCATGTGTGTGGGCTGTGCACAAACTCAAGGACTATTTGTGGGGAAAAAGTTTCACGCTGGTGACAGATCATAAACCCCTTATATATATGTTGGATGGAATGGGACGAGGCAACGGAAATGCTAGCTCAAGACTGCTAAGGCTGATGTCAAAGTTACAGGAATTTAATTATAAGATAATGCATATTAAAGGGGGCAAAAACAGCAGAGCTGACTGTTTATCGCGTTTGCCTATACAAAATCTGAAGGAGGAAGCACAGGATGACACAGAGTGTGTAGTAGCGCTGATTGATGCTACAATCATGTGTGAAGGATCCATAACAGAGAAGGAGTGGCAGGAGGTTTTGGCAAAGGATACTGTGTTATCTAAAGTACAAACATATGTGCGAAGTACATGGCCACCTGTAAGGAACCTACCAAATGAACTTAGGAGTTATCAGAAAGTGAGCGATGAATTGACAATGGAATGTGGTTATCTAAAAAGAGGTGAAGTCTTTGTGCCGCCGTATGAACTTAGACAAAAAATTGTGAAACTGGCTCACAGTGGGCATCCTGGAATCACTGCCACTAGGAACATTCTAAGGATGTATTATTGGTGGCCAGGTGTTGACAGTGATGTAAGAAGCTATGTGGATAAATGTGAACAATGTTTGAAATCTGACAAGCACTGGAGAGTTGAAAAGAATAAATTGCAGAGCGTAGCAATTCCGGATGGACCATGGGCAAAAATCTCGATTGACTTTGCCGGACCATTCAATTTATTGCCAAACGAAAGTAAATACCTCATAGTATTAACGGATTACTATTCAAAATGGGTTTGTTACAAGTTCGTGAGTGCTGTTACGACAGAGGTGGTCATAAATTATTTGAAAAAAGTCTTTGACAGAGAAGGACAGCCAAAGATCCTGGTGTCGGACAACGGATCACAATTGATTTCTAGCATGATGAACAAATTTTTAAAGAGGTCAGGCATTACTCAGGAAAAAACTCCTTTATACAGCCCCAAGAGCAACGGCCAGGTAGAGAGACTTAACAGATTCTTTAAAGAAGGAATACAAATGGCAATTGCAAATAAAATGGATGTGACGGAATTCATAAGGGTAAAGGTTAATGCATACAACAATACACCTAAAGATGCCACTAAACACACTCCGTTCTTTTTGATGAGAGGAAGAACCTGTAACAACATTATAACACCTAAAATTGGCGGTTGGAGCAGTGCTGTAACTGAATCAAAAGTGATAAATGATGAGGAGCTCAGAGTAAAAGAAAGGATTGAGAAGAAACAAAAGACAAACAAAGCATATTCTGACATGGTCAACAGAGCGAAAGACAAATGTGTGACACCGGGAGATTGGGTTATAGTGAAGAAGCCTGGTATGGTGAGTAAGGGAGAATCTAAATTTAGCAAACCCGTGAAGGTTGGTAGGGCTACTAATAGTGCGGTATTCATAGAAGGTGAAGGATGGCGAAGTAAAGACCATGTGGTGAAACTTAAACCAGGGCAAGAGAAAATAATCCTGAAAAATGAGGATAACTGGGATGATAGCCTTAATGATAGTGTGCTTGAATGGGAAGACATGCCAAATATTCTATACCAATCGCATGCTGATGACAACCACAGGTTTTCTTCGGAGTTAAATGAAAGTTCGAGGAGTACCCCATTTTGTGAAAATGACTCTGTTATAACGCAAGATGACTCTGTTGTGAATCCAAGAAATGTTGGTACTGGGGCACCTGCTGTAACTGTGGAAGAAACCATCCCCAAACCTATAGGGGGAATGTCTTCTAGAGGTGGGAGAAACATCAATCTGCCTGAAAGATTCAAAGACTATGTAATGGAGTAGGATCTGTATACGTTTGTTCTTCTTTGGGAAAAAAGGGAGATGTTGTACATTCATTAAGGTTATTGTGCAAAGGGGTTCATAAGTAGTATGTTTTTCATCTCCATGATCTGACATCACCGTGTCAGATCATGGAATGTTCATGTGATATTTATATGACGTCAGTGTAACTGTCAGGCAGATGACAGCTGACGCCCGTTGTGAGTGTTGTTGCTGTTTCCGCTCCCAGCGGGTCCTTTATCCTTCGTAAATAAATACTGGTGACTACATCCCTGCTATTGTCTTTATGTGTCACACTACATGCACTCAACTGCTTTATTGATCTGCTGCGCGTGACAATACTTGTACGTGCGGTAAAGCGGAACATTGACATAAAAGGCGTCAGCATAACGCGAAATGTGTGACACTGGGCAGGGTCAGGAGTCAGGAAGATGCTGATTGGGGGAGAAAGGCTGGGCAGAGTGTGGAGGCCAGGATGTCCATGTGGGGGGTCAGGGGGGCACACCTGCTGTAGACCTTAGTTGGTGATTTGACATCCAAGGCCACAGTTACAGCAAGGGAGACGAGGTGCAGCTGATTCCGTCCGCTCAGCCTCACAGACAGATCTGAGATGCCCCAGACCCCGCTGTCACTCCAGAGAGCTTTGAGGTCAGTGCCGTCACTTCCCCGCTCAGTGTCCAGTGCATCTTCCTATGTATAACTACGACAGTTTTTGTTTATTTCAGAATTCGTCTGTTTTAAATAATAAATTAAAGCCCCACTACAAAAGGAAATTGTGTTTTGCCGTGAAGCAAAACAAAAGCTACATTTTATTTTTAAAAAAAATGCTAAAGTGAGATTTGCCGCAAGAGGTTAAAATCCCTTCAAAATCCAGGAGGCTTCAGTCTTCTCGCGCTCGTTCCGTCTTTCAGGATATCAGAATGTGGATTGAAGGGTCGAGCTGTGTGCCAGGGGCCAAACCAGGGCTCGAGTCGAGTGTAGACGCGGGTAGATGCTCTCTACCCACTATTTTCCAAGGGCAGACGCTGTCTACCCTGATGCAAAGCTGCTCCAGATATAATTTTCTGACACAGGACACCTTCAGCAGGGCCTGCACTTTGTCTGCTTTTGTTCCGGGGAGCAACATGGAGACGGGGAAGGGCCGTTTGGGACTGCAGCTGCTTTTGTTGGAGTATTCTGGCTGGAACCTATCAGGAGCCTCACACCTAGATGCAATGGGGGGAAACAAAGGCTCACATCTTATCACTTCACCGGTACTCTTGCGTCTGACTTTGTTCAATCCCTGTATCTAACAAATATGCACACACCGTCAGAATGTCCGATGTGTTGGTCATCCCAGTATTTATACAAATAGCAATATTGTTTCATTTCTTTTATAGCGCTTTACCACTACTCATCCCAATGCAGAGTGTCAGAGCGCTTTACATCACATGTACAGATTATAAATTGACAATTAATCATAGGTGGGTACATCAATATAACGGATATGTTACATAAGACAGCGAGGGTTACAATCTGTATGAGCCACATGTCCTTCATACCTCACTGTGTTATATTAGAAGGATTACGATTTATGAACTGCAAGTAACAAAATGACCTCTGTCTTTAAAGCAGTAACCAGCTTACCCATTTACATAAAATAAAAATCTGCCATCTGTGTGTTACAAAATGCTCTTTCCAGGAGACATATAAACCCTCTATGTAATTTTGATTCAAAACTAGGACTAGCCAAACACAGATCCCTCCAGCAAATGTGTCATCCTCCAGAGTTATCTTACCATTATTATTATTCCTTGAGATCTAGCTGGCACACAAGATCTCTGCAGCAGGCGCCTTAACCCCATAAGATATTTTAAAATACAGACATGACAACCAATTAAGTAGAACAGGGTTACTACAACATTTCTCCTTGTTGCCAATTTCTTTGTGGCAGGGTTTAAAAAATAAATGTAGAAGTTGAGGTCCGGAATTTAGATCAATATTTTGGCACAACGCCAATGCAACATCTAGGGGCATATTACCAAGCATTATCGCTATTGCTTGGTTAGAGAGAAAATGTTACCGCTAAGCTGCGGCGATTTTTACCGCAGATAAACCTTGGTATTACCAAGGTTTATCGCAAATGCGATAAAAATCGGCCGCAATGCATGAATATCGCTGAAAAGTCAGCGATATTCATGCATTACCGAGCTAATGCTCTTAGCCATGTTATCCACCTCCCATTGGATAACATGGTGAAGAACTGCTCAGGACAGGTGTTAGCTTTTGGAGATATTCGCGCTTAGCGCGAATATCTCCAAAAGTTGGTAATAGGAGATAGCGATGTTAGCGACTGTTTCCAGTCTCTAACATCTTGGCACGCCCACTTTGCATGTCATTAGTGATAAATATCACTGACATGCAAAGTGGGGCCCAAGATGGTCTCTATCTCCTACTAGCTGCCGCTAACTGGTGTTAGCGACAGCTAGGTAATAGGGAGATCATTTTATCTCCGCTTTCTTGGCTTTTAAAGCCAAAAAGCGGAGATAAACCCCCTTGATAATATGCCCCCTAATTTGTTAAATATTGTAATACACTCAGTTGTACTCATGATAGACCTGCTTAACACAGGTGAGGTCTTAAGATCGTAAGTCACTTCCTTTGAGGTCATGGGTTGTGATGCCACTTCCTGTGATGCCACATGTGATGTTGTGCCGTGATGTCACTTCCTGTGATGTCACACACGCTGATGTCACTTTCTGAGATGTCACACCCCTTCTGCCTAACCTGGTTAGTCTTCCCACTTCTTTTTTAGTATTTGAACCCGGGGCAAACCACCAGAAAATAAAAGTAGCAGGGGATTCTGGAGTTCTCTAAGGCACACATCTGTCAAAGCCGATCCAGGCCACAGATGCTGTTTCCACAGCTGTGAGAGAACATTCAGACCAGAGGTGGGGGAGAAGCCGCGTCTCTCTGCAGCTTCCAACGCCACAACGGCGTTAACCACTCTGGAAAGGATGGATTTAGGGCTCTTTTTTAACCTGACCAGAGTCCTTACTCTCCGAGCATTTTCCGTTTTCCTTAGTTGTTATCCTGTATTTCTCTCCCAAACTGTCTTGTGGGACCCCAGGGCTTCTCTCTTGGTGAGGACCCTCTGGCACTCAGGCCTGTCATTTTCAGGGATTCCGAGGGATCCCAGATTATTTTGTGCTGTGATTGTCTGCGATCTTCAGCGTTAAGCCAACATCTGTCTCAGTAGACGACCTCTAAATAACACGTTTAAGCTTGATCTCTTACTCTCGACAACGTGAGCGGTCCACGATCACAGGGAGGTGAGGCCCACGTGATCAGAGCCACCTCAAGCATCTCTGTGACCAGGGAGGTGAGGCTCACGTGACCAGAGCCACCTCAAGCATCTGTGACCAGGGAGGTGAGGCCCACGTGATCAGAGCCACCTCAAGCATCTGTGACCAGGGAGGTGAGGCCCACGTGACCAGAGCCACCTCAAGCATCTGTGAGACCAGGGAGGGGGGGCCCACGTGATCAGAGCCACCTCAAGCTTCTGTGTGACCAGGGAGGGGAGGCCCACGTGATCAGAGCCACCTCGAGCATCAGTGTGACCAGGGAGTTGAGGCTCACGTGATCAGAGCCACCTCGAGCATCTGTGTGACCAGGGAGTTGAAACCCACGTGACCAGAGCCACCTCGAGCATCTGTGACCAGGGAGGGGAGGCCCACGTGATCAGAGCCACCTCAAGCATCTGTGTGACCAGGGAGTTGAGGCCCACGTGACCAGAGCCAGCTCAAGCATCTGTGTGACCAGGGAGGTGAGGCCCACGTGATCAGAGCCACCTCAAGCATCTGTGTGACCAGGGAGGTGAGGCCCACGTGACCAGAGCCACCTCAAGCATCTGTGACCAGGGAGGTGAGGCTCACGTGACCAGAGCCACCTCAAGCATCTCTGTGACCAGGGAGGTGAGGCCCACGTGATCAGAGCCACCTCAAGCATCTGTGACCAGGGAGGTGAGGCCCACGTGATCAGAGCCACCTCAAGCATCTGTGTGACCAGGGAGTTGAGGCTCACGTGACCAGAGCCACCTCGAGCATCTGTGTGACCAGGGAGGTGAGGCCCACGTGATCAGAGCCACCTCGAGCATCAGTGACCAGGGAGTTGAGGCCCACGTGATCAGAGCCACCTCAAGCATCTGTGACCAGGGAGGTGAGGCCCACGCGATCAGAGCCACCTCAAGCATCTCTGTGACCAGGGAGTTGAGGCCCACGTGATCAGAGCCACCTCGAGCATCAGTGACCAGGGAGTTGAGGCCCACGTGACCAGAGCCACCTCAAGCATCTGTGACCAGGGAGGTGAGGCCCACGTGATCAGAGCCACCTCGAGCATCAGTGACCAGGGAGGTGAGGCCCACGTGATCAGAGCCACCTCAAGCATCAGTGACCAGGGAGGTGAGGCCCACGTGATCAGAGCCACCTCAAGCATCTGTGACCAGGGAGGTGAGGCCCACGTGATCAGAGCCACCTCGAGCATCAGTGACCAGGGAGGTGAGGCCCACGTGATCAGAGCCACCTCAAGCATCTGTGACCAGGGAGGTGAGGCCCACGTGATCAGAGCCACCTCGAGCATCAGTGACCAGGGAGGTGAGGCCCACGTGATCAGAGCCACCTCAAGCATCAGTGACCAGGGAGGTGAGGCCCACGTGATCAGAGCCACCTCGAGCATCTGTGACCAGGGAGGTGAGGCCCACGTGATCAGAGCCACCTCAAGCATCAGTGACCAGGGAGGTGAGGCCCACGTGATCAGAGCCACCTCAAGCATCTGTGACCAGGGAGAGGAGGCCCACGTGATCAGAGCCACCTCGAGCATCTGTGAGACCAGGGAGAGGAGGCCCACGTGATCAGAGTCACCTCAAGCATCTGTGTGACCAGGGAGTTGAGGCCCACGTGATCAGAGCCACCTCGAGCATCTGTGTGACCAGGGAGGTGAGGCCCACGTGATCAGAGCCACCTCAAGCATCTGTGTGACCAGGGAGGTGAGGCCCACGTGATCAGAGCCACCTCAAGCATCTGTAAGACCAGGGAGGTGAGGCCCACGTGATCAGAGCCACCTCAAGCATCTGTGTGACCAGGGAGTTGAGGCCCACGTGATCAGAGCCACCTCAAGCATCTGTGTGACCAGGGAGGTGAGGCCCACGTGATCAGAGCCACCTCAAGCATCTCTGTGACCAGGGAGGTGAGGGCCACATGACCAGAGCCACCTCAAGCATCTGTGTGACCAGGGAGGTGAGGCCCCCGTGATCAGAGCCACCTCAAGCATCTGTGTGACCAGGGAGTTGAGGCCCACGTGATCAGAGCCACCTCAAGCATCTGTGTGACCAGGGAGGTGAGGCCCACGTGATCAGAGCCACCTCAAGCATCTCTGTGACCAGGGAGGTGAGGCCCACGTGACCAGAGCCACCTCAAGCATCTGTGACCAGGGAGGGGAGGCCCACGTGATCAGAGCCACCTCGAGCATCTGTGAGACCAGGGAGGTGAGGCCCACGTGATCAGAGCCACCTCAAGCATCTGTATGACCAGGGAGGTGAGGCTCACGTGATCAGAGCCACCTCAAGCATCTGTGACCAGGGAGGTGAGGCCCACGTGATCAGAGCCACCTCAAGCATCTGTGTGACCAGGGAGTTGAGGCCCACGTGATCAGAGCCCCCTCAAGCATCTGTGACCAGGGAGGTGAGGCCCACGTGATCAGAGCCACCTCAAGCATCTGTGTGACCAGGGAGGTGAGGCCCACGTGATCAGAGCCACCTCAAGCATCTGTGACCAGGGAGTTGAGGCTCACGTGACCAGAGCCACCTCGAGCATCTGTGACACCAGGGAGGAGAGGCTCACGTGACCAGAGCCACCTCGAGCATCTGTGACCAGGGAGGTGAGGCTCACGTGATCAGAGCCCCCTCAAGCATCTGTGACCAGGGAGGTGAGGCCCACGTGATCAGAGCCCCCTCAAGCATCTGTGACCAGGGAGGTGAGGGCCACATGACCAGAGCCACCTCAAGCATCTGTGTGACCAGGGAGGTGAGGCCCACGTGACCAGAGCCACCTCAAGCATCTGTGTGACCAGGGAGGTGAGGCCCACGTGACCAGAGCCACCTCAAGCATCTCTGTGACCAGGGAGGTGAGGCCCACGTGACCAGAGCCACCTCAAGCATCTGTGTGACCAGGGAGGTGAGGCCCACGTGACCAGAGCCACCTCAAGCATCTCTGTGACCAGGGAGGTGAGGCTCACGTGATCAGAGCCACCTCAAGCATCTGTGACCAGGGAGGTGAGGCCCACGTGATCAGAGCCACCTCAAGCATCTGTGACCAGGGAGGTGAGGCCCCCGTGATCAGAGCCACCTCGAGCATCTGTGACCAGGGAGGTGAGGCCCCCGTGATCAGAGCCACCTCGAGCATCTGTGTGACCAGGGAGGTGAGGCCCACATGATCAGAGCCACCTCGAGCATCTGTGACCAGGGAGGTGAGGCCCACGTGATCAGAGCCACCTCAAGCATCAGTGACCAGGGAGGTGAGGCCCACGTGATCAGAGCCACCTCAAGCATCTGTGACCAGGGAGAGGAGGCCCACGTGATCAGAGCCACCTCGAGCATCTGTGTGACCAGGGAGTTGAGGCCCCCGTGATCAGAGCCACCTCAAGCATCAGTGACCAGGGAGTTGAGGCCCACGTGATCAGAGCCACCTCAAGCATCAGTGACCAGGGAGGTGAGGCCCACGTGATCAGAGCCACCTCAAGCATCTCTGTGACCAGGGAGGGGAGGCCCACGTGATCAGAGCCACCTCAAGCATCAGTGACCAGGGAGTTGAGGCCCACGTGATCAGAGCCACCTCAAGCCTCAGTGACCAGGGAGGTGAGGCCCACGTGATCAGAGCCACCTCAAGCATATGTGACCAGGGAGGGGAGGCGCACGTGATCAGAGCCACCTCAAGCATCTGTGTGACCAGGGAGGCGAGGCCCACGTGATCAGAGCCACCTCAAGCATCTGTGAGACCAGGGAGGTGAGGCCCACGTGACCAGAGCCACCTCAAGCATCTGTAAGACCAGGGAGGTGAGGCCCACGTGATCAGAGCCACCTCGAGCATCTCTGTGACCAGGGAGGTGAGGCCCACGTGACCAGAGCCACCTCGAGCATCTCTGTGACCAGGGAGTTGAGGCCCACGTGATCAGAGCCACCTCAAGCATCAGTGACCAGGGAGGTGAGGCCCACGTGATCAGAGCCACCTCAAGCATCTGTAAGACCAGGGAGGTGAGGCCCACGTGATCAGAGCCACCTCAAGCATCAGTGACCAGGGAGGTGAGGCTCACGTGATCAGAGCCACCTCGAGCATCAGTGAGACCAGGGAGGTGAGGCTCACGTGATCAGAGCCACCTCGAGCATCTGTGACCAGGGAGTTGAGGCCCACGTGACCAGAGCCACCTCAAGCATCTGTGACCAGGGAGGTGAGGCCCACGTGATCAGAGCCACCTCGAGCATCTCTGTGACCAGGGAGGTGAGGCCCACGTGATCATAGCCACCTCGAGCATCTCTGTGACCAGGGAGTTGAGGCCCACGTGATCAGAGCCACCTCAAGCATCTGTGACCAGGGAGGTGAGGCCCACGTGATCAGAGCCACCTCAAGCATCTGTGACCAGGGAGGGGAGGCGCACGTGATCAGAGCCACCTCAAGCATCTGTGTGACCAGGGAGGCGAGGCCCACGTGATCAGAGCCACCTCAAGCATCTGTGACCAGGGAGTTGAGGCCCACGTGATCAGAGCCACCTCAAGCATCTCTGTGACCAGGGAGGTGAGGCTCACGTGATCAGAGCCACCTCAAGCATCTGTGACCAGGGAGGTGAGGCCCACGTGACCAGAGCCACCTCAAGCATCTGTGACCAGGGAGTTGAGGCCCACGTGATCAGAGCCACCTCAAGCATCTCTGTGACCAGGGAGGTGAGGCCCACGTGACCAGAGCCACCTCAAGCATCTGTAAGACCAGGGAGGTGAGGCCCACGTGATCAGAGCCACCTCGAGCATCTGTGACCAGGGAGGTGAGGCCCACGTGACCAGAGCCACCTCAAGCATCTGTGAGACCAGGGAGTTGAGGCCTCCAGAGAGGTACCAGGGCTGTGAGTGTGGTGAGCCTGATGGACCCTTACCTGCCAACCCACCCTCACTTTGGGGGGGGCATATTCTGTGCATTCTCAGCTCCAGGGGACGCAGCCTGGTGTGGGTGACGCGCTCCATGGGGCGAGGCCAGCGGTGATGGGTATGGAAATGTGTGAATTATGGCTCAATACATTATATGACTTAAACTGAAGCTAGAACCTAACAATAAATCACATTTTTCAGCCATCAGTGGTGAGCCTCTATGTCCAATGGGTGAGTGTGTCCCAAGAGTGTGTCTGCCACCCACAATTCTTTGCAACATCTGAGATAGAGGAATCTGCAGTGCTGGTGTTTGAGGGTGTTGGTTCAGTCCCTTTCTGACACCAGTGGTCCAGAGACACTGTGGGCCATATTATCATGAAAGGGCGATACATTATCACCGCTTTTATCATAAGGAAACTGCTGCTAAAGCGGCGATAATGGGCTTGATAATATGCTCTTGTGAATTCCCATAGAAGCCCAGGTTAACACCAGAACCTGGGCTGCTATGGGAGTCCCTCTGGTATGCTCTACAATATTCAGGAAAAGGTACCCAGATATCCTTGCACCTACTTTGGTCTGGTAACCGCATGATGTGAGTTTCAGTACTGGACTAACACCAGAGGGTGTCTTCTATTGGTTCCTACACCCTCTGAGATGGTTCCCCCAAGCACCATCCGACTGAAAAGTACAAAGTGCTCCAATGAATATAGTTGATACGACCCTGGATTATTGGGACTGAGATGAGACCCGATGATGAAGGACGCCACTAATAGAAGGCAAGCCTATTACAAAACAAATAACTTGTTTGCCTATAGGCGGCATCACTGTGCTATACAGCTGGTAGCGCAGGTGATTCAGGGATACAGGATTCCACTGTGTGGATTTGTGATATTATGGAGATAATATCCTGTGAACCCTTCAAGGAAGCTCTTTCGCCCTCCAAGACCATACCTGTCACATCTGGGCTTATAATGTCTATTTGTACGTAGAAGGAGAGCCCCTGAAGGTTGTTAGCAGTGAGTACTTTAGGAGACTTCAGGGTGTGAACGAGGTTGGATAGTCGATGGCAGAGAAGGCAGCACAGAGGTCCAGCAACGTCAGGAGGCAAAGATCCTCTTTATCTGCCTTCAGGAGCATATCACAGTGATCTGTAGAGTGCAGGGCTTGAAAAATCATAAAAATGTTACTAGACATGCAGGTCTAGTAACTTAAATAATCTACTCGACCTATCTGTAATGTACTTGACCCGTGAACTGGTCTCAAATTGTGCGATCGTAGGCAAATATTTTGTTTTATGGAGCCGCCTTTTTAGGTTTTATCACATAAGAGAGCGCCTTCAAATATGCAAGTTCACTATATCTGCTGTCTAAAAAAACTTTCTATTTACTAGACTAAATGTTTGCTCCATGTATAACATGAATCAAGCCCATATATAGGGGGCATATTAGCAAGGGCATTATTGCCGCTTTAGCTGGACTTTTTCCCGCTAAAGCGGCGATAATTTTTTCACCCTATTAGCAAGCTGTCGCTAACAACAGTTAGCGACAGCTTTTAGATGCCTTTAAATCTTGTTATCTTGACACATTTGCTCTGCTTTTAGAGACAGTTTGTCTTCCCTGAAGTTAGACGATTCTCAACTCGCCAGACAGGGTGAGTAGTCCCTAAAAATAGCTTGTCCTGAATAAACCTTGCTCAGCAATGCGAGTGGGCGAGTGGATTTTTCGAGCTCTGGAGTGGCTGACTGCATGCTGCAACAGCTTGGGGGTCATGAAAACAATAGTTAGTATTGATGTGATCTTGAGTTGAGCATAGACTGCTTTTTTGTTAATTTTGTTGATAAACGGGCAGGTGAGTAATGGGCTGGTAGTCTGCAAAGTTATCAGTGTCTACATTGGGTTTCCTCAGGAATAAGAAAGTCTGGCCTGCCTTGCCGGATCCTGGGAGAATGCCTCGAGTGAGGAATGTGATGGCTGCTTTATGTATCTTATTCCTAGGTGTTGCAGTCTTTGCTGAGTATAGAAGCTGTAGGCTGCTATGTGTATCTCATTCACTGACATTATGCCATATGATGAGTAAGTAAACAGTATTGCTGACATTGTACCGTCTGATGAGTAAGTAAACAGTAGCGCTGACATTGTACCGTCTGATGCGTAAGTAAACAGTAGCGCTGACATTGTACCGTCTGATGAGTAAGTAAACAGTAGCGCTGACATTGTACTACATTGATGAGTAAGTAAGCAGTAGCGCTGACATTGTACCGTATGATGAGTAAGTAAACAGTAGCGCTGATATTGTACTACATTGATGAGTAAGTAAGCAGTAGCGCTGACATTGTACCGTATGATGAGTAAGTAAATAGTAGCGCTGACATTGTACTACATTGATGAGTAAGTAAGCAGTAGCGCTGACATTGTACCGTATGATGAGTAAGTAAACAGTAGCGCTGATATTGTACTACATGATGAGTAAGTAAACAGTAGCGCTTACATTGTACCGTATGATGAGTAAGTAAACAGTAGCGCTGATATTGTACTACATGATGAGTAAGTAAACAGTAGCGCTTACATTGTACCGTATGATAAGTAAGTAAACAGTAGCGCTGACAATGTACCGTATGAGTAAGTAAACCGTATAACTGACATTGTACTACATGATGAGTAAGTAAATAGTAGCGCTGACATTGTACTACATTGATGAGTAAGTAAACAGTAGCGCTGACATTGTACCGTATGATGAGTAAGTAAACAGTAGCGTTGACATTGTACCGTATGATGAGTAAGTAAACAGTATCACTGACATTGTACTACATTGATGAGTAAGTAAACAGTAGCGCTGACATTGTACTACATTGATGAGTAAGTAAACAGTAGCACTGACATTGTACCGTATGATGAGTAAGTAAACAGTAGCGCTGACATTGTACCGTATGGTGAGTAAGTAAACAGTATCACTGACATTGTACTACATTGATGAGTAAGTAAACAGTAGCGCTGACATTGTACCGTATGATGAGTAAGTAAACAGTATCACTGACATTGTACTACATGATGAGTAAGTAAACAGTAGCGCTGACATTGTACTACATTGATGAGTAAGTAAACAGTAGCACTGGCATTGTACCGTATGATGAGTAAGTAAACTCATCATACAGTAGCGCTGACATTGTACCGTATGATGAGTAAGTAAACAGTAGCGCTGACATTGTACTACATTGATGAGTAAGTAAACAGTAGCGCTGACATTGTACCGTATGATGAGTACGTAAACAGTATCACTGACATTGTACTACATGATGAGTAAGTAAACAGTAGCGCTGACATTGTACTACATTGATGAGTAAGTAAACAGTAGCGCTGACATTGTACCGTATGATGAGTAAGTAAACAGTAGCGCTGACATTGTACCGTATGATGAGTAAGTAAACAGTATCACTGACATTGTACTACATTGATGAGTAAGTAAACAGTAGCGCTGACATTGTACTACATTGATGAGTAAGTAAACAGTAGCGCTGACATTGTACCGTATGATGAGTAAGTAAAAAGTAGCGCTGACATTGTACCGAATGGTGAGTAAGTAAACAGTATCACTGACATTGTACTACATTGATGAGTAAGTAAAAAGTAGCGCTGACATTGTACCGAATGGTGAGTAAGTAAACAGTATCACTGACATTGTACTACATTGATGAGTAAGTAAACAGTAGCGCTGACATTGTACCGTATGATGAGTAAGTAAACAGTAGCGGTGACATTGTACCGTATGATGAGTAAGTAAACAGTAGCGCTGACATTGTACTACATTGATGAGTAAGTAAACAGTAGCGCTGACATTGTACCGTATGATGAGTAAGTAAACAGTATCACTGACATTGTACTACATTGATGAGTAAGTAAACAGTAGCGCTGACATTGTATCGTATGATGAGTAAGTAAACAGTATCCCTGACATTGTACTATATGATGAGTAAGTAAACAGTAGCGCTGACATTGTACCGTATGATGAGGAAGTAAACAGTATCCCTGACATTGTACTATATGATGAGTAAGTAAACAGTAGCTCTGACATTGTAACGTATAATGAGGAAGTAAAAAGTATCACTGACATTGTACTACATTGATGAGTAAGTAAACAGTAGCGCTGACATTGTATCGTATGATGAGTAAGTAAACAGTATCCCTGACATTGTACTATATGATGAGTAAGTAAACAGTAGCGCTGACATTGTACCGTATGATGAGGAAGTAAACAGTATCCCTGACATTGTACTATATGATGAGTAAGTAAACAGTAGCTCTGACATTGTAACGTATAATGAGGAAGTAAAAAGTATCACTGACATTGTACTACATGACAAGGAAGTAGACAGTATCACTGACATTGCACTACATGATGAGTAACTAAATCGTATCTTTGACGTTGTACTACATGATGAGTAAGTAAACCTTATCACTGACTGGGTGAAGTTGGCCTGGCATTTGATGTCCCCTATTTATAGTGGGCACCTTGCACCAGTCCAAACAGCCACTTAGAGGTGAAAGGTTAAAGACAACCTTATTTGAAAGATATCCTAGTGGTAGCTGTGGAGAGCAGCCTTCAGGCTAAGTCTTGAAGGAATGTAAAGCAGCTTGTTTTACCAGTCTATAATCTCTTGAATGGCTAAATGAAAGGAGAACCACACCAGGTATATATATAAAATATATGTATGTATTACTAAACACACCCTACTAGTCTCTTTATGAGGCTAGAGGTCAAAGCACATATGTTACACTTAATATATCACAGTAAATTAGCACAATATACGTTAGGCCCTAGGGTGAACCAAACCATATATTAAGAAAGTGGTATAAGAACCACAACTTGACTAGGCACAAGGCCTAGAGTCTGTAGAATCGCTGCGACCACAAGGAACCACCCAAGGTAGTGACACAGGGGACCCCCGGGGGACGCGTGAAGTGTGAGAACACAGCCGCAATTCACAGTTAGCTACTACAGGGAAAGTCGCGGTTGGAAATTTAAAGATTAAGGAAACTTAGGAGAGGGCTTGGAGGAAACCCCCTATGACTTAAGGGGTTTTAGGGCCAACACCCACGGGAGCACCGGAGTACTCGGGTAACTTCACCCAGGGAAGCCGTGTGCATAGGTGTCTTTTGGTGTCGGGAATCGTCGTTGATTTCAATGACGATCTGCTGCAAAGTGCTGCTGCCATCGAGAAGAAAAGTGTCTGGTGTGGTCCAAGCCTGGATCGAAGATGTGAAGAACCTGAAAGCAGAGGGCACAGAGTCTGGGCCACTTGCCAGTGACAAGGGGCACGATAGACGAATGCCCACAGATATCAGGTGCTTCAGGTGCGAGGAGCGGATGCTTGACTCTTCAGCCAGGAGGCGTCGACGATGACCAGGAGCTGGATTCGAGCTGTCCCACAAAGGTTGTCAAGTGCTGTGTCGTCGGTGCACAGATTGGACCCAACAAGCCTTGGCAACAGCAACCCATTCAGGAAGAGAAAAGACGCTTCGGTGTGGACCAACAAGGTTCGGGGGGCTCACCAAGTGGTGGAGAGTCAGGGCACATCTGAAGCAATCAGGGAAGCCGAAGGAAAGTCAAAGTTTCCTTCTCAGGGACCCACCAGTCAACGGACCAGGGATCGCGAAGGTACCTCGAGCGAAAACACAAAGGGCTGGTTCATGGAACACTTGTGGAGTGTAGACCAGCAATCTTCGGTGGAAAAGGTGCTCGGGGTCCCGGGTACAAGTAACCCAATGCACAGCCTCAAGGAACGTCGGGAAGCTAATGCACTTGCAAATGTGCACTGTGTCTAGAAGTTCCGGTTCCACTGTACCCACGAGGGCTACGGGTCTCAGCTTTGCTGTGGACTCGGTTCGGACTCTGGGAAGTATGGAAACCCACCTCCTGTGTTGCAAATACTTCAGAGTCCGGCGGGACCTTCGGAGATGCAAACCGGTCAGATGCGTCTTTGGTGCCTGTCACGCAGCGGAGTAACTCCTTTCCTCCAAGGGAGATTCTTCAGTCATCTAGTCATGTAGATCGTCGACTAGGGATTTCTGTAGCAGAGTTTTGTCCAGGTGTAATATAAAGTCCTGTAGCCAGGGGTTCCTCACTTATACACAAGGAAGGGGTTGGACATAATCTGGGGACCTACCTATGGGAGGGTCAGGAAAGAGCGGTGGCTACACCCATTTCCTTTGTCCAGTCTTGCACCAGAGTAGGGGCTGGTAGCCCCTGCATCCGGTTTGAAGTGGGCTATGCACAGGGACACCAAATGTGCCCCCAGTGCAGACTTCAAAGCACTCTTGGAGTGCACCCACCGAGTCCCAATACACTAAAGCCTGTCTGGGAGGTGGGGACACCTCCCTGTGACAGGAAACCTATTGTCCAGACCTCCCCTGCTTGAGTGGCATCCATTTTGTGATGCCAGGGTTCTTTTAAAGTGGTACCGGTGTGTACATGTCTCTCCCACTAGAAGGGTGGAATCATGCCCCTGCTGCCAGGACTGGCGGGGGCGGGGGGGTGTAGGATTCCAAAGTGTTTGACACCAAACACGGCATGTTTCCTTGCAGCCATTGCAAAGTTAGCATTTACAGTGAGGTTGTAATGCAAAGAGTATATGGTCTGGCTGCATCACAGAACAACCCCAGAGAATAGATTCCGAAGGCTGCAGAGGGGCTCTGCTCATGCATGGGCACCCTCTTACACAAAACCCAGCACCCTGCCTTCAGGATCGATAAGGCCTGCCAAAGGGGTGACTGATAGGTTTATATGTGTAGTGATTTAAGGTAGATATAGGTAACCTATATCTAAGTAAGGGGTGCATGCACCACCTTACCCAGGCTGCAGTAGCAGTCCTGTGGTGTCATATTGGAAGACTTCCCAGAGGTGGCACAATACATGCTGCAGCCCCTGGTAGGCCATTGGGGTACCTATGCACTGGGTATACCAGATACTAGGGACTTACAGGGGTATCCCAGAATCCAATCTGAAGTGTACCTAAGGTACTGGGAATCAATTTAGAGAGGAAGTGGCTAGGCTGGGCTCCTGGATGGCAGGGCCCCAGCCAGACTAAAGTCGAAAAACAGTGAAGCATCAGCAAAAAGTGGGGGTAACTATAAGAAGCAGATCCTGCTCTCCAACAACCCCGCCCCCCCCCCAAAAAAAAGAAGGGATATTAAACTAACCTTGACCAGTTGAGTCTTCATGTTCTAAGTGGAAATATCTGGAGAGTCCATCTGCATTGGCATGGTTACTCCCAGGTCTATGTTCCACTGTATAGTCCATCCCCTGTATGGAAATGGACCACCTCAAAAGATTGGGGTTTACACCCTTCATCTGTTTTAGCCATAAGAGGGGCTTATGGTCTGTCTGAAAAGTGAAGTGAGTGCCAAACAAGTATGGCCTGAACTTCTTCAGAGCCCAAACCACAGCAAAGGCATCCCTCTCAATGGCTGACCGACGTTCCTCTCTGGGGGTCAGCCTTCTGCTAATAAAAGGTACTGGCTGGTCCTGACCTTCATCATTCAATTGTGATAACACAGCCCCTACCCCCAACTCAGATGCATCTGTTTGAAAAATTAATCCTCTGGAGTAGTTAGGACTTTGCAGAATGGGAGCAGTGCACATGGCCTGCTTCAGGTCATCAAATGCCTTTTGACAGCTAACTGTCCACTGAACTTTGTTTGGCATTCTCTTGGAAGTTACGTCAGGGGGGTCACAATGGAACCATACCCCTTGACAAATCTTCTGTAGTACCCAGTCAGGCCCAAGAAAGCTCTGACCTGAGTATGGGTGGTTGGAGCAACCCAGTCCATGATGGTCAGGATTTTGGTATGCAATGGTTGAACCTGGCATCCACCTACCAGGTGGCCCAGGTACACAACCTGACTCTGCCCTATCTGGCACCTAGTAGCCTTGATTGTTAGGCCTGCTTTCTGCAGAGCATCCAAAACATTTCTCAGGTGGACCAGGTGATCCTCCCAGGTGGAGCTAAAGACAGCAATATCATCTAGATATGCTGCACTATAGTCTTCCAGGCCTTTTAGGACTTTATTCACCAACCTTTGAAAAGTGGCAGGTGTATTATTCAAACCAAAGGGTATCACCACAAATTGGTAGTGCCCACTAGGGGTAGAAAATGCTGTCTTGGGCTTTGCATCATCAGCTACTCTGTTCTGCCAGTATCCAGCTATCAGAACAAATGTGCTCAAAAGCTTGTCTGAGGCCAAAGTGTCTATAAGCTCATCTGCTCTGGGTATTGGATGGGCATCTGTCCTAGTGACTGCATTGAGACCCCTGTAGTCTACGCAAAACCTCATCCCTCTCTTACCACCCTGGGTGTGAGGTTTAGGCACCAAGACTACTGGACTAGCCCAAGCGCTATCTGAGGGTTCAATAACTCCCAAATCCAACATCTTCTGGACTTCAGTCCTGATACAGTCACTGACATGGTCAGGTTGCCTGTAAATTGTTTTTGTAACAGGCAGACTCTCTCCAGTGTCTACTTCATGAGTGCACCAGGTAGTCTGACTTGGAGTCACAGAGAACATATGTCTGTACTGATTGAGCACTTGTCTACAATCGGCTTGCTGCTGGGCAGTGAGGCTGCCTGCCAAGGCTACACCATTCACTGACTCATCATCAGGGTTCCGTGAGAGCAGGTCAGGGAGTGGATCACTCTCTTCCTCCTGTCCCTCATCAGTAGCCATGAGCAAACCCATGTCTGCCCAGTCAACATACGGTTTCAGTCTGTGGACATGAAGCACCATGAAATGAAATGAAATGAAAATGAGTTTTGTAGAGCGCAAATAGCTGCCCGGGGGCGTCCAAGCGCTGAATGCTAACAATGTGTTATCAGTTGAATTGATGAGCAAAACAGAAACAGACTATTTATTGAATAAAAAAGTTTTCAAATGTTTCCTGCAAGAGGTAAGGTCCGAGTTGGACCTTAAATAAAAAGGTAAACTGTTCCAAAGCCTGGCCGCATTCAGGGAAAAGGAACGACCTCCTGATCTAGATCGTTTGACCTTTGGCACAACAGCACGTAAAGCATTGGTAGACCGTAGCTGTCTGCAAGGAAGGTAAGGAGTAATTAAGGGGCGACTGATCACTGGACCAGTTTCCCAGAAAGACTGGTAGGTGACACAGAGAGATTTAAAGCTAATCCTGTCCTTCACCGGGAGCCAATGTAGTCTTGTTAGTCCAGCTTTCACAGAGGTCCTGCAGGGGATTTGAAGCAGGGTCCGAGCCGCACAATTTTGAATCACTTGTAGCTTCTTTAGTGTGAAATCTGGGGCCCGAGATAAAGCGCATTTCCGAAATCTAGCCTCGAAAGAATCAGTCCTTGGACCACAATTTGTCTCGCCTCAAAAGGTAGCAACGGAAGAATCTTCCTCAACATTCTAATGAGGCCAAAACAAGTGGCAGATAGTACAACAGCCTGATGGTCAAACGTCAAGGACTTGTCCAACCAGACACCCAAGCTCTTGATGGCATCCCTAGGGACTGGAGGAGTGCCCAGGCAAGCTGGCCAGATTTGATCGATCGCAGATGGAGCTGAGTGGCCCAACAGCATGACCTCTGTCTTGTCCCCATTAAGTTTGAGACAAGACAGGGTCATCCAGCTGCTGACCTCACTCAGACAGCCCACCAGGTCCACTGTACCCACAGGGTCCCCAGCCCGTGCCAAAGAGACCACCAGCTGGGTATCGTCCGTATAGGTCACGATCTTAATACCATATGGACGGACGATCCCAGCCAGCGGCCTCAAATAGACATTAAACAACGTCAGGCTGAGTGAAGAACCCTGCGGAACCCCACAATCCAAGGGCCTGCTGGTAGAGATGGTAGTTCCCTCGAAGACCTGAAAATTTCTATTGGTTAAGAATGAACAAATTCACTCCAACGGTCCTCCTTGAATCCCAATCTCCTGGAGGCGCTGCAATAAGATAGTATGATTTACAGTGTCAAAAACGGTCCCTGTGGCTCTGAACAGGAGGCTAGCAAACTAGCCCTTGAAGTCACACTGGTAGTACTGAGTTCAGGTGAAGATGCAGAGCTCAAACGGCAGAGCTGGCCTCTGAGGGTTCAAGGCAGGCTTCAGGCAACAAAGCAGTCATTCAAGGTGCAGCAAACTAGTCTTGTGGAGTACACAGCAGGCCATAGCAGCAGGCAGTCTTCTGGAGGCACAGCACTGCCTATTCATTTACAAGTGGCAGTGTGCCCAGCTCTGCCCCACCATCCTGCCAGCAGACAGCTGATTCAGACATACCTTATCCCTCCATTGTGTGACTGTCTGGGACAAATTCACAAAGTCTGTCAGTTTCACCCAGTCATGTGACACAGAGGAGACTGCAGGCACCAAATGACGAAGGACAGGAAAATGCCAACTTCCTAAAGATTAAAGTTTCAAAATTGTTATTTACAATCCGACTTTTCCATTTAATTGTATTTTTAATTACAGTTTCATAGCTTCCAAACATGAAATGCTGATCTGTCCCCAGTCAAAAGTCAGCATATATTAAATGTAATTAGGCAACCCAATGTTATCCTATGGGCTGGATAGGCCTCGCAGTAGTGAAAAACGAATTTAGGAGTGTTCATTACCAGGACATGTAAAACATAAAAGTACATGTCCATCCCTTTAATTACAATGCACCTTGCCCTATGGGCTACCACGGCCTACCGTAGGGGGGGTGTATATGCAATAAATAGGGAATATAAGGCCTGGGAAGGGGGTTATTTGCCAAGTCGAATTGTCAGTTTAAAGTTGCATTCAGGCTGCAGTGGCATGCCTGGGACATGTTTCAATGGGCTACTTGAGAGGTAAATAGTATACCACTCTACAACTGACATACGTAAATTAAACATGCCAATCAGGTGTAAACCAATTGGAACATGTTTCGGGGAGTGAGCACAATCAGTTTAACACTGGTTAACAGTGGTAACGTGCAAAGAGTCATGAATAAGGCCAACAAAAAAGAATATCAGAACCAATTGGAGGCCAACAAAAATCGATTCAGCAAAATAAAATGGTGAGGAAAGGCAAAGAAATTGGGGTTGACCCTGAAGAGGGGGCCAGGTCCAACACTTCTTCATCAGGGGGGTGGTTCTCTCACTACAATGTTGTGCAGTATGGTATGGCAAACATGAGCATCATTTTACAGGACTGCAGTCGCGAATCAAATAGGGTATTGGGGGGCGGTCCCCCCTCTTTTACCAGCAGCTGTCGTGGGGCAGCAAAGGCAGGTATCGCCAGCACCACAAACATTCGGCCACCGCTGGCAGCAAACGCAGGTGGTGCCAAGGGCGGCATGAAGCCTAGCTACGCCACTGCAGGACTGAACATTTCCATCCGTGAAACCCAGGCAAACAAATCTTGGCTCAAGGTCCCAAATGTTCTTTCTATGAAGAATGTGCAGTGTGCAGCATTGTACGAACCTCTGCTGGAGTCTTGGGGTTACCAGATGGCATCATGAGCCATGGCCAGAACACATAGGCATGCCTATGATGAGTGGTGAGTTACAGGCCAGTTATCCTGCACTCCATTATCATTTGATATACTTCAAGTGCACAATTAGGTCCAGCTTTACTATGCACTTGCGATGGCCTTGCGTCACGCAAGTCGCCGTAAGGCAATGCAAGTGCAGAAGTGATATTTACAAAGCCATGCAAATCAAGATTTATTAAAGTCAGTAAACCTGGGTTTGTCTCAAAATGGTGCCCCTACCCAAGATAGGCATAACGGGGAGAAATACCTTCATTTCTCCCTGTTACTTCCTCTTTCCTTGCACGCTACTCTTTGACGGGACAGGAATGCGCCATGGTGCGTAAATATGGTGCACTCCGGCCCTTTGACTTTGGTATAGTGCAGCACAGAAAGGTGCCTCGCTGCGTTGACCTACGCCAACGCCCAAAATTGAAGGCCTTACTTTACTTTGTGAATTACAAGCCAGGCTGGGCTTCAGTCACACTTACACACAGGAAAAGCTTTGTAAAGTAGCTTATTACATTTTACTTCACTAATAAGAGCATTGATTGGCTGATACTAAATTCATCACCACAAAAATGTTGTTACTGTGTTTAACTGATTTTCCAATATATATGTTTCAGACCACGATGAACATGGGGAATGAAACAGCTGTTACTGTGTTCCTCCTAGTTGGATTTTCCGTCCCACCACAAGTGCAAGGTGCCCTGTTTGCTGCATTCCTTCTTGTTTACTTCGTAACCCTGTTGGGGAACTTGCTCATTGCCTCCCTCATCACAGTCAGTCCAAACCTGCACACCCCAATGTACTTCTTCCTGTTCCATGTGTCCTGCCTGGACATTGGCTCGTCTTCAGTTACTGTCCCCCGGTTGTTGCTGGGTCTAGTGACACATCAGAAACACATTGCCTTCAGTGAGTGCATTGCACAAGTGTTTGGTTGCATTTTCCTGGGCACCACAGAGGTGTTCATCCTATGTGCCATGTGCTATGATCGCTATGTTGCCATCTGCCTCCCTTTAAATTACGCAGTAATCATGAGCCATCGGTTATGTGTGTCGCTGCTCGCCATCTCTGGGGTGGCTGGCTTCACCTACTCTTTCGTGTTCACCATGCAACTTTCCCAGTTACCCTTCTGTGGTGAAATTGTGATCGACCACTTTGTGTGTGAGATCCCAGCTCTGCTGAAGGTGGCATGCGCGGACACCTCACCCAATGAGATGGTAATCTTCGCGCTGGCTGGGACCGTCGCGCCCCTCACCTTGCTGGTCATCGTCATGTCCTACGGCCACATTGTCAGGGTCATCCTGAAGATGCCATCCACAGAGGGCAGGAGCAAAGCCTTCTCGACCTGCTCGGCGCATCTGGTGGTGGTTCTCCTCTTCTACGCCTCGGGGGCTGGCGCCTACTTGAACCCTTTGCACAGCTCGCTGGGGTATGAGAAACTGTTGTCGCTGTGTTACACAGTTTTTGTCCCAATGTTGAACCCAATGATCTACAGTCTGAGGAATGAGGAAGTGAGGAAGGCTGTGAAGAAGGCAGTGCACCAGGCAGAAAAATAAACCTAGATATGCCACACAACGCGCTTGGTTCATCTTCTGTTTTGTGACCCATCGACTCAGATCCAAGATTCATTCTACCACTTACAGCACTAAGCTAGAATATACAAGTCTACTCTGTGTTGGAGTACACCTGCTTGCGCAACCTAAAACCTCTTCCTTCCCCATCCCACGCATGCATTTCATACTTCGGTAACACCTTGATTGATAGATCTTTTACCATCCTATATTTAAAATCAATTAACCACTAAAGGCCATATGTAGGTAATTTTTGTTTTGCGATTCTCAAATTGCGTTTTTTTTCATACTTCGGTAACACCTTGATTGATAGATCTTATACCATCCTATATTTAAAATCAATTAACCACTAAAGGCCATATGTAGGTAATTTTTGTTTTGCGATTCTCAAAGTTGCGTTTTTTTTGGGAATCGCAATTAGAGAATCGCAAAACGAAATGTACGTAGGATTAGCAATTTTTTTGCGAATTCTAATTATTCCTTATTTGCGAATCGAAAATTGAGATTCGCAAATAAGGAATACCTTCTCATTCATTCCTATGGGCTAGAATGCCCATAGGAATGAATTCGAAGACATTCTCAATTTGCGATTCTCAATTAGAGAATCACAAATTGAGAATGCAATTTCAGGGTTGCAAGGGTGTCAATAGGACACCCTGTTGCACCCCTGAAATTAACATGTGTGCACATGTGGCCCACATACATGCCCTAAGGGCTTGTATGTGACCCACATGGCACTTTAAAAAATGCCACAAAGTGCATTTTTCAAAGAAATCGCAATTTACCACCAACCTGAAGTTGGTGGTATTTTGCATTCCTTAAGCCACAATTCGCACAACTTGGGTGCTTCCTACATTGCATTTAAGGAATCGCAATTTGCAATTCCTTAAATGCAATCACAAAATAAGGAATCGCAAATTTTGTGATTCCTTATTTTGCGTGTGGCTTTTTGTGTGCTACATAGCACACTGCCCAAATTGCGATCGCAATGGGGCTACCTACATATGGCCCTAAGTACCTGATAATTTAAAAAACTGTGGACTAATGTGTAGGGGCAGAGCTTTCCCTCCAGGTTCTAGAAACATCGCCTCAGTGTGCTTCACAGTCACAAACTGTATCCTCACTATGTGTGCCTCTCTGTCCTCGTCCTTTTTAGGTCTCACCTGAGACAGCGCATGCGCTGTGTCAACTGTGAGATATTTTGTTAACTAAACCAGGGAGAGGGCTTCAAGCACACCCATTACTTACCATTGGTTGGGTTCTTTTCTTTTCTTTTCATTGGTCAGCAGCAGCTGGTTTCATGTTGCAGGGCTTGCTGTAGAGGCCTTCAGGAGGATTGAGGGTTCATCCTCACACCAGAGCACTTTAGGAAATCAGCTACATGTGCTTCACAACTCCCTTCCCATTTTTTTTGCTACAGTTCCTTACACAGAGAAGCTCACACCGAAGACCCCGCAGCGGCTGGTGCGGCTGAGATCGCACCATGTGGAGTCATCCTAACAGTCAAAGGTCCAGCTTTGTGGCCACACTTCTCACTCCTCACCAAGCAGAGAAATAATCCAAAAGTGATCAAAGGTTTCCTCTTTCAACGTCCTTGCAACAATGACTTGAGCCCTGGTAAATGTAAGGAAGTGGAGGTGGGAAACTCTAGATCGCGCACATTCATAGAGGCATAAGCGTGTCATGCAACCTCACCTAGACACATATTGAGAGTGTTACTGCCATGTGCCAAATAACTTGCCTTCTCGTAAGGGGAGAAACAACCTATGGCAGGTGTACACAAGGCTTCTAGTCATTACAACTTGTAAGGCGAAGGCTATTGAAAGCCTCTGGTCCATCAAAGACCAAAGGACTCATATTTCCAGGTTCCACTGAAGTAGCTGATCAATTCTAAGTTTTCTTTGCCTTCCTGCACGCGTAATTCTGATATCCCATTACACACTCACAAGAGAAAACATCATAATTCAGACTGAAAGCCTGGATTTGCCGAGCTAAGGATGCAAGCAAATGGAAATATGGAAGCTCAGAAATATGTAACTCTAACAAAACTGACTTCTGACTGCTAAATAATACTGTTTATACTGTAGATAATAGACTTTTACCTTAGCTAACTTGAATTATACTGTAGATAATAAACCTTTACTTTAGATAACTGGACTTATACTTTTGATAAGTGTATTTATACTGCACTTTAGATTAGTGATTTATACTGTAGATAAGTCTATCTATTCTGTGGACACGTACTTATGATGTAGATACATGTACTTATACTACAGAAGTAGAATTCTACTGTAGATAAGTGGAACTTATACTGTAGATAACTACTTATACCGCAGAAATGGAATTATACTATAGATAAGTGGATTTATACTGTACTGTAGATTAATGGAATTCTACTGTAGATTAGTGGATTATTAGTGTAGATAACTGTACTCATACTGTAAATAAGTAGAATTATACTCAAGATAAGTGGATTTATACTGTACTGTAGATAAGTGGATATATGCTGTAGATAACTGTACTTATACTGTAAATAAGTTGACATATACTGTAGATAACTGTACTTATACTGTAGATAAGTAGAATTATACTTTAGATAAGGGTATTTATACTGTACCTTAGATAAGTGGACATATACTGTAAAAAAGCGGACTTCTACTGTAGACAACTGTACCTATACTATAGATAAATGTATGTACACTGTAGATGTGTACCTATATTGTAAATAAGTGTACTTACACTGTAGATAAATGTACTTATCCTGTATTGTACATAAGTGCACTCATACTGTATATACATTTATGTACACTGTAGATAAGTGTATTTATACTGTACTATAGATAAGTGTACTTATACTGTAGATAAATGTACTGTATGTACATTTGCTTACATTGTAGATAAATGTGTGTATACTGTAGATAAGTGTACTTCTACTGTAGATAAATTTACTTATATTGTACTTTAGAAAAGTCTAGTTACATTGTAGATAAGTGTACTTATACCGTATTGTAGATAAATGTGCGCACACTATAAATTAGTGGTCCTATATTGTAGATAAGTGTACTTACGCTGTAGATAAGTGTACTCACACTGTAGATAAGTGTACAAATACTTTGATACGTGTACTTACACTTTAGATATGTGTAATAATACTGTACTGTAGGTAAGTGGACCTCTACTGTAGATAAGTGGATTTATATTGTATATCGTACAAAAGCGGACTTCTACTGTAGATAACTGTACCTATACTATAGATAAATGTACGTACACTGTAGATGTGTACCTATACTGTAAATAAGTGTACTTACACTGTAGATACATTTACTTATCCTGTATTGTACATAAGTGCACTTATACTGTATATACATTTATGTACACTGTAGATAAGTGTATTTATACTGTACTATAGATAAGTGTACTTATACTGTAGATAAATGTACTGTATGTACATTTGCTTACATTGTAGATAAATGTGTGTATACTGTAGATAAGTGTACTTCTACTGTAGATAAATTTACTTATATTGTACTTTAGAAAAGTCTAGTTACATTGTAGATAAGTGTACTTATACCGTATTGTAGATAAATGTGCTCACACTGTAAATTAGTGGTCCTATATTGTAGATAAGTGTACTTACGCTGTAGATAAGTGTACTCACACTGTAGATAAGTGTACAAATACTGTGATATGTGTACTTACACTTTAGATATGTGTAATAATACTGTACTGTAGGTAAGTGGACCTCTACTGTAGATAAGTGGATTTATATTGTATATCGTACAAAAGTGGACTTATACTGTAGAAAAATGTACATACACTGTAGATAAGTGTTTTTATATTGTAGATAAGTGTACTTACACTGTAGATAAGTGTAATTATACTGTACAATAGTGGACTCATAAATATAGCTAAGTGTACTTATACTGCACTGTAGATTAGTGGATATATGCTGTAGACACATGGAAATAAACTGTAGATAACTCTTCTTATACACTTGATAAGTGGAATTATACTGTAGATAAGTGGACTTATATTGTCCTGTAGATAAGTGGACGTATTATGTACTGTAGATAAATAGCCTTATACTGTAGATAAGTAGATGTATATTAGTAGATCAATGCACTTTTTCTCTACTGTAGATAAGTGTACTTCTACTGTAGGTACGCAAATGTATACTGTAGGTATGTGGACTTAAACTTTGCTGTAGATAAGTGGACTTACACTGTATATAAGTGGTTTCATATTGTAGATACGTGTACTTACACTGTAGATAAGTCTACCTATACTGTAGATTAGTGCACTTACACTGTACTGTAGATAATACTATTTACACTGTAGATAAGTGTACTTATTCTGTAGCATAGATAAATGGACATATTCTGTAGACACAAGGCCTTCTACTGAAGATAACTGGATATATACTGTAGATAACTGTACTTATTCTATAGATAAGTCAATTAAACTGTAGATAAGTGGATTTATACTGTACTGTAGATAAATGGACTTATACTGTAGGTAAGTGTACCTATACTGTAAATAAATGTACTTACACTGTAGATAAATGCACCTATAGTGTAGATAAGTGTACTTGTATGGTACTACAGATATGTCTTCTTACAATGTAAATAAGGGTACTTATACTGTAGATAAATGTACTTATGCTGTATTGTGCATGTCTACCTATACTGTACATACATTTACGTACACTGTAGATAAGTGTACCTATAGTTTACAGTAAATAACTGTTCTTATACTGTTTATAAATGTACTTACCTTGTAGATAACTCTGCGTATACTGAGAGATGAATAAATTATGCTGTAGATAATTGTACTTATACTGTACTGTAGATAAGTGTACTTACACTGTAGATAAGTGTGTTTATACTGTACTGTAGATAAGTGTGCTCAGACTGTAGATACGTGGTCTTATACTCTAGATAAGTGTACATACACTGTAGATAAGTGTTTTTATATTGTAGATATGTGTACTTACACTGTAGATAAGTGTAATTATACTATACTGTAGATAAGTGGACCTCTAATGTAGATACATAGACTCCTGGGCCAGGGGACTACCTTTCCTGGCTTCCTTTGCAGCCAGAGAGCTGCCAACAACAGTCTTTCTGTGCCTAAAGGCGCACAAAAGGCAGCAGTCAGTCCCAATGTGCGGGACGCCAGGTGAAATCAATGGGACCAGGGGACCACCGGTCCCGGCTTCCTTTGCGGCCCGAGAGCTGTCAATGACACTCTTTCCGTGCCCGGAGGGGCGCAAAAAGCAATAGACACTGCCGCAGCGCGAGATGCCAGGCAAGATCACCTGGACCAGGGGACTACTGGTCCCTGCTTCCATTGTGGGCAGAGAGCTGCTAATGACACCCTTTCCGCTCCCGAAGCGCACATAAGACAGCAGTCACTACCGCAGCATGGGACGCCAGGCGAGATCTCCAGGACTAGGGGACTACCAGTGCTGGCTTCCTTTGCGGCCTGGGAGCCACCCACGACACTCTTTCCACGGTAGGAGGCGCACAAAAGACATCTGCAATCACTCCTGCAGCGCAGGATGTGTGCGGGCGTGCCCGGGTGGGCCCATCTGCACCCGACAGAGCCTGGAGGAGGCTGGGCTGGGCTACCCCCTTGACATTTGTTATGCTGGTACTCTCTCCCTCACCACATTGGTCATTTATCTGAGGACAAAGGTACTGTGTTGATCATCCTTTTGCCTATATAGTGGTTACCTCGTTACTCCATCTGCCTGGGTCTTTTTGAAAGTAACAAGGCCGCCCAAAAAATAAAATGCCGAAGAAGAGCAAATTGGCCCAGAGTATTGCTGAGCGGGGTAGTGGGGTGCTGGACCGTATTGATAGCCTACTGTCTGAATGTGAAGGTCTCCTTGATCCCAACACAATGAGAATTCCACCAACATAGCACACAGACCCCTGGAAGTCCTATATACAGTGGGCCTCATTTATGAGAAGTGACGTATTGCTGCGTGAAAACAGCAATGCGCCACTTCTCAGTGCGCCCTCCTTGCGACACCAATGATGCGTCATATTTACAATATGACGCATCATGTCGCAAGGAAGGACAGATACGTCAGTAAAACTGACATATCTGACAGCGTAAAAAGTGGCGCATTGCTGAAGCTGCGTCCGATGCCTGGCGCAACTCCAGCAATGTTCCTTTCACATGGGGCAAGCCCCATGTGAAAAGGCCTGCGTGACCCATACGCCTGCCATGAGGCAGGCGTACGGTTTTGATGCATTGGCGTCCTAGAAGTGGCGCAGCAAAATCTCATAGATTCCGCTGCGCCACTCCTACGACCCTTACTTGTGGGGGAACACCCACCCTGCATACATTATACCTGGTGCAGGTATAATGTAGCGCAGGGGTTTATGAAGTGACACATCTACCTAGATGCATCACTTCGTAAATATGGCGCAACATGGCGCATTTTTTACGCCACTGGTGCGTCACAAAAAGTGACGCACCGGTGGCGCAAAAGTGACGCTGGGGTTCATAAATGACCCCAGTATATTTAATAGCAGCATCCTATCAAATTTTAACAGAGCTAAAGATAGGAACCCCCCACCCAGCCCAAGTTATAGCGGGTCGACAATTTTGCCATAAAGGATCAAGCACCTGCAGATGATCTCTCCATTTTCCTGTGTAGTAACAGCCACGCCCCACAGTCGAATTGTACTGTACAATGGTGGAGTGATATATTTTGATAAGTGTACTTCAATCAATCAATTCAGGTCTTATAAAGCACGACTACTCAAAAGTGAGGGTCTCAAGGCACTAGGTGGGGGGGGTTGGGGGAGTGGGTCTGCTGTTCAGTCGAAGAGCTAGGTGTTGAGGTCCCTCCTGAACTGCGGCAGCAATGGTGATCGCCTGAGGTGCAGAGGCAGGGACTTCCCTGTCTTTGCTGTGAGGTAGGAGAAGGTCCTCCAACTGTGGTCTTGCGGATCCGTGGGACGGTGGCCAGGGCCAGATGGGAAGAGGAGAGATGTCTGGTGGGAGTGTAGAAAGAGAGGTGGTGGTTGAGGTATGCAGGTCTAGCGTTGTGAAGGGTTTTTTAGGCATGCGTGGGGCGCTTGAAGGTAATTCTTTTTTTCATAGGTAACCAATGAAGGTCTCTCACATGGCCGGTGGTGTGGCTGCGGCGTGGGATGTTCAGGATGAGTCTGGCAGAGGTGCTGCTAGACACTTGGGTGATGCCAGCGTGGAGTGTGTTGCCGTAGTTCAGTCTGCTACTGACGAGCACATGGGTGACTGTTTTCCTGGACTCCGAGAGGATGCACTTGAGGAGCGTATGGAAGCAGAAGGATAAAACAGTGCAGATTTGGCGGTTCATTGAGAGCAAGGAGTTTGGTATGATGCCGATGTCTTGTGCGTGGTCTGTGGGTGAAGGGAGGGCTCCGAAAGATGAGAGTCACCAGGAGGTGTTCCAGGCAGAGGGGGTGAACCCCAGGATGAGGTCTTGCGTGAGTTAAGCTCGAGGCAGCTGTTCTTCATCCAGTTGGCAACTGACTACATCTTGTTGTGTAAGTTGCTCTGCGTGGACCTATACTGTACTGTAGTTAAGTGGACATATACTGTAGATAAGTTGACTGATATTGTACTGTAGACAGGTGTTCTTATACTGTAGATAAGTGGATCTATACTGTAGTGAGTGGACTTATGATGTAGTGTAGAAAAGTGGACTTACACTGTGAGTAAGTGTTCTTATACTGTAGATAAGTGTATGTATACTGTATTGTACATACGTGTACTTATACTGTATATAAATGTACCTACATTGTAGATTTGTGTGTGCATACTGTAGGTATCTTTTTGCTCACCATGCCTTTCCTTTTACTGTAAAGCGCTCTGCTACCTTCGGGTCTTGTTAGCGCTATAGAAAACTTCTAAATAAATAAATAAATAAATAGATAAGTGTACTTATATTGTACTGTAGATAAGTGTACTTACACTGGTGATAAGTATAATTATACTGTACTGTTGATAATTGGACTGCACTTATACTGTAGAAGTGGAGTTATAATGTAGATAATTGGATTTATACTGTACTGTAGATAAGTGGAGTTATACTGTAGATAACTGTACTTATACTGTAGATACGTAGAATTATACTGTAAGTGGACTTATACTGTACTGTAGATAAGTGGACATATACTGTAGACACATGGAGTTCTACTGTAGAAAAGTGGACATTTACTATAGATAACTGTACTTATACTGTAGATAAGAGAATGATTTGATGACTTAAACTGTAGATATATGAACCTATACTGTAGATAAGTCTACTTACACTATAAATACGTGTACTTAAAGTACATTTACATATGGTGTAGATAAGTGTACTTATACTGTACTGTAGATAAGTATACTTATACTGTACATACATATAGTTACACCATTGATAAGTGTACTTATACCATATATAACTTTACGTACATTGTAGATAAGTGTGGGTATACTGTACTAAGTGGACTTATAGTGTACTGTGGATAAAAGTACTTATAACGTAGATACGTGTACTTATACTGTACTGTAGGCAAATATACATATACTGTAGATAAGTGTACTTATAATGTACACATCTGTGTTGTTTACACCTTCTTCAAGTATCAATTGGGAAATACCAATACTTCTTGTATGACTAGACTAATTTCAAACGCCTGCCAGTATTAGTTTAGGATTATGGACATAATTGACTGATGGGGAGCCTTACATGGCCAATAAATATGGAGATAGTTGCTATCAGCCTATGGGATCAGAAATCCAATGTTGAACATGATACAAAAGTTAAGTCCACCGTAAACACACATGACGGGCAAGTGAATATTATATGTATAGGTTAACACAAATCGACGAATTGAATAAACCACTAAGCAAACTAGGGATTATGGAGAGAGTCGTCTAAATTGAATATGAGTGCTTATTTATTCCCTGCAGCTTTCCAGGATTGGTTCAGTCCCCGTGTATATACATGTTGATCTAATGGGAATGTGGGGATTCATTTTTGCAGGTCCCTTCTTTAGTAGGGTTTCCCTGTAGAGATGCACCCACATGTGTCTAAATCTTTTTTAATGCTTGTTTGTTTTTTATGCGCCTGGGACTCTGGAATCTCTGGTCAGAAAATTAATATAGGTCATTAAGATATTTTGTCCCCATTCTACAATGTTATATTTTTTAAAAGTGGAAGGGATAAAAGGGGAAACAATGTTGCAGGCCCTCTTGTAGGTGGGGCATCCCTGCAGACATGTTTCCGCATGGACGATTTTTGTTGTTTGTCAGTTGTGGGTTTGTGTATTGAGAATGACACATCAGTATTTTGTTATTGTATAAAATAGATATGTAATGTGTAATTGGTACCGCTTCCATTTTTGGAGTGTCGTTGTTGTATTGAGCTGAGTCGAAACTCACCTTGTGCATGTCACACGTGCCTTTGAGGTTAAATATTGTGGGCCTGATTCACAAAGGTAAATTTACACTTTTGTGTAAGTTTAAGATTTTTTGCATTTCACAAAGCAATTTTACGAGGAGTGTCTTTACAACTGCCGAGTTTCTACACTCTTGGTGGAGACATTGCACATTAAAAGACAGGCACTTGTAAAGATACTACTCGTAAAATTGCTTTCAGAATTGCAAACAATTGTAAGTTTACACAAAAGAGTAAGTTTACCTTTGTGAATTAGGGCGTGTGTTTGAAAGATGTGGGGAGTTCAGGTGACCACATAGTTGTCTCTTCACTTTTTGTGGGGTAGTTATGTGCTTACACAAGGGAGAGACAATGTTAACACGGCAACATATTTCCTGTGTGATGCATATAGCTGCCCCTGAAAGAACAATTAGGCATAATAACTATTATTTCACGCAATACAGCACAGCAAGAGAACTTGCTGCACTGCACTATGTTAAAGGGAGAGCAAAAATGCTCCATATTTACAAAGATATGGATAATTTCTCTTCTCTCCTTGTGCTGTCACTGTGTGCTCTCTAGTGCCAATGCAGGCATCGTAGCACCAGGATTGTTTTTTTGCAGGAAAGCATACCATCCTGCACAAAAACCAATACAATGAAGCATTTTCTTCTATGTGTGATGAAAAAAAGATTTTTCCCATTATTACGCCCTCTTCTGGGAGGCGTAACGATTTGACGCAATTGCAGGTTCGCAAACCGTTGTCAATCTGGAATTGGGTCAGATCCATGGGTGGATGCACTGAAATGCACATGCTCCACCCATGGAACGCCTCCCAGTTCCAAATGTAACATAATGCCGCTCAAGCTGTTGTACTCAATTACATTTGTTTACAAAGCCCTGAGTAAATCACCCCTTGCATGGCTTTGTAAATATTACTGAAGCTTTTGGGTTGTCATTGCCTGGCCTTGAGCTATGAGGTGGCCATGCATTGATAGAGTCATAGTGCTTTTCAGGTCTCGTCTACGCAGCGCGCATGCGCTGCATAGGAAAAAGACCTTTAGCCATCGGTTCACTTTTTCACCCAAAAACGTGCACGCGTTCCATTGCCTTCAATGGCAACGCGCGCACGTTTGGCAATTCCCTTGCGGGAGCGAGCAGCTGGTGCCATATGCTATCAATTATCGCACCTTGCTGCTCGCCCCTCCTCTCTCCCCTACCCCTTCTGCCATGCGAGGCGCGCGCGCTTGTGCTTGTTTTAAACTTTAAGCCGTGCTGCATGGCAGCTTCGCTGCGGTATAGCATGGCAAAAAACTATTGACAAAGTGAATAGATCTTGCATAGACGAGACTTATTGGCTTTGCCAATGCTTGAATATTTCTGTAACATTCCCCTCTTCACATCTGCTTGTCTTATTTACCTTGGTGCCTGATGCTCTGTTCAAGTTTGTGTTTCTCCCTGTTCTAATATGAACGATTACCTGTCCAAGACATAAGTTTCCCCCAGTTTCAGTGCCTGTATGTTCCTTGATTTTAGACCCGTTGTATGAGACTTCTCAGCACAGAGAGAGAGAGCGAAAGCTTCATTCTGGTAAACAATTGGATGTATGGGGGAGAGTGGATTGTCTCATTCTACCCCCCCTGGGAGATTCAGGAAGTCGGCGTGGTCCTGTAGAGGGTACCAGTAGGTTTGTGTTAGCGAGTTTTCTGGGTGAGCCGTTCTTTATTATTATTTTAATATCATTTGGGGATTTATATAGCGCAATAGCTACTCAAAGATTGGCCCGGCCCTTTACAGTAAAATCCTAACCCAACAAATAAAAGGTACTAAAAGGCTGACTCAAAGAGCCATGTATTGAGAAGTTTCTGGAAGATCAGAATGTCCCTGGTGGCCCAAGCTGTAGTGGGCGAGTGTTCCACTCCCTGGCAGCCAGGTTGGAGTAGGAGCTGCCACCCAACTTTTCCTTCCGAATCACGTGATTACCACCAGCAGGGAGTAGGAAGACCGAAGAGACCTGACCGGTTCATACAGGGTAAATCTGTTGGCCAAGTATTAAGTGCCTTTACGGTAAAAAGCTCTATGAGTTAGAATCCGTATCTGTTTGAACACGTTTCTTATTAGAAAAAGCCCTATCTGAGGCTGCTGCGAATGGGGTCATTTTCCACAAAGGATTTGACCCCAAAATGGAAATACTCATGGCCATCCAAGGAATGCCGCCTCTGCGGACAAGGGGACGAGTCATTATTACTATATATCTGCCCTGCACTACTAGAAACCCGATAAACTGTCCTTTGGGATGCCTTAAGGAAGAAACAAGTAAGAACATGTAGGCAGCAGTGATAAAGTGCCTTGGAGGGTCGTCGATTCAACTGTCTTGTAGAGCCATAAATTTCTGGAAAATCGCGGCAAAAGAACTGGACAAAATAAGTAATTTAATTCAAGTAGCTTAACAATAATCTGTATACACATTTTCCAATTGCACTGATATACCTGTCAATTTTTTTACTTTTACCAGTTATTTTTCGCTTGTGGTCATGACCTAGGGCCAGATGTAGGTCGCCAAATACCGGTCGGTAACGGCTGATTTCGGCCGTTACCGACCGGTATTTGGTTTTTGATATGTAGGGGGCCTTAAATTTACCGAAATTTACCGAATCGGTAAATCTAGATGTAGGTGGCACTGAAAACAGTGCCACATGCCCTTAAGAATTCGTTATTTACCACTAAATACTATTTGGTGGTAAATAACGAATTCCTGTGTACATGCACATCTGTGCATGTACACCTGTGCCATGTGGTACACATACATGCCCTAAGGGCATGTATGTGTGTCACATGGCACACAAGCCAGAATCAGGGGTGCAACAGGGTGTCAAAGTGACACCCTGTCCCCCTTAACAATTCGGTAATTTTACCAAATCTGTATTTACCGATTCGGTAATTGACATTGATTCCTATGGGCCTCAAGGCCCATAGGTATTAATGGCAATTACCGAATCGGTAAATACCGATTCGGTAATTACCGAATCATACCGATTCGGTAAAAATTACCGAATTATTACCTACATCCCATTTACCGAATCTAGAAACCGAATCGGTAAAATTCGGTATTCTAGAGTCTGTAAATGAGATTTACTTACATCTGGCCCCTAGTTGCCGTTTTTATAATATGTTTTTAAAATGTATACTCGAAGTATTATGTTCCACGATGGTTCTTCCAACCTTTTATGATTTTTAACAAAATCAAATAAAAGTATATTTTGATTTTATTTGATCTATGAGTTAGAACTAAGCCAGTGAACCTCACATGTTCTTTAACGGGCAGCCAGTGCAGGTCTTTTAAAGCCAGCTGGATGCGAGCTCCCCTGAGAAGACGCAGCAAGAGCCTAGCAGCAGCATTCCGCACCAGTTGCATCTCCTCAGGGGGTAGGCAGGCGAACCCCAGTAGAGTGAGTTGCATAGTCCAACCTCGAGGTGATCAAGGCCTGGATCAGTATTTTTTTTGCTGCAGGAGAGGAAGAAGATAAATGATTTGTTTTGCATTTTTAATAGGCTAAAGCAAGTACCTACTACCTACACCACCTAGGGAGCAAAATAAGCTGTGTTCTCAAATTGCACTCCCACAATACACGCTATAGTAGCCGGGGGAGGGACGTTAAAATATTGGCAAAAATCATCGCCACAAGATTACAGCCACGTATGTCCACGATTATTCTACCCGACCAATCGGGGTTCATTCCTGGCAGGTCCACCGCACATAATTTGCGCACGATCTTTACCTTATTGTACCAATTAAACCCAGATCTTAGAGCTGGGGCGGTGCTGCTAGACGCGGCCAAAGCCTTTGATTCGGTGGAGTGGCCCTACATGTTTGCAATCTTAAGACGGATCGGTCTCCCCCGGCGAATGGTAACATGGATCAACCTCCTATACACGAATCCCACAGCCCGCATTAAAGTAAATGGCTACATATCGGAGCCGATGTCCATTCAGCGAGGCACCCGACAGGGTTGCCCGCTATCTCCCTTACTCTTCTCGATAGCACTAGAACCCCTAGCCTGTAAAATATGCCAAAAATACACCCATACTGCGCTTGGATTCTGACTACGGCCCATCAGTATTTCATTCTATGCTGATGACATGGTCCTATACATCCGGGACCCGGAGAATAACCTCTCTCCTGTGCTCCGCGAATACGTGAAATTTAGTAGGCAGTCAGGTCTACATATAAACTGGAGTAAATCCGCTGTGATTCCCTTAACCGACAGCACTAGAGCTCCACAACTAGACTTCCCTCTTGTGTGGCAATATGACCCAATTAAATATTTGGGGATATGGGTACATAGGGACGTGGAGCTAGTAATAAGACAAAATTATGGGACAGCGATTGACTGCATAGAAGCGCAGATACAGAGGTGGATAACTCTCCCTCTGTCCCTTGCTGATCGGATCTCCTTGCCAAAAATGGTGATCCTTCCAAAGTTATTGTATTTATTAATCAACATACCTATTACTCTCCCTGCGTCAGTCTTTGCCAGACTTCGTGCAGGGTTTGTAAAATTAATTTGGGCAGGGAAGCAAGCTAGGATCAGTCTTCGAACACTCATCCTTCCTTATAGTGCGGGTGGATTCACGGTCCCAGATGCCTATCTCTACTATCTGTGCGCGCATGCCCACTTCGCATACTATTGGCACCACCCAGTGCGGTATTTACCACATCTAGCGGTTGAAGACGGAGACACTAATCCGATACCACTTACAAGCATCATGTCACATACTAGGCCTCACCTTACATGGCGGGAGATAAACACTGTACGCACCATGACCCAAGCGTGGGAGCGGCTCAGTCAACTAGCACACAAGAATCCTATCTATGCTCCGAACCTCCCGTTAGACTTTCACTCTAGACTTTCGGTCACGATGGAAAAGAACAATATGGCACTTCTGGAACAGGTCGGCATGTTAAGGCTGGGGGATCTCTAGCCGAATGGCACATTTATTACACATGATGATTTATCGTATATAAGTAACCAAACGCTGCTCTTCCGGTTCTTATACCATAGAATAAGAGCTGCTGCCCGAGAGCTATACCCCTCCTTCCCTGAAGAACCTCCTACCCTACACTCACTGCAATTACTGCTAACATCACCTAATCACGCACACCTCATATCCAAACTATACAAGCAGGTACAAGCAGAGATAGGAGCTGACACGGTTCAGGCACAAGACAAATGGTCCGCAATGCTGGACGAGCCCCTCACAGAGGAAGATTGGGCAGCTAGTTGCACACTGATCACACTTCTTACTCCAAATGGGAACCTGCGTCTTATTCATTATAAGTATATCAATCAAGTATATCACACTCCCCTAAAATTGTTCAAAATCAGACTACGAGACGATGCAAGATGTAAACGATGTGGGACAGATCGAGCAGACTTTGCGCATCTTGCTTGGTGCTGTGAGAGAGTGCAGCAGTACAGGGTAGAAATAACCATCCATCTGGCGCAAATGATGGCTTGTAACGTCTCATGCACTCCCAGAGTGTGCTTGCTTGGCCTTGATGTACCACTGAGGGCAAAAGGAAAGAAACTCATATCCATACTACTATTGCTAGCGAAACGTAGACTTTCCATGCACTGGGATAGCAGACGCGCGCCAGCGCTTAAGGATTGGTTGGTTGACGCTGCTTACTGCAGAGATAACTTTCTGATGTATGCCAAGGAACTGCCAGCTATCTCTAAACCCTCAGACATCTGGGAAATGCTATCTAAGTATTTACGTGACAACCCGGATCTGACTAAAACGGTCTCTGACACCATGCGCTAACCTTAGATGATACCATCTGTTATTATCGCCTGTCAAGATGTGATAATTTTGTGCTGTACTTGCGATGCATTTATGATAATGTGCTGAGTCTGTGATTTGCATTTTGGATCTCACCATGGAACTCTAAGATTTGTATGTTTAGTGCTTATGACTGATGTATGACATGTTCCTCTTGATTTTATGAGATAAAATTGATAAATAAAAAAATAAAATAAAAAAAATAGTAGCTGGGGGAGGAAGGGGGTGTTGGTGGGACAGCCTTTGGCCAATGCTATGTACCAGGTTGTGTGGGGGTTGTGTGGGGGCGACCCGAAGAACAAGATTTCTGTCTTTCTGGAATTACATTGGAGGCGGCTGTCACCAAATGAATCTATAAGAAGCTCCGGGGGGTCATATACACATTGAACAACGTGGGGCTCAATGCACACCCTTGAACTCCAAAATCCAATGGTGTGGGTTCTGAGGCGAAAGGGACCACCCAAAATCATTGGTATCTATCTGGCAGAAAATTATCCAACCACACCAGGGCTGAGCCACAGACTCCTACAGCTCCTAGACACTGCAGAAGTATGGAGTGCGAGAACGTATCAAAAGCTGCAGATAGATCCAGTAAAACCAGTGCGACCTGCTTCCCCTGATCCCCTGCTAGCCTGATCAAGTCTGCCACCTGCAATAAAGTAGTCCCGGTGCTGAAGCCCGTGCGGAAGCCCAACTTGGGAGGGATGGAGTAGTTTATTCTGCTCTAAAAAGACAGAAAGTAGTTTGTTAATGAGCTTCTCCAGTATCTTGGCGAAGGCTGGAAGCAGAGAGATAAGGCAGTAGTTGTCGAGATTGGACTTGCCAGCCGATGGTTTCCTTAAGAGTGGAATCAGCTTAGCTTTTTTCCAGTCTCTAGGCACTGTGTCTAGTCGAATCAACTGATGTAAAAGCTGTTTGGAAGTGGATTAATAGCAGCACAGTTAGAGACTAGCATGAGGGGGGCAGGGGTCATCTTGCGACCCGGATTTAAAAGTTCTTAAAGTGTAGACAGAGTCCTCTATCGAGGTGGAAACAAATTCCTGCAATAGTTGGCCACCAAGTGGCGATAAACCTACTGCTGAGCTAAGGAGCCGTAAGTACTCATGGGAACTGTGGGGCATATTATCAAGCGGCAGCGATAATTATCGCTGGCCGCTCTTAGCGAGAGTATAATTATCGCCGGCTTTCGCTGGATTATATCGCAGAGATAGCGCGATATCAACGTTTATCTCCAATGTGATAAATAATCCAGCGATAGCGACAAAATGTGCGATTATCACTGGAAATCCAGCAATAAAAGCACAGCGATAGGAAAATCCTTGTAAATAGGGCAGGGTGAGCTTATCCTTACAATCCACCTCCCATGGGATATAAAGGCCAAGTAAGATTCAAAGCAGGCGTAATGAAACCTGCGATAAGCGCGGTTAGCGCTACTTTTATCATCGCTACACAGGTTAGCGAGCAGATTGTTAATAGGAGAAAGGTTTGTTAGGGACATTATCCACGTTATTTAAGTTAGGTACGCCCACTTTGCACATCATTAGCGTTGCAAAGCTGGGCGTTAAGGAAACGGGCGCTGAGGCACGGAATCACGCGCTAGCGTGTCCTTGCTGATAGTGCAATATAATTATCGCCGCTTTTCGCCTGAAAACGGAAGCTAAAGCGTCGATAATTATATCGCCAACCCTTGATAATATGCCCCCGCAATGGTTTTGATGTCGAAGAAATTGGAAAGTTGGATGCAAAGTTTAAAAGAAGGTGTTAGGGGCTGAAGCAGGGCATTTGGATGGGTAAACATTTTTACAATTTTAAAATCCTCACCTGGTTTGTTGTGGGATGAGTCCATCTGGGCTGTAAAAAAGTCAGCTTGAGCTTTCTTAATTGCTCTGCGATACTCATTTAAGGCCATCTTGTAAATGGATTTGTCATTAAGGAGGTAGTGCCGCCTCCAGCTTCTTTCCAGTTTCTTACCAGCTTGTTTGGAGCTCAATAACCCCATCGCTGCTGCCGACGTTCAGCGGACGTCGCGTGCACTACCTCGGTAGTGCTGCACACGTCCGTTGAACGTCGCGGCCCCGCCCGCGCAATAGAACATTCCGCACTAGCACGGAACGTTCAGCGCAGGCAAGGGGTTAAGCTCCTCATTAAACCAAGGGGCTGACTGTCGTTTTGTCATCTCTGGGTTTGATGGGTGTGATGCCATCAGCTGCCTGTGCAAGCGGGTATTGACCGACCTGATATTGGCCTCCATGTTTCGACTCATACAGGGAGGATGCAGACGGTACTCATCTGAAGAGACGCTGGCGTCATTCCAATGTGATAAAGCAAAATGTATCATAGGAGCACTGGGGCCATAGTCCAGGAACCAGTAAATGTTTATGAGGGCATCTTCAGACCAAGTCAAAGATTTTATATTAGGTACCGAAACTTCGCAGTTGGAAAAGATAGGTTGTAGGGTGTGACCCGCTATGTGAGTGGGTTGGGTCTCAAACTGCTGCAGATCCCAAGAAGACATATTTTCCAGGAGGAGTTGACCATATGCATCAGAGCATGAGTCTACATGAATATTTACAGTCCCCAGCGAACGTAAAATTATATTTTTTAGCTTTGACTTTGAGAGGCTCTCCTCCAACGAGGACACAAATTCCCCTGCATGCCTGGGGTATTGAGGGGAGCAACGTGTGTGTGTGAATAAATGAGTACCCCGGCTTGGCTTTTGTTTGCGAAGAGTGAGATACAAAAGCCCATTGATTCCGCTCTGAGAAGGGAGTACAGTTAAGCAAGTTCTCTCCCTGGGAGCTTCAGGAAGTTGGTGCAGTCCGGCAGGGACAGCTTGGGTGCCAATTGACTGGTTGGAGGTAGCGGTGGTGGTAAAGGGGTTTTTGCACCAACTTCCTGAAGCTCGTAGGGGAAAATAGAAGCACCCAAAAGCTCTACTTCTCGGTTGCTCATGCTTAAAATTTGGGAAAACCTCCAGGTGAGCATCAGAAGAGCACAAGCTCCAACTGGGTGTATGATGTACAAACATTTGCTAGAGATAGCAAGGTGCTTTCCAATGAAAATCCCTATGTACACAAAATAAGGACTTAAAGCCGATTCTTTTCAGCAATGCCAGCCAAAGTAGGGAATTTAGAGCTGTTGAAGGTATTACAAGACCAATGGCCTATTAGCAAGAAATAGTGATATGTATCGCTAAATCCAGTGATATTTTCGCATTAATGCCAATGGGGGCTTAACCTGATAATCCGCCTCCCATTGCATCCGCTGCAGCCTTTTAAAGTCCTTCTGAAGAACCCAGAAAGAGGGTGCTACAGACGTCCAGATGACTAAGAATGGTGAACTGGACAACCAGCAGGCAAACAGAAAACAGTGGAGAGATGTCCAGTACTAATGGCAGAAGTGAGAAACAGGTAGCAGATAAAGGATTGTTCTGCCTGGTGAGGGAAAGGTTTTATCCGTGTGTAAACATCCTGAGCCTGACTAGAACACCAGCCTGAGGAGGAAGGCCAAACATTTAAAAGAATGGCAAAGGAGAGGCAGTTATTAGTAAAAAAAAAAACTTCTCTCTTGTCTGCATAAAATTTCAAGGAGTTGTAAGACAGACAAAATGTCCCTGCCCGCATAGAGTCCTAATAAACAGCAAGGGCATTGGACACAGTGTTATCATCAGTAAATAGGAGCTGGGTGTCATCTGCATAATTCAAAAACTTAACCCCATAAGACTTTATAGGCTGAGCCAGTGGGCAGGTGTATAGGTTGTAAATGGTGGGGCTTAATGTGCAGAGCCTTGATCAACACCTTGACTCAGAACATTGAGCTCAGAGTGGATGGAGGTAGATGAACAGCCTGCGTTCTGCCCTCTCGATAGGATCTGCACCGCTGAACAGCTGACCCCGAATATCCACCTTGGCCAACCTTGACTGTAGCATGTCATAGGGTACTTTGCTGAAGATGGTAGACAGGTCAAGTAACACCAGGGCACCCAGTGCCCTTGCCTACCAACAATCGCAGTTCATCAGTCCCATGAGCCGAAAGCCTAATTGGGCCAGATCTAGAATATTGTGTTGTTCCATATCCCCCAAATCATCCTATTTCCATACTTCACCAAAATGATTACAGGAAATGCCAGCAGAGATATTAAGCCGAAGTTACTCATGGTGGACGGTTTGGCATTGGCCTTTTTCAATAAAAGCACAATCAGGGTCATTTTCCACTCATCTGGAACTCAGGCTTTAGCAAGGAATTTATTGCAAATTTTCAGAAGAAGATAGGCAAGATAAGGCACAAGAATTCACAAGCAGTAGGTGGGACTGAATCCAACAGGAGCGCCTGAAGTATTTGCGAAGGCCAATTCCAAAGCCCTTCAGGGAGTTAAATCTGCGAGTTGGGTCATGACTCCTTCGTAAGGAGTGGGTCAGACTCAGTCTCTAAATCACAGAACCTGCCTGCGTCATTAGGGCTTTTAGGTAAATATGCAAAGTGTTTTTATGGATTTTTCTCCACAAAAAAGCTAAAGAGTTCATAACATTGTTGTTGAGTGTATTCAAAAGGTGCCATATGGATAAAGGAAAAGACAGAGAGCCGACCACTGAATTTTTCTTTTTAGAAGGGTCACAACCTCCCAAATCCTTGTTTGCAAAGAAATCTGCCTTGGTAGATACTACCAGCTTTTTGTAGGATTTTACAGGAGACGTAAACGAGTTTTGTCTCCACGCGTAATTTATACGCCAAGCCCTTTCAAGCTTTTCACAACCAATTTTGGGGTCTTTCTAGTTGCCACTTTACCATGGGACAGAGGGACAAGCACTTTTATCCAGAGATCTCTTCAGAGGAAGCATAGTGTCTAAAGCAGAGTTATTCCACTTAGGATAGTTCTTATAATCAGTGCTCACCGAGCCATCCTCCCATATAATTTTTGAAGTTTTAAAGTATCCATACAATTATTGGCAAACCAGCAAGTCTCTCTGGATGGTTCTTTTAGTTGGGCAGAGGTCAGCCGGCAGCAGGGTATCTCAGCAAAGCAGGGCAGCAGTTCCTAGAAAATATCAATCCCTGCAAAGTGGGAATCCTTCCAGCGTGGCCGACGTTACTCCAGCGGGGTTTCTTTATGGTCCAGTAGTGTACTACTTTGCTAGCGCCAGGGCCCTGATCCTTATACTAAGAAGTTCCTTTGATGTAGGGGTTAGTTCAAAAGGCCACCGTGAGAATGCATGGGCCCCCTCTAAATTCGGCCCTATCTGCCATCCTACCCTGGGAGGTTGGAGCCCTATCTTTAGCGGGGCCAAGAACCGGCCTCTTGGAATGCAGGTGCCAATTCCACCCCCTCGTATCTGGGCCAAGGAAGGCCCCTCAGAGTCAGGGTTCTGCAGGTTCCCTTGAGCCCCTGGGTTATGGCTGTCTCCCGGGGAATGCACAGATGTGCTCTCCCAGTCTGGAGTCAAACCAAAAGGCATACAAAGAGTTTACAGCAGAGACATGCCCACTTCCTAGAAGTAGTATTTCTAAGCTATTAATGACAAATCCACCTTTACCACAAGGGAGGATTTGTCATTGAGAATCCAATGATAGCAAACAGTACGAGGCTGCTCCGCTGTAAGCCACTGCTGCAGCTTAAAGTAATGTCAGCCATTCTCCCATGTTAACCTATGGGAGGAGCACAGGCCTTGGCGAGCATATTTAAATGTCAAGTGAAATGACAGTGAGCTGGGCGCTCGAATCCTGCAGCGGCGGGCCTGAGACACGTTTGAAAGGCTACTTATGTAGGTGGCACAATCTGTGCTGCAGGCCACTAGTAGAAAAAGAAAGAGAGTCACCCTTACTCAACCACAAGGGAACAGGGTAAAAGATCAAATCAAAAAAACAAGTGATTCCCTTGGTTGTCTCACCTTCAAACAACAATATAGCACCTTCCTGACTCAGATCTATTCCTATGGACCTGTAGAGTTCATCTGACACTCTAATCATTCATTCAGCTGTTGAAAGTCTTTACTAGAAGTGAAACCACAAAAGCACTTACAATCTACAGAAGGTAAATACGTAGCCAAAAGAAAATTCTCATTGTTTTATTTTTATGAAGACAAAGAAACACAAACAATTCTGATTTTGATCAGTTAGTCATGCAGTTATTCTTGTATCAAAGTCCAGATTTCATCAGACTAGATGCAATACATACATCAAATAAACATTCTGTATTCAGCAAATAGACATTTTGTATTCAACCGTGTACAAAAAGAACATATTATATAAAAATTCACAAATAAAAGTACATTAAAAAATGTGTCGACGCGTTTCGGTGGATCCTGCTGTGCGCACCACCTTCCTCAGGACAATTTAAAAACAATCTTATTGACAGCCTTAAATGCTCCACTTCTCACTTCTCAGTTAGGTAGCGTGAACTGTTCACATCAGCTATTACGATGAAATGCTCTAAACAGGGGAGATATCTCCTCTACTGGTTTCACTGTCTTTACCTCACAGTGTAAGTTAAAAAGAGGTGGTGATTCCCTCTCAACTCCTCACAGTGGTCTGTAATACCGCTTTATCTTCAATATAGGCACTTCTCCTTTGCTCTCTGTGCTCTAACTTGATAGCTCCTATTCCTCTGTATTGGGGGTTATTCAATTATCCCACTTACAGGTTCCTCGCGTTTCGTATCATCAGCCGCGTAAGTTCTGGAGCAGTGAACTCTACAGGCCAATAGGAATAGATCTGAGTGAGCAAGGTGCTATATCGCGTGCCCACTAGTAACATTTCTAGTGCAGGCCCTGGGTATATTATACCACTGTACAAAGGACTTACAGGTGATTCAACATAAGCCAATCAGGTATACACCAATTACTAGCATGTTTAAGAAGAGCACACATGCTTTAGCCCTGAATGGCAGTGCGAAAGCGCTCAGAGACCGAAGACCAACAAAAATACACAGCAATAGGAGGGAGGCTCAGGGCAGAAAGATGGAGAAGGACCACCCTAAAGATGACAGGGCTAACAGTCAGCCTGCCACCAGAGACGAGTGTCTGACCCCCAGGGGTGAAAGCCTTTGCTCTCAGAAACAAAGCCTGCTCCGGAAGAGGGAGATAACACCCCCAGACACACACAGGATGACCTGATGATTAGCATTCCAAGACAGCGAAGCTTCAAAGAAGCTACTGCCTTTGAAATGCAATTCTGGCTTCCCTAACAGGAGAGGAAACCAACCCCGTATGTCAAGAGGCCTTTGGCACATGTACAGGCAGGAAAATTATCTAATCAGGTAGGTTTGCCCACTCCCAGGCTAGTAACACTCCTAATCCGGCCTAAAATGAGGTGGACACAACATTTCAGAGTTAGCCATCTTTGAGTTGGCAAACTTAGGGACTCTGGGACAGGGTGAGGCCCACTTACCATAGGAAGTGGTCATATAGAGGGCGTGGTGACCCCAAGGGCAAGTAGCCCATGGGTTACAACCCCTCACTCCCGATTGCCCTTAAATTGAGTATTTAGAGGACCCCTGATACCAGATCTTCAGATTCTGATGGATCGAGAAAAGGAGCGGACAAAGAAGAGTCCTGTCACGAGAACCAACAAGCAACCACTGACTTGGTACCAACCCGGCCAGACTGACTGCTACCCCCAACAATTGTGGAAAAGCAGACTCGTCCTATCGCTGTGCGGTCTCTAAGAAACCCAGAAGGCTGCCAGTGCTTCGCCAGTTGCCTGAAGAAACTTCCTTGAAGTACAGGAGCTACTCCCCTGCAGCTGCAGCCACCAAAGACACAAGTTGCAGTCCTTAAGGTCAGATCTGTCTCTCAGCCGAGGTACACAGGACCAAATACACAGGTACCGGACCCCTTACTGCACCCAATGCTTGTTGTGTCCAGTCAGGACACCAACGCTGAGGAAGATCGACCTGCACATTAAGGGACGTTGGGGACAGTGAGCCCATCGCGAGTGACCCTGCGGTCCTGTTTGCCCCTCCTGCAGAAAACAAAGACAAAGAAGTGAGTCTATGACAGTCGCCACCTCATGCCTCAAAGCACCTGTGCTCCCACGCCAGAGTCAAAAAGAGATGGTGATGGTACCAACGGGGTCCCCAATGGGGTCCCCGTACCCTCAAGAGCCGAGCCACGCATGGGTTTGCCTAGACTGGACTTCCAGTCGCTGCCTGCAGCCTCTTTCTGTATGCCCCCTCCAACCCCGAGAGACTCCGGCACAGGATTCAAACACCAAAAGGCACCACTGCACCCGAACCCCACAGCTTGAGGAGAAGTAGACCAAAGGTGTCCCTGTAGATCTCATGGGCCGAGCCCCTCTGTGGGTTCCCGTGGACTGGCCCCCCAGTCCACGGGAACTTTGTGACAGAACCATTCTCTCATTGAAGTGAATGGGACACCTGACGCCATGGCACACCTTTGCACCCGGCTGCCCCAGAGCCTCCAGAGGTTCCCTGTTGGTGTGGCCTTGGACCCTGCCCCATACTCACCGTAAGTCCTGAAGAACAGTCCCGTAAGTTGCTGCTAAAGAGCCCAAATGCAATACATGCTTTTCTCCATAGGGTAACATTACCAATCCAGAAAATGCTGTCCGATTCCGATGATCTTAGTATCTAAATTTATATAAAAATATGAGTTACTTTTATAAATTGGTGTTGCATTTCTTTGTAGAGTGTGTGTCTCATTTACCTCCTTTGTGTGTGTGATAAATGATTAACACTACCCTCTGATATGCCTAACTGCTCGCCCACACTACCTTAAAAGGGAGCATCGGGGTGTCATTCCTGCCTCTATAATTCTTTTAGGGTTTGCCAGGACTCTTTACACAGGGGACCTCATTTTGCTCCACTATATTTCCAGCTTCCTACACCTCTTCATTGTGTTTGCACTAGTAACAGGTCCTCCGTGCAACAGTCCCTCGTGCCACTGATTCTTCTGCGGGCAGGGTTTGGACTGCTGTTCGACTATTCATCATCTGAAACTTCATCATGTTTCTGTTCCTACACAGGGTTGACACACGTCATATTAAGAAAAAGAAGGGACTAGCCAAGCACAAACTGCATAGTATACACAGACTTTAGAGTAAACAATTTATTTACCTGTGCTACAACCATTTGAAGAATTTGGGCCAAAGGTTCTTGGGTTTTGTTGTTTATTTTCCTCGGATCATTTGTTCTGTTTTGGTCACTATTTCAGGTCGTTGTGTGAATAAATAGTAGGAGGATAATGAATAACATGACGTGTATTTGTAAAGCGCACGTTCACCCGTGGCGCAGAATAACAGATGTCTATTTTACCCAACTCAATGGTACTCATTTTATCGACCCCAGAAGGACAAAAGGCTGAGTAGACCGCCAGGATTTGAACCTGGGACCAAGAGGTCAAACACAGTCCCCTACAGTGGACGCATTAGCCCACTGAGCCACCAGACCCAGCATGAATAGTACGTGCCTCTCTGTCTTTTAATAAAATGAGGATTTTCCAGCACTATACCCTGGAAAATTTTCACTAAGGAACAGAATATCTTACTTGTCTATTCCCTGGATTTTTAAAGAATATATTTTCAGCATAAAATAATTTTAAAAAGATGCTTAAGAACAGAGTTAAATTGGAGACTCCTCCACAGATGGGGAGTTTCTACCACTTCAAAATGGAGGGTGTTCAGTTTATTTAGCATTTTCTAACAGACAAAAGCGATGCACTGAGGTTAATCACATTTCGACATATGCATGAGCACATGGTTAAGCTGATATGGTTTTCTCGCAAGCACGGTTGAGGACATGAGATAGGATGTACATCAAAAACAATAAGTTCAGTTTTAAAGGGATCTCCTCTTATAATTTAGATTGGATGATGAGATGGGTTTGAGTCATCTTCATACATGGAAGTACATTTGATTGATTTTGACGTAGCACAAGGAGCTAGACCCCTAACTTCCCTTGCTCCAACCTCCAACAACTCTGAAAAGACTACAATCCATTTTAGGATTTTAGCAGAACTTACATTTTGGATTACGCAGAAAGGGTAAAACCTTTCTACGACTTAATTAGACCTGACTTTTCAGTGCAACACTAGACACAGGAACATACTGATAGTTTACATTCAATACAAGCTGATATGCTAGCTCCCAGGCATTTACACACACGTGTCAACACGCGGATACTGGTGAGGCTGCGCGTCCCCCCTCTCGCATTTGCACTCGTTTTTTATTATTTGCTGTTTGACCTCTTTTAATTGCTTTTAAATCTCTTGATTATTGTGTGAGCTCATTTTAAGTGTTTAAAATGGTATACAACGGTTAGCACGCATTTTTTACAACGCGGTACTGTTACCACGCAAGTCGATACAACGACTTGCGCTGGGGGGCGCTCCAGGATAGTAAATAGTTTAATTTACTATCCAACTCCTTTCCCTAGAGTCCACGGGGACTGGAGTTGGAATAGTAAATTAAAAAAATTACTATCCAGCGCCCCTCCACGCAAGTCGTTGTAACGACATGCGTGGTAAAAGTAGCGTTGTAACGGTACGCGTTGTAAAAGTACGCGTGGTACCGTCATACATCCGTTTAAAATACTTTCTCTGACTCCCTGTCAGTTCTAATCTCTCACCTACTGCTGAGCCTTGCACCGGTCCACCGCGGCTTTCCATTTGTTGTGGAGGGCGGGCTCTTTCTATTCCACTTCCTAGCTAGTGTGACGTAATTCCGAGTGGGCTCCGGAGGGCGGGACTAGCCTGGCGATCTCCTCTATTTCAGATGAGATCGCGAGTGTGCAGCGGACGCGCGCAGTGGACGCGCCCCCGGCGAGCTTAAGGCAAGCCCATCTGCACCAGTCCGCGCCTGGACGTCGCCAGACGCCGACATGCTGCTAGTTTTGCTAAAAATAGGCTTGTCTATGCCCCGGCTAATCTCCTGGATATTAGGAAATCTTTGTGCCCCTGTAATCACCCTTTAGGTTTTCTTCCAGAGTGCCCTTTCTGCTGGCTAAACTGTGGATTTAAATCCTGGGCACAGGTCTCACCCCCTTTTCATTTTCTACGCTCTAACAATGATATTAAACTATTCAGTCTTAACTGTCGTTCACTAGTTAAACACCACTCCAACATCTATGATTTGCTACCTGACGCTCTTTTCTTAACCGAGACGTGGCTCTTCACCGACACGGAGTCAGTGTTAGGTTTGGCCTTCCCTCAGGGTTTAAGATTGTGACCCTTAATAGAGAGTCTAGAGGGGGTGGCATTGCTCTGATATTTAAATCTTGTTACCCCTGCTCTTTCTTCAAAGAGACTCTAGTGGGCTGTGAGTGAGCACGATTCGTGCTCTCTCTGAACGCCGGTACACCATGTCAGGGCTCTAAAGAGTTCAGGATGGCGTTTGTGGATACTGGCAGTATCCTGACTACGAGGACGGCTAATTTGAGTGTTATCGGGGATTTCAATCAACATTTTAGACAATCCCCAGGAAACGGAGTTGTGTCATTTCTTCGCTGATCTGGGTGCTTGTCAGCTGCTGCAACTGGTCCAGAAGCCCACTCACTCTGCAGGCCATCTGCTGGACCCAGTGTTTTCAAATCTTCCTCTTCTGTCAGTTCACACTCCTATTCCGGTCTGTTGGTCAGATCATTACTTGGTACCCATGTTTCTCTCAGGGGTTGTCCCTCTGCAGAAACGTCAGTAGGTTGATTTTAAACGTCCCTGGAATAAACTCGATCTTGACCAACTTCATGATCTTCTCACTATAAATGCCTTCAGTGTGCCAGACGATCCTGATGCCGCTGATAAAGCACTCTCAGACTGGATTCGCAGCCCTGTTGATACACTTATTCCGGCTGAGTGGTCATTCAGTCGTAACTCCAAATCCAACCCATGGTTTAATGATTAGCTCCCCACTTAGCCTATAACCTGCAAAAGACTGGAACGGGTGTGGAGACGGGAGTAAGACCCATTGCAGAAGCAGTGTTATCAAGCAGCAATTAAAAACTATCATAGGGCCATCCATACAGCGAGGGCAGCTTATTTCGCCGGTAAAATTAGGAGCAGCGGTAATCCCTCCAAAGCCATCTTTTCCATACGGACAGGCTTGAAACAGCCGGGCCCCTAATGGGTCTCATATATAATCTTATCAGCAGTGTGAGGCTCTTGCCACCTTTTTTGTCGAAAAGGTTGAAAACATTTATAAGACCTTCACTCACACCGCTATGAGTCCCGAACATGTGCAGGGACCACTCCCTACTCATACACTGGCTGCTTCCCACTGGTCTCCCTGGAGGAGTTACGGTCTCTATGTAGCAAGATTAAATCCGGCTCCCTTTCTGACCCCCTTAAACCTGACCAGTTCATGAGATCGCTGCCTGTGCTCTTCTCACCTCTGAACCAGGTGATTAAGAAATCCTTGTCTTGTGCGGTCATTCCCAGCACGTGGAAGCAAGCCAGGGTCCTTCCCTGGATGCAGCCAAACTGGAAAACTATCGCCCGATATCTCTCCTCCCGTGGATCACCAAGATTACTGAGGCTCATATTAACTCTATTCTTACTAGTTTTCTGAAAGTGAAAAATTGTTTGGACATCTCTCAGAATGGCTTCTGCCCGGGCCACAGCATGGCGTCTGCTCTCCTGGCTATCATTGAACATCTTAGGCTCGCTCTAGATGAGGGACATACCTTGGCTCTGATTCTCTTAGACCTCAGATTCTGCTGCGCAGGTTGGAGGAGGCAGGTGTTGTGGACTCGGCTCTGGATTGGTTTGCTTCATTTCTTTCCAATAGCACCTTCCAGGTCGTGGCCCCTCCGTTTGCTTCCACGCTCCATGCCAACAAACAAGGGGTTCCTCAGGGCTTTTCAACCTTTACGTCCAACCTCTGGCGGTACTGGGGAGGAGCAGAGAGGTCACCATCGTGTCATATGCCGATGACACACAGCTGGTTGTCGCTCTCTCGGACGACACCGTAGGGCCAGCATCCAAGTTTCAGGACGATCTTACAGCTGTCGCCGAGTGGATGACTGCCAACAGTCTCCAATTGAACTCCAGCAAGTCAGAGGTCCTGTTGGTAGGGGGGGGGGCGGTGGTGGGCAACCATACTGGGCAGCACACCCACCCCTAAGCAGCTGGTGAAAGATCTAGGCGTCTGGGTAGATTCGGCCCTTAGTTTTCAGTTCCAAACCAAGAAAGTTGCAGGGACTTGCTTTGGCATACTTTCGGGGGCTCAAACCGTTGCTTGGGTTTTTTGACTCGTCCATCAGGCAAGTTAATGTTAATGTTAATGAAATTTATAAGAGCGCATGAATACCAAACGGTGTCTTGGCGCTGAAGACACAAGTAACCTGCTGTGCGCCTAGCCCTGGAACAACCGTGTTTTTAAGTTTCTCATGAAACCGACAAGTGAACTAGCACTCCTGATCTCTAGTGGAAGAGAGTTCCACAATCTCGATGTGCCATAGTAAAAACCACGGCCACCCCAGTGAGAGGTCCGAATTCTGGGCACTGACAACAGTCGTGCCCCCATCGAGTGGAGCTGTCTAGTTGGCTGATACCAGACAAAGAGATTCTGGAGAAAAGCAGGACCTGTATGCGCCAAAGCTTTGTAGGCCAGACACAGTTCTTTAAATTTGATACGCTGAGCTACTGGAAGCCAGTACATCCTGCGGATCTCATTAGAGATCGATTTATGCCGTGGAAGATTCAGCAGTAAACGCGCTGCAGAATTTTGGACTACCTGAAGCTTCTTAAGGCATTGCTCCTGGGCATTTAGATAAAGCCCATTACAGTAGTCCAATTTGGATTGCACAAACGCTGTAACTACTGTTTTTTCGGGATCCCACCGGAATATACGGGAGTATCTTTCTTATTTTTTTATAAGAAAGTAAGAAGCTGACACAATGGCATTGGTTTGTTGACAAAAAGTAAGTCTGTTGTCGATCAACACCCCTACGTTTTTAGCTTTGACCGTAGGTTTAGGAGGCACACCCATCTCAGCTGGCCACCACAGATTGCTCCAGGTAGGCTGCAAATTGCCAAATATCAAAACTTCTGTTTTATCGGAATTAAGTTTGAGGCAATGCCTGCTCATCCATTTGTTAATCGCAATCATGCAGTTTTGGAACTGCAGAGTAGGAGAGCTCTGATGTTTATGAGCAGCTACCACAATCTGGGTGTCGTCAGCATATGACGTCAGCCTAAAGCCAAATTTTCCAATCAGAGGGGCCAGTTCGGAGACATAGATGTTGAACAAAGAAGGACTCAACGAACTGCCCTGCGGCACTCCACAAGGTAAAAAGTAAGGATCAGAGTTGAAGCCATCAAGAGACACCGTAGATCTCCTCTCTTTCAGGAAGGATGACAGAGGGCCAAGGCCGTTCCATCAACTCCCAGGTTTTTTAGCTGATTTTGCAAGAGAGTATGGTCCACCGTGTCAAACGCGGCTGATAAATCGAGGAGCACCAATGCAGCTGTGCCTCCTCCATCCTTTACCGCTCTGATTTCCTCCGTAGCCTTAATGAGTGCTGTTTCTGTGCTATGTTCCTTGCGGAAACCGAACTGGGAGTGATCCAACAGTACATTTTCATTGATAAAATGTGTCAATTGAATAGTCATAATTTTATCCACAATTTTTGCTGGTAAGGGTAAGCGGGCAATGGGACGGTAATTAAGAGTATTAGTGGCATCTAAAGTGGGCTTTTTTAGCAGGGGAAGAATGGACGTCTCCTTCCAGCTGATGGGAAAGATGCCAGAGGAAAACATCATATTAAAGATTTCCGCAAGCACCGGGCTCACCAAGTCTGTAAAATCTTTAAGAGAAGCTGGAGGGCAAGGATCCAATTGAAAACCTGCCTAGCTTTCTTTAAATAATTGCTCACTAACTCCGGAGGAAAAGTTGAGCAAGCTGCTCTTGTCTGAGTCTAAGTCATGCTCTTGTAGAGCGATGCACGGAACTGAATCATCATTAAAAACATTAAAAATGTGCAAGACTTTAGATTTAAATGTAGCTGCCATATGACTGGAGAATTGTTGGTTCCCCGTCCTACCGGGTGCATTAGGTACTGTAAGTTTATTGATAACAGCAAAAAGTTATTTGGAGGAATTCTTTGCTGATTCAATCTGTTTATTAAAATAATTACTCTTATCCAGGCCTCCATTTTTTCAAGATTGGACTATGCCAACGCACTGTATTTAGGAGTTAAAATGACCGAAACCCTAAGACTACAGCGAGTTCAAAACACTGCGGCTAGAACCCTTCTGGGTCTCCCTAGAACCTGTTCCACTTCTAGGGCAATTTGTCGGGTACACTGGCTGCCTGTTGCCAGCCGAGTGGAATTTAAGGTCCTTTGCATTGCGTTTAAAATTTTGAAATCTTCCTCTCCAGGGATTCTATCTAATTTGCTTTCATTCTATTCTCCTTCGCGCCAACTTCGCTCGATGGGACATCTGGTGACCATGCCCCGTATGAGGAGGGCACGAGCGGGCGGGTGCTCCTTCCGTTTACTGGCTGCCAAGCTTTGGAACGCTTTGTCAGTGTCCATCCATGCCATAAACAATTACATGGCCTTTCATAGGGCCATCAAAACTCATCTTTTCCATTCACTCTAGCGCCTTCTCCTGATTACCAGCTTCCATGTTCTGCTTCAGGGCTGGGATACCTCTTTGCTGAAGCAGTTGTGCACTATACAAAACATGCTAACATAACATAAATAACCTGGCAATCCGCATCGTCGCTGGACCAACAGGGTACACCTATATCACTTTCCATGAAGGTGAAACGGTACATATAGTGTACAAATTGCATTTATACACGAATGGTGAAATGTGTTGTCGACCCACTGAGAAAATTCTCACAGCTGTACAGACTGGTGCAATGAGAGAGAGAGCCCTGGCTCATGGAAAACAAATAATTGTTACCCAGTACTGACCCTAGAGGCTGTTACGAATTCAAGCGTTCCGAATGCTAAGGCTCTACATCCAAGATGGATTCAGTGGGCTAACTCTATCATTGCAACAGATGTAGACTACAGATTTGATGCTACATTACAAACACAAGCATTCCTGCAGTACGAACAAGAATATCCTCTGCTGAATTAAATTATGCCTCTGGATCAATATGAAGTATCCTTTATACCATGGGTACTCACAAACATTTCTCTGGGTGCCGCAAAGTGCTGTCTGTGGCATGCCCGAGGGCCGCACCCATCCCAACAATGGAGGGTCGGAGTGATGAAAGATGAGCGTAACGGGATGCAAAGCAGATGCAAGGTGTGGACAACAAACCAAGCCTTCTGTCTCCCACCTTTGCTCTATTCTAATGCAACAAGAATCGAAGTCAAAGCATTAACTTATAATGAAATCATGAGAGGGAAAGAGATACTCATCTGGTGGTTGAACTGCAAAATGTGAAACCAGAAACCCTGGTATCAGTCCTGGCTTCCCCACTTGATGAAATTGTGTGATCTTAGGCAATTTGTTAATTTCACGTTCCCTCCTTTCTTTATTAACACATATGGGAGACCCTTAAAATACATGAGTTCAGGAATAGGATATGCACGGTACAAAACCTTCTCCAGTTTTATTTAATAAACTATAATGGTGTTCCAATTATGTAACAACTAAGGCTACACACAAGGTGCACCTGACAAATGAATTCCTTCTTGGTTCACTAATAGCATTCTTTTCAGAATGAGGGTGGCAAGAAAGTTTCCAAGATCATGTTTGAAAATTATCACTGCAAATAAAGGCCTCTCAATGTAGTGACAATCTGATTTACTAAGGTAAAATTCTCATGCATTTAATAAAATACATTTGCTTGCAGAGAGTTTAAAACTAAAGATGTCTTTAAAACTAAAGGTGTTCCTAAAGATACGTTGTCTAGTGCACTTTCTTTTCTTCCTTATGGTTACTTTACCTAATGTGTAAAATGTGTAAATAAAAAATGCCTGTTTGTTTTGCAGCTTTCTGAATTTTCCTGCTCTGTTAAGTGAACAGTGCTGCTGTTCACCAGGGGGCCGCAATTAAAGGTCAAGAGGGCCACATGCGGACCCTGGGCCGCACTTTGAGTATCCCTGCTTTAAACTGATGGATCTGCTTAACCTGCCATAGGATCGAAACAGCAATAATCTGCGGCATGCACAAGTGTTTCATCCTGAAAAAACACACACACAGTCCATAGGGGACTGTACAACACAGCTGGTAGAACTAAAACCCTGCTACTGGCACTACAATATACTGATCGCGTATTTCCCACACTTATCATGTGTGATTCCTTTTACTGTGTCCAGTCTTATAATGAATACCTTCACAACAGGGACCAAAATAGGTTTTGGGATTCCAAGGGTTGTACAATCAAGCACAGGATGCTTGGGTAAAAAGTGGCGAAGCTGAAAGAAGTATATACAAAATGGGCTGCCCCTAGTTTTGATTCCTACAGACTTTTATTTTATCTCCAAGTGTAATGGTTTTTAGATCACCTTTCACTACCTCACGGGTCACCACTTAGCTTTAGAAGTGCATCCCTGTCTCCAGATGTATGCCCGCCCTCTATCAAACAAAGTTTTTGGAGGGCGAGGACAGCCTATGATGAAGCATGACACCGGGCGGTGTGTGAGGCCAGTCCGTCACTTTTTGCGAGATGCCCCCACTGGTGATGCAGCTCAATAAAAGTCTGTCGGATACTGTAGGAATCTAAATTAGGGGCAGCCCATTTTGTGTATACATACTGTATTGGAGGAGGGCTAGTCCCTAGGCCCTGTGCTTCTAGTTCCCACTGGGCTGAGTGTGTGTGCCGAAGCTGAAAGAAGGCCTGCCACGGGCTCATGTTATTCATACATTGAGTAATCAACGTGCTGGTGTTCATGTTGAAGGGAATTCAATGGCGGATGAAGCCGCCAAGGCAACAGTACGTGATGCTGCCGTTGCTGCAATGTATGAATGAATGAATGAAGGGAGTCTTTTATCGCGCAACTTAGTCCAAGGGCATCAAGGCGCCTAAGCTGGTCATGTAATGTACAGACACTAATAAGAGCATTTACAGATATACCTCAGAAAAAAGAAGGGTTTTCAATGCTTTAAGGAACAAAGCGGGTGAAGGTTGCCCTCGAAGTTCAGGGGAGAGGGAGTTCCATAACCTCGGTACAACCGTACAGAATGCTCTACCTCCCCACTTTGCTCTTACAAACCTGGGGAACTCAAGAAGGTTTTTATTAGAGGAACGGAGGGATCGACTAGGAGAGTAGAGATGGATAAGAGACCCAAGAACCTCAGCACCTGTACCGTGGAGAGCCCCATGGGCAAGACAGAGAATCTTAAGAGATCCTGGACTCAATGGGAAGCCAATGTAGGTTTCTCCGGGCTGCAGTGGCTGAGGCCAGTCTAGGTAAATTTAGGACCATCTTTGCCGCCGCGTTCTGGACCATCTGAAGACGATGTATAAGGCTTTTGTTAATGCCCATATAAAGGGCATTACAGTAGTCCAGTCTTGAGGAAACTAATGCCACGGTGGCCTGTTTCCGGGCACCAGGGGAGAGATAATGGGCAATTTTTCTAAGAACCCTAATAACACCACAGCAGGTGGAGACAGCCCTACTGGCCTGACGGTCAAAGGAAAGAGTAGTGTCTATCAACACCCCAAGGTTCTTAACAAACTGGCGGGGAGGAGGGCAGTCTCCAAGAGAGGCAGGCCACCAATCGTTTGACCAAATATCCTGACTACCCCCAAATATCAGCACCTCCGTTTTCTCCCCATTTAGCTTCAGGAAGTTCTGTACCATCCACTGTTCTAATAGCAATCCCTTGTTCTAGTACGAGGATAGGTGGTTCGACTATGATAGCTGGCAATGCCACATGCAACAGGTCAGCACCGCAAAAAGGCTTCCTACTCAAGTACTCCTACAAGTTAGATGTACACAACATTCTGTATGCTCAGATTTCAGGATCATGGGATAGAGTAATACCAAATACATATCGTAGATTGTGATTAATACTCGCTGCACATGAGGGTCTGGATTCAGCTCATGGAGGGATTACTGCTACAGTTTCACTACTGAAGCACCGCTATTGGTGGCCAGGTCTCACTAAACAGACCAAGGAATTGTCCTCAAATGCATCTTCTGCCTTTAGATGAAAGCATGTCCACCGCAAACACCTTTATTGATCTCAGACAAACCTCTTGCATGTGTCAATTTGGATCACTGCGGCCCCTTACACTCTGACTGGCTTACAAGTACATCTTGGTGGCAGTGGATTCATGCTCTAGATTCCAAAGGGTTTGGCCCCAGCACTCGGCTGACGCCTGAACTGTTATAAAGGACTTGCGAGACTTTATCGGGACATACACAACTGGCACACTACATTCTGGCCAGGTTCTGGTGTTTAGCTCTCGGGCTTACAAAGAAGCCATGGGAATTTTGGGTGTGGCCTTGCTGTACTCCTCCCCCCACGATCCTGAGGGAAATTGGGTCATTGAGAGAAAGAACTGTTGCTTGAAGCAATCCTTAATAGCTAAGGTACTAGGATCGGATGGCACTTAATAACATGCAAAGAAAATCCCTAGGGAGGTTGTACACCCTATGAGCTCCTGTTTGGGGTAAGAATGTGGGTACCAGACTTCAATAGTGTCAGCACAGTGGCGGCTGAAAGTCAATTTGACACGAATGATCGTTTGGATGTTTTACATGACTTAAGAGAATATAGAGCTTTACAGAGCAACGTCCAAGTGAAACGCGCCGCCACTGGGGAAGTGAAAGCTTTATCGGCAAGACCTGCCTGGGTCCTGAAGATTGGGGACCTAATCAGAGAAAAAATAGTGAACAAGGAAGAATTTGAGCCATCTTACAGAGCGCCTGTACCTGTCCTGGCTGTTGAAGGTACCAGAACTGTACTTCTTCCGCCTCTTGCCAGTCACCGAGACAAAAGGTTTGTAACCACACTATGTGGTCGATTCTCAACAGTAGGCTGCGTTGGTTACTAGGTAGCCACCGCACTCCTCTAGCTACTGTACAGGAAGTTCAGATGAACCTTTATTAACAACTGAGGACTCTTTCCAACAACAGGCTGTCATCGAAAATTAGATGATGCTCCTCCCCATTGAAACAACTAGAACTATAGAGTCAACAAGTACAGAAATTTTTATTTGAAAAATTGGCAACGTCTATGTCAACATGCCACAGATCGAGTCATCTCCCAGTTCTACAAAACCTGCTGAGCTTCCAAAAATAGACCGGATGGCGTCTGGCTACTTCGTGCATTACGACGACTTTTCATCTCATCCAAGTGAACCTGAATTGCCAACACCACCACTCCCTTTCAAGCTACAAGTTGATTCTATCTTTGGCTAAAAAAGACAGCCCTTGTTGCTCCCTGGATACATGTCTGGGTTACAATTGGATTACTTCTCCTGGTATTATGGATTTGTAACTCTCTTTTTTCTACTTCTGAATAGACATTATCTCCCAGAACGCTCTGAAGTGCAACATATGAACTTGGTACTAAAACCACATGCATCATTGCACCGTGAACTGAGGGACCTGTCCCTGGTGAACACTACACCAGTTCCAGTTCCCGATGGAATAGTCTGGGACAATGTATCGTATGATATGTATGGTCCTACTAAACTTTTGCAAATTCCATATTTGTTAAAGAAATGTTTAATGGTATCATCACCTCTAGTACATTCTCTGATGATTGGTACATTGAAACTGATTCATTTGCTTTCAGATCTAGAGCAATAAGCAGCATTTTCTAATGATGAAGTGTATGATGGTACTATAAATTATGGCAATATGTTCTGTTATCAACATTATGGTCACCATTTTTTACACAAAGCTAGTATCCCACGTGCTGTTTACAACACCCAATGGGAACACTTCCCAATACCACCAAAAGGTAGTTCAAATTTATTTACAAGAAAGTTTGCATATTTTTCTGTTTTTTACACATCACACCTCTTATTAATATAGGCTCGCACCTACGCCTGCAAAGAAGAATATGCTCATGAAGACCAAACTGAATTAGTATGCTTCCTTTATTTCCCAACTGTCTGTTCAAGGTTTTGACTTATGGAAAGACACAATAGACACAAAATCTGTCTGGGGAACAAGAGATTGGCAGGATCAGGGACAAGAGGACTTATACACAGCCTGACTCATACCATATCAAATGATTTTCCTGAATAAAGCAGTGCAACAAACTTCCTGTCTTGGTTTAGCTAATGCAAAAGATTTGAAGATACCTCGCATTCCCACATTTGCACTTTTTGAACATTGGGAACAATACACTACGTATAGTGAGGATACATTAGATGCCATGCTCTGCAAAGGATCGTACAATACATCAGACCCCAATCAGCAGGGTTGGTTGGTTTGGCCTCTAGACATAACACATATCAGTCTAGATTCCTGGGTAACTCAGGAGGGTTTAACATCAACAGGCCTAACCTACCCTATCTACAAACAGAACAATCAAGGGTGGTGACATCATATAGTGTTGGGAAGGTATGCCTCAATTGGCTATAGACCTCAACCCATTCCCAAGTGAAACAACACTTGTCCCTTCTTTCTGATGACCTCGATCTCAGGGATTTTCTACTAGGTCCCAGAAACCCAGATCAAAACACTTCTTGTATGGAATATACAATGAGCTTTGGAAGATTTCTCAGCAGGAAGCTGAAGAGAGACTGCACAAGATCGATAGGGTAAATATGGAAAAGGCTTTGGCTCTGGTTGACAGCAATATGACAACATTATCATATACATGTCCTTCACTGGGCAACATAGTGTCTTCTGCAATCGACATACTTCAGCAGGACATGTCAATTTTACAACATGGACAGTCACAATTAAGTTCCATCGTAATACTGAGCTCTGCTTTACAAACACTGCGTTCCTGCCACGTGCCGTGGGGTTACATAACACTACCAGTCTGTTTCCTGAACATGATCTGAGAGAACTTGTCTTGTTATCCGAAGCGTTCCCCAGCTGCCGTGATACAGTCGTTTTGCAATTTACTCTCGAATGGAAGCTACTTGCTGCTGAATGATCAATGGAACCGGGCATCGCTTATCTGGAGACGGTTAATTCCTAAGTCACTTGTTGTACACAAGTATTTTCCACTCTTCCACAAAATTAAGGAGGCAGCGCTGTGGCCTACGATAAATATTTCCAACATACGCTTTAATTCCCTTAGCAGACTGAAAGCCATGCTTTTTTAACAGGATTTGGCCTTAACTTTGGCCAGAGAGACATTTTTGGGAGCTAGTCCATCGTATCCTAAACTTTTCTGATACTAAAGGAATAGAGCATTTTTGTCTAATAGATATCGGCTCTGGACTAGTTAGCACCTTTCAGACAATCTTCTGAGTTATTCCATCCTTTATATATACCGTGCTGGAAAGCGTTTTTGGAGGGCTCACGCTTGTCCTGCTACATTTGGTGAGAATCCTGATTTTAATTTTTCTGCTCCGCAATGTACGTCCTAGTTCGATTCGGAATGGAGCCAGCACTGCTTGTGCTACTGTGCCGTGAGCACATGGTTCAATTGTTTGACACACTTCGACTTCGAAAACTGGACGAGCACGAGTTCTTGTCCTTCAGGCCTATTTGGCTGAATTGCATACAACCTGTATTCTACTGCCTGCTTTATGGACACAGATACATATTAGACATATGCCTAGAATCACAACTGGTTGAGCCACTGGATATTGATGTACGGCTGGACCCGTTAACGGGCCATGGGTATTGTTATCTCCAGCATCTTCCATTGCTGATGAATGCATTTCTTGAGCCACCCTGGGATGCTGCGACTACTAGTTACTTGGACAACAACTCTAAAATACGCATACGGGGTGCAGTCTCTCCCTCAGCAGCTTGGGGGGAACTGGATTGAATCACCTTTGCTCCGTAAATCTGTTTTGAGGTGCGCCTCTGGGGTGGTCGTCTGCGGTCATGGACAACAATGCTGAATCTGCCGCTCGTGAGGTTCTGTGATTTTGCGTGCTTTTAAAGTGCACGACTTTCTTTTCTAAACATGGGTTTTTGCCATGCGTCGTGACTGCCAACTGGTGTTGCCTTTTACGTAGGCCTCAGAAGTTAGTCTGCGAGCAAAGCAGTCTGACCTTTTGTGGGTCATGTGTACATTAACTAAGGTTTCCTTCGTGCGCTGGAGTTAATTGCAGAAGCTGGCCTTTCACCTGGAATTGACCCTGCCAAGCCAATTTCCCTGCAAGATCGGTATCCACTTTCCCAATCACCATTCAAGACATTTGTTAACTTTTAAGTTTCTTTACGTTTCTGTTATCTTGCACATTATCTGAAACTACTTTTCTTTACTGTTTCTTCATTTCATGGGTTACGCTTTCAATTAAGGGTTTGTCTGGGCCTTCCAGATTATTATTTAGATATGCCTAAATATTAACTTGTGGGTTGGGACACTGTAAAATGAGCTTTACTATATGATGCTGTGTGATGTCATGTATTTTCTATTGGTTGAATTTTGGTGCAGGGGCGTGCATTTTAAATGTACCTTTTTGTGTATAAATAGGGATGTCTCGCCTTAGTAAAATTGAGCAGTTTCTTGAGTTGTACACCGTGTTGTGTTACTGGGATTTCTGCTACTAGCTGCAGCTAATAAATTTGATCTCTGACGCCACCTAGAAGTATTCCGTGTCTCTGTATACCAAGGCAAGGGAACCCGGAGGACTTTGGGCGTGTCCCTGGCGCCGCTGGGTACTTGAAATCCCAGTTCTTCACTCGGAACACATGAAATAATTGCCCTTTATAAATATAATCCCTTTAAGGCATTTATGAATATTTTAAAGGATAGCTTGATTTTAGACAATGTTAAGAGTTGTTTTTACCTTTTATTCCATTTTTATGATATGCTGATATACTGGATTTTTAGATAGCTTTTATATATCGACCCTTAGGATGAGGAGCGGGTGACATATTTCCGAATTAGGCCTATGTAGCGAAGCAGCCTATTCGTTACATTGTCCTAGAAAATAACATTTCAGCTACGAACTTTTGCACACATTTGTATACACGACGATGTTGGATTTGTTTCTCTGAAACTACTTTGTTTACACAACCAGCTTCACACAACATTATCATGATGCCTTGAACATCATGTACTAGGCCTCTCAACGCACTATGTACAAAAGTCGTCCCATCTTCCTCCCCGAGGGGACATTGTTATCTACATATCCATAACATCACTAATCTAGCGCGCACATCGCAAAGGCTGATTTTTATTATAAATAATAGGCATCCTGATAGATTGGTAGAGGAGGCACTTCTGTGCATGCTGAAAAACCTCCACACACAGGTCTGACATTCCGTGAGGGGTGTCCAACTTGAGAACAAGATGGGGTCCAATCAGGTAAAGGGGTTGGATCGTCCCTTGGGGGAATTCTTGGCTCTACATTCATACACACTCTAGGTACACTCTGAGTAGGGTCTGCATTAGGAGTACATTAGATTACCGTATTTTGCATATATGCCAGCATATATTCCTTGCTTCAGCACCATGGTAGAAATGTATTTACTGTTCACCCTTTTATTGCTCGTAATCTCTTTATTTGCTTATGTCTCCTAATCATTGCAGCACACGTATTTTATACAAGCATAACGTTGGTTCAATAAATATACTGAAGGCGTCCCACTGTGTATTCTGTATACTTCTCTGAGAAAGAGTAAGCATGAGTGACTGAGCGAAAGATTCTATACTGCTTCCACGATCCCCGAGTGATCAGGGTTGTCATGTTCAGTGGTTGCCAGAGTCCATTCGCTCCCTGGTAAGGTTACGGGGGCGCATGGTGGCACTGTGAGCTGGCTGGTCTATAGGCCGGCATATCCTGCGCGGGTGTCCGGAATCAGTCTTGACACTAAGCCCTTAGTTTATGTTGTCCAAACAATGCGCAGATCCTCCATATTAGTAGGAACTACACGACAAGTGTGTGTATGGGTGAGTGAGTGGATGTATGGGTGTTGAACTGTGTGTGTAAGTGGCTGTATGGGCGACTGAGTAGCTGTTTGAATCGGGGTTTGGTTAACTGATTGGCTGTCTGAGTGGCTGTATTGAGAGTGAGTGTCTAAGTGAGTAGCTGTATGGATCAGGGGGTGGTTGTGTGAGTACTTGTATAGTTGTGTGACTAGGTATGTGATTGGTTGTGTGGGTGTGTGAGTGGATGCATGACGGGTTGTCGGGTTGTATGGGGGTGTGAATGATTATGTAGATGATGTCATCAGTGATGTCATTTAAGATGTCATCTGTGATGTCACTGGCCATATGATGAGTTAATATGTAAGGCCATAAGCAGTGCATTGCCAAAGGTTACAGAGACAATATAGTTAGGAAATAATCAGTAATTCACTGAATAAAAAAAGGTTACAGAGACGATATAGTTAGAAAATAGATTTTATAAAAGCATTAGTAATTCACTGAGAAAAAATAGGTTAAAGGGACGTTATAGTTAGGTTCAGATTTTACACATACAAAACAATTCAGCAGTTACAGTTACCTGATCTAACCATAACTTACGTCCGCAATGCACTGCTTATGATCTCACATATTACATCACTCACTATTTCAGACATCTCAAATGACATCACTGATTACATCATCCAGCAAAGTAAACTTCAATATACTTCATAAAATACAATTTCAATTTTTAAAAAATAAGACAACTGAGGGACTGTTAGAAACGGTGTCCCTAGTTGGCAGAGGTATGCACCCTGTTCAAGTAGGGACCAACACTCTAGTCAAGGTAAGCTACATACACACTAAGAGATAACCTGTGCTTACCCTCTGGTAGCTTGCCACAGAACAGTCAGGCTTATCTAAAGAGGCAATGTGTAAAGCATTTGTGCAATGCACATACACAGTAACACAATGAAAACAACACAAAACTACTCCACACATGGTTCGAAAATAGATAACATTTTTATGTGTTTAGAGTAAAAAAGCACCAACCTGGGGCATCTGCTAGCACTAGACCAGTGTAAATCCAAATTTCAGGCCGACTGCGATAGAGCACAGCCTGTCTACAGGACTCAAGCAGGTCCCGCTGAAAAAGTACCTACTTTTGTCGATTCTGTGGATGGATGCGTTGAGTGGGTACCAATTCACACAGTCTGCGAGACTTCATCGCCGAACCCCTGTACGGTAAAGGTCATGTGTCGTTGTCGAGCTGCGTATTCTGTCATCCTAAAACTGCCAGTCAATCAAAGTGATGTAATTGAGCAGCAACTGCGTTGAAGGAGATGCATCGGTTCCGACTGGCACAAAGCCGTTGAAGCATGGATTCTGCTTGATCAGCACAGAAAAGTCCATTCCAGGGTCCATGACTGAGCTGACAATACTACTTGGCAAGGCAGGGCTCACAGATGGCCGAGTCCAGGTGCTATTGCAAGGCTGAAGGAAGTCTTTGTTGCCCGTGAGATTTCAGAACATTGGGTAAGATAGCAAGCACTTGGAGTCAACCTGGGTTCAAGTGAGATAGGTCCAGTCCTTTCCTTAGCAGGGCAGACAGCAGCAGACAACAAACAGCAGAGCAGAAAAGCAGTTCTTCTGGAGCAGCAGTGACAGTCCTTCTGGCTGCACAGCAGTCCTTCTTCCTGGCAGAGTTCTTCACAGGTCCAGTACTGTACTATCTTGGTGGGGTCAGAGACACAGTACTTTATACCAAATTGTGCCTTTGAAATGGGGGGGGGGGGGGTTTAAGTGCATAGACGTACTTTCTTCCAAGCCCTAGCTCCAGACTATCAGAAGGGGTAATCAGCCCTTTGTGTGGGGACAGAACACTACTTAGTCAGTTGCGAGGGTCAACTCCTCCTTACCTTCCTGCCCAGGATCAGAATGCAAACGAGTATTCAGACACACCTAACCTTCCTGTGTTTGTAGCTGTCTAGAGGGGATGCACAAAGTGAATCAGTCACCCACCCCAGACAGGTATTGGAGACAGGCAGTAAGAGCAGAGACATGCCCACTTTCTAAAAGTGACATTTCTAAAATAGTAATGTTAAATCCAACTTTACTAGTAAAGAGGATTTATCATTACCATTCCAATGATGTAAAACATGACATAGCTACTTCTTTCTATTCAAGAATTAGCGCTTAAAAGTGTATTAAGGCATTCCCACTGTTAACCTATGAGAAGAGTAGGCCTCATAGTAAGGTAAATCACTAGGGTGTTTGTCACTACCAGGACATGCAAAACATAAAAGTACATGTACTACCCTTTACTTACACAGCACCCTTCCCTATGGGCTACTGAGGGCCTACCTTAGAGGTGACGTAGGTGTTATTAAAAAATTGCTTAAGGCTTCGCACAGGGTTTGAAATGCCAGGTTGAAGTGGCAGTAAACTGCACACACATGCCCTGCAGTAGCAGACCTGAGACAGTTTTGAACAAGCATTGACAGAGCCAATAGGTCTCGCCTTTGGGACCTTATAAGTATTTAGCCATGCAGCACATTATCACCCACCAGACAGATTTCTGTAATGGAACTAGTACTAGTACTTATGTAAAGTACTTTGATACCTTATTTTGCGCTACGTAATGCAAAAAAATAAAAATTGGAATGAAAGGAGAAGTGCTTGTAGAGTGCTCTGTAGAGTTACGCTGTGCCTACCCGCTGTAGATGTTTCGTTTATCTCCACAACAGTTAGGGTAAAATGGTGATTGCTAACATTCTTCTGTTTTGTTTAACCAGAAGCATGATCATCCGGTCAACAAATGGTTAAGCATCACAATGTAGCTATTTACTGAAACCCCACAAGGTTCGTTCTCTTCCTCCCCAAGACATGAGTGTTTTTTAAGGAGCTTTAACTACTGTAGCAGCTGCTTGTTGCCTTCCAGGGTAGGCTTGTTGGCCAAGGCCCGCTCATTAGACGGTGCTGATGATTCCGCTGAAAAGTAAGATGTCACCGTAATTGATTTTGTTTCTGTTCCTTTGTGTTTTAGAGAAAATGAAAGCGCACTTTTGAGGAGGTTGGGTGGAGGGTGTGTTAATGAAAAGCAGCAGGGTCTGGAAATGAAACCTGACCCAAAACAGATGTCAGCCTGCGTGCCGCCGCTACTGGCTCCTATTATATAATGCCAGTAACAACATTTGAACCAAATCAGAAAGCGAGCACAGTATAGAAAATCAGGAGCCGAATTGAAAGGAGGTGAAAGGGAGTTATCCCAGTGTGCACATGAAGGCGGGGCTGGAGTATGCTGCATCTTGGTGCCGAGTAACAGATGTTTATTGCCAACCAAATGAATGTTAATTAGTCTGTCGGCCTCTAGTAGGATGAAAGGCTGAGCAGACGCGCTGGGGTTCGAACCTGCAGTTGGGAGGTCAAACATAAGATTAATAGGGTGCTTGCCGTAAAGTTAAGATTGCATTATATAATGCCAGTACCACCAAATCAGAAAGCAAGCACAGTATAGAAAATCAGGAGCCATGCGTGTAAGCAGAGGCCTTGCTACCTCTGCCTCGGCCTCCACAGTCAAAACACGACTCTACTGGCTTCCTACTTCTACAAGTCAACAGCAATGGGCCTAGCATGACAGCGAATGCACAAGCTTCTCATTGCAAACTGAGCATTGGCAGGGCTGTGCGTGTGCATGTGAAGGGAGGGTTGGTTAAAAAGAATGGCGCAAGAGAGAAGCGGGGGCGAGTGAGCACGGGAGTGCGGCGAACACGCTAATTAAAAACAGATGGTGACATGACCCCGAACAGATGGCGTCCCTGCTTGTCGCCGTAGGCCGTGAGCGGATACATTTCCTGGGGAAGGTGGAACATGCACCCGCCTTTGCCCAATTGCATGCTGTCTTTTTAGAAAGACGCATGCAAAGCCCAATAGAAAAAATGCTAAACAAAAAACACACGCACGAGCGTGTGAAAAGTCCAGAGTGATTCCAAGAGATCGTTTTCCTAGGGCAGCGCATGCGCGCAGCGCTAGGCACAATCTAAAAACTACTTGTGTAGGTCGCACAATTATTATTATTCCAAACTTTGTAGTGCGCCCAGCTACACCAAGGGTTTTCCAGCACCAAGCGAGGGTAGGGAACATAGAGGGAAGAAACAGAGAGCCAGTTAGAACATCCAGGCCTTTAGACCCTTGCGGAATGCGAGAAGAGATGTTGCGTCTCTCAGAGAAGCAGGCAGAGAATTCAATTAAGTCGGCCCCAAATAGAAGAAAAACCGGCCTTTCATACAGGCTGGTCAGGTTTTTCGGAACCATGAACTGGATCGGTTGAGCGGATCTCAAGCAGGGGTCAAATTGGGCAGGATCGGCAGGGCACGGCGTGCCCCTACTTCTGTAATTTATTGCAATCCGTTCCCCTACTTATTATTATTATTATTATTATTATTATATTTCTTTATTTCGGCCGACGGCCATAAAAGACACACATATATACATTCATTAACTCATATATCATAACAAAATACGTGCATCAAATCATTTAGAACAATAATTTCATAATAAGGTGCAAAATTAATTTTCACCAATTAAATCATAACAGGGAAGTACAATTTTTAGCAGCAAGGTTCACTATATAAAATCAATCCATCTTCAAAGCACCTGTCCCAATTTCTTTCGGACAATAAAAACCGAGTGAAGAAACCTACTGATACTGAATACAATGAACTGTGCAGTATTTGTTTTTAAGATCCTGTATGCTGTAAAACAAGATCTAGTTCCTAAGAGAACACACATAGGTTTGAGCCATCTTTTTCGAGCTTTCAGGTATGCTTTACATATAAACAACATATGGACCTCATTCTCCTTACATAAATCTGAGCACATAGGACATCTCTCACTTGTACTATTAGGACAATCCAGTTTTTTATTTGTCCAACGCTCGATGTTGGAATTCAGCATGAGGTTCCCATACCTGAACTTCAGGAAGAGAGTCTTGGCTACAGGAGGCTCTATTTCGTCCAGGAAGGATTCAAAACACGGTTCACTTTTGAAGGATAAAAAATGTTTAGTTAAGGTGCCGATTCTACTTTCATGAACATGTCTATTGTTCACAAAGCACCAATATGCTCTTTTTACCGTGGTTTTAGCAGAGGCTGGTAATTTCTCTGGGTTTTCCCAGAACGAACACAAACCCAGATTATCGAACCATTTTTTAACATGCCCGAACCACCGAAGGGAATTGAAAGAATCTAAATTCAATACTTCTTGAAGACCATTCCTGTAATCTATCAGTTCTGGAGTGGACCAAATCCTTATCCAGAACATTAATGGTCTTATGATAGTTAGGTGGTCGGTTCGTTTGAAATTCAAATCGAGCTGGAGAGGTATTAGTGGTGTGCTGGTTGGGACCTTTACAATTGTTCTCATAAATTTGTTATCAAGGCCTTGGAAACTCTCCCTGGCCCAAGGTCCCCATATCTCAGCCCCATATAAAGCGGCAGATTGAATTTTAAATTTAAAAAGTTCAAGTACAGGAGTTATACTTTTACTTGTACTAGCATTCAATCTACAGATTATAGGTTTTACATTATGGGCATATGACACCTTACTTTTCTCGATTTGAGCCTTCCATGTTAACTTAGAATCGAGTACTACCCCCAGATATGTAAAGTTCTCCACAGTACCTAAAGTTTCCCCATTCAGGGTCAGGTTCCCTCTGTCCGGTCTAATAGGATTTAAAGCCATACATTTTGTTTTATCAACATTTATTTCTAGCCCTCTGGTCACACAATAGCTGCTGAAGGAGTTTAAGAGTGCCTGGAGGCCCTTCTTGGTTTGGGATATTAAGATGGTATCATCCGCGAAGAGCAACGCAGGCACCCTCTCTCCATTGAGCTGAGGTGAATCATTATTGCAAGCATTAAGATAATCAGGCACATCATTGACAAAAATAGAAAACAAGGTGGGGGCCAGGACGCATCCCTGTCGGACACCGCGCTTAATCGGGATATCTCGCGTCAGTTCACCTTTCGGACCCCATCTGATGTTTGCGTGATTTCTAGCGTGCAATTCGATAATGTGGACCAAGAGACTTTCTGGCAGACCGGCTGTGTTTAACGATCTCCAAAGCAGATTGCGAGGAACAAGGTTGAATGCCGCCCTTAGATCGATAAAGGCTACATACAAATGACCTTTCCGAATGTGAACATACTTCCAAAACAGACAACAAAATCTAAAGACCTGGTCTATCGTGCTGGTCTTAGACCTAAAGCCTGCCTGAAATTTGGAAAGTATAGCCGACTCCTCCAACCAGTCATTTATCCTAAATAGTAGATGCTTGGCATAGAGTTTTTGCAGGATGTCCATTAAACTAATAGGTCTATAATTAGAGGGAACAGATCTTTTTCCCTTTTTAAAGATCGGGACAACTTCTGCTGCACGCCAACTATCAGGAAAATTACAGCTTACGGACAGAGCATTAAACAAACGATTGATATAGGGAGCCCAAACTTCCGGTACATGTTTATAGAGGTCACCCGATATTTTATCTGGCCGGGAGCTTTGTTATTTTTTAATTCATTAATTGCCCTATATGTTTCTTCCAAAGTAAAATCAAGACATACAGATAGTGGAAGTGAACATGGGAGCTCCTCCTCCTTACCATTATCATATGGTTTGTACAAATTGGAAAAATGCGTCACCCATGTCATTTCATCAATGAACGAGTCCCTCACAGGTCTACCAGCATGCCCCCCATTTGCAACCAACCTCCAAAAGCCAACATTATCATTATGTTTTGCAGCAAACAACATGTCAGCCCAAATTGACTCTTCCCATGTTTTCTGCGATACCCTTTGGACTCGCTTATACTCCTCCCTGGCGAGTCTAACATCATCTTGGGTTTTACTTCTAATCGCATATAGGAGCTTCCTCTTAGCCATTTTACAAGCATGATCATACCAAAGTTTTCCGTGGCATCCCACGCGTACATTTTGCTGTTTCTTCCACGGCAATTTGGACATATGGATTCTTAATTCATCAAAGAAAACCTTGTGTAGCTCAACAAAGTGGTCACAATTATCAGTAGACAAGGGTTGTCCTACTAGGGGTGTAAAAGTCCTATCAAACAATGAATAAACTGCGGCCAGGGTCTTACCCTCACTTAAAAGATGCGGCCATTTTAAAGCACGTCTATTATTATTAATTGTATGTGCCTGCTCACATTGGTCATCAGCAACTACCTCACTTAAGGCGAGGCCGTGGGTGTCTCTAATTATGTGTGGATCAATAAAAAGTTCCAAAGGAAAATGATCGCTCTCGACCCTTAGTGATACTTTAAAATCAATCATAAAATGCCAAATAGTTAAAGAAACAAAAATAAAATCTAGTCTGCTTTTTGATTTCCCAAAGGTGGGTTGTTTTGTAAGATCTGAGGGAAAACGACCATTGCACGCTCTAAGGCCGTGATCAACTGTTAGCCTCAGTAATTGAACCGCCAGAGTGGTACACGGGACATAGTTCGAGGTCTCAAGCTGGGGGATATTATATGCTTGGTCCTCATCTTGGAGGACGTCGGAAATCCCAAGGATCGGTTCGAAATTACAATTCAGGTCGCCCCCCAATATCACAGGGATTTCACCCACCACCCTTTTCAAAAAGGTATCCAGGATTTCCAAGGTGGTCGAGACCTTGGAATGCCCTGTAGGTCTGTTATAGACATTAATAATGTAGTATTCACCCCCTTCAGTTGATACAATTTTTAAAGCCAGAATGTCAGGGGTTCCTGTATCTATGAGATCAACTCTTATGGCTAGAGTAATTTTAAGCCATATGATCAATCCCCCACATGGCCTTCCCCTATCCGACTGGGTGGCCTCGATGCCAAAGGTTTTGTATCCCATCCTGTGCGGGATATCCAATGCCCAAGTTTCTTGTAATAGGCAGAAGTCACTGGAGTCGACATAATCTGCCCATTCTGGGTCTTTCAGATTTTTGCCCACTCCAGCGATATTCCATGACAGGAAAAATAGCTGTGGGATTGACTCACTACCAGGGGAATCAGATTCGGCGGTGAGAAGCATTGGTGCCAAGAGGGGGGGCTACACTATCTTGCTGTGGGTCAACTATCCTTATTTCTTCGTCAATAGTCGGTACCCCGGATAAAATACTAGTCTTAGCACCAGCGCAATCCTCAACATTATCAATATGTGCTGAGGTCAAAGTTGGATGGCTTTCCATATGTCCGTGATTGTGATCAGACATTACGGGGGGGCTTACAAGAGGCCCTGCAATCTGAGTTGCAGAGGCCGTTGATACTACATTGGACGTTGGTTGCCTTATAAGTCAGTCTACCTCCTCGAGGCTACCGAACCTATTCTGGGTGGGTAGACCATTCCAGCACATAAAGGGATCTTGGTAATTGGAGGGATAGGTCCTCCAAGGATGGCGCTGTACCAGGGACCAACCATCGTCCCATGGTTTTTTAGGGGGTGGAGGGTAAAAAAAAGACAAAAGTCTAGGGATAACACGGGAACCTTCACCATTGGGACAAGAACAAATATAACGTGCTGTATGTGGGTCCTCAAAGGTCACCACTACACAATCTCCAACAACAGATTTCTTTGTAGGGCCCACCCAAGGAACACGTCGCACCATCAGCACTCTGCTCTTCCTACCATTAGGAATTGCACGGTTCGCATTGAGCCAGTGCATTGTCTTGTTCTTCAGGGACCAATGGTTCTCGTAATGGCCATTTTCAAGCTGAGAAACACCCGTCAAAACAACCACGTAATCATTTGCCTCTGGGGGAAGATCAATGTAACCCCCTCTAAAATTATTCTTTACAGAAGTACCCTGGGAATACTGTTGGCGAGATTCTGTGGGGCATGGTTTAGCAGAAGGGACTACAATGGAATTTAGGATGGGTACAGAACAAGAACGGGGGGGGACAACAGGTTTAACGGATGCAGCAGTTTGGTTCACACCCACAGTTCGTGGTTTCGGAACCGGACGTTCCGGTGGTAGTACAGGTGGAGGAAAAGAAGATACCTGTGAAATCGAATCCTCTACCCCAATGCCCTGGTTTTCTAGACTTATCAAGCCAAGAGTGGCCAAAGCTATAATGCTTTTCTCCATCTCCAACAGACTGTTTTCGATGGATGAGAGTCTATGAGCAAGAGGGGAAAGTAATTTCTTGAGTGTTTCCCAAACTATGCCTATAAATTCCCCGTCCTTCCCTTCCAGGCCCTCAACAGTTGGGCCCCCCTCTTGTGGTGTGGTAGTGGTTTGAGTGGGAACTAGCCCCCCTTTGGCACCTTCTAAATGTGTCTGTTCCTTAAGGATAATCCCTTCAGTTATATTGGGGATTGGTACAGGGGGCGGTTTTAGTTTCTGTGCCACCACAACTCTTGCCTTTTTCCCGTAATAGGTATACCGGGAGATCTTTTTCCTTTTTGGGAAATTACCCGAATTTAAATTAATTCTGGATGAGTTAAAAATTACAGGGTCGGGAAAATTAGAGCGAGTGACCTGCGTGTCAGCGGAAAATTTTAGAGTTGCTGGGATAGAAAAATTAAAACTAACATTCTTCACAGGAGACAATACAGGTGGAATCATTTCACCAGCATCAACAATTGGCCCTAGGACCTGGGAGGCAAGTTGTAGAGTTGGAACCTGGTGAACCTCTGCCTGCAGGACTAATGACTTAAGGGTGGCAGGTCGCTCCGGGGTGACAGCAGTAGCTATATGCCCCAGTGAAGATTTTTTTGAAACAGTAATTACCTCCGATAATCTTCTAGCGGCTGCCAACTCGAGAGAAACACGAGTCTGCAATTTAGAAATTTCCTCATCAATGGCCAAGTTGGTACGAGTGATAAAATCATCCATTGGACCACTGATTGAAGTGTTTCCCTTACCAGTCTTGCTACGGGTTATCCTAACGGACATATTTATACACAGTAAAAACCTAAATAAGGCCTCCTATGGATTATAAATATTAATAGCAACACCAACCACAATTTAACGATATAGCCGAATGGGCGTAAGAGGGTAGGCCAGTCCAGTCCTCGGCCGACCTCGAACGGCCTCAAACGGCCCAGTCTTTGCCCTGTCTTCGCCCGGGCTGCGTCCCGCGCTGCGGGAGTCAGAGACTGTGATAAAGGGGGCGTGGGGGGCGGGTCAGCAGGGAGAGCGGACCGGAAGCTCTTCCTTGGTCTTGCAGGGACTTCTGGGAAATGAAGTCCCCGCACACTCGCAGCCCCGCTGACGCCTCGCGCCCACTGCCGCCTTACCGCCTCAAGAGATGCCCCGCTGAGTTGATGTTCACTCCTCCCGTCGAAGCGGCACCCGCGAAGCGGGTGCGGCGAGATGTGGGCTTGGTGCGCGGAGCGCTGGTCCAAAGTTAAAATATAATCCGCTGTGCCTCTGGCCCCAGAACAGGACTGCTGCTAAAAAAAAAGTAGGTGTCCCACCAGTCAGAGGACTGGGTCGCCTCTAAAAAGCCTCGTGGGGGGGCGGGGGCGGGTCAGCAGGGAGAGCGGACCGGAAGCTCTTCCTTGGTCTTGTAGGGACTTCTGGGAAATGAAGTCCCCGCACACTCGCAGCCCCGCTGACGCCTCGCGCCCACTGCCGCCTTACCGCCTCAAGAGATGCCCCGCTGAGTTGATGTTCACTCCTCCCGTCGAAGCGGCACCCGCGAAGCGGGTGCGGCGAGATGTGGGCTTGGTGCGCGGAGCGCTGGTCCAAAGTTAAAATATAATCCGCTGTGCCTCTGGCCCCAGAACAGGACTGCTGCTAAAACAAAAGTAGGTGTCCCACCAGTCAGAGGACTGGGTCGCCTCTAAAAAGCCTCGTGGGGGGGGGGGGGGGGGCGGGTCAGCAGGGAGAGCGGACCGGAAGCTCTTCCTTGGTCTTGCAGGGACTTCTGGGAAATGAAGTCCCCGCACACTCGCAGCCCCGCTGACGCCTCGCGCCCACTGCCGCCTTACCGCCTCAAGAGATGCCCCGCTGAGTTGATGTTCACTCCTCCCGTCGAAGCGGCACCCGCGAAGCGGGTGCGGCGAGATGTGGGCTTGGTGCGCGGAGCGCTGGTCCAAAGTTAAAATATAATCCGCTGTGCCTCTGGCCCCAGAACAGGACTGCTGCTAAAACAAAAGTAGGTGTCCCACCAGTCAGAGGACTGGGTCGCCTCTAAAAAGCCTCGTGGGGGGGGGCGGGGGGCGGGTCAGCAGGGAGAGCGGACCGGAAGCTCTTCCTTGGTCTTGCAGGGACTTCTGGGAAATGAAGTCCCCGCACACTCGCAGCCCCGCTGACGCCTCGCGCCCACTGCCGCCTTACCGCCTCAAGAGATGCCCCGCTGAGTTGATGTTCACTCCTCCCGTCGAAGCGGCACCCGCGAAGCGGGTGCGGCGAGATGTGGGCTTGGTGCGCGGAGCGCTGGTCCAAAGTTAAAATATAATCCGCTGTGCCTCTGGCCCCAGAACAGGACTGCGCTAAAACAAAAGTAGGTGTCCCACCAGTCAGAGGACTGGGTCGCCTCTAAAAAGCCTCGTGGGGGGGCGGGGGGCGGGTCAGCAGGGAGAGCGGACCGGAAGCTCTTCCTTGGTCTTGCAGGGACTTCTGGGAAATGAAGTCCCCGCACACTCGCAGCCCCGCTGACGCCTCGCGCCGACTGACGCCTTACCGCCTCAAGAGATGCCCCGCTGAGTTGATGTTCACTCCTCCCGTCGAAGCGGCACCCGCGAAGCGGGTGCGGCGAGATGTGGGCTTGGTGCGCGGAGCGCTGGTCCAAAGTTAAAATATAATCCGCTGTGCCTCTGGCCCCAGAACAGGACTGCAAAACCAATTCGCGCCAAATGGGCGTTTTGCGTGCTCCGCCCTACTTTTTAGGTTTCGCCTGGCGTCCACTGCGCAGCAGTGTTCGCACAGGCGAAATCTTTTGTTTAGCAGTACGGGGTTTTGTCCCGCCAGTCTCTTCCATTGGCTAGCTCCATAAATGGAGGCTAGCCATTGGAAGAGAGATCTGTCAGTTACTCTCTGAGCAGATTCGTGGGCGTTCCGTAGATTTTTTCTCATTCCGCTCCTTTTAGAACGTCATGCGGCTGATGGGAGGATGTTTTCTTTTTTTTCTCGTCATGTTTTGGCCATTTTGGACGTGTGTTTTGCAGGGGTGGGTTGCGTGATTTCAGTTTCCTTGATTTGCTAGCAGGTAAGCGGCATTTTGTACGTCCGTGGCTTGTCTTTGTTTTCTGGTTGTTTACTTTATAGGTCTTGTCCGTGTCCTGTCGTCTCTGTGTACTGTTCTTCGTGTCTGTTGTCTTTGTTTTTGTCATCTGGCTGTCCTGTGGTCTCGGTTTGTTGTCGTGCGTGGCCCCCCTTCCCTCTGCCCGCAGCTCTCCTCCCCGCAGCTCTTCTCCGTCCCGCTCTCGCTAACGATAACGTCAAACAATTGCCCCAGGGAGCTTACAGCCTGAAAACCTCGTCTCACCTACTCCCCAACCCCGCTTTCTTCATAGAACAGTCCACTTCTCCTTAACCCAATGCCCCGCTGAGTAGGTTCCCCTTTGTAGCGCTGAAAGCCTTCTATTACAACCCCAGTCCGTCCACTATTGGAGTTCGCTTTTCCGATCCTCAAATGGACACAAAGTCCTGCTCCCTTCACGGACTTCACCGAGTCAGTCACCTCGTGCCCAACTCCTCACACAATGCCACGTATGCCGCTCTTATAGATTACCAGCCTCTGTCCATTGCAGTGTCTTTATTCTCCTATCACGAAGCCCCGTCCCCGCTCTCGCGGCACGGTAAGCATCTAAAGAACTAGCCCAGAAAACAGCTTACTCACCGTCACAGTTACTCCCCATGCTTGAAGCTGCTCCTCGAGGCTGGCTGTTTCTGCGGCCTCAATAACAAGAAAAAACGTTTTTTAATGAACTGCATTTGTAACACGTTGCCAGGACTTCAACCCGCTTCTATTTTTGGGCAGTTTTAAATAACGCAAAAGTAGGTATTGGAGTGTTTTATATGAGCACCAACTACATTACACAAGTACATTAGGTAATGTTATTCTTTCTGTGCTGTGGCATTTCGGAAGTAGCGTCCAAACCTGGGCCTGTGGTGTTCCTGGATCCAAAGCACAGTGGTATGCAGTAGTGTACGAGGGTGTTATTCCTCCACTATAGTTGTACGACGTCTTTTTCCCAATTCAGTGGTATTTGTCCCTCGCAGTTACAATTGCAGCCTTTCTCGTGTAGTTAGGACATAATGTTTCCACTTCTGAGGTTTCATTTAGCTATTTAAGGTATTCTGAGAGTTGTTTACGTTTGAGTGGCAGGCCGGATACCAATGGTTTGTTCAGAATAGCCAAGCACTGGAAACATGGCTGTGCTTGCTTCCCTGCCCCCTGGTTGTGCTTGCTTCCCTGCCCCCTGGCTGTGCTTGCTTCCCTGCCCCCTGGCTGTGCTTGCTTTCCTGCCCCCTGGCTGTGCTTGCTTCCCCGCCCCCTGGCTGTGCTTGCTCCCCCCGCCCCCTGGTTCCCCTTCCTCTGGCTGTGCTTGCTCCCCTGCAACGTGGCTGTGCTTGCTTCCCTGCCACCTGGCTGTGCTTGCTTCCCTGCCCCCTGGCTGTGCTGGCTTCCCTGCCCCCTTGCTGTGCTTGCTTCCCTGCCCCCTCGCTGTGCTTGCTTTCCTGCCCCCTCGCTGTGCTTCCTTCCCTGCCCCCTCGCTGTGCTTGCTTCCCTGCCCCCTCGCTGTGCTTGCTTCCCTGCCCTCTCGCTGTGCTTGCTCTCCTGAGTGTGTGTGGCTCTGGGTGGGTGTGTGTGGCTCTGGGTGTGTGTGTGTGTGTGTGTGTGGCTGTGTGTGTGTGTGTGTGTGGCTCGGTGTGTGTGTGTGTGTGGCTCTGGGTGTGTGTGTGTGCGGCTCTGGGGGTGTGTGTGTGTGTGGCTATGTGTGTGTGTGTGGCTCTGGGTGTGTGTGTGTGTGTGTGTGGCTCTGGGTGTGTGTGTGTGTGTGGCTCTGGGTGTGTGTGTGGCTCTGGGTGTGTGTGTGGGTGTGTCTCTGGGTGTGTGTGTGGCGCTGGGTGTGAGTGTGGCCCTGGGTGTGTGTGTGTGTGTGGCTGGCTCTGGGTGTGTGTGTGTGGCTCTGGGTGTGTGTGTGTGTAGTAGTAATTGCGGTCTGCTGAGCTCGTCCGTAGGGTACAATAGGTCTCACATTTGCGAGAGATTAAGCTAATGGCAATGTAAATGACAATGCCATTTATTTATCTGTTTTCAAAACCAACACATAAATACAAATTTTGTCATTTACAATGCCACTAGCTCTAACTTTTCCAAAGGCAAAACCATTGCATTGTAAATGCTTGTTTATTTTAACAATGCCACCCAGGACGCCATAAATAGCCAAAGCCTATAGATAAGGCTTGGCCGTTCGGGGATAGAAGGCAGGGTGGGCGGAGAAGGAAAATAATTTGTATCTTCCTTCTTGCCCAGAGAAGACAAGGACAGTGTCCTCTTCTTCTGCTCTGCCGCTGACACTTGTCCCCCCTTTCTTTCCCTCTCTTTCTGTCTCTCGCTCCACCTCACTTCCCATAAATCGGGACTTACTCTCTTTCCTCCTTCCCTTCATTTGTTCCTCTGTGAAATGGATTTTAAAAAAAGAAACACTTTTGCTGGAAAGATCATCTCTTTCTGACTTTTTTTCTATTCCACAGTGCAGCCTCAGGACAGAGAGAAATTAAAGGTTCAAAATACAAAAAATAAATAAATAAGTAAACAAAGCAAGACAGAGTGGTCGCAAAGTGGCCTGATGTGACTTTATTCACACCTGCACAGATTAGCACCACTTTACAGAGTTTGCCAGCAAAGCACAGATTTTGTTTCCTCGTCTGTCTTTGAACAGCATTGTTTCCCCTGGGTGGGGAAGTGCACCATTCCTGGAGGGCCTGCAAAGCCTGGCTAATATGCAGAGTGGAAAATGTTTAATGTGATCTTATCACTTGTTTTCCATATTTTCGTTTATAAAATGTGTAAGTACCATGACTGTGTTCAGCGATGTGGTCTTTATAAACCATACTGCTTATGGTATGGATATAAGCAATGGACATTGAATTGGGTCCCTTTCGGGCCCTGTAGTCACGTCCTTAACTTTTCAGGCAAAAACACTCCTTGATTTCTGAATAATAAGAGTAAATGTGTTGAGTTAACCATGTTGTCTGTTGTTCCAGCTTACATTTCACACGCTTTCCTTAATCTTGCATTCCTTGTAAGTGTTTGCTTTTTCCTGGATGTTGTTATTTTTATTTTTCAGACAGCATATTACTCATGTCTAGTGCATAATATGAATTGAGTTGCATCCAGGTCTTTATAGAGGGGCACAATTAGGTTGTAGTTGAAGGTAGTGTGAGTTTCTTTCAGTGGAGCAGTGTGGTGTTCAGAGGAGGAGAGGATGAGGCACTATGGCCAGAGCTGCTCAATTTGGAACTGGATGACCAGGTTCAGCCTTCATGAGCAGTCCACCAGACCACTCTCCTGAGGGAGCATATTGCCATGCTAGTACTTAGAAGCCCTGCTAGATCTTAGAAGCCCTGGTGTCATAGCACCATTAGCTGGGCCCGAGTGGTGGCACTTGTGGATAAACTTTAAAGGCCTGTCCACCACAATCCATACTGAAGTTCACCTCTAGTCTTGCGGGCGGGCCTATGAAGCAGCACATCCTAAAGCGACAGTGACTCTGTTACTGAGGTCACAGGACCCTTGATGCCGGTCTGCATCACTCATTGGTACCTCCATTGGCCTTGTTTCAGCAGTAGTAGTGCAACTCACCAGGGATCGCCAATGCAGGATTTGCATGCACACCAAACTGAGTTCACAAACTTCAGTCTCTGTGCTTCACGCACAAGCATTTTTAACATGTGTGGCCTGCTTTGGGGCCACGGAAATTATGCAGCAATGGAGGGCAAAATTCAGCTGCAGTGTTGACTAATTATGCAGCAAAAAAAAAGACTGCAGCTTAATGCAGTATATTTTCTGATACTTTATTTTTTTGACAGTTTAAAACATACTAACAGTCTCTGCAAAGATTTTGCCTCATTATTTCCAGTGTAACATACAAATGCAGTAGTGAGAGAGGTGACCAGTCAACTTTTGCAAAAAGCCTTCCACTTAGCAGCAAAACAAGTCACATTGTTTAGTAACTTTTGATCCGTTTGAGCTACAATTTATTAATTTAAATCGTCCGATTATGCAGCAGATGATGTATTATGTGGCAAATATGACAGAGCCATAATTATGTGGAATACATTTGCAAACTCGGATATTTTACCATTCATGTTTGAACTACTCTTGTGGAAAAGGGGAGAAGAGCTGATGGCAGAAACAGCATGGTTCAGAGACAAATAGCTTGTGATTCCACGATTGAGCGTATTTGGAACACTGTGATTGGAAACGTATCCCACTTTGCAGATGTATTTTAATGTCAGTAACTCATATTAAACCTTTAATAAACATGTGCATCCATTGGTTGAATTAAATAATGTAATAAGCTGTAACTGGTCAGTGAAATACCAAACAAATACTAAAAATTGGGATGTTTTGCTCTTTCTGGCCACACCTCTGACTCCGCCCACTGACCCAATCCACGGGTTATTCCCGCCCTCGGATTCTCCACCAGCAGTTACCATACTTTTTTTCCTCCACTTCGACCAGTGATCTCAAGTGACGAGAAGGATGCTCTATTTAGGGGCAGATCCCAATTTGACCTTGAAAATATAGCACAGTACTTTGAGCTTAACACGGTTCGACATAGTCAGCCAGTGTAAGTGACGCAAAATCCCGGAGTCCGAGGGGAACTTGAGTAGGCGATAGAGAAGCCTTGCCGCTGCATTCTGCACTCATTGCAGTCTATGGATGGCGGATGTATCTGCTCTCAGATACAGGACGTTACCGTAATCTAGACTTGAAATCACAGGAGCTTGGATCACTGTTCTCTGAGCTGGGAGGGGACTCAGCCTTAGGATTTTTTTTAACAACTGCAAGACTGCAAAGCAGGTAGATGTCACCTTGGCCACTTGTTGTTTCATAGATAGTGACTCATCCACGATGAACTGTAGGTTCTTAAAACTACTAACAAACATGAGAAGAGCTCCCAGTTTGGGGGGGCAATGCTGAGGCCCCCAGAGATCAGGCCTTTTGCCTAAGATCATGACTTCAGTTTTATCACCATTAAATTTGAGCAGGTGTCTTCTGCATCCAGAGGGAGACTTTGCTCAAGCCCAAACTGAGGTCTGAGGGACCCCTTCTAAATTGCGACTGCATCTTAAAGAGGGTGGTAATTTGCGAGTGTTTTGCTTACGCACTCGGGTGGATCTCTGAAAGTCAGAAGATCAGCAGTGTAGACAAGTGTGGGAAGTGAAATGTGTCTAAGAGATCATCTGAGCCCATCTCAAGGTTCAATTCCTCGTGCTGCGAAACGTGTCCCCGTGCAACCACAATGAGGGAAGAGAAAAATATGCCGGAAAACGTTTCCATGAATATAATGTGGTGCTTAAGATAATCTTAGCCAACCATAAGAATCCCACCCACTGCAGAGCAAACAAAGCAGGCAGTGCTTGGAAACTCCTGAAATACATAAATGGGGAAACTCCCCTGAGCAGAATGCAGAGATAAACATGGAATCTTCAGGAGTTGATGCAGAATTCTGGATGTAAAGTAGTAATGAAAAAGTAAGGCGATTCACTGTTATGGCACAAGTTTTCTTCTTTTCCGTTAGAATACAAGTGCACATTAATAAAAAAATAATAATAAACTGCAGTCACTCTTTCCAGTATGGTATAGAATTTGTAAATGTCACAAGACTCATTCCCTCTAATTGAGTCGCCATATTCCAGTGGCACGCTGACATACGCCTTCTTGGAAGAATATAAGAGCTCAGACTCTTAATGCTGTAGTGTATTGGTAAAGCTCCTTGCTGTAGTGTATTGGTGAAGCTCCTTGCAGGTCCCACAACCTCCGATTACTTGAATTACTGCAAGACTGCAGTTGCGACTAGACCTATGATGCTACAGGCCTAAAAACACAATTCCAGTGAGGCTGTGATTTACCATTCGTCATGCTGATGTTGGCAAAGTCGGTAGGTGCTTACGAGTACTTCTCTGACGAAGTCAAACACGTCAAGAATCATTTCGAGGTTGATAGTCACCTTCCTCCAAGTACATTTCAAACCTCACTCAAGGAGGAGCCAAAAGCCCTTATTGCACCAAAGGTGCTTCATGTCCAGTGCCTTGGGTTCGTCCACTAGCCTACCCCTCCCTAGTACTGACACCTCGGTGGGTGCGGAATTACCAGGGATTACAAGGAGAACTCGGAGGTTTCACGGTGTAATCAGGAATTCGCAAAGGTACCAGGAATCCAGTCTTCGATGCCGCACCCCACCCTGCCTTTAGCAGCCAGAATCTCTAGGTGAAACTTGACAACCTGTAGTTCCGATAGGGCTGTTAACTCAAGTTAATGGCTCCATTGGAAGCTCTTAATGGCCCCAAACCTTCTCATTTCAGCTTTACTGGACATCATCAACTTCACACCCAAGCTCTGTTCCTCGCCACTTTCTCTCAGTAGAGCTCAGGCTGTCTCGCTCGACAGCTTAAGATCAGCTCCAGCGCTTGGAAGGGTACAGTGCACTTTATGTAAATTACTTGCTGATATTGTTAAGAGTATTTTGTAGAGTCAACATGTACTTTTCTGCTTTGAGTGCCTTATTAAAACAACCTGAAACATTCATTAATTTTACACTACTGGTTTTATTTAAAGTCCAAAGTATCCTGCATGACTAAATCACACATACTTGTATTTACATTAAGTACTAATGCATTATAATTTTGAGACATCACATGAATCCATAAGGTAATATCTATGCAAATTCACAAGGATTGCTAATGTCAATCTTTCATCGCCTACACAGCCCGAGGTAAAAGAAAAGTATCACCCAGCATGTCATGGCATGGACCGAACCAGGACCAAAAAGAAATGTGACTTATTGGAATGAAGTAATATCAGGTCACGTCATTCCAGAAATGGTTTCAAGTCTTTGATCATCTGTACTACCTTGAAGGGCTCAATGCAGGACTCTGCTTGCAGCAACCAACTCCCTGAGCAGATCCACAACCCGGAAAGACTTGGACTTCTTAATCCTCAAATCATTCAAGTGGAAGTAACGGTGTTGCCCAGATGCGTTGTAAGCGAGGATCTTGGAGGATGTGACCGAAAAAAGCACTGCCACCTGCAGGACAACAGACACATGGAGCCACGCCTCGCGCTTTCGATATGACAGGTTGTGAATCACAAGGCAACCCCAAGGGGTGCAACTGAGTCTTATAGAAGCCGTTAGCCTGACTCTCGCCCAACGCAGCCGCTCCAGGACGGCATCAGTTTCTAGAGGTTCTTGTAGTAAGGCGTGTGCTTGGAATGTCTCTTGCAATCATGCCAGCAGTTTCATGGGGTTATCAAAGAAAGGCAACTTGGAAGCAATGTTTGAAGAGGGTGGTTCAGGAATAGCAAATCAACGCTAATTATTACATAAAATATATTATTCCTCCCTGAAGATCGCGTGATCCTTTTAGTGTCAAGTTGCTGCAGTTGTTAAACTTCTTTTGGATCCAGTAAAGCCTAGCTCTTCTTTTAACAGGATATGGTCCTTCTGTGATGTCTCAAATGTTCTTGTTTTTATACCTATTAGATTTGCTGCTAGCGTGGAGTTGCCTGAACCAGTTAATTCACATTTACATGGGACAAACGCTGTTTTCGTCCAGAGGCTATGTGTTCTGGGCCTTTGCAACATTCATCGCTCCCTCCAGTGAAAGGAATTCACTAAAAAGATTTTATATCTCCAGATGAATTAAATTTGCAATGACACCAATGGTCCTCATATTTGAATCATGGAATGTTATAGTTTTCTCTGGCCCTAATCTCTCAAACTAAAAGCAGAAGTTTTCTTACAGTGCTTCTTTAACAGGCAGCTGGTGGGGAATGTTTTTGTTCTTTACAGGCGCTCGTGTCTAAAAAGAGCGATTCTCTCTCAAAACTTAATTCCACATTTGTTACTATTTACAATATTTAAAAATATGATGTATCTCTGTGATAGGAAGAAGTCAGCAAACCTAAGTTCGATAAACATTGCAAGGGGCACCATAAGGCTACCCGTAGCAAGTCAGGGGTCAGGACACCAAATAAACAGTGTTCAGATATTTACAGTTAATGCATTAATGTACCGATTCTATCTTAAAGCTGCCCATGTATATCTATATATTTGGTGTGAAGCTATTCCTGTGCACAATGCCACTCCATCGGATACACATGCCGAAGTTGGAGACTGTGAGAGGTTCATTTTCAACAAAAAGCAAGCCTTCCTATTCATAATAAAGTTTGTGTAAACCCTGAGCTTCTCTTAGGCGCCGTTTGGGTTCTCTACGGAATCATGTTGTTGATCAAAAACTTGGGCTCCCTACTAGAGGAGGGAGCCCAAGTTTTTAGAATGCTGCAATCCTTAGCATTTACTCACCGACAGCCCACTCCCCCAACTTGTACTTTCTCCCCTTGACCACCTTGCTCCTCTCTCCCAGGCATACATTAGTTTTAATGAGGTTATACTTATTCTCCACCTTCCGGCCATACCTCACAAGAAACATACACATTTGCATATTTCCTACCAAATGAATTTTTGCACCAGAAATTAAAATAAAGAAAATATATAATTGTTGGCCGTGTTTTCCATTTTGTTATGTTTTGGGTCTAATCAATCGCTCCCCGTCCCCATACAACATGAGTCCTTCACTTTCCTTCCACAAAGATTTTCCTTCTTGACCCCCCGACTGTGAACGATAGACACCTGGGCGCACAGTAACCATGCTCACCAGGTGTGCATTCCAGTTACTATGACACGCACTGCCCTGCCCTTGGGACAGACGCAGGCTGTCCAAATACCATCAATATAATAAATGAAGAGTAGCGAATGAAGAGGAACGTTGTCTGTGGAATGGTTTATTTGTCTCATGTTTAGTAAAACGGCTGTAGTAAGACTCTGCCAGTCTGTCCCCAGCTCTTGTAAAGATCTGTAGAGGAAGTTTGGGGTGTTATTTATTGATCTATCTGTTCCACATTGAGGGAAACCAACTGCAGGGATTCGTGAAAGATCTAAAGCTGGGAGAAAGGAACGACGAATGACCCTCAGCAGAGTCAAAATCATAATAAATCAAGTTTATGAAACCAGTGAAAGAGAACCAGTAGCTATCACACTACAAGACAGCACTGGAAAACAATGTTTCTAGCATCCTTTATAAGAGTGGTGATGGGGGCAGTCACTTGTACTAGGGTCTGAGGTTTTGTAAATGTTGGCACTTAAAATCAGGAGCAGGGCTCAATGCAGCTTATATTTTTGCACATCTTTAAACACTGTACGTGAATAGAATTGGATGATATGCACATTATATATCCACAATGCTTCAATTCATTTGTCCAGCATTCTGTCCTAATTTCCATCCACTTCTCTCTTTCTACAAATGCAACAACTTTTCTCTTTGTTTAATATTCTTTCAAACCCGTTCTCTCTAAATAGGCTATATTTTTTATAAGGATTTATTTAGGACACAAGTATTTCTAGGGCAGCAGAGTTTATGACAACAAAAAACTGTGGGATTGGGAAGGAGTAAAATAATTTAACAATTCAGAGAATGAGCCAGAGGAGCGACCTGGAGGAGAAGCATGAAGCCAGCTGAGAACAGAGAAGCTCATTTCTATTGCGGAGTTTTAGGGAGGTGGGTTTGTATGGTTGTTGGAAGACAAGGTTTGGCGTTAGAGGTTTCCAACCAGGGTAGAGTGTGTGCTATATGTGTGCCAATGAACTACTTGAAACCACATGGGGTTTTCAACACTGAATTTGTAAATTATAAACTTTTGTTTGTGGGTGGATGGAGGTCTGAATGTCGAGAGTCTACTGAGAACGCAGAACGTATGTCTTTAATAAACCACTGTAAAAGAGGAGAACGGTCAACTATCAGGGTCATTGTCTTAAGAATACTATCTTGCGTTCTCTGGAGCCTCGTGGGCCTCCTCATTCGCTGATTTTCATGGGTGTGAGTGCTTCGTATTGATCAAAATGGAACACAGCATCCTCCTGCTCAAGCCCATAATTCATTAAGTCTTGTGTGTGGTTGTTTATATTATGGAATTACTGGGATCACAGTTGTGTTCCTCGGCTAATTACACTCTCAGTTCTCATAATTTTCAAGATGTGATAAGAGTATTCTCATGGTGTGAGGTTGCCGCTCGAGGCTGTAATAAACCAGCCATTTTCATTGGACTATTTGCGGACTACTTGGAGTCATAACGCTCTGTTAACGTGTGCTCCGGTATAATCATCTGATTTGATGTACTTAACATAATTCCTATTGCTATTTGCTCCATTCATATGAATAATTCTTCATTCACAAAATTATAACACCTCGTATAAAGCAGACAGACGATTCAATCAACAGAAATGCTCCATAAATAGACATCATTATTGTTAGTTTTTGTATTATTATATTTCCAGTACCATTTGCTCTAACTCTGTTTTTTCAGTGTTGTTTGAATTATTGTTCCTGCCTGTCCATGTCTTTCTTTGGGAGTGGATCCTCTCCAGTGTGTTTTCTTTTATGTTGGTTAAAACTATCTTTCCAAGTGAAGCTTTTGCCACATTCAGTGCAGCTGTACGGTTTCTCTCCAGTGTGCATTCTGATATGTCTAGTCAAGTTATCTTTACGACTGAATCGTTTATGACAGAAAGGACATGCGCATGGCTTTTCGCCGGTGTGTGTTCTATAATGCTTGATAAGATTCGCCTTGTGAAAGAATACTTTCTCGCAATCAGTACATGCATATGGCCGGACTCCAGAAAGTGCTCCCATGCGTCTCATAAGGTCGCCCCTTCGACTGTAGCTTTTCTCACTTTCTGTGGTTGTGGGCGGCGTCTGAGTTGGCTCTGTGCTTGGAAGACCTTGAAGAATCTGTGAATTCGTGTGACTGTTTACACACTCATATTTCTGTGATGTGCCCAGTTTGGACTTCCCTTGATATAAATTGAAGTGTTCGGGATTGTTGAAGTCATCTTCACGCTTAAGGGTCTTCTCTAAATGTGGTTCCCAATAACCATCTGAGAGCTGCTGGCTCCGGGGGGTTGCTCCCCTTTGGAAGCTTTGCAGTAACTTAATGTTTGTTTTTCCCAAGGAAAGTTTACGGGATGGTTTCAGGATGGTAGGACGCATAAAGTCTGACAATCTTTTTGGCTTTTTCATGCCTCCAGTAATTGCTGGAATGAAATAATAGTTAATAGCATTACTCTTAAAAGTAAATACACATAAAGATAACATTTTCTTTCACAGTCTAGACTATTACATATATGCCAAGCAATTAGCATAGGTTAAAAAAAACACGTCTGTTCAGCTTTCTATTGCAGAACCGCAGAACACTGATGCTTGTGTAACAGTTACCCATTCAAAATGTTCAAACCGTTGTTTGTTGATATCCATTTTACTGAGAACAAGCACATTGAGGAAAAACAATGTAATTATGTGAACACAGAGCACAAGACTGTTGACTGAAGCTGTAGTAATGACTGATGGGGAGTTCAGCCATAGGTCGGCAGAGATAGCAGGGATTTAAGGAGCAGCTCTCAAGTGGACAGCCTCCTTCCTGTCCGGAAGAACACAACGGGTTAGACTCCCACTGTTCAACTTAGAACCTAAGGCCATCATCTGCGGGGTCCCTCAAGACTCCTCACTCAGCTCCATGCTCTTCAACTTATACAGGACTCCACTAGCAAGCATCATTAGGACCCACAGTCTCAACCTCATCTCATACGCCGATGACACCCAACGCATTCTAAACCTCTCAGAGGATATTAACACCTCCAAAAGTAACTTCAAACTACGCATGTCCAACATAGCCACCTGGATTGAGGTTAATTGCCTCAAACTCAACTCAAACAACACAGACATTCTAATCTTCTGCACAAGAGCTCACCACAGGATTCTACCTGGTGGCCCATAGAACCCGGCCCCACTCCCTCACCCTTGGACCACACCAGAAATCTAGGCATCATCTTGGACACCAACCTCACTAGGAGACATCAAATCAACTCTGTCACCTCAGTCTGCTTTCACATTCCCTACATGCTTAAATAATCTTTAAATGTCTCCCCCGAGACCGACACCCAGACCGTCATCACAAGCAGACTAAACAATGGCAACATGCTCTCCTACAGCAGGTCCGCCTACCTGATCCACAAGCTACAAATGATCCAAAACGACGCAGTCAGACTAGTATTCAACCTTCCTCGCTGCACGCAAATCACACCTCACCTCTGAGAACTACACTGGCTCCCTACTCAGAAACGCTGCCAGTTTAAGATGCTCACCCACACCTATCTCAACTACCGCCTTCGCTTCAACCAGCCTACCATGAACCTACGCTCTGCATCACTCACGCTCCCCCTCATCCCGTCTCCACAGAAGCAAGACAGGGAGCCGATCTTTCTCCTACCCGCAAGCCAAGTACTGGAACAACCGCCCCCAGCACATCAGTACAACCACATCGCTCATGAAATTTCACAAAAAACTCAAACCCTGGCTCTTCACCTGATCCTCCTTGCCATTCTTGCCACAACCACACATCTGCATCGAACCTACTCAGCAACTAGATACCCTCACGGGTGACAAGCTGACTCGCCACAAATCCACATTACGTTGCATAATTGGTCTTAATTCTTGTGTAACTGCAGTTGATGGGTTTCATATTTTCGCTTTCTCTTAAGAGGAGACGCTTTATTCGTTCTACATAATTTAAAACTTTAAATTGCAGTGCATTGTTGTTAGAAATTGGATTTTTGGTAGACTAGGGCATGCGCCAAAGCCACACAGAAACCACAACTCTAGTCAGGAAAAGGGAGTTACACTCCTAAAATAACCCCTGCTAATCCCCTTGGCAGCTTGGGACGAGCAGTCAGGCCGATCTTGGAGCAGTGTGTAAAGCATTTGCACGTAACCAACAGTAATACAGTATAAGCACACAAAAGGACCCCACACCAGTTTAGAAAAATATCCAATATTTTTATATACTTAAGACATGACCAAATACGATAAAAACTCACAATACAGTACTTCGGTTATCGAAATATGCTTGAAAAACAGTTCCTTGATGTTGATAGCTCCGTCCGGGGCTATCACGGCATCGTGAGCAAACAAATCAAAACAGTTATGGCAGACCGCGGTGTCACGGGCCAGCTATGGTGTCGGGAAAACCCGCAAACAGTACCTTTTAGAAATGCAGGGCGTCGGCGACCTCTCGTTGAGCTTCTGAAAGCACGGCGTCTGCAGGCGTCGGTTCCGGAGGTCGGTTCCGGAGTCATCGGGCCCTTGAAGTCACACGCGTTGCAGATCGAACTCCTCTTTGTTGAAGTCAGGAGCGCAGGCGTCGGTTGCTGTGGTGCGGTGCCCTCAGGTCACGGTGAGAGCAGCGGCTCGGTGGCGGCATCAGATGGCGTCGTCTGTGAGAACAGGGTTGCAGTGTGTAGTGAATGCGGTGCTCATCGCGCTGCTGTCAGGTCGCGGTGCAAGCAGCAGCGCCGTCGTTGCTGAAGCGCTGTCGTCGTCTGACGAACTGGAGTCGATGGCGCCGGTAGGCCAAGGCTACGGTGCAGGATGAGGGCGTTGCGTCGTGAACATTACTTGCGGTGCCCTCGAACTGCAGTGCGAAGTGAATGTGGTGCTCGTCGCATTGCTGTCAAGTCGCGGTGCAAGCAGCAGCGCCGTCGTTGCTGAAGCGCTGTCGTCGGCTGAAGAACTGGAGTCGATGGCGCTGGTGTTGGTAGGCCAAGGTTGCGGTGCGGGATGAGGGCGGTGCGTCATGAACTTTACGAGCGGTGCCCTCATACCACGGTGGAAAAAGCGGTGTCAATTTTGGCGTGGATCGTCGTCGTCGGGGATACCAAGGCCTCGTCTTGAAGCGAGGCGGTGTGGAGTGCAGTGCCCACAGGTCTATGTGCGAGCAGCGGCTCGGTGGTGGCATCAGCAGGCATCGTTGGTGGGACCAGGGTCACAATGTGGAGTTGCGGTGGTGCCCTCTGCGGATCCTACAGGACAAGGAGTTAGCAGTGGCATCGACAGTGGCGTTGTGTTGCTTTTTCTTCTGTTGCAGCACAAAACACACAGTCCCCAGTGCTGAGGGAAGAAGAGCTTGAAGTCTTTGCTGTTCCTGAGACTTCTTGAAAAGGGAGAAATCTCTACCTCTAGCCATTGGAGAAACTCCCAAAGTAGATTGCAGAAAGTTCAGTCCAGTCCATTCACTGCCCAAGACAGAAGCAGCCACTGCAGGCCAACACAGCAAAGTGGTAGTTCCTCCTCACAGCTTCTCCAACTCTTCTTCTTGGCAGTCTTCTTGGTCCAAAAGAGTTCTAAAGTTCAGGGGTATGGGTCCTAATATTTATATCCCAAAATCCTTTGATCTCTTAGGCATACAGTGTCTGTGCCCAGCCAGAACCAGTTTTGCCTTCTCAGGTGTGACTTCATGGCATGAGGTGGAGACGGCATGGTGAGAGGCAGACCAGGCCCTTTGAGGTGCAAGGAAATCTCCTTCCCCATTCCCCAATTGCGGTCCAGGTCTATTCAGCCCTTTCCTGACCTACCTAGACTATCTGGCGCCACTCCAGCTCCCCAGTCTTCTGTCATCCAAAACCCAGACAGGCAATCCACATTCCAGCAGAGGCACACGGGATGACTGAGCCGGATATTGATACGGTCTCCCACCGGATATTGATTAAAAGGTTAGAAAATATGGGTATAGCGGGCACTGTGCTTGCCTGGTTCAACTCATTCTTGGAAGATAGGCACCAGTTAATTTCCCTCCATCCCCACATTTCATCAGCAAAATCTCTTACATGTGGAGTGCCTCAAGGGTCGGCATTAAGTCCCACCCTCTTTAATGCCTACATTGCCTCACTGGCCTATCTGGTGGAGGAATGGGATGTCAAGGCTATATCCTACGCGGACGACACCCAGCTGGTGTTCTCCTTTAAAGAGAACACAGAGGCAGCTGTTTCCAACTTCAGGCAGTGTCTGCTTAATATCGCCTCTTGGATGACAGACAACTGTCTGAAGTTAAATACGGATAAAACTGAGGTGCTTTTCTTTAATCAGGCACAACCACCAAGAGCAGAGATGTGTTGGCCGAGAGAGCTGAACCCTCCACCTGCGCAGGTTGCAAAAAACCTCGGCATTAAATTTGATTCTGCTCTCTCTGGCAAAGCACATGTTAATTATGTATCCTCGCAATGTTTCTGGAAACTGAAAACGCTCCGTAGATTTCTTCACTTTCTCCCGATGGACAGCAGGAAGACAGTGGTGCATGCCCTGATCACTTCACAATTAGATTACGCCAACAGTCTTTATCTAGGCCTCCCTGCCTATTTAATTAGGAAATTACAGATTATTCAAAACTCAGCTGCAAGGCTGATCAAGGACATCCCACTTCGTCATCACATCTCCCCTCACCTACGGAGCCCTCCACTGGCTCCCAGTAAAGAGAAGAATAGAATTCAAAGCTCTAACCATAGCACACAGAGCTCTGACAGAGAAAGGTCCTAAATATCTCAAAGTGAGAGTACAGAAATATACCCAGACCAGATCCTTGAGATCCAATAATCAAGAACATGTATCTGTTCCCCGATATAAAAAAGCCCGCTTTGGTGGTAGTTCATTCACGGTTAAGACAGCTGCACTGTGGAACACCATGCCTGCATGTGTCAGGAAAGCCAAGACAGAGAGACTGTTTAGGAAAGCTTTGAAAACCTGGTTATTTAACCTCCCATGATACTTTTAGCCTCCCTCCCCTTCCGTTGCAAGCGCCGGGACACCCCTGTCGGGGGCTGCCGTGCGCTCTATAAATGATAATAATAATAAATAAAAATACCTACTTTCAAAAAGTGGTGTTTCCGAACACAGAATGTAAAAATCACCTTCACTAAAAGATGCATCTTGAGATTCTGAGTTCAGGCATACTAAGGTTTATTTTCTTACCTGATTCTCCGGGCCAGTTATGCTTATAAGAGGTTATATACAAAGTACCCATTCTGTCCTATGGGGAACAGGTAGCCTTGCAATAGTGAAAAACGAAATTGGCCTTAATTCACTATCAGGACATGCCACACACACCAGGCCATGTCCTACCTTTCACATACACTGCACCCTGCCCACAGGGGTACCTTGGGCCTACCTTAGGGGTGGATGACATGTAAGAAAAGGGAAGGTTAGGGACTGGCAAGTGTGCGCACTGTCTAAGTCAACATGGCAGTTACAAACTGCGCGCAGACTCTGCAACAGCACGTCTGAGTTACCTTTTCAGGGCTACTCAAGTAGGTGGAACAATCAGTGCTGTAGGCCCATTAGTATTATTTAATTTACAGGCCCTGGAACACTCAGTGCACTTTACTAGGGACTAACAAGTAAATCAAATATCCAATCATGGAAACACCAATCCAAAACACAATTTACAGAGAGCATATGCACTTTAGCGCTGCTTAGCAGTGGTAAAGTGCCCAGAGTCCTAAAACCAACACAAACAGGTCAGAAAAAATTGGGAGGAAGAAGCAAAATGGTTGGGGATAACCCTGCAAAAAGGGCCATTTCCAACCATTTTATTTCAATCCACATTGTTGCAGTCAACTGAAAGTGTCGACCTCGTGTGCAAAGAGTGTTGCATGCACGCAACAGGGTATTGGGCTTACTTGATGGTCCAACTTTATGAATTTTCATCACTGCCAGCCACTGGCTGCAATGTATCTGCAGGCGGTGAAGCTGTTCTTGCAGCACCTGAAATGAGACATGCTTGCTCTCCAGTTGTGTGTGCTACACTTCTTCTTTAAGACATCCTCACACTAATGTTACTGCCGCCTGTGCTACACCTGTCCTAAAGGAGAGGCATGCACTACAGCTGTGTGTGCTGCACTTGTTCTAGGAGTGGGAGATCTTTGCACTTCAGCCGGGTATTCTGCACTTCTTCTGGGAGTGAGAGATATTTGCACTTCAGCTGTGTATTCTGCACTTGTTCTGGGAGTGAGAGATCTTTGCACTATAGTCATGCGTGCTGCACTTGTTCTGGGAGTGAGAGATCCTTGCACTTCAGCCGTGTGTGCTACACTTGTTCTGGTAGCGAGAGAACTTTGCCCTACAGCTGTGTGCTGCTCTTGTTCTGGTAGCAAGAGATCTTTGCACTACAGCGGTGTGCTACACTTGTTCTGGGAGCGAGAAATCTTTGCACTACAGTTGTGTGCTGCACTTGTTCTGGGAGTGAGAGATTTATTTATTTAATGACATTTCTAAAGCGCAATCAATGGCCCACGGGCGTCTCGGCGCTAGGGTATCTGCAGTATTTTACCCGAGAGGAAAAACTGAATTTAATGATTAAAAAGCCAGGTCTTCAGTTGTTTACGAAATGACAGAAGAGAGGAACTTGTTTTTATGTAGTGCGGCAATTTGTTCCAAAGTTTGGGGGCTGACGCCAGGAATCTTCTGTCGCCCCAGGTAACCGATCTGGTGCGAGGGATTAACTTTTGCTGCCACCTGTGCTACACCTGTCCAAAGTTGAGGCATGTACTACAGCCGTGTGTGCTGCACTTGTTCTGGGAGTGGGAGATCTTTGCACTACTTCCGTGTGTGCTGCACTTTTTCTGGTAGCGAGAGATCTTTGCACTACTTCTGTGTGTGCTGCACTTGTTCTGGGAGCGAGAGATCTTTGCACTTCAGCCATGTGTGCTGCACTTGTTCTGGTAGCAAGAGATCTTTGCACTACGGCCGTGTGTGCTGCACTTGTTCTGGGAGTGAGAGATCTTTGCACTACGGCCGTGTGTGCTGCACTTGTTCTGGTAGCAAGAGATCTTTGCACTTCAGCCATGTGTGCTGCACTTGTTCTGGTAGCGAGAGATCTTTGCACTACTTCTGTGTGTGCTGCACTTGTTCTGGGCGCGAGAGATCTTTGCACTTCAGCCATGTGTGCTGCACTTGTTCTGGGAGTGAGAGATCTTTGCACTTCAGCCATGTGTGCTGCACTTGTTCTGGTAGCGAGAGATCTTTGCACTTCAGCCATGTGTGCTGCACTTGTTCTGGGAGTGAGAGATCTTTGCACTACGGCCGTGTGTGCTGCACTTGTTCTGGTAGCAAGAGATCTTTGCACTACTGTTGTGTGCTGCACTTGTTCTGGTAGCAAGAGATCTTTGCACTTCAGTGTGTGCTGCACTTGTTCTGGGAGTGAGAGATCTTTGCACTACGGCCGTGTGTGCTGCACTTGTTCTGGTAGCGAGAGATCTTTGCACTACTGTTGTGTGCTGCACTTGTTCTGGTAGCAAGAGATCTTTGCACTTCAGTTGTGTGCTGCACTTGTTCTGGTAGCGAGAGATCTTTGCACTACTGTTGTGTGCTGCACTTGTTCTGGGAGTGAGAGATCTTTGCACTACGGCCGTGTGTGCTGCACTTGTTCTGGTAGCAAGAGATCTTTGCACTTCAGTTGTGTGCTGCACTTGTTCTGGTAGCGAGAGATCTTTGCACTACTGTTGTGTGCTGCACTTGTTCTAGGAGTGAGAGATCTTTGCACTACAGTTGTGTTCTGCACTTGTTCTGGTAGCGAGAGATCTTTGCACTACTGTTGTGTGCTGCACTTGTTCTGGGAGTGAGAGATCTTTGCACTACGGCCGTGTGTGCTGCACTTGTTCTGGTAGCAAGAGATCTTTGCACTACTGTTGTGTGCTGCACTTGTTCTGGTAGCAAGAGATCTTTGCACTACAGTTGTGTGCTGCACTTGTTCTGGGAGTGAGAGATCTTTGCACTACAGTTGTTTGCTGCACTTGTTCTAGGAGTGAGAGATCTTTGCACTACTGTTGTGTGCTGCACTTGTTCTGGTAGCAAGAGATCTTTGCACTTCAGTGTGTGCTGCACTTGTTCTGGGAGTGAGAGATCTTTGCACTACGGCCGTGTGTGCTGCACTTGTTCTGGTAGCGAGAGATCTTTGCACTACTGTTGTGTGCTGCACTTGTTCTGGTAGCAAGAGATCTTTGCACTTCAGTTGTGTGCTGCACTTGTTCTAGGCGTGAGAGATCTCACTATAATAATAATTGGTATTATGTCTAAAAAGCAAGCATGCTGGGAATCCAATGATTACACCAACTATATTTGCTGAAAACTCCTCTCTATTATTATAAATCACAAATAAATATGGGTATCGGATACGGGAAGGCATTCGAGTAAAAATCGAAAGTAGCATGGTCAGAAAGGGATATGAGACTAAAAGAAAGAAAAAAGAGAATTAGCCCCAGTGAGGGCCAGCAAGTTCCAAAGCTTACTACTACTTTCTGTATGTTGCCAGGGTTTACCAACATTGTGCCAGAGCCAGTATTTTACCAGGAATGACCATTATTTTGCCAGGGTGAGCATGTTGCCGGGGACTACTGGCATCGTGCAAGGACCAGTATACTGCCAGGAATTACCACCATGTGCCAGGCCGACATGTTGCCAAGAATTACCAAAAATGATCAGTTCGAGGCATGCGTACTGCAGATACACATGCTTTGCATAGACTATATAGCAGTATCCTCCCAAAGGGGTGGCTAACAAATAGATGTTGCAGTTGTCTGAAAAAGTGTCTTTAGCACTGCTTGCCCTACATTGGCTGGTTGGCGTGCTAGTACATCCACACGATATTGTTTGGTTGTGTGATGTAGACCATGTAGCTGCTTTACAAATGTCAGCTATAGGAATGGTACCTAAAAAGGCCATAGATGCCTCTATTTTGTGAGTACAATGCACTCTAGGGGGTATAGATAAAGTTCTTTTGACTTTTGAGTAGCAAGTTTGAATGCGCTTAACAATCCATCTTGAAATGCTAGATTTAGAGACAGGATTGCCTTTGTAAGGTGGTGCAAATGAAACGATCAGTTGCTTTGATTTATGAAAATCTTTTGTCCTTTCAATATAGTACAATAAAGCTCTTCTGACATCAAGTGTATGAAGAGCCCCTTCTGCTACTGAATCAGGTTGAGGAAAGAACACAGGTAACTCAACTGATTGGTTGATATGAAAAGCGGAAACTACTTTGGGAAGGAATCTGGGATTGGTGTGAAAAACTACCCTATCTTTATGTAGTTGAAAGAATGGTTCTTTTAAGGTTAATGCCTGTAGCTTACCAATGAATGAAGTGATTGCAATGAGAAAGGAAACCTTCCATCAAAGAAACTGCAAAGGATAATTGTAAATGTAAATGTAAATGTGTTGGACTTGTAAAGCGCACAGCTGCCCGTGAGCGTCCCGGCGCTGAAGACCGCTGGGGAACCCGTCCTGGCTTTCCCTGTGAGATGGTCCCTTCTGGGTATCTCCAAGGTGAAACCAGGCAACCCAGGCGTCTGTGGGGGGCCGTTGTGGAGATGAGGCAAGCTTAATGCCCAGAGTTGCCGAGTGTGATCCCTGGTTAGAGTAGGCACCGAGGTGAGAATTGTCGAGTCCGCTGACCCTGGTCCACAACCCTGCCGCGTCGGGAATTGAACCCTGGTCCCAGCCGTTCTCTGCTGCCGGGTCTGCCGCCTCTAACCAGTGAGCCACACCTCTCCACAATTGTGTAATTATTCAAAGGGTGGACCCATAAGCCTTGTAAGCACAACGTTAAGATTCCATAGTGGTGCAGGAGGGATTCTTCGTGGTATTACTCTTTTTAAGCCCTCCATAAAAGCTTTAATGACAGAACCTTTAAATAAGGATAAATGCTGTCTATTCTGCAAATACGTAGCTACTCCTGAAAGATGCAAATGAACAGATGTGTAAGTTAGCCCACACTGCTGTAAGTGTAGAAGGTAACAGATAATGTTCTGAACAGAAGCATCTAGGGGAATACTTTTGTCGTTGTTACAGTAGATAACAAATCGTTTCCACTTTGCTGCCTAGCAAGCTCTGGTGATAGGTTTGCTTGCTTCTCTCAGAATAGTCATACAGTCTGATGGCAAATGTAAATGCCTAAACTCTATGACTTTAGGAGCCAAATCGCTAAGTTGGGCTCTTTGGGATTTGGATGCTTGATTTTTCCATGGTTCTGACTGAAAAGACTGGGTTGAGATGCAGCTTTTGATGTGGCACTACTGACAGTTCTAGCAGGGTGGTGTACCACGGCTGACGGTCCCATGTGGGAGCTACCAACATCAGTGAGAGTGATGTTTGCCTGAGTTTCCAAACCAGAAACGGAAGGAGTGGGAGAGGCGGAAAAGCGTAGGCCAATATCCCTGACCAGGTCATCCATAGGGCACTGCCTATGGATAGAGGGCGTGGGAACCTGGAGGGGAAGTTTGCGCATTGTCTACTGTGGCAAACAGATCTTTTTGTGGGTATACCCACTGTTGAAAGTATGGGAGGAGAACTTGGGGATAAAGTTACCACTCTTGTATTTGCTGCCTCCGTCTGCTGAGGAGGTCGGCAATTTGATTGATCACTCCTGGAAGGTGTTATGCCAGAAGATGAATTTTGTGATGGATTGCCCATTTCCAAATCGTCTGAGACAGGAGTGAGAGTTGGAGAGAGTGTCCCTCCCTGTTTTTGTACATAGTACATCCCTGACATGTTGTCTGTATGGACTAGGCCAACTTTGCCTGTGAGATGAGACTGAGAAGTTTTCAGGGCTAGAAATACTGCTAGAAGCTCGAGATCGTGGCTGTGGAGACGCCTGTTTTTATAGTCCCAGAGACCCTGAATTGTGTAATGATGGAGATGTGCACCCCAACCTCTCAAGGCACTGAAGGGGGTGGGGGTGGGGGGGGGGCGCAGATCCGAGCGGATCACCGAGTTCAATCGAAGAGACAGGTCTTGAGCTACTTCGGGAACTTGGGGAGCAATGCCGTCTCCCCAAGTCCCCCCCCCCACATCAACTGTTCTTATTGCTTTCATCATGCCTTTAAGCATGGAGAGTGATTGACTGGACCTGTGTAAGGATTCAAGTGTTTCAAATAAAAAGCCTTTTTTAAGGACGCATTATGTAAGGTCACCCCATGAGACTCTGCTGCTCTAGCAATGAGTTGTTGATAATTCATATTATCGTCGGGAAGTGATGGCTTTGCAGGATAAAGGTCTGGGTCATTTTCTCCTGGAGGGTCAATGGTGTAGTCATTCCAAGAGTCTACAGGCAAGCGAGTGTCCTTATCAATATAATCCCCATCTGGATCTATATGTGAAGATCCCTGAGGTGTTATACATAGGGATCCTCAATTATAAGTGGGGAGAAGATGGTGGAGAGGGTTGTGGGGCAGTATAAGCAGGTCTAGTAGCCATGGCCTTCTTCTTCAAAGGAATCATGTAGGCAGGGTCCTCTAAAGGAAGTTTGCGTTTTGATGGAGTTTTAGCCGAAATATGTCCCGTATCAGGTTTAATAGAAATCTTTTTCTGCTTAGGATCTAATTTGGCCTTACGAATGTCTAAAATTGGTTCTGGAGGCTCAGGGAGGTTGTCCTTGGATTTCGGCATCAAAATCGACTTTTCCTTGGGAGTGGAAGGTTTTGGTTCTGAATATATTTTTATTTCGGAGCAGAGGGTTTCGGCTCTTAACTAGATTTGTACTTTGATCCCGATGGTTTCGGATCCAAAGATGATTTTGTCAACTCTGTCCCGAGCCGCAAGGCTTGATTGTCTGTTTCGGTGCCGAGCTGGTGAGTCACAAGCAGTGTCTCGGAGCTAACCTTGGCCAGAAGGCAGAAGTGGTGCCTTAGCCGTAAGCATTTTGGAAGAGGTTTTAGGGGGCAAGCGGTCTTTGGTACTCACAGCACCTTGTCCCGGAGGCACATCTTCAGACTCCAGGTCGATCTCTAGGTCAGGATCAGAGAAAGTCTCTTCCTCAACTGCGGCGGAAGCTTCGATCATTTCTTGCTCAGATTCTTCCAGAAGATATTCGGAGAGTGTTGAATGCTTTGACATTGCATTTCTCATCATTGAGCCAGACGATCGGGAGTCTCCATGGACCGAAACAATTTACAAGCGTCACAGTCATCATCCTTGTGCTCCCCCGGAGAGAGGCAAAAGTTACAAACATGATGTAGGTCGTGCACGGGTACTTGGTGTGGCACATAGGACAGAATTGGAATGCAGTCTGTTCCATTGGCAACGCCCGACGGCCGCCCACGAGGTTTTTGATCGAAGATGGAGAAAGTGTTGACCAATTCGATATGCGGAGAACAAGGAAACGCGTACGAAAACAATATCGTTTAGGGTACAGTGGATTGCGCATCGAGGGGAACCCAAAGAATGGTTTTGAACTGGAGCACAGCAATACACGTCCAAACCCGATGGCGGAAAAAAACAATCTAACAATGGAGTTGATGCCCATGAGCACTTTCACTGAAAGGAGGAGTAACCTTAACTCGAGACTGGAAAGACTTCTTCGAAGAAAAACAACTTGCAAACATCCGAACCCAACACTAGATGGCAGGGGTGTGCAAAGCATGTGTATCTACAGCACACATGCCTCGAACACCTTTTTTCACCTTACCTTTCTTCCCATAACATGCTGCTTCCCCCCCCCCACACCTTTTTGATACTCCTACCTCTCAGTGCTCCCACAAAAGCCTGTGTCTCACGTAGCATGGGAGAGGTGGAAGAAAGGTGTGTGGATGGAACTGGGGAGGTTTTGAGTTCCTGATGGTGGACGGGGAAGGGAAAGCGGGGAGCAATTAGATTGAAGGGGAATGTGGGAGGGGGTGGAATGGAGCAGAAGTGCAGGGTGGAGGAGCAGCTGCAAGTGACTGGAGGCCCAAAGGGATACAGACCAAAGGGACTGTGTGGGGGAGGGCGTTTGAGGAGTGCAACACAGGAGGGGCATCTGATGTTCTGTGGAGGTAGGGGTATGCCAGTTGAGGCCCTTGCAGAAGCATTTGCAGGTGCATCTCCACAGGCGAGGAGAGGCAATGCAGGCATTGCTGCACATGGACTCCTTGCTAGGAGAGCGGAAAGCTATACTTTTCAGGTAACACATCAACAGGTTGTGTGGAATGCCTAACAACATGGTGGCAACCCTTTGATATGATAACCCCAATACGCCTCATCTCAGTGCTGCCTCTATGCAGCAGCCGTGAGGCAAAACCTAGAATAGAAGCAAGTGTGTACATGAACTCTCAGAGCTGACACTGTAAAGACATAACTCTTGATTCAGCACAGATAATTAGCATAACTCACCTGTGGCAGGGCCGCTCTCTACTCGCTTATGCTCCTGATGGTCAATTAAATAGGGCTCTTTTTCTTCTTTTATGCGAAATGGAACAAATTCGTTCCCTATTTATAAATGAAAAAGGTTAATGTTAGTATAAAAATTTATATTTCTTTTACAGAAAGTGTACGTGTGAGCGTATTTTTGTGTGTATGTGTATGCACCTGCTTTTTATCACCCACAAAGCAATACATGGAATGGGACCGCTCTTCATCAGGAATAAAATCACCAAACACATTCAGCAAAGGAACCTCCGCTCTAAAGGAGCATCACGCCTCAAACTCCCACCATACCAGAAAAAACATGTGTGCACATCCTTCTCTGTTCAAGCAGCCAAACTATGGAACTCTTTACCCCCCAACATAAGGTCCACCGACAACCACCTTATCTTCAGAAAACTACTTAAGATTTGGCTCTTCCCCACATAAGCACCATACGCAAATAGAAATTTACAGCATATCCCTCTGTATATAAGCATTTGTTTTCACTATAGATATGTACATATCTTTGTGTGTTACTTTGTATAAAAATGTAAAATAATATGTTGTTGAGAGAAAAAATAAAAATAAATAAATAAATATCATCTTTGGTCTACATGTACATACTTCCATTGTGCATCTATGCACCTTCCATGTACTTGGATCTGTGTGTCTGTTACTTTTCTCCTGAAAAAGCATATCCAATGCACTAACCTATTTCTCATCCTGTGCCTCTATCAATATCTTTAAATCTACATATACTTACCTCCTTTATGTATCTATATACTTTCAATGTATTTATGGATCTATATATTTATCACATTCTTCTAATTTAGCATTTTCAATGCACTAGCCTATTTCTCGGCCTATACTTCGCTCAATATATCTTCTAGCCCAACCCTTTGACTCATCTCAAACTTCTTTCTACTACTCCTTCCAATGCACTACCATATCTCTCATCCTATACATCTATCAATACATCCTCTACACCCACTCTCTCATTTATCCCAAACCCCATACCACTACTATGATGTCCAAAATAATCCTTTCTAGACTTTCTCCTACTCTACCCCTCCTTGTATCATCTGACACCTCTTTTTACTATACCGATCCCCTAAAACAAACCTTTCTAAACTCTTCCCTCTGACTCCTCCAAAACTCATTTTTACTCATCCAAAAGCCTCCTCCTACTGCTAACACCTAAAAAAAATGTTTACAAAAAATCCCTTTTCCCTCCACTATCCTTTTCAATCAAAATTAACTGACTAGCATGTTCACTTCTCAAATTCCATATTCAACTATACTAATATACTACCCAAATAACTGAATAACATATCCACTACTCAAATTACTTCACATTTATACTATACTAATTTTCAACAGTAATCATTTATGGGTTCCGGAGTGGAGAGCTACTCGCCAGAAAAGCGCTTCAACACCCATCAGGGGTAACAAGTGCTTTATGAATGCAAATCTTTCTTCCTCTTTTTTCCCTTTGCTATTCTTCTTACTCGAAGTAACTGACTAATATCCACCACTGAAATTACCTCATATTTCACCATATTAATTAACCACTAATCCTTTATAGGCTTCCTGAATAGGGTGCATCAACAAGCGCTATATAAATACAAACCTTTGTCATCCTCTATCCTTCTGCTATCATTCCAAATCCAAATAACTGACTAACCTATCCACCACTTAAAATGTACTTGCATGTTTCACTATACTAATTCAACACTAATCCTCTATGGGTCCCGGAGTAGCGTTCTACTCGCTGAAAAAGCGCTTTGACGCCTCGTCAGGGGTAGTAAGCGCTATATAAATGCTAAATTCCTCATGTAACTTGTAACTGGTGTAATTCTATAATTTTGTGGAAACTTATGTAAAGACGTTGAGACAACATGGCCGATGCCCGGTGGAGCCGCTTGGTTCGGCTATAGAAGAGTCTGGCGCCCGCAGCCGTCACCTACCCAGCCGGACCTTGGTGCATGGCACTCCTCGTCCTTTCGCTGCTGTCTCTTTATATCTTCCTCCGAGGACCTCCTCTCCCTCTCTCAGAACCCCTTCTCTTGTCCCCATCTTCCTTCTCACCATCTCCTCTGATCCTGACCTGCCATCTTGTTCCGTCCTTTGTCCGTTCCTTTCTCCCTTCTCCCACTCATTCCCACGTTTCCCTTCTCTTCTCCTCCTTTTCCCTGACCCCTATTTTCCCTCGCTCCCATTGCACCTTAATATATTTTGTTTTTGTAATGATCTAATCATTAGATGCATCTGTATAACCTTGTTTTTCCTCTTCCTCGCAACGATCTTTCATGTACATTTTATAACGTTTGTAATATGCTAAATTCCTCATGTAACTTGTAACTGGTGTAATTCTATAATTTTGTGAAAACTTATGTAAAGACGTTGAGACGACTTGGCTGATGCCCGGTGGAGCCGCTTGGTTCGGCTATAGAAGAGTCTGGCGCCCGTGGCCGTCACCTACCCAGCCGGACATTGGTGCATGGCACTACTCGTCCTTTCGCTGCTGTCTCTTGATATCTTCCTCCGATGACCTCCTCTCCCTCTCTCAGAACCCCTTTTCTTGTCCCCATCTTCCGTCTCACCATCTCCTCTGATCCTGACCTGCCATCTTGTTCCGTCCTTTGTCAGTTTCTTTCTCCCTGCTCCCACTCATTCCCACGTTTCCCTGCTCCCTCTTTTCCCTTACCCCTATTTTCCCTCGCTCCCATTGCTCCTTAATATCTTCTGTTTTTGTAATGATCTAATCATTAGATGTATTTGTATAACCTTGTTTTTCCTCTTCCTCGCAACGATCTTTCATGTACATTATGTAACGTTTGTAATATGCTAAATGCTAAATTCCTCATGTAAAGCGCTCTGATACCTCCGGGTCTAACAGCGCTATATAAAAACTCTTAAATAAAATAAATAAATGCAATTACAATACAATACAATACAATACAAAGTGTAGACGTCCATGTCTCAATCCTTTGAATTCCAGATGTGGAGCCTAATATACTACTGTAAAGTTATTACTAGTAACTTTACACAGAGGCATAGATCTCCACCGAGGGGGGTGGAGATCTACCTCTGGTAAAGTATAGAGATAAGTGAAAACGTTTTAGAAACTTAATTTTATATATTTAGATGTAGAAAAAAATAAAAATATGAAAGCATCATTAAATTAATTCTGAGTTACATATTTAATATAATTACATTAAATTAAAATATCTTTAAATATTTATTTAAAAAACATATCATGTAAAATGTTTATATTTATTTATGTGTAAAAATTACTAAAAGGTATATATAGAATTAATTTATATAAATTATTTTTTAGAAAAGTAGGTAATTGTATTTATAAATAAAAAAAGTATAAAACTATTTTATAACAATATTATAATTAATAACAATTTAATAAAATGTATATATTTTTATTAACTTATTTTGAATGAGCCTGTACAAAATTAAAATGATGTAGCAGTAATTCATGAAATTTTGCGAATTTCACGTAATTTCTGAAACACCATAAATATTGCAAGTCATTCACAGTAATTTTAAGCGAATGCATGGGAACAACAGAACGCGAGAGGCTGTTGTTTGCAATCCTTTTTCTATTTTTGCACAATCCTTTTGTGTATAATGCTCGCTTGTGTCAAATATTGATGCATGGACACATTTTAAACTCAAATCAATCAATCAATAAATAAATGGATTTATTCTGAAGCATGATTACAACCATAAAAGCACATACAACACTACGTCAGAATCTATAATGCATAAAAGCAAATCAAACTCTAACTATGAAGTTAAAACATAACAATATCTGTTTAAATAATTTTAGGACAGCATAGACCTACGAGCGCATACAGCACATTTTAAAAAGGCCCCAACATGGAAAACATTTCCATCATTAGGTAGGGTCATTAAAATTCTACGGGCGGGCCTGCATTGTCAGTACTTTAAAAATAATTTTTAGAACTGGAATTAAAAACAATCTTGCATACCTTACATAAAATTTATGAAGATAAAATGGAGTATTGATTAGCCTGAAACATTATCACAGGGACACGGTGCAGCCTCTGAATTGTGGACAAACCCCTGGGTTAAGCGCAACAGGTATTTCATTATGTCTGATATAAAAAGGAATACCAAAGATCGCTCCCATCTATTCCATGCGTGCCAAATGCAATTGGAAGGAGAATCATATTCATATAATCTAATTGATATGCAGACATATTTGGCTTCACCAACATAGCCCTTAGACACTCCGATTGTTCATAATCATAAAGTCTTTGTGCTACTATCTTTTTATCTATTCTAGATCAATGCATGATGATGGTTCAGTGAAAGCAGTTTCCTTTCCAATTTCACGATATTCATCTTTCACATAGGTCAACCAGGGGATAAATGAACCCTTAACCAGAGAGAGACAATCCAAAATGATTTCTTGTGTTAGCTCGGCATCAGCATTTCTCCAGATTGCAAGCCACAGCAATACGGGGCGTACCCTAATACGGTCAACTAGATAAGGAAGACTAAGCTCTTTATGACAAATATAGGGCCCATATTTCCAGTGTTGGTCGGAAAGCGTCCACCCGCTGGTCAAAGGCTTTCCTAACAACATTGAAGGTTTAACGTCAGTAAGCCATATTATGATGGCAGCGTTTGGTGGAGTTTTAATTGGCTGGGGAATTCGACGTAGTTCCGACAGGCTCAAGGAGCCTGTCGGCCACTGGAAAAAGCCTCATAATCCCTTAAGGACAGCAATTCCGCCGTTGAGATTATGATGTTGATTTCAGACAGGCAATCCATGTCGGTCTTTCTGACATGGATTGGCTGTCGGAAACTAACGCAGGGGGTCCCTAGCCAGGCCTCTTTCGTCCCTGACATTCCGCATTGAGGTGCCTGCCACACGGTGCAGGGATATTTTAAAACATATATTTTTCTATGGGAGCTTATGCTGCAGACGTTTTGCGCCTGCTGCACAAGCGCCCATAGGAAAATGGATGTGTCCGACCACACTGTAAATGGTCGCATCCAAATGATGTGGTCGGAACCGCTGACCTGAGTTCGGATGGTTCCCAATCCGCAACGGTGTTGGGCGATGTTAGTTCACCCAACATCATAATCAGCGCCATAGTGTGAAGCAAAAATAGGATCAGACAAAAGTTGTCTACAAAATCTGTTTTCTTCGCTCTGTATAGCCTTGCAATTTGAAAAGCCCCAAACGTCAGCAACATACATGCCGATGGGTACGCATTGCACCTTATAAATCTGCAAGAGAGGCTTAAGAGAGCTACCCCCACAGGTTGGGGAATGCTAGAGAAGGAGCCATTAATCATGGCAAATTTCATGCTACGCTGTGCAAGACCCTCCATCTGAAAACATCACAGCAAGATATGGAAAAGTGTTGGTATGGCTCAAATGCTGAGAAACAATTAACATATTTTGGAAGGGAATAGCCTTTGGTCCACATGACATAATATGAGATTTGGGAAAATATATTTGCAAATCGAGTAGGGCCATAAAATACACAAAAGCCTGCACCGGATGGCGCAGTGCCCTGTGCCTACGTGCCATGAGCACTGCGTCATCGGCATATAACAGTGTCGGTCGCGGCTTCCCCATAATTTTTGGAACATCTTGGGTTGACTGCACCAAAAATGGATGAAACTTGTTAATACAGAAATTAAATAAAAGGGGTGACAATACGCACCTTTGTCTTTCCCCCGATATATCCCTACGTCTCCAGATAGCTCATCTTGCGTACTGATTTGGACCCTTGCCCTCATATCCTTGTGTAAGTATGCCAAGAAGTGGACTAAAACAATATCCAAACCATGAGCTATTAGCAATGACCATAATTTTGTCCAATATATACAGTCAAAGGCTGATGAGAGGTTCATGATCGCTAAATAAAAAGAGGACTTTTTCGTAATCGTATACTTCCCTAGACCTGATTCAGGATAAGGCACTTTTCAATTGTTCCCATTTTGACAGGGATATAAGACAGACTCATTATCGGCCCATTCTCTAACTCTGTCATAAATTTTTCCCCCCAGAATTTTAACAGTGGTGTCAATTAAGGAGATAGGGCGGTAGCAATTTAGGTCTGATCTATCGCCTTTCTAAACAAGCATTTACAAGGCAACGGTTTCGCCTTTGGAAAAGTTAAAGCTATTGGCATTGTAAATGACAATTTTTTTATGTATGTGTTCGTTTTGAAAACCGATAAATAAATGGCATTGTCATTTACAATGCCAATAGCTTAATCTCTCGCAAATGCCACACACACCCACAGAGAGCCCCCCACACAGAGCCCCCCCCCACACACACACACACACACAGAGCCCCCCCCACACACACAGGGCCCCCCACACACACACCCACAGAGCCACCCACACACACCCACACAGAGCCCTCACACACACTGTGAGCCCCCCCACACACCCAGACAGAGCCCTCCACACACCCAGACAGAGCCCCCCACACACCCACACAGAGCCCTCCACACACCCACACAGAGCCCCCCACACAGAGCCCTCCACACACCCACACAGAGCTCATCCATCAACAGGGATGATCTGTGGTGCTGCTGCGAAAGGTCACCGCTCAGGCATGTGTGCCCCCTGGTCGGGTGCCGTGAAGATGCAGCGCCTCGTGCCTCCAGGGTGGTGCTGACGTTCACTACAATGTCACAGCAAATTAGGAAGCATAGGCTGCACACCAAATCGTAAAAATTGAAACACCACTATACTTGTCCTCCAAAAATCTTCAGCTTGGGCCTTGCAGCACTGCACCTTTTTATCACCAAGCTTAATAACACCTCCCTCAACTGCTAAAGCATGCCATCACCACATACATCATAAAGAAATCTTCCTTGAACTCAGACAATCTCTCTCAATAACCAGACGATCTTCAACCCACACTCTTTTGCCAAAGCACTCAAAACTGTTTTTCTCACCAACTCACAGCCTACCAGGAAGCTCAAGGCCTCCTCAGTGATTTCCACTGACCTCAACAATGCAGAATCTGTTCTTCTAACCTCATTAAACTAAGGCAAACCCTGTGCTTTAATCCTGTACTCATCAATGGCTTGAACCTCTCAGCCGCTATCATTGGAAATGCACTATCCTTTTACTCCTCCTGCTTAAAACACACCCAGATACAATTGGGCCCTTCTTCTCCTGATCTGACAGAATCAACTATGAAGTCCCACAGCACTCAGCTCTTTCACCAGTGTTGTTCAACATCTACTTGATCCCTCTCACCCGAATCCTTGATTCTTTTGTTAGTGTATTTAACTGCTAACAATACCCAGTACACATATGTTACACATAAAAGTTGACAGCAGCTCGAATCCCTCTCAGCAATGGCGGCAATGGTAGGCTGAAAGTTGGCATTTTTCGCGAGTGCAGCATCTAAGGAATTCATGCGAAGAATGCACTAAGAAACGCTGGAAAACTCACGGCAACAATAACATCCAGGCGGCTGTGTCTTTCGGGGACTTTCAGTGGCAGCGCGGTGGAGAGACAAGAAGGAGTAGCAGAAGAACAGTGGGGCAGTGGAGTTTGTTGTCTGACAGGAGCAGAGGCAGCAGAGCGACGCGGTAGAGCGGTGAATGCGCGTCCGCTCAACTCAGGCTAATTACTATCGGCCGGTGCTTGTCTACCCCCTCCGGTGGCTGCTTTCAACAAGTCAGCGCTGCGAAAATAAGAACAAGGCATGGCATGCGCGCACACAGGGACAGAGAGGTTTTCAGGGAATGCGGCTCTTTCTTCAAAGGCTTCTAATGGCGAGGCCCGTTATGGCGTCTCAACTCAGGCTAATTACTATCGGCCGGTGCTTGTCTACCCCCTCCGGTGGCTGCTTTCAACAAGTCAGCGCTGCGAAAATAAGAACAAGGCATGGCATGCGCGCACACAGGGACAGAGAGGCTTTCAGGGAATGCGGCTCTTTCTTCAAAGGCTTCTAATGGCGAGGCCCGTTATGGCGTCTCAACTCAGGCTGATTACTATCGGCCGGTGCTTGTCTACCCCCTCCGGTGGCTGCTTTCAACAAGTCAGCGCTGCGAAAATAAGAACAAGGCATGGCATGCGCGCACACAGGGACAGAGAGGCTTTCAGGGAATGCGGCTCTTTCTTCAAAGGCTTCTAATGGCGAGGCCCGTTATGGCGTCATGAACAGAAGCGGCACGGACAGCGGGAGGGGAGGGGGGCGGCGGGAACGGCCAGCACTCACCTGGACCTGTACTTCCGGCGGCTGTCGGCCAAAACAAACATGGACGCCCAAAAAATAAATAAACCCCGCCCACGGCCGCGATGACGCGCACAGAGGGGCGGAGAGAGAAAAAATTGCGGGAACGCCCCCGAATCTGGTCCGGCCTTGACGGACAGATCCGGCTCCCAATGGCTAGCCTCCATTTATGGAGCTAGCCAATGGGAGCCGGGGGACGTTCCTGAAGCCCATATTGTAAACAATAGATTTCGCCTGCGCCGAAAAGCTGCGCAGAGCGCAGCCTTCGGCAGGCGAAACCTAAAAATGGGCTCAGTAATTGATGTACCCAATGATACAGGAAGTGGGGAATATGCAAGATTGATAAACACGTTTGTAAGGAGGGCTGCACAAAAGGTAATATTACTCTTCATCAAGTCGATGGGGACACCGTCAGACGCTAGTGTCTTACCTCCCACAATTCGATTTAGTAGCTTGTTCCACCTCTGGCAAGGCTCCCTGATACTGTTTAACAAGGCAAAGAACCATGTCAAAGATTGTAGTCACTGGTGGTGCAGTACATGTTTTGCAAAAGCGCTCCTCCCATCATTCACTAGAAATATGACACGAGATGGTACTGAGGGGTCTGTTTATATGCTTCAGTTTGGATATAATGAGCCAAATAAGATCTGCTGTTTTTCGACACTGACGCCTGTACTAGTGTCTCCCATTTGCTCATAATTACCTCCTGCCATCTTTTGCAGGTAATTTCTTTATACTGCTTGCACTTTTTCTCCACTTGGTCTGAATCTCTTGGCTTTGAAGCCAAAGCTGCCCTTAATGCCCTATTGGCCATTGAGCTCTTTGTATTAAACCATCCAGGGGGGGGTTCTGCAAAGGTCATGCAGGCTTCAATAGAGCAGTCCTAATTCTATCGCATAATGTGACATAGGCATTCACCACTAATCCCTCACTGGCCTCTATAGTTAAACATGGGTCCACCAACATCTGATTTGCTCTAGTTATAGTCTTAAAAAAATTAACAGGGCCCCCTTATCTCCGTGCCAGGCTCATGATATCTGCTGACGGTTGTAAACCAGGGGCTCCCACTTCGACCTGAGCCTGTCTTATAGACAAATAAATAATGAGATCTCAATAGGATTATGATCACTAAACGTGGAAGGGACCACGGAGCCATGGGCAAGGAAATCCTCTAACTTCCTGGAAACAAAAATGTTATCAATTATTGAGGAACGACCTCTACCATGGATAGTAAGAATTATGCACTCCCTCTGCCCAACAACCTCTAAAACATTAACCAGGTCAAGCGGGGTAAGAAATGACACTCGCTCTATGCCACACACATTACTATTGGCAATCAAGTCACCACAAATCAACCTACCACATGTTATGTCCAGCCGAGGGAGGCATGCATTAAAATGGCCCACCAAACAGAGAAATGAGGTATGCCCTGAGTGTGGAAATAATCTAATAAAATTGAACAACGGAGGAAACTTCATGTTAGGAATCCGAATAAAATAGTTATTATAAAAATTCACAAAAAGCAATCTTACCCCAATCATGAACACTATTGCTTGAAAATTACCATCTGCAGGCTCCAATACTCTAATATTTCCGCCTAGGGCAACTCTTATCCATATTTCCAAACACCTTGAGAAACACCCACAACATGTGTAGGGTGATCGAGGGAAGGTTGGGTGAGTCACTGCTTGTTACCGGATGGGGCATTATGGGTTGGTGTACCTTTGCCCGACCCTTGAAGTTGTTACCCCTGTACTTCCATCTGAAGTAACCTCTAGATGGAGAGGTGTGGGACTGCGTCTTGTTGGAGGATGCAGAGGCCTCTGTAGATGTGGTCTGCGATCCTGCTCTATAAGAGGAGCGAGAAAGGAGCCGAGGAGAGGGTGTTTGAAGTTTGCCCATAGACTTGGCAACCTCAATGTCTTTTTTCATTTTTTCCAAGGCCTCAGCTACTTGTGGGCCGATGAGAGGCTCCTTATCAAATGGGACGTTAAGTTAAGCAAGGTTAGCTGGACTTCTGGTTTAAATACAGAGATGTGCAACAGGCATGTCTCCTTAGGAGGATACTGGTGTTGATGCCTCTGGAGGCGGTAGCCGCTGCATCTAATGTGCATCTAATGGAGGAGTTGGAACTTAATTTTCCTGCCTGAACCAGTTCTTGCCCTTTCTTATGTTCCTCTGGCAGATATTGGTGGAGATCCTCCATTTCATGCCAGCGAGCTCGGTCATACATGGCCAATAGTCCCTGTGTGTTTGCAATTTGCCAATGATTGGTAAATTGCGCGCCAACTCGTTTGCCTCACGCATCAATAAGCTTGAATTCTTTATCAGGAGGTGGTGCGTGGGCTGTAGTCTGCGAGTTAGCACGCTTACATGCATTTGAAACAACTAGGGAGTTTGGTGGAAGCAGGCCTCAAATAAAAGTAGGGTCAGATAGGGCCACCTTAAACTTTTTATCGACCCTCGGGCTGATGATGCAAGCAGTGCAGGATCCTTCATACCTTTGAACACTGGAAGAGATTGAGATGTCCCATGTGTGGTGCAAAATGTCTCAAATAAAAAAATCTTCTTTCATAGATTCTTTATGTGGTGTAGCCCCTTGGTAGGCTGCTGACCTAGTAATGAGCTCTTGATATGATGTAGTCATCAGGAGGTGAGGATTTGGCAGGTAGATATCCCCTGGGGGGTCAAAATCATAATCCTGCCATGGGCCTGGTGTTGGTGGTGCACCATAAGTGTCATCACCCTCTCATCTGCATCTGGGTCTGTATGTAGAGGTCCCGGAGATGTGATGTCTAAGTGATTCTGTAGTGAATGAGGTACAGAAGGCACAGGTGCTATGTGAGATGGAGAAGAAGGAATACGGTGCAGAGGAATAGTAGCCTTGTCCTTTCTCCTCTTCTTCATAGGTATTGGCAAGTCACTAGCTTCTTGCAGTTTTTGTAATGATGCGTCCAGTCTCTGGATGTATACGGATCTGTTTTTGTTTTGAATCGAGTGTCTATTGCATTGTCTCCAAAATGGGCTCCGGGAGTGTAGCAGGAGCCAATTTGGGTTTCAGTGCTGAAAGTTTCGAAGCCGAACCGGTTTAAGTTTTCAGAACCTGAATGGTTGAAGCCAAAGAGGTGGGACCTCGACTCAGTGGGGAACCGGAAGGCTTTACATGTGCTTTCAGTGCCGAGCCGAAGCTGAGTCTCGGTGGCGACAATGGCCAGATGGGAATTGCGGCCCAGAAGCCTATTGTTTTGTTGTGACTGAAGATTTTAGGGTGAGCAGGTGAGGGGTTTGGGTACTTACAGCACCTTGACCAGGCGGAACATCATGCGACTCCAGATTGATCCATAAGTCGGAGTCCGAATCTCCAAGCAAACAGGGTCCCTCTTCTTTGGCCACAGAGGCCTCAAGATCTTCCAGTTCGTTATCTTCCTGCCTGACTATATCAGACGTGTGCTCGAACTCCCGTCTCTGGGATTCTTTGCACCGTGTCTGATGGTCCTGCAGGGTCTTTTTTGATCAAAACGACCAACAGGTCTCACAATCTTCTCTGTGCAGGGGGAACAAGCATGACTTGCAGACCTAGTGAAGGTCGGTCCAGGGGGTACTAGGAATGGAACTGGGGGCAGAATATGAACAGAGTGCGTTCCATCAGCAAAGTATCATCTTTGGAGTTGAATGGATGTGAAGTAGCCCAGATGGGTGAGGCCCGAATGCTGCGAGCAAGATGTGCCGACTAGAACAATGAAAGTCTTCCGATTTCCAATATGCGAGGAAGGGAAAATGCGTTCAGAACAATACTGACGAAGGTAAAGCGGATTACACACCGAAAGGATCCCAAAAACGGTCTCGAACCAGAGCGTCGTAATACACAACTGAACCTGTTGGCGGAAAGAAAACAATCTAACAGTGGAGTCGATGCCCATGTGCACGATTACCATGAGGAGGAGTCACCTTATTTATTTATTTATTCAAAGTTTTATATAGCGCGAACAGGATCCTTACAGATATCAGAGCGCTTCACAAAGACAGGGTAGGGGCAGTAGAGATAATGGGAACAGTATAATAGTCAATAACATGGTAATAACATGGATAATAAAAACATACATAAAACCAATCCAAATACAATCAATTAAGGAAGTAATATAGGACAGCACAAGTCATTGATCCCACTACAGAGGTGTTTAGGAGGATCAGTAAACCAACGTGTATCCGGTCTTGGTCGGTAGTAAGAGAGTAGCGTAGTAATGCCCCCAACAAGTAGCGTATAGTGCCAAGGGATAGGGTGAGCAGTGACATGAACCAATGCAGAGTCTCTGAACCAACCTCTATAACGATCAGGAGATCTTGGCCAGAAGGATTGTTTTCACCTCTTTCTTGAAGAGTGCAGTGGAGGAGATCAGCCTTGTTTCAGGCGGGAGCGCATTCCAGATCCTGGGTGCCATTCCTGAGAAGGAGCGCTTGTAAGTTTTCACTTTCCGGAATCTACGAGGTTTCAGGAGTAGATTTTTTGTACTCCTATTGGATCTCGAACCTCCTGATATAGACAGCTTTTGGGCGAGGTAGTTGGGTGCCTTGTGGTGCACGGCCGCGTGTGTCATCACTGCAATTTTTAGCTGTATTCTGGCTTCAAAAGGCAGCCATTTTAGAGACTTTAAGTCTGGGGATATGTGCGAATGCTTTCTAGATCCAGTAATGAGTCTCGCGGCAGCGTTCAGGGAGGCTCTTAAGGGTGCTGCTGTGGATAGCGGGAGACCGCTGAGGGCCGCAATTCCATAGTCTATTCGAGGGATGACTAAAGCCTGTACAGCCGTTTGGAAGTCTTTGGCCGGGAGGAAAGGTTTAATTTTCCTCAGCGTGTTAATTTGGAAATTAGCTGCTTTTGTGGCATTGCTGACGTGCTGCTGCATGTTGAGCCTGGGGTCGAGTGTGATGCCTAGGGATTTCGCCGAGTCCACGATGGTAGGTTGGACATTGAGTGCTGTTAGGTTGTTGAGCCAGGTCTGGGTGGTGGAGATTTTCGCCGGAGGTGAGATGAGTAGGAACTCAGTTTTCAGGGCATTTAGTTTGAGGTGATTAACGGCCAGCCAGGATTGGGTGTTGATAAGCGTGGAGTTCAGATGTTTGATATCTTCCGGGGATTGTAACTTTAGATAGAGTTGTGTGTCATCAGCGTACATATGAAATTGAACATTGGATGCTTGAAGCAAGGTGGCGAGCGGTTCCATAACGAGGTTGAACAGTGTGGGGGAGAGGGAGGAACCTTGTGGGACACCTAGATCTGCAGGCACAGGTGTAGATAGCACATTGTCGATCTTGAACCTCTGAGACCGGTTGTGAAGGAAGGACGAAAACCACTTGAGAACAGTTCCCGATAGCCCCATTCTAGTATTTAGCAGCTCCAGCAAATTCTCATGCTTGACCGTGTCAAATGCTGAGGAGAGGTCAAGAAGGATGAGGAGGCAGGACTCATTGCGGTCCAGAATTTGGAGGGCATCATCAATTATGTGTGTCATTGCTGTTTCCGTGCTATGTTTCGCTCTGAAGCCTGATTGATGAGGGTTGAGGAGGTCAAATTGATCAATGTGTTTTGTTAGTTGGAGTTGGACACATTTCTCCAGCAGTTTGGCCAGGGTGGGGATATTGGTGATGGGCCGATAGTTGTTTAGGTCAGCCGGATCAGCTGTAGGTTTCTTGAGTATAGGCGTGACTTGCCCCACCTTAAGGGAGTCTGGAATGTGGCCTTGTTGCAGAGAGCTGTTGATGATCTTGGTCCAGAGAGGGAGGAGCAAGGGGATAAAGTCTTTTACAGCATTAGCAGGTAGAGGGTCTGAGAGGTGATTAGAGGGCTTCAAGGTGTAGAGCAGTTTGTGAATTGCTTCTTCCGAGTAGGTATCGAAGTGCTGCCAGGAGGCCTTGTTTTTAGGTTGAGTGTCTGCCATTCTGGTGTGGTTGGGGTATCTGCTTACATCCAAGATGAGGTCATTTCTTATGTTGTCAGTCTTTAGTTTAAAGAAAGCAGAGAAGGCTTCACAGTGTGGGGTGTCATTTGTTGTGCTGTTTGATTGAGTGGGTTGTGCCTTTGTTTGAGTCTTGATAAGCTCGAACAGCTTTCTTGGCCTGTTCTTCGCTTGGTCCAACTGGCGGCTGAAGAAATCCGACTTTGTGCGCTTTATTTTCCTAAAGTAGGCATTTCTCTTGTTCTTAAGCTTTCTGAGATGCAGTGCTGAGGGATCCGATCTCCAGGTGTGCTCTGCCATTCGCATATTACGCCTTTCGTCATTGAGACTATCATCATACCAGGGGTTAGACATTTTGGTGGAGACTCTCTTCAGTTGCAGAGGGGCGACTTCATTGACAATTGTATTCATAGAGTCAAGGTAGTGGTCAGTCAGTGATTGAACATCTGAGGCCCCTGAAGGGGGAAGGAGGAGGTTGCCGATGTGGGGAGGTAGGGTAGAGGGGTTGAGATTCTTCAAATCCCTTTTCCATGTTTTGGTTTTGATTGGTTGAGTAGGGTTAGGTTTAACTTTTTCGTTGATAAAGAAGGTGATAATGTGGTGATCTGACCAATCGCAGGGTAGAATCGCCTCTAGTTGAATAGCGTTCTCTTTGGCAATGATGAGATCGAGTATCGAGCCTTTGTCGTGTGTTGGTTTATCGCATAGTTGGGTGAGGTCAAGCGCATTGAGGAAAGTTTTTAGACTATTCACCACGGTGTCTTTCTGATCGTTCCAGTGGAGATTGAAGTCACCCAGGTAGACTTGGGTGGTCTGCCGACCGGCATTGGAAGTGATCATGTCCATGAGTTGTTGGGTGAATATGAGATTGTCACCAGGCGGGTGATAGATGAGATGTAAAGCACAAACTTGTTTGCCCTCACTGGTGATGTCGAGGCAGAGTAGTTCACAGGAGGAAAGGGGGGGGGAGGTGACTTGAGTAACGGAGAGATTGCTCCTAAAAATGCATGCAATTCCCCCGCCCATCTTGCCAGGAGACCTGTCCAGCCTAATGATGTGATAGTTGGGGGGGACTAGTATGTCCATAATCGGGGTAGAGGCTTCAGTGAGCCACGTTTCTGTTAGAATGGCTAAGTCCAGATCCCTTTCTGAGACGAGATCCGCGATGTCGGAGGAATGTCTCTGGGCCGATCTGCAGTTTAATAGGATGCATTTGAGTTTGGGAGAGAGAAGGGTGGACGAGCTTTCTAGTGTGAGGGGAACTTTTCTGAGGTTGTTAGGGACGGAGCCTCTGTTGTTGAGTGTTGGGAGCCTTAGAGGGTTTGTAAGAATTGTGGGTATGGGGATGTATGAGTTGGAAAAGTCTTTTACCGGACCTGGGCCATAAGAGCGCAGGAGAGAGCATAGGTCGCGGTCCGACAAGGGGTTGAGAACACGACGGGGGCGGCGGGAATTATTGCGAACGGGGATAGTAGTCCATTGATGGTGTCGTCGGGGGCGAGGGTATGTAGGGAGGGTGCGTCGTTTGTAGGGTAATGGGATGGTGGGAGGTAGACTGGGCTGTGAGGAGAGAAGGTCTTTGATTGTGTGGATGTCTTTTTTGATTTGTAAGATTTCCTCTTTGACTTGTTGGAGGGTGGATAAAGTCAGGTCAGGAGGGACATTGGGGAGGGCGTTGGTGGAGAGAGGCGTTGGTGAGTGGTTGAGTAGTGTGCTGGGGAGCAGGCAGGGTATCAGGGGGGGTATACTAGCGTTGTTGCGGGGTTCCGCGGTGCTACTGAGTGGGATGGTATTCACGGTGTGACCGTGTTTGTGGGCGAGGGGTGTGGGTGATGTAGGTGAGACAGGCGGTGGGTGGGAATCATAGGTAGTGACTTCAGTGGGAGACGGTGCCGGTGAGTAGAAGAGTGAGTGAAGGCTGAGGACAGTGGGGGAGACCGGAGGGTAGTGTGGGCTGAGAATAGGAGGTGGGAGAGCGGGGGATGCTAAGGTAAGGGAGGAGGTATGTTCAGTATCTTTTGTTGGGAGGGGGATAGAGTTGTGAGTGGGAGTGGGGAGGGAGCAGGGAAGGGAAAGGTGTCTGCCGCGGGGGGGATGGGTGGATAAACTCCGAGTGATGGTGTGTGCAGATGTAGGCGTGTTGTGAGTGGGAGTTGTTGTGTCAGGTGTGAGAGACTCGTGGGTGGGAGTAGGGAGGGAGATGTGGAGGGGGAGGTGTCTGTCATGGGGGGGATGGGAGGGGGGGGGTGGATAAACTTTGGGCGGTGGCTTGTTCAGATGGTGGTGTGTTGTGGGCGGGGGATGTTCTGTCCGGGGGGGAGGGATGGAGGGGGAATGGGTGGGGATAAGAAGGGTCATGTTAGAGGGGCTGCTAGTATGTGCGGTGACGTTATTTGTGACTGTCCAAGGGGAGTGGTGGGCGTTAGCAGCAGGTGGGCCATTTACTGGGGTGTTAGGGGTAGAGGTGTAGTAGGTGGTGGCTGCGACGTCAGGGGTGGCTGCGACGTCAGGGGTGGAAGTGCTGGCGGAGTTCTGAGTGGGGGTCCGCCGCTTGGAGAGGTGCTCTTTGAACTTGGGGAACAGGTTGTCTAGTAGTTCCAGATTCTTGTCCGTGGATTGGATTAGGACAATCCCGGTATTGTATATAGTAATGGTAGACCTGCCAGGGAAGAGGTGGGAAGGTGTGATGGTGAGAGTTAGGCCATGAGCTGTTTTCCTGGTGGTGGAGACTGTGAGTAGGGATAGGAAAGTTTTTCTCCATTGGGCTCTGCGTGAGGTGTGGAAGATAATGTCAGTGTTCAGGGCTCCATTGCCCGGTGAGAAGTAAGTGTCGGCAAAGGGTGTTTCAGGGTGCGCCCTCAAGAAGTTGTGTTTAAAACGTTTAGTGGCATTTTTGGAGAGCGGAGTGGAGGGGTAGTTAATTCTAAACGTGTGCTTGCCGTTAAGCTCCATATTAGAGAGGTTGTGGTGTTAGGAGTAGGAGATAGGACGATAGTACAAGCTGTCAGCCGCTAGTTACAGGGCCAAGGAAGACACTAGTGAGTGTCGCTAGTGATAGCCTATAATATAAATAATATATTGGAATAAAAATAAAATACCTATGCAGGTAGTAAAATACCTGAATCGAAAGTGACAGTAGTGAGTAGTCAAAAATATGTGAGGTACATGTGTCAGTAACAAAATACAATTGCAAACAAAAGTCAAATGCAGAAAAGGTATTCACATTCTGTGCATTACAAGTGATCAAGATAAGATAAAGCTAGGAGTGTAATACTGCAATAATAGGCAGACAATCTTTCATATATGAGGTAGCAATCTGCGCGATACATATGTTCAAAATATAGGTAGACGTATAATACTACAATAATAGGCAGACATTCTTTCACACTAGTCTAAAATACTAAAGTCCAACAGACTAGTCTAAAATGGCCGCCACATAGTTCAGATCGAGACAGTAGTCCTCTGTTTGTTGCAGTGCCGGCAGGGGAGATAGAGATGCAGTCCTCTGTCTACTGCTGTTACTTTAGCACAGGGAAGAGATAGCATTTTCTGTTTAAGCAAGCAAAGCTCAAGGCTAGCTGAGAGGAATTCTTATCTCTGTGTGGGGGAGTTAAGCAGAGGGGCCACGTGGACAACAGAGGTACGGGGTACGGGGGATTTATTGCTACAGTTTTATGGTCCCAGCCATTTTGAACAAAGGAGTTAGATTTTTCTTAAAAAGAGAACAGGCGGGTGGGGGAAGTAAATACCTTAAGTTTCTGTGCGCCTGTAAATATTTCCAGTAGAGTTTTACAGAAACACTGCTTTAGTCCATGAGAAGTATGTGCTGTATGTCCTTGTTCTCACATCGGGGCTCCCAGCCTGTATTATCCTGAAAAGCGGCTCAGCAGTTTGCCAGGTATCCACCGGTGTCGATGGGGGCAGGCTTCGGTCTTCTGTCCCCCCTGCAGCTCCTGCAAGACTCCCGGATCTCTTCACTCGCTTGCACTGCTAAAAGCTTCCGGGTATTGTTTTGCCACTTTCCCATTAAGAGTTCTGATTCTTCGAAACACCATATCGAGCTCCTTTATCATATCCACCAGGGTCCGAGTATGATTCAAGAATCTCTCATTCATTTACTGCATTCTTCCATTGGAAAGGTTATTAAGATTCAGTAGCATCTCATTAGTCTTTTCAAACCTATCCAGCATGTGTCCCTGGGCCAATATTATGGCATTGACATCTTCAGAGTTCACCATGCTTAGCATTCTCCCGCAAAATACATCGTGTGACCAGGCATTTCCCCTCCACTAAACTTTAGCCATTTTGATCTCGCATCATTCTCCGGTGGGGGGGGGGGCGGCGAGCCCTCCGTAAACACACACAGCGACCGCCGTGACAGCCACACAGTCCTCCTGGTGCAGCGGTGTCGGGACTTCGGGACTTCCCGCCGCCTTCTGGGATCCCTGGGCAGGCAGCGGGACTCAGATGCCTGGGATGTAACGGCGACCGCAGGCATGCACCGGGCAGTCCACTGCAGACGGTGTTCGCAGGCTCAGCGGGACTCAGATGTCCTGTCAATCCATTAGTGTGGCGATGTCATGTCTTCCTCCCGCCGTCCCGTCTGGGGTCCCCGGACAGTCAGTGCAGGCGGTGAACGCAGGCAGACAGCGGGGATCAGACGTCCGGGATGTGCCGCCGCCACCGCAGGCAGGCACCGGGCAGTCCACTGCAGACGGAGCCCGCAGGCAGACAGCGGGTATCAGGAATCAGATGACCGGGCAGCCCACTGCAGGCGGCAATCGCAGGCACCTCCTGTGGCACCACCGCTTAGCTCCAGCCGTCCCTGTCTCCACCGTTGCTCCGCCGAGGCTGCAGGGGTCTCAGTCGTCCAGGTTGCAGGTATGCGATTTGCATCAAAATTACCAGTTACTTTTGACTCCAGTTACTCGTTAATCCAGTTACTTCTTTACGGCCATTTGCATGCTTTCCTCGCTGATGGTGGTGCGTGCTATCGGGGATAATTCCGGAAAGGGATCCCCAGCACTAGGAGCTCCGGACCAGAGCTCCTACCACCAGGCGGCCATCTTAAAACCTTACCTCGGAAATCGAAAAACTTCTTTAAAGAAAAACAACTCGCAAACATATGGACCCGACACTTGATGGCAGGAGTATGCAAAGCATGTGATCTACAGCCGCAGATGCCTCGAACACAATGTTTTACAAAACTAAAAAAAATACTGAAACACCAACAACAAATTCCACACAAAATAAAAACTTGAAAGTAAAATTCTAGGTTAGTAGGACTAATGGGAGAGTATTGCATGCAGTCATACAAGAAAGAGGTTGGATGTTTCATGTTGTGTCAGAGATGCCGGCAAAATCTTGTCCCCTTGAAAATTCCATTAAAAATATACACAGCAGCTACTCAAATTCCATTGTCAGTTGAAGAAAATCACGGCAAAAGGAAAATAAAGCAAGAAGGAAACTTTCTTTCCGTAATTTACCATCACATGCTTATTAACAACACTTGCACACTTGTGACTTGTTTACGAGAGATTACAGACTCGCCTCAGCCAGAAAGGTCACAGCAAGACAGCTGTACATAGCTGAAAAGATGTCTTTCCTCTCCTAGTCAGAGCACTAACCTGATTTGTGGTCCATACTGCTCTCTGCGACTTCTTCACCAGGATGACCAATGAAATTCGGAGCTGCCTCTTCTTTCCGCAGACGAAAGCCAGTATTAAAATAATAAAATAATGGAGAGCATGTTAACAGCAGATTAATATATTGGATATTAAACACAGTGTCAGTTTTCAACAATACAAACATGTTATCTTACACAACTCATATTTTCCCAAGAAATGAGTTAAAAATCAAAATATTTTGAATTCCATCCCTAGCATCCATAGGCCCAGTGGAACCCATCCCCAGGGCGCTGCACAGCCCCTCTTCTCGACCTGATCCCCCGGGGCCAGGGACAATTAAAAAGGGGAGGCGTGTGCAGCCTCCACTCCCCAAGCCTTTATTAGCCCTGGTACCCCATCCCGGGGACCAATTTAATAAAGAAAGGTTGGGGCTGTGCGGCCCCCGACCCTTATTAGGCCTGGGGACCCCACCCCCCCATGGCCGAGCAATTAATAAAGGGAGGGACCCGAGGCACACCTCCCTGAGCCTAATTAGGCCCGAGGACCCCATCCGCCGGGGCCGAAATGTAAATGCAAGGGGAGAGGACTGCACAGGCCCCTCCCTCAGGCTTTGTAGGACCCGGGGATCCACTCCCACAGAGCCGTATCTTTTTGGAAAGGGGAGTGCACCCCCCTCCCTGGGCCAATTTTGCCTCCTGGGACCCATTCCCCGGGGCTGGCTGTTTTTTAAAGGGCAAGCGATGGGCTGTGCGGCCCCCACCCGCACCTATGTTGGCCACAGGGGTCCCCATCCCCCAGGGTCAGCATCAGTTGTAGCTGGGTACCTCCCGTTAATAAATATATTGGGCCCCTGGGATGGGACCCTGGGGCCAAATACGGCTTAAAGAGGGGTACCACGCGCCCCCTGCCCTTAAATATACCTGACCCAAGGGATCGGGTCCCCAGGGCCCTAAATGGGCTGGGGAGGTGGGCCAGGGTTCCCCTATCCTGTCCTTCTATCAATTTATTTTTGGAAAGTTCAGGACAGGGGATTAAGTCCCCGAGTCCATGAGGACATTTTACTCATGTTGCTGGCAGCCAATCAAAAGCGCTTGCTCTGCGAGAGTCTGGCCTTAATTTCCCAAAAAACTACTGAACGGATTTACACCAAATCACAAAAAGCCCTGCGGACCACAATCGAGCTTCTTGCCAAATTTGGTGTCATTCCTTACAGCAGTTTTTGGCGTAGCTCTGCCTAAAGAAGTCGCCGAAAAACGAATGGGAAAATTTGCCTTTAGGATCCACCTTTTTTTCTCAGCCCCCGCTGATTCACTTGAAGCTTTCCAGGAAGTAGCCGAAGTGAATTTGGATTTTTTGGAACATTTCGGGAAGATTCAGCAAACGGTGCCAAAGAAATAGGAAACCAAAAAAACTCCATATCTTTGGAAAGCAATCCTCACAATAACTACCCAGTGGCAACCGCCACTGGGTAATATGTAAAATATATTCACTGAAAAAAGACAAAGGTTACAGGGGTGTTATAGTTAGGCTCAGATTTCATACAAAACCAGTGAAATTCAGCAGTTAGCTGAGCTAACTATAACTTACGCCCCAGGCTCTAATAACTGTGTAACCTTTGTAACGATGTAACCTGCAATTATGGTCTGATACTCATGTAAAGCGCTCTGATACCTCCGGGTCTAGCCAGCGCTATATAAAACCTTTAAAATAAAAATAAATAAAATAAATGCACTGCGTATGACCTCACATATTACATCACTCATGACATGGTCTGTGACATCACTGATAATATCAGCCACAGAACCACTCACACACCTACTCACCCCAGGTGGTCCCTGGGGCTATGGGGGGCCACGCAGCCCCCCAGTGTAACTATTTCCTGCAGGGAGGTGGCAGTCTCCGGGGCGGCAGGGGGGAGAGTGGAGCCCCCAGGGGACCGACTCCCGGGCCATGTGCGGTGTAGGGTTGGCTATAGGCCAGGCCTGGTTGCCAACCCCCCACTGTGCACTGTGTTGACCTCAGGGCCTGGCTGCAGGCCAAACCTTGTTTGCACCCCCCCACTGTGCACGGTTAAAGGATGTGTGCAGTATAGGGTTGGCTGCATGCCGGGATTGGCTGTAGGCCCCGCGTCCAACCCCGCTATGCACGACCGAACACCCTGCGGAGCGTGGGGTTGGATGCATGCAAAGGGTTGGATTAACCTATGGTAATTAAATAATACTTTACGTTAAAAAAAAGGTTAAAGTAACATTATAGTTAGGTGAAATGTTTCGTTTAAACTCTAAAAACCACCAGGTATAGTTAGAGCTATAGCAAGGAACTATAACTCGTGCCCTAAGGTGATTATAAGTCGCGCCCTCACCATGCATGGAAATTACCCTACATCACACTTCACTCAAGCCCTCTCCTTTGACTTCATTGATGATGTCACTGTGCATAGCGGGGGCGCGAGTTATAGTCACCTTCGGGCGCTGGTGAATTTCAGTGCTTTTTAGAGTACCAGTTGAACACCCAACTATAACAATAAGCATCAGAAAGGTGACCAGCCAGCCTTTGCAAAGGGCCTTCCACTGCCCGGCGACGCATGTTGTTGCATTTTTATTAATTTTTGAACCAATTGGGCTAGAAACAAAACTTGTTTTTTTGTTAAAATCTGCAGATTCTGCAGCAGATGATGGATTATGAGACAAATGCAGCAGGTTTATAACTATGCAAAAAACTCAGCAGCCACGTAATCGCATAATTACAGTGTCCCTGACCATAACTCTGACCTCCATCAGGAACTGCTCATGACATCATATGGCATCACTCATGACATGTTAAATGACATCATTTATGACAGCTCAAATGAGATTATTGATGGCATCAGTAATGACAGCATCCAGAGTCCTTTTGCCATGTAGAGCGGGATTAGTCGTAGAAACCACGACCTGTCGCAGGCTCTTCAGCTGTGCACAATAGGAGATAGCCGCAGGCACTGGTTTCGGCCAGGCCCAATGGCCAATTATCCACTCGATATCACATTACACTCTGGACTATGGGGGATGTACCTACAGCAAGGCCCTGAGACCAACCTCCACAAGTCGCACACCCTACTGCACATGGGCTTTGGTCAAGTGCAGCAATGGTTTGGTCACAACCTAGCCTCTGGCCAAAGTCCGGCAGGTGACCAATCCCACTACTCGCAGCCTTCATCCTTGTGCAGCAGTGGTTAGCCTTAGGGTCTGACCTATGGCAAGGCCAGGCATCCAGACTTTATGGGCCGCCAATGTCCACTACAACGTTTTGGCAAGTTCAAGAGGAGCAGCCTGGGGTTTTTCTTCGTCGACTTTTTGAGTAATCTTAAGCAGGCCTTGACTTTGAGGCAATAAGTAGTGGTGTGGCTTGGGTAGAAACCTTTACTGTGTCCAGAGAGCTTTAAATAATCTGCGGAGAAATGCATTACTGAACTGCACACTCTATGATATAATATATGGCATTAAAATGTATGTCTTGGACTTCCAAACGAGCTACAATTCAAGTAAGGTTTTACCACATCAAATGTGCCTGTTTCTTGGTAGTACTGCCTTATCTACTATTCTCAGAGAATAGCAGTTGCTAGTGAGAGATAAACCTCTTTTTCAATTCACATTCATGTCCAACTAAGCCGGGAAAGAGGTTCCATTACCATCATCTCAATCGCAACAAGAGGAATAATTGATCTTCTCAAGGGAGGCTCTAGAGACAGGAAAGAACTCTAAAGAATCCATAGTTTGGGCGTTTTTACGCATGCCACTTGAGAGAAGAAACATGAATGCCAGAAGGGTTATGTGCAAACTGTGAAACAAAATTCCATAGACAAAGAGGTGTATATACTTTTGGGAGATCAATGATACGAAGGCACCTCAAGGTGAAGCATAAGCAGCAGGTTGAGAAATCCCTTCATGACCAATTCCAAAAGAAGAAACAGTATACAGGAAAACCAGAAAATGTCCTTGCAGTGCTGCTGTTGCAAATTGGAAACCAACCTCCCCCCCACTCCCTCCGCCAGCATCTTTACCTGCTTCCAGAGCACAACTAGTGTGTTCTTCGGCTAACAAATTCCTAGGATTGGGAATCAGAAGATGAAAAAGCACTTCAAAACATATCATCAATTTACAAAGTGGTGGTTTGCCATCAAAGTTTCAACAAAGTTCCAGTAAGACACACAGAACTCAAAACGAGCTTCTCTAGTTAGGCCGAGGCTCTGTGGGGCTGTCCATGGTGGGTTGTGGGCGTAGGGCTGGGCAGTAGGTCAAATACTGCAGCCAACTCGAGATGTGCACAGCTGAAGCCCATGTACAGCGTGGTTGGGAGCCCACACTGGGGCGGTCACAAGGACTGGCGAAAGGCCAGGCCAAGTCACACTGCTCACGGCCGAAAGAGGTGTGCAGTGGGGGTGGGGGTGACCACCCATGGTAGACCGGTCCTCATCCAGGCCCGGTGGACATTCGCTGCTGCTAATGGACTTTGACCCTACGCAGTTAGTGCTGGCTATGTATGACAGGTTGGGTCGGGCCTGGCCAACCCATTCTGCACATGGCTGGTTTGCCGTCGTTGCAGGTTCAACGCAGGGCTAGGCCCTGGTACCAGGCTAAGCAGACAACCAAAGCTGCCCACGACATTGGGCCTTTGGTAGGAGATCTTGGCCCAAAATGGCTGGTTGGTGCATTTGGATGCTCAAGCAGGTTGGATCTTGGATGCAATAGGTCATAAAGAAAATCCCTAAAACTCATTGAAAAATCACAATTGAAGGGAAGATATTGTTAGCTTTGGTTAAAATAGGTTAACATAGATTCATAAATCCTTTGATATCTACTTAAAAAGGACAGTTAAAGAACAGTTATGTTTATGAATTATAACCATAAAATGACAGTTTTGCCATAACTCACACTAGAGCCTGCTAATACCATTCGCACTGACCTGGGGGGGCGTTAACGCTAGGTCTTCTCTCGGGCGCCATGTTGTTTGTAGTAAATAATTCTTCCTTTTCTTTTGCTCTTAATGAAATTACAGTGGTAGCAATCAGAGGACCTGGTAATGAAAGAACATTCATAATATTGAATCCATACCTGGTAAATAACAGTGATCAATAAGCTGATATTTTACCATGTGACGCTTGTTGTGTGACAGAACTGACCTTCACCCAAGCACAGTTCATTAAGTACCAGAAACACGTGGGTTTCCAATCAAGGGAATACGTCAAGATAAAAATGCAGAGATAGACACCAACATATACCTGTGGAATGAAAGTGCTAAACCAATTCCTGCAAAATGTGCAAAAACCATGCAGGAAAAACACCTACGGGCACAGAGATAAACCTTAACAACGACAGATCAAAATAAATGAGTGCACAGATGGACCCGGAAAGGCCAGTTCAAAGAGAAATTCAATTGAGGCCAAGGAGCACTGCATGATTCCATTTTAGACTCCCAATTTATATCAGAGAAAGTACAGGTCATCGGATCCTGGAACGGCATGTTTGAGCCTCTTCTCAGATATCAGAGGCAGTTTCGCATGCGATTTCATATAAAACTCTCTGTTGCTTAACATAGTAGATCTGGCTGGTAGCAGAAACCCCTTATCCTGGTCACACTTCATCAACACCACGCGTTGCTCCTGCTCCTACACAAGGCTGCTGATGAACAGCGCATAACTACAATCACTCATGCTGGGAGTCAGGACTGGAAGGATAAAGCGCCTTTTACGGTTCATCCTTAACTCATAGTCCGTAGGCTCGTCCTCATCGTCAATGCATGGGTACAGAGGAGGAAGGAGTAGGGTGAACACCCCATAGTCTCCAGACTCTTTGTCATCATGAGTATGAGGGTACCTAAGATGTAGGAGTGGAAAAGTAACCTTAATGGTGACTCCACGACTCCTAATCAATAGGCTCTCCCCAATTGTTAACACCATCTTCTGACCCCTCAAACACCAGCCAAAGATACACACCAACTGTCTCCTTTTTGCAGTTTCGCTTCGGACAGCGTTAGTTGCGTGTGGCCCTCAGTACAGTAACCAGTACTTTAACATATACTTTCTGTACGCTTTGGGTCTGCTCCTTGCTCATAATTTGATGGCTTCCTCTCTATCTCACTTCCCTGCTTCTAGTTCGAAGGTTTTGTGACTTGAAGCTATTAAATACATGACAATAACACCTCCTGGAATTAATGGAGCCTTATATCGACAAAACTAACCTTACCATTCTAGGTGATTTTAATTTTCACCTAGAAAACTCTAATACGGCTGACTCCATTCTTCTGCTCAACTCTCTGGCATCTTATGGCTTCTCGCAACAAGTAATGGGCTCCACTCACTCCGCAGGGCATACCCTGGATGGAGTCTTCACTAACAACTCCAGGCTACTCACAGGCTCTCCCCTTCCCCTATCTTGGACTGACCACATGGCAGTCCCTTTTGAGCTCACCCTCTGTCCTTCGGCCTTCCCCGATAGGTCCACTAGTCATCAGGTTACCAAAAGGAACAACAGGGGCCTTAATAACGAAGCCCTAGGCCCTCTTATCGCCAATCTTAATATTTTATCTACGTCAGATATAGATATAGCTTCCCTCGAGCTCTCCAACTCCATTGCAAAGGCCATTGATACTCTGGCTCCGGCTAAATTTTACTATTCTGCCAGAAAGCGCCCCTCGGCCCCCTGGTACACCGACGCCCTCAGACTGCTCAGACAGGACTGTAGGAAGCATGAACGACTCTGGAGGTCCCATCTCGATCCATGCGAAAGAACAAAACATAAGGACATGCTCAAAAGATATAAGGCCGCAGTTCTAGCAGAAAAAATGTCATACTTCACTAACCTCACGACCACCCTCAGATCACCCAGAGATCTATTTAAAATTGTGCATAACCTATCCATGGCTCTCCTCCCTGACCCTATTGTGCCATCCCAAGAGTTGTGTAACCAGATTTCCACTTTTTTCCACACTAAAATCAAGGATATATACACAGCTCTAGAAGATTGCAACCTTAACACCAGTATTGCCCACCTTCCCACAACTCCATCCCCTCAAGACTAGACGCCTCTACCTCGTGGCAGTATGATAAATTTTCCCCCTCTGACTTTGGAGCTCCTCTACCAACTCCTTGATAAACTTAAGTCTGGTTCCCCCCTTGACCCCTGTCCCTTAAAAATCCTGAAGGAGTGTAAAGAGGTTCTGTTGCCCCCACTTCTTGACATCATGAACCAAGCTATCTCCAAGGGCGCTTTCCCAGCATCTTGGAAAATGGCCATAGTCAAGCCACTCCTCAAAAAAGCCTCCCTAGACCCCACCATCTTAAAAAACCTCCGCCCGATATCCCTGCTACCTGCTCCTGCCAAGCTACTAGAGGCCCACCTTAACTCCCATCTCAGCGCCTTTCTGGATAAATTATGCCTGCTAGATTCCTCTCAGCATGGCTTCCGGAAGGCGCACAGCACGGAGTCAGCTCTCACAGTGGTGGTAAACAACATCCGCGCTAAGGTCGACAGCGGTCAGACTACTCTTCTGATCCTGCTCGACCTTACAGCTGCATTCGACACCCTGTCCCCCTCTATTCCGATTACTCGCCTCAGCGAGATGGGAGTGGATGGGCCTGCCCTGAGTCTCCTGGCCTCGTTCCTCAACCAACGCATGCAGAGGGTTAAACTGGGTGACTTCCTCTCTCCTGCCAAGCCTGTGCAATGTGGGGTTCCGCAGGGCTCATCCTTAAACCCCACCGTCATCAACATTTATGTGGCCCCCCTTGCCAGGCTTGTAAGATCTTTTGGTTTGGAAGTACTATCGTATGCCGATGACACCCAGATTATGGTCTCCCTCAATCAATCTGTGGAGACCGAGGCATCCAACTTCAGGAACTGTATGGAAGCTGTAGCAGGATGGATGACCAAAAATGTCCTAAAATTAAATGGGGAAAAGACGGAGGTTCTTGTCTTCGGAGGCAAACACGAGATCTGGTCGGCTGACTGGTGGCCATCGGCCCTTGGAGTATGCCCCACGCCCACACTCGCAGCTCGAAATCTAGGAGTTATACTTGACACCTCACTTTCCCTCGACAGACAAGTAAATAGAACCATTTCCACCTGTTGCAGGGTTCTAAGGATCCTGTCAAACTATCTTTCCTTGGACTCCAGAAAACAACTTGCGGTGGCCCTTATCTCTTCACGTCTAGATTATTGTAATGCACTTTATCTGGGCCTAAACAAGAGTCTGGTTCAACGCCTACAAGTTGTGCAGAACGCTGCAGCCAGGTTCGTTGTCAATGCCCCTAGACGGTCCTCTGGCTCGGCCATAAGAAAACATCGCCAATGGCTCCCGATGCTGTCCAGGATAGATTTTAAGGTTCTATGTCTAACCTACTGTGCCCTTCATGAATCCGGCGCAGAGGACATCAGGTCTCTTGTATCCCTTTATACCCCTGGCAGGGTCTTGCGCTCTGCCAACAAGAACCTTCTGTCCACTCCCCGGACGAAGAAGGCCAGATGGGGAGGGAAGGCCTTCTCTGCTCTTGCCCCGAAGCTTTGGAACCTCCTCCCTGATAAGCTGAAGGGCCTTGCATCTCCTGATCAATTCCGCAAAGCCTTAAAGACCTGGCTCTTCACCAAAGCTTACCTGTAGATTCCCCTTTTGATTTTGCACTGCTCCCAGCTTTTCCATCTTATGCGCCTTGATGCCTCTGGGCAAAGTTCTGCGCAATACAAAACTAATTTCATTCATTCATTCAATAACTCATGCCCAACAAGGAAGACTAATATTGACCAACCTGAACGAGGGAAAGTAAGTAGCATTGTCTGGTGATATTGTCACAAACTCTAAAAGGGCTACAATATTTACTAAATTGTCTAAATAAATTTTACTTGGAGAATGGATTAATTGTCAACCTGTCAATAACCAAAATCATGACATTTGGAAAGAAAACAAGGTCCATATTGCGGGTCTTAAGAGATGCTGAGATCGAGATTGTAAATCAAAACGAGTACCTTGGAGTTACATTCAACAGTAAGCTATCGTGGACTAACCACCTATTCACAAGAAAGGTTAAGCCAACTGCGATCACAAAATCTATTATAAGATTTTCCAACCTCTTCGGAGGCAGAGCAATCAAATTTTCATTGAAAGCACGAAACATGAATACTTACTTGGTGCATCACCTGCGTTAAATAACATGCTCATAGCCAGTCTCGCTAAAACTTATATGCAGTGTGTACATAATCTTTTGCATCTTGTTACAGCTACTCCACACTGCGTTATCAGGCTAGAACTGAATCTAAAAACTCTAACGTCACTTCACTACAGAAGCAGTTTGGATTATTCTTGTGACTGTGCAAGGGCCGATCCGTCAACCTTAAAATCCCATCAGGAATTAAAGAAAACATCACACAAGGATATGAAACTGAACGCTGTACCTTCAAAAAGGCTCCAGAAACATATAATATACCTGATCTAGATTTGCTGGCAAAGTTAAACGCACAGACCAGAGAATGTCTGCTTCAAGTGATTTTAACCAGTAGACAGAGGGAGAATGACTTGCCCAAGTTACAACAAAACAAACACATGGATTTAGCTTCTGAAACCCTTTCCTCACAGAAACAAGAATATCTCCGGTAAAATCTGCCCGGCTGCGTTAAAATGAAATTTCTAAGACTGTTCTGTTTTTCCATTGATGAATTTGAGGGGAAATGGAATCCAGCGCATTTTAAAGGAAAATCTGCCTGTCAACTTTGAGGACTCACGACTGAAACCCTTTTGCACATTTTATGTACTAGCCCCCAACCTTTGTATTTAAGAAACATTTACCTACCTACGAACGAACATAGATAGATAATAGTGCAATTATAAGACTAATTACATTTTTAGATAAATTTTACAACGAGTTAGTCTCCTGAGTTTAGAAGATATTTTGTGTCATAGATCTTAACCTATATATATCCAGTGTTTTTTAACTTATTTTATTTGACATTTATGCAGATTGTGATATACTGTTTTTATTGCAATCTTTGGATTAATACAATAACTTTCTTACTTACTTAGAACACTGGTAGAACGGAGAGTATGAAGTATATGGTGTAATACAAACACATTCCAAGCTCACTCATTGCCAAAAACCTTCTCCAGCTGTTGATCACAAGATTCCAACTATCATTCCGCAGGAGTGCTGTCAGACCCCCTTTCAGAGGGCCACGGGGCAAGCAGGGGTTACTGGGCCCAAGCGCGGCGGTTAAGACCTTTCACTCCTGATGTCCCAGGACTGACCTACTATAGTTACAGTTCAACAGGCCAAGAACACCTCTGCACTTGACTCTCAGTGGCAGCTGTGGTCGAGTAGTCAAGGTTCCCTCAGGGGGGAAGGACGGGGATTTAGATACAGGTCAGTGAACAGGACTTATAACTCAAAGTGCAAACAGTAAGAACAATAAATCAATGTCCAGTCAAATACTTGCTTTTATAAGAAAAAGTAGTATTTCACTTCTAACTCATGCAAAGAAACGCAACATTTATATGCAACAACACAATCCCCCTTGAGGTCAGGGGTCTAATAGTTGTCAGGCAAATTCCTGTCCTACCCGCCTTCGTGCAATGTGTTCTTGGTTATTCCCCATTCACTGGTGGCTGCATCCAGGTAATGCACACTATTAGGCCGTACTTCGGTGTTCCTTTGGACTCTTCAGGATTTGAGTCAAAAGTGTCTATGGAGCTTCAGCACCTTCAGTAATGATTTCCTTGAGGCTAACAGGCCCTAGCACAAGTCTTACCTGCTCCTGTAGCACAGAAGCGTTTAGTGTTACAACAGGTGCCCTCAGCGCGGGCACTCGCATGATTAGATCCTGCATGGGGAACATTGGCTACTCGTGGTTCACGCAGCGGCGTCAGAAGGGTGCAGGTTCCCTCTCCAGAGTGGTTTGGTCTCTCACACCAGGGATCGGAGCAGCTTCCAGCTCAGTTGCGCGGTAAGTCAAGTTCTCCCCAGTGGAGGAAATTCAGTGCTTCAGCTTCCAACTGGAGTCCTGCTAGGGCGCGCCATCTGTCACTACGTTCTCTTGGTCCTTGGGGGTCAGTCAGTGAAGATCTTGCAGTGTGGTAAGATCAGCTGTTCACAGCCTCACTCTGGTTCAAGGCGACGGCCCGATTACATTCTACCATAAGACTATACCATACCCTGGCCCTACTCCCCGAGTACAACTCCGTTAAGAATTGAATTATATGTGGGTCCACGCCAAGCTCTGCCATAATAGACCACAACTTATCATGCATAACACAATCAAATGCACTAGATAAATCAACAGAAGCTAACGAAATATGGCCCTTCTTAATGAAAATATACTTTCCAACTAAAAGGTTAAGGTTTAATCCCTTTTCAATTGTCCCTAAGCCACTACGGAAATCTTATTGAAGATCTGAGAGAATGCCTTTATTTTCAGCCCACTCTTCTAATCTGGCCAATATGATTCGGCCAATCATTTCACAAGAGAATCGAGTAATGAAATGAGTCGAAAAGCTGGATTAGGCAAATCACCCATCGTATATTTGGGAACGACTAGTGACTCTGACCAAGTACTCTGACCAAGTATTAAAAAAAAAAAACAGAACTGCAACACGTCCCCGACACCATAGTCAACAAAGGACCCCAAAGGAATAAGTTTGCCTTAAAAAGGTCCACTGGAATACTATCAGGGCCGGTTGTTTTTTCGCCCGTACTAGACATAAGGGCTCTGTTAACCTGATCTAATGAGAATGAAAGGCTGTTGCAGGTAAATCAATATGCCGTGTATCCCATAGATGATCGGCAATTGCCAGGAACATAAATCATCGGTCAACAGAGTGGTTTACCCAGCTATTGAGGTATATAGAGCATTGGATTTGGGTGGATCTTTCCATGGGGCAGAGGTCTTGATTCAGGGGAATCGACAAGATTGAAAATCACAGAAAATAAATGTATATGAGCTTGATTAAGTACGCCTTTAATTCCTCTACAATGGGATCTGAACCTCAAGGGAATCAACTGTATTGTACACCATAAAACTCTGATCTATTGGGACATAACATGGACAACCCAGGAGCTGGGTCCCTATAAACAGGCTCTGCAGGAATGAATTCTTCTTGATAAATCCTGCATTACACCATGGTTGGGAACTGTGAAGTCTTTATGCACCCAGCTAAGTATGGGGGGATTGTGGGAGAAACCAAACACAATGGATAAAAATTGAGCAAGGAAAATGAAGGCACTATACTGGGAACATAGTATTAGTATTATTAGACCTGAGTGCGGCTTTCGATACCGTTTCGCACTCCCTGCTATCAGCCTGTCTCAGTGAAGTCGGAGTGGTCGGACAGGCTTACAATTGGCTATGCTCATTCCTTGCGGATAGGAGTTTCCAAGTTCATTGCCCTCCGTTCAAATCAACACCTCGGTGTTTAAAGCAGGGGGTACCACAAGGCTCTATTTTGAGCCCTACATTGTTCAACCTTTATATGGAGCCCCTCGCGAGGATTGTGGAATCACATGGTGTGGAAATTGTATCCTATGCCGACAATACACAGTTGGGGATCACTTTATCTCAAAGCTCCGTTGAGGCGGCAGCTAATTTCTCCGCCTGTCTAACTGCTTTAGCTGGCTAGATGAATAATAATTGCCTCCGCCTGAACAGGAATAAAACCGAGCTGTTAGTGATCGGTAAGAGGCCATCTATCTGGTCGTCGGCCTGGTGGCCTCCGGAACTGTAGCGTAGTTCCTATTATCCCAATAGGCTCTGCGCATTGGAATAATATCTTCAATAGTATAGACGTAGGACAGAGGTTAACTAGGTCTTCTACTGACGATATTAGACTTAAAGTTTAGTGTTTGCCAGCTAGCTCAGAGTTCACTAGAAACTTTCTCGAATAGACAAGGAGGGGTTTAACCTCCCTGGATAGACAAGAAGGGATTTAGTTTCTGACAACCATAGAACATGACAACTTTGGTCTCCCCTAATCAAGAGTGTATCTCTAGAGTCGTGTGAAAACAAAAGACAACTTATTTTACTCAGTCTGTTCAGTGCATTCTTAGTTTCACCAGATTGTAGAGAAAGGAAGAGACGGGCGTGTTCAATAAAAAGATGTTATTTATTGATCAGTCTCTTTTCTCGTACAAGAGAAATGAATCGCTATTATTGCAATACTTATAGTTAAGTAAAGTGCATACAGTAAAAACAGAATTATAAAATAATACTGTAAAGGCATTAATATGGTTTCTTAGCCATATGATACTTAAAAATGGATAAAATAGATACATACATATATACATTGACTAATCGTACTCAACTGGTGCTTCTAACCACGCCTACCCCAGTGTACCTGACCTAAGCCTAATACGTGGGCGGGAGTAGATAAGTAGCAGTTTAAGTTAAGTTTGCTTTGCCAAGGGTCTGACTCAAGAATTCTCTGCAAGGGTTATTCAGTTCAGTACCTGGGAATTAGAAGGCTGGAGGGCTGGTATCTCTATCTCAGGGCTTGTTTTAATCCAGCTGCCTGCGAGGGCAGCTGGAAGCGCCGGGCTGGATTTCTCGGCAGGAGAAAAGGCAGCGTCTCTCTCTCTCAGCGCGTCAGAAAGGAGGGGCAGCGTCTGTGGGCTTCGCTGTCAGCTGGGCTCCTCGGCAAGTCTCGCTGCTCCAATCTTGTCACCACCGCGTGTGTTTGCTTAAGGCAATGTCGGTATTATTTATACCTGAAAGGTGCCGAGATTGACGTAAGGATGGACATAAATACGTCAATAAGGATGTCATACGAACTGGTCGTTCGCACATTCTTTACTGAAGTTCTCGGTGAAATCAAAACAATGGCTGCGGGGATTTCCCAGGTCGCTGTAGGTTTGATTTGTTTTGAGAACTCCGTATGCCTATTAGGGGGCTGGAGAAATAGTGCTTGCCTAATGAGATGGCATGCGTTATGACCTAATCAGATAACGGGCTTCTGTGCCGTTGTATGGCCAATCAGATAACGTGCTTTAGAGCCGTTGAATGGCTGCTAGTTAAGTATTAACCAGACAAGGGTCAGAACTAAGGGGATCGATACAGTACCCATAGGAAATACATCACACCCACTCCACGGAATCTATGTCCATATTTACTAATCTAGGCATAGTAAACAAAGCTAGAAGTGCATGTGTATACCGAACCACCCCAAAATACAATAATATGCATTTTGAAAATTGGAAATGTGAAATACGTGACAGACGAGTATAGTCACTATATGCACTCAAGCAGTATAATAATGCAAAATTCATCACGTATATTATTAAATCAGCATGAACGAAATGCGAAAATTACACATGAAATGGCTCTTAATACAGAAGAAAAATGCGAGACCATTCCATCACAAAATTTTAAAAATACTTGTGAACATGCTAGAGGGTAGCTAATGTCTCTAGAGTAGCTAAAATAGAAATTCTGTTCTCTAAGAATAGTTCTACTTTAAGCAGAAGATAAGTGTCCCAAAAAATTGTAAATATTTTTGGATTTGGGGAAAAAAAAAATGTCCCGCTGTCTGTAAAACTGGTGAGAAATTTTTTCATATTGTTTTATTTTCAAAGTTGAAGGCCAAATTCAGGGTGTAGGGAACATCGTGTGCTAGCTTGCTCAGTCATTCTTTCTGCTCTGGTGAAAACATCATATCATTTAGACTGTCGAAAAAACTGTCAACAGCTTCTTGCGAAAGTTCCACTAATTCGGAAAAAGTTGTTACCATGCATTCATGAGCATGATTGCCTACATTGATGGTTTGATCAGCATAGCTGACAGAAGGTCGTACCTGATCGATGCTGCTTTCATCTTGTACTTCACTACCCTTCAATCGTAGTGGTGAAGTCTCCACGAATGCCGTCATCAGGATTGGTAGCCGCTGGGGACAGCACAATGCATGAGCCGTTACCGGACCCAACAAAGTCTCTGCGTCCATTGGCACATCCGATTGTAGTGTCAGACAGGTGTCCAACACGCATTCTTCGCCGCATAGCAAGCACCTTAATACAGGCATAACACAACGTTGCCACAAGGGTCTAAATGAAAGAAACCAAGTCATGTTTAGGTCTCTTAGCCGGGCTATTCCAAGGACTTTAGTTATGCGGTCCCTGTAGCGTATGGCTAGGATCGTTTCTTCCATTGTCGCTGGTGTCTTGTCTGTGACACGGTTTGCCATAGCGAAGCAACAGGATCAAAAATAGGATGCCTGCCACTAGTCCCAAAAGGAGAGGAAGTCCGCCAAAGATGGAATGGACAAAATCAGGAAAAATACCCAGGATGGCTTTGAATGGGGTCAGAGCTCCTGAAAACACTGTCTTAAATACACTTGAGATACCGCTTGTATCAGAAATATTTAAGATTTCGCTCAGTATTTCTGCGAAATGTATGGGGGAATTGGTCGATAACAGTGAATGAATCTCTGCAGTTGTCCTTGCAACTTGGAGATCATACGTTTCTTTTGAGGACGTTAACCGGGTTGGCGTCTGTAGGAGCACAGTCTTCATTCTGCTTAAAGTATCAATTCGAATAGAAGAAATTTTCAAGCTCGGCCATAACCTTGCCTCCCTGTCTGGAGCATCGTTTGGGAACAATACTCGTTCACAACACATGACCTTCGTAGTCACGCTGACGAGATAAGGTTTTCCGGGCAGCAAACTGCAACATCTGCGATCTACAATTAGAATGTAACTCCCGTTCGAGAGTCTCCTAAAGAATGGTTCTATTTGTGTTGCAGGTGTCCCTAGCTGATGACATGAAAGGTTATTTGAAGTCCCTTCACAGGCTCCATGTAAACTAATACCCTGACACAGAAGTGTACCGCTTAGTGACCTCGCACAATTATTGCCACTAAGAAACACACTCTGGCCTTTATTACTGACACATGCGTGGGTATAGGGCAGGTTCCATGTTGACTTAATGTACCCTTTACCCAACCTTTCATACTGGCCTGCCTGTATATATTTTTGGCAGTATTGAAACTGGAAAGTTGTTATCGGAATATTAATTATCCTATGTATTATCCATTCAATGACAGGTCGTTCTGACATTGTCAATGGTAATTTCTCAAGTTTTTCAATGCTCAGAATTGTATAATCAGCACCCTTTTGTGCCAAACTGATTTGTTTATCAGTAAGGTTAAAGATATTAAATAATGACGTTGTGTTGATTAAACGCCAAGGCACATAGCCTGAACGCAGATTTTGTAACGTCCAGCCAAGCTGTACAATAGAACGTAATTGAGATTGACCGTGTTGTAACATCAGTAAATCTTGCTCTATTATATCGATTGCTGAAGACACAATACTGTCCAGTGAATATATTCTGGAAGACAGAGTCATTAACCCATTGTCCACAACAGAAAGTGATTTTTCCAAATTAATACGGTCAATTTCCTGTATTTTCTCTGCTGTCTCAATTTGAGTTTCTTTCCAGGCTTCGTTATAAGCTGCATATATAGAGGCCGCTATGAAACGTTTTTGACGCTGTTTGCGTGGTCCCATGATGAAATCACGCAAGTCAGCACCCTCTTGAAGTAAAGTTAGGTGTTGCTTAATTTCTGCCAGTGTGGATGTTTGTAGCCATTGAAGGCAGAGCTTGCCCACACTGTAAGTGGTTACTATCCCTGGATGTTGTCTTTGGGAATATCTAGGGTCTGGCCTGGTCAATGTGAACCCCTGTATTTTGTTCAGGAATCTGTCTTGACAGTTATTTGTATCTGTGGGCCAGATCAACCATTGTTTCCATTCAGGATTTGTTCTGTTTTGGTTTAAAATATGGTTTACGTCTATCTCAACATCTATAGAGCTATTACTGTTCGTTGTTGGCTTTGGAATAGACGGTTTGTTTAAATCTTTGATTTTGGCTAGGCCAAGACAGGTAGTTTGTTGAATAGTGTCATTCAAAAATATAATTTGTTCTGGGATCATGCATGCTCTAAACAACGATCTATACCTTGTACTTGCCAATCTTTAGTACCCCAGATTGTCTTCGTTTCAATGTTATTGTTCCAGAAATCAAAACCAAATGTATTCATTTGTTCATAAAAAGGAATCTGAATATATCAATTTTGTATTTGTCAGCATGGTCTTCACTCCTGTCTTATTTGACAACTTGAAATAGAATGTTTCTGCATTACTTGTGTTAAACCCTGAAAAGTATGAATATTTATCATAAAATGTTTTCGAACTAACTTTTGGTGGAGTTGCACAATGTTCCCATTGGTTATAATTTAAAACATTTCTAGGTTGTGCAGATTTATGTAGATAATGGTTACCATAGTGGTTGTAGAAGAACATCTGATCATAATTAGACGAACCCTGCAAATAATCATGTTCTGTAAATTTAGCAGACATTACTAGGTCAGACATCATATCATTAATACTTTCAAAGTCCCAATCATCAGCAAATGTGCTAGGTTTTACAAAGTCACTTAATGAGATCTTGAATTGGTGTGGATACTTCAGGATTTCAACCGGGCCATAGATTTCCTAATCAGTATTGTCCCATGCTACACCGCCTGGTATAGGATTGGCTGTGAAGTTGACTGAAGAAAGTTCTCTTTTATCGACGTGTGAAGATATGTGTGGTTTAAGGACCAAGTTGATTTTCTGGCTTGCTGTGTCCATTGTAGCATATTTTCCCTCAATGAAATGTCCCAAGCATAGTACCATGATGAGCCAAAGTATGAGTACAAATGCACCTAATGCCACCCAAATTTCAATCCATGGAGAAATCAGATAAGTTGCTTTCAGTTGTTGAGAAAGTTCCTTTGCTTTATCTTTAAAAGTTTTTGTTGATGGCTGTTAGACCTGTCTGCTTCTGGAGAGACTCTAACCATTATTATTTATTTTTTGTCCCCCTTAGCCTCCCAGAGTTTCTATTTTTATTTTTACATATGTCCATCAGGAATTTTTTAATGCTGTCAGGGGGCTAGGTGTTCCTTGGCGATGACGCCATTTTTCCCTCATAACCTGTGAGGCCTAGTCAGCCCCCTTGAAAATCTAGGGATCTCCAGAGACCTAAGATGGTGTCCACCAACTGCCATAACGGACACCACTGGAGGACAGGTCCATAGGTTAACATTAGGGAACTTTCTAGAATACCCTAGAGAATTCTGCAGGTCTCAGGCCACCCTATATAAGGCCAGTGACCAGCAGCCATTTTGTGCTGACCCCAGAGTAGAGGAGTGAGGCAGTGGTGAGAGGAGGTGGACACACTGAGAGCAGCTAGTTTGTCATTGAGGCTGACAGTTACTTCAGAAGATTGTTCCCCCTTCAGCCTTTGACCGATCCCTCTCCCAAAGACAACAACTACTGACACAGAAATCGAGCTACTTGAGGAAGCAGTCCCTCCTATCTGGGAGCTACATGAAAAATCCTCTCAGGATATCCTTATCTGAAGATATTCCTGGCTGCCCTATCCGGCGCTGTGCTTACCGGTGTTGTGGAGCAGCTGAAGTGTAGGCGAGTGTCTGTGACACCCTGGCGACCTGAGGAGCAAGGGCGCCGTGTGTGGACATCCTTCCTGTGAGGCCACAGTGAGAAGTGTCTGGAGGGAAGCAGCGGCGCTGCTCCGATCGGCATCGGGACCCCGGGGGCACCGGCCGCGTCAAGTGAGGAGGTAGGCGCTTCCGCGCATGTCCGGCGTGTAAACGCTTTTTGTGGAGGCAGGAGGGGCCTAGGTTCGAGCAGGCCCGGAGGAGACAGAGCAGCGTCTGCTTGGCGAACGACGTCCTCCCTGGGAGCCAGCGCGCAGAAGCGGAAGGAGAGTGAGCGTGATCGCGCATGCCCAGCTGAGCAGTGCCGACTGAGGAGAGCCGATCGCGTCGGAGCACCGGTAGCCGTTTCCCCGTCCGGAGGAGGCAGAAGCGCCACAGCGGACGTCACAGCAAGGAGCCTGGGGGCCAGGGAAGCCTTCCTCAACCTTCCTCGACCGCCGATTGCTGCCAGGTTTCAGCGCGAGCGGGGAGAGCCCTCGCATCACACCCAGAAGCCTACAAGTAAGCTGGTAGTGTGGGAAAGGGAGGCAGCAGCACCAGGGAAAGGAGACAAGACAGTGGGGCTACAACTGAGACTTAGACTGAACTGCACCAGGAAGCCCAAGTGAAGAAAACAGGCTTGTGTTCAGCCTAATAATAACTACAGTGTCCCAAAAGTAATTGGAGCAAAGAGGAGGAAGCGGTGTAGGGAATTACAGGGTTCCTGGGGGAGAAACCCTTGTAGTTTCTTGGTAAATTGGAGGAATAGATCTCCTTTTAGCAAATTGAGCCTTTAAATTAGAGTGAGTGGAACTTGGCTAATATTATTGTGTCTCCCCTTTTTAGTCACATTGCGGGTTGGTTATGCAGTGAAGAACTACATCCAGGTCATTCTGTGAGTTGAGCAGTGCTTTAGAGCTGTGGGGTAATGTACCTGCTAATGAGTCTTTAAATACATATTGCACTGTCAGGCTGCATTTTCCTTTCTGTAAAGTTCTAGTGAAGTGTATTGTGTCCTGAATAATTCTAAACCTTAAATGTACCTTTGATTCTTAAATTCTGAACAGGAAAAATATTGAAGTGTGATTTGCATTCCATGTAAAAGGTGTAATTTGATTGACTTTCATCCCTGACTAAATAGCATAACAGAAAAACATATTATTTTTATAAAAGGTAACGGTATTTTTCCAAACAGAGGTGTTGTGTCTTTATTTTAGTGGTTCATTACTGAGTTACTGTGAGTGAGACTTGTAAGTACTTAGCCAACGCCTTGAGTTAGCTGTAGACCACTACTGTGCCAAGCTACCATATGTAGGCTTGGGTAATCTAGGTCTAACATAATTGGTGGCAGCGGTGGGATCACGGATTTGTACTTACACTCACTTATTAGTAACGCAGTGCTAACCACAAGACCTCACCTGGAGTTTTCTCCCTGCGGCCCTCCTAATTTATATTTTTGATTTTTCTAAATTTACTTCTGGTGGTGGGTGGAGGTTAACCTCAAGTCACTTCGTGGGTTTCTCCTGTGAGTAATTTTATACCATGGCAAAGCTGGAGGTGAATCTTAAAGAGTTGGAAGCCAATACTGTGGCCCAACTCAGGGATTGGTGTCAGCAGAACGGGGTATTTTTCAATAAAGGTGCCAAGAAAGGAGAGTTGCTGACAAGCATAAGGGCATGGTTAGAAGCTCGCCTAAGGGAGGAACCAGAAATGGAAGTGGGTGATGGGGACACTGTTACTGAGGCTGCATTGCTGAATCAAATGGGGAGAGGGAATCTTCTGACAGGTCCCAGGCTACCTTCAAGGGCAAGCAGCAGTGTTTCAGACAGGGGCTTAACCGAAGCCGAGCTGGAGGATAGGAGGGAGGAGAGGAGGTTGAAAATAGAACTAGCCAGGATGGACATGGAAAGGGAGGATAGGAGGTTGGCACATGAGCGAACCATCAAAGAGATGGATTTACAAGCCCTAAACCGAGGATCCCCCAAATCAGAGAATGGTGGCAGCGATACCCAGACCAACATCAAAGAACCTAGACCGTACCTACCAAAAGATATTATGGCTTGTTATGTACCCAGTGACGACATTGCTAAGTGGCTAGCCGCCTACGAGGTCTCGCTAAGGGCCCATGGGATTCTGGAAGTCCACTGGGGAGGTGGGTTGTACAAATACATGCCCCCCACTGGCAGGGATACTTTGTTGGCTCTTGACCAGAGTGAACAGACCTACTATCCGGCTATGAAATCAGCGCTGCTCAAGAAGTTTGGGTTGACCCCTGAGAAATATAGGCAAAAGTTCCGGGGTAGCTACAAGCTGGGCACGCAAAACTGGGTGGATTTCTTGGACTACGCCAGGAAGGCCCTGGAGGGTTGGGTAAGAGGCAGCGAAGTAGGAGACTATGAGGGACTATATGACCTCATACTCAAGGAACACCTACTCGAGAAGTGTCTTCCCGAACTAAGACAGCATCTGGTGGACAGCAAGCTGACCAGCCCCAGGAAGCTTGCTGAGGAGGCGGACATCTGGGTTAGTACCCGGGTGTCGACTAAGGGGACTGGAGGGAATTCCCAGAAGCAAGGACAGGGCGCCCCCCAGAGGAAAGAGGGAGGGGAAACTAAGAGGGAGTTCTCAAAAGGGCCACAAAATACTTCGCAAGGAAGGGGCAGAGGATTCATCCCCAAGAGTAACCCCCCTCGCAACCCTACCCCTGGCCAAAGCCAGCAGCCAAGGGTTGTTCATTGTTTTGAGTGTGGTGGTGTGGGACACTATAAAGGAGATGTGAGGTGCCCAAAAAGACCACCCCCTCCCACTGGAGGAAAAGCCCCGGGAATCACTAGTGTAGTGCTCGGGGAGGAGATGCCTTTGGTTAATGGGGGGGAGCGGGCGGGTGTCACCTTAGTGTCCCTAGGAGATAAGGAGATGGTTCCCAAGACCCAGCTGCCCTCTAATACTACTAAGTATGAGCAGTGGGTCACCATCAATGGCCGTAGAGGGGAGGCTCTGAGAGACACAGGAGCCAGCATGACTATGGTAAGGAGTCAGCTGGTGTCTCCAGAGCAGGTCATCCCAGATGTACTCCATCCCGCCGTAATGGCTGACGGCAGAGTGGGCCACTATCCTGTGGCTGAGGTTCCCTTTGAGTGGGGAGGGGTTGCAGGTCCACTTCGAGTTGCCGTAAGCCCTGCCGTGCCTGTTGACTGCCTGTTAGGGAATGATATGGAGCACAATGCTTGGAGGAGGGTGGAGTACCAGACTCACTCTGAGATGCTGGGACCCCCTGACTGGACTTGTGTCAGCACAAGGTCCGCGACTGCCCGAAGGGGGAGTTCATTGACGCTGGAGCCTGGAACAATGGCCCAGCCGACTGCCAGAGAGGAGAAGGACAGGAGGCCGGAGGACCCGGCCTCGACATCTCCACCTCGTGAGACAACTGGACCACCTGCGGAGGTGGATCTGGAGTCCACCGGGGAGAATGTTGCTTCCCTGGAAAACCTACCCATCCCAACTGAATGGCATGTGGAGGGAGGTCCTTCCCGGGAAGAGTTCTGCAAAGCTCAGAAAGAGTGTCCTACTCTCGAGGGGCTGCGGCAACAGGCCAACGCCCAGGCAGCGGGAAACATTGAAGGGAGCTACCAGATTTACTGGGAGGATGGACTCCTCTACAGTGAGCCCAAGACACCTGGTCACGGTTCAGCCAGAGCCTTGGTGGTCCCTCAATGCTTTAGAGCCTTTCTACTGGAACTGGCTCATGAGATACCATTGGCAGGACACCTGGGACAGGACAAGACCTTTGCCCGGCTTGTCCCCCATTTCTACTGGCCTCGAATGAAAGTGGCGTCGGATACATATTGTCGGACGTGTGTGTCTTGCCAAGCCAGTGGGAAAACTGGGGTGAAGCTAAAAGCTCCCCTGGAACCACTACCCGTCGTTAGCACCCCCTTTGAGAGGGTGGGCATCGACATTGTAGGGCCATTGGATCCACCAACTTCAGCTGGACATCGGTTCATACTGGTTTTGGTGGATCATGCCACCCGGTACCCAGAGGCAATACCTCTGAGGACCATCACTGCACCTGCAGTGGCAAGGGCCCTGATGGGGATTTTCACCAGAGTGGGTTTCCCCAAGGAGGTCATTTCCGACAGGGGGACTAACTTCCTTTCAGCATACATGCGGGCCATGTGGAAGGAGTGCGGCGTTACCTATCGGTTTACTACTCCCTATCACCCACAAACCAATGGTCTTGTGGAAAGGTTTAACAAAACCTTGAAAGGTATGATACGGAGCCTTCCTGAGAGCTTGCGAAAGAAATGGGACATTCTCCTACCCTGTCTCTTGTTTTCCTACAGGGAAGTGCCACAGAAGGGAGTGGGCTTCAGCCCCTTCGAACTTTTGTATGGGCACCCTGTAAGGGGACCTCTCAGCCTGGTGAAAGACGGATGGGAACAGACTCCCAGGAAGCTTCCCCAGGACGTGGTGAGCTACATGCTGGCCTTCCGGAGCCAAATGGCTAAGTTGTGGAAGCAGGCTTCAGACAACTTGGAGGCCAGCCAAGCAGTTATGAAAGAGTGGTATGACCACAACGCTCACCCAGTGGAACTGGAGCCTGGACAGAAAGTGTGGGTAATGGAACCTGGAGAGCTAAATGCCCTCCAGGACCGTTGGACAGGCCCCTTTGAGGTTTTAGAGAAAAAGGGGAAGTCTACCTATTTGGTGGATCTTAAGACCCCGAGGCAGCCCCTCAGGGTGCTGCATGCCAATCGCCTCAAGCCACATCATGAGAGGCCCGAGGTTGTCTTAATGCTGGTGACCGATGGAGCAGAGGAAGAAGAAAGTGAACCTCTCCCTGATCTTCTCTCGTACAAAGAAAAAGATGGATCAGTGGAGGGAGTGATTCTCTCGCCATCCCTGACTTCTGAACAGCAAAGCGATTGCCGCCAGATCCTGGAGCAATTTTCTCCCCTGTTCTCCCTTGTCCCAGGTAGGACCCACCTGTGTACCCATGACGTGGACACAGGAGACAGCCCACCTGTGAAATCTAAAATCTACCGGCTGTCGGACAAGGTGAAGGCCAACATCAAAAGTGAAGTCGCCAAGATGCTGGAGCTAGGGGTGATTGAACCTTCTGGTAGCCCTTGGTCTAGCCCGGTGGTTTTGGTACCAAAAGCTGCCCCACCAGGCACCACACCTGAATTGAGATTCTGTGTGGACTACCGAGGCTTGAACTCCGTGACTAAAACTGATGCACATCCTATCCCACGGGCGGATGAGCTTATTGACCGGCTGGGAGCTGCCCAATACTTAAGTACCTTTGACCTAACTTCAGGGTACTGGCAGATTTCCCTTACTGAGGAGGCGAAGGAAAGGTCAGCCTTCTCTACACCTGAGGGACACTACCAATTTCGTGTGATGCCCTTTGGGCTCAAGAATGCCCCTGCCACTTTTCAGAGGCTGGTGAACAGGGTCCTTTCGGGAATGGAAGCTTTTTCTGCTGCATACCTGGACGATATTGCTGTCTTCAGCAGCAGCTGGGAGGACCATTTGCAGCACCTGCAAGCTGTTCTTCATGCCCTGCAACAGGCTGGCTTGACCATCAAGGCCAGCAAGTGTCAGATCGGACAAGGGTCGGTGGTGTACCTAGGACACTTGGTGGGCAGAGGGACGGTGCAGCCCCTCCAGGCAAAGATTGAGACCATTATCGCCTGGGAGCCCCCCAAGACTCAAACCGAAGTCCGAGCCTTCCTGGGCCTCACTGGATACTACCGTCGCTTCGTGAAGGGGTATGGCACTATCGTGGCCCCCCTCACTGAACTTACTTCCAAGAAGCAACCCCGACGGGTAGTCTGGACAGAGGCTTGCCAGCGAGCCTTCATGACCTTGAAACAAGCATTGTGTTCCGCTCCCATTCTCAAGGCCCCTAATTTTGCTAGAGAATTCATTGTCCAAACAGATGCGTCAGAACATGGCATTGGGGCAGTGTTATCGCAGCTAAATGATGAGGGCTTGGATCAACCCGTGGTCTTCCTGTCCAGAAGGCTACTCCCCAGGGAAAGGAGGTGGAGTACAATTGAGAGAGAAGCCTTTGCGGTGGTTTGGGCTCTGAAGAAGCTGCGACCATACCTGTTTGGTTCGCACTTCCTAGTTCAGACTGACCATCGCCCCCTTCGTTGGCTGATGCAAATGAAGGGGGAGAATCCCAAGTTGTTAAGGTGGTCCATCTCCCTACAGGGAATGGACTTTAGGGTGGAACACCGACCTGGGGCGGACCATGCCAACGCAGACGGTCTATCCAGGTATTTCCGCCTTAGTGATGAGGACTCCCAAGGGGTTGGGTAGTTCTCCCCACTTTCAGCTGGGGGGGACGCGTGTTAGACCTGTCTGCTTCTGGAGAGACTCTAACCATTATTATTTATTTTTTGTCCCCCTTAGCCTCCCAGAGTTTCTATTTTTATTTTTACATATGTCCATCAGGAATTTTTTAATGCTGTCAGGGGGCTAGGTGTTCCTTGGCGATGACGCCATTTTTCCCTCATAACCTGTGAGGCCTAGTCAGCCCCCTTGAAAATCTAGGGATCTCCAGAGACCTAAGATGGTGTCCACCAACTGCCATAACGGACACCACTGGAGGACAGGTCCATAGGTTAACATTAGGGAACTTTCTAGAATACCCTAGAGAATTCTGCAGGTCTCAGGCCACCCTATATAAGGCCAGTGACCAGCAGCCATTTTGTGCTGACCCCAGAGTAGAGGAGTGAGGCAGTGGTGAGAGGAGGTGGACACACTGAGAGCAGCTAGTTTGTCATTGAGGCTGACAGTTACTTCAGAAGATTGTTCCCCCTTCAGCCTTTGACCGATCCCTCTCCCAAAGACAACAACTACTGACACAGAAATCGAGCTACTTGAGGAAGCAGTCCCTCCTATCTGGGAGCTACATGAAAAATCCTCTCAGGATATCCTTATCTGAAGATATTCCTGGCTGCCCTATCCGGCGCTGTGCTTACCGGTGTTGTGGAGCAGCTGAAGTGTAGGCGAGTGTCTGTGACACCCTGGCGACCTGAGGAGCAAGGGCGCCGTGTGTGGACATCCTTCCTGTGAGGCCACAGTGAGAAGTGTCTGGAGGGAAGCAGCGGCGCTGCTCCGATCGGCATCGGGACCCCGGGGGCACCGGCCGCGTCAAGTGAGGAGGTAGGCGCTTCCGCGCATGTCCGGCGTGTAAACGCTTTTTGTGGAGGCAGGAGGGGCCTAGGTTCGAGCAGGCCCGGAGGAGACAGAGCAGCGTCTGCTTGGCGAACGACGTCCTCCCTGGGAGCCAGCGCGCAGAAGCGGAAGGAGAGTGAGCGTGATCGCGCATGCCCAGCTGAGCAGTGCCGACTGAGGAGAGCCGATCGCGTCGGAGCACCGGTAGCCGTTTCCCCGTCCGGAGGAGGCAGAAGCGCCACAGCGGACGTCACAGCAAGGAGCCTGGGGGCCAGGGAAGCCTTCCTCAACCTTCCTCGACCGCCGATTGCTGCCAGGTTTCAGCGCGAGCGGGGAGAGCCCTCGCATCACACCCAGAAGCCTACAAGTAAGCTGGTAGTGTGGGAAAGGGAGGCAGCAGCACCAGGGAAAGGAGACAAGACAGTGGGGCTACAACTGAGACTTAGACTGAACTGCACCAGGAAGCCCAAGTGAAGAAAACGGGCTTGTGTTCAGCCTAATAATAACTACAGTGTCCCAAAAGTAATTGGAGCAAAGAGGAGGAAGCGGTGTAGGGAATTACAGGGTTCCTGGGGGAGAAACCCTTGTAGTTTCTTGGTAAATTGGAGGAATAGATCTCCTTTTAGCAAATTGAGCCTTTAAATTAGAGTGAGTGGAACTTGGCTAATATTATTGTGTCTCCCCTTTTTAGTCACATTGCGGGTTGGTTATGCAGTGAAGAACTACATCCAGGTCATTCTGTGAGTTGAGCAGTGCTTTAGAGCTGTGGGGTAATGTACCTGCTAATGAGTCTTTAAATACATATTGCACTGTCAGGCTGCATTTTCCTTTCTGTAAAGTTCTAGTGAAGTGTATTGTGTCCTGAATAATTCTAAACCTTAAATGTACCTTTGATTCTTAAATTCTGAACAGGAAAAATATTGAAGTGTGATTTGCATTCCATGTAAAAGGTGTAATTTGATTGACTTTCATCCCTGACTAAATAGCATAACAGAAAAACATATTATTTTTATAAAAGGTAACGGTATTTTTCCAAACAGAGGTGTTGTGTCTTTATTTTAGTGGTTCATTACTGAGTTACTGTGAGTGAGACTTGTAAGTACTTAGCCAACGCCTTGAGTTAGCTGTAGACCACTACTGTGCCAAGCTACCATATGTAGGCTTGGGTAATCTAGGTCTAACAATGGCTGTTTCTCAGATTCACTCAGATCTTCAGAGAAATCATCGAAGTTGATGAAGTAGCCGGATGCTATTCTGTCAATTGTTCCAATTGCTTCTGGATTACTTTTTGCTTTTGGAGTTTGCTTTGTTTCATCAGCATAGTCATTTGTTACTTCATTGTAGGTCGGTGTGTCTTGACTAAATGTTTTTATTTGGGTTTTAAGAGGTTTAAGTTCTATTGCTTTGTTGCATAGTCCTTGTTGATTTTCTGTAGAGTTTTCGAATGTGATTAGTCTCTCAGTTTGAACCTCTGTATTTGTAGCAAACTTTGGTGTTCTACTACTTCTCGGGAGTCCACTTGGCCTACTACTTGTTATCGGCCACATGATTGTGGTTTAACCAGGTCGATGGATACAACTCGGTTCTCCTTTTTACCAGCAAGGGGCGGTAGTACTACTGATCTTGTCCCGTTGACAGACAAGACAGGAACTGCTTTTCTGTAAGAAGGCCCAAATTCCTTCTTTACCGCGATCTTCTCTCTGACCAGATCCCGATTTTTGGAATCCAGACAGGCCTTGCTGGGGCAGGTGGTTTCTCTTCAGTGGTTGTTGGCTGTTGTTTCAACTTTATGTTGCTCAGGTCTCTTCTTGTTTCATTTAAGTCCTGTAAAATAGTCAAGCGATCTTTGATATCAAAGCATTTATCTTTAACCACTGAAGTCTGACTATCAAGGTCCTGGATCAACATTCTAGTCCCGAACAATAGTTCGTACAGACTGAGTCCTTTCAGAGAATTTCTTGGCAGGTTATTTAGACTACGTTGGACACTTATTAAATGTTTGACCCACCCAGTTCCCGAACCTAATATCTTTTCTGTTACAGATTGCTCTATGCCTTGGTTTTTTCTTTACACCATCCCGTATCCCTTAGGAAGGAAGTGAGAAGAGTCCCGCTATGCAATGCTCATTTGGCCATGCTTCCCCATAAGCTTGAGGGCTAAAGGGAAAATATTGGTCAAAACGTAGCATGCTCCTAGCGTATATGCCATTCTAGACTTGCAAATCTTTTTATAACAGTCCAGACGTCAGCCGAGCGCTGGGGTCTACATTATAAGTGAAAAATAGTCATTATATGTTAATATGACGCATTATTCATAATGGGTATTTACTTATTCTTGTTTATTATCCATAATGAAATGACATGGCAATAGTCCGCCTCGCTCGCCACTGCGATCTCTGTTGCAGTCCGGGCAGTTTTTTACAAAAATGTGATGGTGCAGACTCATGCCTGGCCACCAGTATACTGATTGTAATTCTTCTAGAGAATCTTTAAGCTTAAGGTGTCTAAGACCCTCACCCATATGTGCGTCTGCAATTAACAAGCCTCTCCTGTCCATGTTTGGAATTACTCTATCCCCACTCCAGGGATTCGAGCAAAAGGGACAGAGTTTGCATCGATTATGTATGTATAATTGAGTGGGTAATTGATCGGAAGCGCTGAACAGTCGCCTTTTGATGACGTTTTCACCGCCAGCAATGTTGCACCGTCAATGTATTTTACTGTACGCTTTTTTGTAGCTACGGAAGCCGATTTAGTTGCTACCGCTGTGGCTGTCTCAGCCAATGAATTCCCTGCAACGTGAACGCCATCACGCTGATGACTCAGTGAGTGTATCACGTGAGTTTTTGGTAGTTCTTTCTTTAAAAGAACTATTTGTTCCCAAAGCACTTTTTGCTTTATTGTGGCACCTGTGTCATCTTTGTAACCGTTTTGAATCCATTTCTGTAAATCGTTATTGTATGTTTTGACGCAATAATACGAATCGCACACTATAAGTGTCGGGAATTCGCGATCGGCATTATCTAGCGCCATTTTTAACGCTATTATTTCAGTTTGTTGTTCTGAATTATTCTCCACTGAGTGTGTTTTTGTCAATAGAGGTCTCAGTTTACCTCCGCGCCACACGTCTTTTACTATCTCGCATGTGGCGTTGTATGCCTGATCTCCCCAAACTGAGGGTTGAGCATGTCCGTCTGTATATATTACACAGGCGTACTGTCGTAAGGGCAGAATGTCGATTGGCAGAGGGTATTCTCTCTCATATTCTAGATATTTTAATTCTTTCAATTCTGGATCAAAATAGTATTTTACTTTGTCCGTAGCAATAGAATTTACCCATTGTATCCATTCTGGATTCAATGCTGTAGTCGGTAAATTACATGGGGTTGTTAATGCCTCAAAGGCTGATTCTGCTGTTCTGACTGTGATACGTCTACCGTCAGCTTTGTCTTTTTCTCTTGCTACAGCCGTTTGAACCGCATGAACAATGTTTTCCTTAATGCTGAACGTTTTTTCAGCTTCTGTGTACAAGTGTGATTTATATGCAATTGGTACCTTTTCTCCCTCATTAGAGGTCAGGTACGTGAATCCGCATCTTCCTGGGATGACTCGAATCACAAGGTTGCGTGTGTTATCACGTGTTTGTAATTTTGTTTTAACTAACATGTCTGTTTGTAAAGATCTCAAAATTTCTGTGTGTTTTTGAGTCCAATTGATTCTTTTAAAATCTGGTTTTATAAGTTCATAAAGGGGTTTGACCTTTCTGCGTAATTTATAATGTAAGTTCTTCCGAAATTTAGGAAGCCTAGAACTGATTGTAAGTTTTTTAGTGTTTTAGGTGCTTGGATTACAGCACATTTCTCTAGGAAATTGTCAGCCAGGCTTTTGCCTTCACTTGATAGTTCATAACCTAAAAACAGGACAGTTAGATGGGCAATTCTTGACTTTTTGAAGTTGAATTTGTAACCCTCTGCAGCGAACCCAAGTATTATGGTGTTCACTCTTTTCAAGTGAGTATCCAAGTCATCATCTGTTAGATAGATGTCATCGACATAAGATAATGCCTCGTCATCATATGTTTGTAGTAACTCTGTTACTCTTGCTGAGAATAACCCTGGGCTGTTCTTGAACCCCTGGGGCAAACGACAGAATTTTTTTTGCGCGCCATTTATGGAGAACGCGGTCAAATATCTGCTCTCTGGTGCTATATTTTGACAAAAGAATTCACTAGAGTTGTCTAATGTTGTTTTGTATTTTTTGCGCACTATGTTATTCATTAGTGCTGCACTGTGTGAGTTTTGCACTGCAAAAGTTTTGCAACATGAGTTCAAGTGCCTGTAGTCCAAAACAAGACGATATGACTCATCTGGCTTGGAGACAGGAAACAAAGGATTGTTCATTTGTGAGGTGCAAGTTTCAATCACCCCCTGGTATTCAAGTTGATCTAGGATCTCTTTTACCTGTTTTTTAGCTTCTTGCTTAATTGGGTACTGCCTCTGTGCAGTAGGTTGTGATTTTAACTGGATTTTGTGAGGAGGAGAGTCCTCATCCCATCCCACATGATTTTTATATAATGCAGGAGCTTGGGCAACTGCCCACTTTCTTGCAAGTGCATATTTTTTATGAATTGGAATATGATTAGAGAAGGCAGGCATAATTATTTCTTCGCCATGAGGGCACTCCCTGACAAACTCTGGTGGCCAGTCTCTTTCAGCTAGAAGGATGTCATAGCCCTTGGAGAGATTATCCCAAAATAGACCCCTTATTTTCCTAGTCTTATCCCCCTCTATACGCAATGTTATTTCATATATTTTATGAGGTTTGCTAACTCTGGTATCTGCAGTTTCCACCTGAATGTATTCATTCGTGTCCACTGTCTCCAGATGATTCATAAGGATCTTGCGAGCTATGCTCACTTCTGCTGCGCTGTCTAGCATTGTCTGAGCCCATTCTCCGTTTTTCAGCTGTGTCCTCAGTATTCTCGGCATGGTTGATTACTTTAATACTGGCTACCTTCTTCTTTGGAAATTGTAATTTTTTATTTTGAGGAGCAGGTTCCTTGTCTTTGGACTTGACGTGCTCTTCCCTGTGTTCTGATCGTCCTCTTCTTTCCGATTTCTGCGAGGAAGTCTGAAAAGATTGAGAGGGACGTGTATCAATATCTAGATATCTATCAGGTTTTTTTATATTATCCCTATTTCTAAGGTTGTATTTTTTTACAGAGGCCTCCCTTTGGGGAGACTTGTGTCCTTGGTCCGGAGATCTTTCTCTCCCCCGAGGAGACCTTCCTCTGGACTGGAATCTTTTTTCTTTGGGAGTGGATTGTTTATTTCCATCCCAGCTCTTTTTTTGATTGTTTAGATTATTTTCAATAAATACCTTTTCAGGACTTTCAATTAGTTGGGGTTTTACAGGTATTCCACCCAAACTATCTCTTCCTAGTTCTTCATAGGATTTTTCTATAATTCTGGCAATTTCAAATGGTTGGTCTGCTATATCTGTCTCTTTCAACCTCTGGCGGATCGCCACATTTGCTGCTTCTCCCTTTATATTGGCTAGTAATATTGCAGAGACCTGCTTGAAGTCTTTTAGTAATTTCATACCAAGAGTTAAAGCAGGTTCTGGACCGTATTCATCTTGAATTTGTTTTAGCACATCTGGTATTACCGACATGGATGGAACACCATGTGTTTTTGTGTAGATGGAAGCAAAGACTGTACCCCAAGTGTCACAGTCCTCCACATGTGGTGCGATTCCCATTGGAAGGCAGATAGTCAGAATCCTGTGTTTCTCAACCGGGGTGGTATCTGGAAATACCGCCTCTATTTGAGTGATTTTTTGTGCTAACCAGAATGAAATTTGTTCCCGTTTTGCGGGTACTTTACCTAGACAGGACTGTATGTTCTGTGGTGTAATTTTATTTGTGTTCCCCTGATGAGGGGTCAGCTGTGGAATTCTAATTGCTGGTTGGACTGTTGAAGTCCGCATTACATATTGGACTAATTGTCTATGTATTTTAATTAATTGTTTTAGCTGTGCTAAAAGATCTGGTGCAGGCATTTCTTCAATGTCTGGATGTGGTGTGTATCCGGCTAGGACTGGCCACGTTGCTCCTGGTCTACCTAGTGGACCGAGCCTGGTGATGTGATTATTATGTTTTAGGGCGCCATTAAACAAGAGCAGGTGCTCTTGATATTTGAGTGGTATTTCCACCTCCTCGAAAGGAGTGTACTCATCCGGAGGTTCCTCTATTTTGTAATAGTGGAAGTCCTTTGTTACAGCGTTTGCTGCTGGAAAGTTTATCCATGAATAGAATACCTCTGTCTGCCGATATTCGTGTGCCTCAATTACGAATATGACTGTACCACCTCTTGGTGTCAGTCCATTTTCTATAAGTTTTAAGGATATAGGTTTTCTTTTGTTGACCGGGATTAATATTGCCTCAGCGTCTTGTTGTAGCAGAGCTGTATCATCTGCTATGAGTTGAGCTGCTGCTCTAGCAGTCTCCCTTTCTACTTCACTGTCTGACATTTTACTGTTAGGAAGGTTATTTTGTTTGTTTGCAGATCAGGTTTCCTCGGAAACAAAGATTAGATGCACAATATTTTGGAACAGTGTATCCTTCAACGTTGAATAAACCAAGAACCATACATAGGAGTCTCCTCCTACGAAGTTTGGCGGATATAACCTTTCACCCACTCCAGACGTCTTTGGAGTATTATGGGGAAAAAAGGGCCTGTGTGAAAAAGCACGACTGAGTTACTCTAATGTCTTGCGTTAGTTTTATCGCCTATCCAAACGGTTGGGCGCCATGTAGTGTAGTTCCTATTATCCCAATAGGCTCTGCGCATTGGAATAATATCTTCAATAGTATAGACGTAGGACAGAGGTTAACTAGGTCTTCTACTGACGATATTAGACTTAAAGTTTAGTGTTTGCCAGCTAGCTCAGAGTTCACTAGAAACTTTCTCGAATAGACAAGGAGGGGTTTAACCTCCCTGGATAGACAAGAAGGGATTTAGTTTCTGACAACCATAAAACATGACAACTTTGCTCTCCCCTAATCAAGAGTGTATCTCTAGAGTCGTGTGAAAACAAAAGACAACTTATTTTACTCAGTCAGTTCAGTGCATTCTTAGTTTCACCAGATTGTAGAGAAAGGAAGAGACGGGCGTGTTCAATAAAAAGATGTTATTTATTGATCAGTCTCTTTTCTCGTACAAGAGAAATGAATCGCTATTATTGCAATACTTATAGTTAAGTAAAGTGCATACAGTAAAAACCGAATTATAAAATAATACTGTAAAAGCATTAATATGGTTTCTTAGCCATATGATACTTAAAAATGGATAAAATAGATACATACATATATACATTGACTAATCGTACTCAACTGGTGCTTCTAACCACGCCTACCCCAGTGTACCTGACCTAAGCCTAATACGTGGGCGGGAGTAGATAAGTAGCAGTTTAAGTTAAGCTTGCTTTGCCAAGGGTCTGACTCAAGAATTCTCTGCAAGGGTTATTCAGTTCAGTACCTGGGAATTAGAAGGCTGGAGGGCTGGTATCTCTATCTCAGGGCTTGATATCCCAGCTGCCTGCGAGGGCAGCTGGAAGCGCCGGGCTGGATTTCTCGGCAGGAGAAAAGGCAGCGTCTCTCTCTCAGCGCGTCAGAAAGGAGGGGCAGCGTCTGTGGGCTTCGCTGTCAGCTGGGCTCCTCGGCAAGTCTCGCTGCTCCAATCTTGTCACCACCGCGTGTGTTTGCTTAAGGCAATGTCGGTATTATTTATACCTGAAAGGTGCCGAGATTGACGTAAGGATGGACATAAATACGTCAATAAGGATGTCATACGAACTGGTCGTTCGCACATTCTTTACTGAAGTTCTCGGTGAAATCAAAACAATGGCTGCGGGGATTTCCCAGGTCGCTGTAGGTTTGATTTGTTTTGAGAACTCCGTATGCCTATTAGGGGGCTGTAGAAATAGTGCTTGCCTAATGAGATGGCATGCGTTATGACCTAATCAGATAACGGGCTTCTGTGCCGTTGTATGGCCAATCAGATAACGTGCTTTAGAGCCGTTGAATGGCTGCTAGTTAAGTATTAACCAGACAAGGGTCAGAACTAAGGGGATCGATACAGTACCCATAGGAAATACATCACAGAACTAGGTCACACACCCACCCCTTCTGACCTTGTGAAGAATTTAGGTGTTCACCAGGATACTCATCTCTCATTTGAACAACACATTGAAAGTATGTCATGCAAATGCTATGGCATTCTGAAAGCCCTTCGAAAAGTTTTAGATCTTATCCCCATTAAAGCAAGGAAAACATTGATACACGCCTTAGTCACTCCTCACATGGACTATGGGAATTCTTTGCTTATTGGTCTTAACAAGAAAGGGATGCACCAACTTCAATGTGTTCAAAATGCGGCTGCCAGACTCGTTCTTAATTTGCCCAGAAAGACATCAGGGAAACGAGCCTCAGCTACTCTTCACTGGCTCCCCATACGGGAACGTATCCTGTTTAAAACTATGTGCATGGCTCACCGCATTGCACAGGGCAAAGGCCCTGCTTATCTACAAAATTTGTTGACCATCTACCGTCTTAAACGCATCCTGAGATCTCTTGAAAGTATGCAATTCCTTGTCCCTCGCATCCATAAAGCGCGGATGGGAGGTCGCTCTTTTAGATATTTGGCTTGTAAACATTGGAATGAACTGCCTATTGAACTCCAAATGGAAGAGCACCTTCTTACGGCAATTCCCAATCTCTAGCGCAATTAAAATCCCCCATGGCTTCCAACTCACCACCTCCCCTACCTCTTTCCTCCCTGGTGAAATATCCATTTCCATCTACAAAACTGGAAACATCCTGATCCAATCCTCCGAGCAGCACCTCACATGCTTTGAACTTCTCTTCAGCGCTCTTTCTGTCCAGCTTTAACTACCCACACCTCCCACATCACCCTCTCAATCCCTCCCAGCTCCCCACCGCCTCCCTAATGCCGAACCCCCTCCCTAACAACATCCCCCTCTTGAACTCTCCCATGTCGCAATCCGCTCCCCCCTCCCCGCACCTGCACCCTCTCATGCCACCTACCAGCCCTCCACCGCCTCTCTTAGACAGACTCCTCACCCCCAGGGCATAGCCGCGCCAACTCCTAACCCCCTCCCTAATGACTTTCCCCTCGTGAACCCTCCCCTGCTGCAATCCGCTCCCCCAGCCTCACACCGGCTCCCACTCATGCCCCCTCCCTGCTCTCCCCCGACTCTTTGGGACAAACCCTACTCCCCCTGGATTCTCCCATCCGTAATGGCACTTCCATCTCCTTTTCCCCTATCCCACCTCCCTCCCTGAACCTGGCCCCCCTCCTATCCCCTACGACACTCCACCAAATTTCTTTGATCCCTAATACAGCCCACCTCCAATTCCCTATCTCCTCCCTAGCACCCCTCCCCCCTCCAAACTGTCCCATAACGATCATAGCCCCTATTACCCATGCCCCTTCCTCCACAAACTTTACCCCCAATCAGTACGTCACTACCACATCCCCCCTCACCCCCACACTCCCCCCGCTCATCTCCCCCTTTCCTCCCCTCTCCCCACCAGTCCACCTGACATCTTGCCCATCATCTCCTCCCAACTCTGGTCCATACCCCAACCCCCTCCCCTGGCCTTCCCCAATCCTCCTACTAACACTGAACTCCCGTCGTCAAACCCTCCTGGAGTACCACTATCCCCTAGCTGTAATCCATCCCACCCTAACCAATCCGTCCCTAACTCCCCCTCCATTCCAACCACTCCCACCTCCCTCCTCTCCATCCTCAACCAAGCACAGCGTAACATTGACTTCAATCTCTCTACCCTGGTTGATGAACTTACCCTACTCAGAAAAGACTTTAATCTGCTCAAATCTGACAAATCCACAGCCAGCCCTACCTGGCCCCCTGCTCCTTGCGCAAACCCTCGAAAACGTCCATACCTTAAACATTGGTCAACAACGCCTCTCCTACCCTGCTCCCACAGAACCCCTCGAACCTTGAATACCTACTCCGCCCTCGAACTCTTTGTCCTCTGCAAAACATACACTAACAAAACCTCGCCTAAAGATCTGCCTTCCCCTCACTCCAAGATCCCTGTTATCCTGGGGATGAACAGAACCCCTGACTATCCTAACTCCCCCAGACCTTCCCCCCCGCAACTCACCTCCATTCAACTACTCCCCGTCACTAGCGACAACCCTAAACCCCTCAACTGCATGCTTGTGAACTGCTGCTCGGCCGTCCGGCCTGCAACCGAAATCTCTGAAACCATTCTTAATGAAGATACCGACATCGCATTCCTCAGCGAAACCTGGCTCAAAGACCACTCCACGCCCATCCTTGACTTTCTTGCCGCCCCTGGCTACTCTATTCTCAGAAAAGACAGACTTCAATTCACGTGCACGTCACCACTTTGTGCTGTTTTTGGTCCTGAAGAAGCACCAATGACCCCTATGGCAACAAGGGCGCGAAACATGATGACCGCCTTATTACACCCAGGCACATTAAGCCTGTTGGGGTAACACACTCTACCACGGGGTTCTATTTTACTATGGGTGTTACCCCCCTTTATAGCTCCCGGGATAGTTTTTATTTCGCGTAGCAAGCACCTTTCTCCCTCTTCTTAGGACCCACACACCCGCAGGCACCAACCGACATTCCTCCTAAAAGATCTCCGATAAAGTGACCCTTCGGGGGACCCGTGGGGCATTGCAGCCCCGGTCCGACGAGGAGCAAATGCCCGATGATAAAGCATGACATCCTTCGGGGTGTGTGAGGGCAACAGGAGGCAAGACCTGTTCTTTCCCCCTCAACTCGTGAGTCTCCATTACACCTAGGCTTCTTTTCCTTCCTTATCTTTCTCTTGTGGAAACACCTGCAGGCTATAGGCTTTACATAGGGATGCCTGAATGGGAAGCAGACCAGGCAGAGAACCACACGCTAAGGTCAATGCTGCACTGCTGAGACGGACAGTGGAAGCAGGAACAAGCAGGAGTTAGTGACCAATCATAAGGAAGGAAAGGTAAGTGACGTGTTAGGCATCCAATGGTAAGTAATGGTCAGGCTCTAAGCTGGTTTTTCTTTTTGTAAACTATAAATTTTGCCGACAGTGCATGCGAGCTGGAGGTGAAACCCAGAAAGAATATGTAGCTTATGATGCAGTATTTGTAAGTGGTACCGATATGCAAAGCTCTGAATGAATGACTGCCAAAACAGTTTCTAACCCAAAACTATGAGGAAGAGTTCACACACTGCAGGAGCAAGAGCTAGGAATAAGAGCAATACCGTTTTAATTGTCCAGGAGCAGTGAAACACATAACATTCAAATCCATTTTATGAATTCATAATCAAAAACAGACTTGCCATATATAACAATCATAGTAACTACAAAAAGAATGTGTTTTACCCAGTGAGATCAAAGCTTGGTGAATTTCCTTCATGACGTTTCGGTAAAGTTCTTTCTGCCAATCCTGTAAAAGCTTCCATTCCTCTTCAGGAAAATAGGCAGAGGCATCGGGGAACATAACCTGGGCCTGGAACAGAAAATACCACATTGATAATCAGTTTCTGGAAGAATACGTTTTAAGCCTTTTCCTGGAGCAAAGAAGAGTGGGACTAATTGTGCTTCCAAAAAGTGCTGTGAGTGAGGTGGCGTAGGCTAAGCGAACAGTATACAGAACGCTTACTCATGGTATTGGACCTTGCTTGCCACTGTTATGAGTAGTTATAAGATCTATTGAGTGTGTCCTCCTATTTGGTGACGGATATTTTATATGTAATTTCAGCCTTTGGATATAGTATATAAAGATTATATGAGTCCAGGTCAGTTTATGCCTTTTTCTTTTTTATTCTTCTATTGTATTTGTTCACAACTACATTTTTCATGAAACTCCATGGTTTTACAAAGTTTGGTTGTTAATTTTCGACAGCCGACGTGTTTCGCCCTCAATAGGTCATTTGGCCTAGGGCTTTCTCAAGGATCTTATACAGTCGCTGCCGGCATAGCTCAGGGGTGGCGGGGCAGGCGCGGGCCGCTGGGACCGGGTGCTATTTTTCTGATGATGGGCGGCAGCGAGATGAAGGTGTCTGATACAGGCCAGTTTGAGTTGCATTCTGGCTTCGTAAGGAAGTCAGCTCAGGGCCTTCAGGTGTGGTGAGATGTGGTCAAATTTTCTCAAACCTGTTAAGAGTCTTGCGGCTTCGTTGAGGCATGGTTTTAGGGGAGAAGTTGAGATCTTGGGCAGACCAGAGAGGGTTGCGCAACCGTATTCGATCCTAGAGATAACTAATGCCTGTACTGCCATTTTGAGGTCAAACGTGTCAATGAAAGGTTTTAGTTTTCTACGGTAGCTCAGGCAAAACCTGGCGGTTTTGGCCAGTGTGTTGATGCAGCCTCACATGTTCAGGTTCTTGTCCAGTGTGATTCCAAGTGATTTGGCTGAGTCCACTATGATCGGGGGCAATTCAGCGCAGAGATCGATTTGGTCAGTGGAGCTTGTGGGAGGGGAAATGTGTAAGAATTCAATATGTTGCGCATTAGGTTTGAGCTACTTGCTAGCTAGCCATTGTACAGTCAACTTTAAAGCCTCGTTCATTGTTTTGATCTCTTCTGGGGATGAAACTTTGATGAGGATCTGTGTGCCATCTGTATACATATAGAAAGAGATGTTGGCGTTACGCAGAATTTCAGTTAAAGGTTCCAGATAGAGGTTAAAGAGAGTTGGGATGAGAGTTGAGCAGTACGGGACTCCGATCATAATCGGGGAAGGAGAGGGTAGATTTTGATTAACTAAGGATATTTGAGAACGGTTCCATAAGAGGGATTTAAACCATTTCAGAACAGTTCCCCCTAAACCCATCCTCTTTTTGAGCCGGCCAAGTAACTGTGTCGAATGCAGATGAAAGGTCCAGAAGAACTAAGAGACACGTTTTGTCATGGTCTAGGGCTTGAAGGGCGTCATCCACTATATGGAGAATAGTAGTTTCAGTACTGTGATCTGGCCTGAAACCAGATTGGCAATCGTCTAGCAGATTGAATTCGCCTGTGTGTTGGCTAAGTTGTTGTTGCACACATTTCCCGAGCACTTTCGCTGGTAGAGGAATATTAGGTATGGGTCTGAAATTGTCGGGTTCAGCCGGGTTCAATGTGTTTTTTTTTAATGGGGATGACTTGACCAGCTTTTGGAGAATCGGGCATAGAACCTTGCGTTAGGGAAGTGTTGATTATTATAGTCCTGATGGGTAGGATAAATTGGTTGGTTCTTGGTAGAGATTTGGAGAAGAGCGGGACATTAAAGTGATTGTTTGGTAGTATGGACAATGGAATTTTCGAGATGTTGTGGTCGTCCTATAGATTGAAGGTAGTCCAGTGGGCTTCATTTTTGGGTGCTATCTGATGGGCGTGTGTAGATACGTTGATTTGTGCTTCCGATGGATGCGAATGGACGATAGCGGCGGAATTCAGCTCATTACCCAATGAGTCGATTTTGGTTGAGAAGAAGGAGGAGAGCTCATCAAAGGTTACTAGGGATTTTGTTGCTTCTTTAGAGGATTTGGCCAGTTTGTTTGATTGTTGTTTTACCTTTTCAAAGAGCTCACAAGGTCTGTTCTTAGCGTTCTCCAGTTCCAAACTAAATAATTATTTTTTTGATTTGCGGATGCTTTTGTTGTACGCATTTCTCGTCTTTATAAGAAGTTTTCGCTGGGAGGAGGACGGGTGTTGTCTTCAGTTCTGTTCCGTTAATCGCAGATTTCTCCTTTCATTGTTTAGGGACCCACTAAATCAGGGATTTCTGTCTTTAACCTAGACTTTTTTCAGTTTTAAAGGGGCTAGAGAGTCGATTATATCAGAAATTGGTGCATTGTAATGCTTAGTAAGTTCGCTGACATTTGATAGCTAGGGTAGAGGGGGGACATCCTTTGAGCAACGTGCTGCCAGTTTCTTGAGGTCGAGTTTGTGACCCTAAGCTATAGTTTCAGTTTCAATGTTTGCGCTGGTCTTTTCTTAAGTGTACCCAGTATTCGGAATGTAATAGCGAGAGGGCCTGACAAGTCGCAAGGAAAATTCGAGATTAGCCTGAATGCCTTTTCCTTTGAGATAATCCCATCGAGTGTAGAGCCTTTTGTGTGAGTTGGCAGGGTGCAGACTTGGGTGAGTGTTTGGCCAGCTAGAAAATCTTTGAAGATGTTGACCTGAATGTCATTAAGGTTGTTCCAATGAAGATTAAAGTTTCCTGTGAATATATCATTGGAGGGGGGGAGTCATTTGCTGTGATTATTTCCATGAGGTGGTCTATGAACGGGTCAATCTTGCCCGGAAGGTAGTAGAGGGTATGCAGTTTACACAATTGGTTAGAGTCTTTGCTTATGGAAAGTGTGAGGTATTCGCAGGAGTCAAGAGGATCAGAGTGAAGTTGGGTAATGGTGAGGTCCGAGTGGTAGATGCGAGTGATACCACCCCCTTTTTTAATTTGTGCTAGTGATCGGGGGTGGATTTCGAATTCTCTGTAGTTGCTTTACTGTACGTAGAGGTGAGCACGGGAACTGTTTTACTCGGAGAGGTGGCTGAAAGGCCTTTTGGGGGGGTAAGCGACGGGCTTTGGCTGACCTGTCAGGATGAGGGATGGGGACGATGAGTGGGTGATGAGTTTGCAGGCGTTGCATTATTGAGAAGTTGAGAGAGCGGGGTGGGCAGAACTCGAATAGACTTAGGGGAGATGCTGCTCTGTGCACTGTACTGCAATCACAACACGTTAGGGAGATAAGTGCAAGTCTAACTCTAAGTTATTGTCATTTTATGTTTCTCACTTCTCAAAAGCAGTTGGGCGACGCTCGTACCACCATCGCGGACGAGCCGCCCCAGCTATTATAGTCTTTTAAGCTCCATTGTTGTAACATGCTGTATGTCTCGAGGGTGCTTTCAACAGGAAAGTCAGAAAAGAAATGTATTTTGTTGAAGTCATTTAACAACAAGTCCATGGTTAAATCCCTTGTCTCTGAACTAGGCTGACACTGTGAGCAATGATGGTCACTCACACCCGCTGTGATTGGCTTATGGCAGAGTTTTAATTGGACAATGTCACCAGTTATGTAATCAGTTATGTTATTTTAGATGCCTGCAGAGATGTATTTAATGATGTTTACCTTGTGAGCTATGGTGTGCTTTTTACCAAACCAATAACTGGCAAATTTCAGTGGTTTGTAGGTTTTGTAATAATGTAACCATATTTTAACAGTGTTTTTTTCAATTAACTTTCTTGAAACACATGTTATGTTCTTAAAAGCAAAGTTAACCATAATTTCACTTCAACATTTCAGGTTTTTGTCTGTGAATTTATATTTACTGAAAAAAACTACAGTTACAGCAAAGTTTTGGTTAAGATTGATAACACCATCACGTTTGATCGAAAAAATGTAACACACATGATCTCACCCCTGATGAAACAGATGCAATGACAAACTGCATAAACGGTCTTTCATGGCAAACTGCTTATCCCAGTGTCTGCAGTTTCATCTGATAAACCTTGTGTGACGCCCATTAAGTGCTTACTGGAGAGAGTCCTCATACAGTGCCACGAGCACCATCTTCACCCCTGACAGACAGGGCCATGACATCTCCCCCACCCCGACAGACATGTCCATGACATCTCCCCCCGACAGACAGAGCCCTGCTATCTTTACCCCTGATAGACAAGTTTCTCACACCCCCCCTCTCCCCCCGCCCATCTGATAGACAGGGCCATGACCTCTTCACCCCTTGACAGACAGGGAGGGCCATGAAATCTTCCCCCGCTGACAGACATGGCCATGACATCCCCCCACCCCACCTTACCCTGACAGACAGGGCCATGACATCCCCCCACCCCACCCCACCCTGACAGACAGGGCCATGACATCTTTCCCCCAAGACAGACAGGGCCATGACTTCTTTACCCCTGACAGACAGGGCCATGACTTCTGTAAAGATGGTTGGAAACCGTAATCTTGGTTTGAAGTATTTAATAACGAGAACACTGGTACAGCAGAGAAACGCCTCCGCTCTCTTCTCTCCATTCACAACTCCACAATCTAGAACTAAACTGATGTGGAAGCGTGGAGCGAGAGTAGAAGGCAGTAGAGCGAGACACAGAATGCATTGACAGATAAATAATAAACATAACACATCTCCCCCATATAAAATAAAACAAAAGAATTAAGATACATCATCACAAACATAATCCGACATCCATTTAGGCTTATAACAAATACATTTGTCACAACGTGGTAAGTCTACAATAATGTTGCTTTGTTCCCCCCTAGATGGTAATCCCTGTTCCCCGCCAGATGGCAAATTAACATCACCGCCTCCGCCGGAAACAACACCATTGTTAACATTGGAAGAATCCGCTTCATCAATAACACAATCAGGAATGCTGTTACAATTTTCATCAGGATTGGTAGGGACCCTAATCTCTGTGATGATGTCCCACTCAGCATGAGGATCAGAAGAACGAGTAGTCCTAAGAGGGAAAAATTTACTAGACCAACTTGAAGAGGGGCGAAAAATGGCTACTCTCTTAAGATTCCAAACTTTACCATCAGACAATTGTACAGCATTTTTAAAAACGTTGTTAACTCTTAAGGGTTTGAAGTATTGACTTTCACCTTTACTTGCTCTCCAGGGTTTCTTGGCCCTGACCCATGAACTAATCTTGATATAAACATCTTTGGTATTATGCTTTTGGTTGAACGCTTTTTGGTACTTGCTACATTTGTTAACAATCCTTGGCCTAATGAATTCAACAGGGACAGTGCTGGAAGCAGCTTCCAATAACCACGCAGGATTACACTTAGTTCTTGCACCACAACCTCTCATGACTTTAGAAGGAGAAACCTCCAATGAATCATGAGGTGTGGTTCTATACATCCACACGGTTTTAAAAATGTGTACTTCCCAATCATATTAATTCTGGGCAGCCAATTGAATAGAATTATTTAAAACTCTAGTAAATCTTTCGATCATGCCATTGCCAGAAGGATTGTAAAGGGAAGTGGTCCTGTGTTTAATACCAGCTCTTTTAAAATATTCTTGGGTCATATTAGACATGAATTGGACTCCATTGTCTGAAATAACTTGGACAGGTAAACCTTCTTCAATGAAGGTCCTGTCAAGGAACTTCAAAATGTCTTCTGAAGTAATTTTGTCCAAAACTTTAATGACAGGCCACCTTGAGAAAGTGTCAATGAGTGCTATGACATACTTCTTGTCCAAGCCGATGGGACCCATAATATCAATGGCAATAGTGTGCCACGGTTTGGTGGGAACAAAAGACTCGCCTAACTTAGGCCTCAAAGCAACTAAAGATTTATCAGAATTGCAGCAAGGCAAACAATCACGTACCACTCTCAACTAGGACATCAATGCCGGGCCACCAGAACCATTGCTGGACTCTTTGCTCGGTTTTAACAATGCCACTGTGTTCCTCGTGACAAAGTTTAACATATTTCATTCTCAAGGAAAGAGGAGGAATAACTTTATCACCTGTGAAAATATATCCATTAGTGACAGAAAGTTCATGTCTGACTTCCCAAAAGGCTCTAAAAACCTCAGGAAGTTTGCTTTTGCAAGGCCAACCCTTATTAATAAAAACAATCAATTGTTGTAAAATGGAATCAAGTCTATAACCATTTGACCATTCTTTCTCATCAAAATTAGACAAACCTTGATTGTGAACCAAAGCGACTTGTTCAACGTCCAAATCGGAAAGGTCACATTCATACATATCAATGGGCAATCTAGACAAAAACTCGGCAATTACGTTCTTTTTGCCAGGAACATACACAATCTGATAATTATAGTCTTGTAACCGCAAGGACAATCTTGCGATCCTAGCCGAAGCGTTCAAAATTCCTTCTGTTGTGAGTAATTTGACTAAGGGTTTGTGATCAGTACGTATAACACAGGACTTTCCCCACACAAAAGATCGAAAATGGTCCATAGCCCATGCACACGCCAGAGTCTCCTTTTCAATAACAGAAATATTTTCTTCAGAAGGAGATATGGCACGGGAAGCATAGCAAACAATATTCTCTTTCCCATCAGCCCTTATTTGGGATAAAACACCCCCTAAACCCTTGATGCTAGCATCCACAGTGACAATATTATCTAAATCTGGGTCAAATCTCTTAAAAGCAGGAGCTTCAACAATTGCACACTTTATAATGACAAATTCCAACTGACATTCTGCGTCCCACAAGAATTTGACTCTATTCTTGAGAAACTGTCTAATGTGGAACATTTTTTAAGAAAATGTTTTCACTAATCTAGAATAGAATTCTGCAAGTCCTAGAAAGGACCGGACTTCCTCCTTGCTCTTGGGGTTGGGTGCATCACAAATGGCTTCAATCAGAGGGTTTGGGAGAAATTCCATTCATGGGAAAGCTCCCTGAAAGACATGTAAACAAGCACCTTTCGAGCTATATCGAACAGACTGGCAGTCTAGACCATTCGCAATTTGGCTTTAGGCCGAAGCATAGTACCGAGTCGGCACTACTGTCAGTAACGGATGATCTACACATGTACCAGGACAGGGGTCATTCGGTAGTCCTGGTACTGTTAGATCTGTCTGCAGCGTTCGACACTATATCTCATAATATTCTGCTCGAACGGCTTGCTAAGATCGGTCTTGTGAGTACAGCACTGGCCTGGCTAAGAAGTTTCCTATCTAACCGGTCTCAATCAGTTAGCATGGGCACATTTCGCTCGGTGGAAACTGAGATTACCAAGGGGGTGCCACAGGGCTCTTGTTTGAGCCCAACTCTTTTTAACATCTATGTGGCCCCCCTGGCTAAAATCTTGAGAGAGTTCGGTTTCATCCCGGTATCATACGCGGATGATACCCAGCTCCTGTTTCCTTTTAAAACTCTTACCGACGAAGTGAAAACTTCTTTTTCTAATGGCACGAAGGCGGTAGCAAATTGGATGACTTCTAACTGCCTACAATGCAACGTAGGCAAAACGGAGGTTGTGCTCTTTGGGGAAGCAAAGATCCTGTGGACCCCGGACTGGTGGCCGCAAGACCTTGGCCCGGTCCCAGACCCTAAATTGGTTGTGAAAAATCTAGGAGTGCGCTTGGATCATGAACTCTCCTTTAAGCAACATTGTAACATCATTGTGGGTTCCTGCTTCCATGTCATCGGCTTGTTGCGAAAGGTCTTCCCCCTGCTACCGGATTTTACCAGGAAAACCTTGGTGCAAGCTCTGATACTTAGTCGTTTCGACTATTGTAATGGCCTCCTGTTATCGGACAATGATGGAGTACTAGCCAAACTCCAGATGATTCAAAACACTGCGGCCAGGCTGGTATTAAATGCCCCCCTGGAACACCGTCTAAATCTCTCTTGGAGAAATTGCATTGGCTCTCAGTCCGTAACAGGGTAAAATTTAAGACCTGCTGTTTAATACATAAGAGCTTGAATGGACTAGGGCCATTGCACTGGAGAGATAAATTCATTCCATACAATCCGGTTCGGTCCCTTAGGTCCAGTAACCAGCTTCTCCTGAGAGTGCCAGCTGTGAGAAAGGCCAGACAGGGTGGTAAGGCCCTATCTGTAGTTGGTCCGATTCTATGGAACAAGCTTCCCCTTGAGCTGAGGCAATGTTCTGAACATTTGAGTTTCAGAAAGAAGCTCAAAACATTCTTGTTTCAGAACTAAACTGCTATCCACTGACTGTTTGACTATGCTTCTGGTGTTTTGGGTGCAGAGATACTCCGGAAGGAGTCGATTCAAGCGCGTTATAAACCCGCAAATAAATAAATATATGCCCTCTCTACTGAGAGTATGACCTAATTACGTGATGGATTTGACAGCAAACTTACACTTGGAATGTTCAACTGTTAACCCTTTGGACTCTAGGATGGTAAGTACTTCATTCAAAATGTTGTCATGCTCATTTTTATCTGCACCAAAAACAAAAATATTGTCTTGAAAACACCTGACGTTTTTAATTTGGCCAAATAAATGGTACATTAACCTCTGAAAAATAGGCACCGCAGAGGCTACACCATATGGAAGTCTCTTCTATTGGAAACAGCCAAAAGGGGTGACAAAAGCTGCCAACTGTTTACTTTCATCAGCAAGGGAAATCTGATGGTAAGCAGCAGAAAGGTCAATTGACGAAAACCACTCGCCATTTTTCACCAGGGACAGCATCTCAGAGATCTTTGGAAGGGGAAATTTGTCTACTACAATATTATTGTTTAAATGCCTAAGAACAATACATAATCTCAATTTGCCGTTACTACGTCTAGCGACCACAACTGGAGAAATCCACTCTGCAGATTCGATGGGTTCTATGTTGTTAGCTTTAACCAATTTATCCAGCTCTTTTTCGACATCATCCCTAAGAAGAACAGGAATGTGTCTGACCTTGTGTATTTTAGGGCAAGCATTAGACTTCAAAACAATACGATGTTCAAAATCATTACGATTCCCTATGTCCCCATTAAACAGACCCTCCAGCATTTCGCGATTTGCAAAATAATTGCGAAATCAGCAGAGGAGCGCGATTCCCACGATATTTACCCTTTTGGCCGCGAAAAAGGTCTCCGGCAGACAGCAAAAGAAATGATAACATCCTATTGGCTGTACGCCCATATCGCATACGTCACTACGTGGCTCCTACACTGTAAAACTTGCCTGCTTCTTACTGCGGCCGGCCGGCATTAGGCAATCATTTCCTTGTTCCTTCTTTTCACCGAACTTTGCTAAAGCTTTTCACAAAAACACCATCGTGTATCCCGCACATAATCAGTGTGTGCACCAGTGAACGGAATAGAACCTAAAATTCAACAATGCGAGGTGCACAGCTCGGCAAATCGAGAGAAGGAAAGCAGGACACGTTTGGAAGCGACAGGCAGCAGAGCACGTGCCCTCCCTTTACTTACGAAGGGCAGGATTAGGATGCGGCAGAGTCCACGGTGAGCTAAGACAGCCAGTTCTTCATCCCTTTTTTATGGATCCATCACTCTGCCTATCATGGTTCCCGGTAGTATGCGTGCCTGCACTTGCGCGCACACTATCTTTCCCTTGCACTCACACTTTATTGCATAGCGCGCACGTCTCTGCTTCCTGCAAAATTAAGACTTTTTGCTGCCCGCAGCCTCCTAAAGTACGAGTGCTGTGAAAAGAATGAAAGGTATTTTTCTTGGTGCTGAAATGAAATGAAATGAAATGTAATTTATTAACGCGCTGCTATGCCCAGTGGGCGTCAAGGCGCCTAACTCAAAAAATTAGCTGCGGGCAGACAGAGACACGAGCTCACTGATAGGCTTTGGAAAAACACCAAGTTTTCAGAGCTTTCTTGAAAAGATCAAGTGAGGGCTGTAATTTGATCTCCAAGGGAAGAGTGTTCCAAAGTTGAGGTGCAAGGATGGAGAAGGCCTTGCTCCCCCATCTTGCCATCTTAGCGCGTGGGACTACCAGTTGATTAAGCTCTAACGCGCGAAGACATCTGGTTGGAACATACCTAGAGAGCAAAGAACCCAAGGCATCAATCGGGCCTGCCCTCAGGGCGCTGTAGGTAAGACAGAGAAGTTTAAAAGAGACTCTGAAAGGGATGGGCAACCAATGGAGACTCTTCCTTGCCGAGGTTGCCAAATGCAGGGAGAAAGTCTTGTGAGTTTACAAGGCGTGGGGAAAGCGTTCGAAAACGGTCGACATTCCCTGCCATGGGCCTGTGGAATGTCATAACAGAACCCTGAGCAGCCGGAAGTTAAACATCCCATTCGTGTAGGGAAAGATTAATCAGGAGTTGAGAAGCATTCAGGTGCACGTCCAGAAATGTTTGTTTTATATGGCAATATGTCTGCACGATTTGTGTTTGTTTGTTGTTATTGAAGAGAGTCCGGTTCGGCTTAGCAAGCAATTTCTGCAAATCTGTCCAAAGTTTTCAGCTGTTTAAAAGTGCCCCAAAATAAAATGTAGTGGGATACCGGCGCAAATACTTTATTTCACAGAGTTTCCCGTTTGTTTTTCCTCCAATATGAGAGCATGTATCACCCATTAGTTCACCACAACAGCACAGAGAGAAATAAAGGGGAAAGGCGTAGAAGAGGATCAGAATATTGTAAGTAGTGATAAGGTAACAAGGGTTAAGGAAGATGGGGGTACAAAGACAAGGGAAAAGAAAATAATCAAAGAAAAAGCAACAGAGAAATGAGAAAGAGAAGCAAAGACTGGAGAGAAGCATGGAGAAAGTGAAAGCAGAAAGTTGTAGGAGAGATGAGGGAAAAAGAAGGGGTGGAGGAACACAATGGAGAGAAATATGTGATTGATTTATTCTCGGTACTAAATGACACAACATATATGAGTGACCTTTAAACTGTGGAAAGGGCGTAACCACACTAACAACAAACATATCAATGTAGTGTTTACAACTAGCTGTGAGTCATGCATTTCACTCTACTGTGTAAACGGGGTTCTTTTCAGAGAGCTGGATTTCACCCTGTAGGTCAGCATTTGAGGCGCCTCAGGTGACACAGCCCTCTAGAGGCAGTGGCGCTTCCCCGCCGTCCAATTTCTGCTTCCTTCTGGCCAAGCGACGTTTGTATTACAAATTCCCATTTCGATTAATGAGAGAGCAAGTCAGTTTCCAGCCATAGGAGCCTTCTGCGGCAGAATAACTATCAGAAGGGAGCGCTGGAGTGCAGACATATGCAGGTCATCAATTGCATGGCCACGTTGAGTTATATATGGATGAATGGACAGAAGCAGCAAAATACCATTTGGGGCAGCACACTATACTAAGTTCAGATTTTTAGCATAAGTGTTTTAAGCCAGGCCCTTAATTACATCGGCCACGCCCCTGTGAGCGACCCTCAGTTTTTCATCCTACTCAAAACCCTGCACACACCCCTCTGCTGTTACTTAATTGTGGACTTCATTCCAAACCTAAGTCATGTGCAGATAGAAAAAAACTCACTCTGTCCCTGAGGCAAACACTCATCTTGGCCCACAGGTGTAGCACATTTTGGAAGGGTCCAGGAGGCAGCGGTGCCTCGGCAGGGGTGAATACAAGGGTGCTAGAACACCCCAGGGAGAAATAGGGCCCCCTCCCACGAGGTGCAGATTGGGGCTGTGCTTCTGTAGAGAAACTAAGATTTTAAACATGCCTATTTCACAGTGGAAAACTCTGCTAAATCAGTTGGCATTGATTTAAGGCTGAACAGGAATGATTTCAAGTAAAATGAAGGGCCGCAAAAATGCCGCTAAATTTCCATTTTTGTGCCGCTAAATTTCCCTTTTTGTGCCGCTAAATTTGCAAATCTATGCCGCAATATCCTGGGGGGTCTGATTAAAGACTTTGGGGAACTTCTTCAACAATTTCTCACAAAACAAATCATCCTCATTAAGCACCAACAGGTTCTGGGCTGTTAGGGTTGAGAGTTATATCTAATTTACCCTGGTCCATCCAGCCCAAAACTGCAGGTCCCTTCTTAGCAACATACAATTTGCTGGTGGTCTGTCTATTCTTAAACTTAAAAACTAAGGATCTGTATCCAACCATGTCTATTTTCTCTCCAGAGAATCCTTCTGGTTGAATATAGGATTCTAGGAGTTTATCACCCAAACGTGCAGCAAATAGGGATTTCCAGTTTACCTCATCAACAATGGTATATGGTGAACCAGAGTCCACATACATTTGCACGGAAATGCTCCCAATAGACATAGTACATAACGGCTTTTTCAAAGACTTATTGTTACAATCATTTACATTCCAAATGAAAAATTCTTTGGGATTCAAGTTTTGAGAACTACTATTAGAATCATTGATGGTAAGTTTCTTGATACTACCCTAACCATCACTCGAGTCATAGTCAGCTTCATCCAAACACTTGCTTTTTCTACTACCACCCTTCCTCTTACAAGCTTTGGCAAAGTGACCCACAATACCACAGTTGGAACACTGTTGCCTTAAGGCAGGACATGTTTTACTGGATGCTAGATGTGTAGGACTATCACAACGATAACATCTAAAATTGGTATTGCGAATAAACCTTTCTTTTTAGTACTCTCAGTTTTATGTTTAACTCGAATATTTGTTTTGGGAGTAGACAACTTCTGCCCGGGGGAGGGTGGGCCGCACTCACCACCCCCAGGGGGGGCTACACTCACTGCGGGGGGGGGGGGGTTTGCACTCACCGCCCCCGGGGGGGGGGGGGGGGGCTGCACTCACCGCCCCCGGGGGGGGGGGGGGGGCTGCACTCACCGCCCCCAGGGGGGGGGCTGCACTCACCGCCTGCAGGTGCTGCCGGAACATGTCCTTCCGGTGATTCTGCATCGATTCCTTCCCGGGGGTGTCCTGAAGGTGAGAGTCAAAGCTGGGGTGCGGCGCGGGGGTGAGAGTGGGGGCCGGCGCGAGAGCAGCTCCCTGCAGGTAAACAAAGAACCGTGTGCGCCGCGTCAGACTGCGCATGCGCGGACGAGGAAAGAGCCGAGCAGGAAACACGGCTCCAACAGACATGCGCAGAGTCAGGAACACTGCCCCAATGGACATGCGCACACGGAGCGTCGTGGCTCTAGTTGACATGCGCACAGGGTGTGTCGCCGCTCCAGCAGACATGCGCAGCGAGAAACCCTGCTCTAGGAAACATGTAAAGTGACTAGTGTCTAGCACACCAATGCGCCGAATGAGAAAAGAGCTCCAGGAGCAGACATGCGCAAATCAAGCCTTCAGCAGACACGCGCACAATGGGAAACACTACTCCAGCGGACATGCGCAGAACCGAAAATACCGCTCCATAGCGTCACTTCCGCAGCACGCGCGCGCAGATCCGGAAATACAACCAGAAAGGGAGTGCTCAGAACTGGGGTCACAGTCGCCACCACAGGGTCCAGGACGGGGCGACTGAAGACACACGGCGCCCCCCCCCCCCCGGAGCGAGCAGAGGCCCCCGCGGCTGGGGGGGGACCACGGGAGCAGCGCGGGCCTGGCGGGAGGCAACGCTTCAAAGGAAGAAGAGAGTCACGCACCTGGCGAGTGAAAGCAGCCTGCGGGGGGAATGAGAAGCTGGAGGAGGGGCCCCCACTCCAGGGGCAGAAACACCGGAGCCGGGAGCAGCGCTGCGGCCTCGCAAAGGGGGTTATTCGAAGGAAAACAAGTGTCCAGTGCACGGGCCGCGGCCACGGCCAGCTGCTCAGAGGAAGGACCCGAGGCTCTGATCTGTCTCCAGGCGACGAGGGATGGAACCAGGAACAAAGAAAGAATCCAGAACAAAGAATCCATAATAAAGAGAGAAGAAAGAAGCAACGAGAGATGGAACAAAGAAAGAATCCATAATGGAGAAGAAAGAAACAAACCAGAGATGGAACCAGGAACAAAGAAAAAATCCAGAACAAATAAAGAATCCATAGAACAAAGAATCCATAATAAAGAATAAAGAAAGAAGCAACGAGAGATGGACCAGGAACAAAGAAAGCATCCATAGAACAAAGAAAGAATCAAAAATGTGCTAGCATTCAGCCAAGAATTTTCAATTCTATTAAGGACACGGAGGCGGGGATTATGCTTCTCAATCTTTACTGCAAAATCACAGCAGCCAATGAAAATGCATATTTTCATAAATAACAATAAATCAAACTACATTTCCCATGATGACATGTATATAGGCACGCCCCCACAGTCCATAAGAACCCTTAGCGTGCCGCCATCTTCCTCTTTCTTTGTAGCGAACAAGTCCCAAAAGTAACTTGAATAACATCATAACTCCTCCAACATGGAAGAAAGAAACGTGCTTCTCAGGTTGAATATCCTGGCAGTCTTCTGCGTTTATTCAGATTTCTTGTCTGATCCTGAAATACAGGAAATTAAACCGTAACCACCGAAAACATCTGGGTGGGCAAGCTGTTACACTTAACCAAGCCGGTGGGATAATCCTCGCCTCGGTGACCTTAATAGAATTGAAAATTCTTGGCGCGAATGCTAGCAAATTTTTGATTCTATTACAGGACTGGAGGCTTCAGATTATGCTAGTTTAACGCTCATTAAAAACAACAGAGGTAATATCCCTCACCGGCTTATAATAATATGTCTTAAAAGTGGACTCAGAGGACCAATCTGCGCAACGCATAATGTCCTGGATGCTAGAACCCAACATGAACGATTTTGACGCCATAGCGCCTCTTACAGAATGGGCACCGAAAATGGTGGTGTCAATGCCAGCCTCTTGCATAATATAACGAAGCCATCTGGCAATGGTGGCGGCCGCCACAGGTTTAAAAGGTTTTTGCAATGCAATGAGCAATTGTGAACAGCTCTGAGGCCTAATGGCCTTTGTGCATTCCTCATACATCTTCAAACATTGTCCCACACATAATTTCTCATTATCATGAAAAGCATTATAATCAATATGACGTGACAATGTTTTGGTGCGACCTGAAATGTTAAAGGAAACTCCTTCCGGAGTAAATACTCTACCTGTAACGTCGAGACCCCGCACGTCTGATGATCGTCTGCACGCTGAAAGGCAAAGTAGCATGGCCAGCTTGGTTATCTTGGTAAAACACCAAGGAGCTGAGGAGAGCCCGAAAGGAAGAGCCAAATATTCGTACCATTGGCCGTTCCACCTGAACTGGAGGTACCCGCGATGCAGCGGGAAGATTGGAATGGATAGGAACGCGTCTTTGAGATCCAACCTGACCATCCAGTCCCCTTCCTGTAGCAAATCCGTTAGAAGATGGATGCCTTCCATCTTGAAGTGATTGTACGTTAGAAACTGGTTGAATTCTTTGAGATTTAGAACTAGTCTGTTTCCACCTCCCTTCTTTTGTACAATAAATATGTTGCTGCAAAAGCCGTAAGGCCCCTGGCTGGTTGGTGCTATTGTGCGCTTTTGCAGCAACCCAACGATCTCCTCCTCTATAAAACTGCGATCTTGTAGGCAAAAATGGATATCTGCAGGGTACCTGACTGAAAAGGACGAGAGTAAAATTCTAAGTGAAAGCCCTGTATTATCTGCAACACCCAGGCGTCCTGTGTTAGCTCCTGCCACTGCCGTAGGCAGTGTTGGGTACGACCCCCCCCAAAGGAAGAAGAGAAAGGTCTACAACGCTCACCTGTGTTTTGTTGAGCTTTGAAGTTCGCCCTGTTGTTGTTGGACTGGAAGCGTCCCCTGTTGAACGTCCTGCGGGATGGATAGAAGGTCCCGCCTCTAGTGGAGTCATAGTCGTTTCTTCCACGACCAAAGTCGCCTCTCTGGGAGCCTTGGGGACCTCCACGGCCTGACGAGCGGCCCCCGCCTCGTCCGGCCCGGTTAAAAACACCCTGGGTAAATATTCTTTTAATCCCCGATTGCGCCTTATCCGATGTTGTGAAGGTCCCGACGTACTTTGCAACGTCTTTGACGAATCTCTCGCCGAGGAGCTGACCCGCCGCCAGGGGTTCGGGTGCTGTATCTGCCAGCTCCGTCAGGTTGCTATCCATCCTTATCAGGAGAGATTTACGCCTCTCGGAGGATATAGCACAGTTGGCGTTGCCAATGAGGCCTATGGCCCGCTGGGTCCAACCTGCCAATATATCTGGGTCTACCGGCGTAGATGCTTCCTTGGCTGCTAAGGCCATTTCTAGAATTTTGGCCAAAAGGCCCACTACATCCAGCATTTTGTCCTGACATCCCCTCCAGGCTCTATCGATGCCACATTTGGGATCTTTTGAAAATTTCCGTAGAAAGGTCAGGAGGCTAGCATCGATTTCCGGCGTCTCCGCCACCTTGTCCGGGAGTTCCGGTCGTGGACACTCCGACTTTAGACGATTGCGCACCTCTCTTGGGAAACTCTTCCTAAGGTTCTCGTGCAGATAGGCAGAGACTGCGGGGGGCATCCAGTCCGAGGACCTAGGGTGCATAATATCTGAAGGGTCGAAGGTGAAAGGGGTATTTGTAGGAATATCCCCAGTCGGCTGAGATGTTCTTGCCTTCTTCGGTGGAGGAGGCTCCTCCGAGATATCAGTGTCGGTGTCTGTATTCGTGGTGTTAGTGTCGGTATCCGTGTCGGTATGGGCCCTGAGCTTAGCCATAGCCTTGCCTTCCGAGTAGGAGTGGTCAGCTGCCCCACTGGCGGCCAATGCGGACAGTGCATGTGCATGTGGCCACTGTGCCGGGTCAGAAGAGCCCTGACTAGATGTAGACGCCTCTGCCTGCTTCTTCTGCGGCTTTTTGTTGTAGCCATTGTGAGAAGTTGGCCTGATATATGATGCTCACTAGTTCTAGTGATCACCTTGTATCAGTCCAAACAACCCTTATGGTGATTGGTTGTAGGTCAACCTTATAGACCAGCTATCCTAATGGTAGCATGGACAAAGCAGTCTTAGGCTAAACTCTTTTGGCATGTGAAGCCAGCTGTTTTACCACAATATAACCCCTTGAATACCAGATGAAAGGACACCACACAGGTTGTTATGAAAATAAACAGTATATTTATTAATAACAAACACCTCTGAACTCTTTATGAGGTCAGAGGGCTAAGCACATGACAATCTCTTAAGAAAAATACGATAAGTTGCACTAAATTACAATGGTGCCCTAGGGGCACGACAAACCATATACTAAGTAAGTGGAATGTGAAAGTAGATAGAAGGAATGGAGCTGTCCAGAGGCTGGAGGTTCGCTAGGACTACGCTATCTTCACCTTAGGTAAGTAATAGGAGGCCCACGGGACGCGTGTGCAGAGTGTGAACTCACACGCGAGATGCGTAACAACGTCTATGGACAGTACACTTCAAGTTAAAGGTGAGTACGGACAATCCTGACTAGTTAGGACTAAAACGACTGTGGAACTGGACACTAGGACAGTTAAACTACCCTTGAGCACCGAAATGCTCTCGTTACCTCACCCACGGGCTGCGGGTGCATAGGTGTCAAAGTGTGTTGGGTTCTCGCGTTGAAGTCTATGGAGCCTGGATGAAAAGATGCTGCAGGCGACCAGGAGGAAGATGTCCTGTGCGATCCAAGGGTGGATCGGTGAAGAAGAGGACCTGAAAGCAGAGGGGACAGTGTTCCAGGAAGGAACCAGGTGCTGTCGGCGCGATCAGGTGAAGAGTGGACGCTTGTCTCTGCAGCCACGTGGACCAGGAGGTGTCTTCGACGACCAGGATGGAGGCACGAGCTGTCCCACGCAGGCTCTCGCTGTCGGCGGTGTTGGATCCGGATTCGGCGTCAACAGGCCTTGGCAAAGGCAACCCACGCGGTGAGTGGAAACGGCGTCTGGAGTGGACCAGGAGGGTCCAGGGTGCTCCTCTTTTGGAAGGGAGCAAGGGCCAGTCTGGAGCAACCAGACCAGCAGTGAAGAGTTCAAAGTTCGTCGTCTAGGAGGCCACTAGCCAGCCGGCAAGTGACCAGACAACGCGTCGAGCAGCAAACAAGCAGAAGGGCCCCACGCAGATCTCGTGGAAGCTGGAGGGCTGATCTTTGGTGCAGGAGCTGCTCGGGGCTGGGGCTTCTCAGTCCCCAAGGCACTTGGTCGAGTTTACCTCGGGAGTCGTGCTGGAAGCGAAGTGCAGTTTCTTTCAAGATGGCCGGTCCCACGTGTCTCGTCGCACCCACGGATCCCAGCTTTGCTGAAGATGTGAGTTGTGGTCGGAGAGGTCTGGGAATCCGGATCTCGTCGGGCTCTGAAGTCTGGATCCTCGAGGGAAGACGACAAAGTGAAGCCGCTGGACGCTTGATGGTGCCTGCTTGTGCAGGGTGGACACTCCTTGCCCACAAGGGAGATTCTTCAGTCTTCTGGGGAGCAGAACGTCAAAGTCCAGAGTTTCTTCTTGTGAAAGTTGTTCAGGATAATCTAATTTGGAATGGGACCAGCTCCTACCTTTATTCTCCTAAAGGGGCTGCACTACTGACTAGGTCCCTCCCCTGGGTGGGACCAGGAAGCGGGGTGGCTACACCCCCTATCCTTTGTCCGGTTTCGCGCCAGAGCTGGGGCAGGGATGCCCCAGCAACTGGTTTGAACCGGTGTATGCACAGGACACCTTGTGTGCCCCAGGCATGTCTCATTCCTTTCAGGCCTGTCCTACCCAATAAACAAAATCCTGTCTGGGGTGGTGCTAGCACCTCCCAAGGCAGGAAACCCTTTGTCCAAGCCACCCTCGCTGGAAGGACTCCCAGCAGCAGGAGGTCAGACTTGTGTCTGTGGTGGCAGCATCCATTTTGTGATGCCAAGGCTCGAGTTAACTTTAACCGGGGTTCACAGTTACATACATGTCGTGTCCCTCTAGAAGGGTGGAATGCTACCCCCGTCGCCAGAATTGGCGAGGGGGTAGTATTCCAATTCGTATGACACCTTACTCGACATGTTTTGATAATGTTATACCAGAGTTAGCATTTAACCGCGAGGATTATAATGCACTTAAGAGTATATGGTATAGCGTTATCATGGAACAGCTATTAGGACTTGGTTCCGCAAGCTGCAGACGGGCTCAGCTCATGCTAGCGCACCATCTCAGATAATTCCAAGCACTCTGTCTTCAGGATTGATAAGGCCTGCCATAGGAGTGACTGATAGGAATATATGTGTCCATTTTAGGGTTAGATATAGGTATACTATATCTATAGCAAAGGGTGATTACAACACCTTGCCCCAGCTGTCTTGCAGCCATTTGTGTCAGTTTTGGATGGCCAGCCAGGGGTGGCATAATACATGCTGCAGCCCCTGGTAGGCCTTGGGTACACCTATGCCCTGGATACCTAAGGTACACTGTACAGGGACTGATGAGGTGGCCCAGTACCAATTGGTAAATGCACCTAAAGTACATGGTTGTCAATTTAGAGAGAGAACAGCTAGGCTGTGGGTCTGATTAGCAGGCCCACAGCCAGGGAAAGTCGTAAACCAGTGAAGCAAAAAGCAAAAATCTGGGGTGACCATAGGATTGCAGACCCCACCCTCCTACAGCCATGCCTCTTTGCGAAGCCCTCTAGTTGCTTCCTGATAGGGCGTAGAGCCGCCGCTAGGGCCTGCTGAACAGTTTGTGGGACCGTGGTCTCCATAGCCCTGTTCACGGAGGACTGAGCGGAGGCGTCCAAAGCATTCACCAAATTGTCCTCTAAGACAGCCTCCTGCTGTCCTTCATATGTCTTCTCCTCAGCATACTCTTAGGGGTATTGCTCCCACTCGGCCATAGTCAGGGGTGGCTTAAAGAATTACTGAAGTAAGCAAATCTCAAGTTAATAGTCTGAGCCAGACTCTATCACAGCCACAAGGAGGGTAATGGGGGGGGGGGGGTAGCCCAAAGCACACAGAAATCGTCCTAAAACCCCCCTCAGCAAAGCTGTAGTCGATGGGGTCAGAAACCCAGGCCAATACAAGATTACACAGAGCGTGCGCCCACTCTCTTCAGGCTTGAATATTACAACCTGAACCAGGCGATATTAAGAGCAGAGCGATCACCATTAGGAATGCGTTTGAATGACAGGGGAATTCGCGCTGCCCAAACGCGACTGAAATCCACCCAAATGCAGCCCAATTTCAGCTCGCTAGGGAGCGCGTTGCCGCCGAGAGCCACCCGGCCTTTATCGCGTCATCGGGCGATAAGGGAAGCCCTTGTGTGTGCGTGATAATCGCGCCTACTGTGGGAAGGCAACAAGCCCCGGGACCAAGGCTCCGTGAATACCCGGTGACGGTCTGCCCCCGGTCAGTGACCGTAACGTCAAACGCGCCAGAATCGGCCGAACCTCACACAAGCCACAGAGGAATGAAAACAGAAGCGGGCTGATTCGACGCGTTTTCTAACCGCGCGCTCGTCCGCTAAAGCACCAAATCCCTCAAAAACAGTTCCTGGTAACAAATGAAGGTACCATAACATCAATATCAAAGCATTAGCCAGTATAACAAAGTATTAGCCAGTTCCAATTAGATTGAGACACAAGCAAGGCAGCAACGAGAGGGAACAAGGTGCACTTATCTCTTGCTGTGAGCAGCAAAGAAAGAGGAAGATGGCGGCGCGCTAGGGGTTCTAAGGACTGTGGGGGCGTGCCTATATACATGTCATCATGGGAAATGTCGTTTGTTTTATTGTTATTTATGAAAATATGCATTTTCATTGGCTGCTGTGATTTTGCAGTAAAGATTGAGAAGCATAATCTGAAGCCTCCGGTCCTGTAATAGAATCCATAGAACAAAGAAAAAAACCATAGCAAAGAAAGCATCACAAAATGGATGCTGCTGCCACATACACAAGTCTGACCTCCTGTTGCTGGATGAAACTCCGGCAGGGGAAGCTTGGACAATAGGTTTCCCGTCCAGGGAGGTGCCAGCACCTCCCCAGGCAGGCTTTTGTATATTGGGGCAGGGAGTGCTGCTTTAAGTGAATGCCTCCCAGACACTGCCTACGGGACACTGGGTGCTCCATGCATTTCCCAGTTCAAACCGGTTGCTGGGGCACTCTGCCCCAGCTCTGGCGCGAAACTGGACAAAGGGAAAAGGGTGTAACTACCCCTTCTCAGTTTCACCCATAGGAATTACCTTAAAGGTAGTCCAGATTCTAAACTTATTATAAGGATAGGAACCCAGTCCCTAGGACTTTAGATCACCCTGAATGAAACTCTGAAACATATATCCTGGACCTTCGACATTCCATTTCGACTGGAAGACTGAAGACATCTCTCTTGTGGTCAAGGAGTGACCACCCTGTTCAAACAGGCACCAACAGCAACTTTGCCAGTCTGCATTTTCAAGGCTCCCTCCGGATCCTGAAGAATCTGCGACACAAGACACAGACTTCCCGACATCTCTGACCCTGACCTTCGATCACAGCAAAGCTGAGACCCGTGGTGGACACGAGAGATGTGGGACCGGAATTCCTGGACATCCTGCATTTTGCAAGCTGCACTCACTTCACGAGGTAACTCGAAGTCGTGCATTGGGGTGCTTGAAGCCCCAGACCCGAGCACCATTTGCACCGAAGTTCAGAGGCCCCCACTCCACGAGTGACCCGTGGGCCCCGCTTTTGCATTTCAGCTCGACGCGTCTTCCCGGTTCCTAGTCCGTTGGCTAGTGTGTCCCCGGAAGACTCCATTTTGAATCTAACTTGCTTTCCTGGTTGTTCCAGGCTTGCTCCAGCTTCCCTACAAAGGAGAAGCGCTACAGACCTTGCTGTTCTGCACCAAAGCCAATCTCAACATCCAGCGTGGGTTGCGTTTGCCAAGGCTTGTTGGGTCCAATCCGGATACCAACACCGCAGTCAACTAGATCCTTCATGGGACAGCTCGAATCCAGCTCCTGGTCGTCGTCGACGCCTCCTGGTCCTCGTGGCTGAAGAGACAAACTTCACCTTTTCACCTGAAATCACCCGACATTGGCTGGCAGCTTTCCATAGCCATCCTGGTCACTGGGAAGTGGCCCAGACTCTGTCCCTTCTGCTTTCAGGTTCTTCATATCTTCGATCCACCCTTGGACCCACCCGGACACTTTTCCTCTGGTCGCCTGCAGCACTTATTGCAGCTCTCCATTGAAATCGACGACTAACTCAGACACCAAAAGACACCTATGCACCCGGTTTCCGTGGGTGAGGTTCAGGCCCGGACTGGCCGTTGTGGGCACCGGGCAATCCCCCGGTCGGCCGCAAGGGTGGGGGCCGGTTTTGGGCCCTGGGGGCCGTTTTTGTTGCAGAGCCGGTTTTGCAGCATAGCTGCAAAATCGGCCCTGTAACAAAATCGGCTGAAAAGCGGCCCTGGCAAAGCGCTCGCCCCCCTCCCGCCCGGGGGGCGGGGGGGCCGGCCAAGCACTTTGCCAGGGCCGGTTTTGGTTCCCAGTCCAGCCCTGGTGAGGTTACACAAGTACTCTGGTAGTCTCGAGGGTATTGGCCCTCCTAGTGTCTAAGTCTAAAAGGGTTTCATCGTAGTCCATCCGGAAGTATCCTTAAACTGTAAATTTGTAACTTGTTCGTTTCCCATAGAAAGGCAATGGTAACCCGCGGCTGTGTTTAGAAACTGCACGCGTCTCCAGTGGGCCTCCTAACCTTTGGTTGTTCCTAGAAGCCCCAGCGATTCCACAGGCCCCAGGCCTGCTTTCTAATTCTCATGTGGTTCTTATATCACTATTTTAGTATATGGTTTGTGAGGCCCCTAGGGCAAAACGTATAATGTACAACTTATCGTATGCTAATTAAGTAACTTTTATTGTACTTTTACCTCTGACCTCATAAAGAGTGCAGAGGGGTTGTGTTTAGAGTAAATACATATATATTTGATATATACCTTGTGTGGTATCCTTTCATTTGATACTCAAGGGATTATAATTGGTAAAAACAACTTGCTTAATACGCTCTCTGAAGTCTTAGCCTGATGACTGCTGGTCCATGCTACCACTAGGATAGCTTTCTATAAGGTTGACTTTACAACCACCATCAATAAGGGTCGATTAGACTGGTGCAAGTTGCCCACTAAAACTAGTGGACATCATATGCCAGGCTAACTTCTCACAATGCCTATGTACTTGAGGCCACAGGTGCAAGAGATTACGTTTATCACGTTACTGCTGTTGCAATATGTATCCACTCTCTGTTCCCAGGGGGTTGTTAGCCCTAGGTCAATCGTTTTTGAGTGGGAAGTGAACGGACAAACTGAACAGTTACCACATGGGGGGTAGATCTATTAGATTTACCTTGCAGTCTGTACTCCCCTGTAGACTGTTACTGTGCACCAGTCTATCTCTAATGTTTCTATTTCTCTTGGTGCCTTGTCAAACGCCAGTTGGATTGACGTCAAAATACGCCAGTATTTGTTTATAGTGCGTTTGATCATAAGTGATGAGGAGTTGTATGTACTCACAAAGATCAGTGATTTAGGCTCCATTTTGGCAGTAGTTTCAGGTAGAGCCTTGCAAAATAACTTTCTCTTGATTCATTTTGTTCTGTTTCTTGCATTGCAGTTTGCTCACTTGATTTCACAGTTTCATTTTCATGTGCATATTTGTTTTCCAGCGTAACCAAGTTATTACCAGCCTTGTGGCCAGCACACTTGACTACCACAGTCTCTTTTGGCTTTTGTATTTCTTCCAGGAAATCAAGAATATAGGACCATTTGCTGATAGAAGTACCAGAGCATATCATAAAACCAGTTTTTGATCATAACCGCCCAAAGTCACATCCCCCTCCAAATCCATACTAGTTTTCTGTATAAATAGTCTCATTCAGTTTATATGCAAGGCAACAGGCAGAGGAATAAACTTTGCCACTCAAGCAGAAGGTACATTGGGCAGTGCAGGAAGCCAGCACACTATACAGTGCACCAAAGTGAGGTACACAGCAGAGACTGCAGGCGACCCTTACCGGTTTACTTGGGCTAAAACAATAATAATCCCTAATGCTCTCTTTTGTGGTAGTGTGGTTGAGCATTTAGGCTTATCAGGGGATAGTGTTAAGCATTTGTTGCACATACAGAGTCAGTAACAGCCCTACCAAGTACCACCCATCAGGCGTTAGACTAACATATTTCAGTGGGGTGGTTCGCATCACTGCACTAAAATGCATAAGTCACACATTAACCCCTTCGATGCTCATGACGGAATGGTTTCGTCATGAGCATCGGTGCCCCTGTGCTCATGACGGAACCATTCCGTCATGAGGCCAGGGGCATGAAATCCCTCTGCTGCGGACAGCAGAGGGATTTCTATTATTCCCATGTGAACTTGGGAGCTGGGGAAGAGCTTCCCCAGCTACCAAGGCCCCCTCCCTGGTTTCTGTGCCATGACGATCAGCGCACATGTCGCACTGTCGTCATTGCACAGAAACCGAAACTGAAATGAGCCCATTAGCCCAGTAGACGCCAGGACATTTTTTGTCAAATTTTAATTAGGGTGGGGGCGTTGGCATGCCCGTTTTGGGCAGCCCCCCCATGTCTGGGACTGCTTTTAAATAAACCAGTTTTTTTTATGCAGCCCGTTTTCCTTAAAGGAAAACGGGCTGCATTTAAAAAAAAAAAAAATTACGCGTTTTGTTGAATTTTTTAAGGGCAGCTATTGGTCCCTGGGACCACTGCCTGCCCTTAAAAAATATTTTCCCCTGTATTCACAAAGGGGAAGGAGTCTCCTGGGGCCCCTTCCCATTTACGAGCGCTTTACCACCCTCTTGAAGAGGGCGGTACATTGTGAGTGTTTTGCGACCGCAACTGCGGTCGCAAAACATTCTTACATAGGCCTCTGACTTGCTATTAGTAAGGGACGCCATTGGAATGCTCCTTCCTAATAGCAACTCGCAATTTCTATTTAGCGAGTCGCAAAAATATTGCGACTCGCTAAATAGGGATTGTGCATGGCCCTATTAGATTTTGCATTCACAAACGGCTCACAAACCCGTTTGTGCATGTAAAATAGGGTTGTACATCTGGCCCTTGGTCCTGAAGAGAACCCTATTTTAACAGGAGGTCAAAACATCGAAGAAGTCCCCCCTTGGTTCCCAGATATAATGATACCATTAGGATTTACCCGCAGCGTCCTAATATGTTCACTTAAAATTCTGTACAGAACCGGGGGAATTGTACAGTGTCTTTTGATATATATATATGGTGTAAATGTTTGTTCAGTTCCTTGAGCACGGTGTCGTCTTCACTTTGTTCACTGATCCACAGAACACTGCATATGAATTATGAATAAATACTATTGACAGCAACCTTTATCAGTCCCTTGTTTTCTTCTTTTTCTCAAGTAATAAGATATTGTTGTAATAGAATGATGAGACACTGGATGGCGGATTCCTCATAATGTTCTAGAGGTTTCACACGCTCAGATTGAGTCCCAGGGGACGTTGTGCATATATGAGATATTGACCCTGGTGCCCGTAAACAGGTAGGGTTATCCTTGTTTTTCACTCATACTATGACTGGTGTGGCACACCTGAGGTCGTTCCTAGGGTGCGCAAGCTACTCCTCCAGGAATATCAACGACTTTCCCACCACTGTATTCACTCTACTCACAGAGCTCAGCAAGTAAGGAAAGCAGTTCACATGGTTTAAAGAGTGCAAAAAAACCTTTCAAAGACATAAAAGATGCTGTGGCGTCGGTCAATCGTCTTGCCTAATTTGACCCTGAATTATACACTGAATTGTTTGTTGCTGACAGTCCAGCGGATCTGGATGCCGTACAGACACAAGTCAGGCAGAGACTGTCTGAGGAGGGTTATCACAACTGATAGCAGACGTCTCAAAGTATCACTCAAACAGAAAGGACCTATGCCAACTGGAGAAGGAGAGTCTAACAGTAGAGAGGTATGGTGAACACCATCACATTTTTACATGGGAAGCTGTTCTTTATTGTGTCCGATCACCAAGCACTTCTGACCTGGGAAACAGCGTTTCTAACGCTGTTGTTACAACGTAGTGCTTTTACAATGTGGTTGTTACAATGACCGCGTTGTTAGTACGCAATACCTTTACATCGCAAGTCATTAGAACGGCTTTCTGCAGAGGGCGCTAAGGTATTGGATATTAAATTCAACACCTGCCCTGCTGTTGCCAAACTGGAGTAGGAATAGTGAATAATACTATTCCTCAGTCCAGCACGCCCCCTACAGGAAGTCATTGTAATGACTTGCGATGTAAAGGTATTCCGTTCTAACAACGCGATCGTTGTAACGACCGCGTTGTAATAGTACGAGATGTGAAACACGAAGATCAAAGTACCATGAAGAAGAGAGACTTGGCTGATACCGTTGATAGAATATGATTTCAAGATAGTCCATAAGAGGAGAAAGGCTGCAACCCAGCATACTATCTGTCAAGACACTCTCTCCCTGTTATGGGTGAGAAAGGTTTGCTAGGAGACGAGAATATCAACCTTGTCCTACATTGATCGATGCCTGAACGAGTCTCCATGGAAGAACTGGTGAGGGGATCCAAGAGAGATGCTAAGTTGGGTCAATATATTTGTATAGAGCAGAGATGGCGACACATAAACACCAATAATCGACACCCAGCCATAGTCCAAAGAGAACTGCTGGCAGGCAAGAGCGTACGGGAGGAGTTATGCGAAACTAAGCGAGGGTTCCCTTATGGGGAACCAGCATAGTTATTCCCAGGTCACAGAGATGCAAAGTGGTAGACTCACCACATAAAAGACACTGCAGGATTGTGGCCACCATGAAATGACTTTATAAGATCTGTTTCCAGAGGACAGATACTCTGGACAAAAACGTCACAACATACCACCTCTGTTAAATTATTGGGAAATGTTTCATGCTGGTGCGGCTCCAAATGTCTGATCCTGGATGTGATCTGGTCCACACAAGCAGCAGACGTCTGTCGGCTTCTGGTCAGTACACCCTTGTGTTGACGGATAAAGATTTGCAGTGGCCAACAGCACACCAAGCCTCATCATATCTGCTTCTGTCGTACTGCCAGTACTGATGATGTTTGCAGCCAGGGGCATTCCCGAAACAGTCCATTATTCTCAGGAGAGAAATGCACCGATCTGTGGAATACCCTGGAATAAAACCTACAAAGATGACACCCCTCTGGTCTCAGTCCAATGGCCTGACTGATTGGTTGATGTCCATTTTCAAGAAGGCTGTGCAGAGAGCCAAGTCAGCCCAGTTATCATTCAGACAAGTCCTTTGTCAGGCGCTCAGAGTCAGACCACGTGGCTCCACTGGGAAATGCACAGTAGAACTAGTGTTGCCACAAGTGGAGAATGACGCCCCGGAAGAACATGACATCACCACATCATCTGAGCAAGCAGCAGAAGCCAAGATTAAGACATTTGCTAGCAAGAAATATCAGGCAAATAATTCACTTGTGGTTCCTGGAGAGCAGTGCTGGCAGAATGACAGAGCTGAAGATCAGACCCCAATGCATGAAACCCAATTGAGTGGGACATAACTCAAGGAAACCATGGTCTCTGCTGCATTCGGCCACAAGTCCATTACCCAGAATGCTACACGTTTCATGAAATGCCACCTTGCTGCCACTGAAGAACCACAAGGAGTTGGCAACCTGTGGGCTTCCAGGTGAAGAAAGGACAAGCATCCGGTACTGTGCAATCATTGAAAACGGCATCTTGCACAGTGCGAGCTGTAGTTTTCTGCTGCTCGAGTAGATTTTTACTCGAGCTGCAGCTTTCTCAACCCGGACTGGTAGTTTCTCATCGCGAGCGGTCGCGAGAATCTCGCCGGGAGGGTTTATTTTCCACGCTCGCGATCAGCAACTTGATGTTGCTGATCGCGAATGAGGAAAAAGTCTCGCCGGGATGTCATGTTGCTTGCTCGCGGTCACCAACTTGACGTTGAGGACCGCGAGCAAGCACAAAATGACCGCTGCACTACGCTAAGCGTGTTTGCACTGTGCTACGTGCAGTTCGCGTAGTGCGACGTAGTGCAAACTTCACAAACTATGCTAGCATAGCGTAGTGCTTTGCCCAGGGTTAACAATTACTACACACTGGGTCATGCAGTCTGATTCAGGAATACATGCTTGCTTTTGGAAACATTTATGGACACGAAGCAGCCAGGGCTAATGCACTTTTTTAAAGTGCATTACTGCTGTATGTATCAGAATCCTTATTCTGATTATTATTATCTTTAGTCATGCAAGCCAAAAAACAACCCTGTAAGCCACTTTATCACAAGTCACAACTGTGCCTAGACGAATCGCAGCCTCTCCATCAAGTGCATTAACCACCAGAGTTATGATGTCGTTGCAATCATTGACTAAAAAAAGTTGTGCATACAAAGATTTCTGCAACCAAGCTCTTCTGTTGTCACCTCACCTCAGGCTGTCCTGCAAAGACAGCCCATACCAGCTTGGCCCCAGTGCAACAGCACAGGTCGCATCGGCCTAACCTAAAGCCGCACTGAGTACTAAAGAGTTCTGTTACCATTGTGCTGAAACATCGTACATTAGTTTTCAAATCCAGTACCCACGAATTTTAGGTAACTAATTTCGCTTTCGGTTTCCAACTTCTTTGTTGCTTTCTGCCAAAAAAAAGCAAAGTGCGTTGAGATAACTGTCATACTTTGGCAATGCTGCCACCTACAGATTACTGATGCTAGTCGGTCATGCCAGACTGCACTGACCCAGTAGGGAGAATCAGAACGAAAGTGAAAGTTTGGCAGTTATTTTCTGTTCGTATAACAACTGGCCAACCCTCTCATTGAGTATACCCTCTCATTTACAAATACACATGTTATGTTATGTTAAAGGACAGAGACTGATGACTGCAGCACAACTGGAAATAGTAGGACATCCTATAGAATGCAATAGATATCTGGAAAAGGAGCGAAGGAAAGTGACCAGGAGAAAGGCAAAGTGGGGCAGGGCAGTAAAGTGTTCCTTTTAAAAAGAGAAGCCTGCCATAGTTTCGGGGTGATCGCAAACTTAAGTAAAGCTGCGACAGTGGCTGTCAGGTAGAGATGCGACCGCTACTGTTCCGACCAAAAAACAAATGTAAACAAAACACAAGCGAGCAGCATCTGAAAGCACAAGCAGTTGTGTTCCAGCCAAAAACACATTTAAAAAAAGAGTGCGCCTCAAGTCTGAAGTGGCCTAAAGCGAAATCACCCATGTAAGAGGGTCGTTCACCATGAGCGTGACAAACACACCCGAAGGAGGGACAAATGGCACCCTTCATCAAACAAACGAATGGTAGTTCGAAAGGCACAGGAAACAACCAACTAAAAGGTGGTGGGCGTGGCCAAACTCCTGATATGGAAAACAGCATGCCTCGCAGAGCAGTGCATGCACGCTGACTCTAGGCTCGACCTAAAAATGGAAGAGCAAACGGAGCACATAGGGTGGGTAGAAAAGCAAATGTGCGAGAGAGTGGCAGAGCATTTGAAGCTGGGAGGGGTTAGACGCACACAGGCAAGAAAGGCACATGGGCGGGTGGAGCACAAGACGACAAGCGAATCATGGAGGGGGACAGGGAAGAAGCACACGGGTGACAGAGCAGCATGGAGAGAGTAAGAGAAGCACACTAAGGAGACAGCTGCAAAACACATGCAATCCAGTCAAGCGCATAAACAAAAAGTAAATACAGTCCCCGAAAAGCGAGCTGCTCAAGGCCACAGTCATTTGTCCAGGCTCCAAGGGAGGGTGTGAGAAAATGTGGTTTATTATATGGTGTGGTTGTGAGACCTCACTATGCAATAAAATCACAGCCCTGTTTTGTGTCCACTCATGCTTGTTTGCCAAACCTTAGCTCAACCCTTGGTTATTGTAGCTTCAAGCAGTCAGGCTTCAACAAAGGAACTAGTGTAAAGCATTTACACACCACCAAAACAACCAAATAAGAAACAAATATGAGTCTCAAGAAATCTCACACCAATTTATAAAAATAGACTGTTTTTTTTAATTTATAGACATGAAAATAAACAAGATAAACTGGAGGGTTCTGGAGATTTGAATACTTAAAGAAACAATAAATAACAGCTTTTTACTCAACTGCAACAAAGCATTGGTAAGTATTGTGAATTTGGCACTTAAAAACTTTTTGAGAAAAACTTTTATCAGAGTTGAGTGTGGTTACTTCCGGTTACTTTGGGTGACCGACTCCGGCAGGGAGCAGGTCGGGGGTGGTGGAGGTTGGGGGGGGTAACAAAGTCCCTAGGAACAGTTACCTTGAAGAAATAGCAGTCTCCATCCCAGTTGCAGTGTTAAGGAACATTTGCCTTTCACCTCTATGGAGTGGTCCTGATGCAAGGGATTCAGGAGGCTGAAAATGCTGAAGGATGCTGAGGATGCTGAGGCTGCTGTGCCATCGATGGGGGCTGTCGGGGGCTAGTCTCTGGGGCTGGTCTCTGGGGCTGGTCTCTGGGGCTAGTCCTCAATCCACGGTCTTGGTGGAGAGACTTTGGCCAGAGGGGTCAGTGTCCCTCGAAGTCCTGATGGGTCCAGTTAAAGACAAGTTGCCACTGGACTACTGGTCTCTGATCACAACAAACCTAGTGTTTCCCTTCTACTGGTAATAGACTTTCCTTCTGGGTGACCAAACTGCTTTCCGACGGCTCTCCAGGGTTCAGCAGTCTCGGGTTCAACTGTTGGGAAGCAGAACTCCGTCTCCCAGGCTGCACTTCGGCAGTGACTTATGATGCAGCGATCTGGCTACCAAGACAGGCTTCTCCTTCTTTTGTTGCCCTGGTGCTGGAACAGGAAGTCAGCCAACTGACTCTTGGAGTCTCTGCTTTTATCTGAGGCTTGGTGGATGACTTCTCCATGAGCAGGAGACCACAGGCACAGTGCTCTCTTTGCCAGCTTTAGCAGCAGCAGGTGCAGTACAGCTTCGTTGCAGCTTCTCTTTGCCAAGTTCAAGTTCAGCAGGACAGCCCTTCTTTGGTCCTCGTCTCCAGTACAGTTGCGATCTGAGACCTGGGGGCCCCAGGTGCCTCCTTTATTCCCAGAAAGTGTCCTCAGGGGATGTCGCATTCACTAACCAATGGCTAGCTGGATCCATCCCACCTAATGACAACTTCCTGTGACTTGAGCCATTTAGCTATATGAGAACACTGTGGGGCATATTACCAAGCAATAGCGATAATTATCGCTATTGCTTGGTTAGAGAAAAAAAATTACCGCTGAGCTGCGGCGATTTTTATCGCAGATAAACCTTGGTATTACCAAGGTTTATCGCAAATGCGATAAAAAACGGCCGCAATGCATGAATATCGCTGAAAAGTCAGCGATATTCATGCATTACCGAGCTAATGCTCTTAGCCATGTTATCCACCTCCCATTGGATAACATGGCTAAGAACTGCTCAGGGCAGGTGTTAGCTTTTGGAGATATTCGCGCTTAGCGCGAATATCTCCAAAAGTTGGTAATAGGAGATAGCGATGTTAGCGACTGTTTCCAGTCGCTAACATCTTGGCATGCCCACTTTGCATGTCATTAGTGATAAATATCACTGACATGCAAAGTGGGGCCCAAGATGGTCGCTATCTCCTACTAGCTGTCGCTAACTGGTCTTAGCGACAGCTAAGTAACAGGGAGATCATTTTAGCGCCGCTTTCTTGGCTTTTAAAGCCAAAAAAGCGGAGATAAACCCCCTTGATAATATGCCCCTGTGTTCTGCCCACTCTCAAGATGGCAGAACCCCCCTCTTGTGGGCTACAAGCTCTAATACTTAAAAGTTACTTTAATTTCCACTTAGGTATCAAATCAAATTTAATGTAACGATTCTTTTGATACCTTGAAGTACGAAATTTGTTAGTCCCATCGAGGAGTTAGCACAGCTGAGCTGTCATTGTATAACCCTGCACTGGCCAATAGGGCTACTAGCCTTTCCACAGTAAAAATGACAAATATACCCCACACTTTAATTACAGCCCTCTGCAATAGGGCTCGACAGGCCTACCTTAGGGGTGACATATATATTAAAGAGGAAGGTTTGGTCTTTGCTAAAAGTTTATATGGCAAAGTTGTCTCCAACGTACCAGAACGTCCCAAAAGATACGGCTACGTTCGCCACCTGATCTCCTCAAATCCGTTTTAGAGGTTGCGTAGAGGGATGACAGCCAGTTTGCGTGAGTTGGTGCTGAATTTTGGTACGTTGGAGACAATAACCGGTGTTTTTTTTTTTATTTTTTTTTTCCCCCCGGTCCTATGATTATGCCTTGAAACTCCAAGAACTAGGCCCCCCCAGTCGGCTCCGAATGGCTAGTTCAATTGAATAAAACATTGAGTTTGGAGTCTTTTCCCACGATACTCTTCGGGCCATCTCATGCCGAGTCCCACGGAATGGTGTATAAGGTGCAGAGGAAACCCTGCACCTTGTTCAAGTGGTTGGCAGTTGGAGGCTAAATAAGAGTGGGTCAGGCAAATGAGGATATAAAAAAAAAAAAAAAAAGTCTATATGGCAAAGTTGAGTTAGCAGTTTAAAACTGCTCTACCAGTCTGCAGTGGCAGGCTGCGAGACATGCTTTACTTTCTCACACTCATGGGGGCACAATAAGTGCTGAAGCCCATGAGGGACAATAACTTACAGGTCCTGGGTACCCAGTACCGTATACCAGGGTCTTATAAGTAAATTAACTGATGCCAATTGAGTATAAGCCAATTAAACACGCACTTTTAAATAGAGTCAGAGTACCCGCACTGAGGCCTGTTGAGCAGGGCTCAGGGCATTTCAGTCTTCTTACAGCAATGCTGAGTAGTCAAAATGGGGGCAAAAAGTGGGGTTGAACCTGCAAAAAGCCTGTTTCCTGACAGAGGGACAATCAGAAGAAGAGCATGTAAAGTTCACCTGTTATAGAAATAAGAAGCAGGAAACAAGAGTGACAATGAAGCCAGCCAGTGGCAAGCAATGGGCGGGCTCTAAGCCTGAGAGTGACGATGAAGCCAGCCAGTGGCAAGCAGTTGGCGGGCTCTAGGCCTGAGAGTGACAATGAAGCCAGCCAGTGGCAAGCAATGGGGAGGCTCTAGGCGTGGGAGTGACAATGAAGCCAGCCAGTGGCAAGCAATGGGCGGGCTCTAAGCCTGAGAGTTACAATGAAGCCAGCCAGTGGCAAGCAATGGGCGGGCTCTAGGCCTGAGAGTAACAATGAAGCCAGCCAGTGGCAAGCAATGGGCGGGCTCTAGGCCTGGGGGTGACAATGAAGCCAGCCAGTGGCAAGCAATGGGCGGGCTCTAGGCCTGGGTGTGACAATGAAGTCAGCCAGTGGCAAGCAATGGGCGGGCTCTAGGCCTGGGGGTGACAATGAAGCCAGCCAGTGGCAAGCAATGGGCGGGCTCTAAGCCTGAGAGTGAGGATGAAGCCAGCCAGTGGCAAGCAATGGGGAGGCTCTAGGCCTGAGAGTGACAATGAAGCCTGCCAGTGGCAAGCAATGGGCGGGCTCTAAGCCTGAGAGTGATGATGAAGCCAGCCAGTGGCAAGCAATGGGCGGGTTCTAGGCCTGGGGGTGACAATGAAGCCAGCCAGTGGCAAGCAATGGGCGGGCTCTAAGCCTGAGAGTGACGATGAAGCCAGCCAGTGGCAAGCAATGGGCGGGCTCTAAGCCTGAGAGTGACAATGAAGCCTGCCAGTGGCAAGCAATGGGCGGGCTCTAAGCCTGAGAGTGACAATGAAGCCTGCCAGTGGCAAGCAATGGGCGGCTCTAAGCCTGAGAGTGACGATGAAGCCAGCCAGTGGCAAGCAATGGGGAGGCTCTAGGCCTGAGAGTGACAATGAAGCCAGCCAGTGGCAAGCAATGGGCGGGCTCTAGGCCTGGGGGTGACAATGAAGCCAGCCAGTGGCAAGCAATGGGCGGGCTCTAAGCCTGAGAGTGACAATGAAGCCTGCCAGTGGCAAGCAATGGGCGGGCTCTAAGCCTGAGAGTGACAATGAAGCCTGCCAGTGGCAAGCAATGGGCGGCTCTAAGCCTGAGAGTGACGATGAAGCCAGCCAGTGGCAAGCAAAGGGGAGGCTCTAGGCCTGAGAGTGACAATGAAGCCAGCCAGTGGCAAGCAATGGGCGGGCTCTAGGCCTGGGGGTGACAATGAAGCCAGCCAGTGGCAAGCAATGGGCGGGCTCTAGGCCTGGGGGTGACAATGAAGCCAGCCAGTGGCAAGCAATGGGCGGGCTCTAAGCCTGAGAGTGACGATGAAGCCAGCCAGTGGCAAGCAATGGGCGGGCTCTAAGCCTGAGAGTGACAATCAAGCCTGCCAGTGGCAAGCAATGGGCGGGCTCTAATCCTGAGAGTGACGATGAAGCCAGCCAGTGGCAAGCAATGGGCGGGCTCTAGGCCTGGGGGTGACAATGAAGCCAGCCAGTGGCAAGCAATGGGCGGGCTCTAAGCCTGAGAGTGACGATGAAGCCAGCCAGTGGCAAGCAATGGGCGGGCTCTAAGCCTGAGAGTGACAATGAAGCCTGCCAGTGGCAAGCAATGGGGGGGCTCTAAGCCTGAGAGTGACGATTAAGCCAGCCAGTGGCAAGCAATGGGCGGGCTCTAGGCCTGGGGGTGACAATGAAGCCAGCCAGTGGTAAGCAATGGGCGTGCTCTAGGCCTGGGAGTGACAATGAAGCCAGCGAACAGCTAGCAATGGGCGTGCTCTAGGCCTGGGAGTGACAATGAAGCCAGCGAACAGCTAGCAATGGGCGGGCTCTAAGCCTGAGAGTGACAATGAAGCCAGCCAGTGGTACGCAATGGGCGGGCTCTAGGCCTGAGAGTGACAATGAAGCCAGCCAGTGGTACACAATGGGCGGGCTCTAAGCATGAGAGTGACAATGAAGCCAGCCAGTGGTAAGCAATGGGCGGACTCTAGGCCTGAGAGTGACAATGAAGCCAGCCAGTATCAAGCAATGGGCGGGCTCTAAGCCTGGGGGTGACAATGAAGCCAGCCAGTGGCAAGCAATGGGCGGGCTCTAAGCCTGAGAGTGACGATGAAGCCAGCCAGTGGCAAGCAATGGGCGGGCTCTAGGCCTGGGGGTGACAATGAAGCCAGCCAGTGGCAAGCAATGGGCGGGCTCTAAGCCTGAGAGTGACGATGAAGCCAGCCAGTGGCAAGCAATGGGCGGGCTCTAAGCCTGAGAGTGACAATGAAGCCTGCCAGTGGCAAGCAATGGGCGGACTCTAGGCCTGAGAGTGACAATGAAGCCAGCCAGTATCAAGCAATGGGCGGGCTCTAAGCCTGGGGTGACAATGAAGCCAGCCAGTGGCAAGCAATGGGCGGGCTCTAAGCCTGGGGGTGACAATGAAGCCAGCCAGTGGCAAGCAATGGGCGGGCTCTAAGCCCCACGGTAAGGTAACAATACATCTCGCCATACACAGCGCATGTCTAAAGAGGGGTCCCCTCATAACGCCCCACCAGTATTTATAGGGGAGAGCCAGCAGTTTCCTCAGTGATGTTTTTACTTTTTTTTTTATTTTAGGATGAGTTATAAGGCGTGAACAAGGCTCCGAAGGAGTCGGGGCACCTCATAATAAACATTTATTATCACAAATTGTTAAAAAAGAATAGATGCAGGGCACCATAGGCACAGACAGTAGTATGTGGGAGTAGTGTGGGGTGTCAGCCGCCTGCTGACAACAAGACGATCATAAGCACAGGCGTCAGAAGCACAGCGGCAGGTGTCCATGACTGATCTATAAAGCAATTACAATTATAATTTAGCCTCCAGGAGAAGCTCTTCCTGGTTCAAAGGTCAGGCTTCTGGAGCAGCCTCACAGAGGAAGCTGCAGAAGCATCACTTGAAACACGAACCTGGGGCTGAAAGATGCAGAATGGGTTGAGACATCCCTGTCAACCCCCCCTCCCCCTCCCCCTCCCCCTCCCCAAACTGACTGCGAGTGACTGCCTGCTGCCGGAGTCGGTTCGGTTTAAAGCGCCTCGGTCCGAGCACAGCGCTGTATCCGCGCCTCTGAGCAGGTCCGGGGGAGCAGCGTCTCTCTTCGGGGCCTGTGCATAGCGCTCCGAGGCTCAGGCACAGTCCGAGGCGCTGTGTGGGGAGGAATGAACCCTGGGCTCCTCTCTCTGCCGTCCACAGCACCAGACGCTTCAGCACCGGGAGGCATGTCCAGGCGGGGCCCGGAGGAGGTGAGGCCTGTCCTGGGGTCTGTCCAGGGGTCTGTCAAGGGGTCTGCCCCCCACCCCTTGTCCTGGGGGTGCAGAGGAGGTGATGCCTGTCCTGGGGTGGTGTGTCCCCACTCTTAGTCCCTGTCCTTTGCAGGGGGGGGGGGGGTGTCCCCACTCTTAGTCCCTGTCCTTTGCAAGGGGGGGGGGGGTGCCCCCACTCTTAGTCCTGGAGATGCAGAAGAGGCCAGTCCTGTCCTTTCCAGGGGGTGTGAGATATGCCACCCACTGCGTGTCCTGGGTGGGGGGGCAGAGGTAAGACATGTCCTGTGTCGAGGAGTGTGCTGTGCCCCCAAACCTTGTCCTGGTGGGTGCAGAGGAGGTGAGAGGCCTGTCCTGGGGTCTGTCCTGGGGTTTCTGTGGTGGGGCCCCCACCCCTTGTCCTGGGGGTCCAGAGGAGGTGAGAGGCCTGTCCTGGGGTCTGTGTGCTGTGGCCCCCACCCCTTGTCCTTGGGGGTCCGGAGGAGGTGAGAGGCCTGTCCTGGGGTCTGTCCAGGGGTCTGTGTGGTGTGTTCCCCACCTCTTGTCCAGGCGGGTGCAGAGGAGGTGATGCCTGTCCTTTGCTGGGGCGTCTCTGCCCCCCACCTTCTGCTTGTCTTAAGGCATCCAGAGGATGTGAGTCCCGTCTTGTGCAGGAGGTTGTGAGGTGTGCCCCCACTGCTCATCTGGGGTGAGAAGGGCCGAGGTAAGCGATATCCTGTGCTTGGGCGTGTGCGATGCGCCTTTACCCCGTAGCCCTGGGATGTGCAGGAGAGATCGGTCCTGTCCTTTGCAGAGGAGTGTAGGGTGTGCCCCCCACCGCTAGTTGAGGGGCAGAGGTAAGAGGGTAAGATGTTGTAGGTTTCCGTGGGACGACCCTGTCGGTGATCCAGGCAGCAACGTTCTGGACGCCCTGGTCGAGGCCTGTTGAGGCCTCGGGTTGGAAGGTGGTGAGGGCCTGTGACCTCTGAGGTTTGGTGACCTCGCTCCAGCTGCAGTGGGAGAAGGTCTGACGCTTGGTGGTGGTGTGATGGGTGTTGGTGATGGGGACGTGTACAATGGTGTGGTCAGTCCAGGTGTGCTCTGTTGTGTGGCTGAATTTGATTCTGTCGCTGGAGGTGAAAATGAGGTTGAGTGTGTGTCTGACTTTGTGTGTGGGTTCGGTGGCCAGTTGGGTAAGGCCAATGTTGTTCAGGTTCTCCAGGAGGGCAGTGGGGTTGGCGTGGTTGGGATTATCTGTGGAAGGTGAGGTCACTGAGTAGGATGTAGTGGTGAGAGTCAGTTGCTAGGGGGCGATGAGGTTGGGATGGCGTCCCAGGTTGCCCAGGGTCCTGGGGGTGTGTGGGCGAGGGTGCCTATTATCCTGGGCTTCGCGTCAGTTTGTAAGTGTTTCATGCGAGGTGTGGGATCGTCGTTGGTGATGGTGCATCTGGTGATTTCCTTGGAGATGATGGCGGTGCCTCCCTCTTGTTTATTGGTGCGGTCTCCGTATATCATCTTGTAGCCTTCGGGAGTGCCGAAGGTGATGTTGGGGTTCGGGGGGTTGGGCCACGTTCCGGTGATGGATGCAATGTCCGTGGATACGGTGGTAATGGTGTCCCAGATTTCCGTGGCATGTTTGCAGAGTGCGCGGGCATTGAGCAGGAGACAATGGGCGGTTGCAGGTCGTTCTTGGTCTTGTGGGGCGGGGTGGTGCGGGATCTTTCGTAGGTTGTGTCGCAGGAGAAGTTGCAGTGTCGGCAGGTGAAGGATCCTTTGGTGGATCGTGGGGAGGAGGAGAGGCAGCTGCTGTTTCGACATCCAGGGTCTAGGTCCAGGAGTACCTTGGCGGTGTACCATCGGGTGGCGTCAGGGCCAGGGGCCTGATACGGGGCGTTGTACTACTGGCGGAGCATAGGCATCGCACCTGCTGCTCCTCGTGGACCTGGGCACCGGGCAAGGACCTGGAGCGGGCAGTGCAGGGGAACCAGGCAGCCCAGGGACCAGGAGAGCAGGCAGCATAGGGCCAGACAGGGTGGGGGGGGGGGGATAGCGTAGGGACAGCGAGCGGCACAGGGACAGGAACAGCGGGTGGCGCAGGGACCACAGGCGGTGCAGGCGCAGGAACAGCAAGCGTTGCAGGGACAGCAGACAGCGCAGGGACAGCAGGCAGCCTAGGAGCAGGGACAGCAGGCAGCGCAGGGACAGGAACAGCATGCACAGTAGGGGCAGGGACAGCATGTGGCATAAGGACAGGGCCTGCTGGAGGCGTAGGGACAGGGAAAGCAGGCAGCGCAGGGATTGCAGGCATCGCAGGTAGTGTAGGGACAGGGACAGCAGGTGGCGTAAGAACAGGGACTGCAGGCAGCACAGGGACAAGGGGATAGGCATAGTACCTTAAGCTGGGGTGCAGGCGAAAGTGGGGTCACCCGTCCTCCGTCCTCCGATGCAGGAGCTGCAGGGGAGCTTTATGTGCGAAAATATAAAAACCAGCTGGCCACGCCTCTTTCTGCTGGGAAATCAAGTCCGGTTCAGTGAATCCAGTGGGGTTAGGGGGTCCAAGGCACTGTCAGCGCAGAGCAGCAGGCAGGCAGCAACAGGAGCGGAGACACCTCCTGGAGGGAAGGGTGGAACACATATTTCTGAGTTGCTGCAAAAGTTGTTGTTTGTCGCTTAACTCCCCTCTTTGTCCCCAGACTCTACTCTTCTGTAATATTATATGGCCATGCCTTCATTTCCCAATCATTTATCATCATTACACATTTGCTCTAATATTTAGTGGTGTCATAGTCTATGCTTCAATGCAAGTGCTTTATGGGGCCCTGGGCAGTCAAAGGTTACTGGGCAGTATCCTGCGGGGGTAAGACCACTGGTGACCTTGGGTCACTGAACTGGTGCCTTCCAACTGGATATACAATAGACTCTCAAGATAGAGATAGTGAAAAGGAGAGGCAGTGGAGGGCTTCAGAGAGTGAGCGTCAGCATGACTCCGTAAACCACACTCAGTAATATCAATGCCCAATCAATGATTTACTTTAGAACAAGAAAGTTAATTGGGAGACTAGTAAACAGAACAGCTAAAATTACGATAACCAAGCAAAGCTGGTGTTAGCACCTTCAGGGGAGGACAAAGAGTCCACACGTGTTTGTAGCGCCCTTGCAGTAGCAGCTGACCGATGACCAATTCAGTCAATCAATAGCTTGAATAATCACCCAGGGGTATCAAGGCACTCTGCTGCCGGCATCGTTTGAAGAGTCAGGCCTTGAGTTCCTTCCTGAAGGGGTTGAATAAGGGAGGCGTGCAAAGGTGGGTTGGGAGTGAGTTCCAGATTTGGCAGCGAGGTGGGAGGAGGAGCGTCCTCCAGAGCTCCTGCAGCGGATTTGAGGTGTCTGCGCGAGCAAATTGGAGGTGTGCAGAGCGCAGGTTTCTGGAGGGTTGTTGGAAGATCAGGTGGTGGTTTATGTAGTCTGGTGCTTAGTTGTGGAGGGCTTTGTATGCATGGGTCAGGAGCTTGAACTGGCATCTCTTCTGGACGGGAGCCAGTGGAGGTTTTCAGGTGCTGGGTGTTGTGTGTCCTCTTGGGTAGGTTGAGGATCAGTCTGGCTGCTACGTTCTGGATTGTCTGGAGTCTTTTGCAGGATGTCGGTGGAGGTGCGGCAAAGAGAGCATTGCTGTAGTCAAGCCGGCTGGTGATGATGGTGTGCGTCACTGTTTTCCTTGTGCTGATGCAGAGCCGTCTGAAGATTTTGCAGAGCAGGCGGATCATGTGGAAGTAGGCTAAGGCAAAGGCATTGCCCTTTTATTTTCATGACGAGTTCACTATCCAGTGTGATGCCAAGTGTGCAGACGTCGTCATTTGATGTGGGGGTGAGTCCGAGCTCCGCAGGCCACTAGGAGTCGTTCCAGAGGGCGGTCTGTATGCCGAAGATCAAGCCTTTCGTCCGTGTTGAGTTTCAGGCAGTTGTCTTTCATCCATGTTGCAACATTCTTTATGCGGTTGAGGAAGTTGATTTTCGTCAAGGCGGGGTTCGTTGAGAGGGAGAGGACGAGCTGAGTGTCATCGGCGTAGGAGATGATGATGTTGATGGTGCAGAGCAGGAATATCGTCAGGGAAATATCGTCTGACATAAATATCGCCACAGAAATATCGAATTGAAGAAATATCGATAACAAAAATATAGTTTGACCAGAATATCGACAGACAGGTAAGTAATATTGATAACAATACCATAGTTGTAATAAATATCGTTTACAAAAATAAAGTTTACAAAAATATCGATGTTTTAATAATGTCATGTATTTTAGTGTTTTTAATGAGAATTGTTTGTCATTTTAATATATGTTGTTGAATTTTAATAGTTATTCATGTATATTATGTTGAATTTTGTGTTATTAGTTCCGTAGCGGGTTGTGGGTTTATAGGGGAATAGGGTGGGAAGTAATTTAAATATATAAAATTAATAGATTAATTAATATGTTAATTTAATAAGTATTTGTTAATTAATTTCAATTAGTCAATTAGAAATTTTATTTCTATGCCCTTATTATTCAAGTCCAAGACAAATGTTTTTAAAACCCTTGCTTAAAAAGTTGAATTTTGTACAGATTAAGCCTGCACTTTTATATCTTCAGATGCTGCCTGATGACAGTACCTTTTTTATCTGTGAGTTTTTAAAAACAGCCCGGAAGTTCAGATTAAGCATGGAAGGATGATCCCTAGATGACTTGCACGAAACATGAAATCATGTCTTAAACAGGCATTTTCATTTTTATTTTTATTTTTATTTTTATTTTACATTGGCCTACTGCATTTTTAACTTACCGCATTTTTAACTCTCTCGTGAACTACCAACTTATAAAAAATTGTGTGTTTTTAAAAATTTTGCATGAATTGTATAATAATGTATTTTTGTGCTTTTATGACTGCTTCTCTGACAGTCGAATAAAGGATTTTGAATTGAATTGAATAGTCAATTATTAATTAATTATGCTAATTAATTAATTATGTTAATTAATTTAATAATAAAATATTTAAATGTATATATTATTTATGTTTATATTGGAAATTAAATGTAATTAAAAATTTGATAGTTTGTTATTTTATTGTTTTGGGTTCCAGCGCTTTCCCTACTGTTGTACCCTGTGGAGTGTGAATAGTAATTTTTACTCCTACGCTATCCAAAGCTTTCCCTACTGTTGCACCCTCTGGAGTGGGAATAGTAATTTTTACCCCTACGCTATCCAACGCTTTCCCTACTGTCGCACCCTTTGGAGTGGGAATAGTAATTTTTACCCCTACGCTATCCAGCGCTTTCCCTACTGTTGCACCCTTTGGAGTGGGAATAGTAATTTTTACCTCTACGCTATCCAACGCTTTCCCTACTGTTGCACTCACTGGAGTTGGAATAGTAATTTTTACCCCTACGCTATCCAACGCTTTCCCTACTGTTGCACTCTCTGGAGTGGGAATAGTAATTTTTACCCCTACGCTATCCAACGCTTTCCCTACTGTTCCACCCTCTGGAGTGTGAATAGTAATTTTTACCCCTACGCTATCCAATGCTTTCCCTACTGTTGCACTCTCTGGAGTGAGAATAGTCATTTTTACCCCTACACTATCCAGCGCTTTCCCTACTGTTGCACCCTCTGGAGTGGGAATAGTAATGTTTACCCCCACGCTATCCAACGCTTTCCCTACTGTTGCACCTTTGGAGTGGAAATAGTAATTTTTACCCCTACGCCATCCAACGCTTTCCCTACTGTCGCACCCTTTGGAGTGGGAATAGTAATTTTTACCCCTACGCTATCCAGCGCTTTCCCTACTGTTGCACCCTTTGGAGTGGGAATAGTAATTTTTACCTCTACGCTATCCAACGCTTTCCCTACTGTTGCACTCACTGGAGTTGGAATAGTAATTTTTACCCCTACGCTATCCAACGCTTTCCCTACTGTTGCACCTTTGGAGTGGAAATAGTAATTTTTACCCCTACGCTATCCAACGCTTTCCCTACTGTTGCACCCTTTGGAGTGGGAATAGTAATTTTTACCCCTACGCTATCCAGCGCTTTCCGTACTGTTGCACCCTTTGGAGTGGGAATAGTAATTTTTACCTCTACGCTATCCAACGCTTTCCCTACTGTTGCACTCTCTGGAGTGGGAATAGTAATTTTTACCCCTACGCTATCCAACGCTTTCCCTACTGTTCCACCCTCTGGAGTGTGAATAGTAATTTTTACCCCTACGCTATCCAACGCTTTCCCTACTGCTGCACTCTATGGAGTGGGAATAGTAATTTTTACCCCTACGCTATCCAACACTTTCCCTACTGTTCCACTCTCTGGAGTGGGAACAGTAATTTGTACCCCTACGCTATCCAACGCTTTCCCTACTGTTGCACCCTCTGGAGTGTGAATAGTAATTTTTACCCCTACGCTATCCAACGCTTTCCCTACTGTTCCACCCTCTGGAGTGTGAATAGTAATTTTTACCCCTACGCTATCCAACGCTTTCCCTACTGTTGCACCCTCTGGAGTGTGAATAGTAATTTTTACCCCTACGCTATCCAACGCTTTCCCTACTGTTCCACCCTCTGGAGTGTGAATAGTAATTTTTACCCCTACGCTATCCAACGCTTTCCCTACTGTTCCACCCTCTGGAGTGTGAATAGTAATTTTTACCCCCACGCTATCCAACGCTTTCCCTACTGTAAGTGCCTTTGATGGTGGTTTTGGCGTCAGTGTGAAGCTGGGAATTCATGTGTTCCATCATCATTATCGTGTCATTGTTAAGGTATTCTAGCAGGAGAGTTACACAGTTTAAAGAGAGAGCAAGAACTATTGTCAATTTTTCTGTCTTACTATGTTAGGCCTACACAAGACCTTCTCAGGACATAAGGCTTTCTTTAAATTTCATTGGTTACTCCCAGGGAGTGTCCCCGCGCTAGAGAAACAGCACTAAGATCCAAGAATCTGTCATTCAAGTTCTGCTGCAAGGGCTAGTCAGTCCTACGTTATTTACCTGAATAGCCAAATCTTGAGATTTTTCCGAAACCGTGCATCTGATGGTTCCAATCTCAGGGGCGGGGCATAGCGTTCCATAGTTGGCCTGCCAGGAGTCTAAAAGAGCTGCCCAGTGCCCACAGGTGCATTCTGTTCACTCTAGACACCACAGTCAGTGCTACCCCACAAGACCTAAGGTGTCGAGTAGGAGTGTAGCCTTGAATCAGAGGAAACAAATATCTTGGGCCCCTCTGACTGAGTATCCGATGCACAAAGCAGAGTGCTTTAAAAGAGCCTCCATGCCAGATGGGGGCCAATGAAGTTCGGCAAGTCCCGTGCTTATGGAGAACTGTTTTGTAATTTTTAGAAGCAGCCGAAACGCAGCCTTCTGCACCCTGTGAAGCATCCCCAGCCTGCCTTTGGAGACCCCCCAAGTATAGTACATTACAGTAATCTAAGCAGCATACCAGCAAAGCCTGAATAACTGTTTTCTTAGCTGATTCAGGTAGGAGTCCCAGAATCTTTTAGACCATCTTTAACACTACAAAGCAGGTACCGACCGTAGCCGAGATCTATTTATCAAAGGATAGCACTGTGTCAAAGGTGACGCCCAGGTTTTTAACTTTGGGTTTAGGGATTGGAGTGGGGCAGTTCACAAGGCCACCAAGCAGAAGACCATATCCATGGCTGTTTCCAGAGCACCAGGACCTATGAATTGTCTGCATTCAATCTAAGAAAGCTTGCGTCCAGCCACATCGCAAGCTCCACCAGACAGGACTTAAAATTTGCTGCTGCCCTCCCGTCGTCTTGTGCCAGAGTGATGATCAGCTGAGTGTCGTCAGCATAAGACACGATCCTCACACCATGGCGTTCAATCACGCCCGTCAAGGGATGGAGATAAAGGTTGAACAGGGTCGGGCTTAAGACCCACCCCTGTGGCAGACCTTGCTGTAAGGGGATGATTTCCGAGGTGTGCGGGTTCTGAAACTCCTGGAACGAGCGGTTGTGCAAGAAGTCGGCAAACCATTCACAGGATCTTCCCCTATGCCCTGTAGTCACAGCCGTTCTAGAAGCAGGCCGTGTGATACGGTATCAAAAGCCGCACTTAGGTCTACCAAGACGAGTGCAGTCGTCTTGCCTTCATCAGCCAGCATACGTAGCATCTCTGAGGCCAATAGGAGGGCGGATTCTGTGAGGTGCTGCGGCCTAAAACTGATTGCGTCTCATGAAGGAGTTCATTTTTGTCAACTAACTTCATTAGTTGTGAATTTACATGTTTTTCGGCTATTTTAGCAAAAAAGGGAATCATCGAAATTATTCGAAAGTTTTTTGGCTTGGAAGGATCCAGCGAGGGCTTCTTAAGAAGAGGAGCCACCATGGCGTGTTTCCACTCAGCTGGGAGTTGTCCAACTTCGAAAGATAAGTTAAGCAGTGCACATAATTCAACATATAATAACTTAGACAGGGACAGGAGATTTATGCTTAAATAGCACAATAATATGTAGTTTACCTTATATTACTAATAGCGCACAAGTTTACCTCACCTCTCTTTACCTCTACATACTGAGTCCTCATCACCCTTACCTCTCTTTACCTCTACCCACCCGAACCCTCAAGTCACCCTCCTGTACCCCTAAACACCCAAGCCTTCAATTCACACTCACCTCCCTTTACATCTACCCACCCAAGCCTTCAATTCACCCTCACCTCCCTTTACATCTACCCACCCAAGAGCCTTCAAATCACCCTCACCTCCCTTTACATCTACCCACCCAAGAACCTTCAACTCACCCTCACCTCCCATTACATCTACACACCCAAGAGCCTTCAATTCACCCTCACCTCCCTTTACAGCTACCCACCCAAGAGCCTTCAACTCACCCTCACCTCCCTTTACATCTACCCACCCGAGAGCCTTCAATTCACCCTCACCTCCCTTTACATCTACCCACCCAAGAGCCTTCAACTCACCCTCACCTCCCTTTACATCTACCCACCCAAGAACCTTCAACTCACCCTCACCTCCCTTTACATCTACCCACCCGAGAGCCTTCAACTCACCCTCACCTCCCTTTACATCTACCCACCCAAGAGCCTTCAACTCACCCTCACCTCCCTTTACATCTACCCACCCGAGAGCCTTCAACTCACCCTCACCTCCCTTTACATCTACCCACCCAAGAGCCTTCAACTCACCCTCACCTCCCTTTACATCTACCCACCCAAGAGCCTTCAACTCACCCTCACCTCCCTTTACATCTACCCACCCAAGAGCCTTCAACTCACCCTCACCTCCCTTTACATCTACCCACCCGAGAGCCTTCAATTCACCCTCACCTCCCTTTACATCTACCCACCCAAAAGCCTTCAACTCACCCTCACCTCCCTTTACATCTACCCACCCAAAAGCCTTCAACTCACCCTCACCTCCCTTTACATCTACCCACCCGAGAGCCTTCAACTCACCCTCACCTCCCTTTACATCTACCCACCCGAGAGCCTTCAACTCACCCTCACCTCCCTTTACATCTACCCACCCGAGAGCCTTCAATTCACCCTCACCTCCCTTTACATCTACCCACCCAAGAGCCTTCAATTCACCCTCACCTCCCTTTACATCTACCCACCCAAGAGCCTTCAACTCACCCTCACCTCCCTTTACATCTACCCATCCAAGAGCCTTCAACTCACCCTCACCTCCCTTTACATCTACCCACCCAAGAGCCTTCAACTCACCCTCACCTCCCTTTACATCTACCCACCCAAGAGCCTTCAACTCACCCTCACCTCCCTTTACATCTACCCACCCAAGAGCCTTCAAGTCACCCTCACCTCCCTTTACATCTACCCACCCAAGAGCCTTCAAGTCACCCTCACCTCCCTTTACATCTACCCACCCAAGAGCCTTCAATTCACCCTCACCTCCCTTTACATCTACCCACCCAAGAGCCTTCAACTCACCCTCACCTCCCTTTACATCTACCCACCCGAGAGCCTTCAATTCACCCTCACCTCCCTTTATATTTACCCACCCAAGAGCCTTCAATTCACCCTCACCTCCCTTTACATCTACCCACCCAAGAGCCTTCAACTCACCCTCACCTCCCTTTACATCTACCCACCCGAGAGCCTTCAATTCACCCTCACCCCCCTTTACATCTACCCACCCAAGAGCCTTCAATTCACCCTCACCTCCCTTTACATCTACCCACCCAAGAGCCTTCAACTCACCCTCACCTCCCTTTACAGCTACCCACCCAAGAGCCTTCAATTCACCCTCACCTCCCTTTACATCTACCCACCCAAAAGCCTTCAACTCACCCTCACCTCCCTTTACATCTACCCACCCGAGAGCCTTCAACTCACCCTCACCTCCCTTTACATCTACCCACCCGAGAGCCTTCAATTCACCCTCACCTCCCTTTACATCTACCCACCCAAGAGCCTTCAATTCACCCTCACCTCCCTTTACATCTACCCACCCAAGAGCCTTCAACTCACCCTCACCTCCCTTTACATCTACCCACCCAAGAGCCTTCAATTCACCCTCACCTCCCTTTACATCTACCCACCCAAGAGCCTTCAACTCACCCTCACCTCCCTTTACATCTACCCATCCAAGAGCCTTCAACTCACCCTCACCTCCCTTTACATCTACCCACCCAAGAGCCTTCAACTCACCCTCACCTCCCTTTACATCTACCCACCCAAGAGCCTTCAACTCACCCTCACCTCCCTTTACATCTACCCACCCAAGAGCCTTCAAGTCACCCTCACCTCCCTTTACATCTACCCACCCAAGAGCCTTCAAGTCACCCTCACCTCCCTTTACATCTACCCACCCAAGAGCCTTCAATTCACCCTCACCTCCCTTTACATCTACCCACCCAAGAGCCTTCAACTCACCCTCACCTCCCTTTACATCTACCCACCCGAGAGCCTTCAATTCACCCTCACCTCCCTTTATATTTACCCACCCAAGAGCCTTCAATTCACCCTCACCTCCCTTTACATCTACCCACCCAAGAGCCTTCAACTCACCCTCACCTCCCTTTACATCTACCCACCCGAGAGCCTTCAATTCACCCTCACCCCCCTTTACATCTACCCACCCAAGAGCCTTCAATTCACCCTCACCTCCCTTTACATCTACCCACCCAAGAGCCTTCAACTCACCCTCACCTCCCTTTACAGCTACCCACCCAAGAGCCTTCAATTCACCCTCACCTCCCTTTACATCTACCCACCCAAAAGCCTTCAACTCACCCTCACCTCCCTTTACATCTACCCACCCGAGAGCCTTCAACTCACCCTCACCTCCCTTTACATCTACCCACCCGAGAGCCTTCAATTCACCCTCACCTCCCTTTACATCTACCCACCCAAGAGCCTTCAATTCACCCTCACCTCCCTTTACATCTACCCACCCAAGAGCCTTCAACTCACCCTCACCTCCCTTTACATCTACCCACCCAAGAGCCTTCAATGCACCCTCACCTCCCTTTACATCTACCCATCCAAGAGCCTTCAACTCACCCTCACCTCCCTTTACATCTACCCACCCAAGAGCCTTCAATTCACCCTCACCTCCCTTTACATCTACCCATCCAAGAGCTTTCAACTCACCCTCATCTCCCTTTACATCTACCCACCCGAGAGCCTTCAATTCACCCTCACCTGCCTTTACATCTACCCACCCAAGAGCCTTCAATTCACCCTCACCTGCCTTTACATCTACCCACCCAAGAGCCTTCAATTCACCCTCACCTGCCTTTACATCTACCCACCCAAGAGCCTTCAACTCACCCTCATCTCCCTTTGCATCTACCCACCCAAGAGCCTTCAACTCACCCTCACCTCCCTTTACATCTACCCACCCAAGAGCCTTCAACTCACCCTCACCTCCCTTTACATCTACCCACCCAAGAGCCTTCAACTCACCCTCACCTCCCTTTACATCTACCCACCCAATAGTTACCTCCATGATAAGTGGTAAATGTACAAATACTTATGTGCGTGGAACTCACCTGCATTGTAAAGACTACATAGTAAAGTTCCTGCGTGGTAAAGGATGCAAGGTAAAGGATGTTTCACCTTAGACAGGACATATGCCTTCCCTTTCCTTGAACACTCTTCTGCCTTTACCCGAGCACCCCTAAATGTTTTGGGGGTACTGTTGTTGTTTTTATGCCCTTGAGTGTGTTTGGCGGGCAGCTTCGCCTCTTCGACAGTTTGCCTCCTCTCCCCCTCGCAGCCCCACCCCCACACACCATACTTTATTGTACATTTTCTTTCCAGCTACAGGCTGCCTACCTTGACGCCGCCGCCTATTTCCCTGAAGAGGAATGGAAGCTTTTGCAGGACTGGCAGATAGACCTTTACAGGAGCGTGATGAAGGAGATCCACCAGGCCTTGATCTCATTGGGTAAAGTCATGATGTCTGTTTTTCAGCTGGCATTTTAAATATGACACACCTGACTATTTATTTCTCAAAATATATTTCTATATTATGTGTGGTTTACCTGAAAGAATTGTAGCATCCCAGCATGCTTGTTCTCTTAGATCTCATAAAGATATTTGGTCCAGGTTCACTAACGTTTAAGCGCACAGGAATGTAACTTAGATACTTACATATGCCGCCTTTGGGTGTTATTCCAAGATTGTAATGACGAAAATATTCTGCTAGAAAAACAGGCCTTTGCAATGAGTAATTTGAGAATGTTGGTGACATTTTAGAGTGCTCTACATGAAGGATATATGTATCTATATGTATATAGATACATATTACCTACTGGCGGTCGCCAGTAGGTATATATAGTTAGGATTTTTTCTCTATGGGATTTTTGAAAATTCTATGTCTAATAACTTTGGCGTTTGTGGACGGAATTGGCTGAAATTTTCAGGAAAATGGCACATTTTGTTTCTGAGCAGCCCTTGAAAATTTGGGGGGGGGTTCGTCAAGGGGGGGCCGAGAAAAAAGGGGGGTCCCAAAACGCGTTTTTCCCATGTTAATTTCCATAGGGCGGTTGGCCTCACTTTTAGCCCGAACGGCTGAATGGATTTGCACGAAACTTGGCAAAATTGTAGGGACTGGTAGCCCGATGTGCCTTTTGTAGGTCTCAATATATGTGCTACAGTGGATTTTGAGAAATTAACGTTTAAAAAAAGATATATATCTGTAAGCGCGCTCTGGGCAGCGCTCCAGGACGCGTACTTTTCGCGCAACAGAGCTTTGTGAAGCGAAGCTGATTGGTTCTCCGGCGTCTGTCAACATTCCAAACAGTCCGTAGCGGCCGCCATCTTGTCTCTCGGTAGGATCGAGAGACAAGAGGAGGCGAAAGCGAAGGGGCAAATGACCATAAGGGGGAATAGTAGATCCTCGCTGACCCCCTAGGTTTGATGTGGAGGTTTTAAAAGGGCCCCGCGGGGCAAAAAAAAAAAATAATAATAATAATCGAACGGCTGAATGGATTTGCACGAAACTTGGTAAAATATTAGGGACTGGTAGCCCGATGTGCGTTTGCTATGTCTCAATATATGTGCTCCAGTGGATTTTGAGAAATGAACGTTCAAAAAAAGATATATATCTGTAACAGCGCTCCGCTTCGCGTAACGGAGGTTTGCGAAGCTGATTGGTCATTCTGTCACTGGGCTATAGTTGGGCTACATCTGGCTGATATTTGGGCTACATTTGTTTTTTTTCGTCTCTGGCGGCCATCTTTGGGCTACATTGGGCTACATTGGGCTTCATTGGGCTACATTGGGCTACATTTGGGCTCCAACATATATATAGGCCAATGTAGCCCAATATATATTTTTCAAAGTTAATTTTCGTAAAAACCACTGGAGCATATATCTTGAGACATAGCAAAGGCACATCGGGCTACCAGTCCCTACAATTTTGCCAAGTTTCGTGGAAATCCATTCAGCCGTTCGAGCTAAAAGTGAGTCCAACCGCCCTATGGAAATGAAGGAAATGAATGGGTAATTTGTAATTAGCAAATAGCTCATCGCAAACTAGGAATGGTAAAGAATCGCTATTTATTCCTTAAAGTTCGCTATTTAGGAAATGCAAATAACTTTGATGATACATATGGCGGTTCATCTCTAACAAGATAAGAAGCATAGGGATAGATTTATGATGACTGGCGCATCACCAGGGATGTGTTAGTCATTCTGTGCCGCTGTTCCGTCACCTATGGTGTGCTGCATTTACAATGCGGCGCATCATGGGGCAAAAACAGCACAGATGCGTGATGTATCTGTGCCGTAAAGGTGGCGCATTGCTGGAGTTGTATCGCAAGTGTGATGAAGCTCCAGCAAGGGTCGGGGGTGCCCCTGTCGCAGGGTTTCTGTTCTCACACAGAACTGTGGACAGAGGATTGGAACCTCGGCGAATTAGGGTGTCCCAAAACTCACCTTAGTAATCAAAAACCCCTTAGCAAGCTAGGTACAGTGTCACATTGGATATAACAAACTCTCAATGTTTAGACAATCCAGAATATGAACTTATAGTACCTCAGGATACGTGGAACTCATGAACAGTCGGTCGTTATATATTTCTTAGAAACCAGAACATGGAGTTAAGAAGAACACATGTGTATTTGAAATGTTTATTTACTAATGCCGTCTTCTCAGGCGTAGTATCTTAGATAATACAAGTACACATATTATCAGTAGCAAAATTACCAGCATAGTTACTAGTACATAAAAAGCGAATGGTGATAGTATGTTAACATGCTGTAAATGAATAAGAGTTAGCAACACTTATAAGCAGCCGCGGGCCGTGGAGGGAGTTACGGTGGGGCAGGGAGGTGGGGAGGGGCAGGGTGGAGAGGGCTCCACCCTGCTTCTCCCCCTCCCCGCCTCCCTGCCTCACCGTAACTCCCTCCACGGCCCGCGGCTGCTTATATCTCACCCTCCCTAATACACATATTATATTATTTGCTAAGAAGGTCTCTTTGTGTTGGTTTAGAGCGTGCCCATACTTTAGTGTCTTAGATTTGAAGGAATCACATCAGCATACACCAGCTCTCTCTTCATGTGAACCGCATCAAGTGTTGTGTATGTGTGTTCGGCAAAGCAATATAAAACCCGCCTCATGCCCAGAATTGGCAGAAGTTGCACTTATGTTATGAGTATGAAGTCGTGGAGATCAGACCTCATAACAATTCTGTATCGTGTTGTTCTTGAAACTTTAGCACTCGCTGTACAGATATAGTTTAACAAGCAAAGCAGATAGTAGAGCAATAACATATTATTCTCATGTAAACCACGATGAACTACTAGGTTGAAAGCTAACTAAGTGTAGGAATCAGTGAGTGCGTATGTAGTAACTGGTATTGGTGTGTCATGATGTCATCAGTGATGTCATTTGAGATGTCATCAGTGATGTCATTTGAGATGTCATCAGTGATGTCATCAGTGATGTCACTGACCATGTCATGAATGATGTAATATGTGACATGATCAGCAGTGGATTGCGGGTGCGCGATATATAGTTAGTGCAACTAACTATATATGGAATTTCAATGGTTTTGTGTGAGTAAAATAAGGTTTTGTAAATGCTAATTCCTAACTATATATGGTCTATAACCTATGGTTTTTTCAGTGAATATATATATATTTTGAAAAATTCACGAAGATTCGTCAACCGGCGCCAAAGTTATTCCAAATAGAATGTTGCGGATTTCCTATGGATTATAGGTCCTAACTATAACTACCTACTGGCGACGGCCAGTTGGTAATACATATATATATATATGCTACGCGTGCTTGCACGTAGGCTGGTGGGAGAGGTGGGTCCTCATGGGGGAGCACTTTCAGACATTTTTGGAACATGTTACTTTATGGGTTCGTTTTATAGACGATGTGTTTTTAATTTGGAAGGGGGATGAGGAGAGTGCCAGATCTTTTATCACAAGTCTTAACATCAATTCTGTAAATTTGAAGTTTACATCTAATATCAGTAAAGACTATGTAGATTTTTTAGATGTCAGGGTCTCAGCCAAAAACAATAAATTGTCAACTACCCTCCATAGAAAAAACACAGCTGGGAACTCAACGCTCCACACGAGTAGTTCCCACCCACGTCACGTCATAGATAACATACCCTATGGCAAATTACTTCGTTTGAAACGCATCTGTAATGATGAAGAGGAATTTGAAAAATGTACCTCTGATGCAGTGACTAGATTTAAAGCCAGAGGGTATAATGAAAAAATCCTCAATATGGCAATTAACAAAACTAAACAAAAATCTAGAGAATCACTGTTTCTGCCAAAATCCCCCAATACGAATAGCAATACAGATTCAGCTAACTGCAACATCAGGTTTATTACATCGTTTAGCTGTCAGGAAAGAAAAATCAGGGCTATCCTTACCAAGAGTTGGCCTATTCTCAAGACAGACGGAGTGCTGTCATCTCAACTCCCTAGTAATCCCATTATCACATTTCGCAGAGGTCCTTCCATGCGGACGTTAGTGTCTAATCCTTTTCCTGAGCTCCCCAAAAGCACATCCTGGTTTAAACCCTGGCCGGGGTTTTACAAATGTTCGAGTTGCAGAGCATGCAACTTCGGCACAAACATGACCCATTATAGCCCCCCTTTTAGTACCGTTCCTGTGCCCATCAGGGAAAATTACAATTGCCAGACGGAGTATGCTGTATATGTTCTGGGGTGCACCTGTGGCCTGAGATATGTTGGGAGCACCAGGCTGCAGGTGCACGCCAGAATATTGCAGCATCTCCGGGCAATTGTCAATAATGACAGTTCCTACCCTGTCGCGAGACACTTTAAAAGTGTACATGACAACAATCTTAAGTGCCTCACTTACTATGTACTCACCTCAGTCCCAAAACCTCGAAGAGGTGGTGACAGGGACAAAATGCTTCGCCAACTTGAATCCAAAACCATATTAGAATGGATAGTAAGGTCCCAAATGGGCTCAACACGACAGAGGACCTGTACCATTTTTTATAGGGCTCTATGATAAATGAGGGGTGGCTTAATCTGATGTGATTTATTTGAGTTGCATGCTGTGATACTATTATTCCTTGGTTCAGGGCCTCCTGTACCCGATTTGATACTATGGTGTAACATTACTAATTGAAATGATCCATGTCTTTTATTTTATTCTTGGAAAATCACCTTTTTGATTTACACATTTTTTTCACATGGTAATACAGATTTGGTTTATTAAATCCAGCTGTAGGGGCACATTTCACTTCTATAGGGTCCATCAGAATTAGTTTTCCCCACGTTATCATTAATTTTGGTTCCACTATGCGGATTCATCCTTTACATTTTCTGGTCCCTCCCTTTCTTTGGTCGGGCCTCACAATACTATGGGGCTGCCATCTATTTTAGATGTCCCCAAACAACTATTGTGTAGATAGATTGACTCAGTGATTTATGACAGTCTTTAGTTCTAAAAAGAGACATTGTATATAATGATGGTTTACATTGCGATATTTTGCACATTTCAACAATGGAAAGAATGGTTTTTAGAAATCTTTGATATTTCAATGTGGTTTTTAAGTATTTATAATATTACTTTTAACACATACCATTCTATTTGCACTTTGCACAATTGTTTACAGAATGCGATGTTTTGCACAACATACCTATGCTGCTTTCATTCAATGTTATTTGATCAATTTATACAGTATTCACTGGGTCAATCATTTTCAATAGTTACATTGCATTCATGCAGATATTTATTGTTTTTCTGAATTTATTCTATAATATGTTAAATGACTAATGTGGAAACGAGTTATATTAATTTGCAAGTACAAATTACTTTTTCTCAATATTCATGTGGGGAACCATGTCGACCCTGTAGTATGTTGTCTATTTTCACTACTCACATGGTGTATTCCACAACGTATAAGAATAAGGCTTACAAAACGGCATTTCATTGTGATCAAAGGCATCCGCCCGAAACGCGTCAGTCCGCTGAGTGCTTTGAAAATTGGTGCATTAAAATAAACATCTTGCCTTACTTTGGGATTCACTGGTCTCTGTTCACCACTGGCTGGAGGTTCGGGATCGTTTCTTGGATAATATATATATATATATAGATAGATAGATAGATATATATATAAATATCCACACACTTTGGCTCCATCGAGTCTAAAACGGCAAGCACACTGATATCCATTTCACAAATTGTTTTATTGGAAACCCCTCACCCCCGACAGACGCGTTTCGCCTTACGGCTTCGTCAGTGTCTAAATAAAAAAAAAAAAAAAAAAATATATATATATATATATATATATATAAAGATTGTTCACACTTTCTTCGGTATGCTGGTTGGAGAGAGACTGGTATGGATATATATAAATATATATAGATATATATATCAAACACACGCTGTTGCCTAGTAAAAATCACAGCAGCCGCGGCCACCAGAAGGCTTTTAAAGCAGTTGTTTATTCAGCTGAAATTGTCAACTCAACGCGTTTCTGGATCAAGTCCCTTCTTCACGAGTACTGCGGCTAAGCCTCAATTGCATTTTAAACATGTGACTATAGTCGTCATAAAGAGTGAAAACAGACTTACATGGGATGAGGCGTTAACTCACTCCTCCTTCCACAAACTGTGTTTGCATGTTACTTTCATAATGATTATTTTAACATTTACACGAGCGACATATCTGTGTGTCAGTTGTTAATAATTAAAAATTGAAACAGACAATAACTTTCAGGCACATACGCGTATGCTAGGGTGCAATCATAGAACGTGAAAACAGACCTCCACGGATAGCGACTCTACATTAGTGGAACATTCTGCTGTGCCCTTTACTCGTCTGTCTCTGTGTCAATGTTCATACATTTTATTATAGTGCCTTGTAGGACACTACTGACGTCTGACTAGAAGATGTTATCATGGGCAGGATTTCACTCAATTTTACCCCCGTGGGTAGTGGAGCCGCTTGGAATTGACTATGCTTCGTCTCGGCCCAAGTGGGCTTCGACCCAATACGGGATAAATTATACATGAGAAAGGAACCACCTTCTCTGAATTAAATACCCCCACCAAACATTAGACCATATGTACTATTCATGCATTTGATCATATTGTTACATTGTCAATACGCTCCTCTTCAGAAGTAAACTGCTGGCCTGTCTAGCATCTTGTGCCAAGTTATCCAGCCCAAGTTGCCCAACTAACTCGAAGAAGATACTTTCACTCTTTGGCATTTCTTCATTGTAACAGCAAAGACATTATCTGTAATAAAAACAAAAAAATCAGTAAATATCACACCATCATAACCCCTCACACCATCATAACCCCTCGCACCATCATAACTCCTCACACCATCATAACCCCTCACACCATCATAACCCCTCACACCATCATAACCCCTGGCACCATCATAACCCATCATAACCCCTCACACCATCATAACCCCTCACACCATCATAACCCCTCACACCATCATACCCCTCATACCATCATAACCCCTCACACCATCATAACCCCTCACACAAATCATAACCCCTCGCACCATCATAACTCCCCACACCATCATAACCCCTCACGCCATCATAGCCCCTCACTCCATCATAACCCCTTGCACCATCATAACCCCTCACACCATCATAACCCCTCGCACCATCATAACCCCTCACACCATCATAACCCCTCACACCATCATAACCCCTCACACCATCATAACCCCTCATACCATCATAACCCCTCACACCATCAAAACCCCTCGCACCATCATAACCCCTCGCACCATCATAACCCATCATAACCCCTCACACCATCATAACCCCTCACACCATCATAACCCCTCACACCATCATAACCCCTCACACCATCATAACCCCTCGCACCATCATAACACCTGCACCATCATAACCCCTCGCACCATCATAACCCATCATAACCCCTCACACCATCATAACCCCTCACACCACCATAACCCCTCACACCATCATAACCCCTCGCACCATCATAACCCCTCACACCATCATAACCCCTCACACCATCATAACCCCTCACACCATCATAACCCCTCACACCATCCTAACCCCTCACACCATCATAACCCCTCGCACCATCATAACTCCTGCACCATCATAACCCCTCGCACCATCATAACCCATCATAACCCCTCACACCATCATAACCCCTCACACCATCATAACCCCTCGCACCATCATAACCCATCATAACCCCTCACACCATCATAACCCCTCACACCATCATAACCCCTCGCACCATCATAACTCCTGCACAATCATAACCCCTCACACCATCATAACCCATCATAACCCCTCACACCATCATAACTCCTCACACCATCATAACCCCTCACACCATCATAACCCCTCACACCATCATAACCCCTCGCACCATCATAACTCCTGCACCATCATAACCCCTCGCACCATCATAACCCATCATAACCCCTCACACCATCATAGCTCCTCACACCATCATAACCCCTCACACCATCATAACCCCTCACACCATCATAACCCCTCACACCATCCTAACCCCTCGCACCATCATAACCCCTCACACCATCATAACCCCTCACAGCATCATAACCCCTCACACCATCATAACTCCTCACACCATCATAACCCCTCACACCATCATAACCCCTCACACCATCATAACTCCTCACACCATCATAACCGCTCACACCATCATAACCCCTCGCACCATCATAACCCCTCGCACCATCATAACCCCTTGCACCATCATAACCCCTCACACCATCATAACACCTCACACCATCATAGCCCCTCACTCCATCCCAACCCCTCACACCATCACGACCCCTCACACCATCACAACACCTCACACCATCATAACCCCTCACACCATCACAGCCCCTCACACCATCACAGACCCTCACACTGTCATAACCCCTCACACCATCAAAACCCCTCCCACCATCATAGCCCCTCACACCATCATAACCCCTCACACCATCATAACTCCTCACACCATCATAACTCCTCACACCATCATAACCCCTCACCCCATCATAACCCCTCACACCATCCTAACACCTCGCACCATCCTAACCCCTCGCACCATCCTAACCCCTCACACCATCATAACTCCTCACACCACATCATAACCCCGCACACCATCATAACCCCTCACACCATCATAACCCCTCGCACCATCATAACCCCTCGCACCATCATAACTCCTCACACCATCATAACCCCTCACACCATCATAACCCCTCACACCATCATAGCCCCTCACTCCATCCTAACCCCTCACACCATCACGACCCCTCACACCAACACAACACCTCACACCATCGTAACCCCTCACACCATCACAGCCCCTCACACCGTCACAGACCCTCACAATGTCATAACCCCTCACACCATCAAAACCCCTCACACCATCATAGCCCCTCACACCATCATAGCCCCTCACACCATCATAACCCCTCACACCATCATAACTCCTCACACCATCACAGCCCCTCACACCATCACAACCCTTCACAGCATCACAACCCCTCACACCATCATAACTCCTCACACCATCACAACCCCTCACACCATCATAGCCCCTCACACCATCATAACCCCTCACACCATCACAACCCCTCACACCATCACAGCCCCTCACACCATCACAACCCCTCACACCATCACAACCCCTCACAGCATCACAACCCCTCACACCATCACAACCCCTCACACCATCATAGCCCCTCACACCATCATAACCCCTCACTCCATCATAACTCCTCACACCATCACAGCCCCTCACACCATCATAGCCCCTCACACCATCACAACCCCTCACACCATCACGACCCCTCACTCCATCACAGCCCCTCACACCATCATAACCCCTCACTCCATCATAGCCCCTCACACCATCATAACCCCTCACACCATCATAACTCCTCACTCCATCACAGCCCCTCACGCCATCATAACCCCTCACTCCATCATAACCCCTCACAGCATCATAACCCCTCACACCATCATAACCCCTCACAGCATCACAGCCCCTCACACCATCACAACCCCTCACACCATCATAACCCCTCACACCATCCTAACCCCTCACAACATCATAACCCCTCACACCATCACGACCCCTCACTCCATCACAGCCCCTCACACCATCATAGCCCCTCACTCCATCCTAACCCCTCACACCATCATAACCCCTCACACCATCACGACCCCTCACTCCATCACAGCCCCTCACACCATCATAGCCGGTCACTCCATCATAACCCCTCACACCATCATAATCCCTCACACCATCCTAACCCCTCACACCATCACGACCCCTCACACCATCACGAACCCTCACTCCATCACAGCCCCTCACACCATCCTAACCCCTCACACCATCATAACCCCTCACACCATCACGACCCCTCACTCCATCACAGCCCCTCACACCATCATAGCCCCTCACTCCATCATAAACCCTCACACCATCATAACTCCTCACACCATCCTAACCCCTCACAACCCCTCACACCATCACGACCCCTCACTCCATCACAGCCCCTCACACCATCATAGCCCCTCACTCCATCCTAACCCCTCACACCATCATAACCCCTCACACCATCACGACCCCTCACTCCATCACAGCCCCTCACACCATCATAGCCCCTCACTCCATCATAACCCCTCACTCCATCATAACCCCTCACACCATCATAACCCCTCACACCATCACGACCCCTCACTCCATCACAGCCCCTCACACCATCCTAACCCCTCACAGCATCATAACCCCTCACACCATCACGACCCCTCACTCCATCACAGCCCCTCACACCATCACAGCCCCTCACACCATCACAGCCCCTCACTCCATCACAGCCCCTCACACCATCCTAACTCCTCACACCATCCTAACCCCTCACACCATCATAACCCCTCACACCATCACTACCCCTCACTCCATCACAGCCCCTCACACCATCAAAGCCCCTCACTCCATCATAACCCCTCACTCCATCATAACCCCTCACTCCATCATAACCCCTCACTCCATCATAACCCCTCACACCATCATAACCCCTCACACCATCATAACCCCTCACACCATCATAACCCCTCACACCATCCTAACTCCTCACACCATCATAACCCCTCACACCATCACGACCCCTCACTCCATCACAGACCCTCACACCATCCTAACCCCTCACACCATCATAACACCTCACACCATCACGACCCCTCACTCCATCACAGCCCCTCACACCATCATAGCCCCTCACTCCATCATAACCCCTCACACCATCATAACTCCTCACACCATCCTAACCCCTCACACCATCATAACCCCTCACACCATCACGACCCCTCACTCCATCACAGCCCCTCACACCATCATAGCCCCTCACTCCATCCTAACCCCTCACACCATCATAACCCCTCACACCATCACGACCCCTCACTCCATCACAGCCCCTCACAACATCATAACCCCTCACTCCATCATAACCCCTCACACCATCATAACCCCTCACACCATTCTAACCCCTCACACCATCATAACCCCTCACACCATCACGACCCCTCACTCCATCACAGCCCCTCACACCATCCTAACCCCTCACACCATCATAACCCCTCACACCATCACGACCCCTCACTCCATCACAGCCCCTCACACCATCACAGCCCCTCACTCCATCACAGCCCCTCACACCATCACAACCCCTCACACCATCCTAACCCCTCACACCATCATAACCCCTCACACCATCACGACCCCTCACGCCATCACAGCCCCTCACGCCATCATAGCCCCTCACTCCATCATAACCCCTCACTCCATCATAACCCCTCACTCCATCATAACCCCTCACTCCATCATAACCCCTCACACCATCATTACCCCTCACACCATCATAACCCCTCACACCTTCATAACCCCTCACACCATCATAACTCCTCACACCATCATAACCCCTCACACCATCATAACCCCTCACACCATCATAACCCCTCACACCATCATAACCCCTCGCACCAAATCGACCCCTCGCACCATCACGACCCCTCGCACCATCACAACCCCTCGCACCATCATAACCCCTCACACCATCATAACCCCTCACACCATCATAACCCCTCACACCATCATAACCCCTCACTCAATCATAACCCCTCACACCATCATAGCCCCTCACACCATCATAACCCCTCACTCCATCATAACTCCTCACACCATCACAGCCCCTCACACCATCATAGCCCCTCACACCATCACAACCCCTCACACCATCACGACCCCTCACTCCATCACAGCCCCTCACACCATCATAACCCCTCACACCTTCATAACCCCTCACACCATCATAACCCCTCACACCATCATAACCCCTCACACCATCATAACTCCTCACACCATCATAACCCCTCACACCATCATAACCCCTCACACCATCATAACCCCTCGCACCATCATAACCCCTCGCACCATCACGACCCCTCGCACCATCACGACCCCTCGCACCATCACAACCCCTCGCACCATCACAACCCCTCGCACCATCATAACCCCTCACACCCTCATAACCCCTCACACCATCATAATCCCTCACACCATCATAACCCCTCACTCCATCATAACCCCTCACTCCATCATAACCCCTCACACCATCATAACCCCTCACACCATCATAGCCCCTCACACCATCATAACCCCTCACTCCATCATAACTCCTCACACCATCATAACCCCTCACACCTTCATAACCCCTCACACCATCATAACCCCTCACACCATCATAACCTCTCACACCATCATAACCCCTCACACCATCATAACCCCTCACACCATCATAACCCCTTGCACCATCATAACCCCTCGCACCATCACGACCCCTCGCACCATTACGACCCCTCGCACCATCACAACCCCTCGCACCATCATAACCCCTCGCACCATCATAACCCCTCACACCATCATAACTCCTCACACCATCACAGCCCCTCACACCATCATAGCCCCTCACACCATCATAACCCCTCACACCTTCATAACCCCTCACACCATCACGACCCCTCGCACCATCACAACCCCTTGTACCATCACAACCCCTCGCACCATCACAACCCCTTGCACCATCATAACCCCTCACACCATCATAACCCCTCACACCATCATAACCCCTCACACCATCATAACCCCTCACACCATCATAACCCCTCACTCCATCATAACCCCTCACTCCATCATAACCCCTCACACCATCATAACCCCTCACTCCATCATAACTCCTCACACCATCACAGCCCCTCACACCATCATAGCCCCTCACACCATCATAACCCCTCACACCTTCATAACCCCTCACACCATCATAACCCCTCACACCATCATAACCCCTCACACCATCATAACTCCTCACACCATCATAACCCCTCACACCATCATAACCCCTCACACCATCATAACCCCTCACACCATCATAACCCCTCACACCATCACGACCCCTCGCACCATCACCACCCCTCGCACCATCACGACCCCTCGCACCATCACGACCCCTCGCACCATCACAACCCCTCGCACCATCATAACCCCTCACACCATCATAACCCCTCACACCATCATAACCCCTCACACCATCATAACCCCTCACACCATCATAGCCCCTCACTCCATCATAACCCCTCAATCCATCATAACCCCTCACACCATCATAACCCCTCACACCATCATAGCCCCTCACACCATCATAACCCCTCACTCCATCATAACTCCTCACACCATCATAACCCCTCACACCTTCATAACCCCTCACACCATCATAACCCCTCACACCATCATAACCCCTCACACCATCATAACCCCTCACACCATCATAACCCCTCTCACCATCATAACCCCTCGCACCATCATAACCCCTCGCACCATCACGACCCCTCGCACCATTACGACCCCTCGCACCATCACGACCCCTCGCACCATCACAACCCCTCGCACCATCATAACCCCTCACACCATCATAACCCCTCGCACCATCATAACCCCTCACTCCATCATAACCCCTCACTCCATCATAACCCCTCACACCATCATAACCCCTCACACCATCATAGCCCCTCACACCATCATAACCCCTCACTCCATCACAACTCCTCACACCATCATAACCCCTCACACCTTCATAACCCCTCACACCATCATAACCCCTCACACCATCATAACCCCTCACACCATCATAACCCCTCACACCATCATAACCCCTCACACCATCATAACCCCTCGCACCATCATAACCCCTCGCACCATCATAACCCCTCGCACCATCACGACCCCTCGCACCATTACGACCCCTCGCACCATCACAACCCCTCGCACCATCACAACCCCTCGCACCATCATAACCCCTCACACCATCATAACCCCTCACACCATCATAACCCCTCGCACCATCATAACCCCTCGCACCATCATAACCCCTCACGCCATCATAACCCCTCACTCCATCATAACCCCTCACTCCATCATAACCCCTCACACCATCATAACCCCTCACACCATCATAGCCCCTCACACCATCATAACCCCTCACTCCATCATAACTCCTCACACCATCACAGCCCCTCACACCATCACAACCCCTCACACCATCACGACCCCTCACTCCATCACAGCCCCTCACACCATCATAACCCCTCACTCCATCATAGCCCCTCACACCATCATAACCCCTCACACCATCACGACCCCTCACACCATCATAACCCCTCACACCATCACGACCCCTCACACCATCACAGCCCCTCACGCCATCATAGCCCCTCACTCCATCATAACCCCTCACTCCATCATAACCCCTCACTCCATCATAACCCCTCACTCCATCATAACCCCTCACAGCATCATAACCCCTCACACCATCATAACCCCTCACAGCATCACAGCCCCTCACACCATCACGACCCCTCACTCCATCACAGCCCCTCACACCATCACAGCCCCTCACTCCATCACAGCCCCTCACACCATCATAACCCCTCACACCATCATAGCCCCTCACTCCATCACAGCCCCTCACACCATCATAACCCCTCACTCCATCACAGCCCCTCACACCATCATAACCCCTCACTCCATCATAACCCCTCACAGCATCATAACCCCTCACACCATCATAACCCCTCACAGCATCACAACCCCTCACACCATCATAACCCCTCACACCATCATAGCCCCTCACTCCATCACAGCCCCTCACACCATCATAACCCCTCACTCCATCACAGCCCCTCACACCATCATAACCCCTCACTCCATCACAGCCCCTCGCACCATCATAACCCCTCACTCCATCATAACCCCTCACAGCATCATAATCCCTCACACCATCATAACCCCTCACAGCATCACAACCCCTCACACCATCATAACCCCTCACACCATCATAGCCCCTCACTCCATCACAGCCCCTCACACCATCATAACCCCTCACTCCATCACAGCCCCTCACACCATCATAACCCCTCACTCCATCATAACCCCTCACAGCATCATAACCCCTCACACCATCATAACCCCTCACAGCATCACAACCCCTCACACCATCATAACCCCTCACACCATTATAGCCCCTCACTCCATCACAGCCCCTCACACCATCATAACCCCTCACTCCTTCACAGCCCCTCACACCATCATAACCCCTCACTCCATCACAGCCCCTCACACCATTATAACCCCTCACTCCATCACAGCCCCTCACACCATCATAATCCCTCACTCCATCACAGCCCCTCACACCATCCTAACCCCTCACACCATCATAACCCCTCACACCATCATAGCCCCTCACTCCATCACAGCCCCTCACACCATCATAACCCCTCACTCCATCACAGCCCCTCACACCATCATAACCCCTCACTCCATCACAGCCCCTCACACCATCATAACCCCTCACTCATCACAGCCCCTCACACCATCATAACCCCTCACACCATCATAACCCCTCACACCATCATAACCCCTCGCACCATCATAACCCCTCGCACCATCATAACCCCTCACACCATCATAACCCCTCACACCATCATAACCCCTCACACCATCATAACCCCTCACACCATCATAACCCCTCATACCATCATAACCCCTCACACCATCATAACCCCTCACACCATCATAACCCCTCACACCATCATAACCCCTCACACCATCATAACCCCTCACTCCATCATAACCCCTCACTCCATCATAACTCCTCACACCATCATAACTCCTCACACCATCATAACCCCTCACACCATCATAACCCCTCGCACCGCACCATCATAACCCCTCGCACCATCATAACCCCTCACACCATCATAACCCCTCGCACCATCATAACCCCTCGCACCATCATAACCCCTCACACCATCATAACCCCTCACACCATCATAACCCCTCACACCATCATAACCCCTCACACCATCATAACCCCTCGCACCATCATAACCCCTCACACCATCATAACCCCTCGCACCATCATAACCCCTCACACCATCATAACCCCTCACACCATCATAACCACTCACTCCATCATAACCCCTCACTCCATCAGAACCCCTCACACCATCATAACCCCTCACACCATCATAACCCCTCGCACCATCACAGCCCCTCACACCATCATAACCCCTCACACCATCATAACCCCTCACACCATCATAGCCCCTCACTCCATCACAGCCCCTCACACCATCATAACCCCTCACTCCATCACAGCCCCTCACACCATCATAACCCCTCACTCCATCACAGCCCCTCACACCATCATAACCCCTCACTCATCACAGCCCCTCACACCATCATAACCCCTCACACCATCATAACCCCTCACACCATCATAACCCCTCGCACCATCATAACCCCTCACTCCATCACAGCCCCTCACACCATCATAACCCCTCACTCATCACAGCCCCTCACACCATCATAGCCCCTCACACCATCATAACCCCTCACACCATCACGACCCCTCACACCATCATAACCCCTCACACCATCACGACCCCTCACACCATCACAGCCCCTCACGCCATCATAGCCCCTCACTCCATCATAACCCCTCACTCCATCATAACCCCTCACTCCATCATAACCCCTCACTCCATCATAACCCCTCACAGCATCATAACCCCTCACACCATCATAACCCCTCACAGCATCACAGCCCCTCACACCATCACGACCCCTCACTCCATCACAGCCCCTCACACCATCATAGCCCCTCACTCCATCACAGCCCCTCACACCATCATAACCCCTCACACCATCATAGCCCCTCACTCCATCACAGCCCCTCACACCATCATAACCCCTCACTCCATCACAGCCCCTCACACCATCATAACCCCTCACTCCATCATAACCCCTCACAGCATCATAACCCCTCACACCATCATAACCCCTCACAGCATCACAACCCCTCACACCATCATAACCCCTCACACCATCATAGCCCCTCACTCCATCACAGCCCCTCACACCATCATAACCCCTCACTCCATCACAGCCCCTCACACCATCATAACCCCTCACTCCATCACAGCCCCTCGCACCATCATAACCCCTCACTCCATCATAACCCCTCACAGCATCATAATCCCTCACACCATCATAACCCCTCACAGCATCACAACCCCTCACACCATCATAACCCCTCACACCATCATAGCCCCTCACTCCATCACAGCCCCTCACACCATCATAACCCCTCACTCCATCACAGCCCCTCACACCATCATAACCCCTCACTCCATCATAACCCCTCACAGCATCATAACCCCTCACACCATCATAACCCCTCACAGCATCACAACCCCTCACACCATCATAACCCCTCACACCATTATAGCCCCTCACTCCATCACAGCCCCTCACACCATCATAACCCCTCACTCCTTCACAGCCCCTCACACCATCATAACCCCTCACTCCATCACAGCCCCTCACACCATTATAACCCCTCACTCCATCACAGCCCCTCACACCATCATAATCCCTCACTCCATCACAGCCCCTCACACCATCCTAACCCCTCACACCATCATAACCCCTCACACCATCATAGCCCCTCACTCCATCACAGCCCCTCACACCATCATAACCCCTCACTCCATCACAGCCCCTCACACCATCATAACCCCTCACTCCATCACAGCCCCTCACACCATCATAACCCCTCACTCATCACAGCCCCTCACACCATCATAACCCCTCACACCATCATAACCCCTCACACCATCATAACCCCTCGCACCATCATAACCCCTCGCACCATCATAACCCCTCACACCATCATAACCCCTCACACCATCATAACCCCTCACACCATCATAACCCCTCACACCATCATAACCCCTCACACCATCATAACCCCTCATACCATCATAACCCCTCACACCATCATAACCCCTCACACCATCATAACCCCTCACACCATCATAACCCCTCACACCATCATAACCCCTCACTCCATCATAACCCCTCACTCCATCATAACTCCTCACACCATCATAACCCCTCACACCATCATAACCCCTCGCACCGCACCATCATAACCCCTCGCACCATCATAACCCCTCACACCATCATAACCCCTCGCACCATCATAACCCCTCGCACCATCATAACCCCTCACACCATCATAACCCCTCACACCATCATAACCCCTCACACCATCATAACCCCTCACACCATCATAACCCCTCGCACCATCATAACCCCTCACACCATCATAACCCCACGCACCATCATAACCCCTCACACCATCATAACCCCTCACACCATCATAACCCCTCACTCCATCATAACCCCTCACTCCATCAGAACCCCTCACACCATCATAACCCCTCACACCATCATAACCCCTCGCACCATCACAGCCCCTCACACCATCATAACCCCTCACACCATCATAACCCCTCACACCATCATAGCCCCTCACTCCATCACAGCCCCTCACACCATCATAACCCCTCACTCCATCACAGCCCCTCACACCATCATAACCCCTCACTCCATCACAGCCCCTCACACCATCATAACCCCTCACTCATGACAGCCCCTCACACCATCATAACCCCTCACACCATCATAACCCCTCACACCATCATAACCCCTCGCACCATCATAACCCCTCACACCATCATAACCGCTCACACCATCATAACCCCTCACACCATCATAACCCCTCACACCATCATAACCCCTCACACCATCATAACCCCTCACACCATCATAACCCCTCATACCATCATAACCCCTCACACCATCATAACCCCTCACACCATCATAACCCCTCACACCATCATAACCCCTCACACCATCATAACCCCTCACTCCATCATAACTCCTCACACCATCATAACCCCTCACACCATCATAACCCCTCACACCATCATAACCCCTCGCACCGCACCATCATAACCCCTCGCACCATCATAACCCCTCACACCATCATAACCCCTCGCACCATCATAACCCCTCGCACCATCATAACCCCTCACACCATCATAACCCCTCACACCATCATAACCCCTCACACCATCATAACCCCTCACACCATCATAACCCCTCGCACCATCATAACCCCTCGCACCATCATAACCCCTCACACCATCATAGCCCCTCACTCCATCACAGCCCCTCACACCATCATAACCCCTCACTCCATCACAGCCCCTCACACCATCATAACCCCTCACTCCATCACAGCCCCTCACACCATCATAACCCCTCACTCCATCATAACCCCTCACTCCATCATAACCCCTCACTCCATCATAACCCCTCACTCCATCATAACCCCTCACTCCATCACAGCCCCTCGCACCATCACAACCCCTCGCACCATCATAACCCCTCACACCATCATAACCCCTCGCACCATCATAACCCCTCACACCATCATAACCCCTCACACCATCATAACCCCTCACACCATCATAACCCCTCGCACCATCATAACCCCTCACACCATCATAACCCCTCGCACCATCATAACCCCTCGCACCATCATAACCCCTCACACCATCATAACCCCTCACACCATCATAACCCCTCACACCATCACGACCCCTCACGCCATCACAGCCCCTCACGCCATCATAGCCCCTCACTCCATCATAACCCCTCACTCCATCATAACCCCTCACTCCATCATAACCCCTCACTCCATCATAACTCCTCACACCATAACCCCTCACACCATCATAGCCCCTCACACCATCATAACCCCTCACTCCATCATAACTCCTCACACCATCACAGCCCCTCACACCATCATAGCCCCTCACACCATCACAACCCCTCACACCATCACGACCCCTCACTCCATCACAGCCCCTCACACCATCATAACCCCTCACACCATCACGACCCCTCGCACCATCACAGCCCCTCACGCCATCATAGCCCCTCACTCCATCATAACCCCTCACTCCATCATAACCCCTCACTCCATCATAACCCCTCACTCCATCATAACCCCTCACAGCATCATAACCCCTCACACCATCATAACCCCTCACAGCATCACAGCCCCTCACACCATCACGACCCCTCACTCCATCACAGCCCCTCACACCATCATAGCCCCTCACTCCATCACAGCCCCTCACACCATAATAACCCCTCACACCATCATAGCCCCTCACTCCATCACAGCCCCTCACACCATCATAACCCCTCACTCCATCACAGCCCCTCACACCATCATAACCCCTCACTCCATCATAACCCCTCACAGCATCATAACCCCTCACACCATCATAACCCCTCACAGCATCACAACCCCTCACACCATCATAACCCCTCACACCATCATAGCCCCTCACTCCATCACAGCCCCTCACACCATCATAACCCCTCACTCCATCACAGCCCCTCACACCATCATAACCCCTCACTCCATCACAGCCCCTCGCACCATCATAACCCCTCACTCCATCATAACCCCTCACAGCATCATAATCCCTCACACCATCATAACCCCTCACAGCATCACAACCCCTCACACCATCATAACCCCTCACACCATCATAGCCCCTCACTCCATCACAGCCCCTCACACCATCATAACCCCTCACTCCATCACAGCCCCTCACACCATCATAACCCCTCACTCCATCATAACCCCTCACAGCATCATAACCCCTCACACCATCATAACCCCTCACAGCATCACAACCCCTCACACCATCATAGCCCCTCACTCCATCACAGCCCCTCACACCATCATAACCCCTCACTCCTTCACAGCCCCTCACACCATCATAACCCCTCACTCCATCACAGCCCCTCACACCATTATAACCCCTCACTCCATCACAGCCCCTCACACCATCATAATCCCTCACTCCATCACAGCCCCTCACACCATCATAACCCCTCACACCATCATAACCCCTCACACCATCATAGCCCCTCACTCCATCACAGCCCCTCACACCATCATAACCCCTCACTCCATCACAGCCCCTCACACCATCATAACCCCTCACTCCATCACAGCCCCTCACACCATCATAACCCCTCACTCATCACAGCCCCTCACACCATCATAACCCCTCACACCATCATAACCCCTCACACCATCATAACCCCTCGCACCATCATAACCCCTCGCACCATCATAACCCCTCGCACCATCATAACCCCTCACACCATCATAACCCCTCACACCATCATAACCCCTCACACCATCATAACCCCTCACACCATCATAACCCCTCACACCATCATAACCCCTCATACCATCATAACCCCTCACACCATCATAACCCCTCACACCATCATAACCCCTCACACCATCATAACCCCTCACTCCATCATAACCCCTCACTCCATCATAACTCCTCACACCATCATAACCCCTCACACCATCATAACCCCTCGCACCGCACCATCATAACCCCTCGCACCATCATAACCCCTCACACCATCATAACCCCTCGCACCATCATAACCCCTCGCACCATCATAACCCCTCACACCATCATAACCCCTCACACCATCATAACCCCTCACACCATCATAACCCCTCACACCATCATAACCCCTCGCACCATCATAACCCCTCACACCATCATAACCCCTCGCACCATCATAACCCCTCACACCATCATAACCCCTCACACCATCATAACCCCTCACTCCATCATAACCCCTCACTCCATCAGAACCCCTCACACCATCATAACCCCTCACACCATCATAACCCCTCGCACCATCACAGCCCCTCACACCATCATAACCCCTCACACCATCATAACCCCTCACACCATCATAGCCCCTCACTCCATCACAGCCCCTCACACCATCATAACCCCTCACTCCATCACAGCCCCTCACACCATCATAACCCCTCACTCCATCACAGCCCCTCACACCATCATAACCCCTCACTCATCACAGCCCCTCACACCATCATAACCCCTCACACCATCATAACCCCTCACACCATCATAACCCCTCGCACCATCATAACCCCTCACACCATCATAACCGCTCACACCATCATAACCCCTCACACCATCATAACCCCTCACACCATCATAACCCCTCACACCATCATAACCCCTCACACCATCATAACCCCTCATACCATCATAACCCCTCATACCATCATAACCCCTCATACCATCATAACCCCTCACACCATCATAACCCCTCACACCATCATAACCCCTCACACCATCATAACCCCTCACTCCATCATAACTCCTCACACCATCATAACCCCTCACACCATCATAACCCCTCGCACCGCACCATCATAACCCCTCGCACCATCATAACCCCTCACACCATCATAACCCCTCGCACCATCATAACCCCTCGCACCATCATAACCCCTCGCACCATCATAACCCCTCACACCATCATAACCCCTCGCACCATCATAACCCCTCGCACCATCATAACCCCTCACACCATCACGACCCCTCGCACCATCATAACCCCTCGCACCATCATAACCCCTCACACCATCACGACCCCTCGCACCATCATAACCCCTCGCACCATCACAGACCCTCACACCATCATAACTCCTCACACCATCATAACCCCTCACACCATCATAACCCATCATAACCCCTCGCACCATCATACCCCCTCACACCATCATAACCCCTCACGCCATCATAACTCCTCACACCATCATAACTCCTGACACCATCATAACCCCTCACACCACCATAACCCCTCGCACCATCATAACCCCTCACCTATGTACCACAGTGACGTTAAAAAACAAGTTGCTCTTCGGCTTTGGCAGCGTTAAATCTTCGTTTTACAACAGATTTACTTAAAATTTCTTCCGTTTATTAATTCGCGTCATGCAAAGTGGAGATAAACAGTACCCGGTAGCGCCACATTTTCAAAGTCATCGTGGTCAGAACAGTAACCTTGTAAGCTTCTGCGCACTAGACACAGTGAAAGTGAACGAGAGAGGAGGAAATAGAGTACTTGAGTCTAAACTGATCATCCAATCCAGAACGTTGGCGCCGATCGGTCACAATTGTGACGAAGCACTTGCAGTAGATCTGGGTCAGATGTAGGTTTGATTGGACTGGTTAGGTTCAATGCAGTAAGTTCTGATTGTCCGAGAACTGTCTTATCTCTTTTTTAAATGATGCAAGCTAATAAACAGAATACATTTTAAGTAAATCTGTTGTAAAACGAAGATTTAACGCAGGGCATTGGGTTGGCACAGTGCTAGCTGGGCATAGCCTAGAACCTTCCTGGTTGGGCACCTGGCACAGACATGCCCTGTGGGGCACATACTGCCTCCAGGTCCCTGCCAGTGCCCCCTGGCAGCCGTGGGAGTGGTCCAGCTGCGGCCAGCTGTGGCCAGCAAGCAATGCCAAGTCTCTGGCTCTTCACGAACAGTGATCCGCGCTGATCCTCTTGCTTTCTGTTTCCTTTTGCCCACAGGTCCTCTCATCGCCACCACAGTCTGGTCTCTGAGAGGAAAGGCCCAAGCAGAAGAGCCGCGGGCTGTGAATGTCCAGGAGAGTGAGGTCAAGCAGACGTTCACTCAGCCCCCAGGTGAGTGAGAACTCAGTGACCTGTGACATGACGGCTTCGTTTCCACAGAGACACAGCGCTTGCACACCTGTTCAAAGCACACAAGTGCAAGCAGAGATGAGCATGTCAGTTATCAGCTGCCTGTTGAAAAGTAATGCAGAAGACAAATTCAGTTCTACATATTCCTAGACTCCAGATCTGCACAGATGTGTAAACATACCTACATACATGCATGCATGCATACATGCATGTATACATGCATGCATACATACATGCATGCGTACATACATGCATGTATATATGCATGCATACATACATGCATGCATGCACACATGCAAGCATGCATGCATACATACATGCATGCATAGATGCATACATACATGTGTGCATGCATACATTCACACATGTGTGCATACACACATACACACATGCATACATACATGCACACATGCATACATACATGCATAGATGCATGCATGTATACATATACACATGTGTGCATACACACACACATGCATGCAAACATGCATGCATACATACATGTGTGCGTGCATACATTTGTGCGTGTGTGCATACATACATGCATACATGCACACATACACACATACATACATACATACAGGGGACCTGAGTTAGTGTCTCTTTCCGGTTGCCAGTCCTCTGAAACTGCAGAGATATGTGTACGTTGGAATTCATCTGCTGACGATAATTGTAAAGTGAGAACCCAACATCTGTGGCAGCCAAACAAACATTGTACCCTGGAATACGGAGCCCAGGATTGCAAGCCAGAGAAATAAACCGTATGGCGTGATATATATATACATTTACAACATTCTGAGCTGTGTATCAGCTGCGATGGGAGGCACTCACTCAAACGCGAATCCGCTCCAGGGGCCCGATTCACAGAACTAACTTAAGACAAAATCCTAAACTTACTACCATTTTGGTATTCACAGAAGGCACTTACTCATTTTGGTGTTCACAGAAGGCACTTACTCATTTTGGTATTCACAGAAGGCACTTACTCATTTTGGTGTTCACAGAAGGCACTTACTCATTTTGGTAGTCACAGAAGGCACTTACTCATTTCGGTATTCACAGAAGGCACTTACTCATTTCGGTATTCACAGAAGGCACTTACTCATCAATGAGTACGTGCCTTCTGTGAATACCAAAATCAGTAAGTTACTCAAAATGAGTAAGTTGCTCAAAATGACGGCATAAATTGAGGCAGTTGATATAGTGTAAACGTTCATGCAATAGAGACTTGACTATGGATTTGATTGTCCTTGTGAGTTGCACCTGTGGCTTCTGTTTCAGGTCATGGGCAGATGGAATGCTGCATTCTGAAGCTTTTGAGTTATTTTAATACTTTTCTAGAAAAGCTCTGATGTATGATGTTGCCAAAATACAATCTTGGTAAAATGTACCTCTCGATGAGCGATATAGCATAAATCACAGATTTCTGTCTTCCTGTCACAGATGATATAATGGGTGATTCTGGTGTGCGATTCAAGATCAATATTGAAGCACCCCAGGAGATGAATAATCTTCAGGACACAGACAAACAGGAAAGAGAGGATGGTCTGAGAACAGGTGAGGACAGCGGTTTGGATGTCCAAGGTATTACTCATGAGCCTACCCTGTGCCTTCAACAAGCTTCGAACAACAGTTGGAGGATCTGTCAAAAGTTCACATAAAAGCGCTCACTCTTCCCTGTGTCTTCATAACCACGTCTGCAACACCTGAACATGTGTTTTGTGACCGAAGGCAGTATGCCCTGAGAGGGGGCTTTTCACGGCTTAGTGGTCCCGTGAGAGACGAATGGTGCAGACAGACCCGGAAGTGCAAGCCCTGCTGTCCTCACTGTGGTTACCATCCACATTGTGTAAAACCTGTTGGGGTGGGGGGCTGTAGATTGACTTCATCTGTGTGAGGCTGAGGCAAGCTGCCCTTCTGTGTCGTGTCAAGTCCGCATGCTGTCTCTTTGGTTTATTCAAGATAAAGGCAGGTATGTGCTGGATCGGGGGCACCCAGACTGGGTTCAGGTTGACATGGTCTGTGCAAGATTTGTAATGTATCCACAAAGGATCGATTTAGATTCAGTGGGCCCGATTCACATACCTAACTTAAGACAAAATCCTAAACTTACTACCATTTTGGTATTCACAGAAGGCACTTACTCATTTCGGTATTCACAGAAGTTAGGACTCCTAACTTTACTACTCCTAAACTGAGAAAAATCCTAACTTCAAGACTTTCGGTATTCACAGAAGGTATTTAGGAGTCCTAAAGTTAGAAGTCCTGACTTTACTACTCCTAAACTGAGAAAAACTCTAACTTTGACACTTTCGGCATTCACAGAAGGCATTTAGGAGTCCTAAAGTTAGGAGTCCTAACTTTTGTGAATACCGAAATGAGTAATTGCCTTCTGTGAATACCAAAATGGTAGTAAGTTTAGGATGTTGTCTTAAGTTAGTTCTGTGAATCGGGCCCAGTGAATCTAAATAGAACTCATTATGTAGGCGCTTGTTACCTTTGAATACTTGTCATGGGTCGGTCCACCCTGGACTTACTTTGAACTCGACTGTGCTACATGAACCCTTTTTCAGTATTTTGAATTAATATGTATGAACTATATCAGGTGATAAAAACTTTTGTGAGCCACATATTGCAGAAAAAGACAACGGGTTGCATTATGAAAAGAAGCTGATAAATAAATGTAAGACTACCATTAGTGCCTTATGGATGGATATGAATGACAGGCTTGCTCTCTACTGGGATGGCAGTAGATGGTGAAAGTGACGCCTACATTCTGGAAGAGGGACGTTGAAGGTTTTTATTTGAAAGCTTCCTGAGAGGTAGGGTGAATTGGGGTATGAGAGTGGAGGGGAAGGAGAAGCTTTGAGCAAGGTACGATGACGATGACATATATTTGAAGACACAGGTAGTATGCCCAGTGCATGGAGGCAGTATTATGATTGGATTCTGAGAGGTCAAAGAGGCTAGGTGTAGGGTAGTTAAACGTTTTGTTAAGGTTTTTTTTCAAAATAAGGTAGAAGTCGTTTTGAGCCATATTTGTACTTGCTGATGACTGATGAGATGTGGTCTTTAGAAGACTAGGTTATGTAAAGTTGGGTGAGGATGTTATTTATTTTTTTATTTTATATTTTTATTGATTTGAATTTCTGAATGTCAGCATTCTTCAACAGGTATCGTGGCACTTAACTTTTTAGTTGAAAGTGTAAAAAGTAGTAAAATAAAAACCAGTGATGCAAAAAACAGCCTTTAGCTTTACGTAGGAAATAGCCAGTGAGATGCTTAAATATTCACTTATACAGTTACTCATACAGCCACTCACACACACAGTCAGTCACTCATAGAGCTACTCACACACCTACTAAGTCACCTATAGAGTCATTACACAGCCATTTAGTCTCCTATACATCTATACACATACACACACATGCTCATTTATTCTTACAGTTACTAACACATACTAACTTACCTATACAGTTACTGATACAAGCACACTCTCACCCATACGGCCACTCTCGCAATCACTCAGTCACACATACAGTCACTTATACTCCAACACTCGCCTATACTGCCTTTCACATATGCACTTACTCACCCATATACCTCTGACACATCCATTCACTAACTGAAAAAGCCATACACACACTCACTCACCCATACAACCCCACACACACACACTCACTAGCCCATACAGCTACTGACTCATCCACTTGCTCATCTCCCACCCACATAGACACTCAGACACCCATAGAGGTACTCAGACAACCAATCACTCACCCATACAGAAACTCACATATCCACTAACACACCCATGCAGCCACTTAGACACCAACTGACAGATACAGACATTCGCACAAGTCACTCGCCCATACATTCAGTGAGATGCTTAATTATTGACTTATACAGTTACTCACACACCCAATTAATCAATCAATCAGGCATTTGTTAAGCACAACTGCTCATCCGTAAGGGTCTCAAGGCGCTGAGGGTGTAGGGGTACATGTTCCAGTCATCCACTCAGCCACTCATACACCAACTGATACAGCAATACACCTTAGTATGTATATTTAACACTCATAAACATTTTAGAAACACTCATAGTCACTGAATGATGTCATCAGTGATGTCATTTGGGATGTCATCAGTGATGTGACTGACCATGTCATGAGTGATGTAATATGTGAGGTCATAAACAGTGCATTACGGGGGCGCGAGTTATAGTTAACTCTGGTAACTATAACTGCTGAATTTCTCTGGTTTTGTACAAGTGACATGTCAGCATAACTATAACATTCCTGAAACCTTTGGTTTTTTCAGTGAATATATATATTGCAAAACTCTTTAACCAGATGGCATTGTTGACAGATCTTAAATCAATGCATAATCGTAACTTTTCAGATTTGTTTTAGCCAGCACAGTTGGAGAAAGCCACAAAGTGACAACAACAGGTTCAATAATTCCGTTTGTAAACAAAGAGGAGGGACGGAGGGGCTATTTCCACTCGCAGGGGAGTGGGAGGTCCAGCATAAATAGGAGCCCCTGTAGCAATATCAAAAAAGTGGTATTATGCTGTTCCTCTAGTGGCAGAGTCAGAGAGTCAACGAAAGGTTGGGTCCAGCTACGCCCGGTTGGGGCTACAGTTGGAAATCCATTTGTTGGATTGTAATGCCCTCATACACCCTTTCAGGTGTCATGCTTCATCATATGGGCTGCTCCTCATTGGACCGGCGGTGCAATGTCCAACGGGCTTCCTAAAGGGGCACTTTCTCTGAGATCTTTTATCCAACAGCCGTATGGTGAAGTGTGGGTGTGGGGCCAGAATAGTATAGACGTGTAGTGGTGGGTTAAAATAGGATCAGGAGTACCTGGCATGGAACAATTTATTCTGGGGGCCTCCTATCCTAGTTGAAAACAGTGAGCAGACAAGAAAACTATCTATACCTAAAAACTACTGGTAACGTGATTTAACCTTAGCAGAAAGTCGGTTTGTCAGTAATGCTGCTGATTTACTGCTGTGCTGGCAGTCAGTGTGTGACTCATCCCAGGTTTGTCAGTAATGCCCCTGATTTCCTGCTGTGCTTGCAACGTGCGTCGGGTGCAGCTTTAGAAGACCTTCAGCTCACATGCATGAGGACAAAGTGTGTGGTGGGCAGCTTTATAAGACCTTCAGCTCACATGCATGAGGACAAAGTGTGTGGTGTACAGCTTTAGAAGACCTTCAGCTCACATGCATGTGAGCAAAGTGTGGGTGCAGGTTTAGAAGACCTTCAGCTCACATGCATGAGGGCAAAGTGTGTGGGGTGCAGCTTTAGAAGACCTTCAGCTCACATGCATGAGGGCAACGTGCGTCGGGTGCAGCTTTAGAAGACCTTTAGCTCACATGCATGAGGACAAAGTGCGTGGGGTGCAGCTTTAGAAGACCTTTAGCTCACATGCATGAGGACAAAGTGTGTGGGGTGCAGCTTTAGAAGACCTTCAGCTCACATGCATGTAAACAAAGTGTGCGGTGTGCAGCTTTAGAAGACCTACAGCTCACATTCATGAGGACAAAGTGTGTGGGATGCAGGTGTAGAAGACCTGCAGCTCATATGAGTGAGTTTCGGATCTTTCAAGTTTCTCCGATTGTGCCTTTGGACATATTCACGTCATCGAAGTAAGGCGAAATGTCACTTACAAAGATGGTAACTAAGACAGTGTGCACAAGTCGTGTGATCAAGTAATTAAATCATCAGGAGTAGGTTTGAGAATCCATAAACCTGATGACAGAATTGGACCTTTTCTGAAGAATGTGCTGGACACTTTTCACTGTTTAAAATGTATAATTAGTTAGTTTCTGTAAACAGAGTTATTTTTATCTGTTCCACAGAATTTCCACTTCTGAATGGGGATGCTTGTTTGAGGAAAGAAGAACAGGTTTCCATGCTCATTGATCATCTTGCTGCAGAAATCAGAAAAGACAGCACCAACCTCATCCCAGGTTTGTCAGTAATGCTGCTCGTTTCCTGCTGTGCTTGCAGTGGTGTGTAACTCTTCCCAGGTTTGTCAATAATGCTGCTTATTTCCTGCTGTGCTGGCAGTCTGTGTGACTCATCCCAGGTTTGTCAGTAATGCTGCTGGTTTCCTGCTGTGCTTGCAGTGGTGTGTGACTCATCCCAGGTTTGTCAGTAATGCCGCTGGTTTCCTGCTGTGCTTGCAGTGGTGTGTGACTCATCCCAGGTTTGTCAGTAATGCCGCTGATTTCCTGCTGTGCTTGCAGTGGTGTGTGACTCATCCCAGGTATGTCAGTAATGCTGCTGATTTCCTGCTGTGCTGGCAGTCAGTGTGTGACTCATCCCAAGTTTGTCAGTAATGCCGCTGATTTCCTGCTGTGCTTGCAGTGGTGTGTGACTCATCCCAGGTTTGTCAGTAATGCCGCTGGTTTCCTGCTGTGCTTACAGTGGTGTGTGACTCATCCCAGGTTTGTCAGTAATGCCGCTGGTTTCCTGCTGTGCTTGCAGTGGTGTGTAACTCATTCCAGGTTTGTCAGTAATTCTGCTGGTTTCTTGCTGTGCTGGAAGTCGGTGTGTCATTCATCCCAGGTTTGTCAGTAATGCTGCTGATTTCCTGCTTTGCTTGCAGTGGTGTGTGACTCACCCCAGGTTTTTCAGTAATGCTGCTGGTTTCCTGCTGTGCTGGCAGTCAGTGTGTGACTTATCCCAGGTTTGTCAGTAATGCTGCTGATTTCCTGCTGTGCTGGCAGTCAGTGTGTGACTCATCCCCGGTTTGTCAGTAATGCTGCTGAGTACCTGCTGTGCTGGCAGTGGTGTGTAACTTATCCCAGGTTTGTCAGTAATGCCCCTGTTTCCTGCTGTGCTGGCAGTTTGTGTGACTCATCCCAGGTTTGTCAGCAATGCTGCTGGTTTCCTGTTGTGCTAGCAGTCAGTGTGTGACTCATCCCAGGTTTGTCAGTAATGCTGCTGATTTCCTGTTGTGCTTGCAGTGGTGTGTGACTCTTCCCAGGTTTGTCAGTAATGCTGCTTATTTCCTGCTGTGCTGGCAGTCAGTGTGTGACTCATCCCAGGTTTGTCAGTAATGCTGCTGATTTCCTGCTGTGCTGGCAGTCAGTGTGTGACTCATCCCAGGTTTGTCAGTAATGCCACTGATTTCCTGTTGTGCTTGTAGTGGTGTGTGACTCATCCCAGGTTTGTCAGTAATGCCGCGGGTTTCCTGCTGTGCTGGAAGTCGATGTGTCATTCATCCCAGGTTTGTCAGTAATGCTGCTGATTTCCTGCTTTGCTTGCAGTGGTGTGTGACTCACCCCAGGTTTTTCAGTAATGCTGCTGGTTTCCTGCTGTGCTGGCAGTCAGTGTGTGACTCATCCCCGGTTTGTCAGTAATGCTGCTGATTTCCTGCTGTGCTGGCAGTCAGTGTGTGACTTATCCCCGGTTTGTCAGTAATGCTGCTGAGTACCTGCTGTGCTAGCAGTCAGTGTGTGACTCATCCCAGGTTTGTCAGTAATGCTGCTGATTTCCTGTTGTGCTTGCAGTGGTGTGTGACTCTTCCCAGGTTTGTCAGTAATTCCCCTGTTTCCTGCTGTGCTGGCAGTTTGTGTGACTCATCCCAGGTTTGTCAGCAATGCTGCTGGTTTCCTGTTGTGCTAGCAGTCAGTGTGTGACTCATCCCAGGTTTGTCAGTAATGCTGCTGATTTCCTGTTGTGCTTGCAGTGGTGTGTGACTCTTCCCAGGTTTGTCAGTAATGCTGCTTATTTCCTGCTGTGCTGGCAGTCAGTGTGTGACTCATCCCAGGTTTGTCAGTAATGCTGCTGATTTCCTGCTGTGCTGGCAGTCAGTGTGTGACTCATCCCAGGTTTGTCAGCAATGCTGCTGGTTTCCTGTTGTGCTAGCAGTCAGTGTGTGACTCATCCCAGGTTTGTCAGTAATGCCGCTGGTTTCCTGCTGTGCTTGCAGTGGTGTGTGACTCATCCCAGGTTTGTCAGTAATGCTGCTGGTTTCTTGCTGTGCTGGAAGTCGGTGTGTCATTCATCCCAGGTTTGTCAGTAATGCTGCTGATTTCCTGCTTTGCTTGCAGTGGTGTGTGAATCACCCCAGGTTTTTCAGTAATGCTGCTGGTTTCCTGCTGTGCTGGCAGTCAGTGTGTGACTCATCCCCGGTTTGTCAGTAATGCTGCTGAGTACCTGCTGTGCTGGCAGTGGTGTGTAACTTATCCCAGGTTTGTCAGTAATGCCCCTGTTTCCTGCTGTGCTGGCAGTTTGTGTGACTCATCCCAGGTTTGTCAGTAATGCTGCTGATTTCCTGTTGTGCTTGCAGTGGTGTGTGACTCTTCCCAGGTTTGTCAGTAATGCTGCTTATTTCCTGCTGTGCTGGCAGTCAGTGTGTGACTCATCCCAGGTTTGTCAGTAATGCTGCTGATTTCCTGCTGTGCTGGCAGTCAGTGTGTGACTCATCCCAGGTTTGTCAGTAATGCCACTGATTTCCTGCTGTGCTTGTAGTGGTGTGTGACTCATCCCAGGTTTGTCAGTAATGCCGCGGGTTTCCTGCTGTGCTGGAAGTCGGTGTGTCATTCATCCCAGGTTTGTCAGTAATGCTGCTGATTTCCTGCTTTGCTTGCAGTGGCGTGTGACTCACCCCAGGTTTTTCAGTAATGCTGCTGGTTTCCTGCTGTGCTGGCAGTCAGTGTGTGACTCATCCCCGGTTTGTCAGTAATGCTGCTGATTTCCTGCTGTGCTGGCAGTCAGTGTGTGACTCATCCCCGGTTTGTCAGTAATGCTGCTGAGTACCTGCTGTGCTGGCAGTGGTGTGTAACTTATCCCAGGTTTGTCAGTAATGCCCCTGTTTCCTGCTGTGCTGGCAGTTTGTGTGACTCATCCCAGGTTTGTCAGCAATGCTGCTGGTTTCCTGTTGTGCTAGCAGTCAGTGTGTGACTCATCCCAGGTTTGTCAGTAATGCTGCTGATTTCCTGTTGTGCTTGCAGGGGTGTGTGACTCTTCCCAGGTTTGTCAGTAATGCTGCTTATTTCCTGCTGTGCTGGCAGTCAGTGTGTGACTCATCCCAGGTTTGTCAGTAATGCTGCTGATTTCCTGCTGTGCTGGCAGTCAGTGTGTGACTCATCCCAGGTTTGTCAGTAATGCCACTGATTTCCTGCTGTGCTTGTAGTGGTGTGTGACTCATCCCAGGTTTGTCAGTAATGCCGCGGGTTTCCTGCTGTGCTTGCAGTGGTGTGTGACTCTTCCCAGGTTTGTCAGTAATGCTGCTTTTTTCCTGCTGTGCTGGCAGTCAGTGTGTGACTCATCCCAGGTTTGTTAGTAATGCTGCTGATTTCCTGCTGTGCTGGCAGTCAGTGTGTGACTCATCCCAGGTTTGTCAGTAATGGCTCCGATTTCCTGCTGTGCTGGCAGTCAGTGTGCGACTCATCCCAGGTTTGTCAGTAATGCTGCTGCTTTCCTGCTGTGCTGGCAGTCAGTGTGTGACTTATCCCAGGTTTGTCAGTAATGCCCCTGGTTTCCTGCTGTGCTGGCAGTGTGTGTGACACGTCCCAGGTTTGTCAGCAATGCTGCTGGTTTCCTGTTGTGCTAGCAGTCAGTGTGTGACTCATCCCAGGTTTGTCAGTAATGCCGCTGGTTTCCTGCTGTGCTTGCAGTGGTGTGTGACTCATCCCAGGTTTGTCAGTAATGCCGCTGATTTCCTGCTGTGCTTGCAGTGGTGTGTGACTCATCCCAGGTATGTCAGTAATGCTGCTGATTTCCTGCTGTGCTGGCAGTCAGTGTGTGACTCATCCCAGGTTTGTCAGTAATGCCGCTGATTTCCTGCTGTGCTTGCAGTGGTGTGTGACTCATCCCAGGTTTGTCAGTAATGCCGCTGGTTTCCTGCTGTGCTTACAGTGGTGTGTGACTCATCCCAGGTTTGTCAGTAATGCCGATGGTTTCCTGCTTTGCTTGCAGTGGTGTGTGACTCATCCCAGGTCTGTCAGTAATGCTGCTGGTTTCTTGCTGTGCTGGAAGTCGGTGTGTCATTCATCCCAGGTTTGTCAGTAATGCTGCTGATTTCCTGCTTTGCTTGCAGTGGTGTGTGACTCACCCCAGGTTTTTCAGTAATGTTGCTGGTTTCCTGCTGTGCTGGCAGTCCGTGTGTGACTCATCCCCGGTTTGTCAGTAATGCTGCTGATTTCCTGCTGTGCTGGCAGTCAGTGTGTGACTCATCCCCGGTTTGTCAGTAATGCTGCTGAGTACCTGCTGTGCTGGCAGTGGTGTGTAACTTATCCCAGGTTTGTCAGTAATGTCCCTGTTTCCTGCTGTGCTGGCAGTTTGTGTGACTCATCCCAGGTTTGTCAGCAATGCTGCTGGTTTCCTGTTGTGCTAGCAGTCAGTGTGTGACTCATCCCAGGTTTGTCAGTAATGCTGCTGATTTCCTGTTGTTCTTGCAGTGGTGTGTGACTCTTCCCAGGTTTGTCAGTAATGCTGCTTATTTCCTGCTGTGCTGGCAGTCAGTGTGTGACTCATCCCAGGTTTGTCAGTAATGCTGCTGATTTCCTGCTGTGCTGGCAGTTAGTGTGTGACTCATCCCAGGTTTGTCAGTAATGCCACTGATTTCCTGCTGTGCTTGTAGTGGTGTGTGACTCATCCCAGGTTTGTCAGTAATGCCGCGGGTTTCCTGCTGTGCTTGCAGTGGTGTGTGACTCTTCCCAGGTTTGTCAGTAATGCTGCTTATTTCCTGCTGTGCTGGCAGTCAGTGTGTGACTCATCCCAGGTTTGTTAGTAATGCTGCTGATTTCCTGCTGTGCTGGCAGTCAGTGTGTGACTCATCCCAGGTTTGTCAGTAATGCCACTGATTTCCTGCTGTGCTTGTAGTGGTGTGTGACTCATCCCAGGTTTGTCAGTAATGCCGCGGGTTTCCTGCTGTGCTTGCAGTGGTGTGTGACTCTTCCCAGGTTTGTCAGTAATGCTGCTTATTTCCTGCTGTGCTGGCAGTCAGTGTGTGACTCATCCCAGGTTTGTTAGTAATGCTGCTGATTTCCTGCTGTGCTGGCAGTCAGTGTGCGACTCATCCCAGGGTTGTCAGTAATGCTGCTGATTTCCTGCTGTGCTGGCAGTCAGTGTGTGACTTATCCCAGGTTTGTCAGTAATGCCCCTGGTTTCCTGCTGTGCTGGCAGTGTGTGTGACTCGTCCCAGGTTTGTCAGCAATGCTGCTGGTTTCCTGTTGTGCTAGCAGTCAGTGTGTGACTCATCCCAGGTTTGTCAGTAATGCTGCTGATTTCCTGTTGTGCTTGCAGTGGTGTGTGACTCTTCCCAGGTTTGTTAGTAATGCTGCTTATTTCTTGCTGTGCTGGCAGTCAGTGTGTGACTCATCCCAGGTTTGTCAGTAATGCTGCTGATTTCCTGCTGTGCTGGCAGTCAGTGTGTGACTCATCCCAGGTTTGACAGTAATGCCGCTGATTTCCTGCTGTGCTTGCAGTGGTGTGTGACTCATCCCAGGTTTGTCAGTAATGCCGCTGGTTTCCTGCTGTGCTTGCAGTGGTGTGTGACTCATCCCAGGTTTTTCAGTAATGCCGCTGGTTTCCTGCTGTGCTTGCAGTGGTGTGTGACTCTTCCCAGGTTTGTCAGTAATGCTGCTTATTTCCTGCTGTGCTGGCAGTCAGTGTGTGACTCATCCCAGTTTTGTCAGTAATGCTGCTGATTCCCTGCTCTGCTGGCAGTCAGTGTGTGACTCATCCCAGGTTTGTCAGTAATGCTGCTGATTTCCTGCTGTGCTTGCAGTGGTGTGTGACTTATCCCAGGTTTGTCAGTAATGCCGCTGGTTTCCTGCTGTGCTTGCAGTGGTGTGTGACTCATCCCAGGTTTGTCAGTAATGCCGCTGGTTTCCTGCTGTGCTGGCAGTCAGTGTGTGACCATCCCAGGTTTGTCAGTAATGCCGCTGATTTCCTGCTGTGCTGGCAGTCAGTGTGTGACTTATCCCAGGTTTGTCAGTAATGCCCCTGGTTTCCTGCTGTGCTGGCAGTGTGTGTGACTCGTCCCAGGTTTGTCAGCAATGCTGCTGGTTTCCTGTTGTGCTGGCAGTCAGTGTGTGACTCATCCCAGGTTTGTCAGTAATGCTGTTGATTTCCTGTTGTGTTGCAGTGGTGTGTGACTCTTCCCAGGTTTGTCAGTAATGCTGCTTATTTCCTGCTGTGCTGGCAGTTAGTGTGTGACTCATCCCAGGTTTGTCAGTAATGCTGCTGATTTCCTGCTTTGCTTGCAGTGGTGTGTGACTCACCCCAGGTTTGTCAGTAATGCTGCTGGTTTCCTGCTGTGCTGGCAGTCAGTGTGTGACTCATTTATTTATTATTTATTTAGAATTTTGTAGAGCGCGCAGCTACCTCCAACGGAGGTGTCCCTGCGCTGAAGACCTATTCTCAGGAGGGATGGAGAGGAGTGGAGAGTTTTTTAGATCTGTGAGAATAACCAGGTTTTTAGTTTCTTCCTGAATTGGGGTTCGGACGTTAGGAATCTTAGCTCAGTGGGTAGTTGGTTCCAAAGTTTGGAGGTGGCTACTGCTACTCCTACTGCTACTGCATTTCAGGTTTGTCAGTAATGCCCCTGATTTCCTGCTGTGCTGGCAGTCAGTGTGTGACTCATCCCAGGTTTGTCAGTAATGCTGCTGATTTCCTGCTGTGTTGGCAGTCAGTGTGTGACTCATCCCCGGTTTGTCGGTAATGCTGCTGATTTCCTGCTGTGCTGGCAGTGGTGTGTGACTTATCCCAGGTTTGTCAGTAATGTCCCTGGTTTCCTGCTGTGCTGGCAGTGTGTGTGACGCCTCCCAGGTTTGTCAGCAATGCTGCTGGTTTCCTGTTGTGCTAGCAGTCAGTGTGTGAGTCATCCCAGGTTTGTCAGTAATGCTGCTGATTTCCTGCTGTGTTTGCAGTGGTGTTTGACTCATCCCAGGTTTGTCAGTAATGCCCCTGATTTCCTGCTGTGCTGGCAATCAGTGTGTGACTCATCCCAGGTTTGTCAGTAATGCTGATGATTTCCTGCTGTGCTGGCATTGGTTTGTGACTTATCCCAGGTTTGTCAGTAATGCCCCTGATTTCCTGCTGTGCTGGCAGTCAGTGTGTGACTCATCCCAGGTTTGTCAGTAATGCTGATGATTTCCTGCTGTGCTGGCATTGGTGTGTGACTTATCCCAGGTTTGTCAGTAATGCCCCTGGTTTCCTACTGTGCTGGCAGTGTGTGTGACTCATCCCAGGTTTGTCAGCAATGCTGCTGGTTTCCTGTTGTGCTAGCAGTCAGTGTGTGACTCATCCCAGGTGTGTCAGTAATGGTGCTGATTTCCTGCTGTGCTTGCAGTGGTGTTCGACTCATCCCAGGTTTTTCAGTAATGCTGCTGAGTTCCTGCTGTGCTTGCAGTGGTGTGTGACTCATCCCAGGTTTGTCAGTAATGCCGCTGGTTTCCTGCTGTGCTTGCAGTCAGTGTGTGACTCATCCCAGGTTTGTCAGCAATGCTGCTTGTTTCCTGCTGTGCTGGCAGTGTTGTGTGACTCATCCCAGGTTTGTCAGCAATGCTGCTGGTTTCCTGCTGTGCTGGCAGTCAGTGTGTGACTCATTCCAGGTTTGTCAGTAATGCTGCTGATTCCCTGCTGTGCTGGCAGTGTTGCGTGACTCATCCCAGGTTTGTCAGCAATGCTGCTTGTTTCCTGCTGTGCTGGCAGTGTTGTGTGACTCATCCCAGGTTTGTCAGCAATGCTGCTGGTTTCCTGCTGTGCTGGCAGTCAGTGTGTGACTCTTTCCAGGTTTGTCAGTAATGCTGCTGATTTCCTGCTATGCTTGCAGTCAGTTTGTGATGCCTTCTCTGCAGGCCAGACGCTGACATTCGTTAGTCAGTAATTCTTTCTCGCCAGGTGCCATGTTCACCCTCATGTTATTTTTGTCACACTCGCTGTATCCCGACAGGAAATGCACCCTTTTCTAAGAAAGGAAGAACCGGAAGTTGTCTCCCATCCCCTGCTAGCGAGTTCTGCTCTATTAGACAAGGATTGTAAGAGTCAGACAGACCTCTCAGAGATTCTATCATCTGCAAACGCCTCTGAATCAACAGCTGCACACAATGGCATCACAATTAGATGATTAGTAAGTACTTGTTCAGGGAGTGTAGCGAAACGATCATTATAATTATCAACTCAGCAGATGATATGCAGATTAGGACGAAGGTTAAAAAGACCCCAATGCTATTTCATCACACATACCTAAACTGGTATTCTATTTCTGCTGAATGCATCAATAATCTTTTCAGCCAGCCAACCTGGCGGCCGCATTACTACAGTAGGCTTTACTGTGCTGTGGCAGGCCTAGTTTCCCCACATACGTTATCTGAGAATTCAGCAAACAACTCCAATCATCAGCCGGTCCATGCGTGTGAACCTCACCCCTGCGCCTTATACCTTTATTATTAACAGTGTCCTATGGAGCGGAAAGAGGGCCATTCGTTCTCAGCTTCTGCTTTGCTAGAAAAATGTGCATACATTGCCCTTTTGCAGAAGTGTACAGAAGCTAATGCTACTTTTTAGGTCTCCACTCTGGACAGCGCATGCGCTCTCCTGAAAGAGACATGTTGTATATCCTTTATGCGCATCAGCCGCCCATCGACTTCCCAGGTACTGGCTTCTTCGTTGCCCCTAATTTGTCCTTGCATGCGTCATGCCTCTTCCTGTGTTTAGCCCACCCCAAGAGCACGGATCAATGGCTCCTACCCATTCACTCCTCCCATTTATTGACCATTTTGTGAATTCTTTTTTCTTTGTTTAATAGCCCTCCTCAGGAGCGGTTGTGTTTTCACTCGCTCCGAGCACTGCGCCGTTTCTGTAAACAGGCCTGTAAATCCTGTTCTTATCTTGCTTCTTGTCCTGTCCCCCAATCACCCGCCTCCCGCAGTCGCTTTCTCCATCCCGAGCTCCCCATGGCTGCTTGTCCTGTGCTTCTCCGCCCATAATGGAACCGGCCTGTAAATCATGCTCTTTCAAGCCACAGCGTGTTTTTCAATTTCCAGGAGAGCGTTCACGGAGAGAGAGCAAGAACGCCAGCAATCCCCTCCGCGGTCTCCACTGCCTTGCAAGGTCACGTGACCGCTTCCTTTCAGCGGTCCTTCACTCACTCATTCTCACCCGCTCCCCACCCCTGAGATAGTCACCAAAAACAGGAACACGTTATAGCGGGCTTGCTGGTTACTAATAAAACAGGCTGTGGGAAGGGCTTGTTGCAATCCACTGGATGGTCCTTGTAAAGCGCCACTTGCCACCAACTGCACTCCTAGGCGCTGGAGTCTATCTGTATAGTAAATGTTTTATGGTTTAGAATGCAGCACACATTACATAAGCAAACACATGGTTAGTTATGTTGCAGAACCACAGGTTAAAAGCTAATGATCAGTAAAAGGCTTATTGCACAGTTTCACAGTTTCAATAAGTCTTTATTTCGAAATAAAATTCATGAAAGACAATATACAATTCATAAAATATTAAGCCATCATGTCAGTACAACATTTAAAATGTTATTAAACAATTAATAAGGACTTTTCAATAAAATATCTTTACACCGATTCTATTATAGATCAGCATCAATATATAAAACCATCATGAAATGTTCGAGTTCCTTGTACGAATTATCCATGCCCAGCCTAGGAACTTGGCCACACCAACCACAATAAACTCTGAAAGGTTGGTACGAAATGTCCTCAGGGCTTCAAGGTACCCCTTGTTATCCAGTCTACAACTTAAGGGTTTAATCCATTTTAGGCGTGGGGCACGATAGGCTGGGCAGGCGAAAAAAAAGTGACCAATGCTCTCTAGATGACCCGGACACCAAGGACAGCAGTTATTTGAGTTCACATTCCAATTTGCAGTAAAGGAGTTAATAGGGAGCGCCCCGACACGGAATTGGTGATATAATTTCCGGTCGAGGGTTTTGCAAATCACATCCCAGTATGGCTCAAGGGAAGGTGTCAGTTTATAAGTCAGAAAAAGACCTGTTAAGTTAGTGTCCTCCGATTGGATGACTGCAGTTAACCTAACAGGTGCCCAAAACTGGTCTTTAAAATCTTGTTTGGAGGGAAAGATGGAACCCCCCGGATTAATCCAGAGCTGATGGAGACCCATTTCTAGCAAAGCCTTTTTCACTTCCATAAACCATGGGATTCTAGAAGCTCCCCACAAAGATTTAACCTCTTCTAGTTCTTTAGCAAAAAGGCTGAGCTCCTGGAGTCGTCCAGATCCGTCGCCATAATGCCACCAAGCGGTACCGGGCCATCTCATTTAAGGGTTTACAACCTAAGTCTAGCAACAGCGGTTTTGTGGGTGTAGACTGAGGAAGGCCTACTAAATTTCGCAAAAACTTATTCTGTGCTTTGACCAGGAGGGATAAATCTTTAAAACCCCAAATATCTGCACCATACAAGGTGGCTGCGTTTATCTTGGCTTCATAGATTTTAAGTACCGGGGTGATTCGTTTAGTCAGGGATTTCTTTTGTTCCAGAAGCAAACAACCCGTGAGTCGTACAAATTTGAGATATAATGCCTCAATCTGGGGTTTCCAACTTAGATGATAATCCAAAGTCACACCCAGATAAGTCATTGTCTTCACCTGTTCTATCGGAACACCATTCAAGCTAACAGAGCTGGTAATTGGATTTTTATTACTGAAGACCATAAATTTGGTTTTATCAACATTAATCTGTAGGCCATTGACCCTGCAAAACTCTGCGAACCTATTCAGGGCTGTTTGTAACCCACTGCGAGTTTTAGAAAGAAGCAGGGTGTCATCAGCAAATATTAACATCGGGTATTTAGACCCGCCCAGAGATGGTGCATCTGTCTGGGATGTGGAAAAGAAATTGACTACCTAGTTGATGAACAAAAGAAAAAGGGTAGGGGCCAACACACATCCTTGGCGCACCCCACGTGTCACCGGGAAGCTGTCGGTCACCTGTCCTTGTTTACCCCACCTAACTCTGGCAAAGTTGTCCTCGTGTAATCTCATAACTATGTCCAGAAGTTCTACGGGAAGGCCCATAAATCTCAATGAGTCCCACAATTTAGCTCTTGGAACCAAGTCGAAAGCTGACTTAAAGTCCACAAAAGCGGCATAAATTACCCCTCCACCCAACAGAACCACCTTCCAATATAACATGGTGAGTCTAAAGACCTGGTCTATGGTGCTAGTGCCCAGTCTGAACCCAGCTTGCATGGGGGACAGTATGTTTTCCAACTCGATCCACCCCTGTATTCTTGCCAGTACCATCCTAGCCACTATTTTTTGGAGTGAATCAATCAGACTTATAGGGCGGTAATTTCCTGGGATTGAACGATCCCCTTTTTTGAAAACAGGTAAGATCTCCGCCCCTTTCCAGGAGTCGGGGATCCTAGCCCCTGCTGCAATGGCGTTAGCCAACTTGGTTATGTACGGGACCCATACATCAAGATTCAATTTAAAAAGATCTGCTGGGATTGCATCCAGGCCAGGTGCTTTCCCTGACTGTACCAAACTAAGGGCATGCTCAGTCTCGGTACATGAAAAGGTAAGCACGGCACCATCAGAGGGAGTCAGATCTGGTGTAAGCATCTGCTGTGTTTCATGTGCTGCACTCATGTCTTTAAATTGAGCAGAGTAGAAAACCACCCAATCTACTGCAGAAACATGGTTCACAGGTATTTGAGAATCCGGATTCCTGGCCCACCTTACAGTCTCCCAAAACTTCGTTTGGTTGGATGTTTGGCACGCCAAAAGGAGTTCTGCCCAATATTTGTCATCCCACTCCCTCGTAGCTGCCCACAATACTTGTTTATATGACGTCCGGGCAATTTTAATGTCATTGATGTCCCTGGTTTTAAGTACAGAGAGTAATTTACCATGTGCTACCCTACAACTCTTATTATACCACCTTTTGCAGGCATTATCTTTCTTTGACCTTAGTGGCTTAGTGAGCAAAATTTTTAGTTCCCTAAAGCATTTCTCGTGTAAGTCGATTATTTGGGAGTTAACACCAACATGAGATGGAAGATCCGCCATGACACCCATTGTTTGCTTTGCTACCTCCTCTATGTCTTTGATAAGCGGTGGGTCTGAAAGGACCTTAGTCCATTTTACCCGTCTTCTGTCATTACACAGGATGACATCAGATGTTAGAACTGCTGTTGCAGAGGGTCCAACCCCCGCACCGGGTGTTCTGAGCCCCAATGAGAGAGGGTTATGATCACTCTCTGGCCGAACCACAACCTCCATATCAACCACAAAAGACCAAAGATCTAATTTGACTAGTATATAGTCTATCCGACTCATACTGGCCCCATTATTAAAAGTAGGTTGACCAGACTTATCAGAGGGTGTGCGCCCATTCGCTGCCCTCAACCCCCACTCCAAACAGAATCCCGTCCAGAGGAGTGCCGCCTCAGTTCCCCTAACACCCTTGCTTATGGTCAATGGCGGGATATTCCAAACAGTGTCCTCATCAACACCCACATTCTCCACTAAATTAAGGATAGGTTCGAATGAACAATTTAAATCCCCTGCCACTAGGATAGAATTGTCACTCCCTAATTCCCTAAAAAGCAAATCAAGGTCATTCAAGACTGGCTGTTTTCGACCTCCTTGACAGCCCCGGGCATAGATATTTATTAACACGAGACTCCGATCATTTCCCCTATTGAGTTTAATACATAAGAGGTCCGGGTTGTTCACCTGGATGTCGGAAGGTCGGTACCCCAGAGAGTGTCTAATCCACACCACCAATCCCCCAGAAGCTCTTCCCTTTGGGCCCTGGATAGCAGGTTTGTAGTAATTTAAGTATCCTGCTCTAAATAGCGGGGCTGGTGCCCAGCTCTCCTGCAGCACAACAACGTCGAAGGTGTCGATGAATTCGGCCCAATCTTCATTATCCAACCGACCCTTTAACCCTGCTATGTTCCAGGAGACCACTCTGAGCAACCCCACTTGGCTACAAGCAGGGTTAGTCTCTAATAAGTTAATATCCGCCACCCTGGTCTCAGTAATGTTAAGGACAGGGCTCAAACTCAGGCTCTGACTGGGACCTTCGGGCAGACGTACAGTGTCTTTGCAATGTTCAGGTGAAATAGAGACAGTACTCACAGAAAGGGGAATATGTTCAGGGTCATAAGCAGGTGCCTTTATCCTCTCCAGTCAGTCGACCTCGTCCAAACATCCATACCGATTGAAAGTTGGGGCCCCTTCCCAACAACCATTGCGACCTTGCCATCCATCCATTCGCCCACCCCGCACAGGATTTCGAGCTAATGACCAATTCCCATCTTGATTTGGACTTGGCCGCGGGGGGTAGAAGAAGGTAAGTGGTCTAACAACAATTGTTGAGTTTTCACATCGTGCATCCCAAGAGCATAAGTGTTGTGCCGTGTGAGGAGCTGCAAAGGAGACAACAATACAGTCACCAGGTATGGATTTAGGAGTTGGGCCTATCCAAGGGACCCTTCGCACCATTAAGACATTACTTCTTAAATGATTAGGTAATTGTCTGTTAGTATTAAGCCAGTGAATTACCTTGCTTTTTAAAGAACAGAAGTTCTCCTGGGATTGTGTCTCCAATACAGGCACTCCAGCCAAGATAACAACATAGGGCCTAGCATCTGGGGGTAGATCTATAAACCCCACGCGAAAGTTATGTACATTTCGGGATCCCTGTGGGTGTGTACGATGAATGGGGCACAGCATCATCCACCTGCTTAATGCAGGGGGTCTTCAATTGTTAAAGAATTGTGCCCTAGCGATTTTGGCCTTCTTTTTAGCATAGGCTGATCTAGCAATGCGTTTTCTTTTTTGGTTAACAACCCTATGATGATTGGGGCTCACAACCACATGATTCTCCTCAGAATTTATTTTGGGGATGTTTAAATCTAATACAGGGGTAAGAGACTTTGGCTCAGGCTTGGGAGAAGCCGGGCCAAAGATAATAGCTTGCGCAGATGGAAAAGAGACTGTAGGGTGATGAATGATCGCCTCTGTTGTTATTAGCGGGCGCTCAGGGGTTAAGGCGGAGGCAATTTTACCCAATGATGACCTTTTTGACATGGCTAGGTCCAGAGATAGTCTTCTAGCCGCATCTAACTCTATGGAAACTCTGTGTTGCATTTTGGAAATTTCATTGTCAATGGCCGTGTTAGTCTTGGTTATGAAATCATCAAGTGTTCCATTCACCATTTTCCCTCCCTTAGCGGTCTTACTGCGACTTCCTCGTGAACACATGGTATGTCTCTAACCCAAATGCAGGCACGATATAATGGGCAACGGGGAAAGTAGAAAGGGATATGGCCCAGTCCAGTCCTTACCGTCCTCGAACGGCCCGCTCTTTGCCCGGTCTTCGCCCCGAGCTGCGTCCCGCGCGCGTCCCGCGTCGCGGTAGTGCTTATGCCAATCAAATACGTGGGTTCAGGGGGCGTGTCCACCGGGGGAAGAGGCACCAGCTGTGAGGAATGAGGTATGCTGGGCCTCGCAGTCCCCAGTGCTTATTGCAAGATCAGATTACCAAAGGCATTTTCCACAGACGTCACGCCCCCTTTGAGATGCAGGTTTGGTAAATGTTCATGCCAGCACCCAAGTAAATTCCCATTACTCAGATCTTGAAACAGCACCTACCAGTGGCACCAAAGAGGCACTGTGCACGTGCACAGTCTCCATGCCCCCAGAATAACAACAGTTGTAAAAAATAATACAATACTACTACATAGCACTTTAAGGCTGGCATATCTGTGCTGCAGGAATTTGTTACTGAGACACAAATTAACAGGATTAGTTTTATCAACCCCAAAACATCCAAATGCTGCGTTAGCCCTGCCAGGACCGGCTCGCGTGACCCAGTGATAGCAGTTCAGCGGCCTAGTGAGCTGGCTTACCACTTTCTTGAAATGGCCTTCATATCTAGGTAGTCATTGTATATCCAATTCACTGTCTGTAAGGGAGGTATGGTCAGACTATAACTATACAATATTTATGTCAAACCAGATAGACACAACAGTGACCCACAAAACACCATGTATTAGGAAGAGGGGATAGATTTAATAAAGGATTCCTGAATTTGAATCTACTCGTGCAATGATCTCTGCATTTTGATGATTGTTGGCTGTGATACTTCAAGCCAGTGAGATAGCTCAGTGGGTTGAGTGCCTGCAGCAGGCATGTGTGTGTAACATGCAAGGCACAAGTATGAATTACACTAAGGCAGACGGTACCTTCTGTTCTTGAGAGGTGAACAAAATAAGTGTCATGATTTACTAGGTAATTTTGACAGCATTCATTAAAGAAAATGGACACATTTCATATTGTGTTTTGCTCTCATTCAAATGGTAACTTTATTTGGACGCCTTGTTCTTGTATGCCCATGGTTACACAAAGGAGTAACAGTGCATCAGCTGCGGGCGCTTGAGTGCTGCATCTGCCTGGGTCACACCAACCACCTGCCCATGCAATGCTGAAGCTCCTTGACATTGATAAAGCCAGTAGCTCTCGCATTGCCGAGACCGATTGGCTTTGCCAATGCTTCTCGTTTTCCTAGACAGATCTATGCTGCGCATCGTTCCTTGCAACCATCATTACCACGTGTACAGGAGAGAAGTCGAAAGTTTTCCATCACTGTCTTAAGTTAAACTGTGTCAGAAATACGTTGAGTTTCTAAGCTGAAAATGGCAACAGAGGACACATTTGTTAGCATTAACATTGAAACAGTTAACCTGCTTTTCTAGGACATTTACACACATGCTCTAACCATACCTCTTGCATGTAACATGCATTAGTGTCCCATGAAGGCCCTGCCACACAAGCCACAGGCCAGACACTGACATTAGACAGTCATTGTTGACTTCTGCGCAGATTAAGGCAGTTTCTTTATTTTACATAGTTTATTCTTGAACAGTCATGAGGATATACTCAAGTTGGCATGTCCTCAGGGACTTTAAATGCAAGAACCACCCTTATCGTGTACGTTCCAGAATACTGCGTCTCTGTATCGCCTTTGTTTTCCACTCTGATGGGTCATCTTGGTGACCCATCCTCTCAAAGTCTACTCGAGGTACCTCCTGTCTGAAGATCAAACTCTCTCAGATTCTAAGAGCATTGATGATGACTATTGATAGTGACTTTGGGCAGGGTTTACCGGTTCTTCAGATATCTCTTTGTGATAAGAAACACATCTCAAGATAGGTACTAAATGGAAGTTATATTTTGTAGGTCCTACTTACTGTATTATCTCTGGCACAGCGAGATATGTTTGCATCATAGGTTCTGCATTGATGCATAAACCTTTTTAATACTGGTGTATTATCAGATCGGAGCTGTCACCTGCCTCAGCTGGTTTCTGAAAAAGCCTTTTAAAAGAGGTGCAGGGTGTATGAGAGTAGGGTCTGCTTCCTATGGTCACCCCCACTTTTTGCTGTCATTTTCTGGTTTTTCGACTTTAGTGTGGCTATGGGCCTGCTAATCAAACCCACAGCCTAGCTGTTCTCTCTCTAAATTGATACCATGTACTTTAGGTACATACCTGATTGGGAATTGGGTCACCTTTGTGAGCCCCTGTATAGTGTACTTGGGGCAGGGAGGGCTGCAAAATGAGACACTGCCTGGTGCACACAAGGTGCTCCATGCATAGCCTGGTTCAAACCAGTTGCTGGGGCACTCCAGCCCCAGCTCTGGCACGAAACTGGACAAAGAGAAAGGGGTGTAACCACCCCCTTCTTAGGGTCCACCCATAGGAGGGACCTAGCAGGTAATCCAGCCTCTTAGATTAGTATAAAGATAGGAGCTGTGTCTAGAGACTTTAGATTATCCTGGACTGAAACTCTGAAACGGAACTCTTGGACCTTCAACCTTCTATATCGACTGGAAGACTGAAGACATCTCCCTTGTGGTTAAGGAGTGACCACCCTGTGCAAACAATCACCACCAGTAACTTGCTGGTTTGCTTTGTCGACGCTCCTGCCGGAACCCGAAGACTCAGCGACTCAGGAACTGAACTTCCAGACTTCTCCGACTCCGATCCATATCCACAGCAAAGCTGAGACCCGTGGCGGACACGAGAGACGTAGGACCGGACACCCTGGACATCCTGCATTTTGCAAACTGTGTAACTTCCGAGGCACCCTCGCAGTTGTGCATTGGGGTATGAGAAGCCCCAGACCCGAGCGCCATTTGCACCGAAGCTCAGCCCTCCACACTCCACGAGTGCAGCGTGGGGCCTGCTCTTGCATTTCAGCTCACCGCGTCTTCCCGGTTGCTAGCCCGTTGGCTAGTTAGCCCTCCGAAGACTTTCTTGTGAACTTACACTGCTTGCCTGGTTCCTCCGGGCTTGCTCCAGCTTCCCTGCGAAGGAGAAGCTCCCCAGACCTTGCTGGTCTGACCTGAAGCCAATCTTTCCTTCCTGCGTGGATTGCGTTTGCCAAGGCTTGTTGGGTTCAATCCGGCTACTGACACCGCAGTCAACTAGATCCTTCGTGGGACAACTTGAATCCAGCTTCTGGTTGTCGTCGACACCTCCTGGTCCTCGTGGCTGCAGAGACAAGCTTCACCTCTTCACCTGATTGCATCTCGACATCGCCTGGTTCCTTCCTGGTTCCTTCCTGGTCACTGGCTAGTGACCCAGACTCTGTCCCCTCTGCTTTCAGGTTCTTCTCTTCTTCGATCCACCCTTGGATCCACCCGGACACTTTTCTCCTGGTCACCTGCAGCACTTCTTTGCAGCTCTCCATAGGAAACAGCGACGAAACCCGACATGAAAAGACACCTATGCACCCGGCTTCCCTGGGTGAGGTAACTCGAGTACTCCGGTGCTCCTGTGGGTGTTGACTCTCGAAGTGCCCTAGTTTAACAGGGTTTTACCGCAGTCCATCCGGAAGTGTCCTTAATCTACTACTTTGTAACTTTTACGTTCCCATTAGAACTCTATGGTAACTTGCGACTGTGTTCCCACACTGCACGCGTCTCCCGTGGGCCTCCTACTTCCTAACCTTTGGTTCTGTAGTGTAGCCCCAGCGATTCCCTAGGCCCGAGGCCTATTCACTATTCCTGAAGTGGTCCTTATACGACTTACTTAGTATATGGTTCGTGAGGCCCCGAGGGCAGAATTGTATTTGTGCAACTTATAGTATGCTATATGAGTAACTTGTAACGTATCTCGAACTCTGGTCTCATAAAGAGTGCAGAGGGGTTGTGTCAGTAATAAATACATATATATTTTATATATACCTTGTGTGGTGTCCTTTCATTTGGTATTCAAGGGATTATATATGCTAAAACAGCTGGCTTCACATGCTCTCTGAAGTTTTAGCCTAAGACTGCTGGTCCATGCTACCACTAGGATAGCTGGTCTATAAGGTTGACTTTACAACCATCACATTGAGGGTCGTTTGGACTGGTGCAAGGTGCCCACTAGAATAGTGGACAGCATATACCAGGCCAACTTCTCACACAGAGGGAGACCTCATTTCTCAGCATAAACCAGTGTAAAACAGCCCCTGTGGTCTGACTTGTGCAGAGTCTTCCATAGGAGTCATTTTCAAGGACTCATCCCTTATAGCACAGTAACTGGACAGAGATTCAGCAGTTTTGGCATCATTTAAAATGGCGAACCACACTCCCTGCGTTCTTTCCTTAGGAAATTCTCATCTTTTGATAATGTATTCTGAGCTAAATATATATGTTCGAGGCATATGAGCAAAATATATATTTATATGAGTTTTAATTTCTACGTATTTTTTATTATTAATAACAGAGTACAAGGTTTTTTCCTTCCACATAAAAGATGAAGAGGAAACCGGCTGCATGGACCCCCAGAACAGGAGGAGAGTTAAACGCAGCCAGGTTCCATCCGGTGAGTGAAAAATGAGTCAGATGAGCCAAGATTTTGTGGAACTTCATGTTTATTCTGATATGTAAAATGTATCTGTTTCCTCCTCTAGGGATGGTCAGACGGGCGTTGACAAGCCCTCAGTGATTGAGCCAGCTCTTGTTGGGTGTGCTTTATGTGATTATTGCTTCATGGATGGATACTGAGGCATTACACCTGAGTGTGGATTGAGCCTGTCAGTCTGCAAGGAGATTCTGAATTTGGGGAGCAATTCCCAGCCCCCTGCCCAACAGTCTGAGCTTGATGTCACATGCCCCTTATATAAACTGCTATTGGACGTGACATCTCTGCTCTGATTGGCTGTTGTATCTGATGTTTCTGTTGGGTTTAGGATTAGTCTACTGATTGGCTGATATGTGTAGGGCTCTGATTGGCCCTGGGTTAGTAATTCCTTTGGATGTAGGGATTAGGGTTAGTGTTCTGATTGGCAGATAGCTCTAAGGTTTTGTATTGGTTCCTGGGGCTAGGCTTTTTATTTGACCTAGGGCTTAGAGTTTCATTTCTGATTGGCTTCTAGTATTAGGGCTGTAATTGGTTGTAAGTACTTGGTCTTCTATTGGTCCTAGGGCTTAGCGCTAGTGTTCTGATTGGTTAGTATTAGGGCTATTGTTCCCATTGGCTGGAGGTGTCACCTGACCTCTTGGGCTATTTGAGGTCTGGGCTCAGGGCGTCTCAGCCCGGGCATCGAGGCTAAGAGTGGGGAGGACGAGGAACATGATACAGAACAACTGTGCAATTGCTATCCTCATACAGGTAATAACAGCACTAAGGTCACACCTGCTACATTTCCACAAAACACTGCTTGCTCTTTTACAAAACAAAGTCACACCATCACCAAAAGACATTCTCTAAACTGCTTACTAATAAATGCTCAATCACTATAAAAAAAAACAAGCATCACATCTACGACCTTCTCACTGACACACAACCTGACATACTCTTCATAACTGAATCATAGTTGGGAGATGATATGGCTCCAGTGTTGCATGATGTCATTCCTCTAGGCTATCAAACTATCGCACAAAGCCGTATAGGCAAAAGAGGACGTGGGCCAGCTGTTGTATTCAAGCAAACATTAAATATAACTAAGGCAGACAATGTCTTCCTACATGGTTGTGAAGTCCTCTTCACCAGATGCAACCCTACACCATCTTCCTCCTGTAACTTTGTGCTCCTTTACAAACCTCCACCAAGCAATGCGACATTCCCAGACACACTTCTAGACCCTGTTTCAAACCCGATAACATTACACTCCAACCAATGCATTCTTGGTGACCTCAACATTTGGTTTGACAAACAAAATATGGCACATCCAAAAACAATAATTACTGGCCTAGACGCACTGAACCTACTTCAGATCGCACACAAACCCACACGTATCGCTATCCAAATCCAGAACCATTTACCATTCAAACAATTACACCCGTCTCATGGGCAGACCACCATTTTCTTGCTTTCCAACATAAAACAACTCAAAACAATACACCTAAAACAACCGTACATGCATCCACCTATCGACTGTGGAACAAACTCAATTTTAAACACTAAAAAACACAACTGACAGATCTAGACACAATAAATTCTGTTCAAGAACTATATGAGTGGCTACAGAAATCTTTGGATATCCTCATACCACTCAGAAGAACACAAAAGAAAATAAGCACCGTGGAGACATACAGAGCTAAAGCTAAAAGAGATTACAGCAAAATAGAAAGGTGTGATGCACCGATTAAGACAAGCTTCACCCATAGAAACCTAACAGGTTATTCAAGTCAGCAATCCAAAAAGCTAAGAATTAATTGTATTCACACAGAATTCAAAATGCGAAATGTGCTAATAAAGACTTCTATAAAATTCTCACTGGATTTTGTCAATTAAATTGCCAAGAAGGAGCACATCACATTACTTAAGACATCACAGACAAACTGGCAAATCATTACTCATCCAAAGCAGACACGTTAGACTCCTATTTAAAACAAAGAAAAACCACCAGCCTCAACCCTTTTCCAAAACAATCCTCCAAGAGTAGGCTAACCCTGCCTCTGCATTCCTTCCAACAAATACCACACAATGAGTTTATGGACCTTGTCATAGCAAGAAGCCTTGCCAGGAGCCCTTCTGGCCCGCGTCCACCACAAACCTTCAAGAATATTCTTCTTACTACCTCTCATTCCATACCAGTAAGAAGAAGCATCAACACTTCCTTAACTGCGGAAATATTTCCAGAAGACCTGAAAAAGTCATACATGTGCCCATTACTAAAGAAAACAAACCTGGACCCGCCTAACCCAGACAAATACAGATCAATTTCAAATGCACCTTTCCTGGACTCACTGATAGAAAGAGCAGCGTTCCCCCAGATGTCACAATTCATTGAAGATAATTCCATACTTTCAGACTTCCAAAAAGTATTCTGTCCTGGAAAATGCACAGAATCTGCTCTCATTGCAATCTGGGATGACCTTAAGAACACAGCTGGCCAGAACTCGGTTGGTGCACTATTTCTCTTGGACCTCTCGGCCGCCCTTACTGCGGTTGACAATGACACTGTAATACAAATACTATGCAAATCTGGCATTGAGGGGACTGCTCTCAACTGGATCACATCCTACCTTCAAAACAGAAATAATGTAATCTGTACCCCCCTCCTCGTTCTCTTCCAAACCGTACTTCACAAAAGCTGGGGTCCCTCAAGGCTCTAACATCTCACCCAAGCTTTTCAACGTCTAGATGAAGTCATTACCGACACTGATCAATCAATTTCACCTCACATGGTATAACTATGCGGAAGACACCTACTCCTTAAATTGGAGAGCCCCAAAGGCTTTGGAAACTCACATGTTCAGTTTCCTCAGAGTCGTTGGCCACTGGTTGACATGAAGCCATCTCAAATTGAATGCTCCCAAAATAGAACGACTCACGTGTTGTGATTGAAAAAACTATGACCCATTCGCCGCCTGCCCCGACGATCTGGGAACACTGACTAACGTAAGTAAGAAAACTCAGAATTACCAGGGACTTCACGCTATCAATGAATGCCCAAGTGGACAAACTAGCAAGCTCCAATTTTTATTACTATAAAAACTCTGCAGCTCATTTTCACTTACCTGGGATGTCCACATAAGGTCCAGGCTACTATCTCTCCTTTTCTGTCAGAACTCGATTATACCAATAGCCTCTACCACAGATCATCAGTAACAACTATGAAAAGACTACAAGGGATTCAAGACTCTGCTACCAGATTACTCTTACATTTAAAGCCACACGCCCATATCTCCCCTGCCTTGAAGGCCCTAGATTGGTTACCAGTTGCTAGAAGATCCACATTCAGCTGCTTGGCATTAGGCCTGGGCAGTAAATTCCGTTCCGCTCGCGGAATTTGCGGGATTTAGATTATTTTGTGTTTTTGCCAAAAATTCCACGATCCGCGGCTTTGTGGAATTTTTTGCTTGTTTACGCTTTCAAAATGTGTGTTCGCAAGATATTTCTTCCCGAGCACGCAAACAGCGTTCGCGTACAGGAAAAACGCATTGCAAACTGGCGGAGCAAGCAATACCGCGTGTTCGCGGAGCTGTTGCGTGCGCACGGACATTTTTTATCGTTTCGCGGAGCTTTGTGTGGCGCGACTACGCAAATTCCGCCCACCCCTACTTTGCATCACTCAAAAAGCGATACATGGAACAGGGCCACTCCTCATCAGGAATAAAATAATCAAATACATTCAACAAAGGAATCTCTGCTCTAGACTGGCACCTCGCCTCAAAATCCCACCATACAAGTAAAAACCATAAGTGGAACATCCTTCTCTGTCAAGCAGCCAAACTATGGAACTCTTTAGCCCCAAACATAAGACCCACGTATAACCACCTTATCTTCAGAAGACTACTCAAGAGTTGGCTCTTCCCCACCTTACCAACATAATCAAACATAAATATACAGCATACCCCTGTGTATATAAACAGTTTTTTGTATTATATATGTGTACCTAGATATCTGTATTCCTTTGTATAAATGTGTATCATCATGTTTATAAATATATAGATTTTCATTAGTTCTGCTTAACACATGCTCAAATTACTTAAGTATATGTTACCTTCTGGCGTAGTTAGGATGTCCGTGACATTTTTAAAACTATTCCGAAGTTCTCTTCAGCTGCTATCTTGAAAGTTTCTGGATGAAACCTCAAGCTGGGGCAGAGAAAAAGGGAGATCTAAAAACAATGGCAATTTCCATGCACCAAGTTTGGCAGCAAGGCAGCTGTTGGTCCAGAAAGTGCCCTTTTCATAAATTGGTCTAAATCTGTTCAGTAGTTACGGAGTAGTTTAAAGAAATTCCGAATTGAATATATAGGGACACAGAGGATTTGCAAACCCTCCTGATGCGGAGATCTGATTGGCTGCCAACACTTCAAACGAGGAAGTATTGGCAGCCATCTTGGGACTCTGGTTGAGCCGCGTCCAACATAAAAGATTAAAATAAAAGGGGGCAGGGAAGAAATACCATCCCCCCTAGGTGTCTTGGGGGGAGGGGGGTCGTCAAAGGGACCCTCCAGGGCCCAAAAAGCATTTTTATTTGACATTTTTGGCGGAATCCATGGATCCTGTAGAATATAAATAAATAAATCGATTTGTTAATTATTGCCCACTGGGTGGACCGGGTCCTGGGGGCATTTTTTTTAAATAAGGAAGGGCGACACACGACCCCCCTCCTGGGGCTTAAAAGTGCCATCACCTCCCTGGTTCAGAAAAGGGGGTGGTGATGAACAGAGTGTCTGAATTAAGCAGACCACTCTTACCCAGTCCAAAGATCAGGGCTTGATCCATCACCGTTATTTAGCTCACTGCCCCATCCCAGCTCAGAACCTGGCTATATGCAAATTAGTCTGTCCCTGGCCCAGTGCATCATGGGAACAGGGCAGACCAAACTACCAAGCCAATTCTTCACCAGAAAGGAGACAAGCTTCCGGGGACCGGTTTCTGCCATTTCAGGCGTCGTCGGCCCGGCTTGCTTGAATCCTGATGGAGCAGTGAGCAAGGGACTCATGTCTGAGTGTACCCTGCCACACCTATAGTGGCCAAAAACGATTCAGAAAAGGGGGTGGTGATGAACAGAGTGTCTGAATTAAGCAGACCACTCTTACCCAGTCCAAAGATCAGGGCTTGATCCATCACCGTTATTTAGCTCACTGCCCCATCCCAGCTCAGAACCTGGCTATATGCAAATTAGTCTGTCTCTGGCCCAGTGCATCATGGGAACAGGGCAGACCAAACTACCAAGCCAATTCTTCACCAGAAAGGAGACAAGCTTCCGGGGACCGGTTTCTGCCATTTCAGGCGTCGTCGGCCCGGCTTGCTTGAATCCTGATGGAGCAGTGAGCAAGGGACTCATGTCTGAGTATACCCTGCCACACCTATAGTGGCCAAAAACGATTCAGAAAAGGGGGTGGTGATGAACAGAGTGTCTGAATTAAGCAGACCACTCTTACCCAGTCCAAAGATCAGGGCTTGATCCATCACCGTTATTTAGCTCACTGCCCCATCCCAGCTCAGAACCTGGCTATATGCAAATTAGTCTGTCCCTGGCCCAGTGCATCATGGGAACAGGGCAGACCAAACTACCAAGCCAATTCTTCACCAGAAAGGAGACAAGCTTCCGGGGACCGGTTTCTGCCATTTCAGGCGTCGTCGGCCCGGCTTGCTTGAATCCTGATGGAGCAGTGAGCAAGGAACTCATGTCTGAGTATACCCTGCCACACCTATAGTGGCCAAAAACGATTCAGAAAAGGGGGTGGTGATGAACAGAGTGTCTGAATTAAGCAGACCACTCTTACCCAGTCCCAGGGGGGCGACGGCTATGCTTGGTTCGGGGGCTTCTACTTGTTCCCAGGGGGAGGCGGACAATGAAGATACGGAATCCTTGATGAGGGAACGTAAAGAAGGCTTTATTTTTATGTAGCTACGTCTCTGGCGACTCGTTAGTCTTTCACGAGCAAATGCGGCAGAGTCAAAAGGGGGTTTCTTCGGTATATCCAGGATGCCTCTCTGAACACCTTGGGCGGTCTTCGCCTCGTCTTCTCGCACCTCGGGACATGTAAGCAAGAGAAAAGAGAGAACTTGTCAGGCCGTCGCTTGTACTCTCGGGATGGGGCCGGGGGTGAGGGACACCAGTGAGGGAGAACTATATACACTCGGGGCTGACAGTGCTCGTGAGGGAGGGTAGGCGTGCAGGGAAGTATACAACGACTGGTGCTCACTCTCACTCTCGGTCCTGAGGTTGGACCCTTTTAGACACCCAACCCGCTACACGCCCCCGTACCTGTTGAAGCCACGCCCCTCCCGTGGGTGCGTGGCAGGGCGAATCGTGGGACCGTTGGCCTCCGGGCAGCGTCTCTGGTCCGGACCTCTCGTCGCTTCGTCGGTCTTCTCCCTCTCGCTTTCGGCTGGCTCGCTGTGGCTTCGGTCCTCCGGCTTCCTCCTCTTCCGGGTAGTTGTCCGTCTCCTCTCTCGCTGTGCTCTCTTTTGACCTTCCTTCCGGGTCATCGAGGGGCGGAGCCACGTCCACCCACTGCGGACTCTTAAAGGTATCGCCGTCCTCGTCCGTAGGAGGCCACTGGTATAACGGCTCGTCGTTCCATCGGGGATCCGGTCGCTGTAGAGAGGGAAACGTAGCAGGTAACAGGGGAGCCGGCTCCCACCAAGCACACTGTTCGTAGTCCTTCCAGCCATCCCCGTTACAGGCTGTTTGATAAATGAATGCACATAGCACATACAGCAGCAATACCCCTACCCCCAAGCCCTGGGTACCGCCTGTAGGAAGCTGGCTCTGTATATACTATACCAAAGTAAGGTACAGTATGCACTGAGCCCAGTGGATCCCCAGAGGTATCGCAGAGGCTAAAGCGGATAATACGAATGCTCTCTTTTGTGGTAGTTTGGGCGAGCAGTTAGGCTTATCAGAGGGCTGAGTGAAGCATTTGCTGTACACTCTCTGGCAAGAAATGATTATACTCACTCCATGACTTTATCCGAGACCAATTGTTTGTAGAAATATTACTTTTTGCATGTTTATTACTTAGAACCAAAGATGCTTTGTTGCAATATTATACGTTTTGTGAAATCACAGGTTTTAGGTATGAAAAGTGGATACTGTGCATTTTTTGAACAGTTCAATGTTAACCAAAGGAAGGAAATCAATCATGCCGTTTCACATTTAGGACATGACGTATCCAAATTAATGATGCCTCTGTTTTTGCTTTGGCATTTTTAAAACATTGAGAAAGATTATAGGGTTTCTGCCTCTGGCTGTGAGAAAAACTGTACTAATTTCCAGATTAGATTATTATAACACTATCTATATGTGCCTCCCTACCTATTTTGTATGTTGACTTCAAACTGTGCAGAATTCGGCAGCCAAACTCCAGCTTAATTTTCCAGGGTAGAAGTAATTCTCTTCAAAGCTCAGAGAACTTAATTGGCTGCCATTTGAAATAAATCAAATTCAATTTAAGGTTCCGATTTATATTAAAAGAGCGATACGCAACTCTGGACCTGTGAGCTTACAAAATCTTTTAAAAATATATTTGGTGTCCAGGACCTTGGGATCTGCCAATGCTTAGGTCCTGGTCCCGCCAAAATTGTGTCGGACTCAGAGAGGGGGGACGTACAGTTACGATGTTGGGAGCCACCTTCGCCTGTCACTGAGGATTATGCCCAATCATTCAAGTTTTCTGGTTTTTCTCTGTCTCTCACTCGTTGACTTTTTCCTGACTGCACGGCTCCTCTAGTTCTGTAGTCCGTCTACCTCCTAGAAGTGGCAAATGATCTACCCTCATATTTCAGAGTATACCAGCAATTAGGAAAGCACAATAAAGTATTTGCTTTTCATTCTGAAGTGTGATGGAAACAGAAATGTTAATAGTATCAAAACGAATCAAGACACTTTACTGAGTGATGCGCAAATGATAAATATTCTAGGAACCTGGGGGCTTATTTATGAGCCCCTTGCGCCACCGGAGCATCGCATTTTGTGACGCTCCGATGGCTCGAACTACAAAATCGTATCTATGAGTTCACACAAAGCCACTTTGTGTGGCTTTCAATGGTCTCATAGATATGGAGGAAGGCACGGCAGTGTAAGTCGCTGCATTGCCTTACTCTGCGGTAATACAACACCCGTGAATGTTGACGCTTCCCTGGATTTCTTTATTGAAGGGTATCTAACCTGCGATATCATGGTCACTTTATCAGACTGATGTTTATTACATCTGCTGTTATGTTATGTTAAAATTATTTGTAGAGCGCGCTTACACCAAGTGGTTTCATGGCGCTGAGAGCGGAAGGACGGCAGCAGAAAGATAACAGGATCTTTACTCATATGCTTGTGAAAACAGAAGGGGTTTGAGAAGTGTTCTGAATTGGGTGTAGCATGTTACAGATCTCAGTTCAGTCAGAAGGGAGTTACTAAATTGGGGGGCCAGGAAGGAAAATCTGAGACCACCATTTTTTTTGCGTTTAAAGGTAGGGATCATAAGCAGATTGCTCCTGTCGGGATTAACAGTGTAGACTGCACTGTTATCTGTTTATACTATTTTAATTCCGATTCATAGTTTCGAAGAAACTGTTTCCTTTGAACTCATGAGGAGAATCCTAACGTCTGACCGTTATTTTAATCCAACAGACAATGAAAGCATGAACAGAAAGAAGAAAGCGAAGGAGCAAATAAACTGTCCAGATGTATCTCCACCATGCGAAGGAAGTTCTTGGAAAAGGAATACTCTGGGCATCCAGAGTTCTAACAAGGAAACAAACCCTGGAAGTCAGCAGTGGGCGGAATGTTATCCGGAAATTCAAGGGGAGAAAACTGCTGAGCATAAACATACTTTTTTTGGCAGCCAAGAACCTTTGAACTTTCATCTAGAGGGCCTCAACGTAGGAAGATCAGATCAATATAGTGACTCTGAACTGAGAGACTCACAGTGGCCTGACGACTTTCAAGAGACTCAACAAAATCATAGAACATATGTATGTAATGAAAACACAAGCAATCATTTGAATGAAGAATTTACCAGGCCTATGGAAAGGAATTCAAGAGAGCGACTGTACGCATGTACTGAATGCGAGAAAAGTTTCTTCCACAGGAGTCATCTCATCACACACCTTAGAATACATTCTGGTGAAAAACCTTACTTTTGTGGTTTCTGTCACAAAAGGTTCAACCGGAAAGACTATCTGGATGAGCACATAAGGATACACACTGGGGAGAGGCCATATACATGTATGACATGCCAAAAGAGCTTCATTAGAAAGTGTCACCTCAATGACCATCAAAGGAAGGTGTGCACCAATCCTGCAACGCAATAATTTAAGAGTTGGGGTGGTGTAATACAAGCCAGGATTGAATAGGTTGCAAATACTGTGAGAATCTCAAGAACTAACAAAAATATCCTACTTTTCTCAGGAAATTTAGAAATCCTAAACATTTTTTGGAATAGAAGACTTGATACTGTGATAAGCAATCAGCCATGGAAGCAAAACAAAATGGGGTAGAAAAAGGGTTTACTGCGCACATAAAAAAGAAACTGAATATCCTGCCGAAGATCTTTCTACTTTTCACATTATGTGTCTATAATTTCTCTGTTTGTAATCTATTTCACCTATATTAATCACAAAGTGTTATCCTGTGGACAGTCTGTAAAAACTATGGGTGAGTGAACTCATGTATAATGTAGATGAAAATGAGATTATGGATTTTAGTTTCAGGTTGAGCCCAGTAGCTGGGTTAAGGCAACACAAGAGGGAATTTCAACTCCTGAAGGTAACAGCAGCAGTTAAGGGAAAAGCAAATGAGTAGAGTTCATGCTCTGTTATACAAATAGTAATAATAAAGTGTTTTATAAAGTGCTTCATAACACACCTTGTTAGTGCTGAACATAACAGATTATTACTCATTTGAATGTCACAAACTGTTTAGTATCTCATTCCCACACCAACAGCCCTTGCACATTCATTATAGAATGGAGAGCAGTAGTGGGTGATTCAGTCGCTCAGCTAATGCAGTTGCTATGTTTGGGTGTGGAATTCCCAATCCCCGGATTATAAAAAAGTGAGAATTCAAGCGGTTTACAGAATGTCCCTGAAAATGAGCAGTATCTCAGGAAGACTCAAAGCAAGTTTTCTACTAAAGACATTCAAACATAAACTCTGTTCTTTTGTCTGGAACACAATCTATAGCGGGAACATACTGCTTGACCCCTTTTAAGATGGTGCACACCGCATGGATATATTTCAGATGCATGCTGGACCAGAGAGGTGCAAAGTGTTCATTGCTGGACCAGAGAGGTGCAAAGTGTTCATTGCTGGACCAGAGAGGTGCAAAGTGTTCATAGCTGGACCAGAGAGGTGCAAAGTGTTCATTGCTGGACCAGAGAGGTGCAAAGTGTTCATCGCTGGGCCAGAGAGGTGCAAAGTGTTCATAGCTGGACCAGAGATGTGCATGTTCATTGCTGGACCAGAGAGGTGCAAAGTGTTCATCGCTGGGCCAGAGAGGTGCAAAGTGTTCATAGCTGGACCAGAGAGGTGCAAAGTGTTCATTGCTGGACCAGAGAGGTGCAAAGTGTTCATTGCTGGACCAGAGAGGTGCAAAGTGTTCATAGATGGACCAGAGAGGTGCAAAGTGTTCATTGCTGGACCAGAGAGGTGCAAAGTGTTCATCGCTGGGCCAGAGAGGTGCAAAGTGTTCATAGCTGGACCAGAGATGTGCATGTTCATTGCTGGACCAGAGAGGTGCAAAGTGTTCATCGCTGGGCCAGAGAGGTGCAAAGTGTTCATAGCTGGACCAGAGATGTGCATGTTCATTGCTGGACCAGAGAGGTGCAAAGTGTTCATCGCTGGGCCAGAGAGGTGCAAAGTGTTCATAGCTGGACCAGAGAGGTGCAAAGTGTTCATAGCTGGACCAGAGATGTGCAAAGTGTTCATTGCTGGACCAGAGAGGTGCAAAGTGTTCATAGCTGGACCAGAGATGTGCATGTTCATTGCTGGACCAGAGATGTGCAAAGTGTTCATTGCTGGACCAGAGAGGTGCAAAGTGTTCATCGCTGGGCCAGAGAGGTGCAAAGTGTTCATAGCTGGACCAGAGAGGTGCAAAGTGTTCATAGCTGGACCAGAGATGTGCAAAGTGTTCATTGCTGGACCAGAGAGGTGCAAAGTGTTCATAGCTGGACCAGAGATGTGCATGTTCATTGCTGGACCAGAGAGGTGCAAAGTGTTCATCGCTGGGCCAGAGAGGTGCAAAGTGTTCATAGCTGGGCCAGAGAGGTGCAAAGTGTTCCTTGCTGGACCAGAGAAGTGCAAAGTGTTCATTGCTGGGCCAGAGATGTGCAAAGTGTTCATTGCTGGACCAGAGAGGTGCAAAGTGTTCATCGCTGGGCCAGAGAGGTGCAAAGTGTTCATAGCTGGACCAGAGAGGTGCAAAGTGTTCTTTGCTGGACCAGAGAGGTGCAAAGTGTTCATAGCTGGACCAGAGATGTGCAAAGTGTTCATTGCTGGACCAGAGAGGTGCAAAGTGTTCATCGCTGGGCCAGAGAGGTGCAAAGTGTTCATAGCTGGGCCAGAGAGGTGCACAGTGTTCCTTGCTGGACCAGAGAGGTGCAAAGTGTTCATTGCTGGGCCAGAGAGGTGCAAAGTGTTCATCGCTGGGCCAGAGAGGTGCAAAGTGTTCATAGCTGGACCAGAGAGGTGCAAAGTGTTCATTGCTGGACCAGAGAGGTGCAAAGTGTTCATTGCTGGACCAGAGAGGTGCAAAGTGTTCATAGATGGACCAGAGAGGTGCAAAGTGTTCATTGCTGGACCAGAGAGGTGCAAAGTGTTCATCGCTGGGCCAGAGAGGTGCAAAGTGTTCATAGCTGGACCAGAGAGGTGCAAAGTGTTCATTGCTGGACCAGAGAGGTGCAAAGTGTTCATTGCTGGACCAGAGAGGTGCAAAGTGTTCATAGATGGACCAGAGAGGTGCAAAGTGTTCATTGCTGGACCAGAGAGGTGCAAAGTGTTCATCGCTGGGCCAGAGAGGTGCAAAGTGTTCATAGCTGGACCAGAGATGTGCATGTTCATTGCTGGACCAGAGAGGTGCAAAGTGTTCATCGCTGGGCCAGAGAGGTGCAAAGTGTTCATAGCTGGACCAGAGAGGTGCAAAGTGTTCATAGCTGGACCAGAGATGTGCAAAGTGTTCATTGCTGGACCAGAGAGGTGCAAAGTGTTCATAGCTGGACCAGAGATGTGCATGTTCATTGCTGGACCAGAGATGTGCAAAGTGTTCATTGCTGGACCAGAGAGGTGCAAAGTGTTCATCGCTGGGCCAGAGAGGTGCAAAGTGTTCATAGCTGGACCAGAGAGGTGCAAAGTGTTCATAGCTGGACCAGAGATGTGCAAAGTGTTCATTGCTGGACCAGAGAGGTGCAAAGTGTTCATAGCTGGACCAGAGATGTGCATGTTCATTGCTGGACCAGAGAGGTGCAAAGTGTTCATCGCTGGGCCAGAGAGGTGCAAAGTGTTCATAGCTGGGCCAGAGAGGTGCAAAGTGTTCCTTGCTGGACCAGAGAAGTGCAAAGTGTTCATTGCTGGGCCAGAGATGTGCAAAGTGTTCATTGCTGGACCAGAGAGGTGCAAAGTGTTCATCGCTGGGCCAGAGAGGTGCAAAGTGTTCATAGCTGGACCAGAGAGGTGCAAAGTGTTCTTTGCTGGACCAGAGAGGTGCAAAGTGTTCATAGCTGGACCAGAGATGTGCAAAGTGTTCATTGCTGGACCAGAGAGGTGCAAAGTGTTCATCGCTGGGCCAGAGAGGTGCAAAGTGTTCATAGCTGGGCCAGAGAGGTGCACAGTGTTCCTTGCTGGACCAGAGAGGTGCAAAGTGTTCATTGCTGGGCCAGAGAGGTGCAAAGTGTTCATTGCTGGACCAGAGGGGTACAAAGTGTTCATTGCTGGACCAGAGAGGTGCAAAGTGTTCCTTGCTGGACCAGAGAGATGCAAAGTGTTCATTGCTGGACCAGAGAGGTGCAAAGTGTTCATTGCTGGACCAGAGAGGTGCAAAGTGTTTATCGCTGGATCAGAGGGGTACAAAGTGTTCATTGCTGGACCAGAGAGGTGCAAAGTGTTCATTGCTGGACCAGAGAGGTGCAAAGTGTTCATTGCTGGACCAGAGAGGGGCAAAGTGTTCATTGCTGGACCAGAGAGGTGCAAAGTGTTCATCGCTGGACCAGAGGGGTAAAAAGTGTTCATCACTGGACCAGAGGGGTACAAAGTGTTCATTGCTGGACCAGAGAGGTACAAAGTGTTCATTGCTGGACCAGAGAGGTGCAAAATGTTCATTGCTGGACCAGAGGGGTACAAAGTGTTCTTTGCTGGGCCAGAGAGGTGCAAAGTGTTCATTGCTGGACCAGAGAGGTGCAAAGTGTTTATCGCTGGATCAGAGGGGTACAAAGTGTTCATTGCTGGACCAGAGAGGTGCAAAGTGTTCATTGCTGGACCAGAGAGGTGCAAAGTGTTCAAAGCTGGGCCAGAGAGGTGCACACTGTTCATTGCTGGACCAGAGAGGTACAAAGTGTTCATTGCTGGACCAGAGAGGTACAAAGTGTTCATCGCTGGACCAGAGGGGTACAAAGTGTTCATCACTGGACCAGAGGGGTACAAAGTGTTCATTGCTGGACCAGAGAGGTACAAAGTGTTCATTGCTGGACCAGAGAGGTGCAAAATGTTTATTGCTGGACCAGAGGGGTACAAAGTGTTCTTTGCTGGGCCAGAGAGGTGCAAACTGTTCATTGCTGGGCCAGAGAGGTGCAAAGTGTTCATTGCTGGACCAGAGAGGTGCAAAATGTCCATTGCTGGGCCAGAGAGGTGCAAAGTGTTCATTGCTGGTCCAAAGAGGTGCAAAGTGTTCATTGCTGGACCAGAGAGGTGCAAACTGTTCATTGCTGGGCCAGAGAGGTGCAAAGTGTTCATTGATGGGCCAGAGAGGTGCAAAGTGTTCATTGCTGGACCAGAGAGGTGCAAACTGTTCATTGCTGGACCAGGTAGCTAGAAACAGATCTGATGATTGACACGTCATCTGTCTTCCTCATCTAAGTCCTAACACAATGAGATTATGCTACATCTGAGATTAACTTAAAAAAATGTAAAAGGATTCACATATATCATTTTTATTTAACACATTCGGACTCATTTCCTTCCTTTAAGCTTGCAGGTAGCCTTCTCCCACCTGCAGCCCTTCTTGTTTTTTCCTGCTTAGACATGGTCAAGTGGCCATTGACTTCATAGTGAGTTGTGCTTATAGGAATGTTTTATTTGACCTCCTTACCATTTGTGAATTTGTTGCTGCAGTTTCCGTGGTTTTGCTTGTGTTTAAGTGTTGGTGTCTGCAGGGAAGTGCAGTGTTTCAGTAGTCGTGTTAAGTGTGGGCAGCGGTGTCTCGCTGCAAAGCTGTCAGTGTGGTTAGCCAAGCCAGGTCATCGCTGGACCAGAAACAAGCTTCCTGGGACCGGTTTCAGGGCATCACCCTTCATCAGCCAGGCTAGCTTGGATCCAGTGGTGTAGTGATTACGGGACTCCTCCAGTCCTGTTGTGGCAGTTCGGGCTAGTCTGTCCCCACAAGGAACAGGGTCAAGACTGATTTGCATATGGCTGGGTCCAAACGGGGGTGTTCCACCAAAGCGATGAACACAGTACTTTGCCAATGGGAAACTGTTAAGAGAAACACACACAGAAGAACAGGAAATAGAATGCCTATAACCAATAGAAACGAGGAAAAATAAAGTGACAAGCACATGGACCAATAAGAAGTGAAGGTAGGATGTAAGTTCCTTTTAAGATATATTTCATACAATACATTTCACAAGCACAGCGCAAGCACTGTGCAGGCGAAACCTAAAAAGGTAAATAAATGGGAACCCTCGGTACCAAGCATCAACGGTATTCAAGGTCATTTAAATGATCATTTGTTGTTATAATCCTATGTCAACCATCAAACGTCATTGCAGTATACATTTTTAGATTGAGCGTCGACAGTGCTTGCGCTGTCTGCAAGATCTGTTGTATGTCTTCTGTGGGCTTTTGGCATGTCCACCGATTGCCATTGGTTGTTATCGTTGGCATTCAGAAATGCTGGCTTGTTATTGGTGCATTTGTGTAAATCTCCCTCCTTTGTGTGCTTAGGTTCCTCCCTGGAGATTTCACTAAGAGAACATTTTGGTTGGCCATCACACTGTACAGGGTGTGATGGGCCCTCCTCCCGTCTGGGCATTTCAAGACATGCTGTAGGAGTCAGTACCTGGTGCTCGTCTTTTTTTGTTTTTGGTGCTTCCTCTGTTGTCACTCCTCGCCCCTCCTTGTTCACACTTCCTCCTGGTCGTCTCGAGCTGAAAGTGCTGAATTACAATGCAACAGTTTTGTGAGGATTTGGCGTCACTGTCGTTTGACGGTCACTTATTGGATACCGTCTGAACGTACAGGTCCTTCTGCTTAGCGGTAACTATGTTTAGCAACAGATGTATCTAACGCCCACGTGAACATGTGCAGTTAGCGGGCGTGTTTAAGCAGGCTATGATCTGCAGTATCCCAACACCACCCATGCTCCCAGTAGGTCATGATTAGATTACATGCAACATCGGAACACAGCAAGACTGTCAAGCCTGTCTCACTAAAAAGGATGTACAGAGTGAATGGTGCAGGTTATTGACAGTGTCTTCTAACACCAAGTTATAGAGTAGACCGAGGGGTTCGGACAAATACCGATTCAATGGTGCACTTAGTAACCGTCATATTGTAATGTTGAGGGACATTAAATTACTTCATTTATAACACAAAACAGACACTCTCGCTTCAAAATGCCAAATGTAAAAACTGCATTCATTTAGACTTTGGTGGGTGACCATTATTTGTGCTGAAAAACACGTTCAGAACAGGTTGCCTACAGGATTTGTTGCTTCTACTCTTACACTACAGCCTCAGCTGCTGCCGAAAGCGCCACCCCGCTGCACCCTGGGACGGAAGAGCCTAGCGATGACTTTCTGATTGGGCCGCCTCTTTCTCGAACCTTGAGGAGTTGAGTGAATGGCAGGATGCAGGTGACAGCATTGCTGTGCGCCTTGAGGCATCATGAAGCCGCTGTGTGAGGTGGACGTCGTTAACTGTATGCTGCCCACCTTCGGCACGAAGAAGCAAGGCAAAGGGCCCATGCTGTGCTGTCCATTGGCAGACACCATCTCCAGAGCAAGTCCGGGGGCAGGAGTGCTGCTGTCTGCTTGATGAGCTGCACACTCAAAGACGAGGCGTGCTCCAAGGGGCTTGGGTCGGCTGCAGCCCTGGATACTCAGAAACCTCATACATAATAATAAGTGCATCCCACATTGTGCACTTGCGCTGTTGTCACCGGTTCTTCAAAGTGTGTGAATGGAGTTTGCACCATTGAATAACTTTATTTGGTCTAGTGTTCCCATGTGCCAGCCACTCCCAGAGGGCTGGCTTACACCTCACTCCCCACCCATCCAGCACTGTTGTCACTGGACATGTCACCCTGCCAATAAAGGGGCCAGGCGCACGTGCCCTGGCCAAGTACTGTGTCTGTGTGCGTTCATTGTGCGTGCATGAGGGCCTAGGGCCCTGCACCATTACATTGGCGACGAGGATATGATTTAACTGCATGTGCAACCGCCTTGTTGCTGGTTGAAGTGTGAGAATACTGCCTGTTTTGAGGGCACGCCCTGCAGCAGGTGAAGAAAGCGTCTGAGTGCCTGCCGGTGTGTGAAAAGCCCGGCGGTGGAGAGCCTCCGGCCCATCCATCTAGCATGATGGAAGCCCCTGATATGGCAGAGGCGCAAAGCGAGCGAGGCCGGAATGCCGGCAGCCGCCGTCGACTGCCACGAGATCCTTCCTTAAATCACTGGTCACTCCCTACTGCCCGGTACGTAACCTCCGGTCGTCTTACCGGCAACTCTTAGTTGTCCCCTCTATTAAACTTAAAAAGTTCGTCGGCCGCAGATTCGCTCACCGGGCCTCCATTCTTTGGAATCAGTTGTCCCTCCCGCTCAAATCTGCCAACTCTCTTCTGGAATTCAGAAAACTTCTGACAACCTACCTTTTCATGCAGACTGGCTAGACCCCTGTCCTTACACCTCACAGCACTCAACCAGCGCCAGGAAACCTACGGTGTCAGTGCGCTATAGAAGAACCCCTTAAGATAAGATAAGATAAGATAAGAAGAGGTAAAGTCTGACCAGCAATTGGGCGGAAGGTGTGCCCTGAGCTTGAGAAACGGGGCCATGAATGCCCACTCCCCCACCCTTGCGAAGTAGAACACTGCCCCATAACCAAGCCCCGCAGTCTCCGGTAGTAGCTACAGTCCCCCATCCTGGTGCAGCGTGTGAACTGAGAGATGCTGCTGCGGTGGGTGGTACATGTGGTGAGGAAATGCCACTGTCATGCTGGAGTAGTTCCGCCGTATGTTGCGGCTGGCGGCAATGGTGCCCTGATGGGGGCCACAGCGAATGTATATCCGGGAACGGAGGTAAGGCCTGGTGCGTGGCATGCAATCCTGTGGAAACCTGAAGGAAAGACTTACCGGTCGATGAAAGGAGGTACTGCTGCCAGCCCAGAGGTTCCCCCGCAGTGTGTGTTCCGTTGCTGCAGGCAGATGTGTCAGTAGTGTGACCAGAATTTTAAAGCAAAAAAAATGGGACATTTCCCAAAAATAGAAGAAGAACTACCATTTTACTTCAACACACTGCACAGAATGACAGTGCTACTTAGCAGAAAATTACAGAAAAGGCAGTGAGAAAATACAGAAAATGCCATTTTTAAAGCCAGTTGCATGCCTGTTAATTAAATTGCTTTACTATAACTGCTGCAAACTATCCCTGCTTTGCGAACCATAAAAAAGACCTCCCACCCTTTTCAGCCGACCCTCTCAAACAAACATTGGCATAGCCAATAAGTCTCGCTTGTGGGACCTTATACGTTTTGTTAATGTTAATGTTAATGTTGTTGCACCAAGGATATTGTGCTGCATATTTAAATACTTATAAGGTCCCAAAGGCGAGACCTATTGGCTATGCCAATGCTTGTTTAACCTTGGATCTATCCAGTTTTGTTTGACCATACCAGTCAATTTAGTAAATAGAGTTATCGTCTTGCAGGTGCATTGGTTGCTGAATGTTAATGGTCTAGCGATCAGCGCCAGCCAATTCATCTTACCTTTCCTGTGCAGTGGAAGGGAGCAGAGACCATGGTCTGGTCTTGGCCCACGGCTTAAGGTGCTAATCCTTCCTCCTTTTGCTTACATTTTCCTTACATGTGACACAAGAATCAGCCATTTTTGTTTAGCATGCTAAGGAAAAATGGAAGTGCTGATTTGTTGTAGACGCTAAGCATTGAGTATCCAATGCTGACATCTCAGCTGATTGAGTGTAAACAAGGGGGACCAGCAACATTGGAACGCGTAAATGTTGTAGTAGTGCAACCAAAAGTGATACTAATTGTAATAGTGATAGTAGCTGTCTCTGGTAACAGTACTAGTATTGGCATTTATGCCTCTGCTATAGTAAACTGGTAATATTAGTGGTTGTAAGTAGGCACAACAAGGGAATTAGTAATAGCACTAGTAGTCTTAGTAGCAGTAAATTTAGTACAGTAATTCAGAGCTATAATAGCATTATGAGGAGAACTGGTGATAGAAGTGGTACTAGTAGTATTAGAACTGGGGGTAATATTGGTATTAGTAGCATTCCAATTCTATTACAAAGAGTACTACAAATACTGACACTAAAGTTTCTAATAGGGTGGGCATACACTGCCTCACATCCCAGCACTCGGTTTGGGTAGCATTTCCAGCACCCCCAAAAAGAATGTGTTGCTCTCTACTGAAGAAGGACAACAATTCTGAAACACGTGTCTAGAGATACACAGCACTGGCTGCACCAACACGGGTGAAAAACTAAAGCCTGACACCGAATTAAGTGTTAGAATTCACTGCATTTACTATGATGCATCGGGGCAGTGTGCGCCCACCCCCCTCCGGACTAAAATTTATAGTGGTAGGACCTGAAATGATACGATTTGTAATAATTTAGTAGTTGAACCATTAGCAGGAAAGCACCAGCAATGACAACTTTAGTAGCAAGGAACATGGCACAGAGTGTAAGTAATAATGTATTTTGTTTGGGGATGGAAAGTATATCAGCCAGTGAAGGGTAAAGTGGGGCTGGATCATCAGATGTAGTAGGAGCCTTTGTGGCAGGCTGATGAGGACTTTCGGATACATAAGCCTATTGGTGTAAAGTAGAAAATAACAACCATTCACTTCACACCTTTCTTGATACAAGTATGGAAGCAGGTCACACAGCAGAGGATGACCTCAACTAGAAAAATTATTTTAGAGATGTTAGTAATGATATAATGTAAAGAGTGCGTTTTTTTTAATCCAGCTGAACGTCACACATCTGCTGTGAGGAATAGCACATGTTATATTCTGAGGTGTGCATTCTCTTTAAGAATATTCACATGTCGGCGCAGTTGTCTCTGGGCACATAATGGCAAGTTATTATCAAATCATTAAGTATCAGTAATTCCGCCTTCCTTGGGCCTACGGATGTTGCGGAGTAACAGACTCACTGGGAGAACTGGATGGATTCCGCATTGTTGTAGGTGCAAGTTAGCAGAGGCATTTTACTTGCTGTTTGTCCAGGCAACTCGCCCCAGTAACACAGAAAACGCCCTTTCTCTGAAGAGATGTGTGTGTGGGCTGAAACCCAATTTGTTACGCCACTGGTGCGACACAAAAAGTGACGCACCGACGGCGTAAAGGTGACGCACAGCCTCATAAATAAGGCCCTAAATGTCTCGCAGAGCTGCAGCGCATGCGCTGGCTCAGCGAGACCTAAACATCGGGACATGAGCATAATTTCCTGAAATCGGCCGGGACAGCTGTTGAAGAACCCGGACTGTCCGGGCAAATCCAGGACGCCTGGTCACACTAGGTGTGTGGAAAACAGGACTAAAGGCAGCCTCGGATTGGTAACGCGGGCACCCGGGCAATACCCGATGGGCCGGTGTCTGAGTTCCTGCTGTGGTCTGCTTTTTTGAGCAGTCTGGGGTCGATTTGGGCGGTGTCTCTATTTTCGGAATACAGCCAGCGGCCCAGTGGGTGGCTGAGTGGCCTTTCTACAGGCAGATGGGCGCTCATTATTACCACCCCCGCCACCAACACCGCCGGTCCCGCACCCCCGGTTTAGCAACAGGCAGAGGTATCACTCCCTTTGTCTCGCTGGCCGGCCCATTCATGTTTGCACATACTGAGCGGGGCAGGGGGGCCTCAGTAGAAGTGGCCTCACTTGTTTTCATGTGTGTTTCACTAGTGTAAACTAATGCGTGCATTTTTTTAAGCCCGCCCCCCCTCCTTCTTTTTAATGCAATTACGCTGAAGCAGTGATTTGAGGAAAGGCATTATGCAAATGGGGGCCGATTTTCAATCCCAATCCGACCCTGACTAAAGGAGCAGCCCTGAAGGGGCCCTGATGCATTCCACCGGCGGGGGAGAGTCCGGGTTCGCCCATGCTGCAAGGGGCCAGCAGCAGCGGCCTAGGTCCATGTTATAAGGCCCCACACTGAGGGAGAAAGCACCGGAACCAAAGAAAACTCCGGGACAGCAAGCAAGGAGGAGGCCTGCAGCATGAAGGAAGCTGCCAGGGGCCTTTGAAAGTAAAGCAACAGGGGCCCTTGAAAGTAAAGCAACAGGGGCCTTTGAAAGTAAAGCATAAGGGGCCTTTGAAAGTAAAGCAAAAGGGGCCTTTGAAAGTAAAGCAACAGGGGCCCTTGAAAGTAAAGCATAAGGGGCCTTTGAAAGAAAAGCAAAAGGGGCCTTTGAAAGTAAAGCAAAAGGGGCCTTTGAAAGTGAAGCATAAGGGGCCTTTGAAAGTAAAGCATAAGGGGCCTTTGAAAGTAAAGCAAAAGGGGCCTTTGAAAGTAAAGCAACAGGGGCCCTTGAAAGTAAAGCACAAGGGGCCTTTGAAAGTAAAGCAAAAGGGGCCTTTGAAAGTAAAGCAGAAGGGGCCTTTGAAAGTAAAGCATAAGGGGCCTTTGAAAGGAAAGCAAAAGGGGCCTTTGAAAGTAAAGCATAAGGGGCCTTTGAAAGTAAAGCAAAAGGGGCCTTTGAAAGTAAAGCAGAAGGGGCCTTTGAAAGTAAAGCATAAGGGGCCTTTGAAAGGAAAGCAAAAGGGGCCTTTGAAAGTAAAGCAGAAGGGGCCTTTGAAAGTAAAGCATAAGGGGCCTTTGAAAGTAAAGCGGCAGCGCCACTTGGTGGCCCTTTCTCAGTACCGCAGTTAGGAAGAAATGTCTGTGTTAGACAAGCATGCAGGAAAGGGAACTGACCGCTGGGGGTGATGAGCAGAGGCAACGGGGGAGCCAGCTGAGCCCATGGTATTTCCTGAAAAACATATAAATATATAAATTGCAAAATTCAAAGTAAATAAATAAAATAAAAGAGAAACACGCAACAGTTTACTGAGAACTGGGCATCGTTAAGGAGAAAGAGAGAGATCTGAGCTCAACCACAGTGCTGGTCAAAGAGCATGCCCTGCCACGCGAAGGAGGTGCACCCCAGCACAGGAACAGCTGCTGCCACCCTCCCATGTCAAGAGAGGCAGCATGCCCTGCCACGCGAAGGAGGTGCACCCCAGCACAGGAACAGCTGCTGCCACCCTCCCATGTCAAGAGAGGCAGCATGCCCTGCCACGCGAAGGAGGTGCACCCCAGCACAGGAACAGCTGCTGCCACCCTCCCATGTCAAGAGAGGCAGCATGCCCTGCCACGCGAAGGAGGTGCACCCCAGCACAGGAACAGCTGCTGCCACCCTCCCATGTCAAGAGAGGCAGCATGCCCTGCCACGCGAAGGAGGTGCACCCCAGCACAGGAACAGCTGCTGCCACCCTCCCATGTCAAGAGAGGCAGCATGCCCTGCCACGCGAAGGAGGTGCACCCCAGCACAGGAACAGCTGCTGCCACCCTCCCATGTCAAGAGAGGCAGCATGCCCTGCCACGCGAAGGAGGTGCACCCCAGCACAGGAACAGCTGCTGCCACCCTCCCATGTCAAGAGAGGCAGCATGCCCTGCCACGCGAAGGAGGTGCACCCCAGCACAGGAACAGCTGCTGCCACCCTCCCATGTCAAGAGAGGCAGCATGCCCTGCCACGCGAAGGAGGTGCACCCCAGCACAGGAACAGCTGCTGCCACCCTCCCATGTCAAGAGAGGCAGCATGCCCTGCCACGCGAAGGAGGTGCACCCCAGCACAGGAACAGCTGCTGCCACCCTCCCATGTCAAGAGAGGCAGCATGCCCTGCCACGCGAAGGAGGTGCACCCCAGCACAGGAACAGCTGCTGCCACCCTCCCATGTCAAGAGAGGCAGCATGCCCTGCCACGCGAAGGAGGTGCACCCCAGCACAGGAACAGCTGCTGCCACCCTCCCATGTCAACAGAGGGTGCTGCAGCAAACCGAACCCGGAGGACAGAGGCTGCCAGGGCCTGAGAAGGAGAATGCAGGGATGCCTACTGGCCACAGCTGATCACCGCAGCAAGCAAGAACGCAGGAACGGATGCCACCAGGCAGACAAGGGGGGTTCAAGACAACAGCCCGAAGCAGCAAGTCTCCGAAGGGATCGGAGGAAGTGCAAAGCAAGTGCGCCCATTGGCAAAAGGATGCCACCGCAAGTGGAAGATGAGGAAAGAACACAAGGAGAGACGTTGCACCCAAGATGTACCCCTGACACGGACAGTACGGACTGAGGCACGAGAGTCAGCGCCCTGCAAGGAAGAGAGCCCAGGTGGTCACACAGCGTGACTCATCCTGTGAAGCCGGCCCGAGAGGACGGCACTACGAGAGAACCACGTTAGTGTGGTATTGAGGCGCTGGGAGCATGCCCTCAAGAGGGATGACCTGTAATAGGTCGGTGAAGCGGTGGTCTGAGAAAAGGTCGATGAAGCAGTGACCTGAGAAGAGATCAGAGTGACGTTGACCAAAGAAGAGGTCAGAGAAGAAAACCTGGAATTAAAGAATGAAGACCGAGAATGAGTGTTGACAAGAAGAAGGTCACAATGACAGGTCTGATCATCGAAGGAAGAGAAAGCATTGTCCGAGGGGTAGGACAAGAGCAGGGAGACCCGTATGAAGTGCACGTCACAGGGGGGGCCTGGTCAGTAAAGACAAGTATGAAGATGAGACTAGAATGCATTGTGAATCGAAAGAACAAGAAGTAGGAAATTGTGTGGCATAACGCCACCGCGAAGCGACGCGAAGAAAGCTCAAGTAGAAGAAAGAAGAAGAGAGAAGAGTGTGATATGACAACTCGCACACCAGAAGGCAAAGGTGACAAGTGCAATAACATCTGGCATGGAGCACAGCACCAGGAGAACACCAGTGGCACTTAGAGAAACTACCAAACTACCTTTCCATGAGTCTTCGGAAACCTGGTGATTGCAGATGTGAGCAAGCTAGATCATTCATGACATCCACCTTTGGGGTTGCCCGGGCGACTGGATGGTGAGACTGCTCGGACGTCCGGAAGAAGAGGATCCGACCACTCCACACCAGACCTTGGCGACCCAGGGCAAAGGCCTCAGGGACGCCGTTGAGAGCTGGTCCCGCCACGAGAGAAGAGTCTACAGCCGCTCTTCCGCAGGTCTCAGGATGATGAAGATCTTGTGCTAAGTGGCAGGAGGTTATTTATTTTATTTATTTATTTTTATTTATTTTAAAAGTTTTATATAGCACTGGCTAGACCCAGAGGTATCAGAGCGCTTTACAATAAAAGCTAATATATAACAAACATGGCAAACAAGTGGATGAACGATGAAGAAACATCATGTGAGATATGCTGATACAGAATAGATATACATAATACATAGCAAACATGGCAAACAAGTATGTAGAAGGTAATGAAACATCATGTGAGATATATAGGTCATCAAAGATATTCAGGTGCCCGAGCTATACATTTCAAGTAATTAGGTATATGATGTTTGAGAAATGAACATGCATAACAAGGTGATTGACGATCAGGTGCAGGACACAGGCGAGGACCACCAATAATGATATTGGACAGACATGGCATACAAATAGATAAGCGATCACAAAACCACCATGGGGAATATATAGATAAAATAGATAAACATGGGGAAGAGCTATACATATCACGTAATTGGGTAGATGATGTTCAGGCAAATGTACAAATATTACTGAACGAGTGTAATTTGTTGAGTTGGCGATCCAGTGGTGAACACAAGATTAGGATCCCCAGTAATGGTTGAGGAGGTGGGTTTTGAGGTATTTTTTGAAGCTGAAATAGGAGGGGTTACAGTGCAGTTTTTTTTGGGAGGGCATTCCAGATAATGGGGGAATTTTAGTAGCTTGTGTTGGTTAATATAGTGATCTTCCTGCCCCTCTTTTATGAACAAATTCTAATAATTAAAACTCAATAAAGCGATTGGAGCAGAGAATGTGGATGAGTTCTTCTTCCACCTATGGAACACCCAAGCTCCACCCATGGAATGCCCACACTCCACCCATGGAACACCCACACTCCACCCATGGAACATCCACACTCCACCCATGGAACACCCACACTCCACCCATGGAACACCCACACTCCACCCATGGAACACCCATGCTCCACCCATGGAACGCCCGTGCTCCACCCATGAAACACCAATGCTCCACCCATGGAACACCCACACTCCACTCATGGAACACCCACACTCCACCCATGGAACGCCCGCGCTCCACCCATGGAATGCCCACGCTGCACCCATGGAACACCCATGCACCACCCATGGAACACCCACACTCCACCCATGGCACACCCACACTGCACCCATGGAACGCCCGCGCTCCACCCATGGAATGCCAATGCTCCACCCATGGAACACCCATGCACCACCCATGGAACACCCACACTCCACCCATGGAACACCCAAGCTCCACCCATGGAACACCCACACTCCACCCATGGAACGCCTGTGCTCCACCCATGGAACACCCACACTCCACCCATGGAACATCCACACTCCACCCATGGAACACCCACACTCCACCCATGGAACACCCACACTCCACCCATGGAACACCCATGCTCCACCCATGGAACGCCCGTGCTCCACCCATGAAACACCAATGCTCCACCCATGGAACACCCACACTCCACTCATGGAACACCCACACTCCACCCATGGAACGCCCGCGCTCCACCCATGGAATGCCCACGCTGCACCCATGGAACACCCATGCACCACCCATGGAACACCCACACTCCACCCATGGCACACCCACACTGCACCCATGGAACGCCCGCGCTCCACCCATGGAATGCCAATGCTCCACCCATGGAACACCCATGCACCACCCATGGAACACCCACACTCCACCCATGGAACACCCAAGCTCCACCCATGGAACACCCACACTCCACCCATGGAACGCCTGTGCTCCACCCATGGAACACCCACACTCCACCCATGGAACACCCACGCTCAACCCATGGATCGCCCATGCTCCACCCATGGAACACCCACACTCCACCCATGGAACACCCACACTCCACCCATGGATCGCCCATGCTCCACCCATGGAACACCCACACTCCACCCATGGAACACCCACGCTCAACCCATGGATCGCCCATGCTACACCCATGGAACACCCACACTCCACCCATGGAACACCCGCGCTCCATCCAAGGAACACCCATGCTCCACCCATGTAACGCCCGCGCACCACTCATGGATCGCCCATGCTCCACCCATGGAACACCCACACTCCACCCACGGAACACCCACTCTCCACCCATGGAACACCCACACTCCACCCATGGAACACCCACACTCCACCCATGGAACACCCACTCTCCACCCATGGAACACCCACACTTCACCCATGGAACACCCACACTCCACCCATGGAACACCCACTCTCCACCCATGGAACACCCACACTCCACCCATGGAACACCCAAGCTCCACCCATGGATCGCCCATGCTCCACCCATGGAACACCCACACTCCACCCACGGAACACCCAAGCTCCACCCATGGAACACCCACACTCCACCCATGGAACACCCACACTCCACACATGGAACACCCACTCTCCACCCATGGAACACCCACACTTCACCCATGGAACACCCACACTCCACCCATCGAACACCCGCGCTCCACCCATGGAACGCCCAAGCTCCACCCATGGAACGCCCAAGCTCCATCCATGGAACACCCACGCTCCACCCACGGAACACCCACGCTCCACCCATGGAACACCCATGCTCCACCCACGGAACACCCATGGAACACCCATGGAGCACCCATGGAACGCCCATGGAACGCCTCCCTTGGACACAGTAATGAAAGGCAGTAGTTTGCCCTGCCTTGTGTTACTCGCCACGCAGAGCCATGCAAGGTGGCTTTGCGTGGCCTGATATATCTCACTTGGGTTTTGCATTTCCCTGGCCTAACTTTGCAGGGCTCAAGGCTGACACAACCCCTTGGTATAGCTGCCTCAAGATCCTTAGCGACACACATAAAACTTAACTCTGAGCAGCAGAAAGGAGGGCGTTATATCATTGGCGCTATTTATACAGTCCCTTGATTGCTTCTTGTTATGTGACCTCCAGCCCAGAGGGGAGTAGTGTAGTGCGTTTAAACGTTCAGAAATAAACAGTAAGAAAAGAGAGTGCAGAATACGAGCCTTCAGCTCCTACTGTACAGAATCATTTTAGTAGCTTGTGTTGGTTAAATTTAGTGATCCTCCTGCCCCTCTTTTATGAACACATTCTAATAATTGAAAATCAATAAAGCGACTGAAGCAGAGAATGGTGATGCGTTCTTCTTCCCCAGTGTATGACGGCGCGCGGATAAGAAGTCATTTTATTTTGGCACAGCTTCCATGCATGTATATGCTCTGCTTTGGCCCATGTTTGGTGGCCCCTTCAAAACAGAAAGTCAGTAAAAAGAAACAAACTTTTGACCAAAGTATTGCGGTTATGCAAATCTATTCACGTTCTGACGCATTTTTACGATTTCTCCACAACATATTTCTCCATGTGACAACAATTAGAACCTACATTAAAAATAAATGGTGCTGCCAAATAATAACTTGGAGATAATGATCGTTCATTACCTGTCTTTACATAAAGTAAGAAGCGTCAAGTGTGTTTTTTTATTTACCATGTTTTGTTGGAACACAATGGTGCACAAAGGTACAAGCAAGATACATCATCAAATCGAATTGGCATTATTGCAAGTCGTCTTGTGATGTAACCTCAGGAGTAAGGAAATGAAGTTAGTGCTGGGTCGACCATTATATACCTTGAAATGTGCTATTTCACAATTATACCAATGAAACTAAGAAAAGTTGAAATAAAGTTTCAACGGGTTACATGAAGGGGGAAGGTGGCCGCCAAGTTAGCTGGAGATGGCTCTTTAAACTCTCATCGTGGCCGGTTTGTTCTCGGCAGATCCTATCAGGGCGGATCCTTACTTTGCCTCTTATGGGTCTGTTTTTCTGATGGGTCTATGAGGGTTGTGAGAAGTTGGCCTGGCATATGCTGTCCACTATTCTAGTGAGCACCTTGCACCAGTCCAAACGACCCTGATTGATGGTGGGTTTAGACAACCTTTATTGAAAGGCTAGGGGTAGCTGTGGAGAGCAGCCTTCAGGCTAAGTCTCGAAGGAGTATAAAGCAGCTTGTTTTACCAGATTGTAACCTCCTGAATGACCAAATGAAAGGAGAACCACACAAGTGTTATAATAAAAATATGTATTTATTACTAAACACTCTCTACTAACCTCTTTATGAGATTAGAGCACAAAGCACACAATATTAAATCACTAGAATGACAGTAAGTAGCACAATATACTAAGAAAGTGGTATACCAACCACAATTTGATTAGACACAGTGCCTAGAGCACTTAGAATTGCTGGGACCCCAAGGAATCACCCAAGGTAGTGACACAGGGGACCCACGGGGACGTGTGCAGTGTGAGAACCAGCCGCGAGCACCGTACAACTCTACGGGAAAGTCTTGGTTGGAATTTTAAATATTAAGGACACTTAGGAGAGGACTTTGAGCAAACCCTTTCAAACCTAGAAGGTTCTAAGGCCAGCACCCATGTGAGCACCGGAGTACTTGTGTTACCCAAACCAGGGAAGCCGGGTGCATAGGTGTCAAATGGTGTCGGGAATCTTTGTCGTTTTCAAAGGTGTGATGCTGCAAAGTGTTGCTGCCGAGAAGAGGAAAAGTGTCCGGTGTGATTCAAGCCTGGATCGGAGATGTGAAAAACCTAAAAGCAGAGGGGACAGAGTCTAGGTCACTAGCCAGTGACCAGGGGCACGATAGACGATTGCCCACCGATGTCGGGTGAGAAGAGGTGAGAAGAGGTGACGCTTGACTCTGCAACCATGAGGACCAAGAGATGTTGAGGATGACCAAAGTCCACAGGTGAGCTGTTCCACGAAGGATGTCGAGTGCTGGGGGATCAGTGTCGGGATTGAACACCAACAAGCCTTGGCAACTGCAACCCACGTGGTCAGAGGAGAGAGGCTTCGGTGAAGACCAGCAAGGTTCTGCTGACTCCCCAAGCGATGGAGAGTCAGAGCATGTCTGGTGCAACCAGGAAATCCCTTTGAAAGTTAAAGTTGCCTTCACAGGGACCCACACGCCACAGACGAGGGATCGCGAAGGGACCTCGAGAGGAATCACAAAATACCAGCCCACAGAACGCTCGCGGTGTGTAGGCTGGTAATCTTCGGTAGAAACACTGCTCGGGTCAGGACTACAAGTAGCCCAAAGCACAGCCTCAGGGATTGCCAAAAGGCATATGCTTCTGCAAATGGACACGCTGCCCAGGGGTTCAGGTTGCACGGTCCCCATAAGGGATACGGTCTCAGGTTTGCTGAGAGCACTAGTCGACTTTGGGGACACTTGGAAACCCACCTCTTGTGTTGCAAAATTCTTTGGAGTCCTCAAGAGCTCGGGATATGCAAACCAGTCAGATGCGTTTAGGTGCCTGCTTAGCAGGGGAGTAACTTCTTTACTCCAAGGGAGATTCTTCAGTCATCCAGCGTTGTGCAGATCGTTGAAGGTACTTGGTTTCTGTATCAGAGTTTCGCCCAGGTAAAATCTAAAGTCCTGTAGTCAGGGTTCCCACTTTAAACCCAAGGAAGGAGTGGGACAAACTCTGGGTACCCACCTACGGGAGGGTCAGGATAGAGGGGTGGCTACGCCCATGTCCTTTGTCCAGTTTCACGCCAGAGCAGGAGCAAATGGCTCCTGCAACCGGTTTGAACTGGACTATGCACAGGGACACCAAATGTGCCCCAGTGCAGACATTAAAGAACTCTCAGAGTGCACCCACCAAGCCCCAATACACCAAAGCCTGACTGGGAGGTGGTCACTGTGAGAAGTTAGCCTGCCATATAATGTCCACTAGTTCTAGTGGTCACCTTGCACCAGTCTAATCGACCCTTATTGATGGTCGTTGTAAAGTCAATCTTATGGAAAGCTATCCTAGTGGTAGCATGAGCCAGCAGTCATAGGCTAAGACTTCAGAGAGCATGTAAAGCCAGCAGTTTTTTCCAATTATAATCCCTGAGCACCAAATGAAAGGACCCCACACAAGGTATATATCAAATATATATGTATTTAATCTAAACACAACCCCTCTGCACTCTTTATGAGGTCAGAGGTCAAAGTACAATACAAGAATCTCAATTAGCATACGATAAGTTGCACAAATACAGTTATGCCCTAGGGGCCTCACAAACCATATACTAAAATAGTGGCATAAGAACCACGTGTGGAATAGAAAGCAGGCCTGGGGCCTGTGGAATTGCTGGGGCTACACTAAACAACCAAAGGTTAGGATGTAGGAGGCCCACGGGAGACGCGTGCAGTGTCTAAACACAGCCGCGGGTTACCATTGACTTTCTATGGGAAACGAAGAAGTTACAAAAGTACAATTTAAGGGCACTTCCGGATGTACTTGGATGTAACCCCTTTAGACTAGGACACTTCAAGAGTCAAGACCCACGGGAGCACCGGAGTACTCGTGTTACCTCACCCAGGGAAGCCGGGTGCATAGGGGCCTTTTGGTGTCGTGTTTCGTCGTCGTTTTTTATGGAGATCTGCAAAGAAGTGCTGCAGGCGACCAGAGGAAAAGTGTCCGGGTGGATCTCAGGGTGGATCGAAGATCTGAAGAACCTGAAAGCAGAGGGGACAGAGTCTGGGTCACTAGCCAGTGACCAGGAAGGAACCAGGAAGGAACCAGACGATGTCGGGTGATTTCAGGTGAAAAAGGCGAGCTTGTCTCTTCAGCCACGAGGTCCAGGATGCATCGACGTTGACCAGGAGCTGGATTCGAGCTGTCAAGAAGAAATGAAAAATGTCTCCTCGTTGCACCTCCCTAACGCCACCCCTGCTGCATTCCCAGATTTACGATTTCAAGTAAATCTGGGAATGCTTCAGATTCCATGGGTGTTCTGTGGTAACACCCACAGCAACACCCATGGAGCACCCCTGTCATGCAGTGTTCTGCATGAAAGGGGCACATATTTACAACACCACGAAAAGCCACGTAGAGTGGCGTTATGTGGCCTTGTAAATATGAGGCGGCACATTGAGCCACCTGAACGCCAAAAAAGTAATGTTCCGGCGGTGCAAAACACCTCATAAATAAGGCCCAGAAGACTCAGTAAGTGAAATAAATTAACCTCTTCGGTGCTCATGACGTCTCCCGGCGGTCATGAGTCACGGTAGGCGCGTGCTCATGACGGCCGGGAGCTGTCCGAACGTTGCCGCTCCTCCCTCACGGTGTTAATTCCCCGCCTGTGCAGGAGAATTAATCAGTGGGTGGAAATCGGACGTCTCCCGGCCGTCATGAGCACCGCAGCGCCACGCCCACCCCCAGCCCCCCCGCACCGAGGCAGAATTCACGCTGCGGCGAAAGGGTTAATGAGCAGCTGTTTAAACCTGACTTCAAATCTTTTTACTGTGACAGTGCCTGGCTTTTTTGGGTCGAATTTTGATCCTATAATAGCCAAGTGATGATTAACACTCGTTTCTTGAGTATCAAAATTGAAACTTCGTATTAAACTCTGTGGTGAGAAGCACTGAAGACGCTGATGGTTCAAATAAACAGCGTTTATTTACAGCCTGCCGGGTAGTCGGCTTCCATGCTGCCAGTCACAGATCAACCGACAGAGGTAGGATCCACGCACCCCAACATTCCCAATGAAATATGTAAAGGAACATCCACGCAGGAAATATATCCTCCCTTTTTAGCCATATATGATACATAAAGAACATAAAAGATATAAAGAAAACTTAATAAAACTGTAAAATAATTCCCATTACTCACGTTTCCCACCAGTACAAAAGTGCATATAAAGACAAGTGTCTAAACAAAAAGTAGACAGTATTTCTCTACACAGTCTTTGAAATACACTGGTGGTCTGAGATTAGATTGACACCCAATCACCAAGCCCTCATCTCCATTTCTAATGCCAGTGTCATCAATACCTCTCACCTCCCTCCTGTTACCAATCGATTCTCTGTCGTCCATCATCAAGAGTCCACTAATGGCCTTGGTAAAGCGACATGCAGGCAAAAAATATTCACCACCTTCCTGGTACAATGCCAATGTGGAGAAGTGTGGCTCACTGGTTAGAAGCAGCAGACCCTGAAGCAGAGGTCGGCCCGGGACCACGGTTCAATTCCCGCCTCGGCGGGTCTTGGGTCAATGTTTGCGGACTCGATAATTCTCGCTTAGGTGCCTAAGCTAACTATGGGTACCACTCTGCAACTCTGGGCAATAGCTTGCTTAATCTCCACAACGGCCCCATCAGCGCCGGGGATGCCTGGCTTCACCATGGGGGTGCCCAGAAGGGACCATCTCACAGGGAAAGCCAGGACGGGTTCCCCAGCGGTATACAGCGCCAGGACACTCCGAGATGGAGTAACAGTGCGCTTTACAAGTATACATTTACATTTACCCTCTTCTTATTCCATCTATCCCCATTCTCAACACAAATATGCCGATCTTGAAACATCTTGACCTTGAAAGGTCGCATATATTTCGATAAGCCTGCTTCTTGACTTTGACCCAATCCCTCACTTCCACTCTGTTGTTTCTGATACCCATCCCTTCCTCCTTGGTGCAAAGCCAGCCACACAGGAAGCAGCCTGGTGCCAGGCGCCCTTCCCTTCATGTGGTCATCTTGTCGCCCCATTCTCAGTAGTTCTTTGGACCCACACCAATTGCTCAACCACTCTCGGCACATCTTTGCCACTCTGGAGTCCCATCAAGATGGTCTAGTTGACCAACCTGTTGACCTTCTCCGCAAGACCATTTCCTTGTGGGTTGTAGAGAGCAGCGTGTTTGTGTTTGATGCCACAGCTGGTTTAAAATTCTTGCCTTTCATGAGAAGTCAGCTGGGCACCATTATCCGTGCAAGCATTTTTGGAATTCTTCCTCCTGAAACACTCTTTCTAACAACGAAATAGTATTCCTCTTTGTCACCTCCCCTTTGGATTTTACCACAAGGTCGTATTTCAACTCAAATCTCACTTCATTTATAGGTCCAATAAAATCCATGCACACATTTCACCTCTGATTTCCTCAATTGTCGATATGTCCTCCTTCGGCTTGTGTGTCTGTTTGAAGTCCCTTTTCACTGTCTTTACAGTCTTGGCATATCATGACATCATCATCCATACCCAGCCACCAAAATATTTCACCCAATCTTTTCTTGGTGAAGGTTTGTCCCAAGTGTTCTTCATGTGCCAAAGACACTGTAAGTTGCCTCATTTCGTGCGTCAATAAAAACTTAGCAAGCCTCATGACCACTTCCTGGCCAATCAAAGATAACTCCTCACAAATGTTTAAGTAAGGCCCTAAACCACTAGCAGCAACTGTACTCCCTTTCTTACTCCCTGTGACAGTCAAATCTTTAACCTGTTTCAACACTTCATCCAACTCAATTTCTCTTTTCCAGCCCTTGTTGGCAAGTGTTCCATTGCCAAAGTTCTCAAAGCCAGTTAAGCATGCTACAGCTCCTTCAAGCTCTTTAGTCATTACTGCTTCCTTGTCTATGACTCTCCAATCTACCCCCAAGATTTGACAGAACGTAGCCACGCCCTTCTGGAGGCAGGCTATTTATTCATGCCAGCTGCGCGAATGCACCACTGGCACACAGGAGGCATGCCAAAGGCTAGCCCGTCTGTGCCCGTCCATGCCTGGACCGCTGCTTCTTGTACTCCAGGGCCATAGCATACTCGTGAGGAGAATTGCTGGTGCTGTGCTGCCCTCTGCAGGAGGTTTGCTTCCAATCTCTCCATGTAACATCTAGTCCTGAGGTTTGCAGCCAGAGTAACTATTCCATGATGGTCGCAACCTCGAAGGATCCTCAAGTTAAGAATTGGCGGGTGAGTTCAACGGTCAACCAATGCATGATACTGAACTGCAGCTCAATGCTTAAACATAAGTACGAGATAGCGGACTTCATTACGAGGCACCAGCCTGCGGAGTTTTCCTTAGTTGAAACTAGGGTGACCTACTGGCATGGGTGCAAATTCAGGACGGTGAGTGTAAAAATCCAGGACAAAGGGTCAAAATTCAGGACAAAAATTCAGGACAGCAGGTCAAAATTCAGGACAAACGTTAAGTTTTACAGACACATCAGAGAAGGTTGCGCAATAGTATATAAGTAAGTAAATAGACAACCACTAAAGTACAAGTGAAAAGAAGTTTATATTAGGTTGAGACAATTATGCACTTCATGGTTTGTCAGTATACGCGCAGCTTTAAGCCAATATGCAGGTCTTTCTCTAGTAACAAAACCGCCCCCACCTTTCCAGCTCCCAGAGAAAATGCCGGATGCCCGGTCCGGCCAGTCTGGCCTTGCTACCACCCTCCAGTGGCGCCCCTCATCTTCACATAGACCCTCTCTCATGTGTATTTAATTTCTTCTATCGTGCTACTCATCCCAAGTATGTGGGGCAGAGTTTTGGAGTGCGTTACAACACACACATATTATAAAGAGACAATCACTCATATAAATGTGAAAGTCAATGTATAGGAAATGTTGCTTAAGATAATGGGGCTTACAATGTGTAATCATACTTTCATCCATCATTCAGTCATTCACCATTCATTCTGTCCTTCCATCTGTGTGCCCATCCATGGCCATATTCAACCATTTACAAACCTATCCATCACTTATCCTTCCATCCATCATTTCACTCATCCATCCCTCCATCCACACTTTTACTCATCCATTATCCATCCACCCACCTTCTCACCTTATCCATCCATACACTCATCCATCCACTCTTCCACCCATTCACGCCTCCATCCAGCCATTTACCTATCCAGCCATCCTTTCACTTACTCATTCATTCATCCAGTCACTCATCCTTCCACCCATTCAGTCATCCATTTACGCATCCCCCCTTTCTCTTTCAATTCCCCTTTAACTTAGCCATCCTCCATCCACCCACCCATCCATCTACTCATTCATTCATGAATCCATCCATTGAACCTATCATTCATCCATCCTTTCAGTCATCCATCCATCCTTTTACTCATCCATCCATCCTTTCTCTCATCCATCCACCCTTTCACTCCCTCACTCATCTATCCATCATTTTGTCCATCTACCCGTCCTTTTATTCACTCATCCAGCTTTACATCCACTCTTTCACTCATCTGTCCATCCATTCACCCTTTCACTTATCAATTCATCAATACACCCTTTCACTTATCAATTCATCAATCCATCCATAATTTCACTCATCCATCCACCTATTCACTCTCCCATCATCCACCCTTTCACTCATCCATCCATCCATCCATCCATCCATCTATCCATCCATCCATTCATCCATCCATCTATCCACCCTTTCACTCATCCATCCATCCATCCATCCATCCATCCATCCATCCATCCATCCATCATTTCACTCATCTATCCAGCTATTCATTCACCCATCCCATCCCTTCACTTACTGTACTTCCTAAAGCAAGGGGTGGGGTGGCGGAGGGTTCACTATGCCCCTGCACATAGGCAATCTGAAAAAGTGGAAGGCTTGAGTCATGCATGATGCACAGTGCCTGGACGTGGGGCGACTGTGACATGGTGTTGTTTCCAGAGCTTTAAGTGTGATAAAAAAACTAGGGGGGTCTCTCCAAAAGGGCGTTTGATGTAACAAAATGCGTGCCTTAAACACATAAGCTAAAATTCTGTGCTTAATATAATGTGCAGCCTGACTGGTATTTTAGTTGCTTCTGTCATTGCATCCAGATATATAATACAAGTAATTTTACACCTAGAACAAGTAACGTTACACCTACAACAAGCCAGAACTATTGGCTTTGTCAATGGTTGTTAGTTGCATAAAATAAAAAAGCAGCAACCATGGTTGCTGTACTAAAACTATAATCCTTTCCTTTCAATTTCTTTCACCGCCTTCCTTTGGTTAACTGGATTCTCACCTAGCAGCAGCAGCAGGGGCGTTTTTGCACTTTCAGGTGACAGAATGCCCTGCCCTGGACCGAGGCTGGAGGAGGCCACCACATGCTGTGCCAGCCCAGACTGACCCATTGTCATTCTGTATGGGTAACCAACCTTTACAACGCACTTTTTACAACGCACTACCATTACAACGCATTTTTTACAACGCAAAAACTTTTACAACGCATGTTTTTACAACGCTAGTACTTTTACAACGCATGCCATTACAACGTAAGTATTGGTAAGTATATAATTATATTTAATATTTTATATGTTTGGTTTTTTTTACGTTTTCAGTTTTTGGGTAAAGGGGTATTTTTAGGGTTTAGGGTCAGTTTTCAGTTTTTGGATAAAGGGGTATTTTTAGGGTTTAGGGTCAGTTTTCAGTTTTTGGATAAAGGGGTATTTTTAGGGTTTAGGGTCAGTTTTCAGTTTTTGGGTAAAGGGGTATTTTTAGGGTTCAGGGTCAGTTTTCAGTTTTTGGGTAAAGGGGTATTTTTAGGGTTTAGGGTCAGTTTTCAGTTTTTGGGTAAAGGGGTATTTTTAGGGTTCAGGGTCAGTTTTCAGTTTTTGGATAAAGGGGTATTTTTAGGGTTCAGGGTCAGTTTTCAGTTTTTGGATAAAGGGGTATTTTTAGGGTTCAGGGTCAGTTTTCAGTTTTTGGGTAAAGGGGTATTTTTAGGGTTCAGGGTCAGTTTTCAGTTTTTGGGTAAAGGGGTATTTTTAGGGTTCAGGGTCAGTTTTCAGTTTTTGGGTAAAGGGGTATTTTTAGGGTTCAGGGTCAGTTTTCAGTTTTTGGGTACAGGGATATTTTTAGGGTTCAGGGACAGTTTTCAGTTTTTGGGTAAAGGGGTATTTTTAGGGTTCAGGGTCAGTTTTCAGTTTTTGGGTACAGGGGTATTTTTAGGGTTCAGGGACAGTTTTGGGTTTATGGGGTACAGGGGTATTTTTAGGGTTTAGGGACAGTTTTGGGTTTTTGGGGTACAGGGGTATTTTTAGGTTTCTGGGTTAATTTGGGTTTTTGGGGTACAGGGGTACAAGGTAAAAAAAATTAAATTAAATAAATTAAATTAAATTAAATTTTATTAATTACAATTAATTTAAAAAAAAATATTATATACTTACCAATACTTACGTTGTAATGGCATGCGTTGTAAAAGTACTTGCGTTGTAAAATCATGCGTTGTAATGGTATGCGTTGTAAAAGTTTTTGCGTTGTAAAAAATGCGTTGTAACGGTATGCGTTGTAAAAGTATGCGTTGTAACGTCATACATCCTTCTGTATGTGGCAATCATCAGCCGCAGACAGAATGACAGTGGGCGGGGGGGCTGCTCTTGTGCTCTGAGGAGTGTGAGGTGGCCCCATCAGGGAGCTGAGGCCTTTCGCAGGGGAACAGCTCTGCTCCCTGAAAGGCCCAAAACTATGGACAAAAGGCTCCGTAAATGGGACCCTCGTGGACAACGGACGTGAGGTCCAATTTACAGACTGTCCGTGAAATTTACGGATGGTTGGTCACTCTAGTTGAAACTTGGCTAACGGATTCCACCGCTCCAGACATTTTTGCTGCGGTCCCCTGGACTGTGCCATTTTAAGACTTGATTGCCTGCTGAAAAGGGGTGGAAAGGTGGCGACAATCTGTAAACGTAATCTGAAATGAGGACTGATGGAACTGGACATTGCTAACCAGAGGCAGCTTTTTTTAGCTTAGCTTTTAATAATCATCGCACTATAACAGGTTTGCTTATATATCTCCCTCCAGGTCCTGCGGACAGTTTTGTTCAGTCATTTTTGGAGGTCATCTCTAACTGTTCTGTCTGGTACGCCAACCTCTCGATAGTAGGAGACCTTAATATTTATATTGATGATGACACCTGTCGTGTAGCCAAAGGTCTCGTGGAGTATCTTGGCTTGCTTTCACTTAAGCAATTCATTTTGACACCTACACACATGCATGGTCATATTCTAGACCTCTGATAATGACGAGCACTCCGATTCTGGTGGCTTGGTCGGACAATTACATGGTCCCTGTTGGACTTGGGCCTTTTTGGCAGGTTCACCCCTAGACTTTTTGCCTTTAGCCTCTGGCACGGTGGTAGTGATTTTAGGCCTCTGCACACTTTAGCACTGTGGCGCAGTGTAAAGTGCGTGCGCACTCTGAGTGCAGGTGATGAGATGGCCACCCCTCCCATAGGAATGCATGGGGGATATGTGTGTCCATGGTAGTTCCTGATATGTGGGGAGTGCAGGGTCAAGTTTGGTATGTGCGAACTCATGAGGATAAATGCTGCGCAATGGTGTGCGCAGATTTACTGTGTCTAGTGGAGAGGGCCACTTTTAGAAATTGTAATTTCTGTGTGCTGTGAGATGTGAATTGCCTGTCTGGCTTGTGAGTGACAGGGGCTGGCTGATGTAGCTGTCTCCAGGAGCCTGGATGAGTCTGCCCGGTGGTGAATAGGGAGATCTGAATGTAGATGGGAGGGAGCCTACCCCTCGTTGGTTACACCGAGAGATCACCGCCGCAGCCCCGAGAGTGAGCCAGGGAGGGGAGCTGCTGACGTCATCCTGGGGCCGCGCTGGGATTGGTCCCAGCCGACCGAGACTCCCGCGGCGTCACAGAGGTGCCGCACAGGGATTGGCCCATCAGGGAGGGCTTCCCCACGCTTGGGGGCTGAGCGGAAGGGGCCAGCGCCATGCGGGGGACGACGCAGGGTTCCCAGGCTGTAGGGAGAGCCCCGCAGGCGCCACCAAGAGTTGCATGCCAGCGAGGGGGCTTGAGGCACAGTGCCAGTGCCTGCCCCCGCCGCACAAACGAGAGAAGCTGCATTCCCGCTTCAGCTTCATGGGGGGGAGTAGATTGTGTTGCGGTGCCGGTGCGAGGCACCGAGTCAGAGCGGCCCGTCTGTCAGCGGGCCGCTCCAACGATTGGGCATGTATTACTTAAAGGGCCAGAGTGGCCCAGGGGCAGTTCCAGGCCCCACAGCTGTTTCCCGAGCCCGGGGGCTCCACCATGGGGGCATATCTGATTACTAGAGCCTGAGTGGCTCCCAGGGGCCTGTTTATTTAAAGCGCCAGTGTTTGGGGGCCAGTTATTTGCCTAGGCTTGGCGCATAGTTATTTCAGGAGCCAGAGTGCTCCAAGGGACATACTTACTTTATTTTTAGAGCCTAGATGCCTCCAACGTTTTGTACATTTGTTCCAAGGGCCACTGAGAGCCCAGGCCTCATCTGCATGTTTTTCAGCTGACCGTTTAGGTCAATTGGTATTTTAGGTGTGCCTAGTATGTTGTTACTGTGCGTGTTGTGCAAATGCTTTACACATCGCCACCGGGATAAGCCTGACTGCTCGTGCCAAGCTACCAAGGGGGTGAGCAGGGGTTATCTTTGGCGTGTAACTCCCTTTCCCTGAATAGAATGTTGGTCTCTGCCTGGCTTGGACGCAAGCCTTAGCCAGTCAGAGATCCCCATTTCTAACAGTCCCTTCTTATATCCATGAACCTCCCTACCAGTAGCACAACCTCATAATAGAAGTGCTCATAAATGGTCTTGTGTTACATCTAAGTCTTTCATAACAGCGCTGGAGCAGGAAACACACTCTTGTCCCCAGAATGCAAATACGCAACTAACGAGGTGGTTAATCAGGCCTTAGATGATGTGGCTCGCAGGAAAATCATTACTAGCAAGCGCTCCGAACCATCGGCCGCATGGTATATGAAGGCATTGCTGGCAAAAAAGAAACCATGTGAGCGGTTAGAACACATATGCGTAAAGAATACAAAGAACACCACAGAACGAGATACCTGGCCTACCTGGGAGACTATAATAAGGCTCTAAGGGGCATATTATCAACGGCCAGCGATAATTATCGCTGCCCGTGCTTCGCGATAGTTATATTATCGCAGGCTAGCTCTGGAATTTATCGCCCTGGTAGCGTGTAATTAACAACACGTTTCTCCAGGGCGATAAAAATTCCAGGGATAGCGAGGTTATCGCGCTTTTGCAGGGAACATCTGTGGTTTTCCAGCGATGTTCCCTGGAAAAGGCGATAACCTTGCTGATACGACCCACAGGGTTATATCAGCATAATCCACCCCTTATGTAAAGCATATGTAAGTCTGGATTTTAGCAGACGTTAGATTTTGGCAAAAACGTTCGTTTTCGCCAAAATCTAACGTGTGCTAAAATCATGTGGGCTGCCTTGTAAATATTGCGATGTAAACATCAGCGATATTTGCAAGGTAGTCCATCCGGGGTACGCCCAGTAACGCCCACTTTGCATCTCATTGGAGATGCAAAGGGAGGCGTTGGAATAAAGGGTTGTAACATGCGATTATGCATGTTAGCACCCTCTTGTAAATAGGGCGCTGGTTTTATCTCCGCTTTTTAAGCCGTTGTAAATATGCCCCTTCATTAGGCACATGCGGTGTTCTACGCTCCAAAAATTGGGCAATCAAAAACTGCCCCAAAAGAACTCTTCCAGATAATTAAATCTTTGACATCCCTGGAACGGACAGAAACGTCAATGCCCTCCACCACAGCCATCTGCGATCAGATGGCACTCTGCTTTCTTGAAACAATATTTACTCTTCTTTCCCTGAGAGTGTTAGGAATTAAAAGTTTGTTGCATTAGCATGCACCGCTACTGCTGCTACAGGTATTTTCTAAAATCTGAAAAGCTATATCAGAGCCAGAGACACGCAGCTTAATGTCTAAAATAACTTCCGGATCACCTTTAGACCCAGCGTCTCCGGCCACACTCGAGAGAGGCCGAGAAGCCATTGTACCCATACTCACTGATGTGCTGTATCTATCCTTTCTTAAAAGGCAGGGACCTCAGGAATGGAAGCAAGCAATGGTGATTCCACTCCTAAAGAAACCTACATTGGATCCCTCTGCATCTGAGAATTTAAGACCAATATCCCTGCTGCCTTTCTTGCGACGTTCGCAGAAACAATCAACAGCTGCTGAATTTTGTGAAAGAAAAAGCTCTTCTCCACGTCTCGCAATCGGGTGTATGGCACTCTTTAGTGCTGAATCTGCCCTCCTATTCGTATCGGAATCTCTCTGCCAAGCGGCTTATGAAGACAAAACAGCTGCACTTTTCATGCTCGACCTAAGTGCAGCTTTTGATACGGTCTCCCATGGATTGCTTGTAGATAGGCCCCAATATTCAGGGGTGGGCGGCCCTGTGCTGGGCTGGCTTGCGGACTTTTTGCTGGGCCGCGTGTTCCAGGTCACCCAACAGCCTCACCCATCCAAGGTTAAGTCGCTGCGGCAGGGAGTGCCTCAGGGCTCTACCTTGAGTCCGACTCTTTTTTAATCTTTATATGCGACCTTTGGCTGTACTTACTGAGGGTGAGGGCGTCTGAACATTATCTTATGCCGATGACACCCAATTGATCTTCAAGCTGGCTCAGGAGAGCAACCAAGCAGGGGATGATTTTAAACTATGTTTAGTAAAACGGCCAACTGGATGAAGAATAGCTGTCTGCGACTCATTGTGGCCGAAACTGAGATCTTGGTTGTAGGGAAACAACCATCCATCTGGTCTTCATCGTGGTGGCCAGGTGAATTAGGCCAATTGTCGACTCCGAAACCTAAGTGAAAATATAGGAGTCTGGATCGACTTCACTCTATGTCTTCTTGTCAAATCTCAACTCTTGCAGGTATGTGCTTTGGTACCCTGAAAATGCTCTAGAACATTCTGAGGCTTCACCCGGTTTCTGTGAGAAGAACTACAGTCCAGGCACTTGTGAAAGTACGGCTAGATCACTGCAACGTTCTTTACTTAGGGGCCTCTAAGAGGTGCCTGTTAATGCTCCAGAGGATACACAAGGCGGCAGCTCGCCTGTCGCTGAAAATATCCAGGCGAGTCCCATCGGGGCGAGACTTAACCAAACTCCACTGGCTTCACGAAGAGGAAAGGCTTTCTTTCAAAGCCATGTTCTTCGTTCCTTGGATCCTTCATAGGAAAGGCCCTGGCTATCTCCATCCTCTGATTCAGCCCTAAGTCCCCAACCGCTGCATGAGATCAGTGGGAATAGGCCTCTCCCGTGTCCCAAAATTTAGTAGAACACGTTTTGGAGGCAGGTCCTGTAGATACTTAGCAGCTAAACAATGGAATAGTTTGCCCTCCCATCTTAGATTAGAGCCCTCGGAGGGTCTTTTTTGGAAGCATTTGAAAACTTTGCTATTCATAAAGGGCCACTCCCACTAAAACAACAAAGGGAATCCTGCCTCCAGTTAAGGTTGATTGAAATCTAGCGCAGGGACACGTTGGAGTAACCAGGTGCTTTACAAACTGCTAACATAACATAACATAACATTGTCAGTCAAGGAACGGGAAGCAAAAGCCACTGTTCTTCCTACCGCGTTATGCATTTGAGACATAATAGCACCAATCCCAGTGGCACTGGCATCTACAGTTAAAAAATCATCTTTAACCCCTTCGGCGCTCATGACGAGCTCAGCTCGTCATGGGCGTAACCTGCGCTACGCGGATGACGAGCTGAGCTCGTCACGTAACGCGGGTTTTTCAAAATCGCAGCGCGCGGCGAGAAAACCGCTAGCGCGCATGCGGTTAATAAGTGATTGAAAGGCACCAAAATACCAGCACTGCAAATCTCTATTTTGAAGTCCTCATGTTCTCTTCCCCACTCAAAAAGACATCCTTTCCTCAAAATACCTCACAAACACTCTGTCTTCTCAGCAAATTTGGAGACAAGCTTAGAATAATATTCCAGAAGACCCTTAAAAGAACGTAATTGGTCTTTATACCATGGAATAGGAGTCAATTTTACTGCTTTAAACAGATCATCTTTCGTCCGGAAGCCTTCAGCTGAAATGGTGTGTCCTAAATATTCAATATTCAAACTTGCACTTATGCTTCACAAAAGGTGAGACCAGCCTCAGATAACCTCCTGGAGGTCTGTCTTTCCAATAAACAGAATATCGACTTGGAAATACATGACATTCTTTACATCTTTGAAAACCTCTGACATCATACGTTGAAAAACACCGGCAGCGGAGGAAAGGGCAAACAGCATTCTGCTGGGCTGAAATGTTCCATCCATCGTTATAAATGCTGTAAGAGTCTTTGATTTCTTTTGAAAGCGGATCTGAGGGTAAGCATTTTTTAGATCTAACTTGGAGAAAAATCTCCCTCCATTCAACAATAAAATCATTTCATTTATATTTGGCAATGGGAAGTTGTCCGTCACAATCTCATGATTCACACTTCTGAAGTCCACACAGATGTGCAATTGACCATCGCTTTTCTCTGTGATGAACATAGGAGACGCCTAACTTGTCGCTTACACTGTCCCTTCATGAAGCATGCCGTCCACCGTTTTTTTGCCACACTCCTAATAATGACAGGAACTCTCATCACTTTATGCTGCATAGGTATTGCTCTTTTACTTAGCTTCATCTCATGGGCATATCCTGTCAACTGGCCCAATTGTTCTCTGAACACATCCTTGACTTCTTCCAGTATACTCTCAATATCAATGTCACTCACCACCATCACTTGGTTGGGAACCCTGATATTTATGATAATAGGTAGATAACACTGGTGTACCCAGCCCAAAATTAGAAATCTACTTTCTACCACATATACCTTGCCAATTACCTCACGTGACTCAATTTCATGGGAGCTGAAAAATAAACTTGAAAGGCAATGGTCTCTCCCTAATAACCCATGGGATTGATGTCCTTAGAAGACAGTGCAACATCAGGCCGTCTCTTTAAAAATAATGTTTTGTGAATAATGGTAAACATGAACCCTGAATCCACCATCAAATCCGCCTCCCTAAACATTATGAGAAGTTGGCCTGGAATATGCTGTCCACAAATTAAAATTGGCACCTTGCACCAGTCCAAATGACCCTCATAATGTATGAGGTAAAAGATAACCTTTAGTAAGCAATCCTAGGGGTAGCGGTGGAGAGCTGCCTCCAGGCTTAATCTTGAAGGAATGTACAGCAGCTTGTTTTACCAGAATATCACCTTTAGTATCAATCAAATGAAAGCAGAACCACACAGTAGTTATAAAAGTATGTATTTATTTATTGAACACTCCCTAGTGTCCTCCACATGAGGATACAACACAAAACACACAATACTTTAGCAAAGAAACAGTTGTAAGTAGCACAATACACAGTGGGCTCCAGGGAGAGACCAAACACTATACTAAAATAGTGGTATAAGAACCATGACTGGAGTCGAGACAATGTCTAGAACACGTAGAATCCCTTGGACCACATGGAACCACCCAAGGTGAGTAGATAGGGACCCCACGGAGGACGGGTGTAGTGTGCTAACACGCCCGCGGGCTCCGTGCAATTCTACGGGGAAGTTGCGGTTACACTTTCAGGGGCCGATTCACAGAACTAACTTAAGACAAAATCCTAAACTTACTACTTTTGGTATTCACAGAAGTTAGGTTTTTGTCTTAAATTTGTCTTAAGACAAACTTAAGACAAAATCCTAACTTAAGTCTGTCTTAAGACAAACTTAAGACAAACTTAAGACAAAATCCTAACTTCTGTGAATACCAAAAGTAGTAAGTTTAGGATTTTGTCTTAAGTTAGTTCTGTGAATCGGGCCCTTAAAGTTTAAGGACCCTTCTCGGTGGCCTTTGAGGAATCCTTTGGAACTTAGGAGGTTGGAGAGCCACCCCACCCATGGATACTTGAGTACCCAAGTTACCTATCCCAGAGGAGCTGGGTGCATAGGCCTGGAGGGGAAACAACCTTTACAACGCAACTTTTACAACGAACTACCATTACAACGAGATTTTTACAACGCAAAAACTATTACAACGCATGTTTTTACAATGCATGTTTTTACAACGCAGGTACCTTTACAACGCATACCATTACAACGTAAGTATTGGTAAGTATATAGTTTGTATAGTATTATAGTTTTTGGGTAAAGGGGTATTTTTAGGGTTCAGGGTCAGTTTTCAGTTTTTGGGTAAAGGGGTATTTTTAGGGTTCAGGGTCAGTTTTCAGTTTTTGGGTAAAGGGGGATTTTTAGGGTTCAGGGACAGTTTTCAGTTTTTGGGTAGAGGGGTATTTTTAGGGTTCAGGGTCAGTTTTCAGTTTTTGGGTAAAGGGGTATTTTTAGGGTTCAGGGTCAGTTTTCAGTTTTTGGGTAAAGGGGTATTTTTAGGGTTCAGGGTCAGTTTTCAGTTTTTGGGTAAAGGGGTATTTTTAGGGTTCAGGGTCAGTTTTCAGTTTTTGGGTAAAGGGGTATTTTTAGGGTTCAGGGTCAGTTTTCAGTTTTTGGGTAAAAGGGTATTTTTAGGGTTCAGGGTCAGTTTTCAGTTTTTGGGTAAAGGGGTATTTTTAGGGTTCAGGGTCAGTTTTCAGTTTTTGGGTAAAGGGGTATTTTTAGGGTTCAGGGTCAGTTTTCAGTTTTTGGGTAAAAGGGTATTTTTAGGGTTCAGGGTCAGTTTGGGGTTTTTGGGTAAAGGGGTATTTTTAGGGTTCAGGGTCAGTTTGGGGTTTTTGGGTAAAGGGGTACAGGATAAATTAAATTAATTAAATTAAACTAAATTAATTAAAATAAATTAAATTAATTAAATTAATTAAATTAATCAAATTAAATTAATTAAATTAATTAAATTAAATTAAATTAATTATATTAAATTACATTAAATTACATTAAATTAATTAAATTAATTATATTAAATTAAATTAAATTAATTAAAATAATTAAATTAAATTAATTAAATTAAATTACATTAATTAAATTAATTACATTAAATTACATTAAATTAATTAAATTAAATTAAAATTAATTCAAATTAATTAATTATATTAAATTACATTAAATTAAATTTAATTAATTAAATTAAATTATTTACATTAAATAAATTACATTAAATTAAATTACATAAATTAAAATAAATTAAATTAAATTAAATTAATTAAATTAAATTAATTAAATTAATTAAATTAATTAAATTAAATTAAATTAAATTTAATTAATTTACATTAAAAAAAATATTATATACTTACTAATATTTACGTTGTAATGGTATGCGTTGTAAAGGCACCTGCGTTGTAAATACCAGCGTTGTAATGGTACTTCGTTGTAATGGTTCCTGCGTTGTAAAAATTGTGTGGTAATGGTAGTCGTTGTAAAAGTATGCGTTGTAACGTCATACATCCGCCTGGAGTGGTGTTGGAAACCGCTGTTGTTCTCAATGAAGGGCTTCAAAGAAGAGCTGCTGCTGGGAAGTAATAAGGTGCCCGTAGGAATCCAAGGGTGGATTCATGATGGAAGGAACCTGAAAGCAGAGGGGACAGAGTCTGAATCACTTCAGGGTGACCAGGGGCTCGGTAGTCGAACGCCCACTGATGTCGGGTGCTTCAGGTGCGAAGAAGGAATGCTTGGCTCTGCAGCAACGAGGTCCAGGAAATGTCGAGGATGGCCAGGAGCTGCATACAAGCTGCCCCACGAAGGATGTCTAGTGCTGAGGAGTCAGCTGGAGCACCAACAAGCCTTGGCAATAGAAACCCGTGCAGGAAGGTCAAGCAGGTTACAGTGTGGACCGCCAAGGTCCAGGGGACTCTCCAAGCAATGGGGAGTCAGAGCACATCTGAAGCAACCAGAGAAGACCAGTAGAAATCAAGATGACCCTCAAGAGGACCCACAGGTCGAAAGACCAGGAGTCGCGAGGGGACCTCAAGCAGGATCACAAAGTACAAGCCCACGGAGCACTCTGTGTGAGGAGGCCAGAGTTCTTTGGTGGAAATACTGCTCAGGGTCAGGACTACACAGAGTCCAATGCACAAGCTCAGAAATTGCCAACAAGCATATGCACTTGCAAAAGTATGCAGTGCACAGGGGTTCGGGTTATGCGATCCCCATGAGGGATACTGGCCTCAAGCTTGGTGAGAGGGCAGCTCAACCTCTAGGAATTTCGGATCCCACCTCCTATGTTGCTGGAGCTTTTGGAGTCTGCAGAAGCTCAGGATCTGCAGACCAGTCAGTTGTATTACGGTGTCTGCGCATGCAGAGGAATGACTCCTTCACCCCAAGGGAGATTCTTCAGTTGTCTTTAGTGCTCCACAGGTCCTGCATGGAGCCTGTATGGTGCAAGGGCACAGATGATACTTTGGACGGAGAGGGGGATGAAGTCAGGCCCAGTCGAAGTCCAGCAAAGTCCAGAGTGTCCAGACGGTCGAAGGTCAGTGGGTTATTGTTACAGAATCTTGCCCACGCAAAATCTAAGGTCCTACAGTCAGGTAAGCCCTTTTGTACCCACGGGAGAGGGTTGGACAGATTCAGGGGACCCTCCTAGGGGAGGGTCTGGACAGAGGGGAGGTTACTCCCGTGTCTTTTGCCCCGTTTTGCGCCAGAGCAGGAGCCAACGGATCCAAAAACTGGTTTAAGCTGGACTATGCACAGGGACACCAAATGTGCCCCAGGTGCAGATTTTCAGGCACTTTGGACGTGCACCCACCCAGCCCCAATACACTAAATCCTGTCTGGGAGGTGGTCACACCTCCTCATGACAGGATTCCTATTGTGCTGCCTTCCTCTGCTCGAGCTTGGCTCAGCAGCCGGAGGGCAGAAATTTTTGTGCTGTCCGCGTCGAGAAGGCTGGCACCGGAAAGGCCAGTGACCCCACGAAGTTCGCTTCAGAAGGGTGGAATCATACCTCCCACGCCGGTTACTGGTGTAGAGCTTTGATTCCAAGGTGTTTGATACGGTAAACAACCTTTACAACGCACTTTTTACAACGCATACCATTACAACGCATGTTTTTACAACGCTAGTACTTTTACAACGCATGCCATTACAACGTAAGTATTGGTAAGTATATAATTATATTTAATATTTTATATGTTTGGTTTTTTTTACGTTTTCAGTTTTTGGGTAAAGGGGTATTTTTAGGGTTTAGGGTCAGTTTTCAGTTTTTGGATAAAGGGGTATTTTTAGGGTTTAGGGTCAGTTTTCAGTTTTTGGATAAAGGGGTATTTTTAGGGTTTAGGGTCAGTTTTCAGTTTTTGGGTAAAGGGGTATTTTTAGGGTTCAGGGTCAGTTTTCAGTTTTTGGGTAAAGGGGTATTTTTAGGGTTTAGGGTCAGTTTTCATTTTTTGGGTAAAGGGGTATTTTTAGGGTTCAGGGTCAGTTTTCAGTTTTTGGATAAAGGGGTATTTTTAGGGTTTAGGGTCAGTTTTCAGTTTTTGGATAAAGGGGTATTTTTAGGGTTCAGGGTCAGTTTTCAGTTTTTGGGTAAAGGGGTATTTTTAGGGTTCAGGGTCAGTTTTCAGTTTTTGGGTAAAGGGGTATTTTTAGGGTTCAGGGTCAGTTTTCAGTTTTTGGGTAAAGGGGTATTTTTAGGGTTCAGGGTCAGTTTTCAGTTTTTGGGTACAGGGATATTTTTAGGGTTCAGGGACAGTTTTCAGTTTTTGGGTAAAGGGGTATTTTTAGGGTTCAGGGTCAGTTTTCAGTTTTTGGGTACAGGGGTATTTTTAGGGTTCAGGGACAGTTTTGGGTTTATGGGGTACAGGGGTATTTTTAGGGTTTAGGGACAGTTTTGGGTTTTTGGGGTACAGGGGTATTTTTAGGTTTCTGGGTTAATTTGGGTTTTTGGGGTACAGGGGTACAAGGTAAAAAAAATTAAATTAAATAAATTAAATGAAATTAAATTTTATTAATTACAATTAATTTAAAAAAAAATATTATATACTTACCAATACTTACGTTGTAATGGCATGCGTTGTAAAAGTACTTGCGTTGTAAAATCATGCGTTGTAATGGTATGCGTTGTAAAAGTTTTTGCGTTGTAAAAAATGCGTTGTAACGGTATGCGTTGTAAAAGTATGCGTTGTAACGTCATACATCCGTTTGATACCAAACATGAAACGTTTTGTTCCCCATTCTGCATCAACTGTGCTGCCAATTGCTCATCTATGGACTGGTACTGTCCAGCTGGAAGGAGGCCATTATTATGCCACTTCTAAAAAATAACACACTAGATCCTGGGTGCTATAAGAACTACAGGCCCATCTCCCTTTTACCTTATCTGACCAAGATCGTGGAGTGTCTGGTCAGTAGGGCACTGTCTCTCTTTTTGGAGACAAATAATAAACTGGCGGAGGAGCAATTTGGGTTTAGGCCGGGTCACGGAACGGAGACAGCCTTGGTGACCGTCTTGGACAATCTCCGAATGCGGGCGGGCAGGGGGCAATCGGCAACTCTAGTATTGCTAGACCTGTCCACTGAATTTGACACAGTCAACCATGACATTCTTCTGGCAAGGCTGGAATCCTTAGGAGTGACAGGTGTGGCACTACGTTGGCTGCGTTCCTATCTATCTGACAGGCGGCAAGCAGTAGCGCTCCCTCCTTACCAATCGCAATTTGTAAAAAATGAATATGGAGTTCCACAGGGGTCTTCCATCAGCCCAATTCTGTTTAATGTGTACCTGATCATTAAAATGTATAATATCAGTGTGATTAACTACTCCGATGGCACCCAGCTCATTTGTGTCCTTGGATGGCGACCAAGCAGATTCAGTGGAAAGCTTTCATGCCTGCATGTCTGAAATGGCAAAATGGCTGAAGGGCAACTCGCTTCGATTCAATAGTGAGAAGACAGAGATTCTATACTGCAAAGTGGGAAAGATCTCTTGAGGATTGCCGAATGATTTCTGGCCAACAAATGGAAACGGCTCGCTGGCACCAGTAAGCTTTGTACGCAATCTGGGGGTCAGCTTTAATGAAAAAATGAATTTAGAATCCCACGTTAACAAAGTAGTAGGAGCCTGTTTCACCCTTATTCGAGGACTGCATAAAATACTACCTTTGCTGCCTGTCCAGGCAAGAACCACCGTAGTCAGGAGCATTATTTTAAGCCGTCTAGATTACTGTAATGCCCTGCTTCTGCAATCCCCAGGGTATCTGATTGCCAGACTCCAGAGTGTCCAGACAACTGCAGCCAAGCTTGTGCTGAGCCGCCCACGTCGCTCCTCGACAACACAGGCCTTAGCGGAGCTTCACTGGCTCCCGGTAGCGCAAAGGATCTTGTTTAAATCCTTGTGCCTAACGATTAAAGCACTTCATGGGCAAGGACCAAAGCCGAGCCAAGCCAGATTTCAATGGTACGTACCCACTCGTAACCTTCGATCAGCATCTGCCTATTCGGTCAGGATACCAAGGACAAAGAGAGCAACCATGGGGGGAAGAGCCTTTACTGTGGCGACTGCCCGTCTTTGGAACAGCATTCCCTTGGAAATTAGGAGCACACGGAACTTACTGCCATTTGTTAAGAAAGTAAAGACTTGGCTCTTTCCCAAAGTCTGTTCCCTGAGTCTTTAGCTCTATATCAGTGGTGCCCATCCAGCTATCCGCCTAGTTTTTCGGTCCGTATGCTGTCTTAGCGCCAGGATGCCTGCTGGGTTACAGTGCGCTCTATAAATGGTAAAAATAAATAAATAAAATAAATAAGGTGTTTTTGAGATAGCATTTACTGCGAGGTTTAATGCACCTCTATCTATATGTCTGACTGAGTCATAGACAACCCGGGAGAATGGTCTCCGAAGGCTGCAGAGGGGCTCTGCTCATGCAGGGGCACTCGCTCACATAAAACCCGGCACCCTGCCTTCAGGATTGTTAGGGCCTGCTATAGGGGTGGCGTACAAGTTTGAAGTGTAGTGATCTATAGATATAGTGAACCTATATCTAAAGTAAGTGGTCCAAGCACCAGCTTGCACAGACTGCAATGGCAGACCTGTAGTTCCATTTTGCATGGCCTCTCAAGGGTGGCATAATACACGCTTCAGCCCATGGGAGGCCGCAGGGGTACCTAAGCGCTGGGTACATGGGTACCATATACTAGGGACTTATAAGGGTACCCCAGTATCCAATCTGGAGTGTACCAAGGTACACTGCATAATATTCCAAGGAGATCGCAGATGGACTGGGGTCCTGATTGGCAGGATCCCAGTCAGACTAGTCAAAACAGTGCAACACCAGGCAAAAAGTGGGGGCAACCTTAAGAGGCAGATCCTACATTCCTACACATATGACCAAAACCAACACTACAGGACGAGTTCTTTTGCCCTGACAATCACCATTGTGCTCCACCCTCAAATGCGATCTTCACCATTGTCAACCTTAATGTTACCCCTATCTGTCACTGCTTTACTTGCTTTAGCACTGCCCTTGCACATACAAGCATAATGGCCCCAGCGTCCACACTTCAAACATTCCTTATTAGTAGCTAAACAGGACTTAGAATCACTGAAATAAAAATTGCTTCGACACCTAAAGCGAATCCTTAGACCTGTTTTTTGTGCAACAATTTTCTTCTGACATTTTTCCCCATTTTTTCCATACTTATTCAACACACCCACATATTCCTGTTTCCCATCGTCTTTATGTATGGTAGACACACCCCTCCTTCTGCTGTGTCCATTTTGCCAATTTCCCACACACAAAAATCAGAATCTTCCATAATTTTGGCAATCTATTTCGCATCTTTCAAAGATGGATTTTTCGCTGACCACAACCGTTCCTGTATTTTCTTGCTCCTGCACTGTACAAAAGTTGATTCCTTATTAGCTCATCAATCATTTGTCCAAACTGGCACTTTACAGACAGTCTGAGGAATCTTGACACAGAGTCCTCTATGGATTCTTCCAGTTTCTGAGGGGAGTACAACATTTCTGTCTCAACATTGCTAAATTAGTCTCCAGTGCAAACCTCCTCTCCAGATGTAACCTCCTTGTACCCATCCTCATTAGGATGATTCATGGCATCTAAAATGTCTGGTAAGTACTTAAGTATTTGTTGCACCTCACTCCCCAACACACCCAACAATAACACGATTGTAGGTCGAGCATCGAGACCCTCTTGTATACTTTAGTATACCTCTTGCTTACTCGGGAATGTGGACACGAGTCGGACGCGCGCATTTTCCATCTCGGATTTGTCCTCGTGCGCGCGCCTTTGCTGCTGGCAGATTTCTGTGTGGGCGACTTTTCGCTTTCGTTTTCCAGTGCTGTTTTTTTTTTTTTTGGGCCTGCGATGAAAGCCTGCATTTTATGAGACAAAATGCAAACATGCAAGAGACTTTCCATGCAAGAGACTTTTAAATTAAATCACAGCAGTAATTTACTATTAAAACAATCTTATCTTGGAGCCTGCATTTCGTGATTTTTGTGGGGCGCGTACTTCACATACACTACGGAAAAAGAATTTTCAATCACAGACTTGTAAATTAAATCACAGCAGCAATTTACTATTAAAACAATCTTGGAGCCTGCATTTTCTGACTTCTTTTGGGCGCGCTGAAAGGCTGCATTTTCAGTTATTGCGAACATCACTTTCAGAATGATGTTTAACTTATGCAGCGCTCTGACACCCTCGAGGTGCTAGCCTTTACGCATGCATGCATACACACAGCCCTCACACATACAAGCATACATGCGCCCCTCCCCGCCGCACATACGAGTACACAGAACACACTTATTACGGTGCACACACTAGCACAGAACTGAAGGCGCTAGCCTTTACGTGCGCATGCATACACACAGCCCTCACACATACAGGCATAAATGCGCCCCTCCTTTCCATACATACAAGAGCACAGACCATACTTCTTTCCTACGTCGCATACGCATACACACAGCCCTCACACATACAGGCATACATGCGCCCTTCCTTTCCATATATACAAGAGCACAGATCATACTTCTTTCCTACGTCGCATCCGCATACACACAGCCCTCACACATACAGGCATAAATGCGCCCCTCCTTTCCATACATACAAGAGCACAGACCATACTTCCTACGTCGCATACGCATACACACAGCCCTCACACATACAGGCATACATGCGCCCCTCCTTTCCATACATACAAGAGCACAGACCATACTTCTTTCCTACGTCGCATACGCATACACTCAGCCCTCACACATACAGGCATGGATGTATGACGTTACAACGCATACTTTTACAACGCATACCGTTACAACGCATTTTTTACAACGCAAAAACTTTTACAACGCATACCATTACAACGCATGATTTTACAACGCAAGTACTTTTACAACGCATGCCATTACAACGTAAGTATTGGTAAGTATATAATATATATTTTTTTAAATTAATTGTAATTAATAAAATTTAATTTAATTTAATTTATTTAATTTAATTTTTTTTACCTTGTACCCCTGTACCCCAAAAACCCAAATTAACCCAGAAACCTAAAAATACCCCTGTACCCCAAAAACCCAAAACTGTCCCTAAACCCTAAAAATACCCCTGTACCCCATAAACCCAAAACTGTCCCTGAACCCTAAAAATACCCCTGTACCCAAAAACTGAAAACTGACCCTGAACCCTAAAAATACCCCTTTACCCAAAAACTGAAAACTGACCCTGAACCCTAAAAATACCCCTTTACCCAAAAACTGAAAACTGACCCTGAACCCTAAAAATACCCCTTTATCCAAAAACTGAAAACTGACCCTAAACCCTAAAAATACCCCTTTATCCAAAAACTGAAAACTGACCCTGAACCCTAAAAATACCCCTTTACCCAAAAACTGAAAACTGACCCTAAACCCTAAAAATACCCCTTTACCCAAAAACTGAAAACTGACCCTGAACCCTAAAAATACCCCTTTACCCAAAAACTGAAAACTGACCCTAAACCCTAAAAATACCCCTTTATCCAAAAACTGAAAACTGACCCTAAACCCTAAAAATACCCCTTTATCCAAAAACTGAAAACTGACCCTAAACCCTAAAAATACCCCTTTACCCAAAAACTGAAAACGTAAAAAAAACCAAACATATAAAATATTAAATATAATTATATACTTACCAATACTTACGTTGTAATGGCATGCGTTGTAAAAGTACTAGCGTTGTAAAAACATGCGTTGTAATGGTATGCGTTGTAAAAGTTTTTGCGTTGTAAAAAATGCGTTGTAATGGTAGTGCGTTGTAAAAAGTGCGTTGTAAAGGTTGTTTACCGTGTTATTGTTTACTTGGATGGGAGACCTCTGTTACCAGGCTGTATGCTTGTTCCTATGGCTAGGATGTATCACGGAGAGGCCCACATAGGCAGAGATGCAACAATATGTTTGTTCAGACAGAGTTGGTTTAATGCGAAGTTCAGGAACATAGCAGAGAGTCTGTGCCAAAGATGTTTGATCTGCCAGCGAATTAACCCCGGTAAGAAAACTGTAGTTTGCGCAGGAAAAATTGGAAAGGCAGAGGGCCCCTTCATAAGACTCCAGATTGATTTCACCCAGTTACCCCCTTGTCGAGGATTGAAGTATGTCCTTGTCATTGTCTGCTTGTTTTCAGAATGGGTGGAAGCCTACCCTACCTGTAGAAATGATAGCTTGACTGAGCAAAACTCCTATTGAGAGAGTTCATACCTCGTTTTGGTTTTCCAGTACCAATTGAATCGGACCGAGGGTCTCATTTTAATAATGAAATCATTTGTCGAATCTGTGAAGCATTCCAAATTGAGCAAAAGCTGCACTGTGCATACCACCCAGAGGCTTCTGGAGTGGTAGAGCAACTGAATGGCACAATCAAGTCAAGATTGGGAAAGATGTATGAATATACCTGATTGGAGTGGCCTGATGCTTTACCTCTTGTTCTGATGGGACTCCAAAGCATTCCAGACAGAAACACAGGCGTGAGTCCTCATGAAATACTCATGGGAAGAGCAATGAAGCAAGTGTGGGTACCAGGACACAAGCTGATAAATATGATTTAGTGCTAGAGTACTGCAAAGAACTGGCTGACCAAGTGCGTTCTATCTCTCACTAGGTTGGGGAAGACGCTGTCGCCAGACAATCAACTCCTGGAAGGGGGAACAAGGGAACCCTACTCACTTAGACAATTCAAAGAGGCAGACCACAAACAACAGTTGCCTATTTTCTAAATTTTTGTAGATCAATTGTATATACATCACATGGTCGCCTCTTCTTAATGAAACAAATAAACCTTCTTCTTTTATATGCCACTGTAATGTCACTAGAGTAGCAAAGGTTTTATGATATTTATACTGGGACACAAAAATACCTGTTAAACTGTATATGTGTATATTTTGTATATTGTATAACGTTTTCCTTATGTCAATATAAATCATGCAATGAAATACCAAACTGGACATGTGTGTAGACAGCTTCTTTTTCTGACATCCAAACCACCCCCCATATTGCCATTGTGCGTTATTTCTATAGTTTGTTTGTATTATCCCACAGGAGCCATTGTTTTCCTTCTTAAGACAATCAACTCCAGCACATGACCTGAATCCAGGTGACTGGGTAGTGATAAAAGAACATACTCGAGAATCTTGCCTAGCACCAAGGTGGAGAAAACGACATCAAGTGATATTGGTTTCCACCACAGCTGTAAAGTGCAACGGAATTCCAAACTGGATACACACGAGTCACACAAAAAGAGTGACAGAACCTGATGAAATAGAAGCTGAAGGTTGAGCAGCTGAAGGGTCCCAAGAAATCGATCCTGAAGTAGCAAATGAGGAACAACCAAGCACCAGTCAGGATGAATGGATTCCAGTAGTTGACATACCTGCAGAGATTGTGAGAACCAGAAGTTAAATCTATCTAGATAGACAAAGTGATAGTGAGGATGAGACGGGAATAGAAGAACATATTCTGATTACCGAAATCAAAGCCAATGGTAATTTTGAGGAGGACCAGATAAAGAGAGATCAATATACTCTGACATCCGCCACACCTACCAGCACTTTTGAGTCGGAGAAGGGGCAGACAGGAATTAGTGCAAAAGTTCAGGCGGGAGACAATCAAGAAATCAAAAGACCTGAGCAGGACCAGATAGGTGTAGAAACGGATGTATGACGTTACAACGCATACTTTTACAACGCATACCGTTACAACGCATTTTTTACAACGCAAAAACTTTTACAACGCATACCATTACAACGCATGATTTTACAACGCAAGTACTTTTACAACGCATGCCATTACAACGTAAGTATTGGTAAGTATATAATATTTTTTTTTAAATTAATTGTAATTAATAAAATTTAATTTAATTTAATTTATTTAATTTAATTTTTTTTACCTTGTACCCCTGTACCCCAAAAACCCAAATTAACCCAGAAACCTAAAAATACCCCTGTACCCCAAAAACCCAAAACTGTCCCTAAACCCTAAAAATACCCCTGTACCCCATAAACCCAAAACTGTCCCTGAACCCTAAAAATACCCCTGTACCCAAAAACTGAAAACTGACCCTGAACCCTAAAAATACCCCTTTACCCAAAAACTGAAAACTGTCCCTGAACCCTAAAAATACCCCTGTACCCAAAAACTGAAAACTGACCCTGAACCCTAAAAATACCCCTTTACCCAAAAACTGAAAACTGACCCTGAACCCTAAAAATACCCCTTTACCCAAAAACTGAAAACTGACCCTGAACCCTAAAAATACCCCTTTATCCAAAAACTGAAAACTGACCCTAAACCCTAAAAATACCCCTTTATCCAAAAACTGAAAACTGACCCTGAACCCTAAAAATACCCCTTTACCCAAAAACTGAAAACTGACCCTGAACCCTAAAAATACCCCTTTACCCAAAAACTGAAAACTGACCCTGAACCCTAAAAATACCCCTTTACCCAAAAACTGAAAACTGACCCTAAACCCTAAAAATACCCCTTTATCCAAAAACTGAAAACTGACCCTAAACCCTAAAAATACCCCTTTATCCAAAAACTGAAAACTGACCCTAAACCCTAAAAATACCCCTTTACCCAAAAACTAAAAACGTAAAAAAAACCAAACATATAAAATATTAAATATAATTATATACTTACCAATACTTACGTTGTAATGGCATGCGTTGTAAAAGTACTAGCGTTGTAAAAACATGCGTTGTAATGGTATGCGTTGTAAAAGTTTTTGCGTTGTAAAAAATGCGTTGTAATGGTAGTGCGTTGTAAAAAGTGCGTTGTAAAGGTTGTTTACCGTAGAAACACATGTTCAGGAAGAAGAAGGCGAACCAATTCAAAGTCAGAATCAAATTCAGCAGACTCCTGAACAAGGTCAGATTAGTATCCAGGAATAAAAGACAAAAATAGGCCCTGGACAAAGTCAGATAGAGAGGAATTCAGAAGACGACAATGAACAAATTGTGCCACAACTGAATGAAAATAAAAGAGCATCTGAAGAAAATCAAACCACAGGGCCAGCTAAGAGACTCAGAAAAGGAGATAAGTGGCCTGGGTTTATCAAAAGAGTGAAATTTCGCCATAAAACAATAAATGAAAAACCAGAACAAGTAAAAGAAATAACAAGCCAAGCTGGACCCTCCACAGAGTAACCAAGAAGGAGAAGTCCAAGATTGAAAAGACTGAATAACAAGTTCAAAGGCCCTGAATGGACCTATGTTATCCTTGAAGACTTCGAAAACCTAGAAATAAGTGACGAAAGTGATGACGAATTAATTGTTGATCAGATTGAAGAAGAAGTGAGACCAACCTGAGAGAAGGTTACAGGTTAAAACATCTGTGGAAAAGGTACAAAGAGGGGTTAAGTCTCCTTAGTCAAAGATGGCTGATTATAATGTTGTTGGAAAAACTAAAAGAAATTGTCTAAAAACATGCTGTAGAATATTCACATGTAGTACATTGATAGTAGTTATAATATGGTTTGGACTGACATTAGCTATACCTTACTTACTGAGGAAAAATATGCAGAATGACACAAGTATACCTGAAAAGTTAGATACACCTGAGAAGATAGATACTCATGAAAAGGTGGCTAGCCTTAGAGAAAATCAAGTAGATTTAGAAGCACCAGAAGAGACAGATTTACCTTAAAAAAGAGCTAAAAATAGAACAGATTTAAACGTTTTCGCTAACCTGTTAGTACACTATGTAGAAGTAATGGAAATTAGTGATTGTTATGTGTGCATGAAATTGCCCACATCAGTAGCAGAAGGGGTTACGTACCATCATTTACCCCTGACCTATGGTAGCTCATGTAGCAATTTAGCTAGTTTACTTTATAGAACTGGAAAGTTACAATATTATTATTCCAATTTTGATGTAATGTTTTCTGAAGTTCCTTTACGTAGAAATCTGAACCCTGTCCTCAGTACTAGAGACTCTACACACTTCATGGGAGAGTATTTTCTGGCAATAGGATCAATAGATATAGCTGAAGCACACAAAGACAATCTAACATGTAAGCTTCACGTAAAAGAGAAGATATTTTTAAATTTAGTAGAGAAAAGGAGGCAGGATTTCTATAGAAATGCCACTGGACAGAAACGCAAAATTCCTAAGTGGGCCGAAAGTAATGAGTTCACCAAAAATGGCAAGACTCAAGCGGCTATGTTGCTAGATTTTGAAAAGAAAGGGAAACTCTGTCTCCATAGAGAGAAAACAGATTATTATAACAATATATTCATTGGTTCCAGTGAATGTGAGCACAATTTTAAGGTAATTGGGGGTTGGGGTTTCAAAGATGGAACAGAACCAGTATTTCCTGGAATTTATTATATTTGTGGGAACAATGCATATTTTAAACTGCCTGATCACTGGTATGGGAGTTGCTATTTTGGAATAGTATTCCCAAAAGCATATCAAGTAAAAAGTATCACTGGAAACAATGAAGAAGTAAATGGACTAACACGATGTAGAAGAGCAACTTTTGCTGAAATTGTAGGTGATATATTTAGTGCAATAATACCTTCAGTGGGAGTGGTTCTGAATACTCAAAGAATTTGCAAATTGTCAACAGTGGTGTATCGCTTATCGACTGACACTACTAGCAGATTTCTAATGATCAATACCGAACTAGTTGTGGTAAGATCAATGGTTTTAGAAAATTGACTTGCTCTTGATATATTATTAGCAAAAGAGGGCGGAGTCTGTAGAATGCTGAAAAAGCAACATTGTTGCATGTACATTCCTGATAAAAGCATTGAAATTGGAAAGTACGCTTGAAATATTACACATTTGAGAGACTAATTGAAACCACAATGGTCTTGCTTCTATAAGTAGTTGGTTTTCTAACATGGGTAAGAGTAGTGTAGGTAGAATACTGATGCCAATATCGGGAATAGTCCTACTGATTTTAGGGATAATGATTTGGTGCAAGTATTGCAAAAATAAAAAGACCTATGTAGTGAACAAGAAAGGAAAGAAAATAAATTTTGATGAGATGGAGTTAGAAGAGTTGAATGGAAATCTTTATAAGAATGAAAAACTTCCAAATGAATAATGAAAAGAAACCTAACAGAATATTTGAGGAAATAGAATTGGGAAAGTGTTAAAGTTGGCATCTGGTTCTGTAATTTGTGATGTATAGCATACCATCAAAGAGGGGATTGATGGAGCAAGGTTTCATACGTAAAGAGACTTGCTCGGATTCAATCCTCTCTAAATAACAGCTAATGTATTAAATTAACATGTTTGTCTTACTAATAATTGCATTACACAATATATTTAGTAAGCTGGGGAAGCTTGCATATGTGCTTTTACTAACAGTAACTCGAGTGGCCTAATATGGCTGCCGAAAAGGCGGGATCTTTACTGCGCATGTGTCTGCCACACTCACTTGGTGTGACGTTTCTCTGCTTGGAGGAAAGTTTCTGCAGCTGCGCACTAGTATTAAAAATGTCTGTTTCATGTTTCACATACTAAAGCACCTGCTGCTGCTATAACTAAACATTGTTCGTTCTGCTTAACTATTAACGCTATAGTTAAAATAAAGTAATGGGAGTAGTGTAGAGAGAAGTGGTATACAGTGCAATCATTTATTCTTTTTTCTAAAACTGTTTCTCTTTTGACTTTGCTGATAGTTCGTATTTGGGCCTGATGTAATCTTGCTGTACTCCAAATTGAAAAGACTGTGTCTGTGCCGAAGGGTAAACAACCTTTACAACGCACTTTTTACAACGCACTACCATTACAACACATTTTTTACAACGCAAAAACTTTTACAACGCATACCATTACAACGCATGTTTTTACAACGCTAGTACTTTTACAACGCATGCCATTACAACGTAAGTATTGGTAAGTATATAATTATATTTAATATTTTATATGTTTGGTTTTTTTTACGTTTTCAGTTTTTGGGTAAAGGGGTATTTTTAGGGTTTAGGGTCAGTTTTCAGTTTTTGGATAAAGGGGTATTTTTAGGGTTTAGGGTCAGTTTTCAGTTTTTGGATAAAGGGGTATTTTTAGGGTTTAGGGTCAGTTTTCAGTTTTTGGGTAAAGGGGTATTTTTAGGGTTCAGGGTCAGTTTTCACTTTTTGGATAAAGGGGTATTTTTAGGGTTTAGGGTCAGTTTTCAGTTTTTGGATAAAGGGGTATTTTTAGGGTTCAGGGTCAGTTTTCAGTTTTTGGGTAAAGGGGTATTTTTAGGGTTCAGGGTCAGTTTTCAGTTTTTGGGTAAAGGGGTATTTTTAGGGTTCAGGGTCAGTTTTCAGTTTTTGGGTAAAGGGGTATTTTTAGGGTTCAGGGTCAGTTTTCAGTTTTTGGGTACAGGGATATTTTTAGGGTTCAGGGACAGTTTTCAGTTTTTGGGTAAAGGGGTATTTTTAGGGTTCAGGGTCAGTTTTCAGTTTTTGGGTACAGGGGTATTTTTGGGTTCAGGGACAGTTTTGGGTTTATGGGGTACAGGGGTATTTTTAGGGTTTAGGGACAGTTTTGGGTTTTTGGGGTACAGGGGTATTTTTAGGTTTCTGGGTTAATTTGGGTTTTTGGGGTACAGGGGTACAAGGTAAAAAAAATTAAATTAAATAAATTAAATTAAATTAAATTTTATTAATTACAATTAATTTAAAAAAAATATTATATACTTACCAATACTTACGTTGTAATGGCATGCGTTGTAAAAGTACTTGCGTTGTAAAATCATGCGTTGTAATGGTATGCGTTGTAAAAGTTTTTGCGTTGTAAAAAATGCGTTGTAACGGTATGCGTTGTAAAAGTATGCGTTGTAACGTCATACATCCGTGCCGAAGAGCTCACGAGCCCTCAAGTCATGGCACTGAACCGGTGCCAGAGACAGTCTTTCCTGCGATGCGCCTGGGAAAGTTACCCTGTGACCTCTCCAGAGCATGGCTACTCACAAACTTCCTCTCAGGGGCCAAATTTACACTGTGGTTTGAGGCCGAGGGCTGCACCGGTGGGGGTGGGGGTGGGGTCAGAGGGGGAGGGGGTGGGGCTAAAGCAAAAATAAAATGGTGACCATGAGGTTGAACACAGGTCCCTGCAGCAGACGCTTTCGTCCACTGAGCTACCAGACGCAGCATACACACATCTATTTCTCTCTCTCTCCCTCCCTCTCTCTCCCTCCTTCTCTCTCTCTCCCTCCCTCTGTCTGTCTCCCTCTGTCGCGCTCCCTCTGTCTGTCTCCCTCTGTCTCTCTCCCTCCCTCGGTCTCCCTCCCTCTGTCTCCCTCGCTCTGTCTCTTTCCTCCTCTGTCGTCCTCCTCCCTTTGTCTGTCTCCCTCTGTCGCCCTCCTCCCTCTCTGTCTCCCTCCCTGTCTGTCACCCACTCTCTCTCCCTCCCAATGTCTCCGTCCTTCTGTCTCCCTCCTCCCTCTGTCCGTCTCCCTCTGTCATCCTCCTCCTTCTGTCTCCCTCTCTCTATCCCCCTCTGTCTCCCTCCCTCTCTGTCTCCCTCCGTCTGTTGCCCTCCTCCCCCTGTCGCCCTCCTCTGTCTGTCTGTCTCACTCCCTGTCTCCCTCCCTCCCTGTCTCTCTCCATCCCTCTGTCTCCCTCCCTGTCTCTCCCTCCCTCTGCCTCCATCCCTGTCTCCCTCCTCCCTCTGTCCGTCTCCCTCTGTCATCCTCCTCCTTCTGTCTCCCTCTCTCTATCCCCCTCTGTCTCCGTCCCTCTTTGTCTCCCTCCCTCTGTCGCCCTCCTCAGTCTGTCTGTCTCACTCCCTGTCTCCCTCTGTCTGTCTCCCTCCCTCTGTCTCCCTCTCTCTGTCTCCCTCCCTCGGTCTCCCTCCCTCTGTCTCCCTCTCTGTCCCTCTCTGTCTCCCTCTCTCTGTCTCCCTCTCTCTGTCTCCCTCCCTCGGTCTCCCTCCCTCTGTCTCCCTCTCTGTCTCCCTCTCTCTGTCTCCCTCCCTCGGTCTCCCTCCCTCTGTCTCCCTCTCTGTCCCTCTCTGTCTCCCTCTCTGTCTCCCTCTCTCTGTCTCCCTCTCTCTGTCTCCCTCCCTCGGTCTCCCTCCCTCTGTCTCTTTCCTCCTCTGTCGTCCTCCTCCCTCTCTCTGTCACCCTCTGTCTCCCTCCCTCTGTCTCTCTCCCTCTTTGTCTCCCACTCTCTCTCCCTCCCAATGTCTCCGTCCTTCTGTCTCCCTCCTCCCTCTGTCCGTCTCCCTCTGTAATCCTCCTTCTTCTGTCTCCCTCTCTCTGTCCCCCTCTGTCTCCATCCCTCTGTCTCCGTCCCTCTATCTCCCTCCCTCTCTGTCTCCCTCCCTCTCTGTCTCCCTCCCTCTGTCGCCCTCCTCCCCCTGTCGCCCTCCTCTGTCTGTCTGTCTCCCTCCCTCCCTGTCTCTCCCTCCCTCTGTCTCCATCCCTGTCTCCCTCTCCCTCAGTCTCCCTCTCCCTCTGTCTCCCTTCCTCTCCCTCCCTCTGTCCCCCTCCCTCCCTCTGTCACCCTCCCTCCTTCTGTCACCCTCCCTCCCTCTCCCTCAGTCTCTCTCTCCCTCCCTTACCCATCTCACCTGTGTGTGTGTGTGTGTGTCAGCCCTCAGCCCGGGCTGAGACAGCTTCCTCAGCACACACACACAGCCGCACCGAGTACTTCACGGGTCTTTAAAAGGCCATTTACATGTTAATGAGGCTTTGTTTTATTTCACCTCTTAGCGCCCCTGCAACTCTCCTCTGACAATCACTGGAATCCCCCGGCCCCCACAGAGGAGAGTCTCGGAGTCTGCGCTGCTGCGGTGGTATTTGCTAACACAATTTAAATATTTTTTTAAAACACCCGTGTCTGCAAGGTCCGCGGGCCACCCAGGAAGGGCGGGCCGTACTATGAGCACCCGTGGTCCAGAGGAAGAGAATAATATAATATGTTAATAAATTGTATTTACTATTGAAACATCAATTCCTGGGTGGAATAAAAGTGCATAGGAAAATAAAAATTATGGGAGGCAACGCAAATTTAAATATTTGAATGAAATGATCTCATATTGGTATCGTGTGATGACCTCTCCTAGCCTTTCTGACCAATCAAATTGAGGAAATTCACAACACTGGGGGTGGTACATTGCCCTGGAAAATGGTATAACTAAGGTAGGCTTAGCTAGTTAGATTGTCCAACTTGTCCGAATAGATGACCTGTCACTGACCCAACGCACGCTATAGGAGATCGAGAGCAGAGGTGCTGGCGGAGCACTCTTCAGAAGAATCGATAACCCAATTGTGGTCTTGGAGGAGAATCGATAACCCAATCGGGGTCTGGGCGGAGAATCGATAACACAATCGGGGTCCGACTGTTAGCTGCAGAGAGGGGTGTGACGCTGGCGTTGCACTTAGCTGAGGGTGCCTGTCCTGACCTGCATCCGTCCTGTCTTAGTCCTCACCTGTTCTGATCTGCACCTGACCTTTCCTGTTGATACCTGAACTATCGGGAATCCTGTTTTTTTGTCCTAGCCCCTGGTCAGGGTTGGTCTTCACACCATTCTACGTAAATATAAATCTGTGCGGGAGTGTCATCGTATGTTTCCCTTTCTCTTCCTTCCCTGCATTTCAATGCCTAAAAGAAGTCTCGTAACATTTCTACATATCATTGCTTTTATCATCATTTTCCTAATTGAAAAGGCCTTAATAGCTTCTGTATGGACATTGACATTTAAGAATTTACATAGATAAAGTGTTTCAACTTTTCCAGAGTCTGGGGTTATTTATAAATGAAATGTTAATTTTCCACCTATTATGCTAACTCCCTTTTGATCCCTTAGGACTTAATACAGGTGACGAGGATTGGTAAGTCATGGTGAATAGGTTTAAGTCCTAAATAAAACAAATCCTGATTGGCAAGGTAGTGTCCGGATTTACCTGTTCAAAGTGTGTATGTTTATGGGCCCAGGTGAGTATGGTAATTGAGCAGGTAACCCCGCGCGCCATCACTGTCTCATCCACCCATCCATCGTTCTTTCATAAATGTATCTACCTATCATTCTCTTCATCCTTGTCTCATCTTTCAATCCTTTTCTGCATCCATTTACTCTTCTTTCTGTCCTCAGTCCATACATGCCTGCATCCATCTATCTGACCATTTCTTACATCCATCCATCTATCCTTCTCTTCAGCACCGACCGACCTTTTTTGTGGGCAATCCATTCTGTTAGACCTGGCATCCTTGGGGTGATCTTCCCCCAGACTTTTTGACTTTTGTCTCTTGTTTTGCTGTTTCTTTTTATTGGCCTTAGAACTCCGAGTACTTTACCACTGCTAGCCTAAACATGGTAACATTGGCGTATACACAATTGGCACGTTTAGTTACCTTCTAAGTCCCTCATAAAGTGGTAGACCATATAACCAGGGCCTGTGGATTAAATGCTACTAGTTGGCCTGCAGCACTGATAGTGTTTCCCACTCAAGTAGCCTTTAAACCTGTCTCAGGCCTGTCACTGCACATCCTGTGTGTGCCATTTCACTGCCACTTCGACTTGAAAGCCTATGCAAAGCCTTAAGCTCCCTTTTTTCTTTACACATAGGTCACTTCTAATGTAGGACCTATGCCTTAGGGCCGGGTGCTGGGTAACTAAAAGGTAGGACATGTACTTTTAAGTTTTGCATGTCCTGATAGTGAAAAACTCCTAAACCTGAATAAGCAGGGAAGACCGGGCTTGGCAGTTCAGACTGGACTGTTCCCATGAGGAACAGGGTCGAGGCTGATTTGCATATGGTTGGGTCTGAACTGGGGTGGCGAAGTGAGCTAAAGAACGATGATGGATTCAAATCAGATCTGTGACTGGGAGTGAGCGTCTGAAAGGTTTCAGTGCTCTGTCCATTGTCTCCTTGTGTTTACTTTTAGAAAGTGGTCATTTATGTGCTTCTACTGAACTGTGTGCCTGCAGCCCGACTCCAATACACATCTGGGATGGGTGACAGCTTCACTTTGTCCATTCCCTCTAGACAGATACAAATACATTAAAGGTTAGGTGTGCCTGAGAATTCATCTGCATTCTGATGGCTGTTCCTGAAAGTAGGAATGAGCTGACACTTGCACCTCAAAAACCAGTGTCCTGTCAGCACGCAAAGGAGTGATTAGCGTGCCCCCCAAATACAGGCTGGAGCCAGGGTGGGGAAGAAAGTACCTCTGCGCATTTCATAGACCCTTCTTTGAAGTCATTCCAACTTCAAAGGCACACTGGGTTTAAGAACTGGGTCTCTGACCCCCTCAAATCAGACACTTCCGGACCTTTAACTGAACTCTGTCAGAAGGACTGCTGTGGTGCATCAAACCTGATACTCTGCTGGACTGATGCTCTGGAAGGACTGCTTTTCTCTTGTGTTAGACTGCTGCTCTCTGACCCTGCTGTCTTGCCTCCTGTTGTTAAGACTCAGGAAAATCAAACCCTGCGCTTGGTTCACTGGAAGTGAGTCTCCCCCCCTGCGCTTGGTTCACTGGAAGTGTACCCAGATACATGCACCAGTGAAAACAATGCATCTCCTGCCTGGTGGAAATGGCAACCGGTGCATCAACGCTATTGTGGGAGTAGAATGGTGCATCACATTCGTGGCCCGAGCAGCATCTCTGGAACTGAAGCATTGACCGATGCATCCCCTGCCGGCTGGAAGCATCACCAGACGCTTCTGCATCGACATAGCACCGATACCACCGCATCACTACCATCACTTGAAGAGCACTCGATGCATCCCTTCGACAGCGTGGAGGAACCTGACGCATTAGCTTCGGAATCAACACATGGCTGCTTTGACGCTCTCCTTCAGAAACCAGCTCATTGCCCTACACAAGTGTAAACAAATTAGTGTATACCTCTTCTGCAGGAGTGACATTGATGCATTTACTGACGCATCAATCCTGCATCTCGTGTTTGCAGCCAGGATAGAGGTACTCTGTTCCCCGGGCCTGCATAACTTCTGCCCCTGGCTCTGCATACCTTCTATACCTGGCATGCTCTTCATCGCAGTCAGCTTGAACTGTTGACTTTACCCTGATCCAGCGTGACCTCAAGTAGTCCCTATAGCGATATTTGCTTTTAAGCGCTATTTTTACACATATTCTTCTACAATTCATATCTCATCCATTTTTTTAAACCTGTGCAGAGTTTTTTTTGCAGTGTTTTCATTGTGTTACCTTGTGAGTGTGCTGCCCAAATACTTTACACATTGCCTCTTTAGATTAGCTGACTGCTTTGTGCCACACTATTTGATTGTGAGCACAGGTATTTTCCAAGTGTGTATCTGACTTACCCTGACTAGGATTGTGGTTCCTGCTTCTATAGGGTGCATACTCTGACATTCAGAAGCCGAATTTGTAACAAATTCTTCCATCAATCAATCCTTCTTATACAATGCTAAACGAACCACCTCTGACGGGACATCGGCTGCAGTCTTACCGACATCCAGGGCCACGGTCCAACCATAGGGTTATGATGCCGGCAGTCGGAGCTCTGTGGTCGGGGGAAAGGGGGTTGTGGAAGACCGCCACCTCTGACAGGATCGGAGATCCCATTGGGGCAGCGGTCTGACTAGTGATCCCTGAATGATGGTGGTGGTGCCTGTGCAGGCACAGCCGTCTGGATTACGAAGTCCATTTCCCTCTGACTTTTCATGGCAGTCCACCATGAAAATTCAGATAGAAAGGGACTTTCGGAACTCCAAGCAGGGCCCCCGCTACTCCTAGGGATCTGCTATGAGGCTCTGGGGGTACACATGGTGCCCCCTCAAAGACCAAGTAGCCTGTGCTGTGCACCACATGGTCCGTGGCACATGGTGCAGAGAAGTTTGTAAACGTGCCTTTTGCCATTGCGGCTTGTGCTGCAGAGCTTTTCTGGGACACAGCATAAGCCTCAATGGCAAAAGACATGTGTCCAACTGCCTATATTATTATTATTATTATTATTTAGCGATTTATAAAGCGCCTGGTGACCCGGAGGCATCCCCGCGCTAATGATACATGTGAAGGCCAGAGGGGAAAAGGGAGCTTATTTGGGGAAAAGCAAAGTTTTTAATTTTTTACAGAAGAGGAGGTGGCAGGGTTCCAGTCGCAGGCAGCGGGGGAGTGAGTTCCATCCTGCGGAAGCTTTTACTGCGAACCGTCTACCGCCGGTTCGCGCCTTCCTAAATCTCGGAACGATGGCCAAACGTTCGTTGTCCGAGCGTAGAAGTCTAGGGGCCTTGTGAGGGGTGACCATGTCTCTCAGGATAGAGGGGCCGAGCCCATTGAGGAGTTTGTGGGCAGTACACATCGCTTTGAATTCTACCCTCTGACGTACTGGAAGCCAGTGTAGGGCCTTGAGCGCTGGTCTGGCCGAGGTTCTTGAAGGAAGGCCCATAAGGAGCCGGGCTGCTGCGTTTTGAGTTCGCTGGAGTTTGGCCAGGGTGGATTCAGGGGCTCCCAGGTAGACAGCGTTGCCATAGTCTAGCCGAGCGAGGATCAAACCTTGAATCAAGAGTTTCCTAGATAGGGGCGGAAGTATTGGGAGGATTTTGCGGATGGAACGCATGAGTCCGAAGCAGGTGCCTGCTGTTTTGGCTGCCTGGGTCTTCATGGACAGCTCTGGCTCAAGCCAGATTCCCAAGGTCTTGATTTCTGGTTTCGGGGTGGGCACCTCACCAAAAACGTCTGGCCAGACCGATGGGGGGATGGTGGTCCATTTCTTGCCCATGAGCATAACTTCGGTTTTCGATCCGTTGAGCTTCAGAGATGACTCGCACATCCAGTGGTGGATTTCCTGGAGGCAGTTCAACAGATTGTCCGGGTGATTGTCAAGATGAGAAAGTGAGACGACCAGTTGCGTGTCGTCCGCATAGCTCACTATCTTGATTCCGAAGGGGGAGACTACATCCTCGAGGGGGGCCATGTAGGCGTTAAACAAGGTAGGGCTTAATGATGACCCCTGGGGGACTCCACTAGTGAGGGGGAGAGGGGCTGATCGGGAATTACCGTCCCAAACCTGGAAGGAGCGACCTGATAGAAAAGATTCTATCCACGCAAGTGCCGTGTCCGCGAGTCCCGCCACGGCCTGCCGGTGGAGTAGGACACGGTGATTCACGGTGTCAAAGGCTGCACTGAGGTCCAGGAGGATCACTGCCACTGATCCTCCTGAATCCAAAATGCACCTAGCCTCCTCGATGACAGCGAGGAGGGCGTTGTCTGTGCCGTGGCCCGGGCGGAACCCAGTTTGGGACCGACGTAGAAGATTATTTGACTCAAAGAACTGGGACAGTTGAGCGTTTACCAGTTTCTCTGCTACTTTGCTGATACTAGGAAGGAGCGAAATTGGCCGATAGTTGGACAGGTCGGAAGAGTCCAGTTGGGGCTTTTTGAGAAGAGCGGCCGGATTGTAATTCAGCAGGAGGTATCGCCAACTACCTGTCGGCGGTCCCAATCCTGCAATGATGGCGGTTGAGTTGTAATAAGGCCCCAATTGTTTTATAATCAGAACTCCCCAGTTTAGCCCACCCTCCTCAAGCTGCTAAACTGTGTGTGTGTGGGGAGAGGGTGGTTTGCGATGCCCTTGCTGGTGTCAAATCCATTTTTCATTCATCGATTATCTTTGCCAGACTTGTGTTAGAAATGGGGTTTCTGGTTGGCTGAGGCTTGCGCCAAAGCCAGGCAGAAACCACCACTCTAGTCAGGGCAAGGGAGTTACACGGCAAGATAACCCCTGCTCACCCCCTTGGTAGCGTGACAGGAGCAGTAGGGCTTACCCCGGAGGTAATGTAAGTTAAGTATTTGCGCACGCACCCACCAGCAACAATATCCCAGGCTCCTCACAAAAGGAACTCCACACAAGGTATATGTAAAAATAGCCTTTGTATTACAAAACACATTAGATAGTAAACACATACTTTACAATGTGCCAGAGGCACGGGCAAAATTTACAAGGGATTATATACATGGGACAGGGCCACCTGGACCACTGTCAGCAATAAGCACTTTTAGAACTAGAATACTTGTAGGAATGGCGCTTAGCACATACAACATACAATAACTGGCGGCGGACACGGACCGTACCTTCCGTTCTAGTTGCGCGGGATAATGCGAGTGATCTCCTCAGTAGGCCGGAGTGGCCGGGGGCGACCGGCGCGCTACAAGCGTCTGACTGGGGCGACCAAGGTGTGTGCCTCAGAGGAGGAGGGGGGCAGGGTGCAGGCGGCCCAGCAAAGCGGACGCGGCTCAGAGGAGAGCGGCGTGTCTCGAGGCATGAGGGCGGCCAGGCACGGGCTGTAAAAGGGGGGTGAGCGAGGCACACTTCAGGCGAGGCCCAGCGGCCCAAGGAGATCAGACAAGTCCCAGAAATGTGTCAGGGAAGGCACAATAGAGTCCACTGGTCCTGGGACTCTGGTCAGGGGGCAAGCTCAGTATCAAGCCCTTGGAGATAGTTTTAAGCACCAAATAGAAAATGTAGCACACAACCAGTAACCACTGGTAAAAGGTGAGTACCACCTACGCAACCCTAACCACCTTAGGAAAATATCACGCAGGGAACCATGAACTCACTAGCATGACTATACTAGGAAGCACAACCACCTAAGCAGACATAAAAATACATTTAGGGCTATAGGTCAGAAGCTTTACACATGATGCATAAAAACACATTCAGAGGTGTAGGGAAGACACATGACGCATAAACACATTCAGCGGTGTAGGGAAGACACATGATGCATAAAAACACATTCAGCGGTGTATAAGACACATGATGCATAAAAACACATTCAGCGGTGTATAAGACACATGATGCATAAACACATTCAGCGGTATATAAGACACATGACGCATAAACACATTCAGCGGTGTAGGAAAGACACATGATGCATGAAAACACATTCAGCGGTGTCAGAACAAACGGTGCACAAAACATACTATACACAGTACATTTCCTAACACCCAAAAAGCAATAGCACAGGAATCATAATAGCACATAAATCATATTTAGCGGATAACTCACATCAAAGTCCAAGTCGCGCCACTGCGCCAAAACCTAAACGTAGCAGCTGCCCACTACTTGCTGGGCAGCTGAGGACAGGGACAGAACAGGGCCTAAACGCTGCAGCTGGCACTAAGTGCTGCGCAGCTGAGGAAGGCCAGGGTAGGGATGAAGGCATGCGATTCACTCCTAAGTCCAAGAACAAGTCCCTAGAAGGAAAACCTAAATGGTGCAGCTGTCCACTACTTGCCGGGCAGCTGTAGAATCAAGACTGCGGTATGGGCCCTCACTGGCCCCCAGGGCAAAGACTGCGCAAAAGGTTGGAGCCCTCGGGCTCTGGAACAAACATAGGTATATCTTGGGAGCCCTCTAGGCTCCAGGAATGAACAGTGCACCGCGTGGGAGCACTCTGGCTCAGAAATAGTAGGGCCAAACTGTGGAGCCATCTGGCTCTGAACATCAATGCCAACGTGCTGGAGCGGCCTGCTGCTAGGCAGGGCTGCTCTTAACTGCCATGGGGCCTCGGGCCCTCCAAAGCCAATCGTGCCACGTTGGGGCGGCTCACTGGGCAACCGGGGCCGCCCTGACTCTGTGCCTCATGGGCACTACATTCTTTCCGGGTCGCCGCCCCCACAGATCCCTACTCACCGGCTCTGTCCTCATGGAGCCTCCTCTTTGCCTGGTCCTGCACTGGAGCAGCTTCCCTCAGGCTGCACGGGGAACCTCTCTCTGCCCGGTCCCGCTTCCAGGGGCCAGGTCTCTTCACAGGCGGTGGGCGGGGCTCTCACGAGAGCCTCGCAGAGAACCGGCGGCATCTATTCACCCGGCCCCCCCTCCTGGGAGCACCGGGGCTAGTCACGGGCACACAAGGGGCCGGAGTAGGCCTGCCTGACTTCCGGTTTCGCCACAGCGGCGGCACCTGTCCTGGCGCAATAACGAGGGGTAGGCTCCCTCTCCAATCAGAGGCCCATTGCGGGGCTCCATTTTTAAATAAAACCAGTCAGAATGCAGGGTGGGCACCTGCCATTAATAAACACACCGATAAAGCGGGGTGGGCACCCGCAAAGTCCCGGCAATCTCGGGGGAATCCCTACGCCGGGGATTCCCTCCAGGCGAGCAGTATCGCGCTGCGCAGCCCTGACTCCTACGTAGCTGGGCAAATTATCAGTAGAAATAAAGCGCTCCTTCTTGCCATCAGAGCGCAGTCCTGTAGGAAAAGGGAAGTCCTACCAGGGCGCTAAGTAACAAAGCCCTAACAGGATCCCAGAAATCTTGGAGCATCAAGGTGGAGCACAACAGCTCCCAGCATAGGAAGAAGTCCTCCAGCATCCAGGGGCAGGGTATCCAGGTGCTGGGCAGGGACCAGGGAGGCAAGCCTTCCCCTGGGCCCCAGCAGCAGCACGCCCCTGGCAGATTCAAGTCAGGAACAAGAACATTGAACATGAGGTCACAGCCTCATTTTATACAGAAAATCTGTTTGTCTCTAGGGTGTAGGGTGGGTGCAAACCCAGACGCAGCTGGTTTGGGAGCACTCTGATGGGCTCAGCCCCTCTCACTATTCACTGGCCATGCTAGGGTCATTAGATGCACCACAGGGGGTGGAGCCAGCATTGTGTGGGGAAAGCCCAGCCCTCTACATGCAGATCTCCCATTCACCACTGGGGCAGACCCACCCAGACTCCAGGAGCCTGGCACACCAGCCAGCTCCAGCCAATCACAAGCCAGCACATTCACTGCACAGACAGGTCAACTTCTAGAAGTGGCACTTCCACACTAGACATAAAAACGCCGCACACATCATCGCGCAGCATTTAATCACACAAGTTCGCACATACCAAACTCAACCTTGCACTCCCCCCGCATCAGGAATTTCCATGGACACACACATTCCCCATACATTCCTATGGGAGGGCAGGCCAATCTCACACACGCACCTAGAGAGCGCACGCACTTTACACCGCGCCACAGCGCTAAAGTGTGCCAAGACCAAAAATCATTATAATTATTTCAGAGTTCCATCAATGTAAGGTTAGCACGGCGGAATGGCTGAGTAACAACTCTTTGCAGTTCAACAGTTCCAAAACTGAGGTGCTCCACTGTTCAGTAGATCGCATCCCGCGTCCACTTCCGCAGGATTTCTGGCCCTCGACCTTTCAGGGTACGGCATCAGGAGCTGGCTCCGTTCGTAACTTGGGCGTGACGATGGAACCCAATTTACAACTGGAGGGTTTTGTCAACAAAACAGTGTCCATCTGTATGGCGCTGCTGCCCTCTTTGCGGAAAATTCTCCCACTGCTCCCTACCCAGGCTAGACCAGAAGTGGTGCGGAGTATCATCTTGAGCAGACTGGACTACTGCAATGCACTGCTTCTGGGGGCCCCTATTACCCTACTGGGCAAACTACAGCGGGTTCAGAATTTTGCCGCAAAACTGGCACTTTCTCGCCGACGTCTCGATTCTTCAGCAGCGGCACTTAAAGATCTCCATTGGCTGCCCATCTCCCAGCGCGTTGAATTTAAAGCTCTATGCCTGGTTTTTCGGGCTCTCCATGACCAGGGACCGATTTCTCTGCAGGAATTGTTTCTCCGGTAAAACCCTACTAGACCTCTTCGCTCGGCGACGGCTCATTTAGTGGTAGTACCAAAGATCCGGAGAACTCGGATGGGTGACCGCTCTTTTGGCTACGCAGCAGCTAGGCTGTGGAATGCGCTGCCATTGTCTCTCCGAAGCCTGGAAGATCTCTCTTCTTTTAAAAAGGGTTTAAAAACCCATCTTTTTCCAAGGACATTGTAGTGACTGCAGTTTTGTAATACTTCTCGTGTTCAGGTCCGGAAAGATCATAGCGCCAGAATACCCGTTGGGTGACAGCTGCGCTTTACAAGTGGGCTATACAATACAATACAATACAATACAAATGCAAAAAGTTCAGGGGTGAACCTGCCAGAAGGGCCAAGTCCAACAGCTTGCATGAAGAAGCGTTTGGATTTTTATGCTTAAGTTTGGTGGTGAGAGTTTTTCCTATAACATAATATTAAAAAAGCTGAATTCCTGAAAAAAAGTTTTTCAATCTTGAAAGACTAAAAGTACCTTTAGATTCTATTATTGATGTTGTTACTATTTTCCATGACCTTTTTGATCATTTGTAGTTGTTTTATGTTGATCTCTTTTATTGCTTGTAGTAGCAGAGAAGCCCCACAAGAGTGTCAATGACACGCTTCATGTGCATTTACTTCCAGAGGTGCAGCATTTCCCACATACATTTACATAGGGACCCCGAGCTCTGTATGTACACGGTCTTAGGGGTGCACGGATCGGATTGGCTTTGATTCATGGTTAATAAGGAATGAAAAATGGGTAGATTTATGTAGTATTATGCAACAATACATGAGGAAACCCTTAAGATATATCAGACAGAACTTAAATGTGTCCACACGTAAACAGTGAGCAGACGGATACACAAAGCAATAACACACCCAGTATTTCGCTTTGTTTCTTTAAAAACACAACATTCCTATCAGAAGAAAAACAGTTGAAGTGCCCCATTGTTGTTCATTCTCTATCCAATGGCTTTCAAATTTAACGGGGTGATATGGCACCACTGCGCCCATCGCGCAAACGCATACACACACAAACGCATACACACACAAACACATGCACACCAAACACACATAGCAAAGACAACCAAAGTAAAAACACACACATACAGACTAAGCACACACACAGCAAAGATACACACTCGCTCACCAATCACACCACTGCCCAAACACACACACAGCAAACACACACACACTGCATACACACACAGCAAACACACACACAGCAAACACACATACACTGCATACACACACAGCAAACACACATACACTGCATACACACACAGCAAACACACACACAGCAAACACACATACACTGCATACACACACAGCAAACACCCGCACACATACACAGACACCCGGAGTTTAGAGTTGTATCAGTGTGAACTTCAAGTAAATGCCCAAGTCCAGAAGCTTTCATGGATGTAATTAAAAAAAAATTAACACCATCATTCTTAGAGCAAACTTCTCATATTCCCAACAACATTTCCCTCTAGCTCTGTGCCATATAAATAGCTTAGCTGCCAAGAGCGGCCTGTTAAAACAAGGCTCAAATCTTTCAGTGTTTTATATTAGTAAAGAGCTCCAAGGTGACCAGGAACATTCACAACATGTCCCCGATGGGGGTATTTTATTGTGTATAATTCCAACACCACAGAGGTCTTTATATCTTTGATGCTTTCAATATTTGTCTTGAGACTGGGAAAGTGCTTCAGTCTTTACAAAAGCGGTGTGTTATTTTTGGAAAGTGTAGATGTAGCTGAGTTAATGCACCTGGGCAGAGAAAGGCTGGGCCTGCCTATACTGCAATCTTCTTTGCAAGCTTCTTTCTTGTCAAGAATTGTTCACTGATGCAAGCTCAGTCAGAGAACAGTTATTTTATTACACATACGAAGTGATTTCCTATTAAAATAAGTACGACTTTTAAATACATTTTCTCCAAGAGATTGTGATGGCATCATGCTTGTGATAACAGAGCTCGAAGAATCCCCATGCCCACTCACTATGGCGACCCATATTTAATCAGAATGAGCTATTTTTAGGGCCTTACTGCCCTTTCTGGCAGCTGGCAACAGATGTTCTGCTTGCTCACAATACAAACAAGCAATAACAGATGCCTTTAAGTCTTGTTATCTTGTCAAATTTGCTCCGCTTTTAGAGACAGAGGTCAAAAGTCAGTTTTTCTTCCTACATTTACTTTTCTTACTGTGACTGAAGTTAGAGGATTTTGTAGTGTGAACTGTGTGGCAATCGCATTGAGCCCAGTTCACGTGTCAAATACATTACAGTTAGGTCGAGTACATTATTAAAGTTACTAGACCTGTAGGTCTAGTAAGACTTTTATGATTTTTCAAGCCCTGAATCATACAAATAAGAAAATAACGACCATAATGAAATACATTCAAATTTGATACAATACAATTACCTTTTAGTAGAAAGAAAAATGCCAATTATAATAATGTCTTAAAAAAGCCAGGCCCAGTCACAGTTCACAGTAATACCTCTTTTCTAGGTTCACTTGTTTGTGGTCTGGAGTTTGCACTTTGGTTTCACACGTGGAGTTAAGGTGACAACATTGCGGCTGCGCAGCGTCTGCCTTGGAATATTGCAGGTGTACAGCGGCCTCTTTCTCCTTTTCAAATGAGCCATGTACACTGCGAATGTCCCCCAGGGGTTCATGCTGCACAGATATTATGCAAGCAATCTTTATCAGTTTACTGGCCTACAATGCATTATAAATATAACAATATATACAGTTCATCATATAAGGTAAACCTGAAGTTTAGAAACAAATTAAAAACAGAACATTAGTATACAGCACTCCTTACAATTAACACAGCTATCAAAACTGATGGTAAGTTAAATGCAAACAAACATACACATTTCTTTTCCCATTTAAAAATTGGCGATGTAGCGCAATGTCATTGATCTTGCATGTATGTAAACATAATTGAGAGCAGTTGGCTCTGCCAATGCTTGTTTTTTACCTTGCCCCATGCTCATCTATCAGAGGCGCTCGGGGGCAGCCTGAGCCCGAGCCTGAGGGGCTCTAAAGCCCTGTGCTGCCTTGATTCTGGGTCAGAGCCCCTGAAGCTGGAGAAAAGCATCTCATTCCACACAGGATTATTATTGCATCTCGTGCAGGACTGGCTCAGACATGGGGGGTGTGAGACCTACATACCAAGCACATGGCTGTGTGTGTCCCCACCTCCTTATCTGAGGGAAGAGGCGCGTGTCCAGTCTCACTATGGCGGGCGTGGGCGGCTTATGACCCCCATTGGACACACTTCTTTTACAGTCCCACTGGTAGAGGAGGGGGTTGTTGACTCCTCATCGGATGCTTGAGGGCATCACTGGTAGTGGGGAGGGGTTGTCGACATTCCCTCCCCCCCCCATTGAACACAATTCTTGTCCAGTCCCACTGGTAGAGGAGGGGGTTGTTGACTCCTCGTCGGATGCTTGAGGGCCTCACTGGTAGTGGGGGGGTGGTCGAACACAATTCTTGTCCAGTCCCACCGGTAGAGGAGGGGGTTGTTGACTCCTCATCGGATGTTTGAGGGCATCACTGGCAGAGGAGGGGGTTGTTGACTCCTCATCGGATGCTTGAGGGCATCATTGGTAGTGGGGGGGGTCGAACACAATTCTTGTCCAGTCTCACTGGTAGAGGAGGGGGTTGTTGACTCCTCATCGGACGCTTGAGGGCATCACTGGTAGTGGGGGGGGGGGGTCGAACACAATTCTTGTCCAGTCTCACAGGGAGAGGAGGGGTGTCCCACACGCGCCTCCTGACTGCTGCAGCTGCCAGCTCTGTGCACAGCACCCTTTCCCTGATCCCGTCCCAGCCAGAAGGTTTTCATCAGAATTCTGGCCCTTGTAGTGATCAGTTTACAGAGAGACAAACAGCCCCCCCCCCCCCCCCCCGCGGCAGAATCCAAAGACCTCCTTACAAATGGAACAAAAAGAAACAACAGGTGTGACTGCGCGGCCTGATTCACCAGGATTGTGTCGTATTCAGCATTCGATGGCCCCGCCCCCACCTTCTCTCTCACGAGTGACATCCTGGTGGCGTCACGAGTGACATCACGTGTGACATCCAGGCTGTTGGCATGACCCCGTGGACAATAATGCAACACCTGAGGGTAGTGAAAGCAGAATACATTCTTTGAGTAATGAACAGTGCTCACGTGACGATTCACAAACACCTACATTTGAAGGCCCCTTGAGCTGAGACTGGACACCACAGTAGAGTGACTTCCGGTCAGTCACTGATAATGAGGGGATGCCACTGATTTGTTTGTTAATGGCTCTAAAAATGAGAAGCTGGTGGACGTTGTGCCATGAAAAGGAGTGCGAAGCGAGAAGGAGATAGTCAGGTGGGGCTCACTCTGCTGTCATGTGACGAATAAGGCCAACGAGAGATGTGTGCTGAGTAAGATTTGTGTATGAGACTCAACATTGTGAGAGCAGAGAGCAAGCCCTTTTAGTAATGGAAATATGCCCAGGAGCAGAAGGTGTATCACCTATCTGGCAGTTTCCTGGGTGACGTGATTATCTTTTGTTGGCAGATGTGAACTCAGTGCCCCCTAAATCACATGAGGAGGAATAAACTCCCTGATAACACATGATGCAGAATAAAACACTGTGCTATGAAGCACTGTATAAATACAAGCTCCCACCATGGTGATTTTCATTTCTTCAGGGGTGCTTCTGATATGGTAGAATGTGGAGATGTGTCTGGTGCGCTGTGATTGGCTGCAGGGTGGATGTTGCTGCTGCTGTAGATGATCATGTGTTAGTACTGGGCTTGCTGTTAGTTATACTGTTGGTTGTTGGCCTCTGGACAAGCAATGCTTTCAGCGAGAGGGAGTTGTAAATCCAAGTTTAATGCAAGAAATGTAACCTAGGTGTAGCAGGCGGACTGGGCCGCAGGGGTGCAGCTAGGCCACTGCAATGCACCAACATATTGGCACACGCGCACAGCTAGTTAAAACGTCAGCCATGGCCTTAAGCGACCATCTGCCCCATTGTTTGTCTCCTGAGTCCCTCGAAGTGAGAAGTGAACACTTGTTATTGTAGAGGCCAGGTGGCTCTCTACATCTCTCCCATCTTTTTAAAAATGTTCTGACGTGATGAGTCAGACTACTTGTGTCTAGCTCATAAAGTCTTGCAGTCTTGCTAGAGGTCGGTTTTGGCAAAAGACAATACTTCTGGCTCCGGGAGATGTTCTCAGTATCACGGCGATACAAAAGGGGATGATGGACGGAGCGTTTGAGCAAATCAAACACTCACCCCCAGTCAACTGATCTGGGTTCAATCCATCACCATTCTTTAGCTCACTCAGCCACCCCAGTCCAGACATGGCTATATGCAAATCAGTCTGACCCTGTGCCTCATGGGAACAGTCCAGCCCGAACTGCCAAGCCATGTCTTCCCTGGACCGGAAACAAGCATCCTGGAACCGGTTTCGGATTCATAATCCTCATCAGCCAGGCTATCTTGAATCCAGTGGCCAAGTGAGCAAGGGACTCACGTCTGAGCATACCCTGCCACACTTAGGGCGAACAAAGCGATACAAAAGGGGATGATGGACAGAGCGTTTGTGCAAATCAATTACTCACCCCCAGTCAACTGATCTGGGTTTAATCCATCACCATTCTTTAGTTCACTCAGCCACCCCAGTTCAGACATGGCTATATGCAAATCAGTCTGACCCTGTGCCTTCTGGGAACAGTCCAGCCCGAACTGCCAAGCCATGTCTTCCCTGGACCGGAAACAAGCTTCAGAGGACCGGTTTCTGGCATTCCAGCCGTCCTCAGCCCGGCTTGCTTGAATCCAGTGGCAAAGTGAGCAAGGGGCTCACGTCTGAGCATACCCTGCCACACTTAAGGCTAACAAAGCGATACCAAAGGGAATGATGGACGGGGCGTTTGAGCAAATCAAACACTCACCCCCAGTCAACTGATCTGGGTTTAATCCATCACCAAAAGACAATACTTCTGGCTCCAAGAGATGTTCTCTGTACCACACCTGGCAGAGCCGCAGCCACCAACTTCCCTGGCCGGGGAACTCATTTGTGGTCTATTTACACACCAGGACAAATCATTAGTATTAAAAAAAGCCTCCTCTTTCCGCTAATTGTGATGGGCCGCTCCTTTGCGGGTATACAGGGGTTACAGGAACTCTCCGTCTGCTCCAGCATTTTCTCCGCCTTTGTCTTCACACTGATCCATTGCAGCCTTAATCTCCATGATATGTTTATCATGACCATAGGGTTTCCTCTTTGGATAGTGACAGTGGTTCCAACAATCTTAACCACCTTACAGACCTCCGGCTCATATGGTGTCCAAACCTTCCACCCAGGGTGTCTGTCTTTCATGCTGAACGGGGCTCTGATCTGCAGAGTGAAATTCTGTGCCCTGCGACTCTGGCTGGCTATGTTGTTGGTGAGTCTTTTTCTTGCCTAGGCAGCTTCAATGACTATGTCAGCCAGTTGCCACCTAAGTTCTGCCAGAATGATGTCCCTGGTGGGCTTCCTGAACAGCAGATTTGCGGGAGCACAGTTTGTGATGGAGTGTGGGGCTTGTCTGTAGGCCTGCACATTTCAGCTTCCAATCCTTGGTCCACCCCAATTCTTAGGGCCCGGTTGAGAGTCTGCATAAATCTCTCTACCTCCCCATTGGGCTAGGGCCATTATGGGATGATATTTCAGTGGCATGGGAAAGGCGGTCCGTTGTCTGACTTTATTTCCTCTGGAAAGCCCATCATTGCATAAGTCCTCTTAAGGACAGGCTCGACATTGAGAACCCACAGTGGATGACACCATCTCTACTACTGGGAACTTCGTGTAGGAGTCCATCATTACAAAGGTGATGCGTCCATCCAGGAAGATCCCAAAGTCAATGCTAATTTTAGACCAGGGCTTGAGGATGGGTTCTTCAGTCAGCACCGGTGCAGGCAATGGGTCTCTGCTAGTTATGGCGCACTAGTGACATTTGCACACTTTCTCATCGACCATCGTATCCATTGACGGGGACCACATTTTTCTACGTAGCCGTGCCTTCGTCTTTTCATTTCCCTGGTGTCGCTGGGGCTCCATGCTGATCACACTGGCCCAGAAACTCCTCAACGTCACTATTCGCTGTCCCCGTAGCAGCAGGCCATCTCAGCTCTCACTTAGCTTGCTCCTCACTAGCCACACTTGCTGGCTCGACATCTGTTCTTCCAGCGTCAATGTATGAGCTCCATCAAGAAAGTGCTGCCACTGTTTTCTAGCCAACGCTTCTTTCGCTCAGGTCAGGCTTCCATCATTCCTGGTTGGCTCCCAGATCTCTTTCAGAGTTAGTGCCTTGGAACAGTGGTCACTCACGATAATTCGGAAGAACTCCTCGATCCCTTATTTCTCCATTGTTGGGCTCTTTGTTTTTAGAGGTGATGGTTGCAATGATGAATAGTCTGCGGGGTGTTGGCCCCCAGGCAGTAGATGACATCAAAGGTTTAGAGTTGTTATTGCATGGTCCATCTCTCGATTCGTGGAGTGGCAAGAGGAGTGGTGCCTGCGAAGAGTGGGAGGAGGGGCTTGTGGTCAGTTACAACTTTGAATCCACAGAGGTATAGATGGAAATGCTGACATGCCCAGCAAATGGACAATGCTTGGAGCTCAATCTGCACATAGCGAGTTTCAGTCTCCAACAGTGCTCGACTAGTGTACGCTACGGGTACCCACTCCTGGTCTGCTCCTTCTTGCATGAGTACAGCACGAGGCCTAGCAGGCTGGCAACGACTATCAACTCTGTTTATCTCTGGGGTGAAAATAGGCCACGGTGAGCTTGTCAAGGAGGACCTCCTTAATGGCTCTGAAGGTCTGGTCAGCTTCGGGACACCAGTTCCTTGGAACAGCAGTGCTAGTTAGGGCTCGAAGCAGCTCAGAAACCATGGCAATATTAGGGACAATCACCCGCAATCTGTCCCCATCCCTAGGAAACTGCGATATTCCATTCAGTTCTAGGGCACAGGTGCTCTCTGGATGGCCACTGCCTTTTTTGGGTTGACTGTTAGCTCCTCTCATGAGAAGATCCAAAAGAATCTATGGAGTTATTGTAGAAAGAACATTTGCTCTTGTGCAGTGTCAGGCCGCTGTCTGCCGGGTGTTGGAGGGTGGCTGTCACGGTTTGCCACTAAGTTAGTAGCCCAAAATAGAAACGCACATGCCACTAACCTTTGTCTTTCTAGCCAGCAGGGACCACAGCTTGAAGAGGAGCCTCCCAGTTCCCTCAAGCGCCAACTTCCCCAACGTGATGAACACAATTAGGACTGGTCGCACTCCGGGGGAAAAGGGAAGGGGACAAAATAAGAAAGGACACTGCTGATAGGGCACCCCTCTCGGTCTAGTCTAAGGTGTGATTCTTCTTAACACAGGACAGATATTGAGACAAAAAAGGAGAGCTTGTTTACTAGGACAATTAGGCTGACCCATACATATTAGCCAGGACTAGGACTATAAATCACTTACTAGATGCTCAGCAATGTTTGGGCTTTAATCCGCCCCACAATAACATGGGCTGTTGCACGAATACCCAGCAACAATCTTCAGCTGTTGAATTCACAGCTCTAGAATAGCAGCCTTATCAGAGAAAGGCTTCGTGCTCTGGAAGTCTCGGGATAGTTTCCTAGGGGGGGGGAGTAACTTGTAGTTAAAGTCACTACAGAAAGAAAATGTCGAGTAGGGAATTCCTCACGTGAAAATATGGCGCCAAAGAAAGCAACATGAAAAGTGCAAATGAAATGAGCCATCTTGATAGCACAGCCGCGCTATCTAATACACTAGATCCTACCGCGCACAGCGGGAAGGAAAGCGTCCGCAGAAGGTCTCCGGCGTTGTCCTCCAACAGCGGGACGGAAAGCGTCTGCGGAACTCCGGCGTCGTCCTCACCAGCGGGAAGGAAAGCGTCCGCGGAACTCCGGCGTCATACACACCAGAGGGAAGGAAAGCGTCTGCAGAAGGTCTCTGTAGTACACAACAGGCTCAGTCAAGGGAACAGGAAGGATTGACAAGCACCCACCCCTTCCTGGGAGGCGCTTATGTACCAACAGCCGTTTGTGATCTCCGGACTGCCAGAGCCCAGGGTGTTCTGGGAGATGTAGTGCGGCGGTTTTCACGATACCCTGCCCTGCAAGGAAATTTGCTGCTTGAAATCGCTACAGTGGCTCTCTGGTTTACATGGTGTTTCTCTAGTCTCTCCGGGAAGATTAAGCTGTTATTGCTTAGGTTGATAACTCATAGCAATCCGGAGAGGATTTCTTTGATGGCATTCTAAAACACCTCTGCAACGGAAGAAACACTGAAGCTCAGTCTCTTGTACCGCCGGAGCAAGTACCAGCTGGTGATAACCTTGAGGTTCCGTGACGATTTTAACCCGTGTTTTCATCATTGTCGTAAACACATGATTTTGGTATCAGTGAACCGCAAATGATCCATTTAGTATATCCTGGTGTTTTCGCTATGCTACGAGCAAGAGCACTCCTGTTATGAACACATTTCTGATCTACCCGTGGCATCCATCTTAGAACACGGAAGCCATTTTGTATTCCTTGCCCTCACATAGTCAATGGACACGCAATGACCTCTTTTCATTTAAGGACACGTAGGCTTTAACCGGCGATTCACCTTGCGAGGGACACGTGCACCTTAGGCCAGCAACGCTGTGGCAGCATGACTCGGCAAGAACTGCCTCCCCAGCCTGAGGCCAGTCCTGCTATACTGGTTCTTGTGTTCGTTGGCCTGATCATGATTAGGCGGCCGAAGCTGGTAACCGTGCCCATTTACGACCCACAAACATCTCTTATCCTGTCTTTCTATCTTCTGCACCTGGCTCTGCTCCTTTCCTTCTGGGCCTTTATTAGGGGGAGGTAACGAAATTTACGATGAGGCGGTCCGGGTCTTGAATGAGAAATTGACATGGGATTATGATGGAATAGTGGGAACCCCTCATTCGTAATGTTTTGACATCAGATACTGTTGACGATTCCTGTACGACGCCAAATATTTATTGTTTAAGACACGAATGTTTAGAACTGTGGTAACATGTAAAGAATTTGCCCCGAGCAGAATATTTAGTATTTAAGGAGTAACCCTCTTTGTACAAATTGAACAGGCTCCTAGACACTGCCCGTGTGCAGTTTCTGTGACTTCTGTGTCCCTGCAGTAATAAACCTTTGGTCTTTGACGCCACCATCGAGAAGCCCGTGTTTCTGTTTGTTTGTGCACCGAGACAGGTTGAACTCCGGGGTCTTCGGGTGTTTTCCCTGACACCTCTGGACGGAACCAAAAAGTCCAGAACTCCAATTGGCGCCCAACGTGGGGCGACGTCATCCGGTACCGGTCCAAAAGCCTGAAGAGTTCGAGGAGCTTCGTGTGAAGATTTCCGAGGGAGGCGCCCCACTTCATCGATCCCGGCATATCGCAAAAGTGGCCCGACGTTCTCTTCCACGAGGGTTCCCGTTCAGACGGCTGCAGTGGTCCGTTGCCTTGACCGTCGCCCTGTCTTGGACCCGAGGTGCAGTCCTTAGTACGGCGAGACGTGACGGGTTTCTCCTTGGTGACGTCTTCAGTGCCTCAGTTAAGTATTTTGTGAGGGTTGCTCCTGTTTGAATAATCCTTTTAGTTCTCAGTTCAGTTCAGTTCTGTAAGATTATCACTGGTTATTCTGGTTACGATAATCATTCTGTTCAGTTCAGGTATCGATACATTTGTCAGTTCTGGTAGGCCTAAGTTCTTGGTTCGAGTGCGCATCTTTTCTGTTTGTGTCTTGTTTGTTTTGTGTTCCGGATTATAAAATGGTAAGTCGGAAAAATTGTATGTTGTCTTGTTTTAGTTGCAACAGTGATTCCCAGTTGGAGGACTCGTGTTTGGTTCCTCCGATTGGAACTCCCCTTTATGATCTATATTGCAAGTTTGGTGTGGGCCCTATCTCTTATAACGAGGTATGGATCCACTATACAGAGAAAGATGGTGTCCTTAGTTGGCCACTACATGGTAGTTTTGAACCTGAAGTTCTCGATAATCTAGAAAGAAGGTTGTTTAAGAAGAAAGCCCGGCCGGCAATGTTTGATTCTTTCCGTTATTGGCGAAAAGAATCTAAACAGAGAGAAATTAAAAAATTGAAGAAAGAACAGAAAGAGCAAGAGTTGACTTTAGAACAGTCTGCTAAGCAGCTGCAACTCAACGAGTCTGAGAAGGCAATGGAGGTGGCCAATAGAGAACGTAATTTAGCGATAGACAAGTGCTATCCTGCTTTGCCATCGAGTACGGCTAAGATAGTAGAGGACCCTGAAAAGGATCCCCTGTTGTCTTACTTGTTACGATCACCCCCACCGTATGCACAGGGTGCTACGGCTCCACCTATACCGAATGTTCAATTACCGGTTGCTGGACAACCTGGTGTCCCTGTTCCCGCTCCCCTGAATCAAGTTCCTGTACCTCCTGTGGTCAATGTTAATGTTCCTTTGACAACCCCTCTTCCAGGGTTGCCGGCTTCTTTACCCATGCCTGTGTCACAAGCTATTTTGCCTCCTACTCCTACTGTTCCTGATCTATCTGTTCCAACTGCTACTCTATTTACTGCTTCTGCTAATATTATGACTCCGCTTTCTGTTCGTCGGAGAATCACTGATTCTGTCTCTAATATTCTATCTCCCTTCTATAAAACTCTGATTAAGACTCCTACCTCTGACTCTGTACAGAGACGTAGTCAGCTTCCCAGTACTGAAGAAAAAGGAATACTAGATTCCACTGCTCTTAGATGGGTTTCAAAAGTTGGAAGATATAATGTACAAGATGTATTAGATACATTTATGCAATGGAATGAACCGACACAACGATATGTGTTTGATGAAATGTGTTTCCTTCTACGTGAGGAATTGGAAGAGGACGACCCTGAACCAAATCTAGGAGAATTAATTAATGTTCAGAAAGAGTTTGCTGCAGGTATGATAGTCGGTCAAAATATAAAAGAAGCGATGGAACTGATTTTAAGTTATAGGAATGACCCATCCCTTCGTTCACCAAGAGAGTTAGAGAAACGTAGTACGAAACAAAATCGTCAATATCCAATGAGAGAGGTTCCACCAATTTGGCGTGAAGCTGAGCAAGCTAATGCACCGCTTGGTATTGCAGCCGCTCCGGCACAATTCCAGAGAGTATGGATACATATTCCATGGAAGCGAGCTGAAGTATTAGCAGTGAAACAGGCCTTGCCAGATCCGCGTAAAAATCCTGCAGGGTACTACAAAGAGTTGGCTCAAACAGTTGACGCTTGTGTATTGAATCTTGCTGACATAGATCTGCTATTTGGTAATGTAGTACCACAACCAATTTGGGCTAAAATTCGTAAAGAGAATCATCCAGTTGCCCTAGGTGGTGACTGGGCAGCTATAATTGCAGCGGATGGTCAACAAATAGGTGGTTCCAAACCTGAACCTTTAATTGCTAATTTACCTGGTAGAATAATCGATTTAATGAAAACCTTGATGCCAGCATTGCGCGTTAACTGGGACAAATTGTCCGCGTGCAAACAAAAGAAAGACGAAAGCGTCTCCGACTTTTTCACAAGATTCGAGGAGACTTTCGTGGATCATAGTGGTCAGGATATGAGCACAGAAGGAGGCCAGAGATTATTTGTTGATAAATTTGTGCACAATCTGTTGCCAGAACTTAGTGGTAAATTAAAGAATTCTGAAAGTGCGTGGGCTGTCTCTACGACTGCGCAAATACTTGCGACTGCCCAGTACTATGAAAATAAGGATAAAGAGGAGAAAGAAAAAACAGATAAAAAGACGAAAGATCTAAAAACTAAAGTACTTTTACAGCAAGCATATCCGCCTCGCACGAATCAGACTAACATGCAGCAAGGGTCATATCAAAGAACGGATTATAATTTTCAAAGGCCACAATACCAATGGAATCAATGTGCTTATTGCAAAATGGAAGGTCATTACAAAAGTGAGTGTCCAGTTAGAACGCAAAATAATACTGCGGCTGCTCAGAGAGGTCGTGGTAGTTCTATGCAAAACTCTAGAGGTCGAGGACGAGGTGCTATGCCTCCGCAGACGAGTGATCGCCCTTCTAATTATTTCGACCAGCGAAATGGACAATCTGCCCAACAGAATAGGTCTCCACAGTATCATGTTGAAGACTATTATGAAGCTAGTGAGGAAGTTCAGCAAAGTGAGTACTAGGACAGCCATGGACAAAGAGAGGGAGTAGTATCAGTTCCAGTAGATCAGAGTGGGCCTTATGTCGCAGTAGCAACATCAGGTATAGTCGAACCGTTTCTGTTGGATACTGGTGCAGCAAAAAGTTCTATCATACATGCGAAACTCCCTGGCGCACCTTTGTCTGGCTCAACAAACGTTTCAGTAGGTTTTTCGGGCGCCCCTGTTCATAACCCTGTTTCTGGTCCTTTGTCTATTTCTGTTGGACCCTGTCAATTGAAAGCACCCCTGATTTTGACGACAGGTTGTAACGAAAATCTGCTTGGTTTAGACTTGTTAAAACGCCTGTACGCGACATTGTACTGTTCTCCAGCAGGAGTACAGCTTACGTTGGGTAAAAGAATAATCTCTCCGATGTACTTGTCGATGGATGCGCTCCCACCAGAGCTGCGTTCACTCCCTGATACTCTTTGGGCGACTGGTCCTAATGATGTAGGTCTATTGGAAATTCCACCCTGTGTAGTAACTTTGAAAGCAAATGTCAAACTTCCACGAATTCCACAATACAGAATCTCTAGTGAAGGTGAGCGTGCGCTCCTACTGATAGTACAAGATCTGATCAAGAAGGACGTAATAGAAGAAACTAGAGGTAATGTCTGTAATAGTCCTGTACTGCCTGTTTTGAAACGAACTGACCCAACAAAACCTCCAGTATATAGGTTTGTAATTGATCTTAGAGAGGTTAATAAAATTGTGATTCCACAGTTTCCTGTGGTTCCAGACATTACTGCATTGTTAACGTTGATTCCTGCTACAGCAGCATGGTTTTCGGTTGTCGACTTGAAAAATGCCTTTTTCAGCATTCCGATAGCTGAAGAAAGCAGAGATATCTTCGGTTTCTCTCTAGGAGGACGAAGCTTCAGGTTTAAACGCGCTCCACAAGGCTATTGTGAAAGCCCATCCATTTACAGTCAAACATTAAAAAGCCAGTTAGATTCCTTCGTACTTCCTCCTGGTTCTGCTTTAATACAATATGTTGATGATCTTCTAGTGGCTGCCGATGACAAGGAAACTTGCAAAACAGCTACAATTTCTTTATTGCATCACTTGTCAGATTTGAATCACAAGGTGTCACCTTCAAAAATGCAATACTGCTGCCAAGAAGTGACCTACCTAGGTCATCTCTTGTCAAAGGAGGGAAGGAAGTTGACCCCAGAGAGAATAAAAGCAATTACACAGATGAATGTTCCTAGCACGCAGAGAGAAGTACGTGCCTTTTTAGGTATTACCTCATATTGTAGGCAATGGATCCCAAACTTTTCTCTTTTAGCAAAACCATTGGTAGCCTTGACTGGGAAAGGTGTTCCGAGTCCGGTACCATGGTCTGCAGAATGTCAGCAGAGTTTTTCTGAATTGCGAAATGCACTGTGTTCAGCACCTGTATTGGGTACACCCGACTACAGTAAGCCATTCACGCTCTATGTCCACGAGAGAGAAGGTTGTGCATTGAGTGTTTTGACACAGAAATTTGGTGATAAACAACGCCCTTGTGCGTATTTTTCATCAACATTAGATCCGGTAGCCAGAGCATTACCTAGTTGCTTGAGAGCTACAGCCGCAGCTGCAGCTTCCATTCGACAATCTGCTGGTTTAGTAATGAACAACATGCTAGTGGTTATGGTTCCTCATGCTGTGGATACACTCATGAACCGAACCAAGACGCAGCACCTTACCAGTGCTTGATTATCAGGTTATGAACTGACACTGTTAGCTAGTCACATTCAGATCAAGAGATGCAATGTTTTGAATCCAGCAACATTGTTGCCGACTAGCCAAGAGTCGAGTGATTCCGAACCACACGACTGTTGTTTCAAAACTGAGGAAGAAACAAAAGGACGAATTGATTTAAAAGACACTCCGTTATCAGATCCAGATGGCACGTTGTATGTTGATGGGTCTTGCTTTAAATTGGAGAATGGTGACGTGACTGCTGCCTATGCAGTAACGACTTTGAGTACGATTGTGGAGACTGCAAGAGTGAGTCAGAATTCTGCCCAGGCTGCAGAATTGATCGCGCTAACAAGAGCGTGCGTGTTAGCTAAGGGAAAGAGAGTGAATGTGTTCACAGATAGTCAGTACGCGTTCGGCGTGGCCCATAGTTTTGGCCGCTTGTGGAAAGAGAGAGGTTTCATTACGTCCCATGGGACTAAGATTCAACATGGTCAGCTAGTTAATGACTTGTTGGAATCTCTAACCTTGCCGACTGGAGTTGCGATTGTGAAATGCAGTGCTCATAAAGCAATCACGGATGATGTTGGTCGTGGGAATGCTTTTGCTGATGAGACTGCAAAACAGACAGCTAGAAATATGATGAGTAGAATGTATGTTTCAACGTCTGCAAGATGGATTTCTGAGTCTGGAATGTGTGAAGACACAGTGGAAAGTGTGAAAGAAATTCAGAAAGAGGCGACTGAGGAGGAAAAGCGTGCATGGAAAGAGAGCACGGGTAAATTGGACTCGAGTGGGTGTTGGATTGACTTGTCGGAACAACAGCGTTGGATGTTGCCTGATGCGTATGTGCTTGCAGTAGTAACGATGGCACATGGAACAGCGCACATCAGTTCAAAAGGGATTTGTAAGATGTTGGCTCCAGTTTGGAAGAATGATGGGATTAGTAAGTGTGCAGAGAGAGTGGTGAGAAATTGTATGGTATGCTTGATGCATAATCCTGGCAAGGGAATCCCCACACCTGCAGGTCATTTCGCTCCTCCTTCCTGCCCCTTTGAAGTGATCCAGTTAGACTTCATTCACATGGATCGTTGTAATAACCTAAAGTACGTCCTAGTGGTAGTTTGTGCTTTCTCCAGATGGATCGAAGCATACCCGCTAAAGGACAATACTGCCTTATCCACTGCCAAAATTCTTCTTAAAGAATACTTCCCCAGATACGGAATGCCACGGATTGTATGGTCAGATAACGGAAGTGAGTTCGTAGGGAAAGTTATGCAGAGTGTGTGTGCCGGCCTAGGGATTAGACAGAAGTTTCATAGTGCGAATCATCCCCAGTCCGCGGGTTTAGTCGAGGGTTACAATGGCACCCTTAAACTGAAACTTGCTAAGATACAAGCATCCACGGGTTTGTCCTGGCCAGACGCATTGCCTTTGGCTTTGCTATCAACAAGAGCAACTGTACATTCTAGAGTAGGGCTTAGTCCATATGAAATAGTTTTTGGTCGTCCTGCAAATGTTTGGGGGGTACCTAGACCAAAAGAATTCAAGCAGCTGGAATACCCAATGTTAATTGATTACCTTTTCGACTTGACTGCTAAATTGAGTCTTATTCACCAACAGGTTTTCGATGCATTGCCAAAGCCACCGGAGAGTCCAGGCCATCAGCTGAAACCGGGTGACCAGGTGGTCATTAGAAATTTTGCAAGAACGAAAAATCTTCAGCCCAGATTCATTGGCCCTTTTCAAGTCTTACTAGTAACGAGAACTGCTATTCGTGTGGCCGGAAGGAAGAACTGGATCCATACGACACATGTCAAACGTGTGCCTCTGCCACTTCCTTACGACAACTGGGTAAAGAAAGGAATCGGTGCCTCTGAAACGGAACAAGTCCCCAGGTTCATACCTTTCAGCGATGCAGAACTGATCACGGATACATCAAACACTGACTCTCCTCCTGAAACTGCTCTTTTGAACCCTGAACATTTGTCATCTGAAAACGTGAACATTGCAACGTCGGCTGAAAATACACTGTTTCCAGATCAGACAGCTCCTGCAAAACTGAGATACAACTTGCGACCTCGCAATATGGACAAATAAAGCAGGAAACTGCCTATTTTCAGATTTGAATTTTCTATACATTGCCTCCAGCCAGGAAGTTTGCTAATACTTTGTATTGTTTCTTTTTGTTTTAAAATTGCCTTGCCGTCTGGGTAGCCGTAGGGTCGTGGCTGTGTGCCTAGTTGAATCTGCGGGGGTCAGACACAAGGTCGATCTTTCTGTTAGTTCTGGGAACTCCCAGGGCTGATAGAGGCATTTTCATCTACGTACACATCATCAGTGGTCGCGAACGGTCGTAGAAGATGGAGCTTCCTGAGCTGCAAAGAAAGAATGTAATTTATGTTCGCAGAAATAGACTGTACAGAATACTTCACAGCAAATGCTTTCTAATGCAATGTGCAGTTACATTTTTAATTGTTTTGATAACGTTGGTGGGTGGAATCATCTTTGGTGTGCATTTGATTTTTATGCCAGTAACTACAGTACCTCCCCTTGATCCTACTACTTCTACGGTTTCTTCTATGCATTCTTTTCACTCATTTCCTGAACACGAACAAGCTCGACGCTCAGAATTTATTAACAATACATTTGTACAGCTCTTGCATCAACACCAACTGGTAGTTAATACTACAGACTGCTGGGTGTGTGGCTTGATACCTCACACTATGGATAAAGGCATTCCCTATCTAGTCTTGCCTTTTAGCTACAATGGATCATTTCAGGCCTTTCAGACCATTTTTTCATATGCCCTTGAGACCTATCCTCCGCGTCCACCACGGTCCACTAAATACAACTCAGCCAACAAAGCTTTAGTCCAGGGAATTATTGACATGATTAAAGACGTCAATAATACTCCATCTTACCCTAGAGATGAATTACGGGTGTATTTGAGTTGGAACTCTACAGAGTATCGCCTTAGTTTGGGAGAAAGCAAGCGTAAAAGCTCCACTTCAGTTTGGGTCGTGCCTCACCGAGGTCAGGTCTGTTTACAAGGAAATGGGAGAAATCTGAGAGCTCAGTTAGGGAGGAGTGAGTGCGTTGAGACTTACGCATTTCCGTCTAACTCCTCCCCTGCCTTTCTGACTGCTAGGGGTACCTACTTCATCTGTCAGGACAGAGCATATACATGGCTGCCTGCTGACTTTTCAGGTTCATGTTATATTGCTCGATTGTTACCTCCGACATACACTGCTTCTTCAGATTATCACAAGACCAGAGTAGCAAGAGGTGTCTTCAGCAAGGAAGATACCGCTGGTCAGGAAGCTGGAGACTTCTTCAAAGGTTTCCTTCCGTTTTGGGGGCCTATGGCCAATAGTAGAAATCTACGTCAACTAACACGGGTAGTTGAATCTACTATCACAGAAACGGCTGGTGCCCTTAGTAACTTAACAGCTGAGCTTCAGGCGGATCGTCTCATGACGTTGCAGAACCGAATGGTTCTAGACGTAATACTTGCAGATCGAGGTGGGGTATGCAGAATGATCCAATCGAGCTGCTGTGTTTTTATTCCCAATAATGCACCGACTGTCTATGAAGCGATCTCTAAGCTACACAAGATTTCCGACTCTATACACGTAGACAAGGGAAACTGGTCCTTCATGGAGTGGTTTTGGACTCTGGTATCAGCGTGGGTGTGGAAGGTTCTGATGGTCATTGGTGTCATCCTAGTATTTCTGTTCTCGTGCTGCCTTATTATCCAATGTGGTCCCGCTTTGTGTAGTCTCTGTGCTGCAACCTGTTTCAGAAAACCACCTACATTAGGAGAAAAGGCACGGGACAGGATGATGGTGCAACAACATGTCACTGACCTAATGAGCATAGAGTTAGATTCTGACATAGACTGAGTAATTGCCTATGTAAGGGCAAAAGGAGGGTCTGAGGTTCCGTGACGATTTTAACCCGTGTTTTCATCATTGTCGTAAACACATGATTTTGGTATCAGTGAACCGCAAATGATCCATTTAGTATATCCTGGTGTTTTCGCTATGCTACGAGCAAGAGCACTCCTGTTATGAACACATTTCTGATCTACCCGTGGCATCCATCTTAGAACACGGAAGCCATTTTGTATTCCTTGCCCTCACATAGTCAATGGACACGCAATGACCTCTTTTCATTTAAGGACACGTAGGCTTTAACCGGCGATTCACCTTGCGAGGGACACGTGCACCTTAGGCCAGCAACGCTGTGGCAGCATGACTCGGCAAGAACTGCCTCCCCAGCCTGAGGCCAGTCCTGCTATACTGGTTCTTGTGTTCGTTGGCCTGATCATGATTAGGCGGCCGAAGCTGGTAACCGTGCCCATTTACGACCCACAAACATCTCTTATCCTGTCTTTCTATCTTCTGCACCTGGCTCTGCTCCTTTCCTTCTGGGCCTTTATTAGGGGGAGGTAACGAAATTTACGATGAGGCGGTCCGGGTCTTGAATGAGAAATTGACATGGGATTATGATGGAATAGTGGGAACCCCTCATTCGTAATGTTTTGACATCAGATACTGTTGACGATTCCTGTACGACGCCAAATATTTATTGTTTAAGACACGAATGTTTAGAACTGTGGTAACATGTAAAGAATTTGCCCCGAGCAGAATATTTAGTATTTAAGGAGTAACCCTCTTTGTACAAATTGAACAGGCTCCTAGACACTGCCCGTGTGCAGTTTCTGTGACTTCTGTGTCCCTGCAGTAATAAACCTTTGGTCTTTGACGCCACCATCGAGAAGCCCGTGTTTCTGTTTGTTTGTGCACCGAGACAGGTTGAACTCCGGGGTCTTCGGGTGTTTTCCCTGACACCTCTGGACGGAACCAAAAAGTCCAGAACTCCAACCTGAGTTGACATCCAGTTTTGAAAACCATTTCGCCCCATTGTGATCTGCCACAATGTCATCCATCGTCAGTTATATATGGCATTTGTGCTGGATTACCTGACTGGGGAGCCTCATGTCCATGCACAGTCTTTTGGCGCCCAGCTGCTTCGGTTTCAGTACAATGACAAGTGGAGGCACCCAGGGCATGTGGCCAGTCACTTTCTCAATGACTCCTTGCTCTTCCAGCACTTGCAGCTCATGCTCCACCTGTGGCGCCTGGTGGAAAGGGACTCTTCGGTGTCTCAGGGCTGTGTCCTTGGTGGATTCGTCTGTGTGCAGCTTGACTTGCTTGCCCTTCAACTTTCCCTGGCCTTGAAAAAGCTTTGGGAATTCGGCGAGTAGGGAATCAGCACGCAATCATGCACCTGCTTTGCAAAACACACCAACTCAAGGTATTTGGCTGGGTGACAGCCAAGCAGCGTGCCCTTTTCACCTACGGTGACATGGAATTTTGCCAGCGTAGAGCGCCCATCACAGGTGACGTCCACTTCAATGGTTCCTCAGAGGAGCACTGGCTCCATCCCTCCATATGTATATATCTTCGCCCAACTGAAGGAGAGCGACAGGCAAAGGGTCAACCTTTCGACCTGCTTGGAATCCATCACATTTACTGATGTCCCTGTTTTGATGAGTGCTTTCACCTAGTACCTCATATTTTGACATTTTGACCATGCAAATAGGGGGCAGCTGCCTCTTGTGTCCCACTCTTCTGGCAAAAGACACCAAGAAAACATCAACCCCCTAATCGTCTGGATGGGTGTTCTGCCCATGACCACTGAGTTCTCCAGCCTCCACGATGTCCTCGAGTAACAGCTGGTGCAGGTCGCAGTTGCTCTCTTCAGATGTTCTGGAGTGGGCTGGGATCTCCCGCCTTGGCACACCTTTGCAACGTGATTCACTTTCCGAATTTTGAGCATTTCTTCCCCTTGGTGGGGCATATGCCTGGCACCTTGTGCTCTAGACCACAGTTTCTACAGCTTCCACTTGGTTTCGGGTGTGACACCTGGCATGCGAGGCCCGCACGTCTCTATATGACACTGACCCGTTCCACCTTAATGTTGGCTGAAAGCAGTTGCCACCTTGCTCAGGGCCCCCTCCATCTCGTCAGTCCGTGGATTCGACTGTTCTTGGCACTTTTATTCTGTGGCTTGTCATCCATGTACTATTTGCTCCCAGATCTCCTCCTCCTGATCAATGTTTGTTCAGGTGCTTGCCTCATTTTATTAATCATGCATAAAACATATTGACAGACTGTGCTTGTCTGGGTGGCCTGCCGTAATTTAAAGCATTCATAATCGTGGGTTGAGGTGGGTTTCGAAGTGTTGGTTTAATGCCCTCACAGCCGCGTCACTCAGTTTTGCACCCAGTGTTTGGAAGTGTCTCAAATAGCTCATATAGCTCCGCACCCATGAAATGCAGAAGTAATGATCTATTCACTGCCTCATCAGTTTCTCGCGTATCGCGGAAATATTGCTGGAGTAACCCAATCCATGAATGCCGCCCAACAGTTCACTGAAAGGGTGTAGTAGCATGACATAGGCATGTGCCTAGGGGGCTGGGCCGGTCCATGCTTGGTTTTGTTCTTGCTGTGGCACGATCGTGATGTGTGAAAATGGAGCAGAGGTGGCGTTTGTAAGCTGACTTTGTCCTATTGCAACAGGTAATTACCTGCACCTGCTGCGGGAGGAGCCCAGCATTCTAGAACTAGTGCATCCTCCATCAGGAGCTGGCCTGGTATATACGTCATTCCGCAACATCCGTCCCTGTGTCCTCCCAGGAGGAGGGCTTATGGGGGTTGTAGTTCTGGATGTCGGTGTCACTGTTGATGACCAACGTCCAGAGATTTGAAGGATCTCGATGCGCATACCTCGCGATTGCACATCAAATATGTAAATCTACAAGTGTGTTCTTACACATAATCCGGGATAGTGCTCCAGTGGTATACACAATATGCACCTTAATAGCCAATGGGATGTTATTTAATTGGCTCATAGTGCCCAATATCAAGTAGGTTGCGAGGAGTAGAGGTTTCAATCTACTAGGCAGCTGATGTAATTGCATATTTGTTTACACCAACCTATTTATTTGTTTACACCAATCTCTATATTGTTAATAAAACCCAATGTCACCTTTTTTATAATTGGCAAATTAGACCTACGTATACTAGGGTCCAAGTGTATTTTATAGTTGAAATTGTATAAATGTATTGGTCATGTGCATTGTAACCACGGGATCTCATCATTCAATCCCTTTTCCCATGATCTCAGCGGTATACCCATCTTTGCTTGCGAATCCGAAGTTTCTTCGGAGGATCTGGGGTGCTGATGCTTACGTTCTCTAGGGCCACCCATGTCGTGTTCACATCTCTATGATTCAGGTCGAAGTAGTGGTGCATCAGTTTAGTATTGTTCCATTTGCAGTATATTGTGCTTCTGTGTTTGTTAATACGCACTTTTATTTTCCGTGTGGTCATTCCAACATGAAATAGGCCACACGGGCAGGAAATCAAATATATAAAATTTTCACTGTTGCAATTGGTCAACTGTTTTAGGACCCAGGCTCTCCATGTTGTTATGTCCACCGCTTTGGTTTCTTCAGTGAGCTGGCATGATAAACAATTGCCACAAGGGTATTGGCCCACAGGTGTTTGGCTGTCCCTCAGTGTTGTGTGCAGAGGTCTGTGCGAAGGTGGTGTCTTAGTGTGCACCAGTTCATCATGGAGATTAATATTCCTCTTCAATACAAAGATTGGGGGACCCCATTCTTAGGTTCCTCCGTTTAGGATCTTCGAGGTTTTTTTAAATAATGTTTGAGATAGGTATACATGTGGTCACACACGCGATTCTATCATGTCCGTTTTTTTGTGACTTTCCAACAGCTCTTCCCTGTTGTTGTTTCTCACTCTCTTCTTTGCCTTTTTCACAGCTTTTTTGGGGTAGGGATGGGCCACCAGTTTTTGTCCCAATGTACTGGCCTGTGTCTCAAATGTCTCCAATGAGGAGCAGTTACAGCTGACTTTTAGAAATTGTCCCACAGGCAAATTCTGGTGTAATTATCTTGGGTGGAAACTCTCATACAAGAGTAGGCTGTTCTTGTCTGTTGTCTTATTGTGACCCTTAGTGCTGCTGCCTCCCTGATCAATGGTGATTTCTAGACCCCGAAACACTGCTTCTTTCATGCACATAGTGTGCGTGAATGTCAGGTGTCAATCTCTACTATTTACCCACTCTGCAAACTCCTTGGCTAGTTGTTCATAATACATAGTTGATGTATCTGCGCCACAGTTTGATGTGGTCTTTTTATGGATTTTCCTTGGTGAATTTATTGTCTGACTCGAATTGGTGTACATTTAGGCAGGCCATACTTGGGGCGAAGGTACTCCCTATAGATGTTCCTTGCACTTGATGGTATATCACCCCCTCGAATTTGAAGAAATTCTCGGTGAGTGCACATTCCATAACAAAGTGTCTTGGGGTCATAAAGTCCCACTATTTTCCTGTTAAAATGTGTTCCACCACTTCGAGGGTTCATCTCTGGGGGATGCTCATTTACAATAATTCGATGTCCATCATTATAATCATGTTGTCAGGGGTAGTACTCTACATATCTGGGAGTAAACACAGGACACCCTAAGAATCTCAAAAATATGAAGTGGATGTTTGTACTATTGGTCTTAGATAACAGTCACAAAATTGTTATAAAGGCTCTAGGAATTATCCCACCCTGAGACTATTGGTCTGCCTGGGGGCAGCAACCTATTTTGTGGACTTTTTGGAAGGGTATAAAACCTCAGGGTTTGTGGTTTTGCAGCAATCAAAAACTCTGTTTTGTGTTTGGTAATCCAATCCTGGATTAGTGCTTCCTCTACCAAGGGTTTGATCTTATTAGTAAGTCTTGATGTGGGGTCAGTTGGAAGAACTTCATAGCTCTCCCCATCCAATTGTAGGCGGAGGCATTCAGTATCATACGTGGCCCTCCCTGTTGATGGCCCCTGAAAGAGGGTGATTTTAGCACCACAAACCCTTTGTTGATACCATTTGCAGGAAAAAAAACAAATGCTTTCTTCTTCAGCACTTTTACCACATTCCCCCCTCCCACAAATTAAATGTAGCTTTTTTTGGAAAATTTCTCTGTGACCTCCAGGGGAATCCACAAACACTAAGTACCTTTAAAAGCCCCAGGAAGTTGGAAACAAGCATTTGCAATAAAATCAGTCTCGCCTTTGGGACCTTATAAGTGTTTAGCCACGTATTATATTTTCCCACATTACTGCAATGGACTGTGTGGCTGTGATCATAAATGTGGCTGTAGATTTGGCTTTGAATGTGGCAGTGGAGCTCTTAGAAGTGGCCTGAAGATTAATACATTAAACTATTGATGCACATTATTACATTTATAAAAAGTGGAGCCGACAAAGAGGTTTATGTACATTTGTGTAAATTAACATGCATGCACTGCAGTGTTTGGAATGCACAGAGGAAGAGAAAGGCAGACATTGTTATAGCAAGGGGGCGTTGTCTAGGGGACAGGTGCGTAATAGCAGAGAGTAGGGGGTGAAAGACAGGACGAGAAATACAAGAGAAAGAGAGTGGGGCAATTAAAGTGGTGGAAAAGACAGAATAGGATTGGGGAGAAGTGATGGTTCTTATTGTAGCGAAGCAGCGCCCACTGAGAGGTCGTTTAGTGCAAGGAACTCAGTGCGAGTACAGTGCAGCTAGGGCACTTCTCACTTTGATGTTGCTGAAATCAGGACCGTTATCAGTGCAGCTCTCAGAGTGTTGCCAGTGTCCACTGTTGACCCCTGAGATAGCGCAGATAGGAGGAGGCAGCAGGGCCTAAAAACCCATCTGACTATTGGTCTGATGACAATGAAATCTGAAATGAATGGGCTATGACATCTGCTGGATTTTATTTTGACTACAGTAGGTAAAAGATGATAGGAAAGTAAAGGTGTGGGGGAAGAGGACACGATGCGCAAGCTGCACCAGCAACTAGGCTGGCACCTCCGCTCGCTGTGGCCCTCTACCTTTCCTTCAGTGCGACCTGGGACGCTAATCGTTTCCATTATAGCATCTAAAGTGAAGTTTAGCCCATTTACAAGCACTTTCAGCTCTAATACTGCTGTGGGCAGATCCAAGATGTGATTGATGATGTCTCAGATTAATGACTGAATGTTCATGAGTCAAATAAGCCAATTACTGGAGGAAGATGAACCAAACCCACTTTGAATATTTATAAAATACTATATGTTTCACATGTCAAGCCTAAAAATAAGCCATGGAAGACAAACGCGATCTCTGTTAGTTCAAATAGAGTCAGTTCCATGGCAGGGACACATTTGTGCCTGAATAAAGCATCAATGGCCTTCATTCGCCTCTGTTATCATTTGCTGCCACCACACAACAGCAACAACACAGAACAGCTGTTCCATAATGTTACCAGTATCAGGTTTGATGGATGAGCAAGTGCTTGGTAATAGCACTGTTCCTGAAGAAGACAGCGTTTACAATGCAGTCCTTATATCGCAGTTCCTTTACAACGCGATTGTTACAATGACCGCGTTGTTAGAATGCAATTCCTTTACAACGCAAGTCATTAGATCAACTTGCTGTAGGGGGTGATCTAACATAAGAAATAGCATCATTTACTATTCCAACACCTTCCCTACTGTTGCGCTGGCTGAAGTTAGAATAGTAAATTAAACTGTTCCTAAATCCGGCGCACCCTTTACAGCAAGTCGATCTAATTACTTACATTGTAAAGGCATCTCTTTCTAACAACGCTGTCGTCGTAACGACTGCGTTGTAAAGGAATGCGATGTAAAAGCATGCAATGTAACATGCTATATTCGTCCCTGACAATCATGTTTTCTCAGCTGGCCTGTACATTTATAGGAGTGAACAGTGATATTCAGTGCAAATACTAAAGCTCCCGTTTTGGGGTGAATCTGATGAAAAGCCAGCCCTTGATCAGGTAAGAAGCTACCTCTGAATTCAAAGCAGTCAGCCAGCTTCAATAAATGGTCAGATATGCAGTGCTTTTCTGGGGCGTTGTAGTCAGTTATGAAGGACAGGCATGTGGAAGTGGTCAGATCTAACTGGGTGGGATGTATGACGTTACAACGCATGCTTTTACCACTCATGCTGTTACAACGCAGGTTTTACTACGCATACCATTACAACGAATAGCGCTTTGGGGTGCTGGATAGTGAATAGTTCAATGTACTATTCCAACTCCAGTCCCAGTGGACACTAGGGAAGGTGTTGGATAGTAAATTAAATCTATTCCCTATCCTAGAGCGCCCCCCAGTGCAATGCGTTGTAATGGTTTTCATTGTAAAACCTGCGTTGTAATAGCACTGCGTGGTAAAAGTTGCGTTGTAAAGGATGTTTCCCGACTGGGTGTGATGTGAATTCCAAACATCCACTAAGCAACAAGGGAATTTCCTAGGGGATCAAGGTCTACTTCCTAAAGATGGGCACAGTCTTGTGAGGGAAATCACCTGTATGTACACAGTCATCTGACACAAACACAAAGCTTCTTGAAAGCAGGTGTTGCATCTACAAGTAAGCTCAGGATTCGAAAGAAAACATGATGTCAAACAGAATGCACATGAAGGAAGCAGAAGGAAATATTTCTCAATGCCACAAGTGTCTTGAAACCCAGCATCCACTAAATCCGTGTTCAAAACTACAGCTCAGACCATACATAGTGCATTCTTTCACACTTTCAGAAAGTTATGGATGTGGCATGGGTTCAGATTTTATCCGACAAAATACATTACTGAAGACTTTATTGGGGGACAAAGTGATAAACATCTCTAGAAGTGAAATTCCTACTTGAGGTACGAAAGGTGACTTTCCTGGTTAACACTCCTTTGTCACGTCTCTATGTAAGTTTTGTAGAAGATGTTAAAAAGGTGAGAGAATGTAGAATCATAACTGCAAATAGACCCGATTTCGGCGATAGGCTCCCAATTTTGTATGCAAAAAATTGCTTTATTTGGGCTCCAGCCTGAATTTGCCTCTGCTTCAGTAGAAATCATGCGGGGAAATACATTTTCTCGATTATTTTTTAATCGCCCACTTTCCTTTTCTAAAATATTGGCATGCGTGTGGCATTATGGCAAGAGCTGCCGACTTTGGAACTGAGGAACCAGGAGGATCTAGTCTCGGCATCAGCTGAACATCCTGTGATCCTGGGCAAATCACTTACCTCCCCGTGCCTACAAAAATGTATGTGTCTTTGTGTAATGTCAATGTAAAAAGTTTCTTTTGTGTGATAAATAACAAATGTCAAACTCTACTACATACAACCATACACAATTCCTAGAAGCATTCAAATGTACTAGATGTATTTAGAATTGTCTTTGTGCAATGTAACTGTGTGCTTAAGAAAAGCGATCCAATACCTTCGGATCGAGTTCGCTCCACATAAACCTGAAAACAAAGTTTGTAGATGTAAAAGTAGATGTGAAATCTGCAGCTTAATGCTGAAAATGTTGCTTATGATTTTAAATCATACACTACTTAGGAGCATCGCGTCACAATTCATGAGAAGACTCCTTAAAACCAAACCGTGGCTAGGGTAGCCGCTCTGTGCCTGCTCCATGCCTGTTTGTTTGGAGCTCTTTGAGCTCGCGTGTCTTTATGGAGATGGGCTTGGTGCATTTGTACGTAACCTGGATTATCTGCTTTGATTTACTCTTGACATTTCACAAGAGGACGGGCATGAAATGGAAGTGAACCCGTCGAGCTGGCCTAAACACCGAACACAGTCCCAAAGGAACAAACAGCCTCTTTACAAAACGCCTTTACGCCTACGAGGCCCAGTGGCACGGTTAAGCTCAATAAAAAATATTTGCAATGCCATAGGTCTCGCATTTAAATGTGAGACCTATGGCATAGCAAACAAGCGGTCGCCATTGTCCCGGAAGCTAGGAAAGGGAAAGCATGCATGGCACGCTGAATGTAAGCAAAGCACTCGTCATGCCTGAAGTAAGAGAAACTCAATAAAGACAAGCATTTGCAATGCAAAAGGTCTCGCATCATATTAGTTAAAGTTATTAGCATTGTAGATAGCTTTTATATTGTATGTTGCAGTAGTCGAAGTAAGTAATACAATAAGAGTAGTTGTTGAATGAAGTTTATTGTGAAAGGTAGCATTTGTTTGTAACCATTTCCATGTTTAATATATATATGGATACATTACCAATAAGCATGTTTTTGTTCCTTGTTTAATTGTGCATAATTAGTAATACAGTAAACAATATTATGAAGCATATGTATTTCAAAGAGTTCTGTGGGTAAGTATTCCTTTGTTAACAGCTTTAACAGTTTAAAAGTATAGTACATTATAAAGGAGTTGTATCGAAAATGTAACATATGTAATTATTTATGTATTTATTGTCTTACAATAGAGATATATATTGTTATATACAATATTGTATACTTAGACAATTTTTGAAAGGAATAGTTTTTTAACAATTTTTTTTCAGACAATTCCGTTTAAAGAACGTTTTTAAAAGTTAACACTATAATTGTAGTATTTTTCATGCATAAATAAGGCACATCTAACAAGAAATTTATACATTTCGTATAATGGCTCCATATTTAGGTTTTTTTTGCATTTATGAATAGGTGTGCATATGCAGTGTGAAATGTATATTTACATTTCATATGCTTTTTTATTACTGTTGTATTTGAAACAAAAAAACAAATAAAAACAAAGGATCTGCACAGAGATTAGGAGCATTAATTAGTGTCACTGCAATATATATATTAGGCAAATATAAAGACATCATTTCAGAAACAATAATCAGCACTGACAAATGATAGAATAATAGTCACATCTAATACACTTAGGCTTAGCTTACTGAGGGCATATTTCACGTTGTTGTTGTGACACCTTCATGTGTAGTGGTAACATCCTTATTAGACGTTTTCTTAAAGTACAGTGCTGAGAAGTTCTTAGGTCTATCATGGGTGGCAATAAATTGATATATAACTTTATTTTTATTTGTTGCATATTATACTTGCTTAATGATTTCTGTTATGCAACCATTGGAGAATAACACATTAAGTGTTATTGGGAGGTGCAGCATTAATGGATCTGCAAAGTCTTCTGTATCGGTGCTTATGTCCAAAAAATCCATCAAGGTAATGTTGTGTATTTCCATTGATTGGAAATGTTCAGTTGTGTCCACTTGCACTGTCATAGTGCTTATTTCTTGCAGAGTGTTTTCCAATCCATATGCTGTTATGGTGATATTTTCTTTTGGTGGTTGCATCACCTGTAGAGACATGGTTTTAGTAATAATACTTTTATAAATGTTTGCAGTTGTTGTTACTTTGTAATATAAATATACTTACTTGTAGTTGTGTATGACGAGTTGTGTTTAATATTTTTTGTCCGTTGAATTCGTGAACTGTTAAGTGCGTTATTTGCACATATTTTCCGATTTCTATTGGGAAGTCTGCCGCTTCCCTCCATAGAGTTATTTTTACCGAGTCTGTTGCATCATTGATGGTTATACTTTTAAGTTTAGCTTCTTGTCCTCCAATATATATAGTTTTTGTTGCTTCTTCCTGTAATATAAAATGAGTTGTAATTATTTTTGTTACTGTTAATAATGCATTCATATTTATAGCACTAATAATGTTATACTTTTGTTATTTGTATTAATAAACATATAATAAACAAATATACATTAGTATTTCACCAGGAAATAGTTGTAGAGCAAGGTGAAGGTGGATAGTACTGTGGTATTATTGTAACAAGTTATCTTTGTTTATTACGCATAATGATAAATTGATATTTACTTACCTTTAATGTTTTGTAATTTGATAAAAGCAGGGTGAAATTGTCTGAGGTCAAACTGCCTTAAAATTGGAAGGATCCACTTATAATACTTGTAGAACAGTACAACATGAATAGTTGACTGGGGAGAAGTAGGGTCATGGGGACATACACAAGGGTGACGTGACCAGTCATTTGTATTAGGAAGGGTAACCCATATGTGCACAAGGTCAATGTGTAGTTATAAAAGCAGCGTCCTATCATAAGATCCATCTATATCTTTCAAATAAGCTTGTAGCTCAGGCATGCTCAGCAGTAACTGGTGCGATCTTACTGTAGGTTTATCGATGTTACCTGTAAACCTACTATGCGCCAAATATTCCATGCAGATGGATTTCAATTTGTTTCCTAAAATAAGCTTGTAGCTCAGGCATGCTCAGCAGTAACTGGTGCGATCTTACTGTAGGTTTATCGATGTTACCTGTAAACCTACTATGCGCCAAATATTCCATGCAGATGGATTTCAATTTGTTTCCTAGAAACTGTTGACAGGGTGTAAGGCTTATTAAAAAACTCAGGGTGCCCAATATTTGCAAAAACACTTTCACATAAGTAATCTATGGAATACAGGCAACACCATTAATTTGTCATTAAGCTAAGCATTTGTGAATAAATATGATAACATTTTTGTTGTACATTGAATTGATATTATTAAATAGATATAGGAAGAATGTGGCTTACCTTAACATATTTGTTACCAATATACATAGTTTAGTTTTTGAAAATTAACAGTTATATTGCATTAATGTTTAGACAATTAATTTGGTAAATGCTGTTTTGCAATACATATTTAGATAATACATGTTACTTACCTGTAAACAGTTTTTTGTATGTTTGTATTCATAGTTGCTATTACATGTTTGTACTGTATTTTATTCTCAGAGATATAGGCATACATTTATGATATTTAAATTGATAAATTAACAGTTATAATAGATACTAGCAGCCCGTCCCGATGTTGTCCGGGAGCAATTAGGTTTCTGGGCCCCCGCCCGCACCGACGTTGTCTCAGGCTTCAGGGCCCCCGCCCGCCCCGACATTGTCCGTGGGTCCCCCGGAGCGCACCCGCCACTTTCAGGGTGCCCAATGAGCCGCACACGGGCCGCTTCACCTACCTGAGCCGCCGATCCTCCCCGCCTGTCCGCCGCTCCTCCCCGCCTGTCCGCCGCTCCTCGCTGCTCGTCTGCCGCTCCTCACCGCTCCTCCCCGCCTGTCCGCCGCTCCTCCTCGTGCTCCTGCATGCCGCTCCTCCCCGCGCTCCTGATGTCAGCACGCACGCCGCGGCCGGCGCTACTTCCAAGGGTCTACTTTTTTTTTTTATCGTAAATATTTTTAAAAACTTATATTTTATTTTGTTATATAGCCTATGTCTATCTGCAATTACAATGATGGCTTGGTGCTGTAGTTCCCGAGTTTACCCGCCTTAAAGGTTCAAAGTTCTCTCTTTATAATAGTAGTATAGCTTATCTATACTACTATTATAAAGATAGAACTGTTAAAGTTTTTCCCCCGAACAACGTTGGTAGGGGCTGCTAGTGTTTAACCGAAATAATGGCCCAGAATTATTTATAGTTCTGTTTGTGAGCATTGGGAAGTGTGCTATTGTGACTGTAGTTAATGGTGCTGTACATTGTTAATGGTTAACTGTGTTGCAGAATGCAGTATTGTCTTGTGAGTGTGAACGTTGAATGGAATAGCAAAGATTTCTGTATTTGAAAGTGTGCAAGAGAGCTTGAATTCCTGGTGCTATTATTTGTATTGTGTGCGCCTGAAGTGTGAACTTTCTGTATTGTGTGAATAGTATTTTGCTTCAGAGCAAAGTACCATGAAGATTGCATACAGCAGCTGTTATTGTGAAAGTATATTTTTATTTATGTGAAATTGCGATGTGTGTTTTGATGTTAGCCCCCTGTGACAACCTCTGATGTAGGGCTAAGTGTGAAAGGGTTTTTGTCTTTGTGCTGCAATTATACAGATGAGTGTGAGAATTGTTTATTGCTCAGTGTTGAAGTAATGTGCGCACGCAGTTTTCAAAACATTGTGTAATGAGAAGCAAGTTTTATTGAGGTTTTCATAGAGCAGTGCGAATAGGGAAAGGTCTGTGAATAATCACACAGCACGTCTGTTTCCTGAAGTGCAATGAGCCTTCTTTAAATCGGCATGTGTTTGTTTCAGTCAGCCCCCTTCTTTGAACCTTTGATGTAGTGGAACTGGTGAAAGTCTGTCGCCTTTGCTTAGCAAATAGAGTGATTCCACTGCGAACGCCTTTGCCCAGCCCCCAGCAAGAACCTTTGATGTCGTTTGAAATGTCAAAAGGGTTTGTTTACTTTGTGCTGCAATTACAGTGATGACTGCCTGAAGGTTTTATTGTTGCGTCTTTAAAGGGTGCCTAAATTGCAGTGATCCCTCCGTGAATGGTTTTGTCCCTACGACGGGGATAATGTTTTCCCTGCGCCAATGTTTGAAGTTGTTCAAAGGCTGAAAGTGTCTCACTTCCTCGAACTCGAACGTGTTTGTGCGTACTACCGCAATAATGGGCAGAGTGCGTGAAGCAATCATTGTAGTATTTCTTTTTTGTCACGTGCGCGTCGGACCAATGTTTAAACGTTCAGCATACTTTTTGTTGGAAGTACTGTGTTTTTCTAGTTAATGGAGCGTGATTGGTTGATTGGTTTAGGCGCGCCCCTTTTGTGCGCTGTGACTTGGGCTCTGACGTATGGTAGCTTGCCCCTCTATCCACGCCCCTTTTGCTTACGAAGCCGCACCCCTTTGTTTATGTTTGCTCCGAACCCTGCTTTACGAAAGGCATGAATGTATCGAGGTTGAGAGTGAAGTGAGTACCCAGCCCATGGCACAGATTGAACTTGTAATGTTTTTGTTTGTAGGCATGCCCCTATCACAATGTTACCGCCCACATGTTTATTTACACATAACGACGGTCCTCAGTAACACGCTAACACCACTGAAGGTTTTTTCATGTAGTGTACAAAACGCTGTTTATGTGTCTAGTGGCACCTGTATAAAGGCTTGAAGGTTTCTGTGTGCTTGAAGGTTGCAGCCCCAGTTTGATGCATTTTGGGACATGCCCCTCTGGCAATGTTGCCGCCCATAGGTTTACTTTGACACGCCCATGCTACTCCCTAACAGCAGAACAACGCCCACAAGGAACTACTTTAGCCCTAATGTTGTTTGCCGTTTGTAATGTTTATGTTGGAGAAATGTATAGCCTATGTCCATCTCCTAGAACTCCCCTTTCCAACGCTGTATTGGGTGTCGAGATTGGTGGTGTACTTCTGGAGTTTACACGCCTCAAAGGTTCCTAGTTCTCTCTTTATAATAGTAGTATTGATACATTTTGTTATTGTGAAAAGCATTTTTTTTTTTCATTCTTTGGATTTACATGAGTTGTACATTGTATTAGCAATAATTACTTTTTAAATATAAATAGGATTAGTTTTGAAACAAATATAGACATTTGACTATGCATTTATTATTAGACAAAAAATAGTACAATAAACAGTAATGATATTGTGTTAAGTTAATGTTACTTACCCGTTATATTTTTTGTATGTTGGCATATATATTCTGTCATCTCATATTGTTTGTTATTTATACTGACTTACTCATACTGATATTTATTATGTATACTATGTATCTTAACATTTACATTTTAGTTAAACATTTGTACTGAGTGACCCATTTGTTTAATACTGCTTTATAGACTTTTTTTGGCATATACAATATAGTAATAATAAATAATTTTACAAAAATTGTTGCTTACCTTCAATATAGGCATATCTTTTATTTGTCTGTATCATTATTTATACTAAACAGTTTTGTGAAAGTTACATATTTTGAAAAAGTAGCATGAGTTTTTTTAGTAATAGTATAATAGTTAATATAAGATATTATAAAAGAATTTTACTCACCTTTTAAGTGTACTTTAATGTATTTTTTGTAAATATTCGTATTAAGATTTTTCATATGTAGAGAAAATAGCATGCTTCCTTAAAACAATAGTACAATAATTTATGGAAACAGATATTTCAAAGGTATTCATTGCAATGAATTTATAGATCTGCAAATTTTTATTTTGTCGCTTTTGTTTTTGTCTAAATTGATTAACAAAACATAATTTTACTTACCTGTTAAGTGTGGTTTATAGTGTTTTTTGTAAATATTTATATTTCATATATTTAGTGAAAAATAGCATAAATCTTTTAAAAGCAGTACATTAATTCCTAATAGTGATATTTTGAAAAGTAATTAATATGTAGGGAATATGCTCTTTAATACAAAATGCTATTTAACTTTTTGTTACTTGTTACGATTTTTGTTCATGTCATCATCCATATTTGCGCAGTTATATGGCTTTAATTTTTTTTGGAGTTATTGATAGGCATACATATTTATATACATATTATAACAGTTACATATTAGTATACATTTGTTATATTGAAAAGCATTTGTTCACATTTATTTACATTCACATTCTTTTTACTATTTTGATAAGAAAGCTACAGTTATAGTAAGAAAATGTCACTTACCTCAGTAATTGTTCCTGATACACTTAGTAGTGTTTTCAGATTTGCATCTCGCACTGTCTTTATAGGAGACAGTGGGGGCTGGCGGCTGTAAAATATATTCAGCTTTTTGAATAATATCTTGTGTTATTACAATTGGTGGCATTCTTGATAATTTTGTTTGTTTTGTAATTAGCAAAATACAATTTTTGATAATATAATTGCTTATTAGCATTCCATTTGTTTCTATGCTTTGCATATAATAATCTTCGTTATAGCACGTTGCTTTTATAGAGCCTGTATAATCCGCTAAAGCCATATGGCATAATACTTTGTTTTCTTGCTTGGCATTCCGGTAATATGTTTTGGCTGAACATCTAATAATATTTACGCGTACTGCTTTTTGATATGGCATTGCATCTTGTTGTTTCATATCTTTTAAATCTTTGATGGAAATCATCTGTAAAAGAAAGTAATAATTAATAAACATTATAATTATGCATTTGTTGAAGCTGTTTGCAAAAACTATTCTATTATATTATATTACAATTATATAGCTAGCCATATTGGTTTGTGATCACTGTAATATGATTCTAATGTTCCATGACATGATAAATTTGTGTTTGTAAATATATGATCTAACAAAGAATTGTAGTCTGTTGTAGGTGTGTTTATTTTCTGTATGCAGTTAAAGTGTCCTGTCATGTAGTTTAATAACAGTTTGCTATCATGTGTTGCTGTTTGCAAATTTACATTAAAGTCTCCCATTATGATATATTTATAATCAGGGAAATTATTTATTTTGATAGTTAGAATCTGTAATAATGTTTCTATTTTGACTTTTGGTGGTTTGTACAAAATGATTATGAAGTATTGTGTGTTATTTATAGGTTTTGTAAATTGTAAGATGTCAATTTGTTGTTCATTTGTAAATATTGGTTGTATGATGTGATTTTCTTTAAAATATATTGCAATGCCATGGGTTGTATGTTGGTATGTATATTTATCAAATAACCTTAAATGATAATTCTGAATTTGATATTTATTTTAGTTAAACATAATATATCTGCATTTAATATATTAGTGTTGGCTGTCATTGCTTTGAAATGCTTTTGTAAGGAGCGTATATTGTGTACTATAATAGTAAAGTTGTTATAATATTGTTGTGTTTGTGGTATAGATATTTGTAATGGCATATATGTTCTTAACCGTAACATTTCTTCATGGACTTTTGGGTGTATTACTATTTTACTTTCATTAAAATCTTTGATATATACATTTTTTAAGGATTTTGCTCTGCTTATAGCTACATAATGTAAATGGTGTAGTTTTGCATTATTAAAATGTATATATAAAGGCTCAATTGTTGCGCCTTGTGTTCTATGTATAGTGCGTGCAGATGATTGCCGCAATGGGAATTGTTTCCGTATTATTGTGATACATTTTTTGGTGAATTGAAAAGTTCTTGATATAGGTAGTATTGGTGTCCAATTGTGTGAAATGTTAATATGGCATAGGTGTTTGTTTTGTTGTCTTGTTTGTGTGCCTATTTTTGGATTATCAAAATGTATCCATACTACAATTGGTGTGTTATTAGCATTATCTACATATTCAATTATTCCAGTTGCACCATTAGTTAAGCCATCATTTATATTAATATTAGATATTAAATCGTAACATAGTCCAATTGCGATTTCTAATATATTTGGTAAACCCATAGTTTTTGCTGAGTCTGATGGTATTTGTTTTAATATTGCTTGCTTTACTTCTTCAGTTAAGTCTGTTGCAACTGCATCTATTGCAATTGTTGTATATATTGCATTGTGTTGCATATGTGTGATTAGTACATTGTGATTTATTTCATTTACTTCTTTGTTAGTAGCCATTATATATGGTTTTGTTTGTAAAATACTTGGAGGGTTTATCTCTCATAATTTTATTGTTGCAATGTCTGCTTGTGTATGTTTACCTATTCGTAATCTGTTAAGCATTTCTGCAAATGGTAAATCATTTAATTGCCTCAATATTTTAGTTAGTTCATATAATTTAAAATGCGTTTGCCATAAGTTAGCGGTTAATGGTCCATATGAATGTTTTTAATTTTCAAATATGTATGAATCAAATACAGGTTTTAATTGATAACAAATCTCCAATTGCTAATATAGATATGCCTCCAAAAGGCAGATTAGATGATTTTATTTCTTGCAATCTATTATGTATAAAATTAAACATATTTACACCTACCATTGATATTTCATCTATTATTAGTACTTTTAAATGCATGCGTTGGTTTTGCAAAGTAATCTTGTTTTCATGTGTTAATTGTTTATAAGTTATTGTTTGTGCTATTGGTATTTTAAATGTGCTATGTAATGTTCCTCCATTTATATTATGTGCTGCTTTTCCTGTTGGCGCTGTTAATAATATATTTATGTTATCTGGATTTTCTCCTACTTTAGTATTGTAGTACCTTAATAAAGTTTGATAAAGTGCAGTTATAAGAAACGTTTTACCTACTCCTGCACCACCAGTACAAATGTATAACAAGGTGTATCTTGTGTTTTAATCCAGTTTAAGTGGTGATATATAAAGTTAAGCTGTTCAGTCGTTAAATTTTGCATTATGATCTTATATTCATGTTGTGGTTATATATTATTTATTAATATTTCTTCTTCTGTAGTACTTCTAATACCTAAATCTAATGATATGTCATAATGTACTTGTTGTTCATCTTCTTGTCTGTTACTGTCTATATTTTCAAAAGATATTTCTGCTTCAGTTGATACTGGAGGTGTGAGCATATTTTCATTATTTGCTGCGGTTGTAGAATTAGTAGCGGTTTGTGATTGTTTATTGTATAAATAATGATTTTCATCAACTTCTTTTTGAACTTGTAAGTATTTTTCATAGTATGTATTTTTGGGTATAATGATATTGCTTTCAACTCTCCATGGATAATAAAGCATTAACAGTTCTCTGTAGTAATTTTCAGAGTCGTTTACTTTGTGAAATCTACAATATCAGATTATTTTTTGTTGCTTTCTGTTTGTAGTTATTATATTGCTTTTTCATTAAGTATGTCATTTATTGTAAGTTCTTCTTCATCTGAGCTATAAAAGTTAGTTTCTAAAAGTAAACTATCATAAGTGTTTTGTATTGTTGTTTGTGGTTTCTTTATTGTGTGGTTGTATTTTGATGCATAGTCAGCTAATGTACATGTTTCTAAAGTTTTTGGGCGTTTGCTATATCTAATAAATATATTGTCAAATTGTATCTCATTTGATGTATCTGGTAATGAATTTATTGTATTCATGTCTGTATGTTCGTTTATCTGGCATGTTAGTTTTAATGAATATATATGCTCTTGAACTTTTTCTTAATGGTATTTGTAATATGAGATATGCTGCTTCTTGTGTGCTCATTTCAGTACAATTTAGAAATTTGTTCCCAATGTGTTTTAATTGTTGTTTGATGCTTGGATTATGGTGTACTTCTTTTGCAGCTTGTGCAATTAATTTACTTAATCCACTTTGTGATTTACTAATATATGATACACTATACACAGCACAAGCATATGCATCTAAAACAAATTGTATATCTATGTTCGCTTGCCATGCTTGTAATATAATATCATTGTAGTTATTAATAAAACATTCAGCTGGTGTTCTATTTAAAAGTATAGTTGTTTTTTGTAATTGTGATTGTATGCATTTTATATATTGTTGTTCAGTTATATTAATATGCTCTAGAAATTGTTTGAATGTATAAGTATTAAAGTATTGCATATTCATAGTTGTATGTATACTTTCTATGTCTTGCATTAAGATGTCATCATTTTTATCTAATTGTAATGGTTCTAGTATAGCAGTATATGGCATAGGATACTTAGGATATTGATATTTACATGTTCTTTTATGCGACAATTTTTTGTATGACCATGTCTTTGTAATGGTAATAAAGATTCTATACATGTATTTGTTTTATTACATGTTATGTGTTGGTCAATGAAATGTGTGACTTCTTCATCTTTTGCTTTGCCATACTGTGGAGCATTATCTATCCATAACAAGGCATGTATGTGTGGTGAGCCTCTGTTGAAATTCAATTCTGTAAAAAAAATCTATAACTTTTCCAATTGGATGACTTTTATGCAATAATATGCAATTAAAAAATTGCCTAACTTGATAATCAAAATGGCGTGCACATATTATAGGATTTTGTTGTATTAATGTACATTTTGTTTCCCATGACATACTTTGAAATTCCTCTCTAGTGCATTCATTTTTATTGTCAATGCGTAATAATATATTTATTAAGTGGAACCATTTTGTTTCTGCTGCTGACAAAGTTAAGAAGAATGTTGGTATTCCTAATTGTCTTATCATTGCAAACAAATCTCTTTTGCAATTTTCCCAGTATGGAGACGAGCTTCGAATAGTTTTTAATATTTTGTATCTTCATTGTATTGTAGTATGCCTTCTAAATTGTCTTTTATGTCTTTAACTGTAATAACTTTACCAGTATTAAAATGTTTTTTAAGTGATATGAATATTTTGTTTTGTATTTGTTTTACATGTAATTTTTTTAGTTTAAAAAAATATGTTTGTTATGCATTTAGCTACTCTCCTGTCATAACTTCTTAGTTCCCATTGGCATATTGTACTGTAATGTACAGGTATATGTCTTTCTTTATTTGATGGTCGACGTTGTCCACAAAATATTGTTGGGAATGCTAAAAATTGTGAATCTTTGTCTTCATACAAACCACGTGGTGTGTTGTGTTCTGCAGGTGCTAGACTTATAATATTTATGTTATCAGTTATTGTTTCATTAGTTAATAAAGTATCTAAATTGCCCACCGGTATATTATCTGTACTGCTTGATGTATCATATGTTTCTGAAGAGGTAATGCTATTGTTTCCTTCTTGTGGTGCATATTCCCAGTCTTTATTTACTATTATTTTATATTCTTTAAACAAACTGCTATTGGATGCTAGATATATAGCTGCATTTTTTACTATGTTAGGTCTTACATTTTCAAAATGCGTGTATGATTTATAACTTCATTTTCGCTTTAATTTTATGGGTATTGTCATACTATCATGTATTTGTCTCAGTAATATTGTTATTGTTGTCATTACATCAGATGGTACATTAACAACAGCACCTGATAAAGATTTTTGAAAGCCACGCAGTAATGTTCTAATTTGTCAAAAAGGTATTCTTGGTGATACTAATCTTTCTTCTAAATTATGTAAATATAGTTCAGGTGGTATATCAGGGAAGCCCATACCATTATAAACAGAACATGGTGGTATTTTGTCTTTGGTAATATATGGGTAGCATGTACTGCAAATATAGCATGTTTTAGGTTTACTAATGTTACATAATATAAAGGTTTGGTTGTTATTAATATGTTGTGTTGTTTTTACTGTTTGTTTGTGCCACATTTGGTTACATATAGTACAAACATACTCTGGCCCATATTGTATTTGTGTATGAAATTTATTAATGATAGATGTTTGCGTATTTATTTGTATTGTTGTATTATTAGTAATGTCTTTATCAATGCTTTCAATAGAAGGAGCAGTGTTAGTGTTTTCTTGTTGTAAAGATGTCGATACAATTGGTTCCATATACTTTATAGCATTTGTTGTAGTAGTATTACTGATGTAATTTGTTAATTGGCTATTGGTGTTTTTATTAATATTCTTTTGTATATTTGTTTGCAATATAGTTGTATTCGTAGTTGTTGATTGTTTAGTATTATGGACACAAATACGTTTTGCACCTTTTACAGTTTCTTTTAAAAGTGCTCTTTTTTGTGCTGCTTTAAAAGATTTTTGTTTAATTGTATTTACAGTAATTGGTGTAATTGCCAATAGTACTTTATTTATATTAGGTGGCATTATATTAATTGCAATTTCTGTTATATGTTCTGTAAGCTTTTGAAAATTGTCTATTTTTGTAGCAATACTTTTACAGTTTTTATATAATGCTTCTTTAGTGTTTATTGTACATGAATGAAATGTGATAAATATATCATTCGTTTTGTCAATAGAAATTATGTTATTATGTAAGCTTATTATAATGGTATTATGTGTAGTTAATGCATTATAAAGTGCTGATTTTATCTCTTCCTGTAGTGTATTCGTAATTGCTACACTACTTTTATATTGTTTTGTGATTTTAATTGTATATATTGTATTATTGTGTTCTATATAGGTAGGAATATATTTTAATTCTATGTTTTCTCTGTCATAAAAAGCCATTAATTCTATATACATTGTGTTTCCTAGTTGCATTATATCATGTACATCTTGTACAGTCCATGTAGCAGCAGTTTCGTATTTATTTTTAATAATATCAAATACATCATTGCAAATGTATGTATTATCTATTACAATTTGTTGCATATGTTGTTGTTGTATTTGAAAATGTGCTTCTATTACTAAGTAGCATTCTGTCGCTCCTTATAAAACTCCATACTGATAATTATGCCCAGGTGCGGTGGGGTCAGAATGGGGAAACAACCGAAAGGATTCCGGTGTGTAGGGGCGTACGCCAGGGTTGTGTGCTGGCTCCCACCCTATTTTCCTTGTACGTAAATGGTGTGGTAGAGCATCTGCTCCAAGAACCAGCGGACGCACCCACACTGTTGTTTGCGGACGACACCCTCCTCATCGCCAAGACTCCACAAGGTCTCCAAAATCTTTTGACCCGATTCCAGGACTTCTGTTTGGCAAGGGGACTGGTGATCAATGTGGACAAAACAAAATACCGGATCATGCATCCACCGCGGAAACCAGGACGCCCTCCAGTCTTGAACTCTGTCCCTCTTGAGAAAGTTTCCGAGTTTGACTATCTGGGAATACGCCTGTGCGACACTATGAGCTGGACGTCACATATCAACAAGATGGTCCTCAGCCATAAAAGGGTAGGGGGTGCATTGCTAAGGGAGTATCGCGCCTCATCCAAACAGTTTGTGGCACCCGCAATTGACATTTATAAAGCAAGAGGAGTTACTTCCACACTTTATGGGGCGGAGCTATGGGGCCTTTGCAACTTGGAGTCCCTATCCAAGTCAGAGAGCAAATTTTTGAAAGACCTACTTGCTCTCCCCTTGAGCACTCCCACAGTCCCGGTATGCTTAGACGTGGGCTGCAAGTCGATCAAGGACCAGGCTCGTCTCCGACCGTTGCTATTATGGGCTTGCTTGTGGAGGGTTCCAGAGCTAAAATCATATGCTGACAGGCTGTCCGAGGTGATGGAAATGGGGGGCTGGCACAAGATCAAGTGGCTGAGGGAGATAAAAAAACTCTTGGGGGAGTTGGGCTTGGGAGACTGCTGGGTTACAAAATCTGCCCCACCCAAGGTTATCCTGAAAAAACTGTACTGGGACTGGGTCTCCTCCCAACTCATTGGTAACCCACGCCACTGCAATTCGACCGCAGCATTTCTTAGAATTAAGGACGTGGTGGCCTACGAACCCTATCTGGATTTGATCACCATGCCAGTTGATAGGGCTCTTTACTTCAAGTTTAGAATAGGCACTCTCCCGATTGGGGACTTCTTATCCCGATGGAAATCGCCAGTGCAGCTATCGCCCTTTTGTGCCTTCTGCCCGACAAGGCCTGAGACGGTGGCGCATATCCTCTGAGTGCCCAGACTATATTCGTCCAAGGAGGTGCTGGCTCAAACCCCTATTTAAACGCCTAGGGACACGTGAACACATGGTGGCGCTACGCATTTTGTTAACTGACACTTCACCTCCCATAGTTTGTGGTGTCTCCAAATTTTTTAAATGGTCTTGGATACTCCGCAGAAACAGATTGTCTATCTCAATTTAATCTAGTTTTAACTATTTTATTTCATGCATAAAACGGCATTTTTACTTGTTCTTAACTTTTGAGACATTTGTATTGTTTATATGCAGTGTTCAATTATATGTAATGCTTTTAAGATACAATTGTATATCGAAATAAAGCTTTCAACAACAAAAACTAAGTAGCTTTTTGAGTTTGCTTTATCAAGATTTATTGTATTACTTGTAAGTGATTCTTTTATTGTATGTTGTTTTATTGTATTATTTGTAGTTTTTATTGTACCTTTGTTAATATGATGTTTTATATTTGTAAGTGTTTTTGTTGTATGTTTATTTATTGTTAGTTGTATGTTTTTGCTCGTAGAATTATGTTTAATTTGAATTGGTATTGTTTGTAAATTTGCTGGTAGTACATTATTTTCTGCTGGTATATTTGTATAAGGTATATTGCTTATATGTGTGCATTGTGTTATAATGTTTTCAAATGATGTAGAATGTTTACTCTTTTTAAGTGATTCATACTGAAGCGTGTTTGTATTTTGCCTTTTTTTGTTTAGTTTTTTTGGTATAGCAATGTCTAGTGATGATGTTGATGGTTGTGGAGCATTTCTGTTTTCAGTATTTATTTTACTTAAGTGAGATGTTGTTTCTTTAGTATAGTACTTTAAATCATTATTAACATTGTTTAAAAGTTTAGTATTGTGTACAAAAAATCTTGTGGCTTTAGATGAAGATTTTTTTGGTTTATATTTAGAGCTTTTTGAAAAGATGTTTTTTTAATTGTGCTTATATCAATTGCTGTTAATTCGAATGGAACATCATCCGCATTGTGTGGTTTTATCTGACTTGCTAAATTATTAATGTAGTTCATTAGGCTTTGAAAAGTTTTCTTCTGAAGTATTATACATGTTCCATTTGGAGTTGGCATCCCATTGCTGTCACGACTATGTGAATCAAATATGAAATATTTATCTTCATTTTTGATAATTGAAATTACATATATATCCGTGCACAGTAAAATTCCAGAATTTCTTAAGGATACATTTAATGCTTCTTGTATATCAGGATATGCTAAGTCAAAATGTTTAAATATATTCCCATAGTATGGTTGATTAATTTTAATAGAATATATATTGTTTATATGTTGTATGTATTTTGGTAAATCATCTGGGTGTATAAGATGCTGTTTATTAATAGAATGCATTTCTGTATATAGAGCATCTCCTAGGTCCATTATATAATGTAAGTCTTCTGCATCCCATATATATGTCGGTTTGTTATAATTGTGAATAATAGCAAAAGTGCTATTTGGTAAACATTGCTTGCCTCTAGAAGTTATAGCAAATTTTTCACGCCCCTGCTGATAATCGGCTTGTATAACACTATGCATTTTATATTGTTCTATAAAGATTTTCTTTCAAAGCAGTGCTAATTGTTTGTATATTTATATTTTGCTTTTTATGGATGTATAGCTTTTATATGGGTTTATATATACATGTATTTTCACTGTACTTGCGAAATATGGTTTTAATGTGTTTATGTTAGTTGTAATAAAGATAATATGATCTAATTCTAATATATAATTATAACAAAGATAAACAATGTATATATAGAGAACACTTGATTTGTGTACAATATAATTCTTACCTTGCAGATATTTCTTTCTTTTGTAGATATCTAAAAAAAAAAACATATTAAAAGATAGTACATGCAAGAGATGTGCATACAAATAGTTTATATGTTAAAGAAATGTAATTAAAACATAGCAAATATATATTATTAGGACGTATAGCACATAGGTGTGCTCTGAATTGTGTTGTTTTTGGAGTAATTTCAAGAGTTATTGAATTTACAGGCTTATTGATGAAGCATGATGATAATTAGTACTGATGATTGACAACACCTGCCAAACTAGTTAAAGCTGAGCTCTATCTGTGGTCACTGTAGTGAATACTAAAATATTGTTTATCTAAGCAAGTAACTGAAATTGAATTTATTATAATGCTTTTTGTGCAGCTTGTTAGCAAGTAAAGTGGCGTTTTTCTAATTGATAGATGTAGTTGTTGCACGTATGTGAAAAGTATGTAACTAGAGTAATTTATTGGCAGTCTACTGACAAAGTGCATTTTATGAAATATTGTAATTTGTATGATTTACAGGTAAAGAGCTTGTAAACTGTAGTTATAGTATAGTTATAGTATAAACTCTCTACGGTAACTATAGTCCTTGCTGTCAACAATGATTTACATTTTGCTCCAGCATGTTTCAGGGCTCAAGCAGAAAAAGAGTACCCAATAAGATATCTCGGGATTTTTGGAACTGGTCAATATCATTAATTATATTTTTTTAATTATATCAGAATGAAAGATACAATTAAGAGATTGTTGGATCAATGGTTGCTGCTCCCTCTCACTTTGGTGGGTAGGGTTTCATTGATCAAAATGACGATACTAATTGATTGATTGATTTTAGCTTTTTTATAGCGCGTACTGTCACCCTACTAGCATCCTGTCGCTTCAGACTAAAGAACTTGCCGTGACCAGAGTAGAACAGGTCCCCACAGAGGAGGGGAACACAGTCTAAATCATGGGATAGAGCCAGGTTTTTAAGTTCCTACGGAATTCTAACAGAGAACTGACTAGTCTGAGGTTCTTCCATAGTCGAGCGCCAAACCTGCTGAAGGCTCTACCTCCAAGCCTGGCCTGCTTGAACTGAGGGACTGACAGCAGACTAGTACTGGAAGAACGAAGTTGCCTTGTGGGACGATACCATATAAACCTTTCCTGTAGGGGAACCGGGCCAAGCTCGTGCACAGCGCTGAAGACCATACACAGGGCTTTAAAGTGGACCCTTTCCCTAACAGGCAACCAATGAAGCTCCCTTAAAGCTGTGGTGGAAGAATTACTCTGCGGTCTACTGAGGGCCAATTTGGCTGTTTCAGACTGGATTCTTTGCAGGCCTTGAAAGATGTAATCAGGGGTTCCTAGATAAAGGGCATTGCAGTAATCCAGCCTGCTGCCCCCAATACTGCTTACCACCAGAGAACGATTCTCTTTAGGTAGTAAAGGGAGAATTTTGCACAGCATGCAGATGAGGGTAAAGCAGACGCTGGCGGTTTTATTTTCCTGTGATTCCATCTGGAGGTCAGCATCAAATAGCACCCCCAGATTATGAACTTTCCTAACTGGGGTGAGCAAATCATTCTCAGGTAGGAGTTTGAAATCACAAGGCAGTTGTCTAGATACCCTGCCTGTATAGCAGAACATCACTTCCGTCTTCTCACTGTTAAATTGTAGGGAGTTCCTTCTGAGCCAGTCTGACGTGTGTCGCATACATTGCTGGAACAGGTCCATCGATACTGCATGGTACCCTTCCAAAGAAAAGGCCAGCTGCGTATCGTCAGCATAATTGACTAGACTGACTCCAAAAGATTTTATGATGGAAAACAGGGGCTGCAAGTAGACATTGAATAGAATAGGGCTAATTGCAGAGCCTTGCAGCACCCCATGAACAACTGGGGATTTAGCGGAGGAGAAGGGTGTAAGAGTTACTACTTGCTGGCGACCCTGTAAATAGGACTGAAGCCATTGCAGTGCACGACCTCTCACTCCCAGCCTCCTCAGCCTTTACACCAATAAGAGATGATTCACCGTATCGAATGCGGCCGACATATCGAGAAGCACTAAAATAGTGACATTCTGCTGTCAGCCTGCATACGTAGGTTGTCCATCATTGTATTCAGAGCGGACTCAGTCCCATGCCCCGGACGGAAGCCAAACTGGTCTTTATCCAGTAAGAGATTCTCCTCCAGGAAGCAGGACAGAGTCCTATTGACTGCTTTTCTCTAGAATCTTTACCGGGTATGGGAGAAGGGAGATGGGCCTAAAATTTTCCGGTACTGATGGGTCCAAAGAAGGCTTTTTAATCAGTGGAGACACCACCGCCAGTTTCCAGCATTTTGGGACCTCACCTTCTTCCAAGGACTAATTGCAAGTCTGCCTCAGCCATGGAGGTGTTACGTCCTAGAGATTTCCTTAATTTATGGGGAAGAAGGTCCAGGGGAGAACTAGATGAAACCTTATCACCCAGGTTATTCAAGACCTGGGGATACTGCTATTACTTACTTTTTTTAGTTAGTAATGTTTCCATAAAAATCAATTTGTGTTTTTTTAAAGAAATGGAAATCATGTTTAGAAGTTTTGTTTGGGGGAAAAAGGCATCAAGGGTGAAGCTTTTAGTTGTTCAGTTACGCATGATACAGGAGGGACTTGCTTTGCTGCATCCAAAGGTATTTGGAATAGCTTCTTTTTTGATAGAATGCTACAAGAAATCGGCTTGCAAACACAGGGGTTTTTAAAAACCTTAATACTCCCTAAAAAGACTAGACACAAGACCCTAAAGGTATACTTTTTTAGGCTCTAAGCTTTTGCTCTAAAGACAGGCTTCTTGGGTGTACAATATTTGAGTCTAAAGTAATGTACCAGACTCAACCTTCAGCTAAGGACAAGTCACCTAAGGAACTGGTAAGACTGAGTTACGAGAGCGGAGGCAGTTTAAGATTCAAAATAGGGTATTAACTTGGCAAGAAGTAATGGCAAGGGCAAACAACCCCATGAAATGTATCTTTTTCGAATATATTCAAATCGTCCATTTTGTGAAAGACGTTAACGTTCTCTGTGACTCTCCTACAGCATCAGCGACAGCATTATATGGGGTGAAAATGAAAGGTATTGGCAATTGGTATAGGTTGCTACATGAACAAGGACAAGCAACTGTGGTTGAAAAACATTTAGAAAGGCAGGTAATGTAATGCAGTGTGTGTTTTCATGCAGAGATTGGCAGACTATATGCCATGTAGGAACTAAATTATTGCGTGCAGCCAACTTTAAAAGAATGCAATTTTTATCACGGTGGCTTGCCTATTTTACCCCGGAGGCATTGGGGAGAATGTAGCTAGAGACAAAAAATAAGTGTTTTAGTTGGCAAGCTATTTCTCAGGGGGGGGTGGCACCATATTTTTTATTTTTGTCCTCGATTGGAATCTTTTTGGAAGGGAATCTTTAAGGAAATAGAGTTAGCAATTGGAAAGAGAATCCAGCCTGAGCCTCAATCAGCCCGTTTTAGAATATGTAAAGACAGAACGAAGCTAACAAAGGCTGAAGAGACATTTTTATCTATCTCTTGCATGGTAGCTTGTTAGTTATTACTCCAGAATTGGAAATGCAGTATAGTTCCCTCACAGTGGAAATGGTTCAATAAAATGGACTTGTAAGTTTGAAAAAGCTCACTCTAGTAGGGTAGGGGCCATTGGAAAATTTGAAAAGATTTGGAGTTACTTGAGAAAGATAGAGGAGTCGAGGGGGAGGGGGTAGTAAACTCTACACTGATACAGAGGTTGATTTTGTATCAGATTCTGCAATTATTAATATATTCAGATACTACAATGTAATTATGAGTGTCTGGCAATTAGATATTTGGCAATGATATCAGCAAAAATCATGAGCACTTTTTAGGGCAATTGTACTTTATGAAGTTTGCTTGCATTTGCACATTTTTATCATTTTAAATATGAATGACAATACTGGCTGCTACTGGTTTATAGTAATTGCACTTTATAATGTTTGCATTTCATTATGGTGTGGCACTGTTTTTGCTGGTTATTGCACAATATCACTTTACAATTTAAGGATTGGCTTATAGGAAATTACTGTTTTGAATCAAGTTTGATACCTTGTTTTGCACTGTTTTATGTAGTACTAGCTTCTAATAATTATGACTTTAATTCAATGGTGAAATGTATTTTATATACCTTTTTCTTTGCTTAATAAAAAACATTTTAAAAATACAAAATAATAACTATAGTGAAATACTTGAACATTATTGCTACAAGTAAGTTTCTAAAAGTACATTTATTACAATGCTAGTGTTGAACATTGCTAGAAAGTGAAGTGTGTGCTACAAACATTGTTGTCTTTATTGTACCTTTACAGTTAATAAGCTTTAAATGCTATGTATGAAGTATGTACTTGGAGATTGGTCGTTTTAGATAGCATCTGTCACATTTAAATATCTTTGGATCAATATATATAGGGCAATGGAAAACCTTCTGAAGGGTAACCTGCGGAGAGATATTAATTTGCTGCAGTTTCAAATTAAGTTTTGGGTCACACTGCCTATTTCAGTGGTGGGGAGGGCGGCAATTACTAAGATGGTGGTGCTCCCCAGGATGTTGTACTTTTTCACCAACCTACCTGTACTGGTACCGTTTAGGATGTTTGCCGCACTCTCCACTCTGCTAATTGAGTTATTATGGGTTAAGGGCAGACGGCGCATAGTACTAGGTAATTTGTATTTAGACACTAAACAGGGAGGACTGGGAGTCCACGATCTGAAAGCATACTGTTATGCGAGGCAACTGCACTGGCTGGCATACTGGCTGGTGGGTCGCAATATGCAGGAAATAGGCATGAGACACTCAGCATGGCAAAGGGGCGAAGTTCATTCACTTCTGTTGTCTAATAGCAGGATATCATCGTTAGCACCACAGTTTTGAGAATTGTGTTACTTTATTGGAGACAGTCAGTTAATTACACTACAGAGGCGATTCCATATGCCCCTATTATACATCTCTTTGGGGATCTTGACATAGATAGGCAAAATGCGTCGAATTGAAGCATGGGAAGAAGTGGGAATGAATACAGTGGGTGATTTCTTCAAAGAGGGTACTATAATGTCGCATGATAGGTTTGTGAGGGAGCATGGAGCACCAGACACTTTTTTTTGTTACATGCAAGCTTTTTTTACTATACCCGCAGTACATGGGCACCAGAAGGGGTGGAACCGGCCATGCATGCGCTAGTCACAATGCAGCACCTGATGGACATTGGCGGACACTTCACCAGGTGGTTGTACAGAGGTATAAGGGCGGTGGCAGTAGTGCCGCTCTGGGTTTTATGAGAAAAGTGGGAAGGGGACGTAGGATGGGATTTTAGCGATAAGGAGTGCGATGTGTTGATAAAATACCATAGAAAGGTGTCAAAGAACCCAAAATTTATGTTCATCTAACTTATGCTTCTGCATAGGGCATATCTGATGCCATGCAAACCGAGTTGTAGGTCTACAGACCATTCGTATATGTGCCCGCACTGCCATACACAGATGCGGATTTGATGCACATGTTGTGGAACTGCCCACAACTATGGCGTTATTGGGAGGCTATAAGCACGCTACTAACTAACATAGCACCAGTGAGAGACAATTATAACCCAGTATACTGCCTACTACGGTTGGGCCCTAATGGGAAGAAAGGTAGTCCGGTTACAAAATTTAACAAACTGGCACTCATCTTAGCTAAGTGCAACCTAACAATGCACTGGAAAGCTACCACGGTGCCATTGCTGAAGGCCTGGCATGATGAGGTTCTGAAATGGGGCAGAGTGGAGGGTGCCGAGCTACATAGAAAAGAGCAGAGAGGGTTGCGTAAGACAGCAATATCAATGGAGTGGTACCAATTACTGGAGGAGCTGGGTCAGTAGACATACTGGAATTTGATGCATAGGATGGAATGTGTGGTATCCGGTTCAGAGCAATGGCACGTGGGTTCTAGGTTTTTAGACATGAGCAGGAGTGTCTCTATGGCCCAATGGCTTGATGTGCACACAAACCAAAATGAAAACTAGCGTTGATAAACTAGATACTTGATTATGCAATAATTAGTCGCCGAGCTAGATAGTAGATTATGCAAAAATTAGTCGCCGTGCCGGAGGGGAGAGGGTGAGGATAGGGATGATGGTTATTGTTGTGGGTGTGTTAGTTAAAATAAAATGACTCACACGTTATGTGACATACAGACATTGTATAGACTGAACAGAGGTGTCAAATACCATGTTATCTCTTGTCGAGGGCATGTATGTTAGCTGTACCAGTGGAGGGTCCTAATTGCTGTATTGCATGTAGCAAGATATATGCAGATGACTGCTTAAGGCCGGCTTTAGCACTTCCTAAGTGTGAACATGCAATAACTGTACAAATGGGATCAACAAAGATATGTCCGACAATGTCATATGATGCCGATATGGTATATGGATTTTAAAGATGTATCGTGGATTTATGTACTAATAAAAAATATGTCTAAAAAATGTATGAAGTATGTACAAGCATGGGGTAAGTACTTGATGTCATAAATATGGTAACAGTTGGTTTACTAAATATTACATGCGAAAATTATTATGTGGATATATGTCAGTAAAAGTAGTAGAAAGATGCATTCAAAATTAGCATTATGTACATCTGTGGCAAAAAAGTTAACATTTGCACCTAAACAAAGTAACTAACTGAGACTTTATACTATAATTCAAATGTCACATTGCTAAGCGGCACAGCTGCACGTGTTTTTTTTATAATTGTTTATTGTTCTTTTGCTAGTTATTTTAGTGACATGCTTGTAAAAATAAGTACTTGTGAGTCTGTAAAGTGTAATTGATCTGATAATGATATTGGCAGACGGTAAGCAAATTTTATATTTAAAAGACTGTAATCTCTATTGATGTTGGTTAAGAAGTAAAAAACATATATTTAGAGACAAGTACTATATGGGTGAAGTATGGCATAATTTGAATACTTTTGAAGCAAGTAAATAACTGAAACTGTATTTAGTAGAATTTGGTATAAAAGGCAGTGGTAATGGACGTAGCATCTGAATTAATGAAACACTTAAACCAGCTAAAATATTTGGGCTTAATCCATCAGTGTTCTAGCCCATTGTGCCATTCCAGTTTAGACATGGCCATATGCAAATTTGTCTGACCTTGTGCTTTATGGTAACAGTCTAGCCAAAACTGCCAAGCTATGCATTTTCTAGACTGGAAACAGGCTTTGTATTGTGGCATTACAGCCATCTCATTAAGGCTTCCTTGAATCCAATAGCAAAGTCTCACGTTTGAGCATCTTATAGCAAACAAAGCAGTACAAAACTGGGTGGTGTGGAGAGAGCATCTGAACTAATGAAAAACTTACAGTATTTAGTAGGGTAGCATGCGCAAATCGTATTTTGAAGTGAAGTGGTGTCTATTGAGCTTGTAGACCAGTCACTTATGAATGTATAAAAGGTATCCAAGTTCAGTAATATATTGGTAGTTTACTTAAAAAAGGTATAGACAGAACTGTAATCTGTACTGATAACAATTAAAGAACTACCAAGTTATGTTCAGTGTTTATACTGTCTGTAGCAAATATAGTAAACAGGCAAACACTTTTGTAGAGAGAAAGTATTGATGAAGCAAAGTTTTACATGCCAAGTGACTTGCGGAGTCAAGACCCAAAGTAGATAAAGTATTAATATATTAATGGATTTGTTTGTATTATTAATTCTGTTGCATTTCAGGGGCTACTAGAAAATGAAGCTTGTCTATGTGCTTTATTAAATCTAATATGCTAAGAACTAAAATGCCCGCTGGCAAGCGGGAACCTTTCTGCGCATGCGTTTGTCACACTCACGTGACGCGCGTAACTCCTCTGGGGGGGTTTATTCTTTTTTTTCTCTCTTGCGCAATCTTGCAAACTAACAATGTAATCTTAGAGGCTTGCTCTGCTGCTTTGCAATAAGGCTGTCTGTTTGCCTAACAAAACTAAATGCTTAAATATATGGGATTAATTGGGGATAGTATAGAATTAAGTGGTATACAGTGAAATTATTGTGTGCTGTGTCTAAAACCTGTTTTTTTCTTATTCTTGCATGTAACAAATTGCCGATGACTGACTAAACACAAGACCTATTCATCCTTAATTGTACTGAGCATGCGCAAGAGCTTCTGCGCAGCGACCTGCGGCCTTGGACCAGGTGGCCTTGGAGTGTATTCAAAGACAGTTGTGGAGAAGATGCTTCAGAAAACTTTGAATCACGTGACTTCACGTTCAGAGACTTTTGTAACTGTAGTGACATGCGCCGTTTGGTCCAGAGTGATATCATGGGAAAGGCCTGACAGGGGTGGGGACTTTTAGGGGGTGTACACCTTACCTCATACCTGACTGACCAATGACAATTGAGAATTATGACAGTTTGCAACATTTGGGGGAGGTACTTGACCTTAGGAACAGTATAAATAGGGTGGGCACAGATAGGTAGTTGTCCATCTTGTCCCAGTAGCTGACCTGACACTGACCCTACACTCTTCAATAGGTTCCTGAAGCAGAGGTGCTGCGAAGCGCTCTGTCCGACTTTCTTGAGGCCTTGGCTGAGGTCTCTAAGGAAACATATAGGTGCTGGCGGAGCACTTTGTCAGTGATTTTGATAATCGTCCTTGGGGTCCGGACTACTTTGCTGAATTTCTAAGTGCTGTGGTGCACTATATTGATCTGTCCTGAGATTTGGGGCAGAACCCAGAGAAATACCAAGTACCAACGAGAGATGTTATAGCTGATGGTGCTAGTGCTTCTCAGAAGTTGGTCCTAACTAGTTGCTGGAGAAGAAGGAGTCTAGCAGGAGAACTCTGACTGAGAGGATTCCTAAGGCACAGGCTGAAGGCTTGGGGAAATATTAAGTTCCAGCTGGTTATATTGGCGGTAGGGCTTGGTGTTTCCCCGAGTTTCCTGACTGACGACTATGGAGAAGAGTGACGCTGGTCGATTACAACTAATCTGTGGGAAGTGGTCGTAACTCTTGAAGGTGCAGGTCCTATTGGGTGTATACCGTTTTTCCCTTTGGGTGCAACGAGGCTGTCCCTGACTGACATCTTTCTTGGGGGTCCTGACATTATACCTTTTCATGATACCGGATGAAGTTTCTACTGACGCTAGGTAAATATTAAGTAGGGTTTATTTCTATGTTTAATGACCATAATGTAATTTGCTCATGCCTAACAAACGTTTGTCCACTTTGCGCAGGATTGTACTACTGATCTGCATTCTTTTAATTGAGAGACGTTTGCGTGATGTACTACTGAAATTGCATTATAAACTAAAGTGATTTAGATAAAGTTTTTGAAACTATTCAGTGTTGTGGATTTTTCATTAATATTGACCATTGATTGTTAAGCTGGTTTTCTATAACTAACTCTCTGATCCGAAGGGCTTTTAGGTACCGATGCAAGGATTGGTAGGTCATTGGTATAGGTCCAAGGTTTTCACTGATAGTGGTATTATTTTCCCTGAGGAAAGAATTGCGCAGGTTACCAGGTTACGACTCACGAGGGCCCAGGTAGGTAGGCTAGGTGACCTCCCGCGCTATCAGTATGTAAAACGGCAGTTACTGTAATAATAGCAGGAACTGACATGCTCATAAATAAAGGATGTGTAAGTTTGTCACAGATATCTAATTTGAGAAAGATGTTGGCAGCCAATTTCGTAATTGCAAGCTTGTAAGGGGTACTTGACTCTAGAAAGATATACTCAATATTTCAATAACTCTTACAAATACTATATAAACAATAGCTTTAAGAATATATTTGTTAACCAGCATGTTCACTCCTATTATTGTTTTGATTGCTACAGCTACTGTATTACATCCGTTTAACTTGTTCATTCTCCTTTTTAGGTCCGAGACCTGCCATACACTGCGCATGCAGTGTCACACTGCACGAGCCTATTCTGGAGGATTTGAATGTGGACCTTGCATTCTACAACGCTCGTGCCGTTGTGGAATCCAAGCTCCAATTTTATTGGCCTTTGGGTGCATGCTATTTTAAAACTGAACACACAATAGGCCATAGGCGTTCGCTTAGCTCCGCCTACGGCCTATTGAGTGAGTGCAGACTGAGAGCACAGTGAATGCAAACTGAGAGCAGAGTGAGAGCAGAGTGAGAGCAGAGTGAGAGCAGAGTGAGAGCAGAGTGAGAGCAGAGTGAGAGCAGAGTGAGAGCAGAGTGAGAGCAGAGTGAGAGCAGAGTGTGTGCAGAGTGTGTGCAGAGTGTGTGTGTAGAGTGTGTGCAGAGTGTGAGTATGCAGGATGAGCAATGTGTAAGTATGCAGGGTGATCAGTATGGGGATGTCCAGGGTCAGCAGAATTGTGTGAGTGTGCAGGGTGAGCAGTATGTGAGTATGCAGGGTAAGCAGAGTGTGAGTATGCAGGGTAAGCAGAGTGTGAGTATGCAGGGCGAGCAGAGTGTGAGTATGCAGGGCGAGCAGAGTGAGTATGCAGGGCGAGCAGAGTGTGAGTATGCAGGGTGATCAGTATGTGGGTGCCCAGGGCCAGCAGTATGTGAGGGTGCAGGCTAAGCAGTGTGTGCATCTGCATGGTGATCAGTATGTTGATGTCCAGGGCCAGCAGTGTGTGAGTGTGCAGAGTGAGAGTATGCAGGGTGAGCAGTGTGCGAGTATGCAGGGTGATCAGTATGTGGGTGCCTAGGGCCAGCACTATGTGAGGGTATAGGCTAAGCAGTGTGTGCATATGCAGGGTGAGCAGTATGTAGATGTCCAGGGCCAGCAGTGTGTGAGTGTGCAGAGTGTGCAGAGTGTAAGTATGCAAGGTGAGCAGAGTGTGAGTATGCAGGGTGAGCAGTATGTAGATGTCCAGGGCCAGCAGTGTGTGAGTGTGCAGAGTAGGCAGAGTGTAAGTATGCAAGGTGAGCAGAGTGTGCGTATGCAGGGTGAGCAGTATATGGATATGTAAGTCCGGCAGTGTGTAAGTATGCAGGGTGAACAGTGTGTGAATATGCAGGGTGAGCAGAGTGTGAGTATGCAGGGTGAGCAGAGTGCGAGTATGCAGGGTGAGCAGAGTGCGATTATGCACGGTGACCATTGTGTGAGTATGCAGGGTGATCAGTATGTGGGTGTCCAGGGCCAGTAGTATGTGAGGGTGCAGGCTAAGCAGTGTGTGCATATGCAGGGTGAGCAGTATGTTGATATCCAGGGCCAGCAGTGTGCAGAGTGAGCAGAGTGTGTGTATGCAGGGTGAGCAGTATGTTGGTGCCCAGGGCCAGCAGTATGTGAGGGTGCAGGCTAAGCATTGTGTGCATATGCATGGTGATCAGTATAAAAAATGGAGAGTTATTTTAGCCGGTGCTACATACAATCAGCGCTGGAAGAGAAGACTAACATAGCAGCCAACCACAAAGTACAAGTTGCAAAACACAAGTGGTGGACCATGAGCACAGTGGCACTAATTAGAACGGTTTTTGGGGGAAATATCAAGAACAATGTGGCAACCAAAATGTATCAGACAGAACCAGTCAGTGAAAGCATATTACCAGTCAAATATTTATTTATTTGTGAATAACTGAACAAAACATTTCCACAATATATAAATCCATTCAAAATATATTTGCATATAAGAAAATACAATGACAATATGATTTATTAAAACATTTAGTTATCCTAAATGACATTAGAATGACTTGAACAATGTCATGGGATTCACATACAGCTGCTGTATTCAACTGTCCTATTGCACAGAAATGTTCAGAAGTTCCTATTGCTTGCTAACAAGATAAACTAGAATCCTGAACAGTAGTACAGCCGGTCAAAGTACACAGCACATAGCTATCAAAACACAACATGACTAAAATTGGAAATTGCAGATAAAAGATTACAATAAAAACTCAAGAGTGGACGACAAATAATTAGTTCTTGCAGTATGGCCAAAACTATCCGTTTCGTGAGCGTCAACGTTCTATCTAGATTGTTCCATACCTCTTTGGTTGGGGGATGGGTGGTTTGGGGAGACCTATGAGAATGACCACCTGTCCAGTGTTTGATCACAGCAGATGTAGCAGAAAGAAGGCAGGTTATACACCATGGTTCCAAAAGGTGAGAGCATTGGACAAAGCTCTTCAAGAAGTCAATGTACCCAGACATTGCTAAATCGAAAATAGTTAGCAGATAGGCACCCTCCACAATCCTACAGCTAGTTATGCCTGGTCCTCCAACATAACAAAACTGCTAATATGTACCTGCATTATGCAGAGCTGTTAAGACCATCTTAACAATGAAAAACAAACCAAGGAACACCGTCGCAGGCCAGGCAGAAAGGTGCCAGTGTGATATACAAGTCTCCAATGCCCAGCTTCAACAGTGTGCACAACTCTGAACGGCCACAGACAAAAGGAAATCGATGCTTAAAGGGCAGGTCTACAAATTAATAGTTTGAATAACTATGTATTCATTAGTAAATCCAGGCCTGAAGTTCTTACTGAGGACACATGCGACTAGTAGTTCCTAGAAGAACAAGCATTTTCAATGCAATAGGTCTCGCATTTGCAAAAGTTTGAGCTATTGGAATTGTAAATGATAAACCTTTTATCTATGTGTTGGTTTTCAAAACAGATAAATAAAGGTATTGTCATTTACAATGCCAATAGCTTAAACTCTCTCAAATATGAGACCTAAGCATTTGCAATGCAATAGGTCTTGCATTTTGCGAATTTGATCTATTGGTATTGTAAATGACAATTTATTTTATTTATGTTTTGGTTTTTAAAACGCAAATAAAAGGTATTGTCATTTACAATGCCAATAGCTTAAACTCTCTAAAATACGAGACCTAAGCATTTGCAATGCAATAGGTCTTGCATTTTGCGAATTTGATCTATTGGTATTGTAAATGACAATTTATTTTATTTATGTTTTGGTTTTTAAAACGCAAATAAAAGGCATTGTTATTTACAATGCCAATAGCTTAAACTTGCGAAAATGCGAGACCTACTGTATTGCAAATGCTTATTTTCAAAGTGCAACGGAGCTACCAAAAGGGGTCACTGCATGGTCAGAATTAGAGATAAGGTGTGTGTGGGGGGGGGGCATAGCAAATGGGGTGTTCAGATGAGCTACTTAGGTCCCCGCACGGTTTATATTTATATTTTTGTAGGCATGGGAAGGTTTCCATAGTATGACCAGATGAGAAGTGAGTGCATTGTATGTGCACAGTCTGTTCTCGCCGCAATTAAAGACAGGAGGGGTCACTGTCCACACCAAGCCAGAGAAACACAAGGACTGACCTGAGTAGGTTTGCTTACAGAGCCTGGAGGTGATTGGTTCAGCCCAAAGCGTTAGAGATGTAAAGCCATTGTTTTGACACTTCCTTTATAGTTTGTTTTCTCTGGAAGCCCAAAACTGCATAGTTTGTATTTCCTACATTTTAATTATGTATACTGCAGTGACTAGTTTTATAACTCTGAGACTTAGTTCAGTTTGTTTCACACAAAAAACCCTTAAGAGAAATACACAAATACTGTCAAGAAATCGTGAGCATGGGCAGACCACTTCATTTTAAAAGTGTACAGTGATTCTGACAAAACGTTTAGAAATGGTGGCTCTTTCTTGGAAAAGCACCGCAAGAGCTTGCGGTCACTTATTACTCCGATTTATAGAGCGCCACTGGAGGTCCTCTCCAAGGAGCCATTCTTAGACCCTTGTAACTTAGTTCTTGCAAAACTGGTAATTGCTTCAATGGCTGAAGCAAGGATTCGCCGCTGAGGTCACATTTATTTTGCCATTCACGGTGCAGCTGTTTTTTTAAGGGAAGAGTGAGGGGGGCTGTCAGTGGACTGCCGGGGCAGGGGGGATCCTCTCACATCAAAGGGCAGTCCCTTGCTAATTCCTTTCAATAAATCGCCATTTGCAGGAGGTGGCAACATGCACTGGGACAGACACGGGTCATCGTAAGCAAACAATCTTGGTAGCCCACAACCCCCTCTGTACCCCCCGTTTCCTAAAAAAACAAAAAACTTCCCTGTGATCTGCTTGGAAAACTATTGTGGATGGACAGCCTTGCGAGCTTTTTTTTTTTCATTCTTTGAACTCACTCGCCATTCCCTGTACTCCTTAATTTCATGCACGGAGGTTAACAGACAAAGGTCAGCTCTGCACGCCGGAACCCACTTCTGCAAAATAAAAATAAAAATGCTTGTTGATCTTGGCGTGGCCCAACGTCCTGTGATCCCGGGCGGATTATTACTGTCGGAGTACTCACAAAGAGGAATTGGCCTGGGGTGAAGCAACAGGGGTAGCAGGAGGGGGGCATAAGAAAGGTTTTTAATGTTGGAGGTGGGTTAGAGGGAGACAAAGGGCGGGAGTGGGAGTGGTGAGAGTGGAGGGGCATTGGGGCCCTCGTTTCGGTGGCTTAGGGAGGGGCAGCAAAGGGTTTAATTACAAGGGTAAAGCGGGGGAACCAGGTGGCACGGGAGGAGGTTTTTGCAGATAATGGAGGGGGTCAGATAGAGTACATTGCCCCCACATGTCTGCAATTATGGTCAGCATGGGGTACTCAGATGAGGCGATGCAGCAAGTTTGCTTACACTTAACATAAACAAGCTAGCGCTATATAAAACTTAAAATAAAAATAAAATAAATAGTGAAAAGGAAAGTGGTGGTGAAACCTGGGTTTTGCAGTGTTTAAAGGCAGCCACTGATGTACTCAATATGTACAGCTGTGTCTAAAACGAACGCTCGCTGCGGGAGTCAGAGGGCTCAGCCAAGCGTGAAAAGCACTGAGGACACGGGAGGGTGGAGGGGCAGATGGAGGGAGCCTGGCAGAGAGGGCGAGCAGACTGGGGGTGGGAGAGAGATGAGTGTCTATAGGGGAAAGACAAGAGTCATTCAGGATTTAGGTGAGGTCTGGAGACAAGAGGGGCCTGGAGAGAGGGAGAGGAGAGAACATGCTGGCAGCGACGGAAGAGACTTGGCGTCTGACTTCGGCTGTGTACTGAGAAACCCACTGCTGATCTTCTGCTCAGAGGATGGGGGAGGGCTTCTAACGTGAGGAGGGAGGGGAAAGCCAAAATCATAAAGAGGCAGTGACGGAAGAGACATTTAAGGTGGACGTGATATTGCCTGACAGATGCTCCCACTGGGAGAATCCCGAACGCTTGTAAGCGCGGGGGAGGGGCGGAGACAGGGAGTACGCGGGAGGAAAGACAGATGGCGCGTGAATGCAAGCGCTAGGCCAGCCAGCAGCACTTTGAAAACTCACCTACTAAAGTCTCTCCGAGCAGCGCATGTGCGCTGACTCAGCGAGACCTAAAAACTGCTATTTTTGGACCCAACAAGTCAGACTTGCTTTTGTGATGCTTTAAACCATGTTCTTCCATCCTGCCTGCTATTCGAACCAGCTGGGACAGCTAGAAGTTAGACAAAGAAGTGAAGTATTAGCCTATAGATGGCTGTTCCCACCATTCTTACTGGCACTTTACAGGACGGTCAAACTGTGCATGGTTGTAGTGCAGGTGGTAATATAAAAGGATATTTTGAACCATCACACACGTTCTAAAGCACAAACTAAGCAAGGACACCTTAAAACGCCTGCTTGAGGGAACCCTTTCATCACACTGTGTGTCTAGTAAGCAGCCAGGACTGAATCCATAGATGCATCAATTGGTTTTTACTAATGTGTCTGCAGGTAGGCCTCTGCAGAAGAAGCAACATTTTACTTGATCATTCCAAGATTTCTAGATGGGACTATATCCAAAGTGTAGCCACACTTTTAGTTGAGCATGGACACTGCCTCCTCAACAGACTATGGAGAAAATGATGGCTTGAGGCAGCTGTAAAACAAAATATAGGGTTGCATGAATGTTTTACAACCGGAAGGTATAAGCTCTTGTGGTAAAATTCACCCAGTCTATAATACACTGAATGTTTCTCTTCTCTTTGTATTCAGTATTACGTTGGGGAGGGATGCAAGTAGAGCTGCTTTTTTTTAGAGAAATAGCATGGTGGTGCTATTTTAGAATGACGACCCATTTTTTTTTATTTTGGTGGAGAATTTTAGGGTGTAACTTTGTAGTGCTTCAAATATGAAACTCTAGCAATTAAAGCTAGGAGAGGATGTGGCCTCACTGCTAGGGCGGACAACCTCAAATCTGGGGAACCAGTTTCAAGCCTCGGCAAAGAAGCGCAGTGCCCTGTGATTATGGGCCAATCACTTTATCTCCCCGTGCCTAGCTAAAAGGAATGTAGCCTCATGCAATGCAACTGGTGCTCGTGTAAAGCGCTCCGATACCAGGTATCTTCAGGTCAAGTTCATGCTATATAAAACAAAAAAAACAAAAAAAGCTCATCGTGGAGCTGAAAAGCTTTAATCTGGATGGAACCAAAACGAACCCTACTGTAGCAATTCCTCCAACTCAAAGTTTCTTCAATGTGTATTGCAAGTAACCTGCTTGGATCCTTGAGGCTTCACTCAACCAGCAAGTGAAATGTTGCAACTTGAAGACTTTCTATAAACCAGAGCAGTGCCTAACCTTTTTCAAACCACAACTCACATTTTAGAACTACTGTAACCCATCTAGCTTTGATGGCCGTGAGGCAGGCGCGTTTTTTAATGTAATGTGGGGTAGCACACATTTACAGACCGCATATCAACTGAAATAGACAACATTTGCAGGCATACAGTTTAAATAATAAAACTATCCTGAACACAAATGTTAATATGCGGAAACAGAGTTTCAGTGAATATTTATCATGTGTGCATGCACCAAATAAAGTTCTTCATTTGTTTTGACCCCAATAAAATTGTTGCTTCAATCAAAATTCAAAATGTAAAAAAATGTGCTTAATTTTTGCTTTCCAAACTGCTGAATGTTTACAGTTGATTTACAGGATTTGCATTTTGCTGTGTTACAAAAAATGACATCCTACAGCCTTTCCGTTCACACATTCTGCACCCCAGCAAGATTGTCACAATTCACTATTTTTCCTTCTCTGACTGCAATATAAGAGGATTTTGTAAACACCAATCCTGTTTTAAAAAAATTACCATCAATTTGTCAGAGCACAGTGCCTGGTATTTGACCTTTGTATTTAACTTGTCACATTTGCGGGACCGGAAAGACCGATTTGAAAGGCATCTTTACTGCTTAGACTTTCCAAATCCACCAAAAATCAGGACCTACTGGTAGGTCGCGACCCACAGTTTGGGAAACACTGAACTAGTGTGAAATGCATGAATATTTCTCTTCCGCTAAGGCCCATAGGGATCAATGTAGCAGCTTCAGTAATGAATAGAGGAAGTAGCACTGAGATGTGAGATTGAAACTCCACCCCCAAAGGGCTTGGTACCTTTTGATTTGCTGTGTTGATTAGTTTCAGCCAATGAGTCATCAGTATATGTTACTATTGTTATAAATAACCATAAAAGTGTGCACTGTAAAAACAAAAACCATAACATTTTAAAACATGCACCAACCTCCACACAGTAAAAAACGGAAGCACAAATCACATTTCTTAGCAACTCGTAGTCTATTCAAGCAGCACAATCCAGGATCGTAAACAGGGATAAAGTGAGTGGTGCATAATTGAGGTCTATAAACTATATGCAACGCAGTAATTGCTATACCAATTAGCAAATACAATATTTATAAATGACTTTTTTCCACAACCCGATGTAACCACTGTTCCTCCTGCCACCCACCACAACCACTCTTACTCCCCTGACCCTGTGGGGCAGCTTCACACACCCCTCTGAGTAACCACTATCTCTCACCATAGCCAAGCAGCTACTCTTCCTACTACCACCCTATATAACCTCTTCCTCTCACCCCCCTAAGAAACCCATTATTTCTATTTATCACTCCCCACGTTCAATTCAGTCCTACTGCCTGTATCTCCAATCCCCGTCCTCCACCCTAGATCACCGATCTATTCCCTGCATGAATGTTCTTTTTTTTCGTGTGTACACTACTTCCCCTTATGAGATCTATGACAATACCATTTTGGCTCGGATCTCCTTCCCACTACCCTGGCATATCCAATCTACCTCCTCCTGCCCAGACAGATCAAAGACTTGCGTCTAAAGGATTTTTAACAGGAAATGTTGTATTATTAGGAATTACCATTCATGTTGAGCCATAGGAAACTGGATGGTTGAGCAATGACCATATTTTCTAATCAAAACAAAAAAGGATTGATGTTGAGTGGCCTTTGATCATACTTGAACCTTACCCACTTCTGCAATATGCATGTTGAGGCATTAGGGTCTATACAGATGATGGAATAAGCAAGACAGTTGATCCGTACTACTGCTAAAAATAAGGACCGGTTCAAGGCGCTACACCTGAAATGGGGCTCCTTCATAGCTATGGGAAATGCTTCAGGAAGTCACAATAACCTAGAGACTACAACATTAGGGGTGTTGCAGTCCAGATGACCAGAGGAAATAATGTTCAAACCCCTGGTACTGCCAATATCTCCCTGGTCTGCCTGCATAAGAAGGCACCTGAACAGCTTGCTAACCAAAGACAATGGAAATGGTCTCTGCAAAATTACAGCCGCAAGAAAGTCTGGTGACTGTAGACTTGGAATGTAGCCTTCTTAGAAATGATGGGTGGAGGAGACACAGGAACCAGTCTTTTACATCAGCTGGGTGCCTTGCAAAACATGAACAGCCAATGCCTGCAGATACAATACAACCAGTCACTGTAGAAGGATGCATGAAACATAGGAAACAGTTTGTAGAACAGGAGGGTGTTTGTAGACATGAATCAGTCCATACTGAGAATCAGTAACCTTTAGTTAGATGAAGCAGTCTCTTTAGAGGAACTGGGTGATTGCCAACACACAAAGAAACTTCTAGAGAGCACCAGGGTACATAAAGACACCAGAAGTAGTCGTCCATGTCTAGCAATTGGGTGAATACAAACAAATGATGCAGACTTTGTAGAACAGATGCGGAAGTTCAACATGTAGCAAGCAGTCGATGTAGTAGAGCTGGACACTAGCAGACAAAGGAAGCAAGACGGATAGCCTGCTCTTCATGGTATCTCACACGTGCTTCTCCCCGAAGTTAGTGTTGTCATATTATTGCATGGAGACCTTCTCTTGCTGTGCAATTCTGCAATTGAAATGAAAAGAAAATGATTAACAAACGTACAATTGTGAAAATCTAATATCGCACATGCATTCTTAGTTCTTGAGGAGAAGCTGATCCTATTTCCCCAGGTTTCTCCGATCTCCTTTTTTATGGTAGACCAAAAGTTAGGTGCATGACAAAGTTTCACTTAAAGCATAGAAGGTGCAAATAGCCTAAATTCAAGCAACAACAAAAATGGCCCCCAAGTTACGGAGTGAAATACAGCCACAATAAATTGGTCATAGCTCCTCACATCGCTAGACTCCAATGTCACCACCTTCTACACCGCATAGAGGTAAGCTCCAGGACCGCTAATTGGTTTATGAGAGTTCTCCAAACACGGTCATTGACAGTTATATGCTATAAATTCAAATGTATCCTACGACTTGCTAACTGTGCAGCTCCTGAGGTATCCTCGAAGCTGTGCACTGGGGATTGAGAAGCCCCGAATCAGAGCTCCACCTGCACCGAAGATCAGCCCTCCACACTCCACGAGTTCTGCCTGGGGCCCTTCTGCTAGTGTTCTGCTCGACGCGTTGTCCGGTTGCTGGCCCGCCAGCTAGTAGCCTCTGTGACGACAATCCTTTGAAACCAACTTGCTGATCTGGTTGCTCCAGACTGGCCCTTGCCTCCATGCAAAGGTGAGGCACCTTAGACCTTGCTGGTCTGCATCAGAAGCCTTCTTTGAATCCTGCGTGGGTTGCCTTTGCCAAGGCTTGTTGACTCCAATCCAGCAGTCGACCCCTCCATCTGCGAGAACCTTCGTGGGACAGCTCCTCTCCAGCACCTGGTCATCCTCGACACCTCCTGGTCCGCGTGGCTGAAGAGACAAACTTCACGAGAGCACCAGATTGCTCCTCAACGTCGTCTGGTTCCTTCCTGGTTCCACCCGGTCACTGGCTAGTGACCCAGACTCTATCCCCTCTGCTATCAGGTCCTCTTCATCCTCGATCCGCCCTTGGATCCATCCGGACACCTTCCTCCTGGTCGCCTGCAGCATCTTTCTTCACAGGCTCCATAGACTTCAACGGCGAAACCGAACACATCTTCACACTTATGCACCCGCCGTCCGTGGGTGAGGTAACACGAGTACTTCGGTGCTCCCAAGGGTATTGACTATCCAAGTGTCTAGGTTTTTAGTTGTTTCCTTCTAGCTAGACCGGAAGTGTCCTGAATCCTCCTTTTTCTAAACTCTAAGTTCCCATTGACTAAACATTGACTCACGCTTGTGTGTAAAGACACTGCACGCGCCGCCTGTGGGCCTCCTACTCCTAACCTAAGGTTCAGATAGTGTAGCCCCAGCGATTCTCTAGGCCCTAGGCCTTTCCTTTCCTCGTGACGTGGTACTTATACGGGTACATGGTATATGGTTTGCTTCGCCCCTCGGGCCTAACCGTAAATTGTGCAACTTGACATTCTGACTAAGTAACTTGTGATGTGCTTTTGCCTCTGTTCCCATAAAGAGTTCAGAGGAGTGTGTTAGTAAATAAATACATATGTATTTTATATATATCCTGAGTGGTGTCCTTTCATTTGGTATTCAAGGGGTTACATATGGTAAAACAGCTGGCTTTACACGCCCTCAAGAGTGTTTTAGCCTAAGACTGTTCTGTCCACGCTACCACTAGGATAGCTGGTCTATAAGGTTGACTTACAACAATCACCATAAGGGTTGTTTAGACTGGTGCAAGGTGTTCACTAGAATAGTGATCATATACCAGGTCAACTTCTCACAACTGGGTACACTGTTTAGTTTGGACTGCCACAAGGACTGTTAACTGCAAATCACCTTATGGTAGTTGTGAGGGACTTCGGGTGAGGAGTTGCTCACAGTAGGGAAGCACCTGTTTCTGCAATGTTTTTCTAACATTTTAATCTATTGCCCAGTGGCTTACCACCGGTTGTGTCTGGAGTTTTTTGTGCAGTCTGTTGCATCCCAGGACGTTTCTTTTTGTGTTGTGGGATGAGTTGTACTCGTGGGATGGTGCAGAAATATCACCCACCGTTGCAGTTGTGTACTTGTCTATCACTCATATCTGGTTGTGGGTTAGTGCAGAAATACCACCCTTTGTAGTGCAGATTGTTGATGTGAGGGTGTTTTTCCTAGTGATTGCCGTTTTCCCTAACTACTTTGAGTGTAGAGTTCTGCACATTTACATGTTCCGTGTGGAGCATCTTGCCGCACTTACTTCGGGTTTTGGTGAAGGGCTGAGTTGAAGCCAGATTTTGAAGTGTTTTTCCTAGTGATTGCGGTTTCTCTTCCGATTTGATTGGGTGTTGAGTTGTGTACTTTTACATGTTCAGTGTGAAGCGCCTTTCAAAACATGCAACCCCAACTTCAGGTCTGGGTGTAGGGCAATGTTCATGCAATATATTTTGTGTGGAGTTGTGTTCCACACGTACCACCCATAGTATGGGTAAGGGTGGAGGGCAGCGTTTATGCTGTCTGTTTGCGGTGGAATGTATTTTCCACATTTTCTACGTGTTTTTTATTTGTTCTTGTTTGCAAGGATCCCTACCGCGCCTTGCGATTGGGATCCTTTGTACCATCTTCTTGTTGGCCTGGCCTGGCCAGCCAGCTTGTTTCTGGTATCTGGGTTTGGTTTGTGTTTAGTGGTGTGGTATTGTGTGCGTTTTCTTGGTTTGGTTCAAAATGGACATTGTTTATTTATACTTTCTATTTCCTTTATGGTTTTCTTTGCTTGCATTATTTTATCTGTTGTTGTGGACCTTCATGAAATGGTTCGATCTTTTATCTTCATGCTCACGCATCGGCAATTTGCTACAATGATGGTCTTGCATTTGTTCTGATGTCATGGTGTTGCATGTAAAAGGTTTGTCATCCTTTGCATGCACTATTTGTAGCAGCTCTTTTGTCATTTCTGTAAAGAAAGGAGATGTGTTATATCTGCTGCTCAGCCAGTTTGAATGTGCAGTGGAATGTTGGTGTGCATGGCGGTGTAATGGAATGTGAGGATGCCTGGATGTGAAGTATGTCAGGTGGAGGATGGGCTGAGCAGTAGTAAGGCTGCTCCTGGTGGGGCTCTACCTGGAAACATCTTACTTGAATAAAACTACCTGCTTAACACATGGACTACCTGATGACTTTATTACCATATTCACCCAGAGGTTATGATACTTTCTCTGAAATAGGTTTTACTGAAAGGTGCTTTCCTTCTACTGTAATTCTCTGTTGTACATTTTAGTTGTACGGTATTTGAGATGAGCCTAACCAGTCTTCCTCGGACAGAATCCATTGGACTTGGCTTGATTAGTCGCTATCACAAAGCTTGAATGAAATTCTGTATACCACATTTTCTCTCAAAATGCTTAGTGTAAAATACAGGGAACAATGTACCAATTATGGATTGTGTACTAAATTCCAAGGTCCACTCCACTTAGTAACTCCTTTGATCTGTTGCAAAGTTGCAGCAATCCTCCTGTGTGAAGTACCTGCTCATTCCTGATCCCCACTTTCAATGGATTAGATTCAACTGTTGAGGTGGGGGCAGCAGTGGGGAGTGTTGCGGAGCACCATATTGGGTTTTTAAAGGCTAGCCATTAGATTACGCACTCTGAATCACCCCCAGCATCTCCGCATAAGACCAAGACAACAGATAAAGAGGGCTACCTTTAAAATAGGTGAATGTTGAGTAATTTCCCTACGTGGTTCTCAGATACCTAATTGCAGTGGCAGGTTATTCCAATGGTGAGGGGCAGGGAAGTAAAACTACCTACATCCTGACCTGGGCTTTCTGAATCTGGGGAGCCTAAGCAAAGGCTTGTCTCATGGTCTTAAGAGTATGGAGGGGGTACAGTGAGTGAAGTTTAATGATATATAGGTAGTCCCTTTACCATGTAGAGCCTTGTGAGTGAAACAGCTAATCTTAAAAATAGTTCTGCTTCTCACAGGTAGCCAATGTAAGGTCTGTCTAAGAGGGGCAGATGCGGGTCCAGGTGAGTGGCTGCAGAGAAGATGTGCACCTGTGTTCTGTGCTACCTGAATCTTAGATAGCAATGTCACATTGGCAGAGGCCAAAAGCATATTCCCATAGTCTAGATGACTAATAACTAGTGCTTGGGCTAAAGTTTTTCTTGTTGAGAGAAGTAATAAAGGAAAGACTCTGCCATTGCTAAAGTGTACATGGTCAGGCGTGAGTTTAAATTTTATTTGAAAACCAAATTGCAGTGTTTATCTTCTCTGTAGCTCCAACCCTTTCTCTAACATTCTTAGCCGCAGTCCTTTTCAGGTTCTGTAGGTGCTGGTATGTGTTGCAATCCTTGGTGTAGGGATGGGACCTTGCTATACAGTTCTATACAGTTAAAAGTTTTAAAAGGCTACAAAAAGTTAAGCCATCCCCTCAGGTTGACTTTCAGGAAGGCCTGTTCTGCTACTCCCCACCAAAACACCAAGTTTCAATCGTTGGCTTTATTTATGGGGGAATGGAGGCTTTTTCATACCCGGTTTGAAAATATTCTCATGAATTGGATGTAAACCAGATTTAATACTTACACTATATGGATTTGTACTCTAGGGCCTGCTCCGCGGGTACTACGGCAGCTCCTGAGCCACTCTTCTTCAGCCAAGTAAGCCTCATATTAGTAGGGAGGTTATGTGCTAGGATTTACTTCAAGTGACGTTTAAGGTCAGGAACATATTGAACAGGCCTGTGAGGCATTCTTGAGGCAGCTCGTGTGCAATTAGTATCCAAACTAGTCTTCAACTAAGCAGATGTACACAGAGCTAACCTGTGCCACCCAGCTGTAGCAAATTGTCCTTTAAAAGCTGTAAAACTTCCCTTAGGAATCCAGGGGTACACAAATGTCGGTGCTTATTTGTATGTGTGTCTGAAAGTCTACCTAGAAGAAACTTGTGGTTCATCTCACTAGGTCAAGCCTCTGTGGAGGGCTTTGTGGGAACGGAGTCATGGACCTAGGTAATTGGATGAATTCTTGCACACAAATGGTCCTTCATGTCAACCCTTTCAATGTGACTTTTGAAATTAACTATCGACAGCAATTTCCGCTAATGAAGATTTAGTAGCAAGTGCTTTAGCAACTACTACTTTGATGAGCTGGTATGATTCAATGTAGTATCTGCTTCGTCTGTCATGCATCCATTATATGATGCTCTCATCTGTGATCTTGGAGATGCAATATCATTTGGAACTTGAGTCTCTAAAAGCAAATGACGTGCCGTCAGAGTGGAATAAATAGCTTATGCTATCTGGAGGTAGGCCATGCTCTAGTATTTATTTATTTATTTATTTATTTCGATTTATATAGCGCTATATAACCCAGGGGTCTCTAAGCGCTTGTCCAGTAAACACCACAGGAACCAAAAGGAACACTACAGGCGATTTATAGCCCTCCCCAAGCTTTCTGGAACAGAACCGTCTTCAGCTTCTTCCGAAAAGTCAGCAAATTGGGTTCTTTGCGCAGGTTCACCGGTAGACTGTTCCAGACCCCTGGAAGGGTGTTGGAAATGGCACGACCGCCCACCGTCGCCAATCTGAACCGGGGTTGCGTGAGCATAGTTGCTTCGGCAGATCTTAACACCCTGGACGGTGTATATGGGGTCAGGCGAGTCTTGATGTAACTAGGTGCCTTACCATAAAGGGATTTATGTGCAATACATAACCCTTTAAAAAGCACCCTCTGCCTTACTGGGAGCCAATGTAACTCATGCATGAGTGGGGACACATGCGTGCTCCTGGGTTTCTTGTGAATGAGCCTGGCGGCATCATTCATCACCAACTGCAGTTTATCCAAAAGTTTTTGAGGTAGGCCCAAATAAAGCGAGTTACCATAATCCAGTCTTGCCAGGATCATAGCAGAGACCGCCCTTCGCAGGGTAGAATGGGACAATAATGGCGCGATCTTCCTAAGTTGACGCAACATGCCAACACAAGTTCCTACCACCGTGGTGACCTGTTTCCGCATGGAGAGCTTATCATCCACATAAATGCCAAGGCTTTTTACAGCCACTGCCGGCTCCGGGGGCGGTCCAAGTTCCCTCGGCCAGAATCCATCATGCCATGGGTTGCCGGCGATGGTAACAGGTAGAACTTCCGTTTTCTCCGGATTAATTTTTAAAGAATTCAGTGACATCCAGTTAGCTGTCTGCTTCAAGATGGCTTGCAGATTAGCTGGTGCCCCATCATCCATTTGGATAATGATTTGGGTGTCATCAGCGTAATTATATACCTGACAATCCATCTGATTCAGGAGTCCAATCAGTGGTTGAAGGTATATATTAAATAACAAGGGCGACAAAGCCGACCCCTGTGGCACTCCACAAGAGATTGGTGATGCCGTGGAGAGTAATTCTCCCAACTGAACTCTTTGTATTCTCCCTTGTAAAAAAGAAGCAAACCAGGCATGGGCTGTGCCCCGGATGCCGAAGTCTCTCATCCGCGTCAACAGTTGTTTGTGACTGACGGTGTCAAACGCCGCGGAGAGGTCTAACAGCACCAGGGCGCCGGGTATCCTCTTATCTGCCCTAGTTCGAAGCTCATCTATGATGGACAGCATGACCAATTCCGTGCTGTGGTTTGCACGGAACCCAGATTGGTTAGGTTCCAGCAGGCCATTCCCTTCTAGATGGTCCGAAAGGGTGGCCAAAACGTGCTGTTCCAACACCTTGGCCAAGAAAGGGATCTGGGAGATAGGCCTAAAATTCTTTAGGCATTTCACATCTGCCCCAGGCTTTTTCAGCAGAGGGATCAACCTTGCTTCCTTGAAGGCATTAGGAACCTTTCCTAATGCTAGAGAGGAGTTCAAGAGATTCAATACCTCCTCTTCAATTCCTGGCATAGCCAGTTTGAAAACGTCAGGGGGACAAGGATCTGCCTGGGAACCCGACTTCACTCTCCCGATAAGCCTGGGCAGGTCCTCCTTCATAATGGGGGGAAGAAACTCCAGAGGTCTAGCCACCGGCTTTTTGGCCGACGTGGTCAGTGGAGGGCAGGCATGTATGGGGGTGCAGGCAATTTCCGAATTAAGATCCGCAATTTTGCTGGTGAAAAAATTCTGAAAACTCTGGCAGTCCTCTAGAGTGAACTCCGGCCTCTGTTCTTTCACTTTTTTAAGTTCATTTAGGACTCTGAAAACTTCTTTTTGAGGGTTTGTCGCTGTGATAATCCTTTCTTCATAGAATTCTGCCTTCCTAGCTGTAATTGCCTGCTTATAATTCGCTAGTTCAAGCAGATAGACGCTTCTCGCCTTCGTATCATAGGCTTTACGCCAGGCTCTCTCCGTCTTGCGCAAGACCCTCTTTTTCTCCCTTAGGGCATCGTTATACCAAGTATAGTAGGTGTCTGATGGCCCCATTCCAGTCACCAGAACAGCCTGAAAGCTTTACAATTTCATCCCAATATGATCTTTCTATAAATAGTTGAAGATTCTGAAACCTATTCCCATCTGTTAACATTTTCTTATCTGTTACACTTTCCAGTTTACTTTAAAAATCAAATCTGTGGTTTCTTTGAGGACTCCTCTAATGTCGTTGTTCTGGTCTCTATTCTTTTCAACCATATCGGGCTGTTTTCCTTTTTAAAGGCAATCCTCTTTCTAGATTTCAGGGGTTGTACATGGCCATGGGTTACCAGTGCAAGTGTTCTGTTGAGTGAAGTCAGAGCAGCCCTGTGTGACTTTTGAACAGGCTCAACGAGGACGTAGTCCATGGGACATTCTTGGGGAGGCTACATCCACATATGCTACCTCCCTGCTAGGTTGTGTGCCATGTATCCGACACATCACACCTCTTCCGCAAGGTCAACGCTGTGGCTTGCTGGGCAGATCTAAGAATAGGTTGATATTTAAATCTCTACTGGGTGTTGGTCATTTCAGTCTTCTAAATGCATCAGTCCTTATTACGCCGACACAAAACAGCAGTTATCACAATTTTAGAAAAATGGTTGGACACTAAATCCAAGTGTCATATTGGCCACAACCTTATTCATACTGGTTGTCATTCCTGTTATTCCAGTCACAAAAGACAGGTAGTTTGTACCACTTCAAATCGGGGACTAACAATGTACACTCAAGGTGTGACTCCTCCGGGCACATGCACCCGAGATATCAGCAATTGTCTTTCCGCTGAATGTTTAAAACTAATTAAATAAGTGAACAAAGTATGTACTTTCTTTTACCCTATGTTAGAACCCTATTGATTTGAAGAACTCTGGCTAGTTTTGCCACTTTACCCAGTTATTCAGGCCATGGCCTTAATTTCAAGCCTGTCGAGCAGGCCCACGTCTTCCCTTTCAAGAGTGGAGATCTTGGAGGCAGCATGTGCATACATCCTAGAGCCAGATGAGATCACATGACCAGGGGGACCTTGTGACTTATGAGGACAAGAACCAATTGTAACCAAGCCACATCCACTCTGGGAGCAGAAATGCCTCCCTAACTTCATATTTGTCATGGCCCCTATAAATGTTAACCTCAGACAGTCAGAGTGCAGATAAAACAAGAGTGCTATAGATTATAACATGTTAGTGAAACCTATTTCTGGCATTGAGGGAGGAGGAAGTGAATGCCATAGAGCTGAAGCCGGTATGTTGGTGAAACTGGAAAAGTGATCTAATGTATTCCTCACGGTGATAGAAGAACAGCATGTTTTTAGAATGTGGACATGCACGCGCTTGAAACGGAGCATGGCAGCCAGCGAGGTTGGATTCAAGCATGAAATATTGTAACGAGAACAACGGGGCAGATAAATGAAGATTTGGCTACGTAGAAGGAAGAATGTGAAATGAATTGTGCTCCATGGGTTGCGAGAGACGTGGGACAGAGGGCATATGTTAAGAAGGTTGATAAAGACCAGTAGATTCATTAAATTTACATTATACGGCGTCGGGAAAGCAGGATGGGTAGAACGTTGCTGGAAAAATCAGTTCTACTTATTGAGAGGATGAGAGTGGCAGTTGAAGGACAAGGAGAATGTTTTAAGATAAACTCGTCCTTAATAAAGCAGGGCACCGTATTAGTCAGACAGTGAAAGAAAACCACATAGATGGAGATTATTTACAACAGGTGTGTTTGCATCAGATTGGATGTTGTAGTAGAGATTCATCACGCATAATATTGAGGTGTTAGCATGGGTAATGGGGTATAATGTCTCATTGCAGGATTCCGTTGCGGTTTAGATTAAGCAAATGAGTAATGGTAACTAAAGTTTGCTTTTATTAACTTTTTCAGTGACCCCCGGCGAATGGCTGAAATTGCCCGAAATGCATTGGGTTTAATAAAATACTGCTTCCTATGACCTGAATGCGTCTGTACTTGTTCTTAAATGAGGTCCAGAAGGATGACTTTGAACATGAGAAAACATTGGACATTTGCATGAGACCATACGTGTGGAGTTTAAAGATGGACTGAGAAGAGAAAATCTTGTTAAAAAATAAAGAAAATTATGATAAAAGTGTGTCATCAGGAAAAAGAAAGCGCAAATAGCCTACAGCTGTGCCACTTGCTTTGGGGGGATGTGTCGCCTTAAACTCCTTGAACCATTGTAACCAGGGGCCAACGGGGTAAGGCACCCTTACCAGTGAGCACGCAACGGTGGACAAAATCGAAGATTAAGTTAAAAGAAAGAAAAAAGGAGGTGTGCATCTCGTTCCATTTCAAATCATTTGCTGCAAAGAATGTGCATCGTGCAGGTCAAATAACTTTTATGTTGATAGCTCAGTGGGTTACGCTTGTCACAGACATCTTTTTGTTACTTGCAGTTCATAAGTTACAACCCTAATATAGCACACTGAGCTATGAACTGTCTAAGCTGCATGAAAACTGCATGTTATAGGTTGGAAGAAAACAAGTTACTTACCTGTAACTTTGGTTCCCCAGTATTGGTAACTTTCATAGATTCCCATGCTTTTGTAACATTCCCTGTCGTCGGAATGTGAGTCTCGGTAACAAAAATACCATAGCTGTAGGTACAAAAGATAAAGGAAAAAGGCCTAGGCCTCATTTCCTTTTGTAGCATATCACCCTCTTTTTGTAAAAGAGACCAAACTTAGGCATCAGCCAATCAGAAGTGCCTCACCCCTTAGAACCCTCCTGAAGGAACCTCAGAGCCTCAGATTTTCCTAGCCGTTGTGTACCAGACACCATATCTGTTGTAGGCTGAGCTTTCCTCGGGGAGGTGGGTGGGCGCATGGGAATCTATGAAAGTTACCAATACTGGGGAACCAAAGTTACATGCAAGTAACTTGTTTTCTTACCCCAGTATTGGAACTTTCATAGATTCCCATGCTTTTGTATCAGAGTAGCAAGCAGTTTGCAACAAAACCACATTTTGTGGTGTCATAAAACTATAGCAATAGGCAACATGACAAAGTGTATAATACGGAAGGTGGGATAGAAAGGAAAGCTCACCAATTATTGGAAGAGGTTCCTCAGGACAGCCTGTCCTACTGCCGCATAATCTTGTAGTAAAGACTACAAGCAGTAATGCCTGGTAAAGGTGTGAACGCTGCTCCAGGTAGCAGCTCTGCAAATGTCTTTAATCTGCACCCCCGCGAAGAGGGCTGTTGAAGCCACAGATCTTGTGAAATGTGCTCGAATCCTCCCAGTCAGAGGTTTTCCTGCAGCAGTGTGACAATGCAGAATGGCACTCGGGATCCATCTTAAAATGCCCTGTTTGGATAGCGGAAGGCCCTTGCTTGGACCCCCGAAGGCAACAAATAACTGTATTTCCGAAATCCCTTAGTACGTTCCAAATAGAATTTCAAGCACTGTTGTACATCTAACGAATGCAATGTTCTTTCTGCTGGCGTAGCCGGTTGAGGAAAGAACGCCTTCAGAATTACCGGCTCATTCAAGTGGAAGACAGAGGGAACCTTAGGCATAAACCTAGGATTAGTTCTCATGATGACAGTGTTTCTTTTGAATTGGAGGAAAGGTTCTTGGATAGTCAAGGCCTGCAATTCTCCAACACGCCTAGCCAACGTGAGAGCGAGGAGGAGAGCCAATTTCCATGAAAGGTATTTCATGTCAGAACGATGGATTGGTTCAAATGGGCCTTTCATGAGCTGAGAAAGGACTAGATTTAAATGCCATGTAGGAGGAGGCGGTCTCACTGGTGGATAGAATCTGAACAAGCTCTTAAGAAATTGCTTGACAATTCTGGAAGACCACAAGGAAGGCCCAGACCCAGTCCTTCTGAACCTCGATATTGCTGCCAAATGGACTTTAATCGATGAATAGGCTAGTCCCGATTTAGCCTAGGACAGCAGATAAGGTAGGAGCTGATGAGGCTTGGAAGCAAAAGGATCAATTTTTTCTCTCCTACACCAGCAACAAAATCTTTTTCACTTAAGACGGTAAGTTCGGTTTGTTGAAGGAGCCCTTGCCTGGGAAAGGACCTCCTTAATCTCTCTTGATACGGGTAGATTCATAAACTCTCGCTGCTCAGGAGCCATGCAGTCAGGTGTAATGACTGTGGATCTGGGTGCAAAACCTGTCCTTCGGACATTGTGAGGAGATCTGGTAGAACCCTCAAAGGAAGAGGAGGAGCTAACGGCAACAGATGGAGTTCCATGTACCAGAACTGTCTCGGCCAAGCAGGGGCTATTAGGATCATCCTGCACGGCTCCACTTTGATCTTCCTGACGAGCCGTGGGATCAGAGGTATGGGGGAAAAGGCGTAGACAAATGTCCTTGACCATTCTATCGAAAGCGCTTTCCCCAGAGAACCTCGATGGTGAAGCCTGCTTGCATAAGACCGGCATTTCTTGTTGGTCGGTGTGGCAAAAAGATCCATCTCCGGTCTGCCCCACTGGCTGAAGATCTCCTCCAGAACTCGCTGATTCAATTCCCATTCGTGGCTGACTGAGGATGACCTGCTCAGTCTGTCGGTGTTTTCATTTAGGACCCTTGGCAAGTGTTCTGCCTTCAGCGATATCCCCTGAAGGATCGCCCATTCCCAGATCCGTTGAGCTTCTTGCGACAATGGATGAGATCTGGTTCCTGCTCCCTTGTCCACATTGTGCATGGCCGTGGAGTTGTCCGTCCTGATAAGCACTTGCGAGCCTTCCAGGCGAGGAAGAAAAGCTTGCAGAGGCAGTCTTATCGCCCATAGCTCTAAAAGGTTGATGTGGAGACGTTTCTCCTGGGGCGACCAATGACATGCAGGTCGTGCATCACTGCTCCCCAACCCTCCAATGACGCGTCTGTTGTTACTACTTGTGGAGACGGGTCGCTTACGAAGGATAGACCTTGACAAGTTGTTTTGATCTGCCCACCATAAGGCCGCTTCCCTCATCATTGGAGTGATGGTCACCTTGTCCTCGAATGAACCGTGGACCTGCTTCCACTGGTTGTCTAGTTGCTCTTGCAGAGTACGCATTCCTAGTCTGCAATGAGGAATTAGAGGAATACATGATAAAATCACCCCCAGCAGAGACTTGTAGAGGCGTACTGAAAGACACCTTCTTTCTTGTAACTCCCGAGCCAAGGTCTGTAATTTCTCTCTTCTTTCCGGAGTAGGGAAGGCTCTTGAGAGTTTTGAATCTAGGATGGCTCCCAGGAAACGAGCCTTTCTGGACGGGACCAGATATGACTTTTCGTTGTTTAGAGTGAGTCCCAGATTCTGAAACAAATTTGTACAAGCCTGAACAGCATCCAGCACTGCCTCCCTGGACGGAGCTTTCAGCAACCAGTCGTCCAGGTAGGGGAAGACTTGGAAATGGTTCCTTCGCAGAAAAGGTGCTACTGGCGCCAGCACCTTTGTAAAAATCCTCGGGGCTGAGCGGAGTCCAAAGGGTAAAACCCTGAACTGAAAATGGATTTTGGCTACTGTGACTCGCAGAAACCTTCTGTGTGCTGGGTGAATCGGGACATGGCAGTACGCATCCTCGAGATAGAGCGTGGCCATGAAATCCCACGGGCTGATAAGCTTCAAGATGTCCTGGAGAGAGACCATCCGGAATGAGAGGGAGATGAGATAGGTGTTTAGCTCTCTGAGGTCTAAAATGGGGCGCCATTTCTCTAGCGTCTTCCTCACCTGGAAGAACCTGGAATAGAATCCTTGTCCCTTTTGATTTGAGGTGACCGGCTCTATCACTCCCTTCCGGAGCATCTGTTGGATCTCGAGCCGCAGGAGACGCTGGTGTTTCGATGGAATGGATGCCGGGGGTTTGGTTGGAGGGACTTGCGTAAATTCCAAGGTATGCCCTTTCCGAATGATGTTGAGAACCCAACGATCCGATGTTATCCTGGACCAGTTTTGAAGGTATTTAATTACCCTGCCTCCAACTGATGATCTCTTGGAGGAGGGTCCAGTAGGAAGAGCCAGGAGGCCGCTATTGGCGCTTGGACGAATCTCGTCCTCGTCCAGCCTGTTTACCCTTATTGTAAGGCCTGGAGTAGTTTGTAGACTGGCCCTGTCTTTGCGGATAAGGCTGACGGTATTGCTGGGGACCTGAGCCCGTGGAGGAATAGTGCTGCTGTTGATCGGATCCCCTGTAATTATTACCTCTGCCTCTGGATCCCTTAAAAGGAGACTTGCGGTATTGAAGGGTCCCCAAGGACCTGGCAGTCTCCGTGTCCTTTTTTATTTCCTGAAGAGTGTCAATCAGTTTTCCGAATAATGCTTCACCATCAAAGGGAAGATCCAGGACCTTGTTTTGGATCTCAGGCCGAAACCAAGTAGCCGTCAGCCATCCTTGACGACGGAGGACTGCCGCCCCAGCCAAGGAACGAAACGCTGTTGTTGCAATGTCCATTGCACAGTCAATGATCTCCATTGACGTCGCTTCTCCCTCCTGCAAGATCTTTTTTGCCTCTGATGTTGACTCCGGGGGGTAGCTGGTCTAGGTACGGGGCGACATCACACCAAAGCTGGCGGTCGTATCTACCCAAGATCGCCAGGGCATTTGCAGCTCGCACCAAAAGACTCACCATCGATGAGAATCTCTTCCCCGCATTATCCAATCTCCGCCCTTCCTTGTCCGGAGGAGTTGTTAAGGGGGCAGACGGGTTACGGGATCTCCTCTGCGCTGCCTGTGAGATCACGAAGTCTGGTCTTGGATGACCCGTCAAGGCCGCCGGTCCATCGTCGGGTGCCCTGTATTTCTTATCCAGACGCGGTAGCACAGGGACCACCGTCGCTGGGTTCTTCATAGCCTTTAGGCCCTCCTTCCACAGATGATCTACAATAGGAATTGACCTAGTTTTCCTAAAGGGTTCTTTGAAAGCATATAGGAAACAATCCGTAGCCACTACATCCATGGCCAATTTGAACCTGCCAGCTGCTCTTTCCATCAGCTGATGGAAGCCCCCAATGTCCGCTGGCGGGGAATCAACTGGATCTGTAACTGGTGATGAGGGATCCGGAATGATATATTCATCATATTCAGTAGAATGAACAGAGTCATGATCAGACTGTTGATCCTCATCCGAGGAATCATCATGGGCATCTGCCAGCCCGGAGGAATCCTGTGAAAAGGATGTTTGAGGCTGAGGAGAAACCTGAGCCGGTAAACTTGGCATCACCGTTGAGGCAGAAATCACTGCAGGCGCAGCAGGCGCCGTCGGGACCAGAATTGGCCTATTCGCCTTTGATTTGTAGTCCTGCAGCATCTTATTTAGATCCGGAAGAAAAGAAGAAAGGCACTGTAACTATATCCTGCCCAGAATGGTGTTGCGACTGGGCCTTCTGATAATGACCAACTTCCTCCTGGTCGTATTCGCCCTCAGAGTCAGTCTCCTGTCATTTGACTAGAAGTTGGGAGGGACTATTGGCATAGCTGTACGAGTCCTGGTCATCCTCCTCTGACTCCCCTTTCTGAAAGAGCATGGTTGGTAGCAGTGGGGTCACTCTCCTCGGAGAAGTAATCCCCGGCGTGATTCTGGTTACAGAAATCGTAATTCTCTTTTCAGAGGACAATACCGTCGACGGTTCCGTCGCCGAAGGTTGTACACACGTCGATGCCCTCGTCGGCGCCTTCGTCATCGGCGCCACAGTCGTCGGCAAATCTCCCGTCAACGCTGATGAACCTGCCGTCGACTGTTCCTTTGTCGACTAATCCCCCGTCGACGGGCTTGTTGACTATATCAATTTAGATTTTGATTTCTTAGTCGACGGAACCTCCGCCGTCGAAGTCTTCGTCGACGAGGACTTAGAACTCCTCTCAGAAGACTGGGAAGAAGGTTTCTTGAAGGCTGAGGCAATCTTCTCACCTTTGGAAGGAGTAGTAGGTCCTACCCTCTCCTTTTCACCTCGGTGAGGAGATTTGCTGGGATCCAGGTTCTCAGACTCCCTGGGGGTCTTTTTTGAGGCCTTATAAGATTGCTCCACAGAAGAAGGGGAACCCCTACCCCTCTTCACTGACCTTCTTGAGGAAGACATCGACGCTGCATCCTCACTGTCACTAGAGACCGTCTCCTTCCTGGATTTCAGCTTCTGGAGCCATGTCAAAAGTCTACCCTCACGGTCCCGGAGGGTCTTGGTCGAAAAGATGCGACAGATCTTGCAGTCCGCAGCCTTGTGGTCAGGATAGAGGCAATAAATGCAGTCTTTGTGCTTATCCTCCACAAAAAGCCTTTACTTGCCACAGGTGGAACGTGGCTTGAAAAGGGCCTTTTTCTTCTCCATATCAGACATCCTGGAAGGCAGCTAACAATCCTGAAGTGAATCTGAAAAGATTCTGAAGAAAAAATCCTGAAGAAATTTCTTGAAGAGTAGAAGTTGAGCAGATAGAAAATCTGAAGCTCCTTCAGGAGGGTTCTAAGGGGTGAGGCACTTCTGATTGGCTGATGCCTAAGTTTGGTCTCTTTTACAAAAAAAAGGGTGATATGCTACAAAAGGGAATGAGGCCTAGGCCTTTTTCCTTTATCTTTTGTACCTACAGCTATGGTATTTTTGTTACCAAGACTCCCATTCCGACGACGGGGAATGATACAAAAGCATGGGAATCTATGAAAGTTCCAATACTGGGGTAACTCCCCCCCCCCCCCCAGTCTTTTATTATCCTAATTTTGCTAAAACAAAGATTAATTTAGTTAGAAACACATTTGAAAAGCCAACCCCAACCAGTGGTCTGGTTAAGCACAAACTCAGGATTTAAAAAGCACCACAAACACTTAAAATATACAGCCTATTAGTATTGGTGACATGTCACTCCTACACTTTTTAAGAACAATTGTTACTTACCTGTAAACAGGTGGTTCTCCAGTAGTGGTGTCTTTCATAGATTCACATGCTTGAATATTCCCAGTCAAAGTGGGAGTGTGTGTAAATACATAACACAAAATATTTACTAGAAAATATATAGTAAATACTCAAAAACAAATCCTACATAGGAATACATGGTAGAGAGAGAAAACACTTGTAACATATTCCTGTCATTATGTTAGTCCAAATTACAGCCAATCAGGCGCCAGCACCCTTCCAGAACCTTCTTCTCAGAGCTCAGACCCTCAGATGAGGAGAAGCGAGCCTCTGAAGGGAGGTGGGTGGGTCGGTCGCATGTGAATCTATGAAAGACACCAATACTGGCGAACCACCTGTTTACAGGTAAGTAACAATTGTTCTTCTCCAGTATTAGGGTGTCTTTCATAGATTCACATGCCTGAATAGAATAGAGAGCAGTAACAGCCTAAGAGGCCCGATTGCTATGTAACAGCATAGAGAAAATCAATGAGACAAATACAGTCATGTAAGTACTGATAGCAATCATAAAACCATAATGGAGAAGGGAAGACAGAGGCTCACCTTAGTTAAAAAGATGACGAAGTACTGCCTGTCCCACTGCTGTATCCACCTCGTTGATGGCATCCAGGCAGTAGTGCTTCGTGAACGTGTGCCTGTTGGACCACGTGGCGGCTCGGCAGATCTGACGAAGCGGCACACCAGCAAACAGGGCGGTAGAGGATGACATCGCCCTGGTGGAATGAGCCCTCACTGAAGATTGTAGAGGCTTGCCGGCTTGCTGATGGCAGAAGATCATGGCTGAAGAAATCCAACGTGCAATAGTTGGCTTGGTAACAGGGCGCCCTTTACGCATGCGTCCATAGGCAATGAACAGTTGATCGGACCTGCGAAAAGGGGCTGTCCTGTTGATGTAAAATTTACATTGATTTCTTCTTGAAGCCTTTTCTGTTAGGTGTGAAATCATCTCCGAGACACAACGGATTTTATAACAAAAGTGGAGGGTACACAATTCAATGAAGACACTCAAATTATGGCCACACTGGATGTAACATCCTTATATACCCAAATTCCCCAGGGCGAAGCCCTGGAAGTGATGGAATTTTACTTGAGTCTAGAGAGAGACCACATAGGGTCCCCACATCATTTGTCATCTCACTGGCTGAAATATCACTTAGAAGGAACTACTTCAAGTTTGAGAATGAGTTTTTTGTACAGGTCAAGGGGACAGCCATGGGCTGTCCTTATGCATCAGAAATGGCCGTGCTGTTTACGGCCCAATATGAAGAGAGGTTTATATACAACAATAACCCCTTCTCAAGTAACATACTACAGTGGTTGAGGTACATTGGCGAAGTCTGGCTCCTGTGGCAGGGGAGCCAGTCTGAGTTAGACCAATTCTTTGGATGGATTAACACAAGACACCACGACATAAAATTCTGTATACAGTCCAGCAAAACTAAAATGACATTCCTTGATGTTTCAGTCAGTTGCGATGATCAAAAAGTAATCACATCGTTGTATAAAAAGGTGACTGACAGAAATACCATTCTCCACTAGAATAGTTCACACCCACAGTGTTTAAAAGAAAATCTTCCGTATGGACAACTACTGCGGATTAGAAGGAACTGTACTGAACTAGCGGAGTTTGATACCCATGCGGAATCCTTTTGTAAAGAGATGGAGGTGAGGGGTTATCCTAAAAAATTGTTGAAACACTCCAAGAAGAGAGCCAGATTCACCCCTAGGGAATCCTTGTTGCAGAAAAAAATCAAGACAGATTTGGACAAACTTGTGTGTGTGACAACCTACGGGCCTCATACCAACAAGTTTAGACAAATCATTCTAAAAAACTAGCATCTACTAGAGAATCTAGAACACCCAATGTCTAAACCGATTTTTGCAATGAAAAAGAACTTAAATCTTGACCAACAGCTAATCAGAGCTGATAGTTACATCCCAAAACCTAGGAGTGACCTTATAACACAATGGAATTTAAAACCCATTGTGGGGCACCACAAATGTGGTAATTGTGTTACCTGTCCCTCGACGTTGGAGGGGGATGTTTTTAACCATAATGGAGTCACATGGAGACAGGCTTTAATACAGGCTTTTGATATAAATGGCAGTTAAAAAACTCTGGGACACTTATAGTACCAAAACCATCCGTTCTCTAAGTTTAGGAGACCCTTGAGTTGTTGAATTTGTTTACAGTCAAATGTGTATTTTTCCTGTATATATCAACTGTTTTTTGACAGATTAATTGTCTTTCTATTGTTGCACTCTTTTTTTGTATTTAGATGGTTGTACTTGTGACACATTTATGTGGAGTCTTTGATGTATCATGTTTGATGTTTTTGTAAAAAGGAGATTTTCTGTTTAGTAGATGATGTGTTCTTTGTCTGAAATTAAAAGAGTAAAAATCAAAATTAAAAAAGGCAAAATTGATTGCCCAGGTAAACTTATTCATTTGTGTTTATTTGTCTGTATTATTAATTTAACCTATTAATCGGAGGGTCAGGTAAATTTGCATTTTTTCCAAGATGTAAAATTTAAGGTATCGTTTGATGTCCAAAGAGTGCAATCGTTGCTCTGCCGGAGGCTGAGGATCGGCAAAGAAAGTCTTAAAAAAAAAAGTCTCATTTAGATGGAAATCCGTAGGCACCTTTGGCAGAAAAGTTGGGTTGGTGCGAAGCACCACACAGTCCGGTTTGAATTGGAGAAAAAGAGGTTTAATAGTGAAAGCGTGAAGATCACTCACGCGACGAGATGTCAGAGCAAGGAGAAGGGCTACCTTCCAGGTCAGAAACTTTAAGTCCGCCCTATGGATAGGCTCAAATGGCGCCTTCATTAGTTGGGCCATGACGACATTGAGATGCCAAGAGGGAGGAGGATGCCAAAGAGGTGGGAACTTCCAGTACAGTCCTTTGAAAAACTGACAAATAACTCTGGAAGAGCTGAGAGAGGAGGAGCCATTCTGCCGGAAACTAGAGATTGCCAAGAAAACTCTGAAAGTAGCATGGGAAAGCTCTATTGAGCCAGGTGCAAAAAGAACGGAAGTAGCTGCTCCGGAGTGGCGATGACCCTCCCGATCCGGAGGAGCTCTGGCCTGAGCGAGAATGTCTCTGCATTCCGGCGAGATATTTAAATGCGCAAATTCAAGGTGCTCAGGTTCCAGGCCGACAATTGTAGAGAGGAGGGGTTCGGATTGCAAATCTGACCCGTGTCCATGGTGAGGAGGTCGGTCGAGAATGTAGAAGGATGGGCTCGCACTGGGACAGAAGGAGCAACTCCGAGAACCACGCCTGTCGGGGCCATCTGGGGGCGATCAGGAGAATGTGGCATGGCTGCCTCCGCATCTTCCACAGCACACGAGGCACCAACGGAATCGGAAGAAAAGCGTAGGTGAATAGATCGCACCAATTCTTCAAAAGGGCATTCCCACACGACCCGTGGTGGGGATGCCAACTTGCGTAAGATGGGCATTTCCGGTTCTTCGGGGTTGCAAAGAGATCCAGAGACGGACGACCCCCACCGTTGAAAAACAAGGTCAAGAGTTGGTTGATGCAACTCCCACTCGTGGGTCAACGACGTGGACCTGCTGAGGAAACCTGCTAGGATGTTGGAGATACCCGACAGATGCACCGCCGTCAGGGTAACTTGATGACGGATTGCCCAAGCCCAGATCGACTGAGCCAGCCGAGACAAGAGTGGAGACCTGGTTCCGCCCTGCTTGTTGACAGTGCATACTGGTGGTATTGTCCGTCTAAATGAGCACCTATTCCCCTTGAATCACAGGATGGAACGACTTGAGTGCCAGAAAAATGGCCATCAACTCCAGCCTGTTGATGTGCCAAGAAAGCTGAAGCAGAGACCATTTGCCCTTGTTGGAGAGGCCTTGAAGGTGAGCACCCGAGCCTTCTAAGGAGGCGTCCGTTGTTAGCTTGAGTTCTGGAGTGGTGGAGAGGAAAGAAGACCCTGTTGCAAGGTTGGATGGTTGCGCCCACCACTGGAGAGCTGTTCTCATGCGAGCGGTGTCACCAACAAGGTCGTTGAAAGAACCGGTGACCTGACGCAACTGTGCGTCCAATTCTTCCTGAATGGGAAGAGACCGTAGTCTGCAATTTGGGATCAGCGCAATACAAGACGATGCCATCCCCAGAAATGACTAAGATCCGGACTGAAACGGACAGTTTTGCCCGACTCAGACACCAAGCGGAGGAATTTTCATTGACTGTCTTGGGACACTAATGCTTTTGCAAGCATTGTGTCTAATGTGGCTCCCAGAAAATTCCTGCGGGGAGCCTGTTCGACCTGGGACTTGTCAGAATTGATGGCTAGGCCGAGAGATCGAAAAGAGTCCTGACAAAGAAGAGTGTCTTGCTGCAGCTGTTTGCAAGACTGACTTGAGGAGGCAGTCGTCCAGATATGGAAAGATTTGGACGCCCTGGAGACGCAGGTAAGCCACTACTGGAGCCAATAATTCCGTGAAGACACGAGGGGCGGACTGGAGGGCGAAAGGCAACACCTAGAACTGGAAGTCTCTCCTTCCCACCCGGAAGCACAAGTACTTCCGATGCCTTTGGAGAATTGGAATATGGAAGTAAGCATCCTGAAGGTCGATGGGGGTCATGAAGTCACCCATGGAGTGAAGACACAAGATCTCTACTAGTGTAAGCATGTGGAAGGATTGGCTCTTGAGATACCTGTTGAGTGCTCGCAAATCCAGGATCGGTCGCCAGTCTCCCGACTTCTTGAGTATTAGGAAAAAACGGGAATAGAAACCCTGTCCCCTCCGAGACTTGGAAACCACTTCGACTGCACCTTTCTGAATTAGAAGACGAACTTGATGGAAAAGCTCCTTGAGGTGGGGAGGAGGCTGGCCAGACGGTGGAGTGGGAGGAACCTTGAAGAACTCAAGTGCATGGCCCTTTGCCACAATGTCCAGAACCCAGCGGTCTGAGGTGATGTAGGACCACCCAGAAAAGAACAGGGAGATTTGACCACCAACACTGGGGGGGGGGGGATACACAAGTCATTGTCGTTTGGGAGTGGATCCTCTGAGTATTTTCCCCTGTAGGATTTGGACGACTGCTGTCAGGTAGACTGCTGTTGGCTGGATGAGTAACGTTGATTACCTTGGTGATAGGAGCGATATTGAGTGTTTCCTCCACGAAAAGTTGAGGTGCCGCGTCCGCATGCACCACGAAAAGGCTGCTTCCGAAACTCTAAAGTCCCCAATGAGCGAGCAGTATCAGTGTACTTCTTAATGGACTGTAATGCCTCATCTACATGCACCCCAAAAATCGACTCACTGTCATACGGCATATCAAGGATTTTGGCTTGTACCTCCTCGCGGAAAGAGGTGGACCGTAACCAACCCTGCCTCCGCAAGACCGCTGCCCCAGCAAGTTGATGAAAGCCAGTGCACGCAATGTCAACTGCGCAATCAATAATTTCCTCCGATGTCCTCTCTCCGTTCTGCAGAATCTTAAAGGCTTCCGCCTTGGAAGCATCAGGGATGAGGGTCACCAAGGTAGACAAGTATGACCACATCTGGCGGTCGTAGCGGCCTAAGATGGCTAAAGCATTAGCCGCCCTCACCGTAGTGGATACCATAGTGGAGAATTTGCGTCCAATAGCGTCCAGGCGATGACCCTCCCGATCCGGAGGAGCTGTAATTGGAGATGTCTGATTACGGGAACGACGTTGTGCAGCTTAAGCGACCATTGAGTCAGGCTTTGGATGAGCAACAAGGCACGCTGGAGAACCAATGGGTGCCTTGTATTTTTTCTCAAGGCGAGGCAGTTGTGCTGGTAGTGACTTTGGAGTTTGCATTAATTTCACCCCTTCAGTCCATATAAAATCTATGATGGGTATAGTGTGGACTTCCTTGAACGGTTGATTTTTAAAATCATAGAAGAAACGGTCCTCCTCCCTCTGGACTCTGGGAAGCTTGAAGCGCTGGGCCGCTCTATCCATCAGCTGATGGAAACTTGCAATGTCCACCGGAGGCGAATCCCCGGGCTCCACCGGAGGAGGGGAAGGCGTCTGGATTTGGTAGTCGTCCCACTCTGTCATGTGGGTGGCGTTGTCATGATCATCATCGCGCACTTCTCCATCTTCCCATTCTGGAATGACGTCGTCATCATCAACAGGGTACACCGTAGTGTGTATTTTCACTGACGTCTGAACTTGTGGAGAAGGCGTTGGTGGCTGTGGAACAGTGACAGGAGCCGCCGCAGCCACATGAGGCACAGGCGAACCCTGTGGACCGACGACGAAGAAGATTTCTTGTGTACTTTTGTCGACGACGATTTTGTTGACGAAGCAGATTTCTTAGTCGACAACGAGGCAATAGGTAACGTCGACGAGAGTCTTCAAGCTAAGCGATACCTTAGTCGACATGGAAGACGTCGATGTTGCCGTCGACTATGCTTTGGAGGCTGATATCGTCGTCACTGTATCCGTCAACGAACCGGAGACGGCAGATCTCATCGGGACGATCGTCGACGCTCCCGTCGACGATGAAACATGTTTCGGAGCAGAAACATGATGGGAGGCAGCAGAAGACGCCTGAGAGCCAGGTCTCGTGGGCGTAGAGGTAGTAGGAGGTGGTGAAGACACTGCAGGAGCCACGGACAGGGAAAGTTTCTTCCTTTTCAGAAAAGGAGAAGGCATATCCTGCACACTACTACGCTTGGAGGTTGCTTTAGAATGTCCAGATAGCAAACTTTCTGCATCCGACAGTGCAGAATCCTTATCTTTAAGTCTGCGAAGCCAAATAAGGAGACGGCCTTCTCTGTCCTTAAGGGTCTTTGTAGAGAAAGTTCTGCAAAACTTGCATTTACCAACCTCATGGTTGGGATAAAGACAATAAATGCACTTCTTGTGGGCGTTTTCAGAGTAAAGACGCAATTTCCCACAAGAAGAAAAAGGTCTAAATAAAGACTTCTTACTTGAAGACATGCTGAGAAGACTGGAAAACTTGAAGTTGAGAAAACTGAGCAGAGCTCAGGGAGACTCCCTTCACACGACGTGCGGTAGAAAATCTGAGGGTCTGAGCTCTGAGGAAAAGGTTCTGGAAGGGTGCTGGCGCCTGATTGGCTGTAGTTTGGACTAACATAATGACAGGAATATGTTACAAGTGATTTCTCTCTCCACCATGTATTCCAATGTTGGAATTGTTTTGGAGTATTTACTATGTATTTCCTAGTATATATTTTATGTGTTATGTATTTACATACATATGTTATTGGTATGTTATTGCTATTTTATTTACCGTGGGACTCCCACTTCGATGACGGGGAATATTCAAGCATGTGAATCTATGAAAGACACACTAATACTGGAGAATCCTAGTTATCTTGTGTAACATTTCCAATAGACTGATTTAAGCACATATGATTAATTGTGTTCGTATAATGTTTGTGTGATGTAAAGTTCTGACGCCCTACACTGGTGTAAGTAGCACTATAAAAACAAATTAAACGCATGATAGAGGTGCTATGGAGAGATGAGGGGGGCTGTTGGACGATGGTAGTGAGGGAATCCATGGAGAAGGTGGTTAACGGAGGGTGTTAAAAAATATTGTTGCACTGGGCACCACCAGTGCTAAAGCTGGCCCTCGGTTGGCATGTTGAGCACAAGACAAAGGACAGCCTGCCACAGATGGAAAAAGCACTCAGAATTGAAGTGTAGGGCTTGGCAAAGGCCTGAAACTGCAACACACTATTTAGGAGAGCTAAATAAAATGCCCTGAAATCGCTTCACATGTCTGGTGCTTAGATCACAGCACAGTGGTGCCCATCAAAATGCATTGTGGCATCCATGGTTTTACTTCTCACTAGAACCAAGAATGGTCCACTCTTTAGATTTTGTATTATAACACCCCCTCTTCAGTTGAAGGCTTTGTAGAGGACTCGACACACATTAGTAATGATGGGCAAGCATCTGCCTGTTCATCTGATATGCTCTATGTTCTGCTTCTCTCTCAAGCTACTCGTATTCTATTTTCAAAGCTTGTGCTGTGTGTCAAGAGATCACTGGACATTGGCTACCCTACTTCAGGGCCCTATTTATTGCCCCTATAATGTCCCCCATTCTGAGAAATCCCTCTTCCTTCCTTTTAGTGACACCCCCAATGTTCCCATGCTGAGAATCCCCTTGTCACTTCCTCACCTCCAGTGTACCAGGCGCCCTCTCCCGTCCATGCCCCTCCAATAAAGGACTGTGAAACTGAAAACATGCGACAATTCAAGTGAGATGTTGGGCATCTGGTGGACATCTCTGGGTGTGGTCTATTTCATCTGCCAGTTGCTTGGCTTCATTCTCCTGACACGGAAGGAGGTTAGGGAAGGAACTAGCGAAGTTTACCTACACAAATATGGTACAAATCCAAGATGGGGTTTCCCTGGCAGTAGACACAGTATTTCACATTTTGACCTGGAAAACAAGCAAATTAAGATATGTTACAAGGTTAGTGCATTGATTCAGGTTTGTGAAAAGTAAAGGGGAAAAAAAGGACAACCCAGTCATTTTGTAAAGTGGAATATAACATTACAGCAGGATAAGAAGAACGCAAACGTGTGTGTAAACATTTGCTTTCAGATGAGGTTATAGTGTTCTAAACTTTGGAATATTGAGTTAAATCGAACCACTAAGATTGGGAGATCAAGGAATGTAAATTTGCTTGAACAGCCTTTTTTCTTGAAAATTAATTCTTAGTAAGTCATCCGTACACTGTCAAATGCTGAGAAACTGAACTTGGCTCAATTGAAGTGTTAGACTATACTCCAAGAACATTATTCAGTAAAGTAAGAGAAAAGTTCATAGAAGGACTGCAAAATGTTGAAATATGTGAGGCATGTTTTAACATATTGCTTTTTTTAAATTTTGGGCCAAATTGGGAGTCAGGTGAACATTATCGCAAAGCCAAGAGAACGGTGGTCTTCAGTGAAGATTTAGATAGGAAGATCAGCAGTGTCTCCTCTCCCCTACAGGTGAATGCATGCAGATCTTTTCTCACATAGGAGTGCATGTCCAGATGCAGGATGTGGTGGGAAGCATGCAGCTTCTGAAGTATCATTGGTTCTTGACAGAAAGACAGTTGTTATGCAACTCTCTGGCAGACATTTTTGGAGACCAGATCAGTGCTTCTATGATAACCTCCCTACCCAGGCTACAGAGCACTCACATGAACTTCCATCTGCCTTCCATTAATAGTACCTCTCCGTTAGAGAAAAGTGAGCCATGCTCACTGGAACAGATGCTATTGATTCTGGCCAGCACTAAATCTGCGTCCCCAGGGACATATACCCTCCTAAGGTTACTTCCATGTTGGTGTGGCGCCGCGGCCAGGGCGACTGACGCTGGAATCTGGGGATCAGGGTTCGATCCCCGGCTCCGGCGGCAGGTTAGCCCAGCACCATGTGACTCTGGGCAATAGCTCGCTTAATCTTCCCGACGGCCCCCCAGCGCCTAGAGACCCTTACGGGTGATTGTGCGCTTTACAAATGTGGACTTTACTTTTACTATGTTGCACCTGCCGTCACTGACATTTTTAATCACTCTTTAAATTCTGCCTCTCTTCTGGCAGAGTGTAAATCTGCTCACGTGGCTCCAATGATTACAAAAATCTAAAGTCAACCCTGATATTCTTGCCTACTACCAATCTATCTCTTTGCTTCCTCTGTTAGGAAAGTGCCTAGAATGCCACAAACAGCTGGCAGCCTTTCTAGAAGAGAATAAAATCCTGGACCCCTCCAATCAGGCTTTAGAGCAATGCAAAGCAGGGAAACCGTACTAGTAGCAGGCACAAACTCTATCACACTCTTACTTGATGCAGGCCTTCCGGTAACGCTAGATCTGTCGGAGGTGTTCGACATGGTCTTGTATCCCATCTTAATCCACAGACTGCTCAATGTGGGCGTATATGTTAGAGCTCTACACTGGCTCAAGAGTTCAGTGATTGGATCCAAACCTTCTCTATTGACTTCTTTAGCTCCTACACTATGGGGATTAACAAAGGAATCCTGCAGGGTTCCTCCCTGACCCAGAAATTAATGAATGTCTAGATTGCTAGATCGTGCTTGTTAGATACTGTTGCTTATGCCAATGACAACATGCAATTTCTTTTGGGCACACTTCAGATATGGCAAAAACTCAAATTGTAGACTGCATGAGGAAAATTGAGGATTGGCTGACTAACAACTACCTCCAATTAAATAGTGAAACAGAGACAGGGCTGTTTGGCAAGGTTCTGGGGTCTTGGTCAACAGACTAGTGGCCTGCTGAATTAGGCCCTGCCCCTTGCCCAAAACAGGATTTTAAAAACCTTGGCATCAAATTGGACCCACACTTTCTATGACGGACCAAGTCAGTACAATCTGGTGCACTTGTTTAGCCCCTTTATGTCTAGTTAGATTTTTTTTGTGACTTCCCATTTCATCTATAAAAAACCCTAGTCTAGGCACTCATTACTAGTTGCCTGGACAGTGGGAATGCACTACTTATATCAGCAAATGATTCTCTGCAGGTTGAGCTTCAAGAGGCCGGAAATCAGATGCCCGATTAATTTGCAACCTCCTTTCTCGCTCATCCTCTGCTCCAACTTTGAAAGCCCTTTACTGGCTTTCAGGAAGAGTGGCATTTTAAAAACCATGTTACCTGACCCATATGGCCTTAACCAAGCAGCTTACTGCTTACCTACATGATAGACCAGCCTTTGTGAATGTTTAGATCATTAAATTCAGCTTTACTAAAAATCCATATCCGCAGTTTGATTTAGTGGCAGATCGTTTTCAATATATTGCCCCCTTTTATTGGAACAAGCTCCCTCTGCAAACCTGGAACTGTCAAGACTTATCAAAATGTAAAAGTCTTTTAACATGAATGTTTTAACTGGTCTACCTGCACTTGCTATTTCTGGTTGCATAGCACCGGGATAGTTAGGTGTGAGATGTGCACTATAGCAAATGCCTATAACAAAGCCATGCCCAAGATCGTTCTCCTGCTTGAGCAACATTGATCAAAGTGAAGACAACCAAATACAGTTGCAGAGTCTTCGAGGCTTTGTAGGAGGCGCAGCCGCCAGGTCTTATATGGTAAAAACTTTAGCTGCTTTTCAAGCTGAAATGATGACCCTGAATCAAGAGAATCAAGCTCTGAAAGTTGAGTTACAAAGATACTGGCCAAGAGCAAATCTACGCGTCCTACAAACTGCAAGTGAGCCAAGATCAGGGCCAAGGTGGAGTCCGAGACCTGTGTTACAGCCCATTTGGTACCCAGTGCAGACTTGGTTTAGTCCAAATACCACTACATATACCTCTAATTTACCTACAGGAAAACCTCAGAATGGGACAGTAACAACTTCTCATCTTGTAGCTCTACCAGTTAGTTTTCTTCCAGTGACAGCCAGTGCTGGATTTGGAAAAAATAAAATCGAAGTGCTAGGGATAGGTATTCTGCTGCTGACACCACCTACAGCGCATGTCACTGCTGTTGAATGCCACTACCAGCATTGCCTTCTAAGCTTCAAACTAAGTCGGATATTTAGACTACCGCAGGTCACGCAAAGTGGAAGGAATGGCCTGGATTTGCACGTGTTATATTTGATACATTGAATTGCTAAACACTTGAATTGTCTTACAGAAAATTAGGCCAAGAGGTGCCCTCCCCTAACCAAGTGCCAGTGTTAAAAATAAATGTTGGTGCAGAGGCCTGCCACACACCGTCACAAATGAACCACTGGTGGAAGCACAAAATATCTTGTGAATCAATGGAAGTTAAAGTTTATTTGTAAGTGACAATTCCTCAAAGCTGGCATTCATGGTCTTGCTTGGGCGGGAATGCAGATTTGTGATCTATTCCATTAGAAGACAGGGTGTGGAATGGATTGCTATACAGTTTCCAAAATATTAACGAAGTTACTAGAAAACACTTTGCCTGACACAAACATGCAGGCAGTGGACAATGAGGTCCCAAGTCTAAAAGAGGGTATTAAACAGGTATTTATCTCTCTAGTTTTAATAGATTATGGAAACAGGCTAGCCTGAGGATAAGAGCATCATTGTTCGACAGATAACTTGGAGAGGATCTTAACAATGCCTTAGTTCAAATAGTTAATCTTTCTGAAGACTGATTAAATCATTGATTTTGTAGGTAGACTTGATTATAGATTAAGTAAAACAGCAAAAATGTTAAAGGGGATACTAGAATTGTAGTGGTGCAGCAAGTAAAAAAGAAAATTCAGTCCCACAATCGGGATACTAGTGAACCAATGCAGTATTTGTGCACCACAGTCAAGAGGTGAAAGAATAAAGACAATGTTTGAATTTAGGTTTACACTGCTGAAAGTCAGGACACTTCACAAAAGATTTCCTGGCAAAGCATAAACAAATCCAAGCATGGCAGTAGTGTAAGGGTTGGTGCTGGAAAACATGGACATTCTATACAAGGAGGCCAGTCTACTGAGGGGACCACAGCCAACTGGAACTCCCACCTACATTTGTCCAAATGGGACAGAATTTTGAGTTTGAAGTAATAAGGATTCTGGAGTCAGAATGACTTTATGGAAAGTTGTGCTGTAGACTGGAAGGGATATGGTCCAAAGCACCAATGCGGGGAGCAGTCTGGACATTTCCCTAACTCCCAGATTGGTTCAATTGTTCCACAGAAAAAGATCCTACCAAACTACAACCTATGGAGTGACATTTGGGAGGGGTTCTATTAAGACTTGTGCCGTGTGCCAAGAGTGATATATCGAGACACTGGTGGCTGTGCTTTTGGCCCTTCCTTTTTGTACTTATTTTAATGCCCCATACGGATGGCTCTCCTTATGTTTTCCTGGCTAGAATCACCATGTCACTTCTTCATCTCCCGTGTACCATTCACTGCCTCCACCCTCAAGAGAAACTCTTCCTGCCCGGGACCTCTCGAATAAAACAATGGGAAATTGAAATCTGGGGAGATCTCAAGCAGACTCGCGATTAGGCGAACCAGTGGCCATCTTTGAGCATGTTCTATATATATTGCACCCAAAGCCACCAGCAGTTGTTAGGCTTCATTAACTTGACTCTAGGGGAGCTCTGAGAAGGAATCAGAGAAGCTTACCTGCAGAAATCCAATATCCAGTCCAAAGAGTCATCCTTGGCAGTAAACATGTATTCCACATTGGCACCTATAACATAGAATGAAGCAAGTTATATTACAAGGTTCTTGCACAAATTCTTGATGGTGCGAAAAACAAAGTAGACAACTCCATGTTCAGATAATTTGAAAATTCACATTACAGCAGGATAACAAGACTTCGTACTTGTGTACAAACATTTGATTTCAGATCTAGTAATAGTCTTACAAAGCTTTAACTTTTCAATTGGTCAATTTAAGGGGCAAATTAATGAATAATTGGTCAAATAAACTTAAAAATGTAATTTTAATGTAGTCATTGGTAAACTGTTGAATACTGAGAAATCAAATTAAGGTGTCCAAGCAAACTAACACAATTCGCTAAGATTATTATTTAGTAAGGCAAAGTTGATAGAAAAATTCAAACTGCTGGTAACTTTGGTTAGAAAGCGCAACATCGTGTGGCACGTGTTTTAACATATGGCTTTTATTTAGGAGGCATTCTCTGAGCCGAATTGGGAGTAAGCTGAACATTCTCATTGCCAATAGGAAGTTGTGTCTTCAGTGACGAATCTAGTTAGGGAGCTCAGTGTCCTCGGTTCCTCAAACCCCCTTTCCCTACAGTGTCACACACTCAGATTACACTTAGGCATGCATGTTGAGGTGTGGAAACCGAGGAATACACAGCAACATTAGTCAAAGGCAAGGCGAGTGCTTGGAGACATTTATAAGAATTTAAAGTTAAGTCCTTACTAGCTTACACATTCATTTCAAGTGTTTGCCCAACCCAAGACATGATGCTTCAAGCGCACACAACTGCATTGTACAAGAACAGATAAAAAGAGTATTCATAAAATGTGTTGTATTGCTCATTTCAAATGCATGCAGATTGTGTTTGTTTTTACATAGGTACTTTACAATCCTATGTCTATGTTCAGACATTCACTTCACAAATCTTCTACCAAAGACTTTTATTGCCTTTGGAAACCTGTGTTCTGGTGAATATTTAGAAAGAGGTAAGCACACTGGTACTTACATGAAGTAACTTACTTTTTACCTGGGGCTGGTACCGGTCCATCCCTGAAGAGCACGTACACATAAGGAGCTTGGGACTGACTGGATAGTTAAAAGATGAAAGGCACAAGTCAGACTTCACAGATTGAAAAACTGTTTTATTACTAAGCCAATGGACTGTGTCACATATTGCGGAGGAAGTTTTCCAGTGAGTGAGTTTGCCCCAGTTCCCACCTGCCAACACTGCATAGGATCACACATCTAAAAAGGTATTATCCAAACACATCCATTTGATAGTGCAGAAATGAAAGAGGAACACAAAAAGACAGACAAAACCATAATCTCTAGAGCTAAAAAGATCACCAATTATTTTATATATTTGGAAAACTTTAAATTAAGATTAGTATATTAGTTCAGATTAAGGAATAGAGTGATCAATCATACTTTAGGGCCCAAGAATCTTATGGCCTGAACTTGCATATGGTCAACAGAGCTACATCTTTCAAAATGAAGATTCCAAATGAGGCATAGAAATACTTGAGGTTTAAGGTCTAGTCAAGATCCATGTAGTTCACTAATGTCAACTTCAAGTAAGCTTGTTTTACATTGGGGGTGTAAGATAACCTGTTCTAATCAATAGGACTCCACATAAGTGATTGTCTCAAGAACCCATTTCGTCATGACAGACAACCCTACAAGATCAAGTGCTTATCTTCAGGTATTAACTAGCGTTAGTCATTTAAGGGTTTTAGATCTCCAATCAATTAGATATGCAATTTTATTCAAGCTAAGAGCTATTGGTCGCATTGCAACAAAGTTTGTTCACTGATAACCATACTAATGGTGAGGAAAGTACCCTCTGGATCCCCACAGAACAAGGGTGGACTACTGCCTGGACCTTTATACTCTGCCCAGTCAGTGGTACAGTGCTTAGAGGTCCCAAGAAGAGTATCTTTGATTGCGGTGACAAGACTGAGTGCAGGAGAGCGGCGGCTGCAGGACGCTGGGACAAGTCTTAAATCAGTCTATCCCCGCCGTTTATTAGGTACTGTGCATACTGGGGACAGATCAAGCAAACGGAGGGACAATTTCTAGGGAGCACGACTATACCAGTCTCATATCTGGCTCAGTCTCACATGTAGCATTAGAGGTTTCACCAAGCCCATGATGGAATGGCTTATTAGCAGGAGGTGCTGCTGCTATTTACCTCACTGCCAACGAATCAAAGGGAAACATTACAGGTGGTGAGTAATCTATTGTGTTATTGACAGTCATTTCTAAATTGAGCCTTTGAGGCCACTGAAAATATAATACCAGTGATATTCTTCTAGGTTCAATTAAAGGAAGTTTCTCTTCTGGAGTTCAACTTTTTAATACAGATAAAATATTGAAGTTCGATGTGGCAAATATTTTGCATAAACAATCTGACAAGGAAGCTGCTGACTCGATAAGGATTAGCCTCAAACCCTGTTGAGATCACCACTATTACTGGGCAAACTTAGCTTTGACTTGAACCTGTGAAATAATGCTAACCACCTGGCACATGCTCGGTGCCAAAAGGTATCTCCACTCAAACGGCAACACAATTTTACTCACTCCTTTTCTTCCAGAAAGGGCTTAATAATTAATACCAAACTATTGTTTTAAGCGGATGCATATTTCAACCCCATGAGAGTTGAAGCTTCACAGTTGTCAATCAGAGAAGCAATATGTAAGTTAGCACAGTCATAGGACTATGGAAACTTGAACGCACATTTATAGAAGTAAACACCACACCATAATAAAGATTGAACAATTTAAAACCTTACCTCAGATACACGTCTCATTAAGGGCTTCCTTCTTCCACTTCCAGAGGGCTTGGTCTTGACCTTGCTGAGCAACTTCAAAAGACCTGGTTTTGTTTGCAGTCCACTCCAACACCGGTCGTCTCAGAAAGATTTTAGAAGCTGCTTCCACATCCTGCTACAGAGGTGCCAACTATTGGACATTTTTGCCCTCCTAATGCTCTCCTGCCACTCAAATTACAGCCATGTTTATGTCTTCTGCCCCTAAACATTCCATCCACATGAAAAATCTTGAGCCATTGCCAGAAATGTGCGTTTGTCAACCCAGATGTTGGAAAAAATGGGTGTCTAATGAATGCCCTAATGAGGTGCCAAAATCTGCAAAAGGACAAACTTCCTGCAGTCAAGACTTCACACCAGTTCACTTCACTGCTTCAGGGCCCCCACCCCATTGGCTCCATCCCACCCACCACATAGAATGTGTGTCCTAGTTAATAAAATAAAAAAAAGAAAGTCTACCTGACCAGTTCAAGATGTTGCTTCTCTCTCTCCAGATTTACCCGTCCCATTGGTACAACCAGCTGCAGCTCATTCAAAGACAGATTGGTTTGTAAGCAATCCTCTGCATAGTATGAGCATACATCCCACTTGAAGATGTAATGATGGGTCAAAATGTTCCTGGCCACCCCATACTAGAATTGGAATGAAAGAAGGCACGTTTTTGGAAGAGGGGGTGCTTAGGGGAAGGGGAGATGGCTCAGATGACCGAGGAAGAGATCTTAGGAAACATCCAGTTAAACTCCACCCATCTGTGTATGCAGCCAGTCATATTAATAAATAAATCCATCTAACAAGATCACTACTCCAGGCCACATATTGAGAACAGTACAAGGTTGAAAGGAAGGTATAACCTGTAAACACTAGGGGGTGCTCCACAAGCTCTGCAGGTCATGAACCTATGCCTACACAACCTTCAGCTTCCAAGTCCAGTAACCACATCCAGAATTTGCAGCCAGCAGTCCAGGTCATATCCCTTACAAAGTAACACACATCATTCAAACATCCAATCAAGACAAAGGGGCAGGTCCCGGCTCTGCAAGTATATTAGGCTCTTACTGCAGACATTAATTCCCATGTCACAGGTCACACCCCATGCCAAGCATGCTTTGAGTTGGGTACAGAGGCCTGTGAGAATATCACCTGTAAGTCACCGACGGAGAATAGCAGATTTAAATATCTCATGGCATTGCTAGGTCTGAATGCAAAAACTGAGAGGTCTCCACCAGAAAAAAGGGGGTTTTGAGTTTGTCCCTGTCGACCTGGCATCTTTGGCGTGGTTTCCCCTGACTGTTTGCCTCTACCTCCTGTATTTATGACACTGTGCTGGATTTCGTTTTTGCTGGTTTAGATGCTTTGGGCACTTTGCCACTGCTGATCAGTGTCAAAGTTCAAGTGCTCCCTAGGTAAATTGTTATTATGATTGGTTATGCATGATTTGCATATTTGTTTTACCAAGAAGTCCCTAGTAAAGTGCAGTGAGTGTGCCAGGGCTGATGATTCAAATGAGACTAGTGGGCCTGCAGCACTGATTGTGCCACCCACATGAGTAGCCCTAAAATGGTGTCTCGGGCCTGCCATTGCAGTGCCTGTGGGCAGTTGCTAACTGCCATGTCGACCTGGCCAGTGTCCCCACTGACCAGGCCTAACCCATCCCTTTCTGTACACATTGGCACCCCTATGGAAGGCCCAAGGAACCCCCCGGGCAGGGTGCAGTGTATGTGAAAGGTAGAGCATGTACTAGTGTGGGTGGCATGCTCTGGTAGTGAATTACAGCCATTTTTTGTTTTTCACTATTGAAAAGCTATCTTGCCCATAAGGTTATAATGGGGAATGCTGTGTATAATGGTTACCTGCATATCTTCCCATAGTAGCAAGATATGACATAAAAGTCTGGTATCCCTGGACCCCGCATTTAACAACATCTTTTAGGAAGGATGGTTTTTAAATCCTGTGTTTGAAAACAGCACTTTTAGAAGGTGGCCGTTCTTGTCTGACCTTTGTGTGCCTTGGCCTGTTTGTGAATTTACTTTCTGGTTTGTGAGGGGCAGGGGCTGGGTGGCTCCCAGAGGCTGAGTGGGCCATCCCTGGGCTGAATAGCTCCATCTGCATCTTGAGTGATGGGAGGGACAGCACTTGGGCATGAATAGGACTGTGCCTGCCTTCCACAATGCTGCCTCCACCTCCTGCAGGGCGGCTGACGACCCTGCCCCCCACTCTGAAAGGAAAACAAAGTACTCAAGGAACTCCCAGAACTGGTACAGACCGGGCTCAGAGCCCTCCAGCACAAAGGGAACAAATACTTTTTGGGGTATAAGTACAGGACCCCAGACTACAGAAAATTAGATCCTGGAATCAAGAAGGAACCTCTGCCAAGGAGCAAGCTGGATGACTGAAGAGGAAGGACTGTCCTGCTGTATGTTTGTGGGCTGTCCTGTAGTTGCGTTGCTGCCAAGGGGAGGGGAAGGACTTTGTTGCTGCATTGCCCCCTTGCTTGAAGATATCTCCAAGGGCTTGAGGAGAGCTGGCCTCCTGTTAAGAAGTCCCAGGAACAAAAGGACTTCACCCCCAGTTTCCCCCTGAACTCTGCTGAGAAAGTTCTGCCCTTCCTAGAGTGCTGAGTCTGACTGAGGGGCCTCTGGAAGTTGTGTCTGCTGCTTGGGGAGCTGGACAAGGAAAGAAGACAATCTGCAACATTCATGCATCGCTCGCTTGCGGATCGCATCACCGACAGTGCGTGAGGTTTCCCGTTGCCACGAAGATAGTCGCAGCACCTGTTACTGCTGCAAGAACCGGCGCATTGCTAGCTTGTGGAGTGTATCGCCCCGGTGCAGGAAGATTCCTGTCGCTGAGAGTATCCTCGCAGAGCCGGTCATCACTTGCTGAGATCGCTGCACCGCTTTCTTGCAGACGCATCACATTGCTGAGAACATCGTTGCAGAGCCAAGAGAAGATAGACGCTGAGCCGCGCAGAGTCGCCGCACCGAAGATAGTCACCGCCCTGATAGTCGTGCCTGTGCATGGCGCTTCCTACCGAACCTGCGCACCGGAATCCATACAAGGTATCGCCTCCCTCCCCATACAGACCGGATTCATCGCAACACACCCGCTGCGTGCAGCTGGGCTGTCTCATCGCCTCCCCAGCATCTCAGGAGTGACGCATCGCTTGTTTTTCAACGCTGCAGCTTCAACTTTGAACTTTTGTCGCATCTTCAGGTACTTTGGGCTACACCTGCCACAACTGTGGATTATTTTGATGCAAACCCTAGAACTCTTTTGAAATCATATTCCTGATCTGTGTATATTGGATTTTTGTCATTTTGGTCTGGTGTAATTTAGATTAAATACCTTTATTTTTCTAAACTGGTGTGGAGTCCATTTGTGGTGTTTTTGGCTGTGTTACTATGAGTGTTGGTACAAATACTTTACACATTGCCTTTGATAAGCCTGACTGCTCGTGCCAAGCTACCAAGGGGGTGAGCAGGGGTTATCTAAAGAGTGTATCCTCCTTACCCTGACTAGAAGCAAGGGTTCCTATTTGGACATTGGTACCTACCTCTGCCACCTAGAGATCCCCAGATCTAACAGTACCTGTGCACATGAACCCACAATTCATTTTCAGATGAAAATGTAATATGTCCTAGCACTCCCTGAAAATGGAGAGTGGGGGAACCTAGAAGGAAAGTGTGTCTACGTTTGAAAAAAATTGGTGGTGCAGCAAAAAAATTCTAAGGAGGATTCTACATTTTAACAGTAGTACGGATTCAGAAACCCCCCCTAAAAATTATAACTCACTCTTTCCAGCTATGTCCAGCCTGCAAATACACCACACTGTGATGGGTATTTATTGTCAGATGATCAGACCACAGCACATTCCAATAAGGATCCAAATGTATAGAGAGACGAGTCCCACAACACATGATTGATTCAATCATAGTTCTTACCACTGCCACCTATAAAAGCAGTATAATCCTTTTCTCCTCACCTTCTGTGAGATTGCCATTCTTAGCTTCACCATTTAAAAAATAAACAACTTAAATCTCTTATACCCCTTGGCTGTTGTCTCAAAGTCAGCACCAACATTTGGTAAATATTTAAAACTCATGGTCATACTATTTCTGGTTTTAACCCCTTGTATGCTTATGATGAGCCCAGCTCGTCATGAGGCACAGTGGAGCTGTGCTCATGACAAGCTGGGCTTGTCATAACGGCCGCGGCACTCGCATGCGTAATTGATTTCCCATTGTGTGGGAGAATCAATTAGTGAGCATAGTTGTTATGAGCCCAGCCCGTCATGAGCACAGCTCCACTGTGCCTCATGACGAGCTGGGCTCGTCCCGAGCACCGCAGCGCCGTGCCCCGTACCCTGGGGGAATTACCCCCCGCAGCAAAGGGCTTAAAGTGATATGCAATCAACTTTAAAACATGCAAGGCAAAATATTTATTAAGAAGTGGACTGACTGGAATAGCTTTGTTCATTAAGTTAAGAAATGGAACAGTCATCTCTAGCACCAGATTTTTCGTCTTTACTTACGTTGTTAATACCTAATAACTTCACTCAAAATCTAGTTTTTACCATTTCTTTTCACTTCCATTATTAACAATTCAATTATCGAGACCATTTTAAAATGGGCTCCATTTTTCCAAGATAAGCCAGAGTACAGTGCCAATAGCAACGGTGCAAACATTCTAAAATCGATTCAAAGTGTTTTACAGGTTTGTTAATTTGGTTCTACCCATTAAGACAGACTGGCTACAGACGTGATAGTAAGATACTTTTACTGACTTTAAAAGTAAAAAACCTAAACAGTTTATAAATTTGATTACGCTAAAACAAGAATCTCCGAAACCCCCCTGGGAAATGCTTAACCAAGAGTCTAGTTTAAACTTAAAAATGGTTTAGTATTATCATTTAATTTGGGTGAAAACGTTACCATCCACTAAAATTTGAGGAAAGCCAGAAAAAAAAATGAACAGGGTTCTTAAACAGAACCTTGTCATAAACTACTTCAAATTTTTTTTAAAGTGCCTTAATATATCATTACCTGGCCCTATACTTCTAGTTACAAATTCAATCTGCATTAGGCCTTGGACAATACGCAAACTAGTTTTCCACAAGATTGGTTGGCCAATCTGATCAAATGTTGCTTTTAGAGTGTAAAACCGCAGTTCTGTATTCAGTAGATTTGTAAAAAGCCTTATTCGTTCCTTTAATACCCATTAATAGACAATCTGAAAATGCTAACAGATTATCATTGGAGAACCATTTGCTGAATTTGCCTCATACCAAAGGAACTATTCATCTGTCACCAATGACACTAGCTTAGAAAATAGTGCCTTCACCACATTTTCACACTATGTTCGTAACACTGCTACTTGATAAGCATGTACTTTTCTTTAAACTTTCACACTAAGGAATCTTTATACCAAGAAAAATCTATCGCTAACCATGCAGAGTTCCCCATGGAGTCCTCTTCCAATAGGGTTGGTTTCATAAATAAAGTCTTCTTGAGGACTTAACATGAATGCTGCACCATGTAGCTTCACTTACAAAAATTTCTAGTCTGAAAGCAAAACAGGAAATCTGCTCTTCAAAATGTATATTTATCCACTGTCCAATGGTTTGATCTAAACAAGCAGGTAAAAGTAAATGTTATCATTAGCACTTCTAGTATTTGAAATAAAATCATTTAGTTTTAAACCAGCATACATTCTCATACTCCACAGAAACTATTAATGCAGTCAAGTGCAGACAGCTCCGAAAGCAGACTTAAGTATATAAAAGATCTTATTTATTTTTCAGTTTTATAGGTTGTGGTGGGTCTGGTAAAATCTTGTTCATAGGAATGAAAAGGTGAAGCTTCAGTTCTCCTGTCACCAGGAAGGATTCAGCCATGGTGCAGCTTTTAGAAAGGGGACCGGAGAAAACAGTATTACAAAGTAAACAGCAAAAGCAATGGACAGGAAGAGAAAGGATCTTTAATAAAAGTGGACAGTTAAGGAGAACTTTGTCTTATCCAGAAATTGAGACGTGGACACCACACATCCAGGAGGCAAAAGGGGTAGTCCGTCCGACTTTCAGGAGTTCGAGATGCGCAGGGAAGATCTGAAGCTGGACTGAGAGGAAACCAGAGAGGACATAACCGCAGAAGAGGATTCCAGAGAAGACTTGGCGAGAGAGAAAGACCCTGGTCTGCGGAGACCACACCAGAAACAAGAAAGATTAGAAACAATGCCTTTTGAGAGACTTCTGTTTAACTCATGATGTGTCAAAAAATGAAGTAGAAGAAAACAATATCCAATTTTGTAGAAAAATGTGATTCCTGAGCAGGTACTTTTCACTCACAAGACTCACCTTCACAATATGGTGTCAGAAGAGGGGTATGGATTCCTTCACATTGGAAGCCTTTATTCAGCGGTTTGCCGATAAACCTAGACATTTACAAATAGCTTTTAAACAGACTGAGATCCTCCCAACAAAAGATTTCATTTACAACAGGCTCTGCAATATTAAAATGATGAATTCATGCAGAATGTGATGCCCAGGATAGTGCCACAGTGAAGTTAGCAGACTGAAGATCATGCCAGGTTTTACCCAAATGTTGAATCCACTGTCTGCAAAAATACAACTGGGTTAGGATCGTAATTGTTTAAGGACTTTTGAAAGGATTGCTCTGAAAGCAGCTTGGTCACCTGAAAAAGGATTATCTAGAGGTTTACATGTACCCTATTTGGCAGCGAATCTCTATTCACACCTGTGTTAGTCAGAATTGCAGAAACAATTCCTATCAAATTTCAAACAGGGAGGGTCTAAAGACATTTGGATTCTCAGATGAGGATTACTCAGCCCCGATAGTACAAGAACCACCTAAAGATAGAACAATGATGTTAAACTCTGACAGCAGTGAATTGAACAATCTCTTGAACTTAAGGAAAAAAGTTAAAAGGATGGAATCGCACAGATTTCACGTTAGAAAATCTGAGCTGGTGTGATTCCATCAGGACTCAGAGTGCACAATTTCCCAGCTCTGTTCATACGGTGGTCCCAAATCGTGAACTGCTGCTCCAGGGACTGGATGATCTGAATTATAGAGACAGCTAAATTAGTGAGGCTGTACTCTGCCAAGATATAGCCGAAATGGCAAAAAAACGTAGGACAATGACAGCCCTAGATGAAGCAAAGGAGATATTAGAGAACATGAGAAATTAATTGAAAGACTTCTGATAACGTCTAGTAGGAAAAAATACAGATAACTTAGAAAAGACGTATGGTGGTATACCCAGGAAAGAGCCTACCCTTATCTTGATGTTACTTACTGCCAGGATTGGAACCAAAGTACCAACTTTAAAATCAGAGTATAAACAGTAGGAGGAAGGTTCTTACCTTCTGATACTTACTCCACAGATTCCGATGAAGATAATTCAAATACATCTGAGGGAGCTCAGTATAACTATAGGGCCAATAGAGGGAGACAAGGAAACCAGCCGTTTCACCAGGGTCAACCTTTTTCACAGAGGGGATAAAACAGGGGGAGGGGCAGACAGTGGACACAGGACAGAAGCAACTATCAGCAGATGAACCAACATCAGCATCCCTGCCTCAAAATGAGGAAACAACAATACTGGATATCCTAGACAGAGTAGGGCACCACACAACCACAGAGGACTCTTTACCCATCTTTAATGTGTCATTGGTGGCACTGACTAAAGAGGAGATCTCGGATTTGGAGAGGGGGCTATCTTTTGTTCCCAGTACCAGATGTCGCACTTCTAAACTCCACCAAGACATTGATTTTTTTCGAAAGGTGACTCTAAACAAGTTTTTTATGCATCACCCTGTTGAAGCCAATGAAGATAATTTATCTAAAGGCAGGCTCAAATCCTCATTTACACCAACACTAGAGATGGTGGATCAGGCATTCTGCATTTTTGAGAAGATAGTTTTGAATGAAGTGCAACGCATCACAAAACATCTATTTACCAATCAATACAATTTGTCACAGAGTCAAAACTTGGCTCTCAAACTTGAAACAAACCAGGAGATAGCCATCAAGCCCTGTGATGAGGGCGGAGGAATAGTAGTGATGGACAAAACAAGTTACAACAGGAAGGTACACAACATGTTAGCGGTCCCAGAACACAAGAAAGCACATCCCTCTGCACTTGGAAATTAGACACTGATATCCAAAGAATAACTAGGAGGGCACTAGAGGAAGAACATATTTGCCAACAAGAAAACGCTTACCTAAATAGGACACACATGGTGGTACAATCGCTCTATAGGGCTCCAAAAACTCACAGAAGTATTGATTCACAGAAGTATTGATTCACACTGCAACTGATCATTTCTACCATAGAAGCTAGCACCGAGCCTTTGTCTAAATATGGAGACATGTTTGGCTGCCCACTGACCAAGAACTACCAATCGTACATCAGGGACACTGGTGATAGGATTGACAAAATTGCGGACCATACCCTTTGACCCGGAATGTGAAGTCCTAGTAACGTTTTGACATTGAGGCACTTTATAACATTCCTCAATGTCAAGCATTACAATCTGTAGCAACCTTTCTTGAAAGATCATCAGATAATACACGAGACTCCTTTATCCTGGAATGCCTAGAAGTGGTCCTCAATTTTTTTAATTTAACGTACAAACCTGCCAACAGATCAAAGGGACGAGCATGGGGGCTTCTTGTGCCCCCAGTATAGCAAATATTTAAATGGAGGAATACAAGTTCAGGCATATCTTTAATGAGGCAGCACCATTCAACGAAAATGTTGAAAGTTGGAGGCGTTTTATAGATTACATCTTTTTCGTCTGGAGTGGAGAAAATGTCATGCTACAAGAATACATGGCTTGGCCTAATGTCAGTGATGCCAACCTCAAATTCATGGCTAAATTCAGTAGCTCAGAGGTGGAATTTTTAGACTTACTAATCTCTAGGCAAACAGAAAAATTACAGGTTAGTTTCTTCAGGAAATAGACAACAAAAAACACGATTCTTCAACATCAGAGTTTATCCTCCAAGCCCAAAAGATTTGATTCCATTCGATGAATTCTTCCGAATTTGCACGAATATAAAAGATTTCAACAGGCACAGAGAAACGATCTTATACATTTTAACAACTTAGGCCATATCATATATAAACAAACAATCTATGACATAGCTAACATCAATACCATTATTCCTTTAAGTCTTATGACCAAATAGTGCATCCCCAACTCAGCGTGTACACCATAGCAGTCAATCATCCATTCCAAGATAGCACCCATGGAACATTGTCCTAATGTATCGGGTACCAGTGCTGCAGTTTGAAATGTCGATACAGGAAGGCTATCAACACACCGGGTTCTACACATGAGAAGGCATAACATTATTTAAAATCTATCAGATCGTGATCTATACTTCAAGAATAACTAGGCAGTGACAATAAAACCACAGGATTGTGGCCACAAACTGTTATGATTATGCCCATAAACATTGGTTTAAATATGGCGCCTCTCAATACACTAAGCCTTGAGCTCAGTATTACCAAGACACACCCCTCAACGTCATGATACGTTACCGGCACCACACAGACTATGTTAAATTCTGGGGGAATATAATGCTGAGCGTTGGTGGGCGTCCCTGTTGGACAGCGTATTGATCAGAACCAGACCCAGAGCACCCGATCATTGAACAGGAGGCAAGTGTAGTAAAAGTTATGGATCTATGGTGGGTTCAAGTTCGGACCTTCCAGCTCTGGGAAGAACTTTTCATTTTCCAGCTACCGTCACAGGGTCACATGAGGGCGACATGTACGCGTGGCAAGGTTATGTACCCATCATTGGTTCACGTTAGGACCTTCCAGTGTTGAGTAACGTTTTTCAGGTCCCAGCAATCGGCATATGGATACATAATGGCGGCATTCAACCATAAGTCGATAGGCTGTGGGCAACGGCAAGTAGAGTCCTTCTTAGTGGCATAACAGTGGTGAAAAAGTGGTTATTGTTTTCAGGATATTATTTTGGTAGGCAGGGTGTATTTGAGTTACCCGCAACAGTCAGTTTTTATTTCAAGGGGTTATGGGATATGTAGGATGGGAAGGAGTAGTAAGGATTAGAACAGAAGGGTTAACTGATTGGTAGTCCTCAAGAGGATGCAGGTGAGGTCGAGGAAACCGACGTGATTGGAAGAATCTGGCACGAGGCGAATAGTTGAAATAGCGAGCGTAGTGAAACGAGGGTTGTTTTAACATTTGGCTGAAATGGCAGTCCAGAACGGATCTGAATATCGTTTGTAAAGAAACAGGTAAATTGAGGATTGCAGAATCTTGGAAGGTCACATAGTTACATTTTAAGGGCACAAGGTTTGTTTTTCACTCACGGTGGACTTGAGAGAGTAGAGTTTTGGTTTAGTATGTAGTTTTTGTTAACAGCAATAGGGATGTTCAGTGTTTATTAGAACCGCGGGCATACTGGCAGGCGTAAGATCGAGGATGGAGTGGGGGAGGTTAGCGCGTTCAGTAAACTCTAAACAGTGGTAGAATCTCATTTAGAGTGCAGGGTTTGGGTTATTATTTAATATGGAAGGGTAGGACTGGGATAACACGCACGTAAAATTATTGTTCAAAAATGCATCTGTGTAAATACATTTCATTAAGTCAGCATGAAGGAACAACAAGGGTTTTCATTTTAATTTAACAGCTTTCCCTGACGAAGGATAAAACAAATACCCGAAATGCATTGGGACTAAGATTATTAGCTGTAACACTTGAATTAATGTTCCAACGTGACGTAGTACGAGGCCTGGATAGGCACAACTACCTTATGTGAAACAGAGGGGCGTTTGGACAGTTTGATCGTGTACAAGCAAGCTAAGCTGGATGAAATATGAAAAGTATGGAATAAAATGAATTTGAACTTGAAAAGTTTGCAACGTATTCTTGCGGAAGCTGTGCGATTGGTTTGTAGCAATGTGTAGCTACAATTCTTGCTTCATAACAGTGGTGAACACCTAGTCTTGTTTCAAACGATCTAAACTGTAGATATACCATATACATATATGCCTCATCTGAGTATAGACATGGGATAGGTGGCTCATAAGACTTGAGAAAGTTACAACTTAATTGCAAACGATTAGACTGAGCTTGGAGAAAAGGTAAAAACAAGCTCGACAAAGGCGTATAAATTTAGTCTCGCACTCTGCAAAAAATTACCTCAACACTAAAAGGTTATTTTTCACTGAGCAGATTAGTAGGGCTAGATCCTCTTCCTAAGAACTGTTTGAAACCATAGCTAAACTCACTTCCCCCAACCTGCCTAAAACACATAGCACCCCTGAATTATGTGAAACGTTGGCTAGGTTTTCTCAACAAAAGGTGGAAGCCATCTTTTCCTCATTTACGGATTTGCAGAAAGAGAATGAGGTATTAGCTAGGGTCATGCCCATTAGATCCAAAATAACTTTGATATCGTATAGCTTTACGCCACTGGAGACACACAAATCCATTAAACTCCTGATGTCAATCCCCTCTGGATCCCTGCCCCGCGTTTGTGAATGAACACGTCCCAGGGATTACCGGGACTGTCCTCACCACCCTGTTTAATACCATCCTCAAATTGGGGCGGATCCCCAAAATTTGGAAAATCGCATCTATTCTTCCACTGCTTAAAAAACAAAACCTTTTTCCGAAGGACTAAAGGAGCTACAGGCCTATCTCACGCCTCCCACTTCGGGCAAAGATAGAAAAAGCTGTGAATAACAAACTCAGCCATTTCTCCAGACACCGCATACTGGATCCAACTAAATATGTCTGTCATGCTGATCATAGCACAGAATTGGCCTTGATTAAATCCACAGAGGAGATAAGAGGCCTTGGACCAGAGAGGCGCCACAATACTGATCATGTTGGATCTCTCAGCAGCCTTCGATACAGTTCAACATGAGGTTTTAATGAACCATATATCAGAAGCAGGGGTACAAGGCAATGCTTGGAACCTTCTTAAATCCTTTCTTACCGACAGAATGCAAATGGTGGATTTGGATGAAAGTAGATCTAAACAGCTCTCCCTTCCATGTGGGGTTCCGAAGGGGTCGTCCCTTAGCCCCACACTTTTTAATGTATACGTGTCCCCTCGGGCAGCCCTAATATCTCTTCGGTTTCAACCGACGTCCTATGCCGATGACACGCAAATAGTGCTATCACTTCAGCGTGGCCAAGAAGCCGAAAAGGGAATAAGATGCCACGACTGCATGAAAGCTATCTCCGGGTGGATGTCATCTAACTGCCTGAAACTAAATTCAGGAAAGACAGAGGTTATTATATTTGGTAACAACTTGAACCTCTGGATGCCTGATTGGTGGACAGAAGAACTGTGAATTCTCCCCGTTCCTGCCAAGAAAGTGAAGAACCTGGGGTCACTGTTGACAACAGACCCCCCTTCGGAGACCAGATAAGTGGGGTTGTCTCCGCAAGTTCTTTTCTCCTCAGAATTCTGAGGAAACTAAAGTTATTTTTTTCAAATAGACAGCCTTAGAACAGTGGTCATTGGGCTGATTTTGTCCCAATTGGACTATTGTAATGGTCTCTGCTTGAACATCCAAAAGGGACATCTGAACAGGCTCTAAATCATGCAAAATGCAGCAGCTAGGGTGTGGAAGGGTACTCCCAGGTTCGTTTCGGTAAAAAAGGGCCTAACATCTCCACTGGCTCCCAGTAAAACAACAAGCACAGTTGAAAGTACTTTGCATGGTTCTTAAGGCCCTAAATGGCGCTAGCCTGGAATATTTGAACCAATGGTTCAAATGGTATGTTCCTGGAAGAACTCCGTTCTATGGAAGCTAGACCAGTGATTGTTCCCCCAGTCAAAAAAGCTGGCTGGGGTGGCAGGACCTTCACTTCAAGCGCTGCAAAAGACGAACAATTTAACATTTTCCTGAGAAATGCAACGGAGCGCCTTACCTTTACGAAAGGGCTGAAAACCTTGCTGTTTACGGTACAGTCATTTTCACCACAGCAACCAATTAGGCAGTGCTCAGTGCCAGGACACCTTATGGTAATAGCCACGCTTTAGAAATGTTAATAACATTACCACGTTTGATACTGGAATACGCGAGTACTGTTTATTAATATTCTGTGTAGCGAGCCAGAGTATTTCTTTTAATAACACCAATCTGCAACCCAGATGGGATTTTGATATAAAGTTTGGCCATGCTGGTCCTCCTAGTCCTTGCCACCATAGGCATACTGTCTGCTAGAATAGCCACAGCAGACAGAACATATACCAACTGTGTGGCTTTGTGATAAATAAGCATATTAGAGATTGGAAAACAGGGGCCTTGAAGACTAACATGAGTACACATTCCAGCTATTAGCAATATTTCTTGTGATTGCAATGTGCTATTGCTGATACATACTGATTGAATATCTTCTTTTTTGCACTAGTGAGGATATATTAAGTGAGGACAGAAACATACAAACAGATGTGCTTCCGTTCATTAAGTGGACTGACAAACACCTTTGTTCTTTAACTTAGGAAATGGAACAGTCATCTTCAACACCAGATTATTTTTGTCCTTACATACGTTAATACCCAATAACTTTACTCAAAATCTACTTTTCCCATTTCTTTTCACTTCCATCATTAATTCAATGATGAAGACAGTTTTAAAATGGGCTCCATTTTCCCAAGATAAGCCAGAGTACAGTACCTATAGCAAGTCTGCAAACATTCTAAATCGATTCAAAGTGTTTTACAGGTTTGTTGATTTGGTTCTAAACATGAAGACAGACTGGCTACAGACGTGATAGTAAGATACTTTTACGGACTTTAAAAGAAAAAAGCCTAAACTGTTTATCATTTCGTTTACGCTAAAACAAGAATCTCCAAATTCCCACTGGGAAATGCTCAAACAAGAGTCTAGTTTGAACTTAAAAATTATTCAGTATCATTTAATTTAGATGAGAACGTTACCATCCACTAAAATTTGTGGAAAGCCAGAAAAAGAATAAACGGGGTCCTTAAACAGACCCTGGTCTTAAAGCACTTCAAATAAAAAAAAGACAGGGTCTTCATATATCATTACCTGGCCCCATACATATTTACAAAATCAATCTGCATTAGGCCTCAGATAATTCTCAAACTAGTTTTCCACAAGATTGGTTGGCCAATCTGATCGAATGTTGCTTTCAGACTGTAAAACAGCAGTCCTACATTTAGTAGATTTATAAAACCCCTTATTCTTTCCTTTAATACCCATTATTAGACAATCTAAAAATACAAACAGATTATCACTGGAGAGTCATTTGCTAAATTTGCCTCATTCCAAAGGAAATATTCATCTTTCTAATGGGGCCTCTCTTGACCACCGATACCTCTTTCCGCCGGTAGTGACTTGCGATCACAGCCAATTCAAACTCGCACCGGACGTCGGTACCAAGTGGCAAACTGTATAATGATTAATGAAATGACTAACAGCGCCAGCAGGTTGGTGGCCAGCCTGCTCACAGAGACCTTCAACTGCGATCTACTGCCCCTCTGCATGCTGGAGGCCCTGGCCCAGAGGCTGATTGTGCACTTTGAGCATGATAGAGGCTGGTGCAATGAGGACTACCAACAGGTGATGCGCATCGCGCAGAGGGTGCTCCTCTGCAAGGAGAAGCTGGCGGCCTTCTTCACCGACGAGACTGGCCTGACTCTAGGCCTCATCAATGAGATGAAGCGCCAACTGGGGTGCAATCACTGGGTCCGAGTCCGGATCCAGCGTGCGTACCTGGCAGAGGACGATGTGCAATTAGATATTGGATACCAGCTATATCATCACTGGTTGAGACCAGATGCCATGACACTGTTACTCTGGCATTATAAAAAGTAGTAACTACGATCATCCTAGATTTAGGCTCTTCTAGAAATTAGGTAATGACACTCATGCCACATTCAGAACATGTTATGTGGCGAAGATTAGCCCACTAAGAATGTCGTCAGCTAGCCGGTCTTAACGTTCTTACACATTTTAAGATAGAAGGCCATATCATATTTAAATAAAGTATCTAGAATCAGTACCATTATTCCTAAAAGTCAAACACACCTGCTATGACGGAATAGTGCACCCCCAACTCAGCATGCATACCATAGCAGTGTATCATCCATTCCAAGATAGCACCTATGAAACATGGTCCTAATGTCGTTATTAACCGAGGTGTACTAATGGAGTCTAGGGATTCATCTCTACATGGCCCCCTTTTGGGCTTAGGACATAGCATGTCTCATTTAATAAATGACATGAGCTAGTATCCGGTACCAGTGCTGAAGTTTGAAGTGTCAATGCAGGAGTGGTATCAACACACCGGGTTCTACACAGGAAAAGGAATAACATAATATTTAAAATCTATTAGATCTTGAGCTATACTTCAAGAAGAACTAGGCAGTGACAAACGCAGGATTGTGGCCTCAAACGGTTTCGATTATGCCCATAAGGTTAAAACATTGGTTTAAATATGGGGCCTGTCGTTACCCTAAGCCTTGAGCTCAGTATTACCAAGACACACCCCGCGACATCACGATACATCATCGCCACTATGCAGGCTACGTTCCAATTCTCAGGGAATACAATGCTGAGCGTTGTCGGGGGTCCCGATTGTGTGGCGTGTTGACCAAACCAGAACCAGAGCACCCGATCATTAAACAGTAGGTAAGTGTAGTAAAAGTTATGGATCTATGGTGGGTTCACGTTAGGCCCTTCCAGCTCTAGGTAGCACTTTTCATGTTCCAGCTACCGTCATAGGTCACATACGGGCAGCATGTAAGCATAGCAAAGTTATGTACCTATCATGGGCTCACGTTTGGACCTTCCAGTTTTGGGTAATGTTTTTCATGTCCCAGCAATTGGCATACCGATACATGAGGGCAGCATCCTTCTATAAGTCAACAGATTGTGGGCAGCGGCAAGTAGCATCTTGTAGTGGCATAAGAGTGGTGAACACCTAGTCTTGTTTCAAACAATCTAAATAAACTGTAGATATACCTTATACATACATGCCTCGTCTGAGTATAGACATGGGATAGGTGGCATTACCATGTCGTTTAGTACTGGATTTCGAGAGTACTGTTTATTAAGCCAGATTCATACTAGACATCCCGCGTAAAGACCACATTTCTAGTCACCTGAAAAACCTCCACTGGCTTCCCGTCAATAAGAGGATAACATTCCGCCTCCTAGCCCACGCACACAAAGCACTTTACGAACCAGAAGCCCTGCAGGAGCCTCACAGCGCCCATAAGCCCTGCAGGAGCCTCACAGCGCCCAGAAGCCCTGCATGGAGCCTCCCTCGGCGCCCAGAAGCCCTGCACGGAGCCTCCCTCGGCGCCCAGAAGCCCTGCACGGAGCTCCCTGCATGGAGCCTCAGCGCCCAGAAGAAGTAAGTAGCGCCTCTCAGGGGTCCTCGGCCGTCTACCCGCATATAAAGAAGCAAAGACCTCCAAGGTACCCAACATCCTTAAACTGCTAGTTAGTTGCAGAGCAAACAGCTCTGTATCAGTTATTTTTATATAACACATGTTTGATATGGTTAAGAACCTTAAATGAAGCTACTAAACTTAACGCTCACCTACTTAAATATTCAGTTGTTACTTTGTAGTTAAGGGCGTTCTGGTAACTTCAGCATTATCTGTGCACTATGAAACCGAGCTCGCAGAAAACGGAATATTTGAAGTATTTTTACTGATCCTTCCATATCTATTCTCCTGTCTTCAGACCACAGACAATTCAGTCAACCTACTAGTAATTGAGAGTAAAGCTGCTACGGCTGGTGCATGAACATTTACCCTTGTTTCTTTTCCTTAGACAACCGCTGCTTCATTGAAAATTACAGATGAGGAGATGAACTGGTGACCCCAGTGAGACCCCGCGCAGAGGCACCAGGCTTCCTGGTCCGATCCAGGCCATCTCATCACGCGCACGACCTCGGAGCCAGGCATCCAACGTTACTACTCGGAACAAGCGGCCATTGGAAATTACAGATGAGGAGATGAACTGGTGACCCCAGTGAGACCCCGCGCAGAGGCACCAGGCTTCCTGGTCCGATCCAGGCCATCTCATCACGCCGCACGACCTCGGAGCCAGGCATCCAACGTTACTACTCGGAACAAGCGGCCATTGGTTACAGATGAGGCGATGAACTGGTGACCCCAGTGAGACCCCGCGCAGAGGCACCAGGCTGAGACCCCAATGAGACCCCGCGCAGAGGCACCAGGCTGGTGGCCCCAGTGAGACCCCGCGCAGAGGCACCAGGCTGGTGGCCCCAGTGAGACCCCGCGCAGAGGCACCAGGCTGGTGGCCCCAGTGAGACCCCGCGCAGAGGCACCAGGCTGGTGGCCCCAGTGAGACCCCGCGCAGAGGTACCACCTTCCAACATTCCGCCTCCTAACCCACGCACACAAAGCACTTTACGAACTTGGACCCGAATGCCTCAACACACGACTTTCCTTCTACACCCCCTCCCGCCAGCTACGCTCCGCCTACCAAGCCCTTGCTGCTGTACCTCGCATCAACAAAACCACCATGGGAGGAAGATCCTTCTCCTACCTGGCAGCTAAATCCTGGAACTCACTCCCCATTCACCTTCGCCTCACTCAAAACCACCTAGCATTCAGAAAGCAACTTAAAACTTGGATATTCGACAAGTAATTCCCCACCCTTCTTCAAGCGCCTTGAGACCCTCTGGGTATGTAGCGCGCTATATAAATATTTTGACTTGACATTAAGAGTCCGTGTAGTGAGCCAGAGTATTTCTTTTAATAATACCAATCTGCAACCCAGATGGGATTTTGTTAAAACGTTGTGCCATGCTGGTCCTCCTAGTCCTTGCCGCCATAGGCATACTGTCTGCTAGAATAGCCACAACAGACAGAACTGTGTGGCTTTGTGATAAATAAGCATATTAGTGATTGGAAAACTGGGACCTTGAAGACGAACACGAGTACTCATCCCAGCTATTAGCAATGTTTCTTGGGATTGCAACGTGCTACTGCTGATACATACTGATTGAATACCTTCTTTTTTGCACTAGTGAGGATATAATGAGAAGACGGAAACAATGTAAATTATATTTAATAGATGGGTTCTCTGAGATATGTCATTTTAAATATTACAGATACCCCAACCACTCGCCTAAGTTTGTAAATGATGGTCCTAAGGTGGTTATAACGTGGCTAATACCTCAGAAACATGCGTCGAACGCTCTGTGTATGCACCCTGCCCACAACACAGTCACAGAGACTTAAACATCTTTTTCCCTTGTTTGACCAGTACGTGTATGTATTTTTGGGTGGGTTGATAGGGTGGATGTTACGGAAGAGAACAAGTGTGGATGCGAGAGGTTAGTATGTGGTGAATTGATGGGGGTTCATTGAGATAATTGTACTTTGTGTACAAAAATGTTCATGACATTTGACTATTTATAAAATGTATAATACATAGGTCAAAAAAGGCAAAAGGAAAAAAGTCATCAATAACAATTAAATAAATTGAATTAAAAAATAAATAGAGGTTTTGATGAAGTGACGTATTTATCATGTCTGAGTGCATATTAATACCTCATTGGAGCAGATCTAGCCCTAAAAGTGAAGAAATAGAGGTCAAGTGGGAGGTTCTGAAAGGTTGTTTTCTCCAGGACCTATAATTGAATTATTAGAGGGGATTCCCTTCTTTAGGAGTCAGGCGGGGTCAATCCTTACCCAGGAATTAAGAAAGCTATTTTGCAGAGACTGGTTAATGATGCAGAGATTTAATGCTCAAGATTTAGAAAAGAAAAACAGGTACTAGGAGAAATGCCTAGAGCTTAATCCAACAGACTGAAAGACTTGGGAATAAATGGCTAAAAGTGAAGGGGCCGATTCACAAAAGTCTAAATGTATGACCTTTGGTATTCATAGAAAATCGTGTATGAATCCAATCTTTACGTCGCGCACCCGGGCGGAAAATCTAGCCCCTGGGCCGGATGATCATTTCCTCAATGCTAAACGCTTGTCCAAGTGCCTACCATCCGGCACCATGCTCCAGCGGAAACACGGCAGCCGAACAGCCAATCCCAGCCCTGCAGCAAATATGAAAGGAGATACAAATCTTCCAACATGTCACTGAATGTGTTAGTTGCTCTGCTCCTTGCCGTGCAGCAAGACGACGAAGAGGAGGAGAGTAGAGAGGATATTCAGACAAAGGATAAACCTATTTGGGATGTCCAGCCAAGATGTCAGGGCCAGATACCATTTCCCTCCAGACGTCATCTTGGAGATGGGATGCGAGGGGGAGCAGGAACTTGACTGTGACCTGATGCTCCCATCCCAGCATATCTCAAGATATTTACTGCTCTCCATTTCTTTGCACCGGGGTCATTCCAAAGGTTCTCCAGTAACCTTGTGGGCATCTCTCAGGCAAGCCAGTTACAGTGCTTGCGTCAGGTAATGAGCTGCATCCATTCACTAGCCCACCTCCACATACGAATGCACCATACACTGGACAGGAGAAAGGGCAGCTCGGGATTTCGATCTCATTTCTTGCTTCCCACGTGTGCTGGGTGCAATTGATTGTACCCATGTGGCCCTTCAGCCACCCGCTGCATTGCACACACACTGCAACAGACACCAATGGCATTCCATCAATGTGCAGAGTGTCTGTGATGCCAGTGGAAGATTCATTGATGTGCATGGTGGTTCCAGGCAGTACCCATGACAGCCTTATTTTGAGCACGTCACCTCTTGCCCGGCAGACGGCTGCAGGAGAATTTGACATGTGGCTGCTGGATAAGTACCCTGCACTAAACATGAGGGATATGTGTAAATGAAACTTATGAATGCCACATTACATTAACAACCATTGTACTATAAGAATAGTTAAACCACTTGCACAGTCAGACACTGCATGTACCAAAGTATAGATTATGCTCGTTTTAAATTTAAGAGGGAAATGTAACCTATTGCCCTATCTTCCCTCAGGCGATGCTGGGTATGCACTTTCCCCTGAAGTCCTCAAACCTTACAGACATCCAACCACTGTACCTCAGTGTAGGTACAATAGGGCACACATATGAACTCAAGCCATCATATAGCCCACTTCTGGTCTGTTGAAATCGTGACTCAGATGTCTTGACCATACAGGGGGTGTGCTGATGTACACCCCTGTAGTCGAGTGAAAGATCATATTAGCCTGCTGTGTTTTGCACAACATAGCTTTAAGTCATGGCTTACACATGCCTCTTGTTCCTCAGCTAGCTCTGAATCCAGGGAACCAGGCCATTGCACATAACAGAGGTCAGGGTATCCAAGTCTGATCAGCTGGTTGCCACTCTTAGCATGAGTAACCTGTTGTGTTATGGGCAAAATGTAATTTGCAGTCTGTTGTCAATGACGAAAGTTGGATAATTACGACGGTCCAAAAATTCCATTCGGATACTACTTTGTAAGCCATACTAACATACTAACTAAGTAAACCACAGCTGTTGACAGGAGTCAAAAGATTGACCGTGCATCAGGTCATGTGCCAATGTCAGCAATCAGTATAGTGAAGGTCACAAAGGAATCTATTGACTCAGGAAAAGATGTATGTTCTGAGAGACCTTCCATGACTTTTTGAGAACGGGTGTCTGAATCACAAAAGGGCCTAACTATAGCATTGAGTGTTTGCCCCCAACAGATTGGACTCCTCCCCACCCCCCCCCCCCACCCCCGCACAAATGATGGGGCCCCCAAACGTGAGTGATGATGTTCTGGGTGAATCTGGCACTGTGTGTCTGAGATACACAGCACTGCTTCCCCAAAAATGACCGTAACAGAGAAGTCATGTTGAGCACTAAATATGGACTACACGTGCCGTGATGCAATGGAGGGGGAAACTATCCTGGGGTATGATGTGACAGCCCCCCACCCCCCTTGTCCCAGCTCAAATATCATTTAATGGTCTGTTCTATCTTTTTTAGGTGTATGATTTTCTCTTACATGGCCATTTGTTTCCTCCGCAAATCAGGATGGCAGAGGATTTGATTTGTGGATGAATCAGAATAAACACAAAATGGCTGTCAACACCTTCCTGGGATGTAATTCCTGTACCACTTCCTGTATGACATTTCCGGTATGAAAGAATGGGTCAATTTTTGCATCTTCCGGCACAAATGCTTGCCCTCCGTCTGCGGAGCGTAGGCCTCGTAGGTGTGTGGAAAAGTACATTTTGCCATGTTATATGTGCCTACGTGTTCCCCATCCTATGTTATATGTGCATGATCGATATGCATATGTATCCCCCTATGATCGATTAAAGACGCAATTATAGTTGTGTCCAACTCTAGTATGCCAGTTTCCAGTTCTCGTGAAAGCAACGAGTATTAGGCCTATGTTGCCACGTTTCACAGTGTGCACGTTAATTCATTGAATTGTCCCCGTTTCTAGGCCTCAAAAGGGGCCCGGACACCAGATTCAAGCTCCAGTCTCCTGAACCCATTCGTGGAGCGATGCAGCCCCCACCTGCATCCCTGACCCTTCACTTCCTTTCGCGCAGCGCGGTGCGGTGCCCGGCCTGGCTCTGCCTGCCTGCCTGCCAAGAGTATGTTATGCTTCTAGTTATCAGTTCAGCTTTCCTCCTTTGCATTCCTAAGCTACTGAACTGCATCAACAGTTTCAGCTATGGTCTAGTCTTTCTCTCTCCATGCAAGAGAAATACTGTATTAATATTCATAGAATATTCCTAGCACGCGCAATACATGTAGAATAATGCATGCACCAGCCTTAGTGTCAAGTAGCCTTTGCCCTGATAACTTTTAGATTCTATCAACATGTACTCCAAACACCAGATACCAGATATGCTATAGGTACATGTCGTCCTGACACCACAGACTTTAGTCTCCTCTTCTAGTGTAGAAGTCATAGCCCCCAGTTCTCCCTGGTAACACGTCATTGCCCGTTTGCGCGCACCACTAGGTTAAAGGTCCCAGCTGCTCAGGTAGCCCCCTCCATGTTTCCGCCCCATTCATGACACTTCTGTGACGTTCACATCACATGTCTCAGTGCACGCCCTGTACACGCCTTTTTTTTCCACCCATGTCCTCTTATCTTACGTTTGTCATAAGTTACGCCTACTGTATGCATCCTAATTGAAATGTCTTACTATATATATGTAACCTGAATTGTGATGAGGCGCGCTGCAGCTGCCTTCCTTCTTATTTTTTTTACAGGCTGTCCCGTTCCAGTCCCTTCCTTTTTGCCTGAATAAATCCTTTTGACTCGGACACATCGGATCCTGCCTCTTATTTATTGAGCTATCTGTTATTGTAATGTAATTCAAAAATAGTCCCGGTATTATTTATATACCACATAATGGCGCCCGAATAGGGACGAGCCCCTTCCTCACGCGCTGGCGATGCCACGCAGGCCCCCTGACCCTCTGCAGCCGTGACGGAACTCTACTGCGCACCGGCAGATATTTCTGCTTCAAGTCTCCCTCAGGCCCACGGAGGAAACGGAGACTGCGGTCCGACATCCAGACGAAGCGGTGTGGAATGCGGTTCGTCCCGACCAGAGCCCAAGCCGAGAGTGCAAGGTCCGAGGTATCCGGAGGCCCACCTGTAACCGAAGTTTCCGAAGTTCATAGTCCGACGTCGTAGCAGTCCAGTCCGAGGCCTTCCAGTTTCTGCTTCCCGGTGAGTACCGTCGCGGGGGAAGTATCTAGACAGGATCATTAGTTTGGTCCTGGTCCGATGGGTTTGGGTACGCAGATCCAGTACGAAGTATTCACCTAGGTGGATACGGGTCCTGACGTGTCTCTTTATGGGACCGGTATGTTCTGTACTGTTTTTAGCAGTGCATCCAGTAATTCTAGTAAGTTTCGTTCTCGAGAACTTCATGTGTTCTGTTTTCAGTGTGTCTGGTAGTATTCTGTTCGAATTGTTATTAATGTATTTTTATGTCGTGGTATGAGTGCTTTGTTCGCTATATTATTACTGTGATTATTGTGTATTGTGTTTCAAGTGTATTACCGAAATGCCTCTGTTCTCGAAATTACGTCAGTTAAAGACCAGAAAAGGGTTACTCGAAGAAGCAGTTCCTGTCCCTCCCAGGGACAGTCCAGGACATTTTATGTATCACAAGCATGGCTTAGATGCCATAATATATCTAGACTTATGGGCGGACTATACTAAGGAACTAGAAGAGAAATATAGATGGCCCGTATCAGGTACATGGGATGCCGAGTGTATCATGCGAGTAGAAGAAGCATTTTGGAAAAAGAAAGCCAGACAGTCCCAGAAAGATGCCATCGAGTTATGGCGCAAAGAATCTCATAAAAGAACCGAAAAAGAATTCAGAAAAACAGAAGTAGGGAGTCCGCAGAACCGAAAAAGAATTCCGAAAAACAGAATTAAGTAGGGAGTCCGCAGAAAAAGCCCAAGAAAGGGAATTAATCGAAGAAGGTGAACGAGTTAGAACAGAACAGTCAGACAGACAGAGAAATGCCCTTATTAAAGGTATGTATCTTCTCCTTGCTGAGGGCTTGCCAAAAGCAACCCCGGAAGCACCCTGTAATTTACCGCCACCATTGGTCCCGACTAAGCTACGTCATAAACCGACCGCAGCTGATATTTTTCTTTCGTCCTATTTGGACGACACAGTCCCAGCTTATGCAAATCCTGTCCCCCCTGCTCCCGTTAATAATGTAATTCCTGCTCCTCCAGCCGCTGGTCCCGTGGGTCCAGTTAATGTTACAGTACCTGTTACAGCACCCCCGGCCCAGCCCACAGTACATGTACCCGCTTTGCCAGTCACTCTACCAGCACGTACAGTATTCACCGACGATTCTAGTTTAGGAGCCGCGGGGGGAGGTTCTCCTCGTACCCCGCCTCAACCCAGACGTCTGACGCTACATGAACTAGCGTTACAGCGTACGCCAAAAGTGACTACATACGGAGATATCAAGCGAGCACTTACAGAATGTCGTTATGATCCAGTTCCAGGCGAGGATCACATGGTCATATATTCATTACGTTTAAGACGGGTTGCCAGCTATTTGGACACCCTGCCCAATATGGGAGAACATCTAGACAGAATATATCGTTTTATCCGTACAGGAGTGAATCCAGGAAGTATTCACGAAGCCATGGTTCAAAGAAAAGTCGAGACTCAGCTCATGATTTTAAAGTTTTTGATTAACTGTTTAATAAGAGAACAAGATTATCCAGAAAAAGATCAGGAAGAAATGAAAGTCCTGACTAGGTGGAGTGACAATATAACCGAGGGAAAACACAAGACACAAAGTTGTATAGAGAGTATGTACAAGAAAATTCGTAGGGAAATCATAAAGATACACGAGAAACAAGAAGCAAAACAAGCAACCGAGAAAGAAGATGACTCTTCTACTGAAGAGGTAGACAACGAGAATCCCTCCAGAATAGCGTATGTAGGTAGAACTAGACTTTCCGACCGACATCCAGGTCCAGAATACAAGAAAGCTGTTCCTCCTCCAGCACCAGAACAGTGTTCTCTTGAACAAATATTCCAAGCTACCGATCACATTCTGAAATCACGAATAGGTTATAGTGAGCTCAGTACAATGCATGAACAAGAACTAGCCCGATCAGCAGTCCGATGGACTACTGATTCTACCACTTTTCCAGACGAAATAGTGGCCCAAATGTTTCTGAAACTGCCCCCAGCCGAGCAGCGACTGGTGGGTATGTATATGATCCAGCACCTCATTACCCTGTATGAGGATCAACATTCTGATCCAGGTCCTTTACATGATATATTAAACGAGTTACTCCAGTACAGATGGAAAGGTCTAGGTACCGATTTAATTAGTGTCATTTTAGAACAGCGCCACAAATACCGAACGTTTCTGAATCCACATTTTGTTCACGTCTCACCCCCAGAAAGTAAATCATTCTACATAGACAGACAGAATCCGTTACGAGAAGTACATCCAGTCAAGAAAGAGGGTGGTGGTCTAGAACGAGTATTTGTTTACACCCCTATCACAAAGATGGAACTTTTAGAAATGAAAAAGTTAATTCCCTGTCATGATAAAGATCCAGCAGGGTTCCACCGTGAATTAAAGGACGTGCTCCGTATGGGAGAATACACGTATCCTGATATCATTAAAATGCTAAAGGTCCTGTTGCCCGCGGGCATATATGAAAAACTCAAGGAAAAAGAATAGGAGGTGGGAGAGAAAAAGATAGATTGGACAGCTCTAGAAACTGAGGATAATATACGAGTACCAGGTACCGGTCTTGGGGATAAAGCTAAAGAATTGCCCGAGTTATTGATACAAGTTTTGCCAAGATTACTAGCCACGAAAAAGGAAGATTGGGATGCCATCTCAGCCTCAACAGAAACAAGACGAAGATACTAGTGATTTTTATTCTAGATTTGAGAAATGTTTTATTATTAATAGTGGTCTGAAAACAAGTAGTGAATCATACCCTCATCTTTTTGTCACCAAATTAGTCGAGAATTCAAGTCCACAAGTTAAAAAGCGAGTCCTGAAAGTCGAAAGTACCTGGCAAGCTAATTCTCCGTCACAGATGCTCCAGATGCTCCAGTACCACCAGAACAGAATCAGGGAAGAGCAGGAACACGAAAGGAGACGTATGAAAGACACGAAAATGAAAGTATTAGTTGCACAGTCTGTTCCACAAGACAGTCAGAAGAGGGGTCCGAATCAAGCCAGTCATCCTGCAGCTCCCGTTAAAGGGACCTGCAATTACTGTAAACAGCCAGGTCATTTTATAAACGAATGTGCAGTTCTGAAACACAACATAGCTACTGGTAAAACTAAAGAAAGACCACGTCCGCCTAGACAAGAACAAGTTTCACAGACTTCCCAGCCACCGCAGAATGCACAACAGACAGTTACAGCACCGCAGCCTATCGCTGCAACACAGCACGTTACACAGCAAATGTACCAGTATGCACAGTCAGAGTATCCAGATTATCAGCCATATTCATGAAACAGCCTAGAGAGGGAGGTAGGCTTGCCTCTCATCGAGATACCTGTAGATCAAGAGGGTCCCTATGTACACAGTCAAGTATTGGGGAAAGACAGAAAGTTTCTGATTGATACAGGGGCAAGTAGGACTACCATCAGTCATGACGAGGTTCCAGGGGCTCCACTCTCAGGCTCTAGAAATGTTTCCCTTGGATTTTCAGGAAAGACTATTGTTAATGAAATATCGAAACCAGTTACTCTAGAAGTTGGTCCATTGTCCCGAACTACAGATTTGCTACTCACGAAATCTTGCCCAGAAAATTTGTTAGGCATTAAGACTTTAAAAGAATTAGGAGCAGTCATATGCTGCTCCCCGGAAGGGGTCCGTCTGTTTCTCCGTGATTTCAAAGGTCATTATGTATTACGTGATTTTGATCCAAGATTATTGAATGTACCACAGCATTTATGGGCGCAAGGTCCAACTGATGTAGGTTGTATGCATATCACACCCCATCGTGTGACTCTGAAGCAAGGTGTTGTTTTACCACGAATCCGACAGTACAAATTGCCACCTGAGGCTGTAGCAGCCTTATCCAAAATTATTGACGAACTTATTGTTCAAGGAGTGGTTGTAGAAACTGACTCCAATGTATGTAATTCTCCTATCATTCCAGTCCTGAAACGTACTGATCCAAATGCACCTCCAGTTTATCGATTAGTGATTGACCTTCGAGAACTTAATAAATGTATTATACCACAGTACCCAGTGGTCCCAGATATTTCATCCCTATTGACAGCCATTGATTCTGAAGCCACGTTCTTTACAGTTATCGATCTCAAGAACGCATTTTTCAGTGTCCCCATTCATCCAGACAGCCAGTTCCTTTTCGGATTCTGTTTAAATGGAAAAAGCTATAAATTCACACGAGCACCTCAAGGTTTCACAGAAAGTCCTAGCATTTACAGTCAAGCACTTAAGAGACAACTAGACAATATTCACATGCCAACTGACACTGCCCTGCTCCAGTATGTCGATGATCTATTGATCACAGCCCGTTCTGAACGTGACTGCGAACGTGCGTCACTTACAGTTCTGTATTTTCTGGCCGAGATGGGGCACAAGGTGTCCCCTTCCAAATTGCAATTCTGTGTCCAGCAAGTGGTCTACTTAGGACACTTACTGTCCAAGAGGGGTAGGCAGTTGACACCTGACCGTATCCAGTTAATAGCACGTCTTCCACAGCCCAAGACACAGAAGGAGGTACGAGCTTTTATCGGCCTCACTTCTTACTGCAGACAATGGATTCCTCAGTACGCATTTCTAGCCAAGCCACTAACAGTTAACGACACAGGAGGCAGCCACATCGACTGTCCTCCCTTGGACCCAGGAACATACACTTGTTTTTAATGAGTTAAAGAAAGCTTTATGTAATGCACCTGTTCTAGCAACACCGAACTACAGTAAGCCTTTTACACTTTTTGTTACAGAACGTGATGGTACTGCATTATCTGTTCTCACACAAGATCAAGCAGGACAATACAAGCCCTGTGCTTATTTTTCTAGCACATTAGATCCAGTGGCCCAGGCTCTGCCTGCGTGCCTCAAGTCAGTTGCAGCCACAGCTCTAGCCATCAGACAGAGTGATTCCATAGTATTAGGACACTCCCTGACAGTCCAAGTTCCACATTCCGTGGAAGTTCTTTTAAACCGAACACAGACTCAGCACTTGACAATTGCACGTTTAACAGGTTATGAACTGACACTGTTTCAGCCACACATAGAAATCAGACGCTGCAACATTTTAAATCCAGCTACACTGTTACCGTCAGTTACTTCAAACCCTGCCACACATGACTGTGTGGAAGTTGTTAACACCATGACAAAGCCAAGACAAGACTTGACAGACATTGCATTACCTGATCCCGACCTGACACTTTATGTGGATGGTTCATGTATGAGAACAAGTACAGGAGAACTAGTAGCCGCGTATGCAGTGACTACTGAAACTGAAGTTATAGAAACACATCGTATTGACACTCTGTCTGCTCAAGCAGCAGAGCTAGTCGCTCTGACCCAAGCCTGCATACGTGCCAAGAACCTGAAAGTAAACATATACACAGATTCACGTTACGCATTCGGAGTCGTACACGACTTTGGAGTGCTCTGGCAGGAAAGAGGTTTCATGACCTCTCATGGAACCAAGATTCAGCATGGTCTCCTCATTCAAGCTCTGTTAGATGCAATACATTTACCGACAGCTATTGCCATCATGAAGTGCAAGGCACATACGAAAGTCACTGACATCATTTCCCAAGGTAACGATCTAGCAGATCGAACAGCCAAGCTCACAGCTCAGACTCCAGACATTTCAGTTAACACAACACTGACACACACTCCAGATCAGACTACTTGTATGACAGTTAAGGACCCTACACAAGATGTCATAGATATACAGTTACATGCTACTCCCGATGAAATCAAGAAATGGTCCGAACAAGGAGGGGTCCAGACAGATCAAGGATGGTTGACGAAGGGAAAAGCCACATGGTTTCTCCCCAACTCTATGGTTCAAGTCATTATTAACACCGCACATAGTCCAGTACATTTAGGAGAAAAAGCCATGTTAGACAGTATCCAGAACCTTTGGTTTAACAAGCATTTACGAGCAGCCGCCAAGCAGAAAGTACGTACCTGTATGATATGTTGTCAGTTCAATCCAGGTAAAAGTGTCCCGGTGGAACAAGGTGGATTCCATCCTCCTGACCACCCTTTTGAAGTCCTCCAGATGGATTATATTCAGATGGAGCGATGTCGAGGTTTCAAGTATGTCCTCGTAGTTGTATGCGCTTTGTCCAGGTGGACAGAAGCATATCCAGTTCCAGATTACACAGCTGCGACCACTGCCAGGCAGTTGGTTTGTGAGTTCTTTCCCCGCTATGGATTACCTAGGGTCGTGTATTCAGATAACGGCCAGCCATTCTCATCCGAGCTCATGAAACAAGTTTCCCTTCTGTTAGGGTACCAGTGGAAGTTCCATTGTGTACGCCATCCTGAAGCAGCCGGTCTCGTAGAGACATAACCAGACCCTGAAAATCCGCATTGCAAAAGTGTGTGCAGAGAAAGGTGTAGATTGGATAGTAGCACTGCCAGTTGCCCTTTTTTATATGAGAATGGTCGCTCATTCCCGTTCAGGTCTATCTCCATACGAGATAGTGTTTGGTCATCCCCCCAACATGTGGGGTACACCTAGACCCCGTACCATTACCGATATTGACAGTAATATGTTGACAGATTACCTTGCCTCCTTGATGTTTGCACTACAATCTTGTCGTTCACAGGTTGCCGCTGCATTTCCAGACAACACCGAGGTGAAACCGCACGAGGTCGTTCCAGGTGATCTGGTACTTATAAGGAACTTTGATCGTTCAAGTCCGCTGGAGCCCCGTTGGAAGGAACCCCGCCTCGTTCTTCTTAACACCCGGACTGCTGTGAAGGTGGAAAACAGAAAAGGGTGGCTACACGTGAGCCACGTCAAGAAATTCCATGGACTGAAACCTAAAACTTTTCTCAAGGACTGCCCTGTTCTCAAGGACTGCCCAGACAATGAATCTAAAATTCCCCCGTTAGAGAAAACTCCGCAGCAGGCGTATAAATCCAAGTTGAGGTCTAGTAAGTCAGCCAGTTTAATTGTCTAAGTCCCTCTCGGGTGAAACGGTTAGACAGGTTCCTGACATGTATGAGATAGACCCACACAGTGAGAGAGTTAGTCAAAACTCTAAAAGATGTATCATCGTTCTGTTCTTTTTATTGTTCTTGAGTCTTATGATTACATGCATAAGTTATGCGTTACATTTATGTTTTCCTATTTCACATGTACATATGTTTTCTAATGTTACAGTAGAGCACACATTTAGTGATCTGCCTCCTCACGAGTTATCTTATCGTCTTGCTATGCGTAATAATACTTTTATCCGAATGTTGCACTATTCACACCAGACCAGCAATGCCACTAATTGTTGGGTGTGTGGTCGACTCCCCCCTTTCCAGACACCGAAGGGAGTTCTGCCACTCTTTCCTTATCCGTTTTCACATAATGGTTCGTGTGGAGCATGGTCCACGTTAACGTCATCCTCAACTGATATGTCCCTTCTGAATTGAACATGTTTCCCAGACAAGCAAGGTCTTTCCCATAGAACAGGGTTAGATCTAGAAAATGAAGTATATGATTTAGGTAATTATTCTTCGAATTTTATGGTCTTGAATGTTCAGTCCGATACTACTCCAGATTTGCCTGCTATTTCAGTACTACCAGTCAAAGGCGAATTATGTGTCAGAAAGAATGGTTCCGCACATGTAGGACATAGTGATTGTACTACTGTGGTCGAGTATAGTGACAGTGGGAAAACTATTTTTAAAGCCTCACGTCATTCTTATTTTGTTTGTGGTCAGACCGCATATGTTCGTCTGCCCCTCGATTGGGATGGAACATGTTATATTGCCTTCCTACTGCCACCAGTTTTTCTAGCCCCGTCTGATTATCACAGAAACACACATCTAGTACACGTTAGACATAGAAGGGAGACTGAGTCCCCAATTGTCGATCAAACTGAAACTGCTCTAGAACAGTATCAAGACTTCAATAAAGGTTTCTTTTTCTTTATAGGTCCTGTCCAGAATAGTAAGTTAATACGTAGGTTAACCAGAACCCTTGAAGCAGTAGTGAATGAGACTACTTCCGCTCTAGGTAACTTAACCGAAGAGCAATCTGCTATGCGTTTTGTCGTGCTCCAAAATCGTCTCGTTCTTGACGTCATACTGGCCGATAGAGGAGGAGCATGTAGAGTCATCGGATCTAGTTGCTGCATTTTCATTCCTAATAACGCGCCGTCTGTTTATTCAGCTATAACCAGACTTCATAAAATTGCCCATCAGTTACACCAGAATCCAGGCACCTGGACATGGTCCGGTTGGCTCTGGAGTATCATATCTGCCTGGGGGTGGAAAGTATTGTCGTTCCTAGGTATAGCAGTAATGATCATATTCAGTTGCTGCCTCTGTTTACAATGTGGCCCTGCGATTTGCGGCATGTGTGCTACCTCTTGTATTTCTAGTCCTAAATCCCGTTCCAAGACAATTCGAGACGAGCAAATGATGCTATATGAACAAATAGATGGTATCATGAATATTGATGTTTCCTGATGGAAACGTAGGGCACAAGGAGGGAATGTGGAAAAGTAAATTTTGCCATGTTATATGTGCCTACGTGTTCCCCATCCTATGTTATATGTGCATGATCGATATGCATATGTATCCCCCTATGATCGATTAAAGACGCAATTATAGTTGTGTCCAACTCTAGTATGCCAGTTTCCAGTTCTCGTGAAAGCAACGAGTATTAGGCCTATGTTGCCACGTTTCACAGTGTGCACGTTAATTCATTGAATTGTCCCCGTTTCTAGGCCTCAAAAGGGGCCCGGACACCAGATTCAAGCTCCAGTCTCCTGAACCCATTCCGAGGAGCGATGCAGCCCCCACCTGCATCCCTGACCCTTCACTTCCTTTCGCGCAGCGCGTTGCCCGGCCTGGCTCTGCCTGCCTGTCTGCCAAGAGTATGTTATGCTTCTAGTTATCAGTTCAGCTTTCCTCCTTTGCATTCCTAAGCTACTGAACCGCATCAACAGTTTCAGCTATGGTCTAGTCTTTCTGTCTCCATGCAAGAGAAATACTGTATTAATATTCATAGAATATTCCTAGCACGCGCAATACATATAGAATAATGCATGCACCAGCCTTAGTGTCAAGTAGCCTTTGCCCTGATAACTTTTGGATTCTATCAACATGTACTCCAAACACCAGATACCAGATATGCTATAGGTACATGTCGTCCTGACACCACAGACTTTAGTCTCCTCTTCTAGTGTAGAAGTCATAGCCCCCAGTTCTCCCTGGTAACACGTCATTGCCCGTTTGCGCGCACCACTAGGTTAAAGGTCCCAGCTGCTCAGGTAGCCCCCTCCATGTTTCCGCCCCATTCATGACACTTCTGTGACGTTCACATCACATGTCTCAGTGCACGCCCTGTACACGCCTTCTTTTTCCACCCATGTCCTCTTATCTTACGTTTGTCATAAGTTACGCCTACTGTATGCATCCTAATTGAAATGTCTTACTATATATATGTAACCTGAATTGTGATGAGGCGCGCTGCAGCTGCCTTCCTTCTTATTTTATTTCAGGCTGTCCCGTTCCAGTCCCTTCCTTTTTGCCTGAATAAATCCTTTTGACTCGGACACATCGGATCCTGCCTCTTATTTATTGAGCTATCTGTTATTGTAATGTAATTCAAAAATAGTCCCGGTATTATTTATTTATATACCACAGGTGGACCCTACGCTTCTCAACCGGTGAGTACGTATTCAGGCTGTAAGCGCCGAGAACGAACCGTAACCCATGCTTTTATACAGGTAATGACATACAGGAATTAGTTGATCGCCATTTGGTGTTCATTCAGAGTCCTCCTCTCAGATCAGATACTCTACCCTCCTGCTGTTCAGTTCAACCTACTTACTCCCAAAATAACTAAGGTTTATGAGGAGAAAGCACCCCCTTTCACCTGAAGGGAATTCAGCATTTTAGCTGGGCGGGGTGTTTAAGAAATATCCTCAGCTTTATAGGTGGCCAGAGGACCAGCTGAGTAATGCAGCTCAAGCCACACTACGGGCCGACAATGGGGAGCGCTGCAGTGCAGTGGGCATATATGCCAAAAAGGCTAGAGACCTGGTAAGTGCAATATGTGTCTGAAAGTATGATGCGAGTGAAGACCGTGCAGTACCATCATGTGTCCCATGCCTCCATTTACCTATCCTGTGTCAATGTAGCAGTCATGAAGCAAAAGGCTCACTGCAGTACATGGACTACAGGGCAGAGTGCATTCTGGGAGTCGTAATTTTATTACGACAACTGGGGAATTGCGCCACACATGCATTTTTACAGAAATTTGCACTGCCAGCACCACTAATAGTGAACCAAGGGCATCATAACTGATGTGTGCATTGGATGACAATGGTGCAGACACTGTCCAATGTGTGTTGAAGAGGCCAATGGGTATTGGATGCTGTGACTTGCATTACATTCGGTGAGTTTGGGTTCTGATTAAGACAGATCATCATGTGCCATGGAGTCAAGACAGACCGAGATCCTTGCCTCACTCTTGAGTGTTTCCAATTTCGCCAAGTGTGTCCACAGACCCACGTCGTACCCTCAGCGGTTTAGAAGCCATTTTTCAAGTCCAAGTAGCTGTAACAACAAGCCACTACTGTTCACCAGTGTACAACACTACCTGATTAGTCTTCAAAGCCAATACGTGGCACTGGATTGTCAGCTTTTGTTATTGAATCTCAAACGGTTAGACGCACAACTTAGAAAACCTAATAGCCCAGACCTGATATGGATGTGTGACGCCCAATCGCCATTCATGTGGTCTCATACAATGATTCACAGCAGAGCCTCACCTGCAGTTAGGACAAATGGAGAGCCATAACACCCTAAAGAACAGAGTAGTACATTGACTTGCTAATAATTGTGACTTCCTGTGGCAAGAGCAAATCCGATCCTCCTGACATGAAGAGTGGGATGGATTGGCCCCTTAGGGAAGTGTCTCAATGGAGACTGTATTATCATTAATTTTTTTTTAACCCAAGTTGGGCTAGAAATACCCTAGATAGAGCACGCCCATCGTCTCAATTTGATTTGAACAGGACATTGCAACCACTTGTTCTTTTTCTATAGACACCTGAGGTCTACACAACATAGGGAAGATGACCAAAACCCTTCGAGTATGAATTCAGCTTTGTCAATTTACCCCCAACATGATTTACCAGTCTCAAATAGATACCAGGCTTTGAGCACCCTACAAGATAATGATTGACATGAGGGTATTAATCTTTCTAGCTCGGAGACTCATTCTACTGGAGACTAGGTAGATGCCAAAGACGCGGGCCCGTCTGTAACTGACCTACCTCAGATTGAATCTATTGTCACCACAGAAACCGAGTATATATTTATAGAGGACCTGTTCAGAAGTATAGATGAAGGAAGTAAGGGCGAGTACCCCCGAGTTAATCCAGGGAAATCATTAGAGATTTGTTATATTATCACAACCTGCAATGTTGCCGGCCTAAGGAGCAAACAGGATTCACCAGCATGGCAGGATTTTATTACTAGTGATCGATATAGTGTGCATGCAAGAGACCTGTTATACTGAACCGGTGTATGTAGAAGGGTTCACTTCACATTGGCTTCACACAGTGCCCTTGCCATCTGGTAGAGCCAAATGGGGGCTCTTGGCCTTTATTTCTAATAAGTTATCTGCTATTATTGTTAAAAGATCTATTACTATAGGAGCACACTCCCAGATTTTGTGGTTACACTACAAAGACAGAAGGGATGGGGTCATGGTTAATTATGACAAGAACGTGTTCGACTCAACCCACAGTAATATTGTATTAGAGTTAGATAATGGGCCTGATAAATTGTTCAGCATTATCAAGACTAACACGGTTATAATATGGGTGGGGGATTTTAATATACAATCTTGTCCATTGTCGATGACCAACGGTCTATGGAAACATTCAAAGTGAGGACGATGAAAGTGTGCATTTCACTTTCAATGATTATGGAGGAGCTCTTAATTTGTTGATGGCTAAATATGACCTTGAAATGCTACAGTGCACCCAGGATACCAATGGCTGTCTTATACCAACATTTATTGGCAGCAATACTGCTAATATTCACCATATGCTAATTTCAGCTAGCAGTAGCCATTTGTGTTCTACTCCATGGTTTACTGAGCAGGCATTGAGTGACCAGAATTGTATTTTGATGTGGACTCGTCTGGGGCCTAAAAACTAACAAATAAAAGTTTTCATAACGGTTAGAAAGGCGGTCCCTGGGGAGGCAGAAGATGTCTGACTGACCACCCCAAGACCCAACTCTCCTTATGGAGTTGGCCGAGCGCCGTCGAGAGGCCTTCTGGGTGAGGCTCCTCTCCTAGAATCGTAACAGCAGAGCAATCACACCACTACAAAGGGACACCACACAAGAGGATAAATTCTTAGAGTCTTTATCAGCAATAACGATTAGTTCTTTCGGCAATATGTACAAACGGATCGAGGGATCCTTAAAGTCTCGGTAACTGGGGAAAAGGGGTAGCGGGAGTCTTAGTACCAGCCTGGTTCAGGGATACCCTACGCACAGCTCTCAATCCTCGAGCTGGGGGGTTCCGCAAGGTCGAGCCGCGGCAGCGCCAGCAGGGCTCCGAAGATGGTTTCAGCGAGGTCGGGCCGCGGCAGCAGGACTCCGAAGGTGGTTTCAGCGAGGTTGCGCTGCGGCAGCGCCAGCAGGGCTCCAAAGATGGGTTCAGCGAGGTCGGGCCGCGGCAGCGCCAGCAGGACTCCGAAGGTGGTTTCAGCGAGGTTGGGCCGCGGCAGCGCCAGCAGGGCTCCAAAGATGGTCAGGGTTCAAAGTAGTGAGTTCTTCTCAGGGTCAGCCGCGATTCAATCTGCAGGGCTCTCAACTCCAGGATACAACTACTGACCCATTCCAGAGCTGCCCCAGATATAGGTCTGAAGTCCTTTGATGTCTGGACCCTCGCGCCTGGGGGTCAGAGGGGCCGGGATGAGAGTGTCCAGACACCCAGCAGGGGGGTGGAGCCAGCGCCCGGGGAGGCTGGAGGGCGATCGAAACCAGGCGTCCGGGGACGGCTGGAGGCCATCGAAACTCCCCTCCTCCTTGATCAGTCAAGTGGCCGCTTTACCACCTGGTCGGATCTTGGTGCCCCGATGTCGGGGCTTCGCTGGGCCCGCGGCCAAGGTCGGCCCGAGGCCACGTGATCCGGGCGTGGAGGGTCCAAGATGGAGTCGGCCCGGGATAGGGGTCGGACCAGCAGAGTGGGGCGAGTAGGGGTCGCCGGGGTCCTGAGGGGGAGAGCCGGGGGTCGCCAGGAGTGGCGGCTCTTGTTGAGGGTTTGAGAGGTAGTTTCGTCATCGAGGACAGGGGTCGCTGCTGTCCAGGGCCCGCCATGTGGGAGGAGTGGGACCACGCCACGAGGCCGGGTCCAACAATAACTATTATTGCTCCTATTAGACCAAATGGGACACACAAAATGGGCAGGTGTGGAACCAGCAAAAGTATTATATGAAATGGTTACAAAATGTGATGTAGAGATTTCTTATTGTCTCAACGAGGATGTTAGCCCCTCCCTGCTGTGAGGCAATTTAAAAAAACGTAATGTTGTAATTGAGTGGATACTGACTGCACCCTTCGAGGAAAAAAGTAGACAACACAGGTTAGTTTGATCATACCTGTACTATCACTAAGTCAACTTAAAAAAGCTTTAGGCAGTAATCTTATACATTTTGAAATATTTACTTAAGTTTTAATTATGAATTGGCTCATAAGGCAAGGAGAAGCAAGCTCCAAGAGCTAGCGTGGGACAAGTTATCCATGGCAGCGGATACAGCGAACAGCAAGTTATTTTGGGAAACTGAACTCAGCGTTTTTAAAGAGGGATTCATTCCCAGAGTAACTATCATTAATTGTAAAGAGTGAGTGAGAAATATTTCTAGTATTGTTAATCCATCGGTTCCTGATGTCTTTAGGACGCTAAGCTTAACAGGAAGTAAGCGGCCGGTGATGCCCTTAGATATTACAATCGACGAAGTTCAGGTCAGATTGATTGGATGTAGGGATGGTAAAGTACAATGCCCAGATGGGGTACCCATTGACGTTTACAAAGCGGAAATAGATCTATGGAGTCCTATTTTAACTAGAGCTTTTAATCTAGCAGTGACGGAGAATATACCGCCGTCATGGGGTCAATCTGTGATTATCCCCACTTTAAAAAAAGGCATTAAATCCAAAGCAAAAACTTACCGCCCTTTTCGCTTCCAGATTAATCAGTTAAAGTGATGAGCAGAATACTATTGGTGAGACTTGAAGATTGGGCCACTAAAAATGATATACTCTCTCACCAGTCCACTATGGTTTCAGAAAAGGACTGGGAACTATCGACCAATGTATCAACTTAGAACTCCTGATGGGCAAATACACGCACTCTAAGCAGGGAAGATTAGGTCGGTTTTGCAGATCAGCAGTTCTTTATATCTTGTTGACCATACTATATTGTGGCCAACCCTGCTTAACCTTGGGGCCCTTCTACAAATAATTCTTTTCCTCGCAGGGCTGTATGAAAAATGTTTGTGCAAGGTGCGATATGGAGAGCGTCGTGAGTGCACACCACACTTGGAGGTCAAAAGAGGTATTCGCCAGGGCTGTGTCTTAGCACCATTACTTTTCTCTTTATTTATAACTGAAGTTGACAAAGCCCTTCGGTCGGTACATGTAGATGCTTCTCAAATTGCTAGCAGCCCCGTACCAGTCTTACTCTACGCAGATGATGCAGTGTTGCTTTCAAGAACCCTAGTTGGCTTACAATGATTAATAGATCATTTTAGTCATTTTATTAATAGGAAATTACTAATTAATAAGGCCAAAGCTTTAGTCATGATCTGTGGGCAGAAAACAAAGAAATGTAGAACTTTCTATATAGAGTTCCCCAGTAGAATCTGTTAATACCTTTTGTTACCTGGGAATAACTTACTCAGGTCATGGGAATTTGATGCATGTACTCGTTAATGTTCATGAAAAGATAGTTCACAGTGGCCACAGGATTTTTAGATTTACAACAAAGCTAGGCAATCGTCGTATTAAGGATATGGTAGACATGTAAGGCCATATGCATTGCCACAGCTCTTTATGGTGCAGGGGTGTGGGGCCATAATCATAACCAGATTCTACAACACCAAGAAAATGTTATTAAAATGTCTTGTGTCTACCCCCATCAGAGTCTACCAAAATTATCCATCATGAAGTAGGAATAAACTACCTATCGGATCAGATTGCTATGCGGCCTTTATTGCTATGAAGATCCATCTGGGCCAAAGAGGAGACTACATTTACCCAAACCATCATTCTAGTTTGTCTAATCTTGGATAAAAACTCACGTATCCACTTGCTTAAATATATCCAGGATGCATTCAGTAATTTATTTAATTTCTAGATTCAGGGAGCTCCAGATTGTACGACAACCATATTTAAACAGGATATCAAGGATACATTTTCAGCTCATAAAATAGAGATTCCGAGGAGAGTGGGAGGGAATCAACCGGCCTTTGTTTTTTATCAACAGATGAAGCTCAGTGCAGGATTTCAAGATTACCTGTCTGTAGTGGCTAGGCCCTCACACCGCTTTGTCCTGACCAGTTTGGGACTAGGTATAGCACATCACCTAATTACCTTCTATACTATGAAAATGTGTCCTTCTACCCCACACCACTGGAAAGAGCTATCGAAACAAAGCACTATACACTTTATGCTTTTCTCCAAGTTTTATTCATTTCTAAGACGTTTTTATCTGAAACCATTTTTTATAAAATTCAATGTGAGAACAACCCATGCTGCTATGAATTTATTGGTTGATCTTAATCAAGGCAATAATACACAGCATTATGGGGACAGAGTATCTAAGAGCTAATGCAGCACCTCAAGGTTTAATAGTGAGGATTGAACCATTAAATTTCCAGGATGATAAAGCCTTTAAAAAAGACTGGTCTCTCATATCTTGGCACTTTACAAGTTACTGGTTATTCCTCATTACCATGACAGCTACACGCCTATCACAAGAAAAGAAATGTGAAATCCAACAGATCGAGGTATGCCTAAAAACAAACCAATGGTCAGTTCACTAAAGAAAGATTGGAGGAACTAAACAAAACCATGAAGGATTTCGTAATTTCACAAGCTTAAAAAAGATACTGGTAAGTTCAGTCACAAAAAGGTCTACCCCAACATTAGAGAGGATTACATTCCACCAGGAAAGAATTCAGAGATTAACACCGACAGTGAGGCCTCAGTTTCAGAGTCTAATAGTTCGGGCTCAAGCATGTATAATAAAGGCTCCCAGAGAGGCAGACAGAACTACAGGAAGAATCAGGCATTCACAAAGAAGAACTCGGGGGCCCCCCAATCAAGGTCCAACATAACCTGGACCTTTCTACTATGGCCTCCACATAATGTAGAACCCTTTCACACCTGGGGTGTCCAACCGCAGCTTACACCATCTATAAACCAGCAAGCTCCTTTTTAAGGGGCGCACCCAGGACGACAGAGGCTGGTCAAGGAAGGCACAAGTTCAATGGACAACAGAACAAGCCCAAGTGTCCACACGGTGTAGGATGACCAAAAACCAAGCAGGCCAAAGCAACCATCCAGCCTAGCAGTGAATTTAACCAACAACCCACTCACCATACCTCAAACCCAGATCTAGAGAAGGGCCTCAGTTTCATCCCATGGAAGATTGGACAAATTCAAACATTTTTAAAACGAAAGAATTTCTGTGAAAACTCAAACTAAGTTTAGTTTGTGGACAAACCAAGTGACAGAAAGACAAGGAGATACTTGATTGATAACTAAATCCATCTTCAACCGACCAACATCAGCAATTCCCATCAAAATTTTAGCTGCAAAACTAATCGTTTTCTTACCTGTCGGTATAGTTTTGCAGCTTGAAGATCTTTCTGGATTCACTAGCGAACCCACCCACCTCCGCCAGAAAGATGAGGCTGGAGAGGAAAGGGGGGTGAAACAAGGACAATACGTGACAAACAAACGTTGGAGGTTAAAACGGTGAATGACTATTGTTGAACATTGCCATAACTTCGGTAACCGAACAAACACAAGAAAAAAGAATCCGAAGATGGCGCCCAAGAGTAGGAGCTTCCGCAGGAAGCGTGCAGACGTCACCGGAAACACACCTGGGCTATGAGAAAAAAAAAAAGGACTACAAATCCGGACCTAACCACAAGACCGCGGAATAATGCACAGCATAGTGAATCCAGAAAGATCTTCAAGCTGCAAAACTACACCGACAGGTAAAAAACTATTAGTGATCATATGCCTGGACACGCTCCTCACAGAAGTCGTCATATGCCTGGAAACACTCCTCACTGTCATCATATGCACAGGCGCACTCCTCACAGTAGTTATCATGCCTGGACACGCTCCTCACAGAAGTCGTCATATGCCTGGACACGCCCCTCACAGAAGTCGTCATATGCCTGGAAATGCTCCTCACTGTCATATGCACAGACGCACTCCTCACAGTAGTTCTCATATGCCTGGACCCGCTCCTCACAGTAGTTATATAGCCGGACACGCTCCTCACAGAAGTCATCATATGCCTGGACACGCTCCTCACAGAAGTTGTCATATGCCTGACACGCTCCTCACTGTCCTCATATGCACAGGTGCACTCCTCACAGTAGTTATCATGCCTGGACACGCTCCTCACAGAAGTCGTCATATGCCTGGACACGCCCCTCACAGAAGTCGTCATATGCCTGGAAATGCTCCTCACTGTCATATGCACAGACGCACTCCTCACAGTTTTCATATGCCTGGACACGCTCCTCACAGAGGTCGTCATATGCCTGGACACGCTCCTCACTGTCGTATGCACAGACGCATTCCTCACAGTAGTTATCATATGCCTGGACACGCTCCTCACAGAAGTCGTCATATGCACAGACGCACTCCTCACAGTAGTTATCATATGCCTGGACCCGCTCCTCACTGTCGTCATATGCGCAGACACAGTCCTCGTACGCCAGGGACTGGTTCTTGTCAGTATGCTAGTGTTCCATTGGCAGTCAGTTCATCTCCCTCTCAATAAAGATAAACCATACGCAATTCAAACAGTAAGCAACCAGACATGACTTCGGCCACTTGCCTGGTATTGGCTGTAGTAAACACCAGTGTGTCTAAAAGTTACATCATCTCGCTGCATGTGTCTGCGTCCCATTGCCTTTCATTTGATCATGAATGAACATGCATGTGTGGAAAGAAGTTGGAAATGTTTAGCACTTTACAGAAGCGGCCGTGCACATGCTCCCGCAGGCCTGGATCTTGTTGATAAGCCACTGTCCTTTTTTTGTGTTCATTAATTCAAGGAGCAGAAAATTTTCCAGACCCCGTGGAAGAGGATGCATGCTGGCCGGCATGGGTGGGACGAGGAGAAGGACGCCCCTTTATTTCGGAACTGGGCCATTCATACAGGTACTAATAACGTGAAATGACTTCCTTCACATCAAAAACTTATTTTATGATGTATTTGGTAAAGAGTTCTCGATTTCCTTTTGATGCTGTAGGGAAATAGCCCGGGGAAGATGAACCAGACACCAGTAAGTGGAAGGCGACATTCAGAAATGCCCTGAGCTCTTCGCCTCACATTGAGGAGGTGAAGGGCCTGCGTAACATCAAGGCAAGCCATCCATACCGGGTGTACCGGATGCATCCGCTGTCGGAAAGGCCGACCACGGAAGTAATCAGGCCCTAATCCTGGAGTAATATTGAGGCAGCGTGGCAAGCATGCTGTAGTAAACACCAGTGTGTCTAAAAGGTACATCATCTCGCTGCATGAGTCTGCGTCCTATTGCCTTTCATTTGATCATGAATGAACATGCATGAGTGGAAAGAAGTTGGAAATGTTTAGCACTTTACAGAAGCGGCCGTGCACATGCTCCCGAAGGCCTGGATCTTGTTGATAAGCCACTGTCCTTTTTGTGTTCATTAATTCAAGGAGGAGAAGATTTTAAAGATCCCTTGGAAGATGATGAATGCTGGCCGGCACGGGTGGGATGCTGACAAGGACGCCCCTTTATTTAGGAACTGGGCCATTCACACAGGTACTAATAACGTGAAATGACTTCCTTCACATCAAAAATTATTTTGTGATGTATTTGGTAAAGAGTTCTTGATTTCCTTTTGATGCTGTAGGGAAATATCAGCCCGGGGTAGATCAAGCAGACGCCAAGCTTTGGAAAGCGACCTTTCGATGTGGAATGAGATCTTCGCCACACTTTGAGGAATTAAAGAACCTAAGTAACGTCAAGGGAAGTGATCCTTACCGGGTTTACAGGATGCTTCCCCTGTCGCAAAAGCAGACCACGAAAGGTAAATAATGGATCTGTTCATTGCAACATTTCTGTAGAATTTCAGACTACTTCACAGTCTCAGGTGTCCGTGAGAAGGGGAGAAATCCTTTTTGGACAAGCATATAAAGGGTTTCATGAATAGCCTTTCTGTAAGGCTTCTGGTCTGGCTCCTTTTTGCCTTTCAGTTTTTGTTGCCCCCACGTAAACCCGAGAGGACACACCTGGTGGGAGTTTCATATTTTTGACTGTGCTGGTATGTCCTCCACAAGCTTATCTTGGCATGTGTTTCTTCATTTGGCATGCTTTCTTAGCGTTTTATTTATATTAGTTTCATTTAAAAAGCGCTGTTTTTGTGTGACAACACTATGGGGTTGTAGGCTCCTCTTACGGCACCAGCGCAGCCTACTCATGGTGGCTGGCTGAGACTTACAGGTATCACACACGAATAATTCAGAAAGTTGTTTCTAAGAATACTCGGAAATGTGAAAAAGTGAGCCGGTAAACAAGCATTTCTGCTACAGCCCTGCAGCATTATACTGGTATGGTATAGTACGACCGAATGATAAGTCAGTCCGGGATTGAATGATCATTTCGGGTGGTTGGTCTGTGCTTTCTATTAGGTGCATTCCACAAGGAACACAAGAATTGATTGTCAATGTGTATTTGTTACTACACTTAACTCCACAAGGAAAAAGGGTCCTAGAGAACATGTTTACCGACCTACATCAGATTCAATCCCCAACACCTACTCACTAGAATAACAAAAGGAATCTGATGGTGAATGGTGAATAACAGAACTACGAAAGAGAGAAAGTACCCCCCTACCAGAGGTGTTGCATCCAAACAAGTAGACAATTTCTAAACTCGGGAGCTGACTATTGGATTTCCATCAACTGCCCTTCGTGGCCAGTGTCATCATTTGGAATTCCAGCTTTCAACAAATATGCCGCTGATTTTGGTCCAAAATCAGCGGCATATTTGTTGACAGCTGCTCCTGCATTATTTTTAATAGGTATGGAAGACTACTTTAATAAAGTTTCTTGTATGCCTCCGTATCCTTTTTAAACTTTTCACTAGTTTTGCACTGCATTTGGCCTGTGTATTTAGGACTATAGGCTTGTTGTTACAGGACTATGACTTTCTGGTTTTTCGGCTCTCTGTTTCATACGCTTCGATCACAGAGTCACCTCCTCATTGAATGGGTCCTGTGACAGGGAAGCTGGAAATCCAAATGATGACGCTGGTCACGAAGGGCAGTTGATGGAAATCCAATAGTCACCTCCCGAGTTTAGAAATGGTCTACTTTGGATGCAACACATCTGGTAGGAGGGCACTTGATCAGTACTTTCTCTCTTTCTTAGTTCTCTTATTCACCATTGACCATCAGATTCCTTTTGTTGTTATAATGTGTATTTGTCCTCAACATGAACACTCCTTGATGAACCGGGAATAAAGGAGAGCCCTGCTCTCTGAGCTCACTCCCAGGAATGTGAGTGTAGCCATATCCTGACATGAATCGGTCACACAGCCCACTTAGAGCCTCTGTTCTCAAACTCTTGGTTGTAGTTTGTCAACGATGGCAGACTTTTTAACAAAGCGGTCTACCGTGCAATATTTTGCTGTGTACTATATAGTTTAAGTTCACTACTTATGCTGCCAACTTCATCTGTTGACTTATGTTCTTTTATGGTACATCTTAACCCTGCTAATGCTGCCTATATAGCAAAGTAGCCCCATTCCCAGCTTACATATTTTGTAGCCCAAGATATTGCTCCATTTTAGAATTTTCGTTCTAGGACTGCTGGGTGCAACACACACAGTCACACAACTATTATCAAACACTTCCCTTAACCAAAAGCCAGACCTGTTGCTTTTGCCAGTGTGGATTACCGTGCTCATTCAGAGGACAATTGATAATCCTACCATGGTTGCATTATGTGACACAATGTTTACACCTTGATAAAATAGGTGCAAAATGGACAACGTTTCCCTCCCATTATGCCTCATTATTAGTAGAAAACATTAATGTTGGTGCAAAACATTTGGCAGCAATCTGCTGTAGTTGGACTGATATCACCACTTTTGTGCCGTTTTATATAGTCATTTGTAGAGGCTCCCGAACGTTAAGAAAATATTTGTTGTAGTGAAAAACAAAACACATTGTCTCTGTTTAAGATGCCTCTACAAGATAACGAATTTAACGTATGATGGTTCAGGGTACTTTTGAAATGTAAAATAGTCTCCCGTTCATTGCAGTAGAAGCTCTCCATGATGCACCAAACAGTCGACAACACGAGGTAGGTGAGAGGGATATATTGTTCTGGGTGACTCCAAATCCCATTCTGTGTCTGTTTTGAATAATTTATAACGATAAGTGCTCCAGACAACTGCGCTCCGAGGCCAGACTTAAAAATATGCAGGTCGTGTTTGGTGCTGCCCCACATTACAAAGGCCGAAAGAAGGGACACCGATGGTTGTTTTCTGCCATTATGGCACACTGGAAGTCAAAACTCAGCAGCACTTAAATGCATTAAAATCAAAGCACCGTCATTCCTTATAAATATAAAGTGACATCACTAGAAAATAGTTTCAGAGTTACGGACTCCTTGAGTGTCCCAAGTGAAATAATTGCAATGGAGATTTTCAATGTAGCAAAGGTTTGCAGATTAAATCTACTGTGTCATCATTTAGCATTGCAATACAGGTTGTAGGGGGGACTTCCTATCCTTGCATTGGTGGGGTTTCAATTTCCTATGGGACTAAAGTAAATGAATGATAAATGGCATATTTGCTAATATGGAAAAATGCTTTGGCATATGATGGAAAAGAATCCTTTTTTTCTCATTATAGCCAAGAAACTAAAGATGGAGTGGAAGGAGGAGAAGGCGGAGGAAAAAGTGGAACCAGTAGTCCATATTAAGGTAAGCAAGGGCCATTTAAAATAAACATTTCAATAGGTAAGCAGATGGAACAGGGTACAGACCACACACGTTTGACCTTCTGTAACCTCATCCATTCCTACTAACAGTAGACCTATAGGAAGTTTTATTTTACATGAGCAGAGATGGCTCTAGTGTGAGTAACACCCACTCCAGTCACCACGCCGCATGCTGGGAGAATCAACAGTCGGTGGTCAACGGTTGATTAGCTGACCTGTAACACCGCCTCTCAACGCAGATGTCCGCGGGTGAAACGCTCGGAGTCTCAGGGCGAGCTCCGTGTAGCAGAACAACGAAAATCCCTGCCTCAATCTTCGCTACGGTCCACTTGTCCTGCTGTTGCACAGTCAGAATATCGGCTACGGCAGGGGTGCGGGCAGCATTGATCGAGTGGGTCCAAGCGGGACTCAAGCTGATAACCGGACCAGGGAAGGTCACAGGAGTGGCTCCGCGAAGGTTGAGACGAAGCGAGGAGATTATGACCATCCGGGGGCATAAGAATCTGGTCTAGTGGCTGCACTGCTTCTGCCGATTATGATTTACATTTGTAGTGCGCTACTGTTAGCAAAAGATGTCCTGGGGCGAATACTCATTTGCCTTCAGGCAGCAGATGGTTAACACAGAAGGAGAAGGAGAACCAGCCAATTAGGGTAACCTACAGAGCACGAGAAAGTTTTTTATATCTTCCTAAAGGATAATAGATTATTGGTGTAAAAATAAAATCCATATTTGTAAAGCGCAAACTACTCACCCTTACGGGTCTCAAGGCGCTGGGGGCGGTTGTGGAAATTAAGTGAGCTATTGCCCAGAGTCACATGGTGCTGAGCTGCCGCCGGAGCCAGGGATCGAACCTTGAACCCTGTGCTCCGAAAGTCAGCTGCCCTGGCCGCTGCACCACACCTCTCCACTGGTGGAGCAAAGTAAAGGAGGGTGCAAGTTCCGTAACTGCACGGCCTGCACCAAAGCAGCGAGACAGACAACTCATGCCTTCTTGAATTAGGGAACAATAAGCAGAGTGGCACAGGCCGAGAGGAGCATACAGGTCCGACCCGTATGCTTGGTGAGGAGAGATGAGAGAGGACAGCAAGGGAGTGAGTATTTGATTTAAGAAAATGGCCTGCAAAGTAAGAGTGTGATCCAGGGGTTGGGAGAGGAGACGGGGATGGACGGGAGGGGTGAGGAGGAAAGCTGCATGGGTAAACTGCTTACCTCTGCACAAAACCGCCAGGATTTTAGGAGACCCCTGCATCTCCCGGCCAGGGACAGGTGAGCTTTTTCAAGTCAAGTCAAGCTTGAGCTTTTAATGTGGCAGCGCGTATTCCTGCGGAGTGGAAGGCCCTTCACAAAGGTTGACTACAAATCTTTCTGATGTTAATTGCTGTGTTTTGGTTATAAACCGGTACTGATGGGTTGAAATCTTTCCTCAGTGTTACTCTGTGTAAAAAATGTGTTTCAAAATAATGAAGTAATGCTATCCCAAAACACGCTGCATCTCGTAACAATTTACATTTTCTTCCCACACAATTTAGTCAAGCCTGTCGCGTAATTTGGTCCTCACCTGCCTTATAATTCCAGTCGCCCTGCCTACAGGTTTAGAAATTTTTGTCAGGAGGGGGTCCTTACACCTCAAAATGTTGACGGGGGAGGGGGAGGGGGTCTCGGCATCGAAATGTTTGAAGACCACTGCTGTAGAATCAGAATTGGATATAGCCATGCACTGAAACTATGAATATTGAAAAGTGGTCATCCCTTTACTGGACAATATAAATGGAAAAACCAAACTAGAACAAGCTTGGTACATTGAGGCACATATTTTAAGACCAGATGTGTGTATGGTCCAGCAGTCTTTGAGATATACAATCCAGTATGAGCATTAACATTAAGGAAATATGTTCCTATTACACATGTATATCATTGCTTTTACAGCAAGTTGAGGAAGGAAAACTACATATGAAACAAGCAGTTTAATCATTCCATTTTTGGATTAAAGTCTTTCAGTGAGTAGACGTCGGTTTGAGAACCAAAGTGGGTGTGATCACTTCACCATGGGTTGTCTTCACATATTACGTATACATGCGGACTCTAGAATTCCACTTTATGGAACACATTTCCTAAGAACACACTAGTTGCATAAAAAGGCATGAAGACAAATGCAGAACTACTTGAATAGTGCCCGCTAGAACACCGTATTTGGGAAGGAACGAGGGTCACCTGGTGATTAGTTACAGCTTGGGTTTAGTGATGTTTATATCTATTTTATCAGGTATGGTTTTTAAGAAACAGACATTTAAAATAATTATATATATATATATATATATATATATATATATATATATATATATATATATATATATATATATATATATATATATATATATACACACACACATACATATATATATACACACACACACACACTTACCCATACATAAACCTTATCTGGTATTGGCGCAGGGAAAGGCAGGGGCTGGATGCCATGTTGGCACGGAAACATTTCGGTAACGTCTGGTCCAAATAGGTTTGGTAACAAAGGGTTAAGGCCACAGCCATCTTGTAAAGAGCATGCTGGAAACACAATGTAGGTATGGAAACCACTAAAGAAAAATGTACAAGCCACGCTCCATCACATTTGTAGATCAAGGAATAATCTACCCTGGCCAGATGCAGTAATGATGGTAAAATGTTAAATTGGCCACAGGGTACTTGAAAGGGGTTGGATTTTATATGCCTTAACCAAACAGTTTTTCCGAAGTGCTTTTGAAGGGTGGAAAGGAGGGGGCAGCATTTGAAACCTGCAGATGGCCCTTTTATCTCGATGTTAAAGAGGCTTATCGATGTTTTGAGCAGGATACATGGAACATGCGCTGGGATTTAAAAGGCGAATTGGAAAATTGGAAGTAGGGCTTATAAGAAGAGGAGAGAGACTATGTAGTCGGGAATGTATACCCATAATATACATTAGCGCTCTAGACGAAAACAAAAAGCTTGCGCACACCATCTTAACCCCTTAAGTGCTCCAGTCGGCTGTCGCGAGCACTACCTGGCTGATGCTGCGAATGGCAGACGCGGCCCCGCCCGTTTCTTCGAACGTTCCGCACTGGCGCGGAACATTCGAAACAGTTATAGTGTTGCATCATTAAAATTAAACTTCTGCATGGTAAACTGCAGTTACAAATACATTTGATGTATTTGGTTACCGTGAGATTCAACACTGAATGACTAAAGGGAACAGTTTGGTACCAATCAGTGTAGACAGTGCAAGTTTCACTCATTCCTGTACAACACATGCAGCAGGAGTGAATAATACCAACCTAATACGCGGTACCTATCTGGGGGCAAGATTGTAAGTAGTGAGCTTCTTTCGCACAGAGCATCACAGACATAACAAGCTTCCCTCACATACTGGAAAAGGCCAAGCACTGCAAACTCCATCTACAAACAGGTACTGTAAGAGTTCCCCATTTACTCCTACAGGCAGCCATTACTATAAACTCAAAGCCGCAAAGTCTACTCACTAGAGGAGAACCTGAAGGATCAAAGAGCTGGCCAGTACATCATGTGATCATGTGCCAGAATCTAAAGAAATATAAGTGTGATACTAAAGTCGGGGCACCTCAAATGAAAGGGGGAAGAGGAAGAAAGCTTTTAAGTTTCCCACATCCCTGCCCCACACATCTCAGCAGCTGGAGAAAGAGAGGACTTCAAGTGTGAGGATCTTCTTCAAAATTTCTGGAATCCAATACACACAAAACCCAATATGAACCAGAGGGCTGGTCCCGTCATGAACCAATTGCTCTTCCACCGTGAAACTCCAGGAAAGCCATACAGCAAATGACTGTCCACCGTTTGAGAAGAAAGTCACATTCTTGGTGATACCCTAACTGTTTTCCCTTCAAACACAACTACAGAAAAAACTAGACTTAAGGTCTTAGAAAATCTCCATGTGGCAGCAGTTTCAGACAGGGTCACTACCCTGATCCAGCTCTATTGCTCAGCAGCATTTGACCCAGTCAGCCACAAAATCCGGATAACTAGTCTCAAATTTTGTGGGCGAGAGGACTCCGTACAGGAATGATGCACTATTTTTCTGGAAAGATGGGATGTAGAGTGATTCTCATCACTTTGAGACCCCCTTTCAGTCACCCCAGATGTTTCACAAGGATCTGCACTCACTTTGTCTAGACCAATTAAGACCCATGGAGTATGCCAGAGTGCCCTTTATAATGTTGTGTATAGTACAGCAACGTCTCTTTAAATCACCTCCTTTTACTACTACTAGACCAGATAACGCCTGCAACAATTTCACTCCCTTCATCACCTCTTGGTCTTTTTTAAATACCCCACTATTAAAAATCGTGTGACGTGACTTTCTGCTGGGGCACCTCAAGCTTTTTTGATCTTAAAAACCATTTACTTTCGTATCCTCCAAGATTAATCTCAAGTCTCATCCTTTGAAACATGGTCCCCTGCTCTATGCTGGTGCCTCTGGTGAGAGCACGGAGACCCCTAGGGTTGTACAAGTACTTTAGAAATCTTAATTGATATCAACCCAAATATGCCCGAGCTGCAGCTGGGAGTCCAATTGTGGAGAAAGAATACAACTAAACAACTAGGCTAATAAAAAGCTAGGTAAATCCAGTGCATAAGAAACACAATGTGGTGGATGTATACAAATCAATCTGAATCCATCAGGTGCTACAATTAAAGTCAAAATGAAAATAAAGGGGACAATATCAATTGTGTGGCAGTTGAGGGACATTATAAAGGTCCTAAAATAAAACACTTGCTTTGTGGGGAACCATTGAAGCCAAAGTGAACTGGTGTGGAGTCTTACCTTGCAGAAGCATCCTTACCTCCGATCCCTTCCCTATGGTAGCTGAAAAGAGTGTGGGTGGCGTTATGGGAAAGGGCAGGTTTAGCTTCTATGGCTTCAAGCACCTCGTAGCACTAGCGGTAAGAAGGATGGTTACAGAGGATGAATCAAGCCGTGGGACCCTTAAAACCCAAGTCATGAAGCTTCCCCTCTGGAGGGTGCGCTCAAGAGGTCACACGTGTAGCTGGCAGTCCTGGAGGGTGCGCTCAAGAGGTCACACGTGTAGCTGGCAGTCCTGGAGGGTGCGCTCAAGAGGTCACACGTGTAGCTGGCAGTCCTGGAGGGTGCGCTCAAGAGGTCACACGTGTAGCTGGCAGTCCTGGAGGGTGCGCTCAAGAGGTCACACGTGTAGCTGGCAGTCCTGGAGGGTGCGCTCAAGAGGTCACGTGTAGCTGGCAGTCCAGGAGGGTGCGCTCAAGAGGTCACACGTGTAGCTGGCAGTCCTGGAGGGTGCGCTCAAGAGGTCACACGTGTAGCTGGCAGTCCTGGGTAATGAAGCTGTGAATGCGATGCCAGGACATAGGTCAGAAGAAGATCCCAGAGTGTCTGGAATGAGCCTTCCTCCTCAGCATAGAGCGGCCCTGCTGGAAGACATGAACAAACGGAAAGCAAATTCAGCAACACATAGCAAACCTGCTCTATATACACAGATGGAAGGTCTTGCATACCCACACTGGGAGATGAGCCACCATAGTCAGTCTTTTATTGTACAGTTAATTAAAACCTTTACAAACAAAGCAAGCTAAAATGTACAACATACCAGGTTGGAAAACATGTGATAAGAACAAACAAGGCTGAATACAGACAGAGGATTCCGACGAGCTATATTTTAAAAAGTAGATAAAAGTGATCAGTGCAGGTAAACAGAACAAACCTTTGAACATAAATTTAGAAAGAATGTGCAAGAAGTGTGAGGTAACAGATCTGCAATTAGTACTATAAAAAGGTACAGGTAATGTAGTTCTGCTGCTTGTTGGAAGAATAGGACCATGCAGTGAATGTTGTTAGATTCTTAAGGACCGGATATGATAGAGGTTTACTTAAGGCCTCAGTCGGTGAGAATTTAGATAGTTTGTCATCAAGTACGACCATGTTGAATTTGCACCCTCAAAGTCACACCAGAATAGGCTGTGCATGGAATTTGGTGGTGCAGATCTGAGCCAGGCACAAAATTGCGGAAACAGCAGCCTCTGGCCAAGTGCAGTTTTGTGAGGTTGTCCTCTAGCCTCACTTCCACCGGTGATGCTCTTTGGGAGGTTGAGAGTAGCTTTGTAGGTTCTGGTTACCAGTTTGTCTTCAGTTCCAGCTTCCCTACCCTAGGTAATTTCACTCCCGTAAGTTAGTGCGGGGAGGACTTTTGCTTTCATCACCTGGAGATAGGGGGGGCGGGTGTCTTTGGAAGGCTGGGGCCTTATGATGGGTCCAAGGATGGCCCAAATCTGTATCACTCAGAATTTTCTGACGGTTAATGTCAATGGAGTCCATGGTATAGGCCCTGATCCTTTTAAGTCTTAAGATTTGTATTCCCACCATTTTATCCAGTCTGATGCTGGTGGAATACAGCAGATGCTCACCCGGATCTTATCAGGCTGCCTCCGCAGGCCCGCTTGGACACACACTTTGCCGCAGCTGGCTCTGAGGTTCTGTCATTTCCAAGTACACTAGATTGCACAACTCCATTTTAAAACATGGGTTCCATTTTGTACTGTGCCACCAAATTGTGTTGCCCTCACGTAGGCTCTTGAAGGCAGCCTGACGAACAAAGTGACCTGGCCTTCTTGGTTCATGTACACATTAACTAGGTTTCCTTCTGACACTGGAGTGAACTATAGAAACTGACCTCTTCACCTGAAACTGGCCTCGCAAAACCAATTTCCCGGATCGATCTCGTTTTGGAATTGCCAATCAATGTTCAGGACATCGTTAACTTTTAGTTTCCTTGCACATGCCTGATCTTGTTCATCACCTGTTACTGTTTCTTTTTATGTTTCTTCATTCCATGGGTTATGCTTTCAATTATAGGTTTGTCCGGCTTTTGGAGGTTGAATTCGGGACATTCTTAATGATTGCCTTTTGGGTTGGGATACTGTACATGTAATCATGCCATGCCCTGCAGTGCCACCTAAATCAGATTAACCTATGTGAACTATGTAATTATAATGTTTTGCAGATATCCTGCTAAAACCCCAAAGGCTACTCACCTGCCGACACTCCAGGTTTTCCATTTGCTTAGGAATGTAATTGGTACAACTCCCTTACATGCCTGGGGCAGGATAAACAGTATATAAGACGTGAAGTAAGACCATTCTAGCAGACTGCCTCATTCAGTTGCTAAGGCTTCTGTGTGACGTAGTCTCACTCATTTGAGGTTAATAAAAAGGTTTTTATATTCCCAACTTCTGTGCCAAATTCTTGGTTATTGGTTTGAATGGACTAAGTATGAGTGAGACCCCTGAGAAGTGGATTTTTTAATTTCTACAGCTCCGGATGCCCTACTTGCTTGCAGCCCGCAACTCAAGAAGGCAGACATGCAGGTTGCCGAGAGAGCTTCCCATTTACTAGGCTCCAACTTGCGACGCAAAGGCGTGCGATGTGTTGATGCAGTTTCCAGATCTGGTGCCACCAACTCTCACTTCTATACATGAGCTTTGAAGACCTTTCTGGACTTTTTAAGCCATGAATTGCACCTGGAAGTGATTTGATGGCCTCAGCGTGCACACCCAACAGTTTGGGTATTTTCCATTGTGGCTTCCTACGGGCAAAAAGCGGATGTGCACCAAATGAGGATGAATCCCAGCAGAGGCAGTTATTAAAGGTACACCATTCAGTTTAAAAAAACTGAAATTTGAACTGCTTTCAGAGTGGCTGTTCTGCTCTTATTTGAAAAGCTCCAAAAGAGCTAAATAAGCATCAGGAATTAGACTCCACATATGTATTGTACTGCAAGGATCAGGATACACTGAATGGGCTACTGAGCCAAAGAACTGACTATTTTGAAGCTGGGTAGATAAACTATGTTTCAGAACTACAAGGTCCATAATGCAAAGGAATACTAGAAACAAATAATGGTGATCTAAGCCATGAACTATGTTAGCGACTTGGCGGTCTGATTGGGCGCACCCCACTCTATTTTTGGGGGCTTCCTGGGCTCTTGACCATCCTGTACGCCTCGCTTATCCTCAGCCAGGGATATTAACAGCACAGGTTCTTCGCTCAACTGACCTTAGGTAATCCTCTCCGCACCATTTGGCCACTCACCATACCATAATAAACTCAATCCTGGGTACCCTCGCCATCAAGAACCTGATCCGCTTCTACAGCACACACCAGACTCAACATCTGCATCCCAGTACCAAAATAATAACATAGCCCACTACTTGAGGTACAAGATTGCCATTTATGCAATAAAGGTAAACAGAAGCCATACCCCACTTCTCAACCTCCTCCCCCACCCTATCCCCCAACTATTTGGGAGGCTGTCGTCTCTTTTTGGGTAAAGAGAAGTAGAATCATAGAAGTGACCGGCTATTCCAAGGATGCCTCAGGAGGAATTTTTTACAAAAATATCCTCCCGCCACCACCCCACCCCAAGTATTAGTGGACTTTATTAATGACAGCATCACTGCTGTAAGGATGCACCATGAAAGGAAAGCTCAGTTCAGTCCAGAAATAACCAATTTAGAATGAAATTAACACAAAGGGGAGGGCCCTATGCAAAATCCATATTTTCAAAGATTTTCTTTACAGTATGTGATGCAGAAATAACTAGAGTTGTATGAATATTAACAAAGATATTAACATCTCTAAATTTAGCTAACCATTATTTGCAACATTTAATTGTTAAATATCGCTTTTCCCTCTTTTACACGGACACCCCTATGAATGTACTAAATACAGACATTTTACACACGGTGACAGAAAATGCACAGCCACATACTGGGGCACGCTGGTGGTTGTAGGTGGGGGGGGAGCTGAATGTTTGGACACATTTGGGGTAAGGCTTCTAAAGGCTGGTGGGTCTGGGTCACAGTCGGCGACGTGCTTTGACATTTTCCCTTTTTAGAGGGTTGTATGGGGTGAGGTGCGGTGGATGTTTTAGGGGAAGGCCGGATTGTCCCCTCAAAAAGGAAGAGTAAACCTGTTGGCCTTTTGTTGCCCCCAGACTTCTGCCCAGGGCTTTCAAGGCACCTCCAGGTAACACCAGCCTGAGGGAAGAATTGCTAGAAAGGAGAGAGTGTCAATGACCAGAGGTGCCTCTTTGAAACAGATCCCTGCTCCCAGACTGCACGTGCACCATGTTCACCAGCAGGGGTCCCACTATTCACTAGGGATCTGCCTGCTTTGTGTCTAACGGTGAGGCCAATTAAGTTCCAACCCTAGGGGTTGAATATAAATTAATGATTCTCCCTCTCCCTTGGGAGGGGTGTAGGAAGGATGAACAGGCCAACCTGTCCCACAGGAATTGTAAAATAGTCAGAAAAACAAAAAGAGGGGGGGGGGACCTACTGCCCCATTATGTATGTTGCGGGAGATGAAAGGAACATGTGAATGGCACAATAACTGATCAATGGCAGGAGGCTCAGACAGAGGTCAAGGGGTATATGCTGCGCTCTTGGTCGATGGCTGAAATGGGTCGACACATTGCACCCAGCTGCGGGGGCAACATGTGTATGATGGAGTATGTGATCCAAGTCTGAAGTGGCTTGAATCTTTGCCCCAAGATGAATGCCATTCTGGGTGGAAGTAACGTGAATGAGGAAATAATTGATCAGTTGCTGAAGTGAAATGAGACGGCACTATGCTGTGGTGGGCAGAATTGGTGGAATCACAACTAAGTTCACGGTCTGCCACCTGCATTTTGCTCTTCCACAAGGAGCACATGGTCTCAGAAGTTTACCTGGCGTCGGGGAAAACTGTGGCAATATGTGCATTTACCTTATGAGGCGTGTTGCAACTTAAAATATTTTGTATTTTATTGTAGCTTCTTTGGAGAGGTTCTTTGCATCGCATCATTGCCAGATAAGTGATGTTTCCCTCTTTACAAATATTGCTGTGATCACACTTCAATACACGCACAGAATTGTATTTCTCCACTTCTTAACATGCACAGTACTCATTGTACAAGTAGCTCTGCAATCTACCTAGCTCAAAAAGCTTTAGATCGAATACAGAGAATGCATCTCAATGGATGAATGCCCCCCAGGTCCCAACTCAAATGACGAAGGAGCTCAAAGGCGGGTCTGATATGGAGACAGCATCTGATCGAGAGACTCAGTGGACATTTCTCAGCTCGGTGTTCCTGCAGCCTGCCTCAACCCATGTCTGGGGTGGATGACAGCTACTTGTGATTTCCCTCAAAGCAGCCACAAACGCAAGAAGGTTAGGTGTGTTCAAGTACTCATCTTCATTTTGATGGCTCTTCCTGGGCAGGGAGGGACAGTGGGAGGAGCGGACACATCTGAATAGGTAGTGGACTTACTCTTCATAAAGGTCTGATAACTCCACACAGATCGTCTGGAGCCAGGGCTGAGGAAGAAAACGTACTTGTGCACTAAAAAGAACATTCTCTGAAGTCGCTCCTACTTCAAAGGCAGATTTAGGTAGAAGTACTGGGTCTTTGACCACATTAAATCAGATCATGGAACTACAACTGGACTATCATAAGAGTTGCTGTGCTGAATTAAGGACTGACACTGCGGCACTGCAGACCTGGAAGGCTGCTTCCCTCTTGTGCAGTCCTGCTGCTCGGACTCTGCTGAAGAAAGCTAGACTCTGCTTTTGCACCAAAGTGATCTCCAAGGGATTGTTGGCTTGCCTCCTGTTGAGTCAGACTCTGGGATATCAAAGTCTCCACCAATGCTCTTGTGGCTGGTGCACTGGAAGCAGGCCCAGATACGTTCTTCAGAGGCATTGATGCATCCACTGACTGCATTTTTAGCAGAAATCGCCGCATCGTCCCTCTCGAAGGATCAGAACAAGGCATAGCGCAACCGCTGCAGGGCCTGGAGACCCTGACACATGAAACTGCGCTTCACGACACAGCAGTTTGAGATTGGCACATCCTGCTGACTGCACGGAGAAACCGGGTGCATCACTTCGGAACCAACACCTCTCTGCTTAGTCTACAGAACGGATGTATCACCATTACTGCACGGAGAAAATAGATGCATCATCTACTGCGGGATGAACCGGTCACTCAACTGCAACCCGCATCTCGCTGAACCGGTCACCAACTGCAACCCGCATCTCGCTGAACCGGTCACTCAACTGCAACCCGCATCTCGCATCTCGCTGAACCGGTCCCTCAACTGCAACCCGCATCTCGCTGAACCGGTCACTCAACGGCAACCCGCATCTCGCTGAACCGGTCACCAACTGCAACCCGCATCTCGCTGAACCGGCCACTCAACGGCAACCCGCGTCTCACTGAACTGGTCACTCAACTGCAACCCGCATCTCGCTGAACCGGTCACTCAACTGCAACCCGCATCTCGCTGAACCGGTCACTCAACTGCAACCCGCATCTCGCGGTGGAGACCAGGGTAAATTATTTTATTCAGCAGGGCCTGCGTGGGTCCTGTAGCCAGCCTGCACTGCATCGCCCCAAACTATTGAGTTTGCCCCAGTCAACCGCGACCAGGTAACACCCATTGGTGCTTATAGCTTCTAAGCGCTAGAACTATGCATTATTTAAAAATTCATAACTCAACTTCTACTTATTGGATTCTAGTCATGCTGGTCTTGATATATGAAATTATTTTCTGGTTTTATAAACCTTTGTGATGTCTTTGTGGCGTTTATTGCATTAGTGCGGTTACATGTTGCACAAATAAATGAGATATTGCCTCGGTCATTTGTTAAGCGCACTACATACCCACGAGGGTCTCAAGGCGCTGGGGGGGGGTGAGGGGGTGGGGGCCGCTACTGATAGTACAGTCAGGTCTTTAGTATCTTCCTGAAGGTCAGCAGGTCTTGGGTCTGTCGTAGGCTCAGTGGGAGGGTGTTCCATGTCTTGGCGGCGAGGTGGGAGAAAGATCTCCCGCCGGTGGTTGTTCTTCGGATGCGCGGGACAGTGGAGAGTGAGAGGTCGTCGGAGCATAGCTGGCAGTTGGGGGTGTAGAGGAGCCTCTTTAGATAAGCTTGATCGCTCTGTGTCAAGCTACCACAAGGTGAGCACAGATTATCTTTTGGTGTGTATCACTAATTGAATTTTAAAAAGACAACTTGATGTTTGCGTATGCTACAGGTGGGCATCACAGTAGTAATAAACAAATAAAGGAGATTTTCACTAACAGGACACAAAACTTGAGAACATTTTAATTACAAGAACCTTTTAATTACAATGCACCTCATCCAATGGGCTACGTAGGGCATACCTTAGGGGTGACATGCAATAAAAGGGGAGTCCAAGGCTTGCAACGGGATTATACTGCCAACTCAAATTGGCCGTAAAATTCGACATTTCAACCCGGTCGGTTTAAGGCGCGGCCCGTATCCGCTTGTGAAAACCCCTTCGCGAATAAAAAAACGCGGTCACCTAACTAAGGAGGAAAGCGCCCGTCCCTGTGAATTGAAACTTATCACACGTAAGGGACGGGAGACAAAGAAAGGGAGTGACAGAAAATGGAAGTTTTTATTCTCGGCGGACGCCCCATGCTAGAGAGGAGCTGTCCACCCCCTGGGAGCAAGGCGGCTTCGTGGCACTAGAATGACGAGTCTCGGCGCACCAGGAGGGTTCCCTTGAACTCGGGGCTCTAGAATGACGGGGGTTCCCTCACTCCTCTTTTCACTGAACTCGGGGCTCTAGAATGATGAGTCTCTGCGCCCCGAGAGGGTTCCCTGGAGCTCGGGGCTCTAGAATGACGAGTCTCGGCGCACCGGGAGGGTTCCCTTGAGCTCGGGACTCTAGAATGACGAGTCTCGGCGCACCGGGAGGGTTCCCTTGAGCTCGGGGCTCTAGAATGACGGGTCAACACGCACCGGGAGGGTTCCCTTGAACTCGGGGCTCTAGAATGACGGGTCAACACGCACCGGGAGGGTTCCCTTGAACTCGGGGCTCTAGAATGATGGGTCTCGGCACACCGGGAGGGTTCCCTTGAACTCGGGACTCTAGATTGATGGGTCAACGCGCACCGGGAGGGTTCCCTTGAGCTCGGGGCTCTAGAATGACGGGTCTCGGCGCACCGGGAGGGTTCCCTTGAACTCTGGGCTCTAGAATGACAGGTCTCGGCGCCCCGGGAGGGTTCCCTTGAACTTGGGGCTCTAGAATGACGGGTCAACGGGCACAGGGAGGGTTCCCTTGAGCTCGGGACTCTAGAATGACGAGTCTCGGCGCACCGGGAGGGTTCCCTTGAGCTCGGGGCTCTAGAATGACGGGTCAACACGCACCGGGAGGGTTCCCTTGAACTCGGGGCTCTAGAATGACGAGTCTCGGCGCACCGGGAGGGTTCCCTTGAGCTCGGGGCTCTAGAATGACGGGTCAACACGCACCGGGAGGGTTCCCTTGAACTCGGGGCTCTAGAATGACGGGTCAACACGCACCGGGAGGGTTCCCTTGAGCTCGGGGCTCTAGAATGACGGGTCAACACGCACCGGGAGGGTTCCCTTGAACTCGGGGCTCTAGAATGACGGGTCAACACGCACCGGGAGGGTTCCCTTGAACTCGGGGCTCTAGAATGACGAGTCTCGGCGCACCGGGAGGGTTCCCTTGAGCTCGGGACTCTAGAATGACGAGTCTCGGCGCACCGGGAGGGTTCCCTTGAGCTCGGGGCTCTAGAATGACGGGTCAACACGCACCGGGAGGGTTCCCTTGAACTCGGGGCTCTAGAATGACGAGTCTCGGCGCACCGGGAGGGTTCCCTTGAGCTCGGGGCTCTAGAATGACGGGTCAACACGCACCGGGAGGGTTCCCTTGAGCTCGGGACTCTAGAATGACGAGTCTCGGCGCACCGGGAGGGTTCCCTTGAGCTCGGGGCTCTAGAATGACGGGTCAACACGCACCGGGAGGGTTCCCTTGAACTCGGGGCTCTAGAATGACGGGTCAACACGCACCGGGAGGGTTCCCTTGAACTCGGGGCTCTAGAATGATGGGTCTCGGCACACCGGGAGGGTTCCCTTGAACTCGGGACTCTAGATTGATGGGTCAACGCGCACCGGGAGGGTTCCCTTGAACTCTGGGCTCTAGAATGACAGGTCTCGGCGCCCCGGGAGGGTTCCCTTGAACTTGGGGCTCTAGAATGACAGGTCAACGGGCACCGGGAGGGTTCCCTTGAGCTCGGGGCTCTAGAATGATGTCTCGGCGCACCGGGAGAGTTCCCTTGAACTCTGGGCTCTAGAATGATGGGTCAACGCGCACCGGGAGGGTTCCCTTGAACTTGGGGATCTAGAATGACGGGTCAACATGCACCGGGAGGGTTCCCTTGAACTCGGCTCTCTAGAATGACGGGTCAACACGCACCGGGAGGGTTCCCTTGAGCTTGGGGCTCTAGAATGATGGGTCAACGCACACCGGGAGGGTTCCCTTGAGCTTGGGGCTCTAGAATGACGGGTCAACGCACACCGGAAGGGTTCCCTTGAGCTCAGGGCTCTAGAATGACGGGTCTCGGCGCACCGGGAGGGTTCCCTTGAACTTGGGGCTCTAGAATGACGGGTCAACCCGCACCGGGAGGGTTCCCTTGAACTCGGGGCTCTAGAATGACGGTTCTCGGCGCACCGGGAGGGTTCCCTTAGGCTCGGGGCTCTAGAATGACGGGTCTCGGCGCACCGGGAGGGTTCCCTTGAACTTGGGGCTCTAGAATGACGGGTCAACACGCACCGGAAGGGTTCCCTTGAACTCGGGGCTCTAGAATGACGGGTCAACGCGCACCGGGAGGGTTCCCTTGAGCTTGGGGCTCTAGAATGACGGTTCTCGGCGCACCGGGAGGGTTCCCTTGAGCTCAGGGCTCTAGAATGACGGGTCTCGGCGCACCGGGAGGGTTCCCTTGAGCTCATCTAGAATGACGGGTCTCGGCGCACCGGGAGGGTTCCCTTGAGCTCGGGACTCTAGAATGACGAGTCTCGGCGCACCGGGAGGGTTCCCTTGAACTTGGGGCTCTAGAATGACGGGTCAACGTGCACCGGGACGGTTCCCTTGAACTTGGGGCTCTAGAATGACGGGTCAACACGCACCGGGAGGGTTCCCTTGAACTCGGGCTCTAGAATGACAGGTCAACGCGCACCGGGAGGGTTCCCTTGAGCTCGGGGCTCTAGAATGACGGTTCTCGGCGCACCAGGAGGGTTCCCTTGAGCTCTGGGCTCTAGAATGACGGGTCTCGGCGCACCGGGAGGGTTCCCTTGAACTCGGGGCTCTAGAATGACTGGTCAACGCGCACCGGGAGCGTTCCCTTGAGCTCGGGGCTCTAGAATGACTGGTCAACGCGCACCGGGAGCGTTCCCTTGAGCTCGGGGCTCTAGAATGACTGGTCAACGGGCACCGGGAGGGTTCCCTTGAGCTCGGGGCTCTAGAATGATGAGTCTCGGCGCCCCGGGAGGGTTCCCTTGAACTCGGGGTCCCTGGAGGCGGTGGAGTCTGCGGCGCTTTACATCCTTAAATGCCTGACTTTAACATGGCGGCCAAAATTGCCCTCTAATGCGCCTAGAACTGAAGCTCCGTGTCCACCCTGCTCTCCAGGCTACAGAAGGGATTTTTTGCAGCACCACACTCCGGAATAGAGAGCGTGTTCCAGCGCCGGAATTTGGTTGGAGGTGCATGGGCATAATATCAATGCCCTAACTTGTGTAGCTGGCCCTAAAATTGGAATTTTTGGTTGCAAACACCGGTGAGCAAGATAGCGACTGCCCCCGAACTAAATTTTAATTTGTGACTTTGCCAGCGGCTGGTTGCTGAACCTTTACAAGTACCCTTACAAGCAGACATCAGGCCGGACAGGGCACTCCCATAAGACTTGGAGAATCGTTTGACCATTTTGCGGCTGTTCTCTGCAATTTTTTTTTCCCTGGTCCCCGACCCGTCACCCTGTCCATTCCCTCATCTTTTTACCCTTTTCCCTCTTTTCCCCCTTGAGGATCCTCAACTGTTTCTTCCCCTCTCTGTTTCTCCATACCCTCGAATCCCTCCCACCCTCCCTTGGTGTTGTGACTACTTCCCCCCTCCTACTCCTGTGGAGAAGTGTGGCTCACCGGTTAGAGGAGGCAGACCCGGACGCAGAGGTCAGACCCGGGACCAGGGTTCAATTCCCGACGCGGCAGGGTCTTGAGCTCAAAAATGTCCACGAACTCGATAATTCTCGCTTCGGCGCCTACTCGAATCATGGGTTCGCACTCTGCAACTCCGGGAAATAGCTTGCTTAATCTCCACAACGGCCCCACCGCGATGGGATGCCTGGCTTTCACCTTGGGGATGCCCAGTAGGGGTTATCTCGCAGGGAAAAGCCAGGACGGGTTCCCAAAGCAAGCGCCTTGAGACCTTACGGTGAAGGGCGCTATATAAGAACGTATGATTTACGATTTATTTATTTATTTACCCCACTTAATGGGACTCTGCCTGAGGAAATCCACTATGTTTGTATATTTATGTATATAGAGATAACTCTAATCACTAGTATATGCGTAGACCTTTGTGCTCTCTACCATTCCTATGTGTCTCTTAGAGTATATCCGGTCATATTTCTTTTTTTTTTTTTTATCCGGATTTATAGAGCGCACAGATGCCCCAGCGAAGGGGCGTCCTGGCGCTAGGACAGAACAAAAACCGGACAGAAGGTGGAAAGCACAACACAACAACAGAACTATGGACCTAAGGGGAAGAGAAAGGTTTTAACAGCCTTCCTAAAAGCGAGGAGCTCATTAATGGCACGAATGTGGGCAGGCAGGGAATTCCATAACTTGGCGGCAAGGACTCGGAAGGAACGACCGCCAGTCCTGGATCTCTTGAAACGAGGAACAATGGCAAGGTGGAGAGCAGAAGACCTCAGAGAGCGAGCAGGGACATAAGGAGAAATAAGTTGCTGCAAAATATGAGGGGAAGAGAACTTTAAAATTTTAAATGTCAGTATGAGGGATTTAAGCGTTATTCTCTGTGCCACCGGAAGCCAATGGAGATTAGAGATGGTTTTCCTAGCTGAGCAGAATCTGGGTAAGCCAACCAGGGCCCTGGCAGCAGCGTTTTGGACACGTTGGAGACGGGCGAGCTCAGCCTGATTGACTCCAAGAAAAAGGGAGCTGGCATAATCTAATTTAGACAAGATCATGGCTTGCACAATCAGTTGTCGGGTGGGAGCGTCAAAGTATTTGAAAGTGGACCGAAGCGGACGCAAGATCCCAAAGCAGGATGCAGCAGTCTTTTTAGTATGAGTGCAAAAGCTCAGTTGGGAGTCGAACCAAACCCCAAGGTTTTTCACTTCAGAAACGGGGGTAGGGGTAGGACCGAGCTCAGCTGGCCACCAGCTGTCGCCCCACAGATGAGTTTGTTTCCCCACAATGAGCACCTCGGTTTTCTTGGCGTTCAATTGCAGGAAATTATCATTCATCCAGTGGGCCACAGATATAAGTCCCTCACGGATCTTTGCTGCCTCGAGATCGGAAGCTCCACTAATCGCAACCGCCAGCTGCGTGTCGTCTGCGTAGGACACGATGGAAAGGTTCCCACGCGAGGCGACAGCAGCTAGCGGCTGAACATAAAGGTTAAATAGGGTGGGGCTCAAAGCCGAGCCCTGTGGAACTCCCTGGGCAATCGCATGAGATGTGGATTCGAAGGGGGGAGTGATGACCCTAAAGGAGCGATCGGATAGAAAAGATCTGAACCATTTAAGAGCCAGCTTATCCACCCCAGCCTCAGCCAGACGTTGTAGTAAAATGTCATGAGAGACAGTGTCGAAAGCGGCACTTAGGTCAAGAAGCACAAGTGCCGCCGTGTGGCCTGAGTCCATCAGCATGCGAAGATGTTCCGCCATATACAGGAGAGCAGTCTCAGTACTGTGACCGGGCCTGAAACCATTCTGCGAGGGGTCTAAAATATTCGCAGAATGGAGATGTTTTGCTAGAATGTTATTAACATGAGCCTCGGTCCATTTAGCGGCCCACGGGAGGAGAGAGATGGGGCGATAGTATTCCGCTTTTTTGGGGTCTAGAGCAGGTTTTTTCAGGACAGGAATTACCTGCGCCTGTTTCCAGGGACCAGGTACGGAACCCGAGGACAGGGACAAATTAATGAGCTCACAAAGCGGGGAAGGCAAATGGAGGAAGATTCCCTGAATTGTAATGGGCGCAGAGGATCTTTCGGGGAACCAGATTTCACCCTAATCACAAGATTGTCAAACTCCTCCGTAGAAAGCTCCGGAAGATGGGATAACGAGATGGTGGTCTTGGGAGTAACTGTGTTACACTGCCGAGAACCTGTGGGGCTGGGAAAGGCTTGATAAATACCTTCCACCTTATTAATAAAAAAGGCGGCCAGGTCCTCACAGTGGGAGGCAGAGCAAATCTCGGCGGTAGAAGTTCTACAGGCCGAGAGATCTTTCAGTGCTTTAAAGATAAGTTTACTAGGGTTGGTACTAGCACTGAACTCACGAGAGAAGTAAGAGGCCCGGGCCCTGCAGATGGCTCTATGATATATCTTGATGGTAGCAAGATACGAAGCTTTCCTGATCAGGTCATAAGACTTGCGCCAGGCTCTTTCGGCTTGCTTGCAAGATCTTTTTAGTAGCCGAAGAGCGTCGTCATAACAGGGACTGGAATGGCTGCGCTGTTGTTTAGTCAGGATAGGAGGAATAAGCTTGTCCAATGCATTGGTAATCCAGCTGCAGTAAAGATTGTAACCAGACTCCACATCTGTGAAAGGGGCCAGGGGAATCTCGCCTAAGAGCAGATGAAAATCGTTAAGTTTCAGCTTTTTCCACGGGCGCCTGAGAGTGGCAGGAGTGGCGGCGGCAACAGGGGGGTCTTCAAGTAAAAGATAGCATTCAATAAGGTGGTGGTCGGTCCAAGCCATAGGTCTGGGGGGCAGGACTTTGGCCGATGTAAGAGAGGTAAAGAAAGGGTCAAGGATGTGACCACCAATATGTGTGTCAAGATGAACTAATTGAGAGAGTTAGAGAGCCTCCAAATCCGCACAGGTGCTGCTGGCCGCAGAAGGACAAGGGGAATCAAAATGCAAATTCAGATCCCCGATAATATTAAAATTGGCAGTTTTCAGAGCCAAGGAGCTAACTACATCAGGAAGGGCGGCCCTGAAGGCAGCATCAGGGCCCGGGGGACGGTAGATGAGTAAGCCAGAAAAAGAGAAATGCGGATTAACTGAAATCGAAAAATATGCGCTTTCGCACCCCGCAATATTCATAGCCTTCCAAGTACAGGGATACGAGGTTTTGACAGCGGCAGCGATGCCACCCCCTCTAGAGTCACGATTGAGGGTATAAATAGTATACTCTGGGGGGAGTGCCAAATTGGTAGCAACTGAAGCGTCATTATGGAGCCAGGTTTCGGACATAAAAAATATGTCAGGGGCCTCAGCGAGTAAGTCATAAACGTCAAGGTGGTGCTTGACTAAAGATCGAACATTAAGATGATAGATCTTAAGTGTAGTAGGCTCTGATGACCGACGAGGAATGGGGCACTGGATAGAGATCGGGGTAGGTTTAGGAAATAAGAAAGCACAGTCAGGGCACCTAAAAGGCCCACACAAAGGGTGACAAGAGTTCACCGTGCAAGGGTCAGGGGTAGGACGGAGGTGAAGAAGGTCGGTTTTAGAATACATACCTGCAAGGCAGACGAAGAAGTACAATAAACGTACCGGCCAAGAGACAGAGCCCTGCCCTAGCGCTTCCTTAGCGCAGACGGGCGCGACTCAGGCGCGACTCAGGCGCGACTCAGGCGCGACCCGCTGCGCATCACCGCTGCGCGCTGAGACAAGGTTTAAGTAGGGCGGGCGGAGGAGGGCCGCAAGGCTAGAGCGCTCGGTCCGGCGCCTCTAGACGGCGCGTCCTCACCAAAGATGGCGCCTGTTAACTACCGGCGAGCTAGGAGCTAGGAGCCCACAGAACCCAGTCCCTATGTATATAGAGATAACTCTAATCACTAGTATATGCGTAGACCTTTGTGCTCTCTACCATTCCTATGTGTCTCTTAGAGTATATCCAGTCATATCCCTTCCCTATGTATATAGAGAACTCTAATCACTAGTATATGCAGTAGACCTTTGTGCTCTCTACCATTCCTATGTGTCTCTTAGAGTATATCCAGTCATATCCCTTCCCTATGTATATAGAGAACTCTAATCACTAGTATATGCGTAGACCTTTGTACTCTCTGCCATTCCTATGTGACTCTTAGAGTATATCCATTCGTATCCCTTCCCTGTGTATATAGAGAACTCTAATCACTAGTATATGCAGTAGACCTTTGTGCTCTCTACCATTCCTATGTGTCTCTTAGAGTATATCCAGTCATATCCCTTCCCTATGTATATAGAGATAACTAATCACTAGTATATGCGTAGACCTTTGTACTCTCTACCGTTCCTATGTGACTCTTAGAGTATATCCATCCGTATCCCTTCCCTATGTATATAGAGATAACTCTAATCACTAGTATATGCGTAGACCTTTGTACTCTCTTCCATTCCTATGTGACTCTTAGAGTATATCCATTCGTATCCCTTCCCTATGTATATAGAGATAACTCTAATGTAGGATACTTATAAAGCGCACTGTTACTCTACCCGAGTGTCCTGGCGCTGTAGACCGCTGGGGAACCCGTCCTGGCTATCCCTGTGAGATGGTCCCTTTTTCTGGGTATCTCCAGGGTGAAAGCAGGCATCCCCGGAGTCTGTGGGGGGCCGTTGTAGAGATGAGGCAAGCTTAATGCCCAGAGTTGCCGAGTGTGTTCCCTGGTTAGAGTAGGCACTGAGGCGAGAATTATCGAGTCCGTTGACCCTGGTCCAAGACCCTGCCGAGTCGGGAATTGAACCCTGGTCCCGGGCCGTTCTGTGCTCCCGGGTCTGCCGCCTCTAACCAGTGAGCCACACCACTCCACTCCACACCACTCCACTCTAATCACTAGTATATGCTGTAGAGCTTTGTACTCTCTACCATTCCCTTGTGACTCTTAGAGTATATCCATTCGTATCCCTTCCCTATGTATACAGAGATAACTCTAATCACTAGTATATGCATAGACCTTTGTACTCTCTTCCATTCCCTTGTGACTCTTGGAGTATATCCGTGTCTATCCCTTCTCTATGTAAAAAGAGTAATCACTAGTATATGCAGTAGACCTTTATACCATCTTAGAGTATATCAACGTGTATCGCCTCCTTGTGTGACTTTACATCTTGTACATTTGCTATTTCTTTCTGTTTGTATCCTTTTTGTAACGCATGTAATCCTAAATCCTTATGTTTCTCAACTGGTGCTTATGTAAAGCGCTCCGACACCTTCGGGTAAAGTTCGCGCTATAGAAAATCGCACAAATAAATAATTAAAATAACTCGTGGCGCTAGAATGACGGCTCTCGGCGCTTCATGGACCCCGCAGCGCTGCGCTCGAGCCTCGCTGCGCTCCGGGCCGCGCTGGACACCGGGTGGACAGGTCGAGTTTTGCTGCCACAATGTGTCCGTCTGTCTGTCCCTCCTCGTGCGGGGGCCAAAGTCCGAGAGGACAATAAACGCCCGCGGCCCCGGCTGCAAGCACCGGCTCAAATTAGGCGCTGGGAGGAGGGGCGGATTTCCTGATCCTACGGGAGTCGGTTGAACCGTTATTCCCCACTTTCTGCCCGCACGTCTCCACAGAACAAAACCCATCATAAAGTCCTCGCGCTCTGTCTGTCCCTCACCAGACGGCACTCACCCCGCTCTCTGGCCTCGACGCCACACCCTCGGACCCCCCCGCGCTCTGTCGGTCCCTCACCAGACGGCACTCACCCCGCTCTCTGGACTCGACGCCACACCCTCGGACCCCCCCCCCCCCGCGCTCTGCCTGTCCCTCAACAGACGCCACATCTCACCCCGCTCTCTGGCCTCGACGCCACACCCTCGGACCCCCCCCCCCCCGCTCTATCTGTCCCTCAACAGACGCCACATCTCACCCGCTCTCTGGCCTCGACGCCACACCCTCGGACCCCCCCCCCCCCCGCGCTCTGTCTGTCCCTCACCAGACGGCACTCACCACGCCCTCTGGACTCTACGCCACACCCTCGGACCCCCGCGCGCTCTGTCTGTCCCTCAACAGACGGCACTCATCCCGCTCTCTGGACTCTACGCCACACCCTCGGACCCCCGCGCGCTCTGTCTCTCCCTCAACAGACGGCACTCACCCCGCTCTCTGGACTCTACGCCACACCCTCGGACCCCCGCGCGCTCTGTCTGTCCCTCAACAGACGCCACATCTCATCCCGCTCTCTGGCCTCGACGCCACACCCTCGGACCCCCCCGCGCTCTGTCTGTCCCTCAACAGACGCCACATCTCACCCGCTCTCTGGCCTCGACGCCACACCCTCGGACCCCCCCGCGCTCTGTCTGTCCCTCAACAGACGCCACATCTCACCCGCTCTCTGGACTCTACGCCACACCCTCGGACCCCCGCGCGCTCTGTCTATCCCTCAACAGACGCCACATCTCACCCGCTCTCTGGACGCCGCAGGTGCTCAGACCCTGAGCGCGCGAACAATGCGGGGAATCGCTCTCAATGCCAGCACCTCGCCCAATCAGAGCCTTACCTGCCGGCCCGTGCGCCAATCGGAAGCCGCGGACACCGCAGGAGCTCCGCGCGCCGTCCCAGGTGCAAGGCAAGCTTGCAGAGTGCTCCCGCCGAAGTGCACTCTGGGAAATGCAGTCCAGTTGGAAAGTATCACAGCCCACGCGCCTCAATCCAGCCAATGAACGTCCCCGTTACAATCCCCGCGACAACCACACCCCGCGCGCCCCCGGCCCCTTGAAGCCTCTCTAGAGCATCGCTTCTGAACCTGTGGCCCTGGTGGCCCTGGGACCCCGGGGGCCCCCGGCGCCTTGAAGCCTCTCTAGAGCATCGCTTCTGAACCTGTGGCCCTGGGACCCCGGGGGCCCTGGGGGCTTCACCACAGCCCACAACATGAATCATATCAATGGATGAGAACAGAGAATAGAAAGAAGCCAGATGTCGAGTCTGCATTTTAGAATCTTCTGTAACTGTGAAGGCATTTCAAAGTGGAGGCGAGAAATGAAACCCGTATCCTGAGATTCATGAGTGGATGAAACTGAATATAGTATGGATTGAACTCAGAAAAGCTCCAAACCTTCCCATTCATTTTCTAAAATATATTTGTTAACAAAGTAAATAAAATATGTCATCACTTGTGTATTTGTTTGACTAATGTTTGTCTCTGGATTTTGTGTGTATTATTTTGCAGTTCAAGTCGTGTAAAATGCTTCGGTCTGGATCTCTGGCTTCAAGGAGTGACTGTGGTGGGGTCTGGATCTCTGGCTTCAAGGAGTGACTGTGGTGGGGTCTGGATCTCTGGCTTCAAGGAGTGACTGTGGGGGGTCTGGATCTCTGGATTCAAGGAGTGACTGTGGTGGGGTCTGGATCTCTGGCTTCAAGGAGTGACTGTGGTGGGGTCTGGATCTCTGGCTTCAAGGAGTGACTGTGGTGGGGTCTGGATCTCTGGCTTCAAGGAGTGACTCTGGTGGGGTCTGGATCTCTGGCTTCAAGGAGTTACTGTGGTGGGGTCTGGATCTCCGGCTTCAAGGAGTGACTGTGGGGGGTCTGGATCTCTGGCTTCAAGGAGTGACTGTGGTGGGGTCTGGATCTCTGGCTTCAAGGAGTGACTCTGGTGGGGTCTGGATCTCTGGCTTCAAGGAGTGACTGTGGGGGGGTCTGGATCTCCGGCTTCAAGGAGTAACTGTGGTGGGGTCTGGATCTCCGGCTTCAAGGAGTGACTGTGAGGGGTCTGGATCTCTGGCTTCAAGGAGTGACTGTGGTGGGGTCTGGATCTCTGGCTTCAAGGAGTGACTGTGGTGGGGTCTGGATCTCTGGCTTCAAGGAGTGACTGTGGGGGGGTCTGGATCTCCGGCTTCAAGGAGTAACTGTGGTGGGGTCTGGATCTCCGGCTTCAAGGAGTGACTGTGAGGGGTCTGGATCTCTGGCTTCAAGGAGTGACTGTGGTGGGGTCTGGATCTCTGGCTTCAAGGAGTGACTGTGGGGGGGTCTGGATCTCCGGCTTCAAGGAGTAACTGTGGTGGGGTCTGGATCTCCGGCTTCAAGGAGTGACTGTGAGGGGTCTGGATCTCTGGCTTCAAGGAGTGACTGTGGTGGGGTCTGGATCTCTGGCTTCAAGGAGTGACTGTGGTGGGGTCTGGATCTCTGGCTTCGAGGAGTGACTGTGGTGGGGTCTGGATCTCTGGCTTCGAGGAGTGACTGTGGTGGGGTCTGGATCTCTGGCTTTGAGGAGTGACTGTGGTGGGGTCTGGATCTCTGGCTTCAAGGAGTGACTGTGGTGGGGTCTGGATCTCTGGCTTCAAGGAGTGACTGTGGGGGGGGGTCTGGATCTCCGGCTTCAAGGAGTGACTGTGGTGGGGTCTGGATCTCTGGCTTCAAGGAGTGACTGTGGAGGGTCTGGGTCTCTGGCTTCAAGGAGTGACTGTGGTGGGGTCTGGATCTCTGGCTTCAAGGAGTGACTGTGGTGGGGTCTGGATCTCTGGCTTCAAGGAGTGACTGTGGGGGCTCTGGATCTCCGGCTTCAAGGAGTGACTGTGGGGGGGTCTGGATCTCTGGCTTCAAGGAGTGACTGTGGGGGGGTCTGGATCTCCGGCTTCAAGGAGTGACTGTGGTGGGGTCTGGATCTCTGGCTTCGAGGAGTGACTGTGGTGGGGTCTGGATCTCTGGCTTCAAGGAGTGACTGTGGGGGGGTCTGGATCTCTGGCTTCAAGGAGTGACTGTGGGAGATTCTTGAGTAGATCTGATACAACTTGATCGGATTTTCTGATGCAGGTGGTTCCAGTCCGAGAGCTGCTTCTTGAGTAGATCTGATACAACTTGATTGGATTTTCGACTCGGGTGGTACCAACATCAGCTCGAATGGCTGTGCGCTCTTGTGCAGTACATGGTGCAGTCCGTGCTGATTTGTCAGCGTTGCTAAGGTTAAAGGTGCTAAATGACAGCACAAGCTTTGCCATCTGCATCTTTTCCACCCATCGGCGGAGCTCGGTTGAATCTCGCAGAGTTTTAAAGTAACTCCTCAGAATTCCACAGAGTCAAATCCCTTGAGTTCTGCCCACCCGATTTCTATTGTTTTGAATTTGCCTTTTTTCTTAAACAAGCCATACGGAGCCCATGCTGCTCCCTTCATTCTCTTTCACACTATGAGTAGAGAAGGTCTAGTGCAAATATAGCAAGGGCCGAGCCTTTGAGAAATGTGAAGGTGAATAGCAGAAGGTGCAGCTGGAGTGAGATCTAAAGGAAGTGACATCAACAGGACTGCAGGATGTGACGCCAGGAGTTACAGCGGCTCTCTCAGTGACAGCAGCAGCACTGCAGGATGTGATGCCAGGAGTTACAGCGGCTCTCTCAGTGACAGCAGCAGGACTGCAGGATGTTACGCCAGGAGTTACAGCGGCTCTCTCAGTGACATCAGCAGGACTGCAGGATGTGACGCCAGGAGTTACAGCGGCTCTCTCAGTGACAGCAGCAGCACTGCAGGATGTGACGCCAGGAGTTACAGCGGCTCTCTCAGTGACATCAGCAGGACTGCAGGGTGTGACGCCAGGAGTTACAGCGGCTCTCTCAGTGACAGCAGCAGGACTGCAGGATGTGACGCCAGGAGTTACAGCGGCTCTCTCAGTGACATCAGCAGGATTGCAGGATGTTACGCCAGGAGTTACAGCAGCTCGCTCAGTGACATCAGCAGGACTGCAGGATGTGACGCCAGGAGTTACAGCGGCTCTCTCAGTGACATCAGCAGGACTGCAGGATGTGGCGCCAAGAGTTACACCGGCTCTCTCAGTGACATCAGCAGGACTGCAGGATGTGACACCAGGAGTTACAGCGGCTCTCTCAGTGACAGCAGCAGGACTGCAGGATGTAACGCCAGGAGTTACAGCAGCTCGCTCAGTGACATCAGCAGGACTGCAGGATGTGACGCCAGGAGTTACAGCGGCTCTCTCAGTGACAGCAGCAGGACTGCAGGATGTGACGCCAGGAGTTACAGCGGCTCTCTCAGTGACATCAGCAGGACTGCAGGATGTGACACCAGGAGTTACAGCGGCTCTCTCAGTGACAGCAGCAGGACTGCAGGATGTGACACCAGGAGTTACAGCGGCTCTCTCAGTGACAGCAGCAGGATGTGACGCCAGGAGTTACAGCGGCTCTCTCAGTGACATCAGCAGGACTGCAGGATGTGACGCCAGGAGTTACAGCGGCTCTCTCAGTGACAGCAGCAGGACTGCAGGATGTGACGCCAGGAGTTACAGCAGCTCTCTCAGTGACATCAGTAGGACTGCAGGATGTGGCGCCAAGAGTTACAGCAGCTCTCTCAGTGACATCAGCAGGACTGCAGGATGTGATGCCAGGAGTTACAGCGGCTCTCTCAGTGACATCAGCAGGACTGCAGGATGTTACGCCAGGAGTTACAGCAGCTCTCTCAGTGACATCAGCAGGACTGCAGGATGTGACACCAGGAGTTACAGCGGCTCTCTCAGTGACATCAGCAGGACTGCAGGATGTAACGCCAGGAGTTACAGCAGCTCGCTCAGTGACATCAGCAGGACTGCAGGATGTGACGCCAGGAGTTACAGCGGCTCTCTCAGTGACATACGCAGGACTGCAGGATGTGACGCCAGGAGTTACAGCGGCTCTCTCAGTGACATCAGCAGGACTGCAGGATGTGACACCAGGAGTTACAGCGGCTCTCTCAGTGACAGCAGCAGGACTGCAGGATGTGACGCCAGGAGTTACAGCGGCTCTCTCAGTGACATCAGCAGGGCTGCAGGATGTGACGCCAGGAGATACAGCGGCTCTCTCAGTGACAGCAGCAGGACTGCAGGATGTGACGCCCGGACTTACAGCGGCTCTCTCAGTGACAGCAGCAGGACTGCAGGATGTGACGCCAGGAGTTACAGCGGCTCTCTCAGTGACAGCAGCAGGACTGCAGGATATGATGCCAGGAGTTACAGCGGCTCTCAGTGACATCAGCAGGACTGCAGGATGTGACGCCAGGAGATACAGCGGCTCTCTCAGTGACATCAGCAGGACTGCAGGATGTGACGCCAGGAGTTACAGCGGCTCTCTCAGTGACATCAGCAGGACTGCAGGATGTGACGCCAGGAGTTACAGCAGCTCTGTCAGTGACATCAGCAGGACTGCAGGATGTGACGCCAGGAGTTACAGCGGCTCTCTCAGTGACATCAGCAGGACTGCAGGATGTGACGCCAGGAGTTACAGCGGCTCTACAGCGGCTCTCTCAGTGACATCAGCAGGGCTGCAGGATGTGACACCAGCCGGTCTCTCAGTGACATCAGCAGGACTGCAGGATGTGACGCCAGGAGTTACAGCGGCTCTCTCAGTGACATCAGCAGGACTGCAGGATGTGACACCAGGAGTTACAGCGGCTCTCTCAGTGACATCAGCAGGACTGCAGGATGTGACGCCAGGAGTTACAGCAGCTCTCTCAGTGGCAGCAGCAGGGCTGCAGGATGTGACGCCAGGAGTTACATCGGCTCTCTCAGTGACATGAGCAAGACTGCAGGATGTGACACCAGGAGTTACAGCGGCTCTCTCAGTGACATCAGCAGGGCTGCAGGATGTGACACCAGGAGTTACAGCGGCTCTCTCAGTGACAGCAGCAGGACTGCAGGATGTGACGCCAGGAGTTACAGTGGCTCTCTCAGTGACATCAGCAGGACTGCAGGATGTGACGCCAGGAGTTACAGCGGCTCTCTCAGTGACAGCAGCAGGACTGCAGGATGTGACGCCAGGAGTTACAGCGGCTCTCTCAGTGACATCAGCAGGACTGCAGGATGTGACGCCAGGAGTTACAGCGGCTCTCTCAGTGACATCAGCAGGACTGCAGGATGTGACGCCAGGAGTTACAGCGGCTCTCTCAGTGGCAGCAGCAGGGCTGCAGGATGTGACGCCAGGAGTTACAGCGGCTCTCTCAGTGACAGCAGCAGGATGTGACGCCAGGAGTTACAGCGGCTCTCTCAGTGACAGCAGCAGGACTGCAGGATGTGACGCCAGGAGTTACAGTGGCTCTCTCAGTGACATCAGCAGGACTGCAGGATGTGACACCAGGAGTTACAGTGGCTCTCTCAGTGACATCAGCAGGACTGCAGGATGTGACACCAGGAGTTACAGTGGCTCTCTCAGTGACATCAGCAGGACTGCAGGATGTGACGCCAGGAGTTACAGCGGCTCTCTCAGTGACAGCAGCAGGATGTGACGCCAGGAGTTACAGCGGCTCTCTCAGTGACAGCAGCAGGACTGCAGGATGTGACGCCAGGAGTTACAGTGGCTCTCTCAGTGACATCAGCAGGACTGCAGGATGTGACACCAGGAGTTACAGTGGCTCTCTCAGTGACATCAGCAGGACTGCAGGATGTGACGCCAGGAGTTACAGCGGCTCTCTCAGTGTCAGCAGCAGGACTGCAGGATGTGACGCCAGGAGTTACAGCGGCTCTCTCAGTGACATCAGCAGGACTGCAGGATGTGACGCCAGGAGTTACAGCGGCTCTCTCAGTGACATCAGCAGGACTGCAGGATGTGACGCCAGGAGTTACAGCGGCTCTCTCAGTGGCAGCAGCAGGGCTGCAGGATGTGACGCCAGGAGTTACAGCGGCTCTCTCAGTGACAGCAGCAGGATGTGACGCCAGGAGTTACAGCGGCTCTCTCAGTGACATCAGCAGGACTGCAGGATGTGACGCCAGGAGTTACAGCGGCTCTCTCAGTGACATCAGCAGGACTGCAGGATGTGACGCCAGGAGTTACAGCGGCTCTCTCAGGGACATCAGCAGGACTGCAGGATGTGACACCAGGACTTACAGCGGCTCTCTCAGTGACATCAGCAGGGCTGCAGGATGTGACGCCAGGAGTTACAGCGGCTCTCTCGGTGACATCAGCAGGACTGCAGGATGTGACGCCAGGAGTTACAGCGGCTCTCTCAGTGGCAGCAGCAGGGCTACAGGATGTGACGCCAGGAGTTACAGCGGCTCTCTCAGTGACAGCAGCAGGACTGCAGGATGTGACGCCAGGAGTTACAGCGGCTCTCTCAGTGGCAGCAGCAGGGCTGCAGGATGTGACGCCAGGAGTTACAGCGGCTCTCTCAGTGACATCAGCAGGGCTGCAGGATGCTATTGTACTCTATCCCCAGAGTGATAATGGTGTCAGACCTCGCATATTCACTCGCTCTTTAGTGTGCTAGCTACCGGTGCTGCACCTTTGAGAGAACTGTGTGATGTCTTTCCTGCTTCTGCAACCTGTCATTCACTTATTCTTTGTGTTAGGACATGTTGCAGTGCTGCTGCCTATAGTGCTCTTGTGTTGTGACGTGAAGCTCGGTATTAAACTGACCACTACACAAAAGACCAAACCATTCACTTTGCTGATGCTTGTTATGACGTGTATGAAAGAGTGAACTCTGACAACATATGTGAGCAGAGTTTACTATTGGTTTTATGTGTGAAACAAGCCTTTTGTAGATGGCTTTGTAAACCTGTCAAACATAGCGGACAAGTGGCTTAATGTCAATTCTGAACATCTTCAGCCAATCCTGGCATTGTAACCTGCATGCGGAGTGTTTACGTCCTTAATAGCAGGATTCAAAGCAAAACTAAAAGTCCCACAATGCACCACACTGCAATTTGTAAAGGATCTGACACTGCGACGAATTCCTTGTGGAGGCTTTTGTTTTAATAATTTATGGATCATTGCAGCTGGAAAGAACATTTATTTTTGGGGTAGAATCTGCAAATAATGATGCAGATTGTGTATTATTTGGACATTTTGGAAAATCCACAATTATACAGATGCATGTCAGAAAAAGACTTCTGACATGCAAAATAAAATTAAATTCACAACTTATCTTCCTTTTCAAGGCTTTCGTTTGCCAAGACATTTTAGTTTTAACAAAATTATATTTATATATATATATTACCTACTGGCGGTCGCCAGTAGGTATATATAGTTAGGACCTAGTTACCATAGGAAATTCTGAACATTCTATTGGGAATAACTTTGGCGCCGATTGAGGGATCTGTTTGTAATTTTCCTTAAATTTGCCTTGCTCCCCTCCGCTCGTTCCCTAAAAGTTTCGAGGGGATTCGTCAAGCGGGGGCCGAGAAAAAAGGGGGGTCCCAAAACGTGTTTTTCCTATGTTAATTTCCATAGGGACATTCTGACACGGTTACAGCTCGAACGGCTGAACGCAATTACACCAGATTTGGCAAAATGGTAGGGACTGGTATGCAGCAGTGCCTTTTGTATGTTTGGTGTAAATCCCTCCAGTAGTTTTTGAGAACATTGAATTTGAGCAAATTATATATCTATATGCGCTCAACATTCTATTGGGAATAACTTTGGCGCCGATTGAGGAATCTGCGTGTAATTTTCCAGATTTTTGCCCAGCTCCGTTCCGCTCCTTCCCTGAAATTTTCGGGGGGATTCGTCAAGCGGGGGATGAAAGCGGGGTCCCAAAACGTGTTTTCCCCATGTTTATTTCCATAGGGACCTTTAGACACGGCTACAGCCCGAACGGCTGCATTGAATTACACCAAACTTGGCAAAATGGTAGGGCCTGGTATGCAGATGTGCCTGTGCTATGTTCGGTGAGAATCCCTCCAGTAGTTCTTGAGAAAATTGAATTTGAAATGTTTCAAATGGCATTTTCTATGGGACCTTTAGACACGGCTACAGCCTGAACGGCTGAACGGAATTACACCAAACTTGGCAAAATGGTAGGGACAGGTATGCAGTAGTGCCTTTTCTATATTTGGTGAAAATCCCTCCAGTAGTTGGTGACAAAATTGAATTTGAGCAAATTATATATCTATATTCGCTCACCGTACGTGCACCGTACGCGTACGGTATGCGTACCGTACGCATACGTGCACGTGACCTTATGTGCCGAGCGAGTTTCTGATTGGCTGGCAGTCGACTGTCAACATACTAAACTGTCCAAACCAGGAAGTGTTGGCCACCATCTTGTTTTTCAGGAGAACTGAGGCACAAGAGAGCCCAAAACAAGAGTGGAAAACACGAAAAGGGGGCAGGGTAGAGACCCCCCAACCCTCTAGCCCTTCTTAGGGAATCCCAAAAGGACCCCAAGGGCAAAAAAAACCCAAAACGAAACAATCGTTCGGTACGCGTTCGGTACGCGTACCGTGCGTGTACCCCGCGATTAAAAAAATAAATAAATTGCACTTGGTGGTCCTTCTGGGACCCCCTGAGAAGGGCTAGGGGGTCAGGGGGTCTATACCCTGCCCCCTTTTCGCGTTTTCCACTCTTGTTTTGTGCTCTCTTGTGCCTCACTTCTCCTGAGAAACAAGATGGCTGCTCAGGTGGTCCCAGAAGGATAATAACATATATAAACGTTATCCGCTAATAGAATTAGCATTTACAAAACCTTTGAAATTTATTGAAAAAAAATATAGGTTTCACGCCTGATATAGTTAGGAATTGGCATTTAAAAAACCTTGCAAATTCACCTAATAAATCATAGGTTTCAGGCCTTATATAGTTAGGAATTAGCATTTTAAAAACCTTGCAAATTCACTTAAAAAACCATAGGTTTCAGGCCTTATATAGTTAGGAATTAGCATTTAAAAAACCATTGAAATTGCTCCTATATAGTTAGTTGTACTAACTATATTTCGCGCACCCGCAATCCACTGCTGATGATGTCACATATTACATCATTCATGACATGGTCAGTGACATCACTGATGACATCACTGATGACATCTCATTTGACATCACTAATGACGTCACTGATGATATCATTCATGTGATAATACGATGCACCTCCTCACACTCTAATATGACCTTTGATACACCCAGTGTTAAATACAGACTACCATTCTTGAAACCATTGACACACCAATACCAGTTACTACATACGCACTCACTGATTCCTAGGTCTACACACACATTCACTCATTCACCCATAGAATCACTCATACATACAGTCACTCATCAATACAACACTATCATATGCACTCATACACCTATACAGCCACTCACACACTGCCACTCATCCATGGAGTTACTCACACACCTAGTCAGTCATGCAAAGAATCAATCACACTTCCATTTCCTCAACTATGCAGTTATACACACAACACCTTACTTATTCAAACATATACTAACACATACTTACTCTCTTATACAATCACTGATACAAGTACACAATGATCCATACAGCCACTCGCACATTCACTGGCTCTCATGTATAGTCATTTATATATGACAACTCTCACATGCACTGTGTTTTACACATGTACTTACTTGCACCACTTGTAGCACTGAGATATCCATTCACTCACCAACACACCCATGCACACAGTCAACCGCCCATATAGCTGTTTCTACATGCACTCTTGAACTCATACACCTAGTGAATCAACAGCTCACACATCTATGCACAGATTCACACACCTCCCAGCCACCCACACACACACTCAGTCTCACATACACATACTTGGGCAACCAATCAATAACCCATATAGCCACTCATATAGCTACTGATCAACACATGCAGCAGCTTACACAACAACAGACAACAGACATACTGATGCACACATTCAGACAGTTTAGTCACTAACCCATGCATTTAGTAAGACACATTTAATCACTCACTCATACAGTCAGTCACGCAATTACTAAATCCTGCATCCAGACACTTATACATCCACTCATTCTTCAATATGTAAAACATATTTAAACTTTACAGAAACACACAGTCACTGGATGATGTCATCAGTGATGTCATCAGTGATGTCAAATGAGATGTCATCAGTGATGTCATCAGTGATGTCACTGACCATGTCAAGAATGATGTAATATGTGACATCATCAGCAGTCGATTGCGGGTGCGCGAAATATAGTTAGTACAACTAACTATATAGTAGCAATTTCAATGGTTTTTTAAATGCTAATTCCTAACTATATAAGGCCTGAAACCTATGGTTTTTTAAGTGAATTTGCAAGGTTTTTAAAATGCTAATTCCTAACTATATAAGGCCTGAAACCTATGTTTTTTTAAGTGAATATATATATATATAGGACGTCAGGGAACTGACCAGAACTTTCACCGAGGTATCGGATCTTCACAGCCCGCCTCCTTGCTTGTGATCTTCAAGTATTGCTGCCATCTAATGGTCCGAGACTTCTCGGGGGGGAGCGCGTGCACTGTCTCTGCACCCCGGGCCTTGAGGACGTAGGCACAAGGAGACTTGGAAGTTGGGGACTTAAGGACATTTATTGCCCAGGATTTTTGCAAGATCTCTCCCACTGCAGCTCACGGGATACCAGCAAGGTGCATGGTGGGATCGGCAGTCCGTGGCAGAGGCTGTCGAGGCATCAACACGGAATGAGCTGCAGCTGGGCCCTCCATCACTGGGTAGGAGGAGCCCTATAAACACTGAATGGGAAGAACGAGCGAACTGTGGCATTTGAAAAAGGCTCCATGCCGAAACCGGTCATGCCGTTTGCTTTTCTGAATAAATGTCTTCATGAGCCCCGCTGTGTCCCTCGCTTCTCTTTGAATGAAGGAAGATTTGTGTTATATTTTGCGTGCGACCTGTATCGCGCTTTTGGGGGACCCTTCCTACAAGTGGCTGTGATGTTTACAGGACGTCAGGGAACTGACCAGAACTTTCACCGAGGTATCGGATCTTCACAGCCCGCCTCCTTGCTTGTGATCTTCAAGTATTGCTGCCATCTAATGGTCCGAGACTTCTCGGGGGGGGAGCGCGTGCACTGTCTCTGCACCCCCGGCCTTGAGGACGTAGGCACAAGGAGACTTGGAAGTTGGGGACTTAAGGACATCTATTGCCCAGGATTTTTGCAAGATCTCTCCCACTGCAGCTCACGGGATACCAGCAAGGTGCATGGTGGGATCGGCAGTCCGTGGCAGAGGCTGTCGAGGCATCAACACGGAATGAGCTGCAGCTGGGCCCTCCATCACTGGGTAGGAGGAGCCCTATAAACACTGAATGGGAAGAACGAGCGAACTGTGGCATTTGAAAAAGGCTCCATGCCGAAACCGGTCATGCCGTTTGCTTTTCTGAATAAATGTCTTCATGAGCCCCGCTGTGTCCCTCGCTTCTCTTTGAATGAAGGAAGATTTGTGTTATATATATATATATATATATATATATATATATATATATATATATATATATATATATATATATATATATATATATATATTTATATATAAATATATTACCTAGTGGCGATAGCCAGTAGGTATATATAGTTAGGATTGTTTTCCATAGGGAAATTGCAACATTCTATTGGGAATAACTTTGGCGCCAGTTGAGGAATCTTCCTGAAATTTTCCATAACTTTGCCTCGCGGCGCTCCAGTCCTTCCCTGAAAGTTTGGTGGGGATCCGTCAAGCGGGGGCCGAAATAAAAGGGGGGTCCCAAAACGTGTTTTCCCCATGTTAATTTCCATAGGGTGGTTGGACTCACTTTCAGCCCGAACGGCTGAATGGTTTTCCACCAAACTTGGCAAAATTGTAGGGACTGGTAGCCCGATGTGCCTTTGCTATGTCTCAAGATATATGCTCCAGTGGTTTTTACGAAAATTAACTTTGAAAAAATATATATTGGGCTACATTGGGCTATATATATATGTTAGAGCACAAATGTAGCCCAATGTAGCCCAATGTAGCCCTAAGATGGCCACAGAGACAAAAAAAAAACAAATGTAGCCCAAATATCAGCCAGATGTAGCCCAACTATAGCCCAATGACAGAATGTCCCAGAGTGTTCTAAAGAACAACTAGAGCGCTAACAGTCTTACTTATGACAAAAGTATGGCACACCTAAATTCACTGAAAAAAACATAGGTTTCAGGCCTTATATAGTTAGGAATTAGGCACAAGAAAGCAGAAAAACAAACGTGTAGAACACAAAAAGGGGGCAGGGTAGAAACACCCTGACCCTTTAGGGCTGCTCAGGTGGTCCCACTAGGATATTAATATATTTAAACGTTATCCGCTAATAGAATTAGCATTTAAAAAACCTTTGAAATTCACTGAAAAAACCATAGGTTTCAGGCCTTATATAGTTAGGAATGAGCATTTAAAAAACCTTGCGAATTCACTGAAAAAAACCATAGGTTTCAGGCCTTATATAGTTAGGAATTAGCATTTAAAAAACCTTTGAAATTCACTGAAAAAACTATAGGTTTCAGGCCTTATATAGTTAGGAATTAACATTTAAAAAAACCTTTGAAATTCACTGAAAACACCATAGGTTTCAGGAGTTATATAGTTAGGAATTAGCTTTTAAAAAACCTTTGAAATTCACTCAAAAAACTATAAGTTTTAGTGGTGTTATAGGTAGCTGGACATTTTACTCATACAAAACCATTGAAATTGCTCCTATATAGTTAGTTGTACTAACTATATTTCGCGCACCCTCAATCCACTGCTGATGATGTCACATATTAGATCATTCATGACATGGTCAGTGACATCACTGATGACATCTCAAATGGCATCACTGATGACATCACTGATGACATCATCCACGTGACAATCACATACACCTTTTCATATACTATTACAATTTTTCATAACTCTTTGTAAAATACAGAGTATCATATTTAAATCCATAGTCACAGCAATACAAGTATCTAAAAATCCACTCAGTCATTCATAGATGTATACACACATCTAATCACTTACCTATGGATTCACTCATACATGCTGTCAATGAACAATAGAACACTATCAAAAATACTTATACATCTATATCGACATTAAACAACAGCACGCATCCTATTCACATATGAAGTCATCCTACTCAGTTATGCAAACAATGGATCATACTTACATATATACTTAGCAAAACACTTATACAAACACCACTTCTTCTATTAATTTAGAGAGTAAGTCATACTTAGTGAATTATAAAATCATTATTACAAGTATACAGTTATCCATACAGTCACTCACACAATCATTGTGTCTTATGTATACTTATTTATATACAACAACTGACACATACACTGCCTTTCATTTTTCTAGTTTGTTGGACATGTACCATTGAGAAATATATTTGCTCATCACCACACCCATAAAGAGATTCACTCACCCAAACAACTGTTAGAACATGTAGTTTTAACTTCATATATCTACTGAATCAACTATTCACACATCTTTGGACAGTCACACACCCCCCACCGAACCACACACACTTTCACACTCCCATACAAATACTCAGTTAACTAATCAATAACTAATATAGACTTTCACATAGCTAGTAACCAACTGTAGAATCAGTTTACACAACAACTGACAAAGTGATACAGATATTCACACAGTTTAGTCACTATCCACTATATTTAGTGAGACATTATAAATTGGTCAAGTAAACAGTCAATTACACTGCTACTAAATCCTCCATCCAAATATTTATTTATATATATCCACTTATTCTTCAATGCAAATTGCTATATATATAATGCATATTTAAATAACGAAGCAAACCACATTCACTGGATGATGTCATCAGTGATGTCATTTGAGATGTCATCAGTGATGTCACTGACCATGTCATGAATGATCTAATATGTGACATCATCAGCAGTGGATTGCGGGTGCGCGAAATATAGTTAGTACAACTAACTATATAGGAGCAATTTCAATGGTTTTGTATGAGTAAAATGGCCAGCTAACTATAACACCACTAAAACTTATAGTTTTTTGAGTGAATTTCAAAGGTTTTTTAAAAGCTAATTCCTAACTATATAACTCCTGAAACCTATGGTTTTTTCAGTGAATATATATATAAATATATATATGATATATTTGCTTAGTGGAGCTTTTTCTTCCACCCACTACAAAATACAGCATAGGGCAATTGGCCAGCTACTTCAGCCATTAGCTAACTTCACTGTCAGTGAAGAAACTCCGCTTCCTTGGAAACAGCACATCTGCATACAACGTAGTTCCCTTCAGTATAGAAGCTACCATTGCAATGTGTGGTGTTTAAGACCACAAATCTGTTTCTTTTATCCATTACAAAATATATATATATATTTGCAAGGACCTGGCAGCTCCCATAATTTGTTTATAAAAAAATGTATAAGCAAAATAAACAATGACCAATCCATAAAACTGTAGGCCAATGCAAAACCAAATATCTTTGCTAATGCTTCTTTTTTTTTGTAGTCAATCAAGGGACAAACTGCCCAGTGGGTGAGAGGGCAGAGACAGCCTTTTAAATGCAGATGCTGCATGTCACCACTAATGGGCTAACATTAACACTCCTTCGGTAAACAACCAGGTGTGTTTATAAATATATTTACAAGAACAATACCAACAATAGCAGCTAAAGTGCATGAAGAGACACAATAAAACAACGTGCAGGCACCCCCTACCCGAGTCCATCCTCGGCCGAGAGGAAGTATCTGTATATACAGAAATATATTAATGAAAGCCTGCTCCTGTCCAGACCTGGTTCAACTCAAGACAAATAGTAAGAAAAAAAGTTCTTTGTAAAATGTTTCACTTAATCTCAACCACTGGAAATTGCTCAGGCTTCATTCCAGCCCATCTTTTTTCACCCTCTATGCTTCACAGTCTCCACACAGGTACCAGCCAGATTGAAATCGGATTTTACCCTGCTTCAACACAATAGAGTACCACAAAAGAACACTCAGGCTTGACAAACTTTGCTTCACACAGTATGGAGATAAAGCTGTTGATATACATGTGTTATTGTACATTGAACAATGCTTCCTGGGATAGGCAGATACATTTGTATAAAGGAAAAGGTATATTACAGCAAAACATACTTGTGTATATAAGACTGTCAAAATTGCTACTTCTGTCTGTATATAGATGAATATATAGAGGGGTTTAAGGCTGCTACTAAAACTTTAGGATGTGTCATGTAAATGTAAGTTAATTACAATTATATGAAATAAAAAATATTGCATACATAAAAATGTGCACATCAGCCTATGTAACTATTGCTGTTTCTATATACATATGGGCACTTATATAGAGGGGTTATCTCAAGCCACTAAAATGTTACCAGGTGTTGTGCATATATGTATGAATGTATAAGTTAATTTCAGTTTTGCTATAAAAAAATCCTTCTTTCAACCTTTTTTCCCATTCATCGGCTCTGACTCATCTCAAACCTTTCTGATTACTATGAACATCCTAATATTCATCTCAAACTTTCCCTTCCTCTTTTTAGCCATGCTAGCCAACCAAGGGGCGCACACGACCACTACTTACATAAACAACTTACTCTCTTCCCTTTCAAACCTATTCCCAATATTCTATAGCTAATGTAAACTCTACTAAACACACAGAAAATCAAGAGCACAAACCAAACACAACTAATGCACAAGGAAAAAAAAAACATTTGTTACTAATCTACTAACTATCAAAGTCTAATCGTGGATTCCGAGGTGGTGGTCGGACCAGTCAATGGGAGAAATCGCTCTCAGAGAGACCAGTTCGTTGTTGGTAATGATCGCATCAAGTGTTGCACCGTTGATGTGAGTTGGCTTATTGCAGAGTTGTTTGAGGTTATGTATTTCCAGAAGCACCTCGATCTGGTGAATAGATATTATGTATGGCAGCCAATCCCTTTTTAGAACTAGTCGCACTTCAGCTCCTGCAACAATGCCCCGCCCCCAGGGCACAAGTCCTAAGAAACATAGTGGAGCGACTAATTAGCACATGCAATTCGCAATGATGTAACAGGAAGTCATGTCACAATAAATAATGCTTAGCCATTATGTCATATCTAACTTACAATTGAGCTGTTCTGTTTTACAATTACAACAAGTTAAGAGATTCATGATTAAATTAGAAAGAACATTTTTTGGGTTAATGTTTATTTTTTTGTAAATTAGGTATGCTCTGCACATGTCAGTGTGCAATTGACCACAGAAATGGCTGAAAGGGATACTTCGTTAAGAGACATGCAAAACTTGGTGTCACACCTTTAAAAGCCTTTCAAGTGTAAACGAAGCATGCGGGGTGTATTTTTAACAGTTAAACTTGCTTTTAATGCTCATTTACGTTCTGACTTTTATTTCCCAAGCTTCAAAGTGCAAAAGTATTTGCAGTTTATGAAAGGATAGAAGGGTTAGTGGTGTGGTGCTCACTGTTACTTCTCAGATAAGGGATTCACAGATTACCCTTGTGGCCTGTCTCACAAGTACAGGTGATGCTGCCAGCAGGAATGGTGTTTGACCACTTCACACATATATGGTGTTTATAAATACAAGCAACTGCAGTGCCAGTGCTGGGGGACAATGTGATCTCTTTCAGCCTCCCTCTGCCTTGGTTAATGGGGACTGAGTACCCCCACTAAAAATAGCGGGGGACTCCGTCATCCCACGTCCACTCCTCACTCGATTTGTCCTGCTCTTCCCCAAGATGTAGTCATTTCACTCACCAAAAGCTAGGATTGGTACCTTTGCCAATGTATAGTATCTAATAAAAGGCTTTGTTTTAAGAATGCAATTAGCTATTCTCTGCACAGTATTCATACTCCAAAACCAGTGCTTAATTTCATCCGGTGGTTCCTGGTACTCAGCACCGGCACTCAATCATCAACACTGCCTGGTTCTTTTCATAAGCACCTGTTGAGGACACATTAATTAACAGGGAGATTAAGTGATTTGCCCAGAATCACAGGATTTTGAGCCGACGCCGAGATTCGAACCTGGTTCCCCAGCTCTGAAGTCGGCAGATCTGAGTATTAGGCCTCATCCTGTTCCCACTTTCATGGTTAGCACTTGGTTCTGTTTTAGGCAGCACTAATGGGAGATATGGACTGGTGAAAGCTGCCTCCTGACGAGAGTCCCAGCACTTATTTTTGTACAAATTAACCACTGTTCAAAATTTGTTTTTTTCATTGTAAATATGTTGTGATACGGTTCCCACTATAAAATGTAGAACTGCAGATTAGGACATCGGGATGTCAGAATGCAGGGATGGGCATTGAGCGGCGAACACACTCCTTCCAATACTTAGGGATCCGTGTGTACCCCCGCCAAGAAGACTTGCTTGAAGGTAATCTGGGCAGGGCAATATCCTCAATACACTTGCAAATCACATTCTGGAGTGCACTTTCTCTAGTATCTATGAGTCGCGTGGCCTTAGTCAAAATGGTAGTCTTACCGCAACTTTTCTACTTCTTTGTCAATCTTCCTCTATACATCCCACGAGCTTTCTTCAGAACCCTGGGAAGAGTGGTGAGAGAACACATCCTGGGGATTCTCCCGTAACAGAGTCACTCTTCGGAACCTCTACCTGCCGACAAACCAGGGTGGGCTCACACTTCCAAATTTAGCACAATACTACCTTGCAGCCCAACGGCAGTGGGTGGCCCAATCCAATCAGAAATTTGTATAGCGAGCTACTCACCCAGAGGGTCTCAAGGCGCTTAGGGGAGAGGAGTTCGCTACTGATCGAATAACCAGGTCTTGAGTTGCTTCCTGAAGGAGAGGTGGTTCTGGGAACGACGGAGGTGGGTGGGGAGGGAATTCCAGGTCTTGGCCGCCAGGTAGGAGAAGGATCTTCCCCCCATGGTGGCTCTACGGATGCGTGGAATCGCGGCTAGGGCTTGGTTGGAAGATCGCAGTTGGCGGGTGGGGGTGTAGAAGGTAAGGCGGTTGTTAAGGTATCTGGGTCCTAGGTCGTGGAGTGCCTTGTGTGCGTGAATGAGGAGACGGAACGTGATTCTCTTGCTGACGGGGAGCCAGTGCAGGTCTCTCAGGTGTCCGGTTATGTGGTTGTGTCGAGGTATGACCAGGATGAGTTGTGCGGAGGCGTTCTGAATGCGTTGAAGTCTTTTCTGCAGTTTGGCTGTGGTTCCGGTGTAGAGGGTGTTTCCGTAGTCCAGTCGGCTGGTGACAAGTGCTTGGGTGACCGTCTTCCTTGTTTAGATGGGGATCCATCTGAAGATCTTCCGGAGCATGCGTAGGATGTTAAAACAAGATGATGAGACGGCGTTGACTTGTTTGGTCATCGAGAGGGAGGAGTCTAGGATGAAGCCCAGGTTGCGTGCATGGTCCGTTGGTTTGGGTGCGCTGCCTAGAGCCGGGGGCCACCAGGAGTCGTCCCAGGCAGAGGGGGATGATCCCAGGATGAGGACTTCCATCTTGTCTGAGTTCAGTTTTAGGAGGCTGTTCTTCATCCACTCGGCTACTTCTTTCATCCCTTCGTGTAGGTTGGTTCTGGCGGTGGTTGGGTCTTTTGTGAGGGAGAGGATCAACTGAGTGTCGTCGGCGTAGGAGATGATGTTGAGGTTGTGTTGGCGTGCGATGGATGCGAGGGGGCTCATGTAGACGTTAAAGAGGGTGGGGCTGAGCGATGATCCTTGTGGTACGCCGCAGATGACTTCGGTGGCCTCTGATCTAAACGGGGGGAGGCGGACTCTGTGTTCTTCCGACGAGGAACGAGATGATCCACTCTCGTTAAATGTCCGACACGGCAACATGCCTCCCTGCCCTGACCCATCAAGCCCTTCTCTCTCTATTTCATCCATGCAATAAACAGAAAACCCCACCACAGCTACTACTCAATGTAACGTACAGATGCTACAGCAGAAGAAGCCTATTTATTACATGAAACACAAAGTCGTACTCTAGGCCTGGGCGGTAAATTCCGTTCAGCTCGCGGAATTTGCGGAATTTGGGTAATTTTGCATTCCGTGGAGAACGCGAAATTACCTAAAATTCGGTGTTCCGCGACTTCACGACATTTTTTACTTGTTCGCATTCTCAAATGCGTGTTCACAAGATATTTCCCCGCGAGCACGCAAACAGCGATTGCGAACAGTAAAAAAGCAACACGGACAAGCAATTCCGCGTGTTCGCTGGATTTCTGCGTGTTCGCGGAGATTACGCAAATTCCGCCCACCCCTACCGTACTCCCTGCACTCCCACTAATAGGCACACCCAGGGACCGCTCGTCACTGCAGGGAAATCGCTCCAGCAGCCATGAGGTTAATGAGGGTCTTCTACCGCCTTCTGTACTCCCCCATTCCCCGTTGTCCGTCCTTCTCACCCTCACGCCCCACCCGCAGTTCCGTTGCCCATGCCTTCTCACCCCCCTTCTCCCCGCCCGCACTCCTGTTGTCCGTGCCTTCTTGTCCCCTTTCAGCCACTCCTGCACTCACATTGTCTATGCCTCCTCCCGGGTGCCGCGATTGCTTTAAAAGTAAAGACATTTTAAAATTCCTTTACTTTTGAAGCAATTGTGGCACGATGTTCAAAGCCTACGTGCAGTTGGGGCCGTAGTAACAAAACTAAACAAATAGAAGAAAAAAGGGTGCTGCCGCCATTTTTTCCCTACTTGCTTACTTTTGTTACAGTCGCGACACCCACGCTTCGCGACACCCACATCGCATGCTAAAGCGCGGGTGCCGCAATTGGTTAAACAGTAAAAAAATCTGAAAATAATACCATCACATCTTTCCCACTGTTATTATTGTCAGCTTTTGGTGTCATGTTTTGTCAGAACCAAGCCCGCAGTCACTGATAATTGGTTTTCAGTCAATGCAAATACACACCAGGCTTCCATAAGATTAGAAATGGTGGTGCCAGATTTAAATTCAGTAGGCCGAGAAATCCCAAGATGGCTGCCGGGAGGGCGCAGAAAGCATCGTTCAGCGTTCTAGTCTTTCTTTGGTGTCACTGATAATTGGTTTCCAGTTAATGATTACAAATGGTGGTGCCGGATTTAAATTCAGTAGGTGGAGAAATCCCAAGATGGCCGCCGGGAGGGCACAAAAAGCATCGTTCAGCGTTCTAGTCTTTCTAGATGAAGGAAGGCCGCGTTAGAATGTTACACGCTGAAGAACAACGTTTTTCACACTTCACCTGAGACCTCGGAGGTGTTGGCGCCTTTGACGTTGGCGCGCTCCGCTAGTCAGGGCAGCGTTCGTCATTCTCATTTGTCCGTCGTTTTAGTTTTGATACTTTTACCAGTGTCTGAGAGTCTGGGAGAAGCGTTCCGTTCATGAGCAGGCAAGAGTAGTATTGATCCGTATGCGCATGTCTGAAGTGACAGTGTCTTGGGAACTCGTGTTCCGATACTAAGCAAAATAATTTTGCAGAAAGGCCTTGGTGTGCCCAGGACAGTCATTGAAGTCGTTTGGAGCAGTGTTTTGTTGTTGTGCAGTCCAGTGACAGAAATTCCTTCACGCACGCACTTCAATTGAGGAGTGCGCTCACAGGGAACTTGATTTCAAGGGCAGAGCTGTATTTGCCATAACATAGCTTGAGAGTTATTGAGATAACTGGTGCCCGTGATTGAGCGCTGGCAGAGGCATGGAGGGTCCTTGGCACGCTCGTTGTTTGGCATTCTGTTAGTAAATAGAAGGCTGGTATCGGTATATGCATTTGAGTCAGTAACTCCGTTCAGGAGTGTGCCTAGGCTAGATAAGAGATAGAAAACACTCACCACATAACATTTAAGTGATAGTTTTGGGTTTTATACGAATACTTACCAGACAGAGTTGCAATGACTGAAGTACTACCGACTTTGAGCTAACTCTTTCAGACTTAGAAGGTTCTAATGCCAGCACCCAAGTGGGCACCAGAGTACTCGTGTTACCTAAACCAGGGAAGCCAGGTGCATAGGTGTCAAATGGTGTCTGGAATCTCCGTCGTTTTCAATGGCGAGTTGCTGCAAAGTGCTGCCGCCGTGAAGAGGAAAAGTGTGTGGTCCGGTGTGATCCAAGCCTGGATCGGAGCTGAGAAGAACCTGAAAGCAGAGTGGACAGAGTCTGGGTCACTTGCCAGTGACCAGGGGCAAGATAGACGAATGCCCACCGATGTCGGGTGTTTCAGGTGAGAAGAGGTGAAGCTTGACTCTGCAGCCGCGGGGACCGGGAGACGTCGACGATGACCAAAGTCTGCAGGCAAGCTGTCCCATGAAGAATGTAGAGCGCTGGAGGGGGTCAGTGTCCGGATTGAACACCAAGAAGCCTTGGCAACTGCAACCCACGCAGTCGGAGAAAAGATGCTTCGGTGAGGACCAACCAGGTCCTGTGGACTCCCAATGGGATGGAGAGTCGGAGCACGTCTGGAGCAACCAGGAAAGCCTGTTGAAAGTTAAAGTTCCCTTCTCAGGGACCCACAGGTCGACGGACCAGGGATTGCAAAGGGACCTCGAGAGCAATCACAGAACATCAGCCCACGGAACACTCGTGGAGTGTAGGCCGGTATTCTTTGGTGGAATCACTGCTCGGGGTCTGGACTATGAGTAGCCAAAGCACAGCTTCAGGGGTCACTTGAAAGCAGGTGCTTCTGCAAATATACACAGTGCCCATGGGTTCGGGTTGCACGGTCCCCACTAGAGATACGGGTCTCAGGTATGCTGAGCACACTAGTCGACTTTGGGGACGCTTAGAAACCCACCTCCTGTGTTGCAAAACTCTGCGGAGTCCTCAGGAGCTTTGGAGTTGCAAACCAGTCAGATGCGTCTTTGGTGCCTGCTTAGCACTCCTTTACTCCAAGGGAGATTCTTCAGCCATCTATCGCTGTATAGATCGTCAAAGTACTTGGGTTCTGTAGCAGCGTTTCGGCCAGGTAAATCTAAAGTCCTGTAGTCAGGCGTTCCTACTTTATACCCACGAAAGGTGTGGGACAAATTCTGGTTACCCACCTATGGGAGGGGCAGGACAGAGGGGTGGCTACACCCATGTCCTTTTTCCAGGGGATAATAGCCCATGCAACCAATTGGAGTCAGACTATGCACAGGGACACCAAATGTGCCCCAGAACAGACATCAAAGCACTTTTGGAGTGCACCCACCCAGCCCCAATACACTAAAGCCTGTCTGGGAGGTGGTTACACCTCCTTGTGACAAGAAAGCTATTGTCCAGCCTCCACTGCCGTAGTTTCGTCCAGCAGCAGGAGGGCAGACTCGTGTCTGTGGCTGGCAGCATCCATCTTGTGATGCCAGGGTCGGAAAAGCTGATACCAGGTGTACCGGTTCTGTCATATTTCTCCCTCTATGAGGGTGGAATCTTACCTCCCACACCAGTTACTGGTGTGTAGGTATGATTCCAAGGTGTTTGACACCAAACACAACCGGTTTCTGTGCGGATGTTTTAAAGTTAGCATTTACCGCAAGGTTATAATGCACTTAAGACTATATGGTATGGCTGCATCACAGAACAAATTCGCACCAAGAGAGGTAGAGAGAAAAACCGAATCTGAAAAAGCTTGCAGGGGCATAAAGTATGTTGTTAAAACTTCCCTCACTCACACACAAATCTGCGTGTGACATGCTTCATCATCGGGTCTGCTTACAAAAAACACCCTGGCGTAGCCACCCACACGATGGAGCATAGGGGAGAGGTAAACAAACAACATAAACAGTACTCATAAATGAGTGAGTAAAGTGCTACCAACAGCTGAAATAACTAAAGAAATCACCTCCCTGGCTGAGGATGCTCGATCCAATGACTGCATCTCTGATCATGAAGCTGAGTTTCTGGTGAATAAACAGCAGAGAACTCCTTATTTTTATATTCTCCCCAAAATTCATAAGCTGTTTAGACCGCCCCTCGGGAGGCCGATTGTGTCAGGGATGGGTTCCCTTCTGGAACCTTTATCTCAATTTTGTGACTTTTACCTGAAACCGCTGGTTCGGAAACTACTGGCTTATCTGAGGGACACCCTAGATATTTTACAACATCTAAATGACCTACCTTTTGACCCTGGGACTGAGTTTCTCATAGGCTCGATATCGAGGTCTTATATATGAATATTCCGCAAAGAGAAACTCTCAGAGTCCTGGAGGACATCCTGTTTGCAGAGGACTGGCCCTACTAAACACCCAGGGCTTTCATTTTGAATTTGTCTGAAATAGCCCTGACTAAGACTTATTTTGAATATGATGGGACCTTGTACCTTCAGACCCATGGTACCTCCATGGGGAGTGTCTTTGCCCCGAGCTTGGCAGGGCTTTATGTTGGAGCCTTTGAGACACCTATGAGTTATGACACCGCTTGCCCGTGGTCTTCCCACATAAGACTCTGGTGTCGTTATATTGACGATGTTTTGGATATTTGGAAGGGGATGAGAGTTTTGTTCACCTGTTTTTTGAGTGGCTGAATATGAGAAATCCTTTATTCCACTTTACGTCCACTGTCACGAAAACGGGGTTACCTTTCCTGGATCTTTTGTTTGAACCTAGAGAGGGGGTACTTCATACAAGAGTTTTTCATAAGCCCACAGACAAAATCTCTTTGCTAACCTGTGACAGCTTTCACCTGAAATGCCTCAGGGAAAATCTACCGGCAGGACAGTTTTTTCGAGTACGTCGGAACTGTTCTGCCAAGTCTGACTTTACGGAGGAGGCTTCCTTACTATCTGTAAAACTGGCTAGGAGGGGTATCCTACTCGGGTGATCAGGAGGGCAAGAACGAGAGCGACTAATGTCAACCGTGACGTACTTCTGTTCAAGACTATTAGACCAGTGTCCAAGAAACCTGTTTTCGTTTCTACATTTAACACTGCTTCTCAACAGATTTAACGTTTGGTTCTCAAAAACTGGATGTAAGAACTGGGACCGCCAGTTCTCCGGGGGGTATCTTGGCTCGAGCAGGAAGGCAACCAGGGGCTTACGTGTAAAGCAGCTACTCAACACACTCATCCACTGAGACAAGAAGTGGGCGCAATAATGGAGACCACACCAGTACTTGCGATTGAAAATCAAGGTCTTTTATATAGGCTTTAGATCAAAGCAATTCGGCATTAGCATTTCATTAGCATCTCATTATGGGGTTTCATTAAAGCGGTACATTAGGCATTCTCATCAGGTGAGCAAAATATCAAATCACACAGCCTGTCGCATTATACTCTTCAGCAGGCTAAGGGGGGTACTTTCATCCACTGAGACAAGAAGTGGGCGCAATAATGGAGACCACACCAGTACTTGCGATTGAAAATCAAGGTCTTTTATATAGGCTTTAGATCAAAGCAATTCGGCATTAGCATTTCATTAGCATCTCATTATGGGGTTTCATTAAAGCGGTACATTAGGCATTCTCATCAGGTGAGCAAAATATCAAATCACACAGCCTGTCGCATTATACTCTTCAGCAGGCTAAGGGGGGTACTTTCATAAGCCATGGACTAACATTTCAAGAAGCAATTATGAACATTTCCTCTTGTAAATATCAACAGTTCAATACCAGAAATCAGGTCATCAAAATAGTAATGGAGTCAATCAATCATAACACAACCCCATCAGGATTCGTAGAAGCCCGCCCCTGCAAGAAATTCAGTACAAGGAAATATTACCACTTCATCAGCAGGCTTAAAGGTAATCAGGCGTGAACAGTTAATGCAGCATGAGACTGTCACCATGCACCAACAGTCAATGAGGCGAACGATACTGTTATCAATTTGGCCTGAAACTGTTAATTCAGTATAAGCCTGCTCTCCAGGATTGCACAGTTATTTGGCCCCAGGTACCCCTGATGCTTAAACCAGGCCTCACGGTTACTCAAGGCTCAATGAGGCCAATGGGGCCCAGTCTCCGCTTTCCCTGGGGGAGGGGCAAACTCGGGGCCTTGGCCGGCCTTCCGCCCACCTCCCCTGGGGTTACCTGTGTTCTTTGGCCCTCCGGGGCCCTTGCGTGGACGCTGGGAGCAGGGGGGAGGGGCTCCGACCCCCCCGTGGACCTCACTGGGCCAGCTGCAGTACCGGGGGCAGTTGCGGCACTCCGGCGCCCGCAGAGGATCAGGTGCGGCGTGTGGGGCAAAGCGGAGGGGGGCTCTGGGGCTCCTCCACCCCCTCCGTGGTGAATCCTGGCTTTTCCCCGGGTGCCGGCTCCGATGAGGGGCTCGATCTCAGCCGCCAATGCTGCGAGGCCCTGGCGGGGGAGTGGCCGATGACGCGGCCGCGCTCCCCGTCTCGTGAGGAGGGACAGCTTGCCTTCAGGCCTACGCGGCCTGGTCCACTCGATGCGGCGTCCCTCTCCTGACACACGGGGGCCGCCGAGGGGGCACAATGACGGCACTGGCTCCGCTGGGGCCGCAGGACACGGCGCGAGGGCAGGCAGCAGCGGTGGCGGCCGGAAGCACCTCGGGGGTGTCTAAAGAGCGGCGCTGGTGCCGTGCTCGTCAAGGGATCTCCTCAGGCGCCTCAGGGGACACAGCACAGCGCTTGACGCCAAACCAGGTGAGCGCTTGAAGGGGCGATACGGCGCTCCTCGGAAGGGCCTAGCGCCGAGGGAATTTCACAGCGCTACGGGGCAGTGTCAGTCAGCGCTCACACGGGGCAATCCAGTGGTCGTTGCAGGCAGGGCAAAGAAGGCACCCTCATCAGCTCATGACAGGGCAGGCAGTCTCAGATACAGCGCTGGACAGGGGAGCAGGACATAGCGCTTTTCACACAATTCAGCAGGGACTGCAGGCAGGTTGGGGTGCAAAGCAAGTCAGTCAGGGGGAGACAGGTAGGGCAAGATGGGCCCAGATGAAGGCAGGGCAGCACAGTCCAGTACCTGGTCGATCCCCCAGCAGTCTCTGGCTAAAGGCAAGTAGTCTTCTCGGTGCTTGGATGATTCTGCGCCCTTAAGTGATGGTTTTTTGAAGATAAGGGGGGGGCTGAGTTGGAGGCTGGCTGAGTTTCCTCAGGTCACTGTAGATGGACCCTGGGGTTCCCTACCGCTGGGCCAGATCAGGGGGCTTGTCTAGGATACCTCACTCAGCTTAAGAGGCAGCACCTAAATCCTGTCACTCCCAGTGGCATAAGTTCCTGACTAGGCCCTCCCGCCTAAATCTCCTGCGTGGGTTCCCCAGGTCAGTGATGCCCCAACTGACTAGAAAAAGTTCCCTCCCTTGCTTAAGTATGCCCAGGTCAGGTGACCACTCTCTAAGGCGGCAAAAATCTGCTCCGCCTTTCTTCTGGAAGGTTCCAGGAGCTTCCCCACTCTATCTATGGACAGGGGATGGTAGGCTGGCATTGCAACAATGCATGGGGACCCAGCCAGCTCCTGGCAACTAGGGTGCTACACCAAAAGACCACGCTGCAGTAGCAGGGGCCAGTATCAGCCATGTTTGTAGTAGTGAGCACCTGCACCCTAACATGGATTAGCCATGAAAAGGTGCCCGAAGACCTAAGGGCCAACAAAAAGAAGGTGGGAAAAATGAGGCAAGGGCGAAAAAAATAGGGAAAGACCACCCTAGGGCTGACAGGTCTAACACTGGAGGATTCTGAACTCAAATGGGCTGAGTGTGGAAAAGCCTCTATTCTCATTTAAACGAAGCCAAAACCTGAAGGACATATTAGTCCATACTAGACCCAGGGTCAATCGAGGGGATGGAAGGATGACACCTACTCTTCTACCTCCGGTAATTGGACACACACTCTGTGGATCTTGCAGTGTATGTCATTTGACAATTAACACAAAAAGCATTGACATTGGCTTAACGTACCTTTGGGAACAGAGAACCCACACAAATTGTAATTCAGAGTGGGTCATCTACCTGATTACATGTCCATGCATGAAGCAATATGTTGGGATGACCAGCAGAAAAGTTAAAACTCGGATAATGGAGCACCGGAGCACCATCAGATGTGGGAGATCTAATACTGCCCACTTCCTTGAAATGGGACATACTACGGAAGACTTGAGATGGTCCATTATTGAAAAACTACAGTATAACATGGCTGGTGGGGATAAAAACAGAGCCCTAATATTGCGGGAACAAAAGTGGGTATACCGTCTTAAAAGCCACATAGTAGGATTGCATGACGATATTCCCTGGCATGCTCTTATGAGGTGATTTTCCACCCGTACACCGAATCTGTTGATGTTTGAATATGATTACCTCTCTCTCAACCATCTCTTTTTGGTGCTATGCCTTAATGATAACTGTATTAAGAAATCACACTCTCCATCCCTCTTTTGGTTAAGAAGAATGATGAACGGCGGGGTGTTTCTGTCTGCCTGCCCCTGTGTCAATACATATGATTTCGTTCATAAGGGGCACCATCTTGCTGTCCCCTTTTTGACCGAGTATTTCTAGCACCTCGCAGTGTTTTGTTACACTTTTCCATGATTATGGTTAAGGGATCTGGTTCCCCATTGGGCAGACGTTTAATCAAGAGGTCTGCACTATGCTTTGGCACATTTTCGCTCGGGCATTAGTATTTACCTCGTTACCTTGACAACACTTGAGCCCGCACTGCAGCGTTTCCATTGACGATAGTCAGGGGCGAGACTATTATGACGTGTGGTGCTGCCATCCCCTTGACGCATACGCACCCTCACGTGATCTGCGGACGTATGCAGAAGGAGGAAGAAGGAGATTTAACGCTGAGCATGGCGGGCTAATGTTATACTACACGGCGGGACTGTGGCGAGCCAACTGGGCGTGAACCACCTGTGGGACAGTAAGCAGATTATATAGATTACACAGACTTCCTGTTTATTTTTGTGGGGCTGACATGCTTGTCGTTTCCTGATTATCGCCTGACTATATCGTTGAATGTTTATTGTGGACAAGAGGCCCCAAGCGCTGTGAAGGCTGCTGCTGCACGTACCGATACACGTAGCAAGGACTCAGAGAAAACAGTGAAAGCGGCTGTTCGAGGTAAAGAAAGTTCGGAATTAAATGTTGTAAAACATGCAAAGGGGATTCCAGAATTATTCTCATCTATGAAGAATAAGGAAAAACAGGGTGTACTAATCTCTGATAAACCCGTGGAGAGTGCTGCTGAAATGACTTTACCGTTGAATGGGGGGACTGATGCTGGGCAGACAAATGAGAGTGGAGAATTGGCAGGAGATGGAGGCCAGAGAGCCGAGACAGTGAGTGGTTTGGAGAGTGGCTTGGAGAATGTGAATGACTATGTTACTGCTCAGAGTAATACAGAAGTAATAAATGATATAACTCTACATGAGAGTGAATTAGAACTGTTGCCAGACCCTGAGCTAATGATCAACCCGGTTACCCAGGCTATTCGGACTTCGCCTAACATGGGGAGCCCCTTGAGAGAGGGGGGCCTACAAGGGGGGACCTCACACGATCTACTGGCCCCTAATGTTACTGTATCTGACTCTGCTGATTTCTTTTCTCTTTCGGAGCAATCTATGTCTTCCTCCGAAGACCTTGCACAGCAATATGCTACCTACATGAGTATGGAGGACGGCAGCATTCATAGTAGTTTTGACTTGGAAGGCTTCGACCTTCCTACTGTTAGTAGACTCCAATTAAATCAGACTGGAGATACAAAAATAGGAGAAACAGAAAAGGTAGCAGTCATCATAGCAGCCCCATCTGGGGTGGAGGAGCCGACAGAAGAGATATCATTAGTGCTGATTTATAAGACTATGATGCAGCATACGGTACAAAAGGGGGTGGTGATGGACGGAGCATCTGAATCAATCAAACACTCACACCCAGTCAAAAGATCTGGGTTTAATGGTGCATATGATGCAGCATAGGCACGAAACTCGTGAAGATAGTCTGAGAGTGCAGAATTCGTGCAAGAAGCTCCAGAATTCAGTCAGGCGCCTCGTCAAGTCACACTCAGAGTTTGTTGAGAGAGCTAATGAAGCCGAGGCACGCATATCTACCCTTGAGGATGAACTTGTCCAACAAAAGAAAGTAATGGAACTACAACTTGCTCACAAGGAGGATATTAACTGGAAACTGATTGACCTAGAAAATCGGTCACGGAGAAATAACTTAAGGTTTTTGCAGATTCCGGAGGGCAAGGAGGGGTCAGATCCTAGAGGATTTATAATTGAATTGTTAAAAAAAGCCTTTTCAGAAACTACTAGGTGGGACTGGGACAGGGAGGTGGAGCGGGCACACCGGTTCCCATTTAACATCAGAGCTAATCAACGGGACCAGAAACCTAGAGCTATATTAGTAGCATTTAATAGCTTCTTGGCCCGTGAGGAAATCTTTATGAAAGCACGTCCAGATAAAAAGAGAAGTGGGCTTGGATGTGATTTTTTTTGTCCGCCCCGATCTTTGTAAGCAGTCAGTTGATTCACGATGGCAACTCCGACAAATTATACCAGACTTCCAAGCTAAGGGTGCACAGGCGTTCTTGCTGTTTCCAGCTAAGATGAAAGTTATTTTTAAGGAGCGCACCCATTACTTTATGACTGCTTTAGCCGCTAAAGAATTTTTGGGTAAAATGTAACTAATATAGATTGTTAAATCTGTAGGTCATTTGTTTATGTTCAGGTACTCTCTTGCCTGTGCTCTGCTTCTCCTTGAGTAGCAGTGGATACTTTTTTTTGTTTTTTAAATTTTTGAAGTAAAATGCCCCGTGGGGAAAAGCAGGAGGTCGGGGGTAGGCTCGCATCTAAAGGACCATAAGTCCTAAAGCATCTATTCAGGGTTGGGGGCGTGCTAGCTGGGCAGGGGGAGGGGTGCACAGGGGGTTAGGTACAGGAAGGGTAGGGGTTGGGGGGAAGCACGAGGGGGGGGTGGGAAAAAGGGAAAAAATGGTCACAGCAAATTGCGCAAAAACTGTTTATTAACTGTTATCAACAGATCGAACTGGGACCCACTTGAACCCTTTTCTGAAGTTAGTAAAAAGATGATATTAGAAGAAGTTTCTGTATTTCTATGTCTGCTTTTTTCATTTTTGGTTATAAGTAAAAAATGGCAACAAAAGGGTTAAGGATTTGTTCCCTAATTTTTCTGGTTTGAATAATGTTAGAAAGAGACAGAAGGTTGCAGCGGAGCTTAGATATATATCACCACATTTATTTTGTGTACAGGAAACTCATATCCCATGGTTGAAACGGGAGATGTTAAAGGAACTTGGATTTTCGCTAGCGGTTGCAACAGGGCAATCTAGTATGATAAGGGGAGTGGCCATTCTTACTAAAGGAAATTATGTTAAAACTGGGCGCAAATTAATGGATAAGAAAGGTCGATGGGCAATAGTAGAATGCAGCTTTGAGGGGAAAACGCTGACGCTATGTACGGTCTATGGAGCTAATTTAGACTATCCTGAACCTCTAATTGACGTAAATTTGGAATTGGCAACTTGGCCCCAGCCGGTGGTAGTTTGTGGAGATATGAATATCAACCTGACTAATAGTGCATTACAGGAAGGGGTGGCTACATACAGGGGACGCAAGCCAAAAGTATATAAAGCTTTGCATAATTTGGATCAGGATCATGGGCTGTTGGATGTGTGGGGTAATTTGAGGGCACAAGACAGTGGGTATACATTTTATTCTTACCCTCACAAGAAATTGGTCAGATTTGACTATTCCTTTACCCCAGCCTCATTATTGGAAGGTGCAACAGTCAGTGTTTATCCTAGAATCACTTCAGACCATGCACCCATCGTATTAGAGATACAGGGGGGTTTAATGAAACCAAAAGGCTTACATTTTACATTTGATAGGAAGTTGGGTTTAAATAATGATTTCGAAGCCCATATGGGAAAGTGGATTCAACTCTTTTTTCAGGAAAATAAGGGGACGGCTATCCCAGGCATCGTCTGGGATACTTTTAAAGCCGGCTTTCGTGGTGAATGTATGAGTTTCACGTTTCGGCAGCAAAAGAAAGCTAGACAAGAGCTAGGTATCTTATATCAGCGCTCAGTACAGGCTGAAACTTTACTAATGAATGGGGTAGTTAACGGTTTGAATGATTTAAGCAACCTTGAGTACAATGTACCAAAATATAGAGCTAAAGTTGTGGGCTACTGGAGTGTAGAGAATGCAAGGAAGTTTTTAACATCAAGGATGGAAAAACATGAGTATTCTGAAACAATTGGTAAAAGGTTGGCGGTACAGCTTCGGATGAAGGAGTCGGCCAGAAATATTGTGGCAATGAGGGACGATATGGGTGTGTCTCACTCGGACCCACATGAAATCCTTTGGATTTTTCAGCAGTTTTATATTGATCTATATGCAGGGACCGACTGTGATGGGTTGGACTGGCTAGAAATGTTTGAAGGGGGTTTAAAAAAGCTGGATACTATAGTGGCGCAGAGTCTGGAAGCTCCAATTACAGAGGAGGAGCTGGAGAGGGCTGTAAAGGGCCTTCGTATTGGTAAGGCTGCTGGCCCTGATAGAATACCTAGTAAGGTTTATAGGCAATTTTACAATATTATTAAAAATGAGTTGTTATTGATAATACAGGCCCAGCAGGGAGATCCTCCTAGATCTTGGTCAGACGCTACCATAGCGTTTTTTTGTAAGAAGGGGAAACAGCCGGATCTAGTAGGATCCTTTAGACCAATATCGTTATTAAATGCTGACAATAAAATTTATTCGAAAATACTAGCCAACCGACTGTCTGACTGTATGGTCTCCTTAGTCTCACATCAACAGCATGGTTTTATACCAAAAAGAGGGACTGTAGAGCACGTTAACAAAGTCATTACACTATTTGACATTGCTGCTGTGAAAAAAAATTATCTTGCGCTTATCTTACTAGACGCAGAAAAAGCGTTCGACCGGGTGCAATGGGGGTATATGTGGAAACTAATGCAGAAAATGGGGTTTGGGCCTAAATACATTGCTGCAATTCAGTCTTTATATCAAACACCTACGGCCAGGATCTCTGCTATGGGCCTACTTTCAGACTCTGTCAATATTACACGTGGTACACGTCAGGGGTGCCCGTGCTCCCCTCTTTTGTTTGCTTTATACATTAATCCTTTTTTGGAACAATTAACTGGCAATATCCTGATCCCTCCATATCAAGTGTCTGAGTATTATTTTTCTGTGTTTGCCTATGCAGACGATATTGCGGTGACAACGGTTAACCCTGAGACAGCCATCAAAGAAATTGAGAGGTTGGCGAAGGAGTTTGGACGAGTAGCAGGATATAAATTAAATGTGTTAAAAACACAGATCTTGTGCTCAGAGTCCGTAGTATGGCAAGATAGTAGAGTTGTGAATGAGGCTACATATCTAGGTATTCAACTGCGGTCTAATATGACAGAATTAGTTGAGGTCAATTGGATCACTTTGATGACTAACATTAGGAACTCCTTGGATAGATGGGAACGACTATATTTAACTATTATTGGACGGTCGAATGTTATAAAAATGAATGTGCTACCAAAAGTTTTATATTTATTTAGGTCAATACCTTTAGAAATTGCAAAAGAAAAGATACAGGCTCTACAGTCAAGATGAGGTAAATTTATTAGGAGTCCAGGGAAGCCTAGACGGGCAATGAAGTTTATGACTTTACCAATTGCTAGGTGAGGGATGGGGGTGCCAGATTATTTTTGTATTATGTAACTTGTTTTCTATTGAAGATGAGGTTTCTGATAACTGGGGAGACTGAGCAGGACAAGGCTTCTGCCCCAACTATTTTTGAAATGCAGTTAGGGTTTGTAGCAAAACAATCATTATTTAAGGAGATCGATGGGAGTTATTACAAGCGGACTCGTTTTAAGGTAGTGCTGGGCGCGTTCAAGGTATGGAAGTGGGTGGCTAAGACAATTGCGATAGGGAAAATATCTTATTATAAGCCCTTGAACACTTATAGACTTTTACCTGGTATATTTTTTGATGATATGGCAATAAGATGGCAGCGGAAAGGGGTTAGATGGCTCGGAGACATGTATAAGGATGAAGGAATTTGTAAATCTTTTGATGAGTTAAAAGACCAATTTTTTTTCCTAGAAATTCTTTCTTTAAATTTTTGCAAATACGAGATTACTTATCTCATTGAAAAGCTGTGCTTCAGCCAAATAAAGTTGTGGAGGGAATTTGGAGGCTAGTAAAAATTGGAACGCTTTACCAATTGCTACTTAGTGATCGGAGTGACGATTTAGAAAAAGTAAGGATAAAATGGGTGGGCGCATTGGAAGATCAAGAATTAGATATAGATGACCTACTATTAGTATCTAAGGAGGCACTAATGTCGGCAAATTTAAAAGCCCAATTTTTTAAGACTTTGTTTGATTTATACTACACCCCGATTCGAATGGCAAAATGGGGTGGAGGGAATGACGGCAAGTGTTTTCGGTGTAGTGCGGATGATGCGGATAGTGTTCATATCTTTTATAGCTGTGCCAAACTCCAATGTTTTATTACTGATCTTGAAAAATTCATATCCCTTGTAATTGGAATGCCTTTAGTTATCACTCCGGCTATGTTATTACTGGGGAAAATACCAAAGGACAGAGTAGCTGAGCCTTTATATCAACATCGGTATTTTATTTTCTTTGCAATGACTGTAGCACGTTTATGCATAGCCACTGAGTGGCTTCAGGAACAACCACCTGTTTTTCATCAATTTCGTGCTAAAATGCTTAGTATGTATAATTTGGAGTGGGGACTCTTTTCTATCAAGGGTGTTAGGAAAAAAAGATTGGGCATAAAAATATGGAGTGCGTTCCGAGATTACTATGAGGATTAAGAATGGAAGATGAAATGTTTATGGATTTTGATGGAAAAACAGAAATTGGTCTGCTTTTTTGTTTTTTTTGTTTTTTGGTTATATAATTGTTGTAATGTATTGGTAATGTATTTGTACTATGAACTTGTCAATTTTTACTTGCAATTTCGCTGTGAACGCTTAAATAAATAAAAATAAAAAAAAGAATGTTTATTGTTGGACTTGGCCCTCTTGGCAGGGTCATCCCTGAACTTTTTGCCTTCCTCCAATATTCTCTCTGACCTGTTTTTGTTGGTTTAATGACTCTGGGCACTTTACCACTGCTGCCCAGTGCTAAAGTGCATATGCTCTCCCTATGTAAAGTGTAAATGTGATTGATGTTCATGATTGGTTCATTGGATTTACAGCCAGTCCCTAGTAGAGTGCACCAGGAGTGCCAGGGCTTGTGAATGCCAATGCTGCTAGTGGGCCTGCAGCGCTGGTTGCGCCACCCACAGAAGCAGCCTTTTTAAAAAGTGTCTTGGGTCCGCGATTATAGAACCTGTGTGCAGTCTAGTACTGTCATGCTGGCTGGGCAAGTGCACGCACTTGCCAGCCTCTAAACCTTCCCTTTACTTCATATTAGTCACCCCTATGGTAGGCCCAAGGGCAGGGTGCATTGTAAGTGTAAGGTAGGACATGCCCTGATGTGTGTGGCATGTCCTAATAGTGAATTACAGTCAAATTCGTTTTTCACTATTGTAAGGCTACCTGTTTTCTTAGGCCAAGATGGGCTGCTGGAATTATTACACTCTATAATCCCAGCAGGCTCAGGGAACATGGTAGAAAGTCAAGTTTAGTATGCCTGAACTCAGAATAATAAAATGCTTCTTTTAGTAAAGGGTTTTTTAATATCCTGTGTTTGCAAATGCTTCTTTTAGAAAGCTAGCATTTGCTTGCCTAACCATTTCAGCCCGCCTCTGCTAGGATGTGTATCTGACTGCCTGAGATATGTGAGTGACAGGGCTGGGGGATGACAGGTGGTGAATGCAAGGATTACACCTTAGTGCAGCGGTTCCCAAACTTTTTCGACCCATGGCTCCCTTTATCTGGCAGTTCGGGCTGGACTGTTCCCACAAGGCACAGGGTCAGATTGATTTGCATATAGCCATGTCTGAACTGGGGTGGCTGAGTGAACTTGGCCACTGGATTCAAGATAGCCTGGCTGATGAGGATTATGAATCCGAAACCGGTCCCAGGATGCTTGTTTCCGGTCCAGGGAAGACATGGCTTTGCAGTTCGGGCTGGACTATTCCCACAAGGCACAGGGTCAGACTGATTTGCATATAGCCATGTCTGAACTGGGGTGGCTGAGTGAACTAAAGAATGGTGATGGATTAAACCCAGATCAGTTGACTGGGGGTGAGTGTTTGATTTGTTCAAACGCTCCGTCCAACATCTCCTTTTGTATCGCTTTGTTCACCCTAAGTGTGGCAGGGTATGCTCAGACGTGAGTCCCTTGTTCACTTGGCCACTGGATTCAAGATAGCCTGGCTGATGAGGATTATGAATCCGAAACCGGTCCCAGGATGCTTGTTTCCGGTCCAGGGAAGACATGGCTTGGCAGTTCGGGCTGGACTGTTCCCACAAGGCACAGGGTCAGACTGATTTGCATATAGCCATGTCTGAACTGGGGTGGCTGAGTGAACTTAAGAATGGTGATGGATTAAACCCAGATCAGTTGACTGGGGGTGAGTGTTTGATTTGTTCAAACGCTCCGTCCAACATCTCCATTTGTATCCCTTTATCTTTTGGCAGTTGTCCGCGGCTCCCCATTATGTCTTTTATTTTGCGGGTAGTGGGGATGTAAACCCGGCCTCTGGAGTACTTCCATTTTTCTCCTCTTTTGTCCGGTGGTTGATCACTTGCTTACCAGACATCCAATGGTTGTTCAAAAAACACAGGGGGTTCTGCATCACAGACAGACTGTGCTAAAGTGGCATGTACACTAAAACCCCAACAGTAAATAAACAAGCCAGTTACGTTTGCCACCTGACCAGTTATCTACCAGCACCACCGGTATTTTTAAGCATTTGGCTAAGGAAGGCTAGGAAGTGTTTGTGTGCCACCTAGGGCCCCGTCACGGTGTCTACTTGTGTTTTCTTTCCTGTTCCTGCATCCCATCTACTTGGGATGACACCTCGGGGCATTTTCATCCAAATGGCAGCCTCCTCTCACTGTGGGAATTGCTCAGCAAGCTGTGATCTTGGGCGCTATTAGCATCACCCTAAGAACCTTTCCCTGGATTATAAAGGTGCCAATGCAAGAAGGAAGCAGTAAGTGGTCAACTCTTTAAAACACATACACCCAGCAAATGTTATTCTGTAAAGCTAGTGTGAAATGTAATTCCAGAGTGCCACACGTTCGTTTAAATATGTTTTTGCTTTCAGCTATTTCTAAACTCAGTTATATATTTCAATATAGAAATCATTTATATGTGACTTATCAAAAAGTAGTTTGTATGTGTCTGCATTATTTGTTTATGTAAGGCGCATATGTTCTGTGGTTCAGGAGGCAAGTTCAGAGCACAAGCCTCATGTACCATGTCACATTTTTAAACGTGTCCCAAATGATTTGTTTTAATGTCATGTCATCCTCTTTACCAACCTCATTAGCTCTAAATATATGCAACAACAATAGGAGTGTGTAGCTTCACACTCAATATCTGACATTAGCTAAGCTGGTAAATATGCAAAACGTTATAATTAAACAAGACCCCTTGAAAGTGAAGTTGAACTGCCCTCTTATGGCCCAGGGCAACCACTGCAGGCCTGATCACACAGAGCAGTGTTGAATTCAGATTTCATACTATTTATTACTGATTCCCAAACTTTGTGCTCATCTGTTCGTGGCGCCCCTGGCAAAGTTTCACGGCGCACAAGGGAGCCGCGGCGCACAGTTTGGGAACCGCTGCCTTAGTGGGAGGTGGGAGTGCCCCTGGACTCTGAAAAGGGCTGTGCTCTGCCACCACAATGCTGGCTCCACCTCCTGGAGAGCGACTGATGACTCAGCCCGACACCTGGCCCAGGAAGGGAGAAGCACTGTCAACAAAGTCATCCTGGCTGCCCCTGTCCACACAATGCTGGCTCCACCTCCTGTGGAGCGTCTGATATGCCATCCCTGCTCCCTGAAAGGAGAGACCAGAGTACACCTAACAAAGTGCTCAGAGACTGAAAGAAGTTATGCAAAGGCCCCCTGGCCTGTAAGAACAAAGAAAATGCTGTATAAAAGTAGGAGCCCTGCTCCTTGCAAATCAGATCTTGTTTCCCACAAAGAACCTCTGCCCAACTAAAAGAAGAAGAAGACGCTGGAAGGACTGGCCTGCTGATTGCCTTGCTGTGGAAGGAGAGGAAAAGACTTTGAAAAGACTTTGCTGACTTGTGCTAGAAACTTTCTCCAAGGGCTTGACTGAGCTTGCCCCCTGAACTGAACCCCAGGACCAGTGGGTTCAAGGTGTTTTCGCCCGTTTATCTTCAAGGCGGGTGTGCCTCTTGCTGGAGCTGACTCTGCGCCCCCATCGCCCCCTCCTAGGGCTGTGGCACTCGGGAGCTCGCCTGCCCTTCACCCGTGAGAGCCTCGCTCCTTGGAGTCGCTCTCTGCCCACGGGTCAGGCTGCCTGCTCCTCTGCCCCCGCCTGCCACTGGAGCGTGCTGAAGCGCTCACTCGCCCCCTCCCGCCGGAATTCCTCCGTGGCCGGTGATCCTGCCGAGACAGCCGCCTGCACTTCGGACGTGTCCTGCTGTCCCCGCTCGCCGACCCTGAGACATTGCAAGCCGCGCCGCCCCACTGTGGGGAGACCCCAGTACAGCCGGTACTGAGGTCGTGGGCCGTGCCTGCTTGTGTGTACACCCCCCGCTGCAAGTGGAAACCCGAAGTCACCGCCAAGAACCGAGTCGCACTGTCGTGGACGACTCGGCCTAAGAAGATAACTAAGATTCTAAGGTACGTCGCTAGAACAACGGGCTCGGGGCCCGCAACGTTTATTTCCCCGTGATCTAACTGTGCGCACTGGATTTACTTGAAAGAAACCATACGCTATTACAAGTACGCCCCGTATTGCCTAAGTGACTGAGAAGTTGTACGCTGTGCCTCTCGCACTTGGAAACGTGCCCAGTACGCTGAAGCCCCCCCGCAGTACGAGCCGCACCAGCTGGGTACGACTCGCACCCGGGTTTTGCCTGGCTACGCCTCGTGCCTCTACAGGGTGGCGCATACGCAACGTACGCTTGTTCGCGCTAGGTGCGTGAGATTTGGTAAGGCCTTTCCTCGTAATTGTACGGAGCGCACCAGGGCGTTCCCGAGGGCAAGGGCTGTTGAACGCACAGTGCCTGGCCCCCAAAGAGAACATCTGAACCTGAGAGAAGGGGTATTGGAAGTGTTTAACCCTCAAAAGACTGAACATTGATAGTACACCCCAGGGCGTCACTATTGTATAAGAGTAACTGGAACTGTAACAAAGAGAACATTGCCATTCCACTAAATCTGGTGGCCCCAAGTAAAGCACGTGTTTAAAGGTCTTGTATTTACTGCCTGCTCAGAAGTAGTATATTTTTACATAAAGAAACCGTATTTTGATAACCACAGCCTGGTGTCCATTTGTGGGGGGGATTGGTATATTTACTGTGTGTGTGATTACAAATGCTTAACCCAGAAACGCCTGAAGAATAGCCTTGGTTGCTCACGCCACACACCTAGAGGGTGAGCAAGGGTAATTCTAAGGGGTCATCCTTCGCCCTGACTTAGAGGAGAGGGTCCCTGCTTGTCACAAGTGAATACTTGCGCCAACCAGAGACCCCCAATTCTAACATTTATGTTTGTTATAACCGGAGCATGCGGTATTTATGGATGGCATGCATTACGTTTTCTTCCCCTTACCCTCACTACAGGTTCTGTCCTTAGGGGTTCTCCTCGCACGCCGGCAGTTCAAGCTTCCCATATCAGTAAACTCGGTGAGTTTGGCAGCGGCCATGGAGTTATCCATGAATGTTGATATTAGTAATCAGATACATGTGTTTGTGGAGTATATCTTGTGTGTGCGACAAGGGATATTATGAATAATTGGTATGAACAGTATGTTCAAGATTGGAGCTTGGAGACCTAAAGAGTAATATTGATGTCTTCAATTTCGCCCCACTAACATGGGAGAGAGGTTTGGACATACGCATTATTGCTCAGGAGATGTTTGTATGTTCTTGTGGCTTGGGATGTTAATTGTAATGAGATTCGATGTGACTAACTTGAATCCTTCTAACGCCCGAGGATATATGTTTTATTTTGCAATACTTGTATCCCGTGTCAGGGTAATTGCCGCCACACGCCAGGATTGCTGTATTTGTGTACCCTGGTAATTAACCAGAATAAGGTAACAGGGTTCGCTTGACTGGGACTGTTAAAAGTCCTGAGGAAGACCGGCGTGGCCCGTTAGTGTGGGCACACCAATCACGGTTGAAACATGTTGACTTTGGCAGTCTAAGGAGGGTTGTTGTGAGCTCTTAATATTCTCTCGAACAAGCCCATCCTTCTTGAATTTTTAATCCTGTCCGTGGGACCGTGGAATAAAATGGACTAATATGTTATCCACGAGCCAGTTTTAGACTTTTTTTTCACTGCACTTATTTCTATCACTGTTCCCAGTCTGGGTTGGTAGCACTTTACTCAGCCATTTATGAGTACTGTTTATGTTGTTTGTTTACCCCTCCCCTATGCTCCATCCTGTGCGTGGCTACGCCAGGGTGTTTTATAAGCAGACCCGATGATGAAGCATGTCACACGCAGATTTGTGTGTGAATGAGGTCAGTTTTACTAACATATTTTATGCCCCTGCATGCTTTTTCAGTTTCGGTTTTCCTCTCTACCCCTCTTGGTGTGAATATGTTGTAGAAGGGGGTCGGGGTAGATGAGTTTTTGACCCTCTCCCCTTCCTGTTTGTGTGAAATTGCATGACAGAACAACCCCGGAGAATAGATTCCAAAAGCTGCAGAGGGGCCCTGCTCTTGCATTGGCACCCTCTCACATAAAACCCAGCACCCTACCTCCAGGATTGATAAGGCCTGTCATACAGGTGACTGATAGGTTTATATGTGCAGTGATAAGGTAGATATAGTGAACCTGTGTCTAAGAAAGGGGTGCATGCACCACCGTACACAGGTTGTAGTAGCAGGCATGTGGTGTCAATTTGAGTGGCCTCTCAGGGGTGGCATAATACATGCTGCAGCCCCTGGGAGGACCCTGGGGTACCTATGCCATAGGTATATAGTATACCATATACTAGGGACTTATAAGGGTACCCCAGAATCAAATCTGGAGTGTACCTAAAGTACATGCAATCACTTTAGGGAGAAAGCAGATAGGCTGGGGTCCGAAATAGTAGGATCCCAGCCAGACCAAGTTGAAAACAGTGAAACATCAGCAAAAAGTGGAGGTGACTATAGTAAGCAGATCCTACTCTCCTACACAACTCCCCCCCCCACCAGGTCAGGACATTAAACTAACCTTGACCACTTGAGTCTTCATGTTCTAAGTGGAAATATCTGGAGAGTCCATCTGCATTGGCATGGTTACTCCTAGGTCTATGTTCCACTGTATGTCCATCTCCTGTAGGGAAATGGACCACCTCGAAAGTTTGGGGGTTTCACCCTTCATCTGTTTTAGCCATAAGAGGGACTTATGGCTGTCTGAACAATGAAGTGAGTGCCAAACAAATATGGCCTCAGCTTCTTCAGAGCCCAAACCACAGCAAAGGCCTCCCTTTCACTGGCTGACCAACGTTTCTCTCTGTGGGTCAGCCTTCTGCTAATAAAAACTACTGGCTGATCCTGACCTTCATCATTTAATAGTGATAACACCACCCCTACCCCCAACTCAGATGCATCTGTTTGGACAAGGAATTATTTGGAGTAGTTAGGACTTTGCAGAATGGGAGCAGTGCACATGGCCTGCTTCAGGTCATCAAATACATTTTGACAGCTAACTGTCCACTGAACTTTCTTTGGCATTTTCTTGGAAGTTAAGTCATTCAAAAGGGTCACAATGGATCCATATCCTTTGACAAACCTCCTATAGTATCCAGTCAGGCCCAAGAAATCTCTGACCCGAGTCTGGGTGGTTGGAGCAACCCAGTCCCAGTGGCCCAGGTAAACAACTTGACTCTGCACTATCTGGCCCTTGATGGCCTTGATAGTGAGGCCTGCTTTCTGCAGGGCCTCCAAAACAATTCTCAGGTGGACCAGGTGATCCTCCCAGGTGGAGCTAAAGACAGCAATATCATCTAGATTTGCTGCGCTATAGGCTTCCAGGCCCTTAAGAACTTTGGGGCATATTACCAACAACTAGCGATCATTTTTGTCTCTAACTTGTTTAGAGACAAAAATTATCGCCGCACATCGGCGATTTTTATCGCAGATAAACCTTGCTATTAGCAAGGTTTATCGCAAATGCGATAAAAAACGGCCGCAATGCATGAATATCGCTGAAAAGTCAGCGATATTCATGCATTATCGAGCAAATGCTCTTAGCCATGTTATCCACCTCCCATTGGATAACATGGTGAAGAACTGCTCAGGGCAGGTGTTAGCTTTTGGAGATATTCGCGCTTAGCGCGAATATCTCCAAAAGTTGGTAATAGGAGATAGCGATGTTAGCGACTGTTTCCAGTCGCTAACATCTTGGCACGCCCACTTTGCATGTCATTAGTGATAAATATCACTGACATGCAAAGCGGGGCCCAAGATGGTCGCTATCTCCTATTAGCTGTCACTAACTGGTGTTAGCGACAGCTTGGTAATAGGGAGATAATTTTATCTCCGCTTTCTTGGCTTTTAAAGCCAAAAAAGCGGAGATAAACCCCCTTGATAATATGCCCCTTTGTTCACCAACCTTTGAAAAGTGGCAGGTGCATTCTTCAGATCAAAGGGCATCACCACAAATTGGTAGTGCCCACTAGGGGTTGAAAATGCTATTTTTGGCTTTGCATCCTCAGCTAATTTGATTTGCCAGTAGCCAGTGGTCAGGTCAAATGTGCTCAGAAACTTGGCTGAGGCCAACGTATCTATAAGCTCATCTGCCCTAGGAATTGGATGTGCATCAGTCCTAGTGACTGCATTGAGACCTTGTAGTCAACACAAATCCTCATCCCTCTCTTGCCATTCTGGGTGTGAGGTTTAGGTACTAAGACTACTGGACTAGCCCAAGGCCTTTCAGTGGTTCAGTTACTCCCAAATCCAACATCTTTTGGACTTCAGTCTTGATGCAGTCCCTGACATGGTCAGGTTGCCTGTAAATCTTATTTTTAACAGGCAGACTGTCCCCTGTGTCCACTTCATGAGTGCACCAGGTAGTCTGACTTGGAGTCAGTGAAAACATATGTCTAAACTGTTGTAGAACTTTTCTGCAATCAGTTTGCTGCTGGTCTGTGAGGCTGCCTGCCAAGCCTACACCATCTACTGAACCATCATCGGGGTTCTGTGAGAGCAGGTCAGGGAGTGGATCATTCTCTTCATCCTGTCCCTCGTCAGTAGCCATGAGCAAGCCCATGCTGCCCCTTCAACATATGGTTTGAGCCTGTTGACATGGAGCACCCTATGTCGGCTCCTGGGAGTTCCTAGGTCCACCAGATAGGTAAACTCTCCCTTCTGCTCAATTATTGCTTGAGGGCCATTCCACTTATCTTGGAGGGCTGCTGGGGCCACATGCTCCAACACCCATACTTTCTGTCCTGGCTGATACAGTCAGCACAGCCTTTTGGTCATGCCAGGCCTTTTGAAATTCCTGGCTAGCCTCAAGGTTTTTAGTTGCATTCTTCATGTACTCAGCCATCCTGGAGACCAAGTACATAGTCCACAATATACTGTATAGGGGGTTTGAGAGGTAACTCCAATCCCTCCTTCACTAGCCACAATGGACCCCTAACAGGATGTCCAAACAGAAGTTGTTCAAATGGGCTGTAACCAACCCCCTTCTGTTGAACCTCTCTGTAGGCAAAGAAAAGACAGGGAAAAACTATGTCCCATCTGCGCCTAAGCTTTTCTGGGAGACCTTTAATCAAGCCCTTTAGGGTTTTGTTGAACCTTTCAACTAACCCATTGCATTGTGGGTGATAAGGGGTGGTACATTTGCAATTTACTCCACACTCCTTCCACATAGCAGTCAAGTAACTAGACACAAAGTTTGCAACTCTGTCTGATACTACCTCCTTAGGAAAAGCCACCCTGGAAAAGTTTCCCAAGAGGGCCCTTGCCACCATATGAGCTGTGGTAGTTCTAAGGGGAACTGCCTCTGGATACCTAGTGGCATGGTCCACCACCACCAGTATAAATCTGTGCCCAGATGCTGTTTGAGGATTCTTGGGACCAACTATATCAATCCCAACTCTCTCAAAGGGAACCCCCACCACGGGTAGTGGTATCAGGGGGGCCTTTGTTGTACCACCTGCCTTACCATTGGCTTGATAGGTGACACAAGAGCAACAAAACTCCTTGGTGTCTTCAGACATGTGAGACCAATGAAAGTGAGGGACTATTTTCCCAAGTCTTGTTTTGGCCCAGGTGACCTGCTAAAGGGATGTCATGTGCTAGTGTCAATAGGAAGCCCCTAAACTTCAGAGGCATAACCAACCTCCTGGCTGCACCAGGCTTGAGGTCTCTACTCTCTGAGTAAAGGAGTCCATCATCCCAGTAGATCCTATGGGACCCACTAACACCCCCAGCAGCCTCAGCAACAGATTGTTGTCTGATGGATTCAAGTGAAGGGCAGCTCAGCTGCTCCTGGCTCAGATCTGCCCTGGAAGGGCCCCCTGCCCCCAAGAACTCAACCTGATCAGGCTCAATCTCCTCTGAGACAGTTCCTTCTTCAGGACTGGGATCATCTCTCTGAAGAGACTGATCTGGACTCTGAGTCAGGGGGGGAGACACTGCCTTACCCCAACTGCTCCTTGTCTCGGAAGGTGCTTGGTCCATTTTTCCATGATCCAGGACCTTTTCCAAGGATGATATTTTTGCCTGTGACCTGGTCATAGCAAACACATCTGCAGGGATGCCCAACATTTATGCATGAGTCCTGAGCTCCACTTCAGCCCAAGCTGAAGTTTCTAAATCATTGCCCTACAAGCATTCAAAAGGAGGTCTGCTCTTACCATAACCTTCTTAGGGCCAGTTACCCCTCCCCAGGAGAAATTAACAACTGCCAAGGAATGGTCTGTCCTGACATTGCTAGCATTGGTCACTTTGTACATCTCACCAAGTATGATTTGTGTAGGAGCCACAAGATCTTTTGTCACCATTGTGACACGTGCCTCTGTGTCCCTGAATGCCAAGGCCTCTTTCCATTTATCAAAGGCTGCTGTCTGTATTTGCCCAGATTACTGGGACTGACAAATAAGGAGCCCGCATCCAGGCCTCCATCACAAACCAGCACAGCCTGAGTTGGAACTCTGACTAGGCCAGAGTCCATCTCAGATCCCAGGGTTAACCCTAGTACACCCTTATTCTGAGTACCACCACTTGGAGCTGAACTAGGGGGAACAGTTGCGTAAGGGGCAGTGGTGGTTGGAGTTGAGTCCTTGGACATGTTACAGACACTTGTCCAATTGGTCTTCTGTTTACATATTTGACACCATGGGTTTTTCTTGCCTTTTCCTCGTTGGATTGTTTACTCCCCACCAGTAGAAGATAGATTTTTGGGGCCCTTGAGAAGACTTCTGGTCGTTACCCTTTTCCCCAAGCTTGTCTGAGGGTTTTGAATCTTGCTTCTTGGAGTCACCACCTTGGTTCTGAACCTTCTGCCTCACCCTGGTTCTGACCCATTTGTCTGCCTTATGACCCAATTCTTGGGGAGAGGTCAGATCAGAGTCCACCAGATACTGATGCAACAACTGATTTTGACAATTATTAAGGATCTGCTCCCTCATAATTAAATTGTATAATCCTTTAAAATCACACACTTTATTGCCAAGTAACCAGCCTTCCAGAGCCTTAGTAGCACAATCTACAAAGTCAACCCAGTCTTGAGTCTGAGCCTTTTGGGTATCTCTGAACTTAATTCTGTATTGCTCAGTGGTTAAGCCAAACCCATCAATCAGAGCACTCTTCAAGACTTTGAAGTTATCAGCATCCTCTTCTTTAACAGTGAGGAGCTTGTCTCTACCTTTGTCTGCAAAGGAGAGCCACAAGATTGCTGCTCACTGCTCCTGATGGACCCTCTGTACTTTACAGGCCCCCTCTAGTGCAGTTATCCATTTGTGGATGTCATCCCCACTCTGATAGGGGGGGACAATCTTGTTCAGGTTGCTATGGCCATGAGCATGTTCTCTACCTCTTGGGACACTGTTGCTGCCACCATGCGGCTCTAGCCCCTACTTTTTAGAATCTTTCTGAAGCTCCAGATATTCCCTGTCTACAGCTTATTGCTCTCTCTTGATTCTGAGCTTAGCTCTCTCAAAGCCAAGCAGTTGGCACTTTCTATCATAAGAGGACTCCCTCCTTTGAGAAGCAGAGATCCTATGAGAAACAGAGGTCCCTACAGATACACCAGAATGATTAGACTCCTGAGAAGGAGATCTAGATCTTCTTGGCACACTGCTAACTATTCCTGATGGAGTAAATAGAGGACCCCTCGTGCTGGCTCATGCATCCGCAGGAAGACTTGGATTGTCTGGATTAGTATCATCATGGTCCTCCTGGTCAGCTTTAGAGTCTAGGTCCTGGATGTTTTCACTTCCCAGCCTGTCCTCTTCTACTGGCCCACCCCACCTGCCTGCCTCATCAGACCCTGGGGTCTTTCTGAGGTCATCTAAAAGCAAAGCCTCTACGAGGCATTGGGTATTTTGGTTTTTCACTGTCTTTACCCTTCTAGATGCACACATATTTCTCAATTCCTGAAATGAGAGATGGTCATACTTAGCAAGCAAGGAGCCACTGGCTTCTGCCTTAGAAGACAAACTAGTGTTATGTGATGTAGGCACCTACCTAACCTAGTGGGAACTACTAAACTCTTGAGTTGTAGAAAGGGTGTGCTAGACCCTTGACTTACCCAACTATTAGTAGAACTTACTTTATTCTAGCCCGGCACTGTTTAACATCTATGTTCAACCCCTAGCAATGGTTGCTAAAAGTAGAGGGTTGTCATTGGTATCTCATACCGATGACACCCAGCTAGTCATTGCCTTTTAAAAAAACTGTAAAAACAACCTTTTTAAATTTAAAGAGGATCTGCTAGCGATTTCAGACTAGATGACAGCCAACTGTTTGCAGCTTAATGCTGCCAAACGGAAATTCTTCTGCTGGGGAATGATAGTGCTCTCGGTCAGAACAGTGGTGGCCGGATAAACTCAAACCAGCACCACTGCCTAAAGAGGTGGATAAGAATGCAAAATTTCCTAGCTAACGTGCAGGAAAGTTTCAATTCTATTAAGGAGGCAGAGGCGAGGATTAGGCTGTCACTTTCTCAAATTATTTTACTCCAGCAGCTATTCAAACTGTTATAGTTTACATCAAAAACTACACTTCTTGTGAACACAGGGAAAATGGAAACAGAAAATGTCCTAACAGTATTGGCCAATCCCAAGCCAGGATGCCTCATATCCTCCTTTGTGGGCACTTTATCTTCTTCTTTCTTATTCTTGTTTGCCAGTATCAGAACCTAAGGTATAAGGAAAATTAATTAAGCGTAAAGGGAGTCATTTCTGTGAAACCACTTAACACTACTTAACTAGTCAACTGACAATAAGTAACAACATTATCTTCAACAGGGTACAATGCAGGACTTTATCATAAAGAGTGTACTCACCACACCAATGCAGAATTCTGGGAGGGTTCGTATGAAGACCGGGTGGGCTAATCTTTGCCTCCGCCTCCACCTCCTTAATAGAATTGAAACTTTCCTGCACGTTAGCTAGGAAATTTTGTATTCTATCTCAGGAGTGGAGGCTTTTAATTAGCCTATTTTAAAGCTTAGCCATTGCCAAAGAATCCTGTGATACTACTGGCTTAAAATAAAATCTCTTGAAGGTTGAGTCCGAGGACCAGTCTGCGGCATTTAGAATGTCCTCGAGTCGAGCTCCCAGGGTAAAAGCCTTGCATGCCATCGCACCTCTTACAGAGTGAGCTCCAAAACGGGAGATATCTATACCAGCCTCCTGCATAACCCAGCAGACCCATCTCGCAATAGTAGGGGACAAAACTGCCAGGTGTGGATTCGTAAGAGCAATGAACAACTGCTTTACGCCCTGTTGGCGTATATCTATTGTTGCCACTTCATAGGCTTTGAGTGCTCTAACCACACATAACTTAGGGGCATCCGGATATGATACAGAGTGTGGATTGCACTTGGTATGCCTAGAAATGTGAAAGGTGACTCCATCCGGAGTAAAGACATGGCCTATGAGGTCTAAGGCCCTCACGTCCGAGACAAGAAATTAAACACAGCAACATCGCGAGTTTAGCTGACATCTGCTTCCTCGATAAATATTTATTAGATGGCCACTCTCGAACAAGTTCAGAACATTGTTCACGTCCACAAAACTGAGTAATGGGGCTCCGGAGGGACTGATAACCCGATACCCCTCAATAGTTTACAGACCAAAGGATGTTTCCCTATCGGGTGATTATCCAGAGAAACGTGGCCCACCGAGATTGCTGATTGAAAGGTATTTATTAACCTGTAGGCCAATCCTTCTTTTGCCACTGAGGCAAAGAAGTTAAGGACATGGACAATATCCGCCCCCATCGGATCCACTTGTTTTCGCAGACACCAACTACTCCATCGAGCCTAGGCTGATCGATATCTCTTGTTGGTGCTGTCAGCCCAGGATTTGGCAAGCAGCCTGGCAGCATCCTCCGAAAGTCCCGGGACTTTCCAACATTGCCTGTAACCCGCCAGGCCATCAGACGCAGGCTGCCCGTGGTCAGAAGGCGGTGAGGATTCCCTTGAGGATCCTTTAGGAGACCGGGGCCGAGGGGTAGAGGGATTGGAAAATCCCAGGAAAGTTCCATCAGAACTGGAAACCAGGCTTGCGATCTGCATATCGGGGTAATCACCACCAGATACGCCTGCTTTCTCCTCACCTGGGTTGATAATCTCATGATCATCGCAAAGGGGGGAAACCCGTAACACCGTTTCTTGCTCCAATCTTGAAGAAAAGCATCCACTGCTGATGCCTCCGGATCCGGGTGCCAACTGTAGTAACGCTTCAGTTGGGTGTCCAGCCGAAAGGCAAAGAGGTCCACTGAGAACGGACTTCATCGGGCCTGGATTTCCCTGAAAACATTGGGATGAAGTTGCCATAAGTTATCAAAAAAGAAACCGACACTAGTTACACCTTATGACCATTGGTATAAGGAATAAAAATCAGAGTGGCCTCAACAAACTCTAAGTAATTGTTGGAAGAAAATGCGGTATATTTGGTTCATCCGCCCCACATTAGAGTTGTGGCAATTATCATTGGCTACTCCGAAATAGTGAATTTGCCAGCCTCACCCGAGGCACCTCTGGTCAAGGGTGCAGTGTCCAGAGAATTTGAGTGAAAAAAGGGGTGTAAAGTAAAATGTGCAAAAAAGGAAAAAATTGTTAAAAATGGCAAACGACCCAGAAGTTCTTTAATAAGGGTTGTTTTTGCCACATTAAAAATTAAGTAATACGATTTTTAGACCGAGTTATTGGGTCTTCTAGTATAATTAGTAGGGTACGTCGACATGTTTCAGCTCCTTGGGCCTGGAAGGGTCTATGGAGCTTTCGTCAGGACTAACAAACAACAAAGAATTGTACTCACACAATTAGTGTAGTAATATTTCACATTTAGGCCCTCTTATTTAGGTTATGTAGTTCGGAAATTCTCCTTCATAATCTGCAATGAGATAAGAAAATGTACACAAAATGCACACACACACACCTTTTTCTTAATGTATTCCATTCTTATAAACATGATTGGGTAAATGATATTTTCATTCCACCAATACATCTTTTCATTTGGGGAGGCAATACGACTGGAAAGCGGAAATGCTAATATTGTGAGGGGTTAAATGACAGTGGTGTAAAGCGCTGGCATACTTTTCACATCTCTAAGAAACAGTAGCATAGCGTATAGATCTCAAGTTATTCACAGGTACGCTAAGTCGCGCTGGTTTTTCGCAGTTGATAATGCGCTGCGTTACCGATTTCAAAATGAATTGTTAATGCGCGTTCAGAGAAGATACCAGCGTTTTTGTCCTGTTCAAAAAGGTTAACATAAATCTGCGCGTTTTTGCAATTGTTTCTATGTGATCGTTAAAGCAGACTGTGGGGAAAGGCACGCAAACGCTGTACGCTGTGTAAAATTAAGAACAGTCACACTCGCCTACCTGAAGCCAAATGCGTTCATGCTTCACCGGGGTATCGCTTGTAGTATGAAGCCCAGAGCTGGTGTAAAGAAGGACTCCATTAGTCTAGGGAAAGTAATTCATCTTACCGGAGTTTCTGGACCACGGCGGTGCCGGCGCCATTACCCGCGTGTGTAGAGGATTGCTGCCTTGTGCTGACTCTGCCCCGGGGTGTGGCTTTGGTTGAGAGCCCTGATCTTTAAAGGGCCCTGATCGGCTGAAAAAGTATGTCGATTTTTTTCTGTTCAACAGCGTCTAGGTATTCAGATAACTTTATTGATCTATCGCTCGCAATTGGGCTGAAGGAGATTATTTGCTAGCCCAGTTAAAGTTGTAGATATGTTTTTTGGCTAGTGAGGAACAGTAAACAGATTTTGATTATACACAGTTTGTTTTTCTAGTTCATGAGGATTCAGGGTTGTGCACAGTCTTTTCAATTGGCAAATCGGTGCCAAGGGATGGCATCGTTCAGCCCCTGTTCACATGTTTTAAGGCGGTCCACCCACCTTTGTTCTTTTTCGAACAGGCGGCGTTCACAGTTATTGTTTTTATCGACAAGCATTTCGAGAACTGTCCAGTGGAGCTCTTCGCAGGAGTGGCCTTTCTCCACAAAGTGGGCGCAAAGTTTGGTGGTAGTTTTCTTCAGCCTAATGTTACTCTTATGCTCACCAATCCTCAATTTAATTTTGCGGCAAGTCATCCCGATGTATTTCTTGTTGCATGGGCAACGGACCATGTAGATGACATGTGAGGAATTACAATTCGTGTGCTGGCGTTGTGTCCATAGCAGTGTCTCCGTCAGCTGTAATGTTTTTGATACTGTAGTTGTTTTACAGGCTACACAGGAGCCACAGGGGTAATGGCCAGTTACTGGGTTCATGGTCACATCCCTTGTGGTTAGTTGTTGTTGTTTCTTCATTGGGCGAGTATGGACCAAAACATCCTTGATATTTTTTGTTCTGCGATTCGCAAATCTAGGCTTTGGCCAGTTAAAAGCTCCAGTGTTCAGGATGTGCCAGTTTTTCTTTATCATTTTGTTTACTTCATATGATGAAGGACAAAAGGTGGTAACACAGGTCGTTAGATCTTGTATTTGTGCCTTGGGGTAACTTTGTAAGAGGCACTCCCTGGGTTGATTGCTTGCTCTTTTTTTACAGTACTTCACTGTTTTGGCATTGTAGTTCCTTTGTAACAGCTTCTGACTGAGATCTTGTGATTGGGTCAAATAATCTTCATTCTTGCTGCAGTTACGTTTCAGCCTAAGAAACTGGCTGAAGGGAAGATTGTCTCTAAGTGGCTTGGGGTGGTAACTCTGATATGAAAGCAAACTGTTCTTGGCAGTGGGTTTCGTGTAGGTTTTTGTCTGTAGAATACTGTTTTCCACAAATATTGTGAGGTCCAAGAAGTCTAAACTGTTGTTACTGGCGGTGTGAGTGAACTTCAGCCAAGGATCAAGATGGTTAAGCCAGTGTATAAATTGTTCCAAATCGTCTGTGGTGTCCCAAATCAGGATCACGTCATCTATATATCTCTTCCAGTAAAGAATGCTGGAAGAGAAGATGTTAGATGCGTTATGGATGAACTGGCGCTCGAAATTACTCACATACAGCCCCGCTACCGATGGGGCAAAGGCACTGCCCATCGATGTACCATGGGTCTGGAGATAGAGGTCTTCCTCGTAGGCAAAAAAGTTCGCTTTCAAAGCTAGTTTGCAGCACTCGAGGATGAAATGTCTCGGTGTGTTGTATTGCCACTCTTCAGAGTAAAGGATATCTTCCAAAACTTGTATTGTGTCATCTTGCGGCAGGCTTGTAAACAATGATTCAACATCCAAGCCCACTAGGAGCATTGTTTCTGGATCGAATACTTTGGCTTGGATCTGCACCAACAGGTCTCGGGTATCCTTTAGATATGATGGCGTTCGTTGTACTAGAGGTTTTAAAAATTCGTCCGCAAATTTTGAAAGCGGCTCGAGGACTGACCCTATTCCAGACACTATAGGTCTCCCTGGAGGGGGGGACCTATTTTTGTGAGTTTTTGGTAGTGAGTAGAAATAAGGGATTTTAGGCTCTGAAGTAATCAAATATTCAGCTTCTTTTTTGGTTATCCACCTCTTGGTCTCAGCTTCGTGGACCATAATGGATATAGTGTTTTGCAGTCTTTTTGTTCGATCAATAATGAGTTTTCTGTAAAATCTTGTGTCTGACAAGAGGGTAAGGCATTGGTCATTGTAGCCGTCTTTACTTAAGATTACAATGCCCCCCCCCTTGTCGGCAGGTTTTACCACTATTGACTCATTCTGTCTCAAGGAGTCAAGGGCTACACGCTCTTTTTTGGAGAGATTTTGGAAGTTTTTTTTGTTTTTGTCAAGTTGATCCACTCCTTTCATTTATGATTGCTCAAAAGTATGGAATTCTGGAGGGACACTGGCATGTGGTGGATTAAAGGTTGATTTTCTATGTAGTGCAGTATCACCTTTAGTCTGGCTGTTAGTAGTGTTGTGAAAAAATGCTTTCAGCTTGAGTGTCCTACAGAATTCTGCAAGCTCACTTTTGAGTTTGAAAGTATCCAGTCGAGGTGTTGGTACGAAGCTCAAACCCTTATTTAGGATTTTTGTTTGGTCTTCATTCAGTTGCAACTCAGAGAGGTTCACTATGAGGGACTGGTCTTGCTGGTTGATGGTTGTGTTGCTGCCATGCTTCTGGTCTGAACGTTTCTCTGTTGGTCCTGCCACCTTAGTGACTTTTTTCGGCCTCTTGGTTGGTTTTGGCCCCTGGATAAAAAAGGTGGCTCTTGTTGGTGCAAGTTAGAATTCGCTGCCATTTGTTGTTCGCCCAGCTGTGGCATTTGTTGTATGCCATGATTGAAGGGGTCCATCCACCCTCCATATTGTGGTACATAAGGCGGATAGAAAGGCATGTTGAAGCCTGGATAGAAAGGTCTCTGCCATCTGTTTCCCCTTCTCGGACGTTGATTCCTATAGTTATTGCGTCCTCTTCTTGGAGTGTGGTCCTCCGTGCTTGTGACAGAGTTGTTAGAGGAATTGTTCCCTGTTGATTCATTATCAGAGCCAGTATCCGGTATAATATATTCATCCGATGTGTATGGGTGCATTTTTTCTTGGCTGAATTTCTTCAGATCTTTGCCAAGTTTCTGTAATTTGCTCTGCATAATGAATTCGCGGGTTTCATCCATTTCTTTATTTATTTATTCCAGTCTCTTCTTGAGGATAGAGGGATTGATACCTTTCTTTAATTCATTTTCACATTCTTCAATTTCCTTTAGTAGGGCATCCGATAGTCTTCTTGCCGTTTTAACAATTAGAATGAGGTAATCCAAGGTACATTTCCATGAAATGGACGACCAGTCTTTCCTGAAAGCTAGATCATGCAAAAAAATCCTAGGTGCATTATTGACCCATAGGCCTCTCGGTGCTGTTTTAAACCTTAGGTACTCCGTCATTATAATTCCATGGATGGAAGTGCGGATCTGTTCTCTTTTTTTGTCTGTTAGATTGTCCCAATCGTTAGTTTGTGCTAGGACTTCTGTGAATTCTGTGTTTTGCAGCAGAGGTTGCGCTGCCAGTATCTCATCAATATCTTTAGCATCAAAACTCAAACCAGGATTGCCTTCCATTGCTTCTTTGTATATTAAGAAATATATAAATTGCAATCCCGCAGCTGTGCGCTGCTTATACAGTAATTAATCAGAAGGAGGGATAAGGGATCAGAATCTCCGTTTCATTCCCCAGGGTTAGTTACAAGTTATCAAAAAAGAAACGGACACTAGTTACACCTTATGACCATTGGTATAAAGAATAAAAATCAGAGTGGCCTCAACAAACTCTAAGTAATTGTTGGAAGGAAATGCGGTATATTTGGTTCATCCGCCCCACATTAGAGTTGTGGCAATTATCATTGGCTACTCCGAAATAGTGAATTTGCCAGCCTCACCCGAGGCACCTCTGGTCAAGGGTGCAGTGTCCAGAGAATTTGAGTGAAAAAAGGGGTGTAAAGTAAAATGTGCAAAAAAGGAAAAAATTGTTAAAAATGGCAAACGACCCAGAAGTTCTTTAATAAGGGTTGTTTTTGCCACATTAAAAATTAAGTAATACGATTTTTAGACCGAGTTATTGGGTCTTCTAGTATAATTAGTAGGGTACGTCGACATGTTTCAGCTCCTTGGGCCTGGAAGGGTCTATGGAGCTTTCGTCAGGACTAACAAACAACAAAGAATTGTACTCACACAATTAGTGTAGTAATATTTCACATTTAGGCCCTCTTATTTAGGTTATGTAGTTCGGAAATTCTCCTTCATAATCTGCAATGAGATAAGAAAATGTACACAAAATGCACACACACACACACACACCTTTTTCTTAATGTATTCCATTCTTATAAACATGATTGGGTAAATGATATTTTCATTCCACCAATACATTTGGAAATGTACCTTGGATTACCTCATTCTAATTGTTAAAACGGCAAGAAGACTATCGGATGCCCTACTAAAGGAAATTGAAGAATGTGAAAATGAATTAAAGAAAGGTATCAATCCCTCTATCCTCAAGAAGAGACTGGAAGAAATAAATAAAGAAATGGATGAAACCCGCGAATTCATTATGCAGAGCAAATTACAGAAACTTGGCAAAGATCTGAAGAAATTCAGCCAAGAAAAAATGCACCCATACACATCGGATGAATATATTATACCGGATACTGGCTCTGATAATGAATCAACAGGGAACAATTCCTCTAACAACTCTGTCACAAGCACGGATGACCACACTCCAAGAAGAGGGCGCAATAACTATAGGAATCAACGTCCGAGAAGGGGAAACAGATGGCAGAGACCTTTCTATCCAGGCTTCAACATGCCTTTCTATCCGCCTTATGTACCACAATATGGAGGGTGGATGGACCCCTTCAATCATGGCATACAACAAATGCCACAGCTGGGCGAACAACAAATGGCAGCGAATTCTAACTTGCACCAACAAGAGCCACCTTTTTTATCCAGGGGCCAAAACCAACCAAGAGGCCGAAAAAAGTCACTAAGGTGGCAGGACCAACAGAGAAACGTTCAGACCAGAAGCATGGCAGCAACACAACCATCAACCAGCAAGACCAATCCCTCATAGTGAACCTCTCTGAGTTGCAACTGAATGAAGACCAAACAAAAATCCTAAATAAGGGTTTGAGCTTCGTACCAACACCTCGACTGGATACTTTCAAACTCAAAAGTGAGCTTGCAGAATTCTGTAGGACACTCAAGCTGAAAGCATTTTTTCACAACACTACTAACAGCCAGACTAAAGGTGATACTGCACTACATAGAAAATCAACCTTTAATCCACCACATGCCAGTGTCCCTCCAGAATTCCATACTTTTGAGCAATCATTAATGAAAGGAGTGGATCAACTTGACAAAAACAAAAAAACCTTCCAAAATCTCTCCAAAAAAGAGCGTGTAGCCCTTGACTCCTTGAGACAGAATGAGTCAATAGTGGTAAAACCTGCCGACAAGGGGGGGGGGGCATTGTAATCTTAAGTAAAGACGGCTACAATGACCAATGCCTTACCCTCTTGTCAGACACAAGATTTTACAGAAAACTCATTATTGATCGAACAAAAAGACTGCAAAACACTATATCCATTATGGTCCACGAAGCTGAGACCAAGAGGTGGATAACCAAAAAAGAAGCTGAATATTTGATTACTTCAGAGCCTAAAATCCCTTATTTCTACTCACTCCCAAAAACTCACAAAAATAGGTCCCCCCCTCCAGGGAGACCTATAGTGTCTGGAATAGGGTCAGTCCTCGAGCCGCTTTCAAAATTTGCGGACGAATTTTTAAAACCTCTAGTACAACGAACGCCATCATATCTAAAGGATACCCGAGACCTGTTGGTGCAGATCCAAGCCAAAGTATTCGATCCAGAAACAATGCTCCTAGTGGGCTTGGATGTTGAATCATTGTTTACAAACCTGCCGCAAGATGACACAATACAAGTTTTGGAAGATATCCTTTACTCTGAAGAGTGGCAATACAACACACCGAGACATTTCATCCTCGAGTGCTGCAAACTAGCTTTGAAAGAGAACTTTTTTGCCTACGAGGAAGACCTCTATCTCCAGACCCATGGTACATCGATGGGCAGTGCCTTTGCCCCATCGGTAGCGGGGCTGTATGTGAGTAATTTCGAGCGCCAGTTCATCCATAACGCATCTAACATCTTCTCTTCCAGCATTCTTTACTGGAAGAGATATATAGATGACGTGATCCTGATTTGGGACACCACAGACGATTTGGAACAATTTATACACTGGCTTAACCATCTTGATCCTTGGCTGAAGTTCACTCACACCGCCAGTAACAACAGTTTAGACTTCTTGGACCTCACAATATTTGTGGAAAACAGTATTCTACAGACAAAAACCTACACGAAACCCACTGCCAAGAACAGTTTGCTTTCATATCAGAGTTACCACCCCAAGCCACTTAGAGACAATCTTCCCTTCAGCCAGTTTCTTAGGCTGAAACGTAACTGCAGCAAGAATGAAGATTATTTGACCCAATCACAAGATCTCAGTCAGAAGCTGTTACAAAGGAACTACAATGTCAAAACAGTGAAGTACTGTAAAAAAAGAGCAAGCAATCAACCCAGGGAGTGCCTCTTACAAAGTTACCCCAAGGCACAAATACAAGATCTAACGACCTGTGTTACCACCTTTTGTCCTTCATCATATGAAGTAAACAAAATGATAAAGAAAAACTGGCACATCCTGAACACTGGAGCTTTTAACTGGCCAAAGCCTAGATTTGCGAATCGCAGAACAAAAAATATCAAGGATGTTTTGGTCCATACTCGCCCAATGAAGAAACAACAACAACTAACCACAAGGGATGTGACCATGAACCCAGTAACTGGCCATTACCCCTGTGGCTCCTGTGTAGCCTGTAAAACAACTACAGTATCAAAAACATTACAGCTGACGGAGACACTGCTATGGACACAACGCCAGCACACGAATTGTAATTCCTCACATGTCATCTACATGGTCCGTTGCCCATGCAACAAGAAATACATCGGGATGACTTGCCGCAAAATTAAATTGAGGATTGGTGAGCATAAGAGTAACATTAGGCTGAAGAAAAATACCACCAAACTTTGCGCCCACTTTGTGGAGAAAGGCCACTCCTGCGAAGAGCTCCAATGGACAGTTCTCGAAATGCTTGTCGATAAAAACAATAACTGTGAACGCCGCCTGTTCGAAAAAGAACAAAGGTGGGTGGACCGCCTTAAAACATGTGAACAGGGGCTGAACGATGCCATCCCTTGGCACCGATTTGCCAATTGAAAAGACTGTGCACAACCCTGAATCCTCATGAACTAGAAAAACAAACTGTGTATAATCAAAATCTGTTTACTGTTCCTCACTAGCCAAAAAACATATCTACAACTTTAACTGGGCTAGCAAATAATCTCCTTCAGCCCAATTGCGAGCGATAGATCAATAAAGTTATCTGAATACCTAGACGCTGTTGAACAGAAAAAAATCGACATACTTTTTCAGCCGATCAGGGCCCTTTAAAGATCAGGGCTCTCAACCAAAGCCACACCCCGGGGCAGAGTCAGCACAAGGCAGCAATCCTCTACACACGCGGGTAATGGCGCCGGCACCGCCGTGGTCCAGAAACTCCGGTAAGATGAATTACTTTCCCTAGACTAATGGAGTCCTTCTTTACACCAGCTCTGGGCTTCATACTACAAGCGATACCCCGGTGAAGCATGAACGCATTTGGCTTCAGGTAGGCGAGTGTGACTGTTCTTAATTTTACACAGCGTACAGCGTTTGCGTGCCTTTCCCCACAGTCTGCTTTAACGATCACATAGAAACAATTGCAAAAACGCGCAGATTTATGTTAACCTTTTTGAACAGGACAAAAACGCTGGTATCTTCTCTGAACGCGCATTAACAATTCATTTTGAAATCGGTAACGCAGCGCATTATCAGCTGCGAAAAACCAGCGCGACTTAGCGTACCTGTGAATAACTTGAGATCCATATGCTATGCTACTGTTTCTTAGAGATGTGAAAAGTATGCCAGCGCTTTACACCACTGTCATTTAACCCCTCACAATATTAGCATTTCCGCTTTCCAGTCGTATTGCCTCCCCAAATGAAAAGATGTATTGGTGGAATGAAAATATCATTTACCCAATCATGTTTATAAGAATGGAATACATTAAGAAAAAGGTGTGTGTGTGTGCATTTTGTGTACATTTTCTTATCTCATTGCAGATTATGAAGGAGAATTTCCGAACTACATAACCTAAATAAGAGGGCCTAAATGTGAAATATTACTACACTAATTGTGTGAGTACAATTCTTTGTTGTTTGTTAGTCCTGACGAAAGCTCCATAGACCCTTCCAGGCCCAAGGAGCTGAAACATGTCGACGTACCCTACTAATTATACTAGAAGACCCAATAACTCGGTCTAAAAATCGTATTACTTAATTTTTAATGTGGCAAAAACAACCCTTATTAAAGAACTTCTGGGTCGTTTGCCATTTTTAACAATTTTTTCCTTTTTTGCACATTTTACTTTACACCCCTTTTTTCACTCAAATTCTCTGGACACTGCACCCATGACCAGAGGTGCCTCGGGTGAGGCTGGCAAATTCACTATTTCGGAGTAGCCAATGATAATTGCCACAACTCTAATGTGGGGCGGATGAACCAAATATACCGCATTTTCTTCCAACAATTACTTAGAGTTTGTTGAGGCCACTCTGATTTTTATTCCTTATACCAATGGTCATAAGGTGTAACTAGTGTCCGTTTCTTTTTTGATAACTTGTAACTAACCCTGGGGAATGAAACGGAGATTCTGATCCCTTATCCCTCCTTCTGATTAATTAATGAAGTTGCCATAGGCAGGTGTCCTTCCAGTGGCGAGAGCACCAGTCTGCCACCTGGTTGGACGACCAGGGAAGGTGCTCCGCTGATAGGGATATCTGGTTGGACAGACAGTATTCCCACAGGTCGCGGGCTAGACTGGATAATGCTCTGGACTGGGTCCCGCCGAGGTGGTTGATGTAGCGTGCTGCTGCTACATTGTCCATCTTTAGAAGGACACAGCTTTGAATCTTGTCCTTAGTCCAACATTTCACTGCAAATGACCCCGCCATCAACTCCAAGCAGTTGATGTGAAGCGTCCTTTCTGCAGATGACCATTTTCCGCCTGTAGATACTGCACCACAACCCGCGCCCCAATCCGCGCCACTGGCATCGGACTCTATTACCAGATCCGGCCTGGAGTCAAAAATCGCCTGACCGTTCCAAGCCTCCATATGTTGGATCCACAATTGCAACTCTGTTCTTGCCTCCTCTGTGAGGGGAACGACCTGAGAGTAGGTGAGACCTTTGCGCAGGTGAAAGGCTTTGAGGCGCTGAAGGGCCCTGTAGTGAAGAGACCCCGGGAATATCGCTTGAATTGATGATGACAGAAGTCCTACCACCATGGCCAGGTGTCATATCAAAATCGTAGGCCTTGCCAGAGTGCGTTTCAGCCCGTGTCTGATCTTGGATAATTTCCGAGAGGGCAGGGAGAAGGTGGCCTCCACCGAGTCTATCACAAAGCCCAGAAACTGCATTCTCTGTGAAGGGAGAAGGTCTGATTTGCTCTCGTTGATAGTAAACCCTAGCGACTCTAGGAGGGACACCACCTTTTGTAGGTGGACAATCAACCTCTGCGGACATTGGCTCATGAAGAGCATGTCGTCTAGATAAATTATGAATCGGATGCCCTCCGAACGGAGGCGCTCCACCACCGGCTTCATCACCTTGGTGAAGCACCACGGAGCGGAGGACAGCCCGAAAGGAAGTGAAGTGAACTCGTTAACCTGCGACCACCACTGACACTGAAGAAAACGTCTGTGTGGAGCGAAAATCGGAGTTGTAAGGTAGGCGTCCTTCAGATCCAGATGGACCACCCAGTCCCCTTCCTGAAGCAGATCCCGTAGGAGGTGAATGAACTCCATTTTGAAGTGGCGATAAATGAGCCACCTATTAAACTCTTTGAGATTGATCACGGGACGATAGCCTCCGTCCTTCTTTTCCACCAGGAAAATATTGCTGAGAATCCCAAGGGTGTAGGGTAGATAGAGTAATGCCCCCTTTCCGTAGAAGGTCCGCGACCTCGTTGTCTATCAGAACACTTTGGGCCCGTGTAAAGGCTATTGGCCTGGGCCGAAGGGGCTGCGTGGGAAGATCTGAGTACTCTATTTGAAACCCCCTGACGGTTTGCAAGACCCAAGCGTCGGAGGTAAGCAAAGACCAATTGCGAAGAAAACACTGAAGCCTGCCCCCCAATCTCACACCCCTCACATTCTGAACTCTCACCTCTTTGATTGTTGTATCCTCCATCTCCTCTGCCTCTGCGGCGGCGGGGAAACCCTCTGGTCAGATAGAAGTTTCCTAACTTGTCAGGATCCAGATATTGTTCCCTGTGGGATTCGCCTTGCTTATAGGAGGCTCTATTGTAGGGTCTGCCAGTCAAGCGCCCCCTGCCACAACTGGCTGCGCCAAAAACACGTGGGGTAAAGATACGCTTGATTGACGTTTGGACCTTATCTAAGGAGCTAAATGTATTGACGAACTTGCCAAGTTCTTTGACGAACTGATCTCCGAAGAGATTACCCTCCGAAATTGGACCAGCCTCAGAAGTGGCTAGTTCTCCTAACTTAGGGTCTATTTTAATCAGAATAGACCTCCGTCTCTCAGTTGAAATGGCCATATTAGCATTTCCTAGAAAAATAATTGCTCTCTGTGCCCAACTCAAGAGTGTGTCTGGGGAAATCAGAGAACCCGAATCCTTGGCGTCTTCGGCCATGTCTAGAGTTTTTGCCAAAGGCCCCGCCCTGTCCAAGAGTTTATCTTGGCACACTCTCCAGGAGCGATCTATGCCTTTTTTGGGATCCTTCTCAAATTTAGTCAAGAAGGTGGACATCTTCGGGTCTATCTCCGGAGTAACCGTAACCTTACCTTCTAAGGTAGTACGCGAGCACTCAGCTCGAAGGCAACTACGCACCTCTTGGTCTAGAGGTTTACGAAGCCTGGCCGCCATATAGGCCGCTACCTTGGGGGCTGGGACCCATTGCGACGAGTGAGGGTGTAGTAACTCGTCAGGGTTGAGCATGTCTGCACTAAGATCTGAGGACGTCGACTGAGTGGGATGATATGGGCGCCACGGGCGCTCCGACTCCCCATCCCCATCTGAAGTCTGAGGGGATTCATCTGGGTCTAGAGTGGCTACGTCATCAGGAAGCCCAGAGGATCCAGCCGGAGTCTCCTCCGGTTTACTAGGGGGCTCAGAAGTCACTCAATGGGATTATCTGGTAAAACAATAGAAAGCTTGAATCCCAACCGCTGCACACCAATGTGAGAAGTTGGCCTGGTATATGCTGACCACTAATTATAGTGGGCACCTTGTACCAGGCCAAACAACCCTTATTGATGATTAGGTTAAAGACAACCTTTATTGAAAGCTATCCTAGTGGTAGATTTGAAGAGCAGCCTTCAGGCTAAGTCTAGAAGGAATGTAAAGCAGCTTGTTTTACCAGTCTATAACCTCCTGAATGACCAAATGAAAGGAGAACCACAAACGGTATATATACAATATATGTATTTATTACTAAACACTCTCTACAACCTCTTAATGAGATTAGGGAACAAGGCACACAATATTACAGTACTAGAACAACAGTAAATAGCACAATACACAGCGGGCTCCTGGAGGAAACCAAACCATATACTAAGAAAGTGGTATAACAACCATGACTTGACTAGACACAGTGCCGGGGGCACGTAGAATCGCTGGGAGCCCAAGGACCACCCAAGGTAGTGACAGAGGAGGCCCACGGGGGATGCGTGCAGTGGGAGCACACAGCCGCGGGTTTAGTACAATCCGATGGGAAAGTCGCGGTTGGAATTTTAAAAATAAGGACACTTAGGAGAGGACTTTGAGCAAACCCTTTCAGACTTAGAAGGTTCTAAGGCCAGCACCCATGTGAGCACCAGAGTACTCGTGTTACCTAACCCAGGGAAGCCAGGTGCATAGGTGTTAAATGGTGTCAGGAATCTTCGTCGTTTTCAATGGCGAGATGCTGCAAAGTGCTGTTGCCATGAAGTGGAAAAGTGTCCGGTGTGATCCAAGCCTGGATTGGAGCTGATAAGAACCTGAAAGCAGAAGGTTTAGAGTCTGGGTCGCTTTCCAGTGACCAGGGGCACAATAGACGAATGCTCACTGATGTCGGGTGTTTCAGGTGAGAAGAGGTGAAGAATGTCTCTGTAGCCACGGGGACCACGAGATGGCGGAGATGATGAAAGTCCTTAGGCGAGCTGTCCCGTGAAGGATGTTAAGTGCTGGGGGGTCAGTGTCTGGATTGAACACCACCAAGCCTTGGCAACTGCAACCCATGCGGTCAGAGAAAAGATGCTTCGGTGAGGACAGGCAAGGTCCTGAGGACTCCCCAAGCGATGGAGAGTGAGAGCACATCTGAAGCAACCAGGAAAGCCCGTTGAAAGAAAGTTAAAGTTCCCTTCTCAGGGATCCACAGGTCGACGGACCAGGGATCGCAAAGGGACCTCAAGAGGAATCACAAAACACCAGCCCACGGAAAACTCGTGGAGTGTATCTGGTAATCTGCGGTAGAATCACTGCTCGGGGTAGCCCAAAGCACAGCTTCATGGGTTGCCGGAAAGCAGATAGTTCTGCAAATGGACACGGTGGCCAGGGGTTCGGGTTGCATGGTCCCCACGAGGAATATGGGTCTCAGGTGTGCTGAGCACACTAGTCGACCTCAGGGATGCTTGGAAACACACCTCCTGTGTTGCAAAAGTCTTCAGAGTACTCAGGAGCATCAGAGTTGCAAACCGGTCAGATGCGTCTTTGGTGCCTGCTTAGCAAGGGAGTAACTCCTTTACTCCAAGGTAGATTCTTCAGTCTCCTAGCGCAGTGTAGATCATCAAAGTACCTGGTTTCTGCAGCAGAGTTTCAGCCAGGTAAATCTAAAGTCCTGTAGTCAGGGATTCCTATTTTGTACCCAAGAAAAGGGCAGGACAAACTCTGGGGACCCACCTATTGCAGAGTCAGGACAGAGGGGTGGCTACACCCATGTCCTTTGTCCAGTTTTGCGTCAGTGCAGGGGCTAATAGCCCCTGCAACCGATTTGAGCTGGACTATGCACAGGGACACCAAATGTGCCCCCAGTGCAGACATCAAGGCACTCCTGGAGTGCAACCACCAAGCCCCAAGACACTGAAAAGCCTGTCTGGGAGGGGCGTTACACCTCCCTGGGACAGGAAACCTATTGTCCAGCCTCCCCTGCCGGAGTTTCCTCCTGCAGCAGGAGGACCGACTCGTGCCTGGTGCTGTCATATTTCTCTCTCTAGGAGGGTGAATCATACCTCCCACACCCATTACTGGTGTGGAGGTATGATTCCAAGGTGTTTGACACCAAACACAACAGGTTTCTGTGCAGCCGTTTTAAAGTTAGCATTTACCGCGAGGTTAGAATGCACTTAAAAGTATATGGTATGGCTGCATCACAGAACAACCCCAGAGAATAGATGCCGAAGGCTGCAGAGGGGCCCTGCTCATGCATGGGCATCCTCTCACATAAAACCCAGCACCCTGCCTTCAGGATTGATAAGGCCTGCCATAGGGGTGACTGATAGGTTTATATGTGCAGTGATAAGGTAGATATAGTGAACCTATATCTAAGTAAGGGGTGCATGCACCACCTTACACAGGTTGCAGTGGCAGACCTGTTTTGTAAATTTGAGTGGCCTCTCAGGGGTGGTATAATACATGCTGCAACCCCTGGGAGGACTCTGGGGTACCTATGCCCTAGGTACATAGTATACCATATACTAGGGACTTATAAGGGTACCCCAGAATCAAATCTGGAGTGTACCTAAACTACATGCAATCAGTTTAGGGAGAAAGCACCTAGGCTGGGGTCCTGAATAGCAGGATCCCAGCCAGACTAAATTGAAAACAGTGAAACATCAGCAAAAAGTGGGGGTAAATATAATAAGCAGATCCTACTCTCCTACATGTGCAAGGTAATATTTGTGTTTAGAATGACATGCAAAATCGCATGTTTTCTCACTTGCAGTTCTTAACAATGAAACTCCGAAGGAACAAAAGCTGAGAGGACCCAGAAGAAAGGTGTAGCTGTCTCTTCCCTGTCTCCTACCCCTTCCTCCCCTCCCCCTTTGGTTTCTACAGCCACACAGTATTTAGTCAGTGAATGGCTGGGAAGTCGGAAAGGGCAATTTGGAATTAGCCTCATCCTGCTCCTGTGCATTCTGGTGGTACGGATTCGAGAGTGAAGTGCCCACGTAGTTTTTGCACCCGTGCAGAATGGCTGAAGGTTTGGATCTTAAAAAATTGGGAGAAGTATTAGAAGGAATACAAAAATAAATAATGGCAGTTAGAAAAGAGAATAGAGATTTAAAGCAAGATATAATGAACTCTAGAAGAGAGACCTCTCAATTAGCACTAAAAATGAATAGTTACAGAACCTAAATTTAAGTTTCCTTAATCCCCAGTAGAAATCACTAGTGATACTACAAGTCAACAGTCTAAAGTTACCACTCCGGTAATCCATTCCTTGTAACCAGTTTTTCCTTTGGCACCTCTAGAAATACTTACTGGAGCCCTTCGAAAGGCACAAATATTTTGGACGCTATGTACATTACATTTTATGTGCAGCCCAGCTGTCTTCCCTGACGCGCAGTCATGAGTAGAATTTATACTATCCTATCTTAGTGGTGACGCCGCTTCATGGTTGATGACGCTGGTATCGAGAAATGATCCCATACTCTATGACTTAGATGAATTCAAAAAAGAGTTCCATAGAATATTTGATCGCCGACGAGTCTCTCAAGCCACGGTCAATGAGTTGCTTGAACTCAGACAAGGTAATCGTGAATTGATAGCCTAGTGGCCCAATTTAATAAGCTGGTAGTGGAAACAGACTGGTCAGAAAATAAACGAGCAGCAGTATTTTATCGTGGTCTAAGAGAAGAATTGAAAGACGCTCTTGCGCAAGTGCCCAATCGACCAACTGAAATCTCGGCTCTCATAGATTTGGTGCTGGAGATAGATTTCCGCCAAAGCAAGAGAAGAGGAGCGAAGGGAATTACGTCCAAGTATATCGCGATATGATCAAGCTAAAGCCGAAGTAACAAGAGAAGTCTATGGTCACCATGGCACAGAACCCATGCTACTTGGGACAATTCGAGGTCCACTATCAAAGGAAGAAAAGGAAAAACGAAGATTAAACAAGCAGTGCCTTTATTGTGGGGTTGGTGGGCATTTTGCCTGAAACTGTCCGAAGAAGCCTAAAAAGTCGCCAAAGGAAAACTGGCAGCACCATCAGTAGAAGAAGTTGGACTGATGGGTGCGGACTTGGATGCAACCACTAAGAAGCACACTTTGGCAAATTCCTTGCAATCTTCCTCCCATACTTGATAATGCACATGAGGTTAAGCTTTGGAGAAAGCAACCTGTAAGGAATCACCGTGATGGTGGATTCAGGGGCTGCTGGTAATTTTTGTGACCTGTAGTTTGCTGAGAAGATTGGTTTATAGGCCCTTAAGGAAGAGAAAAGTAAGGTTGTTAAGGCATTGATCTGCACCAATTTATCTTCAGGTCCCATAGTGAGTCATACAGAGCCAGTGGAGTTGGAATCGACAGATGGACATTGTGAAAAATTACAATTCAATATAATATATGCTCCGCAATTTCAACTAAACTTGGGATTGCCCTAACTCACTGATCATAATCCCACCATCGACTGGAGTTCCAGAACAATAAAAATGGATTTCGAGTTTTGTAAGGAGAATTGTTATCAGCATTCTGTGCAGGATCAAAGGCTAACTCCCGCTACTCATCTCTGTAATGGAGGAGCGACAGTATGTATAATACACACAGTAGAACTACCTAAAAAGTACACAGAATATCAGGATGTCTTCAGTGAGAAGGAGGCGGAGAAACTTCCTCCTCAAAGGACTTACGATCTGCCCTGTAGCCAAATTTATGCTCTAACAGAGAATGCAAACCAACATCTGAAGGACTACCTCCAGAAATATTTGGAAAACAGATTTATTTGCCCCTCACAATCTCCAGTTTTTTTTATATCCCTTGGAAGGAGGGCAAACTAAGAACATGCATCGACTATAGCGCAATAAACCGAATCACAGTAAAAAATCAATACTCCCTGCCGTTAATATCAGTTCTTCTGGATCAAGTGAAAGGTTCAAGGATATACACAAGACTGGATCTCCGAGGGGCATATCACCTCATTCGAATCCAAGAAGGAGAAGAATGGAAGACAGCCTTTAGGACGAAATTTGAGCTATTTGAATATCAAGTCATGCCCTACAGGATCTGTAATGCCCCGGCGGCCTTCCAACAGTTCATCAATAATGTTCTAAAAGAATATATCGATCAGTGTGCAATAGTGTATAATGACGACATCTTAATATACTCGGACAGTGTAGAAGTGCATGAGGGGCATGTAGGAGGAGTCTACAGAAATTAAGAGAGAACAGTTTCTTTGTGAAACTGGAAAAATGTGCATTCATTGTGACATCAGTAGAGTTTCTGGGCTTTGTCTTATCACCTGAAGGAATAACTATGGATAAACACAAGGTAGCGGCAGTCCAAGAGTGGAAGTCTCTGCAAACTGTTAAGGAGGTGTAAAGCTTCATCGGATTTGCAAATTTCTATAGGAGATTTATTCAAGAGTTTGCCAAGAAATTGATTCCGATCACAAAATTACTCAGAAAATTAATTCTTTTTAAATGGACAAAGCTGCCGGAAGAAGCATTTGTACAACTGTTATTATTATTATTATTAATTAACATTTATAGAGCGCATGGCTACCCGGAGGCATCCCAGCGCTGGCGGCTGTTAGGCTGAAAAAGGGAAGCTAGCAGTTACTCTTCTGGGAAAGCCATGTTTTGAGACCCTTCCGGAAAGAGAGATGTGCAGTTTCAAGTCGGAGGCTGAGAGGGAGGGAGTTCCACAGTCCAGCTACATTATAAGACAAGCATTTGCAATGCATAAGGTCTCGCATTAGGAACGTTTGAGCTATTGGTATTGTAAATTACACATTTTTTATTTATGTGTTGGTTTTGAAAATAGCAAAAATAAATAATTAATACTTAAATAAAAGTTATTGTAATTTATAATGGCAATAGTTTAAACTTTTGTAAATAACTTTTGTGAAGAATATATCCAGTGTATTTTATTGTGACGAAAATCCAAGAACAGAAGTGAAATACTAACCTCTTTTTGTGACATTTGTAATAAAGCTTGAAACATTGAGAGAACATATTTGACCCAGTTGTTGTTGAATGGTTGCACAGATTGATGCTGTGGTGGCGCTGAGTGATGTTGTGGTGGCGACTAGTGATGCTGTAGCATTCAATGATCCTGTGGTAGCGCATAGTGATGTTGTTGTGCCCCTTAGTGATGCTGTGGTGGTGCTGAGTGATGCGGTGGTGATGCGATAGATAGACTGAGTGGGATAGATAGATAGAGTGAGGGCGATAGATAGATAGAGTGAGGGCGATAGATAGCTAGACAGATAGATAGAGTGATGGCGATCAGTATCTAGATAAATAGATAGATAGAGTGAGGGTGATAGATAGAGTGAGGGCAATAGAGTGAGGGCGATAGATAGAGTGAGGGCGATAGATAGATAGATAGATAGATAGAGTGAGGGAGATAGATAGATAGATAGATAGATAGATAGATAGATAGATAGATAGATAGATAGATAGATAGATAGATAGATAGATAGATAGATAGATAGATAGATAGATAGATAGAGTGAGGGTGATTAGATAGATAGAGTGAGGGCGATAGATAGATAGAGTTAGGGCAATAGATAGAGTGAGGGCGATAGATAGAGTGAAGGCGATAGATAGATAGATAGATAGATAGATAGATAGATAGATAGATAGATAGATAGATAGATAGATAGAGTGAGGGCGATAGATAGTGAGGGCAATAGATAGATAGATAGAGTGAGGGCGATAGATAGTGAGGGCAATAGATAGATAGATAGAGTGAGGGTGATAGATAGATAGTGAGGGCAATAGATAGATAGATAGAGTGAGGGTGATAGATAGATAGTGAGGGCAATAGATAGATAGATAGAGTGAGGGTGATAGATAGATAGTGAGGGCAATAGATAGATAGAGTGAGGGTGATAGCAAGATAGAGTGAGGGCGATAGATAGAGTGAGGGCAATAGATAGATAGAGTGAGGGCGATAGATAGATAGTGTGAGGGCGATAGATAGAGTGAGGGCGATAGGTTGAGTGAGGGTGATAGATAGAGTGAGGGCGATAGATAGATAGATAGATAGATAGATAGATAGATAGATAGATAGATAGATAGATAGATAGATAGATAGATAGATAGATAGATAGATAGATAGATAGATAGATAGATAGAGGGAGGGAGATAGATAGATAGATAGTGAGGGCACTAGATAGATAGATAGATAGAGTGAGGGCGATAGATAGAGTGAGGGCGATAGATAGATTGATAGAGTGAGGGTGATAGATAGAGTGAGGGCGATAGATAGATTGATAGAGTGAGGCCGATAGATAGATAGATAGATAGATAGATAGATACATTGATAGATAGAGTGAGGGTGATAGATAGATAGATAGATAGATAGATAGATAGATAGATAGATAGATAGATAGATAGATAGATAGATAGATAGATAGATAGATAGATAGATAGATAGATAGATAGATAGATAGATAGATAGAGTGAGGGCAATAGATAGAGTGAAGGCGATAGATAGATAGATAGATAGATAGATAGATAGATAGATAGAGGGTGATAGATAGATAGCGTGAGGGCAATAGATAGATAGATAGAGTGAGGGCGACAGATAGATAGATAGAGTTAGGGCGATAGATAGAGTGAGCGCGATAGAGTGAGGGCGATAGATAGATAGAGTGAGGGCAATAGATAGATAGATAGAGTGAGGGCGATTAGATAGATAGAGTGAGGGCGATAGATAGATAGCGTGAGGGCAATAGATAGATAGATAGAGTGAGGGCGATAGATAGCGTGAGGGCAATGATAGATAGATAGAGTGAGGGTGATAGAGTGAGGGCAATAGATAGAAAGAGAGATAGAGTGAGGGCGACAGATAGATAGATAGAGTGAGGGCGATAGATAGAGTGAGGGCGATAGAGTGAGGGCAATAGATAGATAGTGAGGGCAATAGATAGATAGATAGAGTGAGGGCGATAGCAAGATAGAGTGAGGGCGATAGATAGAGTGAGGGCAAAAGATAGATAGATTGATAGATAGAGTGAGGCCGATAGATAGATAGATAGATAGATAGATAGATAGATAGATAGATAGATAGAGTGAGGGCGATAGATAGAGTGAGGGCGATAGATAGAGTGAAGGTGTTAGATAGATAGATAGATAGATAGATAGATAGATAGATAGATAGATAGATAGATAGATGGATAGATGGATAGATAGATAGATAGATAGATAGAGCGAGGGAGATAGATAGATAGAGGGAGGGCGATAGATAGATAGTGAGGGCAATAGATAGATAGAGTGAGGGCAATAGCAAGATACAGTGAGGGCGATAGATAGAGTGAGGGCGATAGATAGAGTGAGGGCGATAGATAGATAGATAGAGTTAGGGCGATAGATAGATAGAGTGAGGGCGATTAGATAGATAGAGTGAGGCCGAAAGATAGATAGAGTGAGGGCGATAGATAGACAGATAGAGTGAGGGCGATAGATAGATAGACAGATAGAGTGAGGGTGATAGATCGAAAGACAGATAGAGTGAGGGCGATAGATAGATAGATAGATAGATATATAGTTGTGTGTGTGGTTGTGTGTGTTATGCTTTGTTTTGCTATGCTATGTTTTGTTATGCTATGCTATGTTTTGTTGTGTTTGGTATGCTATGCTATGTTTTGCTAGGCTATAACATGTTTTGTTTTGTTATGCTATGTTTTGTTGTGTTTTGTTAAGCTATGCTATGTTTTGTTGTGTTTTGCTATGTTTTGTTATGCTATGTGTTGTTGTGTTTTGTTATGCTATGCTATGTTTTGTTATGTTATGCTATGTTTTGTTATGCTATGCAATGTTTTGTTTTGCTATTCTATGCTTTGTTTTGTTATGCTATGCTATGTTTTTTGCTATCCTATGCTTTGTTTTGTTATGCTATTCAATGCTTTGTTGTGTTTTGTTAAGCTATGCTATGTTTTGTTGTGTTTTGCTATGTTTTGTTATGCTATGTGTTGTTGTGTTTTGTTTTGCTATGCTATGCTATGTTTTGTTATGCTATGTTTTGTTATGCTATGCAATGTTTTGTTATGCTTTGTTTTATTATGCTATGCTATGTTTTGCTATCCTATGCTTTGTTTTGTTCTGCTATGCTATGTTTTGTTGTGTTTGTTATGCTATGCTATGCTTTGTTATGCTATGCTATGTTATGTTGTGTTTTGCTATGCTATGCTTTGTTTTGCTATGCTATGTTTTGTTATGCTATGTTTTGTTATGCTATGCTATGTTTTGTTATGCTATGCTACGCTTTGTTATGCTATGCTATGTTTTGCTATGCTATGCTTTGTTATGCTATGCTATGTTTTGTTATGCTATGCTATATGTTGTGTTTTATTATGCAATGCTTTGTTTTGCTATGCTATGTTTTGTTATGCTATGCTATGTTTTGTTGTGTTTGATATGCTATGTTTTGCTATGCTATTATATGTTTTGTTTTGCTGTGCTATGTTTTGTTGTGTTTTGTTAAGCTATGCTATGTTTTGTTGTGTTTTGCTGTTTTGTTATGCTATGTGTTGTTGTGTTTTGTTATGCTATGTTTTGTCATGTTATGCAATGTTTTGTTATGCTATGCTATGTTTTGTTTTGCTATCCTATGCTTTGTTTTGTTATGCTATGCTCTGTTTAGTTTTGCTATCCTATGCTTTGTTTTGTTATGCTATGCTATGTTTTGTTGTGTTTTGTTATGCTATGCTATGTTTTGTTGTGTTTTGATATGCTATGCTTTGTTATGCTATTTTTTGTTATGCTATGCTATGTTTTGTTGCTATACTTTGTTTTGCTATGCTATGTTTTGTTATGCTATGCTTTGTTATGCTATGTTTTGTTATGCTATGTTTTGTTATGCTATGCCATGCCAAGCGTTGTTTTGTTAGGCTATGCTATGTTGTGTTTTGTTATGCTATGCTATGTTGTATTTTGTTATGCTATGCTATGTTCAGTTGTGTTTTGTTATGCTATGCTAGGTTTTGCTATGCTTTGCAATGCGATGTTTTGTTATGTATGCTATGTTTTGTTGTGTGTTGTTATGCTATGCTATGCTATGTTTTGTTGGTTTTTGCTGTTTTGTTATGCTATGCTATGTTTTGGTATGTTATGCTATGTTTTGTTATGCTATGCTATGTTTTGTTTTGCTATCCTATGCTTTGTTTTGTTATGTTATGCTATGCTATGTTTAGTTTTGCTATCCTATGCTTTGTTTTGTTATGCTATGCTTTGTTGTGTTTTGCTATGATTTGTTATTTTTTTTATTTTTATTTTTTCTTTATCTTTATTTCGACATATGAATGTCATAAAAGAAGCACAGTAAAATACAGCTTTAAAAATGTTAAAACATCAATTGCTATGAAAAGTTTAAAAAAGGAAATAAGACACACATTTTCCAACATCCTGAAACGTGCGTGCCCCTTAAGCTACCCCTTTAATACAACATAAACTCGTTACCCCCTACCAGGTTACACCGTTCATAATAATTCATTATTCCAGACTTTTCCTCCTGATATTCCACATTGAAGCCAGAAATTTCGTAACCCCAAACACAATACATGGCGACAGGTCAGTTTTTAATATTCGATATGATTGGTGGTGGTGCCTGATGCCCAGATTTTTGCAGATGGGAATTATCCACTTCTTCCTAGGAGTCATGTAGGAGGGGCAGAAGAAGACCATGTGTACGTCCGACTCTATTTCAGCATCGCACACTGGGCAGTTTGCAGGGGCATTATGATACCATCGTGTTGTTAGACCTCTGAGCGGTAGGGAGTCATATCTCCATAGGAGGTATAGCTTCCTATGTGTGCTCGGGCTAATTATGTCCAAGACAGGCTCGAATTTGTAGTTATCGTTTTGCTCGAGAAATGACATAGTTAATGGCCCTGTTTTGGAGTTAGATTGGCAATCAGACACATTTTTATGGTAATATTTTTTCACCAATTCCCGCCGGGGTAGCCCACTACATACTTCTGCGGGGTTCCTCCAAACTTGGGGATAACCCAATCTGTCAAACTCTTGCCTAATATGTTTGAACCATGGGATATTCCATATGTTTGGCAGCTGTAGGAGTTCAGTCAATTCACTCCTATAACTGGCCAATTCAGGAGTCGCCCATAGTCGTCTCCAAAAGGCAAGAGGTTTTAGGACTAGTTCCTCCTTTATTGATCTAAGGCCCAAATCTAATCTAATGGGGAGAAGGGGCGTGCCAGGTGGTAGAGTTAGCAGCTGCCTAATAAACCTGTTTTCGGTGGTAATAATGTCTGGGTGGCAGCAGTGTCCCCATAACTCGCCCCCGTAAATCACCGCACCCCGTGCCTGCAGCTTAAAAATTTCAAGAGGAGGAGATACTGGTTTAAAATTTGTTATGCTATGCTATGTTTTGTTGTGTTTTATTATGCTATGCTTTGTTTTGCTATGCTATGTTTTGTTATGCTATGTTTTGTTATGCTATGCTATGCTTTGTTATACTATGTTTTGTTATGCTAAGCTTTGTTTTGTTATGCTATGCTATGTTGTGTTTTGTTATGCTATGCTATGTTTTCTTATGCTATGCTATGCTATGTTTTGCTATGCTTTGCAATGCTGTGTTTTGTTATGTATGCTATCTTTGTTGTGTTTAGTTATGCTATGCTATATTTTGTTGTGTTTTGCTATGTTTTGTTATGCTATGTTTTGTTATGCTATGCTTAGTTTTATGTTATGCTATGTTTTGTTATGTAATGCTGTTTTGTTCTGCTGTTTTGTTGTTATGTTATGCTATGCTATGTTTTGTTTTACTATGCTATGTTTTGTTTTGCTATTCTTTGTTATGTTATGCTATGGTTTGTTTTGTTATGCTATTCTATGTTTTTCTGTGTTTTGCTATGTTTTGTTATGCTATGTTTTGTTATGCTATGCTATGCTTTGTTTTATGTTATGTTATGCTATGTTTTGTTCTGCTATGTTTTGTTGTGTTATGTTATGCTATGCTATGTTTTGTTGTTTTACTATGATATGTTTTGTTTTGCTATTCTTTGTTATGTTATGCTTTGTTTTGTTATGCTATGTTTTGTTAGGCTATGCTATGTTTTGTTGTGTGTTGTTATGCTATGCTATGCTTTGTTGTGTTTTGCTATGCTATGTTTTGTTTTGTTTTGTTATGCTATGTTTTGTTTTGCTATCCTATGCTTTGTTTGTTATGCTGTGCTTTTGCTATCCTATGCTTTTGTTTGTTTTGCTATGCTATGCTGTGTGTGAGGGTGTGTGTGTGAGTGTGTGTGAGGGTGTGTGAGGGTGAGGGTTTTTGAGGGTGATGGTGTGTGAGGGTGAGAGGGTGAGTGGGTGTGAGGGTGTTAGAGTGAGTGAGGGTGTGTGAGGGTGAGAGGGGTGAGGGGGTGTGAGGGTGAGGGGGCTAGGGTGTGTGATAGTGAGGGGGTGTGAGGGTGAGGGGGTGTGAGGGTGAGTGAGGGTGAGAGAGAGAGGGGTGAGAGGGTGAGTGAGGGTGTGTGAGGGTGAGTGAGGGTGTGTGAGGGTGAGAGTGTGTGAGGGTGAGGTGGTGTGAGGGGGTGTGAGGGTGAGGGAGGGTGAGGGTGAGGGGTAGTGAGGGTGAGGGGTGTGAGGGTGAGGGGTGTGAGGATGAGGGTGTGAGGGGGTGTGAGGGTGAGGCGGTGTGAGGGTGAGGGGGTGTGAGGGTGAGAGGGTGAGTGATGGTGAGGGTGTGTGAAGCTGAGGGTGTGTGAGGGTGAGAGGGTGTGTGAGGGTGAGAGGGTGAGTGAGGGTGAGGGTGTGTGAGGGTGAGGGTGTGTGAGGGTGAGGGTGTGTGAGGGTGTGCGAGAGTGAGGGGGTGTGAGGGTGAGGAGGTGTGTGAGGGGTCGGGGTGTGAGAGGATGAAGGCGAGTGAGGTGGGTGAGGGCATGAGGGTGAGTGTCTCCAATGAATGTCGCTGCTTCGCCTTCTTTGAAAATGTTGTGTGCTGCGAATAGAGCATGCCGCCCTAATTATCACAGCATGAGGCCCCAAAGTGATAATTATCACAGCATGCAGAGAGGCGCCCCACGCTGCTGGAGCACTCAACTGCACATTAATTATAGTTGAGTGCTCCAGCAGCCTGGGGCGCCTGTTGACATGCTGTGATAAGTGGGGTCTCATGCTGTGATAATTGTTACTTGCGGCGCACAAGCTGTTCCACTGTGAAGCACGTTCACAGACCTCAATCGGCTCGTGCCCATACTACAATCGGCTCGTGCACAGGTCTGTCTCCAGGTCTGTCTCCCTTGGAGGCAAACACGGTGACTATAAATCTCGTTGGCGGCAGCGCTTCGCGCTGCAACGCCAACGAGACCTAAAAAGGAGCGGCCTCCGCTCCGCTGCCTAATAATTTTAGGAATGCAGCTAGATTTAAATTCTCTGAGCAAAGAGATTTCCTGGGTAGGTTTGTGGTGATCAGAGTCTGATTGATTCTGGGGCATATGCCCCTAAGGGTCTTATGAGCAGTACATAAGGCTTTATAGTTGATCCTTTCCTTTATTGGTAACCAATGTACGGATTTTAGACTGGGGCTAGCTGACGTGCTGCTGCATCCTGTCAGAAGTCGTGTGGCGCAGTTCTGGGCCACCTGGAGTTTCCTTAGGGTAGACATTGGGGGTCCCAGGTACAGTGAGTTACATTAGTCCAGCCGCGAAAGGATAAGTGCCTGGACTACTATTTTCTTAGCTTTGGTGGGCAACAGGGGAAGGACTTTCCGTAGCTTTATAAGGATGCTGTGGCAAGCCCCCGTTACTAACACTGCCTGCTGGTCGAGTTTGAGTGAATCATCCAGCCACACACCGAGGCTCGTGATTTTGGACTTCGGAACTGGAGGGGCGCCCAAGCACGGAGACCATGACAGTATGGGAGTAAGCTTGGAAGTATTGCCCACATACATGATTTCTGTTTTTTCTCCGTTCAGTTTAAGACAGGAGTGTTGCATCCAGGTGGCTACTTTTCCTAGGCATAGCTCCAGGTCTGCAGGTTCAGTTCGTGGATGATTTAGATATATCACCTGCTGAGTGTCATCCGCGTAAGTGACCACTTTGACCCCATACGGCAGGATGACCTCAGCCAGTGGCCTAATGTATACGTTAAATAACGTAGGACTCAGTGAAGATCCCTGGGGCACTCCATCGTTCAAAGGGAGAGGGCTGGAGGTGGATTCCCCCGCAAAGACCTGAAAGGTTCTGCCATTAAGGAATGATTGGATCCAAGAGATGTCACCTCCTGCTACCCCGGTTCTCCTTAACCGTTCGATGAGAACGTTGAAGTTGACCGTATCAGAGGCCACGCTGAGGTCCAGGAGGATGATGGCCGCCACTCCTCCCTGATCCACTAACCTCCTAGCTTCCTCACCCACAGTTGTTAGTGCAGATTCCGTGCCGAGTTGTCAGCGAAAACCCGTCTGAGAATGATGAAGAAGCTCATGGGTTTCTAGGAAGGCTGTTAGGGTGGAGTTTATATGTTTTTTCTAGAATCTTACTGAGCAAAGGTAGGAGTGAAATGGGCCGGTAATTGCTCAAAGCTTCAGGGTCCAGGCTGGGTTTTTTGAGTAGTGCCTTTACCATTGCATGCTTCCATTCCAATGGCACGAGTCCATTGGTAATGGACATGTTAAGCACCTCCTGGATAGCTGGAAGAATCACATCTTTGGCTTTAGATAAGCTGTGCGGAAGGGCAGGGTCTAGGGGAGATCCAGATTTTATTATAGCACATTTTTTGGAAAGATTCCCCATATCCAAGAGAGGAAATTTCTCCAAAGTGGGAGTAGCTGCTACCACTGCTCCCTGCTCCTGTTTCCCAACTACTTCCATCAAAGGGATGTCTAGATCACTAGGTAGTGGAGATGCAGGGAGGGTCTTATAGGTAGCTTGTATTTTTCCTGAAAGTAGCTCAGCAATTCATTACACTGTCCGTTGGATGAGTTTCTGGAGGTATCATGGAGCGTGGGCTCCAGGAGGGATTTAGTAATTCTGAAGATTTCTTTGGGTGCGTTAGAAGTTCCCTTAATTTTGTCCTCATAATAAGATGACTGTGCCCTTTTGATTTCGGTTTGGTATTGCTTTATGGCTTCTCTGTACGTATTTTTATTGTTTCACTGAAATCCTTCCTCCAGATCCTCTCTAGTTGTTTAAATTTTTGTTTGAGCGACATAAGCTGGGGTGAGTACCATGGGGAGATATTTTCTCTCATATTACGATTATTTTCTTTTTACCGGAATGACTTTGTCCAGTGTGAATTCCAACCAATAGTTAAATGACTTAGCTGCCGAGGAAATGTCAGTCTAAAAAATAGGTTTGGAGTTTATAAGTTGAGTTGACCATGCCTCAGCGGAAAGTTTGGACCATGGACGGGCTTTCGTCGACTTATGCTCCTTGGATTCACAGTGAGAGAGTGATTTTAGAGAGAAAGGGATCATTAAATGATCGGTCCATGGTAGCGGAATAGGAGTCTCTACTGTCAACTCCACATTATTAGTGAACACAGGGTCCAAGGTATGACCTTTTATGTGCGTGGGTGCGGAACTTTTTGTATAAGTTGTATTGCGGCGAGATCATGTATCAGCTCAAATGTCTTTCTATTAATAGGGTCCTCAAAGTGGAGGTTTAGGTTCCCTACCAGTGTAAAATTGCTGGTGGATTTTGCATGCGCCGCTACCACTTCTGTGAGTGAGCTAAAGAAAAGGCCCTCTGGCCCCGGTCGTCGATAGATAAGGATTTCCGAAAAGGACAGTGTAGCTGAGAGAGAGAGAGAGAGAAGAAAAGGCTCTCAGAGTTAAGTACTAGGTTGGGTTTAGTTCTACAATTAAATATTTATTTATAAATTATGGCAATGCCCCCTCCTTTTGTCCCAACTAGATCATTGTGCTGGATATTATAGCCAGGAGGTAGAGTACAGACCACGTCAGGGGCTGAGTCTTTGTGCATCCATGTTTCTGTTAAAAAAAGGGCATCTGGCTTAAGGTTCTCAATGAGCATTTTAAGCTCTCCCTTGTTTTTTCAGGAAGAGACCTACAGTTAAGTGAAAACATTTTGTAGGTTGTATATACAAGGTCTTCTCTGTGGTGTCCCAGACTGCTATTCAGTGTAAAAGGGAATTTTGTAAACGAGGAGTCTCCATGGCCTAAGGACATGAAGTGTAGGCACTCTGTTTTGTCCAAGTTCCTAAGTTCTATGAGTTATAAAGAGGTATAAGTCACTATATTGGAAGCCCATTGGCCGGGGGTTCTGGCCCCTGGTCCCGGATGGGCGCAGACGGGCTTGCCTTAGGTGTGCCTTCAGCACACCGGCGGCGCACCCGCTGGGCTTCCGCTCTCCCCCCTGCCTTTTCATCAATCCAGCCCGGTAGAGCGTCAGCCTGGCCCCGCCCCACCCTGCCTCCTGCACCCTCTCCACACAAACGGAAACCGCGGTGGACCGAAGGGCGTCAGGAGTACAATGCCAGTCTCCAACAAGTAAGAAATATTAAAATACAGGTCCCCAGCAAGTAAAAAACTTAGATTTAAAATGCAGAGTAGCCGAGTCCCAATCCTCATGTTTGCGGACGATACCTTGATATTCTCTAAAACACCGAGCGGTCTTCAGCGGGCCCTCCGGCGGTTCGAAGACTTTTGCCTGCTGCGTGGGCTAGAAATAAATACTGCCGAAACAAAGTTTGTGACTCTAAACGAACATAAGCCTTCCAAGTTTTTTAAGCCTTTAGAGGAAATATCTATATGAATAACTGCCCACTAGAACAGGTTGGCGCCTTCTCTTATCTGGGGGTTACCCTGCAGAGACTACTCTTGAAAAAGTTGAAAAGTTCAACAACTAAACCTATTAGCCCACTTTTAGAGATTTACGGAATGAAGATACTAAGTTCGGCCCTCTATGGATCGGAATTATGGGGGTTCGAAAACCTAAAGTCTTTGACATTGGTAGAACAAGAATTTTTGTGGAAAGTTACTTGCGTCCCACAAAGTACTCCACTAACACCACTGTTGTGGGACTTTGGTAGGAATTCTGTTAAAAATGTGGCCACCCTACGTCCATTATTGTACTGGCGTAGACTAGTATATTCGATGGTAACTATTTGGAGTTTAATCACATGTTAAATATTTATATACATTTATTTTGTTATGTTTTTTTTTGTTTTGTAATTGTTGGATGTTTTATGGAATGCTTTTATGACTTAACTGTCGAATAAAGTTTATACGTACGACTAAAAAAAAAATGCAGAGTTAAAATGATTAAGAATGAGAAAGCTGGGAGGAGGAGCTACGCTAGCAACCAAGATGGCCGCATAAGCTCCCGGCTCCGTCGACCTCCGCCGCTGGCGGACCTATCCTGAAATTCATCCTGATCTCCCGCCCGACTCCCGTGTGTCTGAATCGTTGCTGAGTCCAGGGGGGCAATCCCTGAGTTTTTATCGCTCTGATTGACGAAGTTACACCGTCTTTCATTTTTGGGCCTACTCCAGTGTGTGAGCCGGGGCCTCGAGTACTGACCCAGCCGGGTTTCAGTTGAACAACATCGGCCGCGGGTACCTGGCGGAGTCCGGTCTCATCGGAGTGAAACTTATTCTCGATCCTGGTGGTGGTCTTTGGTCCCGGCGCATACTTGACAGACGGCGACGAGACGTGATTGCTGCGGTGGGTGGGGGGGCCAGGTCCCGGGGACCCTGTTGCGGCCCTCGGGTCCGTGGGTGGGGCCCCGGTGTAAAGAGTGCAGAGCCCACAAGTCGCCCGTCGCCTCCGTCCATCCCACTCCTGTTTGTTTCCCCGGAGAAGCCGGCCTCCGGGGCCAAGGAACTGCTCTGTTATTGTGCGAGCGGAGATGGATCGGACGATGTGTGGACCAACACTGGGGACCGTAATGGCCGCCATCGGGGCCGTTCACCTGCAAATGGAGGTCGCTCTCCACAAATTGACTGTACGCATCGAGTCTATGTGTTTGAGACCGGACTCCAGCCCTGTGTCAGACCTGCAACATACGGTGACCCCCGCGAAGCTTGATCTAACTCGAGAGGAGAACCCCGAACATAATCAAGACCTGGTGCCATTTGTCTATGCACGATTACAGCGGAACGTTACTGGAGCCCCTGAACAAGTAGCAAGATCGGCAGAGTCATCGCCCGCGCAGGACTCATTTCTTCCTTCGCTGCTGGAGACTTCCATTAATACTTATTGGACTGACCTTCGTGTATCCGGTTTACTTCAAGACTTAACATTTTTGACCCTTTCAGGATGTCTTGGTCTCCTTTTTCCACAACGTTTTGACTCTTTTGCTAATATTTTGGTCCTACTGGATGGGGTTTGGGTGATGGGTCGTAGGGGCCAGGGCTGAATTTGACTTTCTGAGTGCGGTACAGTGACTTTCTTTTGGCTCTGCTGGGTTGTGTCCTTGAGCGTAGGGGCCAGATGGAAGTCTTATTGACTGGGGTTGGTACAATGGCTATGTTCGATAAGGGATTCGCTGCCTCTGTAGTGCCGGGAGTTGGGCGGGAAGTTCTTTTTTCTCCTTCTGTTACTCCCCTATCTGGTTGCTTATTAGTCTGCTTTAATTTGTTTAATACGACGGTAGGGGATGTCTGCTTTTGGCGGAGGGGAGGGGAGTCCGGGAGCCTGTATTGTATTGTACGACATTTCCTCCTCCATCTTTTCCCTTCCTTGGGTTTAGTTTAGTGGGTGACAGGCACGCTGCTAGTGGGGTTAGGTCGTAGCCATCTGCAGGGGTGCAGGGTGGGGGGCTGAGTTTTTTTTTTTTTTCCTTTATTTTGTTCTATGACCTTTCTTTTTCCCCTTTACCCTTCTTCGCAAGAGATGTGGCATATTCTCCTGAGCCTTCTTCTTCTCATATCTGGGTGTCGAGTGTCCGATCTTCATATCCTGTATCCTGGGTGGGCGGGTTCCGATGATGCTTGCTTAAGGCTATCTGTACCGTATTGTTTTGCCCCAGATTTAAGCTGGTATTGTTGACTTTCAGATGCCTATAATTGTTGTATGTCTCCTTAACTCATTTGCCCATTCACCGCTAAAATATGTTTCTCTTAATGATACCCGATATGTACATTTCTACTGTTGTGTTATAATCAATAAAAATATATATAAAAAAAAAAAAAAAGAATGAGAAAGCTGCTCGTGCGTTAAAGGGTAGAGCGCTAACCAGCCACTACCATACAGCCTGTTTGCCGCTGCACGTCCGCTCTCCCCCTGCATTTCATCAATCAGCCCGGAAGAGCGTCAGCCTGGCTCCGCCCCGCCCCGCCTCCTGCTCCCGCGCCCTCTCCACACAAATGGAACTTTCACCACGGCTCCAGTTCTGTTGCATCCTTACCCGTCGGAGCCTTTCTATGTAGAAATGGATGCTTCTAATCTGGCTTTGGGAGGAGTCCTGTCACAAAGACTCAAGAAGACAGGCCAACTTCACCGTGTGGCATTTCGTTCACAGAAACTGACCCCTGCTCAGGTGAATTACACCGTTACGGGAAAAGAATTACTAGCCTTAAAGGATGACTTCAAGGAATGGAGGCTTTATCTACTTGGGGCGAAACACATTTTCACTGTCTACATGGACCATCGAAACCTAAACATTTTTAAATCTGCAAGAACACTAACGACTAGGCAACTTCGATGGTCTTTGTACTTTACTGATTATGATTTTGTAATCACTTAAACAAAGATTGGTAAAGCAGATGCCTTGTCATGGTTATTTACAACAAGGGGTGGTGATGGACAGAGTCTCTGAATTAAGCAGAGTACTCTCACCCAGTCAAGAGATCAGGGCTAGATCCAACACCGTTTTTTAGCTCATTGCACCATCCCAGTTTCAGAACCTGGCTGTATGCAAATTAGTCTGTCCCTGGCCCAGTGCATCATGGGAACAGGGCAGACCAGACTACAAAAGCCAATTCTTACACTGGGAAGGAAACAAGCTTCCGGGGACCGGTTTCTGGCATTTCAGCCGTCTTCGGCCCGGCTTGCTTGAATCCTGATGGTGCAATGAGCAAGGGACTCACATCTGAGTATACCCTTCCACGCTTAGGGTGGACAAAATTATTTACAACAAGGGGTGGTGATGGACAGAGTCTCTGAATTAAGCAGAGTACTCTCACCCAGTCAAGAGATCAGGGCTAGATCCAACACCGTTTTTTAGCTCATTGCACCATCCCAGTTTCAGAACCTGGCTGTATGCAAATTAGTCTGTCCCTGGCCCAGTGCATCATGGGAACAGGGCAGACCAGACTACAAAAGCCAATTCTTACACTGGGAAGGAAACAAGCTTCCGGGGACCGGTTTCTGGCATTTCAGCCGTCTTCGGCCCGGCTTGCTTGAATCCTGATGGTGCAATGAGCAAGGGACTCACATCTGAGTCAATCAATCAATCAATCAGGTCATTTGTAGAGCGCACTACTCACCCGTAGGGTCTCAAGGCGCTGGGAGGGGGGGGGTGCCGCTACTGCTCGAACAGCCAGGTCTTGAGCTTCTTCCTGAAGGAGAGGTGGTCTTGGGTCAGGCGCAGATTGGTCGGAAGTGAGTTCCAGGTCTTGGCGGCCAGGTAGGAGAAGGATCTTCCTCCTGTTGTCGCTCTTCGGATGCGGGGGACGGCGGCGAGGGCGTGGTTGGTTGATCTGAGGAGGCGCTTGGGAGTGTAGAAGTTGATCCGGTTGTTGAGGTAGCTCGGGCCTTGGTCGTGTAGGGCTTTGTGCGCGTGGGTGAGGAGCCGGAAGGTGATTCTCTTGTTGACCGGGAGCCAGTGCAGATCTCTCAGGTGTCCGGAGATGTGGCTGCGTCGGGGGATGTCGAGGATGAGTCTCGCCGAGGCGTTCTGGATCCGCTGGAGTCTCTTCTGGAGTTTGGCAGTGGTTCCGGCGTAGAGGGCGTTGCCGTAGTCCAGTCGGCTGGTGACGAGGGCTTGGGTGACCGTCTTCCTCGTCTCGGTGGGGATCCACCGGAAGATCTTACGTAGCATGCGCAGGATGTTGAAGCATGACGAGGAGACGGCGTTGACTTGTCTGGTCATGGAGAGGGAGGAGTCCAGGATGAAGCCCAGGTTGCGTGCGTGGTCCGTCGGTTTGGGTGCGGTGCCCAGGGCGGGGGGCCACCAGGAGTCGTCCCAGGCGGAGGGCGTGGAGCCCAGGATGAGGACCTCCGTCTTGTCTGAGTTCAGTTTCAGGCGGCTGGTCGTCATCCATTCGGCTACGTCTCTCATCCCTTCGTGCAGGTTGGCTCTGGCGGTGGCGGGGTCGTTGGTCAGGGAGAGGATCAGCTGGGTGTCGTCGGCGTAGGAGATGATGTTCAGGTTGTGTTGGCGTGCGATGGCCGCGAGGGGGCTCATGTAGACGTTGAAGAGGGTTGGGCTCAGCGAGGATCCTTGGGGTACGCCGCAGATGACTTTGGTGGCCTCTGACTTGTACGGTGGTAGGCGGACTCTTTGTGTTCTTCCGTCGAGGAAGGAGGTGATCCAGTCCAGTGCCTTCTCCTGGATTCCGATGTTGCTGAGGCGCTGTACTAGGGTGCGGTGGCAGACAGTGTCGAAAGCCGCGGAGAGGTCCAGGAGGATGAGGGCCGCTGTTTCTCCGTTGTCCATCAGAGTTCGAAGGTCGTCGGTGGCGGCGATGAGGGCGGTCTCGGTGCTGTGGTTCGCTCGGAAGCCGGACTGTGAGGGGTCGAGGGATCCATTCGTCTCGAGGAAGGCGGCCAGCTGTTTGTTGACGGTCTTCTCGATGACTTTGGCCGGGAACGGGAGGAGCGAGATGGGACGGTAGTTCTTGAGGTCGGTGGGGTCTGCTGTGGGTTTCTTGAGGAGAGCGCTGAGTTCGGCGTGCTTCCAGCTCTCAGGGAAGGTGGCGGAGTCAAAGGAGGTGTTGATGATGTCCCGCAGGTGGGGTGCGAGGACAGCGTCGGCTTTGTTGAAGACGTGGTGAGGGCAGGGGTCAGTCGGAGATCCGGAATGGATGGAGTTCATGGTGCGGATGGTGTCTTCGGTGCTGATCGGGGTCCAGGTGCGGAGGGTGGTGGTGGGTGGCGTCGTTGCGGTTGTGGCTTGCGTTGGTTGGTTGTTGAAGCTGTTGTGTATGTCCGCGATCTTGTTGTGGAAGTAGGACGCGAGGGAGTTGCAGAGGTCTTGCGACGGGGTGATGTCGTTGTTTCCGGCGTTGGGGTTGGAGAGCTCTTTCACGATGTTGAAGAGTTCCTTGCAGTTGTGTGCGTTGTTGTCCAGCCGGTCCTTGTATGCATTTTTCTTGGTGGCGCGGATCAGTTGGTGGTGTTTCCGGGTGGCGAGCTTGAGGGTGGTCATGTTGTCCGTCGTTGGTTCCCTTCTCCAGGCTTTCTCGAGGGCTCGACAGTTCTTCTTGGAGCACTTGAGTTCGTCGGTGAACCATGGTGTTTTTCTGCTGCAGGATCTGCTGGGCGGGGTCCTCAGAGGGGCGAGTTCGTCCGCGCAGTTGCTGATCCACTTCGTGAGGTTGTCGGCGGCCTGGCTGGGGTTCGCTGAGTTGGCGGGAGGGTGCTGGCTCAGGGAGGCGGTGAGCTGGTCGGCTGTGATCTTGTTCCAGCTTCTTCGAGCAACCTGTTGCTGGAGGTGGTGGATCGTCGTTCTTCTGAAGGTGAAGTGGACGCAGCTGTGGTCCGTCCAGTGGAGTCCTGTTGCGTGGCTGAAGGTGACGTCTTTGCTGGATGAGAAGACGGCGTCGAGTGTGTGTCCGGCGAGGTGGGTGGGGGTGGTCACCAGTTGCTTGAGTCCGAGGTTGTCGAGGTTGTCGAGCAGGGTGATGGTGTTGCGGTCGTTGTTGTTCTCCAGGTGGAAGTTGAGGTCCCCCAGGAGGATGTAGTCGGCGGAGGGGAGAGCGTGCGGGCTGACGAAGTCGGCGATGTCCTCGCTGAATCGTGTGCGTGGTCCCGGGGGTCGGTAGATCAGGGTGCCTCTGAGGGTGGTCTTCGGGTTGGTGTGGATCTGGAAGTGCAGGTGTTCAGCGGTGGTGAGGGTGTCATCGGTGTTGGTAGTGATGCGGATGGTGTCTCTGTGGATGATGGCGATGCCTCCTCCGGTCTGGTTGTCGCGGTCCCTCCGGGTGATCTTGTAGCCCTCTGGGATGGCGATGGCGATGTCAGGGGCTGAGGAGGCGTTCATCCAGGTCTCGGTGATGAAGGCAACGTCGGGGGCGGTGGTGTCGAGGAGGTTCCAGAGTTCTACGGCGTGTCTGTGGACGGAGCGGGTGTTGAGCAGGATACACTTGAGGTGGGTGCTGCTGGAGTTCGGCTTGGCGGGTGCAGGGAAGGTCCGGATGCAGGTGAACTTGCAGGCGAGGCAGCTGAAGGGTCCGTGGGTGTGCTTCGGGGCGGCTCGGTGACATCCTGGGATGTGGCCGGTGTTGAGTGCGATGAGGTCGGCGGCGCTGTAGGTTCGTCGGGTCGGCTTCCGTCGGTGGGGGCCAGGGGTCCTGGTGCTGGTCGCGATCCGGTCGCGGACGGGCGCAGACGGGCTTACCTTTGGCGCGCCTTCGGCGCACAATCGGCGCGCCCGCTGCGCGTGACCGCTGCGCGTTCGCACGGTCGCCATTTAAGGCGAAGTGCGCGGGTGGGCGGGGCAGCTGGGAGGCGGGAGCGGGGAGGGTTACAGAAGAAAAAGGGGCGGGGACAAGGGAGGGCGGGGGGCGGAGCGGTAGGCGGACAACCAGGAAGGAGGGTACACACGATACAATACTGAACAGGCACAAAATAGCGACAAAAACGGGGAAAAAGCAGAGAAAACAACAGATCAGTGAGACAAGCACAAATACCTGACAAAACAGCCAAAACAAGGGGAAAAAGCGCTCGCAGCGGCGGCAGCCGGCGAACGAGGCAGAAACGAGGCAGCAGCGAGGCAAGGGGCACACGCAGCAGCTGGTGGCCGTGCGGCGCGGGGGTGTCCCACAAGTATACCCTTCCACGCTTAGGGTGGACAAAATTATTTACAACAAGGGGTGGTGATGGACAGAGTCTCTGAATTAAGCAGAGTACTCTCACCCAGTCAAGAGATCAGGGCTAGATCCAACACCGTTTTTTAGCTCATTGCACCATCCCAGTTTCAGAACCTGGCTGTATGCAAATTAGTCTGTCCCTGGCCCAGTGCATCATGGGAACAGGGCAGACCAGACTACAAAAGCCAATTCTTACACTGGGAAGGAAACAAGCTTCCGGCACGGAAAATGTTCCAGAAAAAATTGAAGATCAAAATATCATAGCAGAAGCAAGAGTCATTAGAGCAGTGCTCAAGAGTAGGCTGGAAGTTTCAGTGCGGAAGGTCATGAGTGGAAGCGAAATGAAGGAATGGGTAGACCAGTAGCCAACCAGAGAGATTCGAGATAATTTACCCTTCCAAGATGGAGCGTTTATTCTACCCACATTGGATTTACAAAGGAAGGCCCTAGAAGAATGTCATGATCATGTGTTAGCCGGGCACAAAGGTATCCAAAAGACTGAAGATTTGGTTACACAAAGGTTTTAATGGCCAAATATGACAAGTGATATTTATCAGTATGTAGCTACTTGTGATATCTGTGCATGTGGTAAGCCTGAAAGGCAGTCCCTAAAGGGTTTATTACAACCACTGCCAAATCCACCCCATCCTTGGCATACCGTAACCTTAGACTTAATAGTGGATTTACCCTCAAATCAGGGTTCCAATACAATATTAGTCTGTGTAGACACGTTTACAAAATTGGCCCACTTTGTCCCATTAAAAATATCACCTACAGCTAAGGAGTTAGCACCTACCTTTAGTCAAAGCATAGTATGAATACATGGAATTACGAAGGTACTAATCTCTGATCATGGTTCTCAGTGTCTATCTCATTTCTGGTATGCATTCACCAAAAAACTAAACATTAAAACTAGATACATCACTATTTACCACCCAGAAGCAGATGGTCAGACCGAGAAAGCCAACCAAGAGCTCGAACAATATCTTAGATTGTATCTGCTAGACCAAGAAGGGGACTGGCCAGTTTATCTTTGGGTGGCTGATTTTGCACACAATACCGCAAAGAACTCTTCCACAAGTGTTAGAAGGTGGTTCTGACACTATGGGCCGCCCAGCTTTTTGAGCACCTAATTGTTGATCTTTTACTGTGGGGGAGCCTCATAAGTTGGGACTCACTCACAGTGAACTCAGGATGTAAGAAACTGCATGGGGATTTTACTGGTGTCCCCCTGGCTTGACTAGGCCACTGCTCAGCAGCTGGAGTAAGGGACACCGGGCTGGTTACATGCAGACACATGTGTACATGCGTGTGCACACGTGTAGGGGCTGCACAGGGGAGATTCCTAGCGTTCACAGCCAAAGAAAAGGTGGAAATATACTGGTGTGGCAGGACTTATGCAGAATGGGGTGGTGACGTGGAATAGGCTTTATGCACTGGGAAGAAACATGCCAGGGAAGCTCAGTGTGTTCTACTGTTTTTCACTTCATTATTCCCCTATGGGGATGTGGAGCCCATGGGCTAGAGTAACTTCCATAAGGCCTAGAGATTCCAGACACGTACTAAAGTCCACTGTAGCGGATGTGAAAAGAAGTATTCTGCAGAGTCCAAAGTCATATTTGTACTGCTTTTGGGTCATCCAGAAATGTCACATTTCTCTGAGTCAGTCATAACCAGGGCCTGGCTGAGGGCTGACCCCAGCTGGATGGATTGATAAACTTTATTCCACAAGCTAAGGCCTCCTCTCCACGAAGAGAAGATGGGTGGGGCTACAGGCTCATTCATCAGCAGCTATCACTGGGTGCCAGGCACCGGCCGCACCATGGAGGGAAGGCAGCAAGGGGGGAAGGGGCTTTTTCAGAGACCATGTGGCAAGAGACCCTGGACAACGCCATCTTGCACAAACCCAGAGGCTAGGCAGGATGGAGGGAGCAGGGGCAGGGAAGTGATGTCGCTGTTTGATAGGACAAACAGAGACTTCCTGCCAGCCCCCTACTCAGCTTTAAAAAAGTACTTGCACAGGAAGAGAAGCTCTCTCTGGGGTGTGGTCTGCTGAGGCAAAAGGTGCTGGAGCCTGGCAAAGGGCAGTTGAAAGGAGGAACCCCCTGACTGCCTCCCAAGGCCCTGAACAGCACCAGGAGAAGAGTCCAGGAGGAGAGCCAGGTAAAAGTGTGGCGCAGGGAGCCAGGGAAGACCATTCACTGCAGAGTGCACCCTCTTGGAGACAAGGAGGGTGAAGGAGAGTGCTCCCAGTGGCTGGAGGGGCGCAACCAGGAGCAAGAATACGCAAAAATGAAGAAGATCGGACCCCCAGGGGCAGATATATGGCCCCCTGGAAGGTAGGTGACCTTTGACCCCTAAGAAGACTGACAACTAAGCACGTAGGGCTCCGCTGCCGGTCTCAGAGATGCCCCTGGGGTGGGCCAGGTCCCGGGGTCTTCCCTCAAATGAAGTAAAGCCGAGGTGCCCCGTCACGCACCCAGTGAAGGTGCCCCCGCTGGGTACTCGGAGCCCACCCTGGCCCCCGCTGAAAACTAAGCCGGGGAAAGTCAACACGCTCCCCGGTGAAAAGGTGCCCAGGGGCCCGGGACTCCATTGTTGTGTTTCAATTTAGATACCCAGACACATGTTTCCTGAATCATGTCCTTATATAGGCACAACTCACATTGCCCTTATTTAGGCATAGAATCCCAGTCCTTATTTAGGCATTAGTCATGCTATCCAAATACAGGCATGGTCACCTACATCCGTCCATCCCACGTCACAACAAGTTCTTAGAAACCAGAACCTTAAGCCATTGGGACTTTCCCTGCTTGGATTATTGAATTCTCCAAGAACTCATTTATTATGCATGAACTACTATTCCTTAGGGGTTCATTCATGACGTCTTCCTCTGCCTGACTTTACGTCAGTGCTAGAATTCCTAGGCACCTTCCCGGTATAAATATACCTTCACTTACCATGGCATACCACGCGTGGCTACACAGCTCGATACGCCTCGCAACAGCAAGTTCGGAAGGAATTCGAGTCCCCCGCCTGACGCACTGACCAGATGCTGTCATCCTGCTCGCTGAGAATCCAGCTTCCAGTGTTCGGACTCCCTTCGCGGGGTGTTAGAGATTGAGATCTGGAAAGAGATTCCCTCCTCATTCATTCTAAGGTATGGAGCAGATTAGAACCTAGAGGGACTCTTGGCAATACAAAATTAAATCGAACTATACTATAGAAAACAGCACCTACTTCTTACCTTGTACTATACTTAGGTTAGGTACACTGGGGTAGAACTATTTAGAAGAATTAGACGAGTATCCACATTTTAGCTTGTGTTATTTATGTATGTGTATATGAATATATGTCATAGGTAAATGACAATGCAATTGCAGTATTATTTCTTCTTACTGCTTATGCTGTACGTATTATATCTCACATACTGTCTTGCGATTGTAACAGCTCATAGCTCTTACACGAAAAATAAGACTGTTCAATAAATCCTTTAATCCTGAAACGTCCGTCTATCTATTTCTGTGTAACTCTGATGAAACTAAGCATGCACGATTGACTGAGTGAAACTGTTATCTATTGTTTCCACGATTCTGAGACTGTTCCGATACTAAGGGAAACAAAGTTGTCATGTTTATGTGGTTGTCAGAAACTACTCCCTTCTTGTTTATTTGAGAAGTTTCTAGTGACCTCTGAGTTAGCTGGCACACAAAGTAATTAAGTTTAAGTACTCGATAGAGGCATACTGACCTCAGTCCTATGCCAAAACTATAGTGTATATTATTCCAATGCACAGAGCCTATAAGGGAAATAGGAACTACACTACACCTCTGAGGTTTAGGGGCTTCCTATTGACACTAGCACAGGATATCCCTTTAACAGGTCACCTAGGCCAAAACAAGACTTGGGACAGAATAGTTCCATACTTTCATTGGCCTCACATGTCTGTAGACACCAAGGAGTTCTGTCGCTCCTCTGTCACCTGTAAAGCCAGTGGTAAGGCAGGTGGTACAACAAAGGCCCCCCTGATACCACTACCTGTGGTGGGGGTTCCCTTTGAAAGGGTAGGGATTGACATTGTTGGTCCCATGGATCCCCAAACTCCATCTGGGCAAAGATTTAAACTAGTGGTGGTGGACCATGCCACCAGGTATCCGGAGGCAATCGCACTTAGGACCACCACAGCTCCTGTGGTGGCAAGGGCCCATGATTAAAGGTCTCCCAGAAAAGCTTAGGCGCAGATGGGACATACTTTTGCACTGCCTTCTATTTGCCTACAGAGTTTTCACAGAAGGGGGTTGGTTACAGCCCATTTGAACTTCTGTTTGGACATCCAGTTAGGGGTCCATTGTGTCTAGTGAAGGAGGGATGGGCGTTACCCCTCAAACTCCCTAAAAAGGATATTGTGGACTATGGACTTGGTCTCCTCTCTCAGATTATGGCTGAGTACATGAAGAAGGCAACTAAAAACCTTGAGGCTAGCCAGGAATTACAGAAAGCCTGACATGACCAAAAAGCTATGCTGACGGTCAAAAGTCATAAACTTTTATTTGCATAATTAGTTAAAATTGTTACAGAATTCGCATAATAAAATAACTGTACAAAATGTATTAAAAATACTGAAGTTATTGTCTCTCGGCCTCTATTTTTGTTGGGGACAGGGCGTATAAGATCCAGGGTTAGGGTGACCCTGTTGGGCCGCCAACTGGGTGGTCCTCCTGTTCTGTTAATTCTAAGCATTTTCTTGCTTCTGCCAGGAATTTGACTCCACAGCATGCCAGAATTATGGAGGAACCTCCGAGCCAGTTTGTGACTGCATGCCTGCAAGAACGAATGTTTAGCGCGTTGAAAATGGGTTTCAATAAGAGTTGTCTCTGACTTGTCAAGCCAGACATATACAGAAAAGGTGGACAAGGGTTTCGATTTTGTACCCGCAGAGGCGACATTGTTTCGTCTGGTGGGACGGTATCCAAGCCGGTAGTAAATCATTTGCGACGTGCATCCCCATCCGATAGCCTTTTTTAGATGACCACTGAAGTGGGATACTAGATATACATGTGGTTTTGGGGTTGTAAAAGAGTTCATGATGGTCCAGGCGTGCCGACGTTTTGCCAGTAACTCTTTATCCTCCAAAAAGGATTTCCTTTTTGCTGCCGCGTTGGCTAATTTACTTAGACTTGCTTTGTCTGTCCCAGATTTCCAGACTTCTTCCAGCTCTATCTTTTCCACACAGAATTTCAGATACTTTCCCCAGTTGTTCGGGGTTTCAGTTTCCCCTCATTTTTTAATTTCCTCCCAGCTTAGCCAGTCCAATGAGTCTGGGTCTGCAGATCTAAGTTTATAACAGAATTTCACGAAGCCGCTCATGCTCCGGAACTTCTGGTTTTGCAGTCCAAATTCAAGCCTGACTTGTGAGGCTGAGGAGGATTTTGGCAGATTGAAGACCGCTTTGTAAATTTTAATCTGTAGATCATTTAGAAGATCGACCTCCTTGCCACACCACGTGACTAGGCCATAAGATAGGGTGGGCATAATCTGCGCTGCCAATTGCTTTTAATAGATGGTTATAGTTGGGGCAATCCATTTTTTCCTTTAGAGAACGGTACGCAAAAAATAAAGATTGTACTTTTGCTTTTAGTGCTGTTTTGTGATCCTTGTAATTTGCTCCTTTTGTTATTGTGATTCCCAAGTACTTATAATGCTCTTGTTCTTTCACTGTTGCCCCTTGGGCCATCCATTTATACTTTAAATTTTGCCGGTTTACTAGACGGACCACTTTAGTTTTTTCTTTCTTAAGTTCTAGGCTTTCCCGTCCTAAATACAAAGTTAATTTATTGATGGCTCTTTGTAGGCCGATAGGTGTTTTGCTCAATAGTACGATGTCATCGGCGTATTGTAGGTAGTGTATTGGATTATTTGCCAAAGATGGAGGGTGGCTATCTGCTGATTCGATCGCGCTTGTGAGGTGGGAGAGAAAAAGGTTAAAGAGGGTGGGGGCTAATACGCAGCCTTGTTTTAGGCCTTGGTGCGTTTGGATGCTACTGGTTGTACTGCCTCCGTTTCCCAGTTTCACTCTTACCCAAGTGCGGTGATGTAGGGCTTTGATAGCTCTTAAGAGTTGGTGTGGCATCCCCCAGCTCTCTAATTTACTCCACAAACGCTCTCTGTTCACCCGGTCGAAGGCAGATTTGATGTCTATGAAGCAGGCATACAAGCGGGTGCCCTTTGCTATCGCTTGGTCCGTCAGGATAGACAGGCAAGTTAGGTTAGTTGTTGTTCCCATTCCTTGCCTGAATCCTGTTTGAAATTTTGGCATAATCTTTGTTTCTGATATCCAGGCTTGTAATTCGTAAATAAGGATATCAGTCTAAAGTTTGAGGGATTGCGGGGGTCGCCGTGCTTAAATATGGGATGGATGATACTTCCTTTCCAGGAGGCGGGTAACTTTGGTAGATTGTATATTTGGTTGAAAAGAGGCATTAGGGTCTCTGCCCACAGGTCCGGGTCGTGCTTAAAGATCGCATTCGGCAGCCCGTTTGGACCTGCTGCACCCTCTGACTTTAATCCTGAAATTAACGTCCTCAGTTCATTTTTGGAGGTTAGGTCATCTGGGTCTATTGGCCCCTTCTTGTTAGGTATTTCCCGCTCGGATTCCCTATATTCCTTGTTGTTCACTCCTTTTGGTTCCTCCGTTTTGACCTCAGCTACCACTAAGCCTTTAACGTGGCCTGAATCTGTGTTGCTGTATAAAGTTTGCACATGTCTGATCCAGGTTTCTGCTCCAACCCAGGCTTCTTTTTGGAGTTTTACCCCTTGGTTAAGCTCATTTATGATACCCCAAAAGTCCCGACTATTAGGATGTTTTCCCACGATTAGCAGTTTGTTCCAGATGGTTTCTTTATATAAGTGCTTTGCGGCCCTCTGTGCCTTCCTGTAGGTATTCCTGGCTCCCCTCAGATTGGATTGGTTTGCCACTGACCCAGACGTTTCTTGGCTTGCGAAGGCTCGGACCTCCTTGGCGACCTTTCTATTTTTGGCTCTTAAGTCCATGTTGAACCATGGCTCCTTCTTGATGTTAAGGTTACTATGGTTCCCTGACCTTGCTGGGAACTTTTGCTGCAGGACCTAAATCATTTGCTCCCAATTGGGTACTAGGTCCTCCTCCTTTTGGGTTCCAAGGTTGGCCATATGGGTTTTAACTAAGTTCCTAATTTTGCCCAACCCCTCTCGGTGCCATTTTAATTTTCTCAAGTTGAACTTTCATGCGTGCTGCAGAAGGGAGGTCGTTGTTGGCGCCGTACTTGGTGCAATATCCAAAGTTATTATTTGGGGGAAATGGTCACTTTCTACTCGATGTTCTATACCAAATGATTCGATGCTGGAAATTAACTCTTCACTTACTATAGAGTAGTCAATTATTGAGTGGACCCTGCCGCTCAAATAAGTGACGGCTGCCGACATATCCCCCTTTATGTTGCCATTCTGGATTGACAGTCCATATTCGTTCAGTCTGGATGCTAATTTTTTTCCGCCACTGTTTTCAGTCATCTTCACCTTCACCTTGTTTTGGTCAATGAGGGTGTTGTTGAAGCCCCCAGAAATAACCAGTGGGTATTGCGAGTAAATCCTTTGCATGGTCTTAATAAGTGACAGCAGGGACGCGTGTTTTTCTTTTTGTGCCTTTCTGTCAGGATGGATGTAAACATTAAATATTAAAATTTTCCATGGTTCTATCCCCGATGACGAAGCTTCGGTGATTCTGATCACTTGGGCCCACTTCAGGCCCACGTCTATCTCCTCAGATGTCCAGTTATATTTGTGGGTTACATAAGTTGATAATCCGCCGCAGGGATGACCGTGCGTGGAGAGGCTTTCTGCATATATTTGGTGTTCTTTGAAACCTTGGATTGGGGTCGATTGCAATTTCCATGACTCCTGGATCAAAATTATATCTTGTCGTAGGAAGAAGGCTTGGGTTTCGTGATCATGGGCCATTTCTTGAAAGCCGTGCACGTTCCACGAGAAAATTGAAACTGTTGATTTCTTTGTTAGATTCTGGGGGAGCATCTCGTTCCGCTGGGTTACGGAGGAGTTTGGGTCTGGGTTAGGTAGCTTTGTTGCACAAGACGTTGGGTATCCAAGACCAATCCGTTCTGTCTGCGTGGTGGAGACCAGTTGATTGTAGTTTGTGACTTTCGCTTGATGGCTCTGGCGTGGAGGCCCGGGCACTGCGTAGACAAGAGGTATGTTGACCTCTGCTCCCTTGCCCCTTGTCTTGGTCACGTGTGTTACATTGTAGGGGATAGGGGTACCTCGGACGCTTGTGTCGCATTATGGATATTCTCCATGATTCGAACTGAGGTCTTGCCCAGGTATATCCTATCTACCAGGTCCTTTGCGGCCCAAGTTGTAACTGTTTCTTCAATGGCCGCATTGTTTACGTTTTGTTGGAATTCAACGGAGTGGAGGTCCTGGGAAGTAATTTCTTGTAGAGCCGATATTTCGTTAAACAGTTTTAACAAGTTGCCTCGATTCAGAAAGTCGTGCGTCCCCCTAGTTGGATATTCGGGGATAAAAGTTAGTTTTAGGTCTGACGGCTCTGGATGATTGCTTGGCTCCTTTTGCGTTGAACCTGCTTTGCAAGATGGCGGGTTGTAAGGTTGAATTCTATCGCAAACGGGATGGATCAATTGTTGTTCTTGCTCTTTCTGTTCTGCCTCGGTTGTGTTTGCTTTTTTTTAGGTTGGGGCTGTGTTAGTTAACTTCATTTGGGCTGTACTTTGCTCCCTCCGCAATATCGAACATTTGCGTTCCTTTTCCAGGACAGTAATCCGCATGGGGTTGACACCGTTTGGATTTCGAGTGCTGCTGCCGGTCCGTGAGGTTCATATGCATTTCTTTCAAATATTGTAGGTGGTTGTTGCTCAATAATAATTTTTGTGCCAGGATTACGACCCTCTTTGTAATTGCGTTTTGTATCCAAACAGTTTTTTACCGGGGCTGATGTCAGCTCATGTTGCTCACAACCTCCATGTTCGACCGCTTGTTTTGGCTTCGTTTTTTTTCTTCCCGGCTCTTGTGCTTGTAATTGCTGGTTGGATTTTGTGACAGTTTGACTATTGTCCCCTATAGATGGGGATATGGTCGATTTGGCTCCTGACCTGGGGCCTTCGCCCCCTGATATGTTTGATGGGTTTAGTTTGTCAAATTGGTCTGCAGGAATTTCCTCACCCGATGATGACCCGTTCAAAAGATTGGATTTGTTTTCATGATGGATGTTGGAGTTGAATATGGGGAAGGTTTTGCCAGGATATGCGTTTGGTTGATTCTCGTACTTGAGCCTGGCCTTCCTTGCCCTTTTCCTTTGTCGGACTGTCCTCAATAATGGGTTGTTGGGTAAGTTGTATTTCTTCAATGTCTGAGACTGTTTTATCTAGACCACATTCCTTTGATAATTGTGCTTGATCCATTATTTGCTTGCTGCTTGTAGGGCCGTTTATGAGCTTTCTCTTGAATGTTTGTTATTTCTCCGGGGTAGGCTTAGTTTCTGTCGTCTGACTGTGACCGCGAGATTCTTTTTACCTCCCCTAGAATGTCCATCAAGATGGCCGGGAGGCTTGCCAGCTTTTCAATGATACTTCCACATCCACAGTTTCCTTGTTGATTACTCCAGCTGGTATTGGGCTCTAATTTCCCCTGAGTTGTCAAAAGCGATGATAGGGAGTCCAGTTTTGTGTTTATACTCGAAATGTGCCCTGCCACCTATGTAATAAGATCGATCTGGAATTCCATTTTATTGGATTGGTAATTCTGCACCCTTATTACTTGCTCTAGAGTGCTTAACAGGGATTGAGTCCATGACGTGGAGGGCTCGTCTTTTTGGATTTTGCTTAGGTCCTTGGGCTCTAAGTCCGACGAGCTCCCCGATGAAACTGTGATTGGCACAGAATGGGTGAGGTGTAGTTGGTTTGCCTGCATAATAATGCTGTCATTTATGCATGCTTTTTGTTGGTCTCTTTTTGGCTCTGGGCCGCGCGGGGTTGAGACCATCATATCCGGACTCAGATGTCGGTCGTCAAAACCATATTCTACTCGTGGCACTCTCCCTTGTGAGTCGATATACTTTGTAATTCTCTCAGTTAGTTCCTCAAGTTGAGAGTCGTTTGATAGGAAGAGAGGCTTTAAACATGTGTCTCCTTCGTGCCCGGATAAGGTGGATGGATTTTTGTGAACTGTGTTTACCTCCTGCTCGCCCTTGCTTGCCGTTGTGTGGTCACTGTTTTCGACTTGCACCACGATTGTCACACTTTTATTCTAGCTCAGCCTGATGTCCTTCGCGAGGCAATTTCCTGAGATGCCATTTTCGGCTCTGCCTCCCTTAGTCTCATTTGTGGCTGCAGAAATATTGGGATGTGCACCTGGGCGGTGACTAACGCTGGTTTGCCTTGGCGGGAGGGACCCGAACGCGATGGTGGGGATAAACACTCTGTGTCACTGCTTGACATGTTCTGCAAGCTATAGGCCCGTGGGGAGGGTACGTTCAGTGGCGCGATGGGACTTGGTAACTTACAAGCCTCCGCAGTCTGTGCGTAGATCGCCGCCATTGGGTCCTTAAGATAAAAGAATTTTAGGAGTCCGGATTTCCGTCTGGGATCTGGTGTTAACTCAGGGGTTGGTGCCGATACCAACCTCTCCCTGGGATTTGATTTGGGCCCTGTTACCGATGGCATTTTAGCTTCCGCAGTTGTCTTTCTTGATTTTATTTGGGATTTTTTGCTTTCCACTGGTTGTCGCGTTTTCCCCGATCTCATTTCTCCGGTCGGGACTTCGCGATCCTTTTGACTCTGTCAGAGGATCTGGTCGTGTTTGTTAGTAACTATATTCGATGTGGACTTGTCGGGGTCGGAGGGGATGTAGATGTATAAACGGCCCGGCCGGCTGGTTGAGTGCGGAAGTAAGGGTGCGGCCGATCATACAAGTCATACAACCGGTCCTTCAGGGGTTCTCTATCTCCAGGTCCTCCCCCTCGTACTTTATTCAGGGAGTGTTATTTTATCTAGTGGCTCCTACCGTGTTGAATTGCAGCGGGTTCCGCAATGGCTTGGATGTGCACCCCAGGGATTACAATGCTTGCTTGCCTCTCCTTACCGCTCTGCTCCACACTGCTTTCCTTGGCTCAGTTCTCGGGCTCTCTCGGGCACTCGGATCCCTGGGTACTCTTGCACTCTGTCACTCTGGCAATTTTACCCCCGTTTCCTGGCACCTGGCTCCTTGTTCTCCTGGCTCCCAGTTCTCCTTGCTCCCGGCGGGCATCGACCACTTGCCTCCTCCGCTCACCGCTACATCCCTTCTCCTCTATTGTGGTAGCGTGTGGGAGTGGCGTTGGTGGCGCGCTGCTCCTCCGCTGCTCCTAGGACCCGCTGGGCGGTTGCTCTAACTGCCCTGCCTCATGGCAACACAGCAGCACAGTGTGGGTCTCCCGCCGTTATGCCTCCTCTCCTGGGCAACTCTGTCCACTCTGCCCGTCGGCCCGTCCACCCGGCCGCGCAACAACACCTGGCACAGAACAAGAACAAAGGAGGCACTGAGGAGGTGCTGAGGGGGCGGTAAACTGATGGGCATGGGTGCGGGTGCAGAGCTCCTAAGGTGGCACCCCAGCGGCACTCAGCCACCTCGGCAACAGGCTGCAGCTGTGTTACGGTGCTTTTTTTTGTTTGGCCGCGGCAGCGGCAGCTGGCACCCGACATCAGCTGATGCCCAGCGTCTCCCCTTGCTGCAGTCTCCGTGGTTCACTCGGCTCGCCTCCCTTGCCTCGGTGCAGGCGGCTGCGGGCTACGGCTTTGGTGGGTTTTTTTTCGGCGGCCTCAGCCGGCACCCAACGTCTCCTCCTACAACGGTCTCCACGGTCCACGGTCCGCGGGCTCGGCTTGCTCCTCCTCTTCCGGTCAGTACAAAGTGGAAGGACTGTTTACCAGCCAGGGCAGAAATTATGGTGTTGGAGCCTGTGGCCCCAGCAGCCCTCCAAGATAAGTGGAGTGGCCCTCATACTATAATTGAGCAAAAGGGAGAGGTTACCTATCTGGTGGACTTATGAACTCCCGGAGCCCCCATAGGGTGCTCCATGTCAACAGGCTCAAACCGTATGTTGACTGGGCAGACATGGGTTTGCTCATGGCTGCTGATGAGGGACAGGAGGAAGGGAGTGGTCCACTCCCAGACCTGCTCTCACTGAACCCTGATGATGGGTCAGTAGATGGTGTAGCCTTGGCAGGCAGCCTCACTGACCAGCAGCTAATTGATTGTAGAAAAGTTTTACAACAGTTCAGACATATATTCTCACTGACTCCAAGTCAGACTACCTGGTACACTCATGAAGTGGACACTGGGGGCAGTCTGCTTGTTAAAAATAAGATTTACAGGCAACCTGATCGTGTCAGGGACGGTACCAGGACTGAAGTTCAGAAGATGTTGGATTTAGGAGTTATTGACCCCTCAGATAGCCCTTGGGCTAGTCCAGTAGTCTTAGTCCCCAAAACGCCACACCCATGGGAGCAAGAGAGAAATGAGGTTTTGTGTTGACTACAGGGGTCTCAATGCAGTCACTAGGACAGGTGCTCACCCAATTCCAATGGCAGATGAGCTTTTAGATACTTTGGCCTCAGCCAAGTTTCTGAGCACATTTGACTTGGCAGCTGACTACTGGCAGATCAGATCAGATTAGCTGATGATACAAAGCCAAAAACAGCATTTTCTAACCCTAGTGGGCACTACCAGTTTGTGGTAATGCCCTTTGGCTTGAAGAATGCACCTGCCACTTTTCAAAGGTTGGTGAACAATTTCCTTAAAGCCCTGGAAGACTATAGTGCAGCATGTCTAGATAATATTGCTGTCTTTAGCTCCACCTTGGAGGATCACCGGGTCCACCAGAGAAATGTTTTGGAGGCCCTGCAGAAAGCAGGCCTAGCTATCAAGGCCACCAAGTGCCAGATAGGGCAGTGTCAGGTTGTGTACCTGGGCCACCTTGTGGGTGGAGGCCAGGTTTAACCATTGCAGTGCAAAATTAAGACCATCATGGACTGGGTTACTCCAACCACCGAGACTCGGGTCAGAGCTTTCTTGGGCCTTACTGGGTACTATTGAAGATTTGTCATAGGTTATGGATCCATAATGACCCATTTGAATGACTTAACTTCTAAAAGAATGCTGAAGAAAGTTCAGTGGACAGTTAGCTGTCAAAAGGCATTTGATGACCTGAAGCAGGCCATGTGCACTGTTCCCATTCTGCAAAGTCCTAACTACTCCTCAGAATAATTGTCCAAACAGATTAATCTGAGTTGGGGGTAGGGGCTGTGCTATCACAATTGAATGATGAGGGTCAGGATCAGCTAGTAGCTTTTATTAGCAGAAGGCTGACCCCCGAAGAGAAACGTTGGTCAGCTATTGAGAGGGAGGCCTTTGCTGTGGTTTGGGCTCTGAAGAAGCTGAAGCCATACTTATTTGGCACTCACTTCGTGGATCAGGCAGACCATAAGCCCCGCCTATGGCTAAAACAGATGAAGGGTGAAAACCCCAATCTTTTGAGGTGGTCCATTTCCCTACAGGGGATGGACTATACAGTGGAACATAGACCTGGGAGTAACCATGCCAATGCAGATGGACTCTCCAGATGTTTCCATTGAGAACATGAAGACTCAACTGGTCAAGGTTAGTTTAATGTCCTTACGTTTGGGGGGGTTATGTAGGAAAGTAGGATCTGCTATCTTATAGTTACCCCCACTTTTTGCTGATGTTTCACTGTTTTTCGACTTTAGTCTGGCTGGGGCCCTGCTATCCAGGACTCCAGCCTAGCTGATTCCTCTCCAAAATGATTGTATGAACTCTAGGTACAGCACAGATTGGATTCTGGGGTACCCTTATAAGTCCCTAGTATATGGTATCCTATATACCCAGGTCATAGGTACCTCAGAGGCTTCTCAGGGGCTGCAGCATGTGAGATGTCACCCCTGAGAGACCACTCAAAATGACACAAGAGGTCTGCTACAGCAGCCTTTGTAAGGTGGTGTATGAACCACTTACTTAGATATAGGTTCCCTATATATACCTTATATCACTAAACATATAAACCTGTCAGTCACCCTATGGCATGCCTTGTCAATCCTGAAGGCAGGGTGCTGGGTTTTGTGTGAGAGGGTGCCCATGCATGTGCAGGCCCCTCTGCAACCTTTGGAATCTATTATCCAGGGTTGTTCTGTGATGCAGCCGGACCATATACTCTTAAGTGCATTAATACCTCACGGTAAATGCTAACTTTGGAATGGCTGCAAGGAAACATGTCTTGTTTGGTGTCAATCACCTTGGAATCATACCTCCCGCCAGTCCTGGCGGTGGAGGTATGATTCCACCCTCCTAGAGGGAGACATGTGACTACACCAGTACACCCGGTACCAGCTTAACAGAACCCTGGCATCACAAAATGGATGCTGCAGCCACAGACACGAGTCTGGCCTCCTGCTGCTGTACGAAACTCCGGCAGGGGAGGCTGGACAATACGTTTCCTGTCACAGGGAGGTGTTATCACCTCCCAGACAGGCTTTAGTGTATTGGGGCTGGGGTGGGGGGTGCACTCCAAGAGTGCTTAGATGTCTGCACTGGGGGCATATTTGGTGTCCCTGAGCATAGTCCAACTCAAACCGGTTGCAAGGGCTACCAGCCCCTGCTCTTGCACGAAACTGGACAAAGGATATGGGTGTAACCACCCCTCTATCCTGACCCTCCCATAGGTGGGTCCCCAGAGTTTGTCCCACCCCTTCCTTGGGTATAAAGTAGGAACCCCTGACTACAGGACTTTAGATTTACCTGGACGAAACTCTGATACATAATCCTGGAACTTTGGCGATCTACAAGGCGCTAGATAACTGAAGAATCTCCCTTGGAGTAAAGGAGTTACTCCCCTGCTTGGCAGACACCTAAGGCACCTGACCGGTTTGCATCTCCGAAGCTCCCGCCAGACTCCGAAGTATTTGCAACACAGGGGGTGGGTTTCCAGACTTTCCAGAGGTCAACCTGAGCTCCCAGCAAAGCTGAAACCCGTAACCCTCGTGGGGACCGTGGAACCGGAACCCCTGGACACCGTGCACATTTGCAAGTGCATATGCTTATTGGCAGTCCTTGAGGCTGTGCTTTTGGCTACTTGTAGTCCAAGCCCCGAGCAGCGTTTCCACCGAAGATAACTGGCCTACACTCAACGAGTGTCCCATGGACTGGTATTGTGTGATTCCTCTTGAGGTCCCTTCGCGATCCCTGGTCCGTTGACTGGCGGGTCCCTGTGAAGGCATCTCTAACTTTCAACAGGCTTACCTTGTTGCTCCAGACTTGCGTTGACTCTCCACCACTTGGGAAGTCGCCAGGACCTTGCTGGTCCGCACCGAAGCATAGTTTCTCTTCCTGCGTGGATTGCTGTTGCCAAGGCTTGTTGTGTTCAATCCAAGCACCAACGCTGCAGCACTCAACATCCTTTGTGGGACAGCTCAAGTCCAGCTCCTGGTCATCGTCGACGCTCCTGGTCCTCGAGGCTGCAGAGTCAAGCTTCACCTCTTCAACCTGAAATCACCCAGCATCGGTGGGCATTCGACTATCGTGCCCCTGGTCACTGGCAAGTGACCCAGACTCTGTCCCCTCTGCTTTCAGGTTCTTCACATCTTCGATCCAGGCTTGGATCCCTCTGGACACTTTCCTTCTTCCCGGCAGCAGCACTTTGCAGCATGTCGCCATTGAAAACTATGACGCAACCCAACACCAGCTGACACCTATGCACCCGGCTTCCCTGGTGAGGTATCTCGAGTACTCCGGTGCTCCTGTGGGTGTGGGCCCTAGAACCCCCTAAGTCTAAAGGGGTTTGCTCAAAGTCCTCTCCAAAGTGCCCTTAATCTATAAATTTCCAACCGCGACTTTCCCACTAGAAGCTAATGGAGCTCGCGGCTGTGTTCTCACACTGCACACTTCCCCCGTGGGTCCCCTGTGTAACTACCTTGGGTAGTTCCTTGGGATCCAGGTGATTCTACAGGTTCTAGGCACTGTGTCTAGTCAAGTCGTGGTTCTTATACCACTTTATTAATATATGGTTTGGTCTCCCCCTGGGGCACATTGTATATTATGCTCTTTACTGAAGTTCTGTTGTGTTGATATTGTGTGTCTTGTTTTCTAATCTCATAAAGATGTTAGTAGAGAGTGTTTAGTAATAAATACATATATTTTATATATACCTTGTGTGGATCCCCTTTTATTTGGTCATTCAAGAGGTTATAATCTTGTAAACCAAGTAGCTTTACACTCCTTCAAGACTTAGCCTGAAGGCTGCTCTCCATAGCTACCACTAGGATAGTTTTTAATAAAGGTTGTCTTCAACCTATCAATAATAAGGGTCGTTTGTACTGGTGCGAGGTGCCCATTATAAATAGTGGACAGCATATGCCAGGCCAACTTCTCACAGGGTTGACTTTATCCTAGAGGGATTCTTGGCCTAACAGTTACACACATGCTAGGTACATCTAGTTAGGGAGGCATTGTAGGAGTACGCACTTTTATTAGCATGTGCTTTATATACTTGTGTGTGTTCATGATTACTGCAAGATGGTAGAGCTTTAACATCCATATACCGTTATAGTACTGCTAATCATCCATATTTTTTACTGTCTAACGGTTGTTTCAACTCATCTATTCTATACCAGAATAACAACTGTTCAATAAATACATATTGAAAACACCCAGCCTGTTTATTCTGTGTATCTCTCTGAGACTAAGTAAGCACAAGTGACTGAGCAAAAAGTAGTATAATCTTTCCACAGTTCTGAGGTATCAGGGTTGTCATGTTCGATAGTTGCCAAGAACTAATCTCTCCTTGGTACGAGGGGATTCTAGTGGAACTGTGAGCTAGCTGATACAAAAAGGCCAACATACCCGTTGGGGGTGTTCGGAATCAGTCTGATACCAATCCTATAGTGTATGCTGTCCAAACACGCAGATCAGTATAGTTTTATAGGAACTACACGACAGAGTGGTGGAGGTAACCCTTAATGGTATGGCTTCTGGATACCACGTAGCATAGTTGAACATCACCAACAAGTATTGGTAGCCTTTGGTAGAGCGTGGTAAGGGTCCAATGAGTTCGATTTCTATTCTATCAAAGGGCTTCCCTATGATAGGTAGGTGTCGCCCAACACCGCTTCTTGGTGGTGTCAGACTAGAGAGGGTACAGACGTTTCAATACCTGGGGGTGACGATCAATGAAAATCTTTCTTAGGGTCCCCAACAGGTGAAAGCCCAACTCAGACTCTCCCAGTTAGCGGGTGGTATCGTTAAAATGGCAAATACATCCACTTTTAAACCAGTGAGCCCCGCTTTGGAGATCTACAAAGTTAGGGCAAGGGCATCTGCACTCCATGGTGGGGAACTCTGGGGGCACTCCTGCAACTCTGATATCGGTAAAGTGGAGAACAAGTTTATGAGGCAGTTACTTGCACTCCCTCTAAGCACTCCTCTCCTTCCATTGAGATTGGACTTAGGACTGAGTTTTGTCCAGGATGAGCTAGCTCTGAAACCTTTAAGGTTTTGGCGCAGGCTATGGATAACACCAGAACTGTCCAATTATAGGCATGAATTGAAGGATGTGTTGAGCCATGCTAGCGCAGCTAAAATCCCCTGGCTTGTATTCATGAAAAACGAACTAGGAAAAATGGGACTATTGGACGTCTGGTACGATCCAGAACAGGCATGCAGGGGGGTTTCCGGCAAAATGCTTGCGAAATCTTTTATGGACTATAAACAGAATATATGGTTGCAAGATTCTAAAGCTGGCTCCCTGACAATAACTTTTCTAACACTCAAACATTCTTTTGCTTTTGAGGAGTTTTTTAATGTTATCTACCCAGTAGGAGCAAGGAAGCTCTACATTCAATAGATATTAAAGGAAAACAGGGGTCCTCAGGAGTTTCATAGAAATAACAATAAACTTATAGACCACAATCAGTACTAAAGTCAAATTTCCAAACCCAGCCGGGTGAGGAAATATTTAATTCAAGATAAACGAATTTGGTTGACCTGAAGACGGTCATATACAAACATTCAGATATGGCACAATCCACAAGACCGTGACTCATACACTGCAGAAATTCAAAGGCAGCTGGACAATAGGGATCATTACATCAGGTTAGCATCCAACCCCACCAAAGAGATTCATGAGTTAATACAGAAAGTTACGTCAGATGCAGTGTCAGAGGATTTCTTGACAAAGGAGGAATTCAACTATTTAAACGTAAAAAGCCCCAGGACCCCGGTAATTTACACACTGCCCAAAATTCATAAAGATATGACTACGCCACCAGGACGCCCCATTGTGTCGGCATGCGGTTCAGGAACCATTAGGGGCATTTGTTGACTTCTTTATGAAAGAATTTGTCCCTCCTACAGCTTGCTATGTACAAGATTCCATGTCCATGATTAATCTGATCGAACATCATCCCTTTAATCCCACAACTGACACCCTGTGTACCATGGAATCTCTGTATACTAATATCCCGCAGACTGCGGCGCTTCGTATTATACAGAAAGTCCTATACACACGACCACGCCCTCATGCTATACCCACAACGTTCATTTGTCAACTATTGGAACTTTGCCTCACCCGAAACTTTTTTACATTCCAGGGCCTCTTTTATCAACAAATAAAGGGGACGGCCATGGGCGCTATTTTTGCCCCAAACTTTGCCATACTATTCATGGACAAAATAGAAAGGCAGGTAATTCTGACACCTTCTAACCCCTTCTTCACTGGTATCATCATGTGGCGTAGATACATTGATGACATTTTTATGTTATGGAGTTTTGACACCAATGTTCTACGCCACTTTCTACACTGGATGAACAACAATTGTTCGGGCCTCATTTTTACTTCCATGTCTGATAAGTCTTCCATAAACTTCTTGGACTTAACAATTTTCCACCATGAAGGTGAACTCCTCACACGCTTATTCAGAAAATCGACTGAGAGAAACACATTGTTAGAATATACCAGCAATCACCCCAGGGCTCTGAGGGATTCGTTACCTTTCTCTCAGTTCCTAAGAATAAGGAGAAACTGCTCGAACAGGGAGGATTACTTTAAGGAAAGCGCCATCCTTGCCAATAAACTCAAAGATAGGGGTTACCCTAGGAAAGTTGTGAAGAACGCTTTAAAAAGGGCATGGTACCGTCACCGAGAAACATTACTTGTCCCAAACCCAAAGAAAGATATGGACAGAATAGCATGTGTAACAACTTTCACTCCCCTCTCTTACAAACTGAGGAAGATGATTCTGCAACATTGGCCTGTGATTAATGCAGGCATTCTTGAGATTGAGCGCCCCCTTTTCGCTTTCAAAAAAAGTAAGAATCTAAAGGACCACCTGGTCCGGGCAGCCCTCCCTGCTCCTAATCAACCCTCTACTCTTGAAGCAGCATGGGGTCTGTCCCCCATTGTTGGACATGTCAAATGTGGTGGTTGTACTGTATGTAATTTGACAATTGAAGGTAAAACCTTAGTGTTTAACAACATTACGTTTAGATGTAACACTCTAACAAACTGTCTCATTGAATGCCCGTGTAAAAAAGTTTATGTGGGTCAAACGTCTCAAAGAATTAAAACGCGCATCTGACAGCATAGAAGCCGCATCAGGTGCAGGACACCGAACGCTCCACTGGTTGAACATTTCACTGATGCAAACCATGACGAGGATGACATCCGCTGGACAGTACTAAAGGCGCTAAAACTACCCCAAAGAGGAGGCAGCATGGCGAGTCTCCTAAACAAAGAGGAACTGAAATGCATAATAATGTTGGACTCAATTCGCAATGGATTAAACCGGAGAGAGGACTGGACCTCCCTCCTCTGAGTCCGGCTTTGTTATCCTTTCCACGAACTGAACTATATTTATCGGAGCACTTAACATATCTATTCTGTGAGTGAGATTTGAGCCCATATTGAGTCTAAGGAACTGAAATGAATTGTTAATTTAACCTTTTAACATTGCTAAACATGTAATCTAGTGTATATAGTCCTATGTGCAAAAGAGAGTAGGTTCCACAGGTCACTCCCTCACTGTTATGAGCACGCTCAACCAATTGGAATTCACAATTTTTAAACCCACTTAATGGTCGACTTGGTAGAATCACAATCACGTTAATTTAATTTATAAATCACTATATATCGGGCCACCACAAAATGGCCCCCTCGGTTATCCTGTGGACTCCGTTAGTCCTTCTTCCGATTGGTTCGGCTAGCCCACTCCAAAATGGCTGCCGCAAACGTAATGTAAAACGAGTAGTCCTTTCTCCATTTTGGCTATCGATTGGTTAAAGCCACCGGCAACCCAGGCCACTAGCAGCGGATTCTCGCTTGCAGAGATGAGGAGAGAGACCATTGTGTCTCCACCATCCACCCCTTGCCGGCCAGACCGCGACGTAAGATAAGAGATACTCCATGCCTTAATGTGGCGGAGCACTGTCTCAACGGGACTACCAGGCTTACCGACCCCAATTTTTTCCCCCCCTTACTAGCACGTGACCGCCGAATTAAGTGGCGCTACAACAAAAGGAGCAACGTACTCCTAAATTCCGAGCCCAACCACTAAGAAAGACTCGCCCGTGAGTTCACGGTTCAATCGGGGAACCAGTCCGAGCAAGACAAGGTAAACCAATTCCCTTGCACTCTGTGTCGTAGAATCACCACCGGCACTGCCCCGCCCCTGACCTTGATCCTTTTGTTTTAGGTACCGAAAAACCTGGGCACCTGACTTACAATTCCCAACGCCTGACAAATACTATCCAACTGACCCAGAAGGTCAGTGCTGCCATGTAATGTATCACCAACCACCACCCAGATTATTGTATGCTAGTCACTTAAGAACCACTTAGACTGTGGATCACGAAGTATCTCGTACGCTTGCGCCATAACCCTCACCACCTCCACAAGCACCACTTTAAATATTGGAATGGCTAACTCACAAACGATTCCTCAAAGTTTTTTCGTGTCACTGCCCAATAGCCACCCACTGCACCACTTAGCTACCTCACTAAGCGGTCACCTAATAGGTCACCGACCCGAATACTATTTATTACTCAGATCGACCGTTAGTCACCACCTTGATTTATATGATATGATGGCCACCCAGAGCGCCCACGCCGGCAATTCACACTGTCACCGAGCTGCGACGGCTACGTTGGCCCTCACCTGCATGTATTGGGTGCAGAATTGCCTCACAACCTTGAACTGGCCACTGAACCATACAGTTGGACCTCGCTAGTATAACTTTTTCTATGTTTCTATTTTTCTGGGCGGATGCCTTAAGTTGTTCTTTTATCTTTCTCCCTTTACTTCCACAGGCGTTCGTAACAAAAACAGGCAATGATTAATATAGTCCTGATGATGATCCCGGTTCATTAGGAGCCAGGGGATCGAAACGTTGACGCTTAAACAGTGTTACAGGAAATCTAATTGTATATTATTCTGTAAATACTGTATGTCGAAACTTGCTGAAACTGATTAATAACTTGCAAGCGACAGTTGGCTCCAAACCTTTTTGCCTGAAAAAACTTTTCCTAACCCTTTCTTTATCTGTTTTTCCGTCTCTTGGGATAGGTACAGGATTGTGCCCTATCTGAATGTTTGTATATGACCGTCTTCAGGTCAACCAAATTTGTTTATCTTGAATTAAATATTTCCTCACCCGGCTGGGTTTGGAAATTTGACTTTAGTACTGATTGTGGTCTATAAGTTTATTGTTATTTCTATGAAACTCCTGAGGACCCCTGTTTTCCTTTAATAGCTGAATTACCCATGGTCCAAAGGTACTTATTGGGTTCCCTTGTTTACAAGAAAAAGAAAAAATACATTCAATGGAGGCATGGATCACTACCGTTAGGGGTATTTGTAGGCAAGTGGTCGTCTTCCATGAGCAAATCCTGCCTTGGGTGTGGTGCGTCCAAGGAGGATGAAATGCATATGCTCTTCTTCTGCCCTGCCTATAGAAAAGCTAGAAAGTACTGGCTTGTACCCCTATGCAAGAACTTGGGTTTTGATAAATGCTCTGTTGCATTGAGAGTTCTCAAGACAGATGCATCACCACATATAGTTTTTGCACTTTCAAAATTCCTTTTAGTAATGTGGTCCAAAAGATCCTCTTTTATTACAGTGGCACCCAAGGGTGATTTTATACAGTGACTGTGTACATTTCATGACAAATTCATTTTTATCTAATTAATTTTATGCTTTTTATGTATACTGTTTTTACTGTAATCTTTTATGACTGAAAAATGTCGAAATAAAGATTTAATGAATGAATGATAGGTAGGGGCTGTAGAGTCGCTCTGGGTGGTTGATATGGATTTTTCCTCTGGCATACGCTCATTCCTGATGGTATTGCTCGGTTTGCGCGTATATATCTGGCCAAAAGAAGTGTTGTGGGATAGCTTGGCTGGTGTTTTCCATATCACAGTGCCCAGCCATAAGGTGGGAGTGTGCAAAAAATAAGACTTGGTCTCTGAACTCGAGAGGCACCAAAAGCTGAGGGTTCTCGTTTACTTTGCCAATACGATAGAGCGGCCCCTTCTGTATAACAGCCCTTCGTTAGACCACGCTAGGGGAGTCAGAGGCACTGTGCATTGCATTCTGTAATGCTTTATCATTCAGCTGGGACACTCGAAAGCATTTGTCCAATGCCCACGGTTCAGGGGTAAGAAGAGCATCCTGCACAGGGGCTTCTACCACAGGTCCTTCACGGTGTGGGTTGCTCGAGTGCGTGAGGTCACTTAATAACAAATCAAGGAAATAGGGGTTATCTGTTCCAAGAATAATCTTCTCGGGAAGGAAAGGGAGCACCCCAACTTCAACTCTACTTGTCCGCCCGGTGCGCTGGTGAAAGTACCTCGGGCTACTGGGTAGGATTGGTATCCCTGTGCACAGAACATAGCGCCACATATTTGTTTGTCTTATTTGAGAGGGAGAGAACAATTTGGTCGTTATCACGGACTCTCTGCTACCTTAGTTTGGCACGGCAGTTACATGATTACCATTAAGTAGCAAACTCCCATAATGCACAGGTCCCATCTACTGAGCATATAAGACAGAGGGAGGGACAGAGCTGATACCCCTTTACTCTTCTTCTCCCTTCCGTCTTCTTTTTACAGAACTGGGTGGTACGGCCTCGCTCCCCACCCTTGTAACACCGAGGGCCAGGATTTACAATGGGTCTAGTCGCCCCAACTCGATTCTTGGTGGCTCTGGTGTTACTTTGTTGGGCTTTTCCTCAAACTTATGTCCCGTTGGTGTTATGCGTTTGTTTGGTTTCTCAAAGTCTGATTGGGCCCATGGGCTGAGCACAAGCAAATGTCGTGGCCGTCTCTACAACTAGTTCCAGGGTTCGTCCGGCATGTTGCCGTAACCACTTTTGTGTATGGAACGGGAGTGCTTCAAGGGTATGTTCTCGATAGGTTTTATCCATAATCTCTTTTTGCCTGATACATAATTCTGCAGAGGAACCATAGCCCCTGGCATGGCATGTCCACTTCCTAATTCCATCCCAGCCACGTCTGTCCCTCAGACAATTTGGTCATGGTTCAGACACAGTGCGGTCGATTGTCTTGAGTCATGTGTTTCTCGAGGGCCCATTTCGTCTTGCTTTGGCCCTCCTTTAGTTGATGTATAATGTCCTCCATCTTTGGTCGGATGGCCTCATGCTCGCATTCTCCACCACTTGTCGTCCACCTGCCACTCACCGGGCACGTAGAATAGATTCAGAGTGAGGCGTGATAGTCAAAAGACTATCACGCCCCTATCATTCTGAGGCCTACATCATCAATTCGTCATTGTCCTTGCCCCTCCCTCCTTTTGTATGATTTATATGGATAGTAATGTATGGGTAGGCTTCCTTGGTTGTCCAACTGAAAAATTGTAATTTGAGTTATATTTAATTATCTTAACTTTGTCCTTTAAACTATTTCTCCTTTCAATTCACTTGAGCACCCCCTTTCTCTTACTGCAGTTTGCAGTTCTTCTTTTTCTCTATTTTATGAACATGTAAATACATTTGTTATTATACAAAGAGAGATCAAGCATAATTGGCCTTTTGTATTGTTTGTGGTGGGTTTGTTACATTAATACTGTTTCTTGCAAATAATACATCTCCTTTTCACAGATTTCATCTGTTTACCTCGAAAAATAAGATTCACATTACCTGTACCAAGGAGATCTCACCACAGACGAGGCGGTGTCTCGGGTGAGAGTCTAGAGTCTTCCCCTGGCCTCTCTCTGCCGAGCTCTTTCCTTCTCGTGCTGGTCCTGTCCCTCTTCCATCCACCTCTTGTCTCCCCTCCCAACAGCTTCTCTTCTCTTGCCGGTCCTGCCTCTCTTACATCTCCCTCTCTCTTCCCTCTCCTATTAGTTTTACATTCTTGTTATAAGCTCTCCTATATGCACCTCTCACTTCCATGCTCTACTCTTTATCTTTCCCCTTTCCCGAGCCTCTCACTTCTGTCTCTGGCTCTGTCTCTGCTTCTGCCCAGCAGATATTGGAGGCGGGCGAGCCACTGAAAGCTTGAGCCTGAATCCTGGTTCTGTCTCTAGTTCTGCTCGGCAGACATTGGAGGCGGGCGAGCCACTGAGAGATCAAGCCTGAAGCCTGGCTCTGGTTCTGGTTCTGCTCGGCAGACATTGGAGGCGGGCGAGCCACTGAGAGCTCGAGCCTGAAGCCTGGCTCTGTCTCTGGTTCTGCCCGGCAGACATTGGAGGCGGGCGAGCCACTGAAAGCTCAAGCCTGGAGCCTGGCTCTGGCCGGCAGATATTGGAGGCGGGCGAGCCACTGAAAGCTCGAGCCTAAAGCCTGGCTCTGGCTCTGCCCTGTAGACATTGGAGGCAGGCGAGTGTAGGAGAGTAGGGTCTGCTTCCTATGGTCACCCCCACTTTTTGCTGTGATTACCTGGTTTTTCGACTTTAGACTGGCTGTGGCCCTGCTAATCAGGACCACAGCCCAGCTGTTCTCTCTCTAAATTGATACCATGTACTTTAGGTACATACCAGATTGGGTATTTGGTCACCTTTGTGAGCCCCTGTATAGTGTACCATAGGTACCCAGGGCATAGATGCATCCAAGGCCTACCAGGGGCTGCAGCATGTATTATGCTACCCCTGGCTGGCCCTCCAAACTGACACAACAGGTCTGTTAACACAGCCTGGGTAAGGTGGTGTAATCTCCCCTTACTTAGATATAGTATACCTATATATACCTTATATATAGACACATAGTAACCTATAAGTCACTCCTATGGCAGGCCTTAAAAAACCATGGAGGCAGAGTGCTTTGTTTTATCTGAGATGGTGCTCTAGTATGAGCTGAGCCCCTCTGCAGCTTTCGAAACCATCTCCCTATAGCTGTTCTATGATATGGCCATACCCTATACTCTTAAGTGCATTATAATCCTCGCGGTTAATGCTAACTTTGGATTGGCTTTATCAAAACATGTCGTTGTAAGGTGTCAAACACTTTGGAATACTACCCCCTGGCCAGTCCTGGCGGCGGGGGTAGCACTCCACCCTCCTAGAGGGAGAAGACATGTAGTTACTGGTAAACCCGGTTAAAGTTAAACAGAGCCTCAGCGTCACAAAATGGATGCTGCTGCCACAGACACGAGTCTGACCTCCTGCTGCTGGACGTAACTCCGGCAGGAGAGGCCTGGACAATAGGTTTCCTGTCGAGGGAGGTGCTAGCACCTCCCCAGACAGCCTGTAGTGTATTGGGGCAGGGTGGGCTGAATGGAAAGATGCTTTTCCAGACACTGCCTGGGGCACACAAGGTGCTCCATGCATAGCCTGGTTCAAACCAGTTGCTGAGGCACTCCAGCCCCGCTCTGGACAAAGGGAAAGAGGTGTAACCACCCCCTTCCCAGGTCCACCCATAAGAAGGACCTGCCAGGTAGTCCAACCCCTAAACTGAGTATAAGTGTAGGAGTTGTGTCCCTAGGACCTTAGATTACCCTGGACGAATCTTCACAAGACATATCCCGGACCTTCGATGTTCCATTTCAACTGGAAGACGGAAGACATCTCCCTTGTGGTCAAGGAGTGACCACCCTGTGCAAACAGGCACCACCAGTAACTTGCCGGTCTGCATTGTTGAGGCTCCTGCCGGAACTCGAAGACTCTGCGACTCAGGACACGGACTTCCAGACATCTCTGGCCCTGCTCAACGATCCCAGCAAACCCGAGACCTGTGGCGGACACGAGAGACGGGGGACCGGAACTCCTGGACATCCTGCATTTTGCTAACTTCATCGACTCCTGAAGTAACTCGCAGTTGTGCATTGGGGTACGAGAAACCCCAGACCCGAGCACCATTTGCACCGAAGATCAGCCCTCCACACTCCACAAGTGTCCCGTGGTGCCCTCTCTTGCATTTCAGCTTGACGCTTCTTGCCGGTTCCTATCCCGTTGGCTAGTGAGCCCCCGGAGGACTCCATCTTGAATCTAACTTGCTTTTCTGGTTGCTCCAGGCTTGCTTCAGCTTCCCTACAAAGGAGAATGCGCCACAGACCTTGCTGGTCTGCACCGAAGCCAATCTTCATCTCCTTCGTGGATTGCGTTTGCCAAGGCTTGTTAGGTCCAATCCGGATACCGACTCCGCAGTCAACTAGATGCTTCGTGGGACAGCTCGTGTGAGAAGTTGGCCTGATATGCAGTGCTCACTATTCTAGTGATCACTATGTATCATTCCAACAACCCTTATTGATGTTTGGTTGTAAGTCAACCTGATAGACCAGCTATCCTAGTAGCATGGACACGTGCAGTCTTTAGGCTAAACTCTAGAGGGCGTGTTAAGCCAGCTGTTTTACCATCACATTTACCCCTTGAACACCAAGTGAAAGGACAGCACACAAGTTGTTATCAAAAATAAAGTATATTTATTTATAACAAGACTACCCAAGCTCTTTATGAGACAGGGAGCTAAGCACACAACAAAACTCTTGAAGAAATACTTAAAGTCGCACAATTTACACAAATGCCCGAGGGGCACGAAAAACCATATGCTACACAAGTGGAATGCGAATTACTAGCAGGTAAGTAACTATTCTCATAGGCTTTAGGATCGCTAGGACTAATCTACTGAACCTTCAGATTACAAGCAGGAGGCCTAGGGACGTCGTGTGCAGAGTGGGAACTCTCAAGCGTAAGGCGGGAAAAAGTCTATGGAGGCTAGTAAAAGCAAAGTTAGTGTTCTCGGGCGAACCCGACTAAGTAGAGCTGAAACGACAAAGGATCTGGACACTTAGATAGTTAAGCTATGCTGGAGCACCGAAATGCTCAGGTTACCTAGCCCAGGGGCTGCGGCTGCATAGGGCTGAAAAGACGTCGGAGATCCTCGTTGCAGTCTATGGAGCCTGAAGAAAGAAGTTGCTGGCAGGGGACCAGTGAAGAAGTTCGTGGTGATCCAAGCCTGGATCGATGAAGATGGGTACCTGTAAGCAGAGGGGACCAAGTTCTGAATCACTAGCCAGTGATTAGGTGGGCACCAGGATGGCACCGGACGAAGTCACCTCGACCAGGTGAGTGGGCGACGCTGGGCTCTGCAGTCTCTCGGACCAGGAGGCGTTGTCGGCGACCAGGATGGATGTGCGAGCTGTCCCACGGTGGTATCTGCTGTCGATGTCGCTGGACCCAGGATTGGGGCAACAACTCTTGGCAAATGCAAGCCCACGCGGTGGACTCAAAATGGCGTCTGGAGTGGACCAGGAGGGTCCGGGGTGCTCCTCTGTTGGAGGGGAGCAAGGGCCAGTCTGGAGCAACCAGACCAGTGGTGTTGTCGTCGTGGTTCGTCGTCAGAAGGGCCACTAGCCAACGGGCAAGTGACCTGGACAACGCGGTGAGCAGCAAATAGCAGAAGGGCACCACGCAGATCTCGTGGATGCAAGGGGGCTGGACTTCGGTGCTGAAGCTGCTCAGGGTTGGGGCTTCTCGGACCCCAAAGCACTCACGTGAGGATCCCTCAGTAGTCATGCTGGGCAAGCGTCGGGCAGTCTTGAAGATGGCCGGTCCCTCGAGGTCTCGTCACACCCACGAATCTCAGCTGGGCTGATGATGCAGGTAGAGGTCAGAGGTGCCAGGGAAGCCGGTTCTCGTCGAGCTGGGCAGTCTTGATCCGGAGGAGAGACTTACAGCAGACCGCGATGCTTGGATGGTGCCTGCTGCTGCAGGGTGACTACTCCTTAGTCACAAGGGAAAAATCTTGAGAAGAGTCTTGAGTTCCTTTCGTGGAAAGTAGTTTCAGGATTCAAAGATGATCTAATTTGGAAGGGGGCCTGTTCCTACCTTTATCCTGCAAAAGGGGGCTGGCACGCGACTAAGTCCTGCCCTATGGGTGGGACTAGGAAGGGGGGTGGTTACACCCCTCTCCCATGCCGGGCTTTCCCCAGCTCAGGGGCTGGTGTGCCCCTGGAACTGGTTCAAGCCGGCATATGCACAGTGAGCACCGGGGTGCCACTTGCAGTCACCTTCCTCTAAAGCCCTGCCTACCTAGGATACACAAAATCCTGTCTGGGACGGTGCTTGCACCGCCCCTGGCAGGAAACCCTTTGTCCTTGCCTCCCGCGCTGGAAGGACTCCCAGCAGCAGGAGGGCAGACTTGTGTCTCGGTGGCAGCATCCATCTTGTGGAGCTGAGGCTATGTCTGACTTTAACCGGGGTTACAGGTTACCAACATGTCTTCTCCCTCTAGAGGGGTGGAATGCTACCCCCGTCGCCAGAACTGGCGAGGGGGTAGTATTCCAAAGCGTATGACACCTTACACGACATGTTTAGATAATGTCAGTCCAAAGTTACCATAACCGCGAGGATTATAAGGCACTTAAGAGTATATGGTCTGACGCTATCATGGAAACGGCTAAGGGATAGATCCCGAAAGCCGCAGACAGGCTCAGCTCATGCCAGAGCACCATCTCACACAATTCCAAGCACTCTGCCTTCAGGATTGTTAAGGCCTGCCATAGGAGTGACTGATAGGAGATCTGTGTGTCCATTTAGGTTTAGATATAGGTATACTATATGTAAAGCAAAGGGTGATTACACCCCCTTGCTCCCAGCTGTCAAGCAGCCAGTTGTGTCTATTTAGTTAGTCAGCCCAGGGGTGGCATAATACATGCTGCAGCCCCTGGGAGACTTCTGGGTGCACCTCAGCCCTGGGTACAGGGACTCAGAGAGGGCCCAGTGCCAATTGGATATGTACCTAGGGCACATGGAATCCATTTTAACAGAGAGAGCAGTGGGCCTGGGGTCCTGAATAGCAGGGCCCCAGGTCAACTAAGTCAGAAAACCAGCAAAACACCAGGCAAAAAGTTGGGGGCAACCATAGTCAGGGATCTACCTTCCTACAGCTCGAATCCAGCTCCTGGTCATCGCCGTTACTTTCTGGACCTCATGGCTGCAGGGACAAGCTTCACCTGTTCACCTGAGATCATCGCGACATCGCCTGCTTCCTTCCTGGTCACTGGCAATTGACCCAGACACTGTCCCTTCTGCTTTCAGGTTCTTCAGATCTTTGATCCACCCTTCCTAACCGTTGGTTGTTTAGTGTAGCCCCAGCGATGCCCTAGGCCTACTTTCTATTCCAGATGTGGTTCTTATACCACTATTTTAGTATATGGTTTGTGAGGCCCCTAGGGCATAACTGTATTCGTGCAAATTATCGTATGCTAATTGAGTAACTTGTATTGTGCTTTTACCTCTGACCTCATAAAGAGTGCAGAGGGGTTGTGTTTAGAATAAATACATATGTATTTGATATATACATTGTGTGGTGTCCTTTCATTTGGTATTCAAGGGATTATAATTGGTAAAACAACTAGCTTCATATGCTCTCTGAAGTCTTAGACTATTGACTACTGGTTCATGCTACCACTAGGATAGCTTTCTATAAGGTTGACTTTACAACCACCATCAATAAGGGTCGATTAGACTGGTGCAAGGTGCCCACTAGAAGTAGTGGACATCAAATGCCAGGCTAACTTCTCACAGCGAGCCACTGAAAGCTCGAGCCTGGGGCCTGGCTCTGGTTCTGCCCGACAGACATTGGAGGCAGGCGAGCCACTGACAGCTCGAGCCTGAAGCCTGGCTCTGGTTCTGCCCGGCAGACATTGGAGACGGGAGAGCCACTGAAAGCTCAAGCCTGAAGCCTGGCTCTGTCTCTGGTTCTGCCCGGCAGGCATTGGAGGCGGGTGAGGCACTGAAAGCTCAAGCCTGAAGCCTGGCTCTGCCCAGCAGACATTGGAGGCGGGCGAGCCACTGGCACTGGTTCTGCCCGGCAGACATTGGAGGCAGGCGAGCCACTGAAAGCTCGAGCCTGGGGCCTGGCTCTGGTTCTGCCCGGCAGACATTGGAGGCAGGCGAGCCACTGAAAGCTCGAGCCTGGGGTCTGGCTCTGGTTCTGCCCGACAGACATTGGAGGCAGGTGAGCCACTGAAAGCTCAAGCCTGAAGCCTGGCTCTGTCTCTGGTTCTGCCCGGCAGGCATTGGAGGCGGGTAAGCCACTGAAAGCTCAAGCCTAAAGCCTGGCTCTGCCCATCAGACATTGGAGGCGGGCGAGCCACTGGCTCTGGTTCTGCCCGGCAGACATTGGAGACAGGAGAGCCACTGAAAGCTCAAGCCTGAAGCCTGGCTCTGTCTCTGGTTCTGCCCGGCAGGCATTGGAGGCAGGCGAGCTACTGAAAGTTCGAGCCTGGAGCCTGTTTCTGGTTCGGCCCGGCAGACTTTGGAGGCGGGTGAGCCACTGAAAGCTCAAGCCTGAAGCCTGGCTCTGTCTCTGGTTCTGCCGGGCAGGCATTAGAGGCAGGCGAGCTACTGAAAGTTCGAGCCTGGAGCCTGTTTCTGGTTCTGCCCGGCAGACATTGGAGGCGGGCGAGCCAATGAAAGCTTGAGCCTGAAGCCTGGCCTGGTTCAGCTCGCGGTCTTGTTGGAACCTCGAGCCCAGGCCGAGCTGTCCTGTCTTCCTCTACCCCAGATGTGGCGTCACCGTTAGAGTGGGGACTGGGAATCCAGGTTCGAGTCTCAGCATTGGCTCAACATCCTGTGATTATGGGTCGATCACTTCATCTCTCTAACCCTATAAACATAGCACATGCTGTTGTGTAATGGAACCGGTGCTCATGTGACACGTTCCAATACTTTTGGGTCAAATTTGCAAAATTTTTAAAAAATGCACTAAGAGGTAAAAACAAACCCTAAACACAATGAAAGGCACATAGATTCCCATTTACTGGCAAATTTCTGCAAAGTGAAACCAGAAACCATGGATAAATTGCAGCTTCGACATGTTAGCCCAGCACACTCAATATACAAATGTCACAAAGTACACAATCAGTGATAAAGAAGGTGTTTCAAAGGCGAGTCGATGTTAAATTTCAGTTCATCCTTTATTTTTCAGTCTTTAAAATCTTTTGAAACCGCCAACGCGTTTCGTCCCAACCAGGGACTTCTTCAGGGCTTGTAAAACAAAGTACGGATATTCTGATTGGTAATCCCTCTTATATTCAGGATGGAAAATTTTTTGAATTTAGTTAATGCGCTTCCTCAACAGTTAATTTCCATAAAGTTTTGGCAGGTAAGTTTTCTTTAATTGGCACAGTATCCCGGATAAAGTGATCCCGGTCCAGAAAGGGTCCTCGGTACAGTCCGTCCCACTACAGGTCCGAAAAGCGCAGCTTCCCCTCTAAACTGTGTGATCATAGGTTGATATTTCATTTCATCAAATCTTTTTTCTTCATATTTTTGTGTATGAAAGCACATTAAAATACATGAGTTCGAATTACCATTTGCACAAAACTATCACTTATAACAAGTATTTCTCAATACAGTGCTATAATGTGCCCTAAACTGGCAAAGCTTCCACACTTTAAAGAAATACTTTTTTGAATTTTGAAGAAAATGTTACATGTTTTACCTGATGTTTGTTGTATGATTAACAGCAAATATTTTCTGGGCTCGGCTAGTCCACGGGCTCTAAGATCTGAGCCCGACCCGTGCTTCGGCTCCGGCTCGTACACGGGCTCTAAGATCTGAGCCTGGCCCATGCTTCGGGTCCGGCTTGGCTCGTCCACAGGCTCTAAGATCTGAGCCCGACCCGTGCTTCGGCTCCGACTTGGCTCGTCCACAGGCTCTAAGATCTGAGCCAGACCCATGCTTCGGCTCTGGCTCGTCTCGTCCACGGGCTCTAAGATCTGAGCCAGACCCGTGCTTCGGCTCTGGCTCAGCTCGTCCATGGGCTCTAAGATCTGAGCCAGACCCATGCTTCGGCTGTGGCTCGGCTCGTCCACGGACTCTGAGCCAGACCCGTGCCTCGGCTCCGGCTCGGCCACGGGCTCTAAGATCTGAGCCCGGATCGTGTTTCGGCTCTGGCTCGGCTCTCCCTGTTAATGTGTTGCCCTCACCTACCTCAATCATACTCGTCTCTTGCCTGTTTGTAAAATGGATGGTATTTTTTTAAAAAGGCCGATAAAAGAAAACGTGGAACCTCAGGGAATCCTGGTGTTTATTCCCACTTGAAATAAAATGTTTAAACAGTTCATACAAACTTAAATCGCCCCTAAATGTTTTCCAAGCAATGCTGCCACACTGGTTTCCAGCCGTGCACAAAAAGGACAAATAAAATAATCTCAACACAATGTTATCATTTTATTTTTCCGTGCTGAGGCAGGTTTTGGGGCGTGGCTTGGCTGGGATGAGGAAATCTCTCCACATCCACAGTATGCAGATCGCCAGGGACTTATGAAACAAGATGGTCACTCCACTCTTCCTGTGGTCCAAGGGAGTAGTCGGATGTGGTAGGGGTACCTGCGTCCTGCTGGCATGCATAGGAAAGTGGCTTTATGTGGTGGTGTCTCAGAAGACCCTTAGTGGTTTACAGGGCTTACTTTAATTATCCCAAATGCTACATTAGTGGCAGTGTGGTCGAGCAGTTTACGCTTATCAGAGAGGAGTGGTAAGCATTTGTTGTACACACACAGTCAATAAATGGTTCACACACTCAACAAGAAATCTGAAATCAATTAATAAAAATAAAGTAGATTTTTACATAAATTTAGACACCAAGATCTTTAGAATAACTTTCTTACATTCAAAGCGATCAATTTTAGAAGAAATGCACAAAATAAATACTTCAAATAACTGTTTTGAGGCAGGAGCCTTAAACTCTACAGTGTTAACCTATGAGAAGAAAAACACATGTAGCAAAACAATACTTGCAATTGAAGTTCAGAGGGGCCTTTTGTAACGTAAGGTGCTAGAGGGCCAAGGTCCAAAGTACCAACAGCAGTTTAGGTTTACATGCCTCGTGTGTCCTGGTGCAGAGGTGCTGATCAGGTTGGTACCCTCGAGCGCTAGGGCTGTAAAGTTTAAAGGGTCCTGAAAAAAGCAACTGCAGTGGGAGACTTGGGGACAAGTCCAGCAGGACCCAAAGAGGGGGGTCAGGTTGTAGGGACTCCTAGGCCAACGGGACACTGTCAGAAGTTGTGAACCGGGCTCGGGTGCAGAGGGACTTGACTGGCCACTTATGTTGGACGCTCTCACAGTTGTTGGTAGTTCTGCTGTGGGAGGAAAAACAAAACAGCAGGGACACTCTGTTCGTGAATGAAAAATTTCCTAGCTAACGTAACGGAAAGTTTCAATTCTATAAGGACTCGGAGGCGAGAATTATGCCTTCTTTCTTCACTTTATTCCATAACAGCGAAGTGTACAACAAAAGACTACATTTCCCATGAACATAAGGGAAAAGGTAGTCCAACAAATAACACGTGGTAACAACCAATCATCTCACAGGAGAGCAATGTCCAATCAGGGGCCATCCAGCCCAACATAGTACATCAACAGTGTCCCCCTTCCTCTTTCTTCCCTGCTACGCAGCAAGATAAGTACTCTTCAGTTCTTTGATTCTTATGGCCAAAAACCCGGTGAACCCGCCAGATGCGGTCAGTGCCTGCAGATGCAGGGAGAATGCTCCTCCACCCCACGCGAGATGCTAGATGGTTGTCAAAGTGCCTCCCTCTTTGCTATCTCTGCTGTAGGTGTAAGCTCTAGCCTTACTCTGGTCGCTTCGCCTCTCTCCCGGCTGTCTCTGTTGTAGGTGTAAGCTCTAGCCTTGCTCTCGTTGCGTCCCCTCCCTCACGGCCTGTCTCTGTTGTAGGTGTAAGCTCTAGACCTGCTCTCGTCGCGTCCCCTCCCTCCCGGGTATCTCTGTTGTAGGTTTAAGCTCTAGCCTTGCTCGCGTCGCCTCCCTCCCAGCTATCTCTGTTGTAGGTGTAAGCTCTAGCCTTGCTCTCATCGCTTCGCCTCCCTCCCGGCTGTCTCTGTTGTAGGTGTAAGCTCTAGCCTTGCTCTCATCGCGTTGCCTCCCTCCCGGCTGTCTCTTTTGTAGGTGTGAGCTCTAGCCTTGCTCTCATCGCATCGCTGAAACTCAACATGCTCCGACACTTCCTTGTGCATATCACCCTCGGTGTGCTGAAACTCAACATGCTCCGACACTTCCTTGTACATATGTCCCTCGGTGTGCTGAAACTCAACACGCTCCAACACTTCCTTGTACATATCACCCTCGGTGTGCTGAAACTCAACACGCTCCGACACTTCCTTGTACATATCACCCTCGGTGTGCTGAAACTCAACACGCTCCGACACTTCCTTGTACATATCACTAAGCATGGGCGGATCTAGCGGATCTCGCGTACGCGAATTTGCAAATTTACGGATTTGCAATCCGCAAAAATACGCGAACTCTCGCGGATTTGCGGATTTTAACGTTTTTTGTGTTGGCGCGCGTTCACGAGGATTTGTGGACCATTTCGCAATTGCGAACTTACTTTTCGTCTCGCAACGGCCGCGACTATGTTGTTTCTACGTCTGGTTTATCATCACAGGTTCACAGCACCCTCTGTTTCACCACTGCCACCCTCTGGTACACCCATGCCACCCTCTGGTACATCCTCACTGCCACCCATTAGGTTTGTTTATCACTGTAGATTATGGGGGTGAAAAAAAGCAAGCACACCTGCCCTGCTTCAACTGCCATGAATTAATTTGGGGTTGATTAATGTGTCAGTGATTTTGAAACTTCCAGTCTGGCTGGCACCTGCTTCCTTCCTTATCTGTAATTTGCTTTCTGTTGCAGTGAAAGCAAGCACACCTGCCCTTCTTCAACTGCCATGAATTAATTTGGGGGTGATTAATGTGTCAGTAATTTTGAAACTTCCAGTCTGGCTGGCACCTGCTTCCTTCCTTATCTGTAATTTGCTTTCTGTTGCAGTGCAATTTTTTTTCACAGGACCTTTATGGTCTACTTGTAGCTATTCTATGAGCCTGCTGTTTGGGTCATAGCAGGGTCATAGAATAGTTGCAAATAGGCAACTGAACTCTGGAGGGGCCCCTCAGGGAGCACTAGAGTGAATGGTTACTAATGTTAAGTTTGAACTTTTGCACCTGGTGATTGCTTTCAGTTTAGCAAAAATCGTTTTTCTGCAATTTCGCGCGATTTGCGGGGCGCAAATCCGTGCGAGATCGATTTCGGAAGCCGCGAATGCGTGCGAATACACTATTTTCTTTTTTTGCGGCGTGTATGTTCGCGTGATTTTTTGCATGTTCGCAAGGCACTTGTAGTGATACGTTTGCGAACTTACCCACGCGGTCGTACACGGGCGCGGCCATCTTGTTTGTGTGACCTAATTCCGTTTCCGGCCGCTATGTGTAATCTCGCAAAGTGTGCTGCTCGCTAGTACAATTTCGCGCGTGATTGCGAGGAAAATCTCGCGCAAACTTACCCACGCGGTCGTGAATGGGCGCGGCCATCTTGTTTCTCATTCATTGCTATGGTTCTGGGCATGCTTTCTGTATCCTCTCTGAATCTCTGCCATCCTTTGCTTGTTTGAAGTTTATTTGATCTATTTTACTTATTATCTATCCCTCTATTTTTCTAGCTCTATATTTTTGTGTTTTCTGCTACTTTTAGTTAATTTTAAACTACTTTTTTAAACTCTTTTCTTTTCTTCTTCCCTATTCTATTTCTTCTTTATCATTTAACTTTATTTCTGCCCAGACCATGGTAAAGGGAGCCGGGAAGCACCCTGAGAAGGGGAAGGGTCCCGCACCCCGTGCCCGTCTTCCGTGCGGGCGTTTGAGGGGGGAGCAAGTGATGCCACGGGAGATCTTTAGCGCGGAGGAGGTGGGCGCACTAATCTTCTACGTCCAGCGCCGCCCACCCAAGACCATCCTGGGAGGGGGCAAGATCGCAACCGGCTATGGCATCCGGGAGCACCGGAAGCGGTGGGAGAAGGTGTGCCGGGCCATGTTTAAGCTCTCTGGGGTCCGGCGCACCTATAACCAGGCCACCCACCGCTGGACGGATGTCATGGACCGGGAACGGGACTTGCTGGACGCGCTCGGCGTAGAGGTCCCCGGGCTTGGTGAGTAGTAGTAGCTATTCATCACTACTCTGTTTTATCCGGCTCTGTTATTTGCAAATCTTTGTTCTTTACCAAGAGCAATAATGCTGCCGATTACATTGTAGGTAAATTATATTTCAAAATCTTCTATGCATTTCAGGTGCACTGCTCTCCTTCTCAGTAGCCTTGCTTGCTACTATGCTTATTTGTTTTGTATTTTGTGTTCATTTCATTGGCCTGAGAAATTATGTATGAGTGTAGTGTAAAGATAAGAACTGCGTAATGCTAGACACTAAGGGTCATATTTTCAATTACCGGCGCATCCCTGCAAAGTAGCAGGGATGCGGCAGTAATTGTGCGCCATGCCACCACCACCCATTGGCCCAAAACGTCACAGAAGCCTTACGCATCTGTGCCGTAAAGGCGGCGCATTGCTGGAGTTGCGTGCCAACGACGGCGCAGCTCCAGCAATGCTCTGGGGTGCCCTAGCTCCCCAATGCTGCATCAAGCCGTACGTCGGCTTCAAGCAGGCGCAGGGTTTGAGTCACGCATCATTGTCCTAAAAGTGACTGATTGACATCTTGTAGATTTCCCTCAGCCACTTTTAGGATTCGTTCCTGCGCAGGAACGCCCTCCCTTGCGCCGGAACGCCCCCTGATGGCGCAGGGCTTTACAACGTGATGCATCTCCCATATGCGTTTTTTAAAATATATACGCCGCACCATGGCGACTCTTTTGTTCTGCCGCTGCGTCACAAAAGTCACGCAACAATGGAGGAAAATGAGCCGCAAGGGACTTCTAAATCAGCCCCAACAGACTGAAGTCCAGTCCTTCCTTTAGACACATGGCTATAAGAAGAAATAGTGGTGGTGGTCGGTGGATTGATAGTTTGAGTATTCACTGATCTGCAAGCAGGATGGACTTTGTCTGTCACTTCGCGTGCTGCGGACTGCTGCCTGCCAGGCCTAGGCAAACCTTTTTAGTAGTCTGTTTATTGAGTTACATAGGAACTTTCAAAGTCAACGGTCCGCAAATCAGGCAATACGAATAACGTAGTATACCACATGAGATAGGTCAATATATCCCGTGGAATAGTTGTCTATCTATTTGCTATTTCTCCAAAATATTTTGTTATTGTTCTTTTGAAATGTTTCATTTGGTTGACAAATCTCATCCATGTTTTCTGGTCTTTCTTTCTTTCATGTTGTACATCAGCTCCTCCCAAGGGCAAGAGGACACAGGAGGAGGAGGAGGAGGGTGCTGTTCAGGAGGATGCAGGCCAGGATCGGGCAGGCGAGGGCTCCTTTGCTGGCCCCAGTAAGTTTTAATTTTAATAAAGAGTACCTATTTTTTCCTAGCGTTCCTCATTCGATTTTTTCTAAATCGTCTTTGATCTTCTTGTAGACTGGATCTAAATTCTTATCCTGCCTCGACTATGACTCCCTGTGGTATTACTAGATTATTCTTATTAGTCTGTCTGTGTAGCTAACTAAGATTGCACATTTGGCAATTCCATTGGACTCCCATTCTAGTCAGCAATACTCTATGCACTGAGTGCAGTGCTCTGGGATTGTCCATAATGTCTTTTCAAGTCTTCTAAATGTTTATGCTTTGACAATTGCCAACAATATAAAGGTGAATGACCACCAAGAAAGAATAAGATACTACTTTACTTTTGGTTTGGATAGGAGGACAATCCATTCTACTACTGTTGCAGGGACAAATCTGCACAAACCGAACTATGAACACTAAATAGTGCATTGTTTATCAATTATAATAGGCGCAGGTAGACTTTCTTTCCACATACCTCAGTGATATCAGACTTTGAAGAACCCCCAATCTCCTTACTGACTAGATAGTGTGGCAGAGTCATTTAGCTCCCTAAGTCACCGATGATTGATCCCCAATGATCATTAGATTATCCTACGCAGGACAAGAGTACGGAGTCACAGTCAAGAAGTGTCAGAGGCACTCATGCTTGCAAAAATTCCAAAACCTTTAGCTCATCCACTATAGTCTGGAGGACCAAAAACCACAGGGTCTATTTAAGTTTAAAAGCTTTATTAAAACTAAACACATTTATTAAAATCAACTTTGTCATAAAAGTAAACGTTTAACTGAAAATGGAAAAGTGCTTAGTGCTAACGATTAATTGGACACATTTCTTGTGGTCGAGCTGAGCTCTCACCTGGTTTGAACTTGAGCTTGACCCTGATCGTGTTCTTAGAAGTCAAGCTTTTGTTAGGAGAAAAAGTGTTGTGTGTTAAAAATAAAAAGCAAGCATTCATCAGTTGTGCCAAAAAGTGCAGCAAGACAACAGCCTTCCCTGGAAAAAGGGACATTTTTACTGTAGAGTATACAGTTACAAATTATTACATTGTATTTCGTTTTTTTTAAATTTCTTTATTCCTCCTAGACCAAATATTATATAGTAGTGAGTGGTGCATTTCTAACATTCTTAAATGTACTTTGTAGGTGTAACATCTGGTGGCGGGGCCAGCGCGGAGGTGGTGGTGTTGGACGAGGACTCTGGGGAGGATGCGGTTGAAGTGCCGGCGGACGTTCCTGTGAGGGTTCGCACGGTGGTGGCGGGAAGAGGTAAGCTATATTCCTTACTTATTGAGATTGAAGACTGCATAGTGTGCTTTCTGCACGGGTGTATTACAAATCAACCAGGTAGTAGCCTCCTCGAAATGTACTTCGACTTAGCTGTGAAGTTTTTGGTGAGAAGAATCCCAATAAGATCTTAGATGAACTTGATGGATGGGATGAACGAAAAGCGAAACAAGGGTGTAAGTAAGTGTGGAAGGACGAGAAATTTTATGATGGCTGGCAAAGAAGAATGATATGTGTTTGCTTGGCCCCCGAGGTGGCTGGGAAGGAAAGAATATGGTATGGTGCATGGCTGGGTCAATGATGAAGCAAGGATGGGTGGAAGGACAACAGCCTGGGTGGGTGAAACAGAAACTGTATTTGTGCATATACTTTGAATGGATGGATGCCTGGAGCATGGGATTATCTGACTCTTAGATAGCACATGTGTATCTAGAGAGAGTAGATGGTCGCTGGATGAACTAAGTGTTACCTTGAAGAGCATGTAACACCGCACCCGCACGTCCGTTCCAGTGTAGGGAAGGCAAGGAAAAGAAATTGTAAATGTGTCCAATACTACCATGAATAGTAGCAGTAGTTTGTATTGCAACTGCAAGCACAGCATATATCCGGTTATTACGGTGGACACTCCGTACCTCTCTTAATAACTTTAGTTTAGTAGTAGTACGTCATTCATGTGTGGGTGTATCACTGTTCACTCAATAATAAGTAAAGCACCTAAAGTCATCCCATATGTCATCAAATACATCCCATGTGAAGTGATAGAGAATCTAATTATTTAGCTTCTTCATTTTCCTTTTCTAGTACTCATTTGCACTGTAGGGTGAAAGGTAAATTAATTAAGCAGTAGCCCTTGTAACAGAGTATTCTCAGTGCCACCCGTAATAGAAAAGTAATAGCTTCACCACCTGCATGTACTGGACCGGTACAGTAACGCAAGTCTGTCTCACTCATCATGGTGTGCGTCTTTTTTTCTCGGGTGCAAGTTCACTGCGCTGGCATTCTGCCGGCTTGCATAAGATAACGTACCAATTTTCCTAACCAAGAGAGAAGAAGAAGAATAAGACTGGTGTACTGTCATAGTCGACTGTAATGGAAGTCCATAGTGGTCGTAGAATTTGTTCATTAAACTACCACTAATGTTAGAGCAAGGATGCAGAAGTGGGAGGTTAGATAGATACTGTCCTCAATAGTTATGTGCTGTGCTTTCAATTTGCTACTTGTACTGTGACACAACTTTCGGCTCAATCACTTTGTGTTATTAATGTGAAGGAGCATTGGTTACAGACTATGTCTTTCTTTCTTCATATAGTTGCTCCTTCCAAATCGACATCACGGAGGGAGCAGGCTCGAATGGCCCGGCAACGGAGGCTGGATGCCACTGTCGCCGAATATCGGCGGCTGGTGGCCCTGGAGGAGGAGGAGGACACGCAGTCGACCGGTGCAACCACAACATCCTCGACTGGGACAGCTGCATCCTCCTCCGTGACCCCACGGGCTGCCAGCCAGCGCAGTGCTCCAGCGGTACGGAGCCGGGCTAACAAAGCCAACCGCCACCGCCAAGCAGCAAAAAGACCAGCTGCCCCCCACAGGAGCTGCAAGGCACGCCAGCGCCGCCTAGGAGTCAGAATGTCCTACCTGGAGCAGGAGGTCCTTAGGTACAAGAACTTGGTGGAGGGCCTCCGCTTCGACCTTGCCACCCTCCGCAAGGAGTATGATGCCCTGGCCGCAAAATTCACCAGCACCCTCCAGTAGTGGAGTGTCCCTTGCCCTTATTTTAGAGACTTTTGGGGGGTGGGATTTGGGAGTTGGGTTCTTTTTGGGACTTTTCAAAGACAATCGTTGGGGTTAGGGAGGGTCTTGAGGGAGATTATTTTGTTAGGGCTACATAAATATACTTTTTTGAACTTTATCTGACCATACCTGTTTTTTACTGCTTTTCAGTCTGGTGGGTGGGGGTGTAACAGTAAGTTTGTTTTCCTGAAGAGTCATAGGACTTTAGTAGTCCTACCGTCAATCTCTCGTCTAGTCCTAATACTCCATTATACTACCTCCCACCAAACGCTTATCTTACCTGTAATTTGTGTTAGAAATTAGGGCTAGGCCCAGGACTGGCTCCACGTGAAATGGGGATTAAGGTTGGCAATCCTGGGCGGATGAAATTTCCTCATTGCGGTGGTACTAGTGGTGTGACACAGTGGCAGTTGCATGCCTATGGAAAAAAAGAAAACGAAACCTGGTTTGTCCTTACTGTAGCATTACAACGGTTACGGTACGATCGAGAATATAGCAGGTGACAGTACACTAGAACAGTGCCACAATGTAGCCTAACAAATGGTAAAGTATTGCAAGTATAACTAGTACTTGCGTTGAATTTATTTGACATTGGCTCCTACTACTACAAGAAATAGTACTGAAGCTGAGTAAGTCTAGAAGATATCCTCGTATTCCTTCACCAGCCTGTTGCTATGACCTTATCCTCCCCAGCAAGTGTGTGGAATTATTGATGTCATTTAGTCAGACATCAAGCAAAACCACACAGCCCGGGGGAAGAGGGTTAGGGTTTGGAAAATGGATGGGAATGGGGGTTTCTTTTTGGGTAGGTTTTGTTGAGCGAAGAAAAAAAAAGCACAGCATGGACAAACAATAATTGAAGATAAAGAAATCTTTGGGTACAAACTAAAGCTAACCACATGCAGTCACACTCATAGAAGAAAACAATGGATACTGTATCTGTATTCTGTATGTTGTTGGAGTTGTCCTGTTGAATTTGGTAAGTAAGTTGCATGCAGCAAACAATTCCTCTTATTAGCGGCACTCCTCCATTCCAGCTGACGCTTCGTCCATCAATGTTGGTGACCACTGACAGAAGACACCCTGTCCACTGCCTGCCTGGCGGATGTTGACTGAAACCCGGCCTGTAATTATTGAACGGAAAACAGGAAGTGCTATTACAATACCACTGATAAATAAATATAAGGTATGTACGCTGTGTGGTGCAAAAAGTCACACTTTGATTTCCCTAATAGACAGTACAATATTTTTGAAATTGCGTACTCTGTCTGAGTCACCTTTTTAAGGATAAATGAGTATGGCCAAAATATTATAGCGGATCTTTCCTGGAGTTCTGGACTTTTTGGTTCCGTCCAGAGGTGTCAGGGATAACACCCGAAGACCCCGGAGTTCCACCTGTCTCGGTGCACAAAACAAACAGAAACACGGGCTTCTCGATGGTGGCGTCAAAGACCAAAGGTTTATTACTGCAGGGACACAGAAGTCACAGAAACTACACATGGGCAGTATCTAGGAGCCTGTTCAATTTGTACAAAGAGGGTTGCTCCTTATATACTAAATATTGGGCTTCAGGCAAATTCTTTACATGTTACCACAGTTCTAAACATTCGTGTCTTAAACAATAAATATTTGGCGTTGCACAGGAATCGTCAACAGTATCTGATGTCAAAACATTACGAATGAGGGGTTCCCACTAGTCCATCATAATCCCATGTCAATTCTTCATTCAAGACCCGGACCGCCTCATCGTAAATTTCGTTACCTCCCCCTAATAAAGGCCCAGAAGGAAAGGAGCAGAGCCAGGTGTAGAAGATAGAAAGACAGGATAAGAAATGTTTGTGGGTCGTAAATGGGCACGGTTACCAGCTTCAGCCGCCTAATCATGATCAGGCCAACGAACACAAGAACCAGTATAGCAGGACTGGCCTCAGGCTGGGGAGGCAGTTCTTGCCGAGTCATGCTGCTACAGCGTTGCTGGCCTAAGGTGCACGTGTCACTCGCAAGGTGAATCGCCGGTTAAGGCCTACGTGTCCTTAAATAAAAAGAGGTCATTGCGTGTCCATTGACTATGTGAGGGCAAGGAATACAAAATGGCTTCCGTGTTCTAAGATGGATGTCATGGGTAAATCACAAATGTGTTGGTAACAGGAGTGCTCTTGCTCGTAGCATAGCGAAAACACCAGGATATACTAAATGGATCATTTGCGGTTCACTGATACCGAAATTATGTATTTACGACAATGTTTACAAACACGAGAAAAATCGTCACGGAACCTCAGACCCTCCTTTTGCCCTTACATAGGCAATTACTCAGTCTATATCAGAGTCAGAGTCTAATTCTATGCTCATTAGGTCAGTGACATGTTGTTGTATCATCATCCTGTCTCGTGCCTTTTCTCCTAATGCAGGTGGTTTTCTGAAACAGGTTGCAGCACAGAGACTACACAGAGCGGGACCACATTGGATAATAAGACAGCACGAGAACAGAAATACTAGGATGACACCAATGACCATCAGAACCTTCCATCCCCACGCTGATACCAGAGTCCAAAACCACTCCATGAAGGACCAGTTTCCCTTATCTACGTGTATAGAGTCGGAAATCTTGTGTAGCTTAGAGATTGCTTCATAGACTGTTGGAGCATTATTTGGAATAAAGACACAGCAGCTCGATTGGATCATTCTGCATACCCCACCTCGATCTGCAAGTATTACATCTAGAACCATACGGTTCTGCAACGTCATGAGACGATCCGCCTGAAGCTCAGCTGTTAAGTTACTAAGGGCACCAGCAGTTTCTGTAATAGTAGATTCAACTACCCGTGTTAGTTGACGTAGATTTCTACTATTGGCCATAGGCCCCCAAAACGGAAGGAAACCTTTGAAAAAGTCTCCAGCTTCTTGACCAGCGGTATCTTCCTTGCTGAAGACACCTCTTGCTACTCTGGTTTTGTGATAATCTGAAGAAGCAGTGTATGTCGGGGGTAACAATCGAGCAATATAACATGAACCTGAAAAGTCAGCAGGCAGCCATGTATATGCTCTGTCCTGACAGATGAAGTAGGTACCCCTAGCAGTCAGAAAGGCAGGGGAGGAGTTAGACGGAAATACGTAAGTCTCAACGCACTCACTCCTCCCTAGCTGAGCTCTCAGATTTCTCCCATTTCCTTGCAAACAGACCTGACCTCGGTGAGGCACGACCCAAACTGAAGTGGAGCTTTTACGCTTGCTTTCTCCCAAACTAAGGCGATACTCTGTAGAGTTCCAACTCAAATACACCCGTAATTCATCTCTAGGATAAGATGGAGTATTATTGACGTCTTTAATCATGTCAATAATTCCCTGGACTAAAGCTTTGCTGGCTGAGTTGTATTTAGTGGACCGTGGTGGACGCGGAGGATAGGTCTCAAGGGCATATGAAAAAATGGTCTGAAAGGCCTGAAATGATCCATTGTAGCTAAAAGGCAAGACTAGATAGGGAATGCCTTTATCCATAGTGTGAGGTATCAAGCCACACACCCAGCAGTCTGTAGTATTAACTACCAGTTGGTGTTGATGCAAGAGCTGTACAAATGTATTGTTAATAAATTCTGAGCGTCGAGCTTGTTCGTGTTCAGGAAATGAGTGAAAAGAATGCATAGAAGAAACCGTAGAAGTAGTAGGATCAAGGGAAGGTACTGTAGTTACTGGCATAAAAATCAAATGTACACCAAAGACGATTCCACCCACCAACGTTATCAAAACAATTAAAAATGTAACTGCACATTGCATTAGAAAGCATTTGCTGTGAAGTATTCTGTACAGTCTATTTCTGCGAACATAAATTACATTTTCTCGTTGTAGCTCAGGAAGCTCCATCTTCTACGACCGTTCGCGACCACTGATGATGTGTACGTAGATGAAAATGCCTCTATCAGCCCTGGGAGTTCCCAGAACTAACAGAAAGATCGACCTTGTGTCTGACCCCCGCAGATTCAACTAGGCACACAGCCACGACCCTACGGCTACCCAGACGGCAAGGCAATTTTAAAACAAAAAGAAAGTATTAGCAAACTTCCTGGCTGGAGGCAATGTATAGCAAATTCAAATCTGAAAATAGGCAGTTTCCTGCTTTATTTGTCCATATTGCGAGAACGTAAGTTGTATCTCAGTTTTGCAGGAGCTGTCTGATCTGGAAACAATGTATTTTCAGCTGACGTTGCAATGTTCACGTTCGCAGATGGCAAATGTTCTTTTGGTGCAGATGGCAAATGTTTATTGGGTGTGGATGACAAATGTTCAGGGTTCAAAAGAGCAGTTTCAGGAGGAGAGTCAGAATTTGGTGAATCCGTGATCAGTTCTGCATCGCTGAAAGGTATGAACCTGGGGATTTGTTCCGTTTCAGAGGTACCGATTCCTTTCTTTACCCAGTTGTCGTAAGGAAGTGGCAGAGGCACACGTTTAGCATGTGTCGTATGGATCCAGTTTTTCCTTCCGGCCACACGAATAGCAGTTCTCGTTGCTAGCAGGACTTGGAAAGGGCCAATGAATCTGGGCTGAAGATTTTTTGTTCTTGCAAAATTTTTGATGACCACCTGATCACCCGGTTTCAGCTGATGGCCTGGACTCTCCGGTGGCTTTGGCAATGCATCGAAAACCTGTTGGTGAATAAGACTCAATTTAGCAGTCAAGTCGAAAAGGTAATCAATTAACATTGGGTATTCCAGCTGCTTAAATTCTTTCGGTCTAGGTACCCCCCAAACATTTGCAGGACGGCCAAAAACTATTTCATAAGGACTAAGCCCTACTCTAGAATGTACGGTTGCTCTTGTTGATAGCAAAGCCAAAGGCAATGCGTCTGGCCAGGACAAACCCGTGGATGCTTGTATCTTAGCAAGTTTCAGTTTAAGGGTGCCATTGTAACCCTCGACTAAACCCGCGGACTGGGGATGATTCGCACTATGAAACTTCTGTCTAATCCCTAGGCCGGCACACACACTCTGCATAACTTTCCCTACGAACTCACTTCCGTTATCTGACCATACAATCCGTGGCATTCCGTATCTGGGGAAGTATTCTTTAAGAAGAATTTTGGCAGTGGATAAGGCAGTATTGTCCTTCAGTGGGTATGCTTCGATCCATCTGGAGAAAGCACAAACTACCACTAGGACGTATTTCAGATTATTGCAACGATCCATGTGAATGAAGTCTAGCTGGATCACTTCAAAGGGGCAGGAAGGAGGAGCGAAGTGACCTGCAGGTGTGGGGATTCCCTTGCCAGGATTATGCATCAAGCATACCATACAATTTCTCACCACTCTCTCTGCACACTTACTAATCCCATCATTCTTCCAGACCGGAGCCAACATCTTACAAATCCCTTTTGAACTGATGTGCGCTGTTCCATGTGCCATCGTTACTACTGCAAGCACATACGCATCAGGCAACATCCAACGCTGTTGTTCCGACAAGTCAATCCAACACCCACTCGAGTCCAATTTACCCGTGCTCTCTCTCCATGCAAGCTTTTCCTCCTCAGTCGCCTCTTTCTGAATTTCCTTCACGCTTTCCACTGTGTCCTCACACATTCCAGACTCAGAAATCCATCTTGCAGACGTTGCAACATACATTCTACTCATCATATTTCTAGCTGTCTGTTTTGCAGTCTCATCAGCAAAAGCATTCCCACGACCAACATCATCCGTGATTGCTTTATGAGCACTGCATTTCACAATCGCAACTTCAGTCGGTAAGGTTAGAGATTCCAACAAGTCATTAACTAGCTGACCATGTTGAATCTTAGTCCCATGGGACGTAATGAAACCTCTCTCTTTCCACAAACGGCCAAAACTATGGGCCACGCCGAACGCGTACTGACTATCTGTGAACACATTCACTCTCTTTCCCTTAGCTAAAACGCACGCTCTTGTTAGCGCGATCAATTCTGCAGCCTGGGCAGAATTCTGACTCACTCTTGCAGTCTCCACAATCGTACTCAAGGTCGTTACTGCATAAGCAGCAGTCACATCACCATTCTCCAATTTGAAGCAAGACCCATCAACATACAACGTGCCATCTGGATCTGACAACGGAGTGTTTTTTAGATCAATTCGTCCTTTTGTTTCTTCCTCAGTTTTGAAACAACAGTCGTGTGGTTCGGAATCACTCGACTCTTGGCTAGTCGGCAACAATGTTGCTGGATTCAATACATTGCATCTTTTGATCTGAATATGACTAGCTAATAGTGTCAGTTCATAACCTGATAATCTAGCACTGGTAAGGTGTTGCGTCTTGGTTCGGTTCATGAGTGTATCCACAGCATGAGGAACCATAACTACTAGCATGTTGTTCATTACTAAACCAGCAGATTGTCGAATGGAAGCTGCAGCTGCGGCTGTAGCTCTCAAGCAACTAGGCAATGCTCTAGCTACTGGATCTAATGTTGATGAAAAATACGCACAAGGGCGTTGTTTATCACCAAATTTCTGCGTCAAAACACTCAATGCACAACCTTCTCTCTCGTGGACATAGAGCGTGAATGGCTTACTGTAGTCGGGTGTACCCAATACAGGTGCTGAACACAGTGCATTTCGTAACTCAGAAAAACTCTGCTGACATTCAGCAGGCCATGGCACCGGACTCGGAACACCTTTCCCAGTCAAGGCTACCAATGGTTTTGCTAGAAGAGAAAAATTCGGGATCCATTGCCTACAATATGAGGTAATACCTAAAAAGGCACGTACTTCTCTCTGCGTGCTAGGAACATTCATCTGTGTAATTGCTTTTATTCTCTCTGGGGTCAACTTCCTTCCCTATTTTGACAAGAGATGACCTAGGTAGGTCACTTCTTGGCAGCAGTATTGCATTTTTGAAGGTGACACCTTGTGATTCAAATCTGACAAGTGATGCAATAAAGAAATCGTAGCTGTTTTGCAAGTTTCCTTGTCATCGGCAGCCACTAGAAGATCATCGACATACTGTACTAAAGCAGAACCACGAGGAAGTACGAAGGAATCTAACTGGCTTTTTAATGCTTGACTGTAAATGGATGGGCTTTCACAATAGCCTTGTGGAGCGCGTTTAAACCTAAAGCTACGTCCTCCTAGAGAGAAACCGAAGATATCTCTGCTTTCCTCGGCTATCGGAATGCTGAAAAAGGCATTTTTCAAGTCGACAACTGAAAACCATGCTGCTGTAGCAGGAATCAACGTTAACAATGCAGTAATGTCTGGAACCACAGGAAACTGTGGGATCACAATTTTATTAACCTCTCTAAGATCAATTACGAACCTATATACTGGAGGCTTTGTTGGGTCAGTTTGTTTCAAAATAGGCAGTACAGGACTATTACAGACATTTCCTCTAGTCTCTTCTACAACATCTTTCTTGATCAGGTCTTGTACTATCAGTAGGAGCGCACGCTCACCTTCACTAGAGATTCTATATTGTGGAATTCTTGGAAGTTTGACATTTGCTTTCAAAGTTACTACATAGGGTGGAATTTCCAATAGACCTACATCATTAGGACCAGTCGCCCAAAGAGTATCAGGGAGTGAACGCAGCTCTGGTGGGAGCGCATCCATCGACAAGTACATCGGAGAGATTATTCTTTTACCCAACGTAAGTTGTACTCCTGCTGGAGAACAGTACAATGTCGCGTACAGGCGTTTTAACAAGTCTAAACCAAGCAGATTTTCGTTACAACCTGTCGTCAAAATCAGGGGTGCTTTCAATTGACGGGGTCCAACAGAAATAGACAAAGGACCAGAAACAGGGTTGTGAACAGGGGCGCCCGAAAAACCTACTGAAACGTTTGTTGAGCCAGACAAAGGTGCGCCAGGGAGTTTCGCATGTATGATAGAACTTTTTGCTGCACCAGTATCCAACAGAAACGGTTCGACTATACCTGATGTTGCTACTGCGACATAAGGCCCACTCTGATCTACTGGTACTGATACTACTCCCTCTCTTTGTCCATGGCTGTCCTAGTACTCGCTTTGCTGACCTTCCTCACTAGCTTCATAATAGTCTTCCACATGATATTGTGGAGACCTATTCTGTTGGGCAGATTGTTCATTTCGCTGGTCGAAATAATTAGAGGGGCGATCACTTGTCTGTGGAGGCATAGCACCTCGTCCTCGACCTCTAGAGTTTTGCATAGAACTACCACGACCTCTCTGAGCTGCCGCAGCATTATTTTGTGCCCGAACTGGACACTCATTTTTGTAATGACCTTCCACTTTGCAATAAGCACATTGATTCCATTGGTATTGTGGTCTTTGAAAATTATATTCCGTTCTTTGACATGACCCTTGCTGCATATTAGTCTGATTCGTGCGAGGCGGATAAGCTTGCTGTAAAAGTACTTTAGTTTTTAAATCTTTCGTCTTTTTATCTGATTTTTCCTTCTCTTCTTTATCCCTATTTTCATAGTACTGGGCAGTCGCAAGTATTTGCGCAGTCGTAGAGACAGCCCACGCACTTTCAGAATTCTTTAATTTACTACTAAGTTCTGGCAACAGATTGTGCACGAATTTATCAACAAATAATCTCTGGCCTCCTTCTGTGCTCATATCCTGACCACTATGATCCACAAAAGTCTCTTCGAATCTTGTGAAAAAGTCGGAGACGCTTTCGTCTTTCTTTTGTTTGCACGCGGACAATTTGTCCCAGTTAACGCGCAATGCTGGCATCAAGGTTTTCATTAAATCGATTATTCTACCAGGCAAATTAGCAATTAAAGGTTCAGGTTTGGAACCACCTATTTGTTGACCATCCGCTGCAATTATAGCTGCCCAGTCACCACCTAGGGCAACTGGATGATTCTCTTTACGAATTTTAGCCCAAATTGGTTGCGGTACTACATTACCAAATAGCAGATCTATGTCAGCAAGATTCAATACACAAGCGTCAACTGTTTGAGCCAACTCTTTGTAGTACCCTGCAGGATTTTTACGCGGATCTGGCAAGGCCTGTTTTACTGCTAACACTTCAGCTCGCTTCCATGGAATATGTATCCAGACTCTCTGGAATTGGGCCGGAGCGGCTGCAATACCAAGGTTTACATTAGCTTGCACAGCTTCACGCCAAATTGGTGGAACCTCTCTCATTGGATATTGACGATTTTGTTTCGTACTACGTTTCCCTAACTCTCTTGGTGAACGAAGGGATGGGTCATTCCTATAACTTAAAATCAGTTCCATCGTTTCTTTTATATTTTGACCAACTATCATACCTGTAGCAAACTCTTTCTGAACATTAATTAATTCTCCTAGATTTGATTCAGGGTCATCCTCTTCCAATTCCTCACGTAGAAGGAAACACATTTCATCGAACACATATCGTTGTGTCGGTTCGTTCCATTGCATAAATGTATCTAATACATCTTGTACATTATATCTTCCAACTTTCGAAACCCATCTAAGAGCAGTGGAATCTAGTATTCCTCTTTCTTCAGTACTGGGAAGCTGACTACGCCTCTGCACAGAGTCAGAGGTAGGAGTCTTAATCAGAGTTTTATAGAAGGGAGATAGAATATTGGAGACAGAATCAGTGATTCTTCGACGAACAGAAAGCGGAGTCATAATATTAGCAGAGGCAGTAAATAGAGTAGCAGTTGGAACAGATAGATTAGGAACAGTAGGAGTAGCAGGAAAAATAGCTTGTGAAGTAGCAGGTGTGAGCGACACAGGCATAGGTAAAGAAGCCGGCAACCCTAGAAGAGGGGTTGTCGAAGGAACATTAATATTGACCACAGGAGGTACAGGAACTTGATTCAGGGGAGCGGGAACAGGGACACCAGGTTGTCCAGCAACCGGTAATTGAACATTCGGTATAGGTGGAGCCGTAGCACCCTGTGCATACGGTGGGGGTGATCGTAACAAGTAAGACAACAGGGGATCCTTTTCAGGGTCCTCTACTATCTTAGCCGTACTTGATGGCAAAGCAGGATAGCACTTGTCTATCGCTAAATTACGCTCTCTATCGGCCACCTCCATCGCTTTCTCAGACTCGTTGAGTTGCAGCTGCCTAGCAGACTGTTCTAAAGTCAACTCTTGCTCTTTCTGTTCTTTCTTCAACTTTTTAATTTCTCTCTGTTTAGATTCTTTTCGCCAATAACGGAAAGAATCAAACATTGCCGGCCGGGCTTTCTTCTTAAACAACCTTCTTTCTAGATTATCGAGAACTTCTGGTTCAAAACTACCATGTAGTGGCCAACTAAGGACACCATCTTTCTCTGTGAAGCGGATCCATACCTCATTATAAGAGATAGGGCCCACACCAAATTTGCAATATAGATCATAAAGGGGAGTTCCAATCGGAGGAACCAAACACGAGTCCTCCAACTGGGAATCACTGTTGCAACTAAAACAAGACAACATACAATTTTTCCGACTTACCATTTTATAATCCGGAACACAAAACAAACAAGACACAAACAGAAAAGATGCGCACTCGAACCAAGAACTTAGGCCTACCAGAACTGACAAATGTATCGATACCTGAACTGAACAGAATGATTATCGTAACCAGAATAACCAGTGATAATCTTACAGAACTGAACTGAACTGAGAACTAAAAGGATTATCCAAACAGGAGCAACCCTCACAAAATACTTAACTGAGGTACTGAAGACGTCACCAAGGAGAAACCCGTCACGTCTCGCCGTACTAAGGACTGCACCTCGGGTCCAAGACAGGGCGACGGTCAAGGCAACGGACCACTGCAGCCGTCTGAACGGGAACCCTCGTGGAAGAGAACGTCGGGGCCACTTTTGCGATATGCCGGGATCGATGAAGTGGGGCGCCTCCCTCTGAAATCTTCACACGAAGCTCCTCGAACTCTTCAGGCTTTTGGACCGGTACCGAATGACGTCGCCCCACGTTGGGCGCCAATTGGAGTTCTGGACTTTTTGGTTCCGTCCAGAGGTGTCAGGGATAACACCCGAAGACCCCGGAGTTCCACCTGTCTCGGTGCACAAAACAAACAGAAACACGGGCTTCTCGATGGTGGCGTCAAAGACCAAAGGTTTATTACTGCAGGGACACAGAAGTCACAGAAACTACACATGGGCAGTATCTAGGAGCCTGTTCAATTTGTACAAAGAGGGTTGCTCCTTATATACTAAATATTGGGCTTCAGGCAAATTCTTTACATGTTACCACAGTTCTAAACATTCGTGTCTTAAACAATAAATATTTGGCGTTGCACAGGAATCGTCAACAGTATCTGATGTCAAAACATTACGAATGAGGGGTTCCCACTAGTCCATCATAATCCCATGTCAATTCTTCATTCAAGACCCGGACCGCCTCATCGTAAATTTCGTTACCTCCCCCTAATAAAGGCCCAGAAGGAAAGGAGCAGAGCCAGGTGTAGAAGATAGAAAGACAGGATAAGAAATGTTTGTGGGTCGTAAATGGGCACGGTTACCAGCTTCAGCCGCCTAATCATGATCAGGCCAACGAACACAAGAACCAGTATAGCAGGACTGGCCTCAGGCTGGGGAGGCAGTTCTTGCCGAGTCATGCTGCTACAGCGTTGCTGGCCTAAGGTGCACGTGTCACTCGCAAGGTGAATCGCCGGTTAAGGCCTACGTGTCCTTAAATAAAAAGAGGTCATTGCGTGTCCATTGACTATGTGAGGGCAAGGAATACAAAATGGCTTCCGTGTTCTAAGATGGATGTCATGGGTAAATCACAAATGTGTTGGTAACAGGAGTGCTCTTGCTCGTAGCATAGCGAAAACACCAGGATATACTAAATGGATCATTTGCGGTTCACTGATACCGAAATTATGTATTTACGACAATGTTTACAAACACGAGAAAAATCGTCACGGAACCTCATTCCCCTCAAGCTAGGTGTACTGTAAACTGTGTTTTAGAACAAAATTTGACCTTCCCAGCAATGCTCCCACCAAGACCCTTACTAAAGCCAGTCGCAAAAATGTAGAAGACCCCCAATCAGATCTCAAAAAACGAGGCCTAGCAGAAAAATGGTGACAAAACGTACTTTGAAAGTAAAAGTAGGCCCAAATACACCCTTACCCACCGTGGATTGTATTCAAACCACTTGCAAGCAAGCAAAAGTATCCATAGCCAGCATCGCTCCAAGAGTGCTCTAAAACCCCAGAACTGAGTTGCAATAGAACACCCCGAAACACATGCAATCCTGCTGCTAGGGCTAACCCTAACGAACCCTAAGTTACAAAAAGTGCCAAAAGGTTTTTCCTTATGGATTTTGTCCAAAACACTTCTATCCGGTATTAGACCTTCCCAGGAATGCCCCAAGACCCGCCAACCCACCCGCAAAAAAGCACGCGACAACACCCCCAAACAGCAAAAAAGCAAAATCTCATACTTACAATATCTCTCGGCCTTCGGTCCAAACGCGCTGTGCAGCTAGGTCATCATCATAACTCCTGTTTTCCACCACGGATTTCCTGAAAAGCAAATGCAATCAAGATTAGACTGTCGCAGCAGTGCTTCGACAGAGACCCCGCAACCCACCCACAAACACCAGGAAGCCCCCAAAACGCTACATTGAGCAAGATGTCAGAAGAAATAGCAAAAAAAAGGCTTTTCCTTATGGATTTTGTCCAAAACACTTCTATCTGGTATTAGACCTTCCCAGGAATGCCCCAAGACCCGCCAACCCACCCGCAAAAAAGCACGCGACCACACCCCCAAACAGCAAAAAAGCAAAATCTCATACTTACAATATCTCTCGGCCTTCGGTCCAAACGCGCTGTGCAGCTAGGTCATCATCATAACTCCTGTTTTCCACCACGGATTTCCTGAAAAGCAAATGCAATCAAGATTAGACTGTCGCAGCAGTGCTTCGACAAAGACCCCGCAACCCACCCACAAACACCAGGAAGCCCCCCAAAACGCTACATTGAGCAAGATGTCAGAAGAAATAGCAAAAAAAAGGCTTTTCCTTATGGATTTTGACCAAAACACTTCTATCCGGTATTAGACCTTCCCAGGAATGCCCCAAGACCCGCCAACCCACCCGCAAAAAAGCACGCGACAACACCCCCAAACAGCAAAAAAGCAAAATCTCATACTTACAATATCTCTCGGCCTTCGGTCCAAACGCGCTGTGCAGCTAGGTCATCATCATAGATTCATAACTCCTGTTTTCCACCACGGATTTCCTGAAAAGCAAATGCAATCAAGATTAGACTTTCGCAGCAGTGCTTCGACAGAGACCCCGCAACCCACCCACAAACACCAGGAAGCCCCCCAAAACGCTACATTGAGCAAGATGTCAGAAGAAATAGCAAAAAAAAGGCTTTTCCTTATGGATTTTGGCCAAAACACTTCTATCCGGTATTAGACCTTCCCAGGAATGCCCCAAGACCCGCCAACCCACCCGCAAAAAAGCACGCGACAACACCCCCAAACAGCAAAAAAGCAAAATCTCATACTTACAATATCTCTCGGCCTTCGGTCCAAACGCGCTGTGCAGCTAGGTCATCATCATAGATTCATAACTCCTGTTTTCCACCACGGATTTCCTGAAAAGCAAATGCAATCAAGATTAGACTGTCGCAGCAGTGCTTCGACAGAGACCCCGCAACCCACCCACAAACACCAGGAAGCCCCCCAAAACGCTACATTGAGCAAGATGTCAGAAGAAATAGCAAAAAAAAGGCTTTTCCTTATGGATTTTGTCCAAAACACTTCTATCCGGTATTAGACCTTCCCAGGAATGCCCCAAGACCCGCCAACCCACCCGCAAAAAAGCACGCGACAACACCCCCAAACAGCAAAAAAGCAAAATCTCATACTTACAATATCTCTCGGCCTTCGGTCCAAACGCGCTGTGCAGCTAGGTCATCATCATAACTCCTGTTTTCCACCACGGATTTCCTGAAAAGCAAATGCAATCAACATTAGACTGTTGCAGCAGTGCTCCCAGACCCCAAAACTCACCTACAAACACCCGGAACCCCGCCAAAGAGCACCTCAAAGGCAAGCAAGTGAGCAAAAACTGCAAGAAATTTCAGCCTCATATTTGGTCCAAAACACTTTTATCCGTTATTAGAGCTTCACAGCAATGGGCCCAGAGCCGTCAACTCACCCGCAAAGAAGTAGAACACCCCCACAAGTGCTGAGTCTTTCTTCATTGGGCGTAATCCAGCCCTCTGCTTTGAGGGAAATCAGAGTCTGGAGGAGGAGGATAGAGGAGCATGTTCATCTGAACTTGTGAACCTGAGGAATGTAGACTGCGGCACCTTCAAATCAATAAGCAAACAAGTGAAGACAGGTCTGCTGATGGGCTTGTTTTTGGGATTAGGTGATTAAAGTTTGAATTAATTTAACTGTGCAAAACAAAGAAAGACAGACACACAGGAAAAAAGTGAATAAGGACGAAAAAGAAAGTTATTGATTCATTGTCTCATTTTCAGGGCTCGGTGTCAGGGAATAAGAAGAAGATTTCGTCATCATACTCTGCGAATTCAGGCAGGAGGAGGTCAGTGTCACCGAACAGAGAACAAATCCCCTCATCTACGTTGCCGTCCTCCTCGTCTTCATGCGGCGTGCTTTCTCGTACTTTGTAATCTGGTGGTATGAGGTGCTGATTCATCTTGATCATTGTTAGCCGCTCCACATTTTTGGGCGAGAGGCGGCTCCGTTTGGGAGTTACAATGCCACCAGCAGCACTGAAAACACGTTCAGAAGACACACTTGCGAGTGGGCAAGACAAATAGTTTATAGCCAGGTTGGAGAGCTGTGGCCACAATTGTTTTTTCCCATGCCAATACTGCAATGGCTCATCATTAAGAAAGACCTCTGTTGAGTCATTCAGATAGTCCTGCACCATCGACTCAAGGTCCTCAACGGTTCCTCCACTTTGCTTACTTTTTGCTGTGCCTGTGACCTTTTTTCGAGAACCATACCCAAGCAAAGTTAGCCAATCCTCTTCAGCAGCCACTGTTACTCTTGTGTGTGGTGCAGATGATCCGGTTGCCGGTGTCTTTAACGGCTGAGAGGTCACTTGTGCCACAGCCACAGGTGCAGAAGTGGATTTTTTTGACTGGGGATGGCCTGCTGATGCTGATGTACTGCCTTCTCCTTCAATATCCTGCCGTTCTTTTTCAAACCTCTTGGCTGACCAGGCTAGCCAACGTTTGTACTTTTTAACATCTCCATCAGCAAAAGGAAAGAATGCTTGGCCTGCCAGCGCCTTTTTGTAGCGTGGATCCAGAATAGTAGCACAAATGTAATGCTGTTCTGAGTTGATCATTTTAAGACGTTCATCACCACGTAGGCGCTCTAATAATTTCTCCGACAAAATAAAAGGGTCTTTTTTTTTTTCATCTTTTTCTAACTCAGAAGACACCGCCATCAGTTGGTGCTCCAGTATGCACAACAATGGGATAGCTTTTCCCAAATTACAGTCCTCCTGGCTGACTGCACGCGTGAAGAACTCAAAAGGACGAAGCATGTCTGTCAGGCTTTTAACTATGTCCCATTGCGCCGCACCCATCCGCAGGTCCTTCTGAGCTGTACCCTCTGTTAAGAAATAGTGATCGAGTACCGTATACTGCTCATACAGACGCTCAAGCATGTAGAAGGTTGAGTTCCAACGTGTTGCCACCTCCTGGATGAGTGCTTTCACTGGCATTCGACGTTCAAGTAGCAGGCTCCTCAGATGCTTCCGGGCCTTAAAAGAATGGCTGAAATGGTTGCACATTTTGCGGCAGGTGGCCATTACCTGGAACGCTGTACTGTCTTTATCACTCAAGAATTTTTGAACTACCAGGTTGATACAGTGCGCCAAACACGGCACTCTGAAATATTCACCCAGCGCCATGGCCTTAACTACATTGGCGCCATTATCCGTGGAAACATAACCAATCTGGCGTTTTTTTGGGGACAGCCAGTGAAAGACCTTTTTCTTAAACTCGTCCAAAATGTTTTGTGCTGTGTGACTTTTCTCCAAGCCAAACATGGCTAGTGTTGCATGTTTCCGAGCAGCTTTAAAAACTTGGTCCGGGTCAACACCTGCGTTTAGCTTTGCTTTAACACCTGAAAAAGAGACCCAGTGTGCAGTGATGCACATGTAATCAGCGCCTGCGCCACTGGTCTACATGTCTGTTGTCAGATGTATAGTGTGAACAGCACTCTTCTGCAAAGCTGCCCCAATCGCCTCCAGCACATCTTCATGTAGTGCTGGAACCGCAACTCTGGCAAAATAGAACCGGCTAGGAACCTTCCATTTAGGGCAGAGCATTTCCACTAATTCTAGAAAACCTACCGCTTCTACAAAAGAAAAAGGGAGAAGGTCCACAGCTAGCATTTTAGCCAGCTTAGTGTTATACAGACGCGTCAGTGGGTGGTTGCGTTCATATGGTGCGTCTGAAGAAAACATGGTTCTAATGTTGCCCTGGACCAAGCATTTACGGGATGATAATGACTTCGTTGGCCCAATTTTGCTCGCTGGTGAACTTTTGCGCGTTGGTGTCTCACTCGCTCCAACACTCTTAGTGTGCCTCACATTGGGTGTGCTGCTGACAGGGGTACTGGGTGTAAGTGAAGTGTTTGACACGTCTTCTTCCTCCTCGTCATCATCAGATGAAACATCAACGTTTTCTTGACTTCCAATTCGGGCTTCCTTGATCGCCTTTAGGTGCGCAAACCATTGGACAGTGTGCTGTCTCCTAAGATGACCTCTCTGGCCTCCGGTACCATAGTTGGTACCTAACTTACCACGACTAACTGCAAGCTTACAAATGGTACAAATGGCGAACTTTTCCCTTTGTGGGCAAACAGTAAAGAAGTCCCAAACTGGGGACTTGAAGTGTCTGTGGGGGCCGGAGGAGGCGGCGATACTGGTGGTGGTGGTCATGCTGCTAATGCCAGATGAAGTGGAGGATCTGGATTGCCCAACTTTTGTACGTTGTGCACTTTCACCGCCACTAATTAAGGTCGAGGTGGATGGAGGTCCCTTCTTGCCAGAAAGAAATATGGAAGCGGTACGAGTTGGTGTACTACTTAACTCCAATGATTGTGGTGGGGTTTCCACTGCCTCCTCGTCGACAACATCATCATCATCACACTCAGCAGCTTTTCGGGATAGGGTCAAAATGTCTGTTTGCTGCATGCCCGCTGGGGCTGCAGTGACCTTTATGATGACTGGGTCGTCGTTGTCAGAGTCTTCATCAGCAGCAGTATCCGCCACTTCTTGTTGAGCCTCATCATCACACTCCATAAGTCTGAGACTTTGGACGAGCTTCCTTTTACGCTTAACTACCTTTGTCAGATCATGGTGTGCCTCACTCTCAGACGGCAGTGGTGCTGGTTCCCAATTTTGATCCGTATCATCAGAAGGAGGTGTGCTTGAAGAAGATGTAGACACCACCCTTGATCTCTTCCTTGCTAGGGGTGTGGAAGACAATGAATGATCATCAGGAGGAGTGTCTTCCTCAAATGATACCTCGCCTTGATTGTCGATTTCCTGATGTGCCCCTACTTCGGGAGGTACAACTATTGTGGGCACTTGTGACCCTCCATGCACCTCTGCTTGCGCATCTCCTTGCGCTGCCTCTCCTTCCACATGTACTTGGGCTTGTACTTGCACATGTGATAGTTGTTGCGGCTGTGGTTGTTCAACACTCGTCAGATGAGCTACAACAACCTGTGTTGATTGAGGGACATTGCTGCTGCTTTCTTGCGATGAGCCAACATCACTGGTCGATGGTGATTGAACAACTATACTGGCTGCCTCTGCAGCACTCAAGGGCTTGGACTTAAGTTGGCGTGGTGGTGGTGGTGGCACTGAGCCCAATGGAGCGGGGGTGCTGCTCCCAGCTTGGTCCCCAGCAGATCCCGCTGCTGCTGCAGGCATACTTTTTTTTTACTCCCAAAAAAAGGGGCGGCCGGCACACCAGTCTCCTTGGTAACTTGCTTCTTCTGCTCCTTACTGGCACCTTTCTTGTTAGAGGAGCTACGGGTAACTTTTTTTTGGGGCCATCTTCTTCAGAGCAGGTCAGAACAGCAGGCAGCAGTTGCACGAGTTGCAGAGTTGTCTGTGTCCAGACGTGACGTCGCGTGACGTTATGCTGCACACACACACCGCTGCAGGACTTCTTCCTGGCACTGGTGGTTCTCTTGAGTCTTGTGCACCTAAAAGCAATGGAAGACAGAGGAACATCAGTTCAGTTATACACCCCAAAAAATCGACAAAACACAGAAAAATCTGCACAATCCCATGCCATCCATGATGTTTACATTGAAGACACCCCACAGAAAGACTAGGCCCATGCAAGTATGCAACACTCACTACCCCTGGGCATAATGGATGAAAAGTAGGCAAAATAAGTGCAGGCCTCAGACACTGCCTCTCTTCAAAATGGCCCCTTACACCCCAAGCCAGTCCACATCAACAGTACACCCCAAAAAAACAGACAAACACCCACAAATCACCACAATCCAATGCCATCCAGGATGTTTACATTAAAGAGAGTGAGACCACACTACAGGCACACTCAGTCCATGCACCACTACCCATGGGCAAAAGGCCACACCAGCAGCCCCAAAAAAACGACAAAAACCACAAAAAACAGCACAATCCCAGCCCATCCATGGCCTCAATGGTGTTTAAATTCAAGAGGACACCCCACAGAAAGACTAGGCCCATGCAACACTCACCACCCCTGGGCAAAGGGCCCCACCAGCAGCCCCAAAAAAACGACAAAAAACTATAAAATCAGCACAATCCCAGCCCATCCATGGCCTCAATGGTGTTTAAATTCAAGAAGACACCCCACAGAAAGACTAGGCCCATGCAACACTCACTACCCCTGGGCATAATGGATGAAAAGTAGGCAAAATAAGTGCAGGCCTCAGACACTGCCTCTCTTCAAAATGGCCCCTTACACCCCAAGCCAGTCCACATCAACAGTACACCCCAAAAAAACTGAAAAACACCCACAAATCACCACAATCCAATGCCATCCAGGATGTTTACATTAAAGAGAGTGAGACCACACTACAGGCACACTCAGTCCATGCACCACTACCCCTGGGCAAAAGGCCACACCAGCAGCCCCATAAAAACAACAAAAACCACAAAAAACAGCACAATCCCAGCCCATCCATGGCCTCAATGGTGTTTAAATTCAAGAGGACACCCCACAGAAAGACTAGGCCCATGCAACACTCACCACCCCTGGGCAAAGGGCCCCACCAGCAGCCCCAAAAAAACGACAAAAAACAATAAAATCAGCACAATCCCAGCCCATCCATGGCCTCAATGGTGTTTAAATTCAAGAAGACACCCCACAGAAAGACTAGGCCCATGCAACACTCACTACCCCTGGGCACAATGGATGAAAAGTAGGCAAAATAAGTGCAGGCCTCAGACACTGCCTCTCTTCAAAATGGCCCCTTAAACCCCAAGCCAGTCCACATCAACAGTACACCCCAAAAAAACTGAAAAACACCCACAAATCACCACAATCCAATGCCATCCAGGATGTTTACATTAAAGAGAGTGAGACCACACTACAGGCACACTCAGTCCATGCACCACTACCCCTGGGCAAAAGGCCACACCAGCAGCCCCAAAAAAACGACAAAAAACACAAAAAACAGCACAATCCCAGCCCATCCATGGCCTCAATGGTGTTTAAATTCAAGAGGACACCCCACAGAAAGACTAGGCCCATGCAACACTCACCACCCCTGGGCAAAGGGCCCCACCAGCAGCCCCAAAAAAACAATAAAATCAGCACAATCCCAGCCCATCCATGGTCTCAATGGTGTTTAAATTCAAGAAGACACCCCTCAGAAAGACTAGGCCCATGCAACACTCACTACCCCTGGGCATAATGGATGAAAAGTAGGCAAAATAAGTGCAGGCCTCAGACACTGCCTCTCTTCAAAATGGCCCCTTGCACCCCAAGCACATGTTGCCTGTACCAGCCAGCACTCAAGATGGCCACCACCACCACCCACATGGCCAGTCCACATCAACAGTGCACCCCCAAAAAACAGAAAAACAGCCAAAAATCACCACAATCCAATGCCATCCATGATGTTTACATTAAAGAGAGTGAGACCACACCACAGGCACACTCAGTCCATGCACCACCACCCCTGGGCAAAAGGCCACACCAGCAGCCCCAAAAAACGACGAAAAACAATAAAATAAGCACAATCCCAGCCCATCCATGGCCTCAATGATGTTTAAATTCAAGAAGACACCCCACAGAAAGACTAGGCCCATGCAACACTCACCGCCCCTGGGCAAAGGGCCCCACCAGCAGCCCAAAAAAAACGACAAAAACAACAAAAATCAGCACAATCCCAGCCCATCCATGGCCTCAATGGTGTTTAAATTCAACAAAACAGTTGTATCATGCACCCATAACCAACCCTGGTCCTACTGGTTACTGTGGCTACCCACAATATAATTTATTTAATGTTCTGAAAAAGTTCCAAAATTGTAGTTGCAGCAACTGTAATGCCCCAAACAAACTTACTTGTGAAAGTTGATTTCTAATCCAAAAGTGATCCAAAGAAAGTCAAAAAGGCCTCAAATCCAAATATCCAGCAGCACCCACAAAAAGTAATCCTTCCAGCTCCAGATCCAAATGAAAGTGACCAGGAGATGGACAAAGCACTGGGAGGAGCCTGCTGGACAGGAACAGGAAGTTGGAGACTGTGGGGCACTTCCTTCCCTCCCCCCCCCCAAAAATGGACTCCTTGCAAAAAAAAAAAGGCCATGCAAATGTCAACCTGAGGAGTGATTCTGATAAAAATAATCATTTTCTGAAGGTTTATCCTGTTTGCTGGTGGATTTCTTGTGCAGGATTGCAAAATCTCTATTTCGCGAGTGCGAGATTGTTCCTTTCCGCCGCAACTACGTGTTCGCAATTGCGAACTCTCGCGAGGTGTGCTGTGCAAGGTGGCAAGCCGTGATTACGTATTCGCGGGCGCCAAACTCCCGCGGGATCACGCAGCAAGATCCAAAATGGCGCAGCACTCGCAAAATATGATCGAGAAAAACAACTCGGCAAACGCTTAATGACGGAAAGTAATCGCCGTGCACCACGCCGCGCGCCGCAACCAAGCAAAAAATCCGCCGCGAGCGGATTCACGGATTTTCGACAAATACGCGAGAGTTCGGGGATTGCGAATTTGCCGAAAATCCGAAAAATCCGCGAGCGGAGCGGATTTTACGCCCATGCTTACATATCACCCTCGGTGTGCTGAAACTCAACACGCTCCGACACTTCCTTGTACATATCACCCTCGGTGTGCTGAAACTCAACACGCTCCGACACTCTCTTGTACATATCACCCTCGGTGTGCTGAAACTCAGCACGCTCAGACACTTCCTTGTACATATCACCCTCGGTGCTGAAACTCAACACGCTCAGACACTTCCTTGTACATATGACCCTCGGTGTGCTGAAACTCAACACGCTCCGACACTTCCTTGTGCATATGACCCTCGGTGTGCTGAAACTCAACACGCTCCGACACTTCCTTGTACATATGACCCTCGGTGTGCTGAAACTCAACACGCTCAGACACTTCCTTGTACATATCACCCTCGGTGTGTTGAAACTCAACACGCTCCGACACTTCCTTGTACATATCACCCTCGGTGTGCTGAAACTCAACACGCTCCGACACTTCCTTGTACATATCACCCTCGGTGTGCTGAAACTCAACACGCTCCGACACTTCCTTGTACATATCACCCTCGGTGTGCTGAAACTCAACACGCTCCGACACTTCCTTGTACATATCACCCTTGGTGTGCTGAAACTCAACACGCTCCGACACTTCCTTGTAGATATCACCCTCGGTGTGCTGAAACTCAACACGCTCAGACACTTCCTTGTGCATATCACCCTCGGTGTGCTGAAACTCAACACGCTCCGACACTTCCTTGAGCATATCACCCTCGGTGAGCTGAAACTCAACACGCTCCGACACTTCCTTGTAGATATCGCCCTCGGTGTGCTGAAACTCAACACGCTCCGACACTTCCTTGTGCATATCACCCTCGGTGTGCTGAAACTCAACACGCTCCGACACTTCCTTGTGCATATCGCCCTCGGTGAGCTGAAACTCAACACGCTCCGACACTTCCTTGTGCATATCACCCTCGGTGTGCTGAAACTCAACACGCTCAGACACTTCCTTGTGCATATCACCCTCGGTGTGCTGAAACTCAACACGCTCAGACACTTCCTTGTGCATATCACCCTCGGTGTGCTGAAACTCAACACGCTCAGACACTTTCTTGTGCATATCACCCTCGGTGTGCTGAAACTCAACACGCTCCGACACTTCCTTGTGCATATCACCCTCGGTGTGCTGAAACTCAACACGCTCCGACACTTCCTTGTGCATATCACCCTCGGTGTGCTGAAACTCAACACGCTCTGACACTTCCTTGTACATATCACCCTTGGTGTGCTGAAACTCAACACGCTCAGACACTTCCTTCTGCATATCACCCTCGGTGTGCTGAAACTCAACACGCTCCGACACTTCCTTGTACATATCACCCTCGGTGTGCTGAAACTCAACACGGTCAGACACTTCCTTGTACATATCACCCTCGGTGTGCTGAAACTCAACACGCTCCGACACTTCCTTCTGCATATCACCCTCGGTGTGCTGAAACTCAACACGCTCCGACACTTCCTTGTGCATATCACCCTCGGTGTGCTGAAAATCAACACGCTCCGACACTTCCTTGTGCATATCACCCTCAGTGTGCTGAAACTCAACACGCTCAGACACTTCCTTGTGCATATCACCCTCGGTGTGCTGAAACTCAACACGCTCAGACACTTCCTTGTGCATATCACCCTCGGTGTGCTGAAACTCAACACGCTCCGACACTTCCTTGTGCATATCACCCTCGGTGTGCTGAAACTCAACACGCTCAGACACTTCCTTGTACATATCACTTGTACATATCACCCTCGGTGCGCTGAAACTCAACACGTCCGACACTTCCTTGTACATATCACCCTCGGTGTGCTGAAACTCAACACGCTCCGACACTTCCTTGTGCATATCACCCTCGGTGTGCTGAAACTCAACACGCTCCGACACTTCCTTGTACATATCGCCCTCGGTGTGCTGAAACTCAACACGCTCAGACACTTCCTTGTACATATCACCTTTGGTGTGCTGAAACTCAACACGCTCCGACACTTCCTTGTACATATCGCCCTCGGTGTGCTGAAACTTAACACGCTCCGCCACTTCCTTGTACATATCACCCTCGGTGTGCTGAAACTCAACACGCTCCGACACTTCCTTCTACATATCACCCTCGGTGTGCTGAAACTCAACACGCTCCGACACTTCCTTGTGCATATCACCCTCGGTGTGTTGAAACTCAACACGCTCCGACACTTCCTTGTGCATATCACCCTCGGTGTGCTGAAACTCAACACGCTCAGACACTTCCTTGTACATATCGCCCTCGGTGTGCTGAAACTCAACACGCTCCGACACTTCCTTGTGCATATCACCCTCGGTGAGCTGAAACTCAACACGCTCCGACACTTCCTTGTAGATATCGCCCTCGGTGTGCTGAAACTCAACACGCTCCGACACTTCCTTGTACATATCGCCCTCGGTGTGCTGAAACTCAACACGCTCAGACACTTCCTTGTGCATATCACCCTCGGTGAGCTGAAACTCAACACGCTCAGACACTTCCTTGTGCATATCACCCTCGGTGTGCTGAAACTCAACACGCTCCGACACTTCCTTGTGCATATCACCCTCGGTGTGCTGAAACTCAACACGCTCCGACACTTCCTTGTACATATCGCCCTTGGTGTGCTGAAACTCAACACGCTCCGACACTTCCTTGAGCATATCACCCTCGGTGAGCTGAAACTCAACACGCTCCGACACTTCCTTGTAGATATCGCCCTCGGTGTGCTGAAACTCAACACGCTCCGACACTTCCTTGTGCATATCACCCTCGGTGTGCTGAAACTCAACACGCTCCGACACTTCCTTGTGCATATCGCCCTCGGTGAGCTGAAACTCAACACGCTCCGACACTTCCTTGTGCATATCACCCTCGGTGTGCTGAAACTCAACACGCTCAGACACTTCCTTGTGCATATCACCCTCGGTGTGCTGAAACTCAACACGCTCAGACACTTCCTTGTGCATATCACCCTCGGTGTGCTGAAACTCAACACGCTCAGATACTTCCTTGTGCATATCACCCTCGGTGTGCTGAAACTCAACACGCTCCGACACTTCCTTGTGCATATCACCCTCGGTGTGCTGAAACTCAACACGCTCCGACACTTCCTTGTGCATATCACCCTCGGTGTGCTGAAACTCAACACGCTCCGACACTTCCTTGTACATATCACCCTTGGTGTGCTGAAACTCAACACGCTCAGACACTTCCTTCTGCATATCACCCTCGGTGTGCTGAAACTCAACACGCTCCGACACTTCCTTGTACATATCACCCTCGGTGTGCTGAAACTCAACACGCTCAGACACTTCCTTGTACATATCACCCTCGGTGTGCTGAAACTCAACACGCTCCGACACTTCCTTCTGCATATCACCCTCGGTGTGCTGAAACTCAACACGCTCCGACACTTCCTTGTGCATATCACCCTCGGTGTGCTGAAAATCAACACGCTCCGACACTTCCTTGTACATATCACCCTCGGTGCGCTGAAACTCAACACGCTCAGACACTTCCTTGTACATATCACCCTCGGTGTGCTGATACTCAACACGCTCCGACACTTCCTTCTACATATCACCCTCGGTGTGCTGAAACTCAACACGCTCCGACACTTCCTTCTACATATCACCCTCGGTGTGCTGAAACTCAACACGCTCCGACACTTCCTTGCGCATATTACCCTCGGTGTGCTGAAACTCAACACGCTCCGACACTTCCTTCTACATATCACCCTCGGTGTGCTGAAACTCAACACGCTCCGACACTTCCTTGAGCATATTACCCTCGGTGTGCTGAAACTCAACACGCTCCGACACTTCCTTGTACATATCACCCTCGGTGTGCTGAAACTCAACACGCTCCGACACTTCCTTGAGCATATCACCCTCGGTGAGCTGAAACTCAACACGCTCCGACACTTCCTTGTACATATCGCCCTCGGTGAGCTGAAACTCAACACGCTCCGACACTTCCTTGTACATATCACCCTCGGTGTGCTGAAACTCAACACGAGTTGACACTTCCTTGTACATATCGCCCTCGGTGAGCTGAAACTCAACACGCTCTGACACTTCCTTGTACATATCACCCTCGGTGTGCTGAAACTCAACACGCTCCGACACTTCCTTGTACATATCACCCTCGGTGTGCTGAAACTCAACACGCTCCGACACTTCCTTGTACATATCACCCTTGGTGTGCTGAAACTCAACACGCTCCGACACTCTCTTGTACATATCACCCTCGGTGTGCTGAAACTCAGCACGCTCAGACACTTCCTTGTACATATCACCCTCAGTGCTGAAACTCAACACGCTCAGACACTTCCTTGTACATATGACCCTCGGTGTGCTGAAACTCAACACGCTCCGACACTTCCTTGTGCATATGACCCTCGGTGTGCTGAAACTCAACACGCTCCGACACTTCCTTGTACATATGACCCTCGGTGTGCTGAAACTCAACACGCTCAGACACTTCCTTGTGCATATCACCCTCGGTGTGCTGAAACTCAACACGCTCCGACACTTCCTTGTACATATCACCCTCGGTGTGCTGAAACTCAACACGCTCCGACACTTCCTTGTACATATCACCCTCGGTGTGCTGAAACTCAACACGCTCCGACACTTCCTTGTACATATCACCCTCGGTGTGCTGAAACTCAACACGCTCCGACACTTCCTTGTACATATCACCCTTGGTGTGCTGAAACTCAACACGCTCCGACACTTCCTTGTAGATATCACGCTCGGTGTGCTGAAACTCAACACGCTCAGACACTTCCTTGTGCATATCACCCTCGGTGTGCTGAAACTCAACACGCTCCGACACTTCCTTGAGCATATCACCCTCGGTGAGCTGAAACTCAACACGCTCCGACACTTCCTTGTAGATATCGCCCTCGGTGTGCTGAAACTCAACACGCTCCGACACTTCCTTGTGCATATCACCCTCGGTGTGCTGAAACTCAACACGCTCCGACACTTCCTTGTGCATATCGCCCTCGGTGAGCTGAAACTCAGCACGCTCAGACACTTCCTTGTACATATCACCCTCGGTGCTGAAACTCAACACGCTCAGACACTTCCTTGTACATATGACCCTCGGTGTGCTGAAACTCAACACGCTCCGACACTTCCTTGTGCATATGACCCTCGGTGTGCTGAAACTCAACACGCTCCGACACTTCCTTGTACATATGACCCTCGGTGTGCTGAAACTCAACACGCTCAGACACTTCCTTGTGCATATCACCCTCGGTGTGCTGAAACTCAACACGCTCCGACACTTCCTTGTACATATCACCCTCGGTGTGCTGAAACTCAACACGCTCCGACACTTCCTTGTACATATCACCCTCGGTGTGCTGAAACTCAACACGCTCCGACACTTCCTTGTACATATCACCCTCGGTGTGCTGAAACTCAACACGCTCCGACACTTCCTTGTACATATCACCCTTGGTGTGCTGAAACTCAACACGCTCCGACACTTCCTTGTAGATATCACCCTCGGTGTGCTGAAACTCAACACGCTCAGACACTTCCTTGTGCATATCACCCTCGGTGTGCTGAAACTCAACACGCTCCGACACTTCCTTGAGCATATCACCCTCGGTGAGCTGAAACTCAACACGCTCCGACACTTCCTTGTAGATATCGCCCTCGGTGTGCTGAAACTCAACACGCTCCGACACTTCCTTGTGCATATCACCCTCGGTGTGCTGAAACTCAACACGCTCCGACACTTCCTTGTGCATATCGCCCTCGGTGAGCTGAAACTCAACACGCTCCGACACTTCCTTGTGCATATCACCCTCGGTGTGCTGAAACTCAACACGCTCAGACACTTCCTTGTGCATATCACCCTTGGTGTGCTGAAACTCAACACGCTCAGACACTTCCTTGTGCATATCACCCTCGGTGTGCTGAAACTCAACACGCTCAGACACTTCCTTGTGCATATCACCCTCGGTGTGCTGAAACTCAACACGCTCCGATACTTCCTTGTGCATATCACCCTCGGTGTGCTGAAACTCAACACGCTCCGACACTTCCTTGTGCATATCACCCTCGGTGTGCTGAAACTCAACACGCTCCGACACTTCCTTGTACATATCACCCTTGGTGTGCTGAAACTCAACACGCTCAGACACTTCCTTCTGCATATCACCCTCGGTGTGCTGAAACTCAACACGCTCCGACACTTCCTTGTACATATCACCCTCGGTGTGCTGAAACTCAACACGCTCAGACACTTCCTTGTACATATCACCCTCGGTGTGCTGAAACTCAACACGCTCCGACACTTCCTTCTGCATATCACCCTCGGTGTGCTGAAACTCTACACGCTCCGACACTTCCTTGTGCATATCACCCTCGGTGTGCTGAAAATCAACACGCTCCGACACTTCCTTGTGCATATCACCCTCGGTGTGCTGAAACTCAACACGCTCAGACACTTCCTGGTGCATATCACCCTCGGTGTGCTGAAACTCAACACGCTCAGACACTTCCTTGTGCATATCACCCTCGGTGTGCTGAAACTCAACACGCTCCGACACTTCCTTGTGCATATCACCCTCGGTGTGCTGAAACTCAACACGCTCAGACACTTCCTTGTACATATCACTTGTACATATCACCCTCGGTGCGCTGAAACTCAACACGTCCGACACTTCCTTGTACATATCACCCTCGGTGTGCTGAAACTCAACACGCTCCGACACTTCCTTGTGCATATCACCCTCGGTGTGCTGAAACTCAACACGCTCCGACACTTCCTTGTACATATCGCCCTCGGTGTGCTGAAACTCAACACGCTCAGACACTTCCTTGTACATATCACCTTTGGTGTGCTGAAACTCAACACGCTCCGACACTTCCTTGTACATATCGCCCTCGGTGTGCTGAAACTTAACACGCTCCGCCACTTCCTTGTACATATCACCCTCGGTGTGCTGAAACTCAACACGCTCAGACACTTCCTTGTACATATCACCTTTGGTGTGCTGAAACTCAACACGCTCCAACACTTCCTTGTGCATATCACCCTCGGTGTGCTGAAAATCAACATGCTCCGACACTTCCTTCTACATATCGCCCTCGGTGTGCTGAAACTCAACACGCTCCGACACTTCCTTGTACATATCACCTTCGGTGTGCTGAAACTCAACACGCTCCGACACTTCCTTGTACATATCACCCTGGGTGTGCTGAAACTCAACACGCTCCGACACTTCCTTGAGCATATCACCCTCGGTGTGCTGAAACTCAACACGCTCCAACACTTCCTTCTACATATCACCCTCGGTGTGCTGAAACTCAACACGCTCCGACACTTCCTTCTACATATCACCCTCGGTGTGCTGAAACTCAACACGCTCCGACACTTCCTTGTGCATATCACCCTCGGTGTGTTGAAACTCAACACGCTCCGACACTTCCTTGTGCATATCACCCTCGGTGTGCTGAAACTCAACACGCTCAGATACTTCCTTGTACATATCGCCCTCGGTGTGCTGAAACTCAACACGCTCCGACACTTCCTTGTGCATATCACCCTCGGTGAGCTGAAACTCAACACGCTCCAACACTTCCTTGTAGATATCGCCCTCGGTGTGCTGAAACTCAACACGCTCCGACACTTCCTTGTACATATCGCCCTCGGTGTGCTGAAACTCAACACGCTCAGACACTTCCTTGTGCATATCACCCTCGGTGAGCTGAAACTCAACACGCTCAGACACTTCCTTGTGCATATCACCCTCGGTGTGCTGAAACTCAACACGCTCCGACACTTCCTTGTGCATATCACCCTCGGTGTGCTGAAACTCAACACGCTCCGACACTTCCTTGTACATATCGCCCTCGGTGTGCTGAAACTCAACACGCTCCGACACTTCCTTGAGCATATCACCCTCGGTGAGCTGAAACTCAACACGCTCCGACACTTCCTTGTAGATATCGCCCTCGGTGTGCTGAAACTCAACACGCTCCGACACTTCCTTGTGCATATCACCCTCGGTGTGCTGAAACTCAACACGCTCCGACACTTCCTTGTGCATATCGCCCTCGGTGAGCTGAAACTCAACACGCTCCGACACTTCCTTGTGCATATCACCCTCGGTGTGCTGAAACTCAACACGCTCAGACACTTCCTTGTGCATATCACCCTCGGTGTGCTGAAACTCAACACGCTCAGACACTTCCTTGTGCATATCACCCTCGGTGTGCTGAAACTCAACACGCTCAGACACTTCCTTGTGCATATCACCCTCGGTGTGCTGAAACTCAACACGCTCCGACACTTCCTTGTGCATATCACCCTCGGTGTGCTGAAACTCAACACGCTCCGACACTTCCTTGTGCATATCACCCTCGGTGTGCTGAAACTCAACACGCTCCGACACTTCCTTGTACATATCACCCTTGGTGTGCTGAAACTCAACACGCTCAGACACTTCCTTCTGCATATCACCCTCGGTGTGCTGAAACTCAACACGCTCCGACACTTCCTTGTACATATCACCCTCGGTGTGCTGAAACTCAACACGCTCAGACACTTCCTTGTACATATCACCCTCGGTGTGCTGAAACTCAACACGCTCCGACACTTCCTTCTGCATATCACCCTCGGTGTGCTGAAACTCAACACGCTCCGACACTTCCTTGTGCATATCACCCTCGGTGTGCTGAAAATCAACACGCTCCGACACTTCCTTGTACATATCACCCTCGGTGCGCTGAAACTCAACGCGCTCAGACACTTCCTTGTACATATCACCCTCGGTGTGCTGATACTCAACACGCTCCGACACTTCCTTCTACATATCACCCTCGGTGTGCTGAAACTCAACACGCTCCGACACTTCCTTCTACATATCACCCTCGGTGTGCTGAAACTCAACACGCTCCGACACTTCCTTGCGCATATTACCCTCGGTGTGCTGAAACTCAACACGCTCCGACACTTCCTTCTACATATCACCCTCGGTGTGCTGAAACTCAACACGCTCCGACACTTCCTTGAGCATATTACCCTCGGTGTGCTGAAACTCAACACGCTCCGACACTTCCTTGTACATATCACCCTCGGTGAGCTGAAACTCAACACGCTCCGACACTTCCTTGTACATATCGCCCTCGGTGAGCTGAAACTCAACACGCTCCGACACTTCCTTGTACATATCACCCTCGGTGTGCTGAAACTCAACACGAGTTGACACTTCCTTGTACATATCGCCCTCGGTGAGCTGAAACTCAACACGCTCTGACACTTCCTTGTACATATCACCCTCGGTGTGCTGAAACTCAACACGCTCCGACACTTCCTTGTACATATCACCCTCGGTGTGCTGAAACTCAACACGCTCCGACACTTCCTTGTACATATCACCCTCGGTGTGCTGAAACTCAACACGCTCCGACACTCTCTTGTACATATCACCCTCGGTGTGCTGAAACTCAGCACGCTCAGACACTTCCTTGTACATATCACCCTCGGTGCTGAAACTCAACACGCTCAGACACTTCCTTGTACATATGACCCTCGGTGTGCTGAAACTCAACACGCTCCGACACTTCCTTGTGCATATGACCCTCGGTGTGCTGAAACTCAACACGCTCCGACACTTCCTTGTACATATGACCCTCGGTGTGCTGAAACTCAACACGCTCAGACACTTCCTTGTGCATATCACCCTCGGTGTGCTGAAACTCAACACGCTCCGACACTTCCTTGTACATATCACCCTCGGTGTGCTGAAACTCAACACGCTCCGACACTTCCTTGTACATATCACCCTCGGTGTGCTGAAACTCAACACGCTCCGACACTTCCTTGTACATATCACCCTCGGTGTGCTGAAACTCAACACGCTCCGACACTTCCTTGTTGTGACGAGGGGGACCCGGATGCGGGGCCCCCTGGCCTGCCTATTCATGTGTCTCCTCTCTTTGTGCAGCACACGGAGTCCTGGAAAACCCCCGACGTCATCGGTTGCCGGCCCGGGTTGGAAACCCTGCATCCCTGCACCTTTAAGTGGGCGGAGCCGGACTTGGGACACCCCCCCCGGCACAGAGGTAAAACCCATCCCTGAATCCACACAGGTGTGCGAGACACCCGGAGGAGGCGGAGGAGACTGGTGGCGAGAGTGGAGCGAGAGCGAAGCAGAGTGGGATTTGAGCGAGCAGGAAGATCGGAGGACGGAGGAGGAGTACAAGCAGGAAGATCGGAGGACGGAGGAGGAGTACAAGCAGGAAGATCGGAGGACGGAGGACGAGTACCCGCAGGAGGAGCGGAGGTCGGAGGAACCGAGGGCAGAGACGCCGAGGTCGGAGAAGCTGGGAGACCGTGACGGCAGCTACTACATCAAGCCAGGAGGCCAACGGGATAAGGCATCGCCCAGCCACACTTCCCGCGAAGTGTGGCTTGACCAGGTACGGTCCAGATTCAGCGGGTGGGCGGGCATTAGAAGGAGCAAGCCACCCTGAGGTCACGCACAACCCACCCTCAGCACTAAAACCCCCCCCCCTCACTGACCCCCGACACTCGTTCAGGGTATTGGAGTGCACGTGTGAAATCCTCACCCCTTTTCCCCTGCACCGAGTCCTAGGTTAAGGACAGACTGACTCAGACTTGTTATTTTTCCTTTGCCGGTGTCGAGAGGCTATCAAGACGGCGGAGAGACGGCCTACAACTCCCAGGAGGCAGTGGGAACGGCGGCCGGGAGCAGGAAAAACCACGACGGAGGAAACGGAAACACCACTTCCTTTCTACAGAGTGCCTGTTCAAAAACGAAGACTGTATAAAACAATAAAAGCATCCTTACCCAGAGTTCCTGTGTCGGTCAACCTTTTTGACGAACCTCCCGAAACCCCACACTTGTGCATATCACCCTCGGTGTGCTGAAACTCAACACGCTCAGACACTTCCTTGTGCATATCACCCTCGGTGTGCTGAAACTCAACACGCTCAGACACTTCCTTGTGCATATCACCCTCGGTGTGCTGAAACTCAACACGCTCCGACACTTCCTTGAGCATATCACCCTCGGTGTGCTGAAACTCAACACGCTCCGACACTTCCTTCTACATATCACCCTCGGTGTGCTCCGACACTTCCTTGTACATATCACCCTCGGTGTGTTGAAACTCAACACGCTCCAACACTTCCTTGTGCATATCACCCTCGGTGTGCTGAAACTCAACACGCTCCGACACTTCCTTGAGCATATCACCCTCGTTGTGCTGAAACTCAACACGCTCCGACACTTCCTTCTACATATCACCCTCGGTGTGCTGAAACTCAACACGCTCCGACACTTCCTTGTACATATCACCCTCGGTGTGCTGAAACTCAACACGCTCCGACACTTCCTTGTACATATCGCCCTCGGTGTGCTGAAACTCAACACGCTCCGACACTTCCTTGAGCATATCACCCTCGGTGAGCTGAAACTCAACACGCTCCGACACTTCCTTGTAGATATCGCCCTCGGTGTGCTGAAACTCAACACGCTCCGACACTTCCTTGTACATATCGCCCTCGGTGTGCTGAAACTCAACACGCTCCGACACTTCCTTGTGCATATCACCCTCGGTGAGCTGAAACTCAACACGCTCCGACACTTCCTTGTAGATATCGCCCTCGGTGTGCTGAAACTCAACACGCTCCGACACTTCCTTGTGCATATCACCCTCGGTGAGCTGAAACTCAACACGCTCAGACACTTCCTTGTGCATATCACCCTCAGTGTGCTGAAACTCAACACGCTCCGACACTGCCTTGTGCATATCACCCTCGGTGTGCTGAAACTCAACACGCTCCGACACTTCCTTGTACATATCGCCCTCGGTGTGCTGAAACTCAACACGCTCCGACACTTCCTTGAGCATATCACCCTCGGTGAGCTGAAACTCAACACGCTCCGACACTTCCTTGTAGATATCGCCCTCGGTGTGCTGAAACTCAACACGCTCCGACACTTCCTTGTGCATATCACCCTCGGTGAGCTGAAACTCAACACGCTCAGACACTTCCTTGTGCATATCACCCTCAGTGTGCTGAAACTCAACACGCTCCGACACTGCCTTGTGCATATCACCCTCGGTGTGCTGAAACTCAACACGCTCCGACACTTCCTTGTACATATCGCCCTCGGTGTGCTGAAACTCAACACGCTCCGACACTTCCTTGAGCATATCACCCTCGGTGAGCTGAAACTCAACACGCTCCGACACTTCCTTGTAGATATCGCCCTCGGTGTGCTGAAACTCAACACGCTCCGACACTTCCTTGTGCATATCACCCTCGGTGTGCTGAAACTCAACACGCTCCGACACTTCCTTGTGCATATCGCCCTCGGTGAGCTGAAACTCAACACGCTCCGACACTTCCTTGTGCATATCACCCTCGGTGTGCTGAAACTCAACACGCTCAGACGCTTCCTTGTACATATCACCCTTGGTGTGCTGAAACTCAACACGCTCAGACACTTCCTTGTGCATATCACCCTCGGTGTGCTGAAACTCAACACGCTCAGACACTTCCTTGTGCATATCACCCTCGGTGTGCTGAAACTCAACACGCTCCGACACTTCCTTGTGCATATCACCCTCGGTGTGCTGAAACTCAACACGCTCCGACACTTCCTTGTGCATATCACCCTCGGTGTGCTGAAACTCAACACGCTCCGACACTTCCTTGTACATATCACCCTTGGTGTGCTGAAACTCAACACGCTCAGACACTTCCTTCTGCATATCACCCTCGGTGTGCTGAAACTCAACACGCTCCGACACTTCCTTGTACATATCACCCTCGGTGTGCTGAAACTCAACACGCTCAGACACTTCCTTGTACATATCACCCTCGGTGTGCTGAAACTCAACACGCTCCGACACTTCCTTCTGCATATCACCCTCGGTGTGCTGAAACTCAACACGCTCCGACACTTCCTTGTGCATATCACCCTCGGTGTGCTGAAAATCAACACGCTCCGACACTTCCTTGTACATATCACCCTCGGTGCGCTGAAACTCAACACGCTCAGACACTTCCTTGTACATATCACCCTCGGTGTGCTGAAACTCAACACGCTCCGACACTTCCTTCTACATATCACCCTCGGTGTGCTGAAACTCAACACGCTCCGACACTTCCTTCTACATATCACCCTCGGTGTGCTGAAACTCAACACGCTCCGACACTTCCTTGCGCATATTCCCCTCGGTGTGCTGAAACTCAACACGCTCCGACACTTCCTTCTACATATCACCCTCGGTGTGCTGAAACTCAACACGCTCCGACACTTCCTTGAGCATATTACCCTCGGTGTGCTGAAACTCAACACGCTCCGACACTTCCTTGTACATATCACCCTCGGTGTGTTGAAACTCAACACGCTCCGACACTTCCTTGAGCATATCACCCTCGGTGAGCTGAAACTCAACACGCTCCGACACTTCCTTGTACATATCGCCCTCGGTGAGCTGAAACTCAACACGCTCCGACACTTCCTTGTACATATCACCCTCGGTGTGCTGAAACTCAACACGAGTTGACACTTCCTTGTACATATCGCCCTCGGTGAGCTAAAACTCAACACGCTCCGACACTTCCTTGTACATATCACCCTCGGTGTGCTGAAACTCAACACGCTCCGACACTTCCTTGTACATATCACCCTCGGTGTGCTGAAACTCAACACGCTCCGACACTTCCTTGTACATATCACCCTCGGTGTGCTGAAACTCAACACGCTCAGACACTTCCTTGTACATATCACCCTCGGTGTGCTGAAACTCAACACGCTCCGACACTTCCTTCTGCATATCACCCTCGGTGTGCTGAAACTCAACACGCTCCGACACTTCCTTGTGCATATCACCCTCGGTGTGCTGAAAATCAACACGCTCCGACACTTCCTTGTACATATCACCCTCGGTGCGCTGAAACTCAACACGCTCAGACACTTCCTTGTACATATCACCCTCGGTGTGCTGAAACTCAACACGCTCCGACACTTCCTTCTACATATCACCCTCGGTGTGCTGAAACTCAACACGCTCCGACACTTCCTTCTACATATCACCCTCGGTGTGCTGAAACTCAACACGCTCCGACACTTCCTTGCGCATATTCCCCTCGGTGTGCTGAAACTCAACACGCTCCGACACTTCCTTCTACATATCACCCTCGGTGTGCTGAAACTCAACATGCTCCGACACTTCCTTGAGCATATTACCCTTGGTGTGCTGAAACTCAACACGCTCCGACACTTCCTTGTACATATCACCCTCGGTGTGTTGAAACTCAACACGCTCCGACACTTCCTTGAGCATATCACCCTCGGTGAGCTGAAACTCAACACGCTCCGACACTTCCTTGTACATATCGCCCTCGGTGAGCTGAAACTCAACACGCTCCGACACTTCCTTGTACATATCACCCTCGGTGTGCTGAAACTCAACACGAGTTGACACTTCCTTGTACATATCGCCCTCGGTGAGCTAAAACTCAACACGCTCCGACACTTCCTTGTACATATCACCCTCGGTGTGCTGAAACTCAACACGCTCCGACACTTCCTTGTACATATCACCCTCGGTGTGCTGAAACTCAACACGCTCCGACACTTCCTTGTACATATCACCCTCGGTGTGCTGAAACTCAACACGCTCCGACACTCTCTTGTACATATCACCCTCGGTGTGCTGAAACTCAGCACGCTCAGACACTTCCTTGTACATATCACCCTCGGTGCTGAAACTCAACACGCTCAGACACTTCCTTGTACATATGACCCTCGGTGTGCTGAAACTCAACACGCTCCGACACTTCCTTGTGCATATGACCCTCGGTGTGCTGAAACTCAACACGCTCCGACACTTCCTTGTACATATGACCCTCGGTGTGCTGAAACTCAACACGCTCAGACACTTCCTTGTGCATATCACCCTCGGTGTGCTGAAACTCAACACGCTCCGACACTTCCTTGTACATATCACCCTCGGTGTGCTGAAACTCAACACGCTCCGACACTTCCTTGTACATATCACCCTCGGTGTGCTGAAACTCAACACGCTCCGACACTTCCTTGTACATATCACCTTTCGGTGTGCTGAAACTCAACACGCTCCGACACTTCCTTGTTGTGACGAGGGGGACCCGGATGCGGGGCCCCCTGGCCTGCCTATTCATGTGTCTCCTCTCTTTGTGCAGCACACGGAGTCCTGGAAAACCCCCGACGTCATCGGTTGCCGGCCCGGGTTGGAAACCCTGCATCCCTGCACCTTTAAGTGGGCGGAGCCGGACTTGGGACACCCCCCCCGGCACAGAGGTAAAACCCATCCCTGAATCCACACAGGTGTGCGAGACACCCGGAGGAGGCGGAGGAGACTGGTGGCGAGAGTGGAGCGAGAGCGAAGCAGAGTGGGATTTGAGCGAGCAGGAAGATCGGAGGACGGAGGAAGAGTACAAGCAGGAAGATCGGAGGACGGAGGAGGAGTACAAGCAGGAAGATCGGAGGACGGAGGACGAGTACCCGCAGGAGGAGCGGAGGTCGGAGGAACTGAGGGCAGAGACGCCGAGGTCGGAGAAGCTGGGAGACCGTGACGGCAGCTACTACATCAAGCCAGGAGGCCAACGGGATAACGCATCACCCAGCCACACTTCCCGCGAAGTGTGGCTTGACCAGGTACGGTCCAGATTCAGCGGGTGGGCGGGCATTAGAAGGAGCAAGCCACCCTGAGGTCACGCACAACCCACCCTCAGCACTAAAACCCCCCCCCCTCACTGACCCCCGACACTCGTTCAGGGTATTGGAGTGCACGTGTGAAATCCTCACCCCTTTTCCCCTGCACCGAGTCCTAGGTTAAGGACAGACTGACTCAGACTTGTTATTTTTCCTTTGCCGGTGTCGAGAGGCTATCGAGACGGCGGAGAGACGGCCTACAACTCCCAGGAGGCAGTGGGAACGGCGGCCGGGAGCAGGAAAAACCACGACGGAGGAAACGGAAACACCACTTCCTTTCTACAGAGTGCCTGTTCAAAAACGAAGACTGTATAAAACAATAAAAGCATCCTTACCCAGAGTTCCTGTGTCGGTCAACCTTTTTGACGAACCTCCCGAAACCCCACACTTGTGCATATCACCCTCGGTGTGCTGAAACTCAACACGCTCAGACACTTCCTTGTGCATATCACCCTCGGTGTGCTGAAACTCAACACGCTCAGACACTTCCTTGTGCATATCACCTTCGGTGTGCTGAAACTCAACACGCTCATACACTTCCTTGTGCATATCACCCTCGGTGTGCTGAAACTCAACACGCTCCGACACTTCCTTGAGCATATCACCCTCGGTGTGCTGAAACTCAACACGCTCCGACACTTCCTTCTACATATCACCCTCGGTGTGCTGAAACTAAACACGCTCCGACACTTCCTTGTACATATCACCCTCGGTGTGCTGAAACTCAATACGCTCAGACACTTCCTTGTACATATCACCCTCGGTGCGCTGAAACTCAACACGCTCCGACACTTCCTTGTGCATATCACCCTCGGTGTGCTGAAACTCAACACGCTCCGACACTTCCTTGTACATATCGCCCTTGGTGTGCTGAAACTCAACACGCTCAGACACTTCCTTCTGCATATCACCCTTGGTGTGCTGAAACTAAACACGCTCCGACACTTCCTTGTACATATCGCCCTCGGTGTGCTGAAACTCAACACGCTCCGCCACTTCCTTGTACATATCACCCTCGGTGTGCTGAAACTCAACACGCTCAGACACTTCCTTGTACATATCACCTTTGGTGTTCTGAAACTCAACACGCTCCGACACTTCCTTGTACATATCACCCTCGGTGTGCTGAAAATCAACATGCTCCGACACTTCCTTGTACATATCGCCCTCGGTGTGCTGAAACTCAACACGCTCCGACACTTCCTTGTACATATCACCCTCGGTGTGCTGAAACTCAACACGCTCAGACACTTCCTTGTGCATATCACCCTCGGTGTGCTGAAACTCAACACGCTCAGACACTTCCTTGTGCATATCACCCTCGGTGTGCTGAAACTCAACACGCTCAGACACTTCCTTGTGCATATCACCTTCGGTGTGCTGAAACTCAACACGCTCATACACTTCCTTGTGCATATCACCCTCGGTGTGCTGAAACTCAACACGCTCCGACACTTCCTTGAGCATATCACCCTCGGTGTGCTGAAACTCAACACGCTCCGACACTTCCTTCTACATATCACCCTCGGTGTGCTGAAACTAAACACGCTCCGACACTTCCTTGTACATATCACCCTCGGTGTGCTGAAACTCAATACGCTCAGACACTTCCTTGTACATATCACCCTCGGTGCGCTGAAACTCAACACGCTCCGACACTTCCTTGTGCATATCACCCTCGGTGTGCTGAAACTCAACACGCTCCGACACTTCCTTGTACATATCGCCCTTGGTGTGCTGAAACTCAACACGCTCAGACACTTCCTTCTGCATATCACCCTTGGTGTGCTGAAACTAAACACGCTCCGACACTTCCTTGTACATGTTAGACCTGGCACCTTGGCGTGAGTTTCCCTTCCACTTTTTGCTGTTGTGCCTCCAATGTTTTGATGGTGTCTGCTACTCAGGGCACTGCGCCACGGCCAACCCGTGCCGCAGTGCAAGTGCTCCCTACTGTAAAGTGTACATATGATTGATGTCCATGATTGGTTCATTGGATTCACTGTTAGTCCCTAGTAAAGTGCACCAGGAGTGCCAGGGCTTGTGAATGCCAATACTGCTAGTGGGCCTGCAGCGCTGGTTGCGCCACCCACAGAAGCAGCCTTAAAATGTGTCTAGGGTCTGCCATTGCAGAACCTGCGTGCAGTCTGGTACTGTCACCCTGGCTGGGCAAGTGCACACACTTGCCAGCCCCTAAACCTTCCCTTAACCTTCATATTAGTCACCCCTATGGTAGGCCAGAGGGCAGGGTGCATTGTAAGTGTAAGGTAGAACATGCCCTGATGTGTGTGGCATGTTCTAATAGTGAATTACTGCCAAAGTCGTTTTTCACTATTGTAAGGCTACCTGTTCCCTTCTAGGCCAGATGGGCTGCTGGAATTATTACACTCTATAATCCCAGCAGGCTCAGGGAACATGGTAGAAATTCGTGTTTAGTATGCCTGAACTCAGAATAATAAAATACTTCTTTTAGTAAAGTTTATTTTAATATCCTGTGTTTGCAAATGCTACTTTTAGAAAGTTAGCATTTGCTTGCCTAACCATTTCAGCCCGCCTCTGCTTGGATGTGGATCTGACTGTCTGGTGTGTGTGAGTGACAGGGCTGGGAGTTGACAGGTAGTGATTAGCAGGAGGACCCCTTAATGGGTGGTGGGAGTTTCCCCTGAATGATGCATCAGGCTGTGCCCCTGCCACCACAATGCTGGCTCCGCCCTCCTGGGGAGCGACTGATGACTCAGCCTGCACCTGGCCCAGGAAGGACCGAAGCTTGTAAACAAAGTGCTCAGGCCACTCCTGCCCTCTCAATGCCGGCTCCGCCCCCCTGGGGAGCGGCTGATGTGCCTGCCCTCACACTGAATGCAGAAGTCATAAGTACCCACAACAAGTACTCAGAGACTGGAGCAGTTATGCAGAGGCCCCCCTGGCTTACTAGAACAAAAGAAACTGGGTATAAAAGTAGGAGCCCTGCTCCTTGTAAATTAGATCCTGTTTGTGCTACAAGAGAAACTCTGCCCGAAGAGAAGGACCTGGAAGGACTACAAGGAGGAGTGCTGACTCTGGCCTGTGTCTGGTGCCTTGCTGCCAAAGGAGAGGAAAGAAAAGACTACCAAAGACTTTTGCTTATTTGAACTTTGTGCCAAACTCTGCTGAAAGATCTCCAAGGGCTTGCCTGTGAACTTGCCCCCTGACCAGCGCTCCAGGAACAGTGAGCGCTACCCCCCTGAAGAAAAGCTGCTGCTGGCGTGTGCTGTGTGTCTCTACAGCGCCAAGGAAAGGAGAGTTGAGAGCGCTGTGCCTGCCGCCACGCTCTCTACCAATTTGTGCAGCTGTGCCCCTTCCCTGACCACCGTGACTGTGGCCTGTTCGTGTGCCAGCCGCAAAGTAAGGATCAGCCCCGCGCTGGTTCGAGCGCCGTGACTGTCCGCGCTGAGCCGCCCTTGCAACGGAAAGGGAGGACCTGCCCGGTCCAAGCATCGCCGCCTGTGTGACCCCCGAGGTACAGGCTGCTCCGCAAAGACCGGCACTGCCAAGATTGTGCCCCTCGTGACTTGGGCGCTGAGACCCCCTGGCCCCCGCAGCTGGAAGTGGCTCGCTGTGGAGCCGTGCCGGAATTGTGCCCCGCGCTCCGTGGAGTGCACCCCCCTCAGCCCCGCCTGCCTGCAGCTTCCCCCTTCAGCACGAGTGAGCCGGACTCCGGAGAATCCTGCCCCGCATCTGCACCGTCATCCCGGGTGCCCTGTTACCTGCGCTGAGACTCGCAGGCCGCCGCACCCTCCAGGAAGACAACGCGACGCGGGACAGATCCCCGGACAGCCGTCCGCTCCAAGACTTACCAGCAAGCCAAGGTACTGTGTTCTTTGACCTCGCGGTGTGAGCGTCCTACGTCCTGAGCTCGCACCGCGCTCCCTGCTTCCCAGCGCGAGCCGCCCCTGAAACCAAGGCTCGCACTGTGCCAGATCGACGAGGCCCACGCGGGAAGCGTGAGCTTTAGCCGGCCGGGCCCGTTCTCCTCTCTGAAACGAGCGGAGACAGCGGAACACGCATTGAGGCGCTCCAAGACACTGAACCTTGCTGGAACCTGGGCAGAAGGCCCAAAAGATTGCTTATTGCTGAGAAAGAACTGTGACATTGATAAAAGAGTAACTGGAACCTGCTTTCAAAAAGTAACCAAGACTGTATTTACAAGCCTGCTTGAGATTTATATAAAGAGATATATTTTCACAAATACAGTTTGGTGTCATTGTGTGGTGGGTTGGTTGTGATGGTGTAATATTGCAAATGTTTAACCCTACATGCCCCAGAGATTAGCCTAAGACTGCTTAAGCCACACTACCTAGAGGGTAAGCAGAGGTTGTCTTGAAGGTAACCCTCAGCCCTGACGAGGAAGAGAGAGGCCCTGCTTGTCGCCAGTGTTGCACTGCGCCAACCAGAGACTCCCCCTTCCTACATTGGACGCAGCGGTGAGGATTTGCGAACTTACATTTGCAGTGTTTTACCTTAGCTACTGACCATTGCATAGTGATTACAGTCCAGTAACTTAGCCACAGACTTTTTTGATTTTTTGATTTTGCTAAAAGAAGAAGATCCCTAGTGTTGCAAACATGCCTGGCACAAACAGCATTGATGGAGGAGAGTCCATAGCCTCTAGTGCGCAGGGGCTAGAATGGGATGCATCAAAGCTGGATGACTACACAAAGAAGCAGTTGAGTTATTTTTGCAGGAAACTCAAGGTTCCACACGCAGGATGCAGAAACAAACCTGAGTTCTACAAGGCCATGAGGGCCTGGATTGAATCTAGGAAGGCACCTGAGGATCAGAATGCACCTGTGGATCCTGTGGGTCTGGAAAAACCAGACAGCGTTCTTAGCTTTGGCAGAGGCCTGTCGCCAGAGGAGCTGGCAGACAGACAGGCAACCAGGGATCATGAGATCAAGATGGCAGAATTGAATTTGAAGGGCCAAATGGAGCTTGAAAGCAAAAAAATGGCTCTGGAAGAAAGAAAACTCCAGTTTGAGTTTGATATGAAAATGAGGGAGATGAGTCTAAAAGAGAAAGCCTTGGATCGTCCTCCCTCTGGTGGCAGCACAACGCCGGTGCAGGTAGAGTCAAGAGTGCACATCCCCAAAGATGTAGTTAAAGAGTTCTTTAAGGGGGATGACATAGGACAGTGGTTTAGGGCATATGAGGTAGCCATGCTTTCCCACCGGGTCCCTGAGAAGGATTGGGGAGCGGGGTTATGGGGAAGGTTCCTTAGCGAAGGAAGGGACACCCTGCTAGATTTGCCCACTGAAGACCAGAGATCCTATCCCCATATGAAAGAAGCTTTAATGACCAGGTATGGGCTTACCCCTGAAATGTATAGGCAGAAGTTTAGGGGGTGTAATAAGCGGCCTGGGAATACGTATGTGGAGTTTGTGACTTTTTTTTGCAGAGCACTGGATGGTTGGGTGAAGGGTAACAAAGTGAATGATTTTCAAGGTCTCTTTGATTTAATTGCATGGGAGCACTTGTCTGATCAATGTTTTCCTGAGTTACGCCAGCACCTGATTGATAGCAAGTTGTCCAACCCGAGGAAACTTGCTGAGGAGGCGGACCGCTGGCTCAGCACCAGGGTCCACAAGGGTCCAGTGGGAGACTCCGCCAAGGGTGGGCAGGGTCCCCAGCAGAAGAGTGGGGGGGACAAGGGAAAACAGAAAGGGTTCCAAAAAGGCCCCCAAAGTAATCCCCAAGGGGACCAGCAGAAAGGTTCTCAGCCTCCCCCACCCCCTAAGCAGAATGGGGCCCCGACAGGTCGACCTGTTCCAAAGGGGCCCTTCAATTGTTACAAATGTGGTGACCCGGGGCACATAGCCAGTGACCCCAAGTGTCGCCTGTTTGGAAAACCAGCACCCACTGGTGCTCCGCCCCGACAAGTGACCAGTGTTCACTTAGGAGAAGAAGTGATGGTCCCGGGGGGTGGAGATCCTGTTCAGATGACCCTAGTCTCACTAGGAGACAGTGAGATGGTCCCTACAAGCTACCTGCCCTCTAACACTAAAAAATATGGGCAGGTGGTTACCATCAATGGTAAGAAAGCTGAGGCTCTTAGAGACACAGGAGCCAGTGTGACTGCAGTGAGGCATCACCTGGTGTCTCAGGAGCAGGTTGTACCCCATGCCTACTGTAGGGTTGTCAACGCTGACAATTCAGAGAGTCAGTGTCCGATGGCTCAAGTTCCCTTCGAGTGGGGGGGGGTCTCTGGTACTCTGCAGGTCTGTGTGAGGAAAACCATGCCTGTTGACTGTTTGCTAGGGAATGACTTGGAGGACTCCCCTTGGGAAAAGGTGGAGAAAACGACTCACCTGAAGATGGTGGGTCTACCTGACTGGGCGTGCGTGACCACCCGGTCAATGGCAGCCAGTAGGGGTGATCAAGAGGTCCTGGGGCCTGACGGAGAGGCCCAGGAACCGGCCTTAGGGAGAAGGCGCAGGGTGCGCGGGAAACCGGCCCCTGAAGTTCCCACGGTCCAGGAGGAAGCAGACCTTGAGGGGGATGCCCTGGAGCCTACTGGGGAACAGATTGCCGAACTGGGGGACCTGCCTGAGCTGACCCATTGGCAGCAAGAAGGAGGCCCCTCCAGGGAGGAATTCTGCAGGGAGCAGAAAGAATGCCCTTCTCTCGTGGGTATGCGGCAGCAGGCTGCAGACCAGGCCAATGGTGTTCAGGCCAAAACACATTATGTGTACTGGGAGAATGACCTCCTGTACTCAGAGCCTAAGGCTGCTGAACCTGGGTCAGCCCGTGTGCTGGTGGTACCCCAGAAGTTCAGAGCCTTCCTACTGGGACTGGCTCATGATGTGCCTTTAGCAGGACATTTGGGGATGGACAAGACCTATGACAGGCTTGTCACCCACTTCTACTGGCCCCAAATGCACAAGAGCTCAGATGCTCATTGTAGGACCTGTCCAACTTGCCAGGCAAGTGGGAAGAGCGGAGGGAAGAACAAGGCTCCCCTCCAACCCTTCCCTGTGGTCAGTACGCCATTCCAACGAGTGGGTATTGATATTGTTGGGCCTCTGGACCCCAAGACAGCCATGGGCAACAGGTTCATCCTGGTCTTGGTGGATCATGCCACCCGGTACCCTGAAGCCATCCCTCTGAGGACAGTGACGGCCCCCGTGGTGGGGCGTGCACTAATGGGAATTTTCTCCAGAGTGGGGTTCCCTCTAGAGGTGGTGAGCGACAGGGGGACCAACTTTATATCCAAGTATATGAAGTCCCTTTGGCAAGAGTGTGGTGTAACCTACAAGTTCACCACACCTTACCATCCCCAAGGAAATGGGTTGGTTGAAAGATTCAACCGAACCCTGAAGGGCATGATCATGGGCCTGGAAGGTCCAATGAGGCGTAAGTGGGACGTCCTCTTACCATGCCTGCTCTTTGCATACCGCGAGGTGCCACAGAAGTCTCTAGGGTTCAGCCCCTTTGAGCTGCTGTATGGCCACCCCGTGAGAGGACCACTGAGTTTGGTAAAGGAAGGCTGGGAGCAATCTCCCAGGAAACCTCCCCAGAATGTATATAGCTACATGCTGGCCTTCAGAAACCAAACCAGGCGCTTCAGACAACTTGCTGAGGCAAATCTGGAAGCAAGCCAGGAGGAGATGAAGCGGTGGTACGACCAGAATGCCACTCTGGTAGAGCTTCAGCCTGGACAGGAGGTGTATGTCTTGGCCCCAGTGGAACCCTGTGCACTTCAGGATAAGTGGACAGGCCCATTTGAGGTTGTGGAGCGCAAGAGCTCAGTGACATACTTGGTGGACATGAAGACGCCCAGGAATCCTTTAAGGGTCTTACATGTCAACCGCCTCAAGCCCCACTTGAAAAGGTCCGAAGTGGGCATGCTGTTGGCCACTGATGATGGAATGGAAGAGGAGTCTGAGCCTCTTCCTGACCTCTTAGTGGCCTGTGAGAAGGATGGGTCAGTGGATGGAGTTAACCTCTCACCCACCCTGACCCCTGAGCAACAGGAAGACTGCCGCCAGTTGCTGGGGCAGTTTCCAGACCTGTTCTCCCTGGTTCCTAGTGTCACAGATTGGTGCGTCCATGATGTGGACACAGGAGACAGCTTACCTGTGAAGCATAAGGCTTACAGGGTAACTGACAGGGTCCGGGCCTGCATCAAGGAGGAGGTCTCCAAGATGCTTGCTCTTAGGGTGGTTGAGTCTTCCAGCAGTCCTTGGTCCAGCCCCGTGGTCTTGGTCCCAAAGGCTGCTGTGCCGGGAGCCACACCTGAACTCCGGTTCTGTGTGGACTACAGAGGACTCAATTCAGTCACCAAGACTGACGCGCACCCTATCCCCAGAGCTGATGATCTCATTGATCGGCTAGGGGCTGCCCGGTTCCTCAGCACGTTTGATTTAACGTCTGGGTACTGGCAGATCGCCTTGACCGATGGGGCAAAGGAGAGGTCAGCATTCTCCACACCAGATGGGCATTTCCAGTTCCGGGTGATGCCATTTGGGATGAAGAATGCCCCTGCCACCTTTCAGAGGTTGGTCAACCAGGTGTTGGTCGGGCTGGATGAGTTCAGTGCCGCCTACCTGGATGACATCGCAGTGTTCAGTGGCACCTGGCCAGAACACCTGCGGCACCTCTGGGAAGTGTTGATGGCGCTGCGCAAGGCAGGCCTCACAATCAAGGCAAGCAAGTGCCAGATTGGGCAGGGTTCAGTGGTGTACTTGGGACACCAAGTGGGGAGTGGCAAGGTGGCACCCTTGCAACCCAAAATTGAGACCATCCTGGCTTGGGAACCCCCCAAGACCCAGACTGCAGTGAGAGCCTTCCTGGGGCTCACTGGGTATTACAGGAGGTTTGTCAAGGGCTATGGCACTATTGTGACCCCCTTGACAGAACTGACTTCTAAGAAGCAGCCCAGGAATGTGATTTGGACTGACACCTGTCAGAAGGCTTTTGACACCCTGAAGACTGCCATGTGCACGGCGCCCGTGCTCCTGGCTCCTGATTTCTCCAAGGAATTCATAGTGCAAACAGACGCTTCAGAGCATGGTGTAGGGGCTGTTCTCTCACAGATGACTGAGGAGGGCTGGGACCAACCCGTAGCCTTCATCAGTAGGAGGTTACTTCCACGGGAAAGTAGGTGGAGTGCAATAGAGCGAGAAGCATTTGCTGTGGTCTGGGCGCTGAAGAAGCTAAGACCCTACTTGTTTGGGTCTCACTTCCGGGTTCAGACGGACCACAGGCCCCTCAGATGGTTGATGCAAATGAGGGGTGAGAACCCAAAACTGTTGAGGTGGTCCATCTCCCTACAGGGTATGGACTTCACGGTGGAACACCGCCCTGGCACAGATCACGCCAACGCTGATGGTCTGTCCAGATTTTTCCGCCTTAGTGATGAGGAACTCCCTGGGGAAGGGTAGTTCTCCCCACATTTCAGCTGGAGGGGACACGTGTTAGACCTGGCACCTTGGCGTGAGTTTCCCTTCCACTTTTTGCTGTTGTGCCTCCAATGTTTTGATGGTGTCTGCTACTCAGGGCACTGCGCCACGGCCAACCCGTGCCGCAGTGCAAGTGCTCCCTACTGTAAAGTGTACATATGATTGATGTCCATGATTGGTTCATTGGATTCACTGTTAGTCCCTAGTAAAGTGCACCAGGAGTGCCAGGGCTTGTGAATGCCAATACTGCTAGTGGGCCTGCAGCGCTGGTTGCGCCACCCACAGAAGCAGCCTTAAAATGTGTCTAGGGTCTGCCATTGCAGAACCTGCGTGCAGTCTGGTACTGTCACCCTGGCTGGGCAAGTGCACACACTTGCCAGCCCCTAAACCTTCCCTTAACCTTCATATTAGTCACCCCTATGGTAGGCCAGAGGGCAGGGTGCATTGTAAGTGTAAGGTAGAACATGCCCTGATGTGTGTGGCATGTTCTAATAGTGAATTACTGCCAAAGTCGTTTTTCACTATTGTAAGGCTACCTGTTCCCTTCTAGGCCAGATGGGCTGCTGGAATTATTACACTCTATAATCCCAGCAGGCTCAGGGAACATGGTAGAAATTCGTGTTTAGTATGCCTGAACTCAGAATAATAAAATACTTCTTTTAGTAAAGTTTATTTTAATATCCTGTGTTTGCAAATGCTACTTTTAGAAAGTTAGCATTTGCTTGCCTAACCATTTCAGCCCGCCTCTGCTTGGATGTGGATCTGACTGTCTGGTGTGTGTGAGTGACAGGGCTGGGAGTTGACAGGTAGTGATTAGCAGGAGGACCCCTTAATGGGTGGTGGGAGTTTCCCCTGAATGATGCATCAGGCTGTGCCCCTGCCACCACAATGCTGGCTCCGCCCTCCTGGGGAGCGACTGATGACTCAGCCTGCACCTGGCCCAGGAAGGACCGAAGCTTGTAAACAAAGTGCTCAGGCCACTCCTGCCCTCTCAATGCCGGCTCCGCCCCCCTGGGGAGCGGCTGATGTGCCTGCCCTCACACTGAATGCAGAAGTCATAAGTACCCACAACAAGTACTCAGAGACTGGAGCAGTTATGCAGAGGCCCCCCTGGCTTACTAGAACAAAAGAAACTGGGTATAAAAGTAGGAGCCCTGCTCCTTGTAAATTAGATCCTGTTTGTGCTACAAGAGAAACTCTGCCCGAAGAGAAGGACCTGGAAGGACTACAAGGAGGAGTGCTGACTCTGGCCTGTGTCTGGTGCCTTGCTGCCAAAGGAGAGGAAAGAAAAGACTACCAAAGACTTTTGCTTATTTGAACTTTGTGCCAAACTCTGCTGAAAGATCTCCAAGGGCTTGCCTGTGAACTTGCCCCCTGACCAGCGCTCCAGGAACAGTGAGCGCTACCCCCCTGAAGAAAAGCTGCTGCTGGCGTGTGCTGTGTGTCTCTACAGCGCCAAGGAAAGGAGAGTTGAGAGCGCTGTGCCTGCCGCCACGCTCTCTACCAATTTGTGCAGCTGTGCCCCTTCCCTGACCACCGTGACTGTGGCCTGTTCGTGTGCCAGCCGCAAAGTAAGGATCAGCCCCGCGCTGGTTCGAGCGCCGTGACTGTCCGCGCTGAGCCGCCCTTGCAACGGAAAGGGAGGACCTGCCCGGTCCAAGCATCGCCGCCTGTGTGACCCCCGAGGTACAGGCTGCTCCGCAAAGACCGGCACTGCCAAGATTGTGCCCCTCGTGACTTGGGCGCTGAGACCCCCTGGCCCCCGCAGCTGGAAGTGGCTCGCTGTGGAGCCGTGCCGGAATTGTGCCCCGCGCTCCGTGGAGTGCACCCCCCTCAGCCCCGCCTGCCTGCAGCTTCCCCCTTCAGCACGAGTGAGCCGGACTCCGGAGAATCCTGCCCCGCATCTGCACCGTCATCCCGGGTGCCCTGTTACCTGCGCTGAGACTCGCAGGCCGCCGCACCCTCCAGGAAGACAACGCGACGCGGGACAGATCCCCGGACAGCCGTCCGCTCCAAGACTTACCAGCAAGCCAAGGTACTGTGTTCTTTGACCTCGCGGTGTGAGCGTCCTACGTCCTGAGCTCGCACCGCGCTCCCTGCTTCCCAGCGCGAGCCGCCCCTGAAACCAAGGCTCGCACTGTGCCAGATCGACGAGGCCCACGCGGGAAGCGTGAGCTTTAGCCGGCCGGGCCCGTTCTCCTCTCTGAAACGAGCGGAGACAGCGGAACACGCATTGAGGCGCTCCAAGACACTGAACCTTGCTGGAACCTGGGCAGAAGGCCCAAAAGATTGCTTATTGCTGAGAAAGAACTGTGACATTGATAAAAGAGTAACTGGAACCTGCTTTCAAAAAGTAACCAAGACTGTATTTACAAGCCTGCTTGAGATTTATATAAAGAGATATATTTTCACAAATACAGTTTGGTGTCATTGTGTGGTGGGTTGGTTGTGATGGTGTAATATTGCAAATGTTTAACCCTACATGCCCCAGAGATTAGCCTAAGACTGCTTAAGCCACACTACCTAGAGGGTAAGCAGAGGTTGTCTTGAAGGTAACCCTCAGCCCTGACGAGGAAGAGAGAGGCCCTGCTTGTCGCCAGTGTTGCACTGCGCCAACCAGAGACTCCCCCTTCCTACAGTACATATCGCCCTCGGTGTGCTGAAACTCAACACGCTCCGCCACTTCCTTGTACATATCACCCTCGGTGTGCTGAAACTCAACACGCTCAGACACTTCCTTGTACATATCACCTTTGGTGTTCTGAAACTCAACACGCTCCGACACTTCCTTGTACATATCACCCTCGGTGTGCTGAAAATCAACATGCTCCGACACTTCCTTGTACATATCGCCCTCGGTGTGCTGAAACTCAACACGCTCCGACACTTCCTTGTACATATCACCCTCGGTGTGCTGAAACTCAACACGCTCAGACACTTCCTTGTGCATATCACCCTCGGTGTGCTGAAACTCAACACGCTCAGACACTTCCTTGTGCATATCACCCTCGGTGTGCTGAAACTCAACACGCTCAGACACTTCCTTGTGCATATCACCCTCGGTGTGCTGAAACTCAACACGCTCCGACACTTCCTTGTGCATATCACCCTCGGTGTGCTGAAACTCAACACGCTCCGACACTTCCTTGTACATATCACCCTCGGTGTGCTGAAAATCAACACGCTCCGACACTTCCTTCTGCATATCACCCTTGGTGTGCTGAAACTAAACACGCTCCGACACTTCCTTGTACATATCACCCTCGGTGTGTTGAAACTCAACACGCTCAGACACTTCCTTGTACATATCACTCTCGGTGTGCTGAAACTCAACACGCTCCGACACTTCCTTCTGCATATCACCCTCGGTGTGCTGAAACTCAACACGCTCCGACACTTCCTTCTGCATATCACCCTCGGTGTGCTGAAAATCAACACGCTCCGACACTTCCTTGTACATATCACCCTCGGTGCGCTGAAACTCAACACGCTCCGACACTTCCTTGAGCATATTACCCTCGGTGTGCTGAAACTCAACACGCTCCGACACTTCCTTGTACATATCACCCTCGGTGTGTTGAAACTCAACACGCTCCGACACTTCCTTGAGCATATCACCCTCGGTGAGCTGAAACTCAACACGCTCCGACACTTCCTTGTACATATCGCCCTCGGTGAGCTGAAACTCAACACGCTCCGACACTTCCTTGTACATATCACCCTCGGTGTGCTGAAACTCAACACGAGTTGACACTTCCTTGTACATATCGCCCTCGGTGAGCTAAAACTCAACACGCTCCGACACTTCCTTGTACATATCACCCTCGGTGTGCTGAAACTCAACACGCTCCGACACTTCCTTGTACATATCACCCTCGGTGTGCTGAAACTCAACACGCTCCGACACTTCCTTGTACATATCACCCTCGGTGTGCTGAAACTCAACACGCTCCGACACTCTCTTGTACATATCACCCTCGGTGTGCTGAAACTCAGCACGCTCAGACACTTCCTTGTACATATCACCCTCGGTGCTGAAACTCAACACGCTCAGACACTTCCTTGTACATATGACCCTCGGTGTGCTGAAACTCAACACGCTCCGACACTTCCTTGTGCATATGACCCTCGGTGTGCTGAAACTCAACACGCTCCGACACTTCCTTGTACATATGACCCTCGGTGTGCTGAAACTCAACACGCTCAGACACTTCCTTGTGCATATCACCCTCGGTGTGCTGAAACTCAACACGCTCCGACACTTCCTTGTACATATCACCCTCGGTGTGCTGAAACTCAACACGCTCCGACACTTCCTTGTACATATCACCCTCGGTGTGCTGAAACTCAACACGCTCCGACACTTCCTTGTACATATCACCTTTCGGTGTGCTGAAACTCAACACGCTCCGACACTTCCTTGTTGTGACGAGGGGGACCCGGATGCGGGGCCCCCTGGCCTGCCTATTCATGTGTCTCCTCTCTTTGTGCAGCACACGGAGTCCTGGAAAACCCCCGACGTCATCGGTTGCCGGCCCGGGTTGGAAACCCTGCATCCCTGCACCTTTAAGTGGGCGGAGCCGGACTTGGGACACCCCCCCGGCACAGAGGTAAAACCCATCCCTGAATCCACACAGGTGTGCGAGACACCCGGAGGAGGCAGAGGAGACTGGTGGCGAGAGTGGAGCGAGAGCGAAGCAGAGTGGGATTTGAGCGAGCAGGAAGATCGGAGGACGGAGGAGGAGTACAAGCAGGAAGATCGGAGGACGGAGGAGGAGTACAAGCAGGAAGATCGGAGGACGGAGGACGAGTACCCGCAGGAGGAGCGGAGGTCGGAGGAACTGAGGGCAGAGACGCCGAGGTCGGAGAAGCTGGGAGACCGTGACGGCAGCTACTACATCAAGCCAGGAGGCCAACGGGATAACGCATCGCCCAGCCACACTTCCCGCGAAGTGTGGCTTGACCAGGTACGGTCCAGATTCAGCGGGTGGGCGGGCATTAGAAGGAGCAAGCCACCCTGAGGTCACGCACAACCCACCCTCAGCACTAAAACCCCCCCCCCTCACTGACCCCCGACACTCGTTCAGGGTATTGGAGTGCACGTGTGAAATCCTCACCCCTTTTCCCCTGCACCGAGTCCTAGGTTAAGGACAGACTGACTCAGACTTGTTATTTTTCCTTTGCCGGTGTCGAGAGGCTATCGAGACGGCGGAGAGACGGCCTACAACTCCCAGGAGGCAGTGGGAACGGCGGCCGGGAGCAGGAAAAACCACGACGGAGGAAACGGAAACACCACTTCCTTTCTACAGAGTGCCTGTTCAAAAACGAAGACTGTATAAAACAATAAAAGCATCCTTACCCAGAGTTCCTGTGTCGGTCAACCTTTTTGACGAACCTCCCGAAACCCCACACTTGTGCATATCACCCTCGGTGTGCTGAAACTCAACACGCTCAGACACTTCCTTGTGCATATCACCCTCGGTGTGCTGAAACTCAACACGCTCAGACACTTCCTTGTGCATATCACCTTCGGTGTGCTGAAACTCAACACGCTCATACACTTCCTTGTGCATATCACCCTCGGTGTGCTGAAACTCAACACGCTCCGACACTTCCTTGAGCATATCACCCTCGGTGTGCTGAAACTCAACACGCTCCGACACTTCCTTCTACATATCACCCTCGGTGTGCTGAAACTAAACACGCTCCGACACTTCCTTGTACATATCACCCTCGGTGTGCTGAAATTCAATACGCTCAGACACTTCCTTGTACATATCACCCTCGGTGCGCTGAAACTCAACACGCTCCGACACTTCCTTGTGCATATCACCCTCGGTGTGCTGAAACTCAACACGCTCCGACACTTTCTTGTACATATCGCCCTTGGTGTGCTGAAACTCAACACGCTCAGACACTTCCTTGTACATATCACCTTTGGTGTGCTGAAACTCAACACGCTCCGACACTTCCTTGTACATATCGCCCTCGGTGTGCTGAAACTCAACACGCTCCGCCACTTCCTTGTACATATCACCCTCGGTGTGCTGAAACTCAACACGCTCAGACACTTCCTTGTACATATCACCTTTGGTGTTCTGAAACTCAACACGCTCCGACACTTCCTTGTGCATATCACCCTCGGTGTGCTGAAAATCAACATGCTCCGACACTTCCTTGTACATATCGCCCTCGGTGTGCTGAAACTCAACACGCTCCGACACTTCCTTGTACATATCACCCTCGGTGTGCTGAAACTCAACACGCTCAGACACTTCCTTGTGCATATCACCCTCGGTGTGCTGAAACTCAACACGCTCAGACACTTCCTTGTGCATATCACCCTCGGTGTGCTGAAACTCAACACGCTCAGACACTTCCTTGTGCATATCACCCTCGGTGTGCTGAAACTCAACACGCTCCGACACTTCCTTGTGCATATCACCCTCGGTGTGCTGAAACTCAACACGCTCCGACACTTCCTTGTACATATCACCCTCGGTGTGCTGAAAATCAACACGCTCCGACACTTCCTTCTGCATATCACCCTTGGTGTGCTGAAACTAAACACGCTCCGACACTTCCTTGTACATATCACCCTCGGTGTGCTGAAACTCAACACGCTCAGACACTTCCTTGTACATATCACCCTCGGTGTGCTGAAACTCAACACTCTCCGACACTTCCTTCTGCATATCACCCTCGGTGTGCTGAAACTCAACACGCTCCGACACTTCCTTGTGCATATCACCCTCGGTGTGCTGAAAATCAACACGCTCCGACACTTCCTTGTACATATCACCCTCGGTGCGCTGAAACTCAACACGCTCCGACACTTCCTTGAGCATATTACCCTCGGTGTGCTGAAACTCAACACGCTCCGACACTTCCTTGTACATATCACCCTCGGTGTGTTGAAACTCAACACGCTCCGACACTTCCTTGAGCATATCACCCTCGGTGAGCTGAAACTCAACACGCTCCGACACTTCCTTGTACATATCGCCCTCGGTGAGCTGAAACTCAACACGCTCCGACACTTCCTTGTACATATCACCCTCGGTGTGCTGAAACTCAACACGAGTTGACACTTCCTTGTACATATCGCCCTCGGTGAGCTAAAACTCAACACGCTCCGACACTTCCTTGTACATATCACCCTCGGTGTGCTGAAACTCAACACGCTCGGACACTTCCTTGTACATATCACCCTCGGTGTGCTGAAACTCAACACGCTCCGACACTTCCTTGTACATATCACCCTCGGTGTGCTGAAACTCAACACGCTCCGACACTCTCTTGTACATATCACCCTCGGTGTGCTGAAACTCAGCACGCTCAGACACTTCCTTGTACATATCACCCTCGGTGCTGAAACTCAACACGCTCAGACACTTCCTTGTACATATGACCCTCGGTGTGCTGAAACTCAACACGCTCCGACACTTCCTTGTGCATATGACCCTCGGTGTGCTGAAACTCAACACGCTCCGACACTTCCTTGTACATATGACCCTCGGTGTGCTGAAACTCAACACGCTCAGACACTTCCTTGTGCATATCACCCTCGGTGTGCTGAAACTCAACACGCTCCGACACTTCCTTGTACATATCACCCTCGGTGTGCTGAAACTCAACACGCTCCGACACTTCCTTGTACATATCACCCTCGGTGTGCTGAAACTCAACACGCTCCGACACTTCCTTGTACATATCACCTTTCGGTGTGCTGAAACTCAACACGCTCCGACACTTCCTTGTTGTGACGAGGGGGACCCGGATGCGGGGCCCCCTGGCCTGCCTATTCATGTGTCTCCTCTCTTTGTGCAGCACACGGAGTCCTGGAAAACCCCCGACGTCATCGGTTGCCGGCCCGGGTTGGAAACCCTGCATCCCTGCACCTTTAAGTGGGCGGAGCCGGACTTGGGACACCCCCCCGGCACAGAGGTAAAACCCATCCCTGAATCCACACAGGTGTGCGAGACACCCGGAGGAGGCGGAGGAGACTGGTGGCGAGAGTGGAGCGAGAGCGAAGCAGAGTGGGATTTGAGCGAGCAGGAAGATAGGAGGACGGAGGAGGAGTACAAGCAGGAAGATCGGAGGACGGAGGAGGAGTACAAGCAGGAAGATCGGAGGACGGAGGACGAGTACCCGCAGGAGGAGCGGAGGTCGGAGGAACTGAGGGCAGAGACGCCGAGGTCGGAGAAGCTGGGAGACCGTGACGGCAGCTACTACATCAAGCCAGGAGGCCAACGGGATAACGCATCGCCCAGCCACACTTCCCGCGAAGTGTGGCTTGACCAGGTACGGTCCAGATTCAGCGGGTGGGCGGGCATTAGAAGGAGCAAGCCACCCTGAGGTCACGCACAACCCACCCTCAGCACTAAAACCCCCCCCCTCACTGACCCCCGACACTCGTTCAGGGTATTGGAGTGCACGTGTGAAATCCTCACCCCTTTTCCCCTGCACCGAGTCCTAGGTTAAGGACAGACTGACTCAGACTTGTTATTTTTCCTTTGCCGGTGTCGAGAGGCTATCGAGACGGCGGAGAGACGGCCTACAACTCCCAGGAGGCAGTGGGAACGGCGGCCGGGAGCAGGAAAAACCACGACGGAGGAAACGGAAACACCACTTCCTTTCTACAGAGTGCCTGTTCAAAAACGAAGACTGTATAAAACAATAAAAGCATCCTTACCCAGAGTTCCTGTGTCGGTCAACCTTTTTGACGAACCTCCCGAAACCCCACACTTGTGCATATCACCCTCGGTGTGCTGAAACTCAACACGCTCAGACACTTCCTTGTGCATATCACCTTCGGTGTGCTGAAACTCAACACGCTCAGACACTTCCTTGTGCATATCACCTTCGGTGTGCTGAAACTCAACACGCTCATACACTTCCTTGTGCATATCACCCTCGGTGTGCTGAAACTCAACACGCTCCGACACTTCCTTGAGCATATCACCCTCGGTGTGCTGAAACTCAACACGCTCCGACACTTCCTTCTACATATCACCCTCGGTGTGCTGAAACTAAACACGCTCCGACACTTCCTTGTACATATCACCCTCGGTGTGCTGAAACTCAATACGCTCAGACACTTCCTTGTACATATCACCCTCGGTGCGCTGAAACTCAACACGCTCCGACACTTCCTTGTACATATCACCCTCGGTGTGTTGAAACTCAACACGCTCCAACACTTCCTTGTGCATATCACCCTCGGTGTGCTGAAACTCAACACGCTCAGACACTTCCTTGTACATATCACCTTCGGTGTGCTGAAACTCAACACGCTCCGACACTTCCATGTACATATCGCCCTCGGTGTGCTGAAACTCAACACGCTCCGCCACTTCCTTGTACATATCACCCTGGGTGTGCTGAAACTCAACACGCTCCGACACTTCCTTGAGCATATCACCCTCGGTGTGCTGAAACTCAACACGCTCCGACACTTCCTTGTACATATCACCCTCGGTGTGCTGAAACTCAACACGCTCAGACACTTCCTTGTGCATATCACCCTCGGTGTGCTGAAACTCAACACGCTCCGACACTTCCTTGTGCATATCACCCTCGGTGTGCTGAAACTCAACACGCTCAGACACTTCCTTGTGCATATCACCCTCGGTGTGCTGAAACTCAACACGCTCAGACACTTCCTTGTGCATATCACCCTCGGTGTGCTGAAACTCAACACGCTCCGACACTTCCTTGTGCATATCACCCTCGGTGTGCTGAAACTCAACACGCTCAGACACTTCCTTGTACATATCACTTGTACATATCACCCTCGGTGCGCTGAAACTCAACACGTCCGACACTTCCTTGTACATATCACCCTCGGTGTGCTGAAACTCAACACGCTCCGACACTTCCTTGTGCATATCACCCTCGGTGTGCTGAAACTCAACACGCTCCGACACTTCCTTGTACATATCGCCCTTGGTGTGCTGAAACTCAACACGCTCAGACACTTCCTTGTACATATCACCTTTGGTGTGCTGAAACTCAACACGCTCCGACACTTCCTTGTACATATCGCCCTCGGTGTGCTGAAACTCAACACGCTCCGCCACTTCCTTGTACATATCACCCTCGGTGTGCTGAAACTCAACACGCTCAGACACTTCCTTGTACATATCACCTTTGGTGTTCTGAAACTCAACACGCTCCGACACTTCCTTGTGCATATTACCCTGGGTGTGCTGAAAATCAACATGCTCCGACACTTCCTTGTACATATCGCCCTCGGTGTGCTGAAACTCAACACGCTCCGACACTTCCTTGTACATATCACCCTCGGTGTGCTGAAACTCAACACGCTCAGACACTTCCTTGTGCATATCACCCTCGGTGTGCTGAAACTCAACACGCTCAGACACTTCCTTGTGCATATCACCCTCGGTGTGCTGAAACTCAACACGCTCAGACACTTCCTTGTGCATATCACCCTCGGTGTGCTGAAACTCAACACGCTCCGACACTTCCTTGTGCATATCACCCTCGGTGTGCTGAAACTCAACACGCTCCGACACTTCCTTGTACATATCACCCTCGGTGTGCTGAAACTCAACACGCTCAGACACTTCCTTCTGCATATCACCCTCGGTGTGCTGAAACTAAACACGCTCCGACACTTCCTTGTACATATCACCCTCGGTGTGCTGAAACTCAACACGCTCAGACACTTCCTTGTACATATCACCCTCGGTGTGCTGAAACTCAACACGCTCCGACACTTCCTTCTGCATATCACCCTCGGTGTGCTGAAACTCAACACGCTCCGACACTTCCTTGTGCATATCACCCTTGGTGTGCTGAAAATCAACACGCTCCGACACTTCCTTGTACATATCACCCTCGGTGCGCTGAAACTCAACACGCTCAGACACTTCCTTGTACATATCACCCTCGGTGTGCTGAAACTCAACACGCTCCGACACTTCCTTCTACATATCACCCTCGGTGTGCTGAAACGCAACACGCTCCGACACTTCCTTCTACATATCACCCTCGGTGTGCTGAAACTCAACACGCTCCGACACTTCCTTGAGCATATTACCCTCGGTGTGCTGAAACTCAACACGCTCCGACACTTCCTTCTACATATCACCCTCGGTGTGTTGAAACTCAACACGCTCCGACACTTCCTTGAGCATATTACCCTCGGTGTGCTGAAACTCAACACGCTCCGACACTTCCTTGTACATATCACCCTCGGTGTGCTGAAACTCAACACGCTCCGACACTTCCTTGTACATATCACCCTCGGTGTGCTGAAACTCAACACGCTCAGACACTTCCTTCTGCATATCACCCTCGGTGTGCTGAAACTAAACACGCTCCGACACTTCCTTGTACATATCACCCTCGGTGTGCTGAAACTCAACACGCTCAGACACTTCCTTGTACATATCACCCTCGGTGTGCTGAAACTCAACACGCTCCGACACTTCCTTCTGCATATCACCCTCGGTGTGCTGAAACTCAACACGCTCCGACACTTCCTTGTGCATATCACCCTTGGTGTGCTGAAAATCAACACGCTCCGACACTTCCTTGTACATATCACCCTCGGTGCGCTGAAACTCAACACGCTCAGACACTTCCTTGTACATATCACCCTCGGTGTGCTGAAACTCAACACGCTCCGACACTTCCTTCTACATATCACCCTCGGTGTGCTGAAACTCAACACGCTCCGACACTTCCTTCTACATATCACCCTCGGTGTGCTGAAACTCAACACGCTCCGACACTTCCTTGAGCATATTACCCACGGTGTGCTGAAACTCAACACGCTCCGACACTTCCTTCTACATATCACCCTCGGTGTGCTGAAACTCAACACGCTCCGACACTTCCTTGAGCATATTACCCTCGGTGTGCTGAAACTCAACATGCTCCGACACTTCCTTGTACATATCACCCTCGGTGTGCTGAAACTCAACACGCTCCGACACTTCCTTGAGCATATCACCCTCGGTGAGCTGAAACTCAACACGCTCTAGACACTTCCTTGTACATATCGCCCTCGGTGAGCTGAAACTCAACACGCTCCGACACTTCCTTGTACATATTGATCCAGCGGGCTATAGAAAATATATCATAAACTACGCTACCCAACTTCATAACCTATAAACAAAATTCTATACTAAATATGGACCCATTTATGAACCTGATATATTTTGGGCCTACTGAATCAGGTGGTCAGAATAAATCTATATACACATTATTTACAAACTATAAACATTTTATACATTTGCAGAAAGAATATTGTCATTAGAATAAAACCCAATCATTTAAACGACCACCATAGGCGACGTGATCTAGCTAATGGTAACCTATACTTCTAAATAATCAAGACCAGCTTGTTTGTCAAAAGTAAGATTTTATTTTCTAAATTATGGTATGTAAGTTTTATAAATGAAATTTATTTGCAATAAAGCAAGCATGATGGTAAGAAATAAGAAAATTACAATTTAAGCAATTGAATCAATTTAAAGAAATTATATAAAGTTTAGCATTTCTAAAACCTATTTCCCTAACTGAGCTAAATAGACAGAAATTAAAGTAAAGTTCTTTGAGGATTCTTACGTGCTCCACGCAAAGTCCAGCAGCACATCACCCTCATCGGAAAGTCAGAAAGCAGCAGCCAGTCCAACCCTAAGGGCATGACTTTTTATACCTTTCTACGCTAACTAAACTAGCAAAGGAAAGTTTTCAGAAATACTCGACGTCCCATTGGCTGAGAGTGACAAGTGACATGTCACCCGATTCTTGAAAAGTTCCACAAAATCATGTCTTACAAAGACCATTGTCTCTTCCACGTGAAGCCAGAGGCTTCCTGCGATTGCAACTTTGTTTTAAGTCATCCTCGCAGCTTCCATAGTCTTACAGTGCAACTTCCGCGGATGCCAAGTTAAGGACTGACAAAAAGTTCACTTTCGACCTTGGCCATGTCCGACAGAATGATGTCAGCTCATCAGTTTTTGCTTTGTGAATGCAGCTTCAGTAAACGTTTTAATTCAGAATGGGCGTCTCGTGACTTTCTGCAGAATTATAGATCAGCTTTTATTTTTCGGCTCAAATAGCTAGGCCTCAAAAGCAGGCAACTTATGATTTCTAGTATAAAACAAACACAAGAAAAGTATTAATGTAAGAAATAAAGTATATTCTGTATCCACCCCATGGTTTACTAAATAATTAGCCCACCCGATTAATCAAAATGTTACCTAGCCATTGCAAACAAATAAAGCAGCGTTTATATTTACCAGTCTCCGTTTTTCTATGAGACCCATATGCACCTAGAATAGTAGAAATGACATCACACAGACAAGAAAAAGCAAAACAAGCACATGCTTATTTTAAATATGCAGCAGTTAGTAATGACAAAAACGAAAACAATAAATTATTTTATTATTTTGCACGAACAAAAAGATGCAACAAATATGCACGTTTATGAGCACACATGTTAGTCCCCCCACGTGTAAAGTTTAATCTAGGTTGTATTAGCACGACATATCACAAATCATTAATAATTTTATTCATGTTATGGAAATGTGACTTTGCGAGTTTAAACAAAATTTTGTTTTCTATCTCGCTCCATCAACTCCCTCATCTGGTGATTAACAAATCACCACACCAGCACTCAAAATTTTGGTAAATTAAATTTTAAAGAAATCGATTCAAATTCATTTGTATTAGTAAACCTAAAAATCTGTTTCAGCATAATCCTTGCAATTAACATGACGCTCTCTATGTAACTCCTGCAACTCAATCTCCCTTTCCTCTTCTTTTCTGAGTTTATAAATTCTCTTCTTTTCTCTTAAATGCTTCTTTCTTTTATGCAACAGACAACCTATTTTAGTCAAAATAAAAATAAATATAATTATAATCAAAGGTGCCAGAATCTTGCCAAGAATTGAACTTCCGATATTATGAAACCAGTTTTTAATTGCTTGAAACCTATTTGAAAGTTTCCCAGTAAAATCTTCTTCTTCTAAAGGAATTATTTCAGAATGCATTTGTGTAATATTCTTAATATACATTTCAATATTTTTACTTTCATCGGGTATATATGTACAGCAATGTTGGACATGTAAAATGCCACAGACTCCTCCCTCCTTTGCTAGGAGTATGTCTAAAGCAAGACGGTCTTGAATTACCATGGATCTAATTGCAATAACTTCAACATTCACTAATTGAAACCCATCAGCAGTGTCAGTTGATAATCTATCAACTATAGTGGACAATTTTCTGATTCTCCCTGCATTTAGGGTTATACCAACAAAAGGTATTACAGCTTGGAAAATATCTCCCAGAACTTCAGTAAAAGTTTCTCTTTTAGCTCTATTTACATAATTATGGATTTTAAATAATCCTTCTGAATCTCTGTCAACATGAAACACTTTAGGAAAAACAATTCCCACATAACAAGTTCCATACCAATGGTCTGGAAGGTTGTAGTAGGCTTTGTCACCACAAACAAAATAAATTCCAGGAAAGATAGGATCTTTTCCACCTTTAAATCCCCAACCTCCCATAATCTGATAAGTATCTTCACAGTTGCTTGCACCTACAAAATAATTATCAAAAAGTGTGTTATCTCTTCTAATGCAAAGCTTTCCACTAACAGGTTTGTCTATGTGAATTGCAATATTTTCAAGCATTTTGCCATTTAGTTTCTCATCCTCTTTTTGCCAGAACGATGACTTAGTCTGCTTGACTAATTCATTTCGCTTATAAATTGCTCTTCTCTCTTCAACCATATTCAAAAATTTCTTTCCTTCAGCACTCAATTTACATGTTAAATTATTCTTATAAGCATACTCATAAGTGAGTTCGTTAGTAACAAGGAAATATTCTCTCATTTGTTTAGCTTTCTTATGCTTATTTAAAGCATTATCAATCTTGACATTAGCAAAAATCTCATCATAATTTGAATAGTAATATTCTAAACGACCAGTTTGATAAAATAAACTAGTTAATACACTACATGTAACAGCATAAGTGAGAGGAAGCATATTATATGTTACTCCCTCAGAAACAGAAGCTGGTAACTTAACGCATACATAACAATCCTTTGCATCCATTACCTTTACATATTCACTCAAAAGCTTTGTGAAAGTATTGCTTGAAAAATCACCTATTGATTTATCTTGATGAATGTTAGGCTGATGATCAATTACTTTTGCAGATGCACTATGTTTAGTTTGGCTAACCAGAGCTTTGCTTGTTAAGTTAACTTTGTGTAATTCTCTATTCATTTCTAAAGGTATAATCACAGCTAGTACCAACCAGAGCAGAACTAAAATGAGCAGACATACCAGAGTCATCTTACAGCATCTTTTAAAAACAGAGCATTTTGAAGTGCTCTCCTTAATATAAGGCATTTTTAGGTTAGTTTTAGCCTCAAAATAAAAATAAAAATAAATTTTAAAATTTATATACACCCCCCTTTTAAAATATATTTTTCTTTTATAACCCTAAACAAGATTTCTTCGACCTTATGTCATACATAAGTTTTCTTCTATTAGACAGTTTTCTTCGACCTTGTGTCAACTAACAGGATTTCTTCAGCCTTATGCCAATTTAATAATTTTGTACTTCAATCATTGTCACTAATTTCTTGGATTTCGTTTTCTTCTTCACTACTATCATATATGTCTATAACAGGTGGAATTACTAAGTAAGTCCACTCAGGAGACTTGTATTTCTGGTTTGGTCTAATTATTCTCTTCCCTTTTCTTGATATCACTTCTATTTTCCTTCCAACTCCAACCTCTTTTCCAGGACTCTTTTGACTACTGATTTCTTCAACTTGTTCTATTGGCTTTTTAATCAATCTGACTCTCAATCTTCCACCAGGCCAGTAGTCTGCTTTTCTCACGTACTTTTTCTTTGGTTCAGAATTATTCGATTCAGATTTCCAAGTCCTTTTCTTTCTGCTTTCACTTCCACCTTCCACGTCACTTTCCTCAGTTTCGTAGTCTGAAATTTCAATTGACTCAGGAACTTCTCTATACGGCAATTTCACTCCTTCAGGAACTTCACTTTGTCTTCCATCACTGGTACTCGGTAATTCGTTCTCCTCCTCTTCCTCAATTACCTCTAGCTTCCCAGATTTCGGAATTTTGTTCCTTACTTCAGAGCTTGTTCTCTGCCTTTCGATACTCTCCTGGTCTGAAACTTCTTTTGGTTCAGCTTCTCTGTCTTCAACATAGACAACCGAATCCTCAGTTATCTTTCCTTTTAGCAGATTCTCTTCACCTTCAGAATCTATTTCAATTATTTCTAAGTCTTTTCTTGTCAGATTTCCATTCACTGGCACAGTTTCCAGATGTCGACTTTCTTGTCGATCTTCAGAATCTGGAATTACTTCACCTTCTGTTCTGTCTTCTGCTTCAGAATCAGAGTCATCTGTGGTATCACTTTCAACATCAGAATTCTCAGGAGTTGGTATTGGAATAGTATGACTTGGATGAATCCAGCGCTTCAATCCTCTGCACTTTACAGCATTAGTAGTGATCAAGATTACCTGCCTAGGTTTCTGCCATCTAGGAGATAGACAATTCCTCCTCCGATGTACTTTCGTTCTGACCCAGTCTCCAGGTCTCAGATCATGTGTCAAAACTTTGTCATTTGATTGTGCTTCAGTTCCCACCTGATTAGACACAGAAGTTACCATATCAGATAACCTTTTACAGTAATCCAAAATTGCACTGTCATTTATGCTCAACAGTTTACCTACAGGTACAAAAGCTTGCCTCATAACTCTTCCCATCAAAATTTCATGAGGACTCAAACCTGTCTTTTTATCTGGTGTACTTCTTATTGACATCAAAACAAGTGGAAGAGCATCAGTCCACTTCACTCCTGTCTCTAGACACATTTTTCCAATTCTGTTTTTGATAGTTCCATTTATTTGTTCAACTACACCTGATGCCTCTGGTCTGTATGCACAGTGTATTTTCTGCTCAATGCTCATAGCTTCGCAAATTAACTTCAACAGTTTGTTATCAAAATGGCTTCCTCCATCACTCTCAATAGTAACTGGAAAACCGTACCTTGGGATGATTTCTCTGAGCATTAGTTTAGCTACTGTAATTGAATCACAATGTCGTGTAGGAAAAGCCTCTACCCACCTTGAGAACAAGCATACAATTACAAGTACATATTTCAAACAGTTGTGTAATGGCATTTCAATGAAATCTATTTGTAACCTGGTAAAGGGACCACCCTCTCGACCAATTATTCCTGTCCCCACCACTGATTTTCTGTTTGGATTCATTTGTTGGCATGACAAACACCTTTGACAAAAAGATTCTGCAATGGTTCTAAATTTGGTATTGAACCATGTCTCTTTGAACAGTCTGACCATGGAATCTCTTCCCAAATGTGCAGGACCATGATATAATCTGGCCATGTCAGAAATCATGCAATTTGGTAAAACTACTCTGCCATCTTTGTAAACCCACACTCCATCTTCATCACGTTGTCTACAATCTGATCTTAACCACTGGTCTTTTTCTTCATCATCTGCTTCGTTTTGTAAATCTCTAATCTCATTCCATGTTTCTACAATAGTTGTTAGCATTAATGAATTTGAATCAGTTTCTGTACTTCTATTCCGATTGTAAGAATAATTTTTCCTTGCGCAGTACTTTGCTGTTTCATCTGCGAAGGCATTTCCTTTGGAAATATAATCAGTTCCTCTAGTGTGTGCTGCACACTTGACTATGGCAATTTCTTTTGGCAATTGTATTGCTTCAATTAATCTTCTAATGAAAACTGCATTTTTAATTGGTGATCCTGTTGATGTCATGTATCCTCTCTGTGACCAGAGTTGTCCATAATCATGCACAACTCCGTACCCATACTGGCTATCAGTAATGATGGTAACTCTTATATCTTTTGATATTTCACATGCACGAATTAAAGCAATCAATTCAGCTACTTGAGCTGAACGAACTCCTTCAAGACATGATGCTTCTTTAATGTTTTCGACTGTACAAACTGAGTATGAAGCTTTCAACACACCTCCTTCGGATCTTAAGCATGAGCCATCTACAAAGTAGACAAAATCCGATTCAGGCAAAGGTCTGTCTTTGATGTCTTTTCTTGGTTTTGTGCAGAATTCCATGACATCTAAACATTCATGTTCTGTCTCAATGTCATTAACGATTTCTGAATCAGGCAGTAATGTAGAAGGATTCAGATTCAAACATCTTGAAATCGAAACATTATCTGCTCCTAGTATGATTTTCTCATACTTTGTCAATCTGCTACTTGTTAAATGTTGAGTCTTACCTCTTGTCAGTAATATTTCAACTGAATGAGGCACAAAAACTTTCACAGGAAATCCCATAATGATTCCTTCACTTTGTTCAAGACTGATACTTGTAGCTGCAACTGCTTTTAAACAACCTGGTAATGCTTTTGCAATTGGATCAAGAACTGCAGAGAAATATGCAATAGGTTTCTTTAGGTTTCCATGTCTCTGAATTAACACAGATAATGCACATCCTTCTCTCTCACTGCAATACAGTTCAAAATCTTTCTCATAATTTGGCATACCCAAAGCAGGAGCTTGGCATAAGCTCTTTTTCAGATTTTCAAAAGATTCCATCTCAACATCATTGAGAATAATTGGATCCTTTACATCTGATTTGGTCAGTCTTTGTAGTGGTTTCGCAATTACTGAAAATCCACTTATCCATTGTCGACAGTAACCTACCATTCCCAGGAACATTCTGACCTGTCTTTGTGTTCTTGGCGGTAACATTGCTTGAATCATTTTTATTCTCTCTATTGTTACTTGTCTTCTTCCCTTTGCAATTCTGTGACCAAGATATTTCACTTCCTGTTTGCAAAACTGTAGTTTTGCTGGGGACACTTTATGTCCTTCTTCTGCAAGGCGATTTAACAGAATTATTGTGTCTGTTACACAATTTTCTCTTGTCTTAGCAGCTATTAACAAATCATCAATATACTGCACCAGCGTAGACCTACCTGGTAAGTCTAAATCTTCTAATGATCTTTTTAACAGTTCGTTAAAGATTGAAGGACTTTCTGTATAGCCCTGAGGGATTCTTGTCCATCCAAGGGTCTTACCTTGGAATCTGAAAGCAAAGATTTCATAACTGTCTGGGTGTAGAGGAACAGTAAAGAATGCATTGCAAAGGTCAATGACTGTGTACCATTCAGCATCATATGGAATCTGAAATAGAATCACTGCTGGATTTGGAACCACAGGACAACATGGAATAACAATTTGATTAACCTTTCTCAGATCTTGTACGATCCTAAATGTTCCGTTAGCCTTTTTAACTCCCATAATTGGTGAATTACAAGAGCTACTCTTCATTTCTTCCAATACACCTTGCTTGATTAATTTTTCAATTACAGGTGTAATACCTTCAATTGTCTCTGTTTTCAATTTATACTGTGGAGTGTTTGGAAATTCTATTCCCTGCTTCAATGCAATTTTAACAGGATCTACGTTTTTCATCAGACCCATCTCATTCCCAGTAAAATCCCATATTTCAGATTTCACTGTTTCTTTTAGCTCTTCAGGTAAATCTTTTTCTTCAAATGCAGGAAACAATTTTGTTTCTTCTGCTTCCATCATCATCATTGTCATTCTGTACAAACCATCTTCCTCCATTGTTTGTAATTCAACTCCTTCAGGAGAACAATATATTCTGCAATTCATTTTACATAGTATGTCTCTACCTAATAGATTTACTGGACTACTATTACAAACCACAAATCTGTGTTTGTCTCTGTAATTTCCAATTTCAACTGGTACTGGATCAGTTAGGTCTGTTTTAATTTGCTGATTACTTACTCCGACAACTTGGATGGTATCCCCAGAGAGAGGTAGGTTTTCAATTTCCACTGATCTAACAGTAGAACGGGTAGCACCAGTGTCCACTAGAAAAGTGATGTCTACATCATTAACTTTCCCGTTTACATAAGGACCAGACTGGTCAACCTCAAGAGTGGCTCCAACAACACACTCTTCCTCCTCTCTCGGGCACCGTCAGCAATAATCATCAGAATCACTGTCTTGGCTTTCTGTTAATAAAAATTGTTGTGAAGCATTTTGTATTTGAACCCTTTGCTGCTTTTGCTGTTTTTGTGGTTTTATTACCTGTTCACATCCCTGAAATCCCACGTTTGGATTATATTTTTGAACTCCCCCACAATTCGGAAAAGGTGGTTGTGGCAACTGGTCTTGACGATTATTCACCTGTTGTTGTTGCTGTTGTTGTAATTGTCGCTGAATATTAAATTCATTTAATCCCTGTTGCATCTGTAGCTGTTGCTGCACGTTAACACCATTCTGCATCTGTGGATTCAATAAGGGATTCTTTAAGTTTCTAGGAGGATGAGGACACTCGTCCCTCCAATGTCCAATTTCGCCACAATTAAAACAAGGTAATCTTTGTTTCAGTTCTTCTATCTTTGGGCTAAATTTCTTTTGGAAATTATTACCTTTAAACTTTCCTTGTATCTGGTTCGTATTTCCAGTTTGAACAAAATTAGTGTTCTTATTTCCCATGCTGGCAATCTGTTGCTCAGCCACTTTTACCTGTGCCCACATGGCTTTCTCCTTCAGCTTCTTCTGTTTTACTTCTAATTCATCGCTACAATATTTTGCCTTTCTCAGAATATCATCAATAGATAGTGCTTGCCATCCGACAATACTAGTTCTGATCATTTCTCCAATTTCAGGTTTTAGTCCATAAACAAATCTATAGATAAAATGACTCATGTCTTTCTCATCTAATTTTTCATAACCACTGTATTGTTTAAAGATTAACAGTAGTCTTTCATAAAAAGAATGAACGGATTCTTTTGTTTCCTGCTCTGTTCTTTCTATTTTAACCCAATCAACTTCTTTGGGTGGAATTTTGTTTTTCATCCAAACAATTACTTTCTCGTAAAAATCCATTACGAGTGGATTTGGGGCACCTGTTTCTTTGATTCGCTCAGGTTCTGTTTTTGGCCAACTAATAGATATTTTACATTCTGTCCAAAGATCAGATGGAACAACAATGTCAAAAAATCCATCCAAATCAATCCACAGAACTTTTGATACTTTGATAAATCTATCGACTTGCCTGTACCACTCAACAGGTTTCTCTCTTAATTTAGGAAAGTCATTTGTGAATAACAGAATGTCCTGTCTCGACCATGGGACATGAACATATCCTCCACCTGCAACTTCTCTCATTGGAAATTGTTTTGACATTCTTTCCAATCTTTCATCTTCCTTCCTTTTAGTCCATTTCACTCTCCATTTGTTCAGTTCTCCTAGCTTTTTGATATAGACAATTAAATCTTTAATGTGAACTATTCTTCCCATTGAGTTCAAACTCTCAATGTCGCTTTCTGAGAAATCTAATCTGTAATGTTTTGCAAAATTCTTTTGTTTACTCACATCGATTTCAAGTTCTGCAGCTAGATCCTCTAATTGATCATATTTATTTTTCGTTTTCCATTGAATACTTTTGCAAATGAATAATAATTCATCATCCCGATAGTAATTTAAACTATCTGGGCCAATTGTTCCAATTATTAATTCTTCAATATTTGCTTTTAATTTGGCCACATCAAGCTTTGGTGTAGTTACCCTGACTTCAGGACTTCCTACATCTGACATAGCACCCATTGGTGTTTTTGGAGATAAATCCTCATTAAAGGTTAAATCAGGCATTCTCGATCTAGAAGTGTTTAATTCTGTCAAGTCTGAATAAAATTTTTCAGCAGGCTTTTGAATTTCTGTATTTAAAGGAATAGTTAATCCAGTTTTGTTTGTATTTCTTTGTTCAAATACAGGCTGAACAGGACCTATTGTTACTGGAACTGTGACAGCTTCCATGCCTTTTGTCATTCTTTTGATTAATTCTTCTTTAGACCTTAAGTATTCATTATAATCATCATCCTCAACATTTCTTGTTTCTCTTGTATAATCTTTTGGAGGTTCCCTTGCTCTTGGAGTCATTGAAAAATGTCTACCCTCATTTCGAGCATTCTCAAATTCTGGTCTTCTAGGAGTTTCAGTGATTTCACAATTATTTGGATAAAGTTTAGGAGCTTCATTAATTGGAGGTGCACTCGGTGAAGTTTCAGTAGAAACCACCGGAGTAGACCATGATCTAGGAGGTCTCAAAGGTTGATTAGGCTGTTTATTTCTAGCAGTTGTATATATTTCTTCCATAATTGCATCCTCAGATTCACTTTCCATAGATTTCCCTGTAGGAGAACCCATTACCATTTCATGAATTAAATACAATCCTTCACTCATGTTTCCCTGTCTCCACATTCGCAATCTATCTTCATGAGTTTCTCTTTTCCATGATGGATTTTTAGAAGGTCTTTTAATTCCACTAGCTTCTCTTTGTAACTGATACATCTCATCTTCCCACTCAACTAAAGCTTCAAATTGAGTTGGTCTCGGTTTTGGAACAAGAGCATTCATTTTCTCTCGTAAGTTTCTTAAAACTCTTACATTAAATGAACCATCATCAGGCCAAGCCAAAACACCATCGTTTTTAGTATAACGTTTCCAACTGTCGAACCATAAGACAGTATGATATCCGTATTCACCTTCCATGTACGCTGCAGGTGTTTTATACTTATGAAGTAGTTTACCACCTCGCGTTTCGATTTTCTTGTCAGGTGAAAATAAATTCTTAAATTTCTGAAATAATGTTGTCTTTTTCTCAACATGTTTAAAATGATAACTCATTTTTTAAAAGTTAAATTTAATTCACAAAATCGTTCGTAAAATATTTCCGGGATTGTTCCGCAAAACAACCAATCCGTGCGCGAAACACACCAACAAGCCAATGGCAGTTGAGCTGCGTCACTTTTCAGCTCGACCAATAATTTTGGAGATTTTCCTAAGGACCAATCAGCTCACAGGCCGTCAGAGACTCAGGAGCCAATCAGAATACAGCTTGTGACGTAGGTCACCCAATCCCAGCGCGGCTCTGTGACGTACACAGCAGCTGCGGTTTCTCGCTTCTCACTCCTGGCGCTTACCCCTCCTTCACAAAATCTTTTCACAGCGCCATTTTAAGAACACTTTTCAGTGTAAATTAATTCTTAACAATGACTTATAAAGACAACATCTGTTCGTTTCACTAATTAGGATAGTTTACATACATTCAAGTATCCACACTTCGGAATAGGCGGCGCTATTCACACTAAGGATAATATTCAATTGTCAGTAGAGTAACCTTACCCCACCCTTCAAGCAAGTATAATTATGAACTCGCTTTGCTCTGAACCCACCGCGAAGTGAAAGTTCTAAGAGTTCCACTTGAACATAAAATACAACTCAAACTCGCACTTTTACACGGAAAATTCCCTAAATTCAAACACACACGAAATCCGTACAGGACTCTCACCTGTTTATAGAAATCATGCACCGTTAGCAAAATAACGACGTTATCCGTACAGGGCTCTCACCTGTTTATAGATATGAAACATGTACCCGTACAGGACTCTAACCTGTTTATAGATAATCATGCACCGACGCTAATTTTACCCTTCACTCAAGCTTGGATATAACTATTACTCTCATCACAGTGAGTTTTATGGAAGGCGCTTTGTCCCTATTCTCATGCTGCTTTGATTTCTTAGAAAATCCTCACTATACAAGAATCAGACCTAGCCCTAAAACTGTGCTGCTCGGCGACAACACTATGGTACACGGCGATACCTCTTGTGATACTCGGCGATATCACTACAAACGAACAGATGGCTTGCGTGACTAATTTCTCGCCACACAATCTATACCGGTATAGCTTACAGATAGGCACGAAAAACGAACTTAACGAGTGTTAAAACATTGATCCTATTTTCATACCATGACGCAATCCTTAGCAACCAACATGTTACCTTGGTTACCGCTTAGCAACCATCCTCTGCTACCAGATAATTGATCCAGCGGGCTATAGAAAATATATCATAAACTACGCTACCCAACTTCATAACCTATAAACAAAATTCTATACTAAATATGGACCCATTTATGAACCTGATATATTTTGGGCCTACTGAATCAGGTGGTCAGAATAAATCTATATACACATTATTTACAAACTATAAACATTTTATACATTTGCAGAAAGAATATTGTCATTAGAATAAAACCCAATCATTTAAACGACCACCATAGGCGACGTGATCTAGCTAATGGTAACCTATACTTCTAAATAATCAAGACCAGCTTGTTTGTCAAAAGTAAGATTTTATTTTCTAAATTATGGTATGTAAGTTTTATAAATGAAATTTATTTGCAATAAAGCAAGCATGATGGTAAGAAATAAGAAAATTACAATTTAAGCAATTGAATCAATTTAAAGAAATTATATAAAGTTTAGCATTTCTAAAACCTATTTCCCTAACTGAGCTAAATAGACAGAAATTAAAGTAAAGTTCTTTGAGGATTCTTACGTGCTCCACGCAAAGTCCAGCAGCACATCACCCTCATCGGAAAGTCAGAAAGCAGCAGCCAGTCCAACCCTAAGGGCATGACTTTTTATACCTTTCTACGCTAACTAAACTAGCAAAGGAAAGTTTTCAGAAATACTCGACGTCCCATTGGCTGAGAGTGACAAGTGACATGTCACCCGATTCTTGAAAAGTTCCACAAAATCATGTCTTACAAAGACCATTGTCTCTTCCACGTGAAGCCAGAGGCTTCCTGCGATTGCAACTTTGTTTTAAGTCATCCTCGCAGCTTCCATAGTCTTACAGTGCAACTTCCGCGGATGCCAAGTTAAGGACTGACAAAAAGTTCACTTTCGACCTTGGCCATGTCCGACAGAATGATGTCAGCTCATCAGTTTTTGCTTTGTGAATGCAGCTTCAGTAAACGTTTTAATTCAGAATGGGCGTCTCGTGACTTTCTGCAGAATTATAGATCAGCTTTTATTTTTCGGCTCAAATAGCTAGGCCTCAAAAGCAGGCAACTTATGATTTCTAGTATAAAACAAACACAAGAAAAGTATTAATGTAAGAAATAAAGTATATTCTGTATCCACCCCATGGTTTACTAAATAATTAGCCCACCCGATTAATCAAAATGTTACCTAGCCATTGCAAACAAATAAAGCAGCGTTTATATTTACCAGTCTCCGTTTTTCTATGAGACCCATATGCACCTAGAATAGTAGAAATGACATCACACAGACAAGAAAAAGCAAAACAAGCACATGCTTATTTTAAATATGCAGCAGTTAGTAATGACAAAAACGAAAACAATAAATTATTTTATTATTTTGCACGAACAAAAAGATGCAACAAATATGCACGTTTATGAGCACACATGTTAGTCCCCCCACGTGTAAAGTTTAATCTAGGTTGTATTAGCACGACATATCACAAATCATTAATAATTTTATTCATGTTATGGAAATGTGACTTTGCGAGTTTAAACAAAATTTTGTTTTCTATCTCGCTCCATCAATATCACCCTCGGTGTGCTGAAACTCAACACGATCCGACACTTCCTTGTACATATCGCCCTCGGTGAGCTGAAACTCAACACGCTCCGACACTTCCTTGTACATATCACCCTCGGTGTGCTGAAACTCAACACGCTCCGACACTTCCTTGTACATATCACCCTCGGTGTGCTGAAACTCAACACGATCCGACACTTCCTTGTACATATCGCCCTCGGTGAGCTGAAACTCAACACGCTCCGACACTTCCTTGTACATATCACCCTCGGTGTGCTGAAACTCAACACGCTCCGACACTTCCTTGTACATATCACCCTCGGTGTGCTGAAACTCAACACGCTCCGCCAGCCACAACTATGCCAGTCCGCATTACAAATTATACTCTCATGATTGTCCAGTTTGAATGTGACGTTTATTCTAGGGTAATCCTCTCTTTTAACCTGATCGTCTGCGGTCCCTAACGTGGCCTGCCTTAACGATTTACCTCAGCCATTGTTTTAACTTCTCACGTGCTCATCTTATTAATGCTGTTAGCTGATACGTTGTCTGGAATTCTAATGATTTTCACAAATTGGCAATAAAGAGTTATTGGCTTCCTAACACAGTTGCTCATGTTCAAATTTTGGATATGATTCACAAGGTGCTCTGCAGAAACGAGAGGAGAGATTGTTGGCAGAGGGACACGGGCTGGGATGAGGAAAGAGCAGAACTCCAGAACCCGCATCCATAATAAAATAAATAAATGGTGACTCACACGGAAATGTGGCACAACTATTTAACAGAATGAATTACATTTCGAAGCAACTTAGTACATGTCTTTCAAGTCCAACATCATTAATTCATCGGTTACAATTCTGTGCATCATTAAACCATTCATTTTCAAAATAATTTTCGGATGATATTTACACATTCATGAAAAGTTACAACAAAGTGACCCACATATACCCACACCCTCAGTGACCCCTCTGCTCATACACCGTCAGTGAACCCCTCTGCTCCCACACCCTCAGTGACCCCTCTGCTCATACACCCTCAGTGACCCCTCTGCTCCCACACCCTCAGTGACCCCTCTGCTCCCACACCCTCAGTGACCCCTCTGCTCATACATCGTCTGCGACCATCTCAGCTCCCACAGCCTCAGCCACAGACTCTGCTCCCACAGTGACCCCCTCTACTCCCACACGTGTCAATGAACCCCTCTGCTCCCACACCCGTCAGTTACCCCCTCTGCTCCAACACCTGTCAGTGACACCCTCTGCTCCAACACCTGTCAGTGACCCCCTCTGCTCCAACACCTGTCAGTGACCCCCTCTGCTCCCACATATGTCATTGACCCTTTACTCCCACACACCGTCAGTGACCCCCTCTGCTCCCACACCCTCAGTGACCCCTCTGCTCCAACACCTGTCAGTGAACCCCTCTGCTCATACACCGTCAGTGACCCTCTGCTCCCACACACCGTAAGTGACACCCTCTGCTCCCACACCTGTCAGTGACCCCTCTGCTCCCATACCCTCAGTGACCGCTCTGTTCATACACTGTCAGTGAGCCACTCTGCTCCTACACTGTCAGTGAGCCCCTCTGCTCCCTCACCTGTCTGATTTCCCCTTGCTCCCACACCCTCAGTGCCCCCTCTGCTCCCACATCTCTCATTGACCCTCTCCTCCCACACCATCAGTGACCCCTTCATCTCCCACATTTGTCAGTGACCCCTCTGTTCCCACACTCGTCAGTAACTCCTTCTGCTTCCACGCCCCTCGGTGAACCCCTCTATTCCCACACCATCAGTGAACCCCTAAGCTTACACATCGTCAGCAACCATCTCAGCTCCCACAGTCAGTGACCCCCTCTGCTCCCACACTTCATATGTGCATACATGCCAACATTTTAGAAGAGGAAAGTGGACGAGTTAAAACACATAATCGGGGATGTATTATTCCCTTTTTTAGGGCTCGCCTGGCGTTGGAGCGCGAAGCACTCCCGCCAGCGAGTTCTACAGTCACCTTCCTCCCTGCCAAGGGAGTGAGAGCTGTGAACGAGCAGCTCCAGACCTGTGAACGAGCCGACTCAGGTCCGTGAACGCGCGGGAACGTCAATGTGCACGTTCACGCGCGTCACGCTCCTGTCCTCCCGCGTCTCTGCCGAGGCGCGCTCCAGGCCGACTTGCGGTGTGCGTCACAGCGTGTTCCAGCAGCCGGAGGTAGGTAAGTGAGGGCCGGGGGGATTTGTTTGCTTGTTTGGAGCATTGAAATATTTTAACCAATGCTTGTCCCCGGTTTTAAGTCAAAAGTGGCACTGTTGCGATCAAGAACACGCTGCCTACCTCCTTGCACAGCATTTGTAATATTCCCTTCTTTACAAAACGTGAAGAACCTGGTTGTTCTTTATTCTGTTCTTCCTTGAAGATTCTTTCACATGGAGATGAGCCCTCTGTTTTTCTTATAACCAAGAACCCATGTTTGAGTGAAAGTGCTCCATATAAGAATATCTTTGTTTACTCGTAAGATGTCAAGTGGGGTAGGAAGCTCCAGGAATTTTTGAGATCACAGCACTACTTAGGCTATAGTATTTTACTCGCAATCTTTACTTTTTGTATGCACCTTTGCCTTTGGTAGAGTATTATTTTCCATGGAACTCATTTAATTTCTGCCAGTTTGTCGGGCGTACTATCTTGCCAGAAGTCTTCCTGTCAGAATGCAATTAGCAATTCTGGATTTTAAAAGTGCGCATTTGATGAACTGCCGTGTGTGCGCTCTCCGAGGCAACACGTGAAATGTAGGTCACATTTACTCCTTATTAAAACATGCATTAGGAAGAACTTGTTTAATTGAAATGCCTTGTGTGCAGTTCATGGTTTTCTAATCAAATCCGGAACCAAAAACTTGTGCTTCCTCCCCAGTTTCCAGTTGAAGTTGCCGTGGAGTAAAGCGAAGCCACATTATTCACGAGTGTGACTGGAAGGAACCCTACTTGTCTGCCCGTGAACACTGAGGCATTTCTGGCAAGGGTGTGCGCAATTTTGGAGGCTAGAAACCCCCCTCCCCCCTTCATGGTAGGGTGACCAAGTGCCCTCAATTTGCTCCTAACTACAGTTTTTTCAACATCTGGTCTGTCATTTAAAAAAATGTTTTACATTTAGTAGAAAATACGTTTTTAGAGAAGGTCGACGGGACAAAGAGGGAGCCACGTCCCAATGTGTTTTAGAGCAGAATTACGTAGCAGTCCCAAACAGACTTCAATTTACTTAACACAGATAATACTATGTTTCAACTTAGCATTTAATTTCCTTTAGTGCCACAATATATGTGCTTTCAATATTGATCAATACCATCATCATCAAAGTCATTCTTCAATCCTGGGTCGTACAAATTGTAGTCCTACTTCTATGTTGTTGGAATGACTCATAGTTTCGGTCACCCTATCTCATGGCCACCTGGGTTTTTGCCTGTGGGCATTGGGCAGTTAGGAATATTACTTGGTAGCTCGGAGCACCACTTCTTTTGGTACCTCAAAAGTACCTGTCCTGGGCAGTTAAAAAAAATTCTTCCTGAAAAATAGTCGGCTGCTAAAATAGAACATTAGCCACCAATGTGCTCATTTTGAGCAGCGTGAGGGGATCCTTCTTAGTCAGGACTGTGCTTAATTTGTGTGGCTAGGTTTTTGCAGAAGTTACACTGCTGCAGCTCACTGGCAGAAACTATTCCTAGCTAGGAACCTACTCTCTTTTGACATTGGTGAGGTTCAATGTTGGCCTAGCCAGGAGTTTTGTTGTGTTTAAAAGCACAACCCTTACTAGACAAAGCTCTGCTGTGGAGCCTGGAATGCACCCTTCATAGCCTGAATCACCCCCGCTTTGAGCCGTTGCTGCCTAGGCAGCGGAGTTCCTACTTGGCAAATTTTCAACATGCTGCATAGCTTACAGACATTGGCAAAGCCAATAACTCTGGCTAATCACTTATAAGGTCCCAAAGGCGAGACCTATTGGCTATGCCAATGCTTGTTCTCCATTGCCGCCTGAATCAGCTCTATTGGTGTGTTTGGGACTTGCACGTGCGCTGCTGAAGGTTTGAATATCAGAAATGCAAATATACATTTTTAGGTCTCCACCAGCGAAAGACTGCGCACATGCGCAGTCTCGCTAACGAGACTTAATGGGATAGAGAGAACATCACTAGCGAGGTTAAGCCCCGCCTCTCTTCTCCATTCTCTCGCCTCCTAAATGGTGATCAGCCATTGGAGAAGAGGTCCTAGTGATGGTCTTCTTTCTATCTAAGCCCCGTCCTTTTCAGACAGGGAGGCGTGTTTTTGACTTTGTTTCTTACATTCTTTGATGTTTGTAGGTCTCCGCCTACAACAGTCAAAAATACGCCCCCCAGTCTGAAAAGGACGGGGCTTACAGACAAAAGGCTGTGTCATGGCGAGCGCTTGTTTGGCATGGTTAGTCGTGTTTTTTACTGAATTGTTCTCCTATCCACTTTTTTTTAAATTTAAATGTTTGCGTCCTTGATTCTGACTCTGGCCAGACTCCAGGTGTGGTTCTGGTACTTCTTCGCGGGTCGTGCGTCACTTTGCACCTGGCAGTGTTTGGCCTCCGCTCTTCTATCCGATCATGGGTTTGCTTTTGGAATTAGGGGTTACGGTTTCATTCTCGCTATTGGTCGAAGACTTTCATGAAATTAAACAGTCCTTGCACACCAACAGTCACGCAGAATTCAAAGAAGGGGCTGGGTCAGTTTCCACGTCTCTGACACAATCTCACTTGTGTGTTCAAGTCAACAAGTTGGTGTGTGTCCATTTAAAGAGCTGGAACGTGTTTCTTCGTCGGCTGCCACAGGTCTGGTTACTTCCGGTCATATTGCATGGGAGAAAGATGCAAAAAGGTGACAAGGGCGGCTTGTTGGTTCTGTAAATATCCCAAAGCTGTTTTGTAGGACTATTATGGTGTGCACTTGCATGGAGTGATTTAATGAGCCGCCCTTTAAGTGCTTTATAAAGACCTGCGTGGCATTCTGTAGAGTTCTGGAAAAAGTCTGTGATAAATATCCCTGGAGAAGAAGAAATTGTAGTGAAACCCACCTTCTTTTTCTAGTATGACTACTGTTAAAAGCCACACACGAGTGCCTGGTGGGATTGCGAGTGCCCAAACTATGGCAAGCACAAATCTCTACCGCCTCACCCTCTCCCACCTGCTCACCCTCACACCCCCCTCTCACCCTCACCCACCCTCTCACCCCCTCACACCATCTCACCCAGCCTCTCACCCTCACACACCTTCTCACCCTCAAACCCCTCACTCTCACACCCCCTCACGCACCCCCTCACACACCTTCTCACCCACCCTCTCACTACCTCAATCTCACACACCCTCTCACCCTTCCTCACCCTCACTGCCTCAACCTCACTCTCACACACCCTCTCACCCCCTCACTCTCATCCCCCCTCACTCTCACACACCCTCTCACCCACACACCCTCACCCACAAACCCTCTCACTCACACCCTCACTCTCTCATCCTGACACACCCTCTCAGCCTCACCCCCCTCTCACCCTCTCACCTTCACACAGCCTCTCACTATCACACTTCCTCACCCTCACTCACCCTTATGGAGGGTTGGGCTCGCAAGACAGTTTTATCGCTCTCTGAAAATGCTGCGTATTTCACTTGGAGAGCGCGTGGTGTGTTTATGTTGTGATTTGGAGAGCGCGGGGTGTGTTTCGTTTCCAAGGTCTCTGAAGTCGCATCTAGGCGCTGCGGCTGCTCCATTCTGCAGGGCTGTAGGGGGCGCTGTATAGTGTGCCTTCACTGTTCGCTGTCCCACCTTCTTGAGGATTATCTCTCTCCATCCAACCATATGTCCCGGATAGCACCCCACTCCCGTTGTCAGACGCCGATTGATCCAAAGTCTGATGGTCCTAATTTACACCTTTGCCTTCACATGTACTGACTAATTTGTGCCCCCCTCTCACTGCTAAAGGGAGTACAGTTCCCTCTTACCCTGCAGTGGACGCCTCTCGCCAGTGACCCGTTCACGCACACTTTCTAATCTGCCACAAGGCTTTCTCCCACTGAAGCGAGTGCACTTCCTTTGACACCCCACTCTCATATGTTCCAAGTCTTCACTCCTCCACCCAAAACAGCAACAGGATCGCTATTCACAGAGTCACAAATATGCAGAAGGTGGTCGACACCTTGTCCCCTCCAAGGTGACCCTGTGGGTTCTCAGCCCCAGACTTATGAAGGGCTTGGGGTCTCCTTCAGTGTAGGGACCACAATACCACAGGAGGGTAGCGGAGGATGCCGGGATACCCAGAGAATGTAACCAGTGATGCTCCCTACCAAGGGGGTGTAACCTTAGACGTCTGTCCTCACAGGGGACAGTGCCAGAAGGCCTGTCTGTGAAGGGAATGACCTGAAAGTACCGTCCTAGATGTCTTAATACAAGGGAATGACTGGAATGTAACCATATATGTGTACACACTGGAATTACTAGATGATGTAACCTCCACAGCCAGGAAACGTAGGTGTGTAAATGTCCCTGTAGTATGTAGCTGTATATATCCTGTTACGCTTTCAGTGTGACTACCAATGTCAAAGGTTACAGGGAAGCCTAACCACATAATTCTAGATTCTTTACGATTGTGGAAATGTCATTAGAGACTGTTACACCCCCAGGGAATGGGTTTGCAGATGCCTCTTAAGCAGCTATTGTACATTTCTGGCGTCCCATGGGGTGTTTGCGCAGCTGTTTGGGAATGTGCAGTGCTGCGGTGTTATTCAGTAGATGTGCAGAGGCGAGGCAGTTGTGGGAACGAGGTTAGACAACTCGGGCAATGAGTAGGTAAGTAGGTGATCGCCCTAAACTGAGGAATGACTGCCCGAATGCTAACTGACCAGCTTTGGAAATCTCAACTGATCATTGATTCAGAGAGCAGAACATGCTTGCGAGAGGAGAGAGGGGGCAGGAGGAAGGAGGGGGCAGGCAGCCATGAAAAGGGAATACTGTGTAACCTGGCTCCTATGCTTCGAGCCTTTGCTGGCTCTTGGAATTATGCTCTGGGGCTCTGTGTATGGCTCTGTTTGTGTGGCTCTGTGTGTGGTGCTGTGTGTGTGGCGCTGTGTATGTGTGGCGCTGTGTGTGTGTGGCACTCTGTGTGTGTGTGGCGCTCTGTGTGTGTGTGGCGCTCTGTGTGTGTGTGTGTGGTGCTCTGTGTGTGTGACGCTCTGTGTGTGGCGTTGTGTGTGTGTGGCGCTCTGTGTGTGTGTGTGTGTGTGTGTGTGTGGCTCTGTGTGTGTGTGGCTGTGTGTGTGGCTGTGTGTGTGTGGGTGCAAATGCAATAGGTCTCGCATTTGTGAGAGATTAAGCTATTGGCATTGTAAATGACAATGCCATTTATTTATGTTTTCAAAAACAACACATAAACAACAATTCTGTCATTTACAATGCCAATAGCTCTAACTTTTGCAAAGGCGAGACCGTTGCATTGTAAATGCTTGTTTCCTTAGCTGTCAGGAGCACGGAGAAAGAGTTATGACAGGCAGGGAGCGCTTGACACACATGTTGTAAATTGGCCCTTGAGACACATGTTGTGCACCGGACCTTGACACACATGCCGTGCACCGGCTTGTGACACACATGTTGTGCACCGGTCATTGACACACATGTTGTGGGCAACTCTTGAGACACATATGCATTGGCTCGTGACACACATGTTGTGCACCGGACCTTGACACACATGTTGTGCACTGGCTTGTGACACACATGTTGTGCACCGACCCTTGACACACGTTGTGCAGAGCCCTTGACATACATGTGCACTGGCTCGTGACACACATGTTGTGCACCAGTCATTGAAACACATGTTGTGTACCGGCCCTTTACACACATGCAGGGTTGGCTTTAGCAATTGTGGCATCCTGTGTGACAATGTTTGTTGGCACACCCCAATAACCACATCTACCACCGATTCACTCTCTGCCACCATGTAACAGCGGTCCTCAAGTCTTTGTAACCACTCTCTCTGACTGATTTAGTTTTATAGCGCCACTCATACCGGTGCAGGGTGTCAGAGCACTTTAAATCACACACAGATTGGCACAGAGACAATCATACGTGTGTAAGTCAGTAAAAAGTAAGAGGACTACAAGGTGTAGGAGTCACATGTCATGCATACTGGTAGGCCGTATACTTTGGTCTGGAAAAGCACAAATTCAGAATTTAAAATGTAACATTGTTAGGGGTTTCCTTTAATACAAATTGATTTCTTTTACCCAACTGAACTCTTTTTTTAAAGTTTAGGATAACGAAAGACTGTGGAAAAAGACATAGCGCTAATACGTATCTTGTAGTATGTACGGAGCTCTTTGATGACAGTTAATAGCTCACTGTGCTATATTAGGATTTTAACTTATAAACTGCAAGTAACAAAGGATCCCTGGGAAACCAGCAGTAACCCACTGACCTGTTTACATTATATGTACTTTGTGATCTGCATGGTATATATTCTTTGCAATGTGCACATTAACCCACTGCAGTACCTTAGGATGAGCTTAAACGTCCACCAGACAAACCTCCATCTCTCTCCAGCGGGACATTCATCACTGGAGGGATCTTGGCGTTTTTATTGACGCCTGAAAATTGCTGGCAGCCAGGAGCGCGGCAGCAGGGGCTTCTAAAAGGAAAATATACTTGCAAGCAGGCGCCCCCACCCCAAGTCAGCCCCGGTGCGGTGGCACCGCTCGCACCGCCCTGGAGCCGGCCTGCACACATGCTGTGCAGGTGTCTAGCGTCCATCCTCCGAGTCAGACGCGCAACACCCATTGGGCTCAAAGGGCTCCAGCCCTCCCCCCCCCCAGTGTGTGTCAGCCCGGGATATGAGAGCGTTACCCGCGCACTTCACAGGTCTTTTAAAGACCTTTGGCTTGTTAATGAGGCTTTGATGCCCCCCCCCCCAATGTGACTCTCGGTGGCCTCTGCTCCGAGTCACACAAGTCCGGTCCCTGTCGGGGTTCTGCATGCGGAGGGGCCTTGAACCCGGGAGCCCCCCTCCCCGCCGGCACCGAGAGGCCTGCGCCACCTCCTGCCTGCACGGGGGTCATGTATGTGCACGGGGGTCATGTATGTGCTCGTCGCTTTCACAATCCTGGCCTCTTCCTAATGTTAATGGTGAGAGGGCTTCAGATGGAGGGTCCCGCGCGCTCCACAAATATTCAAATAGAATCACGTGACCCCCGCCCCCTACGCACAGTGCGGCGCCTCGAGGTCTCTCCTCACCCGCGCGCCTCGGTGCGTCACCGCGCGGAGCCGCTCCCGCCTCCCATTGGCTGGATCCGCCGCGGGCGGGACCGCGGCATTCCTCGAGCGCAGCGCAAGCACGGGCTCTGATTGGCTGTCTCTACGCAGGACTCGGATTTCTAAAATGCGCCTGGTGCTGATTGGCGGAGGTCCGCCCGCCTTGCCTCCCTGCAGGTCACAGGATTGGTTGCAGGTGATGCCCGTCCCCTGGGGTGCGGGGTGTGAGGGGCACGTGCAAGAGCTGAGGAGGGGGCGCGGCGAGCACAGAAGAGCCCCCCCCAAAGAGTGAGCGCCCCAGAGCCACCGACCAGTCGACGCGAGAGGCACCCCGAGACACCCTGGACATGTGAGAGCCCCCTGAGGCTCCCTGGACATGTGAGAGCCCCCTGAGGCTCCCTGGACATGTGAGAGCCCCCTGAGGCACCCCAGAAATGTGAGAGGACCGAAGAGACACCCCAGAAATGAGAGAGCCCCCCTGAGGTGTGAACAGTCCAAAGCACCCTAGGGGACCCCAGAAATGTGAGAGAACCCAAGGGGCACCCCGGAGGTGTTCACACCCCAAGCTCAGCCGTCGTCTTCTGAGCACCCGAGAGGCCCCCAGAGACCCCCCCAAAGACTCCTCAGGACCCAAGAGGCCCCCAGAAGTGCGAGCACCCCAGGCCCAGCCGCCTGCCTGAGAGAGCGCCAGCAGGACCCCCTGGGCGTGGACAATCAGGGGCCCCGAGACGAGAACGCTCCTGGCACAGGGTGGGGCTCAGAGACACCCTCAGGCCCAGGGTGCAGAGACCCCCCCCCCTCCGCGACGTGAGAGCGCCATCGAGCCCCCCTCGGCTGCTGAGCCCGCAGGGCGGGGAGCACCAGACCTGGTGAATGACTTATTGAGAAATGATGACCCAGGGTGAGGGGGGAAGAGGGGGGTGCATGAGAAGAGCGGGGGGGGGGGGGGAGGGATGCATGTGAAGAAGGTGGGGGGCATGTGAAGAGGGTTGGGGGCATGTGAAGAGGGTGGGGGGGCATGTGAAGAGGGTGGAGGGGCATGTGAAGAGGGTGGGGGGCATGTGAAGAGGGTGGGGGGCATGTGAAGAGGGTGGGGGGCATGTGAAGAGGTTGGGGGCATGTGATGAGGGTGGGGGGCATGTGAGGAGGGTGGGGGCATGTGAGGAGGGTGGGGGGCATGTGAAGAGGGTGGAGGGGCATATGAAGAGGGTGGGGGCATGTGAAGAGGGTGGGGGCATGTGAAGAGCGGGGGGCATCATGTGTAGAGGGTGGGGGGCATGTGAAGAGGGTGATCCGAGGGGGCGTTTGATGGCAGCACGGCAGGGTGTGTATAACGCAACAAGTGTATTTCTTTCTGCTCGGCTTGAGAGCACTTTTATTGTATTTGCCATGGTAACCTATAGAAATGGAAATAACTTCTACCCCACGGCCCCCCTGTATCAAGCCTTGCCCCACACACCACCCTTACCCCACACACCACCCTTACTTACCCCACACACCACCCTTACTTACCCCACACACCACCCTTACCCCACCCACCACCCTTACCCCACACCACCCTTACCCCACACCACCCTTACCCCACACCACCCTTACCCAACACCACCCTTACCCCACACCACCCTTCCCCCACACCACCCTTACCCCACACCACCCTTACCCCACACCACCCTTACCCAACACCACCCTTACCCCACACCACCCTTCCCCCACACCACCCTTACCCAACACCACCCTTCCCCCACACCACCCTTACCCAACACCACCCTTACCCCACACCACCTTTACCCCACACCACCCTACCCCACACCACCCTACCCCACACCACCCTTACCCCACCCAACACCCTTACCCCACACCACCCTTCCCCCACACCACCCTTACCCAACACCACCCTTACCCCACACCACCCTACCCCACACCACCCTTCCCCCACACCACCCTTACCCAACACCACCCTTCCCCCACACCACCCTTACCCAACACCACCCTTACCCCACACCACCTTTACCCCACACCACCCTACCCCACACCACCCTTCCCCATGCATGCCTCACACACCATCCTTACCTCAGACACCACCCTTACCCCACACCAGACTTACCCCACCCCACCCTACGCATGCCTCACACCATCCTTACCTCAGACACCGCCCTTACCCCGCACCACCCTTCCCTGCACCATCCTTCCCTGCACCACCCTTCCCTGCACCACCCTTCCCTGCACCACCCTTCCCTGCACCACCCTTCCCCACACCATCCTTCCCCACACATGCCTCACACACCATCCTAAAAAAGGAAAGTGAGCTATATTTGGAGAGGTAGGCAGGTAAAGGCAGAGCTATTCAGAAAAAGAGGACATGGCTCAGAGAGATTAACATTCTCAGGATGAAGTCACACGCAGACTCTAAATTAACCTGTGTGTGTGATAATAACTAATGTTCTACTATTCTGTATTCACAAAAATGGTACCCCACTTGTGTGGCTGGGCCTTGCGACACAAAACACCCCAAAAGTTGACAGAGGAGACATCATGTTTTACCCAGTATAATACAAGCTGGCACCTAGGGAAACCTACCAAAACAGCCCATTTTTCAAACCTAGACAGCTGAGGAGTCCAGGGTGGGGTGACTTGCATGGCACTCACCAGAACACCCTGAAGAGTTAAAAAAAAGTCCTGGAATCTGCAGGCAACCACAAATGTCCTCCACTCAGCATTCCCCCAAGTATCCCGAGCAAAGCTGTGCTTCACTTGTGTGGGTGGGCCAAGTGCCTGTGACAGGGAAGGGCCCAAAAGGTGTTGTGGAGACATCAAAATGATCTATCACAAAACGACCTGGTTTTTCAAGGGGGGTACCTGTGGTTTTGTTCCCGGGCTAAGTAGTCATCTAGGGAAACCTACCAAACCCAAACATTCTGACAAATAGACACCCAAGGGATTCCAGGGAGATGTGGCGTGCATGGATCCCCAATGTCCTTGTAACCGGAATCCCAGGCAAACCTCAAATTTAGCTAAAAAAGTCATAGTTTCCTCACATTTCGGTGTGGGGAAGTTTTGGGATCACCCGGCTGTCTCAAATTTCCTACCCACCAGCATTCCCAGTGGTCTCCCGATAAAAATGCTATCTCACTTGTGTGGCGATCCAGGTGACTGCCACAAATCATATTGTGGCGATAGTGATAACTATGATAGGTGTACTAATTAGTCGTGGGTTTGCGACCATGTAGAGAAATCATTCAAACACACACATTTTTTAAATTTAGACACCCGAGGAAGTCCAGGGAGATGTTGGTTGCATGTTGGTTGCATGGATCCCCCAACGTCTTCTTACACAGAATACCCTGCACAGGTGAAATGTTGAATAAAAACACTAATTTTCCTTTAATTTTTGTGACGTAAAATACAGGAATGTGACTGGATCCACAAACGTCCTAACAGCCAGAGTTCCCCCACTTGTCCCAATACAAACCCGACCCCACTTGTGTGCCTGGGCCTAGTGCCTTCGACAGGAATGGATCACACGGACGGTAGTGTGTTTAGGGGGGTCACACATGCTTTCATATTTGGGACCAGGCAGAATGGCAGCTTAACTTCTGTCAACAATTCTGTCTCTTCAGTTTAATTATCTACAGTGGAATCTCAGAATCTATGATTTCAAGCATTTGCCCCTCAACAATGCATCAGTTATAGCTTTATTCACACAGCTTTCTGTAAATACAATGCTTACTGTAAGACAAAAACATCTATTATTGCTGTGAAGACCATTGTAGCTGTTGACTACTAGCCCTTGAATGTTAAAATTATTTTTTTTCCTCACATAGTGGAAACTTTACCATGGTGGTGGTGGCTGTGCTGGAGGTGAAGTGAATAAGAACCTGAAGAAACACGATGCCCTGTAGGCAAGACGCTGACCTTTGCCGAAGAGGTGTCATTAAGGTAAGTCGATGACTAGAAGGTTTACCAAATCTGTGGACCTACTGGGGGTCCAAAAAAAACATCTTGATTAGCATAAGATCAGGTTATAGGCATACCTTTTTGTTTTTGCAGGTGAACCACTAAACATGGAAACACAGACATCACTTGCCCGATGTAGGTAAATCCCATTTACCGATTTTGAAATACCGAATTTTACCGATTCGGTATTTCAAAATCGGTAAATGGGATGTAGGTCCCAACATCTGGATTCGTTACCGAATCCTTAACAATTCTTTAATTACCGATTCGGTAAATACCGAATCGGTAATGCCCATTCATTCCTATGGGCTTTGAAGCCCATAGGAATGATTAGGCATTACCGATTCGGTATTTGCCGAATCGGTAATTAAAGAATTCACAAGGGTGCAGGGGGTGTCACTTTGACACCCTCTAGCACCCCCAAAACGGGCATGTGTGCAATGTGGCACACAGACATGCCCTAAGGGCACGTCTGTCTGTCACATGGCACATGTGTACATGCACAGATGTGCATGTACACAGGATTCGGTTTTTTACCATGGATTTGTATTCCATGGTAAAATACCGATTCTGTAAGCCATGTGCTGATGGAACATAGGCTACCTACATTGCATTTTCGGTAATTTTACCGAATCGTTATCATTACCGAATCGGTATATTTACCGATTCGGTAATGATAACGAATCGGTAAAATTACCGAAAATGTGCCCCTACATCTCGATAGCCCTTTACCGATCGGAAACGGCCGAAAATCGGTATTTTCGGCCGATTCCTATCGGTAAAGGGCTACCTACATCAGGCCCAGAATTAGCTCAGCATCATTGAATCAATCTTTGAAATTTGCCTTCCTCCGATGCCCTCACTGTGGTGCATTTGCTGCCACGAGACCCACAGCACCATTTTTTATAGTTGGTTCAAGGCAACCTCACTCTTGTTTTATGTCTCCTGGTGGTTCCAAAATGTTGGGTACAGGGACAGGTTGTAGGCACTCTCTCTCTCTTTTTCCCCTTCTAGGTGGACGAGGCGCGTATGCAACCAGCAACTACACATGTTTAGCCTAGGGAATGTTTGTAGGTATGTGACTTGGAGCTTGCCTTGTGCTAATGCCCTCACTGAGGTGCTTTTGCTGCCAGCAGAGCCAAAACACAACTTTGTACAGTCGCACAAGGCAACCTTGCTCTTGTTTTGTGTCTCCTGGCAGTGCCAAGAATGCTTTTTTATTAAAAAACGTTTTTATCAGCATTTTACAACATACATCTCAATCATATACTCGTAGCACTTCACAAGGATGTAATCAATCAGCTTAACTTATCACCAGTATAAGATATGACCCCACATGCATCACCGGCTCGTGGTACCACAGGGCTTCAATGTGTATATCCACAGGTTACAGATTCTGCCTGTCTGACTTATTTACCCAGATACCTTAATTCCCCCATTTATGCTCCCTGTGCATAAAATACCTCTATAAGAGTTTCCGGGATACCAGGATACTGTATAAGATCTGCTTCCTTTTTGCAGTGCACCACAGGTGTCTAAGATAGGAACTACTGCAGTGGCCATTCCACAAAGCAAAAAAAAAACGAAGTGTAAACCTATATCAACAAACAACCCTACCAGTGGTAATGCTGGGGTGTATAGTAGGTTACCAGCTGTTCTTCGTGTAATTCACTTCCAACACTCCAGTACCACAAACAACAGAACCTTCGGCCATGGGAGATCAGCCTTTCGAGCCGGAAGCAATGCTTCTTGAGGAGTAAATCTACCCTTCAGGCACATTTCCTCCTGACCAGTATCAGCCAGCCACTAAGCCACCCACTGCAGTTGGGCAGATAAGTAATACAATTCGAAGTCTGGCGCTCCGAAGACACAGTGACTGGGTGGGCGTAGACGACTCTCCAATGACAACCTGTGCCGACCACCATCCCACACCAGCTTTCTGAGTAATGTGTCCAATTATTTAAAACAGGTCCCGGGGATTCTGACTGGAAGGTTGGTACAATAAATAATGTAACAATCTTGGTAACATAATCATTTTTGATCAGGAGATACATGCTATAATGGGCAGTTTCAGAGACAGCCAGAATGGGATACTCTAACCAAGGGATCTAAGGGCGCCCCCTAGGTTCGAGGCATGTGGGCTGCTAAATTCATATCTGATGCATAGATCGCCACCTAGTGTTGGGTCCGGATGATTGCACATTGTTGTCCTGGAAGAGTCTTCGAAGTATCACGAGATAGGTGGCTCCTCCCCTGGACTACAGTGCGCATGGGCATCGACTCCATCCCCAGATTGTTTTTTTCCGCCATTGGGTTCGGATGTGGTTTCGACGTCTCCGTGTCGGAACCGATAAACTTTCATCTTAAGGCCAAAAGGCCTTCGTTACCTGCGTCGGTATTGTTTGCGTACGGTCTCGAGCGTCGTCCGGCTCTCTAAGCCGGATATCTCCGGAGTCGATTAACTCCTCGGACATCGAGGCCTTCTCGTCGCAGCAAGACCCGACGAACTTAACATGGAGCGGAGCCCGTTCAAGTTCTGCCCCGTCTGTGGATCCAAATATCCACACATCGATGTGCATCCGGTCTGTAATAAGTGCCTTTCGCCGGACCACAACGAAGAAAACTGCATGGCCTGCTCCAAGTTCAGTTCCGAGAAGACGCTCAAGCTTCGGCGCGCGGTGCGCCTTGAGGCCCAGCGAGCGACCCCGGCACCCGACAACATCTTCGGCGACCCCGACGACGAAGGCGATAGCCATCATCTCCAGATTTCGCCACCGTCGACGGAGGTCCTGGCCGATCCAGAGGAATACATCGGAGGACAGGCCCCAGACCTTGAATACTTCGAGGAGGTAGGGGACGACGAAGAAGTTTATGGGGCCGTGGAAGATCGCTCAGAGGAAGAGCTATGCCCCGAGGTCTACGTTATTCAGGCTCAGGTCACGGGATCGCCGCTCGGCCTTACCCACGACCATGCACCGCTCTCCCCAGCCCCGCCTTCTGGCCCGGCCACGGACACTCAAGCGGAGCCGCAATTGCCCGTTTCGAAACCGAAACCTTCGGATCCAACGGGACACAATATGGCCGACGTTCAGTCGAAAACAAAACCGAAACCTACAGACTCGACAAAACCTAAAATGGCCGACGTCCTACAAAAAATAACAAAGCCTGCTCCTTCATCGACTCCATCGCCCTCTGGCCAACATAAGTCGAAGAAGGCTGTTGATTCGACAGCGCCGCAGAAGGTGCACAAAGAACCCTCCTCCAAGAAGACCGTCCACCAGCCGTCGACCTCGGTTGCTCCGGCGCGGACACCTAAACCTCTTGAGACGCCTTCGGGCGCTGTTACGGCGCCGTCCGGTAAACGCACGGCCGACCCAAAGTCGACGAAAAGCCACGACCCCAAGGCCGCTAGCTCAACGCATCGGCACAAGGATGCGGGATCTGCAGCATCGGCGCCAAAGCCTTCAACAGAGCCCCGAAGCATTGCGGCCGAAGATTCGTCGACGCCAATACCGTCGACACCACACAACCCCGACGACTCCGAAGATCGGCCGTCGGTTCCAAAACCCTCTGCCTCCTTTACGAAGCAAGTTACTGACTCCCTTAAACGTATAAAGGAAAAGGCATTATCGTCCACGGCTTCAACGCCATCGGCTCCGAAATCGGTGGACACACCTCAGAAGTCCTCAAGCAAGCTTCTTTACACTCTGCCACCAACGGTGGCCCCAAATGCCTTCGCAACCACGTCGGTGCCAAAAACCTCGGATCCATCAACACAAAAAGGCCTCTCGGATCCATATCTTGCCTCTGAGGAGCAATCTGCGCAGTGTATCGATGCCCACACAGGGAAATTGACCCTCTATAAAAGGAGAATAACTTCCCAACCACTGGAATCGTATGTTATTCCACTAAAGAAGAAGAGGCCGGCACAAGACACTCCTTTACTTGTTGAGCCTATTCTGCCTCCACCAAGAAGGAGTCCATCGCCTTCCCCCAACCAATCAGGAGGGGATGATGATGAACAGCAGGACCAATATGACCCTGATGTTCAGCAGGACTCATATGGCGACGCTGGGGACCAAAGTGGGCATCAGGTGGTACATGATCCACAAGGTTTTGGGGCACGTACATCTCCAACAGAGGATTCTGCTGCATTTAATGCTTTACTCGAACGGGCAGCAGCAAATCATAATGTGGACATGCATACTGACCCGGTAGAAGAAGACTTTTTATTTGACACTTTCTCCGTCTCGGAGAGAACAGTTAAAATACTTCCTATGCTTAAAGGTGTCCTTAAACATGCCCCAGAGATCTTTAAGGAACCTACCAGGGCAAGGGTGGTGAACCCACGTATCGAGAAAAAATACAGGCCAGCACCTGGAGATCCTGCATATATTCGAGGACAGTTGCCCCTGGACTCGTTGGTGGTCGCAAATGCCCGCAAGAGGGCAAACTCCCAAACAACGGGTGAAGCTCCTCCCCCAGACAAGGAGTCGAAAGTGCTTGAGGCATCGGGCAAGAGGGTGGCAGCGCAGGCTGCCAATGTATGGCGTATCGCAAACACGCAGGCGCTATTGGCACGATACGATAGGGCGCATTACAACACCCTAGAACAGCTCCTTCAACACCTACCTGATGAGTTTAAAGAAGCAGCCGAAACACTCATACAAGAGGGAAAGCTTATCTCCAACGCTGCAATAAAGTGTGCACTTGATGTGGCAGATACAGCGGCTAGGGGGATTAACACTAGCGTCATGTTGAGGCGACAAGCTTGGCTTCGTATATCTGGGTTTAAGCCTGACATCCAAACTACAATCCTCAACCAGCCCGTCAATCCTGACACCCTGTTTGGTCCAGATGTAGACACCACCCTTGAAAAGATTAAAAAGGACAACGAGACTGCTAAGTCCATGGGGGCACTTCAGTCTCAACAATTCAGGGGAAACACTTTTCGTCGCTCAGGAGCACGTGGTGTTACCAGAGGACAATTGGGCCAACAAACTCAATATGCGAGGGGTGGTGCGCAATCCTCGTACCCCAAGCAGGGTAGAGGGGGTTACAGAGGCAACAGTGCCAAGGGCAGAGGCAGAGGAAACAACAACTCCCGCTCCTCTGCCGCCAACAAACAGTGACTCTCTGTCACTGCCCCCCGACCATACCACTCCAGTCGGGGGGAGACTCCAGCAGTTCCTGCCAGTCTGGACGTCCATCACCACGAACAGGTGGGTGAGAAAACTTATCCAGTACGGTTACTGTTTGGAGTTGATATCCACTCCCCCCAACATTCCCTCAAGACACCGTCCTATGTCGGCAGAGCACTTGCACTTATTGCAGCAGGAAGTACTGGTGATGCTGCAAAAAGGCGCTATCGAGCTCGTGCCAGTGGAGCAGGAAGGCACGGGGGTCTATTCCCTGTACTTCCTCATCCCAAAGAAGGACGGATCCCTCAGACCTATTCTGGATCTACGCCCCCTCAACATGTACATACTGTCAGAACACTTCCACATGCTGACACTGCAACAAATCCTTCCCCTGCTCAATCAAGGGGACTTCCTAGCAACCTTGGACCTCAAGGATGCTTATTTCCACATACCACTCCACCCATCCCACAGAAAATACCTCAGGTTTACCATTCTAGACAGGCACTATCAGTTCAAAGTTCTGCCCTTCGGGGTAACTACTGCCCCCAGAGTGTTTACAAAGTGTCTGGCGACAGTGGCGGCGCACCTCAGGAGACAGAGCATACATGTCTACCCGTACCTAGACGACTGGCTTGTTCAAGCAAAGTCGGAACAACAGTGCGCCGCGGACATGTCCCACACTATTCAGCTCCTTCACAGCCTGGGGTTCTCGCTAAACTACCCGAAGTCGCACCTTCAACCAGCCCATGTGCGGCAGTATCTGGGCACGACAATAAACACCCTGACTGCTATGGCTCAGCCAAACCCAGTCAGAATCGACAGCATTCAGTCGCTGTGCCAAAAATTCAGACCACAACACTCCCTCCCAGCAAGAGTGTTCATGCAGTTGATAGGCATGATGGCCTCCTGCATCTTCATAGTCCCGCACGCGAGGTTGCACATGCGCCCGCTCCAAGAATGCTTGGCAAATCAGTGGACACAGGCTCAGGGACAGCTAACAGACCTAGTGTTGGTGACCGGTCGGGCATACAACTCTCTGCATTGGTGGAATCCACACAACCTTTGCAAGGGCCGACCGTTCCAAGAGCCAGTGCCACAGATAATCCTAACAACGGACGCATCTCTCCATGGGTGGGGAGCCCATGTGCTCCTCTACACTGTGCAGGGACTGTGGTCCACCCAGCAGCAGAAGTTGCACATCAACTACCTAGAATTGATGGCAATCTTCATGGCGCTCAAGTCCTTCAAAGTGCATCTGTGCAACAAAGTCGTGTTGATCCGGACGGACAACATGACAGCCATGTACTACATCCAGAAGCAGGGAGGTACTCACTCTCCACAGCTGTCTCATCTGGCTCAGAGCATGTGGAAGTGGGCCATTCAGAGGAACATCTTCCTCATGGCAGAACACCTCCCGGGAAAGGACAATCAGATGGCGGACCTGCTCAGCAGGTACAGCCATCAAATGCACGAGTGGGAGTTACATCCATCAGTACTCCACCCGTACTTCCAGCAATGGGGTCATCCAGAGATAGACCTGTTTGCCACAAGGGAAAACGCAAAATGCCAAAGCTTTGCCGCCAGGTTCCCTCACCCAGAATCGCAAGGGAATGCGATATGGATGAACTGGTCAGGCAAATTTGCGTACGCTTTTCCCCCAGCGCCTCTCATTCCGCTGGTGGCAAGAAAGCTAAAGCAACACTCGATGACTCTCATCCTAGTTGCTCCAACATGGGCACGCCAACCATGGTACACCACGTTTCTAGAACTTTCCGTGGTACCGCATCAACGGCTGCATCTCACATCCCGGCTCTTGACGCAGAACCATGGCGACATTCAGCACCCAGATCCGCAACAGCTCAATCTGGCGATCTGGCTCCTGAAGTCTTAGAATTTGGCTACCTCAACCTGCCTCCGGAATGCATAGACATCATCCGGGAGGCACGTAAGCCCACTACCCGAGCTTGCTATGCAGCTAAATGGAAGCGGTTTGTCATGTACTGTGCAGACAACAAGATCAACCCGCTAGATGCATCCATTCCTAACATCATCTGCTATTTGTTACATCTTTACAAATGCAATCTAGCGTACGCTTCCATTCGGATACATTTATCCGCCATAGCGGCTTATCTACAAAATAGGCAACACCTCTCTGTTTTCAGAGTGCCTGCCATTAAGGCCTTCCTAGAAGGACTAAAGCGGGTCATTCCTCCAAGAACACCGCCAGCTCCGGTGTGGAACCTCAATGTGGTCCTCACTAGGCTGATGGGCCCACCTTTTGAGCCGCTGCACTCCTGCGAGATTCAGTTTCTCACATGGAAGGTGGCTTTTCTCATTGCTATTACTTCGCTCAGACGTGTTAGTGAGCTGCAAGCGCTCACAATCCAAGAGCCCTTCATACAAATACATTCCAACAGGGTAGTGCTCCGCACTAACCCCAAGTTCCTTCCTAAAGTGGTGTCACAGTTTCATATCAACCAAACTATTGACCTTCCTGCATTCTTCCAAAACCCGCAAACAGTAGCAGAAAGAATGATTCATACATTAGACGTTAGGAGGGCACTAATGTACTACATTGACAGAACACAACACTTTAGAAAGACACAGCAACTTTTTGTTGCCTTCTCAGCACAGCACAAAGGCAACCCCATTTCCAAAGCAGGAATAGCCAGATGGATTGTTAAGTGCATTCAAATCTGTTATCAAAAGGCTAAAACAATACCCCCAAGGGCGCACTCCACACGCAAATTTGGGGCCTCCATGGCTTTCCTGGGGAACATTCCCTTAGAGGACATTTGTAGAGCAGCCACATGGTCTACACCACACACATTTACCAAACATTACTGTGTGGATGTGCATTCAAAACAGCAAGCAGCTGTAGGACAGGCTGTTCTCAAGACACTTTTTCAAGCTTCTGCAGCTGGCACAGGCAACCGCCGTTAATGGAGGGACTGCTATGTATTCTATGCATCAGATATGAATTTAGCAGCCCACATGCCTCGAACTGAATATGCTACTTACCAGTATGCATCTGTTCTTGGCATGTAGGGCTGCTAACATTCATATCGCCCGCCCTCCTCCCCGGTGCCCGTAGCGGCTGCAGATACTCTCTCTATATTCATCATTAGCATGGACATCCTTTACACTGTTTCACTCCATCTCTGCCACAATGGCTAAAAACAATCTGGGGATGGAGTCGATGCCCATGCGCACTGTAGTCCAGGGGAGGAGCCACCTATCTCGTGATACTTCGAAGACTCTTCCAGGACAACAATGTGCAATCATCCGGACCCAACACTAGGTGGCGATCTATGCATCAGATATGAATGTTAGCAGCCCTACATGCCAAGAACAGATGCATACTGGTAAGTAGCATATTCATTTTCCTTCTCTCAAATCATCAAACAAGTGAAACGCTCGGATTCCTAGGTACTTAAATGCTGTTGGGGACCACCCCAAACTTGGTGGCATGGGATCCTTCTGTCGACTGCCTTCTACCACGGGGAACACACAGGTCTTAGTCCTATTTACTCAGTGGTCCGAATTTAGTGCAAATTCCTCCAGTATGACCATGGCGTGCTGTGAGCCTGCTGATGCATCATCCAGATAAAGTGGGAGATCATCTGCATCCAATAAAATAGTATCTTCCCTACTGTCTATCTCTATGCCATAACCTACGCCCTCGTGTTTAAACAGCTCAGCCAATGGTTTTATGGCGGGATCAAATAGCAGGGGCGACAACGGACATCCCTGTCTCGTGCCTCTATAAACGCTGTACCGTGCTGAGATGCTGTGGCCCATCCTAACCCGTGCGCTGGGAGACTCATATATTAGCTTAATCCATTTCACCCAGTGCTCCCCCAATTGCATCCGAAGCATTGCTTTGTATAGGTAATCCCATCTAATGCCTTCTCCAGGTCATTTGCAAATAATAGTAGCGTGAGGTCTTCTGTTAGTCTGGTGGTATAAGACACGGTATACCCTACGGAGGTTCAGGGATGTGCTTCTTGCTGGAATATATACATTCTGGTCACTACGTACCAGCATCTGCATGTATAGGAGTAGTTGGTGTACCAGTATTTTACTAAGCACCTTAAAATCCATATTCAACACGGAACGCAGTGACGGGTGCTGTGGGCCGTAGTCATGGGAGGGGAATCACCATTGTCTCCTGGTGGATATAGGTAGTGAACCTCTATGCACCAATGTGGCATACAAGGCCTCCAACTGTGGGTGGGGGGGTCGCAGAGTCAAAGTTAAAGGTCACACAGAATTGCCCTGGGAGACCATCTGACCCTGAAGTCTTCCCACTAGCCATAGCTTTAATGGCGGCTCAAATTTCTTGGACCACGAGGGGGCCTCCTAGTTCTTCCCTACCTGTCGGGCATTGCCAGGGGTATCCTGTTAAGAAATTTCGCCAGGCCATTCTCGTCCAAGGGGTCCGCTCATCCATATAAGGATTCAGAGTATACTTGGAATGCCATATTAATCTCCCCAGGAGCATAGGCTGGGGTATTGTCATCCAAACTGATTTGGGTGATGGACGTCCCTCGGGTCTCAGGTCTAATGAGCCATGCCGACAACCTACTAGGTCTACTCTCCTCATCATGCGCCTGTGCTATGTTATTCTTTATAGACGTGGCACTGTAAGTGCTCCATTTATTCGCTCTAGTGTTCCCTGGCCTCCCTGAGTCGGGTTTGTACATGTTCATCTAGCATCACCATAGTGCCCAGTTCATGCAACCTGGTGTTGAGGCAGAGTAGGGTATTACTAAGCTCCTCCTTCATACCAAGTCTGCCCCAATGCAATGAGTTGTTCTTGGTTCTAAAATAAAAGTAACAAAGTAATATTTTTATACACGGATGTATGACGTTACAACGCAGGCTATTACAATGCCTGCCTTTACAACTCGGTTTTTACATCGCAGTCCATTACAACGCATAGCGCTTTGGTGTGCTGGATAGTGAATAGTTTAATTTACTATTCCAACTCCAGTCCCCGTAGTAGGGAAGGTTATTGGATAGTAAATTAACCTATTCCCTATCCTAGAGCGCCCCCCAGAGCAATGCGTTGTAATAGTTTGCGTTGTAATGACCGCGTTGTAATGGTAGTGCGTTGTAAAAGTTTCTTTGTAAGTGTTGTTCACCTTTATACACACATTGAACTTGGAATTAGTCATTGAGTGTGAGCCTCAGTTTTTTTTTACTATGTGTGTACAATACATGCTTAACACTACCCTCTGAAAAGCCTAACTACTCAACCACACTACCCCAAAAGAGAGTAAGGTATTATCTACGTCAGCCTCTGGAAAGTCTCTGGGGATCCACTGGACGCCGTGCACACTATAACTTACTTAGGTATAATATATAAAAAGCCAACTTCTTACACACTGTACACAGACACCCGAGTATGACTATATTCCCCATTAGAAGACATGGTACTAGTGTAGTGTAAGTGTATCTAAGCTACCCCAATGTTCTATACTTAAGGAATTATAGAAAGTGTTGTGTTAGACCCTTGACACTCACTTCAAAAAGCTTACAGGTATAGTGCATACCTATGCTAGCAGTGGTTTCCTGTGGAAACCTCAGTTGTGATTAAGTTGTAAAGCAATCCAAGTCTTTATCCCACCGCTGCCACCAATGTAGGAGGCTAGCTCAGTATATGGTGTACACCTATTGGTGATCCATGCTGCTCTCCAGTCCAGGCAACCATTAGCGATAGTGTAAGAGGTCCCTGATAACCAAAGCTCTCAAGGGGTAGCTGCGGAGGGCAGCTAAGGCTTATCCAGTAGAGATTAAAGCAGGTGCAATTACCGCACAAGTCAGACAGTGATGTAAACAAAGGAAAAAACCACACCAGTGTTACAAAAGTTGGTACTATTTATTACAACATCAATCACTAACTACGTTGGTATATCTCCTACCCGGAGATATGGATACACAATAAATACATCAGCAAACCAGGTAAGTAAACACATAAACACATGGGCCCCTATTGGGGGCCAAACCATACATGATTTAAGTGGAATGCAAAAGGAGTACCTAAGCAAGACTTCTACCCAAAGATTTGTAGGCCAGGGAAAGGATGGAACCACCAAAGGTAAGTAACTAGGAGTCCCTAGACGTCCGGGGGCAGAGGTGATACCCAAAGTCAGTGTCCATATGAAAACACGGGAAAGGCACATTTAGTCGTTTTAGCATTCAGGGCCCTTCCCAGAGGACCCCTAGGAAACCCTTTGGAACCAGGGGGGTTGTAGACCTACCCCCACCTGTGGATTTCCAGAGAAGCAGGATACCTACACCAAGGAGCCCGGGTGCATAGGTGTGAAGTGGTGATGGAACCGCCCGTTGAAGTCATCTTAGGATATCCAGCTTCTACCTTGATGGACCAGGTTGTGGAACTCAGGCATGGATTCTGTACAAGGAGAGAGGAGACCTAGTCCATACCACCCAGAGTCATCCAGGAGGTTCAGGAGCACCGTGCCTGCCCTTTTTGGGGGTACTTCATGGTAGAACGGAGGTCTTGGAGTTGCAGCTGTGAAGAAGAGGGGAGGATGTAGGATCTCAGGAGCCATCCACGAGCTGTCCCATGACGGTCGACAAATTGCAGGAAGGTCAGTGGCCAGCAGGACCACCAATAAGCATTGATAAATGCATCAGATGTGTTGCAGCAAGAGTTGCAGAGAGGAGGACCAGCAAGGTCCAAGTAACCCACCCACCAAAGGTAAGTTAGGTCGGCCTCAGGATGCAAAGTGCCAGCAGGAATTGATGGAAGACCCCGGAGGGACCCTCTGTCAGCAGGCACAGGCAGTCGCAGGGAGGCCTCTGCAGCACAGCGAAGATGGAGGCCCACGTCTAGGAGACTTCTGGACAGGAGTGCCAACAAGCATTGGTAACATAAAGCAGACATAATGCACAGGGGTTTGGTTTCAGCAGCTCCACAAGGGATTGCAGTCTTCCAAATTGCACAGAAACAGGTCAGGCCTCTGGATCATCACCAAACCACCACCTGTGTTGTAGCTCCTGGAAGAGTCCGTGGGACAGCAGGATCCATAAGCCAGTCGTCAATTAGGTGCCTGCAGCTGCAGGGGAGTGACTCCTTCTTGCTGTCCTTGATTCACTCAAAGTCCTCGTGACCCTAGAGGATGCACGTCCGTTGAGGTTGCAGAGTCTTTGCAGACGGTGGCGCAGTTGCAGCAGGAGCCTTTCTACCAGAAGCAGACTTGTCTTGGTTCCTGGCTAAGTCCAGCAGCAGAGTCCAGTGTCGAGCAGCAGAAGAGTCTTTGGAACAGTCTTGCAGAGGAATCTTGTTCCAGGCAAATCTAGGGCCCCACCCTCACAGTATCCCTTAAGTACCCCAGGAAGGGGCTTGGACAGCTTCTACAGTGACAGCTCGTTATTGCTACCTGCGTTTTGGGCCACAACATTACTGCTGCTGGGGGCCTTACTCGCTGCTGGGCTACACCATCTCTGCTGGGGACTACATCCCCCATCTTCCCTCACGGCACGCACACCGTGCACCGCGCCTGAAGCGCCAGGAGGTGCATAAGAAGGGGACATGGCTCCCGCAGCGTGGAAGCCCGTTATTGCTACCTGCGTTTTGGGCCACAACATTGCTGCTTCTGGGGGCCTTACTCGCTGCTGGGCCACACCATCGCTACTGGGGACTACATCCCCCATCTTCCCTCACGGCACGTACACCGCACCTGAAGCGCCAGGAGGCGTTTAAGAAGGGGACAGCGCTCCCGCAGCGCCGGACACGCGTGGGTGCGCCTGTGCAAAGCCCGGGCCAAGGGCAGGCCCATCTGAGCCCGTCAGAGTCCAAAGGAAACCGGGCTGGGCCACCCCCTTTACCTCTGCAATGGGTATGCACAAGCATCTTTGCACTCAAGAACAGGGGGGCCTAAAATCAAAAATGGCAAGAAAGTCTGCGTCCATTATCTCTTATCTGACCTTGGCGGTGGGAGCCTTAAACCAGGAGATAGCTAATGCAGAACAGGAACTGGGTTTGGGTATGAGCCAAAACTGTAAAGAGGTAAATATTGCACCTGAACCCCTGACTATAATTCCTGCTGCCCTGAAATCAACGGTGTTGATAAATAGCCCGATGGCAGGGAGAGAAGCATTGAAACATGCCGTTGTCTTGACGGGGGACTTGGATGCCATAATTAATGAAAGCCCGCCGGACTTGGAAAGGGTAGCAAATGGGCCGACCCTGGGGGCTACTGGGAAAAAGAGGGACAGTAGAAAAGTTAACAAAGGGGATAAGGGCTCAACAAAAGAGTACACAGAAGCAGGGGCACACGGTGGAGAAGAACATTCAATTGACATTGCAAAACTTGGTGGAGGACATATTTAGTACTCGGTTTGAATCTATACTTACTGGTATTGCCAAAGATATTATTGATACGTTGAACACTTGTATTGCGGGCATTTTGAATAAATGCGAGTTAATTGACTCCTATCATAGGGATCAAAGAATTCGACCCAGTTCTACGAGTATAAGCATGCTACCCAATACCCAATCAGAGACTAGGTCTCATACTGGAGAAAACTACCTTGACCTCCAATCTCTATCTCAGTCGCGGACTAGGTTAACAAGCAGTTCTTAAGTTAGACCTGAGGTACCCCAAGACCATCATGCGGGGGGGGGAGGGGGGTGCTGCCCATCCACGCAGACCTGACCCACTTAAATCTGCCCGTTAATGGTACAACTGTGGCGAGCACAAGGCTGCCGGCCCTGTGCGAGGGATTACAGGACCCAAACATTGTAGAATTAATCTCCCCCCAGAAGCCACCCCTTTGGTAGCAGTTGTAGTAGGGGTCCCTCCACTTGGAGTCCACGATAATGAATCCACACTGGCTCTGATACGCAAAACCAAAAATTGGTGCGACCAACAATGCTCTGGTAACCCGGAGATTTTACCTAACATCATAATGGCCAGACAAGTGGGGTGGGTTGGGAATAGACCCAAACAGGTTGTCTTGGGTGCCTCTGATTTAGAGAAGGGGAGCATTTGGGCTTTGCCTTTGGGCTTTTTCTACCCCCCTGCAGGGGGATCATTAGTATTTGAAAGATCTCATACTGAGGCTCACTTGAAGAGGACTTATCAGATTTCTAATCGTCCATCTCGTAATATAGTCTCTGAGTTCTGTCCAGAAAGGCCCCGTGGGAGTGATGTGACAGCCCCCCAATTGCCATCCTCACCTTTAGGGTTCGAAGCAGGCGGTTTAGCTCTAACAAACCGATTCCTCCCATTGTCCCAGTTAGATGTAAACAATTGACTGGAGGTGCCGGATGATTGTTTACCTGTATTTACCTGTATTTAGTCATAACGGTCCGGCCAAAGTAGAAGAAATTCATCCTAAATGTAAAATTATCAGCTGGAACATTGCGGGTCCTAGAACAAAAAGAGCAGATCCAAGTTGGCTGAACTTTATAAAACATTATGATATCATCGCTCTCCAGGAAACTTGGGATAGGGGGGATAATTTCACATCATATTGTTTACCAGCTCTCCCTGCCCCGGCAGGTAGTGCTAAGGGGGGTCTAAAGTTTCTTTTCTCCTTAAAGCTAAAAGGGTCACTGAAGAGGTTGGATATGGCCTCCCATAACTGCCTGATAATGGAATTAACTACTCCTAATTGCCCCAAAATACTATTTGTTAATATTTTATAATTCTGGGGAATATGATGTTATGGATCAACATCCATGTTATTTGAAATGTTTTTTTAGAAGATTACAGGTCGAAGCAATCCACTTTTACATTGTATTACATTGTACTTCTGGGTGATTTTAATATTTATTTGTGTGACTTGAAATGCTATATTGATGATCATCTAGGGCAAGCTCATTCGGTGACTCCCCATTTCGAGCATACGGAGCAGGGGAGGCCCTGAAGGACCTCTTGGCTGGAGCTGATCTCTATGAACCTAGTTTTAATGATCGAACTGACCGGTTTCCTACGTTTAAAGCAATGGATAGGGACACCATTATTGACTATATATTCTTGTCCCCCTCGCGGTTAGCTAAGGTATAATTTTATAATGCTAGGTTGTCCCCTTTTAGTGATCACAACCTGTCATTTTAGAGTTAGATAAAGAAGACTGTGGTATTCTGGGTCCAGCGGGAAAGCAAGTGGTCGCTAATTCTGTGGCAACTAGTGATCAAGGTAGGAGGCTTAAATGGTCCAAAGTAATCCCAGATTCCTTTTTTACAGATCTTTGTACGAAGGCTGAAAAAAAACATTGTGAAATGTGCTGATCACACCACCCCAAGGGTTGAGGTCCTTAGAGCCTTTGAAGATATTTGTGACCAGATAGCATCTGAGCTGACCGTTACAACCAAACCTAGATCGAATAAGGGAGAAAGATGGTTTGATAATAACTGTTCACGGCCCACCGTAATCTACTCCAGGCCCTGAAAAACATACCTCGAGATAGCGAACTAATAGCCAGTCTAAGAAAGCAATATAAGTTAGCGGTCCACATACGGAAAAATTAGATTAAAGATGAGGCTTGGAACGCACTTTTATTGGTTGAAGTTTTAAGGGATAGCTCAAGATTCTGGGCTATCGTTAATACACCCCTTTTTACTGGCTTTGAAAACGATCCCTTGGAAAGTAATATTCTCCAGTATTGGTGTCTTTCATAGATTCACATGCCTGAATCATTCCCCGTCGTCAGAGTGGGAGTCCCACGGTACATAAAAAAGCAATAAATATGCTAATACTAACCATAACATAGGTAACATGGAACCAGGAAGTAAAGTAAGTAGTCGGGAACTACAAGGAAAAAAAACTTGTCCAAGTCATTATATACAGTCCAAACTGCAGCCAATCAGGCGACAGCACCCTCCAGAATGTTCTCCTCAGAGGCTCAGGCTCTCAGATTTTCTACTGCATGTCGTGTGAAGGGAGTCTCCCTGAGCTCTGCTCAGTACTTTCCTAATTCCTCAGGAATTTCTTCACATCATGATATCTTCTTCAAAGAAATCTCTCTTTAGACCTTGTGAGTCTTGTGGGAAGCTCTGGCTGTTCTCCGGAAATTCCCACAAAAAGTGCATTTACTGCCTTTACCCGGATCACCAGGGGAGAGACTGCAAGCTATGCAGGACCTTCCCTCAGAAAACCCTCAGGGACAGAGAAGGGAGTCTACTTCTGTGGCTACAGAAGATTAAGGACCAAGACAACCCCTTATCTGAGGTGGGAAGTATTGCCTCTGGTTCAACTATGTCCTCTAGAAAGTGGGTTGCTGATGAAGACTTATCTTCTCCTGGGCTAAGGTTTTGAGAAACAACAACCCTCTAAGGGTTCGGAATTGCCTTCCACCTCAAAAAAAGCTCCTCCACCTTCTAAGGGCAAGCCTCTGCCCTCTACACCCCGGAGAAAACCTGCAAAGTCTCTTGCTTCAAAACAGCCTTCTGAGAAGGATTTACCTCAGAAAAAGACCTCGTCGTCGACAGTGTCGCCAACGACTTATTCGTTGACGAAGATCACCATTGACGCGACTTCTACATCCACTGTCGTCGCCGAGATCTCAAATGATTGTCATTGATGTCATCCCCGTCGACGCTAGTCTCTGTCTCTGTGAAGCCAATCTCGTCGACGAGGGAGATATTGCCTACTGTTGACGTTCCGTCGACGACGAAGGTTGGAAGGATCTCGTCGACGACTAAGGTTGAAAGGATCTCGTCGAAGACGAAGGTTGGAAGGATCTCGTCGACTGCTGCCTCGTCGAGGGCCAAATTGTCGTTGACGGCCGCCTTGTCGTCGAAGACTACCTCGTCGTCGACGGCCACCGCGTCGACGAAGACTGCCACGTCAACGAAGACTTCCTCATTGTGGATGAGGAAGTTTTCGACGATGGTCACTCCTTTGACTTCAGCTCAACCGACGACGACGACAGCCCCTGCGTCAACGCTACATTTATCATCTTGCACAGAATTGCAGGTCTGGTCAGCGTCTACGGCTACATCTACATAGTCTACTACAGCATCTTCTTTATTACAGAGATGTGGTTCTTCACTGGAGGCCCTCTCTCCATTGCATGTTTCTCCAACCAAGGTACCTCTTGAGGTCCCTGAACAATTACTGGAGTCAGAGGAGAATGAGGAGGATTCTGAAGAGGACGAAAGATTTTTCACTGCCAGAAGCCCTTCAGAATTGTTCATTAAATATCAGAAGGATGACCAGGATGAACAGCTTTCCCCAGAGCCTGTGGCCCCACCTCCTGATACGTTACCTAGAGCACAGATGCCTCTAGCTCTGCTAAACAATCTTCAATATATGTTAGACGACTATTATCGCCGGTTTCTTCCATCTGAATCTGCGGAGTCCATTCCACCGACACCTGTAACTCAAGCTTCCACTTCTGCTTTCAGATCTCCTAGACCGCCTTCTCCGTTACCGTCTCATCATTCCCATGATGAGAACTCATCTGATGATGAGGATAGGGAGGAAGGAGAAGTTAATGATAGATCTCTTATGTCGGAGTGGGACGAATACCAAATTCAAACTCTGTCTCCTTCAACTCCAGCTCCCATTGATTGTCCTCCAGTGGACATCGGAGGCTTCCACCTCCTGATGAAAAGGGCAACACAAAGGTTCCTTCTACCTATGGAAACGAAGAAGGATGAATGCTTCCTATACGATTTCAAGGATCAACCAAGGAAGCAGATACGGACTATCCCCGTTATTGATTTTATCTGGAAGGAAGGATTGAAGGTTATGACAGCTCCTGCTTCTATCCCTCTGGTTTTGCCTCGGCTCGACAAAAAACTATAAAGCGCCAGACAACACACCGGCATGCCTCATAGGTCAGCCAAAAACGGACTCGTTAATTGTACAAGCGGCACAAAGACGGAGCTAGGAATCCCGCTTCTCCAATCACAGCTCCTCCAGACAGGGATGGCAGACAATTAGACGCAATTGGCAAGAAGGTTTCCACATTGGCAGCACGACAGTCAGTGCTGCTAATTCACTGGCCATCTTAGGTCGGTACGACAGGCAAATGTGGTCGGACATGTTCCCGGAACCATCAAAGGCTGAAGCTTTAAATATCCTACTAGAAGGGGAGCGTATATCTGCTGAGATAGATTCGGCCGTAGATGTCGCATCCACAGGATTTAGGCAGCTAGCGGGTGCTGCAGTGCTACAGAGACAAGGCTGGTTGAAATAAACATCTTTTCGCCAGGAGGGTCAGGCAAAGATTATTGACATGCTGTTTGATGGAGAGTCACTATTCGGCCAGCACGTGGAAGAGGCCCGGCAGACCATCAAAAAAGATACAGAAACAGCAAGATCTCTCGGTACTCTGCAATTCCGTAAGCCGCTCTTTTGGGGTGATAAAGGACGTGGATCATTCTCTAATCGAGGGGGCTACAACCAACAAAGACCATGCCAGTCCTAGCAAGGTAATCAGCGATATCAGTCTCAAAGACAACAGTCGTAGGGACAATGTAATACATCCTATTCGCAGAATAAAATGAAGCCCTCCTACCACGGAAGGGATTCCAATAAGAAACAATGAGAACTGCCACCTGCCACCTCTTCTACCGCATTCCCATGCAAAAGTTGGAGGAATGATCTCCCAATTTTACTTGAACTGGTTTGCAATAACATCAGACAAGTGGGTCCTGGACATCGTGGCCAGAGGCCATGCTTTAGAGTTCATGAAGATTCCTCCAAACTTTCCTACAAGAGGCCCACCTCCAGCTCATCGCAATGAGCTTTTTCCCAAATAAATTTGATGATAAAAAAAGGAGCAATCGAAAGGGTCCCTCAGTTACAGAGGGGAACAGGATTTTATTTGAGTTTTTTCCTGATAATGAAGAAATCGGGAGAGTGGCCTCCCATTCTCGATCTTCGCTCCCTCAACAAATACTTAAAGAAGTTGTCCTTCCGGATGTTAACGCTTCAAGAAATCCTTCAACTCCTTTCGGCGGGGGATCATATGGCCACCCTCAACCTCCAAGACGCATATTTCCATGTGCCAATTCTTCCCAGACACAGAAAATTCTTGCGGTCAGAGTGGCTGGCAGGGACTTCCAGTTCAAAGTCCTTCCTTTCGGACTACGTTTAGCACCCCATGTGCTTACCAAAGTTCTAGCACCGGCGGTGGCACACCTTCGTCTGGAAGGGATTCAAATCTTTCCATACCTAGACGACTGCGTTATCAAGGCGAAATCTTTTTCAGCCACAAGCACCCACATCCAGAGATGTTTGTCCCTGTTTTTATCTCTGGGTCTCTCTATCAACCTCGACAAGTCTCATCTTGTTCCTTCACAAAGACAGACATTCTTGGGAGCCACGTTGGACACGCAGCTGACTCAAGCCTTTGTCTCAAACGAAAGACAGCAAAAGATCTGCAAACTGGCCCGCCTATTACGATCAAAAGAGTGCGTTTCAGTCCGGCAATTCAAGTCTTTTTTAGGGATGATTTCTTCTTGCATCCCTTTGATACCCAACTGTGCCTCAGAATGAAGCCCCTACAAGAGGAACTGAACCACCAATGGTTGCAGGTTTCGGGATCATTTGATCTCATTCACATCACTCCTCGAATACGAGAAGCCTTCCTCTGGTGGACACTAAAAAAGACGTGGAGGAAGGATGCGCATTCCTAGAAGAAGCGCCAAATGTTACCATCACCACAGATGCGTCCCTCGAGGGATGGGGGGCACATCTTCAAGGGCTGACGGTCAGCAGCAAAGGGAATGTCCAACAACGGAAGTGGTATATCATCCTTCTGGAATTGCGAGCCATCTTCTTGGCCCTGAAATCCTTTCGAACCGTCATTCTGGGAGCTTCAGTGCTAATTTGGACAGACAATACAACAAGTATGCACTACTTGAACAAAAAAGGAGGAACAAGGTCTGCCCTACTCTCTCAACAAGCCTAGGAAATCTGGGACTGGGCCATACGACACAGTCAGCCTATCAGCGATCCATGTGCCGAGAGTTTCCAATGATTTAGCGGATTCCCACAGCAGATCAACCGTATCCACTCACGAGTGGGAACTGCATCAACCAACGTTTCAGGAGTAGGGTCGTCCCGATCTAGACCTGTTTGCGTCCAATCAGAACCACAAATGCCCATTCTTTGCAATTTGGCTTCCCCACAAGGGGTCTTAAGGGAACACGTTTTCGATGAATTGGTCGCGGGTATATGCTTACGCCTTTCCTCCGATACCGTTGGTTCCCAGAGTTCTCCGGAAAAGGAAGAGAACCCTGTCGCCTGATTCTTATTGCTCCCGGTTGGCCTCGCCAGTTCTGGCTCACCGAACTTCTCCTTCTATCAGAAAGCAATCCCATTCAGTTTTGACCAATACTGAACCTCCTGTCCATACAGAACGGACAGATCTGCCACCCGGACCTTGCATCTCTGAGATTAGCAGCCTGATGCCTGAACACATTGAATTCGCTCATTTAAACATTCCTGCGGATTGTAAATAAGTTTTAGCTAACACTTGAGCGCCTGCCACTGTTAAGACGTACAGGCTTAAATGGAAAAGATTCTGCATGTGGTGTCCAGTCAAGTGAAGTCAAATTACTTTATTCGTATTTCATTTGAAAAACATAAAAGCACAGATAAAAATACATTTCCAGAATAGTCAGTCATTTTTGCTTTATTTCAATAAAAACATATCTTAAAAGCAGTAATACAACAATTAAAAAGCAATATTATTACAAAGGATGAGACATAGTAAATATACCCTAATGACTATAACAAAATTGATTAAAATCTTCATGATAAGGAATTTAAAAATGACATTAAAAAGATGTATACAACATAAGAAAGAGAAAGTTCAATTCACGAGGTACAGATAGCTCATAGCAGCTTCAATGCTTGGGAATTGGCTTTAAGGGTTCTCGATCTAATGTTCCAAGCCCAACTCAGGTATTTGGCCAAACCACCCACATACAGGGCTCGTGCGTCAGATCTTAGAATGCGCAACGCCACAAAGTGGCTATGAGTACCCAACTCCCTGCAGAGTGGTCAGCCAGCGTTCCATTGGCACTTTATAAGCTGGACAGGTGAACATAACATGCCCTATTGACTCGCAATTTGCCTCACAGTTCGGGCAGGAGGCTGGTGTCTGGTAGCGAGCCTTCCAGCAAGCGGTCATTTCACGAGTGAGGAGCGAACCAACCCTGAACTCGAAAACAGTGCTCTGTCATACGGTTTTTGGACGATATCTAGGTATGGTTCGTAGCAAGTAGAGTGCTTATGTTGCTTAAACTCCTCAGACAACCTGCCTAATTTCAGATCGAGGAAACCCTTGGTACGGACCCAGGACCAATAGGCCTTCTTGAGTTCTGCCTTTGGTGGAGCAGTTCTATTCGTCCACGCCTCTAGGTGGTCAAGGTCACATCGCAGTGCTTTTATATCCTTTAGCCGTTTAATTTTCCAGAACAATAAATAAGGGGGTACAGTTAGTTTACAACCTGATTGTCTTTCTTAATCTGATCACACATTTTAAATAACTTTCTACACACCCCATTGTCAAGTCCTCTTCCATACATTGTATTTTTAGGTAGGCTGCTCTGCTATGTCTTAAACCATACTGTTTTAAAATCGGTAATAAAAACAACCTCTTTGGTGCCGTACAAAACCTGCAAAACAGAGTTACATGCAGTGTAGATTGTGACGAGGTACCGTCACAAGGACATAGTGCTAAGGTACGTGACCAATCGTTCATCATTGGAAATGTAATGACCCTATGCACAATACCTAAACGAAAACGTGTCAGTAACATCCAATCAAAGGGGCGTGTCACATATGACAGATATGGCTGAATCCCAGTGCATAATAACATAATGTGATTTTCCATGACAGAATGTTTTTCTTTCTCCACAGACCAGCGCTTTTCCTCCAGATAGGACAAGTATTTCTTTTTTAATAACATCCTGGAAGTAATATTCATACATTCTGGATTTGAAAATAAATCTGGATGGCCAATTTCGTCTGCCGTTTCCTTAATATGTCGTAGCCATGGGATGCAATGTACATTATCCAATTTTAAACAGTCCATGATGACATTCCGGTTAAAAACTGCTTCGGGGGAATTCCAAATCTTGTGCCAAAGTAATAAAGGGCCAGATTTTATAATATCTACAATATGATTCAAACCTACCTCGGAATGACAAATGTATGTAGCACTTGATCTAGGTAAAGCTAATAAGTAGCGCAGAAAATTATTTTCACAACTCTGTATACTTTGATCATTGGTAAAGCCCCATATGCCGGCACCATAAGTGGCAGTTGGAACACATTTGGTCTTATAGATTGCAAGCAATTCTGGAACCGGTCGAGAACCCAGTTGTATTGACATGCTGACAAGTGCCCGGTAGCTTTTAGAAACATAGTTTCCCGGGCTAATATTGCAGCTGGCCAGGTGCCATTCTGATCAAAATGTATCCCTAAGTAGGCAAAGTTTTTTACACACAATTCTTTTACCATTGATAGAGATACTACAATTCTTTGCAGTTCTTTTCCCACATTTCATGCTAAAAGTTTTACTTATATTCACTTACAGCCCCCTCCCCTGCATGTAGTTAACAAAGTGTGTAACTGTTTTCTGTAGGCCTATTGGTGTCCTTGACATTAAAACCGCGTTGTCAGCGTATAGTAATATTGGGATTGTGAATTTCCATTAATGCTTGGGTAATCTTGGGAGAGCTTGGCCAGTCGTTCACCCAGGCTATTGATGTATAATGTGAAATGGAACGGGGCAAGGACGCATCCCTGCCTCTCTCCTTTTCCAATGCCAAATATAGCCGAGCACTCCCCATATCTCACCCTAGCTCCCGCCTCTCGGTAAAGTTCTCTGATAAATAATAAAATATCATTTTCGACGCCCAACTCAAATAAAGTTTCCCATAATTTTTTGTGTATATCACAGTCGAACGCGGAGGATAAATCGACAAATGTTAACAACACGTTTCCATTTTTTTGCCCTTGCTCTATTGTGCCCAGTCCAGACCTAAAACCATATTGTAGCCGTGATAAAACCTCCTTTTCCTCAGCCCATAATTGCAGTTTATTTAAAATTACCCTCCCAACCACCTTTAAAAGAGAATCTAAAAGTGATATGGGACGATAACATATAGGGTCGTCACAATTTCCCTTCTTAAAAATTGGTATTAAAATTGCATCTGACCAGGACTTTATAAAACCAATTTAACAGCAATTATTTAAAACATTCATTATAAGTGGTGCCCAAATATCGGTATTTGACCGGTAGACATCACCTGGGACACCATCCGGCCCCGGGGCTTTGCCTTAGGCGCTTTTCTGTATTGCACATACTATCTCGTCCAGTGTGAAGCTAATATCCAGAGGGTATACAAATAGGCCCTCCTTTTCCCCCTTACTACCCTCTGTCTCATAACCTCCAGCTTGAGATGTTTCTCTCCCTAGATCATTATCTATTGGGGTTGACCCGGCGCAGTATAAATCACTGAATTAGCCAATCCAGGTATCTTCTGTAATTACTATGTCCAATTTATCATGGTCCCTCACTGTTAAATCTGGAGAATTCACTATCTTCCAAAACTTATCTTTCTTTACACAAGCCTCATGTAGATCTAGCCAAACTTCCTCTTTTAATTTATGCTTTCTGTTCTTTTGGGCCTGTTTATAAAGCAATCTGGCTTTCCTTATCTCTTCTCTATTCCTGGGTAGCTTTTTCCGGGCTATTTTTAGATTCTTATGTGCTTTGCTACATTCATTATCAAACCACCCCCATCTTTTGCCCAATGTCATCTTCTGTTTAACCGTAAGAATTTTCTTAATCTTAGCTGAAATGTTCAAGAATGCTTCTATCACGTCAGCTCCATTGTTTTCCTCTGCTAGACACACATTAAAATCCTCATGTGTTTCATGTACGAGCTGCCCCAAAAACGCTGTGGGATCCACCTTTTGCCATTTTAGTGTATATCCATTTCTACTTGATAAACTGAGTGTTCGAGACATGTGGGCTGCTGAATTCATATCTGTGCATAGATCGCCGCCTAGTGTTGGGTCCGGATGATTGCACATTGTTGTCCTGGAAGAGTCTTCGTAGTATCACGAGATAGGTGGCTCCTCCTTCGGACTACAGTGCGCATGGGCATCCTCTCCATCCCCAGATTGTTTTTCTCCGCCATTGGGTTCGGATGTACTTTCCTACTCTCCAAGTTCGGAATCAAGAAAACGTCTCAAAAGGCCTTCGGATCCGTCGGTATTGTTAAGCGCTCGGTGCCGATACACTTTTTTACAACTCGGTTGCACTCCAGTCGTCGAATCAGGCCGTGAGGCCTTCTCGAAACCACGTGGACTGACCGTCGATGGAACGAAGTCCGTTCAAGTACTGCCCTCAGTGCCCGAGCCGAAAAAGTCCAACAAACCTCCAAAAGTCGTCGAAAAACCAAGTGTTACCGACCCAAAAAAAGTCTAACACTAAACCCAGGACTGTAGAGGAAGAACTATTCCACCCAGATACTTCAGACGACCAAGCTAAAATATACATTAATCCAGAGACTGGTAAAGTTACCATCCTGCATAGGAAAAAGAGGCCTTTGGACTTTCAACCTGATTCACCTATTCCACTGAAGAAAAGGGACTTTGGGACTTCTCCCTCAAGACCCTTCAGCCCTTTTCAACCTATCATGCCTACCACACCTTTTGCACCTCCCTCACCTTCTCACCACTGGGACGGTGAGGGGGACACAGGGAATTAGCCACAGTCCCTATATGATTTCCCACAAGATCCTAACCAAGAGGAACCTTGGGAAGAGCCAACAGACCCTTATGACACCCATCCCATCCCTGATGTACCCACTTATCCTACTAAGCCGTCACCTACTGATGACACAGTAGTCTTCAACCAGCTCATAGACAGGGCAGCACAATTCCATAATGTGGACATTCATAGTGACCCTGTGGAAGAAGACTTCCTTTTTGACACATTCACTACTGCAGAAAAAAGTGTCAAAATGCTTCCCATGTTAAAGGGAGTTCTAAAACATGCACCTAACATATTTAAGGATACAGCCAGGGCACGGGTAATCAATCCCAGAATAGAAAAAAAGTATAGACCAGCTCCTACAGACCCTACTTACATCAAGGGCCAGTTGCCACTAGACTCACTGGTGGTTGCTAACGCACGAAAAAGAGCCAACTCTCAGACAACAGGGGAAGCACCTCCCCCTGACTAAGAGTAAAAAATTCTAGAGGCATCAGGCAAAAGGGTAGCTGCACAAGCCTCCAACTCATGGAGGATTGCTAATACACAAGCCCTACTGGCTCGTTACGACAGGGCGCACTATGATCAGCTCGAAAGCCTTATGCAACACCTGCCCAAGCCTTTTAAAGCACAAGCCAATGATCTCATCCTAGAGGGAAAGTTCATATCAAATGCTTCCATCAAATGTGCGCTTGACGCTGCAGACACAGCAGCTAGGTCAATTAATACTAGTGTCCTCCTACGCAGACATGCATGGCTGCGTATTTCCGGGTTTAAGAATGAGGTGCAGTCCACCATTCTTAACCAACCTGTCAATCAATATTTTCTATTTGGCCCTGCTGTCGATACCATTTTGGACAAAATGAAAAAAGACACAGAAACCGCAAAATCGATGGGTGCATTGCAATTTCTGCAACATAGGGGCTCCTTTCGACGCTCCTCATACAGAGCAAATACACGAGGGAATGCTTCGCAAACATCTGCCGCATACAAAAGTAACACACAAGGTTCCTTCAACAAGAACACAACCGGGGGAGCTTACAGAGGTAACAGTAATACGGGAAGAGGGCGTGGAGGCAATAACACCAGGGCCTCCACCGCCACAAAACAGTGACTTCATTACGCTGCCTCCAGACCACTTAACACCAGTCGGAGGCAGACTACAGCAGTTCCTACCTGTCTGGCACGCAATTACCATGGACAGGTGCGTGAGAGAAATTATCCAGTCTGGTTATTGCCTAGAACTGACTTCTACGCCACCAAACATACCACCCAGACATCGTCCTATGTCCACAGAACACATCACCATGCTACAACAAGAGGTGAAATGCATGCTGGAAAAGAGGGCCATAGAGCAAGTCCCTTTCCACCAACAAGGGACAGGAGTATAATCCCTATACTTCCTTACTCCAAAGAAGGACGGTTCCCTCAGACCAATATTGGACCTCAGACCCCTAAATCAATATATACTATCAGAGAACTTCCATATGATCACATTACAACAAGTGCTCCCGTTGCTACAGCAAGGAGACTTCCTAGCAACACCGGACCTCAAAGATGCGTACTTTCACATACCCATCCATCCAGCCCACAGAAAATACCTCAGGTTCACAATAGAAGGTCAACACTACCAATTCAAGGTTTTGCCCTTCGGGGTTACCACGGCTCCAAGAGTGTTTACAAAATGCTTAGTGACAGTGGCGGCACATCTCAGGAGGCAACACGTGCATGTGTACCCTTGTAAATGTACCCTTACCTGGACGATTGGCTAATACAAGCAAAATCGTACCAAGAGTGTGCAGCACACACGTCCCAAACAATCCAGTTGCTACACAGCCTAGGCTTTTCAATCAACTACACAAAATCGCACCTGCAACCTTCCCAAGTACAGCAATACCTGGGAGCCACTATAAACACCTCAGTGCCAAAGGCATATCCAAACACAGCAAGGCTAGCCAGCATGCAGATACTCACTCGCAAATTCCTGCCACAACACTCCCTGCCAGCTCAAGTCTTCAAGCAGCTCATAGGCATGATGGCCTCCTGCATATTCATTGTCCCCCATGCCAGGCTCCAAATGCGGCCATTACAGGAATGCCTAGCACGGCAATGGAACCAGGCTCATGGACAACTAAAAGACCTAGTGTTGGTAGACAGTCGCACTCACAACTCTGCAGTGGTGGAACCCACAAAACCTTTCCAAGGGGCGACTGTTCCAAGAGCCGGTTCCACAACTAGTACTAACAGCGGATGCATCACTAACAGGCTGGGGAGCCTATCTCCTTCAATACACAGTACAAGGGCTCTGGACAAACAAACAGAAAAAGCTGCATATTAACCAACTAGAGTTGCTAGCGATATTCCTAGCCCTGAAAGCATTTAAAAAATACTTGTACAACAAGACGGTGTTGATCCGGACGGACAACATGACCGCAATGTACTATATCCAGAAACAGGGAGGAATGCACTCTCCACGGCTGTCCCATCTGGCACAAAGCATATGGAAGTGGGCAATTCCAAAAAACATCTGTTCGAGGCATGTGGGCTGCTAAATTCATATCTGATGCATAGATCGCCGCCTAGTGTTGGGTCCGGATGATTGCACATTGTTGTCCTGGAAGAGTCTTCGAAGTATCACGAGGTAGGTGGCTCCTCCCCTGGACTACAGTGCGCATGGGCATCGACTCCATCCCCAGATTGTTTTTTTCCGCCATTGGGTTCGGATGTGGTTTCGACGTCTCCGTGTCGGAACCGATAAACTTTCATCTTAAGGCCAAAAGGCCTTCGTTACCTGCGTCGGTATTGTTTGCGTACGGTCTCGAGCGTCGTCCGGCTCTCTAAGCCGGATATCTCCGGAGTCGACTAACTCTTCGGACATCGAGGCCTTCTCGTCGCAGCAAGACCCGACGAACTTAACATGGAGCGGAGCCCGTTCAAGTTCTGCCCCGTCTGTGGATCCAAATATCCACACATCGATGTGCATCCGGTCTGTAATAAATGCCTTTCGCCGGACCACAACGAAGAAAACTGCATGGCCTGCTCCAAGTTCAGGTCCAAGAAGACGCTCAAGCTTCGGCGCGCGGTGCGCCTTGAGGCCCAGCGAGCAACCCCGGCACCCGACAACATCTTCGGCGACCCCGAGGAGGAAGGCGATAGCCATCATCTCCAGATTTCGCCACCGTCGACGGAGGTCCTGGCCGATCCTGAGGAATACATCGGAGGACAGGCCCCAGACCTTGAATACGTCGAGGAGGTAGGGGACGACGAAGAAGTTTATGGGGCCGTGGAAGATAGCTCAGAGGAAGAGCTATGCCCCGAGGTCTACGTTATTGAGGCTCAGGTCACGGGATCGCCACTCGGCCTTACCCACGACCATGCACCGCTCTCCCCGGCCCCGCCTTCTGGCCCGGCCACGGACACTCAAGCGGAGCCGCAATTGCCCGTTTCGAAACCGAAACCTTCGGATCCTACGGGACACAAGATGGCCGACGTTCAGTCGAAAACGAAACCGAAACCTACGGACTCGACAAAAACTAAGATGGCCGACGTCCTACAAAAAATAACAAAGCCTGCTCCTTCATCGACTCCGTCGCCCTCCGGCCCACAAAAGTCGAAGAAGGCTGTTGAGTCGACAGCGCCGCAAAAGGTGCACAAAGAACCCTCCTCCAAGAAGGCCGTCTACCAGCCGTCGACCTCGGTTGCTCCGGCGCGGACACCTAAACCTCTTGAGACGCCTTCGGGCGCTGCGACAGCGCCGTCCGGTAAACGCACGGCCGACCCAAAGTCGACTAAAAGCCACGACCCAAAGGCCGCTAGCTCAACGCATCGGCACAAGGATGCGGGATCTGCGGCATCGGCGCCAAAGCCTTCAACGGAGCCCCAAAGCATTGCGGCCGAAGATTCGTCGACGCCAATACCGTCGACGCCACACAACCCCGACGACTCCGAAGATCGTCCGTCGGTTCCGAAACCCTCTGCCTCCTTTACGAAGCAGGTTAGTGACTCCCTTAAACGTATAAAGGAAAAGGCATTATCGTCCACGGCTTCCACGCCATCGGCTCCGAAATCGGTGGACACACCTCAGAAGTCCTCAAGCAAGCTTCTTTACACTCTGCCACCAAAGGTGGCCCCAAAGGCCTTCGCAACCACGTTGGTGCCAAAACCGTCGGATCCCTCCACACCAAAAGGCCTCTCGGATCCATATCTTGCCTCTGAGGAGCAATCTGCGCATTGCATCGATGCCCACACAGGGAAATTGACCCTTTATAAAAGGAAAATCACTTCACAACCACTGGAATCGTATCTTATTCCACTGAAGAAGAAGAGGCCGGCACAAGACATTCCTTTACTTGTTGAGCCTATTCTGCCTCCACCGAGAAGGAGTCCATCGCCTTCCCCCAACCAATCAGGAGGGGATGATGATGACCAGCAGGACCAATACAATTTCCCAGTGGACAATGACCCTGATGTTCAGCAAGACTCATATGGCGACGCTGGGGACCAAAGTGGGCATCAGGTGGTACATGATCCACAAGGCTTTGAGGCACGTACATCTCCAACAGAGGATTCTGCTGCATTTAATGCTTTACTCGAACGGGCAGCAGCAAATCATAATGTGGACATGCATGCTGACCCGGTAGAGGAAGACTTTTTATTTGACACTTTCTCTGTCTCAGAGAGAACAGTTAAAATACTTCCTATGCTTAAAGGTGTCCTTAAAACATGCCCCAGAGATCTTTAAGTAACCTACCAGGGCAAGGGTGGTGAACCCACGTATCGAGAAAAAATACAGGCCAGCACCTGGAGATCCTGCATATATTCGAGGACAGTTGCCCCTGGACTGGTTGGTGGTCGCAAATGCCCGCAAGAGGGCAAACTCCCAAACAACGGGTGAAGCTCCTCCCCCAGACAAGGAGTCGAAAGTGCTTGAGGCATCGGGCAAGAGGGTGGCAGCGCAGGCTGCAAATGTATGGCGTATCGCAAACACGCAGGCACTATTGGCACGATACGATAGGGCGCATTACGACACCCTAGAACAGCTCCTTCAACACCTACCTGATGAGTTTAAAGAAGCAGCCGAAACACTCATACAAGAGGGAAAGCTTATCTCCAATGCTGCAACAAAGTGTGCACTTGATGTGGCAGATACAGCGGCTAGGGGGATTAACACTAGCGTCATGTTGAGGCGACAAGCTTGGCTTCGTATATCTGGATTTAAGCCTGACATCCAAACTACAATCCTCAACCAGCCCGTCAATCCTGACACCCTGTTTGGTCCAGATGTAGACACCACCCTTGAAAAAATTAAAAAGGACAACGAGACTGCTAAGTCCATGGGGGCGCTTCAGTCTCAACAATTCAGGGGAAACACTTTTCGTCGCTCAGGAGCACGTGGTGTTACCAGAGGACAATTGGGTCAACAAACACAATACGCGAGGGGTGGTGCGCAATCCTCGTACCCCAAGCAGGGTAGAGGGGGTTACAGAGGCAACAGTGCCAAGGGCAGAGGCAGAGGAAACAACAACTCCCGCTCCTCTGCCGCCAACAAACAGTGACTCTCTGTCACTGCCCCCGACCATACCACTCCGGTCGGGGGAGACTCCAGCAGTTCCTGCCAGTCTGGACGTCCATCACCACGGACAGGTGGGTGAGAAAACTTATCCAGTACGGTTACTGTTTGGAGTTGATATCCACTCCCCCAAACATTCCCCCAAGACACCGTCCTATGTCGGCAGAGCACTTGCACTTATTGCAGCAGGAAGTACTGGTGATGCTGCAAAAAGGCGCAATCGAGCTCGTGCCAGTGGAGGAGGAAGGCACGGGGGTCTATTCCCTGTACTTCCTCATCCCTAAGAAGGACGGATCCCTCAGACCTATTCTGGATCTACGCCCCTTAACATGTACATACTGTCAGAACACTTCCACATGCTGACACTGCAACAAATCCTTCCCCTGCTCAATCAAGGGGACTTCCTAGCAACCTTAGACCTCAAGGATGCTTATTTCCACATACCACTCCACCCATCCCACAGAAAATACCTCAGGTTTACCATTCTAAACAGGCACTATCAGTTCAAAGTCCTGCCCTTCGGGGTAACTACTGCCCCCAGAGTATTTACAAAGTGTCTGGCGACAGTGGAGGCGCACCTCAGGAGACAGAACATACATGTCTACCCGTACCTAGACGACTGGCTTGTTCAAGCAAAGTCGGAACAACAGTGCGCCGCGGACATGTCCCACACTATTCAGCTCCTTCACAGCCTGGGGTTCTCGCTAAACTACCTGAAGTCGCACCTTCAACCAGCCCATGTGCGGCAGTATCTGGGCGCGACAATAAACACCCTGACTGCTATGGCTCAGCCAAACCCAGTCAGAATCGACAGCATTCAGTCGCTGTGCCAAAAATTCAGACCACAACACTCCCTCCCAGCGAGAGTGTTCATGCAGTTGATAGGCATGATGGCCTCCTGCATCTTCATAGTCCCGCACGCGAGGCTGCACATGCGCCCGCTCCAAGAATGCTTGGCAAATCAGTGGACACAGGCTCAGGGACAGCTAACAGACCTAGTGTTGGTGACCGGTCGGGCATACAACTCTCTGCATTGGTGGAATCCACACAACCTTTGCAAGGGCCGACCGTTCCAAGAGCCAGTGCCACAGATAATCCTAACAACGGACGCATCTCTCCAAGGGTGGGGAGCCCATGTGCTCCACTACACTGTGCAGGGACTGTGGTCCACACAGCAGCAGAAGTTGCACATCAACTACCTAGAATTGATGGCAATCTTCATGGCGCTCAAGTCCTTCAAAGTACATCTGTGCAACAAGGTCGTGTTGATCCGGGCGGACAACATGACAGCCATGTACTACATCCAGAAGCAGGGAGGTACTCACTCTCCACAGCTGTCTCATCTGGCTCAGAGCATGTGGAAGTGGGCCATTCAGAGGAACATCTTCCTCATGGCAGAACACCTCCCGGGCAAGGACAATCAGATGGCGGATCTGCTCAGCAGGTACAGCCATCAAATGCACGAGTGGGAGTTACATCCATCAGTACTCCACCCGTACTTCCAGCAATGGGGTCATCCAGAGATAGACCTGTTTGCCACACGGGAAAACGCAAAATGCCAAAGCTTTGCCGCCAGGTTCCCTCACCCAGAATCGCAAGGGAATGCGATATGGATGAACTGGTCAGGCAAATTTGCGTACGCTTTTCCCCCAGCGCCTCTCATTCCGCTGGTGGCAAGAAAGCTAAAGCAACACTCGATGACTCTCATCCTGGTTGCTCCAACATGGGCACGCCAACCATGGTACACCACGTTTCTAGAACTTTCCGTGGTACCGCATCAAAGGCTGCATCTCACATCCCGGCTCTTAACGCAGAACCATGGCGACATTCAGCACCCAGATCCGCAACAGCTCAATCTAGCGATCTGGCTCCTGAAGTCTTAGAATTTGGCTACCTCAACCTGCCTCCGGAATGCATGGACATCATCCGGGAGGCACGTAAGCCCACTACCCGAGCTTGCTATGCAGCTAAATGGAAGCGGTTTGTCATGTACTGTGCAGACAACAAGATCAACCCGCTACATGCATCCATTCCTAACATCATCTGCTATTTGTTACATCTTTACAAATGCAATCTAGCGTACGCTTCCATTCGGATACATTTATCCGCCATAGCGGCTTATCTCCAGAATAGGCAACACCTCTCTGTTTTCAGAGTACCTGCCATTAAAGCCTTCCTAGAAGGACTGAAGCGGGTCATTCCTCCAAGAACACCGCCAGTTCCAGTGTGGAACCTCAATGTGGTCCTCACTAGGCTGATGGGCCCACCTTTTGAGCCACTGCACTCCTGCGAGATTCAGTTTCTCACATGGAAAGTGGCTTTTCTCATTGCTATTACTTCGCTCAGACGTGTTAGTGAGCTGCAAGCGCTCACAATCCAAGAGCCCTTCATACAAATACATTCCAACAGGGTAGTGCTCCGCACTAACCCCAAATTCCTTCCTAAAGTGGTGTCACAGTTTCATCTCAACCAAACTATTGACCTGCCTGCATTCTTCCAAAACCCACAAACAGTAGCAGAAAGAATGCTTCATACATTAGACGTTAGGAGGGCGCTAATGTACTACATTGACAGAACACAACACTTTAGAAAGACACAACAACTTTTTGTTGCCTTCTCAGCACAGCACAAAGGCAACCCCATTTCCAAAGCAGGAATAGCCAGATGGATTGTTAAGTGCATTCAAATCTGTTATCAAAAGGCTAAACGCACTTTAACAATACCCCCAAGGGCGCACTCCACACGCAAATTGGGGGCCTCCATGGCTTTCCTGGGGAACATTCCCTTAGAGGACATTTGTAGAGCAGCCACATGGTCTACACCACACACATTTACCAAACATTACTGTGTGGATGTGCATTCAAAACAGCAAGCAGCTGTAGGACAGGCTGTTCTCAAGACACTTTTTCAAGCTTCTGCAGCTGGCACGGGCAACCGCCGTTAATGGAGGGACTGCTATGTATTCTATGCATCAGATATGAATTTAGCAGCCCACATGCCTCGAACTGAATATGCTACTTACCAGTATGCATCTGTTCTTGGCATGTAGGGCTGCTAACATTCATATCGCCCGCCCTCCTCCCCGGTGCCCGTAGCGGCTGCAGATACTCTCTCTATATTCATCATTAGCATGGACATCCTTTACACTGTTTCACTCCATCTCTGCCACAATGGCTAAAAACAATCTGGGGATGGAGTCGATGCCCATGCGCACTGTAGTCCAGGGGAGGAGCCACCTATCTCGTGATACTTCGAAGACTCTTCCAGGACAACAATGTGCAATCATCCGGACCCAACACTAGGTGGCGATCTATGCATCAGATATGAATGTTAGCAGCCCTACATGCCAAGAACAGATGCATACTGGTAAGTAGCATATTCATTTTCCTTCTCTCAAATCATCAAACAAGTGAAACGCTCGGATTCCTAGGTACTTAAATGCTGTTGGGGACCACCCCAAACTTGGTGGCATGGGATCCTTCTGTCGACTGCCTTCTACCACGGGGAACACACAGGTCTTAGTCCTATTTACTCAGTGGTCCGAATTTAGTGCAAATTCCTCCAGTATGACCATGGCGTGCTGTGAGCCTGCTGATGCATCATCCAGATAAAGTGGGAGATCATCTGCATCCAATAAAATAGTATCTTCCCTACTGTCTATCTCTATGCCATAACCTACGCCCTCGTGTTTAAACAGCTCAGCCAATGGTTTTATGGCGGGATCAAATAGCAGGGGCGACAACGGACATCCCTGTCTCGTGCCTCTATAAACGCTGTACCGTGCTGAGATGCTGTGGCCCATCCTAACCCGTGCGCTGGGAGACTCATATATTAGCTTAATCCATTTCACCCAGTGCTCCCCCAATTGCATCCGAAGCATTGCTTTGTATAGGTAATCCCATCTAATGCCTTCTCCAGGTCATTTGCAAATAATAGTAGCGTGAGGTCTTCTGTTAGTCTGGTGGTATAAGACACGGTATACCCTACGGAGGTTCAGGGATGTGCTTCTTGCTGGAATATATACATTCTGGTCACTACGTACCAGCATCTGCATGTATAGGAGTAGTTGGTGTACCAGTATTTTACTAAGCACCTTAAAATCCATATTCAACACGGAACGCAGTGACGGGTGCTGTGGGCCGTAGTCATGGGAGGGGAATCACCATTGTCTCCTGGTGGATATAGGTAGTGAACCTCTATGCACCAATGTGGCATACAAGGCCTCCAACTGTGGGTGGGGGGGTCGCAGAGTCAAAGTTAAAGGTCACACAGAATTGCCCTGGGAGACCATCTGACCCTGAAGGCTTCCCACTAGCCATAGCTTTAATGGCGGCTCAAATTTCTTGGACCACGAGGGGGCCTCCTAGTTCTTCCCTACCTGTCGGGCATTGCCAGGGGTATCCTGTTAAGAAATTTCGCCAGGCCATTCTCGTCCAAGGGGTCCGCTCATCCATATAAGGATTCAGAGTATACTTGGAATGCCATATTAATCTCCCCAGGAGCATAGGCTGGGGTATTGTCATCCAAACTGATTTGGGTGATGGACGTCCCTCGGGTCTCAGGTCTAATGAGCCATGCCGACAACCTACTAGGTCTACTCTCCTCATCATGCGCCTGTGCTATGTTATTCTTTATAGACGTGGCACTGTAAGTGCTCCATTTATTCGCTCTAGTGTTCCCTGGCCTCCCTGAGTCGGGTTTGTACATGTTCATCTAGCATCACCATAGTGCCCAGTTCATGCAACCTGGTGTTGAGGCAGAGTAGGGTATTACTAAGCTCCTCCTTCATACCAAGTCTGCCCCAATGCAATGAGTTGTTCTTGGTTCTAAAATAAAAGTAACAAAGTAATATTTTTATACACGGATGTATGACGTTACAACGCAGGCTATTACAATGCCTGCCTTTACAACTCGGTTTTTACATCGCAGTCCATTACAACGCATAGCGCTTTGGTGTGCTGGATAGTGAATAGTTTAATTTACTATTCCAACTCCAGTCCCCGTAGTAGGGAAGGTTATTGGATAGTAAATTAACCTATTCCCTATCCTAGAGCGCCCCCCAGAGCAATGCGTTGTAATAGTTTGCGTTGTAATGACCGCGTTGTAATGGTAGTGCGTTGTAAAAGTTTCTTTGTAAGTGTTGTTCACCTTTATACACACATTGAACTTGGAATTAGTCATTGAGTGTGAGCCTCAGTTTTTTTTTACTATGTGTGTACAATACATGCTTAACACTACCCTCTGAAAAGCCTAACTACTCAACCACACTACCCCAAAAGAGAGTAAGGTATTATCTACGTCAGCCTCTGGAAAGTCTCTGGGGATCCACTGGACGCCGTGCACACTATAACTTACTTAGGTATAATATATAAAAAGCCAACTTCTTACACACTGTACACAGACACCCGAGTATGACTATATTCCCCATTAGAAGACATGGTACTAGTGTAGTGTAAGTGTATCTAAGCTACCCCAATGTTCTATACTTAAGGAATTATAGAAAGTGTTGTGTTAGACCCTTGACACTCACTTCAAAAAGCTTACAGGTATAGTGCATACCTATGCTAGCAGTGGTTTCCTGTGGAAACCTCAGTTGTGATTAAGTTGTAAAGCAATCCAAGTCTTTATCCCACCGCTGCCACCAATGTAGGAGGCTAGCTCAGTATATGGTGTACACCTATTGGTGATCCATGCTGCTCTCCAGTCCAGGCAACCATTAGCGATAGTGTAAGAGGTCCCTGATAACCAAAGCTCTCAAGGGGTAGCTGCGGAGGGCAGCTAAGGCTTATCCAGTAGAGATTAAAGCAGGTGCAATTACCGCACAAGTCAGACAGTGATGTAAACAAAGGAAAAAACCACACCAGTGTTACAAAAGTTGGTACTATTTATTACAACATCAATCACTAACTACGTTGGTATATCTCCTACCCGGAGATATGGATACACAATAAATACATCAGCAAACCAGGTAAGTAAACACATAAACACATGGGCCCCTATTGGGGGCCAAACCATACATGATTTAAGTGGAATGCAAAAGGAGTACCTAAGCAAGACTTCTACCCAAAGATTTGTAGGCCAGGGAAAGGATGGAACCACCAAAGGTAAGTAACTAGGAGTCCCTAGACGTCCGGGGGCAGAGGTGATACCCAAAGTCAGTGTCCATATGAAAACACGGGAAAGGCACATTTAGTCGTTTTAGCATTCAGGGCCCTTCCCAGAGGACCCCTAGGAAACCCTTTGGAACCAGGGGGGTTGTAGACCTACCCCCACCTGTGGATTTCCAGAGAAGCAGGATACCTACACCAAGGAGCCCGGGTGCATAGGTGTGAAGTGGTGATGGAACCGCCCGTTGAAGTCATCTTAGGATATCCAGCTTCTACCTTGATGGACCAGGTTGTGGAACTCAGGCATGGATTCTGTACAAGGAGAGAGGAGACCTAGTCCATACCACCCAGAGTCATCCAGGAGGTTCAGGAGCACCGTGCCTGCCCTTTTTGGGGGTACTTCATGGTAGAACGGAGGTCTTGGAGTTGCAGCTGTGAAGAAGAGGGGAGGATGTAGGATCTCAGGAGCCATCCACGAGCTGTCCCATGACGGTCGACAAATTGCAGGAAGGTCAGTGGCCAGCAGGACCACCAATAAGCATTGATAAATGCATCAGATGTGTTGCAGCAAGAGTTGCAGAGAGGAGGACCAGCAAGGTCCAAGTAACCCACCCACCAAAGGTAAGTTAGGTCGGCCTCAGGATGCAAAGTGCCAGCAGGAATTGATGGAAGACCCCGGAGGGACCCTCTGTCAGCAGGCACAGGCAGTCGCAGGGAGGCCTCTGCAGCACAGCGAAGATGGAGGCCCACGTCTAGGAGACTTCTGGACAGGAGTGCCAACAAGCATTGGTAACATAAAGCAGACATAATGCACAGGGGTTTGGTTTCAGCAGCTCCACAAGGGATTGCAGTCTTCCAAATTGCACAGAAACAGGTCAGGCCTCTGGATCATCACCAAACCACCACCTGTGTTGTAGCTCCTGGAAGAGTCCGTGGGACAGCAGGATCCATAAGCCAGTCGTCAATTAGGTGCCTGCAGCTGCAGGGGAGTGACTCCTTCTTGCTGTCCTTGATTCACTCAAAGTCCTCGTGACCCTAGAGGATGCACGTCCGTTGAGGTTGCAGAGTCTTTGCAGACGGTGGCGCAGTTGCAGCAGGAGCCTTTCTACCAGAAGCAGACTTGTCTTGGTTCCTGGCTAAGTCCAGCAGCAGAGTCCAGTGTCGAGCAGCAGAAGAGTCTTTGGAACAGTCTTGCAGAGGAATCTTGTTCCAGGCAAATCTAGGGCCCCACCCTCACAGTATCCCTTAAGTACCCCAGGAAGGGGCTTGGACAGCTTCTACAGTGACAGCTCGTTATTGCTACCTGCGTTTTGGGCCACAACATTACTGCTGCTGGGGGCCTTACTCGCTGCTGGGCTACACCATCTCTGCTGGGGACTACATCCCCCATCTTCCCTCACGGCACGCACACCGTGCACCGCGCCTGAAGCGCCAGGAGGTGCATAAGAAGGGGACATGGCTCCCGCAGCGTGGAAGCCCGTTATTGCTACCTGCGTTTTGGGCCACAACATTGCTGCTTCTGGGGGCCTTACTCGCTGCTGGGCCACACCATCGCTACTGGGGACTACATCCCCCATCTTCCCTCACGGCACGTACACCGCACCTGAAGCGCCAGGAGGCGTTTAAGAAGGGGACAGCGCTCCCGCAGCGCGGGACACGCGTGGGTGCGCCTGTGCAAAGCCCGGGCCAAGGGCAGGCCCATCTGAGCCCGTCAGAGTCCAAAGGAAACCGGGCTGGGCCACCCCCTTTACCTCTGCAATGGGTATGCACAAGCATCTTTGCACTCAAGAACAGGGGGGCCTAAAATCAAAAATGGCAAGAAAGTCTGCGTCCATTATCTCTTATCTGACCTTGGCGGTGGGAGCCTTAAACCAGGAGATAGCTAATGCAGAACAGGAACTGGGTTTGGGTATGAGCCAAAACTGTAAAGAGGTAAATATTGCACCTGAACCCCTGACTATAATTCCTGCTGCCCTGAAATCAACGGTGTTGATAAATAGCCCGATGGCAGGGAGAGAAGCATTGAAACATGCCGTTGTCTTGACGGGGGACTTGGATGCCATAATTAATGAAAGCCCGCCGGACTTGGAAAGGGTAGCAAATGGGCCGACCCTGGGGGCTACTGGGAAAAAGAGGGACAGTAGAAAAGTTAACAAAGGGGATAAGGGCTCAACAAAAGAGTACACAGAAGCAGGGGCACACGGTGGAGAAGAACATTCAATTGACATTGCAAAACTTGGTGGAGGACATATTTAGTACTCGGTTTGAATCTATACTTACTGGTATTGCCAAAGATATTATTGATACGTTGAACACTTGTATTGCGGGCATTTTGAATAAATGCGAGTTAATTGACTCCTATCATAGGGATCAAAGAATTCGACCCAGTTCTACGAGTATAAGCATGCTACCCAATACCCAATCAGAGACTAGGTCTCATACTGGAGAAAACTACCTTGACCTCCAATCTCTATCTCAGTCGCGGACTAGGTTAACAAGCAGTTCTTAAGTTAGACCTGAGGTACCCCAAGACCATCATGCGGGGGGGGGAGGGGGGTGCTGCCCATCCACGCAGACCTGACCCACTTAAATCTGCCCGTTAATGGTACAACTGTGGCGAGCACAAGGCTGCCGGCCCTGTGCGAGGGATTACAGGACCCAAACATTGTAGAATTAATCTCCCCCCAGAAGCCACCCCTTTGGTAGCAGTTGTAGTAGGGGTCCCTCCACTTGCAGTCCACGATAATGAATCCACACTGGCTCTGATACGCAAAACCAAAAATTGGTGCGACCAACAATGCTCTGGTAACCCGGAGATTTTACCTAACATCATAATGGCCAGACAAGTGGGGTGGGTTGGGAATAGACCCAAACAGGTTGTCTTGGGTGCCTCTGATTTAGAGAAGGGGAGCATTTGGGCTTTGCCTTTGGGCTTTTTCTACCCCCCTGCAGGGGGATCATTAGTATTTGAAAGATCTCATACTGAGGCTCACTTGAAGAGGACTTATCAGATTTCTAATCGTCCATCTCGTAATATAGTCTCTGAGTTCTGTCCAGAAAGGCCCCGTGGGAGTGATGTGACAGCCCCCCAATTGCCATCCTCACCTTTAGGGTTCGAAGCAGGCGGTTTAGCTCTAACAAACCGATTCCTCCCATTGTCCCAGTTAGATGTAAACAATTGACTGGAGGTGCCGGATGATTGTTTACCTGTATTTACCTGTATTTAGTCATAACGGTCCGGCCAAAGTAGAAGAAATTCATCCTAAATGTAAAATTATCAGCTGGAACATTGCGGGTCCTAGAACAAAAAGAGCAGATCCAAGTTGGCTGAACTTTATAAAACATTATGATATCATCGCTCTCCAGGAAACTTGGGATAGGGGGGATAATTTCACATCATATTGTTTACCAGCTCTCCCTGCCCCGGCAGGTAGTGCTAAGGGGGGTCTAAAGTTTCTTTTCTCCTTAAAGCTAAAAGGGTCACTGAAGAGGTTGGATATGGCCTCCCATAACTGCCTGATAATGGAATTAACTACTCCTAATTGCCCCAAAATACTATTTGTTAATATTTTATAATTCTGGGGAATATGATGTTATGGATCAACATCCATGTTATTTGAAATGTTTTTTTAGAAGATTACAGGTCGAAGCAATCCACTTTTACATTGTATTACATTGTACTTCTGGGTGATTTTAATATTTATTTGTGTGACTTGAAATGCTATATTGATGATCATCTAGGGCAAGCTCATTCGGTGACTCCCCATTTCGAGCATACGGAGCAGGGGAGGCCCTGAAGGACCTCTTGGCTGGAGCTGATCTCTATGAACCTAGTTTTAATGATCGAACTGACCGGTTTCCTACGTTTAAAGCAATGGATAGGGACACCATTATTGACTATATATTCTTGTCCCCCTCGCGGTTAGCTAAGGTATAATTTTATAATGCTAGGTTGTCCCCTTTTAGTGATCACAACCTGTCATTTTAGAGTTAGATAAAGAAGACTGTGGTATTCTGGGTCCAGCGGGAAAGCAAGTGGTCGCTAATTCTGTGGCAACTAGTGATCAAGGTAGGAGGCTTAAATGGTCCAAAGTAATCCCAGATTCCTTTTTTACAGATCTTTGTACGAAGGCTGAAAAAAAACATTGTGAAATGTGCTGATCACACCACCCCAAGGGTTGAGGTCCTTAGAGCCTTTGAAGATATTTGTGACCAGATAGCATCTGAGCTGACCGTTACAACCAAACCTAGATCGAATAAGGGAGAAAGATGGTTTGATAATAACTGTTCACGGCCCACCGTAATCTACTCCAGGCCCTGAAAAACATACCTCGAGATAGCGAACTAATAGCCAGTCTAAGAAAGCAATATAAGTTAGCGGTCCACATACGGAAAAATTAGATTAAAGATGAGGCTTGGAACGCACTTTTATTGGTTGAAGTTTTAAGGGATAGCTCAAGATTCTGGGCTATCGTTAATACACCCCTTTTTACTGGCTTTGAAAACGATCCCTTGGAAAGTAATATTCTCCAGTATTGGTGTCTTTCATAGATTCACATGCCTGAATCATTCCCCGTCGTCAGAGTGGGAGTCCCACGGTACATAAAAAAGCAATAAATATGCTAATACTAACCATAACATAGGTAACATGGAACCAGGAAGTAAAGTAAGTAGTCGGGAACTACAAGGAAAAAAAACTTGTCCAAGTCATTATATACAGTCCAAACTGCAGCCAATCAGGCGACAGCACCCTCCAGAATGTTCTCCTCAGAGGCTCAGGCTCTCAGATTTTCTACTGCATGTCGTGTGAAGGGAGTCTCCCTGAGCTCTGCTCAGTACTTTCCCAATTCCTCAGGAATTTCTTCACATCATGATATCTTCTTCAAAGAAATCTCTCTTTAGACCTTGTGAGTCTTGTGGGAAGCTCTGGCTGTTCTCCGGAAATTCCCACAAAAAGTGCATTTACTGCCTTTACCCGGATCACCAGGGGAGAGACTGCAAGCTATGCAGGACCTTCCCTCAGAAAACCCTCAGGGACAGAGAAGGGAGTCTACTTCTGTGGCTACAGAAGATTAAGGACCAAGACAACCCCTTATCTGAGGTGGGAAGTATTGCCTCTGGTTCAACTATGTCCTCTAGAAAGTGGGTTGCTGATGAAGACTTATCTTCTCCTGGGCTAAGGTTTTGAGAAACAACAACCCTCTAAGGGTTCGGAATTGCCTTCCACCTCAAAAAAGCTCCTCCACCTTCTAAGGGCAAGCCTCTGCCCTCTACACCCCGGAGAAAACCTGCAAAGTCTCTTGCTTCAAAACAGCCTTCTGAGAAGGATTTACCTCAGAAAAAGACCTCGTCGTCGACAGTGTCGCCAACGACTTTTTCGTTGACGAAGATCACCATTGACGCGACTTCTACATCCACTGTCGTCGCCGAGATCTCAAATGATTGTCATTGATGTCATCCCCGTCGACGCTAGTCTCTGTCTCTGTGAAGCCAATCTCGTCGACGAGGGAGATATTGCCTACTGTTGACGTTCCGTCGACGACGAAGGTTGGAAGGATCTCGTCGACGACTAAGGTTGAAAGGATCTCGTCGAAGACGAAGGTTGGAAGGATCTCGTCGACTGCTGCCTCGTCGAGGGCCAAATTGTCGTTGACGGCCGCCTTGTCGTCGAAGACTACCTCGTCGTCGACGGCCACCGCGTCGACGAAGACTGCCACGTCAACGAAGACTTCCTCATTGTGGATGAGGAAGTTTTCGACGATGGTCACTCCTTTGACTTCAGCTCAACCGACGACGACGACAGCCCCTGCGTCAACGCTACATTTATCATCTTGCACAGAATTGCAGGTCTGGTCAGCGTCTACGGCTACATCTACATAGTCTACTACAGCATCTTCTTTATTACAGAGATGTGGTTCTTCACTGGAGGCCCTCTCTCCATTGCATGTTTCTCCAACCAAGGTACCTCTTGAGGTCCCTGAACAATTACTGGAGTCAGAGGAGAATGAGGAGGATTCTGAAGAGGACGAAAGATTTTTCACTGCCAGAAGCCCTTCAGAATTGTTCATTAAATATCAGAAGGATGACCAGGATGAACAGCTTTCCCCAGAGCCTGTGGCCCCACCTCCTGATACGTTACCTAGAGCACAGATGCCTCTAGCTCTGCTAAACAATCTTCAATATATGTTAGACGACTATTATCGCCGGTTTCTTCCATCTGAATCTGCGGAGTCCATTCCACCGACACCTGTAACTCAAGCTTCCACTTCTGCTTTCAGATCTCCTAGACCGCCTTCTCCGTTACCGTCTCATCATTCCCATGATGAGAACTCATCTGATGATGAGGATAGGGAGGAAGGAGAAGTTAATGATAGATCTCTTATGTCGGAGTGGGACGAATACCAAATTCAAACTCTGTCTCCTTCAACTCCAGCTCCCATTGATTGTCCTCCAGTGGACATCGGAGGCTTCCACCTCCTGATGAAAAGGGCAACACAAAGGTTCCTTCTACCTATGGAAACGAAGAAGGATGAATGCTTCCTATACGATTTCAAGGATCAACCAAGGAAGCAGATACGGACTATCCCCGTTATTGATTTTATCTGGAAGGAAGGATTGAAGGTTATGACAGCTCCTGCTTCTATCCCTCTGGTTTTGCCTCGGCTCGACAAAAAACTATAAAGCGCCAGACAACACACCGGCATGCCTCATAGGTCAGCCAAAAACGGACTCGTTAATTGTACAAGCGGCACAAAGACGGAGCTAGGAATCCCGCTTCTCCAATCACAGCTCCTCCAGACAGGGATGGCAGACAATTAGACGCAATTGGCAAGAAGGTTTCCACATTGGCAGCACGACAGTCAGTGCTGCTAATTCACTGGCCATCTTAGGTCGGTACGACAGGCAAATGTGGTCGGACATGTTCCCGGAACCATCAAAGGCTGAAGCTTTAAATATCCTACTAGAAGGGGAGCGTATATCTGCTGAGATAGATTCGGCCGTAGATGTCGCATCCACAGGATTTAGGCAGCTAGCGGGTGCTGCAGTGCTACAGAGACAAGGCTGGTTGAAATAAACATCTTTTCGCCAGGAGGGTCAGGCAAAGATTATTGACATGCTGTTTGATGGAGAGTCACTATTCGGCCAGCACGTGGAAGAGGCCCGGCAGACCATCAAAAAAGATACAGAAACAGCAAGATCTCTCGGTACTCTGCAATTCCGTAAGCCGCTCTTTTGGGGTGATAAAGGACGTGGATCATTCTCTAATCGAGGGGGCTACAACCAACAAAGACCATGCCAGTCCTAGCAAGGTAATCAGCGATATCAGTCTCAAAGACAACAGTCGTAGGGACAATGTAATACATCCTATTCGCAGAATAAAATGAAGCCCTCCTACCACGGAAGGGATTCCAATAAGAAACAATGAGAACTGCCACCTGCCACCTCTTCTACCGCATTCCCATGCAAAAGTTGGAGGAATGATCTCCCAATTTTACTTGAACTGGTTTGCAATAACATCAGACAAGTGGGTCCTGGACATCGTGGCCAGAGGCCATGCTTTAGAGTTCATGAAGATTCCTCCAAACTTTCCTACAAAAGGCCCACCTCCAGCTCATCGCAATGAGCTTTTTCCCAAATAAATTTGATGATAAAAAAAGGAGCAATCGAAAGGGTCCCTCAGTTACAGAGGGGAACAGGATTTTATTTGAGTTTTTTCCTGATAATGAAGAAATCGGGAGAGTGGCCTCCCATTCTCGATCTTCGCTCCCTCAACAAATACTTAAAGAAGTTGTCCTTCCGGATGTTAACGCTTCAAGAAATCCTTCAACTCCTTTCGGCGGGGGATCATATGGCCACCCTCAACCTCCAAGACGCATATTTCCATGTGCCAATTCTTCCCAGACACAGAAAATTCTTGCGGTCAGAGTGGCTGGCAGGGACTTCCAGTTCAAAGTCCTTCCTTTCGGACTACGTTTAGCACCCCATGTGCTTACCAAAGTTCTAGCACCGGCGGTGGCACACCTTCGTCTGGAAGGGATTCAAATCTTTCCATACCTAGACGACTGCGTTATCAAGGCGAAATCTTTTTCAGCCACAAGCACCCACATCCAGAGATGTTTGTCCCTGTTTTTATCTCTGGGTCTCTCTATCAACCTCGACAAGTCTCATCTTGTTCCTTCACAAAGACAGACATTCTTGGGAGCCACGTTGGACACGCAGCTGACTCAAGCCTTTGTCTCAAACGAAAGACAGCAAAAGATCTGCAAACTGGCCCGCCTATTACGATCAAAAGAGTGCGTTTCAGTCCGGCAATTCAAGTCTTTTTTAGGGATGATTTCTTCTTGCATCCCTTTGATACCCAACTGTGCCTCAGAATGAAGCCCCTACAAGAGGAACTGAACCACCAATGGTTGCAGGTTTCGGGATCATTTGATCTCATTCACATCACTCCTCGAATACGAGAAGCCTTCCTCTGGTGGACACTAAAAAAGACGTGGAGGAAGGATGCGCATTCCTAGAAGAAGCGCCAAATGTTACCATCACCACAGATGCGTCCCTCGAGGGATGGGGGGCACATCTTCAAGGGCTGACGGTCAGCAGCAAAGGGAATGTCCAACAACGGAAGTGGTATATCATCCTTCTGGAATTGCGAGCCATCTTCTTGGCCCTGAAATCCTTTCGAACCGTCATTCTGGGAGCTTCAGTGCTAATTTGGACAGACAATACAACAAGTATGCACTACTTGAACAAAAAAGGAGGAACAAGGTCTGCCCTACTCTCTCAACAAGCCTAGGAAATCTGGGACTGGGCCATACGACACAGTCAGCCTATCAGCGATCCATGTGCCGAGAGTTTCCAATGATTTAGCGGATTCCCACAGCAGATCAACCGTATCCACTCACGAGTGGGAACTGCATCAACCAACGTTTCAGGAGTAGGGTCGTCCCGATCTAGACCTGTTTGCGTCCAATCAGAACCACAAATGCCCATTCTTTGCAATTTGGCTTCCCCACAAGGGGTCTTAAGGGAACACGTTTTCGATGAATTGGTCGCGGGTATATGCTTACGCCTTTCCTCCGATACCGTTGGTTCCCAGAGTTCTCCGGAAAAGGAAGAGAACCCTGTCGCCTGATTCTTATTGCTCCCGGTTGGCCTCGCCAGTTCTGGCTCACCGAACTTCTCCTTCTATCAGAAAGCAATCCCATTCAGTTTTGACCAATACTGAACCTCCTGTCCATACAGAACGGACAGATCTGCCACCCGGACCTTGCATCTCTGAGATTAGCAGCCTGATGCCTGAACACATTGAATTCGCTCATTTAAACATTCCTGCGGATTGTAAATAAGTTTTAGCTAACACTTGAGCGCCTGCCACTGTTAAGACGTACAGGCTTAAATGGAAAAGATTCTGCATGTGGTGTCCAGTCAAGTGAAGTCAAATTACTTTATTCGTATTTCATTTGAAAAACATAAAAGCACAGATAAAAATACATTTCCAGAATAGTCAGTCATTTTTGCTTTATTTCAATAAAAACATATCTTAAAAGCAGTAATACAACAATTAAAAAGCAATATTATTACAAAGGATGAGACATAGTAAATATACCCTAATGACTATAACAAAATTGATTAAAATCTTCATGATAAGGAATTTAAAAATGACATTAAAAAGATGTATACAACATAAGAAAGAGAAAGTTCAATTCACGAGGTACAGATAGCTCATAGCAGCTTCAATGCTTGGGGATTGGCTTTAAGGGTTCTCGATCTAATGTTCCAAGCCCAACTCAGGTATTTGGCCAAACCACCCACATACAGGGCTCGTGCGTCAGATCTTAGAATGCGCAACGCCACAAAGTGGCTATGAGTACCCAACTCCCTGCAGAGTGGTCAGCCAGCGTTCCATTGGCACTTTATAAGCTGGACAGGTGAACATAACATGCCCTATTGACTCGCAATTTGCCTCACAGTTCGGGCAGGAGGCTGGTGTCTGGTAGCGAGCCTTCCAGCAAGCGGTCATTTCACGAGTGAGGAGCGAACCAACCCTGAACTCGAAAACAGTGCTCTGTCATACGGTTTTTGGACGATATCTAGGTATGGTTCGTAGCAAGTAGAGTGCTTATGTTGCTTAAACTCCTCAGACAACCTGCCTAATTTCAGATCGAGGAAACCCTTGGTACGGACCCAGGACCAATAGGCCTTCTTGAGTTCTGCCTTTGGTGGAGCAGTTCTATTCGTCCACGCCTCTAGGTGGTCAAGGTCACATCGCAGTGCTTTTATATCCTTTAGCCGTTTAATTTTCCAGAACAATAAATAAGGGGGTACAGTTAGTTTACAACCTGATTGTCATTCTTAATCTGATCACACATTTTAAATAACTTTCTACACACCCCATTGTCAAGTCCTCTTCCATACATTGTATTTTTAGGTAGGCTGCTCTGCTATGTCTTAAACCATACTGTTTTAAAATCGGTAATAAAAACAACCTCTTTGGTGCCGTACAAAACCTGCAAAACAGAGTTACATGCAGTGTAGATTGTGACGAGGTACCGTCACAAGGACATAGTGCTAAGGTACGTGACCAATCGTTCATCATTGGAAATGTAATGACCCTATGCACAATACCTAAACGAAAACGTGTCAGTAACATCCAATCAAAGGGGCGTGTCACATATGACAGATATGGCTGAATCCCAGTGCATAATAACATAATGTGATTTTCCATGACAGAATGTTTTTCTTTCTCCACAGACCAGCGCTTTTCCTCCAGATAGGACAAGTATTTCTTTTTTAATAACATCCTGGAAGTAATATTCATACATTCTGGATTTGAAAATAAATCTGGATGGCCAATTTCGTCTGCCGTTTCCTTAATATGTCGTAGGCATGGGATGCAATGTACATTATCCAATTTTAAACAGTCCATGATGACATTCCGGTTAAAAACTGCTTCGGGGGAATTCCAAATCTTGTGCCAAAGTAATAAAGGGCCAGATTTTATAATATCTACAATATGATTCAAACCTACCTCGGAATGACAAATGTATGTAGCACTTGATCTAGGTAAAGCTAATAAGTAGCGCAGAAAATTATTTTCACAACTCTGTATACTTTGATCATTGGTAAAGCCCCGTATGCCGGCACCATAAGTGGCAGTTGGAACACATTTGGTCTTATAGATTGCAAGCAATTCTGGAACCGGTCGAGAACCCAGTTGTATTGACATGCTGACAAGTGCCCGGTAGCTTTTAGAAACATAGTTTCCCGGGCTAATATTGCAGCTGGCCAGGTGCCATTCTGATCAAAATGTATCCCTAAGTAGGCAAAGTTTTTTACACACAATTCTTTTACCATTGATAGAGATACTACAATTCTTTGCAGTTCTTTTCCCACATTTCATGCTAAAAGTTTTACTTATATTCACTTACAGCCCCCTCCCCTGCATGTAGTTAACAAAGTGTGTAACTGTTTTCTGTAGGCCTATTGGTGTCCTTGACATTAAAACCGCGTTGTCCGCGTATAGTAATATTGGGATTGTGAATTTCCATTAATGCTTGGGTAATCTTGGGAGAGCTCGGCCAGTCGTTCACCCAGGCTATTGATGTATAATGTGAAATGGAACGGGGCAAGGACGCATCCCTGCCTCTCTCCTTTTCCAATGCCAAATATAGCCGAGCACTCCCCATATCTCACCCTAGCTCCCGCCTCTCGGTAAAGTTCTCTGATAAATAATAAAATATCATTTTCGACGCCCAACTCAAATAAAGTTTCCCATAATTTTTTGTGTATATCACAGTCGAACGCGGAGGATAAATCGACAAATGTTAACAACACGTTTCCATTTTTTTGCCCTTGCTCTATTGTGCCCAGTCCAGACCTAAAACCATATTGTAGCCGTGATAAAACCTCCTTTTCCTCAGCCCATAATTGCAGTTTATTTAAAATTACCCTCCCAACCACCTTTAAAAGAGAATCTAAAAGTGATATGGGACGATAACATATAGGGTCGTCACAATTTCCCTTCTTAAAAATTGGTATTAAAATTGCATCTGACCAGGACTTTATAAAACCAATTTAACAGCAATTATTTAAAACATTCATTATAAGTGGTGCCCAAATATCGGTATTTGACCGGTAGACATCACCTGGGACACCATCCGGCCCCGGGGCTTTGCCTTAGGCGCTTTTCTGTATTGCACATACTATCTCGTCCAGTGTGAAGCTAATATCCAGAGGGTATACAAATAGGCCCTCCTTTTCCCCCTTACTACCCTCTGTCTCATAACCTCCAGCTTGAGATGTTTCTCTCCCTAGATCATTATCTATTGGGGTTGACCCGGCGCAGTATAAATCACTGAATTAGCCAATCCAGGTATCTTCTGTAATTACTATGTCCAATTTATCATGGTCCCTCACTGTTAAATCTGGAGAATTCACTATCTTCCAAAACTTATCTTTCTTTACACAAGCCTCATGTAGATCTAGCCAAACTTCCTCTTTTAATTTATGCTTTCTGTTCTTTTGGGCCTGTTTATAAAGCAATCTGGCTTTCCTTATCTCTTCTCTATTCCTGGGTAGCTTTTTCAGGGCTATTTTTAGATTCTTATGTGCTTTGCTACATTCATTATCAAACCACCCCCATCTTTTGCCCAATGTCATCTTCTGTTTAACCGTAAGAATTTTCTTAATCTTAGCTGAAATGTTCAAGAATGCTTCTATCACGTCAGCTCCATTGTTTTCCTCTGCTAGACACACATTAAAATCCTCATGTGTTTCATGTACGAGCTGCCCCAAAAACGCTGTGGGATCCACCTTTTGCCATTTTAGTGTATATCCATTTCTACTTGATAAACTGAGTGTTCGAGACATGTGGGCTGCTGAATTCATATCTGTGCATAGATCGCCGCCTAGTGTTGGGTCCGGATGATTGCACATTGTTGTCCTGGAAGAGTCTTCGTAGTATCACGAGATAGGTGGCTCCTCCTTCGGACTACAGTGCGCATGGGCATCCTCTCCATCCCCAGATTGTTTTTCTCCGCCATTGGGTTCGGATGTACTTTCCTACTCTCCAAGTTCGGAATCAAGAAAACGTCTCAAAAGGCCTTCGGATCCGTCGGTATTGTTAAGCGCTCGGTGCCGATACACTTTTTTACAACTCGGTTGCACTCCAGTCGTCGAATCAGGCCGTGAGGCCTTCTCGAAACCACGTGGACTGACCGTCGATGGAACGAAGTCCGTTCAAGTACTGCCCTCAGTGCCCGAGCCGAAAAAGTCCAACAAACCTCCAAAAGTCGTCGAAAAACCAAGTGTTACCGACCCAAAAAAAGTCTAACACTAAACCCAGGACTGTAGAGGAAGAACTATTCCACCCAGATACTTCAGACGACCAAGCTAAAATATACATTAATCCAGAGACTGGTAAAGTTACCATCCTGCATAGGAAAAAGAGGCCTTTGGACTTTCAACCTGATTCACCTATTCCACTGAAGAAAAGGGACTTTGGGACTTCTCCCTCAAGACCCTTCAGCCCTTTTCAACCTATCATGCCTACCACACCTTTTGCACCTCCCTCACCTTCTCACCACTGGGACGGTGAGGGGGACACAGGGAATTAGCCACAGTCCCTATATGATTTCCCACAAGATCCTAACCAAGAGGAACCTTGGGAAGAGCCAACAGACCCTTATGACACCCATCCCATCCCTGATGTACCCACTTATCCTACTAAGCCGTCACCTACTGATGACACAGTAGTCTTCAACCAGCTCATAGACAGGGCAGCACAATTCCATAATGTGGACATTCATAGTGACCCTGTGGAAGAAGACTTCCTTTTTGACACATTCACTACTGCAGAAAAAAGTGTCAAAATGCTTCCCATGTTAAAGGGAGTTCTAAAACATGCACCTAACATATTTAAGGATACAGCCAGGGCACGGGTAATCAATCCCAGAATAGAAAAAAAGTATAGACCAGCTCCTACAGACCCTACTTACATCAAGGGCCAGTTGCCACTAGACTCACTGGTGGTTGCTAACGCACGAAAAAGAGCCAACTCTCAGACAACAGGGGAAGCACCTCCCCCTGACTAAGAGTAAAAAATTCTAGAGGCATCAGGCAAAAGGGTAGCTGCACAAGCCTCCAACTCATGGAGGATTGCTAATACACAAGCCCTACTGGCTCGTTACGACAGGGCGCACTATGATCAGCTCGAAAGCCTTATGCAACACCTGCCCAAGCCTTTTAAAGCACAAGCCAATGATCTCATCCTAGAGGGAAAGTTCATATCAAATGCTTCCATCAAATGTGCGCTTGACGCTGCAGACACAGCAGCTAGGTCAATTAATACTAGTGTCCTCCTACGCAGACATGCATGGCTGCGTATTTCCGGGTTTAAGAATGAGGTGCAGTCCACCATTCTTAACCAACCTGTCAATCAATATTTTCTATTTGGCCCTGCTGTCGATACCATTTTGGACAAAATGAAAAAAGACACAGAAACCGCAAAATCGATGGGTGCATTGCAATTTCTGCAACATAGGGGCTCCTTTCGACGCTCCTCATACAGAGCAAATACACGAGGGAATGCTTCGCAAACATCTGCCGCATACAAAAGTAACACACAAGGTTCCTTCAACAAGAACACAACCGGGGGAGCTTACAGAGGTAACAGTAATACGGGAAGAGGGCGTGGAGGCAATAACACCAGGGCCTCCACCGCCACAAAACAGTGACTTCATTACGCTGCCTCCAGACCACTTAACACCAGTCGGAGGCAGACTACAGCAGTTCCTACCTGTCTGGCACGCAATTACCATGGACAGGTGCGTGAGAGAAATTATCCAGTCTGGTTATTGCCTAGAACTGACTTCTACGCCACCAAACATACCACCCAGACATCGTCCTATGTCCACAGAACACATCACCATGCTACAACAAGAGGTGAAATGCATGCTGGAAAAGAGGGCCATAGAGCAAGTCCCTTTCCACCAACAAGGGACAGGAGTATAATCCCTATACTTCCTTACTCCAAAGAAGGACGGTTCCCTCAGACCAATATTGGACCTCAGACCCCTAAATCAATATATACTATCAGAGAACTTCCATATGATCACATTACAACAAGTGCTCCCATTGCTACAGCAAGGAGACTTCCTAGCAACACCGGACCTCAAAGATGCGTACTTTCACATACCCATCCATCCAGCCCACAGAAAATACCTCAGGTTCACAATAGAAGGTCAACACTACCAATTCAAGGTTTTGCCCTTCGGGGTTACCACGGCTCCAAGAGTGTTTACAAAATGCTTAGTGACAGTGGCGGCACATCTCAGGAGGCAACACGTGCATGTGTACCCTTGTAAATGTACCCTTACCTGGACGATTGGCTAATACAAGCAAAATCGTACCAAGAGTGTGCAGCACACACGTCCCAAACAATCCAGTTGCTACACAGCCTAGGCTTTTCAATCAACTACACAAAATCGCACCTGCAACCTTCCCAAGTACAGCAATACCTGGGAGCCACTATAAACACCTCAGTGCCAAAGGCATATCCAAACACAGCAAGGCTAGCCAGCATGCAGATACTCACTCGCAAATTCCTGCCACAACACTCCCTGCCAGCTCAAGTCTTCAAGCAGCTCATAGGCATGATGGCCTCCTGCATATTCATTGTCCCCCATGCCAGGCTCCAAATGCGGCCATTACAGGAATGCCTAGCACGGCAATGGAACCAGGCTCATGGACAACTAAAAGACCTAGTGTTGGTAGACAGTCGCACTCACAACTCTGCAGTGGTGGAACCCACAAAACCTTTCCAAGGGGCGACTGTTCCAAGAGCCGGTTCCACAACTAGTACTAACAGCGGATGCATCACTAACAGGCTGGGGAGCCTATCTCCTTCAATACACAGTACAAGGGCTCTGGACAAACAAACAGAAAAAGCTGCATATTAACCAACTAGAGTTGCTAGCGATATTCCTAGCCCTGAAAGCATTTAAAAAATACTTGTACAACAAGACGGTGTTGATCCGGACGGACAACATGACCGCAATGTACTATATCCAGAAACAGGGAGGAATGCACTCTCCACGGCTGTCCCATCTGGCACAAAGCATATGGAAGTGGGCAATTCCAAAAAACATCTGTTCGAGGCATGTGGGCTGCTAAATTCATATCTGATGCATAGATCGCCGCCTAGTGTTGGGTCCGGATGATTGCACATTGTTGTCCTGGAAGAGTCTTCGAAGTATCACGAGGTAGGTGGCTCCTCCCCTGGACTACAGTGCGCATGGGCATCGACTCCATCCCCAGATTGTTTTTTTCCGCCATTGGGTTGGGATGTGGTTTCGACGTCTCCGTGTCGGAACCGATAAACTTTCATCTTAAGGCCAAAAGGCCTTCGTTACCTGCGTCGGTATTGTTTGCGTACGGTCTCGAGCGTCGTCCGGCTCTCTAAGCCGGATATCTCCGGAGTCGACTAACTCTTCGGACATCGAGGCCTTCTCGTCGCAGCAAGACCCGACGAACTTAACATGGAGCGGAGCCCGTTCAAGTTCTGCCCCGTCTGTGGATCCAAATATCCACACATCGATGTGCATCCGGTCTGTAATAAATGCCTTTCGCCGGACCACAACGAAGAAAACTGCATGGCCTGCTCCAAGTTCAGGTCCAAGAAGACGCTCAAGCTTCGGCGCGCGGTGCGCCTTGAGGCCCAGCGAGCAACCCCGGCACCCGACAACATCTTCGGCGACCCCGAGGAGGAAGGCGATAGCCATCATCTCCAGATTTCGCCACCGTCGACGGAGGTCCTGGCCGATCCTGAGGAATACATCGGAGGACAGGCCCCAGACCTTGAATACGTCGAGGAGGTAGGGGACGACGAAGAAGTTTATGGGGCCGTGGAAGATAGCTCAGAGGAAGAGCTATGCCCCGAGGTCTACGTTATTGAGGCTCAGGTCACGGGATCGCCACTCGGCCTTACCCACGACCATGCACCGCTCTCCCCGGCCCCGCCTTCTGGCCCGGCCACGGACACTCAAGCGGAGCCGCAATTGCCCGTTTCGAAACCGAAACCTTCGGATCCTACGGGACACAAGATGGCCGACGTTCAGTCGAAAACGAAACCGAAACCTACGGACTCGACAAAAACTAAGATGGCCGACGTCCTACAAAAAATAACAAAGCCTGCTCCTTCATCGACTCCGTCGCCCTCCGGCCCACAAAAGTCGAAGAAGGCTGTTGAGTCGACAGCGCCGCAAAAGGTGCACAAAGAACCCTCCTCCAAGAAGGCCGTCTACCAGCCGTCGACCTCGGTTGCTCCGGCGCGGACACCTAAACCTCTTGAGACGCCTTCGGGCGCTGCGACAGCGCCGTCCGGTAAACGCACGGCCGACCCAAAGTCGACTAAAAGCCACGACCCAAAGGCCGCTAGCTCAACGCATCGGCACAAGGATGCGGGATCTGCGGCATCGGCGCCAAAGCCTTCAACGGAGCCCCAAAGCATTGCGGCCGAAGATTCGTCGACGCCAATACCGTCGACGCCACACAACCCCGACGACTCCGAAGATCGTCCGTCGGTTCCGAAACCCTCTGCCTCCTTTACGAAGCAGGTTAGTGACTCCCTTAAACGTATAAAGGAAAAGGCATTATCGTCCACGGCTTCCACGCCATCGGCTCCGAAATCGGTGGACACACCTCAGAAGTCCTCAAGCAAGCTTCTTTACACTCTGCCACCAAAGGTGGCCCCAAAGGCCTTCGCAACCACGTTGGTGCCAAAACCGTCGGATCCCTCCACACCAAAAGGCCTCTCGGATCCATATCTTGCCTCTGAGGAGCAATCTGCGCATTGCATCGATGCCCACACAGGGAAATTGACCCTTTATAAAAGGAAAATCACTTCACAACCACTGGAATCGTATCTTATTCCACTGAAGAAGAAGAGGCCGGCACAAGACATTCCTTTACTTGTTGAGCCTATTCTGCCTCCACCGAGAAGGAGTCCATCGCCTTCCCCCAACCAATCAGGAGGGGATGATGATGACCAGCAGGACCAATACAATTTCCCAGTGGACAATGACCCTGATGTTCAGCAAGACTCATATGGCGACGCTGGGGACCAAAGTGGGCATCAGGTGGTACATGATCCACAAGGCTTTGAGGCACGTACATCTCCAACAGGATTCTGCTGCATTTAATGCTTTACTCGAACGGGCAGCAGCAAATCATAATGTGGACATGCATGCTGACCCGGTAGAGGAAGACTTTTTATTTGACACTTTCTCTGTCTCAGAGAGAACAGTTAAAATACTTCCTATGCTTAAAGGTGTCCTTAAAACATGCCCCAGAGATCTTTAAGTAACCTACCAGGGCAAGGGTGGTGAACCCACGTATCGAGAAAAAATACAGGCCAGCACCTGGAGATCCTGCATATATTCGAGGACAGTTGCCCCTGGACTCGTTGGTGGTCGCAAATGCCCGCAAGAGGGCAAACTCCCAAACAACGGGTGAAGCTCCTCCCCCAGACAAGGAGTCGAAAGTGCTTGAGGCATCGGGCAAGAGGGTGGCAGCGCAGGCTGCAAATGTATGGCGTATCGCAAACACGCAGGCACTATTGGCACGATACGATAGGGCGCATTACGACACCCTAGAACAGCTCCTTCAACACCTACCTGATGAGTTTAAAGAAGCAGCCGAAACACTCATACAAGAGGGAAAGCTTATCTCCAATGCTGCAACAAAGTGTGCACTTGATGTGGCAGATACAGCGGCTAGGGGGATTAACACTAGCGTCATGTTGAGGCGACAAGCTTGGCTTCGTATATCTGGATTTAAGCCTGACATCCAAACTACAATCCTCAACCAGCCCGTCAATCCTGACACCCTGTTTGGTCCAGATGTAGACACCACCCTTGAAAAAATTAAAAAGGACAACGAGACTGCTAAGTCCATGGGGGCGCTTCAGTCTCAACAATTCAGGGGAAACACTTTTCGTCGCTCAGGAGCACGTGGTGTTACCAGAGGACAATTGGGTCAACAAACACAATACGCGAGGGGTGGTGCGCAATCCTCGTACCCCAAGCAGGGTAGAGGGGGTTACAGAGGCAACAGTGCCAAGGGCAGAGGCAGAGGAAACAACAACTCCCGCTCCTCTGCCGCCAACAAACAGTGACTCTCTGTCACTGCCCCCCGACCATACCACTCCGGTCGGGGGAGACTCCAGCAGTTCCTGCCAGTCTGGACGTCCATCACCACGGACAGGTGGGTGAGAAAACTTATCCAGTACGGTTACTGTTTGGAGTTGATATCCACTCCCCCCAACATTCCCCCAAGACACCGTCCTATGTCGGCAGAGCACTTGCACTTATTGCAGCAGGAAGTACTGGTGATGCTGCAAAAAGGCGCAATCGAGCTCGTGCCAGTGGAGGAGGAAGGCACGGGGGTCTATTCCCTGTACTTCCTCATCCCAAAGAAGGACGGATCCCTCAGACCTATTCTGGATCTACGCCCCTCAACATGTACATACTGTCAGAACACTTCCACATGCTGACACTGCAACAAATCCTTCCCCTGCTCAATCAAGGGGACTTCCTAGCAACCTTAGACCTCAAGGATGCTTATTTCCACATACCACTCCACCCATCCCACAGAAAATACCTCAGGTTTACCATTCTAAACAGGCACTATCAGTTCAAAGTCCTGCCCTTCGGGGTAACTACTGCCCCCAGAGTATTTACAAAGTGTCTGGCGACAGTGGAGGCGCACCTCAGGAGACAGAACATACATGTCTACCCGTACCTAGACGACTGGCTTGTTCAAGCAAAGTCGGAACAACAGTGCGCCGCGGACATGTCCCACACTATTCAGCTCCTTCACAGCCTGGGGTTCTCGCTAAACTACCTGAAGTCGCACCTTCAACCAGCCCATGTGCGGCAGTATCTGGGCGCGACAATAAACACCCTGACTGCTATGGCTCAGCCAAACCCAGTCAGAATCGACAGCATTCAGTCGCTGTGCCAAAAATTCAGACCACAACACTCCCTCCCAGCGAGAGTGTTCATGCAGTTGATAGGCATGATGGCCTCCTGCATCTTCATAGTCCCGCACGCGAGGCTGCACATGCGCCCGCTCCAAGAATGCTTGGCAAATCAGTGGACACAGGCTCAGGGACAGCTAACAGACCTAGTGTTGGTGACCGGTCGGGCATACAACTCTCTGCATTGGTGGAATCCACACAACCTTTGCAAGGGCCGACCGTTCCAAGAGCCAGTGCCACAGATAATCCTAACAACGGACGCATCTCTCCAAGGGTGGGGAGCCCATATGCTCCACTACACTGTGCAGGGACTGTGGTCCACACAGCAGCAGAAGTTGCACATCAACTACCTAGAATTGATGGCAATCTTCATGGCGCTCAAGTCCTTCAAAGTACATCTGTGCAACAAGGTCGTGTTGATCCGGACGGACAACATGACAGCCATGTACTACATCCAGAAGCAGGGAGGTACTCACTCTCCACAGCTGTCTCATCTGGCTCAGAGCATGTGGAAGTGGGCCATTCAGAGGAACATCTTCCTCATGGCAGAACACCTCCCGGGCAAGGACAATCAGATGGCGGATCTGCTCAGCAGGTACAGCCATCAAATGCACGAGTGGGAGTTACATCCATCAGTACTCCACCCGTACTTCCAGCAATGGGGTCATCCAGAGATAGACCTGTTTGCCACACGGGAAAACGCAAAATGCCAAAGCTTTGCCGCCAGGTTCCCTCACCCAGAATCGCAAGGGAATGCGATATGGATGAACTGGTCAGGCAAATTTGCGTACGCTTTTCCCCCAGCGCCTCTCATTCCGCTGGTGGCAAGAAAGCTAAAGCAACACTCGATGACTCTCATCCTGGTTGCTCCAACATGGGCACGCCAACCATGGTACACCACGTTTCTAGAACTTTCCGTGGTACCGCATCAAAGGCTGCATCTCACATCCCGGCTCTTAACGCAGAACCATGGCGACATTCAGCACCCAGATCCGCAACAGCTCAATCTAGCGATCTGGCTCCTGAAGTCTTAGAATTTGGCTACCTCAACCTGCCTCCGGAATGCATGGACATCATCCGGGAGGCACGTAAGCCCACTACCCGAGCTTGCTATGCAGCTAAATGGAAGCGGTTTGTCATGTACTGTGCAGACAACAAGATCAACCCGCTAGATGCATCCATTCCTAACATCATCTGCTATTTGTTACATCTTTACAAATGCAATCTAGCGTACGCTTCCATTCGGATACATTTATCCGCCATAGCGGCTTATCTCCAGAATAGGCAACACCTCTCTGTTTTCAGAGTACCTGCCATTAAAGCCTTCCTAGAAGGACTGAAGCGGGTCATTCCTCCAAGAACACCGCCAGTTCCAGTGTGGAACCTCAATGTGGTCCTCACTAGGCTGATGGGCCCACCTTTTGAGCCACTGCACTCCTGCGAGATTCAGTTTCTCACATGGAAAGTGGCTTTTCTCATTGCTATTACTTCGCTCAGACGTGTTAGTGAGCTGCAAGCGCTCACAATCCAAGAGCCCTTCATACAAATACATTCCAACAGGGTAGTGCTCCGCACTAACCCCAAATTCCTTCCTAAAGTGGTGTCACAGTTTCATCTCAACCAAACTATTGACCTGCCTGCATTCTTCCAAAACCCACAAACAGTAGCAGAAAGAATGCTTCATACATTAGACGTTAAGAGGGCGCTAATGTACTACATTGACAGAACACAACACTTTAGAAAGACACAACAACTTTTTGTTGCCTTCTCAGCACAGCACAAAGGCAACCCCATTTCCAAAGCAGGAATAGCCAGATGGATTGTTAAGTGCATTCAAATCTGTTATCAAAAGGCTAAACGCACTTTAACAATACCCCCAAGGGCGCACTCCACACGCAAATTGGGGGCCTCCATGGCTTTCCTGGGGAACATTCCCTTAGAGGACATTTGTAGAGCAGCCACATGGTCTACACCACACACATTTACCAAACATTACTGTGTGGATGTGCATTCAAAACAGCAAGCAGCTGTAGGACAGGCTGTTCTCAAGACACTTTTTCAAGCTTCTGCAGCTGGCACGGGCAACCGCCGTTAATGGAGGGACTGCTATGTATTCTATGCATCAGATATGAATTTAGCAGCCCACATGCCTCGAACTGAATATGCTACTTACCAGTATGCATCTGTTCTTGGCATGTAGGGCTGCTAACATTCATATCGCCCGCCCTCCTCCCCGGTGCCCGTAGCGGCTGCAGATACTCTCTCTATATTCATCATTAGCATGGACATCCTTTACACTGTTTCACTCCATCTCTGCCACAATGGCTAAAAACAATCTGGGGATGGAGTCGATGCCCATGCGCACTGTAGTCCAGGGGAGGAGCCACCTACCTCGTGATACTTCGAAGACTCTTCCAGGACAACAATGTGCAATCATCCGGACCCAACACTAGGCGGCAATCTATGCATCAGATATGAATGTTAGCAGCCCTACATGCCAAGAACAGATGCATACTGGTAAGTAGCATATTCATTCTCTAAGCAGAACATCTTCCAGGGAAGGACAATCAGATTGCCGACCTGCTCAGCAGGCACAGCCAGCAACTACACGAATGGGAGATTCACCCCCAAGTTCTCCAGCCATTCTTCGAAGAGTGGGGTCACCCAGAGGTAGACCTGTTTGCCACAAAAGAAAACTCCAAATGCCAGTACTTTGCCGCCAGGTTCCCATATCCGTTGTCACTGGGCAATGCGATATGGTCAGGTAAATGTGCGTACGCTTTTCCCCCAGCACCGTTGATCCCGCTGGTGGCACGCAAACCGGCAACACTCACTCACACTAATCCTAGTTGCTCCCACATGGGCGAGACAACCATGGTACACAACTTTCCTAGAACTTTCAGTAGTCCCTCATCAAAGACTGTGCCTTGCTCCCCATCTTCTAACTCAGAACCATGGAGAAATAAGACACCCAGATCCCAATCATATGAACCTAGCGATCTGGCTCCTGAGGTCTTAGAGTTCGGATACCTTAACTTGCCCCCAGACTGATTGAACATCATTAAGGAGGCAAGAAGACCAACCACACGAGCATGCTATGCAGCTAAATGGAAGAGATTTGTTATTTACTGCAACAATAACCAAATCAACCCATTAGACCCTTCCATACAAAACATTATATGTTACCTGCTCCATTTACAAAGATGTAACTTAGCATACTCTTCTATACGACTACACCTTGCTGCTATAGCAGCATACCTTCAGAACAGGCAACACCTTTCACTGTTCAAAGTACCAGCAATCAAAGCCTTAATGGAAGGTTTAAAAAGGGTGATCCCTCCAAGACATCCCCCGTCCCCAGTCTGGAATCTAAACATAGTGCTTACCGGACTCATGGGACCTCCTTTCGAACCTCTACACTCATGCGAACTACAATTCTTGACATGGAAGGTTGCATTCTTAGTTGCCATTACCTCATTCAGAAGAGTGAGCGAATTATAAGCACTAACAATTCAAGAACCTTTCATGCAGGTACATGCTAACAGGGTGGTTCTTAGAACCAACCCTAAATTCATGCCTAAAGTTGTATCCAATTTCCATATCAATCAAGCAATTGAACTGCCAGTATACTTTCAAAATCCACAGTCAGTAGCTGAGAGCCCTACACACATTAGATGTAAGAAGAGCTCTACTTTATTATGTGGACAGAACTAAATCATTTAGAAAGACAAAACAACTATTTGTTGCTTTTGCACCACAACACAAAGGAAATCCTATTTCAAAGTCAGGAATAGCCAGATGGATAGTTAAATGCATTCAAATATGTTATCTAAAAGCTAAACACACTTTAACCGTCCCCCCTAGAGCACACTCTACATGGAAAATGGGGTCATCCATGGCTTTCCTAGGGAATATTCCTCTTGAAGACATCTGTAAGGCAGCCACATGGTCCACCATACACACTTTCACTAAACACTACTGTGTAGACGTGCAAGCAAAACAGCAAGCTGCTGTAGGCCAGGCTGTCCTCAAAACTCTTTTCCAAACTGCTGCAGCTGGCCCAGGTGGCCACCGCTAGAGGAGATACTGCTATTCAGTCTATGCTAAGATATGAATTCAGCAGCCCACATGCCTTGAACAGAATATGCTACTTACCAGTATGCATCTGTTCTTGGCATGTAGGACTGCTGACATTCATATCGCCCACCCTCCTCCCCGGTGCCTGTCGCAGCATTATCTCTGGCATGGCCATCTCTTACTTTCCTACCTCCATCTCTGCCACAATGGCGAAAAACAATCTGAGGATGGAGAAGAGGCCCATGCGCACTGTAGTCCAGGGGAGGAGTCACCTATCTCGTAATACTTCGAAGACTCTTCCAGGACAACAAAGTGCAATCATCCGGACCCAACACTAGGCGGCAATCTATGCACAGATATGAATGTCAGCAGCTCTACATGCCAAGGACAGATGCATACTGGTAAGTAGCATATTCCTTTTACTGGCTTTGAAAACGATCCCTTGGAAAGTAATATTCTCCAGTATTGGTGTCTTTCATAGATTCACATGCCTGAATCATTTCCCGTTGTCGGAGTGAGAGTCCCACGGTACAAAAAAAAGCAATATTTATGCTAATGCTAACCATAACATAGGTAACATAGAACCAGGAAGTAAAGTAGTCAGGAACTACAAGGAAAAAAAACCTTCCACATCTATGACTTGTTCAAGTCATTATATACAGTCCAAACTGCAGCCAATCAGGCGACAGCACCCTCCAGAATGTTCTCCTCAGAGCCTCAGGCTCTCAGATTTTCTACTGCATGTCGTGTGAAGGGAGTCTCCCTGAGCTCTGCTCAGTACTTTCCTAATTCCTCAGGAATTTCTTCACATCAAGATGTCTTCTTCAAAGAAATCTCTCTTTAGACCTTGTGAGTCTTGTGGGAAGCTCTGGCTGTTTTCCGGAAATTCCCACAAAAAGTGCATTTACTGCCTTTACCCGGATCACCAGGGGAGAGACTGCAAGATATGCAGGACCTTCCCTCAGAAAACCCTCAGGGACAGAGAAGGGAGTCTACTTCTGTGGCTAGAGAAGATTAAGGACCAAGACAACCCCTTATCTGAGGTGGGAAGTATTGCCTCTGGTTCAACTATGTCCTCTAGGAAGCGGGTTGCTGATGAGGACTTATTTTCTCCTGGGCTAAGGTTTTGAGAAACAACAACCCTCTAAGGGTTCGGAATTGACTTCCACCTCAAAAAAGGCTCCTCCACCTTCTAAGGGCAAGCCTCTGCCCTCTACACCCCGGAGAAAACCTGCAAAGTCTCTCGCTTCAAAACAACCTTCTGAGAAGGATTTTTTTTTTTTTTTGGTAAGACTTTATTAGCATTTGTCAAACTTACAGTAATTGTACAACACAATGGAGGGAACGAGTTCTCGGTCAGCCAAGGTTGTACATTGTGACACAGCTATTTAGCCGACATCCTTCCGGTCCGGCAGCAAATGTTTGACAAAACACATAAGGCAATCATGATATATCAATAGTTGGTAAGACGTCTTACTGTTTTATGCTTTTTATAACAAACAATCCAAACTTTAGACTCATGCCAATAAGGACAGTTACGTCGAATCTACCCATATATCCCAGTGTCACTTGATTAGGACCAGGTTCCTACGCTATCACCCCTCTCCTTCCCCACACCCGCTCCACTGTTATCCCTGGCACTCGACCCCTAACTTCGCCAGTCTATCCACCCACTCCCTTCAATCTAGTCCTCCAGGTCTTCACCCTCGTCTGAGCTATCGTCCTCATCCTCCGGGAGCGGCTCACAGAGGTCCCCCCTATACTTATTCCAAGCCACCCAGATTGCATTCCACTTGCGCGGGTTAGCCCTCATTTTGTAAACTGCACGTTCAACAATCATCAGTTTGTCCATCGTTCTACACCACAACGCCAGCGTAGGGATTTCCGCCACACCCCACCTCTGCGCAATGTCGCGCTTGGCTACCATAGTCCCAATGGTGACCCACTGCCGTCTCCGGTGCGGCAGGTCAACCCCCTCCCACACATTCAGAAGGCATAGACGTGGGTCTGGCGGTATGGAAGTGTCAAGGGTTTGGGAAATAGTGCGCATGATTTGCCGCCAGTAATTCGAGATAAGAGGACATTCCCAAAGTGTGTGTAGTAATGTTCCTTCCTCCCCACATTCTCTAAGACAATACGGGGTTTCTGCCCTATGCATTTTGTGTAGTGAGGACCTGGTGTAGTATACCCTGTGCAGTATTTTGAGCTGTATCAGCCGGAATCGGGCCGATACACCCGCCTCCCGTGGTGATGCCAGAGCGGCATTCCATTCTACCTCATCCATGGACCCTAACTCAGATTCCCACCGTTCCTTCAACTTCTGCAAGGGATCAGGTAAATTATTCAATAACTTGCGGTACGTGAGTGAGGTGGCGCGTGTTTGCATGAATTCCGTGAGGAGACGGTCCTCCAGAGGTGAGGAATCCGGGATTTTAGTGCCCGGCTCAATGACCGCCATGAGTGCATGTCGAATCTGTATGTATCGGTAAGTTTCATTGGGACCTAACGCATATTGTTGCTGCAGGTGTGGAAAAGGGATCATTCCCGTAGAAGTCCATAGGTCTCCCACTGTCGATATGCCGATATTATCCCACTGAGTAAAACCTTTACTTGATCTAAGACAGCCCAATTGTGCAGTGTCCCACAGTGGAGTAAGTTTGGTTAAGACTCCCTTCCACTTAAGTCGTGTCAGTGCCCTGTGCCAAATAGTGACCGTGTGTTTGGTTGGACCGAGCAGCGTCTTCGCAAGGGTAGGAGTATAAAGCGGGGCCAGCAAACTGTGTGTCCCTAATTGCGTTCTATCTGAGAAGTACGCCGGGTCATTCTGTGGAACGTGTAACCAGTGATTAATAACTTTGAGTTGCGATGCCCAGTAGTAGAGCTCAATATTAGGTAAGGCTATCCCTCCGTCGTACCATCCACGGTTAAGCTTCGTGTGCGCAATTCTGGGTGGACGTTCTCCCCAGAGCAACTCGGAAATCAGCGCCGTCACTTTACGGAAATAGGATGGTGGAACCAGGATCGGGGTGTTTTCTAGCACATACAGGAGGCGCGGTAAAGCCTTCATTTTGAATAGCGCCGCGCGTCCCAACAGCGTAAGGGGCAAGGTTTTCCAGTGTCGCACATCCGCCCGTAGACGGGTAAGAGGGGGCGCCAAGTTCAAGTCATAGAACGTAGCCGTGTCACTGGTGACCCGGACGCCCAAGTATTGAAACGAGGTATCAGCTATAACCAGCGGGCAGTTATCGGGAAGGATTGGCACCGGGCCTTTCAGCACGTAAACGACTGACTTCGTCCAGTTAATCATGTATCCGGAGTGTAATCCATGCGCGTCGCAGATCGCCAGCAAATTCGGGATGCCCGTGTCCGGGTGGTACAGGTAAATTAGCATGTCGTCGGCATATAGGGATATCCTGTCCTCCCAGGCGTCCCCCCACGTGAGACCTTTTAGCAGGGGAGTGGCCCTAATGACAGTAGCCAGTGGTTCCAGCACGAGGGCGAACAGCAAGGGGGACAGTGGACATCCCTGACGCGTCCCTCTAGCCAAGGGAATCGCTCGAGAGATGTGGCCGTTGGCCGCTACGTGTGCCACCGGATCCGTGTAGAGTAGTTTGATCCACGAAACGAATTTGGGACCAAAGCCCATACGAGCCAGGACCGCGAAGAGGTACTGCCATTCCACCATATCGAAAGCCATTCTGGCGTCTAGTGACAGAATGGCCGCCGGTTCCTGCAGTAAGTGGGCTCGCGCCACCACCCCATGCACGCGTCGGAGGTTAAGTGCCGTGCTTCTGTGTGGCATGAAGCCCGACTGATCCGGGTGGACCAGACATTGCAAGTGTGGGGTCAGTCTGTTCGCAATGAGTTTCGCCAGTATTTTAGCTTCAGCATTAAGCAGTGAAATCGGGCGATACGACGTACATTCCGCGGGTGGTTTACCTGGTTTTGGGACAGTCACTATGGTTGCTACCCGTTGATCCAGGGGCAGAACCCCCGTCTCCCTGCACTCCGCGAACATGGCCAGGAGTGGCGAGCTCAGGGTGTCAGAGACTGACTGGTACCACTCAACTGGAATCCCGTTAGGGCCGAGCGCCTTGCCCGTACGTAATGCACCAATGGCCGCCCGGAGTTCTTCCTCCGTCAGATCAGCCTCCAATTCAGTCATCGCTTCCGAAGGTAAAGTTGCGACCGGTATGGTTTGCAGCGCTGCTGCCGCAGCTTCCGCAGTGACAACCTCCAGTGGGGTGTAGACCGTCTGGTAGTGGTCAGCCAGGATCTCGATAATTTCGGAGGGACGTGTATGGGGCGTACCCATCGGATCCATTAATTGTAAAATGTGCCTGCCGCCCTCGTTCTTCCTATCTAGCCAAGCCAGTAGTTTGTTGGCCTTGTCTCCCACATTATAGACTCTTTGCGCAGTCGTCTCAATGTTTTCCACCGTTCGCTTTCTGAGGAGATCGGTATGCAACTGTTGGCGGAGGTGGAGTGTGTGGCGTGTGTCTTCCGTCGGGAGCACCATATGGGCCGCATTAGCTTGCTCCATTTGCAGCTCCAGAGCCAGCAGGTCAGCTTTCTGCTCACGTTTATGTCGCGTTATCGCTGCAATCGCCTGGCCCCTGAACACTGTTTTATATGCTTCCCACAAAGTCGTAGGGGAGGACACCGTGCCTAAGTTTTCCGCGAAGTATAGCTTGGTTGTTTCCTTCAACGCTTTACGGACTTGAGGTATTCTGAGGTATCCTGGGTAAATGGGGTAAATTCTTTTACGAGCGATCGCTGCGCAGGACAGGGACATAGTCAAGGGGGAGTGATCCGAAATACCCCGAGGTCTAATACATACATCCTCCACCGTGAGTCGACCACCCCCCAGTGTGAGGAAGTAATCAATGCGAGATAGGCAGTCGTGTGTAGCAGAATAATAGGAGTACTGGAGATCTTCGGGGTGCAGGTGTCGCCATATGTCTACCAACCCTTGTGCCTCAACAAAGTCACTAAATCTGGACAGGCCAGGTGTTTGTGTCCGGGCCGGGAACCTATCTTTCGTAGCATGGGCCAATGCGTTAAAGTCTCCTCCCACCACTAGGTCTCCGTCCGGGAGTTCCAGAAGGAACTTCCCCAGGTCCGGAAGTGCAGCCGCATGCAATGCCGGGGGGATATATACAGACACCACATTAAGGGAGACTCCCTCCCACTGCCCACAAGCTGCCGCAAAGCGCCCATAACTATCAATCTTGGTAGCCTGTAAAATAAATTTAGACGCTTTCTTCAGTAAGATGCCAGCCCCACGAGACCCCGTAGTGAAGTCCGAGTGTGCGATCATGTGGTATCCCCGCCTGTTCAGAGCCTTACTAGCCGCACCAACTAAGTGTGTCTCTTGAAGAAGGATCAGGTCGCAGTGGAACCGCCTAATACTTTGAAGAACCAACCCTCTCTTCACCTTATCCCCCAGGCCCCTCACATTCCAGGACATAATTTGTAACGGAGGCACAGGCCCCACTCCAGGAGCATCCATCACGTTACTCGGTTGGGACATTCCCGCCATTGTATATCTGTATGTAGAGACCCAGGACCTGTAAGGCTCGGCAGTGACATGTCTGATGAGTACCCAGTCCCGGGGCATTCCCCCCTCGCCAGCAGTGGCTGGCCTGGCGTCTTCGAGTCAACAGCAGGCCATTCGCCGTGTGTAGTCCGGTCCAACGCGACAAATGTGGATACCAATGTAATTAGCAGAGTCGAACAATACAAACCATGAAACCACAACAACCCTCCCCTCCCCAAAACTCCCCCCCTCCCTGCTTCCCTGCCACACGGACTCAGAACTGCCCGCCACCCCAACTCAGCAGAGTGCTTGAACCCACCCAAGTAAAAGTACAAAGTTACTTGCTCGTCGGGGGTGAGGAGGACTCCAATGTCAGCGACCCCTCGTACCCTCTGCAGGGGCCCTCAGGCCAGTGCGCACGGCAGCACAGGCAGCAGCCATAGTGTCAAAAAATAGTCTCGTACCTGCCGGGTCACTAAACATCAACCTCCAGATCAGCATCAGCATTGTCTCTCAGCGGCGAAGTCCTTTCGGTTTCAGAGCCCTCACCTCGATTCTCGCCCTGGTCCACCAGAAGTCGGCCCTTTTGACTTCGCCCTTGATGGCGGGGTTGTGAGGCTGGCCGCCATCCGTCCAGCCAGTCCCGGGCAGTCTCAGGATTATCAAAGAACCAGGTTCGATTTTCCGCTACCACCCGCAGTTTCGCCGGGAAGATCATGGAGTATTGGATCTCCCTCCTCCTAAGTTCCTTTTTGACGTCCATGAACGTTTTCCTTCTTCTGGCCACCTCCGCTGTATAGTCCGGGAAAAAAGCCACGGTGGAGTTCTGGACCTTTATAGGTGGGGACACTCGCGCAGCCTGTAGGATGGCATCCCTATCTCGGAAGTTAAACAGTCTCGCCAGGATTGGTCTAGGGGGTGCTCCCGGTTTAGGCTGACCACCAGGTACTCTATGCGCCCTCTCGACGAAAAGAACGATGACAATCCCTTCGGTTGGAGCTGCGATTTGATGAGGTCTTCCACAAAAAGGTCAGTCGCTCTAGTACCTTCCGACTCTGGAATTCCAAGAATACGGACGTTGTTCCGTCTGGAGCGTCCTTCTTGGTCGTCCAGCTTGTCCTTCAGTATTTTATTCTCAGCCACAACTGCCTCCATCGCCGTCTGGAGCTCCGAGACATCCTCCACCAGTGATTTCGTGACAACCTCCAGCGAGCCCACTTTTTCGGCCATTTTGTGGAGGTCTGCTCGGATGAGGGTGATTTCCGTCGAGATCGAACCCACCGTGGTCTGGACTTGCGTGAGAGCTCTCATTACGTCGTCCAGGGTTGCCTTCTTCGACCCCGCAGTGTCCGCCGGTCTCGTAGATGCATGCCGTCCTTCCGCCGGAGGGGAGGCCGTTTTATCACTGGTGTATCTCTCGATACGTGTCTGGGTCGTGCCGCCCTTGGCGCCCTTTCCTGCCATGATGACCACTGTAGAGCGCAGCAGGTCAGTTGGTGGGACGGATCAAGAGAAATAAGGTCAGCCACGGGCCCGGCCCCACCTGCAGCACTGCCAGGGCAGACAGTCGGATGGAGAAGGGGTTCACGCCCCCAACGATGGTGGAGAGTCAGCCACGGTACGTTTGCCCCGCCAGGCTTTCCGCCCCCTCCGGTAGCTTCACCCCAATTACGTTTGCAGGGTCACAGCTATGGAGCAGTGCGGGGTCCCACTATGGCTCCGGGGCGCCACTGGGAGCGCCTCGTGTCTAGTGTGTCCCTGGGCGTTACCACGGGCCCTTGCTATGGAAGTTGGTAGGCAGTCACCGGTCCACCATTTGTGTCCCCCAGTACTGGAGTCGCGCAGATTTGCGTTGCAGGCGTAGCGCCTGGTGCTGCCTCCCTGCTAAACGCACGCAGAAGGTGGAAATGAGGGGGGGGGGAGAGCTCCCAGGTACTCCGCAACCCCCGCGGATCTTGCCCGCTCCGGTGGTAATCACTGCTGGCTCCTCACCTTACCCCTCCAGCTCCCTCCTCACAGCGCCTCGGTCCACGACAGGTCCTCCGCCCCACCAGCTGCGCAGGATAGCGTGGGCGCTGCACCGGTAGAGCCAGCGTAGGCAAGAAAGGTCGCCGAGCCTTCTGCGGGGTCTCCTACCAGTCCCGGCCACTTCCGGTCTGTCACCGCCGGGCCGCACACACTTCCGGCCGGGCGCGCTGGCAACTGGCTTCCCCGGTCTCTGGCCTGTGGTCTGGGCTCGCTGATCCTCGGTCGCAACTCAGCCTCCCGGCACCCGATTTCCTCCCGGTTGCTCGCCGCCTGCACCGCCCGGCTCCGGGCCCTCGGTGCCCCCGCCTGAGGCACAAGTCTGCCACGGATGTATATTCGGATCGTCAGAGAGGCCGCTTCGTGATCGGAGCTAGTCCTCTACGCTGCCGCCATGTTCGGCCGCTAGCCACGCCCCCCTTCTGAGAAGGATTTACCTCAGAAAAAGACCTCGTGTCAAGAATGCTGTACCTGAACCTCCTTAAGTCTGTGGGGACGATCTGATGAGGGCCTTTTCAAAGAGAATTGCCCAATTCCCAAACACCCCTGGTCCCAGAGAACTCTGAGCTCAGGAATGAGAGGGAAAGGGGAAGTGGATAACAAACAGACTGCCACACCCTGGTGTCTTCAGTTTTCTGGCACCTAGAAGAGTAACACAAAATTAATACATTCCCACAAAACTTGACATTCAATTTCAGTCTAATCCCAGGTCCTGAAGAAGGTTCTGGTATACCTGTGTTTGGTGTGGAATGCGCCTCTCTCTTGCTTAGATGAAGATTGAAAGAACAACCAAAAGTAGATTCTGCTTCAACATTTGGTGGAAGAGTGTAAAGTTCTTGCCGCTACTATGTTCAAGCTAAAGGTGCGAGTAAGAGAATATAAGGAGTAGTTTCTGTTCTGTAACTCCAGTTCTGTAGTAGGGGTATCTCTGTTATAGTCATAATCTAGTGAATAGTCCCGCCCATGTGCGTGGACCCCGGCAATCAAAAAAATTCTCTTAAGCTGTCAAAAAATTGCAGAACTGCAAAGACACTTAAGAGAAAATTTAAAGACAAATAATGCAGCCTATATCCACAGGCTACACTGTCCAGTACTTCAACTAGAAATTCCACCAAAAATCCACAAACAGCAAAGCCTGTCCAGATTTCCCTTGCCTTTACTGCAAAACCCCTCAGAAATGATAGAGAGGAAGGCCTGGACAGACAAGCCCCATAGGCTGCCATTATGTGGCTTAAACAGGATACTGTGCCTTTAAGGAAACCTTCTAGAACCTTCTCCCAGTATCCCAGAATGCATAGCAGGTCCCACTGACTTCAGTTCTTTTTGAAGGCGTAAAACGCCAGACCTGTAGCATTAATTACATGAACAATTCTCCACCGGGGAGGAGGGCGGGCGCTTATGACTATAACAGAGATACCCCTACTACAGAACTGGAGTTACAGAACAGAAACTACTCCTTCTGTAGTAGGGGATCTCTGTGTATAGTCATAATCTAGTGAATAGAATGGCAAGCCCATCCCCACACCAAAGCGGCGGTGGAGAAAGAACATGACGCCACTACTGTGCGAACAAATTCCGCAGCGAAGCCTGCCCAACCTGAGCGTCTGCCCTGGCATCAGAGTCCAGGCAGTAATGCTTAGCAAAGGTATGAACCGACTTCCAAGTGGCGGCCTTGCAGATTTCTGCAATCGGCACATTACGGAGCAAGGCTGTCGTGGCAGCTTTGCCCCTGGTGGAATGAGCCTTAGGCTTACCTCCTAAGGTCTTATTAGCTTTTTGGTAACACAATTGAATGCAGGACACAATCCACCTAGAAATGGACTGCTTAGAGGTAGCAAGACCCGTCCTGACTGATCCATAATTGACAAACAATTGGTCTGACCTACGAATATCTTTGGTTTTATCCAGATAAAATTTCAACACCCTCCTCACATCCAGGGAATGTAAAGATCGTTCCGCCGGAGAGGAAGGATTCTGAAAAAACGTAGGCAAAGTTATGGTCTGGTTGACATGAAAATCAGAAATAACCTTGGGAAGAAATTTAGGGTGAGTACGCATCACAACCTTAGCAGCATGAAAGACAGTATAAGGTTCAGTACAACACAACGCCTGAATTTCACTCACCCTGCGGGCCGATGTAATGGCCACGAGGAACGCCGCCTTCCAGGACAGGTGCTGCAACGAAGCCTTGTGAATGGGTTCAAAGGGCTCCTTCATCAATCTGGACAGCACCACATTCAATTCCCATGAAGGCGAGGGAAGCCTGACAGGAGGGAACACCTTCTTCAATCCTTCCAGAAAGTCTTTGATCACAGGGATCTGGAAAAAAGAAGTCTGTGAAGGGCATTTCCTGTAGGCAGTCAATGCAGCAAGATGAACCCTAATGGAATGAACATTAAGGCCAGACTGCGCCAAATGTAAAAGGTAAGGAAGGATGACATCTTCCTTGCAGGTCGTAGGGTCATGGTTCCTAGACTGGCACCAGATACAAAACCTCTTCCACTTGTAAGCATATGAAGTCCTAGTGGAAGGTCTCTTAGACTCCTTCAGTATGTCCATGCAATCCGCGGGCAGATTCAGATGTCCATACTGCACTATCTCAGGAGCCATGCCGCCAAACTCAAAGACGAGAGGCTGGGGTGTAACATCCGCCCCCCGAACTTCGTGAGAAGGTCCGGCCTGCACGGCAACCGAATGTGAGGAAGGAGAGATCGGTGAAGCAGGTCCGTGAACCACCACTGCCTGGGCCACTCCGGGGCAATGAGAATCATCCGAGCCCTGGACCGGGCCAGCTTGATGAGTACCGCCGGAATCAGGGGAATGGGTGGAAAAGCGTACAGAAAGCTGTTCGACCAGCTGATCCATAGCGCATTCCCCAGCGACCCCGGCTGGTAGTACCTGGAGGCGAAGTCTCGGCATTTGCTGTTTTCGGCGGTGGCGAACAGATCTACGTCCGGAGTTCCCCACCTTGCGAAGACTTCTCCCAGCACTTCGTCGTTTATGACCCATTCGTGGTTTTCCTGAATGAGTCTGCTGAGTTCGTCCGCCTGAACATTCTGCACACCTGGCAGATGGGTAGCCGTCACCGTCAGCCCTCTGGCCAGGAGCCAGTGCCGGATCGTCTGCGCCTCCTGTGACAGAGTGCGAGATCTCGAGCCCCCCTGCTTGTTGAGGTAGTACATCGTGGTAGTGTTGTCCGTTTGCACAAGCAGGGAGCTGGTCTGGAAGGACGGAAGAAAAGCCTTCAGTGCCAAGTGAACAGCTCTGAGTTCCAGGAAGTTGATGTGATAAGTGGCCTCCACCGGAGACCACGTTCCCTGAATCTGCAGAGTCCCGGAGTGCGCTCCCCATCCCAGGAGAGAAGCATCCGTCACGACAGTCTGCGTGGGAATGTCCTTGTGAAAAGGAACCCCTCTGAGGAGATTCTCCGCCGAACACCACCACTTCAGAGACTGAAGAGCATGCAGAGACAGACGTATCCTGTCGTCCCAGGATCCTGTCCTCTGATCCCACTGGTCCTCCAAGCACTCCTGCAACGGTCTCATGTGCAGGCGTGCGTGCGGCGTCAGGAAGATACAAGAGGCCATCGAACCCAGTAGAGAAGACACCGTCCTCACTGTTGTAGATGGAGTCGACATAAGAGCCTGAGCCTTCCGAAGGAGAGATAACCGTCGCTCTTCCGAAGGAGACACGCTTGCTGACAGCGTATCGATGGAGGCTCCCAAGTACTGTATGCATTGGACCGGAGTCGGGACCGACTTGGCTATGTTGATGTGCAACCCCAGCTTGTCCAAGAGAACGCACGTCTTCTGGAAGTGTGCTCGCGCTTCCGAGAAGGAGGATGCCTTGATCAACCAATCGTCCAGGTACGGGTAGACAAACACCTTGTTCTTCCGCAGGTGCGCCGCCACCACCGCCATGCACTTCGAGAATGTTCTCGGCGCAGACTTCAGTCCGAATGGGAGTACTGTGTATTGATAATGATTGGTGCCGACTTGGAACCGCAGGAACTTCCTGTGTTTGCGCGCAATGGGCACATGGAAGTATGCATCCTGTAGGTCTATGGCACAGAGCCAGTCCCCTTGTTGCAACTGAGGATAAATCTGATGCAACGACAGCATGCAAAACTTTTCCCTGCGAATCCACTTGTTTGCCTGTCGCAAGTCCAGAATGGGCCTAAACTCGTTCTTGCCCTTCTTGCGAACCAGGAAGAACCGGGAGTACAGGCCTCTTCCCCTCTGGGACAGAGGCACGTCTTCTATCGCCCTTTTCCTTAACAGGGTATCGGCCTCCACCTGGAGCTCTAGCAGCTGAAACCGCGAGCTGACCGGAGGAATCGATGGAGGCGGGCTGGTGAACCGAAGACTGTATCCATTGCAAACAATATTCAGCACCCACTTGTCCTGAGTAATTTTTCTCCGCTCTGCCGGAAAAAATTGGATGCTTCCCCCTACCGGAGTGGGTAACGGATCCGGGGGAAGTAAGTTCCTAGGGCCTAGACCCAGCCTGGCCCTTGGGCGTCGGAGCCGACTGCTGGCCTCCCCTGCCCCTCTGGCGCTTCTGGAACGGCTTACGGAACTGTTGTTACTGTTGCGAATGTCCCGAAGCCTGGCCACGTCCACGGCCTTGTCCACCGGACCGCCGTTGGAAAGAGCGGTACGGCTTCTTCGTCTCCTTAGGCTTCTCGAGGCCCACCGCCGTGAGCGTCTCGGCCTCCGCTTTCATGCGGGCCATCTCGTCGTCCGCATGCTGTCCAAAAAGAGACGTGCCGGAGAACGGCAGGTTGGCCACCCTCTGCTGTGCGTCCGGTTTCAGGGACGTAAGACGGAGCCAGGCGTGACGCCTCTGGTTGACCCCATGGCAAAACCCATGAGCAGCCAACAGGGAAGAGTCCGCTGCCGCACTGATGATCTGGTTGGCCACCAGCATCCCTTCACTCAGCACTTCCTGAAAATCCTCACGCTGTTCACGAGGCAAGTGCTCCGCAAAACGCTCAAGGGAGTCCCAGAGGGCGCGGGCGTACCGACCCAACAGCGCCGTGGCACTCGCAGCCTTCATGGAGGTGGCGGCAGTTCCACAGACCTTTCTCCCTGCCGAATCCATCCACCTGGACTCCTTATCCGGGGGAACCGTGGATGACGGAGCGGAGGCATGTTGTTTGCGTGCCGCCGTCACAATGACGGAGTCCGGAGGTGGTTCCGCTCTCAGAAAAGCCGGATCCGAATCCGGGGCCCGGTACTTCCTCAGCAACCTAGATGGCGCCGCCTTTGTCACCGCTGGGGTGAGGAAAAGGTCCATAGCTGGTTCCTCCAGGCCCGGTACCAGAGGAAGGAGAGGGCGCGACGAGTGTTTTTGGTGCAACGTCTCAAAGATCACGGACGTCTTCGGCGTGGGCACTGTCAGGGGTATGCCCAGCTTCGCAGCGCCCCTCAAGAGGACATCCTGGAACGCCACCAGGTCATCAATAGGGGACACCCTCGTATCCGGTGATCCCGACAGGGTAGGAGAACGATCCCTGGAGCCAGAGGATCCCGTGCAGGAGCGAGACTCGCGCCTCCTATGGCGGCGTCTCGACCGCGAGGACGATCTGTGTCGCGACCTGTCCCGTCTCCCAGAGCGAGAGCGAGAGCGAGACCTGCCAGTCCGTGGCCTCCCCACCGGTTTCCGTGGTGGAGTCTTCCCCGGAGCCTCCTTGGGCGCAGGTTTAGGGGTCCCCTTAGGAGGTACAGGCAAAAACGGCAGCGAAGTGGACCTCGGCGGAGGCACCTCCGGCTGCGGTGCCGGCCCACGCGGAGGGACCGGTGGCGGCGGGTCGTCCGCTGGAAGTGGAGGCAGCGTCGGAGGATCCTCTTGAGGCAGAGGAGGAGGAGGAGTGACCTCCTTCGGAACAGGTGTATGCGTCGACCGAGGCCGAGAAGGAGTGTACACCGCAGAGTACACCGTGCCCTGTGATCCTTTAGGCGAAGAGGGCTGAGAGCCCGCCCCTTCAGCCGGAGACCGCTTCCTCTTGCGTCCCCCACTGGAAGCAGTGTGACTCTGTGGAAAAGTAAATTTTGCCATGTTCTGTGTCCCTACGCGTCCTCCATCATATGTTATCTATGCATGATTAATATGCATATGTATTCCCTATGTTCGATTAAAGACGCAATTACAGTTGTGTCCACCTCTAGTATGTCAGTTTCCAGTTCTCGTGAATACTACGAATATCAGGCCTATGTAAAGTTACGTTGCCACGTTTCTCAGTGTGCTCGTTATTCCATTGTAAAGTCCCCGTTTCTAGGCCTCAAAAGGGCCCGGACACCAGATTCAGCTCCTGTCTCCTGAAGCCTCGCTGAGGAGCGATACAGCCCCCACCTGTATCCTCGACCCTTCACTTACTTCCTGCCTCGCAGTGCCCGGCTCAGCCTGGCTCTGCCTCTGAGTCTGCCAAGAGTATGTTATGATTCCAGTTATCAGTCCAGTCCTCCTTCTCTGCATTCCTAAGCTACTGAACCGCATCAATAGTTTCCGTCATTGTCTAGCCTTTACGTCTCCACGTAGGAGAAATACTGTATTTAATGGTCATTTAATATTCTTCATCACGCACTACATGTAGAATAATGCATGCACCATTCTTAGAGTCTGTTAGCCTTTACCCCGATAACTTTTGGATTCTATCAACATGTTCTCTAAACATCAGATACTAGATACTGCTTAGGTACATGTCGCCCTGACTCTCCAGACTTCAGTCTCTGCTCCTAGCACAGAGTTCGAAGCCCCCAGCTTCTCCTAGTAACACGTCATTGCCAGTTTGCGCGCACCATTAGGTCAGAGGTCCCGGCTCCTTAGGTAGCCCCCTCCATGTTTCCGCCCCATTCATGACATATTCTGTTACGTTTGCATCACATGTCTATGTATACGCCTCTGTTACACCTACTTTCACCCTTATCTTTCGCGACGCCTATTACCCCACCCACTGCTACGCCTATTGCAATGTAATGCTATGTGTTTGCGTTATGTATATATGCTCATGTACTGTTATTAAAAAGTTATCCTGGTCCTTGTCCCGATTCTGCCCCCGGCAGCGCTGCCATCCTGTTCCTGTGCAGGTTGTCCTGTTCCTGTCCTTATGCTGTATTAAACCTGCAAAACTCCTACTACCTCGAATCTTGACTCTTATTTATTGAGCTATCTGTTATTCATTTAAGCATTCAAAAATAGAGGTATTATTTATTTATTTACCACATAATGGCGCCCGAACAGGGACTTGCCCTTTCCCCACGCGTCGGTGAAGCCACGCCGACCCCCTGACCCTCTGCAGTCGTGACGGAACTCTTCTGCGCACCGGCAGATATTTCTGCTTCAAGTATCCCTCAGGCCCACGGAGGAGACGGAGGAGGCGGTCCAGCATCCAGACGAGACGGTGGAGGAACGCGGCGAGTCCCGACCAGAGCCCAAGCCGAGAGTCCAAGGTCCGAGGTATCCAGAGGCCCACCCGTAACAGAAGTCCGAAGTTCGTCCGTCCGGCGTCGAAGCAGTCCAGTCCCGTCCGAGGCCTTCCGTTCTTGCTGCCCGGTGAGTACCGTTGCTGGGGTAGTATCTAGACAGGGTCAATCTAATTGACTCTGGTCCGTGGGTTGGTGGTACACAGACCCACAAACGAAGTGTCCACTTCGGTGGATGCGGGTCCTGACGTGTCTCTGTATGAGACCGGTAAGTTTCGTACTGTTTCAGCAGTGCATCTAGTTTCTGTTCTAGTCAGTTCTGTTCTCGAGAAAATTCATGTATTCTGTTTTCCGTATTCCAGGTAGTATTCTGTTCGAACTGTTATTCTGAATGTTATTCATGTATTTTAATGTCGTGGTATGAGTGCGAAGTAATTATCGTGTTTATTGTGTATTGTGTTGTGTCCAGATTATAGTTCAGTCAGGCCACTCTTTTCAAAACTGCGTCAGTTAAAAACCAGAAAAGGTCTGCTAGAAGCAGCAGTTCCTGTTCCGCCTAGGGACAGTCCAGGTCATTTTATGTATCAAAAGCATGGCATAAGCGCCATATTGTATCTAGATTTATGGGTAGAGTATACCAAACAGTTAGAAGAAAAGTATAGATGGCCCGTAGCGGGTACATGGGATGCCGAGTGCATCATGAGAGTAGAAGAAGCATTATGGAAAAAGAAAGCCAGACAGTCACAGAAAGATGCCATTGAGTTATGGCGCAAAGAATCTCATAAAAGAACCGAAAAAGAAATCAGAAAGTCAGAATTAAGTAGAGAATCCTTAGAACGAGCCCAAGAAAAGGAATTAATCGAGATTGGTGAACGAGTTAAAACCGAACAGTCAGACAGACAGAGGCATGCTCTTATTAAGGGTATGTATCCTCTTCTTGCCGAGGGCTTGCCAAAAGCGACCCCGGAGGCATCCAGTAATTTCCCGCCACCATTAGTTCCGACCAAGCTACGTCACAAACCGACCGCAGCTGATATTTTCATTTCGTCCTATTTGGACGACACAGTCCCAGAATATGCAAATCCTGTTCCTGCTCCGCCAGTCCCTGTAAATCAGGCACTTCCCGCTCCTCCAGACACCGGAGTACCTGTTACGGTACCCCCGGTCCAGCCCGCCATACAAGTCCAGCCTGCATTTCCATTTCCCACTCTGCCAGGACGAAGAGCATCAGTAGACGACTCTAGTTTAGGGGCCGCAGGGGGAGGTCCTCCTCAAACCCCGCCGCCACACAAGCGTTTAACGTTAGCCGAATTACATGCACAAGCGTCACAGCGTACGCCCAGGTATCAGTCTGTTGCAGAAATAAGAAAAGCCCTTACCGAATGTGGCTATGATCCAGTCCCAGGCGAGGATAGTATGGTTTTGTATTCATTACGCGTGAGAAAGGTGACCGAGTATCTAGTCACCCTACCAGATATGAAAGAAGATCTAGACAGAATATATCGTTTCATCCGTACAGGGAATGATCCAGAAAGTATTATTGACGTCATGTGCCAAAGAAAAGTTGAAGTCCAGCTCATGATATTAAAGTTTCTGATTAATTGTCTAATAAGGGAACAAGATTATCCGACCAAAGATCGAGCCGAAATGAAAGTCCTGACAAGGTGGAGTGATAATATAGCCGAGGGTAAGCATAAGACTATCGGTAGTATAGAGAGTATGTACAAGAAAATCCGTAAAGAAATAATAAGGGTACACGAACAACGTAAAGAAGCACAAGTAAGCGAGAAAGAAAATGACTCTTCTACAGAAGAGGTAGAGGACGAGAATCCCGACAGAATAGCGTATGTAGGAAAATCAAGATTTCCAGATCGCCATTTGCGCTTAGAACACAAGTCAATTTTTCATCATCCAGCACCAGAACAAGGTTCTCTAGAACAAGTATTTCAAGCTACCGATCACATTCTGAAATCACGAATCGGTTATAGCGAGTTAAGTACTATGCATGAACAAGAACTAGTCCGATCAGCAGTCCGATGGATTACTGATTCTACCACTTTTCCAGACGAAATAGTGGCACAAATGTTTCTGAAATTGCCCCCAGCCGAGCAACGACTGGTGGGTATGTATATGATCCAGCACCTCATTACATTGTATGAGGGTCAACATTCTGATCCAGGTCCGTTACACGATGTCCTGAATGAGTTACTCCAGTATAGATGGAAAGGTTTAGGTACCGATTTAATTAGTGTCATTTTAGAACAGCGCCACAAATACAGAACGTTTCTGAACCCGCATTTTGTTCATGTCTCACCCCCAGAAAGTAAACCCTTTTACATAGACAGACAGAATCCGTTACGAGAAGTACATCCAGTTAAGACAGACGGTGGTGAAATGCAACGAGTGTTTGTTTACACCCCGATCACAAAGATGGAACTCTTAGAGATGAAAAAGTTAATTCCCTGTCATGATAAAGATCCAGCAGGGTTCCACCGAGAATTAAAAGACATGCTCCGTATGGGAGAATACACGTATCCAGATATCATTAAAATGTTAAAAGTCTTGTTGCCCGCAGGGGTATATGAGAAACTCAAAGAAAAAGAATGGGAGGTGGGAGAGAAAAAGATCGATTGGGCAGTTCTAGAAGCTGAAGATAAGGCACGAGTACCAGGTACCGGTCTTGGAGATAAATGTAAAGAATTACCAGAACTGTTAATACAAGTTTTGCCCAGGTTATTGACAACTAGAAAAGAAGACTGGGATGCAATCTCAGCCTGTAAACAGAAACAAGACGAAGATATTAGTGATTATTATTCCAGATTTGAGAAATGTTTTACCATAAACAGTGGCCTCAAGACAAGTAGCGAGTCATACCCTCATCTTTTTGTTACTAAACTAGTCGAGAATTCAAGTCCACAAGTTAAGAATCGAGTTTTGAAAGTCGAAAGTACCTGGCAAGCTAATACCCCGTCCCAGATGTTACAGATGCTTCAATATCACCAGAATAGAATCAGAGAAGAGCAAGAACACGAAAGGAAACGTATGAAAGACACGAAAATGAAAGTACTAGTTGCACAATCTGTTCCTCAAGACAGTCAGAAGAGGGGTCCGAATCAAGCCAGTCATCCTGCAGCTCCCGTTAAAGGGAACTGCAATTATTGTAAACAGCCAGGTCATTTTATAAACGAGTGTGCAGTTCTGAAACACAACATAGCTACCGGTAAGACTAAAGAAAGACCACGTCCACCTAGACAAGAACAAGTTACACAGACTCCTCAGTCACAGAATGCACCACAGACAGTTACAGCACCGCAGCCTATCGCTGCAACACAGCATGTTACACAGCAGATGTACCAGTATGCACAGTCTGAGTATCCAGAGTATCAGCCATATTCATGAAACAGCCTAGAGAGGGAGGTAGGCTTGCCTCTCATCGAGATACCTGTAGATCAAGAAGGTCCCTATGTTCACAGTCAAGTATTAGGGAAAGACAGAAAGTTTTTGATTGATACAGGGGCAAGTAGGACCACCATCAGTCACGCCGAAGTTCCAGGGGCTCCGCTCTCAGGCTCAAGAAATGTTTCCCTTGGATTTTCAGGAAAACCTATTGTAAATGAAATATCAAAGCCAGTTACTCTAGAAGTAGGTCCATTGTCCCGCACTACTGATCTGTTACTTACTAAGTCATGTCCAGAAAATCTATTAGGTATTAAAACACTGAAAGAATTAGGTGCAGTTATATGCTGTTCCCCAGAGGGAATACGATTGTTCCTACGTGACTTCAAGGGTCACTATGTATTACGAGATTTTGATCCGAGATTGTCCAATGTTCCGCAGCATCTATGGGCGCAAGGTCCAACTGATGTTGGCTTTATGCAAATCACACCCCATCGTGTGACTCTCAAGCCAGGTGTAGTCCTGCCACGAATCAGACAGTACAGATTGCCACCAGAGGCTGTAGCAGCCTTATCCAAAATTATTGACGAGCTCATGGCTCAAGGAGTAGTTGTAGAAACTGACTCCAATGTATGCAATTCTCCGATCATTCCAGTCATGAAACGTACTGATCCAAATGCACCTCCAGTATATCGATTAGTGATTGATCTCCGAGAACTTAATAAATGTATTATTCCCCAGTATCCAGTTGTCCCAGATATCTCTTCCCTGTTGACAGCCATTGATTCCGAAGCCTCATTTTTTACTGTCATAGACCTCAAGAACGCGTTTTTCAGTGTCCCCATTCATCCAGACAGCCAGTTTCTTTTCGGATTTTGTTTAAATGGAAGGAGCTATATGTTCACACGCGCTCCTCAAGGTTTCACAGAAAGTCCTAGTATTTACAGTCAAGCACTCAAGAGACAACTAGATAACATTCACATGCCAACTGACACTGCCCTGCTCCAGTATGTCGATGATCTACTGATCACAGCCCGTTCTGAATGTGCTTGCGAGCGAGCATCCCTTACAGTCTTGTATTTCCTAGCCGAGATGGGACACAAGGTGTCCCCTTCTAAGCTTCAATTCTGTGTCCAGCAAGTGGTCTACTTAGGACACTTACTGTCCAAGAGGGGTAGGCAGTTGACACCAGACCGTATCCAGTTAATAGCGAGTCTTCCTCAGCCCAAGACCCAGAAGGAGGTACGTGCTTTTATCGGCCTTACTTCTTATTGCAGACAATGGATTCCTCAGTATGCATTTCTAGCCAAGCCACTGATACAGTTAACGACACAGGAGGCAGCCGTATCGACTGTTCTCCCTTGGACATCTGAACATACACTTAGTTTCAATGAGTTAAAGAAAGCCCTATGTCAAGCTCCAGTTCTAGCAACACCGAACTACAGTAAGCCTTTTACACTTTTCGTCACTGAACGTGAAGGTACAGCATTATCTGTTCTCACACAAGATCAAGCAGGACAGTACAAGCCCTGTGCTTATTTTTCGAGCACATTAGATCCTGTAGCCCAGGCTCTGCCTGCGTGCCTCAAGTCAGTTGCAGCCACAGCACTAGCTATCAGACAAAGTGATTCCATAGTCTTAGGACACTCCCTGACAGTACAAGTTCCACACTCCGTGGAAGTTCTTTTAAACCGAACACAAACTCAGCACTTGACAATTGCACGTTTAACAGGTTATGAATTGACACTGTTCCAGCCACACATAGAAATCAGACGCTGCAACGTTTTAAATCCTGCTACATTGTTGCCATCAGTTACTTCGAATTCTGCCACACACGACTGTGTGGAAATAGTTAACATCATGATAAAGCCAAGACAAGATCTGACTGATATTCCATTACCAGATCCCGACCTGACACTTTATGTGGATGGTTCATGTATGAGAACAAGTACAGGAGAACTAGTAGCCGCGTATGCAGTGACTACCGACACCGACGTTATAGAAACACACCGCATTGACACCCTGTCTGCTCAAGCAGCAGAGCTAGTTGCTCTGACACAAGCCTGCATACACGCCAAGAACTTGAAAGTTAATGTTTACACAGATTCACGTTATGCATTTGGAGTCGTACACGACTTCGGAGTGCTCTGGCAAGAGAGAGGTTTCATGACTTCTCATGGAACCAAGATTCAGCATGGTCTCCTCATTCAGGCTCTGTTAGATGCCATACATTTACCGACATCCATTGCTATCATGAAGTGCAAAGCACATACGAAAGTTACTGACATTATTTCCCAGGGTAATGATCTAGCAGATCGCACAGCCAAGCTTACAGCACAGACACCAGACACTTCAGTTAATCCGACACAGACACACACTCCAGATCCGACTACATGTATGACAGTTAAAGACCCTACTCAAGATGTCATAGATATCCAGTTACATGCTACTCCCGATGAAATCAAGAAATGGTCCGAACAAGGAGGGGTCCAGACAGATCAAGGATGGTTAACGAAGGGTAAAGCCACTTGGTTTCTCCCCGACTCCATGGTTCAAGTTATTATTAATACCGCACATAGTCCAGCACATTTAGGAGAAAAAGCTATGTTAGGCAGTATCCAGAATATTTGGTTCAACAAGCATTTACGAGCTGCAGCCAAGCAGAAAGTCCGTACCTGTATGATATGTTGTCAGTTTAATCCAGGTAAAAGTGTCCCGGTGGAACAAGGTGGATTCCAGCCCCCTGACCACCCTTTTGAAGTCCTCCAGATGGATTATATTCAGATGGAGCGATGTCGAGGTTTCAAGTATGTCCTTGTAGTCGTATGCGCTCTGTCCAGATGGACAGAGGCATATCCAGTTCCAGATTACACAGCCGCGACCACTGCCAAGCAGTTGGTTCGTGAGTTCTTCCCCCGTTATGGACTCCCTAGGGTCGTATATTCTGACAACGGCCAGCCATTCTCATCTGAACTCATGAAGCATGTGTCCCTTTTGTTAGGGTACCAGTGGAAGTTCCATTGTGTACGCCATCCTGAAGCAGCCGGTCTCGTAGAGAGACATAATCAGACCCTGAAAATCCGAATTGCAAAAGTTTGTCAAGAGAAAGGTGTGGACTGGCTAGTAGCTCTGCCGGTCGCCCTGTTCTATATGCGCATAGTCGCACATTCCAGATCAGGTCTGTCCCCGTACGAGGTCGTATTCGGCCGCCCCCCTAACATGTGGGGTACACCTAGACCCCGAAGTATTACCGATGTTTCAAGTAATATGCTGACAGATTACCTAGCTTCCTTGATGTCTGCCCTCAACTCTTGTCGTTCACAGGTTGCTGCCGCATTTCCAGACAATACCGAGGTGGCACCGCATGAAATCGTTCCCGGATCCATGGTCCTAGTGCGAAATTTCGACCGTTCAAGTCCGCTGGAGCCTCGCTGGAAGGAGCCCCGACAGGTCCTCCTGGCCACCCGTACAGCCGTGAAGTTGGAGGGACGCAAAGGCTGGGTGCATCTTTCGCATATTAAAAAATTTAATGGACTGAAACCTGTCTCAAAGAACATTTCCCAGGATTCAAAGGACTGCCAAAGTACTATTCTTAAGGACTGTCCCGCAAAAGACAATGTTACTGCACCCCCCCTGTTAGAGAAAACTCCGCAACAGGAGTATAAACTCAAGTTAAGGTCTAGTAAAATAAGTCAGCCAGTTTGATTGTCTAAGTCCTCCCCTAGGTGAAACGGTTAGACCGGTTTCTGACATGTATAAAATAGACCCCCATAGTGAGAGAGTTAGTCAAAACTCAATCCGATGTATCGTTTTTCTATGTTTCATATTATTTCTCAGTATTATGATTTCCTGCACCAGTTATGCATTCTACTTGTATTTTCCAGTTTCTCATGTAAATAAGTCTGCCAATGCTACAGTAGAGCACACGTTTAGTGATCTGCCTCCTCATGAACTCTCTTACCGCCTCGCTATGCGTAACAATTCCTTCATCCGCATGTTACATTATTCACACCAGACCAGCAATGCCACTAATTGTTGGGTGTGTGGTCGACTCCCCCCTTTCCAGACACCGAAGGGAGTTCTGCCACTCTTTCCTTATCCATTTTCACATAATGGTTCGTGTGGAGCATGGTCCACGTTAACGTCATCCTCAACAGATATGTCTTTTCTTAATAGTACATGTTTCCCAGACAAGCAAGGTCTTCCCCACAGAACAGGGTTAGATCTAGAAAACGAAGTTTACAACTTAGGTAATTATTCTTCGAATTTCATGGTCCTGAATGTTCAGTCTGATTCCACTCCAGACTTACCTGCTATTTCAGTACTACCAGTCAAAGGCGAATTATGTGTTAGAAATAATGGTTCCGTACATGTAGGACATAGCGATTGTACTACTATTGTCAAGTATAGTGACAGTGGGAAATCTATTTTCAAAGCTTCACGTCATTCTTATTTTATTTGTGGTCAGACCGCATATGTTCGTCTGCCCCTCGATTGGGAGGGAACCTGTTACATTGCCTTCCTACTGCCACCTGTTTTCCTAGCCCCATCTGATTATCATAGAAACACACATCTAGTACACCTTAGACATAGAAGGGAGTCCCCCATTGTCGATTATACTGAAACTGCTCTAGAACAGTATACAGATTTCAATAGAGGTTTCTTCTTCTTTATAGGACCTATCCAGAATAGTAAGCTAATTCGTAGGTTAACCAGAACCCTTGAAGCAGTAGTCAATGAGACTGCCTCTGCTCTAGGTAACTTAACCGAAGAGCAATCTGCTATGAGATTTGTCGTTTTACAGAATCGTCTCGTCCTTGACGTCATATTGGCCGATAGGGGCGGGGCCTGTAGAGTCATCGGATCTAGTTGCTGCATTTTCATTCCAAATAACGCACCGTCTGTTTATTCAGCTATAACCAGACTCCATAAAATTGCCCATCTGTTACACCAAGATCCAGGCACCTGGACATGGTCCGGTTGGTTCTGGAATATAATTTCCGCTTGGGGATGGAAAGTCTTGTCCTTTCTAGGTATTGCAGTAGCGATCATATTCAGCTGCTGCCTCTGTATACAATGTGGCCCTGCGATTTGCGGCATTTGTGCTACCTCTTGTATTCCTAGTCCCAAGCCCCGTTCTAAAACCCGTTCCCAGAAAATTCGAGACGAGCAAATGATACTGTATGAAATGATAGATGGTATCATGAATATTGATGTTTCCTGACGGAAACGTAGTGACAAGGAGGGAATGTGGAAAAGTAAATTTTGCCATGTTCTGTGTCCCTACGCGTCCTCCATCATATGTTATCTATGCATGATTAATATGCATATGTATTCCCTATGTTCGATTAAAGACGCAATTACAGTTGTGTCCACCTCTAGTATGTCAGTTTCCAGTTCTCGTGAATACTACGAATATCAGGCCTATGTAAAGTTACGTTGCCACGTTTCTCAGTGTGCTCGTTATTCCATTGTAAAGTCCCCGTTTCTAGGCCTCAAAAGGGCCCGGACACCAGATTCAGCTCCTGTCTCCTGAAGCCTCGCTGAGGAGCGATACAGCCCCCACCTGTATCCTCGACCCTTCACTTACTTCCTGCCTCGCAGTGCCCGGCTCAGCCTGGCTCTGCCTCTGAGTCTGCCAAGAGTATGTTATGATTCCAGTTATCAGTCCAGTCCTCCTTCTCTGCATTCCTAAGCTACTGAACCGCATCAATAGTTTCCGTCATTGTCTAGCCTTTACGTCTCCACGTAGGAGAAATACTGTATTTAATGGTCATTTAATATTCTTCATCACGCACTACATGTAGAATAATGCATGCACCATTCTTAGAGTCTGTTAGCCTTTACCCCGATAACTTTTGGATTCTATCAACATGTTCTCTAAACATCAGATACTAGATACTGCTTAGGTACATGTCGCCCTGACTCTCCAGACTTCAGTCTCTGCTCCTAGCACAGAGTTCGAAGCCCCCAGCTTCTCCTAGTAACACGTCATTGCCAGTTTGCGCGCACCATTAGGTCAGAGGTCCCGGCTCCTTAGGTAGCCCCCTCCATGTTTCCGCCCCATTCATGACATATTCTGTTACGTTTGCATCAAATGTCTATGTATACGCCTCTGTTACACCTACTTTCACCCTTATCTTTCGCGACGCCTATTACCCCACCCACTGCTACGCCTATTGCAATGTAATGCTATGTGTTTGCGTTATGTATATATGCTCATGTACTGTTATTAAAAAGTTATCCTGGTCCTTGTCCCGATTCTGCCCCCGGCAGCGCTGCCATCCTGTTCCTGTGCAGGTTGTTCTGTTCCTGTCCTTATGCTGTATTAAACCTGCAAAACTCCTACTACCTCGAATCTTGACTCTTATTTATTGAGCTATCTGTTATTCATTTAAGCATTCAAAAATAGAGGTATTATTTATTTATTTACCACAACTCCTGGGACTAGAATCCCTCTTGCGACGTTTTGGAGAGCCTGACCGACTCCTAGACGTCGACCTCCGTCTGTTCGACGTCGAGCGTCGCTTTTCCGGCGTCGAAGGGCGTTTCCTTGACTCCGGCGTCGAACGCCGCCTCCGCGACGTCGACCTCTTCTTCCTCGGCGTCGAACGCCGATCCCTCGACGTCGAGCGCCGACTCCTCGACGTCGACCTCTTTCTTCTCGACGTCGACCTCTTTCTCCTCGACGTCGCACGCCTCCTCGACGTCGAACGGTCCTTCCTCGACGACGAGCGTCGCCGTCGTCGTCTGGATGTTCTCGACGTCGAGGATCCCCTCGACGTCGACCGGCGGTGTCGCCTCGACGGCGAGCGCCGATGTCCATGACGTCGGTATGAAGCCCTCGACGTCGACGCCGAAGACGACGTCGACGGCGGCTTCGTCCACGGTGGCTTCGACGTCGAGTCGTCCCGATGTCTCGACCCGGAGCCCCGGGGAGAAGGGGAGCACACCGCCGTCATCCCTCTCGACGTCGTCGTCGACGCTATCGACGTCGACGGAGACCGGGATCGCTTGCTGGGCTTCCTGCCTCTGGGGAGCCCCCCAGAGGCCTCAGCAGAGGCAGAGGGAACCTTCCCTGACTGCCCAGACCCACCTGCAGCCTGCAGGCGCCTCTCCTCAAGGCCAGACAGCCTGATCTTCGCCCTTTCCTTCAGAGTGCGAGTTGTAAACTGCTGGCAGATGACACACTCCTCAGGGACATGATCTTCAGGGAGGCAGACGATGCAGATATCATGTGGATCACCTCTGGCCTTCTTCCTCTCACATGCTGGACACTTCACAAAGAGGCCAGGCATTTTAGAGCCCTAAAACACCTGAAGCAGCACACAGAAGAGAAGAGAAAACCAAGAAAGTAAACTGCAACACTTTTAGAATGCAAAAGTGCCAAAACATGCAATAACCCCTTGAAACAAGGGAGAGCTCAATGCCAGGGTCCTGTAAGCAGGAGCCGGAAAAAAGAACTGAAGTCAGTGGGACCTGCTATGCATTCTGGGATACTGGGAGAAGGTTCTAGAAGGTTTCCTTAAAGGCACAGTATCCTGTTTAAGCCACATAATGGCAGCCTATGGGGCTTGTCTGTCCAGGCCTTCCTCTCTATCATTTCTGAGGGGTTTTGCAGTAAAGGCAAGGGAAATCTGGACAGGCTTTGCTGTTTGTGGATTTTTGGTGGAATTTCTAGTTGAAGTACTGGACAGTGTAGCCTGTGGATATAGGCTGCATTATTTGTCTTTAAATTTTCTCTTAAGTGTCTTTGCAGTTCTGCAATTTTTTGACAGCTTAAGAGATTATTTTTGATTGCCGGGGTCCACGCACATGGGCGGGACTATTCACTAGATTATGACTATACACAGAGATCCCCTACTACAGAACTACATGCGCATATAGATATCCCCCTAAACACTACCTAGACAGCAATGTTCTGTTGAAGCAATTCGTAGTTTCTCTGTCACTGTACATATCCTCCAGTAACTTTCATCAGCTCTGGATGCACTGAGAACTTGAACTTCTGGCCAAGTTAATATTGTATTAGTATTTCTCTTGGAAGCTGCTGAGTATTGTCAATTATATTTTCCTGAAAGTGTCTTGTAGAATTATATATATATTCAAACACTAGGTAGGAGTCTAGCTCACGTAGACTGCACCTCAGGAAATGAAAATTGCCTCTGACATTGAAATCTCTGAACGTCAAAATTGGACTGAAGCTTACCGTTTACTCTCTAACCAAACTGCACGGCATATGAGAGAGTGAGAGACAAACGGCAACTACGAACTTCAAACGCCGGGACTTAACTGCGGTGTGAGGAATGCTCACAAGTATTCTTAACGCTCCGGTTCTTCTCTAAGCTCTGGAAATCTTCTTTTGACGAGCCGCGAGAAAATAATTGAGACACCTCAGGAGAGGCTCTCAGGGACGCGACCGGCTCCGTCAAAACTTCAGTTGAAGTGCGCAGCGCTAAAGCAGCGCGCGCACGAAATGGCGGAACTGCTGCAGGAAACTAGAACGCTAACCTAAGGGCTAGCGTTCCAACATTAAGCGGAAGAACTGGGTACTCTCTGCCTAAACTGAGCCACCAATTCACACCAGCTGGGAGTGGATCGTAACTGGAATAAACGGTCTCTCCGCATAGGCAAAGACAAGGGACCAGAATGCTTCGACACCAGAGCGGGCTTGACAGTACCCCCCACCAAAGACCCCTCCCCAGGCCTCTGTGGGTAAGTCTTATGAAATGCAGTCACCAACCTGGGAGCGTGAACATTACAGCTAGGCTCCCAAGATCTCTCCTCTGGCCCGAAACCTTTCCAGTCCACCAAGTAAAACAATTTCCCTCTCTTAATCTTAGAATCTAGGATTCTCTTTACCTCAAACTCTTCCGAGGATTGGACTTGAATGGAAGTTGGAGGATTCTTCTGTCTAAGATGGGGGGGACTTCTTCTGACCAAAGAGACATGAAAGGTTGGATGTATCTTCATGGTCTTAGGAAGGATGACTAACACTAACAGGATTGATCATCTTATCTACAGGAAAAGGACCCACAAATCTCGGTTGAAACTTGCGGTTTCCGCGCAAGCGCATATGCTTGGTGGAAACCCAAACCAGATCCCCAGATTCAAAAATGGGACTTTCCCTACGCTTACGATCTGCCTGTTCCTTGTAAGTGATCTTGGCCTTGGAAAGGTGGGATGATGCTGACTGATAGGATTGTTGCAATTTAAATAGTACCTCCTGGGCTGCTGGAACTTCAACCTCAACCTTACCAACCCACATATTAGGATGCCTGCCAGAATTAAAAAAGAATGGGGAGAAACCAGTAGCCGAATGAACAGCATTATTGTAAGCAAACTCCGCAGTACTAAGCAAGGAGGGCCACTCGCCCTCATGATCCATTAAATACATACGAAGATATTGCTCAAGATCCTGGTTCACGCGTTGCATCTGTCCATCCGTTTCTGGATGGAAACTGGTGGACAAACGGGAATCTACCCCAATTCCTTTCAGAGAAGACCTCCAGAAACGGGACGCAAATTGTGGTCCTCGGTCGGAAATCACAACTTTAGGAATTCCATGAAGCTTCAATATGTGCTGAACAAATAATGTGGCCAACTGGGGAGCAGTGGGAAGGGCTTTCAAAGGAATGAAATGACTCATCTTGGTAAATTGATCCACCACCACCCAGATGACTGAAGTACCCTGACTAGATGGCAGATCCACAATAAAATCCATAGATATGGTATGCCAAGGGGACGGGGCTACAGGCAGTGGCTGAAGTAGACCCTGCGGAGACTGCCTACACTTTTCCCCTTAAGGCATTGTTCACATGTGGCAACGTACTGTCTCACCTGAGTGTCCATGCTAGGCCAAATAAAGTTTCTCTTCACCAATTCCAAAGTCTTAGCAAAGCCTTTGTGTCCAGCCAACATATGATCATGAGACAATTGAATGATTTCATTTTGCAAATCTTGATTAGGAACAAATATCTTTCCGTGAAGATAGGGTTTTCCATCCTTGACTTCCCGATCAGGACCCTCATTCTTCCAATCTTGAAACTCCTCCTTAGCAAATTCTTCTCGAATCCTATTGCCCAAATCATCTTCTACAGAAGTGGCTACAATTTTTTCTTCCGGAATGACAAAATGCTTCATCAGAGGTTCCGCTTCACTCCCCGTTTCCAGCCGAGATAGGGCATCCGCTTTGGCATTTGCTGCACCTGGTTTTTAAGTCAAAACAAAATCATAGTCTGCAAAAAATAGAGACCATCTCAATTGTCGAGGAGTGAGCGTGCGAGCAGACTTTAAAAATTGCAAATTTCTATGATCAGTAAAAACAGTTAAGACATGTCCGGCTCCCAATAAATAATGTCGCCACACCTGGAAGGCATCCTTAACTGCCAACAGTTCCTTATCGGCGATTGAATAGTTTATCTCTGCTGGAGACAATGTCCGAGAATGATAAGCAACTGGGTGGAGCTGTCCAGTATTCTTCTGTCGCTGCGACAAAATTCCTCCAATAGCCAAGTTTGAAGCGTCAGCCTCCACAAAGAATGATTCATTCAAATCTGGATGTTGCAACACTGGAGCAGTGGTGAAAGCCTCCTTTAACTGCAGAAATACCTCCTCAGTGGCTGGTCCCCAAACAAACTTCTCGTTCTTCTTTAACAATCGAGTTATTGGGCTCACCTTGTTAGAAAAATTTAGAATGAACCGCCTGTAGAAATTGGCAAAGCCAAGGAAACTCTGTATCTCTTTGACTGAACGAGGAGCAGGCCAATTCTTAATGGCTTGAAGTTTAGAATCGCCCATAGACACTCCTTCTGGAGAAAGTATGAAACCTAGAAATTCCACCTTCGAAGAATGAAAGACACATTTCTCCAATTTCACGAAGAGTTGATGTTCTAGTAGCCGCTCCAAAATGGCACGCACATGAATTACATGTTCTTCTAGACTGTTTGAGAAAATCTAAATATCGTCAATGTAGACGACTGCAAAATGATCTAAATACTCACGAAGGATGTCATTCACGAAGTGCTGGAAGGCTGCCGGGGCATTGCACAACCCAAAGGGCATCACCTGATATTCAAATAATCCCAGCCGAGTGCAAAATGCAGTCTTCCACTCCTCCCCCTCGGCCATGCGAACCAAATGGTACGCCCCACGCAGATCCAACTTGGTGTAAATATGAGCCTCTTTTACTTGATCCAACAACTCAGATATGAGTGGCAAAGGGTAACGATTCTTTCTTGTGACCAAATTCAGCGCCCTATAATCAATGCAGGTCCTCAAGGTTCCATCCTTCTTCGGAATAAAGAAAAGAGGGGAAGACACAGGAGACTTGGACGGCCGTATGAATCCACTGGCAAGGTGCTGATCAATATATTCTTTCAAATGCAAATTCTCCGGTTCCGATAAAGCATAGATGCGACTGCAAGGTAATGCAGCACCCAATTCCAACTCGATCCTGCAATCATATGGCCTATGTGGAGGAAGTTTCCTAGCTTCTTTTTCATTAAATACTTCCTTCAAATCTAAGTATTCGTTTGGAATCTCTGGAACTTCTAAAGCACAAATAGTTTGAGTCTGATTGGCTAAACTGGAGGACATCGTCTGAATAGGAACTCCAGTGGAAGTTTTGAAACAATGTTCATGACAGAATTCAGAATTCATTTCCACTGTGCGTGTTGCCCAATCTATCCTTGGATTATGCTCGGTGAGCCAAGGCAACCCCAGAATAAGCTGAAACTGAGGGGCATCAATCAGGTTGAAGCGTACAAAACTTCTATGATCTCCTGGACCGTACACAGTGATTACTTCTTTATCAGCAACTATAGGGCCTGATGACAAATTGGTGCCGTCCACTGCGCGAACAGGCTCAGGTCTCAACTTCTTTTCAAAATGGATTCCCATTGACTTGGCAAACTGAATGTCACAGAAATTTCCAGTTGCTCCAGAATCAATCATTATGGAGATGTCATAATTCTCAGTTTCTCCAAAACTAATCCGACTGGATAGGATTAAATGCGGAGCAGAAGACTGAAGAGTATTAGCCAAGGATTGTAATGCAGGAGTCGATTCAGATTCAGCTCCCACCAGAGCAACTCCGTCTACTGGTGGAGCCGATCTTTTACCCAAGCTGATGACTTGGGCTTCCTTGGACATTCTCGAACAAAATGACCCGATTGGCCACAATACATACAAAGCTTACCAGCACGTCTTTTTTCTCTCTCCTCTTTACTCAGAGGGCCACGAACGGTTCCAATTTGCATCGGTTCTTCACTAGAGCTTCCTTCAGAACTCTTACTCACTTCCAAACGAGCTCGATCAAACCTGGGTGGAAGTATTCTAGAATCCTTTCGACGTTCACTACGTCTTTCAGATTGACGTTGGTCAATTTGCAAGACCAAATCAATCAGCTCAGATAAATCTGTAGGCCTCTTTGGAATCTGGGCTAAACCATCCTTAAGTTCATCCTTAAGCCCACGATAGAAGATGGCTGCTCTCTTTGCCGCTGGCCAACTAGTCTCTACAATCAATTTATTAAATTGAGCTAGGTACGCTATCAATTCCTTATTTCCTTGCTTCAAATCTAGTAACTCATTGTCAGTTGTCTGAGATATGGTTCTTCTGTCAAAGATTCGCAAAAATTCTGTCTTGAAATCCTCAAACTTGTACAACACTGGATCATTTGTAGATACCAAAGGCATCGACCAAGCCGCTGCATCCCCACTCAGGTAAGACAGAACAAAAGCCACTTTAGATTGATCCTCCTTAAACAAAATTGGTTTACATAAAAAATGCAAGGCACACTGCGTAAGGAAAATCTGAGCCTTATGAGGATCTCCCTGGAATCTTTCCGGGGGGCCAAAGGTATAGTGGGAGACATAGCATGCACCACTTGTGTTGTTAACTCAGACGAGGAAGGGGATGGAGCAAAACCTTGGAACTTAACCTTTTCAAAACTGGGACTGGGAGTTGCTGCAATCTCATCTATTCTCTGACGCAGATAACTAGTCTCTAAATTGGACTTCTTAACCTCCTCCCTGGTTTCAACCAACTGCTTCTGCATACTTTCAAGGATTGAGGTCAAAGCCTTAACGTCCCAACCCTCAGCCATCTCGCCCAGACAGAAGGCAACCTATTGGGCACTTCAATCTGTCAAGAATGCTGTACCTGAACCTCCTTAAGTCTGTGGGGACGATCTGATGAGGGCCTTTTCGAAGAGAATTTCCCAATTCCCAAACACCCCTGGTCCCAGAGAACTCTGAGCTCAGGAATGAGGGGGAAAGGGGAAGTGGATAACAAACAGAGACTGCCACACCCTGGTGTCTTCAGTTTTCTGGCACCTAGAAGAGTAACACAAAATTAATACATTCCCACAAAACTTGACATTCAATTTCAGTCTAATCCCAGGTCCGGAAGAAGGTTCTGGTATACCTGTGTTTGGTGTGGAATGCGCCTCTCTCTTGCTTAGATGCAGATTGAAAGAACAACCAAAAGTAGATTCTGCTTCAACATTTGGTGGAAGAGTGTAAAGTTCTTGCCGCTACTATGTTCAAGCTAAAGGTGCGAGTAAGAGAATATAACTACATGCGCATATAGATATCCCCCTAAACACTACCTAGACAGCAATGTTCTGTTGAAGCAATTCGTAGTTTCTCTGTCACTGTACATATCCTCCAGTAACTTTTATCAGGTCTGGATGCACTGAGAACTTGAATTTCTGGCCAAGTTAATATTGTATTAGTATTTCTCTTGGAAGCTGCTGAGTATTGTCAATTATATTTTCCTGAAAGTGTCTTGTAGAATTATATATATATTCAAACACTAGGTAGGAGTCTAGCTCACGTAGACTGCACCTCAGGAAATGAAAATTGCCTCTGACATTGAAATCTCTGAACGTCAAAATTGGACTGAAGCTTACCGTTTACTCTCTAACCAAACTGCACGGCATATGAGAGAGTGAGAGACAAACGGCAACTACGAACTTCAAACGCCGGGACTTAACTGCGGTGTCAGGAATGCTCACAAGTCTTCTTAACACTCCGGTTCTTCTCTAAGCTCTGGAAATCTTCTTTTGACGAGCCGCGAGAAAATAATTGAGACACCTCAGGAGAGGCTCTCAGGGACGCGACCGGCTCCGTCAAAACTTCAGTTGAAGTGCGCAGCGCTAAAGCAGCGCGCGCACGAAATGGCGGAACTGCTGCAGGAAACTAGAACACTAACCTAAGGGCTAGCGTTCCAACATTAAGCGGAAGAACTGGGTACTCTCCGCCTAAACTGAGCCACCAATTCACACCAGCTGGGAGTGGATCGTAACTGGAATAAACGGTCTCTCCGCATAGGCAAAGACAAGGGACCAGAATGCTTCGACACCAGAGCGGGCTTGACACCTCGTCGTCGACAGTGTCGCCAACGACTTTTTCGTTGACGAAGATCACCATTGACGCGAATTCTACATCCACTGTCGTCGCCGAGATCTCAAATGATTGTCATTGGCGTCATCCTCGTCGACGCTAGTCTCTGTCTCTGTGAAGCCAATCTCGTCGACGAGGAAGATATTGCCTACTGTCGACGTTCCGTCGACGACGAAGGTTGGAAGGATCTCGTCGACGACTAAGGTTGAAAGGATCTCATCGAAGACGAAGGTTGGAAGGATCTCGTCGACTGCTGCCTCGTCGAGGGCCAAATTGTCATTGACGGCCGCCTTGTCGTCGAAGACTACCTCGTCGTCGACGGCCACCATGTCGACGAAGACTGCCTCGTCAACGAAGACTTCCTCATTGTGGATGAGGAAGTTTTCGACGATGGTCACTTCTTTGACTTCAGCTCAACCGACGACGACGACAGCCCCTGCGTCAACGCTACATTTATCATCTTGCACAGAATTGCAGGTCTGGTCAGCGTCTACGGCTACATCTACATAGTCTACTACAGCATCTTCTTTATTACAGAGATGTGGTTCTTCACTGGAGGCCCTCTCTCCATTGCATATTTCTCCAACCAAGGTACCTCTTGAGGTCCCCGAACAATTACTGGAGTCAGAGGAGAATGAGGAGGATTCTGAAGAGGACGACAGATTTTTTACTGCCAGAAGCCCTTCAGAATTGTTCATTAAATATCAGGAGGATGACCAGGATGAACAGCTTTCCCCAGAGCCTGTGGCCCCACCTCCTGATACGTTACCTACAGCACAGATGCCTCTAGCTCTGCTAAACAATCTTCAATATATGTTAGACGACTATTGCGGGTTTCTTCCATCTGAATCTGCGCAGTCCATTCCACCGACACCTGTAACTCAAGCTTCCACTTCTGCTTTCAGGTCTCCTAGACCGCCTTCTCCGTTACCGTCTCATCATTCCCATGATGAGAACTCATCTGATGATGAGGATAGGGAGGAAGGAGAAGTTAATGATAGATCTCTTATGTCGGAGTGGGAAGAATACCAAATTCAAACTCTGTCTCCTTCAACTCCAGCTCCCATTGATTCTCCTCCAGTGGACATCGGAGGCTTCCACCTCCTGATGAAAAGGGCAACACAAAGGTTCCTTCTACCTATGGAAATGAAGAAGGATGAATGCTTCCTATACGATTTCAAGAATCAACCAAGGAAGCAGATACGGACTATCCCCGTTATTGATTTTATCTGGAAGGAAGGATTGAAGGTTATGACAGCTCCTGCTTCTATCCCTCTGGTTTTGCCTCGGCTCGACAAAAAACTATAAAGCGCCAGACAACACACCGGCATGCCTCATAGGTCAGCCAAAAAAGGACTCGTTATTTGTACAAGCGGCACAAAGACGGAGCTAGGAATCCCGCTTCTCCAATCACAGCTCCTCCAGACAGGGATGGCAGACAATTAGACGCAATTGGCAAGAAGGTTTCCACATTGGCAGCACGATAGTCAGTGCTGCTAATTCACCGGCCATCTTAGGTCGGTACGACAGGCAAATGTCGTCGGACATTTCGCCATATATCAACATGTTCCCGGAAGCATCAAAGGCTGAAGCTTTAAATATCCTACTAGAAGGAGAGCGTATATCTGCTGAGATCATAGATTCGGCCGTAGATGTCGCATCCACAGGATTTAGGCAGCTAGCGGGTGCTGCAGTGCTACAGAGACAAGGCTGGTTGAAATCAACATCTTTTCGCCAGGAGGGTCAGGCAAAGATTATTGACATGCTGTTTGATGGAGAGTCACTATTCGGCCAGCACGTGGAAGAGGCCCGGCAGACCATCAAAAAAGATACAGAAACAGCAAGATCTCTCGGTACTCTGCAATTCCGTAAGCCGCTCTTTTGGGGTGCTAAAGGACGGGGATCATTCCCTAATCGAGGGGGCTACAACCAACAAAGATCATGCCAGTTCTAGCAAGGTAATCAGCGATATCAGTCTCAAAGACAACAGTCGTAGGGACAACGTAATACATCCTATTCGCAGAATAAAATGAAGCCCTCCTACCACGGAAAGGATTCCAATAAGAAACAATGAGAACTGCCACCTGCCACCTCTTCTACCGCATTCCCATGCAAAAGTTGGAGGAATGATCTCCCAATTTAACTTGAACTGGTTTGCAATAACATCAGACAAGTGGGTCCTGGACATCGTGGCCAGAGGCCATGCTTTAGAGTTCATGAAGATTCCTCCAAACTTTCCTCCAAGAGGCCCACCTCCAGCTCATCTCAATGAGCTTTTTTCCCAAATAAATTTGATGATAAAAAAAGGAGCAATCGAAAGGGTCCCTCAGTTACAGAGGGGAGCAGGATTTTATTTGAGTTTTTTCCTGATAATGAAGAAATCGGGAGAGTGGCGTCCCATTCTCGATCTTCGCTCCCTCAACAAATACTTAAAGAAGTTGTCCTTCCGGATGTTAACGCTTCAAGAAATCCTTCAACTCCTTTCGGCGGGGATCATATGGCCACCCTCAACCTCCAAGACGCATATTTCAATGTGCCAATTCTTCCCAGACACAGAAAATTCTTGCGGTCAGAGTGGCTGGCAGGGAATTCCAGTTCAAAGTCCTTCCTTTCGGATTACGTTTAGCACCCCATGTGCTTACCAAAGTTCTAGCACCGGCGGTGGCACACCTTCGTCTGGAAGGGATTCAAATCTTTCCATACCTAGACGACTGCCTTATCAAGGCGAATTCTTTTTCAACCACAAGCACCCACATCCAGAGATGTTTGTCCCTGTTTTTATCTCTGGGTCTCTCTATCAACCTCGACAAGTCTCATCTTGTTCCTTCACAAAGACAGACATGCTTTGGAGCCACGTTGGACACGCAGCTGACTCAAGCCTTTGTCTCAAACGAAAGACAGCAAAAGATCTGCAAACTGGCCCCCCTATTACGATCAAAAGAGTGCGTTTCAGTCCGGCAGTTCAAGTCTTTTTTAGGGATGATTTCTTCTTGCATCCCTTTGATACCCAACTGTGCCTCAGAATGAAGCCCCTACAAGAGGAACTGAACCACCAATGGTTGCAGGTTTCGGGATCATTTGATCTCATTCACATCACTCCTCGAATGCGAGAAGCCTTCCTCTGGTGGACACTAAAAAAGAATGTGAAGGAAGGATGCGCATTCCTAGAAGAAGCGCCAAATGTTACCATCACCACAGATGCGCCCCTCGAGAGATGGGGGGGGCACATCTTCAAGGGCTGACGGTCAGCAGCAAAGGGAATGTCCAACAACGGAAGTGGTATATCAACCTTCTGGAATTGCGAGCCATCTTCTTGGCCCTGAAATCCTTTCGAACCGTCATTCTGGGAGCTTCAGTGCTAATTTGGACAGACAATACAACAAGTATGCACTACTTGAACAAACAAGGAGGAACAAGGTCTGCCCTACTCTCTCAACAAGCCTAGGAAACCTGGGACTGGGCCATACGACACAGACAGCCTATCAGCGATCCATGCGCCGAGAGTTTCCAATGTTTGAGCGGATTCCCACAGCAGATCAACCATATCCACTCACGAGTGGGAACTGCATCAACCAACGTTTCAGGAGTAGGGTCGTCCCGATCTAGACCTGTTTGCGTCCAATCGGAACCACAAATGCCCATTCTTTGCAAGTTGGCTTCCCCACAAGGGGTCTCAGGGGAACAAGTTTTCGATGAATTGGTCGCGGGTATATGCTTACGCCTTTCCTCCGATACCATTGGTTCCCAGAGTTCTCCGGAAAAGGAAGAGAACCCTGTCGCCTGATTCTTATTGCTCCCAGATGGCCTCGCCAGTTCTGGTTCACCGAAATTCTCCTTCTATCAGAAAGCAATCCCATTCAGTTTTGACCAATACTGAACCTCCTGTCCATACAGAACGGACAGATCTCCCACCCGGACCTTGCATCTCTGAGATTAGCAGCCTGACGCCTGAACACATTGAATTCGCTCATTTAAACATTCCTGCGGATTGTAAATAAGTTTTAGCTAACACTTGAGCGCCTCCCACTGTTAAGACGTACAGGCTTAAATGGAAAAGATTCTGCATGTGGTGTCCAGTCAAGTGTAGTCAAATTACTTTATTCGTATTTCATTTGAAAAACATAAAAGCACAGATAAAAATACATTTCCAGAACAGTCAGTCATTTTTGCTTTATTTCAATAAAAACATATCTTAAAAGCAGTAATACACCAATTAAAAAGCAATATTATTAAAAAGGATGAGACATAGTAAATATACCCTAATGACTGTATAACAAAATTGATTAAAATCTTCATGATAAGGAATTTTAAAAATGACATTAAAAAGATGTATACAACATAAGAAAGAGAAAGTGCAATTCACGAGGTACAGATAGCTCATAGCAGCTTCAATGCTTGGGGATTGGCTTTAAGGGTTCTCGAGCTAATGCTCCAAGCCCAACTCAGGTATTTGGCCAAACCACCCACATACAGGGCTCGTGCGTCAGATCTTAGAATGCGCAATGCCACAAAGTGGCTACGAGTACCCAACTCCCTGCACAGTGGTCAGCCAGCGTTCCCTTGGCACTTTATAAGCTGGACAGGCGAACATAACATGCCCTATTGGCTCGCAATTTGCCTCACAGTTCGGGCAGGAGGCTGGTGTCTGATAGCGAGCCTTCCAGCAAGCGGTCATTTCCCGAGTGAGGAGCGAACCAACCCTGAACTCGAAAACAGTGCTCTGTCATACGTTTTTTGGACGATATCTAGGTATGGTTTGTAGCAAGTAGAGTGCTTATGTTGCATAAACTCCTCAGATAACCTGCCTAATTTCAGATCGAGGAAACCCTTGGTACGGACCCAGGACCAATAGGCCTTCTTGAGTTCTGCCTTTGGTGGAGCAGTTCTATTCGTCCACGCCTCTAGGAGGTCAAGGTCACATCGTGTTGAAACTCCATTCTTATCTCAGGGGTCTCACTGATGCTTAATCCTTTAAAAGCTACATGAAGTTGACACGGAAGTTGGAATGCTAGAATATCAAAGAAACATCTCTATTAAAACTCACATGAGTTGAGCCTACGTCACACAGAAGCCGTGGCAACTGTAGGAGGTAGTCTGAAGAATTCAGAAAGCATGGGCTTTATATACATTTCAGAGTTACATAGGAAACATAAATGCAAGGGGCAGTCCTGGCTCATGTGAGCACAAAAAACTACCTAATATGGACATACAAGTTCTCTTTGTTCAACCAAGTGGGAGGAGCTAACAGTTTTCAGAACGTAGTAAACACATTCCTATGTGAGACTAATCAATACCAGATGCAGACCCTACCGGGCATTTCTGAGCATGCGTTAAAGTGGAGGAGGCTAAATATATCCTGTTACTGGGCAGACTTCAGGCGCAGCTAAAAAGAAGGTAGGACAAAGCACATGGTGAGCACATGGCAGCACATGGCAGATAAGATGGCTGCCAGAAACACAAAATGGCTTCTATAAAGCGGACAAGATAACTTCTAAATACAAGATGGCTTCTGCTAACGCTAACCCATTACTGCCAATTTACAACAGTCGCCCGTTTTAGCGTTAGCTGAAGACATTAGAATAATCCAGTAGGAACATAGAAAAGGTGTGCTCATTAATTCGCATAAATTTATCAATTTCCTAATTCATTGTCAGATAAGCATTTTGCATCCTAAACATTTCATTAAGGTATGAGCAGGAATTTAAAAGAACGGGACATTAGGTCATAAACTTACATACAGACAGTAGGAGAAAATAACAACCACTATTACAGAGAAAATTAGCATTTTCACAACCCTAAGCAGAAGCAAATCCTAAAATCTTTCAGAAAACACTATATACTCAGGTGAAACAGTGGCAATCCTTCAATGCTCTCAGGTTGAAATAGGGATACTCTTTCACAAAGAATGAACTTCGCTCTACCTTTTTACTAAACGCAATACTACTCTAAAACACTGCCAAAATCAGTTCCCCAGCACCCATTTCACGCAACTACAACTGTAGCCAGAGTCAATTCGAAGTCTCTCTGGCAGACCTCTATCGTCCATTGAATCTCCTTCCATTGTCTTATTGGGCCTCTTGATTCAGGCTTTCCATGAAGATGGTGCTTCTCAGTATCCGTTGGAGTGCCCTCCTGGCAAACACTCATAGCTCACTTGAAAGTCTCAATGTCTCATGGCATGGCACCCATCTCTCTCCTTTGTGGCAGACACTACAGATAGTGTGCTCTTCATGGATCATGAGCACAGATCATCTCGTGCAAACTCAAGTAAAAGAGCAACAAACTTCAACATTTTCAGGCTCCAACACTCATTACTCGGTGTCAGAGGATGCTCAGGCTGCTCTTTCATGGGTACCACACATGTAGTGCCTTCTTCCAATCTTAGACCTTCCGGTGCACTGCCATTCCGTTGGAGCAAAAGAAAGAGGGGAGTGGCCAAAAACTCAGGCCAAGGGGATCAAGGGACTGTACACTGTCAGAGGTTGCCAGTACATGACAGGTAGCTTTTGCTCTTTTCATTGAAACTTTTGTTTTGTGGCAAAATCAGATCCTCCTTTTTCTCTGATTTTTTTTTTCACCGCTGGTTGATGATGCAAACAAAATAATTTCGGAGTGACCATTTAACGTGCTGGCGATCACTTATTCAGCTTTGCTGCTTTCTGGGTGCTGGGACTGCAGACCAATACTTCCTGCTTTCATCTAGCTGTCAATAATGGGAGTTAGGATTCATCTTGGCCATTTGTTCTGCAGGGTATCATTCTCCCTTTGACTCTGGAAGATCCTGCAGAACCTAATGATATAGGAAATGTAACACAATTATTAGTTTCCTTCAATTGAGTACAAAAAACTGTTCAATATCTAGCAAAGGGGCTGCAAACAGGTTGCCTGCAATCTTCAAAAGAGTGGCCATACGCCATGGGACTATCATGATCTAAAATACTCTGTCATTCTCATAGAATACAAATACAAAACAGTGACTCTAGTTTCTTCAATTGGATTTCCATATGAGAGTATATCCTCTACCATCTAAGGGTAGATAGCTACATGAAGAATCTATGTGAGTGGATGTCCTCACACATAATACATAATGACATTGTCTAATGGGGTAAACACATTTTTCTCTCAATGATTACACATGGGTGTTCCTAAATTCCTTATCTAGAACATCTCAAAAGCGAAATCACACAATGCCTTTTATCAGGGACATGTAGACAAAGGCTAATTATCAGAATGTGGAAACAAAAGAAAAGAACTAGAGAGTCCTGGTGTTTCCATTATTAAAACACATCTGGTCTATCAAAAAATTCAAGCAGCAGAAAAACTAAATGTATAGTGTCTCCTATTGAGGTGGAAAACTTATCTTACTATAATATTAAGTCAGTTAACCAGACTATCACTACCTTATCAGTCAGACTGGAAAACATCAAAAATAGGCCTAAAGAAAATTCCTAAAAATCAGTGTGGTCATACAAAAGAGAATTATACATAATATGGTGGTTCCTAGTACATCACTGCATTCTAGAAGTGTGAATCTGAACAAAGGAATACGGAAAGAAGAAATAGAAGTAGGACACGGCTAAAATCCCCAATAAATAGGCACAATGCAACATCAGGGGAGAAGCCACAAAAGAAAAATCTATAGGAAGAACGAAAATTACTTGGGTGATAGTCAAGTTTGTGACATAATACCAAAAGCATGGACACAAAAGTCACAATAGTGCAGAAATTTGGACTCTACCACTGGCCCCTACACCATATACGGTAATCTCAGCTAATGGTCCAGTTCCTTCTGCAGGGAAAAAATGAAAAGTTTAGGTCACCTTTAACAAGAGTCACAAATCTATAATTTCATCCTTAGGTCCAATCAAGGATACATAAATCTAGAACTACCTGGTCCATGAGGGAGAGGGCAGTATCATGACACCTGTATCTCTCTTTTTATCCAGTATTATGGGTGTCTTTCATAGATTCACATGCCTGAATCATTCCCCGTCGTCGAGATGGGAGCCCCGGTAATAGAAAAGTAATGTCCTATAGACATACATAGAGAAAAATAGGCCTAAGGGCCTTGCCTTAGTAGCCTATCTATGTCCTTTTGTAAAAAGGACCAAATTCCTAAAGGTAGCCAATCAGCTACCACCTCCCTCTAGAACCTTCCTGCCAGGAGCCTCAGTCTCTCATATTTTCTACCGCACGTTGTGCTAGGGAGTCCCCACCTGAGCTCTCCTCAGGTTTCTTCAATTTCTCTCCTTTTCTTCTAAAAACTTGGATTATACTTCAACTGTGACTGAACAACAGAAAAAAGGACTCTTCAGAGCCTGTTCTTCTTGTGGCAAGAAGAGACTGCACGTCGACGACAAGCATGAGACTTGCCTCTACTGCCTCTACCCTGACCATACAGTAAAGGACTGCAGGGTATGTAGAACATTCTCTACCAAAACACCTAAGGATAGAAAAGGAAGACTGCTCCTCTGGGTAAACAGACTCAAAACCAGAGATGATGAGGTGCTCTCCTCGGAGGGCAGTGAAATGGCTTCAGTTTCTTCAAAACTGTCCTTGAAAAGGCCAAGGGAGGCTTCCCCTGGCCATTCAGACGTCCCTCACAAAAAGACAGCTTCAAAGTCTTCTGAGGCAAGATCTGACACGTCTGTGAAGGATGCTGCAACCTTCAGAAAGCCATCACAGTCCTCGTCGTCTACTTCCACGACGTTCTCCTCAAGAAAAACGAACTATGTCTCCACATCGACGACGACGGTCTCGACGACGGTGGCATCGTCAGCCTTGACTTCAACGACGATGACCACCCACTCGTCGACGACGGGTAAGCCAATATCGTCGATTGTACTTATTAAAAAGCAGCAGTCGTTTGTCAAAACTCCGTCGTCATCACTGTCGACGTCGACAAAACAAAAAACACCTACATCGTCGACGAGAATTCAGTCGACGCCAACCGCATCGTCGACGAAGACACCGACGACGGTAGGAGCACCGCCGACGACAAATGCACCGTCGACGCCTACTACGCCGCCGACGACGAAAGTGCCGTCGACGGCCGCATCGACGACGGCGAAAGTACCGTCGACGACCACATCGACGACGGCGAAGGCACCGTCGACGACCACAAAGACATCGTCGACGGCCGCACCGTCGACGCCCGCTCCGTCGACGACAGCTTCATCGGCGAAGGGACAGTCGACGCTTGAAAAACGATCGACGTCGATACCGTCGACGGCACCAACGACGACCTCGTCGACGACGACATCGTCGACGCCATGGAAAAAAGCGGAGTTAGTTCCATCAAAAAAGGTCACCAAACTCCCTATTACGCCCGATTTAACATCACCCAGTAGGGTTCAAACACTGCTCCCTTCTCGCATACTACAAGATGAGGAATCAGCTGATGAACAATTCGAACAAGCTACTAGCCCGTCAGATCTCAATGTCAAATGCCAGAGTACTGACGATGACGGAGATGATGTTATTTTTACAGAGGAAACTGTTCAGGCTCAAGTAAATACTCGAGTCACTCCAATGATCGTATTGCCGGCTGAGATAGTCACTGATCTTCAATTCCTGATCACAGACTATAAAAAACGATTCCCAGAATCGTCAGCGACCCCTTCAAATGACAATTCTCAAGAATCTTCCAAACAGCACAGATCACCAAGGACAAGACCAGCGCCTTTGGTTATTCCTCAAGATAGTGAACAGGTTCACAACATCCAATCCTCTGATGAGGACGACGAACCTCCTGAGGAAGGTGAGGTTAGAGATGACCTCTCTCAAAACAGAGATGACGAAGATTACGCTGCTCATTCTCCGGCCACACCGGAACCCAGCACGTCAGACTCTCCACCAGTGGATATCGGTGGATTCCACAATTTAATAGAGAGAGCGGCCACTAGATTTCACATGACAATGGAAACAAAAGTAACGGATTGTTTCTTATATGACTTTAAAGATCCCATAAAGAAAGAGGCAAGGTCCATTCCCATAATAGATCACATCTGGGAACAGGGGCTACAACTCATGCAAACACCTGCATCTGTTTCAATAGTGGTCCCTAGACTGGATAAAAAATATAGGGCTCCGTCAACGGCACCCACTTGCTTTAATTCACATCCTAAACCAGATTCGGTCGTCACTCAAGCCGCCCAGAAGAACTCCAGAAACCCATCCTCGCCACTGTCAGCACCACCAGACAAGGAGGGCAGGAAATTAGATGGCATAGGCAAACGCTTCTCCACAACGTCAGCCATGACGGTCAAAGTGGCCAACGCCATTGCTCTGCTAGGCAGATACAATAGGCAACTATGGGAAGATGTTGCTCCATATCTCACGCACGTACCTGACAACTTGAAAGATGAGGTCCAGGCACTCCTTCATGAAGGTCAAATGTCAGCATCGGAAATCATAGATTCAGCTGTCGATGTCGCCATGACAGGCTTCAGACAGCTGGCAGGCGCCGCAGTTTTGCGCAGACAAGGATGGCTCAAGGCGACATCCTTCAGACAAGAGGTCCAAACCAAAGTTGTAGATATGCCCTATGACGGACAACAACTATTTGGAGCAAAAATAGATGAAGCCTTGCAGACGATAAAGAAAGACACCGACACTGCAAGGGCTCTCGGGACTTTACAATTCAGAAACCAGTCCTTTCGAGGGCACAGAGGAAGAGGACAATCCACATACAGAGGATCCTATCAAGGAAAATCCACATACTCATACAATCAAAATCACTCACAATATCAGCAGCGACAGCAAAAACAAAGTCGTCAGACCTCCTACGGGAGATCGAACTTCAGGGGCAAATCTCAAAAGAAAACGGCTGGCGGAAGACAATGACCATTTCCCGCAGCCAGTCCCCCCACCGTCCTGTCCGCTCAAAATTGGAGGCAAATTGACACACTTCCTCCACAATTGGAAATCGATTACGACAGATCGGTGGGTACTACAATTAATTCAACACGGTCACACCTTGGAATTCAACTCCATCCCACCGTTAACTCCTCCTCACAAACATCCTCACAAACACCTTTGTATGTTACTAAAGGAAATCTCTTCCATGATAAAAAAGGGAGCAATAGAGCGAGTCCCATCAGCTCAAAAGGGAAAGGGATTTTATTCCCGCTTCTTTTTAATCCAACAGAAAAAGAAGAAATGGAGGCCCATTCTAGATCTCAGGGCGCTCAATGCCTTCCTGAAAAGCCAATCGTTTTGAATGGTGACTATCCAGGAAATCTTAGGTTCCCTGGAGGAAGGAGACTTTATGGCGTCTTTGGACCTGCAAGATGCATATTACCATGTCCCAATACACAGACGACACAAAAAATTCCTACGATTCGAAGTAGCAGGTCTCCACTACCAATTTTGTGTCCTCCCATTCGGCCTCAAATCAGCGCCACGCATTTTTACAAAGTGCCTGGCTCCTGTGGCAGCTTTCCTGAGACAACAGAATCACCAGGTCTTCCCCTACCTGGACGACTGGCTGGTGAAAGCACCGTCTCTCACAGACGCGCAGCTGTCTTCCAACGCCTGTCTCGATATTTTCCGGAACCTAGGTTTGACTCTCAACTTCGAGAAATCTACTTTACAACCCACCAGGATTATAACATTCCTGGGGGCCACTATAAACACCATTTCCTCCAAAGCTTTCCCGTCTCAAGAAAGAAAACACAAACTGATGACTCTAGCTACCGCAATATCTTCAAAACAAACCATCAAAGTACGGATTTTCAAATCTCTTCTAGGGATGATGTCTTCCTGCATACTACTCATCCCTCACTGTCGGCTCAGAATGCGCCCCCTTCAGGAGGCCCTGACCAAACAGTGGACCCAATGTACAGATTCCTTCGAGGATCACATAGTCATCACTCGACAAATATCCGAGACGCTGGATTGGTGGATGAAGAACAAGAACCTATCCAAAGGTCTCACGTTCTTGTTACCAGAAACTCCACACGTCATAACGACGGACGCATCTCTCGAAGGATGGGGTGCAGTCCTTCAAGACTTACAAATCAGCGGCAGATGGTCGGAGCAAGAGAAGGCTCTGCATATCAACCTCCTAGAACTACGTGCAGTCCTTCACTCTCTACAGGCATTCCTCCCTCGCATCAAAAACTCAGCAGTGCTCGTGAGGACGGACAACACGACCACAATGCACTACTTAAACAAGCAGGGAGGGACACGCTCGCTGACACTGTCTCGCGAATCACAAAAAATTTGGAACTGGCTACTGCTCAACAACATCACATTAACATCGGAGTATGTCCCAGGAAAAGACAACGTCATAGCAGACGCTCTCAGCAGACAGAGGTCACTGTCCCACGAATGGGAACTGGACCAACAAGTTCTAGACAACATCTTCTTGGCATGGGGAAAACCGCAAATAGACCTCTTCGCCACCAAGGAGAACAAAAAATGCCGCAGCTTCGCAAGTTGGCATCCCCAACAGAGGTCATTAGGAAATGCATTTTCCATCGCATGGCGCAACGTGTTTGCGTACGCATTTCCGCCATTTCCCCTGATAAGCAGAGTCATCCGGAAAATGAAAATGGAGCATTGCACATTGATTCTCATTGCCCCATACTGGCCGAGACAACATTGGTTCGCGGACCTCCGTCGCCTCTCAGTCCGACCATCAATCCAACTGCATCAACATCCCTCTCTACTCTCGATGTCCAAAGGCCAGATACTCCACCCGAATCTGAAATCTCTCAGATTATCGGCTTGGCTCCTGAGTACCGAGAATTCTGTCACCTACGCATCCCGCAGGAGTGCAAGGAAGTCCTAGCTAAAGCAAGAGCAGTTAGCACGAACAAAACGTATTCCTTGAAATGGAAACGCTTTTGTATTTGGTGTAAAGACAACAATATACATCCTTTCAGGATCACTCCAGAGCAGATACTGCCTTATCTCCTACATCTGGCCCAAGCAGGTCTTGCGCATGCTTCCATCAGGGTACACCTAGCAGCAATCTCACGCTTCACAAGGTCTTCAAAAGGTCCTTCACTATGGTCCAACAGACTGATAAAACAGTTTCTTAAAGGGCTTTACAGATCTTTCCCTAGACCAAGACGAATACCACCAACGTGGCATCTGAATATTGTACTCAATCAATTAATGAAGCATCCATTTGAACCTATCCATAGGGCTGATATCAAATACATTTCCTGGAAAACTGCACTTCTTTTAGCTTTAACATCAGCCAGAAGAGTCAGTGAGTTACAAGCTCTTTCGATACAGGATCCTTTCTTGCAATTTAGAGAGGACAGAGTCATTTTAAGAACCAACCCCCGTTTCATTCCTAAAGTCCCCTCGGACTTCCATCTCAATGAACCGCTTGTGCTTCGCTCATTCTTCCCGAACCCAAGCACGGTGGCTGAAAGATCTCTTCACTCTTTGGACATTAAGAGATGTCTAAAATTTTACCTGGACAAAACAAAAGATTTCAGAAAGACAAAACAACTTTTCGTTGCCTTCAGCAGGCCGAGAAAAGGCATGCCACTCTCCAAACAATCCATTTCCAGATGGATATCGGCAGCAAATGCATTTTGTCATGACAAAGCCGGACGTCCATTACATTCCTCAGTCCGAGCACATTCCACGAGAGCTGTGTCCACATCGGCAGCACTATTCGCTGGAGTACCGATTCTGGACATCTGCAGAGCGGCCACCTGGAAATTGCCGCACACCTTTACCAGACACTACTGCCTGGACACGGAACTGATGCAGGATGCAGCTGTGGGCCAAGCTGTACTTCGCCATCTATTCCAGTAAGATGAGCCTTCCTACTTCCCACCGTCCTGCAATGGTATGCACATTTCTTTACTTTACTCTTTATATTACTGATGGTATCTAGTCACATGATATGTATTATCTCAGACTGTTATATTCCATCGCATATGTGCATAATGTATTGCTTGCTATTCTGATTCAGGCATGTGAATCTATGAAAGACACCCATAATACTGGATAAGAAATGCGTTACTTACCTGTAACAGCAGTTATCCAGTATTGGTGTCTTTCATAGATTCACATGCAACCCTCCCACCTCCCCAGGAAGGGCTCATCTCTCACTACAGAGCATATGTTACGTCTACCTAGCTTGGTGCGTACGAAAATCTGAGAGACTGAGGCTCCTGGCAGGAAGGTTCTAGAGGGAGGTGGTAGCTGATTGGCTACCTTTAGGAATTTGGTCCTTTTTACAAAAGGACATAGATAGGCTACTAAGGCAAGGCCCTTAGGCCTATTTTTCTCTATGTATGTCTATAGGACATTACTTTTCTATTACCGGGGCTCCCATCTCGACGACGGGGAATGATTCAGGCATGTGAATCTAGGAAAGACACCAATACTGGATAACTGCCGTTACAGGTAAGTAACGCATTTCTTATTTTACTTCAATACTATTATGGCCAAATTTTGACATACACTGGTGAGGTGTTGTCTATTCTTGTCCACAGCATGCAAACATCATGTCTGTGAAATTTAGTATCAACACAAATTTTACCCAACTATTGTAAAGTGACACATATCGTCATACATGTCCATTCACAACACAGGCAAACTTGTAATAATATCAAAAGCAGCAACATAAAACACAAACAACATATGCCAAGCCATCAGATATACATGCAGTATAGCTAGCACAAAAAACATAGACAAATTACAATAGCACATGCAAATAAGCAGTGATGCATGCATTCATGCATCCCAAAACCCAGAAATGCAGGCCTGCTTAATTTGTCAGGTTTAGAATCAAAATCAAAATTGCACCAAAATTATACTTTCATCTAGTCCCAAAATTACACTTTCACTTACTCCCACCCTTTGACAGGAGATCACCAGTCACTGGAGATCGAACTGTCAAATAAAACTTACAGTGTCGCTTCTGACACACTGGACCAGCAGGAACCATTCATAAAGGGGGAAATGCAAAATCATGAAAAAAACACACAAACATTTCTTTGCAAAGGAGTCATAATAAAAAAAACATCTCTTTTCAACATACTGCTGACTGCACATAACATACAAAAATACCAACTGTAATTAACCATCTTCCGTAAACATACTAAATTTCAACTTTCCAAAAGCAAAACTCATTCACAGACACTCAACATCCCCTGCGCCAGCAGGCCCTGAGGCCCTGGAGGCCTCTGTTTGATAACACCGCAGCAGAACATCTGTTTTCACTTACTCCTAAACCCCCACCTCACTGACCTTCAGGTCAAACTCTGCCTGGCGCACTCCGCGTGTTCCTTGGCCCCCCTCCTATTCGTCTCTCGAGCTGACAAAGGCAAAAAGCTGTCCAACTCTTTTTAACCCTCCAATAATCAACCCTATTGAAAGACATGTTATAAATGACTTCTTTTAGGGGCTAAAATTCATTTATTCTTAGATTATTAAAACATTCACTGTGAAGAATTTGCTGAGCACAACAACACAACATACCATCTTAAAACAACTGCTTGTTACCACCCCCTGCAATGGTACTCATTTTAGCAATCCTAAAGATGAACGACCAAATGGGCCCTGCCAAAGTTAGAACCTTCAATCCCGATATTAAACTCGACCCTATGCACCAGGCACATTGGCTCACTGAGCTATGAAAAACAAATCCAAATAAGAACAACATGCAAATGTGTATGATACCTAAATGTATGCATTTACTAAAACCTAAGGCACTTGAAAAACTACTCTAAATGGCAAGAATGCCTTTTTTAATAGTCTAATTTACCCATTTTCGACTTTGGAATTTAGGGAACTTAAAAGTTAATATCCTATGATTGCTTTACAGATTAATCATCCTCAGAATGTCCTTTATACATTACAGAGGTTGAACATTGGACATCTCTCATGTAAATCCTAGAAAAATTAGTGTTTTACGCCTACGCCAAGTGAAAACCGACATGCAAATTACCTAATTATTCAGTAACACATAACTTAAATCAAATTTGAATGCTAGGGGGTCATAGTATGAGTACTAAGCTTTATAAATATCAAAAAACGATATTAAAAAGCACTTATTTTTTTCCAGATAATTTTTTCATAATTAATAATTTTTCTTTCAATGAAACCAATTATCTTTTTTATGAGAATTCCACATATAAAGGTAAGCTGCATCCCTTGCCTATCATTTTATATGCATCCATTTATGCGCCGAAGCACAAAAAGCCTAACTTGAAACATGACATTTTTCGCGCCACAAATTTCTTTCATTTTAAAAGGACACTCAGTATTTAGCAAAAAACCCAAAAATATATTTTGAAAAAAGAATGCATAAAGAGTTGAAATGTCTTCCAGTGATTCAAAAACGATGAACCTTATTTTTGTAACCCTCTAAACCACTATTCTGAAATGAAAAAAACCCAACTACAATGAACTAACGGCGAAGTCCTGGGCTAAATAAACATTCCAATGCTATTCATGGCCTTCGAAAAACAACATCTGCTGCCTTAACGGCTGGAAGCAAGGGCTCTCTGCACAATGCTGAAATCTGAGCGCTTTCAATGTTACCGAAAACAGTGTGGTAAATAAATAATTAATTACCGGTTCTATATTTTAATACAGTGAATGAAACAGATAGCTCAATAAATAAGAGACAGGATTCGAGGTATCTTGAGTCTACAGGCTTTAATCAGGCATAAGGGACAGGAACAGGACAGCCTGCAATAGAAAGCACGGGACGGCAGCTGCACACCGAAAAGTAACATGACACAGTATTTATACTTAAACAAATACATTACATTCAATACAGTAGGCGTAGCAGTAGGCGTAGCTTGTAGCAGTCGCGAAAGATAAGGACAAGATGGGTGTAACAAGAGGGCGTGTACATAGACATGTGATGTAAACGTAACAGAAGTGTCATAAACGGGGCGGAAAACATGGAGGGGGCTACCTGAGCAGCTGGGACCTTTAACCTAGTAGTGCGCGCAAACGGGCAATGACGTGTTTACCAAGGAGAACTGGGGGCTATGACTTCTGCACTAGAAGAGGAGACTAAAGTCTGCAGTGTCAGAGCGACATGTACCCAAGGCATATCTAGTATCTAATGTTTGGAGTACATATTGATAGAATCCAAAAGTTATCAGGGCAAAGGCTACTAGACACTAAGACTGGTGCGTGCATAATTCTACATGTATTGCGTGTGCTAGGAATATTCTATGAATATTAATACAGTATTTCTCTTATATGGAGACATAAAGGCTAGACCATGACGGAAACTATTGATGCGATGCAGTAGCTTAGGAATGCAGAGAAGGAGGGCTGGACTGATAACTAGAAGCATAACATACTCTTGGCAGACTGGGAGGCAGAGCCAGGCCGGGCCGGGCACTGCGTGGCAGGAAGTAAGCGAAGGGTCAGGGATGCAGGTGGGGGCTGTATCGCTCCTCGGAGAGGGTTCAGAAGACAGGAGCTGAATCTGGTGTCCGGGCCCTTTTGAGGCCTAGGAACGGGGACAATTCAATGAATTAACGTGCACACTGTAAAACGTGGCAACATAGGTTTACATAGGCCTAATACTCGTTGTTTTCACGAAGACTGGAAACTGGCATACTAAAGATGGACACAACTGTAATTGCGTCTTTAATCGATCAGAGGGGAATACATGCATATCGATCATGCACATATAACATAAGATGGGGAACACGTAGGCACATACAACATGGCAAAATTTACTTTTCCACAACAGACATTTCAAGTTTTAAAATGCGTGTGCAATAAGATGCATTTAAATGTAGCAAAGATTCATTTTAGCTGAAGTTTTTATCATGTACATAAACTACAATGCATGTAGGTACAAAAATGCTATAAATTCGTTTTTCTACTAAACACACAATTTATTTTTGAGGCCTTTCATATTCCAAGTGAATGCGAATTTTAACTTTATCTAATTTAAGCCTTTAACATTTTGCACATATGCGTTTTGCTTAATGTATAAATTAAATAGCAACATATAGCGATTTTAGCATGTCGCATGGTAAGTTGCTGCATGTTCATTTAATTTCCACCTAATATTAATTAATCAAACATTTCACTCAACAAACTGAAAAACATCAAGAAACCCACAATATACATATTGAGCTCATTTCAAACAGAAACAGAAAGTGTTCAAAACATTCAGGACACGCAAGACAGCGCTGTAGGCATTTGTTTCATAAATTCGTGCCAACGCTATTCACAACAGACGTTACAGTAACGGTAAAAAAAAAACGCATTTAAACACACATGGAACCCACAGGTCAACACATAGGACTGAAACAGAGGACAGCTACAAAGACTGTACCCAAACCAAACCATTTTGTAAATACTAAATGTAAGTCATATTTACAAGAACCGCTTCTCAATACTGGCAGAACACCAAAATTTGTTCTGCATCTCCATTCATAAAATTACACAGAACAAAGGATCCTTACATGTATTATGTCATATTTTAATTCCCTGGGGACACAAAATCACCAAGGAAGAAATATGTTGTACACCTAAACCTATTTAGGCATCCCTTCTAAGGGAAGCCGGCTGCGATTCCTCAAGTCATAAACTGGCGCCCACCAAACAAGCAGCACATCTTTCGAAGTGCGCGGCAAACAGGCATTGCTTCAAAAAAAATAGTGCAAAATATACACTACCACAGGTAAAGAACGCGTAAGGTACTTTCATAGTACGACGCGCTATACATCGGAAGAGGCGGAGAAAACTCCGTGTATTCGCCTGCCTACATGAGTTGCAACCCACATATTGCTACATAGAAACCAAACCAAACTAAAGTAGACAAGTCTATCCAAACATAGAATGCTCAGGCAAGCGTTCCTAAAACTGCCTTGCCAATACGGGAGCCTTAGAAAGCCAAAACTTACAACAGGCGGCAAGCGCCGCAAAGCGACTCTTACCAATCATAGGCTGTCCAAATTCTAACTGCCAAGTTCAAAATGACCTAACGGTCTTTCTCTTTTTTTTTTTTTTAAATACTCACGCCAAAAATGTTCTCAGTCAGGGGTGACAGCATATGGAGGATCAAAGCAGGAAAATCAGAAAGACACCGGGCTGCAAAGACGAAGAATCTCAAGACGCGCCGTGCACAGAATACCTTCCTGGCAGACTCCAGCCCCGTCGTCCTCGGTAGATTTTCTGCCTCCTGTCAAGATCACTCCTTCAGACAGCCACCTCTCTGATGAGCCCCACGTTGGGCGCCATCTGTTGAAACTCCATTCTTATATCAGGGGTCTCACTGATGCTTAATCCTTTAAAAGCTACATAAAGTTGACACAGAAGTTGGAATGCTAGAATATCAAAGAAACATCTCTATTAAAACTCACATGAGTTGAGCCTACGTCACACAGAAGCCGTGGCAACTGTAGGAGGTAGTCTGAAGAATTCAGAAAGCTTGAGCTTTATATACATTTCAGAGTTACATAGGAAACATAAATGCATCGCAGTGCTTTTATATCCTTTAGCCATTTAATTTTCCAGAACAATAAATAAGGGGGTACAGTTAGTTTACAACCTGATTGTCTTTCTTAATCTGATCACACATTTTAAATAACTTTCTACACACCCCATTGTCAAGTCCTCTTCCATACATTGTATTTTTAGGTAGGCTGCTCTGCTATGTCTTAAACCATACTGTTTGAAAATCGGTAATAAAAACAACCTCTTTGGTGCCGTATAAAACCTGCAAAACAGAGTTACATGCAGTGCAGATTGTGACGAGGTACCGTCACAAGGACATAGTGCTAAGGTACGTGACCAATCGTTCATCATTGGAAATGTAATGACCCTATGCACAATACCTAAACGAAAACGTGTCAGTAACATCCAATCAAAGGGGCGTGTCACATATGACAGATATGGCTGAATCCCAGTGCATAATAACATAATGTGATTTTCCATGACAGAATGTTTTTCTTTCTCCACAGACCTGCGCTTTTCCTCCAGATAGGACAAGTATTTCTTTTTTAATAACATCCTGGAAGTAATATTCATACAGTCTGGATTTGAAAATAAATCTGGATGGCCAATTTCGTCTGCTGTTTCCTTAATATGTCGTAGCCATGGGATGCAATGTACATTATCCAATTTTAAACAGTCCATGATGACATTCCGGTTAAAAACTGCTTCGGGGGAATTCCAAATCTTGTGAAAAGTAATAAAGGGCCAGATTTTATAATATCTACAATATGATTCAAACCTACCTCGGAATGACAAATGTATGTAGCAGTTGATCCAGGTACAGCTAATAAGTAGCGCAGAAAATTATTTTCACAAGTCTGTATACTTTGAACATTGGTAAAGCCCCATATGCCGGCACCATAAGTGGCAGTTGGAACACATTTGGTCTTATAGATTGCAAGCAATTCTGGAACCGGTCGAGAACCCAGTTGTATTGACATACTGACAAGTGCCCCGGTAGCGTTTAGAAACATAGTTTCCCGGGCTAATATTGCAGCTGGCCAGGTGCCATTCTGATCAAAATGTATCCCTAAGTAGGCAAAGTTTTTTACACACAATTTTTTTACCATTGATAGAGATACTACAATTCTTTGCAGTTCTTTTCCCACATTTCATGCTAAAAGTTTTACTTATATTCACTTACAGCCCCCTCACCTGCATGTAGTTAACAAAGTGTGTAACTGTTTTCTGTAGGCCTATTGGTGTCCTTGACATTAAAACCGCGTTGTCCGCGTATAGTAATATTGGGATTGTGAATTTCCATTAATGCTTGGGTAATCTTGGGAGAGCTCGGCCAGTCGTTCACCCAGGCTATTGATGTATAATGTGAAAAGGAACGGGGCAAGGACGCATCCCTGCCTCTCTCCTTTTCCAATGCCAAATATAGCCGAGCACTCCCCATATCTCACCCTAGCTCCCGCCTCTCTGTAAAGTTCTCTGATAAATAATAAAATATCATTTTTGACGCCCAACTCAAATAAAGTTTCCCATAATTTTTTGTGTATAACACAGTCGAACGCGGAGGATAAATCGACAAATGTTAACAACACGTTTCCATTTTTTGCCCTTGCTCTATTCTGATCCAGGGCCTCATTCTGGCGAGGTTAGATTACAGCAATGCAATCTACCTGGGCGCCCCGGAAGCCACATTCAACACCCTGCAGAGAATCCAAAACGCCGCGGCCCGCCTACTCACTCTCACCCCAGCCAGATCCTCGGCTAAGCCAGCTCTGAAGCTCCTTCACTGGCTCCCAGTCAGAGAGAGGGTTGCTTTCAAGGCCCTCTGTCTGGCCCACAAACTTCTCCATAACAAAGGACCACCAATCCTCAAGAATCTCATCGTTCCCTATAAAGCGACAAGAGCTCTTCGATCAAGAGAAGAGAACTTTATCACTGTTCCCAGAGTAAAAAAAGCTCGGTCTGGAGGACGTCGCTTTTCGGTACACACTGCCAAACAGTGGAACAGTCTCCCTCGGAGACTGAGAACCGAACCTAACCTCCTTCAGTTCAGGAAGGCACTGAAAACTCTTCTCTTCCCCTAAACCCTTCCTCCCTTCCGCTACTGTTCCCTCCCGAACTCAGGTTCCAGCGCTGGGATGCTCTAGGGTTACTACGCGCTCTACAAAACGTTTAAATAAATAAATAAATAAATAAATTGTGCCCAGTCCAGACCTAAAACCATATTGTAGCAGTGATAAAACCTCCTTTTCCTCAGCCCATAATTGTAGTTTATTTAAAATTACCCTCCCAACCACCTTTAAAAGAGAATCTAAAAGTGAAATGGGACAATAACATTTAGGGTCGTCACTATTTCCCTTCTTAAAAATTGGTATTAAAATTGCATCTGACCAGGACTTTATAAAACCAATTTGACAGCACTTATTTAAAACATTCATTATAAGTGGTGCCCAAATATCGGTATTGGACCGGTAGACATCACCTGGGACACCATCCGGCCCCGGGGCTTTGCCTTAGGCGCTTTTCTGTATTGCACATACTATCTCGTCCAGTGTGAAGCTAATATCCAGAGGGTATACAAATAGGCCCTCCTTTTCCCCCTTACTACCCTCTGTCTCATAACCTCCAGCTTAAGATGTTTCTCTCCCTAGATCATTATCTCTGTCCCTCTGGGCCGGTCACCCCCACGCACTGCTCACACTCCTCGTGAGTGAGCCCAGGCTGCCCCCGTTCCCACCAAGTGCCGCCGCTGCCCGCAGCTGTGACCCTGGTCCACCGCTGTTACTGCTCTTGCCCCGCGTTTGTATTTTCGAATCCGATTGTATTTCCCCTGTGTTATTGCTCCTTGTTTAATTTCTGTTTCTCTCCCTGTGCCCCGTGTTGTTTTATTTTGTGATTGTTTTCCTCTCGTCGCACCCAGCCCCTGCCGCGCTTCCCGCCACCTCCCGGCCGCTGCCCCTGCGGCCCCGCCCCCTTCCCTCTGCAGCCCTTCCCATTCGCCGCCCCGCTCCCGCCTCCCAGCTGCTCTTGCCTCCCTCCGCCCCCCCCCACTCTCCACATATGGCAGAGTGGCAAACGCGCAGCGTTGACGCGCAGCGGGCGCGCCCTAAGCGTGTCGAAGGCGCGCCAAAGGTAAGCACGTCTGCGCCCGTCCGCGCCTGGACCGCGCCCAGCGCCAGAACCCCTGGCCCCCGCAGACACCAGCCCTCCCGCCGGACGTACGACGCCACCGAACTCAACGCACTCAACGCCGACCGGATCCCGGGATGCTACCGAGCCACCCCGAGACGCACCCACGGACCCTTCAGCTGCCACTCCTGCAAGTTCACCTGCATCCGGACCTGCACTGCACCCACCATGCCGAGCACCAGCAGCAACCACCTGAAGTGCATCCTACTCAACACCCGCTCCGTCCACAAACACGCCGTTGAGCTCTGGAACCTGCTCGATACAACATCACCAGACGTCGCCTTCCTCACGGAAACCTGGATGAACGCCTCCTCAGCACCCGACATCGCCATCGCCATCCCGGACGGATACAAGATCACCCGGAGGGACGGCGGCAACCAGACCGGAGGAGGCATCGCCATCATCCACAGGAACACCATCCGCATCACAACCAAAACAGACGACACCCTCACAACCGCCGAACACCTGCACTTCCAGATACACACCGACCCCAGGACCACCCTCAGAGGCACCCTCATCTACAGACCCCCGGGACCACGCACACAATTCAGCGAAGTCATCGCCGACTACATCAGCCCGCTCGCCCTCCCCTCCGCTGACTACATCCTCCTCGGGGACTTCAACTTCCACCTGGAGAACAACAACGACCGCAACACCACCACCCTGCTGGACAACCTCGCCAACCTCGGTCTCAAGCAGCTGGTGACCACCCCCACCCACTACGCTGGACACACGCTCGACCCCGTCTTCTCATCCAGCAAGGACATCGCCTTTAGCCACGCCACCAGACTCCACTGGACGGACCACAGCTGCATCCACTTCAGCTTCAGAAAGAACACGACCCACCACCACCAGCAACAGGTTGCACGCAGAAGCTAGAACAAGATCAAAGCAGACCAGCTCGCCGCATCCCTGAGCCAGGACCCCCCGCAAGCTCAGCGAACCCCAGCCTGGCCGCAAACAACCTCACGAAGTGGATCAGCAACTGCGCAGACAACCTCGCCCCTCTGCGGACCCCGCCTAGCAGACCCGGCAGCAAGAAAGCCCCATGGTTCACCGACGAACTCAAGACCTCCAAGAAGAACTGCCGAGCCCTCGAGAAAGCCTGGCGCAGAAACCCAACACCAGACAACATGACCACCCTCAAGCTCGCCACCCGAAAACACCACCAACTGATCCACACCACCAAGAAAACAGCATTCAAGGAACGACTGGACAACAACGCACACAACAGCAAGGAACTCTTCAACATCGTCAAAGAGCTCTCCAACCCCAACGCCGGAATCAACGACATCACCCCATCACAAGACCTCTGCAACTCCCTCGCCGCCTACTTCCACAACAAGATTGCAGACATACACAACAGCTTCAAGACACAACCGACGCACCCCACGGATGCACCAACGCCCCCCACCACCACCTTCCGCGCCAGGACCCCGATCAACACCGAGGAGACCATACGCACGATGAACTCCATCCACTCCGGATCTCCAACCGACCCCTGCCCCCACCACGTCTTCAACAAGGCTGACGCTGTCATCGCACCCCATCTGCGGGACATCAATAACACCTCCTTCGACACCGCTACCTTCCCGGAGAGCTGGAAGCACGCCAAACTCAGCGCTCTGCTGAAGAAACCATCAGTGGACCCCACCGAACTCAAAAACTACCGCCCCATCTCGCTCCTCCTGTTTCCGGCCAAAGTCATTGAGAAGACCGGCAACAAGCAGCTGGCCGCCTTCCTCGAGACGAACGGATCCCTCGACCTCTCGCAGTCTGGCTTCCGGGCCAACCACAGCACCGAGACCGCCCTCATCCCAGCCACCGATGACATCCGAGCCCTGCTCGACAACGGAGAAACAGCGGCCCTCATCCTCCTGGACCTCTCCGCAGCATTCGACACTGTCTGCCACCGCACCCTAGTGCAGCGCCTCAGCAACGTCGGAATCCAGGAGAAGGCACTAGAATGGATCATCTCCTTCCTCGCCGGAAGGACACAGAGAGTCCGCCTCCCCCGTTCAGATCAGAAGCCACCGAAGTCATCTGCGGCGTTCCTCAAGGCTCCTCGCTCAGCCCACCCTCTTCAATGTCTACATGAGCCCCCTTGCGGCCATCGCACGCCAACACAACCTCAACATCATCTCCTACGCTGACGACACCCAGCTGATCCTCTCCCTTACCAAAGACCCTAACACGGCCAAAACCAATCTACACGAGGGAATGAAAGAAGTAGCCGAATGGATGAAGAACAGCCGTTTAAAACTAAACTCGGACAAAACGGAAGTCCTCATCTTAGGATCATCCCCCTCTGCCTGGGACGACTCATGGTGGCCACCGGCCCTGGGTACAGCACCCAGACCTACAGATCACGCACGTAATCTGGGCTTTATCCTAGACTCCTCCCTCTCGATGACCAGACAAGTCAACGCCGTCTCAGCTTCATGCTTCAACATCCTTCGCATGCTAAAAAAAATCTTCCGTTGGATCCCCACCGAGACAAGAAAGACAGTCACCCACGCACTGGTCACTAGCCGACTGGATTATGGAAATACACTCTACGCAGGAACCACAGCCAAACTAAGGAAAAAACTCCAACGCATCCAAAACGCCTCAGCCAGACTCATACTGGACATCCCCCGTCAAGCCCACATTTCCGGCCACCTGAAAGACCTCCACTGGCTCCCCGTCAACAAGAGAATAACGTTCCGCCTCATCACCCACGCACACAAGGCCCTCTACGACCTAGGTCCTGAATGCCTCAACACACGCTTGTCCTTCTACACACCCACCCGCCAACTACGATCATCCAACCAAGCCCTCGCCGCAGTTCCGCGCATCCATAGATCCACCATGGGAGGAAGATCCTTCTCCTACTTAGCGGCCAAAACCTGGAATTCTCTCCCCACTCACCTCCGCCTTACACAGAACCACTTCTCCTTCAGAAAGCAGCTTAAAACCTGGCTATTCGATAAGTAAGGCACACACCCTCCCTCAAACGCCTTGAGACCCTCTGGGTGAGTAGCGCGCTATACAAATTCTTGAACTTGAACTTGAACAATACAACAAGTATGCACTACTTGAACAAACAAGGAGGAACAAGGTCTGCCCTACTCTCTCAACAAGCCTAGGAAATCTGGGACTGGGCCATACGACACAGTCAGCCTATCAGCGATCCATGTGCCGAGAGTTTCCAATGTTTTAACGGATTCCCACAGCAGATCAACCGTATCCACTCACGAGTGATGAATTGGTCGCGCGTATATGCTTACCCTTTCCTCCGATACCGTTGGTTCCCAGAGTTCTCCGGAAAAGGAAGAGAACCCTGTCGCCTGATTCTTATTGCTCCCAGATGGCCTCGCCATTTCTGGTTTACCGAAATTCTCCTTCTATCAGAAAGCAACCCCATTCAGTTTTGACCAATACTGAACCTCCTGTCCATACAGAACGGACAGATCTGCCACCCGGACCTTGCATCTCTGAGATTAGCAGCCTGACGCCTGAACACATTGAATTCGCTCATTTAAACATTCCTGCGGATTGTAAATAAGTTTTAGCTAACACTTGAGCGCCTGCCACTGTTAAGACGTACAGGCTTAAATGGAAAAGATTCTGCATGTGGTGTCCAGTCAAGTGAAGTCAAATTACTTTATTCGTATTTCATTTGAAAAATAATATAAGCACAGATAAAAATACATTTCCAGAACAGTCAGTCATTTTTGCTTTATTTCAATAAAAACATATCTTAAAAGCAGTAATACACCAATTAAAAAGCAATATTATTAAAAAGGATGAGACATAGTAAATATACCCTAATGACTGTATAACAAAATTGATTAAAATCTTCATGATAAGGAATTTTAAAAATGACATTAAAAAGATGTATACAACATAAGAAAGAGAAAGTTCAATTCACGAGGTACAGATAGCTCATAGCATCTTCAATGCTTGGGGATTGGCTTTAAGGGTTCTCGATCTAATGTTCCCAGCCCAACTCAGGTATTTGGCCAAACCACCCACATACAGGGCTCGTGCGTCAGATCTTAGAATGTGCAATGCCACAAAGTGGCTACGAGTACCCAACTCCCTGCAGAGTGTTCAGCCAGCGTTCCCGTGGCACTTTATAAGCTGGACAGGCGAACATAACATGCCCTATTGACTCGCAATTTGCCTCACAGTTCGGGCAGGAGGCTGGTGTCTGATAGCGAGCCTTCCAGCAAGCGGTCATTTCACGAGTGAGGAGCGAACCAACCCTGAACTCGAAAACAGTGCTCTGTCATATGGTTTTTGGACGATATCTAGGTATGGTTAGTAGCAAGTAGAGTGCTTATGTTGCATAAACTCCTCAGATAACCTGCCTAATTTCAGATCGAGGAAACCCTTTGTACGGACCCAGGACCAATAGGCCTTCTTGAGTTCTGCCTTTGGTGGAGCAGTTCTATTCGTCCACGCCTCTAGGAGGTCAAGGTCACATCGCAGTGCTTTTATATCCTTTAGCCATTTAATTTTCCAGAACAATAAATAAGGGGGTACAGTTAGTTTACAACCTGATTGTCTTTCTTAATCTGATCACACATTTTAAATAACTTTCTACACACCCCATTGTCAAGTCCTCTTCCATACATTGTATTTTTAGGTAGGCTGCTCTGCTATGTCTTAAACCATACTGTTTTAAAATCGTTAATAAAAACAACCTCTTTGGTGCCCTATAAAACCTGCAAAACAGAGTTAGATGCAGTGTAGATTGTGACGAGGTACCGTCACAAGGACATAGTGCTAAGGTACGTGACCAATCGTTCATCATTGGAAATGTAATGACCCTATGCACAATACCTGAACGAAAACGTGTCAGTAACATCCAATCAAAGGGGCGTGTCACATATGACAGATATGGCTGAATCCCAGTGCATAATAACATAATGTGATTTTCCATGACAGAATGTTTTTCTTTCTCCACAGACCAGCGCTTTTCCTCCAGATAGGACAAGTATTTCTTTTTTAATAACATCCTGGAAGTAATATTCATACATTCTGGATTTGAAAACAAATCTGGATGGCCAATTTCGTCTGCCGTTTCCTTAATATGTCGTAGCCATGGGATGCAATGTACATTATCCAATTTTAAACAGTCCATGATGACATTCCGGTTAAAAACTGCTTCGGGGGAAATCCAAATCTTGTGCCAAAGTAGTAAAGGGCCAGATTTTATAATATCTACAATATGATTCAAACCTACCTCGGAATGACAAATGTATGTAGCAGTTGATCTAGATACAGCTAATAAGTAGCGCAGAAAATTATTTTCACAACTCTGTATACTTTGAACATTGGTAAAGCCCCATATGCCGGCACTATAAGTGGCAGTTGGAACACATTTGGTCTTATAGATTGCAAGCAATTCTAGAACCGGTCGAGAACCCAGTTGTATTGACATGCTGACAAGTGCCCCTGTAGCTTTTAGAAACATAGTTTCCCGGGCTAATATTGCAGCTGGCCAGGTGCCATTCTGATCAAAATGTATCCCTAAGTAGGCAAAGTTTTTTACACACAATTTTTTTACCATTGATAGAGATACTACAATTCTTTGCAGTTCTTTTCCCACATTTCATGCTAAAAGTTTTACTTCTATTCACTTACAGCCCCCTCACCTGCATGTAGTTAACAAAGTGTGTAACTGTTTTCTGTAGGCCTATTGGTGTCCTTGACATTAAAACCGCGTTGTCCGCGTATAGTAATATTGGGATTGTGAATTTCCATTAATGCTTGGGTATTCTTGGGAGAGCTCGGCCAGTCGTTCACCCAGGCTATTGAGGTATAATGTGAAAAGGAACGGAGCAAGGACGCATACCTGCCTCTCTCCTTTTCCAATGCCAAATATAGCCGAGCACTCCCCATATCTCACCCTAGCTCCCGCCTCTCGGTAAAGTTCTCTGATAAATAATAAAATATCATTTTCGACGCCCAACTCAAATAAGGTTTCCCATAATTTTTTGTGTATAACACAGTCGAACGCGGAGGATAAATCGACAAATGTTAACAATACGTTTCCATTTTTTTGCCCTTGCTCTATTGTGCCCAGTCCAGACATAAAACCATATTGTAGCAGTGATAAAACCTCCTTTTCCTCAGCCCATAATTGTAGTTTATTTAAAATTACCCTTCCAACCACCTTTAAAAGAGAATCTAAAAGTGAAATGGGACAATAACATTTAGGGTCGTCACAATTTCCCTTCTTAAAAATTGGTATTAAAATTGCATCTGACCAGGACTTTATAAAACCAATTTGACAGCACTTATTTAAAACATTCATTATAAGTGGTGCCCAAATATCGGTATTTGACCGGTAGACATCACCTGGGACACCATCCGGCCCCGGGGCTTTGCCTTAGGCGCTTTTCTGTATTGCACATAATATCTCGTCCAGTGTGAAGCGAATATCCAGAGGGTATACAAATAGGCCCTCCTTTTCCCCCTTACTACCCTCTGTCTCATAACCTCCAGCTTGAGATGTTTCTCTCCCTAGATCATTATCTCTGTCCCTCTGGGCCGGTCACCCCCACGCACCGCGCACTCTCCTCGTGAGTGAGCCCAGGCTGCCCCCCGTTCCCGCCAAGTGCCGCCGCTGCCCGCAGCTGTGACCCTGGTCCACCGCTGTTACTGCTCTTGCCCCGCCTGCGCTGCGTTGTATTTTCGATTCCGATTGTATTTCCCCTGTGTTATTGCTCCTTGTTTAATTTCTGTTTCTCTCCCTGTGCCCCGTGTTGTTTTATTTTGTGATTGTTTTCCTCTCGTCGCACCCAGCCCCTGCCGCGCTTCCCGCAACCTCCCCGCCGCTGCACCCTGCGGCCCCGCCCCCTTCCCTCTGCAGCCCTTCCCATTCGCCGCCCCGCTCCTGCCTACCAGCTGCTCCTCCCTCGCTCTGCCCCCCCCCACTCTCCACATATGGCAGAGTGGCAAACACGCAGCGTTGACGCGCAGCGGGCACGCCCTAAGCGCGTCGAAGGCGCGCCAAAGGTAAGCCCGTCTGCGCCCGTCCGCGCCTGGACCGCGCCCAGCGCCAGATCCCCTGGCCCCCGCAGACATTAGCCCTCCCGCCGGACGTACGACGCCACCGAACTCAACGCACTCAACGCCGACCGGATTCCGGGATGCTACCGAGCCACCCCGAGACGCACCCACGGACCCTTCAGCTGCCACTCCTGCAAGTTCACCTGCATCCGGACCTGCACTACACCCGCACCCACCATGCCGAGCACCAGCAGCAACCACCTGAAGTGCATCCTACACAACACCCGCTCCGTCCACAAACTCGCCGTTGAGCTCTGGAACCTGCTCGATAAAACATCACCAGACGTCGCCTTCCTCACGGAAACCTGGATGAACGCCTCCTCAGAACCCGACATCGCCATCGCCATCCCGGACGGATACAAGATCACCCGGAGGGACCGCGGCAACCAGACCGGAGGAGGCATCGCCATCATCCACAGGAACACCATCCGCATCACAACCAACACCGACGACACCCTCACAACCGCCGAACACCTGCACTTCCAGATAAACACCGACCCCAGGACCACCCTCAGAGGCACCCTCATCTACAGACCCCCGGGACCACGCACACAATTCAGCGAAGACATCGCCGACTTCATCAGCCCGCTCACCCTCCCCTCCGCTGACTACATCCTCCTCGAGGACTTCAACTTCCACCTGGAGAACAACAACGGCCGCAACACCACCACCCTGCTGGACAACCTCGCCAACCTTGGTCTCAAGCAGCTGGTGACCACCCCCACCCACTACGCCGGACACACGCTCGACCCCGTCTTCTCATCCAGCAAGGACATCACCTTTAGCCACGCCACCGGACTCCACTGGACGGACCACAGCTGCATTCACTTCAGCTTCAGAAAGAACACGACCCACCACCACCAGCAACAGGTTGCACGCAGAAGCTGGAACAAGATCACAGCCGACCAGCTCGCCGCATCCCTGAGCCAGGACCCCCCGCCAGCTCAGCGAACCCCAGCCTGGCCGCAAACAACCTCACGAAGTGGATCAGCAACTGCGCAGACAACCTCGCTCCTCTGAGGACCCCGCCTAGCAGACCCGGCAGCAAGAAAGCCCCATGGTTCACCGACGAACTCAAGACCTCCAAGAAGAACTGCCGAGCCCTCGAGAAAGCCTGGCGCAGAAACCCAACACCAGACAACATGACCACCCTCAAGCTCGCCACCTGAAAACACCACCAACTGATCCACACCACCAAGAAAACAGCATTCAAGGAACGACTGGACAACAACGCACACAACAGCAAGGAACTCTTCAACATCGTCAAAGAGCTCTCCAACCCCAACGCCGGAATCAACGACATCACCCCATCACAAGACCTCTGCAACTCCCTCGCCGCCTACTTCCACAACAAGATTGCAGACATACACAACAGCTTCAAGACACAACTGACGCACCCCACGGACGCACCAACGCCTCTCACCACCACCCTCCGCGCCTGGACCCCGATCAACACCGAGGAGACCATACGCATGATGAACTCCATCCACTCCGGATCTCCAACCGACCCCTGCCCCCACCACGTCTTCAACAAGGCCGACGCTGTCATCGCACCCCATCTGCGGGACATCATCAACACCTCCTTCGACACCGCTACCTTCCCGGAGAGCTAGAAGCACGCCGAACTCAGCGCTCTGCTGAAGAAACCATCAGCTGACCCCACCAAACTCAAAAACTACCGCCCCATCTCGCTCCTCCCGTTTCCGGCCAAAGTCATCGAGAAGACCGTCAACAAGCAGCTGGCCGCCTTCCTCGAGACGAACGGATCCCTCGACCTCTCGCAGTCTGGCTTCCGGGCCAACCACAGCACCGATACCACCCTCATCGCAGCCACCGATGACATCCGAGCCCTGCTCGACAACGGAGAAACAGCGGCCCTCATCCTCCTGGACCTCTCCGCAGCATTCGACACTGTCTGCCACCGCACCCTAGTGCAGCGCCTCAGCAACGTCGGAATCCAGGAGAAGGCACTAGAATGGATCATCTCCTTCCTCGCCGGAAGGACACAGAGAGTCCGCCTCCCCCCGTTCAGATCAGAAGCCACCGAAGTCATCTGCGGCGTTCCTCAAGGCTCCTCGCTCAGCCCCACCCTCTTCAATGTCTACATGAGCCCCCTTGCGGCCATCGCACGCCAACACAACCTCAACATCATCTCCTACGCCGACGACACCCACCTGATCCTCTCCCTCACCAACGACCCCGCCACCGCCAGAACCAACCTACACGAAGAGATGAAAGATGTAGCCGAGTGGATGTTGAACAGCCGCCTGAATCTGAACTCAGACAAGACGGAAGTCCTCATCCTGGGATCTTCACCCTCCGCCTGGGACGACTCCTGGTGGCCCCCCGCCCTGGGCAGCGCACCCAAACCAACAGACCATGCACGCAACCTGGGCTTCGTCCTGGACTCCTCCCTCTCCATGACCAGACAAGTCAACGCCGTCTCCTCGTCGTGCTTCAACATCCTACGCATGCTACGTAAGATCTTCCGGTGGATCCCCACCGAGACCAGGAAGACGGTCACCCAGGCCCTCGTCACCAGCCGACTGGACTACGGCAAAGCCCTCTACGCCGGAACCACCGCCAAGCTCCAGAAGAGACTCCAGCGGATCCAGAACGCCTCAGCAAGACTCATCCTCGACATCCCCCGACACAGCCACATCTCCGGACTCCTAAGAGACCTGCACTGGCTCCCGGTCAACAAGAGAATCACCTTCCGCCTCCTCACCTACGCACACAAAGCCTTACACAACCAAGGCCCAAGATACCTCAACAGTCGCCTCAACTTCTACACTCCCACACGCCAGCTTCGATCGACCAGCCACGCCCTCGCCACCGTCCCCCGCATCCGAAGAGCCACCACAGGAGGAAGGTCCTTCTCCTACCTGGCCGCCAAGATTTGGAACTCCGTCCCGACCCACCTCCGCCTGACCCAAGACCACCTCGCCTTCAGGAAGCAGCTCAAGACCTGGCTGTTCGAGCAGTAGCGGACCCCCTCCCCCCAAGCGCCTTGAGACCCTCCGGGTGAGTAGTGCGCTATATAAATGCAGTGATTGATTGATTGATTGGGGTTGACCCGGCGCAGTATAAATCACTGAATTAGCCAATCCAGGTATCTTCTGTAATTGCTATGTCCAACTTATCACGGTCCCTCACTGTTAAATCTGGAGAATTCACTATCTTCCAAAACGTATATTTCTTAACACAAGCCTCATGTAGATCTAGCCAAACTTCCTCTTTTAATTTATGCTTTCTGTTCTTTTAGGCATGTTTATAAAGCAATTCTGCTTTCCTTATCTCTTCTCTATTCCTAGGTAGCTTTTTCAGGGCTATTTTTAGATTCTTATGTGCTTTGCTACATTCATTATCAAACCACCCCCATCTTTTGCCCAATGTCATCTTCTGTTTAACCGTAAGAATTTTCTTAATCTTAGCTGAAATGTTCAAGAATGCTTCTATCACGTCAGCTCCATTGTTTTCCTCTGCTAGACACACATTAAAATCCTCTTGTGTTTCATGTACGAGTTGCCCCAAAAACGCTGTGGGATCCACCTTTTGCCATTTTAGTGTATATCCGTTTCTACTTGATAAACTGAGTGTTCGAGACATGTGGGCTGCTGAATTCATATCTGTGCATAGATCGCCGCCTAGTGTTGGGTCCGGATGATTGCACATTGTTGTCCTGGAAGAGTCTTCGTAGTATCACGAGATAGGTGGCTCCTCCTTCGGACTACAGTGCCCATGGGCATCCTCTCCATCCCCAGATTGTTTTTCTCCGCCATTGGGTTCGGATGTACTTTCCTACTCTCCAAGTTCGGAATCAAGAAAACTTCTCAAAAGGCCAAAAGGCCTTCGGATCCGTCGGTATTGTTAAGCGCTCGGTGCCGATACACCTTTTTACAACTCGGTTGCACTCCAGTTGTCGAATCGGGCCGTGAGGCCTTCTCGAAACCACGTGGACTGACCGTCGATGGAACGAAGTCCGTTCAAGTACTGCCCTCAGTGCCCGAGCCGAAAAAGTCCAACAAAACTCCAAAAGTCGTCGAAAAACCAAGTGTTACCGACCGAAAAAAGTCTAACACTAAACCCAGGACTGTAGAGGAAGAACTATTCCACCCAGATCCTTCAGACGACCAAGCTAAAATATACATTAATCCAGAGACTGGTAAAGTTACCATCCTGCATAGGAAAAAGAGGCCTTTGGACTTTCAACCTGATTCACCTATTCCACTGAAGAAAAGGGACTTTGGGACTTCTCCCTCAAGACCCTTCAGCCCTTTTCAACCTATCATGCCTACCACACCTTTTGCACCTTCCTCACCTTCTCACCAATGGGACGGTGAGGGGGACACAGGGAATTAGCCACAGCCCCTATATGATTTCCCACAAGATCCTAACCAAGAGGAACCTTGGGAAGAGCCAACAGACCCTTATGACACCCATCCCATCCCTGATGTACCCACTTATCCTACTAAGCCGTCACCTACTGATGACACAGTAGTCTTCAACCAGCTCATAGACAGGGCAGCACAATTCCATAATGTGGACATTCATAGTGACCCCGTGGAAGAAGACTTCCTTTTTGACACATTCACTACTGCAGAAAAAAGTGTCAAAATGCTTCCCATGTTAAAGGGAGTTCTAAAACATGCACCTAACATATTTAAGGATACAGCCAGAACACGGGTAATCAATCCAAGAATAGAAAAAAAGTATAGACCAGCTCCTACAGACCCTACTTACATCAATGGCCAGTTGCCACTAGACTCACTGGTAACTCTCAGACAACAGGGGAAGCACCTCCCCCTGACAAAGAGTCAACAATTCTAGAGGCATCAGGCAAAAGGGTAGCTGCACAAGCCTCCAACTCATGGAGGATTGCTAGTACACAAGCCCTACTGGCTCGTTACGACAGGGCGCACTATGATCAGGTCGAAAGCCTTATGCAACACCTGCCCAAGCCTTTTAAAGCACAAGCCAATAATCTCATCCTAGAGGGAAAGTTCATATCAAACGCTTCCATCAAATGTGCGCTTGACGCTGCAGACACCGCAGCTAGGTCAATTAATACTAGTGTCCTCCTACGCAGACATGCATGGCTGCGTATTTCCGGGTTTAAGAATGAGGTGCAGCCCACCATTCTTAACCAACCTGTCAATCAATATTTTCTATTTGGCCCTGCTGTCGATACCATTTTGGACAAAATGAAAAAAGACACAGAAAGCGCAAAATCTATGGGTGCATTGCAATTTCTGCAACATAGGGGCTCCTTTCGACGCTCCTCGTACAGAGCAAATACACGAGGGAATGCTTCGCAAACATCTGCCGCATACAAAAGTAACACACAAGGTTCCTTCAACAAGAACACAACCGGGGGAGCTTACAGAGGTAACAGTAATGCGGGAAGAGGGCGTGGAGGCAATAACACCAGGGCCTCCACCGCCACAAAACAGTGACTTCATTACGCTGCCTCCAGACCACTTAACACCAGTCGGAGGCAGACTACAGCAGTTCCTACCTGTCTGGCACGCAATTACCATGGACAGGTGCGTGAGAGAAATTATCCAGTCTGGTTATTGCCTAGAACTGACTTCTACGCCACCAAACATACCACCCAGACATCGTCCTATATCCACAGAACACATCACCATGCTACAACAAAAGGTGAAATGCATGCTGGAAAAGAGGGCCATAGAGCAAGTCCCTTTCCACCAACAAGGGACAGGAGTATAATCCCTATACTTCCTAACTCCAAAGAAGGACGGTTCCCTCAGACCAATATTGGACCTCAGACCCCTAAATCAACATATACTATCAGAGAACTTCCATATGATCACATTACAACAAGTGCTCCCTTTGCTACAGCAAGGAGACTTCCTAGCAACACCGGACCTCAAAGATGCGTACTTTCACATACCCATCCATCCAGCCCACAGAAAATACCTCAGGTTCACAATAGGTCAACACTACCAATTCAAGGTTTTGCCCTTCGGGGTTACCACGGCTCCAAGAGTGTTTACAAAATGCTTAGTGACAGTGGCGGCACATCTCAGGAGGCAACACGTGCATGTGTACCCTTACCTGGACGATTGGCTAATACAAGCAAAATCGTACCAAGAGTGTGCAGCACACACGTCCCAAACAATCCAGTTGCTACACAGCCTAGGCTTTTCAATCAACTACACAAAATCGCACCTGCAACCTTCCCAAGTACAGCAATACCTGGGAGCCACTATAAACACCTCAGTGCCAAAGGCATATCCAAACACAGCAAGGCTAGCCAGCATGCAGATACTCACTCGCAAATTCCTGCCACAACACTCCCTGCCAGCTCAAGTCTTTATGCAGCTCATAGGCATGATGGCCTCTTGCATATTCATTGTCCCCCATGCCAGACTCCAAATGCGGCCATTACAGGAATGCCTAGCTCGGATGGAACCAGGCTCGTGGACAAATAAAAGACCTAGTGTTGGTAGACAGTCGCCCTCACACCTCTGCAGTGGTGGAACCCACAAAACCTTTCCAAGGGGCGACTGTTCCAAGAGCCGGTTCCACAACTAGTACTAACAGCGGATGCATCACTAACAGGCTGGGGAGCCTATCTCCTTCAATACACAGTACAAGGGCTCTGGACAAACAAACAGAAAAAGCTGCATATTAACCAACTAGAGTTGCTAGCGATATTCCTAGCCCTGAAAGCATTTAAAAAATACTTGTACAACAAGACGGTGTTGATCCGGACGGACAGCATGACCGCAATGTACTATATCCAGAAACAGGGAGGAATGCACTCTCCACAGCTGTCCCATCTGGCACAAAGCATATGGAAGTGGGCAATTTTAAAAAACATCATTCTCTAAGCAGAACATCTTCCAGGGAAGGACAATAAGATTGCCGACCTGCTCAGCAGGCACAGCCAGCAACTACACGAATGGGAGATTCACCCCCAAGTTCTCCAGCCATTCTTCGAAGAGTGGGGTCACCCAGAGGTAGACCTGTTTGCCACAAAAGAAAACTCCAAATGCCAGTACTTTGCCGCCAGGTTTCCATATCCGTTGTCACTGGGCAATGCGATATGGTCAGGCAAATTTGCGTACACTTTTCCCCCAGCCTGTGATCCTGCTGGTGGCACGCAAACTGCGGCAACACTCACTCACACTAATCCTAGTTGCTCCCACATGGGCGAGACAACCATGGTACACAACTTTCCTAGAACTTTCAGTAGTCCCTCATCAAAGACTGTGCCTTGCTCCCCATCTTCTAACTCAGAACCATGGAGAAATAAGACACCCAGATCCCAATCATATGAACCTAGCGATCTGGTTCCTGAGGTCTTAGAGTTCGGATACCTTAACTTGCCCCCAGACTGATTGAACATCATTAAGGAGGCAAGAAGACCAACCACACGAGCATGCTATGCAGCTAAATGGAAGAGATTTGTTATTTACTGCAACAATAACCAAATCAACCCATTAGACGCTTCCATACAAAACATTATATGTTACCTGCTCCATTTACAAAGATGTAACTTAGCATACTCTTCTATACGACTACACCTTGCTGCTATAGCAGCATACCTTCAGAACAGGCAACACCTTTCACTGTTCAAAGTGCCAGCAATCAAAGCCTTCATGGAAGGTTTAAAAAGGGTGATCCCTCCAAGACATCCCCCGTCCCCAGTCTGGAATCTAAACATAGTGCTTACCAGACTCATGGGACCTCCTTTCGAACCTCTACACTCATGCGAACTACAATTCTTGACATGGAAGGTTGCATTCTTAGTTGCCATTACCTCATTCAGAAGAGTGAGCGAATTACAAGCACTAACAATTCAAGAACCTTTCATGCAGGTACATGCTAACAGGGTGGTTCTTAGAACCAACCCTAAATTCATGCCTAAAGTTGTATCCAATTTCCATATCAATCAAGCAATTGAACTGCCAGTATACTTTCAAAATCCACAGTCAGTAGCTGAGAGCCCTACACACATTAGATGTAAGAAGAGCTCTACTTTATTATGTGGACAGAACTAAATCATTTACAAAGACAAAACAACTGTTTGTTTCTTTTGCACCACAACACAAAGGAAATCCTGTTTCAAAGTCAGGAATAGCCAGATGGATAGTTAAATGCATTCAAATATGTTATCTAAAAGCTAAACACACTTTAACCGTCCCCCCTAGAGCACACTCTACACGGAAAATGGGGTCATCCATGGCTTTCCTAGGGAATATTCCTCTTGAAGACATCTGTAAGGCAGCCACATGGTCCACCATACACACTTTCACTAAACACTACTGTGTAGACGTGCAAGCAAAACAGCAAGCTGCTGTAGGCCAGGCTGTCCTTAAAACTCTTTTCCAAACTGCTGCAGCTGGCACAGGTGGCCACCGCTAGAGGAGATACTGCTATTCAGTCTAGGCTAAGATATGAATTCAGCAGCCCACATGCCTCGAACAGAATATGCTACTTACCAGTATGCATCTGTTCTTGGCAGGTAGGACTGCTGACATTCATATCGCCCTCCCTCCTCCCCGGTGCCTGTCGCAGCATTATCTCTGGCATGGCCATCTCTTACTTTCCTACCTCCATCTCTGCCACAATGGCGAAAAACAATCTGAGGATGGAGAAGATGCCCATGCGCACTGTAGTCCAGGGGAGGAGTCACCTATCTCGTAATACTTCGAAGACTCTTCCAGGACAACAAAGTGCAATCATCCGGACCCAACACTAGGCGGCGATCTATGCACAGATATGAATGTCAGCAGCCCTACATGCCAAGAACAGATGCATACTGGTAAGTAGCATATTCCTTTTACTGGCTTTGAAAACGATCCCTTGGAAAGTAATATTCTCCAGTATTGGTGTCTTTCATAGATTCACATGCCTGAATCATTTCCCGTCATCAGAGTGAGAGTCCAACGGTACAAAAAAAAGCAATATTTATGCTAATGCTAACCATAACATAGGTAACATAGAAAAAGGAAGTAAAGTAGTCAGGAACTACAAGGAAAAAAAACCTTCCACATCCATGACTTGTTCAAGTCATTATATACAGTCCAAACTGCAGCCAATCAGGCGACAGCACCCTCCAGAATGTTCTCCTCAGAGGCTCAGGCTCTCAGATTTTCTACCGCATGTCGTGTGAAGGGAGTCTCCCTGAGCTCTGCTCAGTACTTTCCTAATTCCTCAGGAATTTCTTCACATCAAGATGTCTTCTTCAAAGAAATCTCTCTTTAGACCTTGTGAGTCTTGTGGGAAGCTCTGGCTGTTCTCCGGAAATTCCCACAAAAAGTGTATTTACTGCCTTTACCCGGATCACCAGGGGAGAGACTGCAAGATATGCAGGACCTTCCCTCAGAAAACCGTCAGGGACAGAGAAGGGAGTCCACTTCTGTGGCTACAGAAGATTAAGGACCAAGACAACCCCTTATCTGAGGTGGGAAGTATTGCCTCTGGTTCAACTATGTCCTCTAGGAAGCGGGTTGCCAATGAGGACTTATCTTCTCCTGGGCTAAGGTTTTGAGAAACAACAACCCTCTAAGGGTTCGGAATTGCCTTCCACCTCAAAAAAGGCTCCTCCACCTTCTAAGGGCAAGCCTCTGCCCTCTACACCCCGGAGAAAACCTGCAAAGTCTCTCGCTTCAAAACAGCCTTCTGAGAAGGATTTACCTCAGAAAAAGACCTCGTCGTCGACAGTGTCGTCAACGACTTTTTCATTGACGATCACCATTGACGCGAATTCTACATCCACTGTCGTCGCCGAGATCTCAAATGATTGTCATTGGTGTCATCCTCGTCGACGCTAGTCTCTGTCTCTGTGAAGCCAATCTCGTCGACAAGGGAGATATTGCCTACTGTCGACGTTCCGTCGACGACGAAGGTTGGAAGGATCTCGTCGACGACTAAGGTTGAAAGGATCTCATCGAAGACGAAGGTTGGAAGGATCTCGTCGACTGCTGCCTCGTCGAGGGCCAAATTGTCATTGACGGCCGCCTTGTCGTCGAAGACTACCTCGTCGTCGACGGCCACCATGTCGACGAAGACTGCCTCGTCAACGAAGACTTCCTCATTGTGGATGAGGAAGTTTTCTACGATGGTCACTCCTTTGACTTCAGCTCAACCGACGACGACGACAGCCCCTGCGTAGGGTCGTCCCGATCTAGACCTGTTTGCGTCCAATCAGAACCACAAATGCCCATTCTGTGCAAGTTGGCTTCCCCACAAGGTGTCTTAGGGGAACAAGTTTTCGATGAATTGGTCTCGGGTATATGCTTACGCCTTTCCTCCGATACAGTTGGTTCCCAGAGTTCTCCGGAAAAGGAAGAGAACCCTGTCGCCTGATTCTTATTGCTCCCAGATGGCCTCGCCAGTTCTGGTTCACCGAAATTCTCCTTCTATCAGAAAGCAATCCCATTCAGTTTTGACCAATACTGAACCTCCTGTCCATACAGAACAGACAGATCTACCACCCGGACCTTGCATCTCTGAGATTAGCAGCCTGACGCCTGAACACATTGAATTCGCTCATTTAAACATTCCTGCGGATTGTAAATAGGTTTTAGCTAACACTTGAGCGCCTGCCACTGTTAAGACGTACAGGCTTAAATGGAAAAAAATCTGCATGTGGTGTCCAGTCAAGTAAAGTCAAATTACTTTATTCGTATTTCATTTGAAAAACATAAAAGCACAGATAAAAATACATTTCCAGAACAGTCTGTCATTTTTGCTTTATTTCAATAAAAACATATCTTAAAAGCAGTAATACTCCAATTAAAAAGCAATATTATTAAAAAGGATGAGACATAGTAAATATACCCTAATGACTGTATAACAAAATTGATTAAAATATTCATGATAAGTGTGTCAGATCTTAGAATGCGCAATGCCACAAAGTGGCTACGAGTACCCAACTCCCTGCAGAGTGGTCAGCCAGCGTTCCCTTGGCACTTTATAAGCTGGACAGGCGAACATAACATGCCCTATTGACTCGCAATTTGCCTCACAGTTCGGGCAGGAGGCTGGTGTCTGATAGCGAGCCTTCCAGCAAGCGGTCATTTCACGAGTGAGGAGCGAACCAACCCTGAACTCGAAAACAGTGCTCTGTCATACGGTTTTTGGACGATATCTAGGTATGGTTCGTAGCAAGTAGAGTGCTTATGTTGCATAAACTCCTCAGATAACCTGCCTAATTTCAGATCGAGGAAACCCTTGGTACGGACCCAGGACCAATAGGCCTTCTTGAGTTCTGCCTTTGATGGAGCAGTTCTATTCGTCCACGCCTCTAGGAGGTCAAGGTCACATCGCAGTGCTTTTATATCCTTTAGCCATTTAATTTTCCAGAACAATAAATAAGGGGGTACAGTTAGTTTACAACCTGATTGTCTTTCTTAATCTGATCACACATTTTAAATAACTTCCTACACACCCCATTGTCAAGTCCTCTTCCATACATTGTATTTTTAGGTAGGCTGCTCTGCTATGTCTTAAACCATACTGTTTTAAAATCGGTAATAAAAACAACCTCTTTGGTGCCGTATAAAACCTGCAAAACAGAGTTACATGCAGTGTAGATTGTGACGAGGTACCGTCACAAGGACATAGTGCTAAGGTACGTGACCAATCGTTCATCATTGGAAATGTAATGACCCTATGCACAATACCTAAACGAAAACGTGTCAGTAACATTCAATCAAAGGGGCGTGTCACATATGACAGATATGGCTGAATCCCAGTGCATAATAACATAATGTGCTTTTCCATGACAGAATGTTTTTCTTTCTCCACAGACCAGCGCTTTTCCTCCAGATAGGACAAGTATTTCTTTTTTAATAACATCCTGGAAGTAATATTCATACATTCTGGATTTGAAAATAAATCTGGATGGCCAATTTCGTCTGCCGTTTCCTTAATATGTCGTAGCCATGGGATGCAATGTACATTATCCAATTTTAAACAGTCCATGATGACATTCCGGTTAAAAACTGCTTCGGGGGAATTCCAAATCTTGTGCCAAAGTAATAAAGGGCCAGATTTTATAATATCTACAATATGATTCAAACCTACCTCGGAATGACAAATGTATGTAGTAGTTGATCTAGGGACAGCTAATAAGTAGCGCAGAAAATTATTTTCACAACTCTGTATAGTTTGAACATTGGTAAAGCCCCATATGCCGGCACCATAAGTGGCAGTTGGAACACATTTGGTCTTATAGATTGCAAGCAATTCTGGAACCGGTCGAGAACCCAGTTGTATTGACATGCTGACAAGTGCCCCGGTAGCTTTTAGAAACATAGTTTCCCGGGCTAATATTGCAGCTGGCCAGGTGCCATTCTCATCAAAATGTATCCCTAAGTAGGCAAAGTTTTTTACACACAATTTTTTTACCATTGATAGAGATACTACAATTCTTTGCAGTTCTTTTCCCACATTTCATGCTAAAAGTTTTACTTATATTCACTTACAGCCGCCTCACCTGCATGTAGTTAACAAAGTGTGTAACTGTTTTCTGTAGGCCTATTGGTGTCCTTGACATTAAAACCGCGTTGTCCGCGTATAGTAATATTGGGATTGTGAATTTCCATTAATGCTTGGGTAATCTTGGGAGAGCTCGGCCAGTCGTTCACCCAGGCTATTGATGTATAATGTGAAAAGGAACGGGGCAAGGACGCATCCCTGCCTCTCTCCTTTTCCAATGGCAAATATAGCCGAGCACTCCCCATATCTCACCCTAGCTCCCGCCTCTCGGTAAAGTTCTCTGATAAATAATAAAATATCACTTTCGACGCCCAACTCAAATAAAGTTTCCCATAATTTTTTGTGTATAACACAGTCGAACGCGGAGGATAAATTGACAAATGTTAACAACACGTTTCCATTTTTTTGTCCTTGCTCTATTGTGCCCAGTCCAGACCTAAAACCATATTGTAGCAGTGATAAAACCTCATTTTCCTCAGCCCATAATTGTAGTTTATTTAAAATTACCCTCCCAACCACCTTTAAAAGAGAATCTAAACGTGAAATGGGACAATAACATTTAGGGTCGTCACAATTTCCCTTCTTAAAAATTGGTATTAAAATTGCATTTGACCAGGACTTTATAAAACCAATTTGACAGCACTTATTTAAAACATTCATTATAAGTGGTGCCCAAATATCGGTATTTGACCGGTAGACATCACCTGGGACACCATCCGGCCCCGGGGCTTTGCCTTAGGCGCTTTTCTGTATTGCACATACTATCTCGTCCAGTGTGAAGCTAATATCCAGAGGGTATACAAAGAGGCCCTCCTTTTCCCCCTTACTACCCTCTGTCTCATAACCTCCAGCTTGAGATGTTTCTCTCCCTAGATCATTATCTCTGTCCCTCTGGGCCGGTCACCCCCACGCACCGCGCACACTCCTCGTGAGTTAGCCCAGGCTGCCCCTGTTCCCGCCAAGTGCCGCCGCTGCCCGCAGCTGTGACCCTGGTCCACCGCTGTTACTGCTCTTGCCCCGTCTGCGCTGCGTTTGTATTTTCGATTCCGATTGTATTTCCCCTGTGTTATTGCTCCTTGTTTAATTTTGGTTTCTCTCCCTGTGCCCCGTGTTGTTTTATTTTGTGATTGTTTTCCTCTCGTCGCAACCAGCCCCTGCCGCGCTTCCCGCCACCTCCCCGCCGCTGCCCCCTGCGGCCCCGCCCCCTTCCCTCTGCAGCCCTTCCTATTCGCCGCCCTGCTCCCGCCTCCCAGCTGCTCCTCCCTCCCACTGGGACATATATGACCAGGGGTGTGGAATTTAATGAAATATGTACTTGTCCATGGGACAAGTAGCTTCATGAATTTACTTGTCCTGTAACAAAATACACTTGTCCCTTTGGTGCTATGTAGTGCGCCGTCAAATAATGATTGCAATCTCTTTATAGAAGAGCTCTGATAATAGCCTCTCTGGTTATGTCAGGCTAATACTATGGAAGGATTTGAATTTTGGAGGTTTTCACCAGCTCTTCTCTAATCTTTTCCCATACTGAGAAAGGTCGGAAATTTACCCCTGACAATGGCAGAATTAAAGGTTCTTCCAGGGCTGGGAAAAATGTGGTTGGAGAAAAAGTGAACTTGTAAGCACTCAACAGATTTCTGCTGAGGCATATTCATATTTGCTCATGCTAAGATGCAATTCACAAATATTTCCTAGGACTAAGGTTTCGTGGCCTACTTAAGGAAATTCATGTGAATTCAGGAAAAACGTAAATCTGTATTAATACAAGGAGATATATCATGGGTGCACTTTTGTGACTTTAACCGTTGAGCCCGTAATTAAATCTGATATAACCAAGACCTTTTGTTTTTATTAAAATGCTATCTCTTCCTATCTGTGAGCTGGCTTCGTTGTGTTTGACCGCATTCTGCTCTTTTACAAAGTAGTTTTGTTCAGTGCCAGGAATTTCTATGGCAAGGTGGCCTTCATGAGACCAAATACTAGCTGTCTAGTAAGAACGCGCTGACAAACAGCACCACGCCTACCTGATAATCCCAAGAGAAAGGAGCAAAGTGTAGGCCAAGTGAGTAACCAGAAAATTAAAATACCCCCCACGTTGATCCAAAGTTCTTATGAACCCAAGCCAGCGAAAAGTCATTGGAATCCTCTCCAGAATAGCTCTCTTGTCTCTTCCATCTAATCATCTATCCATTCATCCTTTCACCTACTGATATCTAGCATTTCACCTTTACATTGGCACCCATTCATTCTTTTATCCATTAGCCTTTCACCAATCCGTTCGTCCATCTGTTCATCCGTCAGTACATCAGCTCATCCATATCCAAACCTACCCATCCATCTCCAAACCTATCCATTTCAACCATCCATCCATCCTTTTGCTCATCCATACACCCGACCTTTCACTCCATCTATCCACTCTCCCTTTCACTCATCCATCCACCCACCCTTCTACCCCATCCATCAATCCATCCTTCCACTCATCCATCCATTTATCCTTTACACTCATCCATCCTTTCACTCTCTAATCCTTACACCCTGTAACCCATCCACTCATTCACCCTTTCCTTCATTATAACATCCTTTGTCCATCTACCATCCCCGTCACTCAACCATCCTGGTCACTTATTCATCCATCCATCTGGCCAGTCACACTTCCACCCATTCATCCTTTCACCCACACATCCATTCATCCTTTCACATTAATTACGAGTCTTTGTCTGCCGAGCTGCAGGCAGAAGAGGCCCATCAAGAACTCCACCTCTACTGCAGCTGCTAAAGCGGGGCGAAGCCCCTGTTCAAACCTATCCTGCCATCTCCAAACCTATCGATCCAACTGATCCATCCCGCCTTCCTTTCACTCATCCATCCTTTTACTCATCCACACATCCTCCTTTTCACTCCTATTCATCCACCCTTTCACTCATCCCTACATCCATCCTTTCACTCATCCCTCCATCCTTTCACTCATCCATCCACTCCATCCATCCTCCTTTTCACCCATCCATCCACCTACCCTTTCACTTCCTCCATTTATGCTTTCGCTCATCCATCCACCCTTTCACCCATCCATCTTCAGTTTCACTCGTATATCCATTGATCCTTTCACTAATCCCTTCATCCACCTTTACGCTCAACTAGATCCATCAACCCTTCCACCCAGCCACCCATCCATCCCCCACCCACTCAGCCATCTATTCATCTACTCTCTCATCCATTAATCCAACCTTTCAATAGGCCATCCATCCTTTCACTCATCAATCCGCTTTCAACCTATCCATCCACTCACCCGTGCACTTATCCTACCATTCTTTCACATATACATCCTTACATCCATCCACTCATTCATCCATGCATCTATCCATCCAGCCTTTCACTAATTCCTCCATGCATCTATCCATTCACACTTTCACTCATTAATGTATGCACCTATCATCCACTCTTGCACGTATTCATCCATGCATCTATACATCCACTCTTTCACTTATTCATACATGCATCTATCCATCCACTCATTCATCCACTCATTCATCCATGCACCTATCCATCATTGAACTCATTCATTTATGCATCTAAACATCCACTCTTTCACTCCACTCATTCATCCATCTATCCATCCAGCCTTTCACTCATTCATCCATGCATCTACCATTCACCCTTTCACTCATTCATTTATGCATCTATCATCCATTCTTGCACGTATTCATCCATGCATTTATACTCCACCCTTTCACTTATTCATACATGCATCTATCCTTTCAACCTTTCACTCATTAATTTATGCATCTATCATCAACTCTTGCACATATTCATCCATGCCTCTGTACATCCACCCTTTTACTTATTCATACATGCATCTATTCATCCCTCCTTTCACTCACCCACCCTTTCAAGTCCATTATGGGCCTTTGTCTGCGGACCAGCAGACTGAAGAGGCCCATCAAAAACTCCACAGCTGCTGTAGTTGCTACAGCGGTGTGTTCACAATGCCCCTGGTGCAGGCACAAAGTGAGAAGAGAGGCCTAGTGCAAGGACAGGATTGGGGGTGGCCTTAGGCCTGCATGAAAGCCCATCGGGAAACTAATGAGCTTTATTGTAAGCCCTCGATGACATAAGATATGAGAGGCCAAGGGGAGTGGGTCAAGGATGTCAGAGAGGGCAGCAGAGGGTGGTGGGGTTAGCAGGTTCAGGCACCGGGTGTAACATAATGTGTACAGGAAAGGCAAAGTGCAAAGGAGGAGGTGCATCAGAAGGGAAAGCAAAGTGAGTTGAAGATGAACAGGGATGTTGGGGCCCTATGAGGCCCAGTAGTGAAGCAGAGAATACAAGAAAGGGGTCATACAGTTTAAGTCAGAGCAAGGGGCCAAGAGGCAGATAAAGCAGCCTCTTACGTGCCATTGCTGCAAGTGTACTGGAGCTGCAGAAGCTCCATATTTGTCTCATGCTTGAAGAAAATAAAAGGACCAGGGGAGGGCCTGAAAGCCACAGAGCTTATGGAGCTGGCTCCAACTTTGAGCTCTGCTTTATCATTTTGTTGTTCTGCTCTGGGGAAATTAAAGTGCAGGCCCCAGCTTTAGCATTGACCCTTTCACTGCCAATAAAATGCTCAGAGCAACTTCTTAACGGTCTGTGACCTACAGGGTTGAACCGCTGTGCATCCAATTACCATAAAACTGTCTACTTGTCCTTTGGACAAAATACAAATTAAAACCTCTTGCCCTCCTAAGAAATCTAGATGTCTCGGGCGTCGGGAGATAGGAATTCCCCACCCCTGTATGACGAAGTGCTCGCGGTGGTGAGCAGTGACCTCTGTCCCTCTGGGCCGGTCATCCCCACGCACCGCGCACACTCCTCGTGAGTGAGCCCAGGCTGCCCCCCGTTCCCGCCAAGTGCCGCCGCTGCCCGCAGCTGTGACCCTGGTCCACCGCTGTTACTGCTCTTGCCCCGCCTGCGCTGCGTTTCTATTTTCGATTCCGATTGTATTTCCCCTGTGTTATTGCTCCTTGTTTAATTTCTGTTTCTCTCCCTGTGCCCCATGTTGTTTTATTTTGTGATTGTTTTCCTCTCGTCGCACCCAGCCCCTGCCGCACTTCCCGCAACCTCCCCGCCGCTGCCGCCTGCGGCCCCGCCCCCTTCCCTCTGCAGCCCTTCCCATTCGCCGCCCCGCTCCCGCCTCCCAGCTGCTCCTCCCTCCCTCCGCCCCCCCTACTCTCCACATATGGCAGAGTGGCAAACGCGCAGCGTTGACGCGCAGCGGGCGCGCCCTAAGCGCGTCGAAGTCGCGCCAAAGGTAAGCCCGTCTGCGCCCGTCCGCGCCTGGACCGCGCCCAGCGCCAGAACCCCTCGCCCCCGCAGACACCAGCCCTCCCGCCGGACGTACGACGCCACCAAACTCAACGCACTCAACGCCGACCGGATCCCGGGATGCTACCGAGCCACCCCGAGACGCACCCACGGACCCTTCAGCTGCCACTCCTGCAAGTTCACCTGCATCCGGACCTGCACTGCACCCGCACCCACCATGCCGAGCACCAGCAGCAACCACCTGAAGTGGATCCTACTCAACACCCGCTCTGTCCACAAACACGCCGTTGAGCTCTGGAACCTGCTCGATACAACATCACCAGAAGTCGCCTTCCTCACGGAAACCTGGATGAACGCCTCCTCAGCACCCGACATCGGCATAGCCATCCCGGACGGATACAAGAACACCCGGAGGGACCGCGGCAACCAGACCGGAGGAGGCATCGCCATCATCCACAGGAACACCATCCGCATCACAACCAACACCAACGACACCCTCACAACCGCCGAACACCTGCACTTCCAGATACACACCGACCCCAGGACCACCCTCAGAGGCACCCTCATCTACAGACCCCCGGGACCACGCACACAATTCAGCGAAGACATCGCTGACTTCATCAGCCCACTCGCCCTCCCCTCCGCTGACTACATCCTCCTCGGGGACTTCAACTTCCACCTGGAGAACAACAACAACCGCAACACCACCACCCTGCTGGACAACCTCGCCAACCTCGGTCTCAAGCAGCTGGTGACTACCCCCACCCACTACGCCGGACACACGCTCGACCCCGTCTTCTCACCCAGCAAAGACATCGCCTTTAGCCACGCCACCGGACTCCACTGGACGGACCACAGCTGCATCCACTTCAGCTTCAGATAGAACACGACCCACCACCACCAGCAACAGGTTGCACGCAGAAGCTGGAACAAGATCACAGCCGGCCAGCTCGCCGCATCCCTGAGCCAGGACCCCCCCCGCCAGCTCAGCGAACCCCAGCCAGGCCGCAAACAACCTCACGAAGTGGATCAGCAACTGCGCAGACCACCTCGCCCCTCTGAGGACCCCGCCTAGCAGACCCGGCAGCAAGAAAGCCCCATGGTTCACCGACGAACTCAAGACCTCCAAAAAGAACTGCCGAGCCCTCGAGAAAGCCTGGCGCAGAAACCCAACACCAGACAACATGACCACCCTCAAGCTCGCCACCCGAAAACACCACCAACTGATCCACACCACCAAGAAAACAGCATTCAAGGAACGACTGGACAACAACGCACACAACAGCAAGGAACTCTTCAACATCGTCAAAGAGCTCTCCAACCCCAACGCCGGAATCAACGACATCACCCCATCACAAGACCTCTGCAACTCCCTCGCCGCTAACTTCCACAACAAGATTGCAGACATACACAAAAGCTTCAAGACACAACCGACGCACCCCACGGATGCACCAACGCCCCCCACCACCACCCTCCGCGCCTGGACCCCGATCAACACCGAGGAGACCATACGCACGATGAACTCCATCCACTCCGGATCTCCAACCGACCCCTGCCCCCACCACGTCTTCAACAAGGCCGACGCTGTCATCGCACCCCATCTGCGGGACATCATCAACACCTCCTTCGACACCGCTACCTTCCCGGAGAGCTGGAAGCACGCCGAACTCAGCGCTCTGCTGAAGAAACCATCAGCGGACCCCACCGAACTCAAAAACTACCGCCCCATCTCGCTCCTCCTGTTTCCGGCCAAAGTCATCGAGAAGACCGTCAACAAGCAGCTGGCCACCTTCCTCGAGACGAACGGATCCCTCGACCTCTCGCAGTCTGGCTTCCGGGCCAACCACAGCACCGAGACCGCCCTATTCGCAGCCACCGATGACATCCGAGCCCTGCTCGACAACGGAGAAACAGCGGCCCTCATCCTCCTGGACCTCTCCGCAGCATTCGACACTGTCTGCCACCGCACCAGATTCAGATTCCTAGGTTTAAGCGCAAAAAACATGGAGGTCTCAGATTTTCCTTCCTGGCTTCCTCATTTGGAACTCACTCCCAACTCAGACTCTCTCCCTCCTACCCTCACTTTAGGTCTCTTCTCAAAACTCACCTCTTCCGTTGTATTTACACATAGGCACTTTGTCCTTTCCTGTTGTGCCTCTCCCCCCAGCGCCAAGAAACCATCCGGTGTTAGTTGCGCTCTACAAGAATTTTTTACATTACATTACATTACACCCTAGTGCAGCGCCTCAGCAACGTCGGAATCCAGGAGAAGGCACTAGAATGGATCATCCCCTTCCTCGCCGGAAGGACACAGAGAGTCCGCCTCCCCCCGTTCAGATCAGAAGCCACCGAAGTCATCTGCGGCGTTCCTCAAGGCTCCTCGCTCAGCCCCACTGTAGGAGAGTAGGGTCTGCAATCCTATGATCACCCAGATTTTTGCTTTTTGCTGCACTGGTTTACGACTTTCCCTGGCTGTGGGCCTGCTAATCAGACCCACAGCCTAGCTGTTCTCTCTATCCAAATTGTACTCAGGTACTGAATTGGCACTGGGCCCTCTCTAAGTCCCTGTACCCAGGGCTGAGGTACCCAGAAGTCTCCCAGGGGCTGAAGCATGTATTATGCCACCCCTGGGCTGACTAACTAAACTGACACAACTGGCTGCACGACAGCTGGGGCAAGGTGGTGTACTCACCCTTTGCTTTAGATATAGTATACCTATATCTAGCCCTAAAATGGACACACCGATCTCCTATCAGTCACTCCTATGGCAGGCCTTAACAATCCTGAAGGCAGAGTGCTTGGAATCGTGTGAGATGGTGCTCTGGCATGAGCTGAGCCTGTCTGCGGCTTTCGGGATCCATCCCTTAGCCGTTTCCATGATATCGCATACCATATACTCTTAAGTGCATTATAATCCTCGCGGTTATATGCCAACTCTGGTATCGCTTTATCAAAACATGTCGAGTAAGGTGTCATACGAATTGGAATACTAACCCCTCGCCAATTCTGGCGACGGGGTTAGCATTCCACCCTTCTAGAGGGACACGACATGTATGTAACCCCTAACCCCGGTTAAAGTCAAACAGAGCCTCAGCTCCACAAAATGGATGCTGCCACCGAGACACAAGTCTGCCCTCCTGCTGCTGGGAGTCCTCCCAGAGCAGGAGATAAGGACAAAGGGTTTCCTGCCAGGGGCGGTGCCAGCACTGTCCCAGACAGGGTTTTGTGTATTGTAGGTAGGCAGGGCTTTCGAGGAAGGTGACTGCACGTGGCACCCCGGTGCTCACTGTGCATAGGCTGGCTGGAACCAGTTCCAGGGTCACTCCAGACCCTGTGCTGGGGAAAAGCCCGCCAAGGAAGTGGGTGTAACCACCCCCCTCCTGGTCCCACCCCTAGGGCAGGACTTAGTCGCGTGCCAGCCCCTTTTTACAGGATAAAGGTAGGAACTGGCCCCCTTCCAAATCAGATCATCTTTGAATCCTGAAACTACTTTCCACGAAAGGAACTCAAGACTTCTTCCAAAAATTTCTCCCTTGTGACTAAGGAGTAGTCACCCTGCATCCGCAGGCACCATCTTAAGAACACTGCGGTCTGCTGCACGTCTCTCCTCCGGATCAAGACTGCCCAGCTCGACGAGAACCGGCTTCCCTGGCACCTCTGACCTCTACCTACATCATCAGTCACGCTGAGATTCGTGGGTGTGACGAGACCTCGAGGGACCGGCCATCTTCAAGACTGCACGACTTCTGCACAGCAAGCCCGCCGAGTAATTTCCTGGTGAGTGCTTTGGGGTCCGAGAAGCCCCGACCCTGAGCAGCTCCAGCACCGAAGTGCAGCCTCCCAGCATCTCCACGATCTGCGTGGGGCCCTTCTGCTTTTTGCTGCTCACCGCGTTGTTTGGCTACTAGCCTGCTGGCTTGTGGCCTTCTGAACGACGCCCGACGACATCACTGCTGCTAGTCTGGTTGCTCCAGACTGGCCCTTGCTCCCTTCCAGAAGAGGAGCACTCCGGACCCTCCTGGTCCACTCAAGATGCCATTTTGAGTCCACCGCGTGGGCTTGAATTAGCCAAGGCTTGTTGCCCAATCCTGGGTAACTTCGACGCCGACAGCTTCATCCATCGTGGCACAGCTCGCCTCTCCATCCTGGTCGCCGACAACGCCTCCTGGTCCGTGAGATCTGCAGAGCCAGCGTCGCCCACTCACCTAGTCGAGGTGACTTCGCCCGGTGCCATCCTGGTGCCCACTTAATCACTGGCTAGTGATTCAAGAACTTGGTCCCCTCTGCTTTCAGGTTTTCTTCTTCCTTGATCCAGGCTTGGATCCATCGAACTTTCCTTCACTGGTCGCCTGCCAGCAACTTCCTTCTTCCAGGCTCCTGGTCCGGCAACGAGATTCCCGACGTCTTTTCAGACCTATGCAGCTGCAGCCCCTGGGCTAGGTAACTTCGGCACTTCGGTGTCCCAGCATAGCCTCACTATCCTAGGGTCAGGATCCACTGTCGTTTTCTTCCTACCAGGTCGGGTTCGCCCGTGAACACTAACTTTGCCTTTACTAGCTCCCATAGACTTTGTCCCGCATCCCGCGTGAGAGTGCACACTCTGCACCCGAGTCCCCTAGGTCTCCTAGAAGTAATCTAACGATTCTATAGTCAAGTCCTAGCGAGTCCAAAGCCTATTAGTACTGTACTTACCTGCTAGTAATTTCGCATTCCACTTTTAAAGTATATGGTTTTTCGTGCCCCTCGGGCATTTGTGTATAACGTGCTAACTTAAGTATTTTCGTAAGAGTTTTGTTGTGTGCCTAGCACCCTGTCCTCATAAAGAGTACAGGGTTGTTGTGATTCTAATAAATACACTGTTTATTTTCATAACACTTGTGTGGTGTCCTTTCACTGGGTGTTCAAGGGGTAATGTGATGGTAAAACAGCTGGCTTAACACGCCCTCTAGAGTCTTAGCCTTAGACTGCTCGTATCCATGCTACTAGGATAGCTGGTCTATAAGGTTGACTTACAACCAATCATCAATAAGGGTTGTTTGGACTGATATATAGTGATCACTAGAATAGTGAACACTGCACATCAGGCCAACTTCTCACATTGGTGGCAGCGGTGGGATTTGAGCTTGCTGTTGTTTTACCACACATGCCCTAAGAATATCTTGTGAAAGATCACATAAGTACTAAAGGTACATATAACTTAGCTTAGAATACTCTGAGTTCTACTGAACCAGCTGTTGTAGCTCCTAGGGCCTAGCACACCCTAAACTACAACTCTAGCAAGGGATCAGTAGGCAAACATATAGTGTAGGTAAGTGCACCACTTACACCTCACTAGAAAAGCATGTCTACCCAGGGAGAATCTACTGAGACTCCCCTGGTCAGTGTTGACCCTCCACAGGTCACTTCAAGATATGCAGCTCTCAGTTTCCAGGAGATGAGACAGATCTGTGTCTCCAGGAAACTGAAGCAGGGGTCTAACCCCACCATTCCCTTTCTGATAGGTCTCTTAGAGACATATGATGCCAGAAAGCTTTCTCAGTTACATGAGAACATGCCAGCCTTAGAGGGAACCTCTGAGGATCCAGACCTCCCCAACATTGCTACTGCAGTTGAGGAGGAGGAGGATCAGGAGGAACTCTCTGGGGATGAGGTAGACAAAGGTCTTGAGGTAGTCAGAAGGCTAACCAGGGCCAACTTAGACTTACTTGGGCTAGGATCTGGGGGACCCCCAGTACTAACCCGAAGTGGGCCTAACCTTGGAGTTAGGAGAGATAGATCTCTTTCTAGGGACTCCAATAGATCTCTGCACTCTAATGCCTCTTCTCAGGGGAGAAGGAATCCTCCACAGAGGAGATTTACTTCCCCGCAGAGAAGGGAGCATGAAGCTAGGATGAGACAAGCTGAACTGAGGATTGAAAGGGAAGAAATTGCCCTGGCCAAAGAGAAGCTTGCCCTGGCAAGAGAGCAGCAGATGAGTGGGTTAGCTCCCACTGGTGGCAGCAATCTCCCAAGAGATAGAGAGAAGGGTTTAGATACTAAACACCTGACTAAAATAGTGCCCCCCTTTAAGCAAGGGGATGATATCCAGAAATGGATGGCTGCTCTGGAGAGGGCCTGCACTGTGCAGTGCATTCCCCAGAGTCAGTGGGCAGCTATACTGTGGCTCTCCTTTGATGGTAAAGGTAGAGATAAGCTCCTCACTACAAGAGTAGAGGATGCTAACAATTACCAGGTCCTGAAGAATACACTGGTTGATGGGTTTGGTTTAACCACTGAGCAGTACAGGTTGCTGTTCAGAGACACCCAGAAAACTCAGTCTCAGGACTGGTCTGACTTTGTGGATTGTGCCACTAAGGCTTTGGAGGGCTGGTTGCTGGGTAGCAAGGTTACAGATTACACAGGATTGTATAATCTAATGATGAGAGAACAAATTTTAAACAATTGTCAGAACCAGTTGTTGCACCAGCACCTTGTTGATTCAGATCTGACCTCTCCCCAAGAATTGGGAAAGAAGGCAGACAAATGGGTCAGGACAAGGATCAAGCAGAACCAGAACCAGAACCAGGGTGGTCAGAAGAAAGCAGACCAGAAGGGTAATGTTAAGAATGAGCAAAATGACCAGAAGTCTTCACCAGGTCCCCAACAAACCAAAGAGGGTGGGGGTCAGGCTTCCCAGAAGAAGAAGACTCAAGAAGGCCAGTCGAAAAGGTGGTGCCAGTACTGTAAAAGTAAATCTCACTGGTTTAGTGAGTGCACCAAAAGAGGAGGACAAACTCCTGCCACTACAGCCCCTAAGGCAACTGCACCCCCTAGTACAGTCAGTAGTGGTAGTGTACCTCCCAAGGCATTAGTTGGGTTAACCTTGGGTACTGAGGGGTCTGACAACTTAGTTGGCACACTCACTCAGGCTGTCCTTGTCTGTACAGGGGATATGGATATGTCCCCTGAAATAAGTCCCAATACTTTGGGCAAATACAGGCAGACACCTTTGATAAATGGCAAAATGGCTCAGGCCTATAGGGACACTTGTGCCAGTGTCACCATGGTGACACCTAACTTTGTGGACCCTGGACAGATCATGCCAGGTACTGATTTCCTGGTGACCAATGCCAGCAATGTCACTACTAGTCATAGTGTGGCAATTGTGGCTTTCTCCTGGGGTGGAGTGAAGGGACAAAAGAAAGTTGTAGTCAGTTCAGACCTCCCAGTTGATTGTTTGTTGGGCAATGATTTGGAGTCATCACAATGGTCAGAAGTGGAGCAGAGGACTCACATGGAAATGTTAGGCTTGCCAGCCCATGTGCTTGCTGTGACTAGGTCACAGGCCAGAAGATGCCCCACTGAACCGGTGCTGGATCCTGAAATTAAGGACCAGACACCTTCCAAGAAGAAGAGCAGTAAGGGTAAGGCTTTGCCTTCCCCCTTGCCCCAGGTTGAGGATCAAGTCTCTGAGGAGGCTGATCTGGAAGAGCTGAGGGAAACTGAGCCTAAAGAGCTTGAACTTGATCAAGTTGAGTTTCTGGGCTCAGGGGGACCCTCCAGAGCAGACCTGGGGAAGGAACAGTTGAGCTGCCCTTCCCTTGAACCCCTCAGACAGCAGGCTGCTGCTGAGGCTGCAGGGAATGCCACAGGTGCCCACAGGGTATACTGGGAAGATGGACTCCTGTACTCTGAGTCAAGAGACCCCAAGCCTGGTGCAACCAGGAGGCTGGTCATCCCCTTGTCTCTGAGAGGTTTCCTTCTCACCTTGGCCCATGAGATTCCCCTTGCAGGTCACTTAGGTCAGACAAAGACTTGGGACAGGCTTGTCTCACACTTTCACTGGCCCCATATGAATGAGAATACCAAGGAGTTTTGTCGCTCCTGTGTCACTTGCCAGGCCAGTGGTAAGTCAGGTGGCACAACAAAGGCCCCCCTTATACCACTACCTGTGGTGGGGGTTCCCTTTGAAAGAGTGGGGATTGACATTGTTGGTCCAATGGAACCCCAGACAGCATCAGGGCACAAGTTTATACTGGTGGTGGTGGATCATGGCACCAGGTATCCTGAAGCTATTCCCCTTAGGACCACTACAGCACCTGTAGTGGCAAGAGCCCTAGTTGGAGTGTTCTCCAGAGTGGGTTTCCCTAAGGAGGTCGTTTCTGACAGAGGTACAAACTTCATGTCAGGATATCTGACTGCAATGTGGAAGGAGTGTGGTGTGAACTACAAGTTCACCACACCCTACCACCCACAATGCAATGGGCTTGTTGAGAGATTCAACAGGACCCTGAAAGGGATGATTCATGGACTACCTGAAACTCTTAGGAGAAGATGGGATGTCCTGATCCCCTGCCTCTTGTTTGCTTACAGAGAGGTCCCACAGAAGGGGGTTGGCTACAGCCCTTTTGAGCTTCTGTATGGGCATCCTGTAAGAGGACCCCTGTGTTTGGTGAAGGAAGGATGGGAGAGACCTCTCAAAAAGCCTGCAACCAACATAGTGGACTATGTACTTGGTCTCCGCTCCAGGATGGCTGAGTACATGGAAAAGGCATCTAAAAACCTTGAGGCCAGCCAGGAACTTCAAAAAGCTTGGCATGACCAAAAGGCTGTTCTGACTGTGTACCAGCCAGGACAGAAGGTGTGGGTGCTGGAGCCAGTGGCCCCAGCAGCTCTGAAAGACAAATGGTCTGGGCCCCACACCATCATTGAGCAAAAGGGAGAGGTTACCTACTTGGTGGACCTTGGAACTCCCAGGAGCCCTCTCAGAGTGCTCCTGTCATGCCCCAAGCCCCCTCCTAGTGCGCTAGCCCTTTAAACATGCACTATATAGGTGTCCTTAACCCAGGGAGCGACGCTTCACGTTCTTGCGTCTAGCTCCGTTGGGTTCGTTCCTGTGCCTGACTTCCTGTGCCTGACTTCTGGTTTCTCTTCGTCTTGGTGTTTGTCCGTTGTGAGAGTTCCTCGGCTCTGTTGGTTCGTTCTGAGCCTGTCCCGGCCGTCGCTCTCATATGCACAGTGCCTCTCCACCGCGCTTGTGTGCATTCGACACGTCCAGTGTCGCTTCTCATTTAGGCTGCTTTGCAGTATTCTATTGTCTCGCCCGGCGGCCGGGTTTAACTCCGCCATCCGGCGAGATTTCCTTTCCTTACCCTCTGCCTCATTGCAGCTCCGCTTGTCAGCCGGGCTTTGCTCCGCTGACGAGCCGGGCATCCTCCCTCTGCTTTTGGCCTCATTTGTGTTCCGCTCCGCTTGTCAGCCGGGTTTGGCTCCGCTGACGGGCCGGGCACACACTCTCCCTCCCTTTGTCTTGCCTCACCGGGTTGCTCCGCTGCCAGCCGGGTTTTGCTCCGCTGGCGGCTGGGTTGTTTACCGGTGAGCTGAACTTAGTTAGTTAGGTCTTTTCCTTTTCCCTGCTCATACCTAATTCACATTGGGGTTATTCAGTTCTGGTGTTTTATCACCTCCTTTGGACTTGATTTCTTGCGTGGACCAGTGAGGAGTGGGATACAGATACATGTTCCAGAAAAAAGATGTTGTTCTCACCATCAAGAATACTGACAATCGAATGCTTGTAATCAGAGTATCCTTTGGGGTGTGCTTCGAGGCTGTTAAGACAAAAGAGCAGAGTGAGCAGGATATATTGTTAGTCACTCACTACACAAGTATACATTGGGTCCGTAGACTTATAAGGGTATTGTCTTCTTCACTGCAGCTCCAGTTATATCCCTTTCCAGAGGTTTTCCCATATTCATTCAGGGACAGCAACATACAAACATCTAGGTATGTAAGGTTATGTCATATACTTGGGAATGTGATTGTCCTCTTCAGATTGAAGAATATAACTCTTTGCATTGCAGTCTCTCCTGATTACCAAGTCCACACGAAGGTTGAGACGACCAGTCTGAAGACCCTCAACACCCACTTGTTACCCCAACCTTTCCTTGTTTTGTTTCCCTGTTTTCCCCTGGCTTGCCTCCTGTGCTCTAGTGCTTGATAGAGTGGGAAGGCAGCAGGGGAAGGCTGTGGATTGAACTTCGGATTCCTGACGCTCCTGCAGAATCTTCGTGTATCCTTTACAGCTCCATGTTAACAGGCTCAAGGCATATGTTGACAGGAAGGACATGAGCTTGCTCATGGCCACAGATGAGGGACAGGAGGAAGAGAGTGACCCTCTCCCAGACCTGCTCACTCAGAATCCTGATGATGGATCAGTTGATGGTGTTGTCTTTTGTGGCAGCCTCACTGAACATCAGCAACAGGATTGCAGGCAAGTCTTGCAATCCTTCAGACATATGTTCTCTCTGACACCCAGCCAAACTGATTGGTGTACCCATGATGTTGACACTGGAGACAGTCTGCCTGTCAAGAGTAAAATCTACAGACAGCCTGATCATGTTAGAGACTGCATCAAAACTGAAGTGCAGAAAATGTTGGAGCTGGGAGTCATTGAGCCCTCAGATAGCCCCTGGGCTAGCCCAGTAGTTCTAGTGCCAAAGCCTCACACCCAGGGTGGTAAGAAAGAGATGAGGTTTTGCGTAGACTACAGAGGCCTCAATGCAGTCACTAAGACTGATGCCCACCCAATACCAAGAGCAGATGAACTTATAGATAAATTGGCTTCTGCCAACTTCTTAAGTACATTTGATTTGACAGCTGGGTATTGGCAAATCAGGTTAGCTGAGGATGCCAAACCCAAGACAGCATTTTCTACCCCTGGAGGGCATTATCAATTTGTGGTAATGCCCTTTGGACTGAAAAATGCACCTGCCACCTTCCAAAGGTTGGTGAATCAAGTCCTCACTGGGCTGGATGACTTCTGTGCAGCATATCTAGACGATATTGCTGTCTTTAGCTCCACCTGGGAGGATCACCTGGTCCACCTGAGGAAAGTGTTAGAGGCCCTGCAAAAGGCAGGCCTCACTATCAAGGCCACAAAGTGCCAGATAGGGCAGACACAGATTGTGTACCTGGGCCACCTTGTGGGTGGAGGCCAGGTTCAGCCACTGGAGAGTAAGATACAGGCCATCAAGGACTGGACTCCTCCAATCACCCAGACTCAGGTTCGAGCTTTCTTGGGCCTGACTGGGTACTATAGGAAGTTTGTCAGAAATTATGGGTCCATAGTGACCCCTCTTAATGACCTGACAAGCAAAAAGATGCCAAAGAAAGTTCAGTGGACAGCAAGCTGTCAGAAAGCATTCAATGACCTAAAGCAGGCCATGTGCACAGCACCTATCCTAAAGAGTCCAGATTACTCCAAGCCATTCATTGTCCAAACAGATGCTTCTGAGTTGGGTGTGGGGGCTGTTCTGTCTCAACTGAATTTTGATGGTAATGATCAGCCTATTGCTTTCATTAGTAGGAGGTTGACACCCAGAGAGAAAAATTGGTCAGCTATTGAGAGGGAGGCCTTTGCTGTGGTCTGGGCCCTGAAGAAGCTGAGGGCCTACTTGTTTGGCACTCACTTCACCATTCAGACAGACCATAAGCCCCTCTTGTGGCTAAATCAGATGAAGGGTGAAAACCCCAAACTGCTTAGGTGGTCCATTTCCCTACAGGGGATGGATTTTACAGTGGAGCATAGACCTGGTACTGATCACAGCAATGCTGATGGGCTCTCCAGGTATTTCCACTTAGAGCAAGAAGACTCACCTGGTCAAGGTTAGTTTATTGTCCCAAAGTTTGGGGGGGGGTCATGTAGGAGAGTAGGGTCTGCAATCCTATGATCACCCAGATTTTTGCTTTTTGCTGCACTGGTTTACGACTTTCCCTGGCTGTGGGCCTGCTAATCAGACCCACAGCCTAGCTGTTCTCTCTATCCAAATTGTACTCAGGTACTGAATTGGCACTGGGCCCTCTCTAAGTCCCTGTACCCAGGGCTGAGGTACCCAGAAGTCTCCCAGGGGCTGAAGCATGTATTATGCCACCCCTGGGCTGACTAACTAAACTGACACAACTGGCTGCACGACAGCTGGGGCAAGGTGGTGTACTCACCCTTTGCTTTAGATATAGTATACCTATATCTAGCCCTAAAATGGACACACCGATCTCCTATCAGTCACTCCTATGGCAGGCCTTAACAATCCTGAAGGCAGAGTGCTTGGAATCGTGTGAGATGGTGCTCTGGCATGAGCTGAGCCTGTCTGCGGCTTTCGGGATCCATCCCTTAGCCGTTTCCATGATATCGCATACCATATACTCTTAAGTGCATTATAATCCTCGCGGTTATATGCCAACTCTGGTATCGCTTTATCAAAACATGTCGAGTAAGGTGTCATACGAATTGGAATACTAACCCCTCGCCAATTCTGGCGACGGGGTTAGCATTCCACCCTTCTAGAGGGACACGACATGTATGTAACCCCTAACCCCGGTTAAAGTCAAACAGAGCCTCAGCTCCACAAAATGGATGCTGCCACCGAGACACAAGTCTGCCCTCCTGCTGCTGGGAGTCCTCCCAGAGCAGGAGATAAGGACAAAGGGTTTCCTGCCAGGGGCGGTGCCAGCACCGTCCCAGACAGGGTTTTGTGTATTGTAGGTAGGCAGGGCTTTCGAGGAAGGTGACTGCACGTGGCACCCCGGTGCTCACTGTGCATAGGCTGGCTGGAACCAGTTCCAGGGTCACTCCAGACCCTGTGCTGGGGAAAAGCCCGCCAAGGAAGTGGGTGTAACCACCCCCCTCCTGGTCCCACCCCTAGGGCAGGACTTAGTCGCGTGCCAGCCCCTTTTTACAGGATAAAGGTAGGAACTGGCCCCCTTCCAAATCAGATCATCTTTGAATCCTGAAACTACTTTCCACGAAAGGAACTCAAGACTTCTTCCTAAGATTTCTCCCTTGTGACTAAGGAGTAGTCACCCTGCATCCGCAGGCACCATCTTAAGAACACTGCGGTCTGCTGCACGTCTCTCCTCCGGATCAAGACTGCCCAGCTCGACGAGAACCGGCTTCCCTGGCACCTCTGACCTCTACCTACATCATCAGTCACGCTGAAATTCGTGGGTGTGACGAGACCTCGAGGGACCGGCCATCTTCAAGACTGCACGACTTCTGCACAGCAAGCCCGCCGAGTAATTTCCTGGTGAGTGCTTTGGGGTCCGAGAAGCCCCGACCCTGAGCAGCTCCAGCACCGAAGTGCAGCCTCCCAGCATCTCCACGATCTGCGTGGGGCCCTTCTGCTTTTTGCTGCTCACCGCGTTGTTTGGCTACTAGCCCGCTGGCTTGTGGCCTTCTGAACGACGCCCGACGACATCACTGCTGCTAGTCTGGTTGCTCCAGACTGGCCCTTGCTCCCTTCCAGAAGAGGAGCACTCCGGACCCTCCTGGTCCACTCAAGACGCCATTTTGAGTCCACCGCGTGGGCTTGAATTAGCCAAGGCTTGTTGCCCAATCCTGGGTAACTTCGACGCCGACAGCTTCATCCATCGTGGGACAGCTCGCCTCTCCATCCTGGTCGCTGACAACGCCTCCTGGTCCGTGAGATCTGCAGAGCCAGCGTCGCCCACTCACCTAGTCGAGGTGACTTCGCCCGGTGCCATCCTGGTGCCCACTTAATCACTGGCTAGTGATTCAAGAACTTGGTCCCCTCTGCTTTCAGGTTTTCTTCTTCCTTGATCCAGGCTTGGATCCATCGAACTTTCCTTCACTGGTCGCCTGCCAGCAACTTCCTTCTTCCAGGCTCCTGGTCCGGCAACGAGATTCCCGACGTCTTTTCAGACCTATGCAGCTGCAGCCCCTGGGCTAGGTAACTTCGGCACTTCGGTGTCCCAGCATAGCCTCACTATCCTAGGGTCAGGATCCACTGTCGTTTTCTTCCTACCAGGTCGGGTTCGCCCGTGAACACTAACTTTGCCTTTACTAGCTCCCATAGACTTTGTCCCGCATCCCGCGTGAGAGTGCACACTCTGCACCCGAGTCCCCTAGGTCTCCTAGAAGTAATCTAACGATTCTATAGTCAAGTCCTAGCGAGTCCAAAGCCTATTAGTACTGTACTTACCTGCTAGTAATTTCGCATTCCACTTTTAAAGTATATGGTTTTTCGTGCCCCTCGGGCATTTGTGTATAACGTGCTAACTTAAGTATTTTCGTAAGAGTTTTGTTGTGTGCTTAGCACCCTGTCCTCATAAAGAGTACAGGGTTGTTGTGATTCTAATAAATACACTGTTTATTTTCATAACACTTGTGTGGTGTCCTTTCACTGGGTGTTCAAGGGGTAATGTGATGGTAAAACAGCTGGCTTAACACGCCCTCTAGAGTCTTAGCCTTAGACTGCTCGTATCCATGCTACTAGGATAGCTGGTCTATAAGGTTGACTTACAACCAATCATCAATAAGGGTTGTTTGGACTGATATATAGTGATCACTAGAATAGTGAACACTGCACATCAGGCCAACTTCTCACACCCACCCTCTTCAATGTCTACATGAGCCCCCTTGCGGCCATCGCACGCCAACACAACCTCAACATCATCTCCTACGCCGACGACACCCAGCTGATCCTCTCCCTCACCAACGACCCCGCCACCGCCAGAACCAACCTACACGAAGGGATGAAAGATGTAGCCGAGTGGATGTTGAACAGCCGCCTCAATCTGAACTCAGACAAGACGGAAGTCCTCATCCTGGGATCGTCACCCTCCGCCTGGGACGACTCCTGGTGGCCCCCCGCCCTGGGCAGCGCACCCAAACCAACAGACCACGCACGCAACCTGGGCTTCGTCCTGGACTCCTCCCTCTCCATGACCAGACAAGTCTACGCCGTCTCCTCGTCGTGCTTCAACATCCTACGCATGTTACGTAAGATCTTCCGGTGGATCCCCACCGAGACCAGGAAGACGGTCACCCAGGCCCTCGTCACCAGCCCACTGGACTACGGCAATGCCCTCTACGCCGGAACCACCGCCAAGCTCCAGAAGAGACTCCAGCGGATCCAGAACGCCTCAGCAAGACTCATCCTCGACATCCCCCGACACAGCCACATTCCCGGACTCCTGAGAGACCTGCACTGGCTCCCGGTCAACAAGAGAATCACCTTCCGCCTCCTCACCCACGCACACAAAGCCTTACACAACCAAGGCCCAAGATACCTCAACAGCCGCCTCAACTTCTACACTCCCACACGCCAGCTTCGATCGACCAGCCACGCCCTCGCCGCCGTCCCCCGCATCCGAAGAGCCACCACAGGAGGAAGGTCCTTCTCCTACCTGGCCGCCAAGACTTGGAACTCCCTCCCGACCCACCTCCGCCTGACCCAAGACCACCTCACCTTCAGGAAGCAGCTCAAGACCTGGCTGTTCGAGCAGTAGCGGACCCCCCCCCCCAAGCGCCTTGAGACCCTCCGGGTGAGTAGTGCGCTATATAAATGCAGTGATTGATTGATTGATTGGGGTTGACCCGGCGCAGTATAAATCACTGAATTAGCCAATCCAGGTATCTTCTGTAATTGCTATGTCCAACTTATCACGGTCCCCCACTGTTAAATCTGGAGAATTCACTATCTTCCAAAACTTATCTTTCTTTACACAAGCCTCATGTAGATCTAGTCAAACTTCCTCTTTTAATTTATGCTTTCTGTTCTTTTGGGCCTGTTTATAAAGCAATCCTGCTTTCCTTATCTCTTCTCTATTCCTGGGTAGCTTTTTCAGGGCTATTTTTAGATTCCTATGTGCTTTGCTACATTCATTATCAAACCACCCCCATCTTTTGCCCAATGTCATCTTCTGTTTAACCGTAAGAATTTTCTTAATCTTAGCTGAAATGTTCAAGAATGCTTCTATCACGTCAGCTCCATTGTTTTCCTCTGCTAGACACACATTACAATCCTCTTGTGTTTCATGTACGAGCTGCCCCAAAAACGCTGTGGGATCCACCTTTTGCCATTTTAGTGTATATCCGTTTCTACTTGATAAACTGAGTGTTCGAGACATGTGGGCTGCTGAATTCATATCTGTGCATAGATCGCCGCCTAGTGTTGGGTCCGGATGATTGCTCATTGTTGTCCTGGAAGAGTCTTCGTAGTATCACGAGATAGGTGGCTCCTCCTTCGGACTACAGTGCGCATGGGTATCCTCTCCATCCCCAGATTGTTTTTCTCCGCCATTGGGTTCGGATGTACTTTCCTACTCTCCAAGTTCGGAATCAAGAAAACTTCTCAAAAGGCCAAAAGGCCTTCGGATCCGTCGGTATTGTTAAGCGCTCGGTGCCGATACACTGTCAGGTCCGCTCCACAGGATCCGAGTGATGAATATAAAGCCCACCTCCAAACGTCACAAACACTCTGACTTTGAGTTAACAGAGGATTTGAGCCATTAGGTGAGGGGAAAAGTAAAATAACAAACAGGGAAGGGAAGGAAGGGGACAGCTGGGAAGGGAGGTACCTGTAACGACAGAACATATAAAGGTAAGGCCACCTGTCGTACAACACCTGTAACAGCTAAAGTATAGATAGGTATACCTGTGAGGAAAAAAGGCAAGTCTTTCCCACTGGTGGTTTATGGCTGTTCTCTTTGTGGACATATATGAACATGAAACCTATAAGGAACACACATAGATTAGACACATTGCATTTCCCATACACAAACACGCTTGTCACCCAAACAGAACCCTCCTCTATACCTTGAACACAGCCTATGCCTGTAGAATACGGGATTCCGTGGAAGTGTTGCCACCATAAAAGAAAACCAACGAAATGATATTGCACTAGGCAGCTGTGTACACGTCTCAATCCAGGACACGGTAGTGCGTGGGAAGCAATAACCACTGCACTCCGCTCCCTCGAGAAAAGCACCCTCTGAACACCAGGCAGTCCCCAGACACCAAGGAAAAGAGAGCAAAGTAAATAAGCAAGGGGCTTGGGAAGAAAGCGGAAATGTTCCAGTATGACACCACACACAATCCCAAGAGGACTGATCCTATGGCAACGCGTAGTTGCGACCACTACAGCGCTCCTTAAGTACTGAACATACTGATTGTTCCATAAACCATAAGAAAAACACACAAGCGCTTGCACTGGTTGCCTGAAGCTGCGACCACCTCAGTGCACCACCTCCTTCAGGTGTATCACCCAGGTTGAAAGTAAACACAAGGAAGAGGACACGGCAACGTGTGGCATCCTACCACTCCGCTCCGCTCCTTGGAAATTATCCCAAAGCAAAAAGGCAACAAACGCAGCAGTTAATTCACTGCGCGCTCCTAGCAACAAACGGCAACGCGTGGAATCCCCACAGCGCTCCGCTTAATGACGAAGAAGACACCGGCGAGGGGCCGTTCCTACCTGACCAGCTGAACCACAGCAAACGTCCAGGACGAGCCCCTCCGCCAGCAGCAAGACGCGACTCCTTCCTCCGAACACCGGATACCAGGAAACGGAATAACACGCAACAGGATGCGTGTCGCCCTGACTGATGTAGCCTCAGCTAGGGCTTCTGGGTAATGTAGTTCTTACCCCGTATTGAGTCTGAAGAGGCATCCGTCTCGCGGCGCGCTACACTGCAGGCGCCCCGACGAGACCTGACATACACTTTTTTACAACTCGGTTGCACTCCAGTCGTCGAATCGGGCCGTGAGGCCTTCTCGAAACCACGTGGACTGACCGTCGATGGAACGAAGACCGTTCAAGTACTGCCCTCAGTGCCCGAGCCGAAAAAGTCCAAAAGTCGTCGAAAAACCAAGTGTTACCGACCGAAAAAAGTCTAACACTAAACCCAGGACTGTAGAGGAAGAACTATTCCACCCAGATCCTTCAGACGACCAAGCTAAAATATACATTAATCCAGAGACTGGTAAAGTTACCATCCTGCATAGGAAAAGGAGGCCTTTGGACTTTCAACCTGATTCACCTATTCCACTGAAGAAAAGGGACTTTGGGACTTCTCCCTCAAGACCCTTCAGCCCTTTTCAACCTATCATGCCTACCACACCTTTTGCACCTTCCTCACCTTCTCACCACTGGGACAGTGAGGGGGACACAGGGAATTAGCCACATCCCCTATATGATTTCCCACAAGATCCTAACCAAGAGGAACCTTGGGAAGAGCCAACAGACCCTTATGACACCCATCCCATCCCTGATGTACCCACTTATCCTACTAAGCCGTCACCTACTGATGACACAGTAGTCTTCAACCAGCTCATAGACAGGGCAGCACAATTCCATAATGTGGACATTCATAGTGACCCCGTGGAAGAAGACTTCCTTTTTGACACATTCACTACTGCAGAAAAAAGTGTCAAAATGCTTCCCATGTTAAAGGGAGTTCTAAAACATGCACCTAACATATTTAAGGATACAGCCAGAACACGGGTAATCAATCCCAGAATAGAAAAAAAAGTATAGACCAGCTCCTACAGACCCTACTTACATCAAGGGCCAGTTGCCACTAGACTCACTGGTGGTTGCTAACACACGAAAAAGAGCCAACTCTCAGACAACAGGGGAAGCACCTCCCCCTGACAAAGAGTCAAAAATTCTAGAGGCATCAGGCAAAAGGGTAGCTGCACAAGCCTCCAACTCATGGAGGATTGCTAATACACAAGCCCTACTGGCTCGTTACGACAGGGTGCACTATGATCAGCTCGAAAGCCTTATGCAACACCTGCCCAAGCCTTTTAAAGCACAAGCCAATGATCTCATCCTAGAGGGAAGGTTCATATCAAACGCTTCCATCAAATGTGCGCTTGACGCTGCAGACACTGCAGCTAGGTCAATTAATACTAGTGTCCTCCTACGCAGACATGCATGGCTGCGTATTTCCGGGTTTAAGAATGAGGTCCAGTCCACCATTCTTAACCAACCTGTCAATCAATATTTTCTATTTGGCCCTGCTGTCGATACCATTTTGGACAAAATGAAAAAAGACACAGAAAGCGCAAAATCTATGGGTGCATTGCAATTTCTGCAACATAGGGGCTCCTTTCGACGCTCCTCATACAGAGCAAATACACGAGGGAATGCTTCGCAAACATCTGCCGCATACAAAAGTAACACACAAGGTTCCTTCAACAAGAACACAACCGGGGGAGCTTACAGAGGTAACAGTAATACGGGAAGAGGGCGTGGAGGCAATAACACCAGGGCCTCCACCACCACAAAACAGTGACTTAATTACGGTGCCTCCAGACCACTTAACACCAGTCGGAGGCAGACTACAGCAGTTCCTACCTGTCTGGCACGCAATTACCATGGACAGGTGCGTGAGAGAAATTATCCAGTCTGGTTATTGCCTAGAACTGACTTCTACGCCACCAAACATACCACCCAGACATCGTCCTATGTCCACAGAACACATCACCATGTTACAACAAGAGGTGAAATGCATGCTGGAAAAGAGGGCCATAGAGCAAGTCCCTTTCCACCAACAAGGGACAGGAGTATAATCCCTATACTTCCTTACTCCAAAGAAGGATGGTTCCCTCAGACCAATATTGGACCTCAGACCCCTAAATCAATATATACTATCAGAGAACTTCCATATGATCACATTACAACAAGTGCTCCCGTTGCTACAGCAAGGAGACTTCCTAGCAACACCGGACCTCAAAGATGCGTACTTTCACATACCCATCCATCCAGCCCACAGAAAATACGTCAGGTTCACAATAGAAGGTCAACACTACCAATTCAAGGTTTTGCCCTTCGGGGTTACCACGGCTCCAAGAGTGTTTACAAAATGCTTAGTGACAGTGGCGGCACATCTCAGGAGGCAACACGTGCATGTGTACCCTTACCTGGACGATTGGCTAATACAAGCACAATCGTACCAAGAGTGTGCAGCACACACGTCCCAAACAATCCAGTTGCTACACAGCCTAGGCTTTTCAATCAACTACACAAAATCGCACCTGCAACCTTCCCAAGTACAACAATACCTGGGAGCCACTATAAACACCTCAGTGCCAAAGGCATATCCAAACACAGCAAGGCTAGCCAGCATGCAGATACTCACTTGCAAATTCCTGCCACAACACTCCCTGCCAGCTCAAGTCTTTATGCAGCTCATAGGCATGATGGCCTCTTGCATATTCATTGTCCCCCATGCCAGACTCCAAATGCGGCCATTACAGGAATGCCTAGCACGGCAATGGAACCAGGCTCGTGGACAACTAAAAGACCTAGTGTTGGTAGACAGTCGCACTCACACCTCTGCAGTGGTGGAACCCACAAAACCTTTCCAAGGGGCGACTGTTCCAAAAGTCGGTTCCACAACTAGTACTAACAGCGGATGCATCACTAACAGGCGGGGGAGCCTATCTCCTTCAATACACAGTACAAGGGCTCTGGACAAACAAACAGAAAAAGCTGCATATTAACCAACTAGAGTTGCTAGCGATATTCCTAGCCCTGAAAGCATTTAAAAAATACTTGTACAACAAGACGGTGTTGATCCGGACGGACAACATGACCGCAATGTACTATATCCAGAAACAGGGAGGAATGCACTCTCCACAGCTGTCCCATCTGGCACAAAGCATATGGAAGTGGGCAATTCCACAAAACATCTTTCTCTAAGCAGAACATCTTTCAGGGAAGGACAATCAGATTGCCGACCTGCTCAGCAGGCACAGCCAGCAACTACACGAATGGGAGATTCACCCCCAAGTTCTCCAGCCATTCTTCGAAGAGTGGGGTCACCCAGAGGTAGACCTGTTTGCCACAAAAGAAAACTCCAAATGCCAGTACTTTGCCGCCAGGTTCCCATATCCGTTGTCACTGGGCAATGCGATATGGTCAGGCAAATTTGCGTACGCTTTTCCCCCAGCACCGTTGATCCTGCTGGTGGCACGCAAACTGCGGCAACACTCACTCACACTAATCCTAGTTGCTCCCACATGGGCGAGACAACCATGGTACACAACTTTCCTAGAACTTTCAGTAGTCCCTCATCAAAGACTGTGCCTTGCTCCCCATCTTCTAACTCAGAACCATGGAGAAATAAGACACCCAGATCCCAATCATATGAACCTAGCGATCTGGCTTCTGAGGTCTTAGAGTTCGGATACCTTAACTTGCCCCCAGACTGATTGAACATCATTAAGGAGGCAAGAAGACCAACCACACGAGCATGCTATGTAGCTAAATGGAAGAGATTTGTTATTTACTGCAACAATATCCAAATCAACCCATTAGACGCTTCCATACAAAACATTATATGTTACCTGCTCCATTTACAAAGATGTAACTTAGCATACTCTTCTATACGACTACACCTTGCTGCTATAGCAGCATACCTTCAGAACAGGCAACACCTTTCACTGTTCAAAGTACCAGCAATCAAAGCCTTCATGGAGGGTTTAAAAAGGGTGATCCCTCCAAGACATCCCCCGTCCCCAGTCTGGAATCTAAACATGGTGCTTACCAGACTCATGGGACCTCCTTTCGAACCTCTACACTCATGCGAACTACAATTCTTGAAATGGAAGGTTGCATTCCTAGTTGCCATTACCTCATTCAGAAGAGTGAGCGAATTACAAGCACTAACAATTCAAGAACCTTTCATGCAGGTACATGCTAACAGGGTGGTTCTTAGAACCAACCCTAAATTCATTCCTAAAGTTGTATCCAATTTCCATATCAATCAAGCAATTGAACTGCCAGTATACTTTCAAAATCCACAGTCAGTAGCTGAGAGCCCTACACACATTAGATGTAAGAAGAGCTCTACTTTATTATATGGACAGACCTAAATCATTTAGAAAGACAAAACAACTATTTGTTGCTTTTGCACCACAACACAAAGGAAATCCTATTTCAAAGTCAGGAATAGCCAGATGGATAGTTAAATGCATTCAAATATGTTATCTAAAAGCTAAACACACTTTAACCGTCCCCCCTAGAGCACACTCTACACAAAAAATGGGGTCATCCATGGCTTTCCTAGGGAATATTCCTCTTGAAGACATCTGTAAGGCTGCCACATGGTCCACAATACACACTTTCACTAAACACTACTGTGTAGACGTGCAAGCAAAACAGCAAGCTGCTGTTGGCCAGGCTGTCCTTAAAACTCTTTTGCAAACAGCTGCAGCTGGCACAGGTGGCCACCGCTAGAGGAGATACTGCTATTCAGTCTATGCTAAGATATGAATTCAGCAGCCCACATGCCTCGAACAGAATATGCTACTTACCAGTATGCATCTGTTCTTGGCATGTAGGACTGCTGACATTCATATCGCCCGCCCTCCTCCCCGGTGCCTGTCGCAGCATTATCTCTGGCATGGCCATCTCTTACTTTCCTACCTCCATCTCTGCCACAATGGCGAAAAACAATCAGAGGATGGAGAATATGCCCATGCGCACTGTAGTCCAGGGGAGGAGTCATCTTTTTCGTAATACTTCGAAGACTCTTCCAGGACAACAAAGTGCAATCATCCGAACCCAACACTAGGCGGCGATCTATGCACAGATATGAATGTCAGCAGCCCTACATGCCAAGAACAGATGCATACTGGTAAGTAGCATGTTCGAGGCATGTGGGCTGCTAAATTCATATCTTAGCATTAGATCGCCGCCTAGTGTTGGGTCCGGATGATCGCACATTGTTGTCCTGGAAGAGTCTTCGAAGTATCCTGAGATAGGTGGCTCCTCCCCTGGACTACAGTGCGCATGGGCATCGGCTCCATCCCCAGATTGTTTTTTTCCGCCATTGGGTTCGGATGTGGTCTCGACGTCTTTCTGTCGAAACCGAGAAAATCTAACTTTTAGCGGCCAAAAGGCCTCGCTTTTTTTGCGTCGGTATTGTCTGCGTACGGTCTCGAGTCTTCCGTCTCTTGGAGCCGGAATAAGCGGAGTTTTCTTTCGCTCTTCGGACTTTGAGGCCTTCTCATCGCGACACGACTGCAAAACTTTTCTGAACATGGAGCGGAGCCCGTTTAAGTACTGCCCGCTCTGTGGGTCCAAGTACCCACACATCGATCTACACCCCGTCTGTAACAAATGCCTTTCGCCTGACCACGACGACGGCAAGTGCAAAGCCTGTGCACAGTTCCGGTCTAAGAAGACTCTCAAGCTTCGGCGCGCGGTGCGCATGGAAGCTAGACAAGCGGCCCCGGATCCGGAAAACATCTTCGGCGACCAGGAAGAAGAGGACCAGGGTCATCATCTTCAAATCTCCCCACCCGAGACGGAGGTCGAGGCGGATCCGGGAGACGACGACGGAGTCGTGGGTCAAGGCCTTGAATACGTCGACGAGGTAGGAGACGACGAAGAGATTTATGGGGCCGCGGCGGATAGCTCAGGGGACGAGCTCTGCCCCGAAGGTTACGAGGATACCGACCGGGTCACGGGATCGCCTGTAGGCCTTACCCAAGACCCAGTGCCGCAAGCCACAGCCCCGCCTTCTGGCCCGGCCACGGACTTACTTGCTGAGCAGCCTGTATCGAAACCGAAACCGAAAGCATCGGGATCGACTACATCTAAGATGGCCGACCCGAAAACGAAACCGAAACTTAAGGACTCGAGTGTCCCTAAGATGGCTGCCGTGCCGGCGAAAACGACTGTACCCGCTACTCCATCGACTCCGTCGACCTCCGGGCCGCAGAAGTCGAAGAAGTCTGTCGATTCCGCTGCTGCACAATCAAAATCGACGCCAGAGGAGGGGTCCTCTAAGAAAGATGGTCGGCACGGGTCAACAGCGGCGCCGCCGTCCAAGCACGCCAAAGCCGGCTCCACGGAGGCTACGCAGGCGCACGGATCGAAGACTGGCACGTCTGCGCACCGGTCCCAGGACTCGGGGTCGGTGACAGCGGGATCCGCGTCGAAAGCGCACAAGGCCCACAAGGACGTCGGATCCGAGGGAAAGGTCAAGACATCCTCGTCGGCGCCAAAACCCACTGTGAGTGAGACGTCCCTCATCGCCGACTCACTACAGAGAATCAGGGATAAGGCCTCAGCTCCGTCGGCTCCGATGTCATCGCCGCAGGCGCAAACGGACAATCCAGCAAAGCCTTCTGGCAAACTTCTCTTTATTTTGCCGCCGAAGGAGGCGCCGAAAGCCTTTTCCACCAAATCGGCACCAAAGAAGACGGTTTCTTCAACGGCTGGCCCACTTCCACGTCGGGTACTCGAATCAGAGGATGATTCAGAGCATTTCATCGACGCTGACACAGGCAAATTGACCCTCTATAAGAGAAAGATCACTTCAGAGTCAGTGGACTCATATGTCATCCCACTGAAAAAGAAAAGGGTGCCTCTTGACGCTTCAGGCCTCATGGAACCAATCCAGCCTCCTCCGAGACGGAGCCCTACTCCCTCACCAGAACACTCTGCGGGTGAGGGGTCTGATGAGGACGAGCAATACAATTTCCCTATCAATGAACCAGATGCACAACCGGATTCATATGATGACACTGGTGACCAGGGCACCCAGAGTGTGGGGCAGGACCCGCAGCTTTTTAATGCACGTGCATCCCCAACTGAGGATTCAGCAGGTTTTCATGCACTAATTGAGAGGGCGGCAGCCAATCATGATGTGGACATGCATGCTGACCCGATAGAGGAAGACTTCCTTTTCGACACATTTTCAGTCTCTGAAAGGACAGTAAAGACGCTGCCTATGCTTAAAGGAGTCCTCAAGCATGCTGGGGACATATTTAAGGAGCCTACCAGAGCACGAGTGGTCAATCCACGTATTGAAAAGAAGTACAGACCTGCACCTGCAGACCCCGCATACATTCGGGGACAGTTGCCACTGGACTCTCTTGTGGTCGCCAATGCCAGGAAACGTGCCAACTCCCAGACGACGGGTGAAGCTCCTCCCCCGGATAAGGAGTCCAAAGTGCTGGAGGCAGGGGGCAAAAGAGTAGCTGCACAGGCCGCAAACTTTTGGCGCATTGCCAATACACAAGCACTCTTAGCACGTTACGATAGGGCGCATTACGACACCCTAGAACAGGTTATACAACACCTGCCTCCAAAGTTCCAAGAAGGCACCAAACTGCTTATTGAGGAAGGGAAGCTAATCTCAAACGCAGCCATCAAGTGTGCACTTGACGCCGCAGACACAGCTGCTAGAGCTATCAACACTAGCGTTATGCTAAGACGACAGGCGTGGCTCCGCATCTCGGGGTTTAAACCAGATATTCAGACAACCATTCTTAATCAGCCAGTCAATCCTGATAGTCTGTTTGGTCCAGATGTTGACACCACCCTAGAAAAAATAAAAAAAGACACAGAAACTGCTAAGTCCATGGGGGCCCTACAGTCACAACAGTTTCGTGGCAGCAATTTTCGTCGCTCAGGTGCACGTGGAGTCACCAGAGGACAAATGGGTCAACAATCTCAGTTCTCAAGAGGTGGAGCACAATCCTCGTTCACGAAACAGAACAAGGGAGGTTACAGAAATAACAGCAACAGAGGTCGTGGCAGAGGAAACAACAGCTCCCGCTCCTCTACCCCAAGCAAACAGTGACTCTCTGTCGCTGCCCCCCGACCACTTAACACCTGTCGGGGGGAGACTGCAGCAATTCCTGCCCGTCTGGAGAAACATCACCACAGACAGGTGGGTGCGACAACTAGTCCAGTATGGTTATTGCCTAGAGTTGAAATCCACTCCACCCAACATCCCGCCAAGGCAAAGGCCTATGTCCGCAGAGCACTTGCACTTATTGCAGCAGGAAGTAGTGGTGATGCTGCAAAAAGGCGCAATCGAGCTCGTGCCGGTGGGAGAGGAAGGCACAGGGGTATATTCCCTGTACTTCCTTATTCCAAAGAAGGACGGATCTCTCAGACCCATTCTAGATCTACGTCCCCTCAACCTGTACATACTATCAGAACACTTCCATATGCTTACACTGCAACAAATTCTTCCCTTGTTAAACCAAGGGGACTTCTTAGCAACCTTAGATCTCAAGGATGCTTATTTCCACATTCCACTACACCCGTCCCACAGGAAATACCTCAGATTCACTATCCAAGGCAAGCATTATCAGTTCAAAGTCCTACCCTTCGGAGTGACCACAGCCCCAAGAGTGTTTACCAAGTGTCTGGCGACGGTAGCGGCGCACCTCAGGAGGCAGAACATTCATGTCTACCCCTACCTAGACGACTGGCTCGTTCAGGCCAAGTCGGAACAACAGTGCGCCGCGGACATGTCAACTACCATTCACCTCCTTCACGATCTGGGCTTCTCGTTGAACTACCCAAAGTCGCATCTTCAGCCGGCACATGTCCGGCAGTTTCTAGGTGCGACGATCAATACCCTGACGGCCATGGCTCAGCCAAACCAAGTCAGGATAGACAGCATGCAGTCTCTGATCCAAAAGTTCAGACCACAACACTCACTTCCAGCGAGAGTGTTCATGCAGTTGATTGGCATGATGGCCTCCTGCATCTTCATAGTCCCTCACGCACGGTTGCATATGCGTCCGCTCCAGGAATGCTTAGCAAATCAGTGGACACAGGCTCAGGGACAATTGACAGACCTAGTGTTGGTTACCAGTCGGGCATACAACTCTCTGCATTGGTGGACTCCACACAACCTTTGCAAGGGCCGACTGTTCCAGGAGCCAGTGCCACAAATTATCCTGACAACGGACGCATCTCTCCAGGGATGGGGAGCTCATCTGCTCACTTACACAGTGCAGGGACTATGGACGACGCAGCAACAGAAGATGCACATCAACTATCTGGAACTGATGGCAATCTTCATGGCGCTCAAGTCCTTCATTGTACATCTGTGCAACAAGGTAGTGTTAGTCCGGACGGACAACATGACCGCGATGTACTACATTCAAAAACAGGGGGGCACCCACTCGCCACAGCTGTCTCATCTGGCTCAGGGCATGTGGAAGTGGGCCATTCAGAGGAACATTTTCCTCATGGCGGAACACCTCCCAGGCAAGGACAATCAGATGGCGGATCTGCTCAGCAGATACAGCCATCAAATGCACGAGTGGGAGTTACACCCATCTGTACTCCACCCGTACTTCCAGCAGTGGGGTCATCCGGAGATAGACCTGTTTGCCACAAAAGAAAACGCAAAATGCCAACACTTTGCCGCCAGGTTCCCTCACCCACAGTCGCAGGGCAATGCGATATGGATGAACTGGTCAGGCAAATTTGCGTACGCTTTTTCGCCAGCCCCTCTGATACCGCTGGTGGCAAGAAAGCTAAGGCAGCACGCGATGACTCTCATCCTAGTTGCTCCAACGTGGGCGCGCCAAGCATGGTACACCACGTTCCTCGAACTCTCAGTGGTGCCGCATCAAAGACTGCGCCTCACGCCCAGTCTTTTGACGCAGAACCATGGAGAAATTCAGCATCCAGATCCGCAACAGCTCAACCTGTCAATCTGGCTCCTGAAGTCCTAGAGTTTGGATACCTTAACCTACCTCCGGAATGCATGGACATCATCAAGGAGGCTAGGAAGCCAACTACCAGAGCATGCTATGCTGCGAAATGGAAGCGTTTTGTCATTTACTGTACAGCCAATTACATCAACCCGCTAGATGCATCTATCCCTAACATCATTTGCTATCTGTTACATCTGTACAAGTGCAATCTAGCCTATACTTCCATTCGGATACATCTATCCGCCATAGCGGCTTATCTTCAGAACAGGCAGCATCTCTCTGTCTTCAGAGTGCCTGCCATTAAAGCTTTCCTTGAAGGTCTGAAACGAGTCATTCCCCCAAGAACACCACCAGCTCCGGTGTGGAACCTCAATGTGGTCCTCACCAGACTAATGGGACCACCTTTTGAGCCACTGCACTCGTGTGAACTCCAGTTTCTAACGTGGAAAGTAGCTTTCCTAATCGCTATCACGTCGCTACGGCGTGTTAGTGAGCTGCAAGCGCTCACAATCCAAGAGCCATTCATTCAGATTCATCCAAATAGGGTAGTGCTACGTACAAACCCAAATTCCTTCCGAAGGTGGTGTCACAGTTTCATCTCAACCAAACTATTGACTTACCGGCATTCTTCCAAAACCCACGAACGGTGGCGGAAAGAATGCTCCATACGTTAGACGTACGGAGGGCATTGATGTACTACATAGACAGGACACAACCCTTTAGAAAGACAAAACAACTTTTTGTTGCCTTCGCACCACAACACAAAGGCAACCCTATTTCCAAAGCAGGAATAGCCAGGTGGATTGTTAAGTGCATCCAAATATGTTATCAAAAGGCCAAGCGCACTTTAACGATACCCCCAAGGGCGCACTCCACGCGCAAACTGGGGGCATCCATGGCTTTCCTAGGGAACATTCCTTTAGAGGATATTTGCAGAGCAGTCACGTGGGTTACACCACATACCTTTACAAAACACTACTGTGTTGACGTACATTCCAAGCAGCAAGCTGCTGTAGGACAGGCTGTTCTCAAGACACTCTTTCAGGTTTCTGCAGCTGGCACGGGCAACCGCCGCTGATGGAGGGACTGCTATGTATTCTATGCTAAGATATGAATTTAGCAGCCCACATGCCTCGAACTGAATATGCTACTTACCAGTATGCATCTGTTCTTGGCATGTAGGGCTGCTAACATTCATATCGCCCACCCTCCTCCCCGGTGCCTGTCGCAGCTGCAGATATACTATTGTATTCACTTATTAGCATGGACATCCTTTACACTTTTCACTCCATCTCCTGCCACAATGGCGAAAAACAATCTGGGGATGGAGCCGATGCCCATGCGCACTGTAGTCCAGGGGAGGAGCCACCTATCTCAGGATACTTCGAAGACTCTTCCAGGACAACAATGTGCGATCATCCGGACCCAACACTAGGCGGCGATCTAATGCTAAGATATGAATGTTAGCAGCCCTACATGCCAAGAACAGATGCATACTGGTAAGTAGCATATTCAATTCCTTTTACTGGCTTTGAAAACGATCCCTTGGAAAGTAATATTCTCCAGTATTGGTGTCTTTCATAGATTCACATGCCTGAATCATTTCCCGTCGTCGGAGTGAGAGTCCCACGGTACAAAAAAAAGCAATATTTATGCTAATGCTAACCATAACATAGGTAACATAGAACCAGGAAGTAAAGTAGTCAGGAACTACAAGGAAAAAAAACCTTCCACATCTATGACTTGTTCAAGTCATTATATACAGTCCAAACTACAGCCAATCAGGCGACAGCACCCTCCAGAATGTTCTCCTCAGAGGCTCAGGCTCTCAGATTTTCTACCGCATGTCGTGTGAAGGGAGTCTCCCTGAGCTCTGCTCAGTACTTTCCTAATTCCTCAGGAATTTCTTCACATCAAGATGTCTTCTTCAAAGAAATCTCTCTTTAGACCTTGTGAGTCTTGTGGGAAGCTCTGGCTGTTCTCCGGTAATTCCCACAAAAAGTGCATTTACTGCCTTTACCCGGATCACCAGGGGAGAGGCTGCAAGATATGCAGGACCTTCCCTCAGAAAACCGTCAGGGACAGAGAAGGGAGTCTACTTCTGTGGCTACAGAAGATTAAGGACCAAGACAACCCCTTATCTGAGGTGGGAAGTATTGCCTCTGGTTCAACTATGTCCTCTAGGAAGCGGGTTGCCGATGAGGACTTATCTTCTCCTGGGCTAAGGTTTTGAGAAACAACAACCCTCTAAGGGTTCGGAATTGCCTTCCACCTCAAAAAAGGCTCCTCCACCTTCTAAGGGCAAGCCTCTGCCCTCTACACCCCGGAGAAAACCTGCAAAGTCTCTCGCTTCAAAACAGCCTTCTGAGAAGGATTTACCTCAGAAAAAGACCTCGTCGTCGACAGTGTCGCCAACGACTTTTTCGTTGACGAAGATCACCATTGACGCGAATTCTACATCCACTGTCGTCGCCGAGATCTCAAATGATTGTCATTGGCGTCATCCTCGTCGACGCTAGTCTCTGTCTCTGTGAAGCCAATCTCGTCGACGAGGGAGATATTGCCTACTGTCGACGTTCCGTCGACGACGAAGGTTGGAAGGATCTCGTCGACGACTAAGGTTGAAAGGATCTCATCGAAGACGAAGGTTGGAAGGATCTCGTCGACTGCTGCCTCTTCGAGGGCCAAATTGTCATTGACGGCCGCCTTTTCGTCGAAGACTACCTCGTCGTCGACGGCCACCATGTCGACGAAGACTGCCTCGTCAACGAAGACTTCCTCATTGTGGATGAGGAAGTTTTCGACGATGGTCACTCCTTTGACTTCAGCTCAACCGACGACGACGACAGCCCCTGCGTCAACGCTACATTCATCATCTTGCACAGAATTGCAGGTCTGGTCAGCGTCTACGGCTACATCTACATAGTCTACTACAGCATCTTCTTTATTACAGAGATGTGGTTCTTCACTGGAGGCCCTCTCTCCATTGCATATTTCTCCAACCAAGGTACCTCTTGAGGCCCCTGAACAATTACTGGAGTCAGAGGAGAATGAGGAGGATTCTGAAGAGGACGACAGATTTTTCACTGCCAGAAGCCCTTCAGAATTGTTCATTAAATATCAGGAGGATGACCAGGATGAACAGCTTTCCCCAGAGCCTGTGGCCCCACCTCCTGATACGTTACCTACAGCACAGATGCCTCTAGCTCTGCTAAACAATCTTCAATATATGTTAGACGACTATTATCGCCGGTTTCTTCCATCTGAATCTGCGCAGTCCATTCCACCGACACCTGTAACTCAAGCTTCCACTTCTGCTTTCAGGTCTCCTAGACCGCCTTCTCCGTTACCGTCTCATCATTCCCATGATGAGAACTCATCTGATGATGAGGATAGGGAGGAAGGAGAAGTTAATGATAGATCTCTTATGTCGGAGTGGGACGAATACCAAATTCAAACTCTGTCTCCTTCAACTCCAGCTCCCATTGATTCTCCTCCAGTGGACATCGGAGGCTTCCACCTCCTAATGAAAAGGGCAACACAAAGGTTCCTTCTACCTATGGAAATGAAGAAGGATGAATGCTTCCTATACGATTTCAAGGATCAACCAAGGAAGCAGATACGGACTATCCCCGTTATTGATTTTATCTCGAAGGAAGGATTGAAGGTTATGACAGCTCCTGCTTCTATCCCTCTGGTTTTGCCTCGGCTCGACAAAAAACTATAAAGCGCCAGACAACACACCGGCATGCCTCATAGGTCAGCCAAAAAAGGACTTGTTAATTGTACAAGCGGCACAAAGACGGAGCTAGGAATCCCGCTTCTCCAATCACAGCTCCTCCAGACAGGGATGGCAGACAATTAGACGCAATTGGCAAGAAGGTTTCCACATTGGCAGCACGATAGTCAGTGCTGCTAATTCACTGGCCATCTTAGGTCGGTACGACAGGCAAATGTGGTCGGACATTTAGCCATATATCAACATGTTCCCGGAACCATCAAAGGCTGAAGCTTTAAATATCCTACTAGAAGGGGAGCGTATATCTGCTGAGATCATAGATTCGGCCGTAGATGTCGCATCCACAGGATTTAGGCAGCTAGCGGGTGCTGCAGTGCTACAGAGACAAGGCTGGTTGAAATCAACATCTTTTCGCCAGGAGGGTCAGGCAAAGATTATTGACATGCTGTTTGATGGAGAGTCTCTATTCGGCCAGCAAGTGGAAGAGGCCCGGCAGACCATCAAAAAAGATACAGAAACAGCAAGATCTCTTAGTACTCTGCAATTCTGTAAGCCACTCTTTTGGGGTGCTAAAGGACGTGGATCATTCTCTAATCGAGGGGGCTACAACCAACAAAGATCATGCCAGTCCTAGCAAGGTAATCAGCGATATCAGTCTCAAAGACAACAGTCGTAGGGACAACGTAATACATCCTATTCGCAGAATAAAATGAAGCCCTCCTACCACGGAAGAGATTCCAATAAGAAACAATGAGAACTGCCACCTGCCACCTCTTCTACCGCATTCCCATGCAAAAGTTGGAGGAATGATCTCCCAATTTAACTTGAACTGGTTTGCAATAACATCAGACAAGTGGGTCCTGGACATCGTGGCCAGAGGCCATGCTTTAGAGTTCATGAAGATTCCTCCAAACTTTCCTACAAGAGGCCCACCTCCAGCTCATCTCAATGAGCTTTTTTCCCAAATAAATTTGATGATAAAAAAAGGAGCAATCGAAAGGGTCCCTCAGTTACAGAGGGGAACAGGATTTTATTTGAGTTTTTTCCTGATAATGAAGAAATCGGGAGAGTGGCGTCCCATTCTCGATCTTCGCTCCCTCAACAAATACTTAAAGAAGTTGTCCTTCCGGATGTTAACGCTTCAAGAAATCCTTCAACTCCTTTCGGCGGGGATCATATGGCCACCCTCAACCTCCAAGACGCATATTTCCATGTGCCAATTCTTCCCAGACACAGAAAATTCTTGCGGTCAGAGTGGCTGGCAGGGACTTCCAGTTCAAAGTCCTTCCTTTCGGACTACGTTTAGCACCCCATGTGCTTACCAAAGTTCTAGCACCGGCGGTGGCACACCTTCGTCTGGAAGGGATTCAAATCTTTCCATACCTAGACGACTGCCTTATGAAGGCGAATTCTTTTTCAGCCACAAGCACCCACATCCAGAGATGTTTGTCCCTGTTTTTATCTCTGGGTCTCTCTATCAACCTCGACAAGTCTCATCTTGTTCCTTCACAAAGACAGACATTCTTGGGAGCCACGTTGGACAGGCAGCTGACTCAAGCCTTTGTCTCAAACGAAAGACAGCAAAAGATCTGCAAACTGGCCCGCCTATTACGATCAAAAGAGTGCGTTTCAGTCCGGCAGTTCAAGTCTTTTTTAGGGATGGTTTCTTCTTGCATCCCTTTGATACCCAACTGTGCCTCAGAATGAAGCCCCTACAAGAGGAACTGAACCACCAATGGTTGCAGGTTTCGGGATCATTTGATCTCATTCACATCACTCCTCGAATGCGAGAAGCCTTTCTCTGGTGGACACTAAAAAAGAATGTGGAGGAAGGATGCGCATTCCTAGAAGAAGCGCCAAATGTTACCATCACCACAGATGCGTCCCTCGAGAGATGGGGGGGCACATCTTCAAGGGCTGACGGTCAGCAGCAAAGGGAATGTCCAACAACGGAAGTGGTATATCAACCTTCTGGAATTGAAAGCCATCTTCTTGGCCCTGAAATCCTTTCGAACCGTCATTCTGGGAGCTTCAGTGCTAATTTGGACAGACAATACAACAAGTATGCACTACTTGAACAAACAAGGAGGAACAAGGTCTGCCCTACTCTCTCAACAAGCCTAGGAAATCTGGGACTGGGCCATACGACACAGTCAGCCTATCAGCGATCCATGTGCCGAGAGTTTCCAATGTTTGAGCGGATTCCCACAGCAGATCAACCATATCCACTCACGAGTGGGAACTGCATCAACCAACGTTTCAGGAGTAGGGTCGTCCCGATCTAGACCTGTTTGTGTCCAATCAGAACCACAAATGCCCATTCTTTGCAAGTTGGCTTCCCCACAAGGGGTGTTAGGGGAACAAGTTTTCGATGAATTGGTCGCGGGTATATGCTTACGCCTTTCCTCCGATACCGTTGGTTCCCAGAGTTCTCCGGAAAAGGAAGAGAACCCTGTCGCCTGATTCTTATTGCTCCCAGATGGCCTCGCCAGTTCTGGTTCACCGAAATTCTCCTTCTATCAGAAAGCAATCCCATTCAGTTTTGACCAATACTGAACCTCCTGTCCATACAGAACGGACAGATCTGCCACCCGGACCTTGCATCTCTGAGATTAGCAGCCTGACGCCTGAACACATTGAATTCGCTCATTTAAACATTCCTGCGGATTGTAAATAGGTTTTAGCTAACACTTGAGCGCCTGCCACTGTTAAGACGTACAGGCTTAAATGGAAAAGATTCTGCATGTGGTGTCCAGTGAAGTGAAGTCAAATTATTTTATTCGTATTTCATTTGAAAAACATAAAAGCACAGATAAAAATACATTTCCAGAACAGTCAGTCATTTTTGCTTTATTTCAATAAAAACATATCTTAAAAGCAGTAATACTCCAATTAAAAAGCAATATTATTAAAAAGGATGAGACATAGTAAATATACCCTAATGACTGTATAACAAAATTTATTAAAATCTTCATGATAAGGAATTTTAGAAATGACATTAAAAAGATGTATACAACATAAGAAAGAGAAAGTGCAATTCACAAGGTACAGATAGCTCATAGCAGCTTCAATGCTTGGGGATTGGCTTTAAGGGTTCTCGATCTAATGTTCCAAGCCCAACTCAGGTATTTGGCCAAACCACCCACATACAGGGCTCGTGCGTCAGATCTTAGAATGCGCAATGCCACAAAGTGGCTACGAGTACCCAACTCCCTGCAGAGTGGTCAGCCAGCGTTCCCTTGGCACTTTATAAGCTGGACAGGCGAACATAACATGCCCTATTGACTCGCAATTTGCCTCACAGTTCGGGCAGGAAGCTGGTGTCTGATAGCGAGTCTTCCAGCAAGCGGTCATTTCACGAGTGAGGAGCGAACCAACCCTGAACTCGAAAACAGTGCTCTGTCATACGGTTTTTGGACGATATCTAGGTATGGTTCGTAGCAAGTAGAGTGCTTATGTTGCATAAACTCCTCAGATAACCTGCCTAATTTCAGATCGAGGAAACCCTTGGTACGGACCCAGGACCAATAGGCCTTCTTGAGTTCTGCCTTTGGTGGAGCAGTTCCATTCGTCCACGCCTCTAGGAGGTCAAGGTCACATCGCAGTGCTTTTATATCCTTTAGCCATTTAATTTTCCAGAACAATAAATAAGGGGGTACAGTTAGTTTACAACCTGATTGTCTTTCTTAATCTGATCACACATTTTAAATAACTCTCTACACACCCCATTGTCAAGTCCTCTTCCATACATTGTATTTTTAGGTAGGCTGCTCTGCTATGTCTTAAACCATACTGTTTTAAAATCGGTAATAAAAACAACCTCTTTGGTGCCTTATAAAACCTGCAAAACAGAGTTACATGCAGTGTAGATTGTGACGAGGTACCGTCACAAGGACATAGTGCTAAGGTACGTGACCAATCGTTCATCATTGGAAATGTAATGACCCTATGCACAATACCTAAACGAAAACGTGTCAGTAACATCCAATCAAAGGGGCGTGTCACATATGACAGATATGTCTGAATCCCAGTGCATAATAACATAATGTGATTTTCCATGACAGAATGTTTTTCTTTTTCCACAGACCAGCGCTTTTCCTCCAGATAGGACAAATATTTCTTTTTTAATAACATCCTGGAAGTAATATTCATACATTCTGGATTTGAAAATAAATCTGGATGGCCAATTTCGTCTGCCGTTTCCTTAATATGTCGTAGCCATGGGATGCAATGTACATTATCCAATTTTAAACAGTCCATGATGACATTCCGGTTAAAAACTGCTTCGGGGAATTCCAAATCTTGTGCCAAAGTAATAAAGGGCCAGATTTTATAATATCTACAATATGATTCAAACCTACCTCGGAATGACAAATGTATGTAGCAGTTGATCCAGGTACAGCTAATAAGTAGCGCAGAAAATTATTTTCACAACTCTGTATACTTTGAACATTGGTAAAGCCCCATATGCCGGCACCATAAGTGGCAGTTGGAACACATTTGGTCTTATAGATTGCAAGCAATTCTGGAACCGGTCGGGAACCCAGTTGTATTGACATGCTGACAAGTGCCCCGGTAGCTTTTAGAAACATAGTTTCCCGGGCTAATATTGCTGCTGGCCAGGTGCCATTCTCATCAAAATGTATCTCTAAGTAGGCAAAGTTTTTTACACACAATTTTTTTACCATTGATAGAGATACTACAATTCTTTGCAGTTCTTTTCCCACATTTCATGCTAAAAGTTTTACTTATATTCACTTACAGCCCCCTCACCTGCATGTAGTTAACAAAGTGTGTAACTGTTTTCTGTAGGCCTATTGGTGTCCTTGACATTAAAACCGCGTTGTCCGCGTATAGTAATATTGGGATTGTGAATTTCCATTAATGCTTGGGTAATCTTGGGAGAGCTCGGCCAGTCGTTCACCCAGGCTATTGATGTATAATGTGAAAAGGAACGGGGCAAGGACGCATCCCTGCCTCTCTCCTTTTCCAATGCCAAATATAGCCGAGCACTCCCCATATCTCACCCTAGCTCCCGCCTCTCGGTAAAGTTCTCTGATAAATAATAAAATATCATTTTCGACGCCCACCTCAAATAAAGTTTCCCATAATTTTTTGTGTATAACACAGTCTAACGAGGAGGATAAATCGACAAATGTTAACAACACGTTTCCATTTTTTTGCCCTTGCTCTATTGTGCCCAGTCCAGACCTAAAACCATATTGTAAAGTGATAAAACCTCCTTTTCCTCAGCCCATAATTGTAGTTTATTTAAAATTACCCTCCCAACCACCTTTAAAAGAGAATCTAAACGTGAAATGGGACAATAACATTTAGGGTCGTCACAATTTCCCTTCTTAAAAATTGGCATTAAAATTGCATCTGACCAGGACTTTATAAAACCCATTTGACAGCACTTATTTAAAACATTCATTATAAGTGGTGCCCAAATATCGGTATTTGACCGGTAGACATCACCTGGGACACCATCCGGCCCCGGGGCTTTGCCTTAGGCGCTTTTCTGTATTGCACATACTATCTCGTCCAGTGTGAAGCTAATATCCAGAGGGTATACAAATAGGCCCTCCTTTTCCCCCTTACTACCCTCTGTCTCATAACCTCCAGCTTGAGATGTTTCTCTCCCTAGATCATTATCTCTGTCCCTCTGGGCCGGTCACCCCCACGCACCGCGCACACTCCTCGTGAGTGAGCCCAGGCTGCCCCTGTTCCCGCCAAGTGCCGCCGCTGCCCGCAGCTGTGACCCTGATCCACCGCTGTTACTGCTCTTGCCCCGCCTGCGCTACGTTTGTATTTTCGATTCCGACTGTATTTCCCCTGTGTTATTGCTCCTTGTTTAATTTTGGTTTCTCTCCCTGTGCCCCGTGTTGTTTTTTTTTGTGATTGTTTTCCTCTCGTCGCATCTAGCCCCTGCCGCACTTCACGCAACCTCCCCGCCGCTGCCCCCTGCGGCCCCGCCCCCTTCCCTCTGCAGCCCTTCCCATTCGCCGCCCCGCTCCCGCCTCCCAGCTGCTCCTCCCTCCCACTGGGACATATATGACGAAGTGCTCGCGGTGGTGAGCAGTGAACTCTGTCCCTCTGGGCCGGTCACCCCCACGCACCGCGCACACTCCTCGTGAGTGAGCCCAGGCTGCCCCCCGTTCCCGCCAAGTGCCGCCGCTGCCCGCAGCTGTGACCCTGGTCCACCGCTGTTACTGCTCTTGCCCCGCCTGCGCTGCATTTGTATTTTCGATTCCGATTGTATTTCCCCTGTGTTATTGCTCCTTGATAAATTTCTGTTTCTCTCCCTGTGCCCCGTGTTGTTTTATTTTGTGATTGTTTTCCTCTCGTCGCACCCAGCCCCTGCCGCACTTCACGCAACCTCCCCGCCGCTGCCCCCTGCGGCCCCGCCCCCTTCCCTCTGCAGCCCTTCCCATTCGCCGCCCCGCTCCCGCCTCCCAGCTGCTCCTCCCTCCCTCCGCCCCCCTACTCTCCACATATGGCAGAGTGGAAAACGCGCAGCGTTGACGCGCAGCGGGCGCGCGGCGCGCCAAAGGTAAGCCCGTCCACGCCCGTCCGCGCCTGGACCGCGCCCAGCGCCAGAACCCCTGGCCCCCGCAGACACCAGCCCTCCCGCCGGACGTACGACGCCAATGAACTCAACGCACTCAACGCCGACTGGATCCCGGGATGCTACCGAGCCACCCCGAGACGCACCCACGGGCCCTTCAGCTGCCACTCCTGCAAGTTCACCTGCATCCGGACCTGCACTGCACCCGCACCCACCATGCCGAGCACCAGCAGCAACCACCTGAAGTGCATCCTACTCAACACCCGCTCTGTCCACAAACACGCCGTTGAGCTCTGGAACCTGCTCGATACAACATCACCAGACGTCGCCTTCCTCACGGAAACCTAGATGAACGCCTCCTCAGCACCCGACATCGCCATCGCCATCCAGGACGGATACAAGAACACCCGGAGGGACCGCGGCAACCAGACCAGAGGAGGCATCGCCATCATCCACAGGAACACCATCCGCATCACAACCAACACCGACGACACCCTCACAACCGCCGAACACCTGCACTTCCAGATACACACCGACCCCAGGACCACCCTCAGAGGCACCCTCATCTACAGACCCCCGGGACCACGCACACAATTCAGCGAAGACATCGCTGACTTCATCAGCCCGCTCACCCTCCCCTCCGCTGACTACATCCTGCTCGGGGACTTCAACTTCCACCTGGAGAACAACAACAACTGCAACACCACCACCCTGCTGGACAACCTCGCCAACCTCGGTCTCAAGCAGCTGGTGACCACCCCCACCCACTACGCCGGACACACGCTCGACCCCGTCTTCTCATCCAGCAAGGAAATCGCCTTTAGCCACGCCACCGGACTCCACTGGACGGACCACAGCTGCATTCACTTCAGCTTCAGAAAGAACACGACCCACCACCACCAGCAACAGGTTGCACGCAGAAGCTGGAACAAGATCACAGCCGGCCAGCTCGCCGCATCCCTGAGCCAGGACCCCCCCGCCAGCTCAGCGAACCCCAGCCAGGCCGCAAACAACCTCACGAAGTGGATCAGCAACTGCGCAGACAACCTCGCCCCTCTGAGGACCCCGCCTAGCAGACCCGGCAGCAAGAAAGCCCCATGGTTCACCGACGAACTCAAGACCTCCAAGAAGAACTGCCGAGCCCTCGAGAAAGCCTGGCGCAGAAACCCAACACCAGATAACATGACCACCCTCAAGCTCGCCACCCGAAAACACCACCAACTGATCCACACCACCAAGAAAACAGCATTCAAGGAACGACTGGACAACAACGCACACAACAGCAAGGAACTCTTCAACATCGTCAAAGAGCTCTCCAACCCCAACGCCGGAATCAACGACATTACCCCATCACAAGACCTCTGCAACTCCCTCGCCGCCTACTTCCACAACTAGATTGCAGACATACACAACAGCTTCAAGACACAACCGACGCACCCCACGGACGCACCAACGCCCCCCACCACCACCCTCCGCGCCTGGACCCCGATCAACACCGAGGAGACCATACGCACGATGAACTCCATCCACTCCGGATCTCCAACCGACCCCTGCCCCCACCACATCTTCAACAAGGCCGATGCTGTCATCGCACCCCATCTGCGGGACATCATCAACACCTCCTTCGACACCGCTACCTTCCCGGAGAGCTGGAAGCACGCCGAACTCAGCGCTCTGCTGAAGAAACCATCAGCGGACCCCACCGAACTCAAAAACTACCGCCCCATCTCGCTCCTCCCGTTTCTGGCCAAAGTCATCGAGAAGACCGTCAACAAGCAGCTGGCCGCCTTCCTCAAGACGAACGGATCCCTCGACCTCTCGCAGTCTGGCTTCCGGGCCAACCACAGCACCGAGACCGCCCTATTCGCAGCCACCGATGACATCCGAGCCCTGCTCGACAACGGAGAAACAGCGGCCCTCATCCTCCTGGACCTCTCCGCAGCATTCGATACTGTCTGCCACCGCACCCTAGTGCAGCGCCTCAGCAACGTCGGAATCCAGGAGAAGGCACTAAAATGGATCATCTCCTTCCTCGCCGGAAGGACACAGAGAGTCCGCCTCCCCCGTTCAGATCAGAAGCCACCGAAGTCATCTGCGGCGTTCCTCAAGGCTCTTCGCTCAGCCCTACCCTCTTCAATGTCTACATGAGCCCCCTTGCGGCCATTGCACGCCAACACAACCTCAACATCATCTCCTACGCCGACGACACCCAGCTGATCCTGTCCCTCACCAACGACCCTGCCACCTCCAGAACCAACCTACACGAAGAGATGAAAGATGTAGCCGAGTGGATGTTGAACAGCCGCCTGAATCTGAACTCGGACAAGACGGAAGTCCTCATCCTGGGATCGTCACCCTCCGCCTGGGACGACTCCTGGTGGCCCCCCGCCCTGGGCAGCGCACCCAAACCAACAGACCATGCACGCAACCTGGGCTTCATCCTGGACTCCTCCCTCTCCATGACCAGACAAGTCAACGCCGTCTCCTCGTCGTGCTTCAACATCCTACGCATGTTACGTAAGATCTTCCGGTGGATCCCCACCGAGACCAGGAAGACGGTCACCCAGGCCCTCGTCACCAGCCCACTGGACTACGGCAATGCCCTCTACGCCGGAACCACCGCCAAGCTCCAGAAGAGACTCCAGCGGATCCAGAACGCCTCAGCAAGACTCATCCTCGACATCCCCCGACACAGCCACATTCCCGGACTCCTGAGAGACCTGCACTGGCTCCCGGTCAACAAGAGAATCACCTTCCGCCTCCTCACCCACGCACACAAAGCCTTACACAACCAAGGCCCAAGATACCTCAACAGCCGCCTCAACTTCTACACTCCCACACGCCAGCTTCGATCGACCAGCCACGCCCTCGCCGCCGTCCCCCGCATCCGAAGAGCCACCACAGGAGGAAGGTCCTTCTCCTACCTGGCCGCCAAGACTTGGAACTCCCTCCCGACCCACCTCCGCCTGACCCAAGACCACCTCGCCTTCAGGAAGCAGCTCAAGACCTGGCTGTTCGAGCAGTAGCGGACCCCCCCCAAGCGCCTTGGGACCCTCCGGGTGAGTAGTGCGCTATATAAATGCAGTGATTGATTGATTGATTGGGGTTGACCCGGCGCAGTATAAATCACTGAATTAGCCAATCCAGGTATCTTCTGTAATTGCTATGTCCAACTTATCACGGTCCCCCACTGTTAAATCTGGAGAATTCACTATCTTCCAAAACTTATCTTTCTTTACACAAGCCTCATGTAGATCTAGTCAAACTTCCTCTTTTAATTTATGCTTTCTGTTCTTTTGGGCCTGTTTATAAAGCAATCCTGCTTTCCTTATCTCTTCTCTATTCCTGGGTAGCTTTTTCAGGGCTATTTTTAGATTCCTATGTGCTTTGCTACATTCATTATCAAACCACCCCCATCTTTTGCCCAATGTCATCTTCTGTTTAACCGTAAGAATTTTCTTAATCTTAGCTGAAATGTTCAAGAATGCTTCTATCACGTCAGCTCCATTGTTTTCCTCTGCTAGACACACATTACAATCCTCTTGTGTTTCATGTACGAGCTGCCCCAAAAACGCTGTGGGATCCACCTTTTGCCATTTTAGTGTATATCCGTTTCTACTTGATAAACTGAGTGTTCGAGACATGTGGGCTGCTGAATTCATATCTGTGCATAGATCGCCGCCTAGTGTTGGGTCCGGATGATTGCTCATTGTTGTCCTGGAAGAGTCTTCGTAGTATCACGAGATAGGTGGCTCCTCCTTCGGACTACAGTGCGCATGGGTATCCTCTCCATCCCCAGATTGTTTTTCTCCGCCATTGGGTTCGGATGTACTTTCCTACTCTCCAAGTTCGGAATCAAGAAAACTTCTCAAAAGGCCAAAAGGCCTTCGGATCCGTCGGTATTGTTAAGCGCTCGGTGCCGATACACTGTCAGGTCCGCTCCACAGGATCCGAGTGATGAATATAAAGCCCACCTCCAAACGTCACAAACACTCTGACTTTGAGTTAACAGAGGATTTGAGCCATTAGGTGAGGGGAAAAGTAAAATAACAAACAGGGAAGGGAAGGAAGGGGACAGCTGGGAAGGGAGGTACCTGTAACGACAGAACATATAAAGGTAAGGCCACCTGTCGTACAACACCTGTAACAGCTAAAGTATAGATAGGTAGTCTGAATACCTGTGAGGAAAAAAGGCAAGTCTTTCCCACTGGTGGTTTATGGCTGTTCTCTTTGTGGACATATATGAACATGAAACCTATAAGGAACACACATAGATTAGACACATTGCATTTCCCATACACAAACACGCTTGTCACCCAAACAGAACCCTCCTCTATACCTTGAACACAGCCTATGCCTGTAGAATACGGGATTCCGTGGAAGTGTTGCCACCATAAAAGAAAACCAACGAAATGATATTGCACTAGGCAGCTGTGTACACGTCTCAATCCAGGACACGGTAGTGCGTGGGAAGCAATAACCACTGCACTCCGCTCCCTCGAGAAAAGCACCCTCTGAACACCAGGCAGTCCCCAGACACCAAGGAAAAGAGAGCAAAGTAAATAAGCAAGGGGCTTGGGAAGAAAGCGGAAATGTTCCAGTATGACACCACACACAATCCCAAGAGGACTGATCCTATGGCAACGCGTAGTTGCGACCACTACAGCGCTCCTTAAGTACTGAACATACTGATTGTTCCATAAACCATAAGAAAAACACACAAGCGCTTGCACTGGTTGCCTGAAGCTGCGACCACCTCAGTGCACCACCTCCTTCAGGTGTATCACCCAGGTTGAAAGTAAACACAAGGAAGAGGACACGGCAACGTGTGGCATCCTACCACTCCGCTCCGCTCCTTGGAAATTATCCCAAAGCAAAAAGGCAACAAACGCAGCAGTTAATTCACTGCGCGCTCCTAGCAACAAACGGCAACGCGTGGAATCCCCACAGCGCTCCGCTTAATGACGAAGAAGACACCGGCGAGGGGCCGTTCCTACCTGACCAGCTGAACCACAGCAAACGTCCAGGACGAGCCCCTCCGCCAGCAGCAAGACGCGACTCCTTCCTCCGAACACCGGATACCAGGAAACGGAATAACACGCAACAGGATGCGTGTCGCCCTGACTGATGTAGCCTCAGCTAGGGCTTCTGGGTAATGTAGTTCTTACCCCGTATTGAGTCTGAAGAGGCATCCGTCTCGCGGCGCGCTACACTGCAGGCGCCCCGACGAGACCTGACATACACTTTTTTACAACTCGGTTGCACTCCAGTCGTCGAATCGGGCCGTGAGGCCTTCTCGAAACCACGTGGACTGACCGTCGATGGAACGAAGACCGTTCAAGTACTGCCCTCAGTGCCCGAGCCGAAAAAGTCCAAAAGTCGTCGAAAAACCAAGTGTTACCGACCGAAAAAAGTCTAACACTAAACCCAGGACTGTAGAGGAAGAACTATTCCACCCAGATCCTTCAGACGACCAAGCTAAAATATACATTAATCCAGAGACTGGTAAAGTTACCATCCTGCATAGGAAAAGGAGGCCTTTGGACTTTCAACCTGATTCACCTATTCCACTGAAGAAAAGGGACTTTGGGACTTCTCCCTCAAGACCCTTCAGCCCTTTTCAACCTATCATGCCTACCACACCTTTTGCACCTTCCTCACCTTCTCACCACTGGGACAGTGAGGGGGACACAGGGAATTAGCCACATCCCCTATATGATTTCCCACAAGATCCTAACCAAGAGGAACCTTGGGAAGAGCCAACAGACCCTTATGACACCCATCCCATCCCTGATGTACCCACTTATCCTACTAAGCCGTCACCTACTGATGACACAGTAGTCTTCAACCAGCTCATAGACAGGGCAGCACAATTCCATAATGTGGACATTCATAGTGACCCCGTGGAAGAAGACTTCCTTTTTGACACATTCACTACTGCAGAAAAAAGTGTCAAAATGCTTCCCATGTTAAAGGGAGTTCTAAAACATGCACCTAACATATTTAAGGATACAGCCAGAACACGGGTAATCAATCCCAGAATAGAAAAAAAGTATAGACCAGCTCCTACAGACCCTACTTACATCAAGGGCCAGTTGCCACTAGACTCACTGGTGGTTGCTAACGTACGAAAAAGAGCCAACTCTCAGACAACAGGGGAAGCACCTCCCCCTGACAAAGAGTCAAAAATTCTAGAGGCATTAGGCAAAAGGGTAGCTGCACAAGCCTCCAACTCATGGAGGATTGCTAATACACAAGCCCTACTGGCTCGTTACGACAGGGCGCACTATGATCAGCTCGAAAGCCTTGTGCAACACCTGCCCAAGCCTTTTAAAGCACAAGCCAATGATCTCATCCTAGAGGAAAAGTTCATATCAAACGCTTCCATCAAATGTGCGCTTGACGCTGCAGACACTGCAGCTAGGTCAATTAATACTAGTGTCCTCCTACGCAGACATGCATGGCTGCATATTTCCGGGTTTAAGAATGAGGTGCAGTCCACCATTCTTAACCAACCTGTCAATCAATATTTTCTATTTGGCCCTGCTGTCGATACCATTTTGGACAAAATGAAAAAAGACACAGAAACCGCAAAATCTATGGGTGCATTGCAATTTCTGCAACATAGGGGCTCCTTTCGACGCTCCTCATACAGAGCAAATACACGAGGGAATGCTTCGCAAACATCTGCCGCATACAAAAGTAACACACAAGGTTCCTTCAACAAGAACACAACCGGGGGAGCTTACAGAGGTAACAGTAATACGGGAAGAGGGCGTGGAGGCAATAACACCAGGGCCTCCACCGCCACAAAACAGTGACTTCATTACGCTGCCTCCAGACCACTTAACACCAGTCGGAGGCAGACTACTTCGTCGTCGACGGCCACCATGTCGACGAAGACTGCCTCGTCAACGAAGACTTCCTCATCGTGGATGAGGAAGTTTTCGACGATGGTCACTCCTTTGACTTCAGCTCAACCGACGACGACGACAGCCCCTGCGTCAATCCTACATTTATCATCTTGCACAGAATTGCAGGTCTAAACAGCGTCTACGGCTACATCTACATAGTCTACTACAGCATCTTCTTTATTACAGAGATGTGGTTCTTCACTGGAGGCCCTCTCTCCATTGCATATTTCTCCAACCAAGGTACCTCTTGAGGTCCCTGAACAATTACTGGAGTCAGAGGAGATTGAGGAGGATTCTGAAGAGGAGGACAGATTTTTCACTGCCAGAAGCCCTTCAGAATTGTTAATTAAATATCAGGAGGATGACCAGGATGAACAGCTTTCCCCAGAGCCTGTGGCCCCACCTCCTGATACGTTACCTAGAGCACAGATGCCTCTAGCTCTGCTAAACAATCTTCAATATATGTTAGACGACTATTATCGCCGGTTTCTTCCATCTGAATCTGCGCAGTCCATTCCACCGACACCTGTAACTCAAGCTTCCACTTCTGCTTTCAGGTCTCCTAGACCGCCTTCTCCGTTACCGTCTCATCATTCCCATGATGAGAACTCATCTGATGATGAGGATAGGGAGGAAGGAGAAGTTAATGATAGATCTCTTATGTCGGAGTGGGACGAATACCAAATTCAAACTCTGTCTCCTTCAACTCCAGCTCCCATTGATTCTCCTCCAGTGGACATCGGAGGCTTCCACCTCCTGATGAAAAGGGCAACACAAAGGTTCCTTCTACCTATGGAAACGAAGAAGGATGAATGCTTCCTATACGATTTCAAGGATCAACCAAGGAAGCAGATACGGACTATCCCCGTTATTGATTTTATCTAGAATGAAGGATTGAAGGTTATGACAGCTCCTGCTTCTATCCCTCTTGTTTTGCCTCGGCTCGACAAAAAACTATAAAGCGCCAGACAACACACCGGCATGCCTCATAGGTCAGCCAAAAACTGACTCGTTAATTGTACAAGCGGCACAAAGACGGAGCTAGGAATCCCGCTTCTCCAATCACAGCTCCTCCAGACAGGGATGGCAGACAATTAGACGCAATTGGCAAGAAGGTTTCCACATTGGCAGCACGACCGTCAGTGCTGCTAATTCACTGGCCATCTTAGGTCGGTACGACAGGCAAATGTGGACGGACATTTCGCCATATATCAACATGTTCCCGGAACCAACAAAGGCTGAAGCTTTAAATATACTACTAGAAGGGGAGCGTGTATCTACTGAGATCATAGATTCGGCCGTAGATGTCGCATCCACAGGATTTAGGCAGCTAGCGGGTGCTGCAGTACTACAGACAAGGCTGGTTGAAATCAACATCTTTTCGCCAGGAGGGTCAGGCAAAGATTATTGACATGCTGTTTGATGGAGAGTCACTATTCGGCCAGCACGTGGAAGAGGCCCGGCAGACCATCAAAAAAGATACAGAAACAGCAAGATCTCTCGGTACTCTGCAATTCCGTAAGCCGCTCTTTTGGGGTGCTAAAGGATGTGAATCATTCTCTAATCGAGGGGGCTACAACCAACAAAGATCATGCCAGTCCTAGCAAGGTAATCAGCGATATCAGTCTCAATGACAACAGTCGTAGGGACAACGTAATACATCCTATTCGCAGAATAAAATGAAGCCCTCCTACCACGGAAGGGATTCCAATAAGAAACAATGAGAACTGCCACCTGCCACCTCTTCTACCGCATTCCCATGCAAAAGTTGGAGGAATGATCTCCCAATTTTACTTGAACTGGTTTGCAATAACATCAGACAAGTGGGTCCTGGACATCGTGGCCAGAGGCCATGCTTTAGAGTTCATGAAGATTCCTCCAAACTTTCCTCCAAGAGGCCCACCTCCAGCTCATCTCAGTGAGCTTTTTCCCCAAATAAATTTGATGATAAAAAAAGGAGCAATCGAAAGGGTTCCTCAGTTACAGAGGGGAACAGGATTTTATTTGAGTTTTTTCCTGATAATGAAGAAATCGGGAGAGTGGCGTCCCATTCTCGATCTTCGCTCCCTCAACAAATACTTAAAGAAGTTGTCCTTCCGGATGTTAACGCTTCAAGAAATCCTTCAACTCCTTTCGGCGGGGGATCATATGGCCACCCTCAACCTCCAAGACGCATATTTCCATGTGCCAATTCTTCCCAGACACAGAAAATTCTTGCGGTCAGAGTTGCTGGCAGGGACTTCCAGTTCAAAGTCCTTCCTTTCGGACTACGTTTAGCACCCCATGTGCTTACCAAAGTTCTAGCACCGGCGGTGGCACACCTTCGTCTGGAAGGGATTCAAATCTTTCCATACCTAGACGACTGCCTTATCAAGGCGAATTCTTTTTCAGCCACAAGCACCCACATCCAGAGATGTTTGTCCCTGTTTTTATCTCTGGGTCTCTCTATCAACCTCGACAAGTCTCATCTTGTTCCTTCACAAAGACAGACATTCTTGGGAGCCACGTTGGACACGCAGCTGACTCAAGCCTTTATCTCAAACGAAAGACAGCAAAAGATCTGCAAACTGGCCCGCCTATTACGATCAAAAGAGTGCGTTTCAGTCCGGCAGTTCAAGTCTTTTTTAGGGATGATTTCTTCTTGCATCCCTTTGACACCCAACTGTGCCTCAGAATGAAGCCCCTACAAGAGGAACTGGACCACCAATGGTTGCAGGTTTCGGGATCATTTGATCTCATTCACATCACTCCTCGAATGCGAGAAGCCTTCCTCTGGTGGACACTAAAAAAGAATGTGGAGGAAGGATGCGCATTCCTAGAAGAAGCGCCAAATGTTACCATCACCACAGATGCGTCCCTCGAGGGATGTGGGGGCACATCTTCAAGGGCTGACGGTCAGCAGCAACGGGAATGTCCAACAACGGAAGTGGTATATCAACCTTCTGGAATTGTGAGCCATCTTCTTGGCCCTAAAACCCTTTCGAACCGTCATTCTGGGAGCTTCAGTGCTAATTTGGACAGACAATACAACAAGTATGCACTACTTGAACAAACAAGGAGGAAAAAGGTCTGCCCTACTCTCTCAGCAAGCCTAGGAAATCTGGGACTGGGCCATACGACACAGTCAGCCTATCAGCGATCCATGTGCCGAGAGTTTCCAATGTTTTAGCGAATTCCCACAGCAGATCAACCGTATCCACTCACGAGTGGGAACTGCATCAACCAACGTTTCAGGAGTAGGGTCGTCCCGATCTAGACCTGTTTGCGTCCAATCAGAACCACAAATGCCCATTCTTTGCAAGTTGGCTTCCCCACAAGGGGTCTTAGGGGAACACGTTTTCGATGAATTGGTCGCGGGTATATGCTTACGCCTTTCCTCCGATACCGTTGGTTCCCAGAGTTCTCGGGAAAAGGAAGAGAACCCTGTCGCCTGATTCTTATTGCTCCCAGATGGCCTCGCCAGTTCTGGTTCACCGAACTTCTCCTTCTATCAGAAAGCAATCCCATTCAGTTTTGACCAATACTGAACCTCCTGTCCATACAGAACGGACAGATCTGCCACCCGGACCTTGCATCTCTGAGATTAGCAGCCTGACGCCTAAACACATTGAATTCGCTCATTTAAACATTCCTGCGGATTGTAAATAAGTTTTAGCTAACACTTGAGCGCCTGCCACTGTTAAGACGTACAGGCTTAAATGGAAAAGATTCTGCATGTGATGTCCAGTCAAGTGAAGTCAAATTACTTTATTCGTATTTCATTTGAAAAACATAAAAGTACAGATAAAAATAAATTTCCAGAACAGTCAGTCATTTTTGCTTTATTTCAATAAAAACATATCTTAAAAGCAGTAATAAACCAATTAAAAAGCAATATTATTAAAAAGGATGAGACATAGTAAATATACCCTAATGACTGTATAACAAAATTGATTAAAATCTTCATGATAAGGAATTTTAAAAATGACATTAAAAAGATGTATACAACATAAGAAAGAGAAAGTGCAATTCACGACGTACAGATAGCTCATAGCAGCTTCAATGCTTGGGGATTGGCTTTAAGGGTTCTCGATCTAATGCTCCAAGCCCAACTCAGGTATTTGGCCAAACCACCCACATACAGGGCTCGTGCGTCAGATCTTAGAATGCGCAATGCCACAAAGTGGCTACGAGTACCCAACTCCCTGCAGAGTGGTCAGCCAGCGTTCCCTTGGCACTTTAAAAGCTGGACAGGCGAACATAACATGCCCTATTGACTCGCAATTTGCCTCACAGTTCGGGCAGGAGGCTGGTGTCTGATAGCGAGCCTTCCAGCAAGCGGTCATTTCACGATTGAGGAGCGAACCAACCCTGAACTCGAAAACAGTGCTCTGTCATACGGTTTTTGGACGATATCTAGGTATGGTTCATAGCAAGTAGAGTGCTTATGTTGCATAAACTCCTCAGATAACCTGCCTAATTTCAGATCGAGGAAACCCTTGGTACGGACCCAGGACCAATAGGCCTTCTTGAGTTCTGCCTTTCGTGGAGCAGTTCTATTCGTCCACGCCTCTAGGAGGTCAAGGTCACATCGCAGTGCTTTTATATCCTTTAGCCATTTAGTTTTCCAGAACAATAAATAAGGGGGTACAGTTAGTTTACAACCTGATTGTATTTCTTAATCTGATCACACATTTTAAATAACTTTCTACACACCCCATTGTCAAGTCCTCTTCCATACATTGTATTTTTAGGTAGGCTGCTCTGCTATGTCTTAAACCATACTGGTTTAAAATCGGTAATAAAAACAACCTCTTTGGTGCCGTATAAAACCGGCAAAACAGAGTTACATGCAGTGTAGATTGTGACGAGGTACCGTCACAAGGACATAGTGCTAAGGTACGTGACCAATCGTTCATCATTGGAAATGTAATGACCCTATGCACAATACCTAAACGAAAACGTGTCAGTAACATCCAATAAAAGGGGCGTGTCACATATGACAGATATGGCTGAATCCCAGTGCATAATAACATAATGTGATTTTCCATGACAGAATGTTTTTCTTTCTCCACAGACCAGCGCTTTTCCTCCAGATAGGACAAGTATTTCTTTTTTAATAACATCCTAGAAGTAATATTCATACATTCTGGATTTGAAAATAAATCTGGATGGCCAATTTCGTCTGCCGTTTCCTTAATATGTCGTAGCCATGGGATGCAATGTACATTATCCAATTTTAAACAGTCCATGATGACATTCCGGTTAAAAACTGCTTCGGGGGAAATCCAAATCTTGTGCCAAAGTAGTAAAGGGCCAGATTTTATAATATCTACAAAATGATTCAAACCTACCTCGGAATGACAAATGTATGTAGCAGTTGATCTAGGTACAGCTAATAAGTAGTGCAGAAAATTATTTTCACAACTCTGTATACTTTGAACATTGGTAAAGCCCCATATGCAGGCATCATAAGTGGCAGTTGGAACACATTTGGTCTTATAGATTGCAAGCAATTCTGGAACCGGTCGAGAACCCAGTTGTATTGACATGCTGACAAGTGCCCCGGTAGCTTTTACAAACATAGTTTCCCGGGCTAATATTGCAGCTGGCCAGGTGCCATTCTGATCAAAATGTATCCCTAAGTAGGCAAAGTTTTTTACACACATTTTTTTTACCATTGATAGAGATACTACAATTCTTTGCAGTTCTTTTCCCACATTTCATGCTAAAAGTTTTACTTATATTCACTTACAGCCCCCTCACCTGCATGTAGTTAACAAAGTGTGTAACTGTTTTCTGTAGGCCTATTGGTGTCCTTGACATTAAAACCGCGTTGTCCGCGTATAGTAATATTGGGATTGTGAATTTCCATTAATGCTTGGGTAATCTTGGGAGAGCTCGGCCAGTCGTTCACCCAGGCTATTGATGTATAATGTGAAAAGGAACGGGGCAAGGATGCATCCCTGCCTCTCTCCTTTTCCAATGCCAAATATAGCCGAGCACTCCCCATATCTCACCCTAGCTCCCGCCTCTCGGTGAAGTTCTCTGATAAATAATAAAATATCATTTTCGACGCCCAACTCAAATAAAGTTTCCCATTATTTTTTGTGTATAACACAGTCGAACGCGGAGGATAAATCGACAAATGGTAACAACACGTTTCATTTTTTTGCCCTTGCTCTATTGTGCCCAGTCCAGACCTAAAACCATATTGTAGCAGTGATAAAACCTCCTTTTCCTCAGCCCATAATTGTAGTTTATTTAAAATTACCCTCCCAACCACCTTTAAAAGAGAATCTAAAAGTGAAATGGGACAATAACATTTAGGGTCGTCACAATTTCCCTTCTTAAAAATTGGTATTAAAATTGCATCTGACCAGGACTTTATAAAACCAATTTGACAGCACTTATTTAAAACATTCATTATAAGTGGTGCCCAAATATCGGTATTTGACCGGTAGACATCACCTGGGACACCATCCGGCCCCGGGGCTTTGCCTTAGGCGCTTTTCTGTATTGCACATACTATCTCGTCCAGTGTGAAGCTAATATCCAGAGGGTATACAAATAGGCCCTCCTTTTCCCCCTTACTACCCTCTGTCTCATAACCTCCAGCTTGAGATGTTTCTCTCCCTAGATCATTATCTCTGTCCCTCTGGGCCGGTCACCCCCACGCACCGCGCACACTCCTCGTGAGTGAGCCCAGGCTGCCCCCCGTTCCCGCCAAGTGCCGCTGCTGCCCGCAGCTGTGACCCTGGTCCACCGCTCTTACTGCTCTTGCCCCGCCTGCGCTGCGTTTGTATTTTCGATTCCGATTGTATTTCCCCTGTGTTATTGTTCCTTGTTTAATTTCTGTTTCTCTCCCTGTGCCCCGTGTTGTTTTATTTTGTGATTGTTTTCCTCTCGTCGAACCCAGCCCCTGCCGCGCTTCCCGCCGCCTCCCCGCCGCTGCCCCCTGCGGCCCCGCCCCCTTCCCTCTGCAGCCCTTCCCATTCGCCGCCCCGCTCCCGCCTCCCAGCTGCTCCTCCCTCGCTCCGCCCCCCCCCCACTCTCCACATATGGCAGAGTGGCAAACGCGCAGCGTTGACGCGCAGCGGGCACGCCCTAAGCGCGTCGGAGGCGCGCCAAAGGTAAGCCCGTCTGGGCCCGTCCGCGCGTGGACCGCGCCCAGCGCCAGAACCCCTGGCCCCCGCAGACACCAGCCCTCCCGCCCGACGTACGACGCCACCAAACTCAACGCACTCAACGCCGACCGGATCCCGGGATGCTACCGAGCCACCACGAGACGCACCCACGGACCCTTCAGCTGCCACTCCTGCAAGTTCACCTGCATCCGGACCTGCACTGCACCCGCACCCACCATGCCGAGCACCAGCAGCAACCACCTGAAGTGCATCCTACTCAACACCCGCTCCGTCCACAAACACGCCGTTGAGCTCTGGAACCTGCTCGATAAAACATCACCAGACGTCGCCTTCCTCACGGAAACCTGGATGAACGCCTCCTCAGCACCCGACATCGCCATCGCCATCCCGGACGGATACAAGATCACCCGGAGGGACCGCGGCAACCAGACCGGAGGAGGCATCGCCATCATCCACAGGAACACCATCCGCATCACAACCAACACTGACGACACCCTCACAACCGCCGAACACCTGCACTTCCAGATACACACCGACCCCAGGACCACCCTCAGAGGCACCCTCATCTACAGACCCCCGGGACCTCGCACACAATTCAGCGAAGACATCGCCGACTTCATCAGCCCGCTCGCCCTCCCCTCCGCTGACTACATCCTCCTCGGGGACTTCAACTTCCACCTGGAGAACAACAACGACCGCAACACCACCACCCTGCTGGACAACCTCGCCAACCTCGGTCTGAAGCAGCTGGTGACCACTCCCACCCACTACGCCGGACACATGCTCGACCCCGCCTTCTCATCCAGCAAGGACATCGCCTTTAGCCACGCCACCGGACTCCACTGGACGGACCACAGCTGCATCCACTTCAGCTTCAGAAAGAACACGACCCACCACCACCAGCAACAGGTTGCACGCAGAAGCTGGAACAAGATCACAGCCGACCAGCTCGCCGCATCCCTGAGCCAGGACCCCCCGCCAGCTCAGCGAACCCCAGCCAGGCCGGAAACAACCTCACGAAGTGGATCAGCAACTGCGCAGACAACCTCGCCCCTCTGAGGACCCCGCCTAGCAGACCCGGCAGCAAGAAAGCCCCATGGTTCACCGACGAACTCAAGACCTCCAAGAAGAACTGCCGAGCCCTCGAGAAAGCCTGGCGCAGAAACCCAACACCAGACAACATGACCACCCTCAAGCTCGCCACCCGAAAACACCACCAACTGATCCACACCACCAAGAAAACAGCATTCAAGGAACGACTGGCCAACAACGCACACAACAGCAAGGAACTCTTCAACATCGTCAAAGAGCTCTCCAACCCCAACGCCGGAATCAACGACATCACCCCAGCACAAGACCTCTGCAACTCCCTCGCCGCCTACTTCCACAACAAGATTGCAGACATACACAACAGCTTCAAGACACAACCGACGCACCCCACGGACGCACCAACGCCCCCCACCACCACCCTCCGCGCCTGGACCCCGATCAACACCGAGGAGACCATACACACGATGAACTCCATCCACTCCGGATCTCCAACCGACCCCTGCCCCCACCACGTCTTCAACAAGGCCGACGCTGTAATCGCACCCCATCTGCGGGACATCATCAACACCTCCTTCGACACCGCTACCTTCCAGGAGAGCTGGAAGCACGCCTAACTCAGCGCTCTGCTGAAGAAACCATCAGCGGACCCCACCGAACTCAAAAACTACCGCCCCATCTCGCTCCTCCCGTTTCCGGCCAAAGTCATCGAGAAGACCGTCAACAAGCAGCTGGCCGCCTTCCTCGAGACGAACGGATCCCTCGACCTCTCGCAGTCTGGCTTCCGGGCCAACCACAGCACCGAGACCGCCCTCATCTCAGCCACCGATGACATCCGAGCCCTGCTCGACAAGGGAGAAACAGCGGCCCTCATCCTCCTGGACCTCTCCGCAGCATTCGACACTGTCTGCCACCGCACCCTAGTGCAGCGCCTCAGCAACGTCGGAATCCAGGAGAAGGCACTAGAATGGATCATCTCGCCGGAAGGACACAGAAAGTCCGCCTCCCCCCGAAGCCACCGAAGTCATCTGCGGCGTTCCTCAAGTCTCCTCGCTCAGCCCCACCCTCTTCAATGTCTACATGAGCCCCCTTGCGGCCATCGCACGCCAACACAACCTCAACATCATCTCCTACGCCGACGACACCCAGCTGATCCTCTCCCTCACCAACGACCCTGCCACCGCCAGAACCAACCTACACGAAGGGATGAAAGATGTAACCGAGTGGATGTTGAACAGCCGCCTGAATCTGAACTCAGACAAGACGGAAGTCCTCATCCTGGGATCGTCACCCTCCGCCTGGGACGACTCCTGGTGGCCCCCCGCCCTGGGCAGCGCACCCAAACCAACAGACCACGCACGCAACCTGGGCTTCGTCCTGGACTCCTCCCTCTCCATGACCAGACAAGTCAACGCCGTCTCCTCGTCGTGCTTCAACATCCTACGCATACTACGTAAGATCTTCCGGTGGATCCCCACCGAGACCAGGAAAACGGTCACCCAGGCCCTCGTCACCAGCCGACTGGACTACGGCAATGCCCTCTACGCCGGAACAACCGCCAAGCTCCAGAGGAGACTCCAGCGGATCCAGAACGCCTCAGCAAGACTCATCCTCGACATCCTCCGACACAGCCACATCTCCGGACTCCTGAGAGACCTGCACTGGCTCCCGGTCAACAAGAGAATCACCTTCCGCCTCCTCACCCACGCACACAAAGCCTTACACAACCAAGGCCCAAGATACCTCAACAGCCGCCTCAACTTCTACACTCCCACACGCCAGCTTCGATCGACCAGCCACGCCCTCGCCGCCGTCCCCCGCATCCGAAGAGCCACCACAGGAGGAAGGTCCTTCTCCTACCTGGCCGCCAAGACTTGGAACTCCCTCCCGACCCACCTCCGCCTGACCCAAGACCACCTCGCCTTCAGGAAGCAGCTCAAGACCTGGCTGTTCGAACAGTAGCGGACCCCCCCCCCCCAAGCGCCTTGAGATCCTCCGGGTGAGTAGTGCGCTATATAAATGCAGTGATTGATTGATTGATTGGGGTTTACCCGACGCAGTATTAATCACTGAATTAGCCAATCCAGGTATCTTCTGTAATTTCTATGTCCAACTTATCACGGTCCCTCACTGTTAAATCTGGAGAATTCACTATCTTCCAAACGTATCTTTCTTTACACAAGCCTCATGTAGATCTAGCCAAACTTCCTCTTTTAATTTATGCTTTCTGTTCTTTTGGGCCTGTTTATAAAGCAATCCTGCTTTCCTTATCTCTTCTCTATTCCTGGGTAGCTTTTTCAGGGCTATTTTTAGATTCTTATGTGCTTTGCTGCATTCATTATCAAACCACCCCCATCTTTTGCCCAATGTCATCTTCTGTTTAACCGTAAGAATTTTCTTAATCTTAGCTGAAATGTTCAAGAATGCTTCTATCACGTCAGCTCCATTGTTTTCCTCTGCTAGACACACATTAAAATCCTCTTGTGTTTCATGTACGAGCTGCCCCAAAAACGCTGTGGGATCCACCTTTTGCCATTTTAGTGTATATCCGTTTCTACTTGATAAACTGAGTGTTCGAGACATGTGGGCTGCTGAATTCATATCTGTGCATAGATCGCCGCCTAGTGTTGGGTCTGGATGATTGCACATTGTTGTCCTGGAAGAGTCTTCGTAGTATCACGAGATAGGTGGCTCCTCCTTCGGACTACAGTGCGCATGGGCATCCTCTCCATCCCCAGATTGTTTTTCTCCGCCATTGGGTTCCTGATGTACTTTCCTACTCTCCAAGTTCGGAATATAGAAAACTTCTCAAAAGGCCAAAAGGCCTTCGGATCCGTCGGTATTGTTAAGCGCTCGGTGCCGATACACTTTTTTACAACTCGGTTGCACTCCAGTCGTCGAATCGGGCCGTGAGGCCTTCTCGAAACCACATGGACTGACCGTCGATGGAACGAAGTCCGTTCAAGTACTGCCCTCAGTGCCCGAGCCGAAAAAGTCCAACAAAACTCAAAAGTCGTCGAAAAACCAAGTGTTACCGACCGAAAAAAGTCTAACACTAAACCCAGGACTGTAGAGGAAGAACTATTCCACCCAGATCCTTCAGACGACCAAGCTAAAATAAACATTAATCCAGAGACTAGTAAAGTTACCATCCTGCATAGGAAAAAGAGGCCGTTGGACTTTCAACCTGATTCACCTATTCCACTGAAGAAAAAGGACTTTGGGACTTCTCCCTCAAGACCCTTCAGCCCTTTTCAACCTATCATGCCTACCACACCTTTTGCACCTTCCTCACCTTCTCACCACTGGGACGGTGAGGGGGACACAGGGAATTAGCCACAGCCCCTATATGATTTCCCACAAGATCCTAACCAAGAGGAACCTTGGGACGAGCCAACAGACCCTTATGACACCCATCCCATCCCTGATGTACCCACTTTGTCGGGATCTAGCCCTACGCGCCTGCACAACGAACTACAATTACCGACGATCCTGGGCGCGGGACTACATTACCCAGAGTTCCCGGCGGGGATTCCGGGATATCTGCCGGCTGACCAGGAAGTCCGGTGTCAGTGATTCTTCCGTGTATCCAAGGTGGCGGCTGCTCCTCGGATCTGCTCCTTTCCAGAGGCTCCGGGTATTCTTCTCTGACCGGTATTTGTTTCGAGCAGTTGTCTGTTGCCTAACAGCGCGCTGGCTAGCGTGTTGAGCTATGGGTGACATTTAGATGATTCCCGTTCTAGAGAACACAGAGATTGTGGTGTGTTGGATTCTGACCTCGCGGCTGCGAGGAAATCCGTAGTGATTACGAGCGCCTCGCTCTTTATGTATAGGCTCAGTGGAGTGAGAGCTTATTTGTGCACTTTCCATCTTTCAAGTGGCGGAGTGCAGGGGGGGATTGTAGGACCTCCGCACTGCCGTCACGAACCCAAGGCATAGGGTTCAATTTCATGTTGGATTATTTGACAAGGCAAATACCAAAGCGGAGTGTGGTAGTGATTGAACTACACACTGCCGTGTTTGGGTATTCTTGGTATTCACATCCCTTCAAGTGGCGGAGTGCAGGGGGGGATTGTAGGACCTCCGCGCTGCCGTTACGAAACTAAGACCTATGGTACAATTGCATCTCGAATTTGTTGACAAGGCAATTGCCAAAGCGGAGTGTGGTAGTGATTGAACTACACACTGCCGTGTTTGGGTAGTCTTGGTATTTTGCAGAGAAATAAGGAACTCATCTGTTTCTGTTGAAAGCAAATAACATTGTTAAATTACAGTTATTATTCAAGCACAGGAAGTGCCCTTTCATTTTACGTTTTGGGATCCTTTGTTCCAAACTCATACGTTCTCACAGTGGGGTATGTGTAAGTCAGTTATCTTTAGGCTGTACGCTTCCCAATTGAAGCTTGATAGTAACTCTGTTCTTTTTGTATTGATCAAGGAGGAAGACGGGAGATACAGCAAAGGGAGGTTTAGTGTCTATCATATTCAGGTGAATACATGTTGGCATGGTGTTAGTAAGAACTAATGAGAGTATGGTTTAGCAATGTATTAACCTGTGTATGTTTGTCTTTCAGTTTTTTTATCCCTGCTGCCCCTTCCTTCTCCTCTTATTCTTTCTGGGTTTTTCCCCTTATTGGGGTTTTTTCCCTCGCCGTATCGTCTGAACACCCTGTGTTTATACTTCAGGGTGTTCGGTCGGTCCGGAGGTGGAGCATTGTTGCTGCACGTGACTCCTGCGGAGTGCAAAGCCTTACAGAATCACTGACCCAAGAAATACACTCTGCCTGATTCATATGTAGCAACAATGGCGTCCATGGAGGATGTGTTACATGCCTTGGTCCTGGTACAGCAGGAGTTGGCCTCTTCCAAGGCTGAAACCGCAGCCTTGCGCGAGAAGGTGGAGCGTTTGAGTGGTAATCCGTTCAACGCTGCCGCTTCGTCTTCTAATGTTCAGGTTACTGTACCCCCACCCATTCCATTGGCTACTCCTGAACGGTTTTCAGGGGATCCTCGTAAGGTGCATGTGTTCATGACACAGGTTCTCATGCATTTTTCCTGTAAACCGTCCTCATTTCCCACAAATCATTCAAGGGTGGCATTTTTGATTTCTTACTTAAGTGGGGATGCAGCTGATTGGGTGGTACCGTTGGTGAAACGTGACGATGCTCTTTTGTCTAATTGGGCAGAGTTCAAAAAGGAATTTGAGAGGGTATTTGACCGCAGAGCAACCACTTTCAGTGCTGATCGTGAGCTGTTGACATTAAGACAAGGTAGAGGAGAATTGATAACATACCTGACTGCCTTCAATAGGCTTGTGGTAGAAGCGTCATGGCCAGAGGAGAAAAAACTGTCTTTGTTTTATCAGGGGTTACATGATGATTTAAAGGATGTGGTAGCGCAGGTGGATCCTCAGCCCACTGCCTTTGAGGACATGGTAAACCTGGTGTTACGGTTGGATAGTAGATTAACAGATAGGAGTAGTAACAGGAGACGGTGGGAAAAAGGAGCGTATTTTGGTGAAAGAAACCCGAGGAAAGTATCCGGGGGTACGGACTCTACGTCTGAACCAATGGAGATAGGGGCTCTCAGAGCACCATTGTCTAGAGAAGAGAGAGAAGCCAGAAAGGTACAGGGCTTGTGCATGTACTGTGGTAAGAAGGGGCATTATGTCCGAGAATGTCCTTCTAAACCGAAAACATCAGGGTCTTTTGGTAGGTTTAAGAAGGTGGCGGTGTCTAAAACTGTACCAGATAACGAGCAGAAGGAGGACCGCACAGCGGGAGTAGACGGAGAACAAGCATGGAAACTTACCTCTCTGTCCTCCTCGGGTGATGAGGAAACAGAGCCTCACCTGGTGGTGGTGATGACGTTAGAGTATGAGTTAGAAAGATGTTCGGTAATGGTGATGGTGGATTCAGGGGCGACTGGTAATTTTGTAGACGAAGGTCTGGTAAGACGTCTAGAATTGCCTCGAGTTCCTAGGGAGACGCCGGAAGATGTGTTGGCAGTGGATGGGCAGCCTTTAACCTCAGGGCAGATAACGGAGAGGACTGGTGATTTGGGGTTATCAATGGTGACGCAAGGGTATGTGCATTCTGAGGTGTTAACATTGAATATCATAGATGCTCCTCAGTACGAGATTATTTTGGGCATGCCTTGGCTGCATAAACATAATCCCGTGGTGAATTGGCAGTCAAAAACTATTCAGTTTGAACCAGAGACCTGTAAGGACCATTTAACTCCTTGTATGTCTGCTAATGTCACCGTGTTAGCCACACCATTTTTGGCAGCCACTGCTGCGGAAAAGGACGTCAAGCTACCAGTAGTATACGCTTCTTACAGTGATGTGTTCAGTGAGGTGAAGGCAGAAACTCTGCCCCCTCATCGGGAATATGACTGCCGAATTGATTTAGTGGAGGGGGCATCGTTACCATCCTGCAGAGTGTATGCTTTGTCTGTGCCAGAAACCTCCCATTTGAAGCAGTACATTGACCATTATTCTCGATTGGGATTTATACGCCCCTCTCGCTCTCCCGCAGCTTCCCCTCTTTTCTTTATATCAAAGGCCAACGGGGACTTGAGAGCATGCGTGGACTACAGAGCATTGAATAAGAACACCATACGTAATCGATACCCTCTTCCGCTCATTTCCGTCTTGCTCGATCAGGTGAGAGAGGCCAGGATTTACACTCGTTTAGATTTACGTGGGGCATATCACCTGGTTAGAGTAAGGGAAGGGGATGAGTGGAAAACGGCGTTCAAGACACGGTTTGGTTTATATGAATACCTCGTGATGCCTTTTGGGCTTTGTAACGCCCCTGCAGCATTTCAGTTTTTTATAAACGATGTGCTAAAGGAATACGTGGATCGATTCGTGGTGATGTATATAGACGACATCTTGATATACTCTCAGGACGTTTCATGCCACACGAATCATGTCTGCAAGGTCCTGGATAAATTGAGAGAACACCATCTATATGTAAAGCTGAGTAAATGTGAGTTCGGGGTGCATGAGGTGGAATTCTTGGGTGTGAATCTTAGTCCTGAAGGATTACAGATGTCAGAGAGGAAGGTACAGGCAGTGAGGGATTGGCCAGCCCCTAAGAATGTGAAAGAGGTACAGAGCTTTTTGGGGTTCGCCAACTATTATCGCAGGTTCATCGTACACTTCTCCCAAACCGCTGTCCCTATCACTAGGCTGTTAAGGAAAGGGAGGTCGTTTGAGTGGACAGTGGAGGCTGAGCAAGCTTTTCAGGCACTGAAAAAGGCCTTTACTACCGCTCCAGTGTTGGCGCATCCTGTTTTGGAACATCCATTCATCGTTGAAGCAGATGCTTCGGATGAAGCCATAGGTGCAATCCTGTCTCAGAGAGATGTACATAACGGTCAGCTTCATCCTGTTGCCTACTTGTCGAAAAAACTGAGTTCTGCTGAGGTCAATTATTCAATCGCGGAAAAAGAACTCTTGGCAATAAAAAAGGCGTTCCAGGAGTGGAGACCGTATCTGTGGGGAGCAAGTCAGGCAGTAACTGTGTACACAGATCACAGGAATCTCCAGTACATGTCCGCTGCTAGGCACCTTACACAAAGGCAGATGCGGTGGATGCTTTTTTTCTCCGAGTATAACTTTGTTGTAACATTTCGTCCTGGCTCGGAGAACAGAAAAGCGGATGCTCTTTCTAGACAGGGAATTCCCACCAAACAAAATGCAGAGGAACAGTCAATACTCCCTTCAACGAAGGTGGTTTGTGTAGTAAGAGCCGAGAAGTTTCTGGAGGACATCAAAGACTCTAGGTCCATGGCATGTTGGGTTCGTTGGGCTTCTGCCAAACCAGACAGAAAGATTAGGCAGGGATTACCCTTCTATGGAGAGAGCTTGTTTCTGCCTAATATGGAGATTAGAAAGAAGGCATTCAGTTGGTGTCATGAAGCTCCTGCGGCTGGACATCCAGGGATCACAAAGACTGTGGATTTGCTTCGAAGGCATTTCTGGTGGGAAACTCTAGTGAAGGACACCACTCAATGGGTGGGCAGCTGCGAAGTCTGTGCTAGAAGCAAGGGGGAAACATCAAAAAAGAAAGGGTTGTTAATGCCAATGCCCACGCCTGATCGCCCATGGTCAAACATTAGTTTGGATTTCATCACGGGCCTCCCAAAAGATCAGGGGAACACCGCAGCACTGGTGGTTGTGGACAATATGACAAAAATGGGCCATTTTATACCTTGTATGAACCTCCCCACTGCTAGCCAAACAGCACAGATAATGGCATCACAAGTTTTTCGTTTGCATGGCATTCCAAGAGTCATTGTGTCCGATAGGGGGCCACAATTTATTGCTCGTTTTTGGAGAGTATGGTGTCGTGCGTTGGGCATAGAATCAGCATTGTCTACTAGCTTCCATCCACAAACTGATGGACAGACAGAACGTCTAAATCAGACTCTAAAGAAATACTTGCGATGTTACTCGAAGGAGGCTCATGGGTCTTGGGTGGAGCTGTTGTGGATGGCGGAGATGGCCTACAACAACGCTTGGCATAGCTCCATAGGTATGTCCCCATTCAAAGCAAACTATGGGTATGATGTACGTACATTGCCGATACATATACCGGAAGAGTTAAACGATCAACCCTCGGTAAAGGAGCGGGTGCTAATGATAAGGAAAATACACAGCGCAGTGCAAAAACATCTGCTAAAGGCCAAAGAAACATACAAACGGTGGGAGGACAGACATAGGATACCTGGTCCTCAGTTCGAGGTAGGAGATAAGGTTTGGCTCTCCACCAAATATATCCGTTTCAAGCTCCGAAGCGTGTTTCATCCGCGCTTCATTGGGCCATATCCTGTGGTGCGTCGCATCAATCCTGTGGCGTACAAACTGAAGTTGCCTAACACGTTGCGAATACACCCCGTGTTTCATGTCCAGTTGTTGAAAAAAGCTCTTACCTCACGCAGAATTGCACCTCCGGTGTTGGCCAAGGATGGGAATCTGGAGTATGAGGTGCGATCCATAAAAGACTCCAAGTTTCGCAGGGGTATCCTGTGGTACTTGGTGTCTTGGAAGGGCTACGGGGCGGAGGAAGACTCCTGGGAACCAGTTCACAATGTCCATGCTCCTAGAGCTGTGCGAACATTCCATGTCCGATATCCTGCGAAGCCTGGGCCTAGGAGGCGCTTGGGAGGAGGGCGTACTGTCGGGATCTAGCCCTACGCGCCTGCACAACGAACTACAATTACCGACGATCCTGGGCGCGGGACTACATTACCCAGAGTTCCCGGCGGGGATTCCGGGATATCTGCCGGCTGACCAGGAAGTCCGGTGTCAGTGATTCTTCCGTGTATCCAAGGTGGCGGCTGCTCCTCGGATCTGCTCCTTTCCAGAGGCTCCGGGTATTCTTCTCTGACCGGTATTTGTTTCGAGCAGTTGTCTGTTGCCTAACAGCGCGCTGGCTAGCGTGTTGAGCTATGGGTGACATTTAGATGATTCCCGTTCTAGAGAACACAGAGATTGTGGTGTGTTGGATTCTGACCTCGCGGCTGCGAGGAAATCCGTAGTGATTACGAGCGCCTCGCTCTTTATGTATAGGCTCAGTGGAGTGAGAGCTTATTTGTGCACTTTCCATCTTTCAAGTGGCGGAGTGCAGGGGGGGATTGTAGGACCTCCGCACTGCCGTCACGAACCCAAGGCATAGGGTTCAATTTCATGTTGGATTATTTGACAAGGCAAATACCAAAGCGGAGTGTGGTAGTGATTGAACTACACACTGCCGTGTTTGGGTATTCTTGGTATTCACATCCCTTCAAGTGGCGGAGTGCAGGGGGGGATTGTAGGACCTCCGCGCTGCCGTTACGAAACTAAGACCTATGGTACAATTGCATCTCGAATTTGTTGACAAGGCAATTGCCAAAGCGGAGTGTGGTAGTGATTGAACTACACACTGCCGTGTTTGGGTAGTCTTGGTATTTTGCAGAGAAATAAGGAACTCATCTGTTTCTGTTGAAAGCAAATAACATTGTTAAATTACAGTTATTATTCAAGCACAGGAAGTGCCCTTTCATTTTACGTTTTGGGATCCTTTGTTCCAAACTCATACGTTCTCACAGTGGGGTATGTGTAAGTCAGTTATCTTTAGGCTGTACGCTTTCCAATTGAAGCTTGATAGTAACTCTGTTCTTTTTGTATTGATCAAGGAGGAAGACGGGAGATACAGCAAAGGGAGGTTTAGTGTCTATCATATTCAGGTGAATACATGTTGGCATGGTGTTAGTAAGAACTAATGAGAGTATGGTTTAGCAATGTATTAACCTGTGTATGTTTGTCTTTCAGTTTCTTTATCCCTGCTGCCCCTTCCTTCTCCTCTTATTCTTTCTGGGTTTTTCCCCTTATTGGGGTTTTTTCCCTCGCCGTATCGTCTGAACACCCTGTGTTTATACTTCAGGGTGTTCGGTCGGTCCGGAGGTGGAGCATTGTTGCTGCACGTGACTCCTGCGGAGTGCAAAGCCTTACACACTTATCCTACTAAGCCGTCACCTACTGATGACACAGTAGTCTTCAACCTGCTCATAGACAGGGCAGCACAATTCCATAATGTGGACATTCATAGTGACCCCGTGGAAGAAGACTTACTTTTTGACACATTCACTACTGCAGAAAAAAGTGTCAAAATGCTTCCCATGTTAAAGGGAGTTCTAAAACATGCACCTAACATATTTAAGGATACAGCCAGAACATGGGTAATCAATCCCAGAATAGGAAAAAAGTATAGACCAGCTCCTACAGACCCTACTTACATCAAGGGCCAGTTGCCACTAGACTCACTGGTGGTTGCTAACGCACGAAAAAGAGCCAACTCTCAGACAACAGGGGAAGCACATCCCCTGACAAAGAGTCAAAAATTCTAGAGGCATCAGGCAAAAGGGTAGCCGCACAAGCCTCCAACTCATGGAGGATTGCTAATACATTGTTTAACTGTGCACTTGTTTAGCTTGCTCTCTCCTGCCATACCTCTATGAGGGTGGGATAGTCCACAAAGACTGGGACTCTATATCTCAAGTAACAGCGCCTTTTATTTGCTGTCGCTGCATATGTGTACTGTTGTATAATGACAAAATGCAATAAACATATTCAAACAAAAAAAATGGAGGATTGCTAATACACAAGCCCTACTGGCTCGTTACGACAGGGCACACTATGATCAGCTCGAAAGCCTTATGCAACACCTGCCCAAGCCTTTTAAAGCACAAGCCAATGATCTCCTCCTAGAGGGAAAGTTCATATCAAACGCTTCCATCAAATGTGCGCTTGACGCTGCAGACACTGCAGCTAGGTCAATTAATACTAGTGTCCTCCTACGCAGACATGCATGGCTGCGTATTTCCGGGTTTAAGAATGAGGTGCAGTCCACCATTCTTAACCAACCTGTCAATCAATATTTTCTATTTGGCCCTGCTGTCGATACCATTTTGGACAAAATGAAAAAAGACACAGAAACCGCAAAATCTATGGGTGCATTGCAATTTCTGCAACATAGGGGCTCCTTTCGACGCTCCTCATACAGAGCAAATACACGAGGGAATGCTTCGCAAACATCTGCCGCATACAAAAGTAATACACAAGGTTCCTTCAACAAGAACACAACCGGGGGAGCTTACAGAGGTAACAGTAATACGGGAAGAGGGCGTGGAGGCAATAACACCAGGGCCTCCACCGCCAAAAAACAGTGACTTCATTACGCTGCCTCCAGACCACTTAACACCAGTCGGAGGCAGACTACAGCAGTTCCTACCTGTCTGGCACGCAATTACCATGGACAGGTGCGTGAGAGAAATTATCCAGTCTGGTTATTGCCTAGAACTGACTTCTACGCCACCAAACATACCACCCAGACATCGTCCTATGTCCACAGAACACATCACCATGCTACAACAAGAGGTGAAATGCATGCTGGAAAAGAGGGCCATAGAGCAAGTCCCTTTCCACCAACAAGGGACAGGAGTATAATCCCTATACTTCCTTACTCCAAAGAAGGACGGTTCCCTCAGACCAATATTGGACCTCAGACCCCTAAATCAATATAAACTATCAGAGAAATTCCATATGATCACATTACAACAAGTGCTCCCGTTGCTACAGCAAGGAGACTTCCTAGCAACACCGGACCTCAAAGATGCGTACTTTCACATACCCATCCATCCAGCCCACAGAAAATACCTCAGGTTCACAATAGAAGGTCAACACTACCAATTCAAGGTTTTGCCCTTCGGGGTTACCACGGCTCCAAGAGTGTTTACAAAATGCTTAGTGACAGTGGCGGCACATCTCAGGAGGCAACACGTGCATGTGTACCCTTACCTGGACGATTGGCTAATACAAGCAAAATCGTACCAAGAGTGTGCAGCACACACGTCCCAAACAATCCAGTTGCTACACAGCCTAGGCTTTTCAATCAACTACACAGAATCGCACCTGCAACCTTCCCAAGTACAGCAATACCTGGGAGCCACTATAAACACCTCAGTGCCAAAGGCATATCCAAACACAGCAAGGCTAGCCAGCATGCAGATACTCACTCGCAAATTCCTGCCACAACACTCCCTGCCAGCTCAAGTCTTTATGCAGCTCATAGGCATGATGGCCTCTTGCATATTCATTGTCCCCCATGCCAGACTCCACATGCGGCCATTACAGGAATGCCTAGCACGGCAATGGAACCAGGCTCGTGGACAACTAAAAGACCTAGTGTTGGTAGACAGTCGCACTCACACCTCTGCAGTGGTGGAACCCACAAAACCTTTCCAAGGGGCGACTGTTCCAAGAGCCGGTTCCACAACTAGTACTAACAGCGGATGCATCACTAACAGGCTGGGGAGCCTATCTCCTTCAATACACAGTACAAGGGCTCTGGACAAACAAACAGAAAAAGCTGCATATTAACCAACTAGAGTTGCTAGCGATATTCCTAGCCCTGAAAGCATTTAAAAAATATTTGTACAACAAGACGGTGTTGATCCGGACGGACAACATGACCGCAATGTACTATATCCAGAAACAGGGAGGAATGCACTCTCCACAGCTGTCCCATCTGGCACAAAGCATATGGAAGTGGGCAATTCCAAAAAACATCTTTCTCTAAGCAGAACATCTTCCAGGGAAGGACAATCAGATTGCCGACCTGCTCAGCAGGCACAGCCAGCAACTACACGAATGGGAGATTCATCCCCAAGTTCTCCAGCCATTCTTCGAAGAGTGGGGTCACCCAGAGGTAGACCTGTTTGCAACAAAAGAAAACTCCAAATGCCAGTACTTTGCCGCCAGGTTCCCATATCCGTTGTCACTGGGCAATGCGATATGGTCAGGCAAATTTGCGTACGCTTTTCCCCAGCACTGTTGATCCCGCTGGTGGCACGCAAACTGGGGCAATACTCACTCACACTAATCCTAGTTGCTCCCACATGGGCGATACAACCATGGTACACAACTTTCCTAGAACTTTCCCTCATCAAAGACTGTGCCTTGCTCCCCATCTTCTAACTCAGAACCATGGAGAAATAAGACACCCAGATCCTAATCAGATGAACCTAGCGATCTGGCTCCTGAGGTCTTAGAGTTCGGATACCTTAACTTGCCCCCAGACTGATTGAACATCATTAAGGAGGCAAGAAGACCAACCACACGAGCATGCTATGCAGCTAAATAGAAGAGATTTGTTATTTACTGCAACAATAACCAAATCAACCCATTAGACGCTTCCATACAAAACATTATATGTTACCTGCTCCATTTACAAAGATGTAACTTAGCATACTCTTCTATACGACTACACCTTGCTGCTATAGCAGCATACCTTCAAAACAGGCAACACCTTTCACTGTTCAAAGTACCAGCAATCGTAGCCTTCATGGAGGGTTTAAAAAGGGTGAGCCCTCCAAGACATCCCCGTCCCCAGTCTGGAATCTAAACATAGTGCTTACCAGACTCATGGGACCTCCTTTCCAACCTCTACACTCTTGCGAACTAAAATTCTTGACATGGAAGGTTGCATTCTTAGTTGCCATTACCTCATTCAGAAGAGTGAGCGAATTACAAGCACTAACAATTCAAGAACCTTTCATGCAGGTACATGCTAACAGGGTGGTTCATAGAACCAACCCTAAATTCATGCCTAAAGTTGTATCCAATTTCCATATCAATCAAGCAATTGAACTGCCAGTATTCTTTCAAAATCCACAGTCAGTAGCTGAGAGCCCTACACACATTAGATGTAAGAAGAGCTCTACTTTATTATGTGGACAGAACTAAATCATTTAGAAAGACAACACAACTATTTGTTGCTTTTGCACCACAACACAAAGGAAATCCTATTTCAAAGTCAGGAATAGCCAGATGGATAGTTAAATGCATTCAAATATGTTATCTAAAAGCTAAACACACTTTAACTGTCCCCCCTAGAGCACACTCTACACGGAAAATGGGGTCATCCATGGCTTTCCTAGGGAATATTCCTCTTGAAGACATCTGTAAGGCAGCCACATGGTCCACCATACACACTTTCACTAAACACTACTGTGTAGACGTGCAAGCAAAACAGCAAGCTGCTGTAGGCCAGGCTGTCCTCAAAACTCTTTTCCAAACTGCTGCAGCTGGCACAGGTGGCCACCGCTAGAGGAAATATTGCTATTCAGATATGAATTCAGCAGCCCACATGCCTTGAACAGAATATGCTACTTACCAGTATGCATCTGTTCTTGGCATGTAGGACTGCTGACATTCATATCGCCCGCCCTACTCCCCGGTGCCTGTCGCAGCATTATCTCTGGCATGGCCATCTCTTACTTTCCTACCTCCATCTCTGCCCCAATGGCGAAAAACAATCTGAGGATGGAGAAGATGCCCATGCGCACTGTAGTCCAGGGGAGGAGTCACCTATCTCGTAATACTTCGAAGACTCTTCCAGGACAACAGAGTGCAATCATCCGGACCCAACACTAGGCGGCGATCTATGCACAGATGTGAATGTCAGAAGCCCTACATGCTAAGAACAGATGCATACTGGTAAGTAGCATATTCCTTTTACTGGCTTTGAAAACGATCCCTTGGAAAGTAATATTCTCCAGTATTGGTATCTTTCATAGATTCACATGCCTGAATCATTTCCCGTCGTCGGAGTGAGAGTCCCACGGTACAAAAAAAAGCAATATTTATGCTAATACTAACCATAACATAGGTAACATAGAACCAGGAAGTAAAGTAGTCAGGAACTACAAGGAAAAAAAGCCTTCCACATCTATGACTTGTTCAAGTCATTATATACAGTCCAAACTACAGCCAATCAGGCGACAGCACCCTCCAGAATGTTCTCCTCAGAGGCTCAGGCTCTCAGATTTTCTACCGCATGTCGTGTGAAGGGAGTCTCCCTGAGCTCTGCTCAGTACTTTCCTAATTCCTCAGGAATTTCTTCACATCAAGATGTCTTCTTCAAAGAAATCTCTCTTTAGACCTTGTGAGTATTGTGGGAAGCTCTGGCTGTTCTCCGGAAATTCCCACAAAAAGTGCATTTACTGCCTTGACCCGGATCACCAGGGGAGAGATTGCAAGATATGCAGGACCTTCCCTCAGAAAACCCTCAGGGACAGAGAAGGGAGTCTACTTCTGTGGCTACAGAAGATTAAGGACCATGACAACCCCTTATCTGAGGTGGGAAGTGTTGCCTCTGGTTCAACTATGTCCTCTAGGAAGCGGGTTGCTGATGAGGACTTATCTTCTCCTGGGCTAAGGTTTTGAGAAACAACAACCCTCTAAGGGTTCGGGATTGCCTTCCACCTCAAAAAAGGCTCCTCCACCTTCTAAGGGCAAGCCTCTGCCCTCTACACCCCGGAGAAAACCTGCAAAGTCTCTCGCTTCAAAACAGCCTTCTGAGAAGGATTTACCTCAGAAAAAGACCTCGTCGTCGACAGTGTCGCCAACGACTTTTTCGTTGGCGAAGATCACCATTGACGCGACTTCTACATCCACTGTCGTCGCCGAGATCTCAAATGACTGTCATTGGCGTCATCCCCGTCAACGCTAGTCTCTGTCTCTGTGAAGCCAATCTCGCCGACGAGGGAGATATTGCCTACTGTCGACGTTCCGTCGACGACGAAGGTTGGAAGGATCTCGTCGACGACTAAGGTTGAAAGGATCTCATCGAAGACGAAGGTTGGAAGGATCTCGTCGACTGCTGCCTCGTCGAGGGCCAAATTGTCGTTGACGGCCGCCTTGTCGTCGAAGACTACCTCGTCGTCGACGGCCACCATGTCGACGAAGACTGTCTCGTCAACGAAGACTTCCTCATTGTGGATGAGGAAGTTTTCGACGATGGTCACTCCTTTGACTTCAGTTCAACCGACGACGACGACAGCCCTTGCGTCAACACTACATTTATCATCTTGCACAGAATTGCAGGTCTGGTCAGCGTCTACGGCTACATCTACATAGTCTACTACAGCATCTTCTTTATTACAGAGATGTGGTTCTTCACTGGAGGCCCTCTCTCCATTGCATATTTCTCCAACCAAGGTACCTCTTGAGGTCCCTGAACAATTACTGGAGTCAGAGGAGAATGAGGAGGATTCTGAAGAGGACGACAGATTTTTCACTGCCAGAAGCCCTTCAGAATTGTTCATTAAATATCAGGAGGATGACTAGGATGAACAGCTTTCCCCAGAGCCTGTGGCCTCACCTCCTGATACGTTACCTACAGCACAGATGCCTCTAGCTCTGCTAAACAATCTTCAATATATGTTAGACGACTATTATCGCCGGTTTCTTCCATCTGAATCTGCGCAGTCCATTCCACCGACACCTGTAACTCAAGCTTCCACTTCTGCTTTCAGGTCTCCTAGACCGCCTTCTCCGTTACCGTCTCATCATTCCCATGATGAGAACTCATCTGATGATGAGGATAGGGAGGAAGGAGAAGTTAATGATAGATCTCTTATGTCGGAGTGGGACGAATACCAAATTCAAACTCTGTCTCCTTCAACTCCAGCTCCCATTGATTCTCCTCCAGTGGACATCGGAGGCTTCCACCTCCTGATGAAAAGGGCAACACAAAGGTTCCTTCTACCTATGGAAACGAAGAAGGATGAATGCTTCCTTTACGATTTTAAGGATCAACCAAGGAAGCAGATACGGACTATCCCCGTTATTGATTTTATCTGGAAGGAAGGATTGAAGGTTATGACAGCTCCTGCTTCTATCCCTCTGGTTTTGCCTCGGCACGACAAAAAACTATAAAGCGCCAGACAACACACCGGCATGCCTCATAGGTCAGCCAAAAATGGACTCGTTAATTGTACAAGCGGCACAAAGACGGAGCTAGGAATCCCGCTTCTCCAATCACAGCTCCTCCAGACAGGGATGGCAGACAATTAGACGCAATTGGCAAGAAGGTTTCCACATTGGCAGCACGACAGTCAGTGCTGCTAATTCACTGGCCATCTTAGGTCGGTACGACAGGCAAATGTGGTCGGACACTTCGCCATATATCAACATGTTCCCGGAACCAACAAAGGCTGAAGCTTTAAATATACTACTAGAAGGGGAGCGTATATCTACTGAGATCATAGATTCGGCCGTAGATGTCGCATCCACAGGATTTAGGCAGCTAGCGGGTGCTGCAGTGCTACAGAGACAAGGCTGGTTGAAATCAACATCTTTTCGCCAGGAGGGTCAGGCAAAGATTATTGACATGCTGTTTGATGGAGAGTCACTATTCGGCCAGCACGTGGAATAGGCCCGGCAGACCATCAAAAAAGATACAGAAACAGCAAGATCTCTCGGTACTCTGCAATTCCGTAAGCCGCTCTTTTGGGGTGCTAAAGGACGTGGATCATTCTCTAATCGAGGGGGCTACAACAAACAAAGATCATGCCAGTCCTAGCAAGGTAATCAGCGATATCAGTCTCAAAGACAACAGTCCTAGGGACAACGTAATACATCCTTTTCGCAGAATAAAATGAAGCCCTCCTACCACGGAAGGGATTCCAATAAGAAACAATGAGAACTGCCACCTGCCACCTCCTCTACCGCATTCCCATGCAAAAGTTGGAGGAATGATCTCCCAATTTTACTTGAACTGGTTTGCAATAACATCAGACAAGTGGGTCCTGGACATCGTGGCCAGAGGCCATGCTTTAGAGTTCATGAAGATTCCTCCAAACTTTCCTCCAAGAGGCCCACCTCCAGCTCATCTCAATGAGCTTTTTTCCCAAATAAATTTGATGATAAAAAAAGGAGCAATCGAAAGGGTCCCTCAGTTACAGAGGGGAACAGGATTTTATTTGAGTTTTTTCCTGATAATGAAGAAATCGGGAGAGTGGCGTCCCATTCTCGATCTTCGCTCCCTCAAGAAATACTTAAAGAAGTTGTCCTTCCGGATGTTAACGCTTCAAGAAATCCTTCAACTCCTTTCGGCGGGGGATCATATGGCCACCCTCAACCTCCAAGACGCATATTTCCATGTGTCAATTCTTCCCAGACACAGAAAATTCTTGCGGTCAGAGTGGCTGGCAGGGACTTCCAGTTCAAAGTCCTTCCTTTCGGACTACGTTTAGCACCCCATGTGCTTACCAAAGTTCTAGCACCGGCGGTGGCACACCTTCGTCTGGAAGGGATTCAAATCTTTCCATACCTAGACGACTGCCTTATCAAGGCGAATTCTTTTTCAGCCACAAGCACCCACATCCAGAGATGTTTGTCCCTGTTTTCATCTCTGGGTCTCTCTATCAACCTCGACAAGTCTCATCTTGTTCCTTCACAAAGACAGACATTCTTGGGAGCCACGTTGGACATGCAGCTGACTCAAGCCTTTGTCTCAAACGAAAGACAGCAAAAAATCTGCAAACTGGCCCGCCTATTACGATCAAAAGAGTGCGTTTCAGTCCGGCAGTTCAAGTCTTTTTTAGGGATGATTTCTTCTTGCATCCCTTTGATACCCAACTGTGCCTCAGAATGAAGCCCCTACAAGAGGAACTGGACCACCAATGGTTGCAGGTTTCGGGATCATTTGATCTCATTCACATCACTCCTCGAATGCGAGAAGCCTTCCTCTGGTGGACACTAAAAAAGAATGTGGAGGAAGGATGCGCATTCCTAGAAGAAGCGCCAAATGTTACCATCACCACAGATGCGTCCCTCGAGGGATGTGGGGGCACATCTTCAAGGGCTGACGGTCAGCAGCAACGGGAATGTCCAACAACGGAAGTGGTATATCAACCTTCTGGAATTGTGAGCCATCTTCTTGGCCCTGAAACCCTTTCGAACCGTCATTCTGGGAGCTTCAGTGCTAATTTGGACAGACAATACAACAAGTATGCACTACTTGAACAAACAAGGAGGAAAAAGGTCTGCCCTACTCTCTCAACAAGCCTAGGAAATCTGGGACTGGGCCATACGACACAGTCAGCCTATCAGCGATCCATGTGCCGAGAGTTTCCAATGTTTTAGCGGATTCCCACAGCAGATCAACCGTATCCACTCACGAGTGGGAACTGCATCAACCAACGTTTCAGGAGTAGGGTCGTCCCGATCTAGACCTGTTTGCGTCCAATCAGAACCACAAATGCCCATTCTTTGCAAGTTGGCTTCCCCACAAGGGGTCTTAGGGGAACACGTTTTCGATGAATTGGTCGCGGGTATATGCTTACGCCTTTCCTCCGATACCGTTGGTTCCCAGAGTTCTCCGGAAAAGGAAGAGAACCCTGTCGCCTGATTCTTATTGCTCCCAGATGGCCTCGCCAGTTCTGGTTCACCGAACTTCTCCTATCAGAAAGCAATCCCATTCAGTTTTGACCAATACTGAACCTCCTGTCCATACAGAACGGACAGATCTGCCACCCGGACCTTGCATCTCTGAGATTAGCAGCCTGACGCCTAAACACATTGAATTCGCTCATTTAAACATTCCTGCAGATTGTAAATAAGTTTTAGCTAACACTTGAGCGCCTGCCACTATTAAGACGTACAGGCTTAAATGGAAAAGATTCTGCATGTGGTGTCCAGTCAAGTGAAGTCAAATTACTTTATTCGTATTTCATTTGAAAAACATAAAAGTACAGATAAAAATACATTTCCAGAACAGTCAGTCATTTTTGCTTTATTTCAATAAAAACATATCTTAAAAGCAGTAATAAACCAATTAAAAAGCAATATTATTAAAAAGGATGAGACATAGTAAATATACCCTAATGACTGTATAACAAAATTGATTAAAATCTTCATGATAAGGAATTTTAAAAATGACATTAAAAAGATGTATACAACATAAGAAAGAGAAAGTGCAATTCACAAGGTACAGATAGCTCATAGCAGCTTCAATGCTTGGGGATTGGCTTTAAGGGTTCTCGATCTAATGCTCCAAGCCCAACTCAGGTATTTGGCCAAACCACCCACATACAGGGCTCGTGCGTCAGATCTTAGAATGCGCAATGCCACAAAGTGGCTACGAGTACCCAACTCCCTGCAGAGTGGTCAGCCAGCGTTCCCATGGCACTTTATAAGCTGGACAGGCGAACATAACATGCCCTATTGACTCGCAATTTGCCTTACAGTTCGGGCAGGAGGCTGGTGTCTGATAGCGAGCCTTCCAGCAAGCGGTCATTTCACGAGTGAGGAGCGAACCAACCCTGAACTCGAAAACAGTGCTCTGTCATACGGTTTTTGGACGATATCTAGGTATGGTTCGTAGCAAGTAGAGTGCTTATGTTGCATAAACTCCTCAGATAACCTGCCTAATTTCAGATCGAGGAAACCCTTGGTACGGACCCAGGACCAATAGGCCTTCTTGAGTTCTGCCTTTGGTGGAGCAGTTCTATTCGTCTACGCCTCTAGGAGGTCAAGGTCACATCGCAGTGCTTTTATATCCTTTAGCCATTTAATTTTCCAGAACAATAAATAAGGGGGTACAGTTAGTTTACAACCTGATTGTCTTTCTTAATCTGATCACACATTTTAAATAACTTTCTACACACCCCTTTGTCAAGTCCTCTTCCATACATTGTATTTTTAGGTAGGCTGCTCTGCTATGTCTTAAACCATACTGTTTTAAAATCGGTAATAAAAACAACCTCTTTGGTGCCGTATAAAACCTGCAAAACAGAGTTACATGCAGTGTAGATTGTGACGAGGTACCGTCACAAGGACATAGTGCTAAGGTACGTGACCAATCGTTCATCATTGGAAATGTAATGACCCTATGCACAATACCTAAAGGAAAACGTGTCAGTAACATCCAATCAAAGGGGCGTGTCACATATGACAGATATGGCTGAATCCCAGTGCATAATATTATAATGTGATTTTCCATGACAGAATGTTTTTCTTTCTCCACAGACCAGCGCTTTTCCTCCAGATAGGACAAGTATTTCTTTTTTAATAACATCCTGGAAGTAATATTCATACATTCTGTATTTGAAAATAAATCTGGATGGCCAATTTCGTCTGCCGTTTCCTTAATATGTCGTAGCCATGGGATGCAATGTACATTATCCAATTTTAAACAGTCCATGATGACATTCCGGTTAAAAACTGCTTCGGGGGAATTCCAAATCTTGTGCCAAAGTAATAAAGGGCCAGATTTTATAATATCTACAATATGATTCAAACCTACCTCGGAATGACAAATGTATGTAGCAGTTGATCTAGGTACAGCTAATAAGTAGCGCAGAAAATTATTTTCACAACTCTGTATACTTTGAACATTGGTAAAGCCCCATATGCCGGCACCATAAGTGGCAGTTGGAACACATTTGGTCTTATAGATTGCAAGCAATTCCGGAACCGGTCGAGAACCCAGTTGTATTGACATGCTGACAAGTGCCCCGGTAGCTTTTACAAACATAGTTTCCCGGGCTAATATTGCAGCTGGCCAGGTGCCATTCTGATCAAAATGTATCCCTAAGTAGGCAAAGTTTTTTACACACAATTTTTTTACCATTGATAGAGATATTCACTTACAGCCCCCTCACCTGCATGTAGTTAACAAAGTGTGTAACTGTTTTCTGTAGGCCTATTGGTGTCCTTGACATTAAAACCGCGTTGTCCGCGTATAGTAATATTGGGATTGTGAATTTCCATTAATGCTTGGGTAATCTTGGGAGAGCTCGGCCAGTCGTTCACCCAGGCTATTGATGTATAATGTGAAATGGAACGGGGCAAGGACGCATCCCTGCCTCTCTCCTTTTCCAATGCCAAATATAGCCGAGCACTCCCCATATCTCACCCTAGCTCCCGCCTCTCGGTAAAGTTCTCTGATAAATAATAAAATATCATTTTCGACGCCCAACTCAAATAAAGTTTCCCATAATTTTTTGTGTATAACACAGTCGAACGCGGAGGATAAATCGACAAATGTTAACAACACGTTTCCATTTTTTTGCCCTTGCTCTATTGTGCCCAGTCCAGACCTAAAACCATATTGTAGCAGTGATAAAACCTCCTTTTCCTCAGCCCATAATTGTAGTTTATTTAAAATTACCCTCCCAACCACCTTTAAAAGAGAATCTAAAAGTGAAATGGGACAATAACATTTAGGGTCGTCACAATTTCCCTTCTTAAAAATTGGTATTAAAATTGCATCTGACCAGGACTTTATAAAACCAATTTGACAGCAATTATTTAAAACATTCATTATAAGTGGTGCCCAAATATCGGTATTTGACCGGAAGACATCACCTGGGACACCCTCCGGCCCCGGGGCTTTGCCTTAGGTGCTTTTCTGTATTGCACATACTATCTCGTCCAGTGTGAAGCTAATATCCAGAGGGTATACAAATAGGCCCTCCTTTTCCCCCTTACTACCCTCTGTCTCATAACCTCCAGCTTGAGATGTTTCTCTCCCTAGATCATTATCTCTGTCCCTCTGGGCCGGTCACCCCCACGCACCGCGCACACTCCTCGTGAGTGAGCCCAGGCTGCCCCCCGCTCCCGCCAAGTGCCGCCGCTGCCCTCAGCTGTGACCCTGGTCCACCACTGTTACTGCTCTTGCCCCGCCTGCGCTGTGTTTGTATTTTCGATCCGATTGTATTTCCCCTGTGTTATTGCTCCTTGTTTAATTTCTGTTTCTCTCCCTGTGCCCCATGTTGGTTTTTTTTGTGATTGTTTTCCTCTCGTCGCACCCAGCCCCTGCCGCGCTTCCCGCAACCTCCCCGCCGCTGCCCCCTGCGGCCCCGCCCCCTTCCCTCTGCATCCCTTCCCATTCGCCGCCCGCTCCCGCCTCCCAGCTGCTCCTCCCTCGCTCTGCCCCCCCCCACTCTCCACATATGGCAGAGTGGCAAACGCGCAGCATTGACGCGCAGCGGGCGAGCCAAAGGTAAGCCCGTCTGCGCCCGTCCGCGCCTGGACCGCTTCCAGCGCCAGAACCCCTGGCCACCACAGACACCAGCCCTCCCGCACCCACCATGCCGAGCACCAGCAGCAACCACCTGAAGTGCATCCTACTCAACACCCGCTCCGTCCACAAACACGCCGTTGAGCTCTGGAACCTGCTCGATAAAACATCACCAGACATCGCCTTCCTCAGGGAAACCTGGATGAACGCCTCCTCAGCACCCGACATCGCCATCGCCATCCCGGATGGATACAAGATCACCCGGAGGGACCGCGGCAACCAGACCGGAGGAGGCATCGCCATCATCCACAGGAACACCATCCGCATCACAACCAACACCGACGACACCCTCACAACCGCCGAACACCTGGACTTCCAGATACACACCGACCCCAGGACCACCCTCAGAGGCACCCTCATCTACAGACCCCCGGGACCATGCACACAATTCAGCGAAGACATTGCCGACTTCATCAGCCCGCTTGCCCTCCCCTCCGCTGACTACATCCTCCTCGGGGATTTCAACTTCCACCTGGAGAACAACAACGACCGCAACACCACCACCCTGCTGGAAAACCTCGCCAACCTCGGTCTCAAGCAGCTGGTGACCACCCCCACCCACTACGCCGGACACACGCTCGACCCCGTCTTCTCATCCAGCAAGGACATCGCCTTTAGCCACGCCACCGGACTCCACTGGACGGACCACAGCTGCATCCACTTCAGCTTCAGAAAGAACACGACCCACCACCACCAGCAACAGGTTGCACGCAGAAGCTGGAACAAGATCACAGCCGACCAGCTCGCCGCATCCCTGAGCCAGGACCCCCCCTCCGCCAGCTCAGGGAACCCCAGCCAGGCCGCAAACAACCTCACGAAGTGGATCAGCAACTGCGCAGACAACCTCGCCCCTCTGAGGACCCTGCCTAGCAGACCCGGCAGCAAGAAAGCCCCATGGTTCACCGACGAACTCAAGACCTCCAAGAAGAACTGCAGAGCCCTCGAGAAAGCCTGGCGCAGAAACCCAACACCAGACAACATGACCACCATCAAGCTCGCCACCCGAAAACACCACCAACTGATCCACACCACCAAGAAAACAGCATTCAAGGAACGACTGAACAACAACGCACACAACAGCAAGGAACTCTTCAACATCGTCAAAGAGCTCTCCAACCCCAACGCCGGAATCAACGACATCACCCCATCACAAGACCTCTGCAACTCCCTCGCCGCCTACTTCCACAACAAGATTGCAGACATACACAACAGCTTCAAGACACAACCAACGCACCCCACGGACTCACCAACGCCCCCCACCACCACCCTTCGCGCCTGGACCCCGATCAACACCGAGGAGACCATACGCACAATGAACTCCATCCACTCCGGATCTCCAACCGACCCCTGCTCCCACCACGTCTTCAACAAGGCCGACGCTGTCATCGCACCCCATCTGCGGGACATCATCAACACCTCCTTCGACACCGCTATCTTCCCGGAGAGCTGGAAGCACGCCGAACTCAGCGCTCTGCTGAAGAAACCATCAGCGGACCCCACCGAACTCAAAAACTACCGCCCCATCTCGCTCCTCCCGTTTCCGGCCAAAGTCATCGAGAAGACCGTCAACAAGCAGCTGGCCGCCTTCCTCGAGACGAACGGATCCCTCGACCTCTCGCAGTCTGGCTTCCGGGCCAACCACAACACCGAGACCGCCCTCATCGCAGCCACCGATGACATCCGAGCCCTGCTCGACAACGGAGAAACAGCGGCCCTCATCCTCCTGGACCTCTCCGCAGCATTCAACACTGTCTGCCACCGCACCCTAGTGCAGCGCCTCAGCAACGTCGGAATCCAGGAGAAGGCACTAGAATGGATCATCTCCTTCCTCGCCGGAAGGACACAGAGAGTCCGCCTCCCCCCGTTCAGATCAGAAGCCACCGAAGTCATCTGCGGCGTTCCTCAAGGCTCCTCGCTCAGCCCCACCCTCTTCAATGTCTACATGAGCCCCCTTGCGGCCATCGCAAGCCAACACAACCTCAACATCATCTCCTACGCCAACGACACCCAGCTGATCCTCTCCCTCACCAACGACCCCGCCACCGCCAGAACCAACCTACACGAAGGGATGAAAGATGTAGCCGAGTGGATGTTGAACAGCCGCCTGAATCTGAACTCAGACAAGACGGAAGTCCTCATCCTGGGATCGTCACCCTCCGCCTGGGACGACTCCTGGTGGCCCCCCGCCCTGGGCAGCGCACCCAAACCAACAGACCACGCACGCAACCTGGGCTTCGTCCTGGACTCCTCCCTCTCCATGACCAGACAAGTCAACGCCGTCTCCTCGTCGTGCTTCAACATCCTACGCATGCTACGTAAGATCTTCCGGTGGATCCCCACCGAGACCAGGAAGACGGTCACCCAGGCCCTCGTCACCAGCAGACTGGACTACGGCAATGCCCTCTACGCCGGAACCACCGCCAAGCTCCAGAAGAGACTCCAGCGGATCCAGAACGCCTCAGCAAGACTCATCCTCGACATCCCCCGACACAGCCACATCTCCGGACTCCTGAGAGACCTGCACTGGCTCCCGGTCAACAAGAGAATCACCTTCCGCCTCCTCACCCACGCACACAAAGCCCTACACAACCAAGGCCCAAGATACCTCAACTGCCGCCTCAACTTCTACACTCCCACACGCCAGCTTTGATCGACCAGCCACGCCCTCGCGGCCGTCCCCCGCATCCGAAGAGCCACCACAGGAGGAAGGTCCTTCTCCTACCTGGCCGCCAAGACTTGGAACTCCCTCCCGACCCACCTCCGCCTGACCCAAGACCACCTCACCTTCAGGAAGCAGCTCAAGACCTGGTTGTTCGAGCAGTAGCGGACCCCCCCCCCCCAAGCGCCTTGAGACCCTCCGGGTGAGTAGTGCGCTATATAAATGCAGTGATTGATTGATTGATTGGGGTTGACCCGCCGCAGTATAAATCACTGAATTAGCCAATCCAGGTATCTTCTGTAATTGCTATGTCCAACCTATCACGGTCCCTCACTGGTAAATCTGGAGAATTCACTATCTTCCAAAACGTATCTTTCTTTACACAAGCCTCATGTAGATCTAGCCAAACTTCCTCTTTTAATTTATGCTTTCTGTTCTTTTGGGCCTGTTTATAAAGCAATCCTGCTTTCCTTATCTCTTCTCTATTCCTGGGTAGCTTTTTCAGGGCTATTTTTAGATTCTTATGTGCTTTGCTACATTCATTATCAAGCCACCCCCATCTTTTGCCCGATGTCATCTTCTGTTTAACCGTAAGAATTGTCTTAATCTTAGCTGAAATGTTCAAGAATGCTTCTATCATGTCAGCTCCATTGTTTTCCTCTGCTAGACACACATTAAAATCCTCTTGTGTTTCATGTACGAGCTGCCCCAAAAACGCTGTGGCATCCACCTTTTGCCATTTTAGTGTATATCCGTTTCTATTTGATAAACTGAGTGTTCGAGACATGTGGGCTGCTGAATTCATATCTGTGCATAGATCGCCGCCTAGTGTTGGGTCCGGATGATTGCACATTGTTGTCCTGGAAGAGTCTTCGTAGTATCACGAGATAGGTGGCTCCTCCTTCGGACTACAGTGCGCATGGGCATCCTCTCCATCCCCTGATTGTTTTTCTCCGCCATTGGGTTCGGATGTACTTTCCTACTCTCCAAGTTCGGAATCAAGAAAACTTCTCAAAAGGCCAAAAGGCCTTCGGATCCGTCGGTATTGTTAAGCGCTCGGTGCCGATACACTTTTTTACAACTCGGTTGCACTCCAGTCGTCGAATCGGGCCGTGAGGCCTTCTCGAAACCACGTGGACTGACCGTCGATGGAACGAAGTCCGTTCAAGTACTGCCCTCAGTGCCCGAGCCGAAAAAGTCCAACAAAAGTCGTTGAAAAACCAAGTGTTACCGACCGAAAAAAGTCTAACACTAAACCCAGGACTGTAGAGGAAGAACTATTCCACCCAGATCCTTCAGACGACCAAGCTAAAATATACATTAATCCAGAGACTGGTAAAGTTACCATCCTGCATAGGAAAAAGAGGCCTTTGGACTTTCAACCTGATTTACCTATTCCACTGAAGAAAAAGGACTTTGGGACTTCTCCCTCAAGACCCTTCAGCCCTTTTCAACCTATCATGCCTACCACACCTTTTGCACCTTCCTCACCTTCTCACCACTGGGACGGTGAGGGGGACACAGGGAATGAGCCACAGCCCCTATATGATTTCCCACAAGATCCTAACCAAGAGGAACCTTGGGAAGAGCCAACAGACCCTTATGACACCCATCCCATCCCTGATGTACCCACTTATCCTACTAAGCCGTCACCTACTGATGACACAGTAGTCTTCAACCAGCTCATAGACAGGGCAGCACAATTCCATAATGTGGACATTCATAGTGACCCTGTGGAAGAAGACTTCCTTTTTGACACATTCACTACTGCAGATTAAAGTGTCAAAATGCTTCCCATGTTAAAGGGAGTTCTAAAACATGCACCTAACATATTTAAGGATACAGCCAGAGCATGGGTAACCAATCCCAGAATAGAAAAAAAGTATAGACCAGCTCCTATAGACCCTACTTACATCAAGGGCCAGTTGCCACTAGACTCACTGGTGGTTGCTAATGCACGAAAAAGAGCCAACTCTCAGACAACAGGGGAAGCACCTCCCCCTGACAAAGAGTCAAAAATTCTAGAGGCATCAGGCAAAAGGGTAGCTGCACAAGCCTCCAACTCATGGAGGATTGCTAATACACAAGCCCTACTGGCTCGTTAGGACAGGGCGCACTATGATCAGCTCGAAAGCCTTATGCAACACCTGCCCAAGCCTTTTAAAGCACAAGCTAATGATCTCATCCTAGAGGGAAAGTTCATATCAAACGCTTCCATCAAATGTGCGCTTGACGCTGCAGGCACCGCAGCTAGATCAATTAATACTAGTGTCCTCCTACGCAGACATGCATGGCTGCGTAATTCCGTGTTTAAGAATGAGGTGCAGTCCACCATTCTTAACCAACCTGTCAATCAATATTTTCTATTTGGCCCTGCTGTCGATACCATTTTGGACAAAATGAAAAAAAGACACAGAAACCGCAAAATCTATGGGTGCATTGCAATTTCTGCAACATAGGGGCTCCTTTCGACGCTCCTCATACAGAGCAAATACACGAGGGAATGCTTCGCAAACATCTGCCGCATACAAAAGTAACACACAAGGTTCCTTCAACAAGAACACAACCGGGGGAGCTTACAGAGGTAACAGTAATACGGGAAGAGGGCGTGGAGGCAATAACACCAGGGCCTCCACCGCCACAAAACAGTGACTTCATTACGCTGCCTCCAGACCACTTAACACCAGTTGGAGGCAGACTACAGCAGTTCCTACCTGTCTGGCACGCAATTACCATGGACAGGTGCGTGAGAGAAATTATCCAGTCTGGTTATTGCATAGAACTGACTTCTACGCCACCAAACATACCACCCAGACATCGTCCTATGTCCACAGAACACATCACCATGCTACAACAAGAAGTGAAATGCATGCTGGAAAAGAGGGCCATAGAGCAAGTCCCTTTCCACCAACAAGGGACAGTAGTATAATCCCTATACTTCCTTACTCCAAAGAAGGACGGTTCCCTCAGACCAATATTGGACCTCAGACCCCTAAATCAATATATACTATCAGAGAACTTCCATATGATCACATTACAACAAGTGCTCCCGTTGCTACAGCAAGGAGACTTCCTAGCAACGCCGGACCTCAAAGATGCGTACTTTCACATACCCATCCATCCAGCCCACAGAAAATACCTCAGGTTCACAATAGAAGGTCAACACTACCAATTCAAGGTTTTGCCCTTCGGGGTTACCAAGGCTCCAAGAATGTTTACAAAATGCTCAGTGACAGTGGCGGCACATCTCAGGAGGCAACACGTGCATGTGTACCCTTACCTGGACGATTGGCTAATACAAGCAAAATCGTACCAAGCGTGTGCAGCACACACGTCCCAAACAATCCAGTTGCTACACAGCCTAGGCTTTTCAATCAACTACACAAAATCGCACCTGCAACCTTCCCAAGTACAGCAATACCTGGGAGCCACTATAAACACCTCAGTGCCAAAGGCATATCCAAACACAGCAAGGCTAGCCAGCATGCAGATACCCACTCGCAAATTCCTGCCACAACACTCCCTGCCAGCTCAAGTCTTCATGCAGCTCATAGGCATGATGGCCTCCTGCATATTCATTGTCCCCCATGCCAGGCTCCAAATGCGGCCATTACAGGAATGCCTAGCACGGCAATGGAACCAGGCTCGTGGACAACTAAAAGAACTAGGGCCCGATGTAGGTCGGTCGGTAACGGCCGAAAATCGGTATTTTCGGCCGTTACCGACCGGTATTTGAGCTTTGGTATGTAGGGACATATTATTTTACAGAATCAGTAAATTTACCGATCGGTAAATTTACCGATTCTGTAAAATACCGAATCGGTATTTATACCTATTCGATATTTTTGATATGTAGGTGGGACTCTACTGAGTCCCACAACCCTTACCGAATCTGTATTTTACCATCAAATATATTTGATGGTAAAATACCGATTCAGGTGTGCATGCACATGTGTGCATGCACACCTGTGCCATATGACAGGCAGACCTGCCCTTAGGGCAGGTATGCCTGCCACATGGCCCCCGAACCTTTTTTGGGGGTGCTAGACGGTGTTAAAGTGACACCCCCTGCACCCTTGTCAAAATCTGTATTTACCGATTCGGTAAATACCGACCGGTAATGCCCCATTCATTCCTATGGGCTGCAAAGCCCATAGGAATGAATGGAGCATTACCGGTCGGTATTTACCGAATCGGTAAATACAGATATTTACCGATTCGGTAAATGGAACATCTGAATGTTCCTACATACCCCCCCTTCTTATTTACCGATTCTTAATTACCGAATCGGTATAATTCGGTAATTAAAAATCGGTCAATGATTCCTACCTACATCTGGCCCCTAGTGTTGGTAGACACTCACAACTCTGCAGTGGTGGAACCCACAAAACATTTCCAAGGGGCGACTGTTCCAAGAGCCGGTTCCACAACTAGTACTAACAACGGATGCATCACTAACAGGCTGGGGAGCCTATCTCCTTCAATACACAGTACAAGGGCTCTGGACAAACAAACAGAAAAAGCTGCATATTAACCAACTAGAGTTGCTAGCGATATTCCTAGCCTTGAAAGCATTTAAAAAATACTTGTACAACAAGACGTTGTTGATCCGGACGGACAACATGACCTCAATGTACTATATCCAGAAACAGGGAGGAATGCACTCTCCACAGCTGTTCCATCTGGCACAAAGCATATGGAAGTGGGCAATTCCAAAAAACATCTTTCTCTAAGCAGAACATCTTCCAGGGAAGGACAATCAGATTGTCGACCTGCTCAGCAGGCACAGCCAGCAACTACACGAATTGGAGATTCACCCCCAAGTTCTCCAGCCATTCTTCGAAGAGTGGGGTCACCCAGAGGTAGACCTGTTTGCCACAAAAGAAAACTCCAAATGCCAGTACTTTGCCGCCAGGTTCCCATATCCGTTGTCACTGGGCAATGCGATATGGTCAGGCAAATTTGCGTACGCTTTTCCCCCAGCACCGTTGATCCCGCTGGTGTCACGCAAACGGCGGCAATACTCACTCACACTAATCCTAGTTGCTCCCACATGGGCGAGACAACCATGGTACACCACTTTCCTAGAACTTTTAGTAGTCCCTCATCAAAGACTGTGCCTTGCTCCCCTTCTTCTAACTCAGAACCATGGAGAAATAAGACGCCCAGATCCCAATCAGATTAACCTAGCGATCTGGCTCCTGAGGTCTTAGAGTTCGGATACCTTAACTTGCCAAAACAAAAGAGGAAGCATAGAGGTAATGATAGAATCACCCTCCTATCAGTATCATATAAACAATGAGATTCTATCAATGTGAAGAGGTGTAAAAAATGTTTTTATTTTTGAAGTGTTTTTATAAAGAATCCCGTGGAATACTAGGCTCTCTCTTAGATATAGAAAGACAAGAGCACAATGTGCTTTTTAAAATACCCCTCACACACTAAAAAAATCCTTTAGTGTCATGCTTCATCATAGGGGTCTTCCCGTCCCTATAACGGGGCAGGGGGGTGCTACGACCAGACGAACTACGCGGGAGCACTTTAGTTGTGACAAGGCTATGTGTTGGTGTAGGGGTGTCAGTGAAGTGTAGGGACCTTACTAGTGAGTGCAGAAAAATACAAAAAATTAAAAATTCCCTGGCTTAGTAGAAAAATATATTTTATTTGCTTCTCTAGCTGGGAACATTAAGAAGGGGAATGTGAGGTAGAGCAATAGCTTGCTACCTAGTCGACATGTTTCGTAAGCAGTCCCCTACTGCTTACTCATCAGGACCATATAGTGGTCCCTACTAAATAATAGCTCAGTTCTACAGTGATAAGCCTACTGTCCTACAAATAATACAGCAAAAATAAGCTGAATATTTGAGCTTCAAGGCATGAGCTGGCCCTAGTGAAGCGTGGTAATTTTCAATGAATACCAAAAATATTGACCTATTGCGGTCTCTGTAAATGAAAAGGAGAAAAAGAGAGAGGGAGAGAACAACATAAATTCATGTTTTCAATCGAATACTGTCACAAATAGTCTTTGTTGTCATGAGATCTAGTAGAAGCGAATCGCTTTTAGCTTCTATAAGCGATTGTTGTGCCTTCTTAGATAAAAGGCAATTGTTATACACCTCTCATTACTGGATGATTCTACCAGATGTATTATGAAGAACCCTCACACTGGAGTGGTTCACATTTGTTTCATCACCCATACAATTGCGACTCAACACACTCAAACAACCAACCCAACAGGTAGAAAAATGAAAACCCTATTATTAAACGTCTTTGAGGAAAGGTGATATCAACTGAGGCCATAGTGATGGCGTTATACGTACTCTCTTTATCAGTGTTCAATGCCCCATGAGCTTGCAGGGGAAGGGTGTTCAGCGCGGTCAACTGTAAAATAAAACCGCACCCATCTGTCATATACAGCTCATCTCTGTGTTTCTAGATGCCCCCGTGACCCATTTATTAAAGACTCGAGGTCTGAGTCTATTATTTACATCACCGGCATGAGAGTTTGTCTCTATTCCTACCCCCGTGCTGCTCCGAGGACTATCGGTCTCTCGCTTGTTTCACAGTTTTAAGAAACCATTCAGTTCCGCGTTGTCAGCTGCATCTGGTTGACGCCCACGGAAAAGCTAGTGCGCTGACCTAAGATGGCCGCCGCTATTTGGCACAGTTTAAAGGGAAAAAAACGGAAGTCTTTCTACGCTTTTTCTCTGCTGGATGCGATGAAGTTGCTGGTATATGATAGTTATCTACAGTTGATCTGGTGTTCCCAAGTCATTGGTTGATCATGTATTATCCATATATCCAAATCAGATTATCTGAACTAGTTTCTGTTGTTACCAGACGCTATTTATATACAGAAATTATTCAGGGAACTGTGTGATCTCTCTTGGTGATTGATGGAAAAAATTACTATAATAAGAGGGTTCAAGCTAGGTAGGATTAAAGTTGGCCCCAAGGTATGTCATCGTTCAAACCTATTTTATGGGATTGGATGCGAAACACCCATCTCTGTTCCTTTTCGAGGAGAAAGTTTTCGTTGGCAACCTGTTCTATCACAGTCCAAGATATTTCTTCAGGTCTATGATTCTTTTCCAAAAAATGGTTGGTGAGCTTTGTACTTGATTTTTTGCATTTTATAGTGCTCTTATGCTCGTCTGGTCGTAGCACGCCCCGCCCCGTTAAAGGGACTGGAAGACCCCTATGATGAAGCATGACACTAAAGGATTTTTTTTGTGTGTGAGGGGTATTTTAAAAAGCACATTGTGCTCTTGTCTTTCTAGATCTAAGAGAGAGCCTAGTATTCCACGGGATTCTTTATAAAAACACTTAAAAAATAAAAACATTTTTTACACCTCTTCACATTGATAGAATCTCATTGTTTATATGATACTGATAGGAGGGTGATTCTATCATTACCTCTATGCTTCCTCTTTTGTTTTGGAATTACTGGCAGCGCACAGCTGCGGAAGCCCGATGAAATCTTGCAATCTTGCTCTCACCAAACTACAAAAGTGATTCTACATTCGACAACAGACCCTAGGTTAGATCAAGGGATCCCCTGATAATTACATCTTTCGCAACAAAAAAATGGCTGATCTAGGCCTAGCATTTACTGAAGACGAGATCTCCAATTTAATATCAACCCTGGGGACTTTCGAGGGTTTGAGTACCACAGGCCCATCAACAAGGAATAATGATTGGGACGAATTAGAAGAACTAAGGAGAACACAAATAAAAACCGCGATCCATGGCCTACTCATGACAGAATATCTTCAAGTTAACACTGCACCAGCAGGTCTCGTAGTTCGCAATGAACCCTTTATCTTTTTACATGATAAAACTTTCAAAATCGATTGGTCCAAAATCTCGTGGCGATGCACCCGGGACTGGATTATGCTTATTATAAAGACTGCAAGCAGACTGGCAAGCGAACTAAAGGTAGAGATACAAACTATAGAAGTACGTCTAAAAAGTTACGAATCTCCTGCTGACCTTAAAAAATATCTAGACGAACTGAATAAATCTTTGAATGATTTTGAAACCACCTTGAAAAATAACAAATATGAGAAACTGAAAAAAGACACCAGACGGTGGACTAAGGAAAGAATTTACCCCTATATAAAAGATGATTATAAACCGACAAACGAAAACACCACTGACGATGAATCATCTGATTCTGGGTCCAACGGTTCAAATTCCAGTCGCAGCAAAAGCCCGAGGTATCAAGGTACAAGGAGGAACTTTCGAAGACCGAACTATCGTGGCACAAGAGGATGGAATAATTTCCAACCCCATATGATGTACCCCCAACAACAACAATATGGCCCGGCCCATTTTCAACATCCACAGGGACCTTTCCCAATATGGGGATACCAACAGCAAGACTATGGCTATTTTGATCAATCCACACCTTTTTTAGGGGCGCGCCAAGGACAGACCAGGGGAAGGAACCGGAGGGGTACCTCGGTACATTGGAACACAGGAGAGGTAGAAACCCCACGGGTATCAACAAGGAGCATGACAGGCGCCACGAAGAACCAGAAGTGAGTCTAGTTGTGAACCTCTTAGACATTGAACTAACAGAGCCACAAACAAGAGTACTGGAAAAAGGCTTAGGATATGTGCCTACAGCTAATATGGACAAATTCCATCTTTGCAAAGAGGTACAAGAATTCATGCGACGCCTGAAGTTGCAAGTCTTTTTCAAAGACAAGAAAGATGAAACTGAACATGGGGATACTAAACTAAGACCAAAGTCGAGGTTTACTCCTATGGACAATACCCTTCCAATTGAACTTCTTACTTTTGAAAAAGCGGTAATGAGGGAACTTGAAGACATAAACCCTCTAGAAAGACGCACTTTCCAAAATATAAGCAACGAAGAACGGAAAGCATTGCGAGAGCTAAGCAATAACAAGTGTATCATAATAAAGCCAGCTGACAAGGGTGGTGCGACTGTTATACAGAGTATAGAACAGTACGACATTGAATGCATGAAACTACTAAAGGATGAAAGGAACTATGAAATTCTTCGAACCAATCCGACCGAAAGAATAACACTCAAGATCTCCACAATGGTAGAGGAGGCATTAGCACATGATTGGATTACGAAAAAGGAAGGAGAATTTCTTTGTCAAAAGAATCCAAAAATCCCATATATGTATACACTACCCAAAATTCACAAAAACCTGCAGAACCATCCGGGACGACCAATTGTGTCTGGTATCGGGTCTATTTTGGAACCAATCTCAAGATTTGCAGACGCTTTCCTAAGACCGATAGTCCAAAGAACTTCTACGTATCTCAGGGATACAAAAGATGTATTAAATCTACTGGAAGATGTCACCTTCGACCCCAACACTCAGCTACTGATCAGCTGCGACGTGGAGAGTCTATATTCCAGCTTGCCACACCACGCAACCTTGGAGATTATCGAAGATGTCCTATTTGAAGACTTTTGGGAATATCAGACACCGTGCAACGTGGTGATGGATTGCTGTTCCCTAGCATTGAAAGAAAATTTCTTCGAATACAAAGGCACCCTATACTTACAAAAACATGGCTGTAGCATGGGGAGCACATTCGCTCCTAGCATAGCTGAACTCTATGTGCACCATCTAGAGGTGACCAAAATACTGAACTCCAACAACCCTTTCAGAAATAACATCAAGCTGTGGAAACGATACATCGATGATATCCTTATCATCTGGGATGGAGATGAAAAGAACTCTGAACAATTCTTGAGTTGGTTGAATTTACAAGATGACTACTTGAAATTCACAAGTACCACCTCTAACAGCAATTTGGTCTTCCTAGATCTGAACATATTTCCCAAAAATGGAAGATTAATGACAACCACCCATTTCAAAAACACCTCAAAAAACTGTTTATTGATGTATAACAGTTTTCACCCAAAACCCCTACGGGACAATCTCCCATATGGCCAGTTTTTGCGCCTCCGCAGGAACTGCACAGAGATCGGTAACTTCAAACTCCAGTTTAAGGATCTAAAAAAGAAATTGGAAGCCAGGATGTACCCAAATAAAATCATTGATCAGGCATACAAACAAGCAAAAAACAACTGCCGGGAGAGCCTGTTGGAAGATAAAGTACCGAAAGAGGAAGAGAAAAGACCTATTTGCGTGACCACGTACAATACAAGTTCCAACCAAGTGACAAAAATTATCAATAAACATTGGAAGATTTTGAACAGCGGTGGTCTACAAATACCTAAACCTATCTTCTCACATAAAAAAGCGCAAAGCATAAGGGATGTTTTGGTCCACACAAGACCAAAATCTAACGCCATCAATGGGCAAAAGAATCCGAATTTTGTGCAGGGTCATCATCCTTGTGGAGGATGCAAAGTCTGCTGCCTAACTGGTAAGAGCAACAACCTGACCTTCAACAATGGGACTGTTTGGGAACAGAGAAACTTCAGTAATTGCAACAGTGCAAATGTCGTGTACTTAATCACCTGTCCCTGCAACCTTGAGTATGTAGGAATGACGAGCAGGGTAGTAAAAATCAGGATAGGTGAACATAAGAGCACTATAAAATGCAAAAAATCAAGTACAAAACTCACCAACCATTTTTTGGAAAAGAATCATAGACCTGAAGAAATATCTTGGACTGTGATAGAACAGGTTGCCAACGAAAACTTTCTCCTCGAAAAGGAACAGAGGTGGGTGTTTCGCATCCAATCCCATAAAATAGGTTTGAACAATGACATACCTTGGGGCCAACTTTAATCCTACCTAGCTTGAACCCTCTTATTATAGTAATTTTTTCCATCAATCACCAAGGGAGATCACACAGTTCCCTGAATAATTTCTGTATAAAAATAGCGTCTGGTAACAACAGAAACTAGTGCAGATAATCTGATTTGGATATATGGATAATACATGATCAACCAATGAATTGGGAACACCAGATCAACTGTAGATAACTATCATATACCAGCAACTTCATCGCATCCAGCAGAGAAAAAGCGTAGAAAGACTTCCGTTTTTTTCCCTTTAAACTGTGCCAAATAGCGGCGGCCATCTTAGGTCAGCGCACTAGCTTTTCCGTGGGCGTCAACCAGATGCAGCTGACAACGCGGAACTGAATGGTTTCTTAAAACTGTGAAACAAGCGAGAGACCGATAGTCCTCGGAGGAGCACGGGGGTAGGAAGAGGGACAAACTCTCATGCCGGTGATGTAAGTAATAGACTCAGACCTCGAGTCTTTAATAAATGGGTCACGGGGGCATCTAGAAACACAGAGATGAGCTGTATATGACAGATGGGTGCGGTTTTATTTTACAGTCGACCGCGCTGAACACCCTTCGCCTGCAAGCTCATGGGGCACTGAACACTGATAAAGAGAGTACGTATAACGCCATCACTATGGCCTCAGTCGATATCACCTTTCCTCAAAGACGTTTAATAATAGGGTTTTCATTTTTCTACCTGTTGGGTTGGTTGTTTGAGTGTGTTGAGTCGCAATTGTATGGGTGATGAAACAAATGTGAACCACTCCAGTGTGAGGGTTCTGCATAATACATCTGGTAGAATCAACCCGTAATGAAAGGTGTATAACAATTGCCTTTTATCTAAGAAGGCACAACAATCGCTTATAGAAGCTAAAAGCGATTCGCTTCTACTAGATCTCATGACAAATAAGACTATTTGTGACAGTATTCGATTGAAAACATGAATTTATGTTGTTCTCTCCCTCTCTCTTTTTCTCCTTTTCATTTACAGAGACCGCATTAGGTCAATATTTTTGGTATTCATTGAAAATTACCACGCTTCACTAGGGCCAGCTCATGCCTTGAAGCTCAAATATTCAGCTTATTTTTGCTGTATTATTTGTAGGACAGTAGGCTTATCACTGTAGAACTGAGCTATTATTTAGTAGGGACCACTATATGGTCCTGATGAGTAAGCAGTAGGGGACTGCTTACGAAACATGTCGACTAGGTAGCAAGCTATTGCTCTACCTCACATTCCCCTTCTTAATGTTCCCAGCTAGAGAAGCAAATAAAATATATTTTTCTACTAAGCCAGGGAATTTTTAGTTTTTTGTATTTTTCTGCACTCACTAGTAAGTCCCTACACTTCACTGACACCCCTACACCAACACATAGCCTTGTCACAACTAAAGTGCTCCCGCGTAGTTCGTCTGGTCGTAGCACGCCCCGCCCCGTTATAGGGACGGGAAGACCCCTATGATGAAGCATGACACTAAAGGATTTTTTTAGTGTGTTAGGGGTATTTTAAAAAGCACATTGTGCTCTTGTCTTTCTATATCTAAGAGAGAGCCTAGTATTCCACGGGATTCTTTATAAAAACACTTCAAAAATAAAAACATTTTTTACACCTCTTCACATTGATAGAATCTCATTGTTTATATGATACTGATAGGAGGGTGATTCTATCATTACCTCTATTCTTCCTCTTTTGTTTTGGAATTACTGGCAGCGCACAGCTGCGGAAGCCGGATGAAATCTTGCAATCTTGCTCTCACCAAACTACAAAAGTGATTCCACATTCGACAACAGACCCTAGGGTAGATCAAGGGATCCCCTGATAATTACATCTTTCGCAACAAAAAAATGGCTGATCTAGGCCTAGCATTTACTGAAGACGAGATCTCCAATTTAATATCAACCCTGGGGACTTTCGAGGGTTTGAGTACCACAGGCCCATCAACAAGGAATAATGATTGGGACGAATTAGAAGAACTAAGGAGAACACAAATAAAAACTGCAATCCATGGCCTACTCATGACAGAATATCTTCAAGTTAACACTGCACCAGCAGGTCTCGTAGTTCGCAATGAACCCTTTATCTTTTTACATGATAAAACTTTCAAAATCGATTGGTCCAAAATCTCGTGGCGATGCACCCGGGACTGGATTGTGCTTATTATAAAGACTGCAAGCAGACTGGCAAGCGAACTAAAGGTAGAGATACAAACTATAGAAGTACGTCTAAAAAGATACGAATCTCCTGCTGACCTTAAAAAATATCTAGACGAACTGAATAAATCATTGAATGATTTTGAAACCACCTTGAAAAATAACAAATATGAGAAACTGAAAAAAGACACCAGTCGGTGGACTAAGGAAAGAATTTACCCCTATATAAAAGATGATTATAAACCAACAAACGAAAACACCACTGACGATGAATCATCTGATTCTGGGTCCAACGGTTCAAATTCCAGTCGCAGCAAAAGCCCGAGGTATCAAGGTACAAGGAGGAACTTTCGAAGACCGAACTATCGTGGCACAAGAGGATGGAATAATTTCCAACCCCATATGATGTACCCCCAACAACAACAATATGGCCCGGCCCCTTTTCAACATCCACAGGGACCTTTCCCAATATGGGGATACCAACAGCAAGACTATGGCTATTTTGATCAATCCACGCCTTTTTTAGGGGCGCGCCAAGGACAGACCAGGGGAAGGAACCGGAGGGGTACCTCGGTACATTGGAACACAGGAGAGGTAGAAACCCCACGGGTATCAACAAGGAGCATGACAGGCGCCACGAAGAACCAGAAGTGAGTCTAGTTGTGAACCTCTCAGACATTGAACTAACAGAGCCACAAACAAGAGTACTGGAAAAAGGCTTAGGATATGTGCCTACAGCTAATATGGACAAATTCCATCTTTGCAAAGAGGTACAAGAATTCATGCGACGCCTGAAGTTGCTAGTCTTTTTCAAAGACAAGAAAGATGAAACTGAACACGGGGATACTAAACTAAGACCAAAGTCGAGGTTTACTCCTATGGACAATACCCTTCCAATTGAACTTCTTACTTTTGAAAAAGCGGTAATGAGGGAACTTGAAGACATAAACCCTCTAGAAAGACGCACTTTCCAAAATATAAGCAACGAAGAACGGAAAGCATTGCGAGAGCTAAGCAATAACAAGTGTATCATAATAAAGCCAGCTGACAAGGGTGGTGCGACTGTTATACAGAGTATAGAACAGTACGACATTGAATGCATGAAACTACTAAAGGATGAAAGGAACTATGAAATTCTTCGAACCAATCCGACCGAAAGAATAACAATCAAGATCTCCACAATGGTAGAGGAGGCATTAGCACATGATTGGATTACGAAAAAGGAAGGAGAATTTCTTTGTCAAAAGAATCCAAAAATCCCATATATGTATACAGTACCCAAAATTCACAAAAACCTGCAGAACCCTCCGGGACGACCAATTGTGTCTGGTATCGGGTCTATTTTGGAACCAATCTCAAGATTTGCAGACGCTTTCCTAAGACCGATAGTCCAAAGAACTTCTACGTATCTCAGGGATACAAAAGATGTATTAAATCTACTGGAAGATGTCACCTTCGACCCCAACACTCAGCTACTGATCAGATGCGACGTGGAGAGTCTATATACCAGCTTGCCACACCACGCAACCTTGGAGATTATCGAAGATGTCCTATTTGAAGACTTTTGGGAATATCAGACACCGCGCAACGTGGTGATGGATTGCTGTTCCCTAGCTCTGAAAGAAAATTTCTTCGAATACAAAGGCACCCTATACTTACAAAAACATGGCTGTAGCATGGGGAGCACATTCGCTCCTAGCATAGCTGGACTCTATGTGCACCATCTAGAGGTGACCAAAATACTGAACTCCAACAACCCTTTCAGAAATAACATCAAGCTGTGGAAACGATACATCGATGATATCCTTATCATCTGGGATGGAGATGAAAAGAACTCTGAACAATTCTTGAGTTGGTTGAATTTACAAGATGACTACTTGAAATTCACAAGTACCACATCTAACAGCAATTTGGTCTTCCTAGATCTGAACATATTTCCCAAAAATGGAAGATTAATGACAACCACCCATTTCAAAAACACCTCAAAAAACTGTTTATTGATGTATAACAGTTTTCACCCAAAACACCCACGGGACAATCTCCCATATGGCCAGTTTTTGCGCCTCCGCAGGAACTGCACAGAGATCGGTAACTTCAAACTCCAGTCTAAGGATCTAAAAAAGAAATTGGAAGTCAGGATGTACCCAAATAAATTCATTGATCAGGCATACAAACGAGCAAAAAACAACTGCCGGGAGAGCCTGTTGGAAGATAAAGTACCGAAAGAGGAAGATAAAAGACCTATTTGCGTGACCACGTACAATACAAGTTCCAACCAAGTGACAAAAATTATCAATAAACATTGGAAGATTTTGAACAGCGGTGGTCTACAAATACCTAAACCTATCTTCTCACATAAAAAAGCGCAAAGCATAAGGGATGTTTTGGTCCACACAAGACCAAAATCTAACGCCATCAATGGGCAAAAGAATCCGAATTTTGTGCAGGGTCATCATCCTTGTGGAGGATGCAAAGTCTGCTGCCTAACTGGTAAGAGCAACAACCTGACCTTCAACAATGGGACTGTTTGGGAACAGAGAAACTTCAGTAATTGCAACAGTGCAAATGTCGTGTACTTAATCACCTGTCCCTGCAACCTTGAGTATGTAGGAATGACGAGCAGGGCAGTAAAAATCAGGATAGGTGAACATAAGAGCACTATAAAATGCAAAAAATCAAGTACAAAACTCACCAACCATTTTTTGGAAAAGAATCATAGACCTGAAGAAATATCTTGGACTGTGATAGAACAGGTTGCCAACGAAAACTTTCTCCTCGAAAAGGAACAGAGGTGGGTGTTTCGCATCCAATCCCATAAAATAGGTTTGAACGATGACATACCTTGGGTCCAACTTTAATCCTACCTAGCTTGAACCCTCTTATTATAGTAATTTTTTCCATCAATCACCAAGAGAGATCACACAGTTCCCTGAATAATTTCTGTATATAAATAGCGTCTGGTAACAACAGAAACTAGTTCAGATAATCTGATTTGGATATATGGATAATACATGATCAACCAATGACTTGGGAACACCAGATCAACTGTAGATAACTATCATATACCAGCAACTTCATCGCATCCAGCAGAGAAAAAGCGTAGAAAGACTTCCGTTTTTTTCCCTTTAAACTGTGCCAAATAGCGGCGGCCATCTTAGGTCAGCGCACTAGCTTTTCCGTGGGCGTCAACCAGATGCAGCTGACAACGCGGAACTGAATGGTTTCTTAAAACTGTGAAACAAGCGAGAGACCGATAGTCCTCGGAGCAGCACGGGGGTAGGAATAGAGACAAACTCTCATGCCGGTGATGTAAGTAATAGACTCAGACCTCGAGTCTTTAATAAATGGGTCACGGGGGCATCTAGAATCACAGAGATGAGCTGTATATGACAGATGGGTGCGGTTTTATTTTACAGTCGACCGCGCTGAACACCCTTCCCCTGCAAGCTCATGGGGCATTGAACACTGATAAAGAGAGTACGTATAACGCCATCACTATGGCCTCAGTCGATATCACCTTTCCTCAAAGACGTTTAATAATAGGGTTTTCATTTTTCTACCTGTTGGGTTGGTTGTTTGAGTGTGTTGAGTCGCAATTGTATGGGTGATGAAACAAATGTGAACCACTCCAGTGTGAGGGTTCTGCATAATACATCTGGTAGAATCAACCAGTAATGAAAGGTGTATAACAATTGCCTTTTATCTAAGAAGGCACAACAATCGCTTATAGAAGCTAAAAGTGATTCGCTTCTACTAGATCTCATGACAACAAAGACTATTTGTGACAGTATTCGATTGAAAACATGAATTTATGTTGTTCTCTCCCTCTCTCTTTTTCTCCTTTTCATTTACAGAGACCGCAATAGGTCAATATTTTTGGTATTCATTGAAAATTACCACGCTTCACTAGGGCCAGCTCATGCCTTGAAGCTCAAATATTCAGCTTATTTTTGCTGTATTATTTGTAGGACAGTAGGCTTATCACTGTAGAACTGAGCTATTATTTAGTAGGGACCACTATATGGTCCTGATGAGTAAGCAGTAGGGGACTGCTTACGAAACATGTCGACTAGGTAGCAAGCTATTGCTCTACCTCACATTCCCCTTCTTAATGTTCCCAGCTAGAGAAGTAAATAAAATATATTTTTCTACTAAGCCAGGGAATTTTTAATTTTTTGTATTTTTCTGCACTCACTAGTAAGGTCCCTACACTTCACTGACACCCCTACACCAACACATAGCCTTGTCACAACTAAAGTGCTCCCGCGTAGTTCGTCTGGTCGTAGCACCCCCCTGCCCCGTTATAGGGACGGGAAGACCCCTATGATGAAGCATGACACAAAAGGATTTTTTTAGTGTGTGAGGGGTATTTTAAAAAGCACATTGTGCTCTTGTCTTTCTATATCTAAGAGAGAGCCTAGTATTCCACGGGATTCTTTATAAAAACACTTCAAGAATAAAAACATTTTTTACACCTCTTCACATTGATAGAATCTCATTGTTTATATGTACCTTAACTTGCCCCCAGACTGATTGAACATCATTAAGGAGGCAAGAAGACCAACCACACGAGCATGCTATGCAGCTAAATGGAAGAGATTTGTTATTTACTGCAACAATAACTAAATCAACCCATTAGACGCTTCCATACAAAACATTATATGTTACCTGCTCCATTTACAAAGATGTAACTTAGCATACTCTTCTATACGACTACACCTTGCTACTATAGCAGCATACCTTCAGAACAGGCAACACCTTTCACTATTCAAAGTACCAGCAATGAAAGCCTTCATGGAGGGTTTAAAAAGGGTGATCCCTCCAAGACATCCCCCGTCCCCAGTCTGGAATCTAAACATAGATCTTACCAGACTCATGGGACCTCCTTTCCAACCTCTACACTCTTGCGAACTACAATTCTTGACATGGAAGGTTGCATTCTTAGTTGCCAGTACCTCATTCAGAAGAGTGAGCGAATTACAAGCACTAACAATTCAAGAACCTTTCATGCAGGTACATGCTAACAGGGTGGTTCTTATAACCAACCCTAAATTCATGCCTAAAGTTGTATCCAATTTCCATATCAATCAAGCAATTGAACTGCCAGTATTCTTTCAAAATCCACAGTCAGTAGCTGAGAGCCCTACACACATTAGATGTAAGAAGAGCTCTACTTTATTATGTGGACAGAACTAAATCATTTAGAAAGACAAAACAACTATTTGTTGCTTTTGCACCACAACACAAAGGAAATCCTATTTCAAAGTCAGGAATAGCCAGATGGATAGTTAAATGCATTCAAATATGTTATCTAAAAGCTAAACACACTTTAACCGTCCCCCCTAGAGCACACTCTACACAGAAAATGGGGTCATTCATGGCTTTCCTAGGGAATATTCCTCTTGAAGACATCTGTAAGGCAGCCACATGGTCCACCATACACACTTTCACTAAACACTACTGTGTAGACGTGCAAGCAAAACAGCAAGCTGCTGTAGGCCAGGCTGTCCTCAAAACTCTTTTCCAAACTGCTGCAGCTGGCACAGGTGGCCACCGCTAGAGGAGATATTGCTATTCAGTCTATGCCAAGATATGAATTCAGCAGCCCACATGCCTCAAACAGAATATGCTACTTACCAGTATGCATCTGTTCTTGGCATGTAGGACTGCTGACATTCATATCGCCCGCCCTCCTCCCCGGTGCCTGTCGCAGCATTATCTCCGGCATGGCCATCTCTTACTTTCTTACCTCCATCTCTGCCACAATGGCGAAAAACAATCTGAGGATGGAGAAGATGCCCATGCGCACTGTAGTCCAGGGGAGGAGTCACCTATCTCGTAATACTTCGAAGACTCTTCCAGGACAACAAAGTGCAATCATCCGGACCCAACACTAGGCGGCGATCTATGCACAGATGTGAATGTCAGAAGCCCTACATGCCAAGAACAGATGCATACTGGTAAGTAGCATATTCCTTTTACTGGCTTTGAAAACGATCCCTTGGAAAGTAATATTCTCCAGTATTGGTGTCTTTCATAGATTCACATGCCTGAATCATTTCCCGTCGTCGGAGTGAGAGTCCCACGGTACAAAAAAAAGCAATATTTATGCTAATACTAACCATAACATAGGTAACATAGAACCAGGAAGTAAAGTAGTCAGGAACTACAAGGAAAAAAAACCTACCACATCTATGACTTGTTCAAGTCATTATATACAGTCCAAACTGCAGCCAATCAGGCGACAGCACCCTCCAGAATGTTTTCCTCAGAGGCTCAGGCTCTCAGATTTTCTACCGCATGTCGTGTGAAGGGAGTCTCCCTGAGCTCTGCTCAGTACTTTCCTAATTCCTCAGGAATTTCTTCACATCAAGATGTCTTCTTCAAAGAAATCTCTCTTTAGACCTTGTGAGTCTTGTGGGAAGCTCTGGCTGTTCTCCGGAAATTCCCACAAAAAGTACATTTACTGCCTTTACCCGGATCACCAGGGGAGAGACTGCAAGATATGCAGGACCTTCCCTCAGAAAACCCTCAGGGACAGAGAAGGGAGTCTACTTCTGTGGCTACAGAAGATTAAGGACCAAGACAACCCCTTATCTGAGGTGGGAAGTGCTGCCTCTGGTTCAACTATGTCCTCTAGGAAGCGGGTTGCTGATGAGGACTTATCTTCTCCTGGGCTAAGGTTATGAGAAACAACAACCCTCTAAGGGTTCGGGATTGCCTTCCACCTCAAAAAAGGCTCCTCCACCTTCTAAGGGCAAGCCTCTGCCCTCTACACCCCGGAGAAAACCTGCAAAGTCTCTCGCTTCAAAACAGCCTTCAGAGTAGGATTTACCTCAGAAAAAGACCTCGTCGTCGACAGTGTCGCCAACTACTTTTTCGTTGACGAAGATCACTATTGACACGACTTCTACGTCCACTGTCGTCGCCGAGATCTCAAATGATTGTCATTGGCGTCATCCCCGTCAACGCTAGTCTCTGTCTCTGTGAAGCCAATCTCGTCGACGAGGGCGATATTGCCTACTGTCGACGTTCCATCGACGACGAAGGTTGGAAGGATCTCGTCGTTGACTAAGGTTGAAAGGATCTCGTCGAAGACGAAGGTTGGAAGGATCTAGTCGAGTGCTGCCTCGTCGAGGGCCAAATTGTCTGTGACGGCCGCCTTGTCGTCGAAGACTACCTCGTCGTCGACGGCCACCATGTCGACGAAGACTGCCTCGTCAACGAAGACTTCCTCATTGTGGATGAGGAAGTTTTCGACGATGGTCACTCCTTTGACTTCAGCTCAACCGACGACGACGACATCCCTAGCGTCAACGCTACATTTATCATCTTGCACAGAATTGCAGGTCTGGTCAGCGTCTACGGCTACATCTACATAGTCTACTACAGCATCTTCTTTATTACAGAGATGTGGTTATTCACTGAAGGCCCTCTCTCCATTGCATATTTCTCCAACCAAGGTATCTCTTAAGGTCCCTGAACAATTACTGGAGTCAGAGGAGAATGAGGAGGATTCTGAAGAGGACGACAGATTTTTCACTGCCAGAAGCCCTTCAGAATTGTTCATCAAATATCAGGAGGATGACCAGGATGAACAGATTTCCCCAGAACCTGTGGCCCTACCTCCTGATACGTTACCTACAGCACAGATGCCTCTAGCTCTGCTAAACAATCTTCAATATATGTTAGACGACTATGATCGCCGGTTTCTTCCATCTGAATCTGCGCAGTCCATTCCACCGACACCTGTAACTCAAGCTTCCACTTCTGCTTTCAGGTCTCCTAGACCGCCTTCTCCGTTACCATCTCATCATTCCCATGATCAGAACTCATCTGATGATGAGGATAGGGAGGAAGGAGAAGTTAATGATAGATCTCTTATGTCGGAGTGGGACGAATACCAAATTCAAACTCTGTCTCCTTCAACTCCAGCTCCCATTGATTCTCCTCCAGTGGACATCGGAAGCTTCCACCTCCTGATGAAAAGGGCAAAACAAAGGTTCCTTCTACCTTTGGAAACGAAGAAGGATGAATGCTTCCTATACGATTTCAAGGATCAACCAAGGAAGCAGATACGGACTATCCCCGTTATTGATTTTATCTCGAAGGAAGGATTGAAGGTTATGACAGCTCCTGCTTCTATCCCTCTGGTTTTGCCTCGGCTCGACAAAAAACTATAAAGCGCCAGACAACACACCGGCATGCCTCATAGGTCAGCCAAAAAAGGACTTGTTAATTGTACAAGCGGCACAAAGACGGAGCTAGGAATCCCGCTTCTCCAATCACAGCTCCTCCAGACAGGGATGGCAGACAATTAGACGCAATTGGCAAGAAGGTTTCCACATTGGCAGCACGACAGTCAGTGCTGCTAATTCACTGGCCATCTTAGGTCGGTACGACAGGCAAATGTGGTCGGACACTTCGCCATATATCAACATGTTCCCGGAACCAACAAAGGCTGAAGCTTTAAATATACTACTAGAAGGGAAGCGTATATCTACTGAGATCATAGATTCGGCCGTAGATGTCGCATCCACAGGATTTAGGCAGCTAGCGGGTGCTGCAGTGCTACAGAGACAAGGCTGGTTGAAATCAACATCTTTTCGCCAGGAGGGTCAGGCAAAGATTATTGACATGCTGTTTGATGGAGAGTCACTATTCGGCCAGCACGTGGAAGAGGCCCGACAGACCATCAAAAAAGATACAGAAACAGCAAGATCTCTCGGTACTCTGCAATTCCGTAAGCCGCTCTTTTGGGGTGCTAAAGGACGTGGATCATTCTCTAATCGAGGGGGCTACAACCAACAAAGATCATGCCAGTCCTACCAAGGTAATCAGCGATATCAGTCTCAAAGACAACAGTCGTAGGGACAACGTAATACATCCTATTCGCAGAATAAAATGAAGCCCTCCTACCACGGAAGGGATTCCAATAAGAAACAATGAGAACTGCCATCTGCCACCTCTTCTACCGCATTCCCATGCAAAAGTTGGAGGAATGATCTCCCAATTTTACTTGAACTGGTTTGCAATAACATCAGACAAGTGGGTCCTGGACATCGTGGCCAGAGGCCATGCTTTAGAGTTCATGAAGATTCCTCCAAACTTTCCTCCAAGAGGCCCACCTCCAGCTCATCTCAATGAGCTTTTTTCCCAAATAAATTTGATGATAAAAAAAGGAGCAATCGAAAGGGTCCCTCAGTTACAGAGGGGAACAGGATTTTATTTGAGTTTTTTCCTGATAATGAAGAAATCGGGAGAGTGGCGTCCCATTCTCGATCTTCACTCCCTCAACAAATACTTAAAGAAGTTGTCCTTCCGGATGTTAACGCTTCAAGAAATCCTTCAACTCCTTTCGGCGGGGGATCATATGGCCACCCTCAACCTCCAAGACGCATATTTCCATGTGTCAATTCTTCCCAGACACAGAAAGCTCTTGCGGTCAGAGTGGCTGGCAGGGACTTCCAGTTCAAAGTCCTTCCTTTCGGACTACGTTTAGCACCCCATGTGCTTACCAAAGTTCTAGCACCGGCGGTGGCACACCTTCGTCTGGAAGGGATTCAAATCTTTCCGTACCTAGACGACTGCCTTATCAAGGCGAATTCTTTTTCAGCCACAAGCACCCACATCCAGAGATGTTTGTCCCTGTTTTTATCTCTGGGTCTCTCTATCAACCTCGACAAGTCTCATCTTGTTCCTTCACAAAGACAGACATTCTTGGGAGCCACGTTGGACACGCAGCTGACTTAAGCCTTTGTCTCAAACGAAAGACAGCAAAAAATCTGCAAACTGGCCCGCCTATTACGATCAAAAGAGTGCGTTTCAGTCCGACAGTTCAAGTCTTTTTTAGGGATGATTTCTTCTTGCATCCCTTTGATACCCAACTGTGCCTCAGAATGAAGCCCCTACAAGAGGAACTGGACCACCAATGGTTGCAGGTTTCGGGATCATTTGATCTCATTCACATCACTCCTCGAATGCGAGAAGCCTTCCTCTGGTGGACACTAAAAAAGAATGTGGAGGAAGGATGCGCATTCCTAGTAGAAGCGCCAAATGTTACCATCACCACAGATGCGTCCCTCGAGGGATGTGGGGGCACATCTTCAAGGGCTGACGGTCAGCAGCAACGGGAATGTCCAACAACGGAAGTGGTATATTAACCTTCTGGAATTGCGAGCCATCTTCTTGGCCCTGAAACCCTTTCGAACCGTCATTCTGGGAGCTTCAGTGCTAATTTGGACAGACAATACAACAAGTATGCACTACTTGAACAAACAAGGAGGAACAAGGTCTGCCCTACTCTCTCAACAAGCCTAGGAAATCTGGGACTGGGCCATACGACACAGTCAGCCTATCAGCGATCCATGTGCCAAGAGTTTCCAATGTTTTAGCGGATTCCCACAGCAGATCAACCGTATCCACTCACGAGTGGGAACTGCATCAACCAACGTTTCAGGAGTAGGGTCGTCCCGATCTAGACCTGTTTGCGTCCAATCAGAACCACAAATGCCCATTCTTTGCAAGTTGGCTTCCCCACAAGGGGTCTTTGGGGAACACGTTTTCGATGAATTGGTCGCGGGTATATGCTTACGCCTTTCCTCCAATACAGTTGGTTCCCAGAGTTCTCCGGAAAAGGAAGAGAACCCTGTCGCCTGATTCTTATTGCTCCCAGATGGCCTCGCCAGTTCTGGTTCACCGAACTTCTCCTTCTATCAGAAAGCAATCACATTCAGTTTTGACCAATACTGAACCTCCTGTCCATACAGAACGGACAGATCTGCCACCCGGACCTTGCATCTCTGAGATTAGCAGCCTGACGCCTGAACACATTGAATTCGCTCATTTAAACATTCCTGCGGATTGTAAATAAGTTTTAGCTAACGCTTGAGCGCCTGCCACTGTTAAGACGTACAGGCTTAAATGGAAAAGATTCTGCATGTGGTGTCCAGTCAAGTGAAGTCAAATTACTTTATTCGTATTTCATTTGAAAAACATAAAAGCACAGATAAAAATACATTTCCAGAACAGTCAGTCATTTTTGCTTTATTTCAATAAAAACATATCTTAAAAGCAGTAATACACCAATTAAAAAGCAATATTATTAAAAAGGATGAGACATAGTAAATATACCCTAATGACTGTATAACAAAATTGATTAAAATCTTCATGATAAGGAATTTTAAAAATGACATTAAAAAGATGTATACAACATAAGAAAGAGAAAGTGCAATTCACGAGGTACAGATAGCTCATAGCAGCTTCAATGCTTGGGGATTGGCTTTAAGGGTTCTCTATCTAATGTTCCAAGCCCAACTCAGGTATTTGGCCAAACCACCCACATACAGGGCTCGTGCGTCAGATCTTAGAATGCGCAATGCCACAAAGTGGCTACGAGTACCCAACTCCCTGCAGAGTGGTCAGCCAGCGTTCCCTTTGCACTTTATAAGCTGGACATGCGAACATAACATGCCCTATTGACTCGCAATTTGCCTCACAGTTCGGGCAGGAGGCTGGTGTCTGATAGCGAGCCTTCCAGCAAGCGGTCATTTCACGAGTGAGGAGCGAACCAACCCTGAACTCGAAAACAGTGCTCTGTCATACGGTTTTTGGACGATATCTAGGTATGGTTCGTAGCAAGTAGAGTGCTTATGTTGCATAAACTCCTCAGATAACCTGCCTAATTTCAGATCGAGGAAACCCTTGGTACGGACCCGTGACCAATAGGCCTTCTTGAGTTCTGCCTTTGGTGGAGCAGTTCTATTCGTCCACGCCTCTAGGAGGTCAAGGTCACATCGCAGTGCTTTTATATCCTTTAGCCATTTAATTTTCCAGAACAATAAATAAGGGGGTACAGTTAGTTTACAACCTGATTGTCTTTCTTAATCTGATCACACATTTTAAATAACTTTCTACACACCCCATTGTCAAGTCCTCTTCCATACATTGTATTTTTAGGTAGGCTGCTCTGCTATGTCTTAAACCATACTGTTTTAAAATCGGTAATTATTATTAAGGGAAATTTGTAGAGCGCATGGTTACGCTAAAAGCGTGTCCCCGCGCTAACTGAAGCACTCAGGAGAAGCAGAAGGGGAGGATCCCGGCTATTTTGAAAAGAGGTGTGTTTTCAATTTCCTCCAAAAACTAGATTCAGAGGGATCCAGACGTAGATTAAGAGGTAGAGCATTCCAGCTCTTAGCCCCCAGGTAGCGAAAGGATCTTCCTCCCATGCGAGCTCTTTTCACCCTCGGGACTTTAAGTAGGCCTCCCTGCCAGGAGCGCAGAGCGCGAGATGGAACATACCTGGTGACTAGGTTCTGGAGTGGTGCTGGTGCCTTATTAGCAAGGATACGGTGGCAGGTGCAGAGGGCTTTGAATTCAACTCTGCTCCTTATTGGTAACCAATGGAGGGACTGAAGGGCAGCTTTCGAGTCCGATCTTTTAGGTAGTTTTAGTATGAGGCGAGCTGCAGCATTCTGTAGCACCTGTAGTCGATTTATTGCCTTACAGGTAGCTCCCAGATAGAGTAGGTTGCCAAAGTCCAGGCGTGAAGTGACCAGGGCGTGCACCAGCGTTCTGCGGGCGGCCGTAGGAAGGAGAGCTAGGACCTTCCACAGGTTTTTTAAAACGCTGAAGCAAATGCACGTCACCCTATCTATCTGGGGTCCAAAAGACAGGTCAACATCAGGCCAGACCCCAAGATTTCTGACTTCTTGCCGAGGTGTTGGGGCCTCACCTAGGCATGATGGCCACCATGCCGACGACCAGACAGAAGGATTCCCTCCCACTACGAGCACCTCGGTCTTGTTGCCATTTAATTTCACGCAATTTGTGGACATCCAGGTTGCAAGATCTTGCATGCAGGCCCTGAAGCTGTCCATGGCAAGGCCGGGTGCACGCGAGAGGGAGACAACCAGCTGCGTGTCGTCGGCATAGGATACAATTTGCAATCCATGTCCCGCAGCAATCGGAGCCACTGGGGAGACATACAGATTGAAAAGGGTTGGGCTCAGGGACGATCCCTGAGGAACGCCCAGACCCAATCCCATGTCTCTAGAATAGTGGTCACCTTGACGGATCTGGAAACTTCTCCCAGTCAGGAAGGATTGGATCCATTGGAGTGCGGCTCCAGATATACCTCCATTATTCAGACACTGTAGCAAGGTGGAGTGCGCTACAGTGTCGAATGCCGCACTCAGGTCCAATAGGATAAGGGCCATAGTATGTCCCTCATCCACCCCCTGCCGTAGGGACTCCACAGCCATCAGAAGTGCCGATTCCGTTGAGTGGCGGGGGCGGAAGCCAAATTGGGTGTTGTGCAGTAGGGCGGCTTTGTCCACGAAATCCATAAATTGGAGATTAACCGTTTTTTCGGCCACCATGGCCAGGTAGGGTAAGAGGGAGATAGGCCGTAGGTTATCTAGTTTATCAAAACTAATATTGGGTTTCTTCCTAAGAGGAAGGACTACCGCTTTTTTCCATTCTTTGGGCACTGTCTTTGTGTTGAAAGACACGTCCAGTAGATGCCTAATGTAGGGCTCCAGAACCCCTAGGCTATCCACTAGACGTTTAGGTGTAGTAGGGTCCCGTGGAGAGCCCGATTTCACAGATCTGCAGATTTTAAGGAGATCTTCAGGGGGCGGGGTGACAAAATTCGTCAGTGTTAGTATGTCTCCCCATTCCCTTGGGCTTTCCACAAACTCTATCCCATTCATGGGTTGAGTTGGGAAGGCCGAGTAAATTTTAGATATTTTTTCGGCAAAGAAATCTGCGATTCTGTCGCAAGACTCGGGTGAACAGTCATCAGGGGCAGTGGCTGATTTTCCACTTGAAAGAGTTTTGTAAAGTAGGAACAGCTCCTTCGTTGAGTTACCAGCTTCGCTGATCCTGGTCGCATAATATGTGGCTTTCGACTTTCTAATTAAGCCATGGTAAAGTCGTCTCTCTGACAAGTAGGCATCTCTGGTATCTTTTGAGAGAGCCCTACACCATTGCCTTTCGGTTCTCTTCAATGCGATTTTTGCGTCTCGCAATTTATTACTGAACCAAGGTGCAGTTTTATTAATACGGCCACCAGATTTGGCTTTTGACAGAGGGGCTGTAAGATCGAGTGCATCGTTGATGCGCTTACAGAGATAGAAGTTAGCCGTGTCTGCATCATCCCCCCCGGAGTCACCTCCTTTAGTCAGTGCCTGACAAAACTTAGACTGGGAGAAGGTAGCCCATTTTCGCCTGAGATGATACCGTGCAATGGGTTGCAGAGATCTGCCTTCAGGAATTCGGATGGTGTAGTGTAGTTCCTATCATCCCAATAGGCTCTGCGCATTGGAATAATACCTTCAATAGTATAGGCCTAGACCAGACGTTAACTAGGTCTACTACTGTCGATATTAGACTTAAAGTTTTGGGTTTGCCAGCTTAGCTCAGAGTTCACTAGAAACTTTCTCGAATGTTCAGGAAAGAATTAACTTCCCTGATTAGACAAGAAGGGATTTAGTTTCTGACAACCATAGAACATGACAACTTTGCTCTCCCCTAATCAAGAGTGTATCTCGAGAGTCGTGTGAACAAAAGGCAATTTATTTTACTCAGTCAGTACGTGCATTCTTAGTCTCATCAGATTGTAGAGAAAAGGAAGAGACGGGCGTGTTCAATAAAAGATGTTATTTATTGATCAGTCTCTTTTCTCATACAAGAGAAATGGATCGATATTATTGCAATACTTATAGTTAAGTAAAGTGCATACATTAAAAGCAGAAGTATAAAATAATACTGTAAAAACATTGATATGGTTTCTAAGCCATATGAAGGTTTAAAATGATTTAAAATATATTACATACACATATACATTTGACTAAACGTACTCAACTGGTGTTTCTAAATACGCCTACCCCGTGTACCTGACCTAAGTCTAATGCGTGGGCGGGAATAGAAAGTTACAGTTTAAGTTAAGTTTGTTTTTGCCAAGTGACTGACTAAAGAATTCTCTGTGAGGGGTTATTCAGTTCTGTACCTGGAAGTTAGGATGAATGAGGGATGGTATCTCTCTCTCTGGTCTCGATATTCCAGGCTGCCTGCGAGGGCTACCCGGAAGCGCCGGTGCTGGATCTCTCGGCAGGAGAAAGCAGCGCGTCTCGTTCTCAGCGCGTCAGGAAGGCGGGGCTGCGCCAGCGGGGTCTGCTCTGCTCTGGGCTTCGGCAAGTATGGCTGCTCCGTCTCGTCACCACCGCGTGTGTTTGCATAGGGCAATATCGGTAATATTTATACCTTTAAGGTGCCGAGATTGACGTAAGGATGGACATAGATACGTCAATAAAGATGTCATACGACCAGGTCGTTAGCACATTCTTTTGCTGAAGTTCTCGGTGAAATCAAAACAATGGCCGCAGGGTTTTTCCCAGGTTGTCATAGGTTTGATTTGTTATGAGAACTCCGTATGCCTTATCAGGGGCTGGAGGAATATCGCTTGTCTAATTAGATCGCAAGCGTTATGACCTAATCAGATAACACGTTCCTGTGCCGTAGTGTGGCTTTGTCAGATAACGGTATCTGCATCATGGGGGTTTGCTGCCTCATGGGCTGACTGCTAGTTAACTTGTTAGTTTGCTAACCAGAACAGGGTCAGGAATAGGGGGATCGATTCAGAACCTATAGGAATACATCACACCCACTCCACGCTAACTATGGACATATTTACTAATCTATGCATAGTAAAACATAGTACAACATACTATAGAGTAGTGTGTATACCTTACCACCCCAAAATACATAAATGCATTTTGAAATTTACAAATATACGGAAAAATTGCAGTCATATGTATTGTATGCACTCAAGCTGTAGAATAATGCTAAAGTAATCACGCATTTGTATACATTATTGCTATTCGGTATATGAGAATTTACACATGAAATGGCTCTTAATACAGAAAAAAAGTTCGAGACCATTTCATCACAGAGTCAAATAATTATGAACATTCCAGCGGGCAGCTAAGGTCTATAAGCTATCTAAAAATAGAAATCTTAGTTCTTTAAGAATAGTTTCTTACTTTAAGCAGAAGATAAGTGTCCCGAAAAATATGCAAAATATTTTGGGGCTGCTGAAAAAATTGCTGTCCGTGAACTGGAGGGAAAATTGTTCATGTGACTTATTATTAAAGTTGAAGGCCAAATTTAGGGTGTCGGGAACGCCGTGTGCGAGCTTGCTCAAAAGTCTCTATTTCTGCTCTGGTGAGAACATCATATCATTTAGGCTTTCGAAAAAGCTGTCAACAGCTTCCTGGGAAAGTTCCACTAACTCGGAAAAAGGTGTAACCATGCATTCGGTCGCATGATTGTCTCCATTGACGTTCTGATTTGGATTGCTGACAGAAGGTCGTACCTGATCGATGCTGCTTTCATCTTGAACTTCACTACCCCTTAATCGTAGTGGTGAAGCTTCCACGAATGCCGTCATCAGGATTGGTAGCCTTTGAGGGCAGCACAAAGCGTGAGCCTTGATTGGACTCAACAATGTTTCTGCATCCATTGGCGCATCCGATTGTAGCGTCAGACAGGTGTCTAACACGCATTCTTCTCCGCATAGCAGGCACCTTAATACAGGTAAAACACATCGTTGCCACATTGTTCGAAATGATAGAAACCAAGTCATGTTCAGGTCTCTAAGCCGGGATAGTCCCAGGATTTTTGTTATCCGGTCCCGGTATCCAATGGCTAGGATTGTTTCTTCCCTTGTCGCAGGTGTTTTGTCTGTGACATGGTTTGCCATAACGAAAAATAAGGACTAGGAATAGGATTCCTGCAATCAGTCCTAAAATGAGGGGAAGTCCGCCAAAAATCGAATGGACGAAGTCTGGAAAAATACCCAGTATGGCTTTGAATGGTGTTAATGCCATCGAAAATACTGTCTTAAATACCTTTGAGACCCCGGTGGTATCAGAAATATTTAAGATTTCATTCAGGATTTCTGCGAAATGTATGGGGGAATTAGTTGATAACAATGAATGTATCTCTGCAGTCGTCCTTGCGACTTGTAGATCATACGTTTCCTTTGATGACGTGAGCCTGGTAGGCGTCTGAAGAAGCACTGTTTTCATTCTGCTTAAAGTATCTACTCGAATAGAAGTAATTTTCAAGTTGGGCCATGCCCTCGCCTCCCTGTCTGGAAAGGAGCTGGGGAACAATGAGTGTCCACAGCACTTGACCTTCGCAGTCGTAGTTACAAGATAAGGAGTCCCGGGCATAAGACTACCGCATATGCGATCTACAATTAGAATGTAACTCCCATTGTAGAGTCTTTGAAAGAATGGTTCTATCTCTGTTGCAGGTGCGCCTAGCTGGTGACATGAAAGGTTATTTGAGTTCCCTTCACAGGCTCCATGCAAACTAATTCCGTTACACAGAAGTGTGCCGCTTAGTGACATCGCACAATTATTGCCACTAAGAAACACTTTCTGTCCTTTATTACTGACACATGCATGTGAATAGGGCAGGTTCCATGTTGTTTTAATGTACCCCTTTCCCAATTTCTCGTACATGCCAGCCTGTATATATTTTTGGCAGTATTGAAACCTGAAGGTTGAAATTGGAATATTAATTATCCCATGTATTATCCATTCACTGACAGGTCGTTCTGACATTGTCACTGGTAATATCTCATGTTTCTCAATGCTCAGGATTGTATAATCAGCACCCTTCTGGGCCATACTGATTTGTCTATCAGTAAGGTTAAAGATATAGAATAGTGACGTTGTGTTGATTAAACGCCAAGGCACATAGCCTGAACGCAGATTTTGTAACGTCCAGCCAAGCTGTACAATAGAACGCAATTGAGACTGACCGTGTTGTAATAACAGTAAGTCTTGCGATAATATGTCGATTGCTGAAGACACAATGCTGTCCAAAGAAACAATTCTGGAGGACAGAGTCATTAACCCATTGTCCACTACAGAAAGTGATTTTTCCAAATTAATACGGTCAATTTCCCGTATTCTCTCTGCTGTTTCAATTTGAGTAACCTTCCAGGCCTCATTGTATGCTGCATATACAGAGGCTGCTATGAAACGTTTTTGACGCTGTTTGCGCGGTCCCATAATGAAATCACGCAAGTCAGCACCATCAATAAGTAAAGTTAGGTGTTGTTTAATTTCTGCCAGTGTGGAAGTTTGTAGCCACTGAAGGCATAATTTGCCCACACTGTAGGTGGTTATTATCCCTGGGTGTTGTCTTTGAGGATATCTAGGGTCTGGCCTGGTCATTTTGAATCCCTGTGATTTGTTCAGGAATCTGTCTTGACAGTTATTAGTATCTGTGGGCCAGATCAACCACTGTTTCCAATCTGGATGTGTTCTGTTTTGGTGCAATACATAGTTTACGTCTATCTCTTCATCTGTAGAGCTATTGCTGTTCATTGTTGGTTTTGGAATAGACTGTTTATTTAAGTCTTTAATTTTGGCTAGGCCAAGACAGGTAGTTTGTTGAACAGTGTCATTTAAAAATATAATTTGTTCTGGGATCATGCAGGCTCTAAACAAAGATTCTATACCCTGTACTTGCCATTCTTTTGTGCCCCAAACACTTTTCAATTCAACATTTTTGTCCCAATAATCAAAACCAAAAGTATTCATTTGTTCGAAGAATGAGTCTGAATATATCATTTTTGTGTTTGTTATCATGGTTTTTGTCTCTGTCTTATTTGACAATTTGAAATAAAATGTTTCAGCATTACTTGTGTTAAAACCTGAAAAGTATGAATATTTGTCATAAACGGTTCTTGAGCTTCCTTTTGGAGGTGTTGCACAATGTTCCCATTGATTATAATTTAAAACATTTCTAGGTTGTGCAGATTTATGTAAAAAATGGTTACCATAGTGGTTGTAACAGTACATACTATCATAATTTGTAGAACCCTGCAAATAATCATGTTTGGTAAATTTAGCAGACATTACTAAGTCAGACATCATATTATTAATGCTTTCGAAGTCCCAATCATCAGCAAATGAGTTTGGTTTTACAAAGTCACTCAATGAGATCTTAATTTGGTGTGGATATTTCAGGATTTCAACCGGACCATAGATTTCGTAGTCAGTGTTGTCCCATACTACCCCACCAGGTATAGGATTGGCTGTGAAGTTGACTGAGGAAAGTTCTCTTTTCTCGACGTGTGAAGATGTGTGTGGTTTGAGGATCAAGTTGATTTTCTGACTTGCTGTGTCCATTTTAGCATATTTTCCCTCAATGAAGCGTCCCAATGTTAGTATCATGATGAGCCAAAGTATGAGGATAAATGCACCAAAACCCACCCAAAATTCAAGCCATGGAGAAATCAGATATGTTTCTTTCAGTTGTTTCAAAAGTTCTTTAGCTTTATCTTTAAAGGTTTTTGATGATGGCTGTGTCTTTGATTCACTGAAGCCTTCAGAGGAATCATCGAAGTTTATGAAGTAGCCGGATGCAGTTCTGTCAATAGTTCCAATTGCTTTAGGATTACTGTTTCTTGCATTATCAGTTGGTACTTCATTATAGGTTGGTGTGTCTCTGCTAAATGTTTTTATTTGGGTTTTCAGAGGTCTAAGTTCCATTGCATTGTTGCATAGTCCTTGTTGTTCTTCTGTAGGTGTTTCGAAAGTGATTAACCTCTTTGTTAGAACCTCTGTCCTGGTAGCAAACCTTGGTGTTCTGCTACTTATGGGGAGTCCACTTGGCCTACTATTTGTTATCGGCCACATGATTGTGGTTTTACCAGGTCGATGGATACAACTCGGTTCTCCTTTTTACCAGCAAGTGGCGGTAGTACAACTGATCTTGTCCCGTTGACAGACAAGACAGGAACTGCTTTTCTGTAAGAAGGCCCAAATTCCTTCTTTACCGCGATCTTTTCTCTGACTAGATCCCCGACTTTTGGAATCCAGACAAGTCTTGCTGGGACAGGTGGTGGTTCTTCAGTGGTTGTTGGCTGTTGTTTCAACTTTATGTTGCTCAGGTCTTTTCTTGTTTTGTTTAAGTCCTGCAAAATAGCCAAACGGTCTTTGATATCAAAGCTTTTTTCTTTCACCACTGAAGTCTGACTATCAAGGTCAGAGATCAACATCCTAGTTCCAAATAATAATTCGTACGGACTGAATCCCTTCAGAGAATTTCTTGGCAAGTTATTTAGACTACGTTGGACACTTATTAGATGTTTGACCCACCCAGATCCCGAACCTAATATCCTTTCCGTTATAGATTGCTTTATGCCTTGGTTTTTTCTTTACACCATCCTGTATCCCTCAGGAAGGAAGTGAGAAGATTCCCGCTGTGCTATGCTCATTTGGCCATGTTTCCCCTCAGGCTGGAGGGCTAGAGTGAAAACAATGGTCAGACGTAGCATGCTCTTAGCGTATATGCCATTTAGACTCGCAAATCTTGTATAACAGTCCAGACGTCAGCCGAGTGCTGGTGATCTACATTATAAGTGGAAACTAGCCTGTATATGTTAATCGCAAGCCTTGCTTTTTACTCTTGATTTTTTCTGGAGTGAAACGACGAGGTATTACACTGTTTCTCTCCCCACTGCGATTTCTGTTGCAGTTTGGGCAGTTTTTCACAAACATGGTGTGATGCAGGCTCATGCCTGGCCACCAGTACCGTGATTGTAATTCTTCCAGAGAATCTTTTAGTTTGAGGTGTCTGAGACCCTCGCCCATATGTGCGTCTGCGATTAACAAGTTTCTCCTGTCCATGTTTGGAATCACTCTATCCCCCACTCCAGGGATTCGAGCAAAAGGGACGGAGTTTGCATCGATTATGTATGTATAATTGAGTGGATAGTTGATCGGTAGAGCTGAGCAGTCGCCTTTTGATGACGTTTTCACCGCCATCACTGTTTCACCGTCAATGTATTTTAATGTACGCTTTTCTCGAACTACGGGAGCCGATTTAGTGGCTGCCGCTGTGGCTGTTTCAGCCAATGAATTCCCTGCAACGTGAACGCCATCACGTTTATGACTCAGTGAGTGTGTCACGTGAGTCTTTGGTAGTTCTTTTTGTAAAAGAGCTATTTGTTCCCAGAGCAATTTCTGCTTTATTGGTGCATCTGTGTCATCTTTGTAACTGTTTTGAATCCATGTCTGCAAATCCTTGTTATATGATTTGACGCAGTAATATGAATCAGACACTATAAGTGTCGGGAATTCGCTATCCGCATTATCTAGCGCCATTTTCAATGCTGTTATTTCAGTCTGTTGTTCTGAATTAGTTTCAACTGAGTGCGTTTTTGTTAATAGAGGTCTTAGTTTACCTCCGCGCCACACTTCTTTTGTAATCCCACATGTGGGGTTGTATGCTTGTTCTCCCCAAACGGGAGGTTGAGCATGTCCGTCTGTATAAATTACACAGGCGTAATGTCGTAAAGGCAGAATGTCGATTGGCAGAGGGAATATTCTTTCTTATTCTAGATTTTTCAACTCTTCTAGTTCTGGATCAAGGTAATAGTATACTTTGTCCGTTGTGATTGAATTCACCCATTGTATCCACTTTGGATTTAATGTTGTTGTTGGTAAATTACACGGTGTTGTTAGAGCCTCAAAGGCTAATTCTGCTGTTCTGACTGTGATGTGTCTACCGTCCGCTTGATCTTTTTCTCTAGCTATTGCGGTTTGAACTGCATGAACAATTTTTTTGTACTGCTGAACTTCTTTTCAGCTTCTGTGTACAAGTGTGATTTGAATGCAATTGGTACCTTTTCTCCCTCATTAGAGGTCAGGTATGTGAATCCGCATCTTCCTGGGATGACTCGAATCACAAGATTGCGTGTGTTATCACGTGTTTCTAATTTTGTTTTAATTAGCATGTCCGTTTGTAAGGATCTCAGAATTTCTGTGTGTATTTGAGTCCAATTGGATCTTTTAAAATCTGGTTTCATTAGATCATAAAGGGGTTTGACCCTTTCTGCGTAATTTGCAATGTATGTTCTTCCGAAATTTAGGAAGCCTAGAATTGACTGTAGGTTTTTTAGTGTTCTAGGTGCTTGGATTACGGCACATTTCTCTAGGAAATTGTCAGCCAGGCTTTTGCCTTCACTTGATAATTCATATCCTAAGAACAGGACTGTCAGATGGGCAATTCTGGATTTTTTAAAATTGAATTTGTAACCCTCTGCTGCGAACCCAAGTATTATGGTGTTCACTCTCTTCAAGTGAGTCTCCAAGTCATCATCTGTTAAGTATATGTCGTCGACGTACGATAATGCTACGTCGTCATATATTTGTAGTAATTCTGTTACTCTCGCTGAGAATACTCCCGGGCTGTTTTTGTACCCCTGGGCTAACCGACAGAATTGTTTTTGAGTGCCATTTATTGAGAACGCAGACAAATATCTGCTCTCTGGTGCTATGTTTTGACAAAAGAATCCATTAGAGATGTCTAATGTTGTTTTGTATTTTTTGCGCACTATGTTATTCATTAGTGCAGCACTATGCGAATTTTGCACTGCAAAAGTTTTGCAACATGAGTTAAGGTGTCGGTAATCCAAAACTAGACGGTATGAATTGTCTGGTTTGGAGACCGGAAACAAAGGGTTGTTCATTTGTGAGGTGCAAGTTTCAATCATCCCCTGGTATTCTAGCTGATCTAGTATTTCTTTTACCTGTTTTTTAGCTTCTTGCTTAATTGGGTACTGCCTTTGTGCAGTAGGTTGTGATTTTAACTGGATTTTGTGAGGAGGAGAGTCCTCATCCCATCCTACGTGATTTTTATATAAAGCAGGAGCTAGAGCCACTGCCCACTTTCTAGCAAGTGTGTATTTTTTATGAATTGGGATATGATTTGAGAAGGCAGGCATAATTATTTCTTCGCCATGAGGGCACTCCCTGACAAACTCTGGTGGCCAGTCTTTTTCAGCTAGAAGGATGTCATAGCCCTTGGAGAGATTATCCCAAAATAGTCCCCTTATTTTTCTAGTCTTATCCCCCTCTATACGTAATGTTATTTCGTATATTTTGTGAGGTTTGCTAACTCTGGTGTCTGCAGTTTCCACTTGAAGATATTCATTCGTGTCCACTGTCTCCAGATGATTCATAAGGACTTTGCGAGCTATGCTCACTTCTGCTGCGCTGTCTAGCATTGTCTGAGCCCATTCTCCGTTTTTCAGTTGTGTCCTCAGTATTCTCGGCATTGTTAACAACCTTGATACTGGCTACCTTCTTTTTTGGAAATTGTAATTTCTTTTTTAGCTGAGCAGGTTCCTTGTCTTTGGACTTGGCGTGCTCTTCTCTTTGTTCTGATCGTCCTCTTCTTTCCGATTTCTGCGAGGAAGTCTGAAAAGATTGAGAGGGACGTGTATCAATGTCTTGATATCGATCAGGCTTTTTTATATTATCCCTATTTCTAAGGTTATATCTTTTCCCAGAGGGGTCACTCTGAGGTGACCTGTGTCTTTGGTTCGGAGATTTCTCCCTTCGCCTAGGAGACCTTCCTCGGGACTGGAATTTCTTTTCTTTAGGATTGGATTGTTTGTTTCCATCCCAGTTCTTTTTCTGTGATGTTGAGTTATTATTAAAAAATATTTTTTCAGGACTTTCAATCAGTTGTGGTTTTACTGGTATTCCACCTAAACTATCTCTACCTAGTTCCTCATAGGATTTTTCTATGATTCTGGCAATTTCAGCTGGTTGGTCTGCTAAATCTGTCTCCTTTAACCTCTGGCGGATCGCCACGTTTGCTGCTTCACCTTTTATGTTGGCTAATAATATAGCCGAGACCTGCTTGAAGTCTTTCAGTAATTTCATACCAAGAGTTAAAGCGGGTTCTGGACCATATTCGTCTTGAATTTGTTTTAGCACATCTGGTATTACCGAAATGGATGGAACACCGTGCGTTTTTGTGTAGATGGAAGCAAAGACTGTACCCCAAGTGTCACAGTCCTCAATGTGTGGTGCGATTCCCATTGGAAGACAGATAGTCAGAATCCTGTGTTTTTCTAGCGGGGTGGTGTCTGGAAACACCGCCTCTATTTGGGTGATTTTCTGTGCCAACCAGAATGGTATTTGTTCCCGTTTAGCCGGTACTTTACCTAGGCAGGATTGTATGTTCTGCGGTGTAATTTTATTTGTGTTCCCCTGGTGAGGGGTCAGCTGTGGAATTTTAATCGCTGGCTGAATTGTTGAAGTCCGCATCACATACTGGACTAATTGTCTGTGTATTTTTATTAGTTGTTTTAGCTGTGTTAAAAGGTTTGCTGCAGACATCCCATCGATGTCTGGATGTGGTGTGTATCCGGCTAGGACCGGCCACGTTGCTCCTGGTCTACCTAAAGGACCGAGCCTGGTGATGTGATTATTATGTTTTAGGGCGCCATCAAATAAGAGCAAATGCTCTTGAAATTTGAGTGGTACTTCCACCTCCTCGAAAGGAGTGTACGTTTCAGGAGGTTCCTCTATTTTGTAATAGTGGAAGTACTTTGTTACAGCATTTGCTGCTGGAAAATGTATCCATGAATAGTATACCTCTGTCTGCCGATATTCGTGTGCCTCAATTACGAATATGACTGTGCCACCTCTAGGTGTCAGTCCATTTTCTATAAGTTTTAAGGTTATAGATTTCCTTTTGATGACCGGGATGAGTATTATATCCGGGTCTGCATCTTGCATAGTAGCATCAGCTGCTGCGAGTTCAGTTGCTATTCTAACTGTCTCTCTTTCTTCATCACTGTCCATTTTACCGACAGGATGGTTATTTCTTTTGTTTGCAGATCAGGTTTCTTATGGCAACAAAAATTAGATGCACAATATTTTGGAACAGTGTATCCTTCAACGTTGACTATACCAAGAACCATACATAGGAGTTCCCTCCTGCGAGGTTTTGGAGGATATTACCTTTTACCCACTCCAGACGTCTTTGGAATATTATGGGAGAAAGGGGTCTGAGTGAGAAAGCACGACTGAGTTACTCTAAATGTCTTACGTTAGTTTTATCGCCCTTTCCAAACACGTTGGGCGCCATGTAGTGTAGTTCCTATCATCCCAATAGGCTCTGCGCATTGGAATAATACCTTCAATAGTATAGGCCTAGACCAGACGTTAACTAGGTCTACTACTGTCGATATTAGACTTAAAGTTTTGGGTTTGCCAGCTTAGCTCAGAGTTCACTAGAAACTTTCTCGAATGTTCAGGAAAGAATTAACTTCCCTGATTAGACAAGAAGGGATTTAGTTTCTGACAACCATAGAACATGACAACTTTGCTCTCCCCTAATCAAGAGTGTATCTCGAGAGTTGTGTGAACAAAAGGCAATTTATTTTACTCAGTCAGTACGTGCATTCTTAGTCTCATCAGATTGTAGAGAAAAGGAAGAGACGGGCGTGTTCAATAAAAGATGTTATTTATTGATCAGTCTCTTTTCTCATACAAGAGAAATGGATCGATATTATTGCAATACTTATAGTTAAGTAAAGTGCATACATTAAAAGCAGAAGTATAAAATAATACTGTAAAAACATTGATATGGTTTCTAAGCCATATGAAGGTTTAAAATGATTTAAAATATATTACATACACATATACATTTGACTAAACGTACTCAACTGGTGTTTCTAAATACGCCTACCCCGTGTACCTGACCTAAGTCTAATGCGTGGGCGGGAATAGAAAGTTACAGTTTAAGTTAAGTTTGTTTTTGCCAAGTGACTGACTAAAGAATTCTCTGTGAGGGGTTATTCAGTTCTGTACCTGGAAGTTAGGATGAATGAGGGATGGTATCTCTCTCTCTGGTCTCGATATTCCAGGCTGCCTGCGAGGGCTACCCGGAAGCGCCGGTGCTGGATCTCTCGGCAGGAGAAAGCAGCGCGTCTCGTTCTCAGCGCGTCAGGAAGGCGGGGCTGCGCCAGCGGGGTCTGCTCTGCTCTGGGCTTCGGCAAGTATGGCTGCTCCGTCTCGTCACCACCGCGTGTGTTTGCATAGGGCAATATCGGTAATATTTATACCTTTAAGGTGCCGAGATTGACGTAAGGATGGACATAGATACGTCAATAAAGATGTCATACGACCAGGTCGTTAGCACATTCTTTTGCTGAAGTTCTCGGTGAAATCAAAACAATGGCCGCAGGGTTTTTCCCAGGTTGTCATAGGTTTGATTTGTTATGAGAACTCCGTATGCCTTATCAGGGGCTGGAGGAATATCGCTTGTCTAATTAGATCGCAAGCGTTATGACCTAATCAGATAACACGTTCCTGTGCCGTAGTGTGGCTTTGTCAGATAACGGTATCTGCATCATGGGGGTTTGCTGCCTCATGGGCTGACTGCTAGTTAACTTGTTAGTTTGCTAACCAGAATAGGGTCAGGAATAGGGGGATCGATTCAGAACCTATAGGAATACATCACAATGGTAAAAGGTACCAGATAATGATCCGACCATTAAGATGTAGATTAAGGTCACCGAGTACCATAAATTTATCTTTGCATAGCGAGATCTCTATAATGCTTTCAACCAGACTCTCCTCAAACCTGGCTGAGGGGCCAGGAGGTCTGTAGATCAACATGCCTTTCAGTGTGCAGTTGTTATTCACCTTAATCGTGAAACTCCCTGCCTCACTGTCCAGGATGGGCGAGTGTTCTAGTTGGCATCGTAAACTTTCCTGGGCAACAATTGCAATGCCCCCTCCTCTACCTGTTGGTCTATCCTGTCTATATATTATATAACCCTCTGGAAGTGCCTCTAGGGCATCAGGCGTGGAATCGTCATCTAGCCAAGTTTCGGTTAGAAATACCAATTCCCACTGTTTTTCGGTGAGTAGATCATATAGATCTAACTTGTGTTTACGTAACGAGCGGACATTTATCAGCACGAGCGGACATTTATCAGTCTGCATCGTGTGGTGTATTCCGAAGTGACCATACTCCTACCGGGATCATAGGAGAAGTGACAATGTTCGCAGCCTATGTTATCCTCTACTCGTAGATTGTGCTTACACGACTCGGCAGTACCGTGGCGGAAGGCTAGCAGTTCTTGCTTACTCCACTGTATATAATTCTCCCAAGGGACATGGGGTATGGCCCTGGACCGCGTACGATCGCGGACGGGCGCAGACGGGCTTGCCTTAGGCGCGCCTTTGGCGCGCAACCGGCGCTCCCGCTGCGCTCGTCCGCTGCGCTTGCGTGAAAGACACATTTATAGTAGAAGGAGTAATAAAAACAACTTTTTTGAACTGTGTTTATCTGTATTTTAAAAACCACTGTGCACTTACCCTGAGCACTTCTCTGTATTTTCGCCAACCAGTTGTCCTGCTACAGCGGATTTTAGCGCTGTGTCAGGGAAAGATTCCACTGCTGCCATCGCGGCTCGAACGCTGGGACACGCCCACTCTAGAGGCCACGCCCACCCTGACCCTGTTAAAGCGCTGACTGCTAGCGCGCCAAATCAAAACTGTTGACCTCTGAGGCGGAAGCCGGAGGTGTTTGCTCGCTCATTTTTAAAATGTTTGAACTGTGTTTATCTGTATTTTAAAAACCACTGTGCACTTACCCTGAGCACTTCTCTGTATTTTCGCCAACCAGTTGTCCTGCTACAGCGGATTTTAGCGCTGTGTCAGGGAAAGATTCCACTGCCGCCATCGCGGCTCGAACGCTGGGACACGCCCACTCTAGAGGCCACGCCCACTCCTTTTTCAATAAATGTGCCTTTCACGCAAGCGCAGCGGACGAGCGCAGCGGACGAGCGCAGCGGGAGCGCCGTTTGCGCGCCGAAGGCGCGCTTAAGGCAAGCCCGTCTGCGCCCGTCCGCGATCGTACGCGGTCCAGGGCCATACCCCATGTCCCTCGGGGAGAACCAAATAAGGTGGAGTAAGCAAGAACTGCTAGCCTTCCGCCCTAGCACTGCTGAGTCGTGTAAGCACAATCTACGAGTGGAGGATAACATAGGCTGCGAATATTGTCACTTCTCCTATGATCCTGGTAGGAGTATGGTCACCACGGACTATACCATACAATGCGGACTGATTAATGTCCGCTCTTTACGCAAACACAAGTTAGATCTATATGATCTACTCACCGAAAAACATTGGGATTTGGTATTTCTAACGGAAACATGGCTAGATAACGAATCCACGCCTGATGCCCTAGAGGCACTCCCAGAGGGATATACAATACATAGACAGGATAGACCCACAGGTAGAGGTGGGGGCATTGCAATTGTTGCCCAGGAAAGTCTACGATGCCAACTAGACCATTCGCCTATCCTGGACAGCGAGGCAGGGAGTTTCACGATTAAAGTGAATAACAACTGCACGGTGAAAGGCATGTTAATCTACAGACCCCCTGGCCCCTCAGCCAGGTTTGAGGAGAGTCTGGTTGAAAGCATTATAGAGACCACTTTATGCAAAGATAAATTTATGGTACTCGGAGACCTTAATCTACATCTTAATAACCCTTCCGACAACGCCAGTAAGAACTTTTGTCAAGTATTAGGAGCTTTACAACTGAATCAAATTGTAAGCTGTCCCACCCATCAGTTAGGAAACTTGCTAGATCCCATATTTGTTAACTGGGGGGAAGTAGAAGCGACGACTCCCATCCCCATCCCCTGGTCGGATCATTATTTGGTACCTTTCACCATCCAAATTCCTGAAGGTAGATCCCTGCAACCCACAGCACTGTATCATCTCAGGCGAAAATGGGCTACCTTCTCCCAGTCTAAGTTTTGCGAGGAACTGACTAAAGGAGGTGACCCCGGGGGGCATGATGCAGACACGGCTAACTTCTATCTCTGTAAACGCATCAACGATGCACTAGATCTTACAGCCCCTTTATCTAAAGCCAAATCTGGTGTCCGCGCTCAAAAAACTGCACTATGGTTCAGTAAGGAACTGCGAGACGCAAAGACCGTATTGAAGAGAGCCGAAAGGCAATGGCGTAGGGCTCTCTCAAAAGATACTAGAGATGCCTACTTGTCAGAGAGGCGACTTTACCATGGCTTGATCAGAAAGTCGAAAGCTACATATTATGCGACCAGGATCAGCGAAGCTAGTAACTCAACGAAGGAGCTGTTTCTGCTTTATAAAACTCTTTCTAGCGGAAAATCAGCCACTGTCCCTGATGATTGCTCGCCCGAGTCTTGCGACAGAATCGCCGATTTTTTTGCCGAATAAATATCTAAAATTTACTCGGCTTTCCCAACTCAACCCACGAATGGGATAGAGTTTGTGGAAAGCCCAAGGGAATGGGGAGACTCACTTAGACTGATCAATTTTGTCACCCCGTCCCCAGAGGATCTCTTAAAAATCTGCAGATCCATGAAGTCGGGCTCTCCACGGGACCCTACTACACCTAAACGCCTAGTGGATAGCCTAGGGGTTTTGGAGCCCTACATTAGGCATGTACTGGACGTGTCTTTTTATACAAAGACAGTGCCCAAAGAATGGAAAAAGGTGGTGGTCCTTCCTCTCAGGAAGAAATCCACTATCAGTTTTGATAAATTAGACAACCTACGGCCCATCTCTCTCTTACCCTACCTGGCCAAGGTGGCCGAAAAAACGGTTAATCGTCAACTTATGGATTTCGTGGGCAAAGCTGCCTTATTGCACGACACCCAATTTGGCTTCCGCCCCCGCCACTCAACGGAATCGGCACTACTGATGGCTGTGGAGTCCCTACGGCAGGGGGTGGATGAGGGTCATACTATGGCCCTTATCCTATTGGACCTGAGTGCGGCATTCGACACTGTAGCTCATTCCACCTTGCTACAGTGTCTGAATAATGGAGGTATATCTGGAACCGCACTCCAATGGATCCAATCCTTCCTGACTGGGAGAAGTTTCCAGGTTCGCCAAGGTGACCACTACTCTAGAGACATAGGACTGGGTCAGGGCGTTCCACAGGGATCGTCCCTGAGCCCAACCCTTTTCAATCTTTATGTCTCCCCAGTGGCTCCGATTGCTGTGGGGCATGGATTGCGGATTGTATTGTATGCCGATGATACGCAGCTGGTTGTCTCCCTCTCGCGTGCACCCGGCCTTGCCATGGACAGTTTCAGGGCTTGCATGCAAGATCTTGCTACCTGGATGTCCACAAATTGCCTGAAATTAAATGGCAACAAGACCGAGGTGCTCGTGGTGGGAGGGAATCCATCTGTCTGGTCGTCGGCATGGTGGCCACCATGTCTAGGTGAGGCCCCTACACCTCGGCAAGAAGTCAGAAATCTTGGGGTCTGGCTTGATGCTGACCTGTCGTTCGGACCCCAGATAGACAGGGTGACGGGCATCTGCTTCAGCATTCTAAAAAACCTACGGAAGGTCCTAGCTCTCCTCCCTACGGCCGCCCGCAGAACGCTGGTGCACGCCCTTGTCACATCACGCCTGGACTTTGGCAACCTACTGTATCTGGGAGCTACCTGTAAGGCAATAAATCGACTTCAGGTGCTACAGAATGCTGCAGCACGCCTCATATTAAAACTCCCTAAGAGATCGGACTCTAAAGCGGCCCTTCAGTCCCTCCACTGGCTTCCAGTAAGGAGCAGAGTTGAATTTAAATCCCTCTGCACCTGCCATCGTATCCTTGCTAAGAAGGCGCCAGCACCACTTCAGAACCTAGTCACCAGGTATGCACCACCTCGCGCTCTGCGCTCCTCGCAGGGAGGCCTACTTAAGGTCCCGAGGGTGAAAAGGGCTTGCATGGGAGGTAGATCCTTCCGATACCTGGTGGCTAAGAGCTGGAATGCTCTATCTCTTAATCTCCGTCTGGATCCTTCTGAATCCAGTTTCAGGAGGAAATTGAAAACACACCTATTTTCAAAATAGCTGGGCTCCCTCCCCTACTGCTACCCCTGAGTGCTTCAGTTTAGCGCGGGGACACGCTTTTAGCGTAACCATGCGCTCTACAAATCTCCCTTAATAATAATAATAATAATAACCTCTTTGGTGCCGTACAAAACCTGCAAAACAGAGTTACATGCAGTGTAGATTGTGACGAGGTACCGTCACAAGGACATAGTGCTAAGGTACGTGACCAATCGTTCATCATTGGAAATGTAATGACCCTATGCACAATACCTAAACGAAAACGTGTCAGTAACATCCAATCAAAGGGGCGTGTCACATATGACAGATATGGCTGAATCCCAGTGCATAATAACATAATGTGATTTTCCATGACAGAATGTTTTTCTTTCTCCACAGACCAGCGCTTTTCCTCCAGATAGGACAAGTATTTCTTTTTTAATAACATTCTGGAAGTAATATTCATACATTCTGGATTTGAAAATAAATCTGGATGGCCAATTTCGTCTGCCGTTTCCTTAATATGTCGTAGGCATGGGATGCAATGTACATTATCCAATTTTAAACAGTCCATGATGACATTCCGGTTAAAAACTGCTTCGGGGGAATTCCAAATCTTGTGCCAAAGTAATAAAGGGACAGATTTTATAATATCTACAATATGATTCAAACCTACCTCTGAATGACAAATGTATGTAGCAGTTGATCTAGGTACAGCTAATAAGTAGCGCAGAAAATTATTTTCACAACTCTGTATACTTTGAACATTGGTAAAGCCCCGTATGCCGGCACCATAAGTGGCAGTTGGAACACATTTGGTCTTATAGATTGCAAGCAATTCTGGAACCGGTCGAGAACCCAGTTGTATTGACATGCTGACAAGTGCCCCGGTAGCTTTTACAAACATAGTTTCCCGGGCTAATATTGCAGCTGGCCAGGTGCCATTCTGATCAAAATGTATCCCTAAGTAGGCAAAGTTTTTTTACACACAATTTTTTTACCATTGATAGAGATACTACAATTCTTTGCAGTTCTTTTCCCACATTTCATGCTAAAAGTTTTACTTATATTCACTTACAGCCCCCTCACCTGCATGTAGTTAACAAAGTGTGTAACTGTTTTCTGTAGGCCTATTGGTGTACTTGACATTAAAACCGCGTTGTCCGCGTATAGTAATATTGGGATTGTGAATTTCCATTAATGCTTGGGTAATCTTTGGAGAGCTCGGCCAGTCGTTCACCCAGGCTATTGATGTATAATGTGAAAAGGAACAGGGCAAGGACGCATCCCTGCCTCTCTCCTTTTCCAATGCCAAATATAGCCGAGCATTCCCCATATCTCACCCTAGCTCCCGCCTCTCGGTAAAGTTCTGTGATAAATAATAAAATATCATTTTCGACTCCCAACTCAAATAAAGTTTCCCATAATTTTTTGTGTATAACACAGTCGGACGCGGAGGATAAATCGACAAATGTTAACAACACGTTTCCATTTTTTGGCCCTGTCTCTATTGTGCCCAGTCCAGACCTAAAACCATATTGTAGCAGTGATAAAACCTACTTTTCCTCAACCCATAATTGTAGTTAATTTAAAATTACCCTCCCAACCACCTTTTAAAGAGAATCTAAAAGTGAAATGGGACAATAACATTTAGGGTCGTCACAATTTCTCTTCTTAAAAATTGGTATTAAAATTGCATCTGACCAGGACTTTATAAAACCAATTTGACAGCACTTATTTAAAACATTCATTATAAGTGGTGCCCAAATATCGGTATTTGACCGGTAGACATCACCTGGGACACCATCCGGCCCCGGGGCTTTGCCTTAGGCGCTTTTCTGTATTGCACATACTATCTCGTCCAGTGTGAAGCTAATATCCAGAGGGTATACAAATAGGCCCTCTTTTTCCCCCTTACTACCCTCTGTCTCATAACCTCCAGCTTGAGATGTTTCTCTCCCTAGATCATTATCTATTGGGGTTGACCCGGCGCAGTATAAATGGTGCACAGACATAATATCGACTCCAAAATATCGTTTGGACAGAATATCGAGGAAAAAATATCGTTTGGACAAAATATCGACTGGACAGAATATCGACAGCCAAAATATCGTTTTTAAGGTAAGTGCAGTAATATCGACTGTAAATAATATAGAAAGTGAAAATATGTAAGTATATACTATAGATAGTAAAATAAATTGTTTTTATTTTTAGGGTTCAGGGTCAGTTTTGGGTTTTTGGGTAAAGGGGTATTTTTAGGGTTCAGAGTCAGTTTTGGGTTTTTGGGTAAAGGGGTATTTTTAGGGTTCAGGGTCAGTTTTCAGTTTTTGGGTAAAGGGGTATTTTTAGGGTTCAGGGTCAGTTTTCAGTTTTTGGGTAAAGGGGTATTTTTAGGGTTCAGGGTCAGTTTTCAGTTTTTGGGTAAAGGGGTATTTTTAGGGTTCAGGGTCAGTTTTCAGTTTTTGGGTAAAGGGGTATTTTTAGGGTTCAGGGTCAGTTTTCAGTTTTTGGGTAAAGGGGTATTTTTAGGGTTCAGGGTCAGTTTTCAGTTTTTGGGTAAAGGGGTATTTTTAGGGTTCAGAGTCAGTTTTCAGTTTTTGGGTAAAGGGGTATTTTTAGGGTTCAGGGTCAGTTTTCAGTTTTTGGGTATTATTTTATTATATTTTATTACTATATATATATGTTTAATAAATATGAAATAAAAAAATATTTATTTAACTTTCATTAATTATTTAATTATTATAAGTTAATTTAAGTAATTTTAAGTATATTTTAGTAATTAATTATTAATATTAATTTAATTTAACACTGTTTTTAGTAAATACGATATTTTTTACAACTATATTTTTGTAAACGATATTTTGTACTCGATATTTTTGTACTTACCTGTTTGTACATACAAACTCGATATTTTTGCTGTAGATATTTTTTCCTCGATATTTTGGGTAGTCGATATTTTGGTAGTCGATATTCTTTCAGTGATCCAGTATAAATCACTGAATTAGCCAATCCAGGTATCTTCTGTAATTGCTATGTCCAACTTATCACGGTCCCTCACTGTTAAATCTGGAGAATTCACTATCTTCCAAAACTTATCTTTCTTTACACAAGCCTCATGTAGATCTAGCCAAACCTCCTCTTTTAATTTATGCGTTCTGTTCTTTTGGGCCTGTTTATAAAGCAATCTGGCTTTCCTTATCTCTTCTCTATTCCTGGGTAGCTTTTTCAGGGCTATTTTTAGATTCTTATGTGCTTTGCTACATTCATTATCAAACCACCCCCATCTTTTGCCCAATGTCATCTTCTGTTTAACCGTAAGAATTTTCTCAATCTTAGCTGAAATGTTCAAGAATGCTTCTATCACGTCAGCTCCATTGTTTTCCTCCGCTAGACACACATTAAAATCCTCTTGTGTTTCATGTACGAGCTGCCCCAAAAACGCTGTGGGATCCACCTTTTGCCATTTTAGTGTATATCCGTTTCTACTTGATAAACTGAGTGCTCGAGACATATGGGCTGCTGAATTCATATCTGTGCATAGATCGCCGCCTAGTGTTGGGTCCGGATGATTGCACATTGTTGTCCTGGAAGAGTCTTCGTAGTATCACGAGATAGGTGGCTCCTCCTTCGGACTACAGTGCGCATGGGCATCCTCTCCATCCCCAGATTGTTTTTCTCCGCCATTGGGTTCGGATGTACTTTCCTACTCAAGTTCGGAATCAAGAAAACTTCTCAAAAGGCCAAAAGGCCTTCGGATCCGTCGGTATTGTTAAGCGCTCGGTGCCGATACACTTTTTTACAACTCGGTTGCACTCCAGTCGTCGAATCGGGCCGTGAGGCCTTCTCGAAACCACGTGGACCGACCGTTGATGGAACGAAGTCCGTTCAAGTACTACCCTCAGTGCAACTCGAAGTTCCCGCACACAGACAAGCATCCAGTGTGCAACAAATGCCTATCTCCAGATCACAATGAAGATAGTTGCCTAGCCTGTGCCCAGTTCCGATCAAAAAAGACTATTCGGAATCGACGGGCAGCGAGGCAAGAAAAGAAACGGTCGGCGCCGGAGCCCGATAACATCTTCGGGAACGAAGAAGATCTAGCGAGCGCCGAAGACTCAGATCGTGACGACGGACAATACTCGGAGCCCGACTCCAAATATTACCCCAAAGAGGGAGAACTAATCGTCAATCTCGAGGAATATGATCAGGATATTGTAGCAGTTGAAGACGACTCAGATGATGGCGAGGGGCGAACCGTGAGTACACCGCCCCATATAGACACTACACCTCTATCAGAGACTCAGGTCGAGGCATTGCCAGCAGGCCTTAGCCGAGACCAACAACCTCGTTCTACAGCCCCGCCATACCGCCCGGCTAAGAGCATATCGAAAGAGCCCTCTGAGACACGCCACACAACATCGGTTCCATCGAAACCGAAACTTGTCGACAATACAGTCTTCCGACTGAATTACGTCGACCCGAAGGTATCTAAGCCGAAAGGCGTCGACCCGAAGGCCACAGTACCACTGCAACCTTCGAAACCAAAGACCGTCGAGTCGGCATCGTCGACCAAAGCAGTCGAGTCGAACTCCAAGTCGAAGGCCGTCGAGCCAACCTTGAAGCAAAAACACCCCGATTCGACACAAAAACAAAAGCACGTCGAATCGACACCCAAAAAACACGTAGAATCGAGCAAATCAGCCTCAGGTATCGACAAAGGGAAAAAAACGGTTGACGACAGAACAAGGCCTACGCCCAAAACTACAGTCGAACCGAAACCGAAGGTGGACGAAAAGAAATCGGTTGAGCCGAAGCCCATCGAACAGAAAAAGGGCGTCGACCCGAAACAGCAGGCTCCAAAATAACATAAAGAGACTGTCGAACCGACAAAACCGCTCAGTCCGAAAAAAGTTGTGAAGCCAGCAAAGGATGTTCAACCAACAAATCCTGTAGAAAAACAACCAAAGCGATACAACCACCTAAAACGGTCGAGGCCCCAAAAACCGTCGACCCGAAGAAACAAAAACCAAAGGTTGTAACACCAAAACCAAGGACTGTGGAAGAGGAGCTTCTTCACCCAGATCCCTCCACAGAGAACCAGTCAAAAATCTACATTGATCCAAAAACTGGTAAAGTGACTGTCTATACTAAAAAGAAAAGGCCTCTACCAACTGAAGACTTTTCCAGGATCCCCCTAAAGAAAAAGAGACTGTGCTACCTCTCCTATACTCTTTGAACCTATTACTCCTGCTATGCCTACTACTCCTTATACCCCAGCCTCACCAACACGCTCTGACTACAACCCTGATGAAGATCAAGACGCAGATGTAGGTTTTGGTTACCCACAAAACCCAAATACAGAGCCAGACACACAGCCATGGGGTGGAGGAGGGGAACCAGATACTGAAGGGATTCTGCCCATTACAGACCCTGCAGTTTACCCTACTAAGCCATCACCCACAGAGGATACAGTTGCATTTAATTCTCTGTTAGATAGAGCAGAAACCTACCACAATGTAGAGATGCACTCTGATGCTATTGAGGAAGACTTCCTCTTTGATACACTCACAACATCTGAAAGACACGTTAAGACACTCCCAATGCTAAAAGGGGTGTTAAAACATGCAGGTGACATTTTTAAGGACACTGCTAGAGCCCGGGTCATAAACCCTGGAATTGAAAAAAAATACAGGGCTGCACCTATAGATCCTACATACATCAAAGGACAGCTACCCCTAGATTCCTAAGTGGTATCAAACGCACGTAAGCGTGCAAACTCACAGACTACTGGTGAGGCTGCACCTCCAGACAAGGAATCTAAAATATTTGAGGCATCAGGCAAAAGAGTGGCGGCTCAGGCAGCAAACTCCTGGAGAATAGCCAATACACAGGCCTTGCTAGCCAGATATGATAGGGCGCACTACGACAGTTTGTAAGAGATTCTCCAACACTTACCTGATCCCTACAAACAGCAGGCAGATGAACTTATACAAGAGGGAAAGCTGCCAGCTCCATCAATACCAGCGTGCTAATAAGGCGACACGCAAGGCTTCGTATATCAGGCTTTAAAAATGAAGTCCAATCTACAATTCTTAATCAGCCAATCAACCCAGAGTTTTTATTTGGTCCAGCAGTTGATTCAATTCTGGACAAAATGAAAAAGGATGCAGAAACTGTAAAATCTATGGGAGCTCTTCAGTCCCAACAACACCGGGGCTCCTTTCGTCGCTCCAATTATAGAGGAGGAGCGCAAGGAACATCACAGCAATCCTCCAACTACAAGAGTAACACAAAATCCACATATAACAAGAACACCAGCAGGGGTGGTTATAGAGGAAACAATACCAAGGGCAGAGGTCGTGGAGGCAATGCAAATAGATCCTCCACTAACACAAAGCAGTGACTTCTTGACACTCCCCCCAGACCACATAACACCAGTCGGGGGAAGAATACAACAATTTCTACAAGTCTGGTTAAATATCACCACAGACAAGTGGGTCAAGCAAATTATCCAACATGGCTATTGCCTAGAGCTCACCTCAACTCCACCCAACATACCACCCGTGCACCGTCCTATGTCACAAGAACATATAACGTTACTTCAGCAAGAGGTCATCAGTATGCTGCAAAAGTGGGCCATAGAACCAGTCCCACTGCAACATCAGGGAACAGGAGTATACTCCCTATACTTCCAAATTCCAAAGAAGGACGGGTCTCTCAGACCAATATTGGACCTCAGGCCCCTCAACCTCTACATTCTGTCAGAGCATTTTCACATGCTCACTCTCCAGCAAGTCTTACCATTGCTTCGCCAGGGAGACTTCCTAGCAACTTTAGACCTCAAAGATGCATATTAACATATACCAATACACCCCGCTCACAGGAAGTATTTGATGTTCACCATTCAAGGACAACACTATCAGTTCAAAGTCCTCACATTTGGAGTGACAACAGCTCCACGGGTGTTCACCAAATGTCTAGCTACAGTGGCTCAGAAAAGGGGGTGGTGATGAACAGAGTGTCTGAATTAAGCAGACCACTCTTACCCAGTCCAAAGATCAGGGCTTGATCCATCACCGTTATTTAGCTCACTGCCCCATCCCAGCTCAGAACCTGGCTATATGCAAATTAGTCTGTCCCTGGCCCAGTGCATCATGGGAACAGGGCAGACCAAACTACCAAGCCAATTCTTCACCAGAAAGGAGACAAGCTACCGGGGACCGGTTTCTGGCATTTCAGCCTCGTCGGCCCGGCTTGCTTGAATCCTGATGGAGCATTGAGCAAGGGACTCATGTCTGAGTATACCCTTCCACGCTTATGGTGGACAAAATGATTCAGAAAAGGGGGTGGTGATGAACAGAGTGTCTGAATTAAGCAGACCACTCTTACCCAGTCCAAAGATCAGGGCTTGATCCATCACCGTTATTTAGCTCACTGCCCCATCCCAGCTCAGAACCTGGCTATATGCAAATTAGTCTGTCCCTGGCCCAGTGCATCATGGGAACAGGGCAGACCAAACTACCAAGCCAATTCTTCACCAGAAAGGAGACAAGCTACCGGGGACCGGTTTCTGGCATTTCAGCCTCGTCGGCCCGGCTTGCTTGAATCCTGATGGAGCAGTGAGCAAGGGACTCATGTCTGAGTATACCCTTCCACGCTTATGGTGGACAAAATGATTCAACGTTAGACCTCAAAGATGCATATTAACATATACCAATACACCCCGCTCACAGGAAGTATTTGATGTTCACCATTCAAGGACAACACTATCAATTCAAAGTCCTCACATTTGGAGTGACAACAGCTCCACGGGTGTTCACCAAATGTCTATCTACAGTGGCAGCACATCTCAGAAGGCAACACATACATGTGTATCCTTATCTGGACGACTGGCTGATACATGCGCCAACAGCCCACCAATGTGCCGACAACATGAAAAAGACTATACACCTACTGCACAGTTTAGGATTCTCACTAAACTACCCAAAATCACATCTAACACCCTCCCACGTCCAACAGTACCTGGGAGCAACAATAGATACACTAGCAGCAAAAGCATATCCCAACACAGCACGGGTCCAGGAAATGCAGACGCTGATACAAAAGTTCAGACACCAACACTCACTACCAGCTCGAGTGTTTATGCAGCTAATAGGCATGATGGCCTCGTGCATATTCATAGTCCCGCACGCCAGACTACATATGCGTCCACTCCAAGAATGCCTAGCAAGGCAGTGGAACCAGGCTCAAGAGCAATTAAAAGACCTAGTGTTGGTGACCAGTCGGGCATACAACTCTCTGCATTGGTGGAATCCACAAAACCTTTGCAAAGGTCGCCTGTTCCAAGAGCCTGTCCCACAAATAGTGTTAACAGCGGACGCATCCCTACTAGGATGGGGAGCCCATGTCCTACACTACACAGTGCAGGGACTCTGGACTGTACAGCAAAAGGAAATGCATATCAACCTCCTGGAGTTGATGGCCATCTTTCTAGCCCTAAAAGCTTTCGCGACACACTTACGCAACAAAGCTCTGTTGATCCGGACGGACAACATGACAGCTATGTATTACATTCAGAAACAGGGAGGAACACACTCGCCACAGCTGTCGCACCTAGCTCAAGCAATGTGGAAATGGGCCATTCAGAGGAACATTTTTCTCATGGCAGAACACCTCCCAGGCAAGGACAACCAAGTGGCCGACCTGCTAAGCAGGCACAGCCAACAGATGCACGAATGGGAAATTCACCCCAAAGTGCTCCAACCATTCTTCCGGAAGTGGGGACACCAGGAAATAGATCTTCTTTGCCACAAGCGAAAACGCAAAATGCCAGTACTTTGCCGCCAGGTTCCCACATCCACAGTCGCAAGGCAATGCGATATGGATGAACTGGTCAGGCAAATTTGCGTACGCTTTTCCCCCAGCTCCACTAATACCGCTGGTGGCACGCAAAATGCGCCAACATTCGCTGACGCTAATCCTAGTTCCTTCTGATTATATGAGAAACCCACTTCTCCCATTCTATGGCGGGTGCCAATCTCTGGTGAGAGAGAGACGCTAATGGGGTAGTGATCACTCAACGCATTGCAGAGTGTCACAAATGTTAGAATCTTTATAAATTTCTTATTTTGTTAAAACAAAACAAAATCAATCGTCATGTTACAACCTCCCCCTATATATGTGGGCTTAAAGGCTACTGGGGGAGTATGCATAATTCATTAGCATAATCTAGGTTACATTCAGACATGATTTCATTCAACATGTCTCCCACAACTGAATGTGTAAAATGTGGTACAGCATCATCTATTTCCTCCCCTAGCCCACATATACCTTTCTGGTAGTGCCTACACATATAAGAATTGAAATCCCCCCCCCCCCCCAAAGACAACACAATTGCCCTTTAGGCCTCTCTTGGAGTTTCCTCATGTCCCTTTGTAGTTGGTTCAGGACACTTAGGATCATATTTTTTGGAACATTATTATAAAAATTGACAATTATCAAGCGGCCAGCTTCCTTCCATTGTATCTCCACAATCTGGTAAAAATTCATTAGTTCTTACAAACGTTACTTTCTCCATAGTTAACAGATTTTTTTTTTTGGGGGGGTTAAGACTTTTATTGCAATCTGCATTGTGTACACAGCATTTACCTACAACCCGGAGGCCGGCTGCTATAGAGGGACATAGCGTTATACAGTTCAGACATTATTCGCTCTGCAGAGTCCTTGGTCGTCATTGCACATTTTAATTCAGCAGAGAAGATACGATCACTTTCCCAAACAATTCTGTAACAGTCTTATTTTTGTATTTTATAACTACAACTAAACGTGTGACTCAGATAGTAGAACAGGTGTTAGTCTTTTTTGACACTCATTACCTATCAGTGCATTAATTGATGCAAGTAGCAACCATTCATATCTCGAGATTCCCAGGTCGTAACATTCCTTTTACGGGACGTGTGACCAACTTAACAGCACGATATCAACTCCATTTGTACGTTATATATCAGTCTAAGTGCGTCTCATTCGACATCCCCCTCCTCCTCAAAGCTGTCTATATCTTCTTCTGATAGGGGCTCACATATATCCCCTCTATAAGTGTTCCATGGCATCCATAACTTGTTCCATTTCCTGGGGTTTGCTCTCATTTTATAGACTGCCCTTTCAATCACTAATAATAAGTCCATATTTCTACACCATTGTGCCAGTGTCGGTGCCTCTACTGCCCCCCATTTTTGCGCTATATCCCGCTTGGCCACCATTATCCCTACGATTGCCCATTGCTGCCCCTGACGAGTCAAATCATTCTGTGTCCAGACATTCAGTAGACACACACGAGGGTCCGGTGTTAGGGATACTTCCAATGTTTGTGAGATGGTGCGCAGAACCTGTCGCCAGTAGGTGGCGATAATTGGGCACTCCCAGAGTGTGTGAAAGAGTGTGCCTGGTTCTCCGCATCCTCTAAGGCAGGTGGGGTGGTCAGCTCTGTGCATTTTGTGTAGAGTAGTTCTTGTATAGTAGACTCTGTAATATTTTAAGCTGCACCAGCCGATATCTCGATGAGATACCCGCCTCTTTTGGTGAAGCCATCGCAGCGTTCCATTCTGCGTTGTCCATCTCACCTAGCTCATCCTCCCATTTTGTTTTCAGTTTTACTAGTGGGTCCTGCAAATTATTCATTATTTTACGATAAGTCAGGGAAGTCGCACTAGCTTCCATATAATCAGTCAATAAGCGGTCCTCCAGCGGGGACGAGTCCGGCACCCTCGTACCTATCTCGATGGCTGTCATTAGTGCATGCCTGATTTGTATGTATCGGTATGTTTCATTTGGGTGTAACTGATATTGCCGCTGGAGTTGTTCAAACGGGACAACTCCATCGTTTGTCCACAGATCTCCTACCGTGGAGATCCCGATGGTATCCCACTGCGTGAAACCCTTACTTTGTCGTAACCGACCCAGAGCTTTGACATCCCACAAAGGAGTCATTTTGGTTATGGTGCCTCCCCATTTGAGTCTTGTTTGCGCTTTGTGCCACAGCGCCACCGTGTGGTACGTGGGTCCTATCAGTTTTGCAGCGATGCCCTTGTTGTACAGTGGGGCCAGTAAGCTATAGGTACCCAGCTGCGCTCTGTCCGCCATGTATGCTGGATCTCCCTGTGGGGCGTGAATCCATTGATTTATGATCTTCAGATGCGCCTCCCAGTAATATAGCTGCACATCCGGGAGTGCTATCCCCCCGTCGTACCAATCTCTGACCAGCTTTACGTTTGCTATGCGGGCGGGGCGATTGCCCCATAGTAGTCCTGATATCGCAGCCATTACCTTTCTAAAGTAGTCAGGCGGTACCAGGATTGGGGTATTTTCTAGGACGTAGAGGTATTTTCTTGAACAGCGCTGCCCTTCCTAGCAGAGTGAGCTGCTAGGAAGTGCTGCACATCTGCCTTCAGTCGAGTCAGTGGCGGTATTAAGTTTAGGTCGTGGAAAAGTCCTCTATCTTTTGTAACATGTATCCCAAGATATTTAAAGGACGAGTCCGCAACCGCCAGTGGGCAGTTCGCGGACATAGGTGGGAAAGGGCCCTTTAGTACATAGAGGATAGATTTCGTCCAGTTAATTGTATATCCAGACGCTTGACCATGTTTGTCGCAGATTGCTAGTAGTGCCGGTATGCTCCTCTCCGGCTCTGACAGGTAGACTAACATGTCATCCGCATAGAGGGAGATTCTGTCCTCCCAGTTATCTCCCCAGGATATTCCCTTCAATAGCGGGGAGGTCCTGATCACGGCTGCCAGTGGTTCTAAAACCAATGCAAATAACAGAGGAGACAGTGGACATCCCTGTCTTGTTCCTCTAGCCAACGGTATCTCGCGTGAGACATGTCAGTTTGCTGTGACATGCGCCACCGGGCTCAAGTATAGGAGTTTTATCCATGAAAGAAATCTGGGGCCAAACCCCATGTGTGTCAGCACCGCGAAGAGATACTGCCATTCCACCATGTCAAACGCCATCCTGGCGTCTAATGACAGAATGGCTGCCGGTCCAGTCAGTAGGGGGGCCCTGGCCAGTGCCCCATGTACTCTCCTAAGGTTAAGAGCCGTACTTCTATGCGGCATGAACCCAGACTGATCCGGGTGAATCAGTTGTTCCAGGTGGGGCATCAGTCTGTTTGATAAGAGCTTCGCCAGTATTTTAGCCTCTGCGTTCATCAAAGATATCGGCCGGTAGGATGTACACTCTTCCAGCGGCTTGCCCGGTTTCGGGATTGTCACGATCGTTGCCACTCTCTGGTCATAGGGTAGGACTTTTCTTTCTAAACTGTCAGTGTACATGGCCAACAGTGGCCCACTTATGACCTCGGATACAGCCTTATACCATTCAATGGAGATACCATTGGGGCCTGCCGCCTTCCCGGAATGGAGCGCACTAATTGCTAGCTGTACCTCCTCCTGCGTTAAATCTGCTTCCAGCTCTTCTATTGCTTCTCGGTTTAAGGATTGCGTTGGTACATTGCTAAGAGCCATCTCTGCCATCTCAGGTGATACCCTGGTTCCAGGCGTATATACCTTTAGTTAGTAGTCCGCTAGAATTTCAACTATTTCCGACGGTCGCGTATGTAAATCACCATCAGCGCTACGCAGCTGCCGGATATGCCTGCCTTCTGCCTGCTTTTTGTCTAACCACGCCAGAAGTTTGCTTGCTTTGTCTCCTATATTGTAGACTCTATGCGCCGTTTCTTCTATATTTCCCACTACTCTGCGCTTCAGATGGTCAGTGTGAAGCCGTTGACTTAGTTGCAACGTGTGTAACGTGTCTACCGTCGGGTTGCTCATGTGTGCTAGGTTTGCACTGTGTAAACGCGTCTCTACGACCAGTAATTCTTTTTTCTGTTCCCGCTCATGTCCCGTGATAGTTGCTATGGCCTGACCCCTCAACACCGTTTTATAAGCCTCCCACACTATCGTAGGTGATTCGACTGAATTTGTGTTTTCTGCAAAGTAGTGTTTAGTCACCTTCTTCAGTTCTCTTCGTATGGGCCGTACCTGCAAATATCCCGGGTAAATCGGGTAGATTCTCTTACGAATTTTTTCTTGGCAGATCAGTGTCAATGTAAGTGGTGAGTGGTCCGAGACGCCCCTAGGTTGAATGAGAACGTTGTCTATGGTGAGTGTGCCCCCTCCTAACGTGAGGAAGTAGTCAATGCGCGACAGGCTATTATGTACTGTAGAGTAGTATGTGTATTGCTTTTCATCTGGGTGCAACTTTCTCCAGATGTCCACCAGCCCCTGTGCTTCTAGAAAATCGTGTAGTTTAGAAGGTCTCACCGATTGCACCCGATTCGGGAATCTGTCGTGTGTGTCGTGCGCCACTGCATTGAAATCACCCCCTCTGATGAGGTCCCCGTCTGGCAGTTCAAGTAGGAATTTCCCTAGATCCGGAAAAGTAAGTGCGTGTAGAGCTGGAGGGAGATACACCGAGACTATATTGACCGGCTTACCCTCCCAATATCCATACACTGCCGCAAAACGGCCTTGGTCGTCCGTCTTTGTGGATTGGACTATGAATGGTGTTGACCTCCACAGCAGGATCCCTGTCCCACGCGACCCTGAGGTAAAGGCTGAGTGTACTATCATCCGATAGCCTCTCCGGTTTAGCGCCTGTGTAGCCGTGCCCTGCAAGTGTGTCTCCTGTAGTAAAACTAGGGCTGGGTTAGTCCTTCGGATGCTTTGCAGGACCAGTCCCCTTTTGATCTTATCCCCCAGTCCTCTAACATTCCACGACATCAGGGCCAATGGCGTTATAGGTCCTACGTGGTGCTCAACATTTCTATCACTAACCTGTGAATCCCGCGCCATGTTCCCTTTGTGTTAGGTGACGTGTGCCTGCCAACCCTTCATGTTCCAGCGTTGCTTGTCGGCCTATCCCTTCCCGCCCCTCCAGCCCCACCCCTCTGGCTGCATGCTCTTCAGGAGTCGACGCCGTCGGGCCATGTGTGTCCCGAGTAACATAATGAACAGTACTATTGCATCTTGCGTGAATCCCTCTGGATATCCGTGTGCCTGAATCCCACCTCCCACTTATCCGAGTCAACAATGTAAGAAAAAGAAAAACAATCCCATCCCCAACTCCCCCCCTCCCTGCTGTACGGGCTCCCAACCGCCCGCCCCCCCAACTTAGCAGAGTGCTTGACCCATCCCCAATACAATTTACTTGCTCGTCGGGGTTGAGGAATCTCCGGAGTCGTCGGCCCCTTTCCACCTCTCTGGAGGACTTCTGCCCAGTGTCCATCTGCAGTCTTTTCAGGCGGGCATACTTCTCATTTATCTTTGTAGTTGCCGGTCGGTCATTGGTCGTCAAGTACATGTTCGTCTACGGTCGATGCAGCTGGCGCCATTTCTTCACTTCCGCTCCTTGACTGCCGTGAGTCCTGTTGCCAACCATTGCTCTGTGGTCTCCGTGTCCCATTCGAACCACGATGTCTATTGGCCGGTCTCCACCCCTCCAGCCAGTCCTGGGCGACCTCCGGGGTGTCAAAGAACCAGGTTTTATTGTCCGCTACAACACGTAACTTGGCTGGGAAGAGCATCGAGTAGGGAATCTCTCTTTCGAAGTTCTTTTTTGACGTCTATAAACGTTCTCCTCTTGCGCGCGACTTCCGCCGTGTAATCCGGAAAGAAGGACACCGTTGAGTTTAGGATCTTGACTGGAGGGGAGACTCGCGCTGCCTGTAGTATCGCGTCCCTGTCGCGGAAATTAAAGAGGCGAGCTATGATAGACCTCGGGGCAGCGCCCGTTTGTGGTCGGCCTCCCGGGACACGATGTGCCCTCTCCACTGAGAAAAATGAGGACAGTCCTTTAGGTTTGAGTTCTTGCTTAATGAGGTCTTCGATATACAGGTCCGTTGCCCTAGTGCCTTCCGATTCCGGAATTCCAATTATGCGGACGTTGTTCCGTCTCGAGCGTCCTTCCTGGTCGTCCAGCCTTTCCCTCAGTACCTTGTTCTCCGCCGATAACTTTACCATGGCCGTTTGCAGCTCTGACACGTCTTCAACTAATGACTTCGTGACCACCTCCATTGAGCCGACTCTCTCTGACATCTTATGTAGGTCAGCCCTGATCAGCCTGATTTCGGTAAAGATCGTTCCGACCGTGGTCTGTACCTGCGCCAGCGCTTTCATGACATCGTCAAGCGTCGCCTTCTTCCCCCCAGTAGCCTCCGTTGATTTGTCGGCCGCCCCTTTGCCGGCACTTGGGGAAGTGTTTCCTTTGTCGTATGCGAACTTGTCAAGGCGAGACTGAGCAGCGCCTCCTTTGGTGCTTCTACCCGCCATCCCGATTATTGTGTCCGAGTCGTGCCCAGCAATATATTCAAGGGTATCTCGGAGGGGAGCCCCGCCGTCCTCTTACAGATCTTCTAGGTGTCTCTCCGCCCACTTGTCATCCGTCCGTCTCTGAGCCAGCGTGCAGTTGTCCTCGCATCACCCCCATACATCCATGGTTGCGTGACGTAGACGCATTTTCCCCCTCTTAAGGGCCAGTGTCCATGCCCTCACTCGACTGGCCCTGCCTCACAATTTCGCCCACCGCAGTTCGCAGTGCGGGGGGAGGGGGGTTTGGGGGTTCGGGGGCCACGGGGCAGCCGGGGCCAGCTATGTTGGTGCCGAGTCTTTGGTAGATGTCGTTCGGCGTCGCCGTCTCCTTTGGCGACCTGCCGTCCACCAGTATGGGTCAGAGGTCTCAAGGTGTCACCGGCTGGCCTCAGGCATCACATGGGGTCCCTACTGAACAGTCAGCATCTGCACTGTCTTATTCTCAACCTTCAGCATGAGGCTGAAGCCGGATGTGTATTGTGAGACTTCGGTAGGCTCAGTGTGTGTCCGCCTGCCAATAAGGCTTCAAAAAGAGAGGGAGGGGGCCGCTTCACCCCGGCCCTCCGCCCCGCCGTTGTTTGATGTGCAGGGTGCTTGTAGGGCTCTCCTAGTGGGTCTCGATCTCGGGGCCGATGTACTGGGCCCCGCTCCGGTGACTGACAGTTATGACCCCCATTCACCAGCAGCCCCCGAGGTCCCAACCGGGGGGGGGGGGGTAGTCCTCTGCTGCCGTGGATCAGTCGATGGGTCTACAGCGCAGGCGATGCCCTTCCGTCCCCTCCCTGGGCCGGCGCCTGAGAGTGCACTCCCAAGATGGCTGACGCGTGCCGGCGAGGGAGGCCCCCCCGCGTCCACGGAGCCTGCTGCCCAATGTCTATGTACATATGCAGAGTCTCGGATGCTTAATCTATTCCCCCGTACTCCTCGGTTTGGGGTTCTGGGGGTCTGTGCACCGCTGCAGGTCGCGGCCGGAGACTTCCGGTGTGCTTACCCAGGCCGACTCCACTTCCTGTCTGGTCACGCTGGCATGCGACCTCCCGGCTTATCGCTCCGGCACAGGCCGCGCCACCTCGGATCTCGCACGCCGCATCCCGGCCTCGAATGCGAGCCGGAGTCACCGCCGTCTGCACCGCTTGGTCCCGGGTTTCAGTCTCTCCAGTTTGGAGGTGTGGAATAGCTCGATTAGGTGTCGGATTGATGTAGGGGCCGTTCCGACCACAAAGCTCCTCTGTGTTCGAGGCATGTGGGCTGCTAAATTCATATCTATTGCATAGATCGCCGCCTAGTGTTGGGTCCGGATGATTGCACATTGTTGTCCTGGAAGAGTCTTCGAAGTATCACGAGATAGGTGGCTCCTCCCCTGGACTACAGTGCGCATGGGCATCGACTCCATCCCCAGATTGTTTTTTTCCGCCATTGGGTTCGGATGTGGTTTCGACGTCTCCGTGTCGGAACCGAAAACTTTGTTCTTAAGGCCAAAAGGCCTTCGTTACCTGCGTCGGTATTGTTTGCGTACGGTCTCGAGCATCCTCCGACTCTCTGAGCCGGAATTCTGCGGAGTCGAGTAACTCTTCGGACATCGAGGCCCTCTCGTCGCAGCAAGACCCCGACGAACTTAACATGGAGCGGAGTCCGTTCAAGTTCTGCCCCGTCTGTGGATCCAAATATCCACATATCGACGTGCATCCGGTCTGTAATAAATGCCTCTCGCCGGACCACAACGAGGAAAACTGCATGGCCTGTTCGAAATTCAGGTCAAAAAAGACGCTCAAGCATCGGCGCGCGGCGCGCCTCGAGGCCCAGCGAGCGGCCCCGGCACCCGACGACATATTCGACGACCCCGCAGAAGAAGGCGGTAGCCATCATCTTCAGATTTCTCCACCGTCGACGGAGGTCGAGGCAGAGCCCGAAGAACAAGTCGAAGGACAGGCCCTGGACCTTGAATACGTCGAGGAGGTAGGGGACGACGAAGAAGTTTATGGGGCCGCGGAGGATAGCTCGGAGGAAGAGCTATGCCCCGAAATCTACATGACTCAGGCTCAGGTCACGGGATCGCCACTCGGCCTTACCCACGACCCAGCACCGCTATCCCCGGCCCCGCCTTCTGGCCCGGCCACAGACACTCACGCGGAGCCGCCATTACACGTATCGAAACCGAAACCTTCGGAATCGACGGCACCAAAGATGGCCGACGTCCCATCAAAATCGAAACAGAAACCATCGGATTCGACAAAACCTAAAATGGCCGACGTCCAACACAAATTAGCGAAGCCTGCTCCTTCATCGACTCGGTCGACCTCCGGCCCACAGAAGTCGAAGAAGGCTGTCGAGTCGACAGCGCCGCAAAAGGTGCCCAAGGAATCATCCTCTAAGAAGGACGTCCATCAAGTGGCAAGCACAGTTGCTCCGGCGCGGACCTCGAAGACTGCTGAAACGCCTTCGGCCGTCACTGCGGCGCCTACCAGTAAGCGCACAGTCGAGTCAAAATCGACTAAAAGCCATGAACCGAAGGCAGGGGGCACTACGCATCGGCACAAAGATGCCGGATCGGCAGCAACGGCGTCGGCGCCAAAGACTGCAACTGGCCCGCGAGCCGTTGGTAACGAAGATTCGTCGACGGACAACTCGTCGGCACCGAGAGACTCCGACGCTACCGAACATCGCCCGTCACTTTCTAAACCCTCTGCTTCCTTCACTAAGCAGGTCACCGACTCCCTGAAACGTATTCGGGACACGACTTTGCCGTCAAAGGCTCCCACGCCGTCGGCTCCGAAAACGGTGGACACACCTCAGAAGACCTCGAACAAGCTTCTCTACTCTCTGCCACCTAAGGTGGCCCCGAAGGCGTTTGCACCCAGATCGGTGCCGAGGATCGCTGTAACGTCGGATACTTCCACGCACGAAGGCTTGGATCGACATCACGCCTTTGAAGACCACTCAGAGCATTACATCGATGCCCAAACGGGGAAATTGACCCTCTATAAAAGGAAAATCACTTCCCAACCACTGGAATCCTATGTCATTCCACTGAAAAAGTAAAGGCCGGCACAGGACATTCCTGCCCTTGTTGAACCAGTTTTGCCACCACCAAGAAGGAGTCCATCACCTTCCCCCGACCAATCAGGTGGAGAGGATGATGACCAAGATGACCAGTATAATTTCCCAGTTGACAATGACCCTGATGTTCAACTGGACTCATATGGCGATACTGGGGATCAAGGTGGACATCAGGTGGTACAAGATCCACAGGGGTTTGGGGCTCGTACATCACCAACAGAGGATTCATCAGCGTTTAATGCTTTGATAGAGCGGGCAGCGGCAAATCATGATGTGGACATGCATGCTGACCCGGTAGAGGAGGATTTTTTGTTTGACACTTTCTCTGTCTCAGACAGAACAGTTAAAATCCTTCCTATGCTCAAAGGTGTCCTTAAACATGCCCCAGAGATCTTTAAGGAACCTACCAGGGCGAGAGTGGTGAACCCACGTATCGAAAAGAAATACAGACCAGCACCTGGAGACCCTGCATATATTCGGGGACAGTTGCCTCTGGATTCGTTGGTGGTCGCCAATGCCCGCAAGAGGGCGAACTCCCAAACAACGGGTGAAGCTCCTCCCCCAGACAAGGAGTCGAAAGTGCTTGAGGCATCCGGCAAAAGGGTGGCTGCGCAGGCTGCCAATATCTGGCGTATAGCAAACACACAGGCACTATTGGCACGATACGATAGGGCGCATTACGACACCCTAGAACAGCTCCTTCAACACCTCCCTGATCAGTTTAAGGAAGGGGCCGAGATGCTCATACAAGAAGGAAAGCTCATCTCAAACGCAGCAATAAAGTGTGCACTTGATGTGGCTGATACAGCGGCTAGGGGGATTAACACTAGCGTCATGTTAAGGCGACAGGCTTGGCTTCGCATATCTGGATTTAAACCCGATATCCAAACTACAATACTCAACCAGCCCGTCAATCCAGACAGACTGTTTGGTCCAGATGTTGACACCACCCTGGAAAAGATTAAAAAGGACAATGAGACTGCTAAGTCCATGGGGGCGCTTCAGTCTCAACAATTCCGGGGAAGCACTTTTCGTCGCTCAGGAGCACGTGGTGTTACCAGAGGACAGTTGGGTCAACAAACACAATTCGCAAAAAGTGGTGCACAATCCTCGTACCCCAAGCAGGGTAGAGGGGGTTACCGAGGTAACAGTGCCAAAGGCAGGGGCAGAGGGAACAACAACTCCCGTTCCTCTGCCGCAAACAAACAGTGACTCTCTGTCACTGCCCCCGACCATCCAACAGCTGTTGGGGGGAGACTCCAGCAGTTCCTGCCAGTCTGGTCGTCCATCACCACGGACAGGTGGGTGAGAAAACTTATCCAGTACGGTTATTGTTTGGAGTTAACATCCACTCCTTCCAACATTCCCACAAGACACCGTCCTATGTCAGCAGAGCACTTGCACTTATTGCAGCAGGAAGTTGTGGTGATGCTGCAAAAAGGCGCAATCGAGCTCGTACCGGTGGAGGAGGAAGGAACAGGAGTCTATTCCCTGTACTTCCTCATCCCAAAAAAGGACGGATCCCTCAGACCCATTCTGGATCTACGCCCTCTCAACATGTATATACTGTCAGAACACTTTCACATGCTAACACTGCAGCAAATTCTTCCACTGCTAAACCAAGGGGACTTCCTAGCAGCCTTGGACCTCAAGGATGCTTATTTCCACATCCCACTCCACCCATCCCACAGAAAATACCTCAGGTTCACCATTCACAACAGGCACTATCAGTTCAAAGTCCTACCCTTCGGGGTGACTACTGCCCCCAGAGTGTTTAAAAAGTGTCTGGCGACAGTGGCGGCGCACCTAAACGGCAGAACATACATGTCTACCCGTACCTAGACGACTGGCTTGTTCAAGCAAAGTCGGAACAACAGTGCGCCACGGACATGTCCCACACTATTCACCTCCTTCACAGTCTGGGGTTCTCACTAAACTACCCAAAGTCGCACCTTCAACCAGCCCATGTGCGACAGTACCTGGGCGCGACAATAAACACCCTGACTGCTATGGCTCAGCCAAACCCAGTCAGGATCGACACAATTCAATCGCTGATCCAGAGGTTCAGACCGCAACACTCCCTACCAGCGAGAGTGTTCATGCAGTTGATAGGCATGATGGCCTCCTGCATCTTCATAGTCTCGCACGCGAGGTTGCACATGCGTCCGCTCCAAGAATGCTTGGCAAATCAGTGGACACAGGCTCAGGGGCAACTGACAGACCTAGTGTTGGTGACCGGTCGGGCATACAACTCTCTGCATTGGTGGAATCCACACAACCTTTGCAAGGGACGACCGTTCCAAGAGCCAGTGCCACAGATTATCCTAATGACGGACGCATCTCTCCAAGGGTGGGGAGCCCATGTGCTCCACTACACTGTGCAGGGACTGTGGTCCACCCAGCAACAGAAGTTGCACATCAACTACCTAGAATTGATGGCAATCTTCATGGCGCTAATGTCCTTCAAAGTACATCTGTGCAACAAAGTCGTGTTGATCCGGACGGACAACATGACAGCCATGTACTACATCCAAAAACAGGGAGGCACTCACTCGCCACAGCTTTCTCATCTGGCTCAGAGCATGTGGAAGTGGGCCATTCAGAGGAACATTTTCCTCATGGCAGAACACCTCCCGGGCAAGGACAATCAGATGGCGATCTGCTCAGCAGATGCAGCCATCAAATGCACGAGTGGGAGATACATCCATCAGTACTCCACCCGTACTTCCAGCAGTGGGGTCATCCAGAGATAGACCTGTTTGCCACAAGGGAAAACGCAAAATGCCAAAGCTTTGCCGCCAGGTTCCCTCACCCGGAATCGCAAGGGAATGCGATATGGATGAACTGGTCAGGCAAATTTGCGTACGCTTTTCCCCCAGCGCCTCTCATTCCGCTGGTGGCAAGAAAGCTAAAGCAACACTCGATGACTCTCATCCTGGTTGCTCCAACATGGGCACGCCAACCATGGTACACCACGTTCCTAGAACTTTCCGTGGTACCGCATCAAAGGTTGCATCTCACATCCAGGCTCCTAACGCAGAACCATGGAGACATTCAGCATCCAGATCCGCAACAGCTCAACCTGGCGATCTGGCTCCTGAGGTCCTAGAGTTTGGCTACCTCAACCTGCCTCCTGAATGCATGGATATCATACGGGAGGCAAGGAAGCCCACTACCAGAGCTTGCTATGCAGCAAAATGGAAGCGGTTTGTCATTTACTGTACAAACCACAATATCAACCCGCTAGATGCATCCATTCCTAACATCATCTGCTATGTGTTACCTTCTTTACAAATGCAATCTAGCGTACGCTTCCATTCGGATACACTTATCCGCCATAGCGGCTTATCTCCAGAATAGGCAGCATCTCTCTGTTTTCAGGGTGCCTGCCATTAAAGCCTTCCTAGAGGGACTGAAGCGAGTCATTACTCCAAGAACACCACCAGCTCCAGTGTGGAACCTCAATGTGGTCCTCACTAGGCTGATGGGTCCACCTTTCGAGCCAATGCACTCCTGCGAAATTCAATTTCTAACATGGAAAGTGGCTTTTCTCATTGCTATTACATCGCTCAGACGTGTTAGTGAGCTGGAGGCGCTCACAATCCAAGAGCCATTCATCCAAATACACTCAAACAGGGTGGTGCTCCGCACTAACCCCAAATTCCTTCCTAAAGTAGTGTCACAGTTTCATATCAACCAAACTATTGACCTACCCGCATTCTTCCAAAACCCACAAACAGTAGCGGAAAGAATGCTTCATACATTGGACGTTAGGAGGGCGTTGATGTACTACATTGACAGAACGCAACACTTTAGGAAAACACAACAACTTTTTGTTGCCTTCTCAGCGCAGCACAAAGGCAACCCCATTTCCAAAGCAGGAATAGCCAGATGGATTGTTAAGTGCATTCAAATCTGTTAACAAAAGGCTAAGCGTACTTTAACAATACCCCCAAGGGCGCACTCCACACGCAAGTTGGGTGCCTCCATGGCTTTCCTGGGGAACATTCCTTTGGAAGACATTTGTAGAGCAGCCACATGGGCTACACCACACACATTTACCAAACATTACTGTGTTGATGTGCATTCCAAACAGCAAGCAGCTGTAGGACAGGCTGTTCTCAAAACACTTTTTCAAGCTTCTGCAGCTGGCACGGGCAACCGCCCTTAATGGAGGGACTGCTGTGTATTCTATGCAATAGATATGAATTTAGCAGCCCACATGCCTCGAACTGAATATGCTACTTACCAGTATGCATCTGTTCTTTGCATGTAGGGCTGCTAACATTCATATCGCCCGCCCTCCTCCCCTGAGCCCGTAGCGGCTGCAGATACTCTCTTGCATTCATCATTAGCATGGACATCCTTTACACTATTTCACTCCATCTCTGCCACAATGGCTAAAAACAATCTGGGGATGGAGTCAATGCCCATGCACACTGTAGTCCAGGGGAGGAGCCACCTATCTCGTGATACTTTGAAGACTCTTCCAGGACAACAATGTGCAATCATCCGGACCCAACACTAGGCGGCGATCTATGCAATAGATATGAATGTTAGCAGCCCTACATGCCAAGAACAGATGCATACTGGTAAGTAGCATATTCATTAAGCAGCCGCCATGGTTGGCTGCTAGCCACGCCCCCCCATAGTTAACAGATTTGAAATATAAATACATAGGCTACCTTTGGGTCTGCTAGCTTCACTAGGAAGAGTTGGGGTATGAGAAGTCCGATATCCCTCCATATGGAGCTCACTGAACTGCCAAGTCTCTTGTAAGCAGATTATCGGGTGGTCATCCACAACTTTCAACAATGCTGGGTCATGTATCTTTTCTGCCAACCCCGCACTCAGGTAGGACAAGTATTTCTTTTTTAATAATATACTGGAAGTAATATTCATACATTCTGGCTTTGAAAATAAATCTGGATGGCCAATTTCGTCTGCTGTTTCCTTAATATGTCGTAGCCATGGGATGCAATGTACATTATCCAGTTTTAAACAGTCCATGATGACATTCCGGTTAAAAACTGCTTCGGGGGAATTCCAAATTGTGTGACAAAGTAATAAAGGGACAGATTTTATAATATCTACAATATGATTAAAACCTACCTCGGAATGACAAATGTATGTAGCAGTTGATCTAGGTACAGCTAATAAATAGCGCAGAAAATTATATTCACAACTCTGTATACTTTAAACATTGGTAAAGCCCAATATGCCGGCACCATAAGTGGCAGTTGGAACACATTTGGTCTTATAGATTGCAAGCAATTCTGGAACCGGTCGAGAACCCAGTTGTATTGACATGCTGACAAGTACCCCGGTAGCTTTTAGAAACATATTTTCCCGGGCTATTATTGCAGCTGGCCAGGTACCATTCTGATCAAAATGTATCCCTAAGTAGGCACAATTTTTACACTCAATTTTTTTACCATTGATAGAGATATTACAATTCTTTGCAGTTCTTTTCCCACATTTCATGCTAAAAGTTTTACTTATATTCACTGTTTAATAATATTGGGACTGGATTTTCATTAATGTTTGGTTAATCATGGGGGAGCACTGCCAGTCGTTCACCCAGGCTATTGATGTATAATGTGAAAAGGAACGGGGCAAGTACGCATCCCTGCCTCACTCCTTTTCCAATGCCAAATCTAGCCGAGAACTCCCCATATCTCACCCTAGCTCCTGCCTCTTGGTAAAGTTCTCTGATAAATAATAAAATATCCTTTTCGACGCCCAACTCAAATAAAGGTTCCCATAATTTATTGTGTATAACACAGTCGAACGCGGAGGATAAATCGACAAATGTTAATAACACGTTTCCGTTTTTTGCCCTAGTGTATTTATCGATAATAAGACTGAGATTCAGACCTTGCTCTATTGTGCCCAGTCCAGACCTAAAACCATATTGTAGCCGTGATAAAACCTCCTTTCCTCACCCCATAATTGTAGTTTTTTTTTAATTACCCTCCACACCACCTTTAAAAGAGAATCTAAAAGTGATACGGGACGATAACATTTAGGGTCGTCACGATTTCCCTTCTTAAAAATTGGTATTAAAATTGCATCTGACCAGGTCTTTATAAAACCAACTTGACAGCACTTATTTAACGTATTCATTACAAGTGGTGCCCAAATATCGGTATTTGACCGATAGACATCACCTGGGACACTATCCGGCCCCGGGGCTTTGCCTGAGGCACTTTTCTGTATTGCACATACTATCTCGTCCAGTGTGAAGCTAATATCCAGAGGGTATACAAATAGGCCCTCCTTTTCCCCCTTACTACCCTCTGTCTCATAACCTCCAGCTTGAGGTGTTTCTCTCCCTAGGTCATTATCTATTGGGGTTGTACCGGTGCAGTATAAATCACTGAAATAGGCAATCCAGGTATCTTCTGTAATTGCTATGTCCAACTTATCACAGTCCCTCACCTTTAAATTTGGAGAATTCACTATCTTCCAAAACGTATCTTTCTTTACACAAGCTTCATGTAGATCTAGCCAAACTTCCTCTTTTAATTTATGCTTTCTGTTCTTTTGGGCCTGTTTATAAAGCAATCTGGCTTTTCTTATCTCTTCTCTATTCCTGGGTAGCTTTTTCAGGGCTATTTTTAGATTCGTATGTGCTTTGCTACATTCATTATCAAACCACCCCGTCTTTTGCCCAATGTCATCTTCTGTTTAACCGTAAGAATTTCATTGATCTTAGCTGAAATGTTCAAGAATGCTTCTATCACGTCATCTCCATTGTTTTTCTCCGCTAGACACACATTAAAATCCTCTTTTATTTCATGTACGAGCTGCCCCAAAAACGCGGTGGGATCCACCTGCTGCCATTTTAGTGTATATCAGTTTCTACTTGATAAACTGAGTTTCTGATTATATGAGAAACCCACTTCTCCAATTCTATGGCGGGTGCCAATCTTGAGTGAGAGAGAGACGCTAATGGGGTAGTGATCACTCAAAGCATTGCAGAGTGTCACAAATGTTAGAATCTTTATAAATGTCTTATTTTTTTAAAACAAAATAAAATCAATCGTTGTTTTACAACCTCTCCCTATATATGTGGGCTTAAAGGCTACTGGGGGGGATGCATAATTCATTAGCATAATCTAGGTTAAATTCAGACGTGATTTCATTCAACGTATCTCCCACAATTGAATGTGTAAAGTGTGGTACAGCATCATCTATTTCCTCCCCTAGCCCACATATACCGTTGTGGTAGTGCCTACACATATAGCAATTGAAATCCCCACCCCAAATACAACACGATTCCCCTTTAGGCCTCTCTTGGAGTTTCCTCAGGTCCCTTGATAGTTGGTTCAGGACGCTCAGGATCATATTTTTGGGATCTTTATTATAAAAATTGGCAATTATCAAGCGGCCAGCTTCCTTCCATTGTATCTCCACAATCTGGTAAAAATCATTAGTTCTTACAAACGTTACTTTCTCCATAGTTAACAGATTTGAAATATAAATACATAGGCCACCTTTGGGTGAAGGACTGGACTATTTAAGGCCCAGCGGTGCCAGGGGACAACACCTAAAACCTTCGTGGGATACCTGTTCTGGCGCACTAAAGACAGAGACACGGGAGACTTCCTTCGGCGTCAAAGATCAGCGTTTATTACTGCAGGGAGGCAAAAGTCACAAGTAGTACAACAGCGTGTAGGTTCTGAGAGTCTGCTTCAAATTGCATATGTGGGTCACTCTCTTTTATATAAGATTTTGCCATTGCACAACATGTGAACAAAAGGTTACAATCCAGTTCCCACAGTAAACTTCAAAAGGGTCGCTTTCATGTTTTCAGAACCCCGGAACATAATTACAGTAACATTGCCGGTTCCCAACTGTAAAAGCACATTATCCTGCTGCTAGGCACATTCCACTCTAGTTGTAAAAGGACGAGAGCAAGAGACAAGAACAGCTGCAAGGAAGTCAGACATTCGTAGAGAAAAGAGTGTGAGGGAAATATCGGATGCGTGATCGTAGGATCAAAGAGCTTGATCCCAGCACGTGCGAGGCTGAAACAATAGACCGGCACGGCAAGATTACCTCAAGCGGAGCCATCTGCCTTTGCAGTGTCATTCCCCCGGTCATAAAAGACGCATGAAAGGAATATGTGTCTTCCGTGTGGCTTGGGAACCAACGGGTCACGAGGCGGACAGTTGCCTGTTCGCTGACTACGTGAGGGCAAGAAACAAAATGGATGCCGTATCTAAAATGGAACCCAAGGGTTCAGATGTAGAAACACGTAAATAAGGCGAACCCCGTCAAGTAGTGTAGCGAAAACGCGTACACTTACCGTACTTGTCATTTACGGTTCATAGATACCAAACTTGCCCATATTCGTTCATGCCCAGAACACCGTAACGATTCCCACGGAACCTCAGACGCTCCTTTTGCCCTCATGTAGGCAAGAACTAGTCGAAGTCAGAGTCAATCTCGATATTCATCAGATCATTCAGATGTTGCTGGAACATTATCCTATCCATTAATGTCTCTTTGGTAACAGATGGCCTTCTTATACACGTTGTAGCACATAGGCCACATAAGGCAGGACCACACTGCACACAAAGACAACATGTGAATAGAAACGTCACAACAACCCCTATAATCATCAGAATCTTCCAACCCCAAGTCGATATCAGACCCCAAAACCATCCTAGAAGCGTCCAATCTCCCTCGTCCACGTGTATGGACTCCGAGATTTTATGCAACTTGGAGATGGCTTGATAAACCGTTGGAGCGTTATCAGGTATGAAAATGCAGCAGCTCAAATGGATGACCTTACACACACCACCTCTATCTGCTAGTACAATGTCTAGAACCATACGGTTCTGTAACGTCATAAGTCTATCCGCCTGAAGCTCGGCTGTCAGATTACCAAGGGCGCTTGCAGTTATGTTAGCAGTTGACTCTACTACACGAGTTAACTGTCTCAGATTCCTGCTATTGACCATAGGACCCCAAAACGGTAGGAAACCCTTAAAGAAGTCTCCTGCTTCTTGACCGGCAGTATCTTCTTTACTAATAACGCCTCTCACAACTCTGGTCTTGTGATAATCTGAGGCAACAGTGAAGGTCGGAGGCAAGAGATTCGCAATATAGCAGGTACCCGAGAAGTCATGAGGTAACCACGTATATGCTCGATCATAACATACAAAATAGGTACCCTTGGCAGTCAGGAAGACAGGGGAAGAGAGCATTGGTAGAACGTAAGTATCAACACAAGCACTCCTCCCAAGCTGAGCTCTCGGATTTCGGCCACGACCTTGCAGACAAAAGTGGCCTAGGTGAGGTACAATCCAGATTGGAGATGAGCTTTTAAACTGCCTATCACCCACTGATCCACTATACTGAGTCTCACTAAGGTACTTATAGGCTTGTATTTCCTCCTCTGGGATCAGCGATGCGTCAAAAATATCTCTATCTAAGTCAGCAATAGCTATCGCCAGAGACTTGTGGTACGGGCCAGGACCAAGGTTTACTGAGCGTGGCTCTCGATGGGGGTAGGAGTCTAGTGCACTACGGAACATGGTTTGGAAGGCTCGAGCTGACCCTTGGGGACTGTACGGAAGAACCAAATATGGAATACCCCTATCCATGGTATGTGGCATTAACCCGCACACCCAACAATTTGTAGTGTTTACCACCAACTGATGCTGATGCAGAAGTTGGACAAAAGAATTGTTTCTAAATTCCGCACGTCTAACTTGTTCATGTTGGGGCAGTAGATGAAAGGAATGTGGAGAAGCAGTAGAAACGAAATTTAGATCATGAGAAGGAGGAGTAGGTAAAGCAGAAGGCAACAATGATTGAAAACCAAAATACACTCCACCCACTAGCAGCATAGACACAGTTAGGAACAACATGAAAACCTGTAACAAAAAACATTTTGTATGCAACACCTTATGTAATGCAGATCTTTGCGCCGACATTTTCTCCATTTTCGACAGCTTAGAGAACTCCATCCTCTAACGACCGTCCGCTACGTTCTTGACGCACTTCGTTCTGAGTAGCGATTATCAATTCCCAGGAGTTCCCAGGAATCGACAAAAGAATCGACCTAGTGTCAGAAACCTGCTAAACAGAAAGAAGTACCCGCGCGGCCCTACGGCCAACCCGGATGATAGGTTTTAATCAGTTGAACAACCAATTTCATGTACGTCTCCTAGCTGTACTGAAAAAAAGATACATATATAATAAAACGTCCACAATATTCAAGGCAAATGTGAGGGAGTAATGTGAAATCAGAAAATAATAAAGATAATGTATTAGTCTCTATTGCGTGGACGAAGAAAGTATCGGCTGCTTCCAGGGCGAGTCTGCTCTTCAAACAGTGGATTGGATGGCAAAAGAGTGTTCGATTGTTCAGGCAATTGTTCAAGACTTGAATTCTCCAATGTTGATGGTGATGATATTGTTCGAGAGGAATCAACAGGTGTGTCGGAAAAAGCTGAAGTGTTCCCTATGAGCTGAGCCTCGCTAAACGGTGCAAAACGCTGAGGGGCGCCAGTTTCTGACGAGGCGAAACCTTTTCTCATCCATGTATCTGCTGGCAAAGGAAGCGGAACTTTCTTCGTATGGCTCGCATGTACCCAATGTTTCCGGCCCACCAGCCGAACTGCAGTCCTTGTTGCCAACAGCACCTGGAAAGGTCCCACGAACCTCGGCTCAAGATTCCGTTTTCGTCCGAAATTACGGGTGAGGACCCAGTCCCCTGGTTGGAGCCGATGACCAGGACACTCAGTTTGTGCCGGTAGAGCCTCAAAGACCTGTTGATGAATCAAACTCAATTAAGCAGTCAGATCATAAAGATAATCAATTAACATTGGATATTCAAGTCTGTCAAATTCTTTAGGCCTCGGAACTCCCCAAATATTCGCAGGACGGCCAAACACAATCTCATATGGGCTAAGCCCTACTCGAGAGTGCACAGTCGCCCTGGTCGATAAGAGAGCTAGAGGCAAAGCATCTGGCCATGATAAACCAGTCGTTGCCTGGATTTTGGCAAGCTTCAATTTCAGGGTGCCATTGTATCCTTCCACCAAACCCGCCGACTGAGGATGATTAGCGCTATGGAATTTTTGGACTATGCCTAGGCTACGACACACACTCTTCATCACACTTCCCACAAACTCACTTCCGTTGTCCGACCATACAATCCGAGGCATGCCGTACCTGGGGAAATACTCTTTGAGCAGAATTTTAGCTGTGGATAGAGCAGTATTATCTTTAAGAGGATAGGCCTCAATCCATCTGGAGAACGCACACACTACAACCAAAACGTACTTCGAATTGTTGCATCTCTCCATATGGATGAAGTCCAATTGGATAACTTCGAAAGGGCATGTAGGAGGGGCAAAATGACCAGGTGGAGTGGGGGTGCCCTTACCAGGATTGTACATCAAACACACCATACAATTCTTGACCACTCTTTCCGCACACTTAGTAATCCCATCATTCTTCCATACAGGAGACAACAACTTGCATATGCCTTTTGCGCTTATATGTGCTGTGCCATGTGCCATTGTAACAACAGCAAGCACATATGCATCCGGTAACATCCATCTCTGTTTCTCTGACAAATCAACCCAACATCCATTCTCGTCTAACTTCCCCGTGCTTTCTTTCCACTTAGTCTTTTCCATGTCCGTGGCCTCATTCTGTATCACCTTTACACTCTCGACTGTGTCTTCACACATACTAGTCTCTGCAGGCCATCTCACTGAACTCGTAACATACATTCGATTTGTCAGATCTTTAGCTGTCTCCTTAGCAGTCTCATCTGCAAACGCATTACCACGACCAACATCATCTGTCACTTTCCGATGCGCACTACATTTAATTATGGCCACCTGCTTAGGCAATGTAAGTGCATCCAAAAGGTCATTCACAAGCTGTCCATACTGAATCTTCGTGCCATGTGACGTCAAGAATCCTCTTTCTCTCCACAATCGCCCAAAACTATGTGCCACACCAAAAGCATACTGGCTATCTGTAAACACATTCACCCGCTTTCCTCTAGACAACACACACGCTCTCGTCAAGGCGATCAACTCAGCAGCCTGGGCCGAATTCTGACTTAATCTCGTAGATTCCACAACCGTTCTCAACGTCACTACAGCATACGCAGTCGTCACATCACCATTTGGTAACTTAAAACAGGAACCATCAACGTACAAAGTACCATCGGGATCTACCAATGGAGTGTCTTTTAGGTCAATACGACCCTTCGTCTCTTCTTCGGTTTTCAGATAACAGTCATGCGGTGCTACATCACTTGACTCCGTGTTGATCGGCAACAATGTTGCTGGATTCAACACATTACACCGTTTTATCCGTATGTGACTTGCCAGTAACGTCAACTCATATCCAGACAACCTTGCACTCGTCAAATGTTGAGTTTTCGTTCGGTTCAAGAGAGTGTTGACTGCATGCGGAACCATTACCGTGAGCATATTATCCATGACCAGACCTGCGGACTGTCGAATGGACGCCGCAGCTGCCGCTGTTGCTCTCAAACAACTCGGCAAGGCTCTAGCTACTGGGTCTAAGGTCGAAGAAAAATATGCACATGGACGCTGTTTATCGCCAAATTGTTGTGACAGAACACTCAACGCACAACCATCCCTCTCGTGAACGTATAGTGTAAACGGCTTACTGTAATCAGGAGTACCTAACACAGGAGCCGAACACAACGCATCACGTAATTCAGAGAAACTTTTCTGACACTCTTCAGTCCATGGTAAAGGAGTCGGAACATCCTTGCACGTAAGGGCTATCAATGGTTTTGCCAATAATGAAAAATTTGGAATCCATTGTCTGCAGTATGACGTAATACCTAGAAAGGCACGTACATCTCTCTGAGTTTGTGGCACAGTCATTTGAGCAATCGCTGCGATTCTCTCTGGGGTCAACCTTCTCCCCTCTTTTGACAATAAGTGACCCAAGTAGGTTACTTCTTGGCAACAATATTGCAGCTTAGAAGGTGACACTTTATGATGTAAGTCACATAGGTATTGCAGCAATGATACTGTAGCGGTTTTACAAATAGCCTCGGTATCAGCAGCTACCAACAAGTCGTCAACGTATTGAATCAAAGCCGCACCCGTCGGTAACACAAACGCATCAAGTTGACTCTTAAGGGCTTGACTATAGATCGACGGACTCTCACAATAGCCCTGTGGCGCGCGTTTCAATCTAAAACTGCGACCACCCAATGAGAATCCGAATAGGTCTCTGCTTTCCTCAGCGATCGGAATACTAAAGAAAGCATTCTTTAGATCGATCACCGTGAACCAGGAGGCAGAGGCTGGAATCAGAGTTAACAAGGCCGTGATATCAGGGACCACGGGGAACTGTGGGATCACGATTTTATTAACTTCTCTCAAATCGATTATAAAACGGTACACAGGAAGTTTAGATGAATCAGTTCGTTTTAAAATTGGTAGCACAGGATTATTACACACATTTCCCCGAGTCTCTTCTATGACATCCTTTTTGATCAGATCACCAATGATCGCTAATAGCGCTCGTTCACCTTCAAGAGAGATACGATACTGAGGTATACGTGGTAATCGCACATTTGGTTTCAATTGGATCACATAAGGTTGGATGTCCAATAGACCCACATCATTGGGACCTGTGGCCCATAGAGACGCAGGAAGGGAACTCAATTCCGATGGGAATTTATCGATCGACAAGTACATAGGAGAGATTACTCTCCGACCTAATGTAAGCTCTACTCCTTCAGGAGAGACAATACAAAGTCGCATATAACCGTTTTAACAAATCCAGGCCCAAAAGATTCTCACCACAACCAGTAGATAGAATCAATGGAGCCTCCAGCTCACAAGGGCCAATCGTAAGGGGCAAAGGGCTAGAGACAGGATTGCTAACGGGGGCGCCAGAGAATCCAACGGAAACATTCGTTAAGCCAGACAAAGGTGCGCCAGGGAGTTTTGAATGCATGATGGAACTTTTCGTCGCACCAGTGTCTAACAGAAAAGGCTCAACTACGCCAGATGTAGCAACTGCGACGTAAGGCCCACTCTGATCAACCGGAACTGATACTACTCCCTCTCTCTGTCGGTGGCTGTCCTAGTAACGGTCAGTTGCAACAGTCTCATGGTCAACGTAATAGTCGTCCGCATAATACTGTGTAGATCTAACAGACCCTGCATTTCGCTGGTCAAAACAATTATTCGCATCTGATGAAACCTGAGAGCGCTCATTCTGGTTTTGGGAGGTACCGCGGCCTCTACCTCGAGATGCTTGTTGAGGACCACCACGACCCCCTTGTCCCGATACTCCATTGAGTCGGTCACGCAAGGCCGGACAATCATATTTTATATGTCCCTCTCTTCTACAATATGCACATTGATTATACCCAAGCATAGATCTAAAGTCAGAGGAGTCAGAACGTGACTGCATTCTGGAGGATTGCGATTGTGGTCTATATTGCTGTTGCGAATCATTTTGATTTGAGCGTGGAGGATATGCTTGCTGCAACAAAACCTTCGTTTTGAGCTCCTTCGTTTTCTTATCTGCACGATCACTTTCTTCCTTTTCCCTATTCTCATAATATTGAGCCGTCGCTAATATCTGTGCAGTGGTTGAAACAGCCCATGCACTTTCTGAATTTTTCAATTTGTTGCATAGCTCAGTGTGGAGCTGGGTGGCGGGCGGACCGGAATAACAGGCGGGGAGGCCGTATATATTGCGCTATGACAAGTGTTTTATTGCAGCAGAAGAACAAAGTCAAAATGAGGGAGGGAGGCAGTGTAGAGTCCAATGGGTGTTTGGCTGGTAGAAACTGCAGTGGACCAGGCTCGGCGAGGTTGTTGGGGATCAGGGTCTGCTTCTCCGTGTTCCGCCAGTAGTCTCCTCGGTGTGGTACTGGGGCTCCTTGGAGGCTTGAAAGAAAGGAGAGAAGCGTAGGGCTTTTAGTCCGAGTACTCAATCAGTACACCCCGCCACCTACACCGGGGAGTGAAGGATATGGAGAAATGCCAGTGAGGAGGGGACGGTAGGGGAATGGAACAGGCAAGAAAAAGGTGGGAGGGTTGAAGGCGGGATGGTGCAGGGCAGTGCTCGGTCTTTATACAGTGCGAGTGAGACGAACCTAACTATCCCTGTGCTCGTGCAGTCTAGGAATATATACAAGAGTATTTTACAATTAGCACTATATACACAGTAGGGGACACGGAGAAAGGGTAACAGGTACTCACGTGCCCTGCCGCAACTCTCGTCCGAGTTGCGGCCGCTCTCCAGCTTCCTCCTGAGGACGCCACCAGTCCTCCGTCCAGACGTCCTCTTCCTCGTCCTCGCTTCGGTCCTGCAGTACTGCTCCTCTCTCTCTCTGGGGTCCGTCGCTGTCCGCTGCCTCCTGCCACGAGTCGGTTGCTCCGAACGCCTCTTCTTCGTCCTCGGGGCTTTTTCTACCTTCCGGGCTCTGGTCTGACCGTCCACTTCCGGGGTCAAGGTGGATCGCTTCCGGGTTGCTTGGGGTCGACCCGCCGTCACTTCCGGTGTTGCGGGCGGGGGCTTCCGGTCCTTCGGGCTCCAGCGTCGGTACCTGCAGGGGACGAGAAAGAGAAGGTGTCCTGGGTGTCCGGGACGTTAAGTGACCGGGCGCGGGGGACGGGACCCCCGTGCTCGGACTGTGTTGCGCCGAGGTAGGTGCCGCTGCCGCTCCACATCCCCTTTCCCTAGCTGTCTTTCTTGTAGGGGAACTGGGAGGTGGGTATCGGGACAGATAATCAGCGTTGCCCTGTTGCAGTCCTTTCCTATGTAACGTTTTGAACCTAAAGGGCTGTAGGGAGAGGAACCACCGGAGTACTCGGTCATTGTGGCCCCTATTGCGGGCCATCCACTCCAGAGGGGCATGATCTGTGTAGAGTTCAAATTCCCGCCCCTCCAAATAGTACCGAAGGCTTTCCACTGCCCATTTGATGGCTAGGGCCTCTTTCTCTACTACCGCGTAGTTCGCCTCCCGGGGAAACAGCTTCCTGCTGAGGTAGAGGATAGGCCGTTCGACCCCTGTGCTGTCCCTCTGTGAGAGCACCGCCCCTAAGCCCTGATCAGAAGCGTCTGTTTGTAGTATGAATGTTTGGGTATAGTCTGGACTGACTAACACAGGTTCGGTTATCAGGGACTGTTTCAGACGTTCAAAGGCGTGGACCACCAGGGTTGGGGGATGCTGTAGGATTTCTTCTATGTTCGTGGTTTTCTTCAACAGGTCGGTTAATGGGGCCGCTGTTTGGGAAAAACAGGGGATAAACCTCCGATAGTACCCCAATAATCCAAGAAAGGCACGGAGTTCCTTCCTGGTTCGGGGAAAAGGGATGGCCTGAATGGCCTTGATCTTATTGTCCTGAGGCCGGATGAGCCCTTCCCCTAACAGGTAGCCCAGGTATTTCACACTCTGGGCCGCTAAGGTGGTCTTGGAGGGGTTGATGGTAAAACCATGGTTCCCTAGAGAGGTGACAACGGCTTTTAGGTGGCTTAGATGCAGTTCCCAACTATCGCTGTAAATAACGATATCGTCAAGGTATGCCCCGGCGTACTTGGTATGTGGTTGTAACACCAAGTTCATGGCCCTTTGAAATGTAGCTGGGGCTCCATGAAGTCCGAAGGGCATCACCTTAAACTGAAACAAGCCCTCAGGCGTGGAGAAGGCGGTCTTGGGCTTGTCGGCTGCTTTGAGGGGGATCTGCCAGTACCCTTTGCAGAGATCCAGGGTACTTATATACTTGGCTTTGCCTATTCGTTCCACCATTTCATCTACTCGGGGTAGGGGGTAGGTGTCGAAGGCCGATATCTTGTTCACTTCCCGAAAGTCTATACAGAATCTGGTGGATCCGTCTGGTTTGGGGACTAGAACAATCGGGGAGTTCCAGCTGCTACTGGAGGGTTCTATGATGCCCATCTTCAACATTTGGTTTGTTTCTTCTTGAATGATGGCTCTTCGTGCTTCGGGGATGCGGTAAGGCCTTTGTCTTACTGTCTTTCCTGGTTCCGTGTGGATGGCATGTTCCACTACCGTGGAGTGTCCGGGTAGGGAGGAAAACACGGGTTGTACGGAGAACAAGGCCCGTCTGAGTTCCCGTTTGTTCTGTTCGGGAAGGTCGGGATCAATGCACACATCGAAGGGAGGGGGTGTTGCACTGGACAGTACAGGACGGGGACCCTCCCACTTCTTCAGGAGGTTTACATGATAGATCTGGGTTACTCCTCTGGTGGGATCGGTTTCTATTTCATACGTTACAGGGGTCACAACCCTTAGAACCGGGAAGGGGCCTTGCCACTGCCCTAGCAGCTTATGGTCGGAAGAAGGAAGGAGCAACAACACTAGATCTCCTGGAACGAATTTCCGGGCCTTGGTTCCCTTATCATATTGGTGTTTCTGGGTGTTTTGGGCGGCCACCAGGTTCTGCCTCACGATGACCCTTATCTGTTCAAGGTGCGTCTTTAGATTGTCCACGTATTCAGGAAGGGGTCGGGTTCTGTCGGGTTCGGCTTCCCATGCTTCCCTGGCCATATCCAAGAGTGTCCGTGGGGCTCGACCATACAACAACTCGTAAGGAGAGTAACCAGTACTGCTTTGCGGTTTGCACCTGATGGCAAACAGCGCTAGGGGAAGCATCTCCTCCCACCTTTTGCTTTCGAGGCCTAGGAGTTTCTTTAATGTTGCTTTGAGGGTGGCGTTGTAGCGCTCCACCAACCCATCGGTCTGGGGGTGGTAGGCCGAGGTCCTTATCTGCTTGATGCCCAGGTGGGAGCAGACCTGGCGCATAAGGGAGGATACGAAGGGTGTTCCCTGATCGGTGAGTATTTCACGGGGGAAACCCACCCTCGAGAAGATGGATATGAGGGCCTTGGATATGGTTTGTGTTGTGGGATGGCGTAGGGGTATCGCTTCCGGGAAGCGGGTGGCATAATCGACCAACACAAGAGCATATCGACACCCGGTTCGTGAAGGCAACAATGGTCCGATAATGTCCATGCCTACTCTGGTGAAAGGGACATCAATAAGGGGGAGAGGTTGCAAAGGAACCCTGGGGGGCCGGTAGCGGCTGTTTCGTTGGCATACTGGGCATTCCCGGCAATACTGCTTGATTTCTCCGTGAACCCCGGGCCAATAAAACTTATCAAGGATCGTGCGTCCGGTTTTCTCATCGCTGAAATGACCACCCAGCAAGTGGCTATGGGCCAAGAACAGTACTTTCTCGCGGAACAACCCGGGGATAACCAGCTGTGTTGGTTGTTGGGGTCCCCCTTTCCTGTAGAGGAGTCCGTTTTTTCGGAAGAAATAAGGACCTACATGTAGCGGGTCTTCAGCGTCCAGAGCACGGGCCCAGGCCTCCTGCAACACCGGATCTTCCTGTTGTGTGGCGCGGAATTCCCGGTCGGTTTCCCAGGGATGCACGTCTATTTGAGCAGGAAAAGCCATCGCGAACTCTCTCTTTTCCTTTTTCTTCTGTCTTCGGGTCTTGGTTGGTCTGATCACCGGATTCACAGGAGAAAGTTCATGGGCGAAAGGGGCCTCGGCCCACCATTTCCTCAGGGAGTCTGTGGTGTCTTGGAGCAGCCGAGGAAGACCGCTATAGTCGCTGTCCAATATCGCTTGCTCAGGGAGATTGGGGATCAGGCCCACCGTTAGCAGACTGCCCTTGTCTGTGGGGTTTTGCACATGGACCTGGGTGGTCGGATAGTTCTTGGTGTCGCCATGTACACACGTGATAGCCACGTTGCCTGTCACAGGACCGACAGGATGGGGCAGCTCCTGGGGTCTTAGAACGCTTTGTCGGCATCCCGTGTCGGCCAGGGCCATCATTCCGTGTCCGTCTATCCGCACCGGGCACCGAAATGGAGGAGGGGTGTTGTCCGCGGTGAGACAGGCATAGTTTCTTGCCATCCCTATGTCCATGGGTTCCTCCTTTTGGGGGCAGACGCGAGCAATATGCCCGAACCCACCACAGTGGTAACATTGAGGTCCCGGTGGGTGGGGTCGAGGCAGGATAGGGTAGGGCATCAGGGGAGCGGGGTCAGGTCTCCTGACCACCTGAGGGGGTCGAGGGACCCGGGGATGGTTTCCTGGAGTAATGCGGGAAGGGTGTTCCTCCTTTGGTCGCTGTGTTTCCTGTGCTCGGCTGTAGGCGCTGGCTATCTCTACGGCGCTGTCGAGCGTTAGGCGAGCATGCTGGCGCACCCATTTTTGTGTGGCAGGATGCAGGGAAGCTAAATACTGTTCCAAATATATTTTGGCCAGAATGTCCTCCTTTGTGGCCGTAGCAGGTTTCAACCACCGATTCGTCAGGTCCTGTATACGAAAGGACAAGGCCCGCGGCGTTTCTTGGGGCCCTTCTCTGGCTTGACGCAGCCTCACCCTATAAGTCTCGTCATCTATTCCTAGCCTTTCCAGTATGCAGGTTTTGATATCGGCGTAGGGGGTTTGTCCCTGGATGTTGGCTTGCTGGTAGGCAGCTTGCAGTTCACCTGTCAACAGGGGACCCAGGTAGTGGCCCCATCGATCAGCGGGCCAAGCCGCCGCCTGGGCTAGGCGCTCAAAGTTCGTGAAGAAGTAGTCGGGGTCCTCTCCGGGTACGTACTTCTGTAGAACGACTGAGGGGAGGGAGGTGGTTGGTCTTTGTTGCCCCATGACTGTAGTGAGTTTCTCAAGGGCTTGGTCCTGTGCGCTTCCCTGTCCCTTCAGTACGTCATGTAGTTGTCCTCGATCGTCTTCGGCCGTCTTGAGGAACTTCTCCATCATTTTTCCTAATAGTTCCTGGCTTTCGGCCAGATGCTTGACAGCGGCCTCCATGCCTCCGGGATATCCCACTTCTGACACCACTTGTGGAGCTGGGTGGCGGGCGGACCGGAATAACAGGCGGGGAGGCCGTATATATTGCGCTATGACAAGTGTTTTATTGCAGCAGAAGAACAAAGTCAAAATGAGGGAGGGAGGCAGTGTAGAGTCCAATGGGTGTTTGGCTGGTAGAAACTGCAGTGGACCAGGCTCGGCGAGGTTGTTGGGGATCAGGGTCTGCTTCTCCGTGTTCCGCCAGTAGTCTCCTCGGTGTGGTACTGGGGCTCCTTGGAGGCTTGAAAGAAAGGAGAGAAGCGTAGGGCTTTTAGTCCGAGTACTCAATCAGTACACCCCGCCACCTACACCGGGGAGTGAAGGATATGGAGAAATGCCAGTGAGGAGGGGACGGTAGGGGAATGGAACAGGCAAGAAAAAGGTGGGAGGGTTGAAGGCGGGATGGTGCAGGGCAGTGCTCGGTCTTTATACAGTGCGAGTGAGACGAACCTAACTATCCCTGTGCTCGTGCAGTCTAGGAATATATACAAGAGTATTTTACAATTAGCACTATATACACAGTAGGGGACACGGAGAAAGGGTAACAGGTACTCACGTGCCCTGCCGCAACTCTCGTCCGAGTTGCGGCCGCTCTCCAGCTTCCTCCTGAGGACGCCACCAGTCCTCCGTCCAGACGTCCTCTTCCTCGTCCTCGCTTCGGTCCTGCAGTACTGCTCCTCTCTCTCTCTGGGGTCCGTCGCTGTCCGCTGCCTCCTGCCACGAGTCGGTTGCTCCGAACGCCTCTTCTTCGTCCTCGGGGCTTTTTCTACCTTCCGGGCTCTGGTCTGACCGTCCACTTCCGGGGTCAAGGTGGATCGCTTCCGGGTTGCTTGGGGTCGACCCGCCGTCACTTCCGGTGTTGCGGGCGGGGGCTTCCGGTCCTTCGGGCTCCAGCGTCGGTACCTGCAGGGGACGAGAAAGAGAAGGTGTCCTGGGTGTCCGGGACGTTAAGTGACCGGGCGCGGGGGACGGGACCCCCGTGCTCGGACTGTGTTGCGCCGAGGTAGGTGCCGCTGCCGCTCCACACTCAGGCAACAAATTCAATACAAATTTATCAACAAATAACCGCTGGCCTCCCTCAGTGCCCATATCCTGACCACTATGATCGACAAATGCCTCTTCGAACCTAGTAAAGAAATCGGAAACACTTTCGTCCTTCTTTTGCTTACAAGCTGCTAATTTATCCCAGTTTACCCTCATCGCCGGCATAAGTGTTTTCATGAGCGTAATTATTCTCTGTGGCAGATCCGTAATTAACTGCTCAGGCTTAGCCCCACCAACTTGTCGGCCATCAGCCACTAATATAGCAGCCCAATCACCGCCTAACTCATTCGCATGATTTTCTTGGCGAATTTTCGCCCAAATTGGTTGTGGTACAACATTACCGAACAGCATGTCGATGTCGGCAAGATTCATAATAGTAGCATCTACCAATTGGGATAACTCCTTATAATAACCTGCCGGATTCTTACGCGGATCAGGTAAAGATTGCTTGACCTGTAAAACTTCTGATCGCTTCCATGGGAGGTGTATCCAAACTCTTTGGAAATGTGGAGGAACCGGAGGAACAGCAGCAGCATCACCTGGCATCCATACTGGCGGAACCTCTCTCATTGGATACTGACCAGGAGTCGCTTTCCAAGTTTCGAAGTCATCATCAATCGACATTCGAGGAGGGACTACGGACCTAAAGGCTAACAACCGCTCTAATGCACGTCGTACATCTTCACCTACAATCATACCGTTCGAAAACTGACTCTGAAGTTCAATCATATCGGGCGGTACGTTATCTAAATCGTCATTACACCATTGTTCTCGCAAAGAGTTACACATTTCTTCGAACACGAATCTCTGCGTAGGCTCATTAAACTGAGAAAACGTGTCGAAAACCACGCGTGGAGGGTAGTTAGCAGGATGTCTTATCCACCTACGAGCCATATTCACTAATGTTGCACTCTCCCTTCCACCAGGGATTTGACTTCGTCTCTGGGAAGTTTCGGAAACACTGGTTGGTAGTATCGATCCGGATAGTGGGGAATAGAGCGTAGCAACAGTATTAGGAATACGGGTACGAATGGAAGGAGAAGAAGGAAAAAGAGCAGGAGCGACAATATTAGAAGTGAACGTAGGAACAGCAGAAACAGACAAGACAGCCGGGGTAGTAGAAACTGGAGTTTGAGGAGGCACAGGCAAAGGAGCAGTAGGAACAGAAACAGGTGGTGGGACAAACGTAGGACCAACAACGGGCTGACCAGCAGCCACCGGAACAACAGGAGGGACAACAAGAGGAACTACAGGAGGAACTACAGGAGCCGTAGCACCCTGTGCATAAGGAGGCGGCGATTTCATCAAATACGCTAACAGGGGATCCTCCTTTGGATCCTCTTCTTTCTTATCAAGACTAGTTGGTAAAACCGGATAACATTTGTCTATCCTCATGTGATGTAGTCTAGTGGAAACTTCCGTTTCTTTTTCTTCTTTATCTCGCTGACATTGTTGTACAACTTGCATTATCGGGACCATACCTTCTCTTCGATCCTTTTTAAGCTGTTTGATTTCTTTTTGCTTGGCCTCTTTACGCCACAACCGAAAGGAATCAAACATAGCGGGTCTAGCTTTCCTTTTAAACAATTTAGCTTCGAGATTATCTAAAATCGTAAGATCAAAACTTCCATGCGGTGGCCAACTAAGGACACCATCTTTTTTCGTGTAACGGACCCAATATTCATTATAAATTATAGGGCCCACACCATGTCGACTAGAGAACTCATATATCGGAGTTCCAACTGGAGGTATCGGACACGAGTCCTCCAACCGGGAATCCTTGTTGCAACATTTAAAGAAACCAAGAAAACCACTATGGCTAGGCATCGTGCACACTAACCTAGTATCAAACTTCAAGGGTTACCAAAGTGCTAAATCTTCGTGAAAGACAAAACCCTCGGTTTTTGGCAATTGCAACTGTCAAATAACAACTAAGAACCAACAACTAAGAACCACAAATGCAATGGAACCTTGCATACAACTAAGCACCAACAACTAAGGACTGGGAGCGACCCACAAATACTTAACTGAGAGCTCGATGGCGTCACCAGGAAGGCCCATTTATCGTCTCGCTTTACGTAAGGTCTACGCCAGGCGCCGAAAACAGGTCGACAGTCAGGGCATCGGTCCGTCGCAGCCGTCAGGAGGCGGGAATCTTCGCGGGAAAAATCTTCGGACCACTTATTTCGACAACAGGATCGATGAAGCGGGGTGCACCTTTCCTCGGAAATTTCACACGAAACGCCTCGCAATCGTCAGGCTTTGGACCGGTACCGCTGATGTCGCCCCACGTTGGGCGCCAACTGAAGGACTGGACTATTTAAGGCCCAGCGGTGCCAGGGGACAACACCTAAAACCTTCGTGGGATACCTGTTCTGGCGCACTAAAGACAGAGACACGGGAGACTTCCTTCGGCGTCAAAGATCAGCGTTTATTACTGCAGGGAGGCAAAAGTCACAAGAAGTACAACAGCGTGTAGGTTCTGAGAGTCTGCTTCAAATTGCATATGTGGGTCACTCTCTTTTATATAAGATTTTGCCATTGCACAACATGTGAACAAAAGGTTACAATCCAGTTCCCACAGTAAACTTCAAAAGGGTCGCTTTCATGTTTTCAGAACCCCGGAACATAATTACAGTAACATTGCCGGTTCCCAACTGTAAAAGCACATTATCCTGCTGCTAGGCACATTCCACTCTAGTTGTAAAAGGACGAGAGCAAGAGACAAGAACAGCTGCAAGGAAGTCAGACATTCGTAGAGAAAAGAGTGTGAGGGAAATATCGGATGCGTGATCGTAGGATCAAAGAGCTTGATCCCAGCACGTGCGAGGCTGAAACAATAGACCGGCACGGCAAGATTACCTCAAGCGGAGCCATCTGCCTTTGCAGTGTCATTCCCCCGGTCATAAAAGACGCATGAAAGGAATATGTGTCTTCCGTGTGGCTTGGGAACCAACGGGTCACGAGGCGGACAGTTGCCTGTTCGCTGACTACGTGAGGGCAAGAAACAAAATGGATGCCGTATCTAAAATGGAACCCAAGGGTTCAGATGTAGAAACACGTAAATAAGGCGAACCCCGTCAAGTAGTGTAGCGAAAACGCGTACACTTACCGTACTCGTCATTTACGGTTCATAGATACCAAACTTGCCCATATTCGTTCATGCCCAGAACACCGTAACGATTCCCACGGAACCTCATGGGTCTGCTAGCTTTACTAGGAAGAGCTGGGTTATGAGAAGCCCGATATCCCTCCATATGGAGCTCACTGATCTGCCAAGTCTCTTGTAAGCAGATTATCGGGTGGTCACCCACAACTTTCAACCATGCTGGGTCATGCATCTTTTCTGCCAACCTAAAATTCCCCTAAAGAAGAAGAGAGACTGTGCCACCTCTCCTATATTCTTTGAGCCTATCAGTCCAGCTATGCCTACTACTCCATATGCCCCAACCTCACCTGCACGCTCTGACTATAACCCAGATGAGGATCAGGACGCAGATGTAGGGTTTGGTTATCCACAAAACCCTAATACAGAGCCAAACTCACAGCCATGGGGTGGGGAAGGAGAACCAGATACTGAAATAATTGTGCCTATTACAGACCCAACTAAGCCATCACCCACAGAAGATACAGTAGCCTTTAATGCACTACTAGATAGAGCAGCAACCTACCATAATGTAGATATGCACTCTGATGCTATTGAGGAAGACTTCCTCTTCGATACATTAACAACATCTGAGAGGCATGTTAAAACACTCCCAATGTTGAAAGGTGTATTAAAACATGCAAATGACATTTTTAAGGACACTGCTAGGGCAAGGGTCATAAACCCTAGAATTGAAAGAAAATATAGGGCTGCACCAATAGATCCTACATACATCAGGGGGCAGCTACCCCTAGATTCCCTAGTATCAAACGCACGTAAACGTGCAAATTCCCAGACAACTGGAGAGGCAGCTCCTCCAGACAAAGAGTCAAAAATCTTTTAGGCATCAGGCAAGAGAGTGGCAGCCCAAGCAGCAAACTCATGGAGAATAGCCAATACACAGGCCTTGTTGGCCAGATATGACACGGCGCACTACGCCAGTTTAGCAGAGATTCTCCAACACTTACCTGATCCTTACAAACAGCAGGCCGATGAACTTATACAAGAGGGAAAGCTCATCACCAATGCCTCAATTAAATGTGCCCTAGACGCAGCAGACATGGCTGCCAGATCCATCAATACAAGCGTGCTGTTAAGGTACCACTCATGGCTTCGCATATCGGGCTTTAAGAATGAAGTCCAATCCACAATTCTTAATCAGCCAATCAACCAGGATTTTTTATTTGGTCCAGCAGTTGATTCAATTCTGGACAAAATGAAAAAGGATGCAGAAACTGCGAAGTCTATGGGAGCTCTCCAGTCCCAACAACACCGGGGCTCCTTTAGTTGCTCCAGTTATAGAGGAGGAGCGCGAAGTAATGCTTCACAGCAATCCTCCAACTACAAAAGTAACACACAAAACACTTACAACAAAAACACCAACAGGGGTGGATACAGAGGAAACAATACCAAGGGAAGAGGTCGTGGAGGCAATGCAAATAGATCCTCCACTAACACCAAGCAGTGACTTTTTACAACTACCCCCAGACCACATAACACCAGTTGGGGGAAGAATACAACAATTTCTGCCAGTCTGGTTAAATATCACCACCGACAAGTGGGTCAGGCAAATTATCCAACATGGCTATTGCCTCGAACTCACCTCACCACCACCCAACATACCACCCATGCACCGTCCAATGTCACAGGAACATATAACGCTACTACAGCAAGAGGTCATCAGAATGCTGCAAAAGGGGGCCATAGAACCAGTCCCAGTACAACATCAGGGAACAGGAGTATACTCCCTATACTTCCTCATTCCAAAAAAGGACGGGTCTCTCAGGCCAATATTGGACCTCAGGCCCCTCAACATGCACATTTTGTCGGAGCACTTCCACATGCTCACTCTTCAGCAAGTCTTACCATTGCTTCGCCAGGGAGTCTTCCTAGCAACCTTAGACCTCAAAAACGCATACTTTCATATACCAATACACCCTGCTCACAGAAAGTATTTCAGGTTCACCATTCAGGGACAACACTACCAGTTCAAAGTCCTACCATTTGGTGTCACGACAGCTCCGAGAGTGTTCACCAAATGTCTAGCTACAGTGGCAGCACATCTCAGAAGGCAACACATCCATGTGTACCCTTATCTGGACGACTGGCTAATACACATGCCAACAGCACAGCAATGTGCCAACCACATGTCAAAGACCGTACTTCTCCTGCACAGTTTAGGATTCTCACTAAACTACCCTAAATCACATCTACAACCCTCCCACGTCCAACAGTACCTGGGAGCAACAATAGATACACTGGCAGCAAAGGCATATCCCAACACAGCGCGAATCAAGGGAATGCAAACGTTGATACAACAATTCAGACCCCAACACTCGCTACCAGCCGAGTGTTTATGCAGCTAATAGGCATGGCAGTTCCGGCTGGACTGTTCCCATGAGGCACAGGGTCAGACTGATTTGCATATAGCCATGTCTGAACTGGGGTGGCAGAGTGGGCTAAAGAACGGTGATAGATTAAACCCAGATCTTTTGACTGGTTGTGAGTGTTTGATTGATTCAGATTCTCCATCCATCACCACCCCCTTTTGTACCGCTTTTGGCCGCCATAAGTGTGGCAGGGTATGCTCAGACGTGAGTCTCTTGCTCACTTTGCCACTGGATTCAAGCAAGCCGGGTTGAAGACGGCTGGAATGCCAGAAACCGGTCCTTGGAAGCTTGTTTCTGGACCAGGGAAGACATGGCTTGGCAGTTCAGGCTGGACTGTTCCCATGAGGCACAGGGTCAGACTGATTTGCATATAGCCATGTCTGAACTGGGGTGGCAGAGTGGGCTAAAGAACGGTGATGGATTAAACCCAGATCTTTTGACTGGGTGTGAGTGTTTGATTGATTCAGATTCTCCATCCATCACCACCCCCTTTTGTACCGCTTTTGGCTGCCATAAGTGTGGCAGGGTATGCTCAGACTTGAGTCCCTTGCTCACTTTGCCACTGGATTCAAGCAAGCCGGGTTGAAGACGGCTGGAATGCCAGAAACCGGTCCTCGGAAGCTTGTTTCTGGTCCAGGGAAGACATGGCTTGGCAGTTCGGGCTGGACTGTTCCCATGAGGCACAGGGTCAGACTGATTTGCATATAGCCATGTCTGAACTGTGGTGGCAGAGTGGGCTAAAGAACGGTGATGGATTAAACCCAGATCTTTTGACTGGGTGTGAGTGTTTGATTGATTCAGATTCTCCATCCATCACCACCCCCTTTTGTACCGCTTTTGGCCGCCATAAGTGTGGCAGGGTATGCTCAGACGTGAGGCCCTTGCTCACTTTGCCACTGGATTCAAGCAAGCCGGGTTGAAGACGGCTGGAATGCCAGAAACCGGTCCTCGGAAGCTTGTTTCTGGTCCAGGGAAGACATGGCTTGGCAGTTCGGGCTGGACTGTTCCCATGAGGCACAGGGTCAGACTGATTTTCATATAGCCATGTCTGAACTGGGGTGGCAGAGTGGGCTAAAGAACGGTGATGGATTAAACCCAGATCTTTTGACTGGGTGTGAGTGTTTGATTGATTCAGATTCTCCATCCATCACCACCCCCTTTTGTACCGCTAATAGGCATGATGGCCTCGTGCATATTTATAGTCCCTCATGCCAGGCTACATACGCGTCCACTCCAAAAATGCCTAGCAAGGCAGTGGAACCAGGCTCACGGGCAATTAAAGGACCTAGTGTTGGTGACCAGTCGGGCTTACAACTCTCTGCATTGGTGGAATCCACAAAACCTTTGCAAAGGACGACTGTTCCAGGAGCCTGTTCCACAAATAGTGTTAACCGCGGACGCATCCCTACTAGGATGGGGAGCCTATGTCCTACACTACACAGTACAGGGACTCTGGACTGTACAGCAAAAGAAAATGCATATCAACCTTTTAGAGTTGATGGTGGTCTTTCTAGCCCTAAAAACTTTCAAAACACACTTAAGCAACAAAGCTGTGTTGATCCGGACGGACAACATGACAGCTATGTATTACATTCAAAAACAGGGAGGAACACACTCACCACAGCTGTTGCACCTAGCTCAAGCAATGTGGAAATGGGCCATTCAGAGGAACATGTTTCTCATGGCAGAACACCTCCCAGGCAAGGACAATCAGGTAGCCGACCTGCTCAGCAGGCACAGCCAGCAGATGCACGAATGGGAAATTCACCCCAAAGTGCTCCAACCATTCTTCCCGAAATGGGGACACCCGGAGATAGATCTCTTTGCCACAAGCGAAAACGCAAAATGCCAGTACTTTGCCGCCAGGTTCCCACATCCGGAGTCGCAGGGCAATGCGATATGGATGAACTGGTCAGGCAAATTTGCGTACGCTTTTCCCCCAGCTCCATTAATACCGCTGGTGGCACTCAAAATGCGACAACATTCGCTGACACTGATCCTAGTTGCTCCCACATGGGCAAGGCAACCGTGGTACACGACGTTCCGAGAACTGTCAGTAGTGCCTCATCAAAGACTGCGACTCACACCCAATCTTCTAACTCAGAGCCATGGAGAAATCCAACACCCAGACCCGCAACAGCTGAACCTGGCGATCTGGCTCCTGAAGTCCTAGAGTTTGGATACCTAAACTTGCCCCCAGACTGCATGAATATTATCAAAGAGGCAAGAAAACCCACTACCAGAGCTTGTTAGGCAGCAAAGTGGAAGCGTTTCGTCATTTACTGTAGTAACAATGACATTAACCCACTTGATGCTTCTACTCAAAATATCATTTGCTATCTCTTGCACCTACAATGTTGCAATTTAGCCTATTCATCCATCAGGATACATTTAGCTGCTTTAGCAGCATATCTGCAAAACAGGCAACACCTTTCACTATTTAGGGTGCCAGCAATTAAAGCGTTTATGGAGGGACTTAAACGCGTAATTCCTCTAAGACACCCACCTTCACCAGTCTGGAATCTAAACGTCGTTTTAACCAGACTTATGGGACCACCTTTTGAACCACTACACTCATGCGAACTACAATTTCTTACTTGGAAGGTGGCTTTCCTCAATGCCATTACTTCACTGAGAAGAGTTAGTGAGCTGCAAGCCCTAACTATACAAGAGCCATTCATTCAAGTACATGCAAATAGAGTAGTTCTCAGAACAAACCCTACATTCATGCCAAAGGTGGTATCCCAATTTCATATAAATCAAACAATAGAACTGCCAGTGTTCTTTCAAAACCCACAGACAGTGGCTGAAAAGGCCTTGCATACTCTTGATGTCAAAAGAGCCCTGCTATACTACATAGATAGAACTAAGGCATTTCGAAAAACAAAACAGTTGTTTGTTGCTTTCTCACCGCAACACAAAGGTAACCCTATGTTCGAGGCATGTGGGCTGCTGAATTCACATCTTATGCATAGGTCGCCGCCTAGTGTTGGGTCCGGATGATTGCACATTGTTGTCCTGGAAGAGTCTTCGAAGTATCAGGAGATAGGTGGCTCCTCCCCTGGACTACAGTGTGCATGGGCATCCTCTCCATCCTCAGATTGTTTTTTTCCGCCATTGGGTTCGGATGTACCTTTCTTTACTCAAGTTCGGAAACTTTTCTACAAGGCCAAAAGGCCTTCGGGGTCGTCGGTATTGTTATTTCGATCGGTGCCGAGTTTTTGTTCCAGTTCTTTTCGAAGCAGGACGTCGAAGTGAGCGGTGTGGCCTTTTCGACACCAGAGGCCCGATCGTCGATGGAACGGAGCCCGTTCAAGTGATGCCCCCTTTGTAACTCGAAATACCCGCACATCGATGTACACCCGGTGTGCAACAAGTGCTTATCACCAGACCACAACGAGGACAACTGTCTAGCTTGTGCTCGATTCCGGTCGAAGAAGACGCTTAGGCTCCGACGTGCAGCAAGACAAACAATGACGAAGCCAGCGCCCGACCCGGTGAATATCTTCGATGAAGACGACGATGAGGTCGTCGAGACTGAGGATCCGGAACAGACGTCGGGCACAGGTTCGGAGCACGACTCCAACTACTATGAAGACGAAGAATTCGTCGATGAAGAAGAAAACGTCGAAGAGGTAAGGGACGACGTGTCCCCCATCGGAGCCGTCGACGACGACCCGAATGATGAACCAGGCCCAACAGTGGGTACTGGGCCCCAAAAAGACACTCAAAAACTTTCAAAGGCTCAGGTCGATGCATCGCCAAAAGGCCTTATCCAAGATCTTACCAAACATTCTATAGCCCCGCGTCTCGGCCCGGCTAACAATACATCTCACGAGCCATCGGTCGCCATACAGAAAGCGAAACCGAAAGCTGACTAGGCAAAAACGAAACTGAAACTGCTGAAAACAGTCCTCGGATCAAAGAGTGCGACCACTTCCGACTCGGCGTCGAAGAAAAGTGTCGACGACCCTGCGGGGTCGACCACAAAGGGTGTCGAACCAAAGATTGGTGCGCTAAAGGCCATAGCTAAAGCCAAGTACGTCGAACCGACGAGGTCGGCGTCGACGGACAGAGACACAAACAAAGGACTCAAGTCTCGGAAGGCCCTTGAACCGAGGCACAGAGTCGAAAAACAACAGCTCGTCAAAGCCCTCGAGCCAAAACCAAAAGGCGCCTCAAAGGAGCAAGTCGAGCCGAACAAAAAGAGCGCGCCTCCACCGCAACAAGCACCAAAGTCGACGCAAGGCCAAAAGCACGACGACAGGGCGAAGTCCATCTGTCCGATATCGACGCTGACCCCAAAGCCGCCGATAAAATTCGGACTGCCCCCGACAGCACGGCCTAAGGCAATCGATCCAACAACAAGGATCGAACCACCCAAAACTGTGTCACTTGGAAAAAGAAGTCATCCTCTAGAAGAGGACGTTATGTACCAGGAGCCCTCCTATGATGATCAGTCAAAGCTCCATATCGACGCCAACACAGGCAAACTTACTGTTTATCACAGAAAGATCAGGTCAGAAAATACTCTGGAATCCTATAAAATCCCATTAAAGAAGAAAAGGGATTCTTCAACATCGCCTGTCAATTTTGAACCTGTAAGGTACCATGGCCAGGACACTTCTGCAGGCTCACCCAAACGCTCTAATGAGGATATAGGGTATGACTATGATGAACAATATAGTTACCCTGCAGGAGATGATCAAGATGACTAGACTCAAGCCTGGACAGACACTATCAACCAGGGGGAGTCACAAACTATCCCTGATACTCCTTCTTATCCTGTAAAAACTTCGCCAAAAGAGGATACAGCGGCGTTTAACGCATTAATAGAAAGGGCAGCACATAATCATGATGTGGACATGCATGCTGACCCAATTGAGGAGGATTTCTTGTTTGACACTGTCTCCACTTCAGAGAAATCAGTTAAAACATTGCCAATGTTAAAGGGTGTCCTAAAACACGCAGGAGACATTTTTAAGGAAACCACAAGAGCAAGGGTTGTTCCTAGAATTGAAAGAAAATACAGACCGGCGCCTGTGGACCCTACATACATTCGGGGACAGTTGCCGTTGGACTCTTTGGTGGTATCCAATGCTCGGAAACGTGCCAACTCCCAAACTACTGGTGATGCTCCTCCTCCAGACAAAGAGTCTAAAGTATTAGAAGCTTCTGGAAAAAGGGTGGCTGCTCAAGCAGCAAACATCTGGAGAATTTCCAACACACAGGCCCTATTAGCCAGATACGATAGGGCACTATGACACATTAGAGCAACTGCTACAACATTTGCCTGATGTCTACAAGGAAGGAGCAGAAACACTAATACAGAAAGGGAAACTGATATCCAACGCATCCATTAAATGCGCGCTAGATGTAGCAGACACTGCAGCCAGGGCCATCAACACAAGTGTCATGCTCAGAAGGCATGCTTGGTTGCACATCTCAGGGTTCAAACAAGAGATTCAAACCACATTATTAAATTAGCCTGTAAACCCTGATTTTTTTATTTGGTCCTGATGTGGACACAATCTTAGAAAAGATTAAAAAAGACACGGAGACAGCCAAATCTATGGGGGCCTTGCAGTCCCAACAATTCAGAGGCGGTTCCTTTTGTCGCTCCGGCAACAGAGGGGCTACAAGAGGCCAGGCGTCCCAACAAACTCAATACAATAAAGGGAACATGCAAACCACCTATAATAAAACAAGCAGAGATGGATACCGTGGCAACAGATCCTCCGCCACTACTAAACAGTGACGCCTCGTCGCTGCCCCCGGACCATGTAACACCGGTCGGGGGCAGATTACAACAGTTCCTGCCAGTCTGGGAAGGCATTACCACAGACAGGTGGGTGAGACAACTTATTCAGTACAGTTATTGTCTAGAGCTAACCTCAACTCCACCCAACATACCCCCAAAACACCGTCCTATGTCCGCAGAGCACATAGACTTATTGCAGCAAGAAATTATCAGCATGCTGCAAAAAGGGCCCATAGAACTCGTCCCTATACAGGAACAGGGTACAGGGGTGTACTCTCTGTACTTCTTAATCCCCAAAAAGGACGGGTCTCTCAGGCCAATACTAGACCTCAGGCCCCTAAACCAATACATCTTTTCAGAACACTTTCACATGCTCACTTTACAGCAGGTCCTACCATTACTCAGTCAGGGAGATTTCCTCGCAACACTAGACCTAAAGGATGCGTATTTCCACATACCAATACATCCAGCACACAGGAAGTATCTCAGGTTTACCATCCAAAATGAGCACTACCAGTTCAGGGTACTGCCTTTCGGGGTGACAACAGCCCCACGGGTGTTTACCAAGTGCTTAGCGACAGTAGCTGCGCACCTACGGAGAAACCATATTCACGTCTACCCCTATCTGGACGACTAGCTCATCCAAGCAAAGTCAGCCCAGCAATGTGCCAGCCACGTGTCCCGCACTATTCACCTCCTACACAGCCTAGGATTCTCATTAAACTACCCAAAGTCTCATCTTCAGCCCGCCCATGTACAACAGTACCTGGGAGCAACAATAGACACTTTGGCGGCAAAGGCGCAGCCAAACTCAGCAAGGATCAACAGCATTCTGTTGCTCATTAAAAAATTCAGACCCCAACACTCGCTCCCAGCAAGAGTGTTTATTAACCCTGGGCGTAGTGGGGCGTAGTGGGGCTCCGCGGAGCTACGCGGAGAGGGCGAGAAGCTACGCCCACTCCCGCACTCCGCGTAGCCCCACTACGCACCTCCCTCCCGCTCCCGCTCTCCCCTACATACATTATTTAAGGAATTACAGTGATTAAAACAATATTAAAGCACTTACCTTGTCCGGGGCTCGTCCGGGGCTCCCTCTTTGAATAGCGTCCTTTCCTGGATACCAATGCGCATGCGCGGGCGGCCGCGCATGCGCATTTGTATCTAGGGGAGGGCGGGAGGGAGGCGGGTGGCGGCCGACTCGGCTACGCCCACGGAGTGGGCGTAGTGTGTCCGGCTACGCTGTCTATGCAAAATGCGTAGAAGGCAACACTACGCCTACTCCGTGGGCGTAGCCGATTCGGGCGCCCACCCTTAGTGTTTATGCAGTTGATAGGCATAATGGCCTCCTGCATCTTCATAGTCCCTCACGCAAGACTACACATGCGTCCGCTTCAGGAGTGCTTAGCACGGCAGTGGAACCAGGCTCAGGGACAATTGAAAGACCTAGTGTTGGTGACCGGTCGCGCATACAACTCTCTGCATTGGTGTAATCCACAAAACCTTTGCAGGGGACAACCTTTTCCAAGAGCCTGTACCACAAATAGTGCTGACGACGGACGCATCTTTCCTGGGATGGGGAGCGCATGTCCTACATTACACAGTGCAGGGACGATGGACGACACAGCAAAAGAGGATGCACATCAACCTGCTGGAACTGATGGCAATCTTTATGGCAATGAAGGCGTTCAAGGTACATTTGTGCAACAAAGTCGTGTTAATCCGGATGGGAACATGACTGCCATGTACTACATACAAAAGCAGGGGGGGACACACTCTCCACAGTTGTCCCATCTAGCGCAAAGCATGTGGAAGTGGCCCATTCAGAGAAACATCTTCCTCATGGCGTAACACCTCCCAGGCAAGAACAACCAGATGGCTTACCTGCTCAGCAGACACAGCCACCAAATGCACGAGTGGGAGATACATCCCTCAGTGCTGCAACCGTACTTCCAGCGGTGGGGTCACCCAGAAATAGACCTGTTTGCCACAAAAGAAAATGCAAAATGCCAAAGCTTCACTGCCAGGTTTCCACATCCGCAGTCTCAGGGCAATGCGATATGGATGAACTGGTCAGGCAAGTTTGCGTACGCTTTTCCTCCAGCCCCGCTCATACCACTAGTGGCACGCAAACTGCTACAACACTCAATGACACTGATCCTAGTTGCTCCAACATGGGCGCGACAACCATGGTACACCACGTTCCTAGAACTTTCCGTGGTTCCTCATCAAAGGCTGCGATTAACGCCCAGTCTTTTAACGCAGAGCCATGGCGACATTCAGCACCCCGATCTGCAACAGTTGAACCTTGCGATCTGGCTCCTGAGGTCATAGAGTTTGGGTACCTAAGCTTGCCTCCCAACTGTATGAATATTATCAAGGAGGCAAGGAGGCCTACAACCAGAGCATGCTATGCGGCAAAGTGGAAACGATTTGTCATCTATTGTAACAATAATGACATAAATCCGCTAGATGCATCTACTCTCAAAACATCATATGTTATCTCTTACATTTACACAGATGCAATCTGCCTTACAGTTCCATACGAATACATTTAGCTGCAGTGGCAGCTTATCTTCAGAACAGGCAGCACCTTTCACTCTTCAGAGTGCCTGCTATTAAAGCTTTCCTAGAGGGACTCAAACGAATCATTCCTCCAAGACACCCACCTTCACCTGTCTGGAACCTCAACGTGGTTCTAACCAGACTAATGGGACCACCTTTTGAACCTCTACATTCCTGTGAGATACAATTCCTAACGTGGAAAGTGGCTTTTCTAGTGGCTATTACATCACTCAGAAGAGTTAGTGAGCTGCAAGCCCTAACTATTCAGGAGCCATTCATACAAATCCACGCTAATAGGGTAGTGCTGCGAACTAACCCTAAATTTATGCCAAAGGTGGTGTCCCAGTTTCACATCAATCAAGCTATAGAACTGCCAGTATTCTTCCCTAATCCAGATTCCATGGCAGAAAGAGCTCTACATACCCTAGATGTTAAAAGAGCTCTCCTGTACTATATAGACAGAACTAAACTTTTCAGAAAGACCTGAGGCCAGATGTAGGTCGGTCGGTAACGGCCGAAAATCGGTATTTTCGGCCGTTACCGACCGGAAAATCAGATTTGGTATGTAGGGCCCAGAATTTTACAGATTCGGTAAATTTACCGATCGGTAAATTTACCGAATCTGTAAAATACTGAATCGGTATTTATACCTATTCGGTATTTTTGATATGTAGGTGGGACTCTTCTGAGTCCCACAACCCTTACCGATTCTGTATTTTACCATCAAATATATTTGATGGTAAAATACCGATTCAGGTGTGCATGCACATGTGTGCATGCACACCTGTGCCATATGACAGGCAGACCTGCCCTTAGGGCAGGTATGCCTGCCACATGGCCCCCAAATCTTTTTTGGGGGTGCTAGAGGCTGTCAAAGTGACACCCCCTGCACCCTTGTCAAAATCTGTATTTACCGACTCGGTAAATACCGACCGGTAATGCCCCATTCATTCCTATGGGCTTCAAAGCCCATAGGAATGAATGGGCCATTACCGGTCGGTATTTACCGAATCGGTAAATACAGATTTTTACCGATTCGGTAGCAGGAACATCTGGATGTTCCTACATCTCAACCCCTTAGATTTACCGATTTTTAATGACCGAATCGGTATGATTCGGTAATTAAAAATCGGTAAATCTATTTTACCTACATCGGGCCCTAAGCAACTGTTTGTTGCCTTCTCACCACAGCACAAAAGCAACCCCATTTCCAAATCAGGTATAGCCAGATGGATTGTTAAGTGCATACAAATCTGTTATCAAAAAGCTAAACGCACATTAACAGTTCCCCCAAGAGCGCATTCAACACGCAAGTTAGGGGCATCCATGGCTTTCCTAGGAAACATTCCTCTAGAAGACATATGTAAGGCAGCCACATGGACTACCATACATACATTTAACAAACACTACTGCGTAGATGTACACTCCAAACAGCAAGCAGCTGTAGGGCAGGCTGTACTCAAACCTTTTTTTCAGACTGCTGCAGCTGACACGGGCAACCGCCGCTAGGAGGAAACTGCTATACATTCTATGCATAAGATGTGAATTCAGCAGCCCACATGCCTCGAATGGAATATGCTACTTACCAGTATGCATCTGTTCTTGGCATGTAGGGCTGTTGATATTCACATCGCCCTCCCTCCTCCCCGGTGCCTGTCGCAGCTGTAGCACTCAGAATTAATCTCTAGCATGGACATCACTTACTGTATCATACTCCATCCCTGCCACAATGGCGAAAAACAATCTGAGGATGGAGAGGATGCCCATGCGCACTGTAGTCCAGGGGAGGAGCCACCTATCTCGTGATACTTCGAAGACTCTTCCGGGACAACAATGTGCAATCATCCGGACCCAACACTAGGCGGTGATCTATGCAGAAGATGTGAATATCAGCAGCCCTACATGCCATGAACAGATGAATACTGGTAAGTAGCATATTCCTTCTAAATCAGGTATAGCTAGATGGATAGTTAGGTGCATACAAATATGTTATTTAAAAGCAAAACGCACCTTAACAGTTCCCCCTAGGGCGCAATCCACACGCAAGCTAGGGGCATCCATGGCTTTCCTCTGTAACATTCCTTTACATGAAATCTGTAGAGCAGCCACATGGTCAACCACACATACATTTACAAAACACTATTGTGTAGATGTACATTCAAAACAGCAAGCTGCTGTAGGACAGGCTGTTCTCAAAACTCGTTTCCAGACTGCTGCAGCTGACACACGTAGCCACTGCTAAGGGAGATACTGCTATACATTCTATGCACAGATATGAAGTCAGCAGCCCACATGCCTCGAACGGAATATGCTACTTACCAGTATGCATCTGTTCTTGGCATGTAGGGCTGCTGACATTCATATAGCCCACCCACCTCCCCGGTGCCTGTCGCAGCTGCAGCATTCACTCTTTGCATGGACATCTCTTACTGTACTGTACTCCATCTCTGCCACAATGGCGAAAAACAATCTGAGGATGGAGAGGATGCCCATGCGCACTGTAGTCCGATGGAGGAGCTACCTATCTCGTGATACTTCGAAGACTCTTCCAGGACAACAATGTGCAATCATCCGGACCCAACACTAGGCGGCGATCTATGCACAGATATGAATGTCAGCAGCCCTACATGCCAAGAACAGATGCATACTGGTAAGTAGCATATACCATCTTGTGCGTGCCCGCTCCAAATTTGATCCCCGTGATGCAAGGGTGATTCCTAACTCTCGCACCAAGGGCTCCATATATAACGCAAAGAGAATGGGGAAGGAGGACACCCCTGTCGGGTGCCTCTCTCTATGCAGAAGCGAGAGGAGGTCTGGCCATTAACCCACACTGTGGCCTAGGGCAAACGGTAGCAATTTAGAATGCGATTGCATAGTGTATCCCCAAATCCAAACCCGCGCAGGACCTGTTCTAAGTAGGGCCAGTGGACCCTATCAAAGGCCTTCTCCGCGTTGATTGCCAGCAACATGCATTCCGTCCGCGAGACCACCTCTATAAGATGTAAGACCCTTTTGGTATTGTCACTCATTTGGTGCTGGGAGATGAAGCCCACGTGATCCGGGTCCACCAACTGGAGCATATAAGGCCCGATTCTCGTCGCAAGGATACTCGTGTACAGTTTAAAATCAATATGTTCGAGGCATGTGGGCTGCTAAATTCATATCTTAGCATTAGATCGCCGCCTAGTGTTGGGCTCGGATGATTGCACATTGTTGTCCTGGAAGAGTCTTCGAAGTATCCTGAGATAGGTGGCTCCTCCCCTGGACTACAGTGCGCATGGGCATCGGCTCCATCCCCAGATTGTTTTTTTCCGCCATTGGGTTCGGATGTGGTCTCGACGTCTTACTGTCGGAACCAAGTAAAACTAACTTTTAGCGGCCAAAAGGCCTCGATTTCATTGCGTCGGTATTGTCTGCGCACGGTCTCGAGTCTTCCGTCTCTTGGAGCCGGAATAAGCGGAGTTTTCTTCACTCTCTGAACTTTGAGGCCTTCTCATCGCGACACGACTGCAAGCCTTTTCGGACATGGAGCGGAGCCCGTTTAAGTACTGCCCGCTCTGTGGGTCCAAGTACCCACACATCGATCTACACCCCGTCTGTAACAAGTGCCTTTCGCCTGACCACGACGACGGAAAGTGCAAATTGTGTGCGCAGTTCCGCTCCAAGAAAACTCTCAAGCTTCGGCGCGCGGTGCGCTTGGAAGCCAAGCAAGCGGCCCCGGATCCGGAGAACATCTTCGGCGACCAGGACGAAGAGGTCCAGGGTCACCATCTACAAATCTCCCCACCAGAGACGGAGGTCGAGGCGGATCCGGGAGACGACGACGGAGTCGCGGGTCAAGGCCTTGAATACGTCGAAGAGGTAGGAGACGACGATGAGATTTATGGGGCCGCGGCAGACAGCTCGGGGGACGAGCTCTGCCCCGAAGGTTACGAAGATACCGACCGGGACACGGGATCGCCTGTCGGCCTTACCCAAGACCCGTTGCCGCAAGCCACAGCCCCGCCTTCGGGCCCGGCTACGGACTCACTTGCTGAGCAGACTGTTTCGAAAACGAAACTGAAACCATCGGGATCGACGACACCTAAAATGGCCGACCCGAAAACGAAACCGAAACTTAAGGACTCGAGTGTCCCTAAGATGGCTGCCGTGCCGGTAAAAAAGACGGTGCCCGCTACCCCATCGGCTCCGTCGACCCCCGGTCCGCAGAAGCCGAAGAAGTCCGTCGATTCCGATGTTGCAACATCAAAACCGACGCCTGAGGAGGGGTCCTCCAAGAAAGATGGTCGGCACGGGTCAGCGGCAACGACGCCGTCCAAGCCCGCCAAAGTCGGCTCCAAGGAGGCTACGCACAAGAAGTCTGCGCCCCGGACTCAGGAATCGGAGGCGGTGAAGACGGGTTCCGCGCCCAAAGCGCACAAGGCCCACAAGGACGTCGGATCCGAGGGACCGATCAGACCTTCCTCGTCAGCGACGAAACCCACTGTGAGTGAGACGTCCCTCATCGCAGACTCACTGCAAAGAATCAGGGAGAAAGCCTTTGCCCCGTCGGCTCCGATACCATCGCCGCAGCCGCAAAAGGACACTCCAGCAAAGCCTTCTGGGAAACTTCTCTTTCTTTTGCCACCTAAGGAGGCGCCGAAAGCGTTTTCAACCAAACCGGCTCCGAAACAAGTTTCTTCGCCGGCTGGCCCGCTTCCACGTCGGGTACTCGAATCAGAAGACGATTCAGAGCATTTCATCGACGCTGACACAGGCAAGCTGACCCTCTATAAGAGGAAAATCACTTCGGAGCCAGTGGACTCCTATGTCATCCCACTGAAAAAGAAGAGGGTGCCCCTTGACGCCTCAGGCCTCACGGAGCCAATCCAGCCTCCTCCAAGACGGAGCCCTACTCCCTCCCCAGAACACTCTGCGGGTGAGGGGTGTGATGAGGACGAGCAGTACAATTTCCCTATCGATGAACCTGATGCACAACCGGATTCATACGATGACACTGGTGACCAGAACACCCAGGGTGTGGGGCAGGACCCGCAGCTCTTTAATGCACGTGCATCCCCGACTGAGGACTCAGCAGGCTTTCATGCACTACTTGAAAGGGCGGCAGCCAATCATGATGTGGACATGCATGCCGACCCGGTTGAGGAAGACTTCCTTTTCGACACCTTTTCAGTCTCTGAAAGGACAGTAAAAACACTTCCTATGCTAAAAGGAGTCCTCAAACATGCTGGGGACATTTTTAAGGAGCCTACAAGAGCGAGAGTTGTCAACCCTCGCATTGAAAAGAAGTACAGGCCTGCACCTGCGGACCCCGCCTACATCCGGGGACAATTGCCACTGGACTCTCTTGTGGTCGCCAATGCCAGGAAGCGTGCCAACTCCCAGACAACGGGTGAAGCTCCTCCCCCGGATAAGGAGTCCAAAGTGCTAGAGGCAGGGGGCAAAAGAGTAGCTGCACAGGCATCAAACTTTTGGCGCATCGCCAATACACAGGCGCTCTTGGCGCGTTACGATAGGGCACACTACGACACCCTAGAACAGGTTGTACAACACCTGCCTCCACAGTTCCAAGAAGCTACACAACTGCTCATTAACGAAGGGAAGCTAATCTCAAACGCAGCCATCAAGTGTGCGCTTGACGCTGCAGATACAGCTGCTAGGGCTGTCAACACTAGCGTTATGCTGAGACGACAGGCGTGGCTACGCATCTCAGGCTTTAAACCGGATATTCAGACAACAATTCTTAATCAACCGGTCAATCCTGATAGTCTGTTTGGTCCAGATGTTGACACCACCCTAGAGAAAATAAAAAAGGACACGGAAACTGCTAAATCCATGGGGGCCCTGCAGTCTCAACAGTTTCGTGGCAGCAATTTTCGTCGCTCAGGTGCACGTGGGGTCACCAGAGGACAAATGGGTCAACAATCCCAGTTCTCAAAAGGTGGAGCACAATCCTCGTTCACGAAACAGAACAAGGGAGGTTACAGGAATAACAGCAACAGAGGTCGCGGCAGAGGAAACAACAACCCCCGCTCCTCTACTCCAAGCAAACAGTGACTCTCTGTCACTGCCCCCCGACCACCTAACACCTGTCGGGGGGAGACTGCAGCAGTTCCTGCCCGTCTGGAAAAACATCACCACAGACAGGTGGGTGCGACACCTAGTCCAGTATGGTTATTGCCTAGAATTGAAGTCCACTCCACCCAACATCCCGCCAAGGCAAAGGCCTATGTCCGCAGAGCACTTGCTCTTATTGCAGCAGGATTTAGTGGTGATGCTGCAAAAGGGAGCAATCGAGCAGGTGCCGGTGGGAGAGGAAGGCACAGGGGTATATTCCCTGTACTTCCTTATTCCAAAGAAGGACGGATCTCTCAGACCCATTCTAGATCTACGCCCCCTCAACCTGTACATACTATCGGAATATTTCCACATGCTTACACTGCAACAGATTCTTCCCTTGCTAAACCAAGGAGACTTCTTAGCAACCTTAGATCTCAAGGATGCGTATTTCCACATTCCACTACACCCGTCACACAGGAAATACCTCCGGTTCACTATTCAAGGCAGCCACTACCAGTTCAAGGTCCTACCCTTCGGAGTCACAACAGCCCCGAGGGTGTTCACCAAGTGTCTGGCGACAGTAGCGGCGCACCTCAGGAGGCAGAACATCCATGTCTACCCCTACCTAGACGACTGGCTCGTACAAGCCAAGTCAGAGCAGCAGTGCGCCGCGGACATGTCAACTACAATTCACCTTCTTCACGATCTGGGTTTCTCCCTAAATTACCCAAAATCGCATCTTCAGCCGGCACATGTCCGGCAGTTCCTAGGTGCAACGATCAACACCCTGACGGCCATGGCTCAGCCAAACCAAGTCAGGATAGACAGCATGCAGGCCCTGATCCAAAGGTTCAGGCCACAGCACTCGCTTCCAGCGAGAGTGTTCATGCAGTTGATAGGCATGATGGCCTCCTGCATCTTCATAGTCCCTCACGCACGGCTACACATGCGCCCGCTCCAGGAGTGCTTAGCGAATCAGTGGACACAGGCTCGTGGACAATTGACAGACCTAGTGTTGGTTACCAGTCGGGCATACGACTCTCTGCATTGGTGGACTCCACACAACCTTTGCAAGGGCCGACTGTTCCAGGAGCCGGTGCCACAGATTGTCCTGACAACGGACGCATCTCTCCAGGGATGGGGAGCTCATGTGCTCACTTACACAGTGCAGGGACTATGGTCAACGCAGCAACAGAAGATGCACATCAACTATCTGGAACTGATGGCAATCTTCATGGCGCTCAAGTCCTTCATTGTACATCTGTGCAACAAGGTCGTGCTAGTCCGGACGGACAACATGACGGCAATGTACTACAATCAAAAGCAGGGAGGCACCCACTCGCCACAGCTGTCTCATCTGGCTCAGAGCATGTGGAAGTGGGCCATTCAGAGGAACATTTTCCTCATGGCAGAACACCTCCCAGGAAAGGACAATCAGATGGCGGATCTGCTCAGCAGGTACAGCCATCAAATGCACGAGTGGGAGTTACACCCATCTGTCCTCCACCCGTACTTCCAGCAGTGGGGTCATCCGGAGATAGACCTGTTTGCCACAAAAGAGAACGCAAAATGCCAACACTTTGCCGCCAGGTTCCCTCACCCACAGTCGCAGGGGAATGCGATATGGATGAACTGGTCAGGCAAATTTGCGTACGCTTTTCCGCCAGCCCCTCTAATACCGCTGGTCGCAAGAAAGCTAAGGCAGCACGAGATGACTCTCATCCTAGTTGCTCCAACGTGGGCGCGCCAAGCATGGTACACCACGTTCCCCGAACTCTCAGTGGTGCCGCATCAAAGACTGCGTCTCACGCCCAGTCTTTTGACGCAGAACCATGGAGAAATTCAGCATCCAGATCCGCAACAGCTCAACCTGGCGATCTGGCTCCTGAGGTCCTAGAGTTTGGGTACCTTAACCTGCCTCCAGAATGCATGAGCATCATCAAGGAGGCGAGGAAACCAACTACTAGAGCATGCTATGCTGCAAAGTGGAAGCGTTTTGTCATCTACTGTACAGCCAATGACATCAACCCGCTTGATGCATCTATCCCCAACATCATCTGCTATCTGTTGCATCTTTACAAGTGCAATCTGGCGTACACTTCCATTCGGATACATCTATCCGCCATAGCGGCTTATCTTCAGAACAGGCAGCACCTCTCTGTCTTCAGAGTGCCCGCCATTAAAGCCTTCCTTGAAGGTCTGAAAAGAGTCATTCCCCCAAGGACACCGCCAGCTCCAGTGTGGAACCTCAATGTCGTCCTCACCAGACTGATGGGACCACCATTTGAGCCACTGCACTCGTGTGAACTCCAGTTCCTTACGTGGAAAGTAGCTTTCCTTATAGCTATTACGTCTCTGAGGCGTGTCAGTGAGCTGCAGGCGCTCACAATCCAAGAGCCATTCATTCAAATTCATCCAAATAGGGTAGTGCTACGCACTAACCCCAAATTCCTTCCAAAGGTGGTGTCACAGTTTCATCTAAACCAAACTATTGACTTACCAGCATTCTTTCAAAACCCGCAAACGGTGGCGGAAAGAATGCTCCATACCTTAGATGTACGGAGGGCGTTGATGTACTACATAGACAGAACACAACCCTTTAGAAAGACAAAACAACTCTTTGTTGCCTTCGCACCACAACACAAAGGCAACCCAATTTCCAAAGCAGGGATAGCCAGGTGGATTGTTAAGTGCATCCAGATATGTTATCAAAAAGCCAAGCGCACTTCAACAATACCCCCCAGAGCGCACTCCACACGCAAACTGGGGGCATCCATGGCTTTCCTAGGGAACATTCCTTTAGAGGATATTTGCAGAGCAGCCACGTGGGTCACACCACATACCTTCACAAAACACTACTGTGTTGATGTGCATTCCAAGCAGCAAGCAGCTGTAGGACAGGCTGTTCTCAAGACACTTTTTCAGGTTTCTGCAGCTGGCACGGGCAACCGCCGCTGATGGAGGGACTGCTATGTATTCTATGCTAAGATATGAATTTAGCAGCCCACATGCCTCGAACTGAATATGCTACTTACCAGTATGCATCTGTTCTTGGCATGTAGGGCTGCTAACATTCATATCGCCCGCCCTCCTCCCCGGTGCCTGTCGCAGCTGCAGATATACTATTGTATTTATTCATTAGCATGGACATCCTTTACACTTTTCACTCCATCTTCTGCCACAATGGCGAAAAACAATCTGGGGATGGAGCCGATGCCCATGCGCACTGTAGTCCAGGGGAGGAGCCACCTATCTCAGGATACTTCGAAGACTCTTCCAGGACAACAATGTGCAATCATCCGAGCCCAACACTAGGCGGCGATCTAATGCTAAGATATGAATGTTAGCAGCCCTACATGCCAAGAACAGATGCATACTGGTAAGTAGCATATTCATTAAGAGGGAGATTGGCCTGTAAGCACTCCAGCTAGTGGTATCTTTCCCGGGCTTCGGGATGACTATGATCGAGGCTTCTAGCATTTTGGTCGGAATCGCGCCAGGTTGGGCAAAAGAATTAAATAAGTCGCGTAGTAGAGGGGCTACTTGGGTACAAAAGGTTTTATAAAAGACCGCCGAGTACCCATCCGGGCCCGGTGACTTCCCAAGCTCAAGGCGCGAAATGGCCGCGATTATCTCCTCATGCCCAATATCCCTATCTAGGCAGGCCGCTTGCGCTGGATGCAGGGGTGGGAGGTGCACGGCTTCCAGGTATTCGAGGATGTGCTGGGTATTAAGGGAGTCCCCCGAGTAGAGCGAGACATAAAAGTTACAATAGGACTCTGCTATGGCGACATCATCAATAGTGAGGTCGCCCCCTGGCCTGCGTATAGCCTGAACTCCCTGTCACACCTCCCGTAGATTATGAGCCTAGAGACGGCCACATCTGTCCCCCCCTGTGTAATAAGAGTGCCGGAGACATAGGGCTGCGTATTCAGCTTTATCTTGGTCTAGAGCAGCTAACTGTTTCCGTTCCGTACAGAGCTGACGCCAGGCTCTGCCAGCGACAGTGCGCTGGTGCATCTGTTCCAGTACTGCAACGCGGTTCGTGAGTTGGGCCCGTTCTTTATTGATGGCAGAGGAGATCGCAATGAATTCTCCTTTTAGTACCGCTTTAAGCGACAACCACTGCATCACTAGTGACGTGTCATGATTAGCGTTGTCTGTGAGATAGTTTGAAATAGCTGCCTTAATGCGGTCTATGGTGGCGTTCTGGTGCAGCAGGGAATCACGAAGCCGCCAGTGTCGCTGCGGTGTCTGAGAGTGGGGAAGCAGGAGGGAAGCCAGGATTGGGGAATGGTCCGACAGCGACGCAGGATGAATGTCGGTGTCGGTAGCTAATGACATTAACGGAGTGGAGCACAGAAAGTAGTCTAGTCTGGCGTATATCTTATGCGCCCCGGAATAGTATGTGAAGGCCCGGCTCTGAGGGTGGAACTGCCTCCACATGTCCACCAGACCCAAATCCTGAAGCCGCCCCAGACTCTCCCGGGAAAGGGCCCCTACCTGGCTAGCGTGCTGGCATGAGCGGTCGGTGAGGTTGTCAAACACCAGGTTTAGGTCTCCCCCCAGAAGCAGGCGCCGCTTAGACTTCGCTGTGGCTACTGTGAGTGCGTTATGTAACAATTTGTCTTGGCCATCGTTCGGGGCGTAAACCGAGCCAATGATATGGGACATCCCTGCAATTTGGAATTGGTATGTGAGCAGACACCCTTTGATCTCGACCTCTTTCTGGATCGCCTTGCCCTGAAAGGATTGGGAGATTATTATGGCAACCCCCACTGTTTCAGAGGAATTTGAGGAGAAGAGTTGTGTGGGGAAGGCACAAGACTTCATCCTGTGGTGGTCTTTGTGTATCAGCTGAGTTTCCTGTAAAAGGCATGTTCGAGGCATGTGGGCTGCTAAATTCATATCTTTTGCATAGATCGCCGCCTAGTGTTGGGTCCGGATGATCGCACATTGTTGTCCTGGAAGAGTCTTCGAAGTATCCTGAGATAGGTGGCTCCTCCCCTGGACTACAGTGCGCATGGGCATCGGCTCTATCCCCAGATTGTTTTTTTCCGCCATTGGGTTCGGATGCGGTCTCGACGTCTCTCTGTCGGAACCGAGAAATAACTTACTACTTTAAGGCCAAAAGGCCTTCGTTACGTCGGTATTGTTTGCGTACGGTCTCGAGTTTCTCCCGTCTCTTTGAGTCGGAATCTGCGGAGTCGAATTTACTACTTCGGACATCGAGGCCTTCTCATCGCAGCAGGACCACGACTTTTTCAACATGGACCGGAGCCCGTTTAAATACTGTCCCGTCTGTGGGTCCAAATACCCACATATCGACGTACACCCGGTCTGTAATAAGTGCCTCTCGCCCGACCATAACGAGGAGAACTGCATGGCCTGCTCCAAGTTCAGGTCGAAGAAGACGCTCAAGCTTCGGCGCGCGGTGCGCCTTGAGGCCCGGCGAGCGGCCCCAGCCCCCGACAACATCTTCGGCGACCAGGAAGATGAGAGCCTACGCCATCATCTTCAAATCTCACCACCCGCGTCGGAGGTCGGAGCCGATCCCGATGAGGGCGACGGAGTCTTGGACCAAGACCTTGAATACGTCGACGAGGTAGGGGACGACGAAGAAGTTTATGGGGCCGCGGAAGATAGCTCAGGGGATGAGCTATGCCCCGAAAGTTACACGGATCAGGCTCAGGTCACGGGATCGCCACTCGGCCTTACCCAAGACCCTGCACCGCAAGCCACGGCCCCGCCTTCAGGCCCGGCCACATCTGCGGCGGCTACGAAGCCCGTATCGAAACCGAAACTGAAACCTTCGGTATCCACGGCACCTAAAATGGCCGACGCCAAATCGAAACCGAAACTACCGGATTCGAGTGCACCTAAGATGGCGGACGTTCCATCCAAGACGCAGAAGCCTGCTACATCCTCGGCTCCGTTGACCTCCGGGCCACAGAAGTCGAAGAAGACTGTCAACTCGACAGTGCCGAAGTCATCGGCGGGGGATGCGTCCTCTAAGAAGGTCATCCGTCAAGGGTCGACCGGGTCGGCACCAGCGAAGTCCACTAAAGTTGTCGACAAACATCCGGTGCCGACAGGGGCACCGGTGGAGGGACGCATGGTCGGAGCGGAGTCTACAAAGTCCCTCGCATCCAAGGGCGCAGACTCTACTCATAAGTCCAAGGACTCCGGGTCTAAAGCGGCACCGACGTCTAAGCCTCCTAAGGAACCACAGAACGTCGGAGGCCAAGGACCATTGGCGGCATCCTCGTCGGCGCCAGGTGCCTTAGTGAGTGGCGTATCTCACATCGCAAGTTCGCTGCAAAGAATTCGTGAGAAGGCCATGGCGCCGTCGGCTCCCGCGCCGGCGCCCCAGAAACCGATGGACATACCTGCAAAGCCTGCTGCCAAGCTTCTATACATTCTGCCACCAAAGGAGGCACCCAAAGCCTTTGCACCAAGGACGGCGCCGAAGACATTGGAATCTTCAACGTCGGGTGTAATATTAGGTCGACCACACGACTCAGGAGACGAATCTGAGCGGTACATCGACGCGGACACGGGCAAGTTGACCCTTTATAAACGGAAAATCACTTCCCAACCAGTGGATTCCTATGTTATTCCACTGAAGAAGAAAAGGCTTCCACAGGACATTCCAGCCCTAGTTGAACCTCTCCTGCCTCCGCCTAGGAGGAGTCCAACACCTTCCCCTGACCACTCAGGGGGAGAGGAGGGGGAACAAAATGACCAGTACAATTTCCCCATCAATGACCCTGATGCACTACAGGATTCATATGATGACACCAGTGACCAGGGACACCAGCCAGTGGGGCAAGACCCACAGCTTTTCAGTGCACGTGCCTCCCCAACAGAGGATGCTGCAGGTTTTCATGCACTAATTGAACGGGCAGCTGCTAATCATGACGTGGACATGCATGCTGACCCAGTGGAGGAAGATTTTCTATTTGACACTTTTTCTGTCTCTGAAAGAACAGTCAATCAATCAATCAATCAATCAGTGACACTTATAGAGCGCGCTACATACCCATAGGGTCTCAAGGCGCTGGGGGGGGGGTGGGGGGGGGGTGCCGCTACTGCTCGAATAGCCAGGTCTTCAGCTTCTTCCTGAAGGAGAGGTGGTCTTGGGTCAGGCGCAGGTCGGTCGGGAGGGAGTTCCAGGTCTTGGCGGCCAGGTAGGAGAAGGACCTTCCTCCTGTAGTCGCTCTTCGGATGCGGGGGACGGCGGCGAGGGCGTGGTTGGCTGATCGGAGGTGGCGTTTGGGAGCGTAGAAGTCAAAACTCTTCCTATGCTCAAGGGTGTCCTTAAACATGCTGCGGAGATCTTTAAGGAGCCTACTAGAGCGAGAGTGGTCAACCCACGCATCGAGAAGAAATACAGGCCGGCACCTGCAGACCCAGCATATATTCGGGGACAGTTGCCTCTTGACTCTCTTGTTGTCGCAAATGCCCGCAAACGAGCGAATTCACAGACGACGGGTGAAGCTCCTCCCCCAGACAAGGAGTCTGAAGTGCTTGAGGCAGGGGGCAAAAGAGTAGCTGCGCAAGCTGCCAATTTCTGGCGTATAGCAAACACACAGGCGCTATTGGCACGTTATGACAGGGCACATTACGACACCCTAGAGCAACTTGTTCAACACCTGCCTACGCAGTTTCAAGAGGGTACCAAACTGCTCATAGAAGAGGGAAAACTCATCTCCAACGCAGCAATAAAGTGTGCACTTGATGCAGCAGACACAGCGGCTAGGGCAGTTAACACTAGCGTTATGCTAAGACGACAAGCGTGGCTACGCATATCAGGGTTTAAACCAGACATTCAAACGACCATACTCAACCAGCCCGTCAATCCTGATAGATTGTTTGGTCCTGATGTTGACACCACCCTCGAAAAGATTAAAAAAGACAACGAAACAGCAAAGTCTATGGGGGCCCTTCAGTCACAACAATTCCGGGGGAACACTTTTCGTCGCTCAGGTGCACGTGGTGTTACCCGAGGACAGATGGGTCAACAATCACAGTTCACTAAAGGTGGAGCACAGTCCTCGTACCCCAAGCAGAATAAAGGGGGTTATCAAGGAAACAGCACCAGGGGACGTGGCAAAGGAAACAACAACTCCCGTTCCTCTGCCCCAAACAAACAGTGACTCTCTGTCACTGCCCCCCGACCATTTAACACCTGTCGGGGGGAGACTCCAGCAGTTCCTGCCAGTCTGGACAAACATCACCACAGACAGGTGGGTAAGGCAACTTATCCAGTACGGTTATTGTCTAGAGTTAACGCCCACTCCACCCAACATTCCACCAAGGCAACGTCCTATGTCCGCAGAGCACTTGCATTTATTGCAGCAAGAAGTAGTGGTGATGCTGCAAAAAGGCGCAATCGAGCTCGTGCCTGTGGAGGAGGAAGGCACAGGAGTCTATTCCCTGTACTTCCTTATTCCAAAGAAGGACGGATCCCTCAGACCCATTCTGGATCTGCGCCCCCTCAACCTGTATATACTGTCAGAACATTTCCATATGCTTACCCTGCAACAGATTCTTCCCTTGCTGAACCAAGGGGACTTCCTAGCAACCTTAGACCTCAAGGATGCTTATTTCCACATACCACTACACCCGTCCCACAGAAAGTATCTCAGGTTCACCATCCAAGGCAGGCATTATCAGTTCAAAGTCCTACCCTTCGGAGTGACCACCGCACCCAGAGTGTTTACCAAGTGTCTGGCGACGGTAGCGGCGCACCTCAGGAGGCAGAACATACATGTCTACCCCTACCTGGACGACTGGCTCGTTCAAGCAAAGTCGGAACAACAGTGCGCCGCGGACATGTCAACCACCATTCACCTCCTTCACAGTCTGGGCTTCTCGTTGAACTACCCAAAGTCGCACCTTCAACCAGCACATGTGCGGCAGTTTCTGGGTGCAACAATCAATACCATGACTGCTATGGCTCAGCCAAACGAGGTCAGGATAGACAGCATCCAGTCTCTGATCCAAAAGTTCAGACCGCAACACTCCCTTCCAGCGAGAGTGTTCATGCAGTTGATAGGCATGATGGCCTCCTGCATCTTCATAGTCCCACACGCAAGGTTGCACATGCGCCCGCTCCAAGAATGTTTAGCAAATCAGTGGACACAGGCTCGAGGACAACTGACAGACCTAGTGTTGGTTACCGGTCGGGCATACGACTCTCTGCATTGGTGGAATCCACACAACCTTTGCAAGGGCCGACCGTTCCAGGAGCCAGTGCCACAGATTATCTTGACAACGGACGCATCTCTACACGGATGGGGAGCGCATGTGCTCAATTACACAGTGCAGGGACTATGGGCGACGCAGCAACAGAAGATGCACATCAACTATCTAGAACTGATGGCAATCTTCATGGCGCTCAAGTCCTTCAACGTACATCTGTGCAACAAGGTGGTGTTAGTCTGGACGGACAACATGACAGCGATGTACTACATTCAAAAGCAGGGAGGCACCCACTCGCCACAGCTGTCTCATCTGGCTCAGAGCATGTGGAAGTGGGCCATTCAAAGGAACATTTTCCTCATGGCAGAACACCTCCCAGGAAAGGACAATCAGATGGCGGATCTGCTCAGCAGATACAGCCATCAGATGCACGAGTGGGAGTTACATCCATCAGTACTCCGCCCGTACTTCCAGCAGTGGGGTCATCCGGAGATAGACCTGTTTGCCACAAGGGAAAACGCAAAATGCCAACACTTTGCCGCCAGGTTCCCTCACCCACAGGGGAATGCGATATGGATGAACTGGTCAGGCAGATTTGCGTACGCTTTTCCCCCAGCACCTCTCATACCGCTGGTGGCAAGAAAGCTAAGGCAGCACTCGATGACACTCATCCTAGTTGCTCCAACGTGGGCACGCCAACCGTGGTACACCACGTTTCTGGAACTCTCAGTGGTGCCGCATCAAAGGCTGCGACTAACACCCAGGCTTTTGACGCAGAACCATGGCGACATTCAGCATCCAGATCCGCAACAGCTCAACCTGGCGATCTGGCTCCTGAAGTCCTAGAGTTTGGCTACCTTCACTTACCTCCAGAATGCATGGACATCATCAAAGAGGCAAGGAAGCCCACTACCAGAGCATGCTATGCCGCAAAATGGAAGCGTTTCGTCATTCACTGTACAGCCAATAACATAAACCCGCTAGATGCATCTATCCCTAACATCATTTGCTATCTGTTACATCTTTACAGGTGCATCTAGCGTACGCTTCCATTCGGATACATCTATCCGCCATAGCGGCTTATCTTCAGAACAGGCAGCATCTCTCTGTCTTCAGGGTGCCTGCCATTAAAGCCTTCCTAGAGGGTCTGAAACGAGTCATCCCCCCAAGAACACCACCAGCTCCGGTGTGGAACCTCAATGTGGTCCTCACCAGGCTGATGGGCCCACCTTTTGAGCCACTGCACTCGTGTGAACTACAGTTCCTAACATGGAAAGTGGCCTTTCTTATTGCTATTACGTCACTGAGATGTGTCAGTGAGCTGCAAGCGCTCACAATCCAAGAGCCATTCATACAAATTCATCCAAATAGGGTAGTACTACGCACTAACCCCAAATTCCTTCCGAAGGTGGTGTCACAGTTTCATCTCAACCAAACTATTGACCTGCCCGCATTCTTTCAAAACCCACAAACAGTAGCAGAAAGAATGCTCCATACATTGGATGTTAGGAGAGCGTTGATGTACTATATTGACAGAACACAACACTTTAGGAAAACAAAACAACTTTTGGTTGCCTTCGCACCACAGCACAAAGGCAACCCTATTTCCAAAGCAGGAATAGCCAGGTGGATTGTTAAGTGCATTCAAATCTGTTATCAAAAAGCAAAGCGCACTTTAACAATACCCCCAAGAGCGCACTCCACACGCAAATTAGGGGCATCCATGGCTTTCCTGGGGAACATTCCTTTAGAAGACATTTGCAGAGCAGCCACGTGGGTTACACCACATACCTTTACAAAACACTACTGTGTTGATGTGCATTCCAAGCAGCAAGCTGTTGTAGGACAGGCTGTTCTCAAGACACTCTTTCAGGTTTCTGCAGCTGGCACGGGCAACCGCCGTTAATGGAGGGACTGCTATGTATTCTATGCAAAAGATATGAATTTAGCAGCCCACATGCCTCGAACTGAATATGCTACTTACCAGTATGCATCTGTTCTTGGCATGTAGGGCTGCTAACATTCATATCGCCCACCCTCCTCCCCGGTGCCTGTCGCAGCTGCGGATATACTCTTGCATTCAATCATTAGCATGGACATCCTTTACACTTTTCACTCCATCTCTGCCACAATGGCTAAAAACAATCTGGGGATGGAGCCGATGCCCATGCGCACTGTAGTCCAGGGGAGGAGCCACCTATCTCAGGATACTTCGAAGACTCTTCCAGGACAACAATGTGCGATCATCCGGACCCAACACTAGGCGGCGATCTATGCAAAAGATATGAATGTTAGCAGCCCTACATGCCAAGAACAGATGCATACTGGTAAGTAGCATATTCAATGTCAGCCGTCGACTGGGTCTCTTGATAGGGTTGTTCAGGCCCGAACATTCAGGGACAGGATTTTCTTTTTTTCAAAACAAATTTTTATTGATCAATTGCACACAAGGTGCAGCTCTCCACATTCAGGAGAAACTGCAAACAAATCAACAGCAGCAAATGATTGGCAATCCATACATCTTTCAGAATCCATCTCCCCCCCGCCCTGTCCCCAACCCCCCCCCCCACTGCCAACTCCCCCCGAACCCGGATCCCTCCCCAGCCCACTGCACGATCATGTCTCATTCTCAAATAGTGTTGCATGTAAAATCATGTACACAGTTCCTCAATTTCGGCCCCCTTCCGCTATCTCTGAGCAATCCTCACGTTCTGACGGTGGTTCTAACCATAGACCCCTATATTCCACCCACCTCTTCCATATTTTGTAATGTTTTCTAGAGCATCCCCGGGCCTCAAAAATAGGACACTTCAACCCTATACAAAAATCCAGTCCCTTTTTCCACACCACTACTGGAGGTGCCCGTGAATCTTTCCAAGCTTGGACCACATCTCTCTTGGCTTCGGCGAGGCCCAACAGCAGCAGATGCCTTTTATATATGTTACCCCCACCCCCTCTAGAACATGCAAAAGACATAATTGTGGGGTACGCGGAAGTTCCCATCCCAATGCCTCACACAAACAGCCCACACCCCTTTCCAGAACCTAACCAAGACACTACAGCTCCATACCGTGTGAAGTAGGGTGCCCACCTCGCGACCACACCTCAAACAATCTGGAGACGCAATCAGACTCGCCCACCACAGCCTCTCCCTAGTGTAATAAGCTCTGTGCAGATATTTGAATTGGATGAGTCGTAAGCGTATTGCAATGGCTGCACCTCGGGGAGCTTCAAGAGCTTCCCGCCAATTTCCTCTTCCAGCGTTCCGACATCCCTTTCCAGGATTCCCTCAATTTGTGTAGGGAGGAGGAACAGTGTGTAACTAGAGTCTGGTATATGCAGGATATTTTTCTATCCTCTAGATCCCCCATAAATACCTTTGCCTCTAGTGGGCTAAATTTAGGTAAGGAGTCAAGTCCCTCTAGACTAGGTGCAATGGCGGGGCGGAACTGTAAATATTTAAAGAATTGGGTTTAAGGCATGCCATATTCCTTGCTAAGGTTCTGAAATGACTTAAGGGTCGGGCCAGACATAAAATTACCCAGTGTGGAAATACCTATGCAGTCCCAGCCCCTAAATCCCTGCAGGGACGCCAGTGCAGGCAGACGACCATTACGCCATAGGGGGGGTCTCCTCCGTTAACGTGCACCACCATTCCATGCGATGCAGCGCCTGCCTCCAGACCTGTAAGACTATCCGGGTAGCCTGCGGCAACTGCCTCCTCAACCGCACTGAATATAAAATCATGTGCAGCGTGTCGGATCCCATAAGATACTGCTCAAGAGCATAAGCCGGGTCCCCCCTATCGCCATACCACCATTCGTTCAGGATCAAATGATGGGAGGCCTGATAGTATGACAGGATATCGGACGTTGCCAGCCCACCACAGTATGTCGATAAAAAACAGGTGCGCAGCGCAACCCGCACTGCACCTCCCGCCCAAAGAAAGTGCCCCAGCACCGAATTGACCTGCCTAAAAAATGAGGTGGAATCGGGTAAGGGTAGTTCTGCAATTGGTATAGCAGGTGTGGGAGGGCGACCATCTTAAAGATCGCCAACCGGCCATAAATAGTCAGGGGCATACTGGACAATATCTTTATCTCTGTTCGAACCTGATCCCAGACCGGCACTATGTTGCGCTCCCAGGAGACTACGGAGGATTCAGACAGGAACACTCCTAAATACTGAAGGCCCCCCACCGCCACCTGCAAAGCGGACGTCCATGGTCCAATTCCCGTGCAATCTCCCAGCACTCACAGGGTGGATTTACTCAGATTCAAGTAGAGTCCAGATGTTTCACCAAGGATTTGCATTATCTCCAATATACGCGGTCCCGACCTATTAACGTTAGTAATGAAGAACAGGACATCATCCGCGTACAGCGCGATTCTATCCGAAGGTCCGGCCTCCAATTCAAAGCCTTTCAATTGTGCGTCCAGACGCACCCACGCTGCCAACGGCTCCATAGCCAGGGCGAATAAATACGGCGACAGGGGGCATCCCTGCCGAGTACCTCACCCTATGTGGAATTTGGTAGATGTGGCCCCGGCCACCCTCACCGACGCCGTCAGGTCTGTGTATAACTGTTTTAGATACGACAAAAAACGGAGCCCAAGGTTAAGACGAGGCAGGAGCGCAAACAGGTAGACCCAACTCAACGAGTCAAATGCCCTATCTATATCTGCCAATAACAGTGCTGCCTGCTCCCCAGGGCCTCTAATTGCCTCCACTGCAACATGAGCACGTCTGATGTTATGTCTCGTTGCCCTATGGGGCATAAACCCAGCCTGATCCGGAAGTACCAGCTCAGTTATATAAGGAAGGAGATGATTCGCTAGCGCCTTGGCCAGTATCTTTGCTTCGTCATTTAGGAGGGAGATGGGTCGGTACGACTCATGCCGTTCCGGAGGCCTACCAGGCTTGTGGAACATCACCACCTCCGCATGTCTCCAGTCTGGCGGCAGACGACAATGCTCTCTAGCCGCCTCCAACACTGCCCTATAATGCGCTCCTAATTGGAGGTGAAATTTCTTTAAAAATTCACTCTGGAACCCATTGGGCCCGGGTACCTTCCCGGTGTTAAGCTCCCCTAGGGCCGTGCCCAGCTCTTCAGCAGTTAGGGGGAGTTCGAGACGCTCCCGCACCTCATCTGACACTGCCCGTGGCGGTAGGTCCGCTATAAACGTATCCACCACCGCCGCAGGGAGGCACTCCTGCTGGGCATATTGTGCGGCATAATATTGTGCAAAGCTGTCCGCTATCTCTTTGGGGTCTGTGATCGAGGCCCCAGCCGCATCTGTGATCACCAGCAGCGTCTGCGCCTGAAGCGTATTTTGGCAGAGCCTATAAAGCATAGTGCCTGACTTATCTACCCATTGATATATTCTGCTACACGTCGCCAACCACACCTGCCGAGCCTCGTCCAGTAACAAAGACGCATAAGACTGCTGTGCCAGTAGTAGCTGCCCCACCTCTCTACCCTCCATAGCTCCACTGCATCGACCCTCCAGAGTCTCAATATGTGCTGCGGCCTTCACTAATTCCTCTCTGCGCTTTTTACGGGCTGCTGCGCACCAGGCGATGTCCACGCCCCGCAGTGTGGGCTTCAGGGCCTCCCAGAGTGTCACAACATCTGTAACCGACCCCACATTATTTTCCCAGTAGTGGGCTGTAGCCTCCCCCATGTGTTTTCTATAATCCTCCTGCTGGAGATGCCACGTGGAGAGACGCCACCGGAAAAGTTGCCGCCCTTTGTCTAGCCAAATGTCTACCGCAACCGGAGAGTGGTCCGAGAGCCCCCGTGGTAATATAACAGCTGATTTCACTCTACCGATTGCTGCGCGGGGGACGAACACATAGTCCAATCTAGAAAAGGACTTATGAACAGCGGAAAGATATGTATATTCCCGATCATGAGTATGGCGGTATCGCCAAACATCGATAAACCTGCTGGTATCCGTAGCGCTGCAAGCTAAGTGTTTTGTTGCTTAGTAGATGCGTTTCTTGCAGTAGCAGAATGTCCTCTCTTTCCCTTTTCCCCAACCGCAAAACTGCCCCTCTCTTCACCTTATCAAGCACTCCCCGCACATTCCAACTAAGAATCCGTATAGACACCCTGGGAATCTTCGGCCTGGTTCCTTTAACCGCCATCTAAGGGGATGCATGTCAAGAGCCCAACAGACGGGCCTAGAGGACGTATACACACCAAGTATTGAGACCTCATATTTATCATGCAGATCAGACCAAGCCCCCCCCCTCAACTCCCACCCCACCGCCTCCCCCCACCACCATACCTCAAAAAACGCTGAAGTACCTGTCGCGGCCTGGGCGACCCCTGATCCCAAACGCAAGACCTGAAGCCGTCCACACCAATGGATCCCCAAGAAACTACCCATTTACCCAACTCCCCCCTCCAACAACACTGAAACCCAGGGAAGTGGTCCACCCCTTAACTACCCTCCCACCCAATCCCAAAATTCCCCATATCCTCATGATCACTGTTATGTAGTTGTCACCATTACCCTTCTCGGCCCTGCGGCCACTCCGGCCGAGTGTCCCTTACACTTACAACCACATTGGTATATGCACACCAATGTTCCATCTCTCGCCGATTGAATGTTCAAGGATCTGTGGTCGGAATCTCCGGGGCGGCCTCTCCGCCGCCCGCGGCGCCTCCCGGCGAGGAACGCCTCCTGGACCTGGACCTCCAATACCCTCTACTCCGCGAACTCTGGGCGGTTTGCGCCTGTGATCCGCTCAAGGAGGAGTCCGAGTCATGGCCCGGCGGCGTATGTGCCCTCACCTTCACCGTTTCATCAGTCCAATGGAACACTTCCTGCACGATGTCAAAGAAGTGGGCACGAGATTGAAACACCACTCGCAGGCGGGCCGGATAAAGCAAGGCATAGGGGAGCTTAAGATCACAGAGGCGTGCTTTGGCCGCAGTGAACGACTGCCTCTGCTGCTGTAAAGCCTGGTATAGTCCTGGAATATCAGGATCCTTTGATTCTCACACATGAGAGAGTCCTTCGCCCTTGCTTCTCGCAGAATGGTATCACGATCATGATAGTTCAATAGCTTGGCTATTACAGGCCTGGGACGAGCCCCCACTGGAGGCTTCTGTACCAGAGCCCGATGGGGCCGCTCAATCACGAAGCATCGTGATAGGGATTCGGGGGGGAGCCAACTCTCCAGCCACTGGGTCAAGAAGCGCTCTATGTTGCCCTGCTCACAGCCCTCCGGAAGTCCCAAAAATCGTAGGTTGTTTCGCCTGGCCCGTCCTTCCGCATCTTCCACTCTAAGGGTCAACCCCTTCTGGACACTCTCTATGTCGGTTACTTTGCACTTAAGGGTCGCCACATCATCTTCCACCCCCGAAATCCTGGTTTCCGCCTCCGTGATGCGAGCCACAGCGTTCCGTAGGTCTAGACGCAATAAAGTGACATCCGCACCCATGGCACCAATTTTCGCGTCAAGCATATCCCTTGACTGGGTGATCGCCGCCATCAACGCCGCATTATCGGGTCCCAGGCTGTTTGGGCCCCCAGCGGCTCCAGCTCCACCACTCGGCCCCGTGTACTTATCTATGGGCCCCTGCTTTTGTCAGGATCGCACTCCGCAGGATCCGCATGCAGAAATAATGCTCCACCTCCGGACCTCCCGAACACCCCGACTGTATATCACAGGGTGTTCAGGTGATACGGTGAGGGAAAACCCCCAAAAGGGGAAAAAACCCAAAAGAAAAGATAGAAGGAAGGGACAGCGGGGGAAAAGAAGCTGTAAGAGAAATACACATGCATTATTAATATTCTAAATGCTACTCTCATTACATTCTCACTACATGTAACGCAACCTGATTCACCTGTAATAATACACGTGTTTGCCCCTTCATACAGCAGTGTCTTCTTTGTCCCTCCTGCCCTGCACAACACAGGAAGCACGGTTAACAAGGGCATTGAAACAATGAGCTTCCTATATTATGCTATCAATCTGGATACATACCCTGCTATGAACTTTAGGCTACACCTTTGAATGAACACTCCCAAATAAAACGTAGACTTCAGTAAATCAAATCCTCAGTAATGGAGTGTTGCCGAAAAGCAACTCAAATCAAACAAGCAGATTCCTCCTCTACTAGATAATTGTAAATGTTTGTCACAGATAGCACCTCTAGTATCCAAGATAAACTAAACCCGGCATGATGTAGTTGCAGCACTACAATCATCCGCTTTAGTATTTGTAATCCGCAAGGTTTAGGTCAACATCCTGTATCACGTTTTCGTGCCGGCATTGCGGAGGACTCCCCCCTGCAATCCGTCACTAGATTATAAATATAGAACCCCCATCCGGGTGTTGTTGGCATCAGTTAAGCAAACCAGCACAATATTCCCAAAACAAGAACTGTTATTGTTCCTCGCAGCCGCGAGGCTCGAGATGACTCGGGCGGCAATTCCCGGAGCCGGTACCAGACAACACAAACAATGCGCAAGTAGCGCGAACACTTTACCCGACTCGTTCTCCCTTCTCTGCATAACTGGAACTCAGAGTTCTCTGTTCCAACCCGTACAGGGATTTCAGGAAATAACAGGAGACAGACGATCCCTCCGGAACGAACAAAATCACGAGCACTGTTCCCAAGTCCCGCCCCGCTATATCCTGTTTACAGCAAAGGAGCATGGGACCTGTAGTTCGTGGCCCGTAAGTCCTGGGAGTTGTAGTTCAGGTAGGCGCGGTACGGAGCTAGATCCTCACAGTACGCCCTCCTCCCAGGCGCCTCCTAGGACCTGGCTTGGCGGGAAACCTCAAATGGAAAGACCTGACCGCCCTGGGGGCATGCACATTGTGCCAAGGCTCCCAAGAGTCATCCTCAGTTGAATAACCTTTCCAAGAGACCAAATACCAAAGCACCCCCCTACGTCGTTTAGAGTCACGAATAGACTTCACCCCGTACTCCAGACCGCCATCGCAGTCTACGGGAGGCGGCGCCTTTCTACGAGATGTGAGAGCTCTTTTCAACAAATGCACATGAAACACTGGATGTATTCTCGATGAATTAGGCAACTTCAACTTGTACGCCACAGGATTGACTTGACGCACTATGGGATAAGGACCAATGAACCGTGGATGGAAGACGCTCCTCAACTTGAAACGGATTACCTTGTTGAGTGCCACACCATGTCTCCCACCTGAAACAGAGGACCCGGAGCACGGTGTTTGTCCTCCCATCTCTTGTACACCTCTTTCGCTTTCATCAAAATCACGAGCACTGTTCCTTAGTCCCGCCCGCTATATGCTGTTTACAGCAAAGGAGCATGGGACCTGTAGTTCGTGGCCCATAAGTCCTGGGAGTTGTAGTTCAGGTAGGCGCGGTACGGAGCTAGATCCTGACAGCTTTGGGGACCCTCCACCACTCCCGCCTCTGGTCATTTTCTTCGACGGCCGGAGACACGCTCCACCAGGATCAGCCACCCGTATGCCCGGATGTCGCCTCCTATATCTCCGGTGGGCACTGCGTGCTAGGACCCCTGGGGCCTCTCCAGTCCGGTTGCCCTAGCACTCCCCCAGGGTCCTGGAAACTGTGCGTCTGAGTTGTGCACCGGCCACGCTCTGCATGAATGTCCCTCACCAGGCCTCACGCTGCTGGGCAACTGACCACGCCCACTATTTTGTGCTCAGAGCACTCATACTACCGCTGCCCACACCAAGGCCGATCCGCCCCCGAATCACCTGCTGGCACAGTCCGGTGCATGGGCTGTCCACACCAATATCGCGTGGCGCCGATCTTCAGTAGAGCCACCAGTCAATGGGCCTCACTACGCAATAGCCCTCGCACCTCGGGCCAAATGAAAAATGTTCGCCGCCACTTGGTGAGCCTTAGGGACTCCTCTGAAGGCACTGGCTGTTTCACTAATGTGGCCCCAGGTCTCGGGTATACAGGGGACCCACGCCAGAACCAGCCCTCCGCAGGACCTTCGACTTCCTCTGTCAAGCCCCACTGCTGGGCGTGCACACCCCCGCGGCACCCACCGAGGGCCGACCTGCCCCCCGATCACCTGCTGATGCTGTCTGCCGTCAGGGCGCGCCAATTCGGGTGGCGCCAAACTCCAGCTCCCGGCTGTGCCCTGGACACTAGGCCTCGCAGTAGGAAGGCTCCGGCCCCAGTCGCCCGGACCGCTCGCTCCTCCCTCCAGCAACGTCCCACCATCAGCTGGGCCACCACAGCAGGGGGCCTCCGATGACTTCAGGAGCGTTCCGGCCTTCCAGCACCTTACCGCAGCACTCCGCCGCGCGCTGCCGCCCCCCTCGCTCCCGAACCGGGGTGTGCGAAACTCGAGGTCCCGGCTGCACTCGCCCGGACCAGGCCGCTACTCGCTCCTCCGCTCTGCTCGTCAACCAGGGCCCCCAGAGCTCCGCAAACGGCACCGGAGCACAGCCGCTCGATCCAGGACACTGCGCCGTCCTCTAGGGCAGCGGGATCAGGAGGGAAGACAGGATATTTAGGCGGATAAGTGGCGGGCTGGACAGAGCTCCTCTAAGCTACGTCCGCCATTATGGCCCGCTAAGCCACGCCCCAGGGACAGGATTTTAAGCATGGGATGTGGCATTATAAGGGAGTGGGAGGTGTGGATCCAGGTGTATACCTGGCAGATCGCGCATGCACATGAAGTAAGAAGAATGCAGTATTATGGTCTCTAAGGCAGGTACGACGGCAAGGGACGTGGCAATGTGGACAAGGGGAACCCACCCATCGAATAAAACTAAGTGAGAAGGGAAAGGGAGACCTAAAGGCCCAAAAGAGGAAAGTCCCCAAAAACCATCTCCAACAACGGGAGACAGGGTAGTCAGTACAAAGAGCAAAAAAAGTCCGTCAACATTATCACCAGTCCAATCTTCATGGCCACTTCTCCCCCCCCCCCCCCCGCTGTCCGCCACTAGTCGGAACGGAGAGTAGAGTGTCCGTGGAGTGGGTTACATTCACTTGGCGGTCGAGTCTTCCCCCGCCAGGGCCATGGTGGCTACAGGCAGGGCCTCCTGTTGGCTCTTAGTTATCTTGGACTGGGGTGGCCTCCGCTGACGTCGTCGCCTACTCTGGCGTTGCCAGCCCGATGGGGAAGTTTCCAGTTTTGAAGTTGTGCTGCGGGCATCGTCTTCCTCGGGTGGGTCCGCTAAGCCCATGTGAGAGAGCAAATCTGGTGAATCCTCCCACCATGCCGAAAAATGAGGCGAAAGGAGTGGCCCCAGGAGTATTGAATTCCTTGCTGTCTCAGATGCTCCGTTACATGGCGAAATTGGCGTTGTCTCTGCAGTGTCATTAGGGCTAGGTCTTGGTAGGGGACCGGGCAGTGGCCCTGGTAAGAGATGGGATAGAGGGTCCGGGCTTTGGTGAGAATAGCTTCTTTCATCTTGAAATCCTGTACGCAGACCAGGATGTACGCTGGTGGTGCATTAGGGGCTCGGGGAGGTCATACCTGGTGCGCCCTGTCTAGGACCACGGCTGAGTCCTGCTCCTCCCCCAAGATGAAGCGAAAGAGGCTCTGGGTGAACGTGAAGACATTGCGGGTGTCCTCTGTGAGCTTGACTCCCCGGATCCGTATGTTATGCCGCCTGGAACTTAGAAGGTTCTCCAGGTCCTCTATCTGCGTCTGAAGGTTGATATTCTGGTCCTGGAGCCTGATCATCTCCTATTGTAGAGTAGTCTGGTCTGAGAACCGATCCTTCCACCCAGTCCTGAGGCAAAATAGCCGGGAGCTGGAGGTACTTTTTAAGCTGACAAATTGCATTTGATTTAATAACTGCATTTTAAAACCTGTAAAATTTGCACTTTGATCTAGAAAACTGCATTTTAATTCTGTGTATTGCTCACTCACCCTCACTGTGTTTCACGCGCTCCCTCAGACTTTATTCCAAGCGCACAGCCGATCTTAAACGCTGCTCGCGCTCTTACCAAAACAGCGGCCGCCATCAGCACAGGCGTGCGCGCAGGCCACGCCCATTCTGGTCACGCCCACTTTGGCCACGCCCCCGGACTGAGCCATAAATACACCGCCTCTTCCAGCGCTCGACCGATCCTTCCACCCAGTCCTGAGGCAAAATAGCCGGGAGCTGGAGGTACTTTTTAAGCTGACAAATTGCATTTGATTTAATAACTGCATTTTAAAACCTGTAAAATTTGCACTTTGATCTAGAAAACTGCATTTTAATTCTGTGTATTGCTCACTCACCCTCACTGTGTTTCACGCGCTCCCTCAGACTTTATTCCAAGCGCACAGCCGATCTTAAACGCTGCTCGCGCTCTTACCAAAACAGCGGCCGCCATCAGCACAGGCGTGCGCGCAGGCCACGCCCATTCTGGTCACGCCCACTTTGGCCACGCCCCCGGACTGAGCCATAAATACACCGCCTCTTCCAGCGCTCGACCGATCCTTCCACCCAGTCCTGAGGCAAAATAGCCGGGAGCTGGAGGTACTTTTTAAGCTGACAAATTGCATTTGATTTAATAACTGCATTTTAAAACCTGTAAAATTTGCACTTTGATCTAGAAAACTGCATTTTAATTCTGTGTATTGCTCACTCACCCTCACTGTGTTTCACGCGCTCCCTCAGACTTTATTCCAAGCGCACAGCCGATCTTAAACGCTGCTCGCGCTCTTACCAAAACAGCGGCCGCCATCAGCACAGGCGTGCGCGCAGGCCACGCCCATTCTGGTCACGCCCACTTTGGCCACGCCCCCGGACTGAGCCATAAATACACCGCCTCTTCCAGCGCTCGACCGATCCTTCCACCCAGTCCTGAGGCAAAATAGCCGGGAGCTGGAGGTACTTTTTAAGCTGACAAATTGCATTTGATTTAATAACTGCATTTTAAAACCTGTAAAATTTGCACTTTGATCTAGAAAACTGCATTTTAATTCTGTGTATTGCTCACTCACCCTCACTGTGTTTCACGCGCTCCCTCAGACTTTATTCCAAGCGCACAGCCGATCTTAAACGCTGCTCGCGCTCTTACCAAAACAGCGGCCGCCATCAGCACAGGCGTGCGCGCAGGCCACGCCCATTCTGGTCACGCCCACTTTGGCCACGCCCCCGGACTGAGCCATAAATACACCGCCTCTTCCAGCGCTCGACCGATCCTTCCACCCAGTCCTGAGGCAAAATAGCCGGGAGCTGGAGGTACTTTTTAAGCTGACAAATTGCATTTGATTTAATAACTGCATTTTAAAACCTGTAAAATTTGCACTTTGATCTAGAAAACTGCATTTTAATTCTGTGTATTGCTCACTCACCCTCACTGTGTTTCACGCGCTCCCTCAGACTTTATTCCAAGCGCACAGCCGATCTTAAACGCTGCTCGCGCTCTTACCAAAACAGCGGCCGCCATCAGCACAGGCGTGCGCGCAGGCCACGCCCATTCTGGTCACGCCCACTTTGGCCACGCCCCCGGACTGAGCCATAAATACACCGCCTCTTCCAGCGCTCGACCGATCCTTCCACCCAGTCCTGAGGCAAAATAGCCGGGAGCTGGAGGTACTTTTTAAGCTGACAAATTGCATTTGATTTAATAACTGCATTTTAAAACCTGTAAAATGTGCACTTTGATCTAGAAAACTGCATTTTAATTCTGTGTATTGCTCACTCACCCTCACTGTGTTTCACGCGCTCCCTCAGACTTTATTCCAAGCGCACAGCCGATCTTAAACGCTGCTCGCGCTCTTACCAAAACAGCGGCCGCCATCAGCACAGGCGTGCGCGCAGGCCACGCCCATTCTGGTCACGCCCACTTTGGTCACGCCCCCCTCTACATACATGTGCATGCACAGGAAGCGCAGCGGACGAGCGCAGCGGGAGCGCCTAAGGCAAGCCCGTCTGCGCCCGTCCGCGCCAAGGCCGCGACAGGCGCAGGTAACTCTGCTCAACCCACCTCCCGTACTTCCTACCAATCTTGCGACCTCCGCCAACTACAGACCACTAAACTTTGTCCTTGCAGACTCGATCCAGCCACTCTTACAGGCCCACTCAGGTGCAAACTTTGCCACTGGTCCGCCGAGCTCCACTCAGCAGCCCCGTTGGCCAACATCCGTCAGGCCCCCCCTCCCTCTTTCAAAGGCGGTCTGATTAACGCTCGCTCCATGTGCAAGCACCACCAAGATATACACGACCTCATCTTGGAGTCCGACCTCGACTGCCTCATGATCACTGAGACATGGCTCACAGCAGATAGCAACCCCGACATCGCCGTTGCTCTTCCCCCGGGTTACTCACTCTTTAGGGAAGACAGAGCCAAAGGCCGTGGCGGAGGGGTGGCAATCATCCTTAAAGATTCCTTCCCTTGCCATACCTTTAGCCTCGAGCCCCTGCAAAAAACTGAAGGACTAGGCTTCTCCATCAAATTGAACGAACACACCTCGTTCTCCGGCGGACTCATCTACCGCCCTCCCGGCAACGCATCAGAGTTCCTCGACTCGCTGTACGACACGCTAGGACATCTCTCCCTCAGATACCCTTTTTTCACTCTCCTTGGTGATTTCAACCTCCATCTTGAATCAAAAATCGACACTCATACCATCAACTTCATACAATCGCTCGAGATGTTCCATCTGAGGCAACTCGTAACCTCACCCACCCACTGTCTGGGTCACACCCTCGATGGAATTTGCACAAACTTCCCTTCCTTGATCACCCTTTCCCCCCTGCCCCAGATTTGGTCTGATCACTCCCTGATCCCATTCCACATCCTTAGTAAAAACCTACCCAATCGTGACAAATCTACCTTCCACCCCTCCAATTATATCAACTGGAAAAAGGTTCAAGAGAACATCACTCTCAATCCTTCAATACAAACTCAAACGCCTATCCTCTCCGGCAATGTTGACTCTGACGCTGATCTTTTCCACAACTGGATCTCCCAAGAAATTAAATCCAGAATCCCGCCCACACGCCCCCGTCTCTCCCGGGGCACACCTAAAACTAAAACCAAAACCAATGCCCCCTGGTTCACTCCAGAACTTGCAAAAACTCATCTGCTATGCAAAAAGGCCGAAAGAAAATGGCGGAAAACATACGAGGCTACCAATCGCTCCTCCTATATCGCAACAAGGAAAAACTACCTTCTGGAAATTAAACAGGCCAAAAAGAACTACTATGTCAACGCCATAATAAACGCGGGCCAAAAACAAAAGGCCCTGTTCACGATTGTCAAATCATTCACGCACCCAAAGGTGCTTCAGCCAGTTATCCCCCCTTCCCAGATATTCTGTGATCAAATCTCTGATTACTTCGAGGAAAAAATTGCCTCACTCCAAATCAACTCCCCCCCCCCCACTACTCCCCCAGTGTCCCTCTTACCGGCTCCCCCTGGCGCCACGCTATGCCGTTTCTCCCCGGTCACCCTTGAGCAGTCGAAAAAAGCCATTCTGGCCTGCAAATCGGGCGCACAGTCCGATCCCTGTCCCCCCATGATACTTCACCAATTAATCGAAGATATCAACCCGACCATCAACAAACTAATCAACTCCTCGTTCAGCTCAGGCTATGTACCCATCCGCTGGAAAAAAGGGATCGTAAAACCCCTCATGAAGAAAGCAAATAAACCCTTGACTGATCTCACCAATCTCCGCCCGATCTCATTGCTCCCGGCTTTAGGAAAAATCACGGAACATCTTGTCCACAACGAACTGAAACGTTATCTGAACGATAACAACCTCCTTCACCCCCAACAATCCGGTTTCCGCCCCAAGCATTCAACAGAAACTGCTCTCATCGAACTATCAGACACCATTAAAACCTTACAAGACCAGAGAAAAAACTCCATCCTTATCCTTCTCGACCTAACGGCGGCGTTTGACACCGTCTCCCACACCATCCTCATCAACAGACTCAGGGACATCGGGATCTCCGACTCCGCCCTAGCCTGGATTACGTCTTTTCTCTCCGACCGCTCACAAACTGTCACGCTGGGCCCGTTCCATTCCAAAGACAAACAGGTCCCCTCAGGTGTCCCACAAGGATCTATCCTAAGCCCTCTCCTTTTTAACGTTTATCTCATCCCTCTCCTCAATCTGATAGAATCATTCGGCATACCTGTCACTTCGTATGCCGATGATACGCAGCTCATTGTGCCCCTGGACAAACTTTCCACTAAAGCCGAGCTTAACCTGAAACACTGCCTGACCGAAGTATTCCGATGGATGGACACAAACCACCTGAAATGTAATTCAAACAAAACAGAGATCCTCCCCATTGGCACTAATATCTCCTTTTGTCCAGCGTTATGGTGGCCGGAAAATTCTGTTGCCCCCCCCCAGACTGTGTCCTCGGCCAGGAACCTCGGCGTAATCTTTGATTCTGACCTTTCCTTTGATCTACATGTCAGAACCGTCGCAGGCAAATGCTTCGGAATGATCAGATCCCTGAGAAAGTTCTTCGACCTCCTTCCCATCGATGCCAGAAAGACGGTGACAGTCGCGCTCATAATCTCGCGATTAGACTACTGTAACGGTCTGCTTGCTGGAGTCAAAAAGAGCACCCTCCTAAAAATGCAAAGCGTTCTTCACACAGCTGCCCGTCTCGTTCTGGGCTTACCCCGCAGATCCTCCATCTCCGCAGCACTTCACTCTCTTCACTGGCTCCCCCTTCACAAAAGGATCTTATTCAAAATCCTGATTATAGCCTTTCGTGCCTACAATAAGACAGGCCCCAAATACCTCACCAGGCGCTTCCCCCACTATGTGCCTAGACGGCACCTTCGTTCTACCAATGACAACCTTATCCTCATCCCGAAATACAATCTGAAAACCAAAGGAGAAAAGACCCTCCGCTTCCTTGCTTCTAAAGCCTGGAACAAATTACCCAAAACTCTCAGACAGCAAACCCAGGAAAAATCTTTTAGAAAGCTGTTAAAAACATGGATCTTCAACCTCCCGGATGACTATTCCAAAACCTCCATCTAATCCTCCTGGACTGGTTCATTTAGGTTCTAAGCGCCAAGATGCTCCCTCCGGAGCGAACGTCGCGCTCTAGAAATACCACACAAATATCACAAATATCACAAATATCATGTCTCTCCTCCAGGAAGGCCACCCGTTCTCCAAGCCCATCCACATGACGACGCAGTTCCTTAGCCTCCGCAGCAAACACAGTCTTTACCGATTGGATGTCTTCCCTGAGCGTGAGAATCAAGGATTCGAGGAAGGCCTTCGTTATGGGTTCATTCCCTGAGTTTGGGTCGTTCCGGTTCATTTCTGCACCTGGGCCCAGGTGAGCCATGTCAGGTTGGAGAGTGAACGCCCAAAAATGTCTTTGAGGCCCTTCGGCTTAGTATTCCTGGCTTTGGTCATGCTACCGAGTCCAAGTGGGTGATGGCGTCGCGGGTCTGGAGCTCAGATGGGCTCCCCCAGAGTTTGGCTACAGGAGTGGGGCAAGGTGCACGGTCCGCCGGGTCCACCGAAGAGGGGGCACCTCACACCATGGCAGGCCAACATTTCGTCCCGTCAGTGATCTTCTCCACACACCGCCACGCTCCTGCGGCATTAGAAAATCGCAGGTCCAGGCTCCTTCTGTCCCCTCCCTACCGCCCAGGCTGGTGGGCTCAAATATGTCGCTGAGGCCAGGAGTCCGGGATGTCCAGCGCTCCCCAAGTGTCCCCCAGGGACCCCCAGCACCTGCGTGCTCCCTGCGGCTGTATCTCGATGGTTCACCCCCCTCCTCGGCTATGTGCCCTGATCACAGAGCAGCAGGGGTGTTGCTGCAGATTCCTGTAGAGGCGAGGGTTACACTGATGGGGGCCCCGGGGGCGCAGTCACTCACCGCCTGCCTCTGGATGCGTGTCCCCACTAGGCTTGTGTCCTCTGCAGGCGCTGCTCCGCGATGGTGGCGTTCTGCTGATCCGTCCGTGCCCCACAGAGCACTCCCATGATCCTCGGCTCCTCGCCTCAAGGTGTCTGTCCGTTGCGGCGTGCTGGCGCTGTTGGTTCCTGCGCTACGGGTCCCCAGGTGCAGGCCGGTTGCGCTCCGTTGTTCCACTATGTGGCCCGCCTCCTTGGCCGGTATAGGCATCTCTGTGCGGCGACTCACGGTATCGCCCATGCCCCTGATGGCCCAGGACAGGTGGCGATTTGCAGCCTGCGCTATTTCCGCCGATCACCGCTTTTTAGGGTCCGGGCTCCTACAAGCCAAATCCCTCAGGCGGCCGGGTTTGGGTGCCTTGGCAAGGGCCTCCTCGGCTTAGGTTCCGCCAGGTGCTATGGGGTGGGCGGCCGGTGTCGCAGCACGGCCTGTGATTGCGGCCTATGCCCCAAGGTCGGGGCCTTCGTCACCCTCTTCGTTGCAGGGGGCAGCACTGCAAGCCACTCGGCGGTCAAGCACGGCCGAGGCCACGAAGATGAGAGCTGGCCTTGGCGGTCCCAGACGGGAAACCGCCCCTGGTGCTAGGCCTCAGCTGCGCCGATAAAAGCCACCGCCCGGCCCAGCTCACCGCGCCGGATCCACCGCTCCCGGGCCGCCGCCGGATCACAAGTCTGCAGCACAGGGCAGCCTGATCTTCCGATCACCAAAAGCGTGCCTCTCTGCTCTCCTGGGTGCTAGAAGATGCTGTTTCGGCGGACGGCGGGTAGGAGCTCGGGAAAAGATGTCCTACACCGCCGCCATCTTGGCCACGCCCCCTACAACAATTCTTTAAAGCAGTGGTTCCCAAACTTTTGACTCCTGAGGACCCCCATTGAGTCACCACTGGAAGCCGGGGACCCCCAAGAAATTTGTATGAGTTAAATTTCAAACATTAAAACAGTAATTCGAAAAAAATACACACGTGTGCACACAAAACAAATACTCAAAGTACGAAGGATTTTGGGGCCAGATGTACGACCATTTCATTTAGCGCCTCGCAATTGGCGACACATTGCAAGTGGCAAATTGCGAGTCGCTAAATGGAATGTACAACAGTGTGTTTAACACTGTTTGGGATTCCCAATGGGTCGCAAATTGCGAGGTTCATTAATATTAATGAGCCTCTTGCAATTTGCGAGCTCATTGGGAATGCAAGCCCTCCCAGCGATGGTGGCCTGCTGGGCTCTGCAGGCCACCATGTCTCGGACTGCTTTTAAATAAAGCATTTAAAAAAGAAATGCAGCCTGTTTACCATGCATTAAAAAAAAAAAAAAAACGTTTTCGTGTCATTTTCTAAGGGCAGGCAGAGGTCCCTGGAACCACTGCCTGACCTTAAAAAATAATTTTGCATGCATTTGCAAAGGGGAAGGGGTCCCCTGAGGACCCCTTCCCATTTGCAAATGCATTACCATCTACTTGAAGTAGGTGGTAATTGTGACTGTTTTGCGACCGCAAAACATTTGTACCTGGTTTTGAGACTTGCTATTTAGAAGGGAATGCCCCTTCCAAATAGCAAGTTGCAAAACCTATTTAGAGAGTCGCAAACAAATTGCGACTCGCGAAATAGGCTATGTACATGGCCCAATAGGTTTTTGCATGCGCAAACAGATTCACAAACCCGTTTGCGCATATAAAAACAGATCGTACATCTGGCCCTTAGTATTTTATATTGAAGTAATAGCCCCTCTGTCACATGTATTTCATTTGTTTTGTAGCATCTCTCATACCATTGTAGGATGTCAGAGCACTTTACATCACACACATATAGAGACATTGAATCATACATATAAATCAGTGTGTATATAAAATGTTTAAAGGGTGCTTGGTCTGGAAAAGCACAAACTCGGGATTGAGAGCATAACACAGTGGCTAGCATTTACTTTAACATAAAAAATTTATTTCCACCCAAATATATCTTTTTAGCAGCATCAGGATAATGAATAACTGGGACAAAATATAAGTTACTAACTGGTACCATACAGTGTGCAAGCAGCTCTTTGATGACAGTTTATAGGTCCCTCTGCTAGATTACGATTGTCACTTATGAAGTGCACAGTAATAAAGGAATCTCTGTGACAAAAGCAGTAACCACGAACCTAGGCACATAAAATGCTGCTTTTTAAGATGCATGTTACACATTCTTTGCAGTAGGCACATAACCCTCTGTGCTACATTAGTTAAATCAAAGCTGCCACTTAACAAAACTCTCCCCGCTCTCCAGCAGTTACATTAATCACTTGCATTCTCTTGACACTTTTATTGTTGCTGGAAAGCTGCTAATTATACAAGAAATGTTTTTGTGCTTTTAAAACTGTTGTCTACGGACCCCCTGGGAATGTGTCACGGACCCCTGGGGGTCCGCGGACCACAGTTTGGGAAACACTGCTTTAAAGGACTGTTTCTGATATTTCCTCCTATCCGGCGTCCACCTCCATCCTGGCACCTCAACGTGGTACTTGCACAACTCATGCGGCACCCCTTTGAGCCTATTCATAGAGTGGATTTGAAGTTTCTCTCGTGGAAGGTGTCTCTGCTATTGGCTTTAACGTCAGCTAGAAGAGTCAGTGACAATCAAGCTTTAACCATCAATCGCCTTTTCTTCAGTTCACTTCAAACTCGGTAGTGCTACGTACTAATCCCAGCTTTATGCCAAAAGAACATTCAGACTTCCATCTTAACGAGCAGTGATTTTAAAGACTTTCTTTCCTAATCCTCAATATCCTGCGGAGAGGATTTTGCATACCCTTGACATCAGGAGATGTCTCAAGTTCAATTTACAACGGACCTCTACGATCCGTTAATTTGACCAATTATTTGTAGCCTATGGAAGGATACGGCAGGGACACTCAGTATCCAAACAAACCATAGCTCGTTCGATTTTTGCTGCAATTTCCTTCTGTCATTATTGTGAGAAGTTGGCCTGATATATGATGTTCACTAGTTCTAGTGACCACCTTGTATCCGTCCAAACAACCCTTATGGCGATTGGTTGTAAGTCAACCTTATAGACCAGCTATCCTAATGGTAGCATGGACAAAGCAGTCTTAGGCTAAACTCTTTTGGCATGTGAAGCCAGCTGTTTTACCACAATATAACCCCTTGGATACCAGATGAAAGGACACCACACAGGTTGTTATGAAAATAAACAGTATATTTATTAATAACAAACACCTCTGAACTCTTCATGAGGTCAGAGGGCTAAGCACATGACAATCTCTTAGGAAAAATACGATAATTGCACAAAATTACAATGGTGTCCTAGGGGCACGACAAACCATATACTAAGTAAGTGGAATGTGAAAGTCGATAGAAAGAATGGAGCTGTCCAGAGGCTGTAGGATCGTTGGGACCACGCTACACTAACTCTAGGTAAGTAATAGGAGGCCCACGGAACGCGTGTGCAGAGTGTGAACTCACACGCGAGATGCGTAACAACGTCTATGGACAGTACAGTTCAAGTTAAAGGTGAGTACGGACAATCCTGACTAGTTTTGACTAAAACGACTGTGGAACTGGACACTAGGACAGTTAAACTACCCTTGAGCACCGAAATGCTCTCGTTAACTCACCCACGGGCTGCGGGTGCATAGGTGTCAAAGTGCGTCGGGTCCTCGCGTTGAAGTCTATGAAGCCTGAAAGAAAAGATGCTGCAGGCGACCAGGAGGAAGATGTCCGGTGCGATCCGAGGGTGGATCGGTAAAGAAGAGGACCTGAAAGCAGAGGGGACAGTGTTCAAAGTCACTAGCCAGTGACCGGTGTGGAACCAGGAAGGAACCAGGTGCTGTCGTCGCGATCAGGTGAAGAGTGGACGCTTGTCTCTGCAGCCACGTGGACCAGGAGGTGTCTTCGACGACCAGGATGGAGGCACGAGCTGTCCCACGCAGGCTCTCGCTGTCGGCGGTGTTGGATCCGGATTCTGCGTCAACAGGCCTTGGCAAAGGCAACCCACGTGGTGAGTGGAAACGGCGTCTGGAGTGGACCAGGAGGGTCTGGGGTGCTCCTCTTTTGGAAGGGAGCAAGGGCCAGTCTGGAGCAACCAGACCAGCAGTGGAAGTTTCAAAGTTCGTCGACTAGGAGGCCACTAGCCAGCCGGCAAGTGACCAGACAACGCGTCAAGCAGCAAACAAGCAGAAGGGCCCCACGCAGATCTCCTGGATGCTGGAGGGCTGGTCTTCGGTACAGGAGCTGCTCGGGGCTGGGGCTTCTCAGTCCCCAAAGCACTTGGTCGAGTTTACCTCGGGAGTCGTGCTAAAAGCGAAGTGCAGGTTCATTCAAGATGGCCGGTCCCACGTGTCTCAGCTGTGCTGCAGATGTAGGTAGAGGTCGGAGAGGTCTGGGAATCCGGGTCTCGTCGGGCTCTAAAGTCTGGATCCTCGAGGGAAGACGACAAAGTGAAGCCGCTGGACGCTTGATGGTGCCTGCAGTTGCAGAGTGGACACTCCTTGTCCACAAGGGAGATTCTTCAGTCTTCTGTGGAGCAGAACGTTGAAGTCCAGAGTTTCTTCTTGTAAAGTTGTTCAGGATAATCTAATCTGGAGTGGGACCAGCTCCTACCTTTATTCTCCTAAAGGGGGCTGCACTACTGACTAGGTCCCTCCCCTGGGTGGGACCAGGAAGGGGGGTGGCTACACCCCCTATCTTTTGTCCGGTTTCCCTCCAGAGCTGGGGCAGCAACTGGTTTGAACCAGTGTATGCACAGGACTCCTTGTGTGCCCCGGGCATGTCTCACCTTTCAGGCCTGTCCTACCCAATACACAAAATCCTGTCTGGGGTGGTGCTAGCACCTCCCAAGGCAGGAAACCCTTTGTCCAAGCCTCCCATGCTGGAAGGACTCCCAGCAGCAGGAGGTCAGACTTGTGTCAGTGGTGGTGGCATCCATTTTGTGATGCCAAGGCTCGAGTTAACTTAAACCGGGGTTCACAGTTACATACATGTCATGTCCCTCTAGAAGGGTGGAATGCTACCCCCGTCGCCAGAATTGGCGAGGGGGTAGTATTCCAATTTGTATGACACCTTACTCGACATGTTTTGATAATGCTATACCAAAGTTAGCATTTAACCGCGAGGATTATAATGCACTTAAGAGTATATGGTATAGCGTTATCATGGAACAGCTATTAGGACTTGGTTCCGCAAGCTGCAAACGGGCTCAGCTCATGCCAGAGCACCATCTCACAGAATTCCAAGCACTCTGCCTTCAGGATTGATAAGGCCTGCCATAGGAGTGACTGATAGGAATATATGTGTCCATTTTAAGGTTAGATATAGGTATACTGTATCTACAGCAAAGGGTGATTACACCACCTTGCCCCAGCTGTCGTGCAGCCAGTTGTGTCTGTTTTAGGTGGCCACCCAGGGGTGGCATACTACATGCTTCAACCCCTGGTAGGCCCTGGGTACACCTATGCCCTGGATACCTAAGGTATGCTATACAGGGACTGATAAGGTGGCCCAGTACCAATTGGTAAATGCACCTAAGGTACGTGGTTGTCAATTTAGAGAGAGAATGGCTAGGCTGTGGGTCTGATTAGCAGGCCCACAGCCAGGGAAAGTCGTAAACCAGTGAAGCAAAAATCTGGGGTGATCATAGGATTGCCGACCCCACTCCTACATAACCCTCCCCTCCCCCCCCAAACTTAGGGACATTAAACTAAGCTTGACCAGGTGAGTCTTCCTGTTCTAAGTGGAAATACCTGGAGAGACCATCTGCATTGCCATGGTCAGTCCTTTGGCGGTGCTCCACTGTAAAGTCCATCCCCTGTAGGGAAATGGACCACCTAAGAAGTTTGGGGTTTTCACCTTTCATCTGATTTAGCCATAGGAGGGGCTTATGGTCGGTCTGAATCTTGAAGTGAGTACCAAACAAGTATGGCCTCAACTTCTTCAGGGCCCAAACCACAGCAAAGGCCTCCCTCTCAATAGCAGACCAACGTTTCTCTCTAGGGGTCAGCCTTCTACTTATAAAGGCAATGGGCTGGTCATGACCATCAATATTCAGCTGAGATAGAACAGCTCCCACACCCAACTCAGAAGCATCTGTTTGGACAATGAAGATTTTGGAGTAGTCTGGACTCTTGAGAATAGGTGCAGTGCACATGGCCTGCTTTAGGTCATCGAATGCCTTCTGACAGCTAACTGTCCACTGAACTTTCTTTGGCATTTTCTTACTTGTCAGGTCATTACGTGGAGTCACAATGGTTCCATAATTTCTGACAAATTTCCTGTAATAACCAGACAGGCCCAAGAAAGCTCTGACCTGTGTCTGGGTGGTTGGAGGAGCCCAGTCCTTTATGGCCTGTATCTTGCTCTCCAGAGGTTGAACTTGGCATCCACCTACAAGGTGGCCCAGGTATACAACTTGACTCTGCCCTATGTGGCACTTAGTAGCCTTGATAGTGAGGCCTGCCTTTTGCAGGGCCTCTAAAACTTTCCTCAGGTGGATCAGGTGATCCTCCCAGGTGGAGCTAAAGACAGCAATATCATCTAGATATGCTGCACAAAAGTCATCCAACCCAGTGAGAACTTGGTTCACCAACCTTTGAAAAGTGGCAGGTGCATTTTTCAAACCAAAGGGCATCACCACAAATTGGTAATGACCTCCTGGGGTAGAAAATGCTGTCTTGGCCTTGGCATCCTCAGCTAACCTGATCTGCCAATAACCAGCTGTTAGGTCAAATGTACTTAAGAAAGTTGCAGAAGCCAACTTGTCTATCAGTTCATCTGCCCTAGGTATTGGATGGGCATCTGTCTTAGCTGGGATGGTGCAGTGAGCTAAAAAACGGTGATGGATCAAGCCCTGATCTTTGGACTGGGTAAGAGTGGTCTGCTTAATTCAGGCACTCTGTTCATCACCACCCCCTTTTCTGAATCATTTTGTCCACCATAAGCGTGGAAGGGTATACTCAGATGTGAGTCCCTTGCTCATTGCACCATCAGGATTCAAGCAAGCCGGGCCGACGAGGCTGAAATGCCAGAAACCGGTCCCCGGTAGCTTGTTTCCTTCCCAGTATAAGAATTGGCTTGGTAGTTTGGTTTGCCCTTTCCCATCATGCACTGGGACAGGAACAGACTAATTTGCATATAGCCAAGTTCTGAGCTGGGATGGTGCAGTGAGCTAAAAAACGGTGATGGATCAAGCCCTGATCTTTGGACTGGGTAAGAGTGGTCTGCTTAATTCAGGCACTCTGTTCATCACCACCCCCTTTTCTGAATCATTTTGTCCACCATAAGCGTGGAAGGGTATACTCAGATGTGAGTCCCTTGCTCATTGCACCATCAGGATTCAAGCAAGCCGGGCCGACGAGGCTGAAATGCCAGAAACCGGTCCCCGGTAGCTTGCTTCCTTCCCAGTATAAGAATTGGCTTGGTAGTTTGGTTTGCCCTGTTCCCATCATGCACTGGGACAGGAACAGACTAATTTGCATGTAGCCAAGTTCTGAGCTGGGATGGTGCAGTGAGCTAAAAAACGGTGATGGATCAAGCCCTGATCTTTGGACTGGGTAAGAGTGGTCTGCTTAATTCAGGCACTCTGTTCATCACCACCCCCTTTTCTGAATCATTTTGTCCACCATAAGCGTGGAAGGGTATACTCAGATGTGAGTCCCTTGCTCATTGCACCATCAGGATTCAAGCAAGCCGGGCCGACGAGGCTGAAATGCCAGAAACCGGTCCCCGGTAGCTTGCTTCCTTCCCAGTATAAGAATTGGCTTGGTAATTTGGTTTGCCCTGTTCCCATCATGCACTGGGACAGGAACAGACTAATTTGCATATAGCCAAGTTCTGAGCTGGGATGGTGCAGTGAGCTAAAAAACGGTGATGGATCAAGCCCTGATCTTTGGACTGGGTAAGAGTGGTCTGCTTAATTCAGGCACTCTGTTCATCACCACCCCCTTTTCTGAATCATCTGTCTTAGTGACAGCATTGAGACCCCTGTAGTCTACGCAAAACCTCATCTCTCTCTTACCATCCTGGGTGTGAGGTTTAGGCACTAGAACTACAGGACTAGCCCAAGGGCTCTCTGAGGGTTCAATGACTCCCAATTCCAACATCTTTTGTACTTCAGGTTTTATGCAGTCCCTGACGTGGTCAGGTTGCCTGTAGATTTTACTCTTTATAGGCAGACTGTCTCCAGTGTCCACCTCATGTGTGCACCAGTTTGTCTGACTGGCTGGGGGTCAGAGAAAACATTTGTCTGAAGGATTGAAGGACTTGCTTACAATCCTGTTGTTGATGCTCAGAGAGGCTGTCAGAAAAGACTACACCATCTACTGACCCATCATCAGGGTTCTGAGTGAGCAGGTCTGGGAGAGGGTCACTCTCTTCCTCCTGTCCCTCATCTGTGGCCATGAGCAAGCCCATGTCCTCCCTGTCAACAAATGCTTTGAGCCTATTCACATGAAGTACTCTGTGAGGGCTCCTGGGAGTTCCCATGTCCACCAAGTAGGTGACTTCTCCCTTTTTCTCAGTGATGATGTGGGGTCCAGACCATTTGTCTTGGAGAGCTGCTGGGGCCACTGGCTCCAACACCCACACCTTCTGTCCTGCATGGTAAACAGTTAGGACAGCCTTTTGGTCATGCCAAGCTTTTTGAAGTTCTTGGCTGGCCTACAGGTTTTTAGATGCCTTCTCCATGTACTCTGCCATCCTGGAGCGGAGATCAAGTACATAGGCCACTATGTCAAGTTTAGGGTTTTTGAGAGGTTACTCCCATCCTTCCTTCACAAGACATAGGGGTCCTCTTACAGGATGTACAAACAAAAGCTCAAAAGGGCTGTAACCAACCCCCTTCTGTGGGACCTCTCTGTAAGCAAACAGAAGGCAGGGTAAAAGGATGTCCCATCTTCGCCTAAGCTTTTCAGGTAACCCTTTTATCATCCCTTTGAGGGTCTTGTTGAATCTTTCAACAAGCCCATTGCATTGTGGGTGATAGGGTGTGGTGAATTTGTAATTGACACCACATTCCTTCCACATAAAAGTCAAGTATCCTGACATTAAGTTTGCACCTCTGTCAGAGATTACCTCCTTAGGGAACCCCACTCTGGAGAAAACTCCAACCAGGGCTCTAGCCACAACAGGAGCTGTAGTGGTTCTAAGGGGAATAGCTTCTGGGTACCTGGTGGCATGATCCACTACCACCAGTATAAATCTGTGCCCAGATGCTGTTGGGGGGTCCATTGGTCCAACAATGTCAATCCACACTCTTTCAAAGGGAACCCCCACCACAGGTAGTGGTATAAGGGGGGCCTTTGTTGTGACACCTGATTTGCCACTGGCTTGGCAGGTGATACATGAACGACAAAAGTTCTTAGTGTCCTCAGACATATGAGGCCAGTGAAAGTGTGGGGCAAGCCTGTCCCAAGTCTTGTTCTGGCCTAAGTGACCTGCAAGGGGAATTTCATGGGCTAAGGTGAGAAGGAAACCTCTAAGAGACAAGGGGATGACCAGCCTCCTGGTAGCACCAGGCTTGGGGTCTCTTGCCTCAGAGTATAGGAGTCCATCGTCCCAATATACCTTATGGGCACCTGTAGCATTCCCTGCAGCCTCAGCAGCAGCCTGCTGTCTGAGGGGTTCAAGAGAGGAACAGTCTAACTGTGCCTGCCTCAAGTCTGCCCTGGAAAAGCCCCCTGTCCCAAGAAACTCAACCTGTTCAGGCTCAAGCTCTCCTAGGACAGTTCCTTCTGGGGTCTTGGGGTCAGTCTCCTGAGAGAGCTGATCCTCTACCTGAGGCAGGGGGGAAGGGTCAACCTTACCCCATCTGCTCTTTCTCTTGGGTAGTGTCTGGTCCATTGTTCCAGGATCCAGCACTAGTTCAGCTGGGCATTTCTTGGCCTGTGACCTAGTCACAGCAAGGACATGTGCTGATAAACCTAACATTTCCACATGAGTCCTATACTCCACATCTGACCATAAGGAGGATTCCAAATCATTGCCCAAAAGACAGTCCACTGGGAGGTCTGAACTAACAACAACCCTTTTGAGGCCATTTACCCCTCCCCAGGAGAAATTAACAAGTGCCATACTATGGGAGGTAGTGGCATTGCTAGTATTGGTCACCAGGTAGTCTGATCCCAGTATTACCTGGTCAGGGTCCACAAAGTTTGGTGTCACCATGGTGACACTGGCACAAGTGTCCCTGTAGGCCTGTGCCATTTTTCCATGAATCAAAGGCGTTTCCCTGTACTTGCCCAGAGTACTGGGACTTATTGTAAGGGTCATATCCATGTCCCCAGTACAAACAAGAACAGCCTGAGTAGGTGTTCTGACTAAGTCAGAGCCCGCCTCAGTTCCCAGGGTTAACCCCACTATAGCCTTAGGAGGATTACTACCACTACTAACTGTACTAGGGGGTGCAGATGCCTTAGGGGCAGTAGTGGTAGGAGTTGGGCCTTTCTTGGTGCACTCACTAAACCAGTGAGTATTACTTTTACAGTATTGGCACCATGGTTTCTTCTGACCATTATTCTTCTTCTTTTGGGAATTCTGGGAATTCTGGGACCCACCCTCTTTAGATTGTTGGGGCCCTGTTGAAGACTTCTGGTAATTTTGCTTATTCTCATTACCCTTGGGATCTGCTTTCTTCTGGCCACCACCATGGTTCTGGTTCTGCTGCTTGACCCTTGTCCTGACCCATCTGTCTGCCTTCTTTCCCAATTCTTGGGGAGAGGTCAGATCTGAGTCAATAAGGTGCTGATGCAACAACTGATTTTGACAGTTACTTAAGATTTGTTCTCTCATAATTAGATTATACAATCCTGTGTAATCAGTAACTTTACTTCCCAGTAACCAGCCTTCAAAAGCCTTAGTGGCACAATCAACAAAGTCAGCCCAATCCTGAGACTGAGTTTTCTGGGTGTCTCTGAACAGCAACCTGTACTGTTCAGTTGTTAAGCCAAACCCATCAATCAGTGTATTCTTCAGGACTTGGTAATTGTTAGCATCCTCAGCTCTAGTAGTGAGGAGCTTATCTCTACCTTTACCTTCAAAGGAGAGCCACAATATAGCTGCCCACTGACTCTGGGGGATGCACTGGACAGTGCAGGCCCTCTCCAAAGCAGTCATCCATTTGTGGATGTCATCCCCTTGTTTAAAGGGGGGCACTATTTTACTCAGGTGTCTAGTATCAAAACTCCTGTCTTTATCCTTAGGGATATTGCTGCCACCAGTGGGGGCTGTCCCACTCAACTGTTGCTCTCTAGCAAAGGCAAGCTTCTCCTTGGCAAGGGCAAGTTCTTCCCTCTCAATCCTCAGATTAGCTTGTTTCATCCTTGCTTCATGTTCTCTTCTCTGAGGGGAAGTCATTCTCCTCTGGGGAGAAGTCTTTCTCCTCTGAGAAGAGGCATGAGAGTGCACAGATCTATTGGAGTCCCTAGAATGAGACCTATCTCTTCTAACTCCAAAGTTAGGCCTGCTTAGGGTCAGTACTGGGGGTCCCCCAGATCCTTCCCTATGTAGGTCTAAGTTGGCCCTAGTAAGTCTGCTGACTAGCTCAGGACCTTTGTCTGCCTCATCCCCAGAGACTTCCTCTTCTTCCTCCTCCTCTTCTACATCTTCTGTTTCAGGGAGATCTGGATCACCAAGGGCACCTTCTAAGGGGGGCATGCTCTCATCTGTATGAGAAGCCTTTCTAGCATCATACGTCTCTAAGAGACCTAACAAAAAAGGAGTGGTAGGGTTAGAACCCTGTTTCAATTTCCTGGAGGTACACAATTGTCTCATCTCCTGGAAACTGAGGGCTGCATATCTGTAAAGGACCTGTGGAGGGTCACCAACCACTAGGGGAGTCTCTGAGGACTCTCCATGGGTAGACATGCTTCTAGTGTGGTGTAAGTGATGCACCTACCTACACTATGGATTTACCTACTGATCCCTTGCTAAGAGTTGTAGACAGGGTGTGCTAAGCCCTGTTACACTACAACAGCTGGTTCAGTAGAACTCAGAGTATTCTAAGTTAAGTTATATGTACCTTGGTTCTTATGTGATCTTTCAAATGATATTCTTAGGATACGTGTGTGGTAAAACAACAGCAAGCTCAAATCCCAACCGCTGCACACCAATGTGAGAAGTTGGCCTGATATATAGTGCTCTCTATTCTAGTGATCACTCTGTATCATTCCAAACAACCCTTATTGATGATTGGTTGTAAGTCAACCTTATTAGACCAGCTATCCTAGTAGCGTGGACAAGAGCAGTCTTTAGGCTAAACTCTAGAGGGCGTGTTAAGCCAGCTGTTTTACCATCACATATACCCCTTGAACACCAAGTGAAAGGACACCACACAAGTTGTTATAAAAATAAAGGATATTTATTAATAACAAGTCTACCCTGAACTCTTTATGAGTCAGGGAGCTAAGCACAATACAAAACTCGTACGAAAATACTACAAGTTGCACAATTTACACAAATGCCCGAGGGGCACGAAAAACCATATACTCTAAAAGTGGAATGCGAAATGCTAGCAGGTAAGTAACACGATCCAGAGGCTTCAGGACCGCTAGGACTACCTTACTGAACCCTCAGGTTAGGAGCAGGAGGCCTAGGGAACCCGGGTGCAGAGTGGGAACTCTTACGCGGGATGCGGGACAAAGTCTATGGATGCTAGCAGTTCTTAAAGTTACTGTTTCCGGACGAATCCGACTAGGTAGACTAAAAACGAAAAAGGATCTGGACACTAGGATAGTGAACCTGTGCTGGAGCACCGAAATGCTCGTGTTACCTAGCCCAGGGGCTGCGGCTGCATAGGGTTCAAATGTCGTCGGGAATCCTCGTTGTAGTCTATGGAGCCTGAAAGAAGATGTTGCTGGCAGGCGACCAGTGAAGGACTGGACTATTTAAGGCCCAGCGGTGCCAGGGGACAACACCTGAAACCTTCGTGGGTTACCTGTTCTGGCGCACAAATGACAGAGACACGGGAGACTTCCTTCGGCGTCAAAGATCAGCGTTTATTACTGCAGGGATACAGAAATCGCAAGAAGTACAACAACGTGTAGGTTCTGAGAGTCTGCTTCAAATTGCAAATGTGGATCGCTCCTTTTATACATATTTTCGTCATTGCACAACATACGAACAAAAGGTTACAACTCAGTTCCCACAGTAAACTTCAAAAGGACTTCTTGAAACCCGGAACATAATTACGGTAACATTGCCGGTTCCCAACTGTAAAAGCACATCTTCTCACCGTTAGGCACATTCCACTCTAGTTGTAAACGAACGAAAGAAAGAGACAAGAACAGCTGCAAGGAAGACAGACAACAGTAGAGAAAAGAGTGTGAGGGTAACATCGGAAGCATGATCACAGGATCAAAGGATTTGATCCTAGCACATGCACGGCTGAAACAATAGACCGGCACGGCAAGATTACCCTCGAGCGGAGCCATCTGCCTTCGCAGTGTCACCCCCCTCGTCATAAAAGACACACAAAAAGGAATATGCGTTTTCCGTAAGGCTTGGGAACTAAGGGTCATGACGCGGAGAGTTGCCTGCTAGCTGACTACGTGAGGGCAAGAAACAAAATGGATGCCGTATCTAAAATGAAACCCAAGGGTTCAGATGAAGAAACGCGTAAATAAGGCGAACCCTTCCAAGTAGTGTAACGAAAACGCGTACACTTACTAAACTCGTCATTTACGGTTCATAGATACCAAACTTGCCCATATTCGATCATGCCCAAAACATCATAACGATTCTCACGGAACCTCAGACGCTCCTTTTGCCCTCATGTAGGCAAGCACTAATCGAAATCAGAATCGATTTCAATATTCATCAGGTGTTGCTGGAACATTATCCTATCCATCAATGCCTCTTTGGTAACAGATGGCCTTCTTATACACGTAGTAGCACAAAGGCCACATAAGGCAGGACCACACTGCACGCAAAGACAACACGTGAACAGAAACGTCACAACAATCCCTATAATCATCAGAATCTTCCAACCCCAGGTCGATATTAGGCCCCAAAACCATCCTAGAAGCGTCCAATCTCCCTCGTCCACGTGTATGGACTCCGAGATTTTATGCAACTTTGAAATGGCTTGATAGACAGTTGGAGCATTATCAGGTATGAAAATGCAGCAACTCGAATGGATGACCTTACACACACCACCTCTATCTGCTAGTACAACGTCTAGAACCATACGGTTCTGTAGCGTCATAAGTCTATCCGCTTGAAGCTCTGCAGTCAGGTTACCAAGGGCGCTTGCAGTGATATTAGCAGTCGATTCAACCACACGAGTCAGCTGTCTCAAGTTCCTACTATTAACCATAGGACCCCAAAACGGTAGGAAACCCTTAAAGAAGTCTCCTGCCTCTTGACCAGCAGTATCCTTTCTACTAATAACGCCTCTCACAACTCTAGTCTTGTGATAGTCTGAGGTAGAAGATTCGCGATATAACAGGTGCCTGAGAAATCACGAGGCAACCATGTATAAGCACGATCGTAACACACAAAATAAGTACCCTTGGCAGTCAGAAAGACAGGGGAAGAGAGCATTGGTAAGACATACGTCTCAGTACAAACACTCTTCCCAAATTGAGCTCGCGGATTTTGACCAAGACCTTGCAGACAGAAGTGACCAAGGTGAGGTACGATCCAAATCGGAGACGAGCTTTTAAGCTGTCTATCACCCACTGATATACTATACTCAGTCTCACTCAGATCCTTATATGCTCGCACCTCCTCCTCTGGGATAAGCGATGCATCAAAAATATCTCTATCTAGATCAGCAATAGCTATCGCCAAAGACTTGTGATACGGGCCAGGACCAAGTTTTACTGAGCGTGGTTCTCGATGGGGGTAGGAATCTAGTGCACTACGGAACATGGTTTGGAATGCTCGAGCTGACCCTTGGGAGCTATAAGGAAGAACCAAATACGGAATACCCTTATCCATGGTATGTGGCATTAACCCACACACCCAACAGTTGGTAGTATTCATCACCAACTGATGCTGATGCAGGAGTTGAACAAAGGAATTGTTCATAAATTCCGCACGTCTGACTTGTTCATGTTGAGGTAGAAGATGAAAGGAATGTGGAGAAATAGTGGAGGCAGAATTTAAATAATGTGAAGGAGGAGTAGGCGAAATGGAAGGCAATATTAATTGAATCCCAAAATACGTTCCACCCACCAGCAACATAGAAACAGTTAGGAATAAAATAAAAATCTGAAACAAAAAACATTTTGTACGAAACACCTTATGCAATTTAGATCTTTGCGCCGACATTTTCTCTCCTTTCGACAGCTTAGTAAATTCCATCCTCTAAAAACCGTCCGTGACGTTCTTGACGCACTTCGTTCCGAGTAGCGATTATCAATTCCCAGGAGTTCCCAGAAATCGACAAAAGAAATCGACCTAGTGTCAAAAACCTGCTAAACAGAAGGAAGTACCCGCACGGCCCTACGGCCAACCCAGATGGTAGGTTTTAATGAATTGAGCATTCAATTTGATATAAGTCTCTTAGCTGCACGAAAAGAAAAGGGTACACACAATATAAAATGTCCACAATATTCGAGGCAAATGTAAGGGGGTAATGTAAAATCAAAAATAATAAAAGAATATTATTAGTCTTTATGGCGTGGTCGAAGAAAATATCGACATCTCCCGGGTCGAGTCTCCTCTTCAAACAACGGTTCAGATGGCAAAGCAGTGTTCGATTGTTCAGGTAATAATTCAGGACTTGAACTCTCCAATGGTGATGACGTAGGTAAAGTTTCCGTTGATTCAACAGGGATGTCTGATTGCACTGAATCGTTCTCTACAAGCTGAGCATCACTGAATGGTACATGGGACAACGGAGCTTCGGTCTCAGTCGAGGCGATTCCTTTCTTTATCCACGTATCTGCTGGCAAAGGAAGCGGAACCTTCTTTGTGTGGCTCGCATGTACCCAATGCTTCCTACCTACCAGCCGAACTGCAGTCCTCGTCGCCAATAACACCTGGTGGGGTCCCACGAACCTTGGCTCAAGATTGCGTTTTCGTCCAAAGTTCCTGGTGACGACTCAATCACCAGGTTGTAGCCGATGACCAGGACCCTCTGTTTGTGCCGGTAGAGCCTCAAAAACCTGTTGATGAATCAAACTCAATTTAGCAGTCAGATCATAAAGATAGTTAATCAACATTGGATATTCAAGTCTGTCAAACTCCTTAGGCCGCGGAACTCCCCAAATGTTCGCAGGACGGCCAAACACAATCTCATATGGGCTAAGCCCTACTCGAGAGTGTACAGTCGCTCTGGTCGATAAGAGAGCTAGGGGCAAAGCATCAGGCCACGATAAACCAGTCGTTGCCTGAATTTTGGCAAGTTTCAGTTTCAGAGTGCCATTGTATCCTTCCACCAAACCTGCTGACTGAGGATGATTAGCACTGTGGAACTTTTGATGAATACCAAGGCCACTACATACACTCTTCATCACACTTCCCACAAACTCACTTCCGTTATCCGACCTTACAATCCGAGGCATGCCATACTTGGGGAAATATTCTTTGAGCAAAACCTTTGCCGTGGACAGGGCAGTATTATCCTTAGGGGGTAAGCCTCAATCCATCTGGAGAACGCACACACTACAACCAAAACGTACTTTAAGTTATTGCATCTCTCCATATGGATGAAGTCCAACTGAATAATTTCAAAGGGACATGTAGGAGGAGCAAAATGACCAGGTGGAGTGGGGGTGCCCTTACCAGGATTATACATCAAACATACCATGCAATTCTTAACCACTCTCTCTGCACACTTAGTAATCCCATCATTCTTCCATACAGGAGACAACAACTTACATATACCTTTCGCGCTAATGTGTGAAGTGCCGTGAGTCATAGTAACAACAGCAAGCACATATGCGTCCGGCAACATCCATCTCTGTTTCTCTGACAAATCAACCCAACATCCATTCTCGTCTAACTTCCTCGTGCTTTCTTTCCACTGAGTCTTTTCCGTCTCGGTAGCCTCATTCTGTATCTCCTTCACACTCTCAACTGTGTCCTCACACATACCAGTCTCCGTCGGCCATCTTACTGAACTTGTAACATACATTCGGTTTGTCAAATCTCTGGCCGTCTCCTTAGCAATCTCATCCGCAAACGCATTACCGCGGCCAACATCATCTGCCACTTTCCGATGCGCACTACATTTGATTATTGCCACCTGTTTGGGCAATGTAAGTGCTTCCAAAAGATCATTCACAAGCTGTCCATGCTGGATCTTCGTGCCATGCGACGTAAAGAACCCTCTTTCTCTCCACAATCGACCAAAAATATGCGCTACGCCAAATGCATACTGACTATCGGTAAACACATTCACCCGCTTGCCTCTAGACAACACGCACGCTCTTGTTAATGCTATCAATTCAGGCGCCTGGGCCGAATTCTGACTCAATCTCGCAGTTTCCACAACCGTACTCAACGTCACCACAGCATACGCAGTCGTCACTTCACCATTCGGCAACTTAAAAGCATGAACCATCAACATACAAGGTACCATCGGGATCTACCAATGGAGTGTTTTTCAGGTCAATACGACCTTTCGTCTCTTCTTCAGTTCTTAAGTAGCAATCATGTGGTGCTACATCACCTGATTCCATGCTGACCGGCAACAATGTCGCTGGGTTCAACACATTACAACGTTTTATTCGTATATGACTTGCCAAAAGTGTCAACTCATAACCCGACAATCTTGCACTCGTCAGGTGTTGAGTTTTTGTTCGATTCAAGAGAGTGTCAACTGCATGCGGAACCATCACCGTGAGCATATTATCCATGACCAGACCTGCGGACTGCCGAATAGACACCGCAGCTGCCGCTGTTGCTCTTAAACAACTTGGCAATGCTCTAGCTACTGGGTCTAAGGTCGAAGAGAAATATGCACATGGACGTTGTTTGTCGCCAAATTGTTGCGTCAGGACGCTCAACGCACAACCATCCCTCTCGTGAACGTATAGTGTAAATGGCTTACTGTAATCAGGAGTGCCTAACACAGGAGCCGAACACAACGCATCACGTAATTCAGAAAAACCTTTCTGACACTCTTCAGTCCAAGGCAAAGGAGTCGGAACATCCTTGCACGTGAGAGCTAACAATGGTTTCGCCAATAATGAAAAATTCGGAATCCATTGTCTGCAGTATGATGTAATACCTAGAAAGGCACGTACATCTCTCTGAGTTTTTGGCACAGTCATTCGGGCAATCGCTGCGATTCTTTCTGGGGTCAACCTTCTCCCTTCTTTTGACAATAAGTGACCCAAGTAGGTTACTTCTTGACAACAATATTGCAGCTTAGAAGGTGACACCTTGTGATGTAAGTCACATAAATGCCGCAACAACGATACTGTAGCAGTACTACAAATATCCTCGGTATCGGCTGCCACCAACAAGTCGTCAACGTATTGAATCAAAGCCGCACCCGTCGGTAACACAAACGCATCAAGTTGACTTTTAAGGGCTTGACTGTAAATCGATGGACTTTCACAGTAGCCTTGAGGTGCGCGTTTAAATCTAAAACTTCGACCTCCTAATGAAAATCCGAACAGATCTCTGCTTTCCTCAGCGATCGGAATACTAAAGAAAGCGTTCTTTAGGTCAATCACCGTGAACCAGGAGGCAGAAGCTGGAATCAGGGTCAACAAGGCCGTGATATCAGGCACCACAGGAAACTGCGGAATCACGATTTTATTCACCTCTCTCAAATCAATTACAAAGCGGTACACAGGAAGTTTAGATGGATCGGTTCGTTTCAAAATGGGTAACACAGGACTATTACACACATTTCCCCGAGTTTCTTCAATGACATCCTTTTTGATCAGATCATAAATGATCGCTAGCAGTGCTCGCTCACCATCAAGAGAAATACGATACTGAGGTATACGTGGTAACCGCACATTTGTTTTCAAGTGAACCACATAAGGCAGGATATCCAATAGGCCCACATCATTGGGACCTGTGGCCCATAAAGGCGCAGGAAGGGAACTCAATTCCGGTGGGAACTTATCGATTGACAAGTACATAGGAGATATTACTCTCTGACCCAATGTAAGCTCCACTCCCGCAGGAGAGCAGTACAAAGTCGCATATAACCGTTTCAACAAATCCAGACCCAAAAGATTCTCACCACAACCAGTAGATAAAATCAAGGGGGCCTCTAGCTCACGAGGACCAATCGTAAGGGGCAAAGGGCTAGAGACAGGATTGCTAACAGGGGCGCCGGAGAATCCAATAGAAACATTTGTTAAGCCGGACAAAGGTGCGCCAGGGAGTCTTGAATGCATGATGGAACTTTTTGCTGCACCAGTGTCCAACAGAAAAGGCTCAACTACGCCAGATGTGGCAACTGCGACATAAGGCCCTCTCTGATCCACCGGAACTGACACTACTCCCTCTCTTTGTCGGTGGCTGTCCTAGTACCGGTCGTCTGTTACAGTCTCATGTCCTACGTAATAATCATCCACATGGTACTGTGCAGATCTAACAGACCCCGCATTTCGCTGGTCAAAACAATTATTCGCATCTGATGAAGCATGAGAGCACTCATTCTGATTATGAGGGGTACCACGACCTCTACCTCGTGATGGCTGTTGGGGACCACCACGTCCCCCACGAGCCGAAACATCATTATAGCGATCACGTAAAGCAGGACAATTGAATTTTATATGGCCCTCAGCCCTACAATATGCACACTGGTTGTACCCAAGCATAGATCTAAATGAAGAGTAGTCAGAACGTGACTGCATCCGAGAAGACTGTGATTGTGGCCGATACTGCTGTTGCGAATCATTTTGATTCGAACGCGGAGGATACGCTTGTTCAACAAAACCTTTGTTTTAAGCTCCTTCGTTTTCTTATCTGAACGATCACTTTCTTCTTTCTCCCTATTCTCATAATATTGAGCCGTCGCTAGTATTTGAGCAGTGGTTGAAACAGCCCATGCACTTTCTGAATTTTTCAATTTGTTGCTCAGTTCAGGCAATAAATTTAACACAAACTTATCAACAAATAACCGCTGACCTCCCTCAGTACTCATATCCTGACCACTATGATCGACAAATGCTTCCTCAAATCTAGTAAAGAAATCCGAGACACTCTCGTCCTTCTTTTGCTTACATGCCGACAATTTGTCCCAATTTACCCTCATCGCTGGCATAAGAGTTTTCATGAGCGTAATGATCTTCTGAGGTAAATCCACAATTAACTGCTCGGGCTTAGCCCCACCAATTTGTCGTCGATCAGCTGCTACTAGTGTGGCCCAATCACCACCTAACTCAGCTAAATGATTCTCCTGGCGGATTTTCGCCCAAATCGGTTGCGGTACGACATTACCAAATAGCATGTCGATGTCAGCAAGGTTCATAATAGAGGCATCCACCAATTGTGATAACTCCTTATAATAACCTGCCGGATTTTTGCGCGGATCAGGCAAAGATTGCTTCACCTGCAAAACTTCCGATCGCTTCCATGGGAGGTGTATCCAAACTCTTTGGAAGTATGGCTAAATCGGAGGATTAGCAGCAAGATCACCTGGCATCCATACAGGCGGAACCTCTCTCATAGGATACTGACCAGAGGCTGCTGTCTGAGTATTGGAATTAGTACCAAACAACACTTGAGAAGGCACTACGGACCTAAAGGCCAATAATCGCTCTAATGCACGTCGTACATCTTCACCTACAATCATACCGTTCATAAATTGACTCCGAAGGTCAGTTATGTCGGGCGGTACAATATCTAACTCCTTATTATCCCACTCTTCTTTCAAGGAGTTGCACATTTCTTCAAACACGAACCTCTGCGTGGGCTCATTGAACTGGGAAAATGTATCGAAAACCACGCGCGAAGGGTATCTAGCAGGATATCTAATCCATCTACGCGCCATAGTTACTAGTGTCTCACTCTCCCTTCCACCAGGGATTTGACTTCGTCTCTGGGGAGTTCCAAAGACAGCGGATCGAGATACCGATCCGGAAAGCGGAGAATAGAGGGTAGCAACAGAGTTAGGGATACGATTTCGAACAGAAGGAGAATAGGAAAAGAGAACAGGAGCAACAACATTAGAAGCGACCGTAGAAATAGTGGGGGTAGCTAAGACAGTAGGAATAGCAGAAACAATAGGCTGAGAAGGTACAATCGAAGGAGCAGGAGGAAGAGGAGCAGGTACAGGGACAAGAACAGGACCAACAACAGGCTGACCAGCAGCCGCAATAACAGGAGGAACTACAGGAGCCGTAGCACCCAGTGCGTAAGGAGGTGGCGATTTCATCAAATACGCTAACAGAGGATCCTCCTTCGTGTCTTCTTCCTTTTTATCAGGACTTGACGGTAAAGCTGGATAACATTTATCCACCTTCATGTGGTGCCATCTAATAGAAGTTTCATTCTCTTTATCTGCTTTATCTCGTTCGCATTGTTCGGCACGTTGCATCATCGTAACGATACCTTCTCTTTTATTTTTCTTGAACTGTCTGATTTCCTTCTGCTTGGCCTCTTTGCGCCATAACCGAAGGGAATCAAACATAGCTGGCCTAGCTTTCTTTTTAAACAATTTTACTTCGAGATTATCTAAAATCTCAGTTTCAAAACTGCCATGTGGTGGCCAACTAAGGGCACCATCCTTTTTCATGTAACGAAGCCAACAGTCATTATATATAATAGGGCCCACACCATGTCGACTATAGAGCTCGTATATCGGAGTTCCAACTGGAGGTATCGGACACGAGTCCTCCAACCGGGAATCCTTATTGTAACATTTAAAGAAACCAAAGAACCCACTATGGCTAGGCATCGTGCACACTAACCTAGTATCAAACTTCAAGGGTTACCGAAGTACAAAATCTTCGAAAAAAAATATAAAACCCTCGGTTTTTGGCAATTGCAACTGTCAAATAACAACTAAGAACCAATCAACTAAGAACCACAAATGCAATGGAACCATGCAAACAACTAAGTTTCAACAACAACCAAGGACACTGGGAGCGACCCACAAATACTTAACTGAGAGCACAATGGCGTCACCAGGAAGGCCCGTCTATCGTCTCGCCGTACGAAAGGACTACGCCAGGCGCCAAAAACAGGTCGACAGTCAGGGCATCGGTCCGTCGCAGCCGTCAGGAGGCGGGAAGCTTCGCAGGAAAAAATCTTCGGGCCACTTATTTCGACAACAAGATCGATGAAGCGGGGTGCACCTTCCCTCGGAGATTTCACACGAAGTTCCTCACAATCGTCAGGATTTGGACCGGTACCGCTGATGTAACCCCACGTTGGGCGCCAACTGAAGGACTGGACTATTTAAGGCCCAGCGGTGCCAGGGGACAACACCTGAAACCTTCGTGGGTTACCTGTTCTGGCGCACAAATGACAGAGACACGGGAGACTTCCTTCGGCGTCAAAGATCAGCGTTTATTACTGCAGGGATACAGAAATCGCAAGAAGTACAACAACGTGTAGGTTCTGAGAGTCTGCTTCAAATTGCAAATGTGGATCGCTCCTTTTATACATATTTTCGTCATTGCACAACATACGAACAAAAGGTTACAACTCAGTTCCCACAGTAAACTTCAAAAGGACTTCTTGAAACCCGGAACATAATTACGGTAACATTGCCGGTTCCCAACTGTAAAAGCACATCTTCTCACCGTTATGCACATTCCACTCTAGTTGTAAACGAACGAAAGAAAGAGACAAGAACAGCTGCAAGGAAGACAGACAACAGTAGAGAAAAGAGTGTGAGGGTAACATCGGAAGCATGATCACAGGATCAAAGGATTTGATCCTAGCACATGCACGGCTGAAACAATAGACCGGCACGGCAAGATTACCCTCGAGCGGAGCCATCTGCCTTCGCAGTGTCACCCCCCCTCGTCATAAAAGACGCACAAAAAGGAATATGCGTTTTCCGTAAGGCTTGGGAACTAAGGGTCATGACGCGGACAGTTGCCTGCTAGCTGACTACGTGAGGGCAAGAAACAAAATGGATGCCGTATCTAAAATGGAACCCGAGGGTTCAGATGAAGAAACGCGTAAATAAGGCGAACCCTTCCAAGTAGTGTAACGAAAACGCGTACACTTACTAAACTCGTCATTTACGGTTCATAGATACCAAACTTGCCCATATTCGATCATGCCCAAAACATCATAACGATTCTCACGGAACCTCACCAGTGAAGATGTTCGGTGTGATCCAAGGCTGGATCAGTGAAGGAGACAACCTGAAAGCAGAGGGGACTTAGTTCTCAATCACTAGCCAGTGATTATGTGGGCACCAGGATGGCACCGGATGAAGTCACCGCGATCAGGTGAGTGGGTGACGCTGGACTTTGCAGTCACACGGGCCAGGAGGCGTCCAGGCTGGAGGTGCGAGCTGTCCCACGATGGTGTCTGCTGTCGGCGATGCTGGATCCAAGATTGGAGCAACAAACCTTGGCAAAGGCAAGCTCACGCGGTGGAGTCAAAATGGCGTCTGGAGTGGACCAGGAGGGTCCAGGGCACTTCTTGTTGGACAAGGAGCAAGGGCCAGTCTAGAGGACCTAGACCAGCGGTGAAAACGTCGTGGTACGTCGTCAGGAGGGTCACTAGCCAACGGGCAAGTGACCGGACAACGTGGCAAGCAACAAAGAAGCAGAAGGGCCCCACGCAGATCTCGTGGATGCTGGGGGGCTGGACTTCGGTGCTGGAGCTGCTTAGGGTTGGGGCTTCTCAAACCCCAGTGCACTTACTCGAGGGTCCCTCGGGGGTCGTGCTGGTAAAGCGTCGTGCAGGTCTTGAAGATAGCCGGTCCCACGGGTCTCGTCACACCCACGAATCTCAGCTGGGCTGATGATGCAGGTAGAGGTCAGAGATGGCAGGGAATCCGGGTCTCGTCGAGCTGGGCAGTCTTGATCCGGAGGATGGACGTGAAGCAAACCGCAAGCGGTTCGATGGTGCCTGCTGGTGCAGGGTGGCTACTCCTTAGCCACAAGGGAGAGTCTTCAGAGAATGACAAGAGTTCCTTTCGTGGAAAGTAGTTCAAGTTTCAAGATGATCTAATTTGGGAAGGGTGCCCGCTCCTACCTTTATCCTAAGAAAAGGGGCTGGCACGCGACTAGGTCCTGCCCATGGGTCTCCTTTGTCCCGTCTCTCCCCAGCTCAGGGGCTGGGTGCCCCTGGAACTGGTTTGAGCCGGCATATGCACAGAGAGCACCGGGGTGCCACTTGCAGTCACCTTCCTTTCAGCCCTGCCTACCTGGGATACACAAAATCCTGTCTGGGATGGTGCTGGCACCGCCCCTGACAGGAAACCCTTTGTCCCTGCCTCCCTCGCTGGAAGGACTCCCAGCAGCAGGAGGGCAGACTTGGGTCTCAGTGGCAGCATCCATTTTGTGGAGCTGAGGCTGTGTTTGACTTTAACCGGGGTTCACAGTTACATACATGTCGTGTCCCTCTAGAAGGGTGGAATGCTACCCCCGTCGCCAGAATTGGCGAGGGGGTAGTATTCCAATTCGTATGACACCTTACTCGACATGTTTTGATAATGTTATACCAGAGTTAGCATTTAACCGCGAGGATTATAATGCACTTAAGAGTATATGGTATAGCGTTATCATGGAACAGCTATTAGGACTTGGTTCCGCAAGCTGCAAACGGGCTCAGCTCATGCCAGAGCACCATCTCACATAATTCCAAGCACCCTGCCTTCAGGATTGATAAGGCCTGCCATAGGAGTGACTGATAGGAATATATGTGTCCATTTTAGGGTTAGATATAGGTATACTGTATCTACAGCAAAGGGTGATTACACCACCTTGCCCCAGCTGTCTTGCAGCCAGTTGTGTCAGTTTTGGATGGCCAGCCAGGGGTGGCATAATACATGCTTCATCCCCTGGTAGGCCCTGGGTACACCTATGCCCTGGATACCTAAGGTATACTGTACAGGGACTGATAAGGTGACCCAGTACCAATTGGTAAATGCACCTAGGGTACATGGTTGTAATTTAGAGAGAGAACAGCTAGGCTGTGGGTCTGATTAGCAGGCCCACAGCCAGGGAAAGTCATAAATCAGTGAAGCAAAAAGCAAAAATCTGGGGTGGCCATGGGATTGCAGACCCCACTCTCCTACACCATGTGCTAGTAATTAAATGCTACTAGTGTGCCTGCAGCACTGTGTGTGCCATCCACCTAAGGGGCCCTCTAAACATGTCTCAGGCCTGCCACTGCGGAGCATGTGTGTGCAGTTTCAAACTGCCTTGTCGGACTGGCAAGTTGACCTATTTGCCAGGGCCAAGCCTTCCTTTTTATTACATATAGGTCACCGCTAAGGTAGGCCCTGGACAGTCCGTGGGCAGATTGCATTGTATTTAAAAGGTAGGACATGTGCTTTTAAGTTTTCCTTGTCTTGGTAGTAAAATAATCCAAAATTAGTTTTTCACCACTGCAAGGCATATTTCTCCAATGGGATAGCATTGGGACTGATTTATAACATTTTATAAGTTCAGTTTTGGGAAAAGATAGGAAAACTAAATATAGTGCCTATGGAATCAATTTAAAAATACAAGACGAAGAAGAATACTTTATTGTTTGATTAAAAAAAATCCTTACAATAGTGGGCGTGCAACCATGATAAAAAAAGACGCATGCCAAACAATTGCTAAAATATTTACAAATAAAATAGTAAACAAGCGTTAACTAAATCCTGTGTTTTTGCTTACATTATGTCCTCTTGCAATTTTAAAATCCGCCTAAATGCGTCCATTTAATGCATTTATACCGTCGCAAGCAAATAGAAGAATGTGTGAAGTTCAACAATAAATAGTTTAAAAAAACTAACAATCTATATGTATTCATGATGTTAAAATGTAAACTTCATCTAGACAATTGGGCCTTTTTAACCCCTTCGACGCGGATGACAAAGCCAGCTCATCATGGGCGTTACCTTCGCTACGCGCATGACGAGCTGGCTTTGTTACAAACCGCGCGTTTTTCAAAAATCAGCGCACAGCGGGAAAACCTGCTAGCGCGCATGCGGTTAAGAAACAGTTAAAAAGCAGTTGAGAGCTGTGGTTGTCCGTTCTAATTTTACATCAACTAAGGCCACAGGGCAAGATATTAAAAAGCGGATAGCTAAACTGCTAATAGTGCAATTTTATTTGTAAAGTAAAACCCCTATATGCAATAATTTAAAAGTTCCAAGTTCGCACAAGACAGAGAACAGTAAGTAAACAATGTGCAAAGAACAATATCCCACTGCTGTTAAGTAGTACGGTGAAGTGAGTAGATCGACAAAATAACATAGGGCTTTGTTCTCCCCGTCATAGATTAACAGTTTTTAACTTGCTGGCTCTCCCAGTTTATAAGTCTTATTACTGCTCTTGTGATAAACTGAGTGAACCGGATATTAAGCAGTGTATTGTCCGTATTCATAGATGCAAGGACAGCTTGTTAATAAGTGTGGATGACAAATGTGTTCCATTCGCCCTTTAGCAAAATCTTTTGATCATTCAGGAGTGCAGGGAAAAGACATACCGCGAGCTCAATTGTTTCCTTGCTGCTCCCACACCCCCTGCACGTTATGTTGGTACTTGTGGGGCAATAACTTGGCAAGTGATACAGAAATGGCCATTCACCCATTCTGAAGGCCAAAAATCTTTTTTTCCACATCACTTTTTTTTTTTTTTGTGTTCTCATTTGCCACATTGGTTTTGATTCCGTGATGAAGTCCAGTGGTGTACAAGCGGGAAGCTGTCCTCAGCTAATGAATAACTGATAGGGCCCAACTTAACATTCGATACTCGACCCTCAGCTCCTTCGTCTCGAACAACTGTAATCAACAGACAAAAACCAATCAGGAAGAGAGTGGAGAATTTTTCCACAATGATGTCACGCCCTGGGTTAGGTCTAAGTGGCTTAATCATTGGAACCGGGGGGAAAAATAAAAAAATAAATAAAAAACCCGGATACTCAGTGCGCCCAATTTAATAGTTGCCAGAAGGCCCTTTTGTTTGAATTACCAGACCTACCCAGGTCTAATCTGAAGACCATTAATGTGGAGGTGTACCAGTCTTCGATTGTAGGGGGCAAAGAGTCTTTCCATCTTCTACATATCTCCCTTCTGGCAAGCAAGATAGAGTAGAAAACTAGCTTCTTCTCTAAACTTTGGACACCATCCAAAATACCAAAAATGACCAGTGGAAGATCGAAGACTATATTCAAATTCAAGGATAATGACAAGGTTCTTTTTACAGCCTCCCAAAATGTTGACAAAATGGGGCACTCAAAAAACATATGACAGTCTGAAGCGGCCACCAGACCACACTTAGGGCATGCCACGGGGCTCCCTTGAGTAAACTTCGAAAGCCTTAGTGGAGAATAGTAGGCTCTATGGATGGTAAAGATATGATTACTACGGAGCCAAGATGGTTTCACTACATCCCACAGCATTCCACAGGATAGGCTCCAAAGCTCTTGTAGATTACAATCGATTATAGTGGACGACCAAAGCTCTTCCGGTAGTGAAAAAACACCATCCCTTTCTTCCATAATCAGCTTGTACCAGGATGAAATTTCCTTTTTGGCAAAAGGATTATCAACCAAAAGAGATATTAGCTGGCTGTGTCCTCCTAGGGGAAATTTGTTTCCACGGGTTGTCCGAGAGACATATGCGCGGGACCAACTTGATATTTGCATATGCTTGAACCTAGCAAAGTTGGGGCCAATGGTGTTTCTAAGGCACTCCCCCGGGAGCAATTCCCCCTCCATGAATAAGTCACCCCAAACAGCCAACCCAGCTTCCTTAATTGGGGCCGCAAGGCTGTCACTCAACCAAGCCGGACTCTCGGGGAGGTCCCATAGCGGAGTCCTACTGTTGCAGTACCCTACCTTAATAGTTTTAGTTAGCTGTGCCCACATTTTAGCCATTCCTTGCAATATCTTCAGTTTAATTTCTTTTTCAAACTTTGGGTCCCCAAATTTGAACAGAAACCCTGATTGGCTAACACCTTCTCCTGTAAGAGGGGTGGAATACAAAGACCCTGCCCCCTGCTCAGATGGATTTTTTAAAAGCATTCTGACATGAGACAGTTGAAATGCCCATGCATATATCTGAAAATCTGGGGCAGCGATTCCACCCTTTTCTCTACGCCTCCTCAACTTTTTCCAGGAGATCCTTGAAAGGCGCTTACTCCAAATGAAAGAACTAATATCAGACTGTAGTTTATTTATTAATGAAGGATCAAAGTATAACGGAATTGTGTTAAAAAGAAAAGAAAATTTAGGTAAAATAGACATCTTAATTAAATTGACCCTTCCTAAAAATGATAAAGGAAGTTGTGCCCATGACTGTAACAATTTACGGCATTCCTTAGCTACAGCTACAAAGTTTATTTTGGCGATCTGATTGATATCCTTAACAATGTTAACGCCCAGATATCTCAACTTATTTCCAGGACGTACTGTAATATTTGCTGGGACCTGATCTAGATTCCATAACATCATCTCCGTCTTATCAGGACTGATCTCGTACCCGGAGATTTCGCCAAACTCAGAGGTCACCTTTAAAACTGCAGGGAGTGCAGTGTGTACCTCTGATGTATACACCAGAATATCATTGGCGTATAGGGCCACCTTTCTTTCCCACCCCTTATACATGAACGATCTGATGTTAACATTCTCTCTTAAGCACTGGGCAAATGGTTCAATGTATAGGTCGAACAGGAGCGGGGAGAGAGGGCAGCCCTGCCTTGTACCTCTCGAGATGTTTAGTGGCTTAATTAGGGTGCCATTTACCAAAATACGGGCATTGGTGTTCGGATATAAAAGATTAATTGCTCGGGGCGTTTTTCCACCCACGTTGAACTTGGCCAAGGCCTCCGACAGGTAAACCCAGTTCACCCTGTCGAAGGCTTTGGTTGCGTCCAGCGTGAGGACCGCTAAGGGAAGGGACTCCAGTGAGGCCATATCTATCGCCCCAATTAAATCATAAGTTAACTCATATAACTGTTGTCCCTTCACGAATCCCTTCTTATCTAAATTAAGGAGTTCAGGAGACACCGTTGCGAATCTCTTAGCGAGTATTGTGGTAAAGATTTTATAATCCACATTTAAAATTGATATGGGTCTATACGACCCACATGATGTAGGTGACTTTCCGGGCTTTAGGATTAGAGGTATAGAGGCACTATCCCAGGATGGTGGAGGGCGAATGCCGTTCTGTAAGATTTGGTTAAATAAAACTGTCAAGAAGGAGGCTAGTTCTTGCTCTAATACTCTATAAATTTCAGCTGGTAGACCGTCCAGTCCCGCCGCCTTCCCCTTTTTTGCATTTTGAACGGCCTTCCTAACTTCTCCCTCTGAGATTATACTATCCAAGAACTCGCTCTGTTCTCTCGATAATGCCGGAAGAGCGATTTGATTCAACCATTCCCTAATTTGATCAGGTTCAGCAGTTTTATCTTCGTGATATATATCCTGGAAGAACTCTCTAAAAGCCTGTCTTATGTCCAGATCTGAGGACCGTGGAGCGTCATTGACCATAATCAAATCTATGTTATCACGAATTTGATCCGTTTTGGCTTTCCAGGCCAATAACTTCCCTGCGCCCTCACCGTATTCAAAATGGGCGATCTTACTAGCATCCCATCTCTCTTGAATACGCTGGTTTAAGATTAACTAGAGTGCATCCTTGACCCTGGGGGACCCCTGAGTCTACCCCCAGAACGTCAACTCCCACTACCAAATAGTTAACTCAAAACCGATAACACTATTTTCCTCCATAGGATAACATTAACTGTTTTTCTTGGAAAAGTTTCTAAGCGTGGAATTTGAAAACCTAAAAACATTTTTTAAAATTGCACTAACAAAAACGATTTTACTTACCTATTTACAGGAAATGTCCCAGAGTAGTATCCAGGTATACTACTCTAAATAAAAATGTTTATCTCAAAAGTAACTTGCCAGTCATTTACTAAAAGCCCATTCAAGTCTATGTACTGTATTTATAAAGTATTGCATTTCTCTAAAACCATACTGTAAGTCAAAACAAAGTGTATATACAATTACAATTCAAACTGTTTATAAATTGCATTACTACTGTAAAGTATTTCTTACTTACCTGGCCAGGCATGCTTGGTTCTAGAAAATAAAATAACTAAAGTAATATTTTTTTTTATACAAAAACAATTGGCCTGAAGTTCAGTATTTTGAGTGTGAATTCATTTGCTGACTAAGTACAAGAAATACTTAACACATCCTCTGATACTGCGTTACTGCTTGCCCACACCACCACACATAGAGAATAAGGTTCTATGTAACTTTACCTCTGCCTACCTTAGGGGTTCCACTGGACTCTGTGCACACCATACCTCACCCTGGTATAGCATATACAAAGCCAGCTTCCTACCTTAAGTCAGCCCTGCTGCAGGCCTTGCAGCCCTAAGGTAGGGTGGTCTGTACCCTATGTGTGGACATATCTGCATATCTCTTTAATAAATCCTCGCTGTTGGTTTTATTAATAATTGCACACAGAGAACTCTTTAGACGGTCCCCTGAAACCTACAAAGCAATGGTGTGGTCTCAGACGAGTCTTAACCAGCCTCCTACCACCAGACATGTTTTTGACCTCATGGGTTGAGAGCCACCGCTCTCATAGCCCAGGAACAAAGCCTGCTCTGGGTGGAGGCTCTTCACACCTCTTTCAGGCAGGAAAGACAGTCCAAGGCGGGAAGTCTCAAAGCCGGTGTCACCTTTGAAGTGCAAGCCAGGCAACTCCAGATAGTGGAGGATGCAAACCCCCCTGTCCTACTCCACATTTGATGGTAAAATTGGTTAGATTAGGAGATGTGCCCGCATTCAGCCAGCACCACCCCGAAGTTGGAGCAGGCGGTTTGGACCCTGCTTCTGCAGTTCCTCCATCTTGGGAAGGCAGAACTTAACCTGTAAGTGCTAGGGTAGTGCCCCTTCAAACGGGATGTGATGTATTCCTATAGGTTCTGTATCGATCCCCCTATTCCTGACCCTATTCTGGTTAACAAGTTAACTAGCAGCCATCCCATGATGCAGAAAACCCCCATGATGCAGGAACCGTTATCTGATAAAGCCACACTACGGCACAGGAACGTGTTATCTGATTAGGTCATAACGCTTGCCATCTAATTAGACAAGCGATATTCCTCCAGCCCCTGATAAGGCATACGGAGTTCTCAAAACAAATCAAACCTATGACAACCTGGAAAAACCCTGCGGCCATTGTTTTGATTTCATCGAGAACTTCAGCAAAAGAATGTGCTAACGACCAAGTCGTATGACATCCTTATTGACGTATCTATGTCCATCCTTACGTCAATCTCGGCACCTTAAAGGTATAAATATTACCGATATTGCCCTATGCAAACACACGCGGTGGTGACGAGATCGGAGCAGCCAGACTTGCCGAAGCCCAGAGCAGAGCAGACCCCGCTGGGGCAGCCCCGCCTTCCTGACGCGCTGAGAACGAGAAGCTGCCTTTTTCTCCTGCCGAGAAATCCAGCTCCGGCGCTTCCGGGTAGCCCTCGCAGGCAGCCTGGAATATCGAGACCAAAGACGAGAGATACCATCCCTCATTCATCCTAGATTCCAGGTACAGAACTGAATAACCCCTCGCAGAGAATTCTTTAGTCAGTCACTTGGCAAAACAAACTTAACTTAAACTGTAACTTTCTATTCCCGCCCACGTATTAGGCTTATGTCAGGTACACGGGGTAGGCGTAGCTAGAAACACCAGTTGAGTACGATTAGTCAAATGTATATGTGTATGTATCTATTTTATTCATTTTAAACCATCTTATGGCTTAGAAACCATATCAATGTTTTTACAGTATTATTTTATACTTCTGCTTTTAATGTATGCACTTTACTTAACCATAAGTATTGCAATAATATCGATCAATTTCTCTTGTATGAGAAAAGAGACTGATCAATAAATACCATCTTTTATTGAACACGCCTGTCTCTTCCTTTTCTCTACAATCTGGTGAGACTAAGAATGCACGTACTGACTGAGTAAAATAAATTGCCTTTTGTTTTCACACAACTCTAGAGATACACTCTTGATTAGGGGAGAGCAAAGTTGTCATGTTCTATGGTTGTCAGAAACTAAATCCCTTCTTGTCTATCCAGGGAGGTTCAACTCCTCCTTGCCTATTCGAGAAAGTTTCTAGTGAACTCTGAGCTAGCTGGCAAACCCAAAACTTAAGTCTAATATCGACAGTAGTAGACCTAGTTAATGTCTGGTCTAGGCCTATACTATTGAAGGTATTATTCCAATGCGCAGAGCCTATTGGGATAATAGGAACTACACTACATGGCGCCCAACGCGTTTGGATAAGGCGATAAAACTAACGTAAGACATTTAGAGTAACTCAGTCGTGCTTTTTCACTCAGACCCCTTTTTCCCATAATACTCCAAAGACGTCTGGAGTGGGTGAAAGGTCATATCCGGCAGACCTCGCAGGAGGAAACTCCTATGTATGGTTCTTGGTTTAGTCAACGTTGAAGGATACACTGTTCCAAAATATTGTGCATCTAATCTTTGTTTCCATAAGAAACCTGATCTGCAAACAAAAGAAATAACCTTCCTGTCAGTAAAATGGTAGACAGTGATGATGAAAGAGAGACAGTTAGAATAGCAACTGAACTCACAGAAGCTGATACTGCTATGCAGGAAGCAGACCCGGGTATAATACTCATCCCGGTCATCAAAAGGAAATCTATAACCTTAAAACTTATAGAAAATGGACTGACACCTAGAGGTGGCACAGTCATATTCGTAATTGAGGCACACGAATATCGGCAGACAGAGGTATTCTACACATGGATAAACTTTCCAGCAGCAAATGCTGTAACAAAGTACTTCCACTATTACAAAACAGAGGAACCTCCTAATGAGTACACTCCTTTCGAGGAGGTGGAAGTACCACTTACATTTCAAGAGCATTTGCTCTTATTTAATGGCGCCCTAAAACATAATAATCACATCACCAGGCTCGGTCCCTTAGGTAGACCAGGAGCAACGTGGCCGGTCCTAGCCGGATACACACCACATCCAGACATTGAAAGAATGCCTGCACCAGAGCTTTTAACACAGCTAAAACAATTAATAAAATTACATAGACAATTAGTCCAATATGTGATGCGGACTTCAACAATTCAACCAGCAATTAAAATTCCACAGCTGACCCCTCACCAGGGGAACACAAATAAAATTACACCACAGAACATACAGTTCTGCCTAGGTAAAGTACCGGCTAAACGGGAACAAATACCATTCTGGCTAGCACAAAAAATCACCCAAATAGAGGCGGTGTTTCCAGACACCACCCCGTTAGAAAAACACAGGATTCTGACTATCTGTCTTCCAATGGGAATCGCACCACACGTGGAGGACTGTGACACTTGGGGTACAGTCTTTGCTTCCATCTACACAAAAACGCACGGTGTTCCATCCATTTCGGTAATACCAGATGTGCTAAAACAAATTCAAGATGAATACGGTCCAGAAACCGCTTTAACTCTTGGTATGAAATTACTAAAAGACTTCAAGCAGGTCTCGGCTATATTATTAGCCAACATAAAGGGAGAAGCAGCAAATGTGGCGGATCCGCCAGAGGTTAAAAGAGACAGATATAGCAGACCAACCAGCTGAAATCGCCAGAATCATAGAAAAATCCTATGAGGAACTAGGTAGAGATAGTTTAGGTGGAATACCAGTAAAACCACAACTGATTGAAAGTCCTGAAAAAATATTTTTTAATAATAATTCAACATCACAAAAAAAGAGCTGGGATGGAAACAAACAATCCAATCCTAAAGAAAAGAAATTCCAGTCCAGAGGAAGGTCTCCTCGGCGGAGAGAAAAATCTCCGAACCAAAGACACAGGTCACCCCAAAGTGACCCCTCTGGGAAAAGATATAACCTTAGAAATAGGGATAATATAAAAAAGCCTGATAGATATCAAGACATTGATACACGTCCCTCTCAATCTTTTCAGACTTCCTCGCAGAAATCGGAAAGAAGAGGATGATCAGAACAAAGAGAAGAGCACGCCAAGTCCAAAGACAAGGAACCTGCTCATCTAAAAAAGAAATTACAATTTCCAAAAAAGAAGGTAGCCAGTATTAAAATAGTTAACAATGCCGAAAATACTGAGGACACAACTGAAAAACGGAGAATGGGCTCAGACAATGCTAGACAGCGCAGCAGAAGTGAGCATAGCTCGCAAAGTCCTTATGAATCATCTAAAGACAGTGGACACGAATGAATATCTTCAAGTGGAAACTGCAGACACCAGAGTTAGCAAACCTCACAAAATATATGAAATAACATTACGTATAGAGGGAGATAAGACTAGAAAAATAAGGGGACTATTTTGGGATAATCTCTCCAAGGGCTATGACATCCTTCTAGCTGAAAAAGACTGGCCACCAGAGTTTGTCAGGGATTGCCCTCATGGCGAAGAAATAATTATGCCTGCCTTCTCAAATCATATCCCAATTCATAAAAAATACACACTTGCTAGAAAGTGGGCAGTAGCTCTAGCTCCTGCTTTATATAAAAATCAAGTAGGATGGGATGAGGACTCTCCTCCTCATAAAATCCAGTTAAAATCACAACCTACTGCACAAAGGCAGTACCCAATTAAGCAAGAAGCTAAAAAACAGGTAAAAGAAATCCTAGATCAGCTAGAATACCAGGGGGTGATTGAAACTTGCACCTCACAAATGAACAACCCTTTGTTTCCGGTCTCCAAACCAGACAATTCATATCGTCTAGTTTTGGATTACCGACACCTTAACTCATGTTGCAAAACTTTTGCAGTGCAAAACTCGCATAGTGCTGCACTAATGAATAACATAGTGCGCAAAAAATACAAAACAACATTAGACATCTCTAATGGATTCTTTTGTCAAAACATAGCACCAGAGAGAAGATATTTGTCTGCGTTCTCAATAAATGGCACTCAAAACAATTCTGTCGGTTAGCCCAGGGGTACAAGAACAGCCCGGGAGTATTCTCAGCGAGAGTAACAGAATTACTACAAACATATGATGACGAAGCATTATCTTATGTCGACGACATTTACTTAACAGATGATGACTTGGATACTCACTTGAAGAGAGTGAACACCATAATACTTGGGTTCGCAGCAGAGGGTTACAAATTCAGAATTGCCCATCTGACAGTCCTGTTCTTAGGATATGAATTATCAAGTGAAGGCAAAAGCCTGGCTGACAATATCCTAGAGAAATGTGCCGTAATCCAAGCACCTAGAACACTAAAAAACCTACAGTCAATTCTAGGCTTCCTAAATTTTGGAAGAACATACATTGCAAATTACGCAGAAAGGGTCAAACCCCTTTATGATCTAATAAAACCAGATTTTAAAAGAACTAATTGGACTCAAATACACACAGAAATTCTGAGATCCTTACAAACAGACATGTTAATTAAAACAAAATTAGAAACACGTGATAACACACGCAATCTTGTGATTCGAGTCATCCCAGGAAGATGCGGATTCACATACCTGACCTCTAATGAGGGAGAAAAGGTACCAATTGCATTCAAATCACACTTGTACACAGAAGCTGAAAAGAAGTTCAGTATTACAGAAAACATTATTCATGCAGTTCAAACCGCAATAGCTAGAGAAAAAGACAAAGCTGACGGTAGACATATCACAGTCAGAACAGCAGAACCAGCCTTTGAGGCTCTAACAACACCGTGTAATTTACCAACAACAACATTGAATCCGGAATGGATACAATGGGTGAATTCAATTACAACGGACAAAGTATACTACTACTTTGATCCAGAACTAGAAGAGTTGAAAAATCTAGAATATGAAATAACATTCCCTCTGCCAATCGACATTCTGCCCTTACGACAATACACTTGTGTAATCTATACAGACGGACATGCTCAACCCTCCGTTTGCGGAGAACAAGCATACAACCCCACATGTGAGATTACAAAAGAAGTGTGGCGCGGAGGTAAACTAAGACCTCTATTAACAAAAACACACTCAGTAGAAACTAATTCAGAACAACAGACTGAAATATTAGCATTGAAAATGGCGCTAGATAATGCGGATCGCGAATTCCCGACACTTATAGTGTCCGATTCATATTACTGCGTCAAATCATATAACAACGATTTGCAGACATGGATTCAAAACGATTACAAAGATGACACAGGTGCAACAATAAAGCAAAAACTGCTTTGGGAACAAATAGTTCTGTTACAAAAAGAACTACCAAAGACTCACGTGATACATACACTGAGTCATCAGCGTGATGGCGTTCACGTTGCAGGGAATTCATTGGCTGAGACAGCCACAGCGGTAGCAACTAAATCGGCTTCCGTAGCTAGAAAAAAGCGTACATTAAAATACATTGACGGTGAAACAGTGCTGGCGGTGAAAACGTCATCAAAAGGCGACTGCTCAGCACTACCGATCAAATATCCACTCAATTATACATACATAATCGATGCAAACTCCGTCCCTTTTGCTCGAATCCCTGGAGTGGGGGATAGAGTAATTCCAAACACGGACAGGAGAACCTTGTTAATTGCAGACGCACATATGGGTGAGGGTCTCAGACACCTCAAACTAAAAGATTCTCTGGAAGAATTACAATCAAGGTACTGGTGGCCATGCATGAACCTGCATCATACCATTTTTGTAAAAAACTGCCCAAACTGTAACAGAAATTGCAGTGGTGAGAGAAACGGTATACTACCGTGGCGTTTCACTCCAGAAAAGATCAACAGTAAAAAGCAAAGCGTCCGATTAACATATACAGGCTAGTTTCCACTTATAATGTAGATCCTCAGCACTCGGCTGACGTCTGGACTGTTATACAAAGATTTGCGAGTCTAAATGGCATATACGCTAGGAACATGCTACGTTTGACCAATGTTTTCACATTAGCCCTCAAGCCTGTGGGGAAACATGGCCAAATGAGCATAGCACAGCGGGATTCTTCTCACTTCCCTCCTGAGGGATACGGGATGGTGTAAAGAAAAAACCAAGACAGAAAGCAATCTATAACGGAAAGGATATTAGGTTCGGGAGCTGGGTGGGTCAAACATCTAATAAGTGTCCAACGTAGTCTAAATAACCTGCCAAGAAATTCTCTGAAGGGATTCAGTCCGTACGAATTATTGTTTGGAACTAGGATGTTAGTCTTAGATCTAGACAGTCAGACTTCAGTGGTGAAGGAAAAAAGCTTTGATATCAAAGATCGTTTGGCTATTTTACAGGACTTAAACAAAACAAGAAAAGACCTGAGCAACATAAAGTTGAAACAACAGCCAACAACCACTGAAGAACCACCACCTGTCCCAGCAAGACCTGTCTGGATTCCAAAAGTCGGGGATCTAGTCAGAGAGAAGATAGCGGTAAAGAAGGAATTTGGGCCTTCTTACAGAAAAGCAGTTCCTGTCTTGTCTATCAACGGGACAAGATCAGTTGTACTACCGCCACTTGCTGGTAAAAAGGAGAACCGAGTTGTATCCATCGACCTGGTAAAACCACAATCATGTGGCCGATAACAAATAGTAGGCCAAGTGGACTCCCGATAAGTAGCAGAACACCAAGGTTTGCTACCAGTACAGAGGTCCTAACTAAGAGGCTAATCACATTCGAAACGCCTACAGAAGAACAACAAGGACTATGCAACAATGCAATGGAACTTAAACCTCTGAAAACCCAAATAAAAACATTTAGCAGAGACACACCAATCTACAATGAAGTAACAAACGAATATGCAAGAAACAGTAATCCTGAAGCAATTGGAACAATTGACAGAACTGCAGCCGGCTACTTCATAAACTTCGATGATTCCTCTGAAGGCTTCAGTGAATCAAAAACACAGCCATCAACAAAAACCTTTAAAGATAAAGTTAAAGAACTTTTGAAACAACTGAAAGAAACATATCTGATTTCTCCATGGATCGAATTTTGGGTGGGTTTTGGTGCATTTATCCTCATACTTTGGCTCATCATGGTACTAACTTTGGGACGCTTCATTGAGGGAAAATATGCTAAAATGGACACAGCAAGTCAGAAAATCAACTTGATCCTCAAACCACACACATCTTCACACGTCGAGAAAAGAGAACTTTCTTCAGTCAACTTCACAGCCAATCCTATACCGGGTGGGGTAGCATGGGACAACACTGACTACGAAATCTATGGTCCGGTTGAAATCCTGAAATATCCACACCAAATTAAGATCTCATTGAGTGACTTTGTAAAACCAAGCTCATTTGCTGATGATTGGGACTTCGAAAGTATAAATAATATGATGTCTGACTTAGTAATGTCTGCTAAATTTACCAAACATGATTATTTGCAGGGTTCTACAAATTATGATAGTATGTACTGTTATAACCACTATGGTAACCATTTTCTACATAGATCTGCACAACCTAGAAATGTTTTAAATTATAATCAATGGGAACATTGTGCAACCCCTCCAAAAGGAAGCTCAAGAACCTTTTATGACAAATATTCATACTTTTCAGGGTTCAACACAAGTAATGCTGAAACATTTTATTTCAAAATGTCAAATAAGACAGGGACAAAGACCATGATAACAAACACGAAATTGATATATTCAGACTCATTTTTTGAACAAATTAATACTTTTGGTTTTGATTATTGGGACAAAAATGTTGAATTAAAAAGTGTTTGGGGTACGAAAGAATGGCAAGTACAAGGTATAGAATCTTTGTTTAGAGCCTGCATGATCCCAGAACAAATTATATTTTTAAATGACACTGTTCAACAAACTACCTGTCTTGGCCTAGCCAAAATCAAAGACTTCAATAAACCGTCTATTCCAAAGCCAACAATGTACAGCAATAGCTCTACAGATGAAGAGATAGACGTAAACTATGTATTAAACCAAAACAGAACACATCCTGATTGGAAACAGTGGTTGATCTGGCCCACAGATACTAATAACTGTCAAGACAGATTCCTGAACAAAACACAGGGGTTCAAAATGACCAGGCCAGACCCTAGATATCCCCAAAGACAACACCCAGGGATAATAACCACCTACAGTGTGGGCAAATTATGCCTTCAATGGCTACAAACTTCCACACTGGCAGAAATTAAGCAACACCTAACTTTACTTACTGATGGTGCTGACTTGCGTGATTTCATTATGGGACCACGCAAACAGCGTCAAAAACGTTTCATAGCAGCCTCTGTATATGCAGCATACAACGAGGCCTGGAAGGTGACTCAAATTGAAACAGCAGAGAGTATACGGGAAATTGACCGTATTAATTTGGAAAAATCACTTTCTGTAGTGGACAATGGGTTAATGACTCTGTCCTCCAGAATTTTTTCTTTGGACAGCATTGTGTCTTCAGCAATCGACATATTATCGCAAGACTTACTGTTGCTACAACACGGTCAGTCTCAATTGCGTTCTATTGTACAGCTTGGCTGGACGTTACAAAATCTGCGTTCAGGCTATGTGCCTTGGCGTTTAATCAACACAACGTCACTATTCCATATCTTTAACCTTACTGATAGACAAATCAGTATGGCACAAAAGGGTGCTGATTATACAATCCTGAGCATTGAGAAACTCGAAAGATTACCAGTGACAATGTCAGAACGACCTGTCAGTGAATGGATAATACATGGGATAATTAATATTCCAATATCTACCTTCAGGTTTCAATACTGCCAAAAATATATACAGGCTGGCATGTACGAAAAATTGGGAAAAGGGTACATTAAAACAACATGGAATCTGCCCTATTCACATGCATGTGTCAGTAATAAAGGACAGAAAGTTTTTCTTAGTGGCAATAATTGTGCAATGTCACTAAGCGGTACACTTCTGTGTAACGGAATTAGTTTGCATGGAGCCTGTGAAGGGAATTCATATAACCTTTCATGTCACCAGCAAGGCGCACCTGCAATAGAGATAGAACCATTCTTTCAAAGACTCTATAATGGGAGTTACATTCTAATTGTAGATCGCAGATGTTGTAGTCTTATGCCCGGGACTCCTTATCTCGTAACTACGACTGCGAAGGTCAAGTGCTGTGGACGCTCATTGTTCCCCAGCTCCTTTCCAGACAGGGAGGCAAGGGCATGGCCCAACTTGAAAATTACTTCTATTCGAATAGATACTTTAAGCAGAATGAAAACAGTGCTTCTTCAGACGCCAACCAGACTCACGTCATCAAAAGAAACGTATGATCTCCAAGTCGCAAGGACGACTGCAGAGATTCACTCTTTGTTATCAACTAATTCCCCCATACATTTCGCAGAAATCCTGAATGAAATCTTAAATATTTCTGATACCAGTGGAGTCTCAAAAGTATTTAAGACAGTATTTTCGATGGCATTAACACCATTCAAAGCCATACTGGGTATTTTTCCAGATTTCGTCCATTCGATTTTTGGCGGACTTCCCCTCATTTTGGGACTAATTGCAGGAATCCTATTCTTGGTCCTAATATTTCGTTATGGCAAACCATGTCACAGACAAAACACCTGCGACAAGGGAAGAAACAATCCTAGCCATTGGATACCGGGACCGGATATCAAAAATCCTGGAACTATCCCGTCTTAGAGACCTGAACATGACTTGGTTTCTATCATTTCGACCAATGTGGCAACGATGTGTTTTACCTGTATTAAGGTGCCTGCTATGCGGAGAAGAATGCGCGTTGGACACCTGTCTGACGCTACAATCGAATGCGCCAATGGATGCAGAAACATTGTAGAGTCCAATCAAGGCTCATGCTTTGTGCTGCCCTCAACGGCTACCAATCCTGATGACGGCATTCGTGGAAGCTTCACCACTACGATTAAGGGGTAGTGAAGTTCAAGATGAAAGCAGCATCGATCAGGTACGACCTTCTGTCAGCAATCCAAACGTCAATGGAGACAATCATGCGCACGAATGCATGGTTACACCTTTTTCCGAGTTAGTGGAACTTTCCCAGGAAGCTGTTGACAGCTTTTTCGAAAGCCTAAATGATATGATGTTCTCACCAGAGCAAAAATAGAGACTTTTGAGCAAGCTCGCACACGGCGTTCCCCGAATTTGGCCTTCAACTTTAATAATAAAGTCACATGAACAATTTTCCCTCCAGTTCACGGACAGCAATTTTTCAGCAGCCCCAAAATATTTTTGCATATTTTTCGGGACACTTATCTTCTGCTTAAAGTAAGAACTATTCTTAGAGAACTAAAATTTCTAATTTTAGATAGTTTATAGACATTAGCTGCCCGCCGGTATGTTCATAAATATTTTATTCTGTGATGGAATGGTCTTGAACTTTTTTTTCTGTATTAAGAGCCATTTCATGTGTAAATTCTCATATACCAATTAGCAATAATGTATAGATATGCGTGATTACTTTAGCATTATTCTACAGCTTGAGTGCATACAATACATGTGACTGTTTTTTTTCCGTATATTTGATAATTTCAAAATGCATTTATGTATTTTGGGGTGGTAAGGTATACACGATACTCTATAGTATGTTTTACTATGCATAGATTAGTAAATATGTCCATAGTTAGCGTGGAGTGGGTGTGATGTATTCCTATAGGTTCTGTATCGATCCCCCTATTCCTGACCCTATTCTGGTTAACAAGTTAACTAGCAGCCATCCCATGATGCAGAAAACCCCCATGATGCAGGAACCGTTTCTGCTAAAGCCACACTACGGCACAGGAACGTGTTATCTGATAAGGTCATAACGCTTGCCATCTAATTAGACAAGCGATATTCCTCCAGCCCCTGATAAGGCATACGGAGTTCTCAAAACAAATCAAACCTATGACAACCTGGAAAAACCCTGCGGCCATTGTTTTGATTTCATCGAGAACTTCAGCAAAAGAATGTGCTAACGACCAAGTCGTATGACATCCTTATTGACGTATCTATGTCCATCCTTACGTCAATCTCGGCACCTTAAAGGTATAAATATTACCGATATTGCCCTATGCAAACACACACGGTGGTGACGAGATCGGAGCAGCCAGACTTGCCGAAGCCCAGAGCAGAGCAGACCCCGCTGGCGCAGCCCCGCCTTCCTGACGCGCTGAGAACGAGAAGCTGCCTTTTTCTCCTGCCGAGAAATCCAGCTCCGGCGCTTCCGGGTAGCCCTCGCAGGCAGCCTGGAATATCGAGACCAAAGACGAGAGATACCATCCCTCATTCATCCTAGATTCCAGGTACAGAACTGAATAACCCCTCGCAGAGAATTCTTTAGTCAGTCACTTGGCAAAACAAACTTAACTTAAACTGTAACTTTCTATTCCCGCCCACGTATTAGGCTTATGTCAGGTACACGGGGTAGGCGTAGCTAGAAACACCAGTTGAGTACGATTAGTCAAATGTATATGTGTATGTATCTATTTTATTCATTTTAAACCATCTTATGGCTTAGAAACCATATCAATGTTTTTACAGTATTATTTTATACTTCTGCTTTTAATGTATGCACTTTACTTAACCATAAGTATTGCAATAATATCGATCCATTTCTCTTGTATGAGAAAAGAGACTGATCAATAAATACCATCTTTTATTGAACACGCCCGTCTCTTCCTTTTCTCTACAATCTGGTGAGACTAAGAATGCACGTACTGACTGAGTAAAATAAATTGCCTTTTGTTTTCACACGACTCTAGAGATACACTCTTGATTAGGGGAGAGCAAAGTTGTCATGTTCTATGGTTGTCAGAAACTAAATCCCTTCTTGTCTATCCAGGGAGGTTCAACTCCTCCTTGCCTATTCGAGAAAGTTTCTAGTGAACTCTGAGCTAGCTGGCAAACCCAAAACTTAAGTCTAATATCGACAGTAGTAGACCTAGTTAACGTCTGGTCTAGGCCTATACTATTGAAGGTATTATTCCAATGCGCAGAGCCTATTGGGATAATAGGAACTACACTACAGGGAAGTGGTCACCTAAAGATTAGTAGATACCCTAAAGGTAAGCAGTCCATTGGCTACTACCTGTCACTTCCTTTAATGCCCCTATTTTATTTTTTTAAACATTTTTTATTGGTATTTAGGCATCATACAAACCGAAGTTAGCATCCATTACACTCTAGACCCATCAAATATATTTCCAAATTTATCCCCAACCAAACCCCTCTGAACCCTCCCCCTCCATTCAGAAATTGGTGTGGGTACATTTCAAAGGATATATATCACTACATAGCACCAGCAATAATGGGAATGTTCATGACACAGTGCGCTTAGTAATTGTCACATGTATGCTCTATACAATTCAATCTTCCCCCTCCGTCTGAGAATTCAATAGAGCCTGTACCATTGTGTCCCACGCTTTAGCCGTTTCCAGAGCTTTTTCATTGTTAGTTCGTTTGGCCTGTTGGAAGCTAACGGAGCTCTCGCTGCTAGCCCATCTAAGTAGCTCCACCCTCCATCTCTTACACGATGGCCCTTCTTTCGATTTCCAGTGGCAAGTAATTTCCCGCTTTGCCAAGAGTAATCCTAAATCAATGAACTTACTGGTCACCTTAGTTTTTGGCGTGTGCGGGAACTAATGTAGCAGGCATACAGCAATATCAAAGTTTAATCGTCTATCAGTGATCTCCTTGAGGAGCTCCCCCACTTCCATCCAATATTCCCCCAAAACTGGGCAGCTCCAGAGCATGTGCTCTAGTTCCACACCCTGCTCCGAGCACCTAGAGCACGCTGCACTACGGACCTGAAAGTATTTCTGTATCTTGCCTGGGGTTAGGTAGGCCCGGTGCAAAATAAAAAATTGTACCTGCTGGAAACGTGCATTTTTGCTCCCCTTCCATGTTCTCCCCATGATGTGGCCCCACACCGTGTCTGGTATCGGTTTGCCTACGGCCGCCTCCCATTTCAGTTTCAAACCATCTAAGGGCCGGAGTCCCTCGCGCAACATTCGAGACTGAAGCCACGTAACTGCCTTAAAGGTCCCCGCTGCCATTACTACATATTGGCAAGCCATAGTTGTTACTGGTTCTGCCTGTTCCCCCTTCCAATGTTTCCGAATCGCCGCCGCTACTGCCGCGTGAATCAGGAAACTACAGCAGCACGTCATCCTCATATAAATCACCTACCATTTGGAGGCCCAGCTGTTCCCATTCCATGAGGGGGGACCATTCTCCACCATGTGGCAGTGCCGTCAGCATCCCCAATGGGATTTCAGATGCTTACGGGTGGGTCACCCCAGCTCTACACTGACTCCTATTCCAACAGAGCCTAAGGGTTTTCTCTTCCATCGTCAAATCTTTTAAGTTAAGTTTTTGTTGCATTATTATGTATGAGAGGACATGTCTTGGAATCCCTTCCCAAGGTCCCTCCCCTTCTCCCTCTTCCTCCGTGAAAACTCTAGGGATCAAACTGAACGACCAACTCACTTTGCACTCCCAGGTCAGCTCCGTGGTTTCCTCCTCCTTCCTTTCACTCCGCACTATCCGCAAAGTCTCCCACTTCTTTTCTTTTTCTGCCCTGAAGCTCATTGTCCTGGCGATGGTAATCTCTCGCCTAGACTATCGCAACGCACTATACTGCGGCATGCCCGCCTACAGCATCCGCCGATTACAACTGGTCCAAAACCAGGCTGCCTGCCTGGTCCACAACCTGGCAAAATTCCACCACGTCACTCCACTCTTGAAGTCCCTGCACTGGCTCCCTATTCGAGAACAAGTTCAGTTCAAGATCGGATGTATCACCTTCCAGGCTCGGGCTGGCGCAGCTCCTGCGTTCATCTCCTCGGAAATCAAAGCCTACGCCCCCGTCAGGGATTTACGCTCAGCCTCTCAACAATTGCTGACAGTTCCCCGCTTTAGGCGTAAAGAGTGGGGGGGGCACCACATTTTCCACACTTGCCCCTGCCTTTTGGAATTCCCTCCCTGCCCACCTTAGATCTCCCACTCAATACCCTCATTTCCGCAAGGCGCTTAAAACCTTGCTCTTCTCGCAGGCCTTCCCATCAATTGTCCTACTCTCCCCCTCCTCCCCTACCCCCCCCCCCCTCCTCGTGGGCCCAGTACTTCATAGCGCCATGAAACCGCCAGGTGTACGTGCGCTCTACAAATATTTTAAACTCAAACTCAATCCCCACACCTCGCAACCTCTCAGGACCCCGAAATTCCGCCGCAACGTTTTGCGTGAGCACCTGCAGCTGGGCGGCCAAGTAGTAAAGCTCAAAGTCGGGGCTGCCATCCCACCCTCAGCCTTAGGCCTCATCAATGATGTCATAGCCACCCTCCGCCGACCAGCCCCCCACAGAAAGCTAACAATCATAGAGCGCAATTCTTTAAACACACTCGGGGGACCCAGATCGGCAAGGTACGGAAATAATAAAGTAATCGAGGTAAGGCCACCATTTTAAGAAGAGCCACTCTCCCCACCACTGAGAGAGGGAGAGTAGACCAGAACGCCATGCTTCCCTTCAGAGCACTGATACAGCGCCTCACATTCCCCCTCCAGCATGTCCGTGGCGGCATGATAGATTCGAACCCCCAAGTATGTCAAACAGGTCGGTTCCCATGTCATCACCCCGGGCAACTGTGGCGACTGCGCACACTGTTTTAACGGGAAGAGACATGTCTTGCGCCAGTTCACCTGCATGCCCGAGAGCGCTCCAAATTGCGAGAGCAGGGAGATTGCGCTCTGCAACGAATCTTCAGCATTGTCTAAAAACAGAAGCAGGTCATCTGCATATAATGATATGTAATGGGGCACATCCTGCAACCACAGACCCTGGTAAACACGTCCCGACCTAGCCTGTGCTGCGAGAGGTTCAATTGCCAGGGCGAACAATAGCGGGGATAACGAGCACCCTTGTCTCGTTCCCCGCTGAACCGAGCACTGCACGGAGATCATCATATCTCACAGCCGCACTCTATCCCTTGCCGAGGAGTACAATACCCTCGTCCACGTTCCAAAGTGTTCCCCCAAGCCAAATTTCTCCAGCACCCTATATAGGAACTCCCACTCCAGGCTATCGAAAGCTTTCTCTATGTCAACTGACAAGGCTAGTGGTAACCGCACATCACGATGTTCTCCTCCCATAATCCGCACCAATCTCCGGATGTTCGAAGACGTGTTACGCGTGGGGATAAATCCCGCCTGGTCAGCATGTACCAGCGTGGTCATATATGGCAATAAGCGGGTCGCCAGGATCCGGCTCAGTATTTTATAGTCCACCGTCAACATAGACAGTGGCCTATAGGATGTCACATCTGTGTCACCTCTGCTGGGTTTCAAAAGGGGAATGATCAACCCTTCACGCATCGAAGTAGGTAACTGACCCAATACCTTGGCCTCTGTGTATACTTCCAGCAGGCGGGGTGCCAAAACGTCCACATAGTGTGCGTTAAATTCGATTGGCAGCCCGTCCGCTCCCGGCACTTTATTTCTGGCCATGCTCTTGATCGCACAGAGGACTTCTGACAGAGTTATGTCTCCCCCTAGTGTCGCGGCCTGCTCCTCTAATTGCGTAAGGGGGATCCGGGCCAGATAGTCCTCGATGTCTGTCCCCTTTCCCGCCAACCTGCACTGGTACAGTGACTCGTAGTACGTTAGGAACCGCAACACCACCTCCCCCTGTGAATAGACCATGCCTCCTGCTGCCGTTTCTTTTTTCATAATCGGTTTTCCTCTCTGGACCAGGTTTGCTATTCGTGCTAGCAGCGTGCCCACTTTATCTCGTTCTGCATGGGCCTTCACTAAGTAGTTTTTGTGGTCGAAACAGCGCAAGCGCTCCACTTCAACCGCCACTGCTTCCTTGCTTCCATGAGCGTCGCCTGCAATGCCGGCTTCTCAGGCCTTTGTTTCTCCACTTCCCTCAGGCGGTCTTCAGCCTTGGCCACATCGTTCAAGATCACTTTCGTTACCCCGGAGTACTTGCTAATACAGAGCCCTCGTATCACCACCTTGAAGGCGTCCCATTCTCCTGCCCTAGAGGAAGCGGTTCCCTGATTAACCTCAAAATAATGCTCAATGCCCTCCTTAACCTCTGTCCGGAAGACCTGATCCTCCAGTGTCTCTGGGCGAAGCCTCCAAGTGGGTATGGAGGACCTCTCCCGTAGCCAATTAAAAGACCGCAACAGTGGGTTGTGGTCGGAAATGGTCCTAGCCAAGTACTCGGAGTGCGCCGCCATGTGTGCTATTGACTTAGAACATAATATAGCATCTATCCTGACGTGCAGTTCGTGCATTGCCGAATAAAAGGAATAATCTCTTTATTGTGGGTGGTGTGCGCACCATGTATCCAGCAGCCCCCATCTCTCTTGCCAATCTGAGCGTTTCCCAGCCAATCTGCGAACCGGAGAGTCCGCCAACGGGGGATGCGACCTGTCAAGAACTATGGCTGTGATGGAGTTGAAATCCCCACCCACTATAGCGGGTCCAGCTTGGTAATGTGCCAATGTTCCTGAGATCTGATCCAGGAAACGTGGTTGGTCCACATTTGGGGCGTAGATACTGCAAAGGACAATATCTCTACCACGCAACCTCCCTTCAACTGCCACATACCTGCCCTCTGGATCCAATATATGGTTCAAGGCCTGAAAAGGAACACCCGTCCTCACCCAAATCAGTGTCCCTCTGGCAAACGCCGAGTACGACATGCTAAAGATCTGGCCCCTCCATCTTCATTGCAATGCTAGTCCCGTTTTAGTGAGATGGGTCTCCTGAAGCAGGGCTATGTGAACTCCCCTCCGCACTAGGTATGAGTGTACTTTATGCCATTTCACCATAGAATTCAACCCACGAACATTCCATGTGATACAGCGCAATTCAGGTAACGTACCCATCGTGTGCATTCCTCCGCTCCCTGGGCCACCACATATGGTCATCCACACCAAATGTGCCACCCCAAACAACAATTCTCCAGTTAACAACCCCACACCTCCCCCTCAACATAAAATTAAAAAAAGCATTTATTGTACATTAAAAAGCTCATGTTAAACTTAAAATATAAAAAAAAACTTTATATGGCTGCTCCCACCCTGAATTGTGCTCGCGATCGCCATTGAACTTCCCAAACATCCAGTTTGCAGATTCAATAAAAAAAGCAAATATTTTAAAACAGAAAACAAAAGCATATTCGCATCATAAAAACTAGAAAAGTGTTCCAAGATAAACATAAAAAAAACGCATTTATTATACAATAAACACATGCTAAAGATGAAACAAATACTCTTACCTTCCTGTCCAGGTGCTCCTTCCTACTCACGTTGCGTTCTCACTGGGGCTTCACGGTGATAAAAAAAAAAAGATTAAGGAAGGAAAACAGAATGAAAGCGTACTTAAGCGTACAATAAGATAAAAAGACACATATGTTTTACATTCAAAGCAGGTGCTAAACATTAAGAAAGAAATCTTACCTTACTGTGACTGCACCCCGCCCTGGATTGTGCTCACTTTTGCCAAAGAACTTCCCCAAAAATACACACGTTTGGCAGATTTGTATTATACGTGTATTATAAAATATAAAAAGCACATTAGTAATAGAAAGGAAAACATTTCAAAATCAAGTTAAAAAACGCATTTAATATGTATTAAAAAGTACATGTTAAACATAAAATACAAAAAAGGCATTCATAACACAAAAGGAAAAAATATATTTGCACAACAAAATAAAAAAAAACAATATATTACACAAAATAAAAACCATGCAAATAATTTAAAAAATACCTTTACCTTCCTGAAATTGCGCTCCGCCTTACTCTCGTGGCAAAACTGATGGGGATTGCGACTATTTTGTTAAAAATACACACACATTAAAACAACTAAAGTAAAAAATAGTAACTTCAAACAAACGCACATATAATACAAGAATAAAAACTCCTCTCACCTTGTTAAGCGTACATCACATACAAAACGCATAAGTTATACATTCAAAAACGGTTTTTAAGCATAAAAAAGTACCTATAGCTGCACACCACCCTCAATTGAGCTCGCGTTCGTAAAATAAGTTTACAAAAAATACACAAGGTTTATGGATGCAATTAAATAACGCGCATATTGTAATCCCAAAACACATTTGCAACACAAATTAAAAAAAATACACATGGAGATAAAAAAATAACTAATATTTTACAAAATGATTAAAACCATAATAAGAAAAATAAAACATACTCTTACCTACCTGGAACTGTGCTCCCCCCTGCTCTCTGCTCCCATCTCAAAACGGCTGGGTATCGCCACTACTCTAAAACAAATAGACACACATTAAAAAAGATGAAAATAATAGGAACTTAAAACAAAAGCCCAAATAATGCAATAATAATAAATACTCTTACCTTGTTATGCAAGTACTTCTCCCTCTTCTCTTCTGGCATCAGCGAATATCTGTGGCATATACCATCCTGTCGAAAATAAACCACATAAATAAATATAATAGAAACACCAAATACAAAGAGTAAATACTCTTACCTTGCTTCCCACGCGCTCCTCCCTGCTCTATGCTCCCATCACAAACAGGCTCAGGATCGCAAGGAGCCTGCAAAAAATAAACACACATTCAAAAAAGCAAAAGAAACACACAAAGACTAAAAATAAACAATACTCGCCTTACCTTGTTTTTCCCTTGCTCCTCCCTCTTCAATGCTGGCATCTGCAAACAGCTGGGCCACCGCAACCTAAAAGTGAAAAAAAAACCTCACAGGATACAATTGTACAAAACGGACATATGCTACTATAAAAAAATGACTTATCTTGCTGTGCACGCCATTGTAACGCTTGTCTGCTGCATCGGCGAAGAGCTGGAACAACATACTCTTCCCTGCTCTCTGCTTCCATCGCAAAGGGGCTGGGGGTCGCAACAACCTGCCAAAAATAAACACAGAATTAAAAAAGTGAAGAAAAAAAGCGCTCATATAATACAAGACAAACAATAGACTCCACTTACATTGTTGTGCATGTGCTCCTCCATCTTTTGTGCTGGCTTCAAAAGAAACACATATAAGACAAAAAAACAATACTCGCCTTACTTTGTTATGCATGCACTCCTCCCTCTTCTATGCTGGCTTCGGCTAACAGGTGGGCCGCCACAACTGAAAATCAAAAAAGCGCACATAAGATACAAGAATAACAAAACACACATAGGGGTCGATTAGGATGGCGGACGGAAATGGGTACTGTCCGCCATGGTCGGGGAAATTTTACTCCCGGCTGCGCCGCGGAGAGTCCGCGGTTGGGATTAGGATAATCATGTCACGAAACTCCGACCGCGGCGGACGGATCATAACCAACACCGTCCGCGGTGGACGGAACACATCCAACTCCGTCCGCGGCGGACGGAGTCCAATGAACAACCACTGCCGCGGACGGAAATGACCGCAGAAAATAACACATGTACCGCCATACCTGTGATTACTCCGTGGCCGCAATTAGGATAAATCCGCCCGTACCACGGAACGCACAGCCATCCACATCCGCGGCGGAAAGAATGCAACGATAAACACTGCATCACTGCGGAAGGCCAACACGCACAACATCCCTAGCGGCAAACAAATGTTAGAAAGTGTACCGCAAGTCCAAAGCAAACATACGAACATTGACAACGCCCCCCCCATACACCAACACCAAGCACAAGCCACCATGACACGTCCCAAGTATCCAATAATGCACACTAGTCAACACGCCCACCTACCACCTGACTGCCAACAACCATTGAGACACGACTATAAAATGACACCCACACACTACCACAATCCTTTGCATCACAGCATTGCTGCTAGCAAGAGGCCCAAATCGAGATACTGCTAACTCACATAGAAGACACACAACCACCACCCTACCACACCCACCACACAAACACCCACCATACAATTCCTACACATCACACACCACACATCTGCACCCCCCAACTCACTCAACTCACACACTGAGCACCACACACCATGGCACCCAAAAAAAAACCTAAATTCACGTAGACCGAGTTGAGGGTAATGGTAGATGAAATAATCCGTGTTGAGCCCCACATCTTCGGGGCCCAAGTCCAGCAGACGTCCGTGGCGCAAAAGAACCACATGTGGGGCAGGATCGTCACTCGGGTGAATGCGTCGGGGACTGTGCCGAGGACGAAGCATGAAATTCAGAGGCGGTGGCATGACCTGAAGACCAGGGTGAAGGGCATCCGAGCTAAAAACCATGCAAGAGCTAATCATACTGGCGGTGGAACACCCCCGGAGCCCATACCCTACACCGATTGGGAGGAGAAGGTGCTGGTGATACTACACCCAGAGAGCCTAGACGGACTTGACGAAGGAGAAGAGGCTGGTAAGTACAAACCAAGCACCACGATCAGCACGACATGGTCCGGCTCACACAACTGAGAAGAAACATCTCCTACGCCCCAACCCATGCACGTTGGACACCAACTCACAAACATGGACATGGCTCCCAACTGGCCCCCATGTTCACGGGGAGGGTGGTGGTGGTGGAGGGTGGGGTGTGTGAGAGGCCCAAACTACAACTCCCAACAGGCCCCCATGTTCACGGGGAGGGTGGTGGTGGTGGAGGGTGGGGTGTGTGAGAGGCCCAAACTACAACTCCCAACAGGCCCCCATGTTCACGGGGAGGGTGGTGGCGGTGGAGGGTGGGGTGTGTGAGAGGCCCAAACTACAACTCCCAACAGGCCTCCATGTTCACGGGGATGGTGGTGGTGTTGGAGGGTGGGGTGTGTGAGAGGCCCAAACTACAACTCCCAACAGGCCCCCATGTTCACGGGGAGGGTGGTGGTGGTGGAGGGTGGGGTGTGTGAGAGGCCCAAACTACAACTCCCAACAGGCCCCCATGTTCACGGGGAGGGTGGTGGTGGTGGAGGGTGGGGTGTGTGAGAGGCCCAAACTACAACTCCCAACAGGCCCCCATGTTCACGGGGAGGGTGGTGGTGGTGGAGGGTGGGGTGTGTGAGAGGCCCAAACTACAACTCCCAACAGGCCCCCATGTTCACGGGGAGGGTGGTGGTGGAGGAGGGTGGGGTGTGTGAGAGGCCCAAACTACAACTCCCAACAAGCCCCCATGTTCACGGGGAGGGTGGTGGTGGTGGAGGGTGGGGTGTGTGCGACAGGAAACAGAAATGTCTACTAATCAATATGACCATGTAATGTCCACATTACTGACCAGCTCTATCTTGTCCCTCAGGTGATCGTGAACTGACTGGGGAAACCAGTACCCGGCCGCCAGCCTCGCCTCCCACGCATACAGGACTCTCTGGTGACGAGGACACAGGCAGCTCCGGTGCGGAGGATGGAGCGGGACCAAGCACACAGCCAGGGCCATCTGGCTCACAGGGACTCCCGGGACCGTCCACCGTCGCATGTGTGACTCCAGCGACACCTGTCTCTGTGATCTGCACAGTCCCCACCACCACCAGTAACACCAGTACCACCAGTACCACCAGTACCACCTGTACCACGACTCCTGCCTGTGTCACCCAGCCTAACCCAGCGCACGACGCTGGTCCATCGGCCTCACACACAAGCAGGGTGAGTGGGCCACAAAGACAGGCAACGGGACATCAGCCAATCAGGCGACCCACACACCGCCGTACAGAGGAAGGACAGCTACCCCATCCAGTGGCAGAGTCCCTACAAGCCCTTGCCAGGTGCCAGGCGTCATACGACCGGTCCCAGGCAAACGCTGATCGTGCACACCAGGACTCAGTGGACAACACCAACATGTTGCGCGAAATCTCTGGGTTCCTTGGCCAGATGGTGCACATCATGGGCCAGCAGGTAACGATGTGGAGGGAACGGGTTGGCCGGAACAACCCCTCCCCCACCAATTGTCGTAGCGCCACCGCCACCTTCGCCTCCACCGCCACCGTCACCTCCGCCTCCACCGCCGCCACCACCACCTGTGCCCCTGGTGACGGATGTGGCCCATCAACAACCTGCCCCCCCAGCTGCCTCTGTTCCACCTCAGAGACGGAGGGGCCGGCCGAGGCAGGAAGTGGCTGAGAGCAGTGTTGGAGCGCCATCCACACGCTCCAAGAGGGGACGCCAATGACAATGTCACTGCCTGTGCCAGACATTCACCCTGCTAAGCATCCTGTCCCACATAGACAATCATTCCCACTGGTCTGCTGGACTACCCTGACACCCCCCAATGTGGTGTCAGCACGGACATTTCATCTGCCATTACCTTCAACTCCAACTCCCTCCACCCCACTTACTTGTAAATATTCACCAGCACAAAAGCACAACCTGTAAATAAATTTCACTTACACACACAATGATGTTTTGCCTCCATGTTTATTCACATGATTGCCTTCAGAAACAGACGTAAACAGGTTCAGGGATCATAGTCGTACATGATCATGGCGCTGCAGGAGTGACCTAGGGAAAATCAGAGACAGCAAACACACGTCAGGAAACAGATTGACACACATCACAACACAATGCACAGCAACATTACACAAACTACAATCATCACAAAAGCATGGGATGAGAGCACACACATCATGGAGACTTGCATGTCCAAAGAAATGAAGACACACATATGCAACCATCACAAACAACACACAGCTGATGCACCCCACATCCACACAACACCAGCAAACATACATGAGGCATTGTCAACCGCCACTAGAGGTAGTTACTCACATTCAAGGGAAGTAGCGATCTATGAGCTGGCGCCTCTGGTCCACACCTTCCTCCTCACCACTATCCTCATCAGTCGACATGGGTGGGATGGGAGGCCGAGGAACTTCTTCGTCTTCAGGGTCCAAGAGCAGTTCAATGTCATTGCGTACTGCCAGGTTGTGGAGCATGCAGCAGGCAATCATGATCCTGCATACTTTTCCTGGTGAGTAAGGCAGGGCCCCTCCGGTCTTATCGAGGCACCTAAACCTAGACTTTAGCAGTCCAAAGGTACGTTCGATGACTCTCCGTGTCCTTCCATGTGCATCATTGTACCGCATTTCACCCGCTGTTGTAGGATTACGTAGGGGACTGAGGAGCCAGGGCCGGTTTAGGTACGCCGAGTCGCCTATGTAGGGGGATGACAGACACAAACATCACAACAAGATATGGTGGGTACCCCATGCCACACAGAGATCACAAGAGTCCCCACTGCACACTCACCAACAAGCCACGCTTGACCGGGTCGCAGATTTGCCATAAGTCGTGGGACAATGCTGCTCCGCATGATGTGGGCGTCATGTGCGGAGCCAGGAAATCTTGCACACACATGGGAGATGATGTTGTTTGCCAGGCACACCACCTGCACGTTCAGCGAATGGAAGTGTTTGCGATTCCTAAAAACTTGCTCGCGTGCCCGTGGTGGAATGATAGTGATGTGTGTGCCATCAATTGAACCCACAACGTGAGGTATGTGGCCCAGTGCATAGAAGTCAGCTTTGACTGCTGCCAACTCTTCCGGCCGTGGGAAATGTATGTAGTCATTCTTGTACAGCATCATAGCTGTTAAGACATCCCGAAGAACCGTGCTGAACATGGCCTGTGACATCCCCCCGGCATGTCCAACTGTGTACTGAAAGGTGCCAGTAGCAAAGAAATGTAGTACCGCCATGACCTTTGCAGTGGGTGTAATCGAACCAGGATACGTCCTACGTGGCTGCAGATAAGGAGACAATTGAGCAACAAGCTCCAGCAACCGACGTCGATCCAGCCGGAATTTCCTAATCACCTCCTCGTCAACCATATCCTCCAGCACAGTGTATGGCCGATGCACATTTGGAGCCCTCCTGTGTGGGAGAGAGATGTAACTTAGGTCAACTTACAAACGACGCATACGTGTACAACTCCATCACATGTGAACCTTACTGACAAAACGTCAGTCTTCACCCTAATGTTTAGTAGCCACATCACAGACACACATGCAACTGCATGCACACAAACGATAATGATACACACGCCATGTCATCAAGCACCAATGCCAACACCAATAATGTTGTGCATACGGTAATTACATGCATGGTGACACAACGTCCAAAACACATACACGGAATGCATGTGTACCACCACCACTGTAGTCACCTCGCCAGAACCACACACTGACAACAGATGCATAATTTCGCCATACAGCCGTGATGTACTGTGTAGTTGTGAAGATGTAATAACGCCTGTAGGGTCACACCCGACGTCAACACGTCCAAATGCACATCTGTTGCCCATTGTGTGCCGACCGATGGGCATAGTATGGACACACATGCTATATTGTATGACATATGACCTTTCCCTATCACGCTCACAACCCTCATGACCCAACTGCACACAACACATCACGGTGCAGCGTCTGACAAGATAACATAATTGGCGCCGCCATGGCGGTGCACAACTTCCGCTACTTCCCAAAGGCCATACGCGGCCAGCGTCCCTCTTCCCATTGGCTGCATGTGCTCGGACCGTCACGGGCACACATCGGCAACCGCACGTGCAAGCTTCAGGCACTGATGCTTCAGTTGCAACAATGTTCTATCACTGGCGCCACCATGGCAGTGCACGTACTCAGCGGGGGAGGTGCAGGCCTATACACCCTTTAGATGTACTCAATGGACATGCCAGTTCATGTCCCCTCTTACAGTCACATTGCATCATCCACCGTACACCGGCCGGAGCGGCCGGGCCTAGGACGGCCGTGGCCGGCCATGTCCACAACCGCCGTGCCCGGCCATGTACACAACCGCCGTGGCCGGCCCGGCCTAGGACGGCCGTGGCCGGCCATGTACACAACCGCCGTGCCCGGCCATGTACACAACCGCCGTGGCCGGCCATGTCCACAACCGCCGTGCCCGGCCATGTCCACAACCGCCGTGCCCGGCCATGTACACAACCGCCGTGGCCGGCCCGGCCTAGGACGGCCGTGGCCGGCCATGTACACAACCGCCGTGCCCGGCCATGTACACAACCGCCGTGGCCGGCCATGTCCACAACCGCCGTGCCCGGCCATGTCCACAACCGCCGTGCCCGGCCATGTACGGTTGTGGACATGGCCGGGCACGGCCGTCCTAGGCCGGGCCGGGCACGGCGGTTGTGGACATGGCCGGCCACGGCGGTTGTGGACATGGCCGGGCACGGCGGTTGTGGACGTGGCCAGGCACGGTCGTCCTAGGCCGGGCCGGGCACGGCGGTTGTGGACATGGCCGGGCACGGCCGTCCTAGGCCGGGCCGGGCACGGCGGTTGTGTACATGGCCGGGCACGGCGGTTGTGTACATGGCCGGGCACGGCGGTTGTGTACATGGCCGGCCACGGCCGTCCTAGGCCGGGCCGCTCTGGCCGGTGTACGGTGGATGATGCAATGTGACTGTAAGAGGGGACATGAACTGGCATGTCCATTGAGTACATCTAAAGGGTGAATAGGCCTGCACCTCCCCCGCTGAGTACGTGCACCGCTATGGTGGCGCCAGTGATAGAACATTGTTGCAACTGAAGCATCCGTGCCTGAAGCTTGCACGTGCGGTTGCCGATGTGTGCCCGTGACGGTCCGAGCACATGCAGCCAATGGGAAGAGGGACGCTGTCCGCATATGGCCAATCGCAAGTAGCGGAAGCAGTGCACCGCAACAACAGGGCCAGTCATTGGCCCATTTCACGAACACGCTTCCAGGGCTGACCAATTGCTGGCGACGTATGCCACTGACACGTGCTGAGGGGCCTATATATGTGTGTTGGCCAAAATGACACTTCCTACCCTGGGGACCAGTGCTGCCTGTTCACCTCGACCTGCTGCTGCTGCTGAGCTGACCACCGACTGCTGCCTGTGACCATCACCTCGACCTGCTGCTGCTGCTGAACTGACCACCGACTGCTGCCTGTGACCATCACCTCGACCTGCTGCTGCTGCTGAGCTGACCACCGACTGCTGCCTGTGACCATCACCTCGACCTGCTGCTGCTGCTGAGCTGACCACCGACTGCTGCCTGTGACCATCACCTCGACCTGCTGCTGCTGCTGAGCTGACCACCGACTGCTGCCTGTGACCATCACCTCGACCTGCTGCTGCTGCTGAGCTGACCACCGACTGCTGCTCTAGTGCCATACTCCGTGATCTTGCCATGTCGAGAGGCAAAGAGATCCGGTCTCGACCCTTCACCGCCGCGGAGCTTGATGTCCTCGTGGACGGTGTACTCCGCAACTATGGACGCCTCTACGGCGCACCAGGACGGGTGGTAAGTGCAGTGTGGGACATGTTGGTGTGCATGAGGGGGCCAAATAATCAGGCCTATTTCTATCTTAGCTGTGTAGTGTGGGCTAGACATGTGTTCCTGATTGTGCATGGCTGCTGACAGTTACGTCTTGCCCCTATGTGTGTGACAGGCCAACTGTCCACTGACTTAAACCCTTTTGTCTCCCATCATGGTAGGTCAAGCTGCACCTTCGCAAGGACCTGTGGAGGAGCATAGCACGGGAAGTACGGGCATTGGGGGTGTGCAACAGACGACATACACACTGCCACAAACGCTGGGACGTCATTTCCAGGCTGAGCAAGAATGTAGAGGAAGTAACACTGGGCATGATTCCAAGGACGCCCCGTCTGGCCCGACGCTCCATGACCCCTCTCATGCACCGTATCATTGCTGTGACGCATCCTGAACTGGCCGAACGTCTGAGTGCCGATCAACAGCAAACTAGCGGTGAGCATACTGTCTGTGTAGGAAACCTGTGAGTGCTATGCATGTATTGGTGCACAGACACAGTATTGAGTTCCGTGTTGCGTATGTATCTCTGTGATGCCATTTTGGTCCCATTGGGTGGTTGTCATTTGACATCCAGGTCCGCCATGTTGACACGCCACTTGCTTAGTAGTTGAGTGTTGAAGCACATCCCCTAGTGGTCCATGGCCCCATGGCAGGAAATGTGAGGATGACTGGTAGAGGTGGGCCGTGTGCAGGATGGGGGCTACTAAATCTTTGTCAGCTATGGAATTTGGCAATCCTGGTCCTTCTGTACGTCAGTGTGCCCATGACTCACACATCTTTTATGTGCATTTCAGCTATGACAGAGGACACTCAGCCACAGACGGTGGAGATTAGTCGAGGAAATGAGTCCGGCTCAGACTTCGCACACACGCAGACTGACACAGAGGAGGCCAGCGCCGGAGAGGGGGACAGGACCGTCCCTGAGGACTCGCATGTGGAGACACCATCGTCCTCCTCGTCGGACACTCTTGGTGAGCCTGCACTGTTGTCACAGACTGGGAGTGGGCAATCATCACCTTCTGTCGGAAGACAGCACACAGGGCCCACACTTCCGCCAACTGCACCATGTACTGTTCGTGGCCGGAGGAGTAGGGGGAGCAGAGTGGCGTTCGGTGCAGGCACCGCTGCCCCTGCCACGGTGAGCCAAAATGCACTGTGTGCTGAGGCCGTTGATCTGCTGCGACAGCTGTGTGTGGGGCAGACCAATATGACAAATGCTTTCCAGGACCATGATAGGAAGTTGGGGCAGGTGGTGGCATTCATGGAAGGGATGCATGGCGATCTTGCAGGTCTACACAGGACAGTGCAGTCATTGGCAAGCAGTGTGTCGTCTGCAATAGTACAGTCGCATCAACAGGGTGCTACTTCTGTTTCCCCATCTACACCACTGGATGTCTCAGGGGGTAGTGATTATTCAGAGCAGGACTCAAATACAGGTTATTGCACTAGAAGCAGCGTCAGACAGCACGTCAGGGCACGCAGGGCACAGACCCCATCCCCTAGATCAGCTAAATCTGTTCACGTAGACAACATCAGATGCACTGGAGTACACACACAGGATCCACAAGTGTTGTTGGGGGACATGCCTTCAGGAGCTACACAGGCATTCAACACAAAAGGTACTCCCAAGGCAAGGGATACTCGCATGTCCATGGACTGTACCTTGGACAAGGCCAGTCAGAAGACAAAGGCACCTCCTAAGAGCAGGGAGACTCCCAAGGGCAGGCCCACAGCAGAGGAAAGGGACCCTCCCAAGGACAGTGAAAAGACAAAGGCACCTCCTAAGAGCAGGGAGACTCCCAAGGGCAGGCCCACAGCAGAGGAAAGGGACCCTCCCAAGGACAGTGAAAGGACAAAGGCACCTCCTAAGAGCAGGGAGACTCCCAAGGGCAGGCCCACAACAGAGGAAAGGGACCCTCCCAAGGACAGTGAAAAGACAAAGGCACCTCCTAAGAGCAGGGAGACTCCCAAGGGCAGGCCCACAGCAGAGGAAAGGGACCCTCCCAAGGACAGTGAAAGGACAAAGGCACCTCCTAAGAGCAGGGAGACTCCCAAGGGCAGGCCCACAGCAGAGGAAAGGGACCCTCCCAAGGACAGTGAAAGGACAAAGGCACCTCCTAAGAGCAGGGAGACTCCCAAGGGCAGGCCCACAGCAGAGGAAAGGGACCCTCCCAAGGACAGTGAAAAGACAAAGGCACCTCCTAAGAGCAGGGAGACTCCCAAGGGCAGGCCCACAGCAGAGCAAGGTCCATCTCCCAAGGGCAGGGACACACACAGAGAGCAGGTGTCTACTGGAGACAGGTGCACCACAGACGACAAGTCTGCTGGCAGGAACAGGGCGGCGACCAGGGCACAGGCTACATCCAGAGACAACACTCCACCTAAGGATAAGGCACATCCTACGGACAAGGCATCTAGTATGGACAATGGCGCAATCAAGGACAGGCATACTTCACCCCTGGCTGCACTGAGGCTGATGTTTTCTACTGAACGCCAAACAGATGTCTCCGCGGCGGAGTCCCCCCACACCTCCACTCCCATCCAGGCCAGTCAGAAGCAGAGGAGGGTGTCCCCTGTTGTTGCATCCCCCATTACACATGATTCAGAGTCCAGGCGGCAGGCACACAGCAAACGACAAGCAGGCTCCAGCACGTCCCCTGAAACCCGATCCCCGGCTGCAGATGCTCCACCTATGGTGGGTGGTGATTCTTTAGAGTCCCCACCACTTGGCAGTCCTGTCCTGTCCAGGGTGCACTCACACATCCCTAAGAAACGCAGACACACACCATTGACACCTTCCAACCCCGATGTGGCTCAAGGTCAGCTATCCCCAGCTCCCAGGCCCACCCTGCCTCCTGGCCCATACAGCCCTGTGGCTCATCATTTCAGTTGTCCCAGTGGCGCTGGTGCAGTTGACTCTCATGTATCAGATGGTGGCACTGTGTCTGTTGTTGGCTGTCATGCATCATGTAGTGGCACAGTCTCTGTTGTGCCCTCTCCTGTTGCAGGTCCTGGCAGTCTATCTGGGTCTATGGCTCACGTGTCAGTTAGAAGATCTGTGGCTGTGTTGCACACTCCTGTTTCTGGTGCTGGCAGTCTGTCTGGGTCAGTTGGTCACGTGTCAGTGACTACATCTGTGGCTGTGTCTCACATTCCTGTTGCTGGTGCTGGCAGTGTGTCTGGGTGTGTGGCCCATGTGTGTGTCACTCGGGCTGTGGCTGTGTCTCACACTCCTGTTGCTGGTGCTGCCAGTGTGTCTGGGTCCGTGGCCCATGTGTGTGTCACTCGGGCTGTGGCTGTGTCTCACACTCCTGTTGCTGGTGCTGCTAGTGTGTCTGGGTCCGTGGCCCATGTGTGTGTCACTCGGGCTGTGGCTGTGTCTCACACTCCTGTTGCTGGTGCTGCCAGTGTGTCCGAGGCAGGTAGTTCACGCAGTCCCCCTGATTCTGTGATGTGAGGTGCTGAACACTTCACTCAAATGTTATTTCACATGGTGTGTCCATTGAGAACTGCGTGGCACTCTTGTGGTCCCTGTGACGGGTTGGTAGGGACACGTACTTGTGCTGCCTCTGAGGTACCTGCTCTGTACTCCACAATGCCCTGTTGCTGTTCTGATACTGCATTCTGCACTCTCGTTTACTGCCTATGATGTAGCTGCTCTGTTGGGCACAATGCCCTGTTGCTGTTCTGATACTGCATTCTGCACTCTCGTTTACTGCCTATGATGTACCTGCTCTGTACTCCACAATGCCCTGTTGCTGTTCTGATACTGCATTCTGCCCTCTCATGTGCTGCCTCTGATCAACCTGTTCAGTGCAATGGACTGTTGATGCACTTAGCCCCTCTCATGTGCTGCCTCGGATGGACCTGTTCAGTGCAATGGACTGTTGATGCACTTAGCCCCTCTCATGTGCTGCCTCGGATGGACCTGTTCAGTGCAATGGACTGTTGATGCACTTAGCCCCTCTCATGTGCTGCCTCGGATGGACCTGTTCAGTGCAATGGACTGTTGATGCACTTAGCCCCTCTCGTTTACTGCCTATGATGTAGCTGCTCTGTTGGGCACAATGCCCTGTTGCTGTTCTGATACTGCATTCTGCCCTCTCGTTTACTGCCTATGATGTAGCTGCTCTGTTGGGCACAATGCCCTGTTGCTGTTCTGATACTGCATTCAGCACTCTCGTTTACTGCCTATGATGTAGCTGCTCTGTTGGGCACAATACCCTGTTGCTGTTCTGATACTGCATTCTGCACTCTCGTTTACTGCCTATGATGTACCTGCTCTGTACTCCACAATGCCCTGTTGCTGTTCTGATACTGCATTCTGCACTCTCGTTTACTGCCTATGAAGTACCTGCTCTGTACTCCACAATGCCCTGTTGCTGTTCTGATACTGCATTCTGCACTCTCGTTTACTGCCTATGATGTACCTGCTCTGTACTCCACAATGCCCTGTTGCTGTTCTGATACTGCATTCTGCCCTCTCATGTGCTGCCTCTGATCAACCTGTTCAGTGCAATGGACTGTTGATGCACTTAGCCCCTCTCGTTTACTGCCTATGATGTAGCTGCTCTGTTGGGCACAATGCCCTTTTGCTGTTCTGATACTGCATTCTGCCCTCTCGTTTACTGCCTATGATGTAGCTGCTCTGTTGGGCACAATGCCCTGTTGCTGTTCTGATACTGCATTCTGCACTCTCGTTTACTGCCTATGATGTACCTGCTCTGTACTCCACAATGCCCTGTTGCTGTTCTGATACTGCATTCTGCCCTCTCATGTGCTGCCTCTGATCAACCTGTTCAGTGCAATGGACTGTTGATGCACTTAGCCCCTCTCGTTTACTGCCTATGATGTAGCTGCTCTGTTGGGCACAATGCCCTGTTGCTGTTCTGATACTGCATTCTGCCCTCTCGTTTACTGCCTATGATGTACCTGCTCTGTTGGGCACAATGCCCTGTTGCTGTTCTGATACTGCATTCTGCACTCTTGTTTACTGCCTATGATGTACCTGCTCTGTACTCCACAATGCCCTGTTGATGCTCTGATACTGCATTCTGCCCTCTCGTTTACTGCCAATGATGTAGCTGCTCTGGTGCCCACTTTGCCCATGCTCACGCATACACTGTGATTATACCCCTATAATGTACAATAAAGGTAGTCTATCAAGTCTCGTGGTCTGTCGTTGTCATTCCTGCTTGCGTACTACAAATGTGTATTCGTATTTGCTTCTCATCAGTGGTTTCGGTAACATGACACTCCCCCTCCCTAAGTCACGACCCTTGCTGGTATTCCCCTCCAGACAGCTAATGGTTTGTGCCTTACCTGCGTCGTCGTCGATAGTGGGGCATGACTAGGACGTGGTGGATCGCGAAGAGCATCGGGAAAGCGTGTAGCGCTGGGTCCATGGTGGTGGTCAGCTTGCGGTGGGTATCTCTGCTATGTCACCTATGTTCGCTGTGGGGATTCCGCCGTGTTCAGACAGGTTGTTTTTCCGCTGCGGTTTTATGTGTATTTTCCGCCATCTTGATTTGGGGGACGGTCTTAGACGTCAGTACGTACGGCGGAGCCTCCGGATGTGTTCCGTTCGCCGCGTGGTCGTGTGTAGTTCGACGGCGGTGCGTGCTTTCCCGTCGCGGACGGAAATTTGACACATTTTCCTATCCTGATATGGCGGACGGAGTATCCGCGGCAGGCGGACATGGAAAAGGGTTTTTCCGCCTACTCCAGGGCCGCGGTGGCTCTTCCGTCCACCATCCTAATGAGCCCCATAGTATGGTAAAAAAAAATACTGTTACCTTATTGTGCACACGCTCCTACCTCGTCTTTACTGGCATTGACAAAGAGCTGGGCCACCGCAATAAATAGGATACAATTGTACAAAATGCACATATGCTTCTATAAAAAAATTACTCTTACCTTACTGTGCACGCCATTGTACCATTTGTCTGCTGCAACGGCGATGAGCTGGAACATCGCACTCCTCCCTGCTCTCTGCTTCCGTCACAAAGTGGCTGGGGGTTGCAACAACCTGCCAAAAATAAACACAGAAATAAAAAAAGCAACAAAAAAAAAGCTCCTATAATACAGGGCCAAAAAAAAAAAGACTCCGCTTACCTTGTTGTGCATGCTCTCCTCCCACATCTATGCTGGTTTCGGCAAACAGCTGGGCCGCCCCAACTGAAAATAAAAAAAGTTCACATAAGATACTAGAATAAAAAAATGCACACATAGTATGGTCAAAAAAACTACTGTTACCTTATTGTGCACGCGCCTCGTCTCTATTGGCATCGGTGAAAAGCTGGAACATTGCGCTGGTAAACACGCACTGCTCCCTGCTTCCATAAAGAGTGGCTAGGGGTCGCAACGAGCCTGCAAATGAAAAAAAACACACATAAAAATAAGAATAACAAAATGCACATATGCTACAATAAAAAGCTTACTGTTACCATATTGTGCACGCGCTCCTTCCTCGTCTCTACTACTATTAGCGAATAGCTTGAACATCGCGCTGGTAAACACGCAATCCTCTCTGCGTCAATCCAAGGGACCTGGGGGGCAACAAGCCTGCAAAACAAAAATAAAACACACATTTAAAAAGAAACACACATATAATACAAAAAAAAAAAAAAACTTGCCTTACCTTGTGCATGCGCTCCTCCCTCTTCTATGCTGGCATCGGCAAACAGCTAAGCCACCGCAACAGTCCGGTTAACACAAAAAAACCCATTATAACACAGATTATATTAAAACACGCCCACGAAGAAAAGGAATACCTTTACAACAGAAGGAAAGATATGCCACAGACAGTGAGAACTCAACTTCGGAACCTACCATGGGCAGTAACGCTGCTAGACAGCGCAGTGGAGGTTACAATAGTGCGGCAAGCACTGCATCCATTTCTGAAGACGACAGCAACTGACACTTTCATCACAGTTGAAACCGCTGACACCTGAGTGGCTCCCCCTGACAGACTATATGACATAGTATTTTTAATTGAAGGTGATATAGAACATGTTGTTAAAGGAATTTGGCTTCTTCATATGACATCTTGTTAGCGGAGGTAGATTGGCCCCCGCCTTTCGTTGTGGCTGCTCGAGGAGGGAGGAGGTAATCCTCCATAGTTTTTTACCAACTGTGCCCATATAGCAGGCACAGAATTTTACGGAATATTTGGCTCTGCTGTGTGCACCAGCTTTGTACCATACTCAGGTTGGGTGGGATAAACTTTCACCCCCACATGAGATACCATTGCGTTCTATGCCACAGCCACAACCCCAATATCCCCTCCGGCGGGAGGCAAAAGCTCCAGATTCTGAAATTCTAGATTAGAGTATCAAGGAGTGATTGAGACGTGTGTCAACGATGAATATCCCTCTTTTTACTGCAACCAACCTGATGGGTCGTACCGCCTAGTTTTGGATTATCAACATTTGCACTCTCATTGTCGAACCTGTGCGGTTCAGAATACTCATAGTTCTGCCCTCGTAGATAGTCTTGTAAGAAAAAGATTTAAAACCACTCTCGATATTTCAATGGCATAACATGTCCTCTATAAGTAGTCAATGGACAGCTTTCACTTTCGGCAGCAAACAAAAACAATTTAAAAGATTAGCCATGGGCTACAAGAACAGCACAGGCGTTTTTGCCACACGTGTCTTCTCTTTGTTAGATGGCATTGACCCTGTCGCGTACTCACACATTGACTATATTTATCTCACAGACAACAAATTATGGCCGCATCTCTGTCGCGTGGAGCGCATTATAGTTTATTTTGCGGACTACTGGTACAAATGTAACTTTACAAAGTTGCACATTGCAGAGTACACAGTGTTGTTTCTGGGCTATGAGCTCAACAATGAAGGCAGAGGCTTGCGTTCTCCAACAACCCTGAAAAAATTACTATCTTTCCTGGTATTTTTGAACTTCAGTCAAACTTACATTCCCGAATATGCCCAGCGTCTCAAGCTGCTATATGCCTTGATACAACCAACCTTTACAAACGCCTGCTGGCTTCCGGAACATTCTGCTATATTGCAATCTTTGCAGTCTGATCTTCTTGAATCTAAATACTTTTTACCACGTGACAACCACACAAACCTGGCCTTAAGAATTGTGCCAGGCGTAGTTGGTTTTACATACTTGACATTTAATGAACGAGATACAGTACCTATAATAATAATAATAATCGCTTTATTGCATGATTAATTAAAACCTTCGCAAACAACTAAAACATGTATTCACAAAAAGCGGCTTCATTAGATAATGCTAAAAGACATTGCAGATGTGCAGTGATTCTACAAAATTGCGGTGGAATAAAAACTAATAGGTGAGGCAGTTCATCAAAACGCTTATTCTCGTAATTAGTTGCGCCCCGTGAAGAAATGTATATGAACATTTTTTAGTTCGATGAACTGGTAGCCAGCCCAGGATGACTGCTGACAACTTATGGACCGTGACAGTAGGCAGAGATCCGGTCAAAGTCCTAATGGACGGTGTAGTTGTACTTGTCTCATAAACCAATTGGCGTGGCCTGAAGACCGGCATCTTGTGGACCTTCTAGGCTTAACTTTGTGTTTGCTTCTCTCATAAACCAGACAAGGTTGCAAGCAAGGTGGATGTTGCTGCCCTCAAAACAGGCCTTTACCGCCTGCCTGCATGATCGAACCTGGCTTGCGATCAGGAGCGGCTTTAGAAACTGTCTTCTTTCCGCTCCCAAGCCGTTGCAGATGCATAGTCGGTGTATTACATCTTCATTTTGGTCTCCACACAATCTGCAGCAGTTTGAAATGGCTGTTCGTTTCCACGGAGGGAGGTGGCACTTTGCTGGTAGAATTCCCAGCCTCAGATGTAGGAACCTTTCTTTTGTAATTCTTGAAAAACCTATTCCTAGATAGATTGGGGGTTTGTCGACAAGTAACTCTGGATTACAAAGCAGCCGTGGGCCCTCCTACTGAGGGCAGCTTTGTCTTCTACAAGAGATGCAATCTTTACTGATTTGTTTACCAGGTCCTTGATTTTTTTTTGGGATGAGCAGGAATCCCATAGGTCCTGTAAAGCTATCAGTCTGATTGCTGATTGAAGGTAACTCATAGCTGGACTATCGTTTTTCCTTGTGATTTCCAACCACAGGTGTGAGTTCAATATGCCCGGCTCTGCACCCTTTATTTTAAACCAGCACTTGGCGTAGGCCCCCTTCCGTGAGATTTGCGACTTTTGAAGTCCAAACGCTAGCCTTATTTGTTCTGGTGATGTAAATTGCGGAAGATTGAATATTATTCTTAACGCCTTGGCGACCACTTTGTCCAAGGTAACCTCGTCTCTTCCTCTCATTGATTCACTTCCATAAGTGATCGAAGGTAGCAGTCGCGCTCGAAGCACTTCTAATAATGGGAGAAGACTAGGGTCGGTAATTTTTTGCTTGATGTTTTTTAATGCAACTGCCAGTGCAATCCCTCTGCCTTTGATGGTTGCTTTCTGTTTGGTGAACGAGCCGTTTCTCTCAAATATTAATCCCAAATACTTGTACTCCTCTGTTGGCACCAGTGTCCGGTCCCCCATTGACCATCGCGGGTGGCGTTTGTTGATTCTTTGATTTAATACCATTACTTTGGATTTTTCCAGGTTTATGATCAGCCCGTTCTTATCGGCGAAGATACTTGTGGTGTTTATCAAATGCTGGAGGCCCATTGGAGTACGGCTGATTAGTAGCAGGTCATCTGCGTACAAGAGGTTCGATAGGGTTAGGCCCCCCAGGTTCGGGGCGTGATGGTTGCACTTGTCCAGCTCAATGGAGAGGTCTGAGACAAAAAGGTTGAACAGGGTTGGGTCCAGGACACAGCCCTGCTTCAGCCCTTTGGTGGTTGGTATTCTCCTAGACAGGGTGTCTCCCTCTCTGACTTTAATCTGGACCCACGTTTTAAAGTGGAGCAGAATTAGCTGATTTAGAAGTTTTGTGGGAATTCCCCACCTTGCAAGTTTGGCCCAGAGTGTCCCCCTATCGACGCTGTCAAAAGCAGCTTTGTAATCAATAAAGCAGACGAATAGCGGCTTGTTGATGTTTTTGGAGGCGTCTATCAAGAGAGAAAGGGCGAGAATGTTTCTTGTGGTCCCCATACCTTCCTGAAAGCCGGTTTGGTTAATGGGAACTAGGGCTTTTTCCTGAGACCAGACTGCAAGTTGATTTAATAAAAGCCCTGCATAGAATTTGGCTTCAATGTCAATTAAAGAGATGAGCCTGTAGTTTTTTGGATCAGTCGTGGCGCCCTTTTTATGGATCGGTGAAATGATTGATTCTTTCCAGGAGTTGGGTATTCTCTCAATTTCCAGTATGTTGTTATAAAGGGGTGCTGTTGGTCGCATTGGTGCACCAATGAGACTTCCACGGTTTCACCGGCTTCCGTATTGAAGTGTCTCAATAGGTGCTTTACCCAGATATCCTCGGTTATTTGTGAGCTAATTCCTGGAGCTGATGAGTTCTCAAGGGTTCTGACGGTCTGCCAAAACCTGCCGCAGTTGTTGTTTTTTGCGTCGGTTGTCAGTTTAGCCCATTTTGATTCGTCACTTTCTTTTTTGGCGAGCCAAATAATTTTTTTCCTGCGTGCCTTGAGCCACCTTAATTCGGACTGGATATTATCAACTGGGCCCTGTATGCGGAGACTGTGCAGTACCCTGTGGATTTTGTTTTTTAGTTCCCTTAGTTTGACGTCCTGGTGTCATGAGAGGTGGATTCTTTCACTTCTTGCCTGCTTACATGAGGCGACCCCGTCATTCTTTGATCTTTCTATTCCTTCTTTTGACTTGTTTTTAGACTTCATTGGGTCGAAGCTTTCCATGAAGTTCTCCCATGCCGTTAAACGGCTATTGCTCAGCTGCTTGCTTTCCTCCAATCTTTTTTTCGCAAGGGACTGAAAGTTGTTCTGGATCACGCATGTTGCATTTTATTCGCCGGTGGTTTGCTGTTATCATTAAGTTTGCGTCCTCCATTGGATAAGTGGTTGCTGTTCCATGAGCATCGAGTATAAACTCTTGGGTTAGATGGTCACTGTAATCCGGCGTTCCGATCCTAAACCCTTTTATTAGACTGAAGATCGATAGAGATGTGAAAGTGTAGTCTATTGCAGTGTTGGATAGGGCAGTGTGGAAGGTGGCGGCCTGTGGGCGGTCTCATGAGAAAGTCAGTTTAATGCAACCAAAGACAGATTCATCAGTTCGATCAGAAGGTCCCTCGAGATTTTAGATGGCTTGCCCCATCTGCAATCGTCCTGGCATGGGATACCCCATGCTGCGTCACGATCTGCTGCAGGACAGTCCAAGTCGATCCCCCCTGTGAAGGACGTGTTAAAGTCCCCAGAGACGATATAGTTTAGAGATGGTTCCTCAGTGATGAGTTTTGTCAATTCGGCTACCAGAAAATTTGCGCCGTTTTTTTTTTGTTATGGGGGTGAATGTGGGAGTTGACGAGTGTTAAGGGTTCTTTGTTTCTACGGCTTGATATTTCAAACTGTATTGTTTTTATTCAATTTGTTTCGGTGTTTATGCTTGTTAGCTTCTTCACAGATGTTATGGATTTGATTGAAGCGTAGGTTGTTAGACCGCCTTTCAAATGCCCAAATTTTGAGTTTCTAGTTCCAGGGAGATTGTATGATTTAAAACCTTGTAAGTGGAGAGGCTCTTCCAGCCATGTTTCTTGTAATAGGATTATGTCAAATTGCTGGAGATACATCAATAATCCTTTGTCAGAAGTATTTGCACCAAAGCCGTTTATGTTCCAGGAGCAGAATTTTAGTTTCGAAGTGCTCGTTATTTTTTCTGCTCTCTGTCATTGTGCCTCGGGTCTACAGTTTACAGTTTTTGAGATCCATGACCAGTCGATTGATTGTTCCCTTCCTCTTTCGTCCCGACCCTTCATGGTGGTTGCTCCGCTATATTGTGTGGCCTTGACGGAGGAGCTTCATGCTCCTTTGAGCACGGAGTTGCAGGGACCGAAATTGACATTATTTTTTGTCTTGCCGACATTGGATTCTTGGAACTGTCGGAGAAGGGGTTCTGGATATCCCGCTTCGCGGTGAGCATATAATCGAATCCCTCAAGCTTGCATTTGGGGCTCCTCTTTAAGAATTTTCTCTGTTATTTCCTGGTTAACCCAGGTAGTTTTTGTTGCTCCCTGGTCCGAAAGGTATTTAAATGTTTTGAATTTAACAGATACTAAGTCTTGTGATCCAATCCCTGCCAGATTACTAATGGTTGTTAATATTCGAAGGATGTTGCCTCTATTGAGGATATCGCCCTGACTTTTGGATTTGTAATCTGGGATGAACAGAATTGACTGGGTGGGATCCCCTCGAAGGCTATTTGTAGTGATGGCGAGGTGCGGGACCATTTCCCTCCCCGATGGGGAACGGGGTGACTGTATTGCTGGGCCCTCTCTATCTCCTGATTCAAAACTTGTCCCTTTCTTCCACCACCCTGTGTTAAGGGAGGTAGAGCCAACTGGGCCTCCCTTTGTTGCTTTTTCCATTTTTAATTTGGAGTTTGCTGATCCTGCTAGCTTGGGGGAGGTCATTAAGACTGCCTTTATTCCTGGGCTGGTTCCCCTTTCGATTGGAAAAGCCGGGTTGTTTTCTGACTATTCTGCAATGTTGATGCTCGCGGGTTGTTTCTGTTCCTTTAAGTGTGTGATTTCTGTGTTTTCTAGCACTGTTGAGCCTCCTGCCGCGATGGTGCTGGCACTGGGCTGTGGAGTTGGTAGCTCACTCCGGGCTCTATATTCTGGCTTGTGTTCGCTCAGAGCTTTCTTTGGTGCTTGAAAGAAAGTATTGATGGCAGGAGTATTATTCCTCCCTTTTCTCCTCTGTTTTTTGCCGTTGTTTAGAGGTTTGATTTTTAATTGGCGAAGCTTTCCCTTCATTTAGTTGGCTTGAAAGTTTATTGTAGGTGCTGGGTCCCTGCACCACCCGTAGTTGTTCTAGAGCATGGGTACTCACAAACTTTCTCACGGGGGCCAAATTTACAGTGTGGTTTGTGTCCGAGGGCCGCACCGGTGGGGGCGGGGTCAGTGGGGGAGGGGGCGGGCCTAGAGCAAAAAAAAAAAAACTGTGACCATGAGGTTGAACACAGGTCCCTGCAGCAGACGCCTTCGTCCACTGAGCTACCCGGCATACACACCTCTCTCTCTCTCTCTCTCTCTCTCTCTCTTTCTCTCTCTCTCTCTAGCTCTCTCTCTCTCTCTAGCTCTCTCTCTCTCTCTCTCTCTCTCTAGCTCTCTCTCTCTCTCTGCCTCCTTCCCTCTAGCTCTCTCTCTCTGCCTCCCTCCCTCCTTCCCTCTCTCTGCCTCCCTCCCTCCTTCCCTCTCTCTGCCTCCCTCCCTCCTTCCCTCTCTCTGCCTCCCTCCCTCCTTCCCTCTCTCTCTGCCTCCCGGTCTCCCTCGGTCTCACTCACTCTGACTGTCTCACTCCCTCTCTCCTTCCCTCTCCTTTCTTCTCCCTCCCTCTTCCTCCCTCTTCCTTCCCTCTCCTTTCCTCTCCTTCCCTCCCTCACATTTACACCCTTCCCTTCCCCTCACTCCCCTTCCCCCTTTTCCCCCTCTCCCTCCCTCACTCCCCTTCCCTTTCCCTCACTCCCTCCCCTTCCCTCTCTCCATCCCTCACTCCCCTTCCCTCTCTCTCTCTCCCTCCCTCACTCCCCTTCCCTCTCTCCCTCACTCCCCTTCCCTCTCTCTCCCTCCCTCACTCCCCTTCCCTCTCTCTCTCCCTCCCTCACTCCCCTTCCCTCTCTCTCTCCCTCACCTCACTGCCCTTCCATCTATCCCTCCTTCCCTCCCCTTCCCTCCCTCACTCCCCTTCCCTCACTCCCTCACTCCCCTTCCCTCACCCCCTTCCCTCCCCTTCCCTCACCCCCTTCCCTCACTCCCTTCCCTCACTCCCTCCCCTCTCTCCCTTCCTCCCCTTCCCTCTCTCCCTCCCTCACTCTCTTCCCTCACGTCTACTACATTGCTCCTAAAGCGTGGAAAGACCTGCCACTACACGTAAGAGCCTCCTCCTCGCTGCATTCCACAAGAAGACGAAGACGTGGCTTTTCGAATAGGTCCTAGTTTTGGCTACATTCACACCTGCTCAGCACCAGGATACCCTTCTGGGTAATAGTGTGCTCAACAAATCTGCATAACATAAAGGGTGTGGTTCTTTTCCAATGACACCACATGGCTATTTTTTGCTTTATGTCGCAGGTAAGCCCATTTAAAGTGACACTTCATACTCACAATGTAAACAAGTGCTGGGCCTCTGCGCATCTCGCTGGGCGGCGAGCCCGAGATTTCCAGAGATACTGGCGGTAATTACATCCACACCGCCAATGTTTATAGCCCGAGACAAGAGCTCCTGCCCGTCACATGCCATTCACCTCGAAGCGATCTGACAAGCCGGAGATCTCTTAAAACGCAAACGATATAAGATTGTATTAATTCCACTGAACTCGCCCTGCCCACCCCCAACAGTAGAAAAAGAATGTTTTTGAGAAAAAGTGGTTTGTATTTTACGTTGCCCAGGGCGATGGGAGAGGCGCTCTTCCTAGCCCAGGGGCGACGGCGCTGTTTAAGCATCGAAAGATGCTGGGGCAGGACGACTGCGTGATCACAAAAGCAGCCAAACCGTAGCTTCTCTGATTTTTTTTCGCTGGAGTTTGCCATCCAGACTTCACATCACAAACGAAGGGGCCAAGTGTCAGCGTGTTATCTTGTTATCCAAATATTTAGACGTGGCAGCTCCAAAGGGGGCAGAGTTTTCATGCAGAATAACAAGGGAGTATTATTAAACGCCCAGACTATTAGTTAAAGGCAGTTTACACTTTCTTCAAATGTAAAGGAACCATGTAAATCTGCTCAGTGGAATAATGCACACGCTGCAAGGGCTTGTGGGCAGCCTGCAAACTACCGGTTCCAGTTCTGGCGCACCCCCTCGACCTTTCATCTCTCTGGGGCCAATAGGAAGTCGACAATCGATAGTATTACATAACACCAACTACCAATACAGCGCTTTGAGATTTTGCGGCTGAAGCGCTTTACAGGGAAACATACTAACAAACATACTTTTGACTCATTAAAAGCAGAGAATGCGCCCTCGTTAATTTCTTTTGAATCTGTCCTGATGGCGAGCGGAGCGGGGCTGCGGGCTCTACCAGAAGGGCCATTAACGGCGAGCAAGAGCCCAGGGGTGGGAGGGGGTCTTGGCAGTAAATATTAGGCTTGGGCCCGTACCCTGCCTGTGTGCCCTCCCCCCTCCCCCCTCCCGGGCTGTGACAGCTTCCAGGCGCGCGCACACAGCTGCACCCAAGCATTTCACAGGTCTTTAACAGGCCATTAGCATGTTAATGAGGCTATTTTCACCTCTCAGCGCCCCTGCAGCCCCACTTTGACTACCGCGGAAATCGCCCGGCCCCCACAGGCAGCAGAGTCTCGATGTCAGCGCTGGTTGCAGACAGCCTTTAAAAAAATAAATAACCTCGGGTACGATGTCTGAAAGGTCCGCGGGTCGCCGGGAAAGGCTTGCCGGGCCGCCAGCGGCCCGCGGGCCGTACTATGAGTACCCCTGTTCTAGAGAGTCCGTGTTGCTGGGGCTTGAATGGGTGCTCACGCTGCCTCTGCCGTGGATTCCTAAATCGTCTTGAAGAGCCTGATTGATGGCCACTTCGTCGCTGGAAGGTGGTTCGATTCTGGCCTCAGCTGAGGTAGAAGCCTGGAACGTTCTATTCTTGTCTGTTGGATGCTGCTCGTTTTGGTCCTCGGTGGGCGGGTCCCTATTGTTTATTAAATTTCCTGTCTTTGTGTTGATATTTTTTAAATCTGTTAGGAGGTCACCCGTCACCATAGGTAGTGTTGCAAGTTTGTCGATGATTAGGTGGCACGAACAGCTTGGAGGAATTATCATTGTTTCGGCTTGAACTTTTGTGATAAGGTTATTCAGGTCTGATAACTTCCTGTCTGCATGTAACGTATAGGGCTAGACAATTTAGAAGGGTTAGCTGTTTATCCATCTTGTCTGAGTGGTACTCCATAGCCTTTGTTGTGAGTTGCATTGTATTGAGCAGAGTAGCCCAGATTGTGTTCTCTGCTGTATGCGTCTCCTCTTTCGTCTTCCTTGTTACTCGCCTTGGTTCTTGACCACCTACTTCACCTTTGTTCACAAAGGAATATGTGGTGACTAGATTTTCCCATTCGTCATTTGAAAGTGAGGGCGCGTTGCCAAGGGCGTAAGCTGAGACCTCTACTTCGTCTCCACATGCCTCCCCTGAGCTATTGACAACAGCTGGGGCGCCGGGTCCGGGAGTGGACTACTGAGCGCTGAAGTTGTCGATTCCGGCTTGAGCATAGGATTCTTGCCTGTGGTGCTGTTACATCTGGAGGGACCTAGAGCCTTGGCCGGGGCCCCGTTGTGTTTGGAGATCCTAATGAAGCTTTCGTTTCCGTTTCCTTGAGTAACTTGGCAGGCTCCCATACTTGATTGCGGTTGGCTGGCTTCAGCTGGATTGATTAGGTAGTGGTCTGAGGGGATAGTTCTAGTTGAGTTGGTCTCGGGATTGACTTTAGCGGCTTGTGATCCAGTGGGCGCTGTGGCTAAGTAAGACCCTGAGCGCTGGTAAGACCGTATTTTGATAACTGGCTCTAATGGGATTGTTGTAGGAGTTTTGTGGACAGCCCTGGGTGAGAGGGTGGGGGTAATAATTTCTTTGATCCATTTCCCGGAGTTGTTGTTGGAGCTTTTGCCATTATTCCAAGCATCACATTCTGTCGCTTGACCCCGCTCTTGATCTCCTTTGGCTTTATTTCCAAAATAGATGGTTGATCCAAGATTTACTTCATCCCTAATTTCCGGAGAGGTTGTAATTCCTGAAGTTGAGACATTCATTTGAGGGGCTTTCTCTATATCTATTTCCGGGTACAGGGGGGAAGGGAGTCCCAGCCGATTGCTAATGCTGAGATTTAGCACTGCTCCAGCATCATTTACAAAGGAGAATTTAGAGTATATTTTTGGGGTGGAAATAGTTCTTTTCTTGATGTTCTCGATTTGATGATAATGTGCTCAGTGCATCCCCGATGTCAACCAGTATGTCGGAATCCTTGTGGGTTTTAGGCATTTCGGTGCCCGGTGTTAATGATGTGGCGGCTCGAGTTTTGGTTCGTTCTTTTAAAATAGCGCTTTTCCTTTTCCTGCTGTTGATCACTTTTGTGACGGATCGGCTTTCTTTGCCTGATCTCATACTTGACGTTCTTCTTATTAATTTTAGTGGTTAAAGATGAGTACGTACTGTGTCCTGGTGAACTTATGATTTTTTCGGTCTGTTTATAAATGTTGTTTTATGTTATGAGCTGGCTAATGTTTGCCGTTTAGTCTGTTTGGACTGTTATGATTGTTGTTTGGTTGAGTGGGTTTGATTCCACAGGCTTTTATCCTTTTTTGATATGCTTTTATTGTTTGGTACTAAGATAAAAGCTGTTAAAGCTGTTTTGTGACGTAAGGCCAGCAGGGTGATACAGTAGTTGCTGCTGTAAGAAATTTTTTGTGCCCCTGATTGTGAGGCGCTTGTCCGCTGGCTGACACTGATAGATGTGCAGATGGCGGGTGAATAGCGGGCTTCTAAGCTTCTTTTTGCCTCTGCCTCTTTTTGCCTTTTCGCCTCTGTCTAGGCAAGTGGAGATTTGAGTAGTGAGAGTGATCTCTGCGCTTTGGACAGAGTTTTCCTAATTGATTTTGGCTTTAGACTCAGTTTTCCTAGTTGGTTTTGATTTTTTGTTTTTCCAACAATGTGGCCTGTGAGGCCTGTGGTCAGACTCCTGCTCTAAAGGCCTGGGTGACGTTGGAGATAGGGGGTAAGGGATAGAGCCGGTTCCCAGTGCTCTACGCCTCCTCCTCCTCCCCTTCTCCTCCCCCTTAACCCTGAAAATCGCTGTCCTATCCTGCGGACCCGAAATCAGGTTACTAGACTGGGGGCCTGGGCAGAGTTGTTGATAGGTGGTGGGGGCAGTGGGGGAGGTGAAGGAGAGGGTCTGTCTGCTTCCAATACTCTCCTCCTCCCTTCACCCTCAAGGTCGCTGTCCTCTGTTCTTCTTGGGGCGGGTGGCCCAGGGCGCAGGGCAGAGCGCGGTAGTTAGCCCCCCGGGCGCTCTCACCTGTGGGAGGGTGGGCACTTGCGGCCGGCCGGAGACTAGCTAGGCTCGGTTAGCCTCGGTTTGCCTCGAGCCTCCCGCCGAGCCCCGCTGAGCCCACCGCGGATTTTCACCTCGGATTTTCCGGGCGGGGGCTCAGCTCCGGTTTACGGGATTAGGGGCAGGGGGGAGATCTTCTGGTAGATGGCTGCTGGCTGGCAGGCGCGGTACAGCACAACGCCAAACGCCGGACGCCAAACTCGCTGCAGCTGCTCCACTCTGCTCTGCAGCTGCTCCGCTCCGCCTCTTACGTCAGAATCACAAACAGTTGAGTTACTCTTTTTTTTATTTTCGCGATTTCTAGAGCGCCTGGTGACCCGTAGGCATCCCCGCGCTATGAACCTGACGATATCCAGAGGGGAGGGGGGAGGGAGTGATTTAATTGGGAAACAGGAATGTTTTAAGTTTCCTACGGAACACTATGTGGGAGGGTTCCAGACGTAGGCTGAGGGGGAGAAGGTTCCAGGCTGTGGAGGCTTTGACCGAGAAGCGGCGACCGCCGGAACGAGCCTTCTTGAATTTAGGCACCGTAGCAAGATGTTCGGCGTCGGAGCGAAGGGATCTTGAGGCTTTGTATGGGGTAACCATATGTTTAATCTTCAAGGAAGTTTACCCCTATACTATACAGTACCTATAGCTTACAAGTCACATTTGTACACTTCTGCTGAAATGTGATTTTCAACAGTTGCAAAAGTCTTGACAGTGGTTCAGATGGCGATCCTGAAGGAACGTGCACTGGCGCAAGGAAAACGCATATTGGTTGTTACACCGTATCCTGCGCTTGAGGCAGTGACGAAAGCCAGTGTACCAAATTCAAAAGCTTTACATCCTCAATGGATACAATGGGTTACTTCTCTGACATCGTCCGATGTCACATTTATCTTTGACTCCTCATTGCAAACTCAGGAGTCCTTACAGTATGAATTTGTTAATCTTGCTCCTCTGTCTATGCAGCCACTTGAGGATTACCATTGTATCATTAACACCGACAGTTCGGCGCAACCGGCGACGGAATCTAAACCTTCTTATTGAGCAGCCTGCTCTATAGTGGCCGGTACCATGGTGAATGGAGAATTCAAGACCAATGTTGTGCACACACAGGCATTAGGGGACTGTACCACCCACCTGGTGCTTGCACTGGAGTTTGCTGATCCACTTGTGACAACTTTGATTGTAAGTGACTCTTGCGACTGTGTTCAGTCCTTCAACAACAACTTTTTCTAATGGACATTAGAAAGACTATCGTTATTCCAAAGGTAGCACAATCAGGCATAAAATGCTTTGGGTTTGAGTCATAGAACTTTAAGAAAGTCTGCCTCTCACACAAAAAATTCATACTCTTGGTCACCAGCGCGTAGGAGTACACACTGTTGGCAACAGTTTGGCTGATGAAGTAGCTAAAACAGCAGTAGCCACATACACAGTTGCAGCAGTTACATGAGCTAGGAGTAAGATTGATGATGACATTTTAGCAGCGATAGCAGCTACAGAGAAGGGAAGTAATTACTCAAAAGGTTTCCCTTCTAAATACTCTTATCAGTTAAGTCCCAAGAAAGTTCTCTTTGTGAGAATAAATAACGCTGCTGACAGGTTGATTCCCAACGCGGACTATAGACTTTCATTGATAACAGCCGCACACAAAGGCATGGCCTCGGCACATGCAGGCGTTTTGACGACTGTTTCGATCTTACAGCAACGTTACTGGTGGCGTGGGTTGTATAAACAAACCTGTGATTCTGTGCTTTCTTGTGACATCTGCCAGCAGATCAAACCTTTTGCTGCTGTGCACCCGCCACAAACTCAGCTTTACATTTCTAATAAACCATTTATTTGTGTTTATTTAGATCACTGCAATCCATTTTCTTCAGGTAATGCGTATAAGTTTATCTTAGTTGCAGTTGATGCATGCACCGGCTTTCTATGTGTCTTGCCATAACGTAGTGTTGATGCACAAACTGTCTTCAGGGATTTGCGTGTCTTTGTGGGAATTTCTGTATGTGGCACCTTCCATTCTGACCAGGGTCCAGCGTTCGCCTCTAAGGCACACAAGGAAGCCACGGGGTCATTGCGGGTGAGGTCAAATTTTCGTCTCCATACAGGCCTCAATGTAATTTACTTGTGGAGCATATTAACCGTGACTTATAGCAATCCTCGACAGCTAGAGTTTTAGGTCCTGGCAGGAACTGGTTCGCCGATTTGTATAGCATACAACGTGCACTTAATCTCACTAGAAGATCTCTGTGTGTGCAGACCCCATTCAAAATGCTCTTTGGCGTAAAAATGTTTGTCCCGGACCATGATGGTCGAGACATGGCGGCGACTGCCCCAGCCTTAGATGTAGATAATCATTAGGCTGTATTACAGAACCTACAAGAGACTTGTGACAGTCGTGCAAAGGAACACTTGCCCTCCGCCACAGAGATTACGGTAGTTGGCTGGCTACCTAGAGTTGGAGACCTGGTCCGTGAAAAAGTGGAGAGCATGAATGAGTTTGGCCCCTCTTATCGTGCACCGGTTCCAGTGCTTGGTGTGAAGGGTACTCGTACAGTCATTTTACCACCAGTTCCTGGTCAAAGGATAACAGATACATTTCGGTGGACAATGTCACACTACAGCGAATGGCCGATTCTTCTTAGTATGACTCCAGCTGTTTCCTCGCCAGCAATATTAAGGAATTCTGTCTTGGACTCAACAAACATCAGCCTTGACATTGCCATAGAGATGACCACTGTTACTAATCCATTGTTAAATCCTCCGGCTTAAAGTCCACTCGAAGATACTGAGTCTGCGTATCCCACTGATGTGTCATTGCCTGGTTTGCAAACAGATGCAGTTAACCAGTCACGTATTTTTTTTTTTTTTTTATTCAAATCTTTTTTTATTGAAGATTGGAGAAAATTGAAAACAAAGACAATACAATAAGTCTTCCAATGCATAGATGGATCTAGTGATGGCACAAGGACTCTTACAATAATCAATAATCAAATCAAATTAAATGAACAAAGAGAAAAAGGGGGAAAGGAAAGAGGAAAGGAGAGAGAAAGAAGGAAAAAGAGAAAAAAGGAGATAGAGAGGACAGGTGCATCAAATCATCAATAGCAATCGGTTTACAGAGGCATAGGTCGCAGTGTAGGCGGTAAAAAGGACACAGTAAAACATTCTATATAGACCGACAGTCCGTTAACGTGTGTATCATGGAGGGTCAAAGTGTGAGGATGACGCATCTAAGGAGGACCACAGTCTTTTGTTCAAAGGCTTCCATGTGGCTGACTGCAGTGCTGGATTATCCGCCCCTCTCAAGAAGGAAAGCCATTCCAACCATATTTTAAAGTTGACTTCAGCAAAGTTTTTCCATTTATACAGGATGACCTTGCACCCCAATGTTAACATGACGTCTAGCAGTTGTCGGTCATGGATGTCCGGTAGTTGTGTTTCTAAGGGTCCCAAAATGACATATACAAATTCCTGTACAGGTGTGATGCCAAATATTCGATGGATATATGCAAATATTTTATTCCAAAATGATCTTAATAAAGAACAATCAAAAAGCATGTGCGCCAGGTCTCCAGGTGCTTCCTGGCAGTTCCAGCATGTAGGCGTATCCCTCAGCTTACATTTAAACAGTTTCTGAGGGGTCCAGAACACTCTGTTCAGCAACATGTATTTCGTTTGACATAGAATCGGGGATACCTTATTTGATAATGCAGTGTTGTGTATTACCTCCCAATCTATTGGTATACCTAGTCACATATTTCTTTTGACACTGACTCAACAATATCAAATTCCACCTCAAAATTTTCTATTTTTGTCACCTGGTTTAAACAAAACATTTTTGTTCCACCTTGGACTTGCATCTGGCTGGTCCTTATCGCCATTTTTTTGTTCATGTCGATTGGATTTGTGACATTCTTTTACCTTCTAATTAATGGTCACTACCTTACTAAATGCTCTGCTGTAAAGGTGATTGATGGAACTTTGGCACCACACTCTTCTTCGCACATCATGAAACTAGACCGTACTTTTGTCAACATCTCTTCCTGGCCAGGGATGCTCGAAAGTTCCAAAATCAATGCCCCACCGAGGTGGTTAATGTCCTGAATGTACTTCATGTTTCTATGGGGGATTTAGTTAAACAAAACATACGCTCTGATGATTGGGACATTCAAGCGTACTGTCTTTATTTTCTGATTTAAAGTATTATCGTCCTTTTGATGCTGAAGATTTGTATTTGAATTCTGCTAATTATGCTGATTTATTTTGCTACCACCTTTATGGCCATCATTTACTGCATAAAGCTAATACATTGAGAAATGTGGTTAATTATACACAATGGGAACATTTCCCAGCTCCCATTGAAGGCAGTTCAAAAACCCTTTTGAAAAAATGTACATAGTTTACTGATTTTAATTAATCCAATCCGGATTCATTTTATTATGAAATGAATTCTACATCCAATTCTAAAAAAGTAAGGTTCACCCACACAAAATTATTATATCCCAAATATTTTATTGATCAATTGGCTATAGGTGGCTATAAGCTATGGAAAGAAACTGTTGATCGTAAATCTGTTTGGGGTTCTAGACCCTGGCAGGTACAGGGCACGGAAGCTTTACATCGAGCTTGCCTTATCCCTAACCAAATGCTGTTTTTAAACAGTTCCATTTATCAAACGACCTGTTTTGGCCACTTCAAAACAAATGAATGCCCCTGAAATTTCTGATCTGTATACTTACGACACCTGGAACAATCATACAAATATGACCCTTGAAGAGTGGCAGTCATTAATTGCAAATACTTCTTTTAATGTTTCTCCCTTAGACCCCCTTCGTTTGTTGGTTTGGCAACAGAATTCTGACTCCTGCCAACACCATTTCCTGAGCAAGACTCCTGGCTACAAATAGGATTCATCTGATCCAAGCTTTCCAAGCACCCATTTCGGTAAAAACGTATTCAGTAGGACAATTGTGTCAAAATTGGCTTAAACACTCTACCCTAACATCAGTTAAACAACATGTTTGAGGCATATGAGCTGCAGATAGTACCCTATGCATTAGATCACCATCTGGTGGTCATGGATCCCAACAGTACTCAGCGAAAAGGGTTCCTAGAACTGACAAAACAACTACAACCAGAAAACGACCATTCGGCAGGCAGAAGGAAAAAACAACTGCAGACCTAATCAGTCTATGCTCTTGGAACGTGCACGGTTTTAACTCCATGGAGCAGGACCACGAAACTCAATTTTTTTTTACAACTTCAATATAATACTCTTACAAGAAACCTGGAATCTGACACAACTAGGAATTCCAGGCTTCACGGAGTATCACATACTTGCAGAAAAGCTTGCAAAATACAGGCATCCCTGGGGTGGTCTAACAATCCTTGTCTCTCAGAAATATAACTGGATCCAGGAAACATTGGACGTTGGACTAAACTGGGTCCAAGCAATAAAAATCACAATACAGCCCCTGCAACAATTGCTAATACTAAACGTTTATATACACCCAGATCACAAAACAAAAAAGGAAAAATTGGAAACACTGTTAACTCTTATCAAAACCGTAAAAAAAAACAACAAATAAAGCCCCATGATAATCTCAGGAGACTTTAACCACAATTTACTTATCACTAATAGGAGCAGAACGAACAGAGAAAAAAGGGTAGCAGCTGCGTCCACTCTAATCGAATGGGGGAAGATAGAATCATTGGACCTAACAATACTAAATAGCAAAAAAAAGGAAGGCCAGACTCAACCGTGCCACACTTTTGTGAGCGGCAATGTCAAATCGACTTTAGATTTCACACTTGTATCAACGATACTGATAAACTCAATCGTGGAATATTCAATAGTCCATCGCCTGGAAAGCGATCACTACCCACAAATCCTAAGGTTAGACATCGTTGCACCTAGAGCTGAGAGAACGAGGTCACTAAATCAAGAAACAGAAAAATTTAACTTGCGAAAAATAAAATGGAGGGGTGGAGATATACAAAAAAATCATGACTACTGCCACCAACTTTATGTTGAAACTAAGGGTGGGCGGCCAGCTACGCTCCGTGCACGGAGTGCACGTAGTGCCGTCTCCTACGCATTTTGCGTAGCGGGCGTAGCCAGGCGGCACTACGCGCGCTCCGCAGACGGTGCGTAGCCGGCCGCCACCCGCCTCCCTCCCGCCCTCCCTAAATACTTAAATAAAAGGATAGAAAGCTTTTAAAAACACTTACCTTGTCCGCCGCGTCCCCGGGGCTCCCTCTCGCCGTCCCTGGATTAGCGCCGCCATTTCGGATACTAATGCGCATGCGCGGGCGGCCGCGCATGCGCATTTCTCATGAGGAATGCGCATGAGTATGCGCATGAGTATAGCGGTGCCAGCGAGTATTGCGTTACCATAATCAATTTTAGACAGGACAAGTGATTGGACAACAATTCTAAAGTAATCGGCTGGAATAAAAGGTTTAAGTTTTTTGAGGTGATGAAGGGTGAAAGGGGCACTTTTACTCGCATTTTCAATGTGTGGGATCAGATTCAGGTTTAGATCAATACTGATGCCTAGGGATTCGACAGAGTACGAGGTGGAGAGTGGGCAGTTGAGAACAGTGATATCGTTGATCCAGAGTTGAATAGGGAGAGAGTTGCTATTGGGACTAAATAGGATGATTTCAGTTTTTTTTAGGGATCAGTTTGAAATGATTGAGGTGGAACCAGGCTTGAACTTTATTCAATGTGTCGTTGAGATGAAGGATGTCATTGTGCGATTTGATCTTGTAGTAAAGTTGGGTGTCGTCAGCATAGAGGTGGTAGGAAATTTTGGCTTGTTTGAGAATGAGGGTGAGTGGTTCCATGAATAGATTGAATAGGGTGGGGGAGAGGATAGAGCCTTGTGGAACGCCAAGTGAGACTGGTTGGGGTTTGGGGAGGCATTGACAGCTTAATTTGTTGGGATCTATTTTGAAGGAACGAGGAGAACTAGTCGAGTACGGTGCTCTCAAGACCAAAGCGAACTTTAAGGGTGTTAAGAAGGGTGGGATGGTGTACAGTATCGAATGCCGCCGAAAGGTCGAGGATTAGTAGAGAGGATTCACCTCTGTCTAGACAGCGGTGAAGGTCGTCAGTAATATTGAGCATGGCCGTTTCAGTACTGCATCCTTTTCTGAAGCCCGATTGGAACATGTCAAGGAGATTGAAAGAGCTGATATGGTTATCTAGTTGGGAAAGGACACATTTTTCCAGGGCTTTTAAGAGGAAGGGAAGGTTAGAGATGGGGCGTAGGTTGTTGAGGTCATTGGGGTCGGCGGAGGGGTTTTTGAGGATGGGAGAGATTTGACCTATCTGAAGGGAGGCGGGAACACAGCCCGTGGCGAGAGAGGAGTTTATGATGTTGGTCCAAAGCGGGGCAATGGTGTGTTTGAATTCTTGGACCAGGTGAGAGGGGAGAGTGTCTTTAGTGTGAGAGGATAGTTTGAGTTTCGAGATGATGTTGATGATAGCTGTTTGAGAGACAGGGGAGAATTCGCTCCTGGAGGCATTGTTTTTAGTTTGGTGGTGTATGAGAGTGGAGCCTGGGAGGGGGGTACTGAGAGTGTTTGGGAGTTGTCTTAAAACGGGGGAGAGGAGGGCGAGCTAGTGCTCTGAATGTTAGGGAGGGGGTGATGTTTGAGGGGAGGTAGAGTTGAAGGGGTGTGGCAGCAAAGGAAAGTTCGATCGTTTTGACTTTGTTGGTGAAGAAGCTTGCTATTTCTTCTAATCTTTCAATAGTGGCTAGTATTTTGGGAGGGCCAGAGGAGGTTTGTTTCTTAACAATGTTAAAGAGGTCTCTGGGGCGGTTTTTGGCATGATCTAGCTGTGTTTGAAGATAGGAGCCTTTTTCATTGAAGATGTGTTTTTTGTAATGTGCCCTAGCATTTCTCATAAGCATCAAATTGTCAGTATTGGGATTATTCCTCCAGGTACGTTCCGAATGCCTGAGTGCCCTACTTTCCCTGTTAAGGTCCGAGTTGAACCAGGATTTTGGTGGGATGTTTTTTTCTTGTTTGTATTTGATAGTGGCAATTTGATCCAGGTCATCAAGAGTTGTTGTAGTGTTCGGTTAGGTCGTTGGTGCTATGGGAGAGAGAGGGGAGAAGTAAGCTAGATTTAATGGTGGATTCCAATTCGCCCGGCGGAATGAGGTGAAGTTTACGAGTAGGTTTCAAAGGTAAACTGCCTATGGGGGTCGGGTGCATAATGGAACCGTTTAAGTTGAAGAGGATAAGGTGATGGTCGGACCAGTCTACTGGAAGGATCTTTGAGAGGGAGGCAAGATCCTTGGTAGTTAGGATAGTATCAAGGGTGGCACCTTTGTTGTGAGTTGGGGATTGGCAGAGTTGGATCAGGTCGGTAATATCCATGATACCGTTAAACCGGGAGACCGCAGGGTCTTTATTTTTATTCCAGTGGATGTTGTAGTCCCCTAGAAAGATGTTTTTAGAGTGGGAGAGTGACGCTAGAGTAATGAGATCTGACATCTCTTCCGTAAAGGAGATCGAGTTTCCAGGGGGGTGGTAGATAGTGTGAAGCCTAATGGCAGGGAAGCCTGGGGTATTAATATCTGCGCAGAGATATTCAAATGTGGATGGGTCTTGCAGTTGGACAAGCGAGACATTGAGATTGTCTTTGACGATATTGGCAAGGCCCCCTCCTATTTGTTCACTTCTATCTTTTTTAATGAAGCGATAACCAGGGGCAATCAGCAGGTCTAGAATAGGAGTGGAATAGAATTTTGCCTATCCTACGAGAAGGTAAGTTTCAATTCTATTAAGGACGGGAGGCGAGGATTATGCTCTCATCTCTCTTCGCTTTATTCCAATTTTTACACAGCAGCTTTTTATGAAACTAACAATAAACTACATTTCCCACAACACTAGGGAAGAAAAACTACAGTCTCTCTTAAATCCTTTAACAGTTTCCATGCAGGACTTCCACAAAACATGATGTAACTTCCTGCACTTCCTCTTTCTTCGCTGCTCAGCAGCTAGAGATAAGTGCTTTTCTTTCACCGTTATTGTGGCTTGTTTTGTGGTGACTGGGGATAATTTTTGGGTGATCGTTTGCCTTTCAGATTCCCTAAGCACTGTGGGAGCACTCGTGCGCTCCTTACGCGGCGTCCCATTACTGCAGTCGCGGAGGCCGCTGTGGGGGCGTCGCGACTTGGGTCCCGGAGCGCGTTCTGACAGCAGATGACATTAGACGCGCTCCGGTCCCCGTTGAGTGTCCGCGCCCGGTCGCCTAAAATCGCCCAGTAAATCTGGGTCATTACACCTTTTCCCCTGCTTTGGACGCCCGCTCTGCCGGTAGGTAGCGGTGCGGTGCTTTGAGGGCGGTGTTAGGCCTTAGGGCTAGGGGTCGGGTTGTTTTTAGGGCTTTGAGGGCGGTGTTAGGCCTTAGGACTAGGGGTTGGGTGGTTTTTAGGGCGGTGTTAGGCCTCAGGGCTAGGGGTCGGGTGCTTTTTAGGGCTTTGAGGGCGGTGTTAGGCCTTAGGATTAGGGGTTGGGTGTTTTTTAGGGCTTTGAGAGCGGTGTTAGGCCTTAGGACTAGGGGTTGGGTGGTTTTTAGGGCGGTGTTAGGCCTCAGGGCTAGGGGTCGGGTTGTTTTTAGGGCTTTGAGGGCGGTGTTAGGCCTTAGGACTAGGGGTTGGGTGGTTTTTAGGGCGGTGTTAGTCCTCAGGCCTAGGGGTCGGGTGGTTTTTAGGGCTTTGAGGGCGGTGTTAGGCCTTAGGACTAGGGGTTGGGTGGTTTTTAGGTCTTTGAGGGCGGTGTTAGGCCTTAGGACTAGGGGTTGGGTGGTTTGTAGGGCTGTGTTAGGCCTCAGGGCTAGGGGTCGGGTGGTTTTTAGGGCTTTGAGGGCGGTGTTAGGCCTTAGGACTAGGGGTTGGGTGGTTTTTAGGGCTTTGAGGGCGGTGTTAGGTCTTAGGACTAGGGATTGGGTGGTTTTTAGGGCGTTGTTAGGCCTCAGGGCTAGGGGTCGGGTGGTTTTAGGGCTTTGAGGGCGGTGTTAGGCCTTAGGATTAGGGGTTGGGTGGTTTTTAGGGCTTTGAGGGCGTTCTTAGGCCTCAGGGCTGGGGGTCGGGTGGTTTTTAGGGCTTTGAGGGCGTTCTTAGGCCTCAGGGCTGGGGGTCGGGTGGTTTTTAGGGCTTTGAGGGCGTTCTTAGGCCTCAGGGCTGGGTGTCGGGTGGTTCTTAGGGCTGGGGGGCTGTGTTAGGCCTCAGGGCTAGGGGTCGGGTAGTTTTTAGGGCTGGGTGCCATGCCTTAGGCCTCAGGGCTGGGGGTTGGGTGTTTTTTAGGGCTGGATGGGCTGCCTTAGGCCTCAGGGCTGGAGGTCAAGTGGTTTTTAGGGCCGGGGGGCAGTCTTAGGCCTCAGGGCTGGGGGTCGGGTTGTTTTTAGGGCTGGGTGGGCTGCCTTAGGCCTTATGGCTAGGGGTCGGGTGGTTTTTAGGGCTGGGTGGGCTGCCTTAGGCCTCAGGGCTAGGTGTCGGCTGGTTTTTCGGGCTGGGTTGGATGCCTTAGGCCTCAGGGCTGGGGGTCGGGTGGTTTTTAGGGCTGGGTGGGCTGCCTTAGGCCTTAGGGCTGGGGGTCGGGTGGTTTTTTGGGCTGGGTGGGCTGCCTTAGGCCTCAGGGCTGGGGGTCGGGTGTTTTTTAGGGCTGGGTGGGCTGCCTTAGGCCTCAGGGCTAAGAGTCGGGTGGTGTTTAGGGCCGGGTGGGCTGTCGTAGGCCTCAGGGCTAGGGGTTGGCTTGTTTTTAGGGCTGGGGGTCTGTGTTAGACCTCAGGGCTAGGGTTTGGGCGGATTTCAGTGCTGGGGTGGCAGTCCTAGGGCTGGGGGGAGCTGTGGTAGGTGTTGGTGCTAGGGCTTAGGGCTGAGGTAAGGTTGGTTATTATGGCTTAGGGTTTTGGGTGGGTGGGCCCGGTAGTTGATCTTAGGTCTTAGGGGTGTGGGTGGTTTAGTTTCTAGGGCTGGGGGGCCGGTCTTAGGGCTGAGGGCTAGGGGTTTGGCGGTTTTCAGGGCTGGGGGGGTGTCTTAGGCCTCAGGGCTAGGGGTCGGGTGGTTTTTAGGCCTGTGAGGGCGGTTTTAGGGCTTAGGACTAGGGGTCGGGTGTTTTTTAGGGCTGTGAAGGCGGTTTTAGGGCTTAGGACTAGGGGTCGGGTGTTTTTTAGGGCTGTGAAGGCGGTTTTAGGGCTTAGGACTAGGGGTCGGGTGGTTTTTAGGGCTGTGAAGGCGGTTTTAGGCCTCAGGGCTAGGGGTCGGGTGGTTTTTAGGGCAGTGTTAGGCCTCAGGGCTAGGGGTCTGGTGTTTTTTAGGGCTGTGAGGGCGGTTTTAGGCCTTAGGACTAGGGGTCGGTGGTTTTTAGGGCGGTGTTAGGCCTCAGGGCTAGGGGTCGGGTGTTTTTTAGGGCTGTGAGGGCGTTCTTAGGCCTCAGGGCTAGGGGTCGGGTTGTTTTTAGGGCTGTGAGGGTGGTCTTAGGCCTCAGGGCTAGGGGTCGGGTGGTTTTTACGGCTGTGGGGTTGGTCTTAGGCCTTAGGGCTTGGGGTCGGTGGTTTTTAGGGCTGTGAGGGTGGTATTGGGGCTCAGGGCTAGGGGGCGGGTGGTTTTTAGGGCTGGGGGGGCTGTTTTAGGCCTCAGGGCTAGGGGTTGGATGTTTTTCAGTGCTGGGGGGGCAGTCCTAGGGCAGAGGTGAGCTGGGGTAGGTGTCGGTGCTAGGGCTTAGGGCTGAGGTAAGGTTGGTTATTATGGCTTAGGGTTTTGGGTGGGTGGGCCCGGTAGTTGATCTTAGGTCTTAGGGGTGTGGGTGGTTTAGTTTCTAGGGCTGGGGGGCCGGTCTTAGGGCTGAGGGCTAGGGGTTTGGCGGTTTTCAGGGCTGGGGGGGCTGTCTTAGGCCTCAGGGCTAGGGGTCGGGTGGTTTTTAGGCCTGTGAGGGCGGTTTTAGGGCTTAGGACTAGGGGTCGGGTGTTTTTTAGGGCTGTGAAGGCGGTTTTAGGGCTTAGGACTAGGGGTCGGGTGGTTTTTAGGGCTGTGAAGGCGGTTTTAGGCCTCAGGGCTAGGGGTCGGGTGGTTTTTAGGGCAGTGTTAGGCCTCAGGGCTAGGGGTCTGGTGTTTTTTAGGGCTGTGAGGGCGGTTTTAGGCCTTAGGACTAGGGGTCGGTGGTTTTTAGGGCGGTGTTAGGCCTCAGGGCTAGGGGTCGGGTGTTTTTTAGGGCTGTGAGGGCGTTCTTAGGCCTCAGGGCTAGGGGTCGGGTTGTTTTTAGGGCTGTGAGGGTGGTCTTAGGCCTCAGGGCTAGGGGTCGGGTGGTTTTTACGGCTGTGGGGTTGGTCTTAGGCCTTAGGGCTTGGGGTCGGTGGTTTTTAGGGCTGTGAGGGTGGTATTGGGGCTCAGGGCTAGGGGGCGGGTGGTTTTTAGGGCTGGGGGGGCTGTTTTAGGCCTCAGGGCTAGGGGTTGGATGTTTTTCAGTGCTGGGGGGGCAGTCCTAGGGCAGAGGTGAGCTGGGGTAGGTGTCGGTGCTAGGGCTTAGGGCTGAGGTAAGGTTGGTTATTATGGCTTAGGGTTTTGGGTGGGTGGGCCCGGTAGTTGATCTTAGGTCTTAGGGGTGTGGGTGGTTTAGTTTCTAGGGCTGGGGGGCCGGTCTTAGGGCTGAGGGCTAGGGGTTTGGCGGTTTTCAGGGCTGGGGGGGCTGTCTTAGGCCTCAGGGCTAGGGGTCGGGTGGTTTTTAGGCCTGTGAGGGCGGTTTTAGGGCTTAGGACTAGGGGTCGGGTGTTTTTTAGGGCTGTGAAGGCGGTTTTAGGGCTTAGGACTAGGGGTCGGGTGGTTTTTAGGGCTGTGAAGGCGGTTTTAGGGCTTAGGACTAGGGGTCGGGTGGTTTTTAGGGCTGTGAAGGCGGTTTTAGGCCTCAGGGCTAGGGGTCGGGTGGTTTTTAGGGCAGTGTTAGGCCTCAGGGCTAGGGGTCTGGTGTTTTTTAGGGCTGTGAGGGCGGTTTTAGGCCTTAGGACTAGGGGTCGGTGGTTTTTAGGGCGGTGTTAGGCCTCAGGGCTAGGGGTCGGGTGTTTTTTAGGGCTGTGAGGGCGTTCTTAGGCCTCAGGGCTAGGGGTCGGGTTGTTTTTAGGGCTGTGAGGGTGGTCTTAGGCCTCAGGGCTAGGGGTCGGGTGGTTTTTACGGCTGTGGGGTTGGTCTTAGGCCTTAGGGCTTGGGGTCGGTGGCTTTTAGGGCTGTGAGGGTGGTATTGGGGCTCAGGGCTAGGGGGCGGGTGGTTTTTAGGGCTGGGGGGGCTGTTTTAGGCCTCAGGGCTAGGGGTTGGATGTTTTTCAGTGCTGGGGGGGCAGTCCTAGGGCAGAGGTGAGCTGGGGTAGGTGTCGGTGCTAGGGCTTAGGGCTGAGGTAAGGTTGGTTATTATGGCTTAGGGTTTTGGGTGGGTGGGCCCGGTAGTTGATCTTAGGTCTTAGGGGTGTGGGTGGTTTAGTTTCTAGGGCTGGGGGGCCGGTCTTAGGGCTGAGGGCTAGGGGTTTGGCGGTTTTCAGGGCTGGGGGGGCTGTCTTAGGCCTCAGGGCTAGGGGTCGGGTGGTTTTTAGGCCTGTGAGGGCGGTTTTAGGGCTTAGGACTAGGGGTCGGGTGTTTTTTAGGGCTGTGAAGGCGGTTTTAGGGCTTAGGACTAGGGGTCGGGTGGTTTTTAGGGCTGTGAAGGCGGTTTTAGGGCTTAGGACTAGGGGTCGGGTGGTTTTTAGGGCTGTGAAGGCGGTTTTAGGCCTCAGGGCTAGGGGTCGGGTGGTTTTTAGGGCAGTGTTAGGCCTCAGGGCTAGGGGTCTGGTGTTTTTTAGGGCTGTGAGGGCGGTTTTAGGCCTTAGGACTAGGGGTCGGTGGTTTTTAGGGCGGTGTTAGGCCTCAGGGCTAGGGGTCGGGTGTTTTTTAGGGCTGTGAGGGCGTTCTTAGGCCTCAGGGCTAGGGGTCGGGTTGTTTTTAGGGCTGTGAGGGTGGTCTTAGGCCTCAGGGCTAGGGGTCGGGTGGTTTTTACGGCTGTGGGGTTGGTCTTAGGCCTTAGGGCTTGGGGTCGGTGGTTTTTAGGGCTGTGAGGGTGGTATTGGGGCTCAGGGCTAGGGGGCGGGTGGTTTTTAGGGCTGGGGGGGCTGTTTTAGGCCTCAGGGCTAGGGGTTGGATGTTTTTCAGTGCTGGGGGGGCAGTCCTAGGGCAGAGGTGAGCTGGGGTAGGTGTCGGTGCTAGGGCTTAGGGCTGAGGTAAGGTTGGTTATTATGGCTTAGGGTTTTGGGTGGGTGGGCCCGGTAGTTGATCTTAGGTCTTAGGGGTGTGGGTGGTTTAGTTTCTAGGGCTGGGGGGCCGGTCTTAGGGCTGAGGGCTAGGGGTTTGGCGGTTTTCAGGGCTGGGGGGGCTGTCTTAGGCCTCAGGGCTAGGGGTCGGGTGGTTTTTAGGCCTGTGAGGGCGGTTTTAGGGCTTAGGACTAGGGGTCGGGTGTTTTTTAGGGCTGTGAAGGCGGTTTTAGGGCTTAGGACTAGGGGTCGGGTGGTTTTTAGGGCTGTGAAGGCGGTTTTAGGGCTTAGGACTAGGGGTCGGGTGGTTTTTAGGGCTGTGAAGGCGGTTTTAGGCCTCAGGGCTAGGGGTCGGGTGGTTTTTAGGGCAGTGTTAGGCCTCAGGGCTAGGGGTCTGGTGTTTTTTAGGGCTGTGAGGGCGGTTTTAGGCCTTAGGACTAGGGGTCGGTGGTTTTTAGGGCGGTGTTAGGCCTCAGGGCTAGGGGTCGGGTGTTTTTTAGGGCTGTGAGGGCGTTCTTAGGCCTCAGGGCTAGGGGTCGGGTTGTTTTTAGGGCTGTGAGGGTGGTCTTAGGCCTCAGGGCTAGGGGTCGGGTGGTTTTTACGGCTGTGGGGTTGGTCTTAGGCCTTAGGGCTTGGGGTCGGAGGTTTTTAGGGCTGTGAGGGTGGTATTGGGGCTCAGGGCTAGGGGGCGGGTGGTTTTTAGGGCTGGGGGGGCTGTTTTAGGCCTCAGGGCTAGGGGTTGGATGTTTTTCAGTGCTGGGGGGGCAGTCCTAGGGCAGAGGTGAGCTGGGGTAGGTGTCGGTGCTAGGGCTTAGGGCTGAGGTAAGGTTGGTTATTATGGCTTAGGGTTTTGGGTGGGTGGGCCCGGTAGTTGATCTTAGGTCTTAGGGGTGTGGGTGGTTTAGTTTCTAGGGCTGGGGGGCCGGTCTTAGGGCTGAGGGCTAGGGGTTTGGCGGTTTTCAGGGCTGGGGGGGCTGTCTTAGGCCTCAGGGCTAGGGGTCGGGTGGTTTTTAGGCCTGTGAGGGCGGTTTTAGGGCTTAGGACTAGGGGTCGGGTGTTTTTTAGGGCTGTGAAGGCGGTTTTAGGGCTTAGGACTAGGGGTCGGGTGGTTTTTAGGGCTGTGAAGGCGGTTTTAGGGCTTAGGACTAGGGGTCGGGTGGTTTTTAGGGCTGTGAAGGCGGTTTTAGGCCTCAGGGCTAGGGGTCGGGTGGTTTTTAGGGCAGTGTTAGGCCTCAGGGCTAGGGGTCTGGTGTTTTTTAGGGCTGTGAGGGCGGTTTTAGGCCTTAGGACTAGGGGTCGGTGGTTTTTAGGGCGGTGTTAGGCCTCAGGGCTAGGGGTCGGGTGTTTTTTAGGGCTGTGAGGGCGTTCTTAGGCCTCAGGGCTAGGGGTCGGGTTGTTTTTAGGGCTGTGAGGGTGGTCTTAGGCCTCAGGGCTAGGGGTCGGGTGGTTTTTACGGCTGTGGGGTTGGTCTTAGGCCTTAGGGCTTGGGGTCGGTGGCTTTTAGGGCTGTGAGGGTGGTATTGGGGCTCAGGGCTAGGGGGCGGGTGGTTTTTAGGGCTGGCGGGGCTGTTTTAGGCCTCAGGGCTAGGGGTTGGATGTTTTTCAGTGCTGGGGGGGCAGTCCTAGGGCAGAGGTGAGCTGGGGTAGGTGTCGGTGCTAGGGCTTAGGGCTGAGGTAAGGTTGGTTATTATGGCTTAGGGTTTTGGGTGGGTGGGCCCGGTAGTTGATCTTAGGTCTTAGGGGTGTGGGTGGTTTAGTTTCTAGGGCTGGGGGGCCGGTCTTAGGGCTGAGGGCTAGGGGTTTGGCGGTTTTCAGGGCTGGGGGGGCTGTCTTAGGCCTCAGGGCTAGGGGTCGGGTGGTTTTTAGGCCTGTGAGGGCGGTTTTAGGGCTTAGGACTAGGGGTCGGGTGTTTTTTAGGGCTGTGAAGGCGGTTTTAGGGCTTAGGACTAGGGGTCGGGTGGTTTTTAGGGCTGTGAAGGCGGTTTTAGGGCTTAGGACTAGGGGTCGGGTGGTTTTTAGGGCTGTGAAGGCGGTTTTAGGCCTCAGGGCTAGGGGTCGGGTGGTTTTTAGGGCAGTGTTAGGCCTCAGGGCTAGGGGTCTGGTGTTTTTTAGGGCTGTGAGGGCGGTTTTAGGCCTTAGGACTAGGGGTCGGTGGTTTTTAGGGCGGTGTTAGGCCTCAGGGCTAGGGGTCGGGTGTTTTTTAGGGCTGTGAGGGCGTTCTTAGGCCTCAGGGCTAGGGGTCGGGTTGTTTTTAGGGCTGTGAGGGTGGTCTTAGGCCTCAGGGCTAGGGGTCGGGTGGTTTTTACGGCTGTGGGGTTGGTCTTAGGCCTTAGGGCTTGGGGTCGGTGGCTTTTAGGGCTGTGAGGGTGGTATTGGGGCTCAGGGCTAGGGGGCGGGTGGTTTTTAGGGCTGGGGGGGCTGTTTTAGGCCTCAGGGCTAGGGGTTGGATGTTTTTCAGTGCTGGGGGGGCAGTCCTAGGGCAGAGGTGAGCTGGGGTAGGTGTCGGTGCTAGGGCTTAGGGCTGAGGTAAGGTTGGTTATTATGGCTTAGGGTTTTGGGTGGGTGGGCCCGGTAGTTGATCTTAGGTCTTAGGGGTGTGGGTGGTTTAGTTTCTAGGGCTGGGGGGCCGGTCTTAGGGCTGAGGGCTAGGGGTTTGGCGGTTTTCAGGGCTGGGGGGGCTGTCTTAGGCCTCAGGGCTAGGGGTCGGGTGGTTTTTAGGCCTGTGAGGGCGGTTTTAGGGCTTAGGACTAGGGGTCGGGTGTTTTTTAGGGCTGTGAAGGCGGTTTTAGGGCTTAGGACTAGGGGTCGGGTGGTTTTTAGGGCTGTGAAGGCGGTTTTAGGGCTTAGGACTAGGGGTCGGGTGGTTTTTAGGGCTGTGAAGGCGGTTTTAGGCCTCAGGGCTAGGGGTCGGGTGGTTTTTAGGGCAGTGTTAGGCCTCAGGGCTAGGGGTCTGGTGTTTTTTAGGGCTGTGAGGGCGGTTTTAGGCCTTAGGACTAGGGGTCGGTGGTTTTTAGGGCGGTGTTAGGCCTCAGGGCTAGGGGTCGGGTGTTTTTTAGGGCTGTGAGGGCGTTCTTAGGCCTCAGGGCTAGGGGTCGGGTTGTTTTTAGGGCTGTGAGGGTGGTCTTAGGCCTCAGGGCTAGGGGTCGGGTGGTTTTTACGGCTGTGGGGTTGGTCTTAGGCCTTAGGGCTTGGGGTCGGTGGTTTTTAGGGCTGTGAGGGTGGTATTGGGGCTCAGGGCTAGGGGGCGGGTGGTTTTTAGGGCTGGGGGGGCTGTTTTAGGCCTCAGGGCTAGGGGTTGGATGTTTTTCAGTGCTGGGGGGGCAGTCCTAGGGCAGAGGTGAGCTGGGGTAGGTGTCGGTGCTAGGGCTTAGGGCTGAGGTAAGGTTGGTTATTATGGCTTAGGGTTTTGGGTGGGTGGGCCCGGTAGTTGATCTTAGGTCTTAGGGGTGTGGGTGGTTTAGTTTCTAGGGCTGGGGGGCCGGTCTTAGGGCTGAGGGCTAGGGGTTTGGCGGTTTTCAGGGCTGGGGGGGCTGTCTTAGGCCTCAGGGCTAGGGGTCGGGTGGTTTTTAGGCCTGTGAGGGCGGTTTTAGGGCTTAGGACTAGGGGTCGGGTGTTTTTTAGGGCTGTGAAGGCGGTTTTAGGGCTTAGGACTAGGGGTCGGGTGGTTTTTAGGGCTGTGAAGGCGGTTTTAGGGCTTAGGACTAGGGGTCGGGTGGTTTTTAGGGCTGTGAAGGCGGTTTTAGGCCTCAGGGCTAGGGGTCGGGTGGTTTTTAGGGCAGTGTTAGGCCTCAGGGCTAGGGGTCTGGTGTTTTTTAGGGCTGTGAGGGCGGTTTTAGGCCTTAGGACTAGGGGTCGGTGGTTTTTAGGGCGGTGTTAGGCCTCAGGGCTAGGGGTCGGGTGTTTTTTAGGGCTGTGAGGGCGTTCTTAGGCCTCAGGGCTAGGGGTCGGGTTGTTTTTAGGGCTGTGAGGGTGGTCTTAGGCCTCAGGGCTAGGGGTCGGGTGGTTTTTACGGCTGTGGGGTTGGTCTTAGGCCTTAGGGCTTGGGGTCGGAGGTTTTTAGGGCTGTGAGGGTGGTATTGGGGCTCAGGGCTAGGGGGCGGGTGGTTTTTAGGGCTGGGGGGGCTGTTTTAGGCCTCAGGGCTAGGGGTTGGATGTTTTTCAGTGCTGGGGGGGCAGTCCTAGGGCAGAGGTGAGCTGGGGTAGGTGTCGGTGCTAGGGCTTAGGGCTGAGGTAAGGTTGGTTATTATGGCTTAGGGTTTTGGGTGGGTGGGCCCGGTAGTTGATCTTAGGTCTTAGGGGTGTGGGTGGTTTAGTTTCTAGGGCTGGGGGGCCGGTCTTAGGGCTGAGGGCTAGGGGTTTGGCGGTTTTCAGGGCTGGGGGGGCTGTCTTAGGCCTCAGGGCTAGGGGTCGGGTGGTTTTTAGGCCTGTGAGGGCGGTTTTAGGGCTTAGGACTAGGGGTCGGGTGTTTTTTAGGGCTGTGAAGGCGGTTTTAGGGCTTAGGACTAGGGGTCGGGTGGTTTTTAGGGCTGTGAAGGCGGTTTTAGGGCTTAGGACTAGGGGTCGGGTGGTTTTTAGGGCTGTGAAGGCGGTTTTAGGCCTCAGGGCTAGGGGTCGGGTGGTTTTTAGGGCAGTGTTAGGCCTCAGGGCTAGGGGTCTGGTGTTTTTTAGGGCTGTGAGGGCGGTTTTAGGCCTTAGGACTAGGGGTCGGTGGTTTTTAGGGCGGTGTTAGGCCTCAGGGCTAGGGGTCGGGTGTTTTTTAGGGCTGTGAGGGCGTTCTTAGGCCTCAGGGCTAGGGGTCGGGTTGTTTTTAGGGCTGTGAGGGTGGTCTTAGGCCTCAGGGCTAGGGGTCGGGTGGTTTTTACGGCTGTGGGGTTGGTCTTAGGCCTTAGGGCTTGGGGTCGGTGGCTTTTAGGGCTGTGAGGGTGGTATTGGGGCTCAGGGCTAGGGGGCGGGTGGTTTTTAGGGCTGGGGGGGCTGTTTTAGGCCTCAGGGCTAGGGGTTGGATGTTTTTCAGTGCTGGGGGGGCAGTCCTAGGGCAGAGGTGAGCTGGGGTAGGTGTCGGTGCTAGGGCTTAGGGCTGAGGTAAGGTTGGTTATTATGGCTTAGGGTTTTGGGTGGGTGGGCCCGGTAGTTGATCTTAGGTCTTAGGGGTGTGGGTGGTTTAGTTTCTAGGGCTGGGGGGCCGGTCTTAGGGCTGAGGGCTAGGGGTTTGGCGGTTTTCAGGGCTGGGGGGGCTGTCTTAGGCCTCAGGGCTAGGGGTCGGGTGGTTTTTAGGCCTGTGAGGGCGGTTTTAGGGCTTAGGACTAGGGGTCGGGTGTTTTTTAGGGCTGTGAAGGCGGTTTTAGGGCTTAGGACTAGGGGTCGGGTGGTTTTTAGGGCTGTGAAGGCGGTTTTAGGGCTTAGGACTAGGGGTCGGGTGGTTTTTAGGGCTGTGAAGGCGGTTTTAGGCCTCAGGGCTAGGGGTCGGGTGGTTTTTAGGGCAGTGTTAGGCCTCAGGGCTAGGGGTCTGGTGTTTTTTAGGGCTGTGAGGGCGGTTTTAGGCCTTAGGACTAGGGGTCGGTGGTTTTTAGGGCGGTGTTAGGCCTCAGGGCTAGGGGTCGGGTGTTTTTTAGGGCTGTGAGGGCGTTCTTAGGCCTCAGGGCTAGGGGTCGGGTTGTTTTTAGGGCTGTGAGGGTGGTCTTAGGCCTCAGGGCTAGGGGTCGGGTGGTTTTTACGGCTGTGGGGTTGGTCTTAGGCCTTAGGGCTTGGGGTCGGTGGTTTTTAGGGCTGTGAGGGTGGTATTGGGGCTCAGGGCTAGGGGGCGGGTGGTTTTTAGGGCTGGGGGGGCTGTTTTAGGCCTCAGGGCTAGGGGTTGGATGTTTTTCAGTGCTGGGGGGGCAGTCCTAGGGCAGAGGTGAGCTGGGGTAGGTGTCGGTGCTAGGGCTTAGGGCTGAGGTAAGGTTGGTTATTATGGCTTAGGGTTTTGGGTGGGTGGGCCCGGTAGTTGATCTTAGGTCTTAGGGGTGTGGGTGGTTTAGTTTCTAGGGCTGGGGGGCCGGTCTTAGGGCTGAGGGCTAGGGGTTTGGCGGTTTTCAGGGCTGGGGGGGCTGTCTTAGGCCTCAGGGCTAGGGGTCGGGTGGTTTTTAGGCCTGTGAGGGCGGTTTTAGGGCTTAGGACTAGGGGTCGGGTGTTTTTTAGGGCTGTGAAGGCGGTTTTAGGGCTTAGGACTAGGGGTCGGGTGGTTTTTAGGGCTGTGAAGGCGGTTTTAGGGCTTAGGACTAGGGGTCGGGTGGTTTTTAGGGCTGTGAAGGCGGTTTTAGGCCTCAGGGCTAGGGGTCGGGTGGTTTTTAGGGCAGTGTTAGGCCTCAGGGCTAGGGGTCTGGTGTTTTTTAGGGCTGTGAGGGCGGTTTTAGGCCTTAGGACTAGGGGTCGGTGGTTTTTAGGGCGGTGTTAGGCCTCAGGGCTAGGGGTCGGGTGTTTTTTAGGGCTGTGAGGGCGTTCTTAGGCCTCAGGGCTAGGGGTCGGGTTGTTTTTAGGGCTGTGAGGGTGGTCTTAGGCCTCAGGGCTAGGGGTCGGGTGGTTTTTACGGCTGTGGGGTTGGTCTTAGGCCTTAGGGCTTGGGGTCGGTGGCTTTTAGGGCTGTGAGGGTGGTATTGGGGCTCAGGGCTAGGGGGCGGGTGGTTTTTAGGGCTGGGGGGGCTGTTTTAGGCCTCAGGGCTAGGGGTTGGATGTTTTTCAGTGCTGGGGGGGCAGTCCTAGGGCAGAGGTGAGCTGGGGTAGGTGTCGGTGCTAGGGCTTAGGGCTGAGGTAAGGTTGGTTATTATGGCTTAGGGTTTTGGGTGGGTGGGCCCGGTAGTTGATCTTAGGTCTTAGGGGTGTGGGTGGTTTAGTTTCTAGGGCTGGGGGGCCGGTCTTAGGGCTGAGGGCTAGGGGTTTGGCGGTTTTCAGGGCTGGGGGGGCTGTCTTAGGCCTCAGGGCTAGGGGTCGGGTGGTTTTTAGGCCTGTGAGGGCGGTTTTAGGGCTTAGGACTAGGGGTCGGGTGTTTTTTAGGGCTGTGAAGGCGGTTTTAGGGCTTAGGACTAGGGGTCGGGTGGTTTTTAGGGCTGTGAAGGCGGTTTTAGGGCTTAGGACTAGGGGTCGGGTGGTTTTTAGGGCTGTGAAGGCGGTTTTAGGCCTCAGGGCTAGGGGTCGGGTGGTTTTTAGGGCAGTGTTAGGCCTCAGGGCTAGGGGTCTGGTGTTTTTTAGGGCTGTGAGGGCGGTTTTAGGCCTTAGGACTAGGGGTCGGTGGTTTTTAGGGCGGTGTTAGGCCTCAGGGCTAGGGGTCGGGTGTTTTTTAGGGCTGTGAGGGCGTTCTTAGGCCTCAGGGCTAGGGGTCGGGTTGTTTTTAGGGCTGTGAGGGTGGTCTTAGGCCTCAGGGCTAGGGGTCGGGTGGTTTTTACGGCTGTGGGGTTGGTCTTAGGCCTTAGGGCTTGGGGTCGGAGGTTTTTAGGGCTGTGAGGGTGGTATTGGGGCTCAGGGCTAGGGGGCGGGTGGTTTTTAGGGCTGGGGGGGCTGTTTTAGGCCTCAGGGCTAGGGGTTGGATGTTTTTCAGTGCTGGGGGGGCAGTCCTAGGGCAGAGGTGAGCTGGGGTAGGTGTCGGTGCTAGGGCTTAGGGCTGAGGTAAGGTTGGTTATTATGGCTTAGGGTTTTGGGTGGGTGGGCCCGGTAGTTGATCTTAGGTCTTAGGGGTGTGGGTGGTTTAGTTTCTAGGGCTGGGGGGCCGGTCTTAGGGCTGAGGGCTAGGGGTTTGGCGGTTTTCAGGGCTGGGGGGGCTGTCTTAGGCCTCAGGGCTAGGGGTCGGGTGGTTTTTAGGCCTGTGAGGGCGGTTTTAGGGCTTAGGACTAGGGGTCGGGTGTTTTTTAGGGCTGTGAAGGCGGTTTTAGGGCTTAGGACTAGGGGTCGGGTGGTTTTTAGGGCTGTGAAGGCGGTTTTAGGCCTCAGGGCTAGGGGTCGGGTGGTTTTTAGGGCAGTGTTAGGCCTCAGGGCTAGGGGTCTGGTGTTTTTTAGGGCTGTGAGGGCGGTTTTAGGCCTTAGGACTAGGGGTCGGTGGTTTTTAGGGCGGTGTTAGGCCTCAGGGCTAGGGGTCGGGTGTTTTTTAGGGCTGTGAGGGCGTTCTTAGGCCTCAGGGCTAGGGGTCGGGTTGTTTTTAGGGCTGTGAGGGTGGTCTTAGGCCTCAGGGCTAGGGGTCGGGTGGTTTTTACGGCTGTGGGGTTGGTCTTAGGCCTTAGGGCTTGGGGTCGGTGGTTTTTAGGGCTGTGAGGGTGGTATTGGGGCTCAGGGCTAGGGGGCGGGTGGTTTTTAGGGCTGGGGGGGCTGTTTTAGGCCTCAGGGCTAGGGGTTGGATGTTTTTCAGTGCTGGGGGGGCAGTCCTAGGGCAGAGGTGAGCTGGGGTAGGTGTCGGTGCTAGGGCTTAGGGCTGAGGTAAGGTTGGTTATTATGGCTTAGGGTTTTGGGTGGGTGGGCCCGGTAGTTGATCTTAGGTCTTAGGGGTGTGGGTGGTTTAGTTTCTAGGGCTGGGGGGCCGGTCTTAGGGCTGAGGGCTAGGGGTTTGGCGGTTTTCAGGGCTGGGGGGGCTGTCTTAGGCCTCAGGGCTAGGGGTCGGGTGGTTTTTAGGCCTGTGAGGGCGGTTTTAGGGCTTAGGACTAGGGGTCGGGTGTTTTTTAGGGCTGTGAAGGCGGTTTTAGGGCTTAGGACTAGGGGTCGGGTGGTTTTTAGGGCTGTGAAGGCGGTTTTAGGGCTTAGGACTAGGGGTCGGGTGGTTTTTAGGGCTGTGAAGGCGGTTTTAGGCCTCAGGGCTAGGGGTCGGGTGGTTTTTAGGGCAGTGTTAGGCCTCAGGGCTAGGGGTCTGGTGTTTTTTAGGGCTGTGAGGGCGGTTTTAGGCCTTAGGACTAGGGGTCGGTGGTTTTTAGGGCGGTGTTAGGCCTCAGGGCTAGGGGTCGGGTGTTTTTTAGGGCTGTGAGGGCGTTCTTAGGCCTCAGGGCTAGGGGTCGGGTTGTTTTTAGGGCTGTGAGGGTGGTCTTAGGCCTCAGGGCTAGGGGTCGGGTGGTTTTTACGGCTGTGGGGTTGGTCTTAGGCCTTAGGGCTTGGGGTCGGAGGTTTTTAGGGCTGTGAGGGTGGTATTGGGGCTCAGGGCTAGGGGGCGGGTGGTTTTTAGGGCTGGGGGGGCTGTTTTAGGCCTCAGGGCTAGGGGTTGGATGTTTTTCAGTGCTGGGGGGGCAGTCCTAGGGCAGAGGTGAGCTGGGGTAGGTGTCGGTGCTAGGGCTTAGGGCTGAGGTAAGGTTGGTTATTATGGCTTAGGGTTTTGGGTGGGTGGGCCCGGTAGTTGATCTTAGGTCTTAGGGGTGTGGGTGGTTTAGTTTCTAGGGCTGGGGGGCCGGTCTTAGGGCTGAGGGCTAGGGGTTTGGCGGTTTTCAGGGCTGGGGGGGCTGTCTTAGGCCTCAGGGCTAGGGGTCGGGTGGTTTTTAGGCCTGTGAGGGCGGTTTTAGGGCTTAGGACTAGGGGTCGGGTGTTTTTTAGGGCTGTGAAGGCGGTTTTAGGGCTTAGGACTAGGGGTCGGGTGGTTTTTAGGGCTGTGAAGGCGGTTTTAGGGCTTAGGACTAGGGGTCGGGTGGTTTTTAGGGCTGTGAAGGCGGTTTTAGGCCTCAGGGCTAGGGGTCGGGTGGTTTTTAGGGCAGTGTTAGGCCTCAGGGCTAGGGGTCTGGTGTTTTTTAGGGCTGTGAGGGCGGTTTTAGGCCTTAGGACTAGGGGTCGGTGGTTTTTAGGGCGGTGTTAGGCCTCAGGGCTAGGGGTCGGGTGTTTTTTAGGGCTGTGAGGGCGTTCTTAGGCCTCAGGGCTAGGGGTCGGGTTGTTTTTAGGGCTGTGAGGGTGGTCTTAGGCCTCAGGGCTAGGGGTCGGGTGGTTTTTACGGCTGTGGGGTTGGTCTTAGGCCTTAGGGCTTGGGGTCGGTGGTTTTTAGGGCTGTGAGGGTGGTATTGGGGCTCAGGGCTAGGGGGCGGGTGGTTTTTAGGGCTGGGGGGGCTGTTTTAGGCCTCAGGGCTAGGGGTTGGATGTTTTTCAGTGCTGGGGGGGCAGTCCTAGGGCAGAGGTGAGCTGGGGTAGGTGTCGGTGCTAGGGCTTAGGGCTGAGGTAAGGTTGGTTATTATGGCTTAGGGTTTTGGGTGGGTGGGCCCGGTAGTTGATCTTAGGTCTTAGGGGTGTGGGTGGTTTAGTTTCTAGGGCTGGGGGGCCGGTCTTAGGGCTGAGGGCTAGGGGTTTGGCGGTTTTCAGGGCTGGGGGGGCTGTCTTAGGCCTCAGGGCTAGGGGTCGGGTGGTTTTTAGGCCTGTGAGGGCGGTTTTAGGGCTTAGGACTAGGGGTCGGGTGTTTTTTAGGGCTGTGAAGGCGGTTTTAGGGCTTAGGACTAGGGGTCGGGTGGTTTTTAGGGCTGTGAAGGCGGTTTTAGGGCTTAGGACTAGGGGTCGGGTGGTTTTTAGGGCTGTGAAGGCGGTTTTAGGCCTCAGGGCTAGGGGTCGGGTGGTTTTTAGGGCAGTGTTAGGCCTCAGGGCTAGGGGTCTGGTGTTTTTTAGGGCTGTGAGGGCGGTTTTAGGCCTTAGGACTAGGGGTCGGTGGTTTTTAGGGCGGTGTTAGGCCTCAGGGCTAGGGGTCGGGTGTTTTTTAGGGCTGTGAGGGCGTTCTTAGGCCTCAGGGCTAGGGGTCGGGTTGTTTTTAGGGCTGTGAGGGTGGTCTTAGGCCTCAGGGCTAGGGGTCGGGTGGTTTTTACGGCTGTGGGGTTGGTCTTAGGCCTTAGGGCTTGGGGTCGGTGGTTTTTAGGGCTGTGAGGGTGGTATTGGGGCTCAGGGCTAGGGGGCGGGTGGTTTTTAGGGCTGGGGGGGCTGTTTTAGGCCTCAGGGCTAGGGGTTGGATGTTTTTCAGTGCTGGGGGGGCAGTCCTAGGGCAGAGGTGAGCTGGGGTAGGTGTCGGTGCTAGGGCTTAGGGCTGAGGTAAGGTTGGTTATTATGGCTTAGGGTTTTGGGTGGGTGGGCCCGGTAGTTGATCTTAGGTCTTAGGGGTGTGGGTGGTTTAGTTTCTAGGGCTGGGGGGCCGGTCTTAGGGCTGAGGGCTAGGGGTTTGGCGGTTTTCAGGGCTGGGGGGGCTGTCTTAGGCCTCAGGGCTAGGGGTCGGGTGGTTTTTAGGCCTGTGAGGGCGGTTTTAGGGCTTAGGACTAGGGGTCGGGTGTTTTTTAGGGCTGTGAAGGCGGTTTTAGGGCTTAGGACTAGGGGTCGGGTGGTTTTTAGGGCTGTGAAGGCGGTTTTAGGGCTTAGGACTAGGGGTCGGGTGGTTTTTAGGGCTGTGAAGGCGGTTTTAGGCCTCAGGGCTAGGGGTCGGGTGGTTTTTAGGGCAGTGTTAGGCCTCAGGGCTAGGGGTCTGGTGTTTTTTAGGGCTGTGAGGGCGGTTTTAGGCCTTAGGACTAGGGGTCGGTGGTTTTTAGGGCGGTGTTAGGCCTCAGGGCTAGGGGTCGGGTGTTTTTTAGGGCTGTGAGGGCGTTCTTAGGCCTCAGGGCTAGGGGTCGGGTTGTTTTTAGGGCTGTGAGGGTGGTCTTAGGCCTCAGGGCTAGGGGTCGGGTGGTTTTTACGGCTGTGGGGTTGGTCTTAGGCCTTAGGGCTTGGGGTCGGTGGTTTTTAGGGCTGTGAGGGTGGTATTGGGGCTCAGGGCTAGGGGGCGGGTGGTTTTTAGGGCTGGGGGGGCTGTTTTAGGCCTCAGGGCTAGGGGTTGGATGTTTTTCAGTGCTGGGGGGGCAGTCCTAGGGCAGAGGTGAGCTGGGGTAGGTGTCGGTGCTAGGGCTTAGGGCTGAGGTAAGGTTGGTTATTATGGCTTAGGGTTTTGGGTGGGTGGGCCCGGTAGTTGATCTTAGGTCTTAGGGGTGTGGGTGGTTTAGTTTCTAGGGCTGGGGGGCCGGTCTTAGGGCTGAGGGCTAGGGGTTTGGCGGTTTTCAGGGCTGGGGGGGCTGTCTTAGGCCTCAGGGCTAGGGGTCGGGTGGTTTTTAGGCCTGTGAGGGCGGTTTTAGGGCTTAGGACTAGGGGTCGGGTGTTTTTTAGGGCTGTGAAGGCGGTTTTAGGGCTTAGGACTAGGGGTCGGGTGGTTTTTAGGGCTGTGAAGGCGGTTTTAGGGCTTAGGACTAGGGGTCGGGTGGTTTTTAGGGCTGTGAAGGCGGTTTTAGGCCTCAGGGCTAGGGGTCGGGTGGTTTTTAGGGCAGTGTTAGGCCTCAGGGCTAGGGGTCTGGTGTTTTTTAGGGCTGTGAGGGCGGTTTTAGGCCTTAGGACTAGGGGTCGGTGGTTTTTAGGGCGGTGTTAGGCCTCAGGGCTAGGGGTCGGGTGTTTTTTAGGGCTGTGAGGGCGTTCTTAGGCCTCAGGGCTAGGGGTCGGGTTGTTTTTAGGGCTGTGAGGGTGGTCTTAGGCCTCAGGGCTAGGGGTCGGGTGGTTTTTACGGCTGTGGGGTTGGTCTTAGGCCTTAGGGCTTGGGGTCGGTGGTTTTTAGGGCTGTGAGGGTGGTATTGGGGCTCAGGGCTAGGGGGCGGGTGGTTTTTAGGGCTGGGGGGGCTGTTTTAGGCCTCAGGGCTAGGGGTTGGATGTTTTTCAGTGCTGGGGGGGCAGTCCTAGGGCAGAGGTGAGCTGGGGTAGGTGTCGGTGCTAGGGCTTAGGGCTGAGGTAAGGTTGGTTATTATGGCTTAGGGTTTTGGGTGGGTGGGCCCGGTAGTTGATCTTAGGTCTTAGGGGTGTGGGTGGTTTAGTTTCTAGGGCTGGGGGGCCGGTCTTAGGGCTGAGGGCTAGGGGTTTGGCGGTTTTCAGGGCTGGGGGGGCTGTCTTAGGCCTCAGGGCTAGGGGTCGGGTGGTTTTTAGGCCTGTGAGGGCGGTTTTAGGGCTTAGGACTAGGGGTCGGGTGTTTTTTAGGGCTGTGAAGGCGGTTTTAGGGCTTAGGACTAGGGGTCGGGTGGTTTTTAGGGCTGTGAAGGCGGTTTTAGGGCTTAGGACTAGGGGTCGGGTGGTTTTTAGGGCTGTGAAGGCGGTTTTAGGCCTCAGGGCTAGGGGTCGGGTGGTTTTTAGGGCAGTGTTAGGCCTCAGGGCTAGGGGTCTGGTGTTTTTTAGGGCTGTGAGGGCGGTTTTAGGCCTTAGGACTAGGGGTCGGTGGTTTTTAGGGCGGTGTTAGGCCTCAGGGCTAGGGGTCGGGTGTTTTTTAGGGCTGTGAGGGCGTTCTTAGGCCTCAGGGCTAGGGGTCGGGTTGTTTTTAGGGCTGTGAGGGTGGTCTTAGGCCTCAGGGCTAGGGGTCGGGTGGTTTTTACGGCTGTGGGGTTGGTCTTAGGCCTTAGGGCTTGGGGTCGGTGGTTTTTAGGGCTGTGAGGGTGGTATTGGGGCTCAGGGCTAGGGGGCGGGTGGTTTTTAGGGCTGGGGGGGCTGTTTTAGGCCTCAGGGCTAGGGGTTGGATGTTTTTCAGTGCTGGGGGGGCAGTCCTAGGGCAGAGGTGAGCTGGGGTAGGTGTCGGTGCTAGGGCTTAGGGCTGAGGTAAGGTTGGTTATTATGGCTTAGGGTTTTGGGTGGGTGGGCCCGGTAGTTGATCTTAGGTCTTAGGGGTGTGGGTGGTTTAGTTTCTAGGGCTGGGGGGCCGGTCTTAGGGCTGAGGGCTAGGGGTTTGGCGGTTTTCAGGGCTGGGGGGGCTGTCTTAGGCCTCAGGGCTAGGGGTCGGGTGGTTTTTAGGCCTGTGAGGGCGGTTTTAGGGCTTAGGACTAGGGGTCGGGTGTTTTTTAGGGCTGTGAAGGCGGTTTTAGGGCTTAGGACTAGGGGTCGGGTGGTTTTTAGGGCTGTGAAGGCGGTTTTAGGGCTTAGGACTAGGGGTCGGGTGGTTTTTAGGGCTGTGAAGGCGGTTTTAGGCCTCAGGGCTAGGGGTCGGGTGGTTTTTAGGGCAGTGTTAGGCCTCAGGGCTAGGGGTCTGGTGTTTTTTAGGGCTGTGAGGGCGGTTTTAGGCCTTAGGACTAGGGGTCGGTGGTTTTTAGGGCGGTGTTAGGCCTCAGGGCTAGGGGTCGGGTGTTTTTTAGGGCTGTGAGGGCGTTCTTAGGCCTCAGGGCTAGGGGTCGGGTTGTTTTTAGGGCTGTGAGGGTGGTCTTAGGCCTCAGGGCTAGGGGTCGGGTGGTTTTTACGGCTGTGGGGTTGGTCTTAGGCCTTAGGGCTTGGGGTCGGTGGCTTTTAGGGCTGTGAGGGTGGTATTGGGGCTCAGGGCTAGGGGGCGGGTGGTTTTTAGGGCTGGGGGGGCTGTTTTAGGCCTCAGGGCTAGGGGTTGGATGTTTTTCAGTGCTGGGGGGGCAGTCCTAGGGCAGAGGTGAGCTGGGGTAGGTGTCGGTGCTAGGGCTTAGGGCTGAGGTAAGGTTGGTTATTATGGCTTAGGGTTTTGGGTGGGTGGGCCCGGTAGTTGATCTTAGGTCTTAGGGGTGTGGGTGGTTTAGTTTCTAGGGCTGGGGGGCCGGTCTTAGGGCTGAGGGCTAGGGGTTTGGCGGTTTTCAGGGCTGGGGGGGCTGTCTTAGGCCTCAGGGCTAGGGGTCGGGTGGTTTTTAGGCCTGTGAGGGCGGTTTTAGGGCTTAGGACTAGGGGTCGGGTGTTTTTTAGGGCTGTGAAGGCGGTTTTAGGGCTTAGGACTAGGGGTCGGGTGGTTTTTAGGGCTGTGAAGGCGGTTTTAGGGCTTAGGACTAGGGGTCGGGTGGTTTTTAGGGCTGTGAAGGCGGTTTTAGGCCTCAGGGCTAGGGGTCGGGTGGTTTTTAGGGCAGTGTTAGGCCTCAGGGCTAGGGGTCTGGTGTTTTTTAGGGCTGTGAGGGCGGTTTTAGGCCTTAGGACTAGGGGTCGGTGGTTTTTAGGGCGGTGTTAGGCCTCAGGGCTAGGGGTCGGGTGTTTTTTAGGGCTGTGAGGGCGTTCTTAGGCCTCAGGGCTAGGGGTCGGGTTGTTTTTAGGGCTGTGAGGGTGGTCTTAGGCCTCAGGGCTAGGGGTCGGGTGGTTTTTACGGCTGTGGGGTTGGTCTTAGGCCTTAGGGCTTGGGGTCGGTGGCTTTTAGGGCTGTGAGGGTGGTATTGGGGCTCAGGGCTAGGGGGCGGGTGGTTTTTAGGGCTGGGGGGGCTGTTTTAGGCCTCAGGGCTAGGGGTTGGATGTTTTTCAGTGCTGGGGGGGCAGTCCTAGGGCAGAGGTGAGCTGGGGTAGGTGTCGGTGCTAGGGCTTAGGGCTGAGGTAAGGTTGGTTATTATGGCTTAGGGTTTTGGGTGGGTGGGCCCGGTAGTTGATCTTAGGTCTTAGGGGTGTGGGTGGTTTAGTTTCTAGGGCTGGGGGGCCGGTCTTAGGGCTGAGGGCTAGGGGTTTGGCGGTTTTCAGGGCTGGGGGGGCTGTCTTAGGCCTCAGGGCTAGGGGTCGGGTGGTTTTTAGGCCTGTGAGGGCGGTTTTAGGGCTTAGGACTAGGGGTCGGGTGTTTTTTAGGGCTGTGAAGGCGGTTTTAGGGCTTAGGACTAGGGGTCGGGTGGTTTTTAGGGCTGTGAAGGCGGTTTTAGGGCTTAGGACTAGGGGTCGGGTGGTTTTTAGGGCTGTGAAGGCGGTTTTAGGCCTCAGGGCTAGGGGTCGGGTGGTTTTTAGGGCAGTGTTAGGCCTCAGGGCTAGGGGTCTGGTGTTTTTTAGGGCTGTGAGGGCGGTTTTAGGCCTTAGGACTAGGGGTCGGTGGTTTTTAGGGCGGTGTTAGGCCTCAGGGCTAGGGGTCGGGTGTTTTTTAGGGCTGTGAGGGCGTTCTTAGGCCTCAGGGCTAGGGGTCGGGTTGTTTTTAGGGCTGTGAGGGTGGTCTTAGGCCTCAGGGCTAGGGGTCGGGTGGTTTTTACGGCTGTGGGGTTGGTCTTAGGCCTTAGGGCTTGGGGTCGGTGGCTTTTAGGGCTGTGAGGGTGGTATTGGGGCTCAGGGCTAGGGGGCGGGTGGTTTTTAGGGCTGGGGGGGCTGTTTTAGGCCTCAGGGCTAGGGGTTGGATGTTTTTCAGTGCTGGGGGGGCAGTCCTAGGGCAGAGGTGAGCTGGGGTAGGTGTCGGTGCTAGGGCTTAGGGCTGAGGTAAGGTTGGTTATTATGGCTTAGGGTTTTGGGTGGGTGGGCCCGGTAGTTGATCTTAGGTCTTAGGGGTGTGGGTGGTTTAGTTTCTAGGGCTGGGGGGCCGGTCTTAGGGCTGAGGGCTAGGGGTTTGGCGGTTTTCAGGGCTGGGGGGGCTGTCTTAGGCCTCAGGGCTAGGGGTCGGGTGGTTTTTAGGCCTGTGAGGGCGGTTTTAGGGCTTAGGACTAGGGGTCGGGTGTTTTTTAGGGCTGTGAAGGCGGTTTTAGGGCTTAGGACTAGGGGTCGGGTGGTTTTTAGGGCTGTGAAGGCGGTTTTAGGGCTTAGGACTAGGGGTCGGGTGGTTTTTAGGGCTGTGAAGGCGGTTTTAGGCCTCAGGGCTAGGGGTCGGGTGGTTTTTAGGGCAGTGTTAGGCCTCAGGGCTAGGGGTCTGGTGTTTTTTAGGGCTGTGAGGGCGGTTTTAGGCCTTAGGACTAGGGGTCGGTGGTTTTTAGGGCGGTGTTAGGCCTCAGGGCTAGGGGTCGGGTGTTTTTTAGGGCTGTGAGGGCGTTCTTAGGCCTCAGGGCTAGGGGTCGGGTTGTTTTTAGGGCTGTGAGGGTGGTCTTAGGCCTCAGGGCTAGGGGTCGGGTGGTTTTTACGGCTGTGGGGTTGGTCTTAGGCCTTAGGGCTTGGGGTCGGTGGCTTTTAGGGCTGTGAGGGTGGTATTGGGGCTCAGGGCTAGGGGGCGGGTGGTTTTTAGGGCTGGGGGGGCTGTTTTAGGCCTCAGGGCTAGGGGTTGGATGTTTTTCAGTGCTGGGGGGGCAGTCCTAGGGCAGAGGTGAGCTGGGGTAGGTGTCGGTGCTAGGGCTTAGGGCTGAGGTAAGGTTGGTTATTATGGCTTAGGGTTTTGGGTGGGTGGGCCCGGTAGTTGATCTTAGGTCTTAGGGGTGTGGGTGGTTTAGTTTCTAGGGCTGGGGGGCCGGTCTTAGGGCTGAGGGCTAGGGGTTTGGCGGTTTTCAGGGCTGGGGGGGCTGTCTTAGGCCTCAGGGCTAGGGGTCGGGTGGTTTTTAGGCCTGTGAGGGCGGTTTTAGGGCTTAGGACTAGGGGTCGGGTGTTTTTTAGGGCTGTGAAGGCGGTTTTAGGGCTTAGGACTAGGGGTCGGGTGGTTTTTAGGGCTGTGAAGGCGGTTTTAGGGCTTAGGACTAGGGGTCGGGTGGTTTTTAGGGCTGTGAAGGCGGTTTTAGGCCTCAGGGCTAGGGGTCGGGTGGTTTTTAGGGCAGTGTTAGGCCTCAGGGCTAGGGGTCTGGTGTTTTTTAGGGCTGTGAGGGCGGTTTTAGGCCTTAGGACTAGGGGTCGGTGGTTTTTAGGGCGGTGTTAGGCCTCAGGGCTAGGGGTCGGGTGTTTTTTAGGGCTGTGAGGGCGTTCTTAGGCCTCAGGGCTAGGGGTCGGGTTGTTTTTAGGGCTGTGAGGGTGGTCTTAGGCCTCAGGGCTAGGGGTCGGGTGGTTTTTACGGCTGTGGGGTTGGTCTTAGGCCTTAGGGCTTGGGGTCGGTGGCTTTTAGGGCTGTGAGGGTGGTATTGGGGCTCAGGGCTAGGGGGCGGGTGGTTTTTAGGGCTGGGGGGGCTGTTTTAGGCCTCAGGGCTAGGGGTTGGATGTTTTTCAGTGCTGGGGGGGCAGTCCTAGGGCAGAGGTGAGCTGGGGTAGGTGTCGGTGCTAGGGCTTAGGGCTGAGGTAAGGTTGGTTATTATGGCTTAGGGTTTTGGGTGGGTGGGCCCGGTAGTTGATCTTAGGTCTTAGGGGTGTGGGTGGTTTAGTTTCTAGGGCTGGGGGGCCGGTCTTAGGGCTGAGGGCTAGGGGTTTGGCGGTTTTCAGGGCTGGGGGGGTGTCTTAGGCCTCAGGGCTAGGGGTCGGGTGGTTTTTAGGCCTGTGAGGGCGGTTTTAGGGCTTAGGACTAGGGGTCGGGTGTTTTTTAGGGCTGTGAAGGCGGTTTTAGGGCTTAGGACTAGGGGTCGGGTGGTTTTTAGGGCTGTGAAGGCGGTTTTAGGGCTTAGGACTAGGGGTCGGGTGGTTTTTAGGGCTGTGAAGGCGGTTTTAGGCCTCAGGGCTAGGGGTCGGGTGGTTTTTAGGGCAGTGTTAGGCCTCAGGGCTAGGGGTCTGGTGTTTTTTAGGGCTGTGAGGGCGGTTTTAGGCCTTAGGACTAGGGGTCGGTGGTTTTTAGGGCGGTGTTAGGCCTCAGGGCTAGGGGTCGGGTGTTTTTTAGGGCTGTGAGGGCGTTCTTAGGCCTCAGGGCTAGGGGTCGGGTTGTTTTTAGGGCTGTGAGGGTGGTCTTAGGCCTCAGGGCTAGGGGTCGGGTGGTTTTTACGGCTGTGGGGTTGGTCTTAGGCCTTAGGGCTTGGGGTCGGTGGCTTTTAGGGCTGTGAGGGTGGTATTGGGGCTCAGGGCTAGGGGGCGGGTGGTTTTTAGGGCTGGGGGGGCTGTTTTAGGCCTCAGGGCTAGGGGTTGGATGTTTTTCAGTGCTGGGGGGGCAGTCCTAGGGCAGAGGTGAGCTGGGGTAGGTGTCGGTGCTAGGGCTTAGGGCTGAGGTAAGGTTGGTTATTATGGCTTAGGGTTTTGGGTGGGTGGGCCCGGTAGTTGATCTTAGGTCTTAGGGGTGTGGGTGGTTTAGTTTCTAGGGCTGGGGGGCCGGTCTTAGGGCTGAGGGCTAGGGGTTTGGCGGTTTTCAGGGCTGGGGGGGCTGTCTTAGGCCTCAGGGCTAGGGGTCGGGTGGTTTTTAGGCCTGTGAGGGCGGTTTTAGGGCTTAGGACTAGGGGTCGGGTGTTTTTTAGGGCTGTGAAGGCGGTTTTAGGGCTTAGGACTAGGGGTCGGGTGGTTTTTAGGGCTGTGAAGGCGGTTTTAGGGCTTAGGACTAGGGGTCGGGTGGTTTTTAGGGCTGTGAAGGCGGTTTTAGGCCTCAGGGCTAGGGGTCGGGTGGTTTTTAGGGCAGTGTTAGGCCTCAGGGCTAGGGGTCTGGTGTTTTTTAGGGCTGTGAGGGCGGTTTTAGGCCTTAGGACTAGGGGTCGGTGGTTTTTAGGGCGGTGTTAGGCCTCAGGGCTAGGGGTCGGGTGTTTTTTAGGGCTGTGAGGGCGTTCTTAGGCCTCAGGGCTAGGGGTCGGGTTGTTTTTAGGGCTGTGAGGGTGGTCTTAGGCCTCAGGGCTAGGGGTCGGGTGGTTTTTACGGCTGTGGGGTTGGTCTTAGGCCTTAGGGCTTGGGGTCGGTGGCTTTTAGGGCTGTGAGGGTGGTATTGGGGCTCAGGGCTAGGGGGCGGGTGGTTTTTAGGGCTGGGGGGGCTGTTTTAGGCCTCAGGGCTAGGGGTTGGATGTTTTTCAGTGCTGGGGGGGCAGTCCTAGGGCAGAGGTGAGCTGGGGTAGGTGTCGGTGCTAGGGCTTAGGGCTGAGGTAAGGTTGGTTATTATGGCTTAGGGTTTTGGGTGGGTGGGCCCGGTAGTTGATCTTAGGTCTTAGGGGTGTGGGTGGTTTAGTTTCTAGGGCTGGGGGGCCGGTCTTAGGGCTGAGGGCTAGGGGTTTGGCGGTTTTCAGGGCTGGGGGGGCTGTCTTAGGCCTCAGGGCTAGGGGTCGGGTGGTTTTTAGGCCTGTGAGGGCGGTTTTAGGGCTTAGGACTAGGGGTCGGGTGTTTTTTAGGGCTGTGAAGGCGGTTTTAGGGCTTAGGACTAGGGGTCGGGTGGTTTTTAGGGCTGTGAAGGCGGTTTTAGGGCTTAGGACTAGGGGTCGGGTGGTTTTTAGGGCTGTGAAGGCGGTTTTAGGCCTCAGGGCTAGGGGTCGGGTGGTTTTTAGGGCAGTGTTAGGCCTCAGGGCTAGGGGTCTGGTGTTTTTTAGGGCTGTGAGGGCGGTTTTAGGCCTTAGGACTAGGGGTCGGTGGTTTTTAGGGCGGTGTTAGGCCTCAGGGCTAGGGGTCGGGTGTTTTTTAGGGCTGTGAGGGCGTTCTTAGGCCTCAGGGCTAGGGGTCGGGTTGTTTTTAGGGCTGTGAGGGTGGTCTTAGGCCTCAGGGCTAGGGGTCGGGTGGTTTTTACGGCTGTGGGGTTGGTCTTAGGCCTTAGGGCTTGGGGTCGGTGGCTTTTAGGGCTGTGAGGGTGGTATTGGGGCTCAGGGCTAGGGGGCGGGTGGTTTTTAGGGCTGGGGGGGCTGTTTTAGGCCTCAGGGCTAGGGGTTGGATGTTTTTCAGTGCTGGGGGGGCAGTCCTAGGGCAGAGGTGAGCTGGGGTAGGTGTCGGTGCTAGGGCTTAGGGCTGAGGTAAGGTTGGTTATTATGGCTTAGGGTTTTGGGTGGGTGGGCCCGGTAGTTGATCTTAGGTCTTAGGGGTGTGGGTGGTTTAGTTTCTAGGGCTGGGGGGCCGGTCTTAGGGCTGAGGGCTAGGGGTTTGGCGGTTTTCAGGGCTGGGGGGGCTGTCTTAGGCCTCAGGGCTAGGGGTCGGGTGGTTTTTAGGCCTGTGAGGGCGGTTTTAGGGCTTAGGACTAGGGGTCGGGTGTTTTTTAGGGCTGTGAAGGCGGTTTTAGGGCTTAGGACTAGGGGTCGGGTGGTTTTTAGGGCTGTGAAGGCGGTTTTAGGGCTTAGGACTAGGGGTCGGGTGGTTTTTAGGGCTGTGAAGGCGGTTTTAGGCCTCAGGGCTAGGGGTCGGGTGGTTTTTAGGGCAGTGTTAGGCCTCAGGGCTAGGGGTCTGGTGTTTTTTAGGGCTGTGAGGGCGGTTTTAGGCCTTAGGACTAGGGGTCGGTGGTTTTTAGGGCGGTGTTAGGCCTCAGGGCTAGGGGTCGGGTGTTTTTTAGGGCTGTGAGGGCGTTCTTAGGCCTCAGGGCTAGGGGTCGGGTTGTTTTTAGGGCTGTGAGGGTGGTCTTAGGCCTCAGGGCTAGGGGTCGGGTGGTTTTTACGGCTGTGGGGTTGGTCTTAGGCCTTAGGGCTTGGGGTCGGTGGCTTTTAGGGCTGTGAGGGTGGTATTGGGGCTCAGGGCTAGGGGGCGGGTGGTTTTTAGGGCTGGGGGGGCTGTTTTAGGCCTCAGGGCTAGGGGTTGGATGTTTTTCAGTGCTGGGGGGGCAGTCCTAGGGCAGAGGTGAGCTGGGGTAGGTGTCGGTGCTAGGGCTTAGGGCTGAGGTAAGGTTGGTTATTATGGCTTAGGGTTTTGGGTGGGTGGGCCCGGTAGTTGATCTTAGGTCTTAGGGGTGTGGGTGGTTTAGTTTCTAGGGCTGGGGGGCCGGTCTTAGGGCTGAGGGCTAGGGGTTTGGCGGTTTTCAGGGCTGGGGGGGCTGTCTTAGGCCTCAGGGCTAGGGGTCGGGTGGTTTTTAGGCCTGTGAGGGCGGTTTTAGGGCTTAGGACTAGGGGTCGGGTGTTTTTTAGGGCTGTGAAGGCGGTTTTAGGGCTTAGGACTAGGGGTCGGGTGGTTTTTAGGGCTGTGAAGGCGGTTTTAGGGCTTAGGACTAGGGGTCGGGTGGTTTTTAGGGCTGTGAAGGCGGTTTTAGGCCTCAGGGCTAGGGGTCGGGTGGTTTTTAGGGCAGTGTTAGGCCTCAGGGCTAGGGGTCTGGTGTTTTTTAGGGCTGTGAGGGCGGTTTTAGGCCTTAGGACTAGGGGTCGGTGGTTTTTAGGGCGGTGTTAGGCCTCAGGGCTAGGGGTCGGGTGTTTTTTAGGGCTGTGAGGGCGTTCTTAGGCCTCAGGGCTAGGGGTCGGGTTGTTTTTAGGGCTGTGAGGGTGGTCTTAGGCCTCAGGGCTAGGGGTCGGGTGGTTTTTACGGCTGTGGGGTTGGTCTTAGGCCTTAGGGCTTGGGGTCGGTGGCTTTTAGGGCTGTGAGGGTGGTATTGGGGCTCAGGGCTAGGGGGCGGGTGGTTTTTAGGGCTGGGGGGGCTGTTTTAGGCCTCAGGGCTAGGGGTTGGATGTTTTTCAGTGCTGGGGGGGCAGTCCTAGGGCAGAGGTGAGCTGGGGTAGGTGTCGGTGCTAGGGCTTAGGGCTGAGGTAAGGTTGGTTATTATGGCTTAGGGTTTTGGGTGGGTGGGCCCGGTAGTTGATCTTAGGTCTTAGGGGTGTGGGTGGTTTAGTTTCTAGGGCTGGGGGGCCGGTCTTAGGGCTGAGGGCTAGGGGTTTGGCGGTTTTCAGGGCTGGGGGGGCTGTCTTAGGCCTCAGGGCTAGGGGTCGGGTGGTTTTTAGGCCTGTGAGGGCGGTTTTAGGGCTTAGGACTAGGGGTCGGGTGTTTTTTAGGGCTGTGAAGGCGGTTTTAGGGCTTAGGACTAGGGGTCGGGTGGTTTTTAGGGCTGTGAAGGCGGTTTTAGGGCTTAGGACTAGGGGTCGGGTGGTTTTTAGGGCTGTGAAGGCGGTTTTAGGCCTCAGGGCTAGGGGTCGGGTGGTTTTTAGGGCAGTGTTAGGCCTCAGGGCTAGGGGTCTGGTGTTTTTTAGGGCTGTGAGGGCGGTTTTAGGCCTTAGGACTAGGGGTCGGTGGTTTTTAGGGCGGTGTTAGGCCTCAGGGCTAGGGGTCGGGTGTTTTTTAGGGCTGTGAGGGCGTTCTTAGGCCTCAGGGCTAGGGGTCGGGTTGTTTTTAGGGCTGTGAGGGTGGTCTTAGGCCTCAGGGCTAGGGGTCGGGTGGTTTTTACGGCTGTGGGGTTGGTCTTAGGCCTTAGGGCTTGGGGTCGGTGGCTTTTAGGGCTGTGAGGGTGGTATTGGGGCTCAGGGCTAGGGGGCGGGTGGTTTTTAGGGCTGGGGGGGCTGTTTTAGGCCTCAGGGCTAGGGGTTGGATGTTTTTCAGTGCTGGGGGGGCAGTCCTAGGGCAGAGGTGAGCTGGGGTAGGTGTCGGTGCTAGGGCTTAGGGCTGAGGTAAGGTTGGTTATTATGGCTTAGGGTTTTGGGTGGGTGGGCCCGGTAGTTGATCTTAGGTCTTAGGGGTGTGGGTGGTTTAGTTTCTAGGGCTGGGGGGCCGGTCTTAGGGCTGAGGGCTAGGGGTTTGGCGGTTTTCAGGGCTGGGGGGGCTGTCTTAGGCCTCAGGGCTAGGGGTCGGGTGGTTTTTAGGCCTGTGAGGGCGGTTTTAGGGCTTAGGACTAGGGGTCGGGTGTTTTTTAGGGCTGTGAAGGCGGTTTTAGGGCTTAGGACTAGGGGTCGGGTGGTTTTTAGGGCTGTGAAGGCGGTTTTAGGGCTTAGGACTAGGGGTCGGGTGGTTTTTAGGGCTGTGAAGGCGGTTTTAGGCCTCAGGGCTAGGGGTCGGGTGGTTTTTAGGGCAGTGTTAGGCCTCAGGGCTAGGGGTCTGGTGTTTTTTAGGGCTGTGAGGGCGGTTTTAGGCCTTAGGACTAGGGGTCGGTGGTTTTTAGGGCGGTGTTAGGCCTCAGGGCTAGGGGTCGGGTGTTTTTTAGGGCTGTGAGGGCGTTCTTAGGCCTCAGGGCTAGGGGTCGGGTTGTTTTTAGGGCTGTGAGGGTGGTCTTAGGCCTCAGGGCTAGGGGTCGGGTGGTTTTTACGGCTGTGGGGTTGGTCTTAGGCCTTAGGGCTTGGGGTCGGTGGCTTTTAGGGCTGTGAGGGTGGTATTGGGGCTCAGGGCTAGGGGGCGGGTGGTTTTTAGGGCTGGGGGGGCTGTTTTAGGCCTCAGGGCTAGGGGTTGGATGTTTTTCAGTGCTGGGGGGGCAGTCCTAGGGCAGAGGTGAGCTGGGGTAGGTGTCGGTGCTAGGGCTTAGGGCTGAGGTAAGGTTGGTTATTATGGCTTAGGGTTTTGGGTGGGTGGGCCCGGTAGTTGATCTTAGGTCTTAGGGGTGTGGGTGGTTTAGTTTCTAGGGCTGGGGGGCCGGTCTTAGGGCTGAGGGCTAGGGGTTTGGCGGTTTTCAGGGCTGGGGGGGCTGTCTTAGGCCTCAGGGCTAGGGGTCGGGTGGTTTTTAGGCCTGTGAGGGCGGTTTTAGGGCTTAGGACTAGGGGTCGGGTGTTTTTTAGGGCTGTGAAGGCGGTTTTAGGGCTTAGGACTAGGGGTCGGGTGGTTTTTAGGGCTGTGAAGGCGGTTTTAGGGCTTAGGACTAGGGGTCGGGTGGTTTTTAGGGCTGTGAAGGCGGTTTTAGGCCTCAGGGCTAGGGGTCGGGTGGTTTTTAGGGCAGTGTTAGGCCTCAGGGCTAGGGGTCTGGTGTTTTTTAGGGCTGTGAGGGCGGTTTTAGGCCTTAGGACTAGGGGTCGGTGGTTTTTAGGGCGGTGTTAGGCCTCAGGGCTAGGGGTCGGGTGTTTTTTAGGGCTGTGAGGGCGTTCTTAGGCCTCAGGGCTAGGGGTCGGGTTGTTTTTAGGGCTGTGAGGGTGGTCTTAGGCCTCAGGGCTAGGGGTCGGGTGGTTTTTACGGCTGTGGGGTTGGTCTTAGGCCTTAGGGCTTGGGGTCGGTGGTTTTTAGGGCTGTGAGGGTGGTATTGGGGCTCAGGGCTAGGGGGCGGGTGGTTTTTAGGGCTGGGGGGGCTGTTTTAGGCCTCAGGGCTAGGGGTTGGATGTTTTTCAGTGCTGGGGGGGCAGTCCTAGGGCAGAGGTGAGCTGGGGTAGGTGTCGGTGCTAGGGCTTAGGGCTGAGGTAAGGTTGGTTATTATGGCTTAGGGTTTTGGGTGGGTGGGCCCGGTAGTTGATCTTAGGTCTTAGGGGTGTGGGTGGTTTAGTTTCTAGGGCTGGGGGGCCGGTCTTAGGGCTGAGGGCTAGGGGTTTGGCGGTTTTCAGGGCTGGGGGGGCTGTCTTAGGCCTCAGGGCTAGGGGTCGGGTGGTTTTTAGGCCTGTGAGGGCGGTTTTAGGGCTTAGGACTAGGGGTCGGGTGTTTTTTAGGGCTGTGAAGGCGGTTTTAGGGCTTAGGACTAGGGGTCGGGTGGTTTTTAGGGCTGTGAAGGCGGTTTTAGGGCTTAGGACTAGGGGTCGGGTGGTTTTTAGGGCTGTGAAGGCGGTTTTAGGCCTCAGGGCTAGGGGTCGGGTGGTTTTTAGGGCAGTGTTAGGCCTCAGGGCTAGGGGTCTGGTGTTTTTTAGGGCTGTGAGGGCGGTTTTAGGCCTTAGGACTAGGGGTCGGTGGTTTTTAGGGCGGTGTTAGGCCTCAGGGCTAGGGGTCGGGTGTTTTTTAGGGCTGTGAGGGCGTTCTTAGGCCTCAGGGCTAGGGGTCGGGTTGTTTTTAGGGCTGTGAGGGTGGTCTTAGGCCTCAGGGCTAGGGGTCGGGTGGTTTTTACGGCTGTGGGGTTGGTCTTAGGCCTTAGGGCTTGGGGTCGGTGGCTTTTAGGGCTGTGAGGGTGGTATTGGGGCTCAGGGCTAGGGGGCGGGTGGTTTTTAGGGCTGGGGGGGCTGTTTTAGGCCTCAGGGCTAGGGGTTGGATGTTTTTCAGTGCTGGGGGGGCAGTCCTAGGGCAGAGGTGAGCTGGGGTAGGTGTCGGTGCTAGGGCTTAGGGCTGAGGTAAGGTTGGTTATTATGGCTTAGGGTTTTGGGTGGGTGGGCCCGGTAGTTGATCTTAGGTCTTAGGGGTGTGGGTGGTTTAGTTTCTAGGGCTGGGGGGCCGGTCTTAGGGCTGAGGGCTAGGGGTTTGGCGGTTTTCAGGGCTGGGGGGGCTGTCTTAGGCCTCAGGGCTAGGGGTCGGGTGGTTTTTAGGCCTGTGAGGGCGGTTTTAGGGCTTAGGACTAGGGGTCGGGTGTTTTTTAGGGCTGTGAAGGCGGTTTTAGGGCTTAGGACTAGGGGTCGGGTGGTTTTTAGGGCTGTGAAGGCGGTTTTAGGGCTTAGGACTAGGGGTCGGGTGGTTTTTAGGGCTGTGAAGGCGGTTTTAGGCCTCAGGGCTAGGGGTCGGGTGGTTTTTAGGGCAGTGTTAGGCCTCAGGGCTAGGGGTCTGGTGTTTTTTAGGGCTGTGAGGGCGGTTTTAGGCCTTAGGACTAGGGGTCGGTGGTTTTTAGGGCGGTGTTAGGCCTCAGGGCTAGGGGTCGGGTGTTTTTTAGGGCTGTGAGGGCGTTCTTAGGCCTCAGGGCTAGGGGTCGGGTTGTTTTTAGGGCTGTGAGGGTGGTCTTAGGCCTCAGGGCTAGGGGTCGGGTGGTTTTTACGGCTGTGGGGTTGGTCTTAGGCCTTAGGGCTTGGGGTCGGTGGTTTTTAGGGCTGTGAGGGTGGTATTGGGGCTCAGGGCTAGGGGGCGGGTGGTTTTTAGGGCTGGGGGGGCTGTTTTAGGCCTCAGGGCTAGGGGTTGGATGTTTTTCAGTGCTGGGGGGGCAGTCCTAGGGCAGAGGTGAGCTGGGGTAGGTGTCGGTGCTAGGGCTTAGGGCTGAGGTAAGGTTGGTTATTATGGCTTAGGGTTTTGGGTGGGTGGGCCCGGTAGTTGATCTTAGGTCTTAGGGGTGTGGGTGGTTTAGTTTCTAGGGCTGGGGGGCCGGTCTTAGGGCTGAGGGCTAGGGGTTTGGCGGTTTTCAGGGCTGGGGGGGCTGTCTTAGGCCTCAGGGCTAGGGGTCGGGTGGTTTTTAGGCCTGTGAGGGCGGTTTTAGGGCTTAGGACTAGGGGTCGGGTGTTTTTTAGGGCTGTGAAGGCGGTTTTAGGGCTTAGGACTAGGGGTCGGGTGGTTTTTAGGGCTGTGAAGGCGGTTTTAGGGCTTAGGACTAGGGGTCGGGTGGTTTTTAGGGCTGTGAAGGCGGTTTTAGGCCTCAGGGCTAGGGGTCGGGTGGTTTTTAGGGCAGTGTTAGGCCTCAGGGCTAGGGGTCTGGTGTTTTTTAGGGCTGTGAGGGCGGTTTTAGGCCTTAGGACTAGGGGTCGGTGGTTTTTAGGGCGGTGTTAGGCCTCAGGGCTAGGGGTCGGGTGTTTTTTAGGGCTGTGAGGGCGTTCTTAGGCCTCAGGGCTAGGGGTCGGGTTGTTTTTAGGGCTGTGAGGGTGGTCTTAGGCCTCAGGGCTAGGGGTCGGGTGGTTTTTACGGCTGTGGGGTTGGTCTTAGGCCTTAGGGCTTGGGGTCGGTGGCTTTTAGGGCTGTGAGGGTGGTATTGGGGCTCAGGGCTAGGGGGCGGGTGGTTTTTAGGGCTGGGGGGGCTGTTTTAGGCCTCAGGGCTAGGGGTTGGATGTTTTTCAGTGCTGGGGGGGCAGTCCTAGGGCAGAGGTGAGCTGGGGTAGGTGTCGGTGCTAGGGCTTAGGGCTGAGGTAAGGTTGGTTATTATGGCTTAGGGTTTTGGGTGGGTGGGCCCGGTAGTTGATCTTAGGTCTTAGGGGTGTGGGTGGTTTAGTTTCTAGGGCTGGGGGGCCGGTCTTAGGGCTGAGGGCTAGGGGTTTGGCGGTTTTCAGGGCTGGGGGGGCTGTCTTAGGCCTCAGGGCTAGGGGTCGGGTGGTTTTTAGGCCTGTGAGGGCGGTTTTAGGGCTTAGGACTAGGGGTCGGGTGTTTTTTAGGGCAGTGTTAGGCCTCAGGGCTAGGGGTCTGGTGTTTTTTAGGGCTGTGAGGGCGGTTTTAGGCCTTAGGACTAGGGGTCGGTGGTTTTTAGGGCGGTGTTAGGCCTCAGGGCTAGGGGTCGGGTGTTTTTTAGGGCTGTGAGGGCGTTCTTAGGCCTCAGGGCTAGGGGTCGGGTTGTTTTTAGGGCTGTGAGGGTGGTCTTAGGCCTCAGGGCTAGGGGTCGGGTGGTTTTTACGGCTGTGGGGTTGGTCTTAGGCCTTAGGGCTTGGGGTCGGTGGTTTTTAGGGCTGTGAGGGTGGTATTGGGGCTCAGGGCTAGGGGGCGGGTGGTTTTTAGGGCTGGGGGGCTGTTTTAGGCCTCAGGGCTAGGGGTTGGATGTTTTTCAGTGCTGGGGGGCAGTCCTAGGGCAGAGGTGAGCTGGGGTAGGTGTCGGTGCTAGGGCTTAGGGCTGAGGTAAGGTTGGTTATTATGGCTTAGGGTTTTGGGTGGGTGGGCCCGGTAGTTGATCTTAGGTCTTAGGGGTGTGGGTGGTTTAGTTTCTAGGGCTGGGGGGCCGGTCTTAGGGCTGAGGGCTAGGGGTTTGGCGGTTTTCAGGGCTGGGGGGGCTGTCTTAGGCCTCAGGGCTAGGGGTCGGGTGGTTTTTAGGCCTGTGAGGGCGGTTTTAGGGCTTAGGACTAGGGGTCGGGTGTTTTTTAGGGCTGTGAAGGCGGTTTTAGGGCTTAGGACTAGGGGTCGGGTGGTTTTTAGGGCTGTGAAGGCGGTTTTAGGGCTTAGGACTAGGGGTCGGGTGGTTTTTAGGGCTGTGAAGGCGGTTTTAGGCCTCAGGGCTAGGGGTCGGGTGGTTTTTTAGGGCAGTGTTAGGCCTCAGGGCTAGGGGTCTGGTGTTTTTTAGGGCTGTGAGGGCGGTTTTAGGCCTTAGGACTAGGGGTCGGTGGTTTTTAGGGCGGTGTTAGGCCTCAGGGCTAGGGGTCGGGTGTTTTTTAGGGCTGTGAGGGCGTTCTTAGGCCTCAGGGCTAGGGGTCGGGTTGTTTTTAGGGCTGTGAGGGTGGTCTTAGGCCTCAGGGCTAGGGGTCGGGTGGTTTTTACGGCTGTGGGGTTGGTCTTAGGCCTTAGGGCTTGGGGTCGGTGGCTTTTAGGGCTGTGAGGGTGGTATTGGGGCTCAGGGCTAGGGGCGGGTGGTTTTTAGGGCTGGGGGGGCTGTTTTAGGCCTCAGGGCTAGGGGTTGGATGTTTTTCAGTGCTGGGGGGGCAGTCCTAGGGCAGAGGTGAGCTGGGGTAGGTGTCGGTGCTAGGGCTTAGGGCTGAGGTAAGGTTGGTTATTATGGCTTAGGGTTTTGGGTGGGTGGGCCCGGTAGTTGATCTTAGGTCTTAGGGGTGTGGGTGGTTTAGTTTCTAGGGCTGGGGGGCCGGTCTTAGGGCTGAGGGCTAGGGGTTTGGCGGTTTTCAGGGCTGGGGGGGCTGTCTTAGGCCTCAGGGCTAGGGGTCGGGTGGTTTTTAGGCCTGTGAGGGCGGTTTTAGGGCTTAGGACTAGGGGTCGGGTGTTTTTTAGGGCTGTGAAGGCGGTTTTAGGGCTTAGGACTAGGGGTCGGGTGGTTTTTAGGGCTGTGAAGGCGGTTTTAGGCCTCAGGGCTAGGGGTCGGGTGGTTTTTAGGGCAGTGTTAGGCCTCAGGGCTAGGGGTCTGGTGTTTTTTAGGGCTGTGAGGGCGGTTTTAGGCCTTAGGACTAGGGGTCGGTGGTTTTTAGGGCGGTGTTAGGCCTCAGGGCTAGGGGTCGGGTGTTTTTTAGGGCTGTGAGGGCGTTCTTAGGCCTCAGGGCTAGGGGTCGGGTTGTTTTTAGGGCTGTGAGGGTGGTCTTAGGCCTCAGGGCTAGGGGTCGGGTGGTTTTTACGGCTGTGGGGTTGGTCTTAGGCCTTAGGGCTTGGGGTCGGTGGCTTTTAGGGCTGTGAGGGTGGTATTGGGGCTCAGGGCTAGGGGGCGGGTGGTTTTTAGGGCTGGGGGGGCTGTTTTAGGCCTCAGGGCTAGGGGTTGGATGTTTTTCAGTGCTGGGGGGGCAGTCCTAGGGCAGAGGTGAGCTGGGGTAGGTGTCGGTGCTAGGGCTTAGGGCTGAGGTAAGGTTGGTTATTATGGCTTAGGGTTTTGGGTGGGTGGGCCCGGTAGTTGATCTTAGGTCTTAGGGGTGTGGGTGGTTTAGTTTCTAGGGCTGGGGGGCCGGTCTTAGGGCTGAGGGCTAGGGGTTTGGCGGTTTTCAGGGCTGGGGGGGCTGTCTTAGGCCTCAGGGCTAGGGGTCGGGTGGTTTTTAGGCCTGTGAGGGCGGTTTTAGGGCTTAGGACTAGGGGTCGGGTGTTTTTTAGGGCTGTGAAGGCGGTTTTAGGGCTTAGGACTAGGGGTCGGGTGGTTTTTAGGGCTGTGAAGGCGGTTTTAGGGCTTAGGACTAGGGGTCGGGTGGTTTTTAGGGCTGTGAAGGCGGTTTTAGGCCTCAGGGCTAGGGGTCGGGTGGTTTTTAGGGCAGTGTTAGGCCTCAGGGCTAGGGGTCTGGTGTTTTTTAGGGCTGTGAGGGCGGTTTTAGGCCTTAGGACTAGGGGTCGGTGGTTTTTAGGGCGGTGTTAGGCCTCAGGGCTAGGGGTCGGGTGTTTTTTAGGGCTGTGAGGGCGTTCTTAGGCCTCAGGGCTAGGGGTCGGGTTGTTTTTAGGGCTGTGAGGGTGGTCTTAGGCCTCAGGGCTAGGGGTCGGGTGGTTTTTACGGCTGTGGGGTTGGTCTTAGGCCTTAGGGCTTGGGGTCGGTGGCTTTTAGGGCTGTGAGGGTGGTATTGGGGCTCAGGGCTAGGGGGCGGGTGGTTTTTAGGGCTGGGGGGGCTGTTTTAGGCCTCAGGGCTAGGGGTTGGATGTTTTTCAGTGCTGGGGGGGCAGTCCTAGGGCAGAGGTGAGCTGGGGTAGGTGTCGGTGCTAGGGCTTAGGGCTGAGGTAAGGTTGGTTATTATGGCTTAGGGTTTTGGGTGGGTGGGCCCGGTAGTTGATCTTAGGTCTTAGGGGTGTGGGTGGTTTAGTTTCTAGGGCTGGGGGGCCGGTCTTAGGGCTGAGGGCTAGGGGTTTGGCGGTTTTCAGGGCTGGGGGGGCTGTCTTAGGCCTCAGGGCTAGGGGTCGGGTGGTTTTTAGGCCTGTGAGGGCGGTTTTAGGGCTTAGGACTAGGGGTCGGGTGTTTTTTAGGGCAGTGTTAGGCCTCAGGGCTAGGGGTCTGGTGTTTTTTAGGGCTGTGAGGGCGGTTTTAGGCCTTAGGACTAGGGGTCGGTGGTTTTTAGGGCGGTGTTAGGCCTCAGGGCTAGGGGTCGGGTGTTTTTTAGGGCTGTGAGGGCGTTCTTAGGCCTCAGGGCTAGGGGTCGGGTTGTTTTTAGGGCTGTGAGGGTGGTCTTAGGCCTCAGGGCTAGGGGTCGGGTGGTTTTTACGGCTGTGGGGTTGGTCTTAGGCCTTAGGGCTTGGGGTCGGTGGTTTTTAGGGCTGTGAGGGTGGTATTGGGGCTCAGGGCTAGGGGGCGGGTGGTTTTTAGGGCTGGGGGGGCTGTTTTAGGCCTCAGGGCTAGGGGTTGGATGTTTTTCAGTGCTGGGGGGGCAGTCCTAGGGCAGAGGTGAGCTGGGGTAGGTGTCGGTGCTAGGGCTTAGGGCTGAGGTAAGGTTGGTTATTATGGCTTAGGGTTTTGGGTGGGTGGGCCCGGTAGTTGATCTTAGGTCTTAGGGGTGTGGGTGGTTTAGTTTCTAGGGCTGGGGGGCCGGTCTTAGGGCTGAGGGCTAGGGGTTTGGCGGTTTTCAGGGCTGGGGGGGCTGTCTTAGGCCTCAGGGCTAGGGGTCGGGTGGTTTTTAGGCCTGTGAGGGCGGTTTTAGGGCTTAGGACTAGGGGTCGGGTGTTTTTTAGGGCTGTGAAGGCGGTTTTAGGGCTTAGGACTAGGGGTCGGGTGGTTTTTAGGGCTGTGAAGGCGGTTTTAGGGCTTAGGACTAGGGGTCGGGTGGTTTTTAGGGCTGTGAAGGCGGTTTTAGGCCTCAGGGCTAGGGGTCGGGTGGTTTTTAGGGCAGTGTTAGGCCTCAGGGCTAGGGGTCTGGTGTTTTTTAGGGCTGTGAGGGCGGTTTTAGGCCTTAGGACTAGGGGTCGGTGGTTTTTAGGGCGGTGTTAGGCCTCAGGGCTAGGGGTCGGGTGTTTTTTAGGGCTGTGAGGGCGTTCTTAGGCCTCAGGGCTAGGGGTCGGGTTGTTTTTAGGGCTGTGAGGGTGGTCTTAGGCCTCAGGGCTAGGGGTCGGGTGGTTTTTACGGCTGTGGGGTTGGTCTTAGGCCTTAGGGCTTGGGGTCGGTGGCTTTTAGGGCTGTGAGGGTGGTATTGGGGCTCAGGGCTAGGGGGCGGGTGGTTTTTAGGGCTGGGGGGGCTGTTTTAGGCCTCAGGGCTAGGGGTTGGATGTTTTTCAGTGCTGGGGGGGCAGTCCTAGGGCAGAGGTGAGCTGGGGTAGGTGTCGGTGCTAGGGCTTAGGGCTGAGGTAAGGTTGGTTATTATGGCTTAGGGTTTTGGGTGGGTGGGCCCGGTAGTTGATCTTAGGTCTTAGGGGTGTGGGTGGTTTAGTTTCTAGGGCTGGGGGGCCGGTCTTAGGGCTGAGGGCTAGGGGTTTGGCGGTTTTCAGGGCTGGGGGGGCTGTCTTAGGCCTCAGGGCTAGGGGTCGGGTGGTTTTTAGGCCTGTGAGGGCGGTTTTAGGGCTTAGGACTAGGGGTCGGGTGTTTTTTAGGGCTGTGAAGGCGGTTTTAGGGCTTAGGACTAGGGGTCGGGTGGTTTTTAGGGCTGTGAAGGCGGTTTTAGGCCTCAGGGCTAGGGGTCGGGTGGTTTTTAGGGCAGTGTTAGGCCTCAGGGCTAGGGGTCTGGTGTTTTTTAGGGCTGTGAGGGCGGTTTTAGGCCTTAGGACTAGGGGTCGGTGGTTTTTAGGGCGGTGTTAGGCCTCAGGGCTAGGGGTCGGGTGTTTTTTAGGGCTGTGAGGGCGTTCTTAGGCCTCAGGGCTAGGGGTCGGGTTGTTTTTAGGGCTGTGAGGGTGGTCTTAGGCCTCAGGGCTAGGGGTCGGGTGGTTTTTACGGCTGTGGGGTTGGTCTTAGGCCTTAGGGCTTGGGGTCGGTGGCTTTTAGGGCTGTGAGGGTGGTATTGGGGCTCAGGGCTAGGGGGCGGGTGGTTTTTAGGGCTGGGGGGGCTGTTTTAGGCCTCAGGGCTAGGGGTTGGATGTTTTTCAGTGCTGGGGGGGCAGTCCTAGGGCAGAGGTGAGCTGGGGTAGGTGTCGGTGCTAGGGCTTAGGGCTGAGGTAAGGTTGGTTATTATGGCTTAGGGTTTTGGGTGGGTGGGCCCGGTAGTTGATCTTAGGTCTTAGGGGTGTGGGTGGTTTAGTTTCTAGGGCTGGGGGGCCGGTCTTAGGGCTGAGGGCTAGGGGTTTGGCGGTTTTCAGGGCTGGGGGGGCTGTCTTAGGCCTCAGGGCTAGGGGTCGGGTGGTTTTTAGGCCTGTGAGGGCGGTTTTAGGGCTTAGGACTAGGGGTCGGGTGTTTTTTAGGGCTGTGAAGGCGGTTTTAGGGCTTAGGACTAGGGGTCGGGTGGTTTTTAGGGCTGTGAAGGCGGTTTTAGGGCTTAGGACTAGGGGTCGGGTGGTTTTTAGGGCTGTGAAGGCGGTTTTAGGCCTCAGGGCTAGGGGTCGGGTGGTTTTTAGGGCAGTGTTAGGCCTCAGGGCTAGGGGTCTGGTGTTTTTTAGGGCTGTGAGGGCGGTTTTAGGCCTTAGGACTAGGGGTCGGTGGTTTTTAGGGCGGTGTTAGGCCTCAGGGCTAGGGGTCGGGTGTTTTTTAGGGCTGTGAGGGCGTTCTTAGGCCTCAGGGCTAGGGGTCGGGTTGTTTTTAGGGCTGTGAGGGTGGTCTTAGGCCTCAGGGCTAGGGGTCGGGTGGTTTTTACGGCTGTGGGGTTGGTCTTAGGCCTTAGGGCTTGGGGTCGGTGGTTTTTAGGGCTGTGAGGGTGGTATTGGGGCTCAGGGCTAGGGGGCGGGTGGTTTTTAGGGCTGGGGGGGCTGTTTTAGGCCTCAGGGCTAGGGGTTGGATGTTTTTCAGTGCTGGGGGGGCAGTCCTAGGGCAGAGGTGAGCTGGGGTAGGTGTCGGTGCTAGGGCTTAGGGCTGAGGTAAGGTTGGTTATTATGGCTTAGGGTTTTGGGTGGGTGGGCCCGGTAGTTGATCTTAGGTCTTAGGGGTGTGGGTGGTTTAGTTTCTAGGGCTGGGGGGCCGGTCTTAGGGCTGAGGGCTAGGGGTTTGGCGGTTTTCAGGGCTGGGGGGGCTGTCTTAGGCCTCAGGGCTAGGGGTCGGGTGGTTTTTAGGCCTGTGAGGGCGGTTTTAGGGCTTAGGACTAGGGGTCGGGTGTTTTTTAGGGCTGTGAAGGCGGTTTTAGGGCTTAGGACTAGGGGTCGGGTGGTTTTTAGGGCTGTGAAGGCGGTTTTAGGGCTTAGGACTAGGGGTCGGGTGGTTTTTAGGGCTGTGAAGGCGGTTTTAGGCCTCAGGGCTAGGGGTCGGGTGGTTTTTAGGGCAGTGTTAGGCCTCAGGGCTAGGGGTCTGGTGTTTTTTAGGGCTGTGAGGGCGGTTTTAGGCCTTAGGACTAGGGGTCGGTGGTTTTTAGGGCGGTGTTAGGCCTCAGGGCTAGGGGTCGGGTGTTTTTTAGGGCTGTGAGGGCGTTCTTAGGCCTCAGGGCTAGGGGTCGGGTTGTTTTTAGGGCTGTGAGGGTGGTCTTAGGCCTCAGGGCTAGGGGTCGGGTGGTTTTTACGGCTGTGGGGTTGGTCTTAGGCCTTAGGGCTTGGGGTCGGTGGTTTTTAGGGCTGTGAGGGTGGTATTGGGGCTCAGGGCTAGGGGGCGGGTGGTTTTTAGGGCTGGGGGGGCTGTTTTAGGCCTCAGGGCTAGGGGTTGGATGTTTTTCAGTGCTGGGGGGGCAGTCCTAGGGCAGAGGTGAGCTGGGGTAGGTGTCGGTGCTAGGGCTTAGGGCTGAGGTAAGGTTGGTTATTATGGCTTAGGGTTTTGGGTGGGTGGGCCCGGTAGTTGATCTTAGGTCTTAGGGGTGTGGGTGGTTTAGTTTCTAGGGCTGGGGGGCCGGTCTTAGGGCTGAGGGCTAGGGGTTTGGCGGTTTTCAGGGCTGGGGGGGCTGTCTTAGGCCTCAGGGCTAGGGGTCGGGTGGTTTTTAGGCCTGTGAGGGCGGTTTTAGGGCTTAGGACTAGGGGTCGGGTGTTTTTTAGGGCTGTGAAGGCGGTTTTAGGGCTTAGGACTAGGGGTCGGGTGGTTTTTAGGGCTGTGAAGGCGGTTTTAGGGCTTAGGACTAGGGGTCGGGTGGTTTTTAGGGCTGTGAAGGCGGTTTTAGGCCTCAGGGCTAGGGGTCGGGTGGTTTTTAGGGCAGTGTTAGGCCTCAGGGCTAGGGGTCTGGTGTTTTTTAGGGCTGTGAGGGCGGTTTTAGGCCTTAGGACTAGGGGTCGGTGGTTTTTAGGGCGGTGTTAGGCCTCAGGGCTAGGGGTCGGGTGTTTTTTAGGGCTGTGAGGGCGTTCTTAGGCCTCAGGGCTAGGGGTCGGGTTGTTTTTAGGGCTGTGAGGGTGGTCTTAGGCCTCAGGGCTAGGGGTCGGGTGGTTTTTACGGCTGTGGGGTTGGTCTTAGGCCTTAGGGCTTGGGGTCGGTGGCTTTTAGGGCTGTGAGGGTGGTATTGGGGCTCAGGGCTAGGGGGCGGGTGGTTTTTAGGGCTGGGGGGGCTGTTTTAGGCCTCAGGGCTAGGGGTTGGATGTTTTTCAGTGCTGGGGGGGCAGTCCTAGGGCAGAGGTGAGCTGGGGTAGGTGTCGGTGCTAGGGCTTAGGGCTGAGGTAAGGTTGGTTATTATGGCTTAGGGTTTTGGGTGGGTGGGCCCGGTAGTTGATCTTAGGTCTTAGGGGTGTGGGTGGTTTAGTTTCTAGGGCTGGGGGGCCGGTCTTAGGGCTGAGGGCTAGGGGTTTGGCGGTTTTCAGGGCTGGGGGGGCTGTCTTAGGCCTCAGGGCTAGGGGTCGGGTGGTTTTTAGGCCTGTGAGGGCGGTTTTAGGGCTTAGGACTAGGGGTCGGGTGTTTTTTAGGGCTGTGAAGGCGGTTTTAGGGCTTAGGACTAGGGGTCGGGTGGTTTTTAGGGCTGTGAAGGCGGTTTTAGGGCTTAGGACTAGGGGTCGGGTGGTTTTTAGGGCTGTGAAGGCGGTTTTAGGCCTCAGGGCTAGGGGTCGGGTGGTTTTTAGGGCAGTGTTAGGCCTCAGGGCTAGGGGTCTGGTGTTTTTTAGGGCTGTGAGGGCGGTTTTAGGCCTTAGGACTAGGGGTCGGTGGTTTTTAGGGCGGTGTTAGGCCTCAGGGCTAGGGGTCGGGTGTTTTTTAGGGCTGTGAGGGCGTTCTTAGGCCTCAGGGCTAGGGGTCGGGTTGTTTTTAGGGCTGTGAGGGTGGTCTTAGGCCTCAGGGCTAGGGGTCGGGTGGTTTTTACGGCTGTGGGGTTGGTCTTAGGCCTTAGGGCTTGGGGTCGGTGGCTTTTAGGGCTGTGAGGGTGGTATTGGGGCTCAGGGCTAGGGGGCGGGTGGTTTTTAGGGCTGGGGGGGCTGTTTTAGGCCTCAGGGCTAGGGGTTGGATGTTTTTCAGTGCTGGGGGGGCAGTCCTAGGGCAGAGGTGAGCTGGGGTAGGTGTCGGTGCTAGGGCTTAGGGCTGAGGTAAGGTTGGTTATTATGGCTTAGGGTTTTGGGTGGGTGGGCCCGGTAGTTGATCTTAGGTCTTAGGGGTGTGGGTGGTTTAGTTTCTAGGGCTGGGGGGCCGGTCTTAGGGCTGAGGGCTAGGGGTTTGGCGGTTTTCAGGGCTGGGGGGGCTGTCTTAGGCCTCAGGGCTAGGGGTCGGGTGGTTTTTAGGCCTGTGAGGGCGGTTTTAGGGCTTAGGACTAGGGGTCGGGTGTTTTTTAGGGCTGTGAAGGCGGTTTTAGGGCTTAGGACTAGGGGTCGGGTGGTTTTTAGGGCTGTGAAGGCGGTTTTAGGGCTTAGGACTAGGGGTCGGGTGGTTTTTAGGGCTGTGAAGGCGGTTTTAGGCCTCAGGGCTAGGGGTCGGGTGGTTTTTAGGGCAGTGTTAGGCCTCAGGGCTAGGGGTCTGGTGTTTTTTAGGGCTGTGAGGGCGGTTTTAGGCCTTAGGACTAGGGGTCGGTGGTTTTTAGGGCGGTGTTAGGCCTCAGGGCTAGGGGTCGGGTGTTTTTTAGGGCTGTGAGGGCGTTCTTAGGCCTCAGGGCTAGGGGTCGGGTTGTTTTTAGGGCTGTGAGGGTGGTCTTAGGCCTCAGGGCTAGGGGTCGGGTGGTTTTTACGGCTGTGGGGTTGGTCTTAGGCCTTAGGGCTTGGGGTCGGTGGCTTTTAGGGCTGTGAGGGTGGTATTGGGGCTCAGGGCTAGGGGGCGGGTGGTTTTTAGGGCTGGGGGGGCTGTTTTAGGCCTCAGGGCTAGGGGTTGGATGTTTTTCAGTGCTGGGGGGGCAGTCCTAGGGCAGAGGTGAGCTGGGGTAGGTGTCGGTGCTAGGGCTTAGGGCTGAGGTAAGGTTGGTTATTATGGCTTAGGGTTTTGGGTGGGTGGGCCCGGTAGTTGATCTTAGGTCTTAGGGGTGTGGGTGGTTTAGTTTCTAGGGCTGGGGGGCCGGTCTTAGGGCTGAGGGCTAGGGGTTTGGCGGTTTTCAGGGCTGGGGGGGCTGTCTTAGGCCTCAGGGCTAGGGGTCGGGTGGTTTTTAGGCCTGTGAGGGCGGTTTTAGGGCTTAGGACTAGGGGTCGGGTGTTTTTTAGGGCTGTGAAGGCGGTTTTAGGGCTTAGGACTAGGGGTCGGGTGGTTTTTAGGGCTGTGAAGGCGGTTTTAGGGCTTAGGACTAGGGGTCGGGTGGTTTTTAGGGCTGTGAAGGCGGTTTTAGGCCTCAGGGCTAGGGGTCGGGTGGTTTTTAGGGCAGTGTTAGGCCTCAGGGCTAGGGGTCTGGTGTTTTTTAGGGCTGTGAGGGCGGTTTTAGGCCTTAGGACTAGGGGTCGGTGGTTTTTAGGGCGGTGTTAGGCCTCAGGGCTAGGGGTCGGGTGTTTTTTAGGGCTGTGAGGGCGTTCTTAGGCCTCAGGGCTAGGGGTCGGGTTGTTTTTAGGGCTGTGAGGGTGGTCTTAGGCCTCAGGGCTAGGGGTCGGGTGGTTTTTACGGCTGTGGGGTTGGTCTTAGGCCTTAGGGCTTGGGGTCGGTGGCTTTTAGGGCTGTGAGGGTGGTATTGGGGCTCAGGGCTAGGGGGCGGGTGGTTTTTAGGGCTGGGGGGGCTGTTTTAGGCCTCAGGGCTAGGGGTTGGATGTTTTTCAGTGCTGGGGGGGCAGTCCTAGGGCAGAGGTGAGCTGGGGTAGGTGTCGGTGCTAGGGCTTAGGGCTGAGGTAAGGTTGGTTATTATGGCTTAGGGTTTTGGGTGGGTGGGCCCGGTAGTTGATCTTAGGTCTTAGGGGTGTGGGTGGTTTAGTTTCTAGGGCTGGGGGGCCGGTCTTAGGGCTGAGGGCTAGGGGTTTGGCGGTTTTCAGGGCTGGGGGGGCTGTCTTAGGCCTCAGGGCTAGGGGTCGGGTGGTTTTTAGGCCTGTGAGGGCGGTTTTAGGGCTTAGGACTAGGGGTCGGGTGTTTTTTAGGGCTGTGAAGGCGGTTTTAGGGCTTAGGACTAGGGGTCGGGTGGTTTTTAGGGCTGTGAAGGCGGTTTTAGGGCTTAGGACTAGGGGTCGGGTGGTTTTTAGGGCTGTGAAGGCGGTTTTAGGCCTCAGGGCTAGGGGTCGGGTGGTTTTTAGGGCAGTGTTAGGCCTCAGGGCTAGGGGTCTGGTGTTTTTTAGGGCTGTGAGGGCGGTTTTAGGCCTTAGGACTAGGGGTCGGTGGTTTTTAGGGCGGTGTTAGGCCTCAGGGCTAGGGGTCGGGTGTTTTTTAGGGCTGTGAGGGCGTTCTTAGGCCTCAGGGCTAGGGGTCGGGTTGTTTTTAGGGCTGTGAGGGTGGTCTTAGGCCTCAGGGCTAGGGGTCGGGTGGTTTTTACGGCTGTGGGGTTGGTCTTAGGCCTTAGGGCTTGGGGTCGGTGGCTTTTAGGGCTGTGAGGGTGGTATTGGGGCTCAGGGCTAGGGGGCGGGTGGTTTTTAGGGCTGGGGGGGCTGTTTTAGGCCTCAGGGCTAGGGGTTGGATGTTTTTCAGTGCTGGGGGGGCAGTCCTAGGGCAGAGGTGAGCTGGGGTAGGTGTCGGTGCTAGGGCTTAGGGCTGAGGTAAGGTTGGTTATTATGGCTTAGGGTTTTGGGTGGGTGGGCCCGGTAGTTGATCTTAGGTCTTAGGGGTGTGGGTGGTTTAGTTTCTAGGGCTGGGGGGCCGGTCTTAGGGCTGAGGGCTAGGGGTTTGGCGGTTTTCAGGGCTGGGGGGGCTGTCTTAGGCCTCAGGGCTAGGGGTCGGGTGGTTTTTAGGCCTGTGAGGGCGGTTTTAGGGCTTAGGACTAGGGGTCGGGTGTTTTTTAGGGCTGTGAAGGCGGTTTTAGGGCTTAGGACTAGGGGTCGGGTGGTTTTTAGGGCTGTGAAGGCGGTTTTAGGGCTTAGGACTAGGGGTCGGGTGGTTTTTAGGGCTGTGAAGGCGGTTTTAGGCCTCAGGGCTAGGGGTCGGGTGGTTTTTAGGGCAGTGTTAGGCCTCAGGGCTAGGGGTCTGGTGTTTTTTAGGGCTGTGAGGGCGGTTTTAGGCCTTAGGACTAGGGGTCGGTGGTTTTTAGGGCGGTGTTAGGCCTCAGGGCTAGGGGTCGGGTGTTTTTTAGGGCTGTGAGGGCGTTCTTAGGCCTCAGGGCTAGGGGTCGGGTTGTTTTTAGGGCTGTGAGGGTGGTCTTAGGCCTCAGGGCTAGGGGTCGGGTGGTTTTTACGGCTGTGGGGTTGGTCTTAGGCCTTAGGGCTTGGGGTCGGTGGCTTTTAGGGCTGTGAGGGTGGTATTGGGGCTCAGGGCTAGGGGGCGGGTGGTTTTTAGGGCTGGGGGGGCTGTTTTAGGCCTCAGGGCTAGGGGTTGGATGTTTTTCAGTGCTGGGGGGGCAGTCCTAGGGCAGAGGTGAGCTGGGGTAGGTGTCGGTGCTAGGGCTTAGGGCTGAGGTAAGGTTGGTTATTATGGCTTAGGGTTTTGGGTGGGTGGGCCCGGTAGTTGATCTTAGGTCTTAGGGGTGTGGGTGGTTTAGTTTCTAGGGCTGGGGGGCCGGTCTTAGGGCTGAGGGCTAGGGGTTTGGCGGTTTTCAGGGCTGGGGGGGCTGTCTTAGGCCTCAGGGCTAGGGGTCGGGTGGTTTTTAGGCCTGTGAGGGCGGTTTTAGGGCTTAGGACTAGGGGTCGGGTGTTTTTTAGGGCTGTGAAGGCGGTTTTAGGGCTTAGGACTAGGGGTCGGGTGGTTTTTAGGGCTGTGAAGGCGGTTTTAGGGCTTAGGACTAGGGGTCGGGTGGTTTTTAGGGCTGTGAAGGCGGTTTTAGGGCTTAGGACTAGGGGTCGGGTGGTTTTTAGGGCTGTGAAGGCGGTTTTAGGCCTCAGGGCTAGGGGTCGGGTGGTTTTTAGGGCAGTGTTAGGCCTCAGGGCTAGGGGTCTGGTGTTTTTTAGGGCTGTGAGGGCGGTTTTAGGCCTTAGGACTAGGGGTCGGTGGTTTTTAGGGCGGTGTTAGGCCTCAGGGCTAGGGGTCGGGTGTTTTTTAGGGCTGTGAGGGCGTTCTTAGGCCTCAGGGCTAGGGGTCGGGTTGTTTTTAGGGCTGTGAGGGTGGTCTTAGGCCTCAGGGCTAGGGGTCGGGTGGTTTTTACGGCTGTGGGGTTGGTCTTAGGCCTTAGGGCTTGGGGTCGGTGGCTTTTAGGGCTGTGAGGGTGGTATTGGGGCTCAGGGCTAGGGGGCGGGTGGTTTTTAGGGCTGGGGGGGCTGTTTTAGGCCTCAGGGCTAGGGGTTGGATGTTTTTCAGTGCTGGGGGGGCAGTCCTAGGGCAGAGGTGAGCTGGGGTAGGTGTCGGTGCTAGGGCTTAGGGCTGAGGTAAGGTTGGTTATTATGGCTTAGGGTTTTGGGTGGGTGGGCCCGGTAGTTGATCTTAGGTCTTAGGGGTGTGGGTGGTTTAGTTTCTAGGGCTGGGGGGCCGGTCTTAGGGCTGAGGGCTAGGGGTTTGGCGGTTTTCAGGGCTGGGGGGGCTGTCTTAGGCCTCAGGGCTAGGGGTCGGGTGGTTTTTAGGCCTGTGAGGGCGGTTTTAGGGCTTAGGACTAGGGGTCGGGTGTTTTTTAGGGCTGTGAAGGCGGTTTTAGGGCTTAGGACTAGGGGTCGGGTGGTTTTTAGGGCTGTGAAGGCGGTTTTAGGGCTTAGGACTAGGGGTCGGGTGGTTTTTAGGGCTGTGAAGGCGGTTTTAGGCCTCAGGGCTAGGGGTCGGGTGGTTTTTAGGGCAGTGTTAGGCCTCAGGGCTAGGGGTCTGGTGTTTTTTAGGGCTGTGAGGGCGGTTTTAGGCCTTAGGACTAGGGGTCGGTGGTTTTTAGGGCGGTGTTAGGCCTCAGGGCTAGGGGTCGGGTGTTTTTTAGGGCTGTGAGGGCGTTCTTAGGCCTCAGGGCTAGGGGTCGGGTTGTTTTTAGGGCTGTGAGGGTGGTCTTAGGCCTCAGGGCTAGGGGTCGGGTTGTTTTTAGGGCTGTGAGGGTGGTCTTAGGCCTCAGGGCTAGGGGTCGGGTGGTTTTTACGGCTGTGGGGTTGGTCTTAGGCCTTAGGGCTTGGGGTCGGTGGCTTTTAGGGCTGTGAGGGTGGTATTGGGGCTCAGGGCTAGGGGGCGGGTGGTTTTTAGGGCTGGGGGGGCTGTTTTAGGCCTCAGGGCTAGGGGTTGGATGTTTTTCAGTGCTGGGGGGGCAGTCCTAGGGCAGAGGTGAGCTGGGGTAGGTGTCGGTGCTAGGGCTTAGGGCTGAGGTAAGGTTGGTTATTATGGCTTAGGGTTTTGGGTGGGTGGGCCCGGTAGTTGATCTTAGGTCTTAGGGGTGTGGGTGGTTTAGTTTCTAGGGCTGGGGGGCCGGTCTTAGGGCTGAGGGCTAGGGGTTTGGCGGTTTTCAGGGCTGGGGGGGCTGTCTTAGGCCTCAGGGCTAGGGGTCGGGTGGTTTTTAGGCCTGTGAGGGCGGTTTTAGGGCTTAGGACTAGGGGTCGGGTGTTTTTTAGGGCTGTGAAGGCGGTTTTAGGGCTTAGGACTAGGGGTCGGGTGGTTTTTAGGGCTGTGAAGGCGGTTTTAGGGCTTAGGACTAGGGGTCGGGTGGTTTTTAGGGCTGTGAAGGCGGTTTTAGGCCTCAGGGCTAGGGGTCGGGTGGTTTTTAGGGCAGTGTTAGGCCTCAGGGCTAGGGGTCTGGTGTTTTTTAGGGCTGTGAGGGCGGTTTTAGGCCTTAGGACTAGGGGTCGGTGGTTTTTAGGGCGGTGTTAGGCCTCAGGGCTAGGGGTCGGGTGTTTTTTAGGGCTGTGAGGGCGTTCTTAGGCCTCAGGGCTAGGGGTCGGGTTGTTTTTAGGGCTGTGAGGGTGGTCTTAGGCCTCAGGGCTAGGGGTCGGGTGGTTTTTACGGCTGTGGGGTTGGTCTTAGGCCTTAGGGCTTGGGGTCGGTGGCTTTTAGGGCTGTGAGGGTGGTATTGGGGCTCAGGGCTAGGGGGCGGGTGGTTTTTAGGGCTGGGGGGGCTGTTTTAGGCCTCAGGGCTAGGGGTTGGATGTTTTTCAGTGCTGGGGGGGCAGTCCTAGGGCAGAGGTGAGCTGGGGTAGGTGTCGGTGCTAGGGCTTAGGGCTGAGGTAAGGTTGGTTATTATGGCTTAGGGTTTTGGGTGGGTGGGCCCGGTAGTTGATCTTAGGTCTTAGGGGTGTGGGTGGTTTAGTTTCTAGGGCTGGGGGGCCGGTCTTAGGGCTGAGGGCTAGGGGTTTGGCGGTTTTCAGGGCTGGGGGGGCTGTCTTAGGCCTCAGGGCTAGGGGTCGGGTGGTTTTTAGGCCTGTGAGGGCGGTTTTAGGGCTTAGGACTAGGGGTCGGGTGTTTTTTAGGGCTGTGAAGGCGGTTTTAGGGCTTAGGACTAGGGGTCGGGTGGTTTTTAGGGCTGTGAAGGCGGTTTTAGGGCTTAGGACTAGGGGTCGGGTGGTTTTTAGGGCTGTGAAGGCGGTTTTAGGCCTCAGGGCTAGGGGTCGGGTGGTTTTTAGGGCAGTGTTAGGCCTCAGGGCTAGGGGTCTGGTGTTTTTTAGGGCTGTGAGGGCGGTTTTAGGCCTTAGGACTAGGGGTCGGTGGTTTTTAGGGCGGTGTTAGGCCTCAGGGCTAGGGGTCGGGTGTTTTTTAGGGCTGTGAGGGCGTTCTTAGGCCTCAGGGCTAGGGGTCGGGTTGTTTTTAGGGCTGTGAGGGTGGTCTTAGGCCTCAGGGCTAGGGGTCGGGTGGTTTTTACGGCTGTGGGGTTGGTCTTAGGCCTTAGGGCTTGGGGTCGGTGGCTTTTAGGGCTGTGAGGGTGGTATTGGGGCTCAGGGCTAGGGGGCGGGTGGTTTTTAGGGCTGGGGGGGCTGTTTTAGGCCTCAGGGCTAGGGGTTGGATGTTTTTCAGTGCTGGGGGGGCAGTCCTAGGGCAGAGGTGAGCTGGGGTAGGTGTCGGTGCTAGGGCTTAGGGCTGAGGTAAGGTTGGTTATTATGGCTTAGGGTTTTGGGTGGGTGGGCCCGGTAGTTGATCTTAGGTCTTAGGGGTGTGGGTGGTTTAGTTTCTAGGGCTGGGGGGCCGGTCTTAGGGCTGAGGGCTAGGGGTTTGGCGGTTTTCAGGGCTGGGGGGGCTGTCTTAGGCCTCAGGGCTAGGGGTCGGGTGGTTTTTAGGCCTGTGAGGGCGGTTTTAGGGCTTAGGACTAGGGGTCGGGTGTTTTTTAGGGCTGTGAAGGCGGTTTTAGGGCTTAGGACTAGGGGTCGGGTGGTTTTTAGGGCTGTGAAGGCGGTTTTAGGGCTTAGGACTAGGGGTCGGGTGGTTTTTAGGGCTGTGAAGGCGGTTTTAGGCCTCAGGGCTAGGGGTCGGGTGGTTTTTAGGGCAGTGTTAGGCCTCAGGGCTAGGGGTCTGGTGTTTTTTAGGGCTGTGAGGGCGGTTTTAGGCCTTAGGACTAGGGGTCGGTGGTTTTTAGGGCGGTGTTAGGCCTCAGGGCTAGGGGTCGGGTGTTTTTTAGGGCTGTGAGGGCGTTCTTAGGCCTCAGGGCTAGGGGTCGGGTTGTTTTTAGGGCTGTGAGGGTGGTCTTAGGCCTCAGGGCTAGGGGTCGGGTGGTTTTTACGGCTGTGGGGTTGGTCTTAGGCCTTAGGGCTTGGGGTCGGTGGCTTTTAGGGCTGTGAGGGTGGTATTGGGGCTCAGGGCTAGGGGGCGGGTGGTTTTTAGGGCTGGGGGGGCTGTTTTAGGCCTCAGGGCTAGGGGTTGGATGTTTTTCAGTGCTGGGGGGGCAGTCCTAGGGCAGAGGTGAGCTGGGGTAGGTGTCGGTGCTAGGGCTTAGGGCTGAGGTAAGGTTGGTTATTATGGCTTAGGGTTTTGGGTGGGTGGGCCCGGTAGTTGATCTTAGGTCTTAGGGGTGTGGGTGGTTTAGTTTCTAGGGCTGGGGGGCCGGTCTTAGGGCTGAGGGCTAGGGGTTTGGCGGTTTTCAGGGCTGGGGGGGCTGTCTTAGGCCTCAGGGCTAGGGGTCGGGTGGTTTTTAGGCCTGTGAGGGCGGTTTTAGGGCTTAGGACTAGGGGTCGGGTGTTTTTTAGGGCTGTGAAGGCGGTTTTAGGGCTTAGGACTAGGGGTCGGGTGGTTTTTAGGGCTGTGAAGGCGGTTTTAGGGCTTAGGACTAGGGGTCGGGTGGTTTTTAGGGCTGTGAAGGCGGTTTTAGGCCTCAGGGCTAGGGGTCGGGTGGTTTTTAGGGCAGTGTTAGGCCTCAGGGCTAGGGGTCTGGTGTTTTTTAGGGCTGTGAGGGCGGTTTTAGGCCTTAGGACTAGGGGTCGGTGGTTTTTAGGGCGGTGTTAGGCCTCAGGGCTAGGGGTCGGGTGTTTTTTAGGGCTGTGAGGGCGTTCTTAGGCCTCAGGGCTAGGGGTCGGGTTGTTTTTAGGGCTGTGAGGGTGGTCTTAGGCCTCAGGGCTAGGGGTCGGGTGGTTTTTACGGCTGTGGGGTTGGTCTTAGGCCTTAGGGCTTGGGGTCGGTGGCTTTTAGGGCTGTGAGGGTGGTATTGGGGCTCAGGGCTAGGGGGCGGGTGGTTTTTAGGGCTGGGGGGGCTGTTTTAGGCCTCAGGGCTAGGGGTCGGGTGGTTTTTAGGGCAGTGTTAGGCCTCAGGGCTAGGGGTCTGGTGTTTTTTAGGGCTGTGAGGGCGGTTTTAGGCCTTAGGACTAGGGGTCGGTGGTTTTTAGGGCGGTGTTAGGCCTCAGGGCTAGGGGTCGGGTGTTTTTTAGGGCTGTGAGGGCGTTCTTAGGCCTCAGGGCTAGGGGTCGGGTTGTTTTTAGGGCTGTGAGGGTGGTCTTAGGCCTCAGGGCTAGGGGTCGGGTGGTTTTTACGGCTGTGGGGTTGGTCTTAGGCCTTAGGGCTTGGGGTCGGTGGCTTTTAGGGCTGTGAGGGTGGTATTGGGGCTCAGGGCTAGGGGGCGGGTGGTTTTTAGGGCTGGGGGGGCTGTTTTAGGCCTCAGGGCTAGGGGTTGGATGTTTTTCAGTGCTGGGGGGGCAGTCCTAGGGCAGAGGTGAGCTGGGGTAGGTGTCGGTGCTAGGGCTTAGGGCTGAGGTAAGGTTGGTTATTATGGCTTAGGGTTTTGGGTGGGTGGGCCCGGTAGTTGATCTTAGGTCTTAGGGGTGTGGGTGGTTTAGTTTCTAGGGCTGGGGGGCCGGTCTTAGGGCTGAGGGCTAGGGGTTTGGCGGTTTTCAGGGCTGGGGGGGCTGTCTTAGGCCTCAGGGCTAGGGGTCGGGTGGTTTTTAGGCCTGTGAGGGCGGTTTTAGGGCTTAGGACTAGGGGTCGGGTGTTTTTTAGGGCTGTGAAGGCGGTTTTAGGGCTTAGGACTAGGGGTCGGGTGGTTTTTAGGGCTGTGAAGGCGGTTTTAGGGCTTAGGACTAGGGGTCGGGTGGTTTTTAGGGCTGTGAAGGCGGTTTTAGGCCTCAGGGCTAGGGGTCGGGTGGTTTTTAGGGCAGTGTTAGGCCTCAGGGCTAGGGGTCTGGTGTTTTTTAGGGCTGTGAGGGCGGTTTTAGGCCTTAGGACTAGGGGTCGGTGGTTTTTAGGGCGGTGTTAGGCCTCAGGGCTAGGGGTCGGGTGTTTTTTAGGGCTGTGAGGGCGTTCTTAGGCCTCAGGGCTAGGGGTCGGGTTGTTTTTAGGGCTGTGAGGGTGGTCTTAGGCCTCAGGGCTAGGGGTCGGGTGGTTTTTACGGCTGTGGGGTTGGTCTTAGGCCTTAGGGCTTGGGGTCGGTGGCTTTTAGGGCTGTGAGGGTGGTATTGGGGCTCAGGGCTAGGGGGCGGGTGGTTTTTAGGGCTGGGGGGGCTGTTTTAGGCCTCAGGGCTAGGGGTTGGATGTTTTTCAGTGCTGGGGGGGCAGTCCTAGGGCAGAGGTGAGCTGGGGTAGGTGTCGGTGCTAGGGCTTAGGGCTGAGGTAAGGTTGGTTATTATGGCTTAGGGTTTTGGGTGGGTGGGCCCGGTAGTTGATCTTAGGTCTTAGGGGTGTGGGTGGTTTAGTTTCTAGGGCTGGGGGGCCGGTCTTAGGGCTGAGGGCTAGGGGTTTGGCGGTTTTCAGGGCTGGGGGGGCTGTCTTAGGCCTCAGGGCTAGGGGTCGGGTGGTTTTTAGGCCTGTGAGGGCGGTTTTAGGGCTTAGGACTAGGGGTCGGGTGTTTTTTAGGGCTGTGAAGGCGGTTTTAGGGCTTAGGACTAGGGGTCGGGTGGTTTTTAGGGCTGTGAAGGCGGTTTTAGGGCTTAGGACTAGGGGTCGGGTGGTTTTTAGGGCTGTGAAGGCGGTTTTAGGCCTCAGGGCTAGGGGTCGGGTGGTTTTTAGGGCAGTGTTAGGCCTCAGGGCTAGGGGTCTGGTGTTTTTTAGGGCTGTGAGGGCGGTTTTAGGCCTTAGGACTAGGGGTCGGTGGTTTTTAGGGCGGTGTTAGGCCTCAGGGCTAGGGGTCGGGTGTTTTTTAGGGCTGTGAGGGCGTTCTTAGGCCTCAGGGCTAGGGGTCGGGTTGTTTTTAGGGCTGTGAGGGTGGTCTTAGGCCTCAGGGCTAGGGGTCGGGTGGTTTTTACGGCTGTGGGGTTGGTCTTAGGCCTTAGGGCTTGGGGTCGGTGGCTTTTAGGGCTGTGAGGGTGGTATTGGGGCTCAGGGCTAGGGGGCGGGTGGTTTTTAGGGCTGGGGGGGCTGTTTTAGGCCTCAGGGCTAGGGGTTGGATGTTTTTCAGTGCTGGGGGGGCAGTCCTAGGGCAGAGGTGAGCTGGGGTAGGTGTCGGTGCTAGGGCTTAGGGCTGAGGTAAGGTTGGTTATTATGGCTTAGGGTTTTGGGTGGGTGGGCCCGGTAGTTGATCTTAGGTCTTAGGGGTGTGGGTGGTTTAGTTTCTAGGGCTGGGGGGCCGGTCTTAGGGCTGAGGGCTAGGGGTTTGGCGGTTTTCAGGGCTGGGGGGGCTGTCTTAGGCCTCAGGGCTAGGGGTCGGGTGGTTTTTAGGCCTGTGAGGGCGGTTTTAGGGCTTAGGACTAGGGGTCGGGTGTTTTTTAGGGCTGTGAAGGCGGTTTTAGGGCTTAGGACTAGGGGTCGGGTGGTTTTTAGGGCTGTGAAGGCGGTTTTAGGGCTTAGGACTAGGGGTCGGGTGGTTTTTAGGGCTGTGAAGGCGGTTTTAGGCCTCAGGGCTAGGGGTCGGGTGGTTTTTAGGGCAGTGTTAGGCCTCAGGGCTAGGGGTCTGGTGTTTTTTAGGGCTGTGAGGGCGGTTTTAGGCCTTAGGACTAGGGGTCGGTGGTTTTTAGGGCGGTGTTAGGCCTCAGGGCTAGGGGTCGGGTGTTTTTTAGGGCTGTGAGGGCGTTCTTAGGCCTCAGGGCTAGGGGTCGGGTTGTTTTTAGGGCTGTGAGGGTGGTCTTAGGCCTCAGGGCTAGGGGTCGGGTGGTTTTTACGGCTGTGGGGTTGGTCTTAGGCCTTAGGGCTTGGGGTCGGTGGTTTTTAGGGCTGTGAGGGTGGTATTGGGGCTCAGGGCTAGGGGGCGGGTGGTTTTTAGGGCTGGGGGGGCTGTTTTAGGCCTCAGGGCTAGGGGTTGGATGTTTTTCAGTGCTGGGGGGGCAGTCCTAGGGCAGAGGTGAGCTGGGGTAGGTGTCGGTGCTAGGGCTTAGGGCTGAGGTAAGGTTGGTTATTATGGCTTAGGGTTTTGGGTGGGTGGGCCCGGTAGTTGATCTTAGGTCTTAGGGGTGTGGGTGGTTTAGTTTCTAGGGCTGGGGGGCCGGTCTTAGGGCTGAGGGCTAGGGGTTTGGCGGTTTTCAGGGCTGGGGGGGCTGTCTTAGGCCTCAGGGCTAGGGGTCGGGTGGTTTTTAGGCCTGTGAGGGCGGTTTTAGGGCTTAGGACTAGGGGTCGGGTGTTTTTTAGGGCTGTGAAGGCGGTTTTAGGGCTTAGGACTAGGGGTCGGGTGGTTTTTAGGGCTGTGAAGGCGGTTTTAGGGCTTAGGACTAGGGGTCGGGTGGTTTTTAGGGCTGTGAAGGCGGTTTTAGGCCTCAGGGCTAGGGGTCGGGTGGTTTTTAGGGCAGTGTTAGGCCTCAGGGCTAGGGGTCTGGTGTTTTTTAGGGCTGTGAGGGCGGTTTTAGGCCTTAGGACTAGGGGTCGGTGGTTTTTAGGGCGGTGTTAGGCCTCAGGGCTAGGGGTCGGGTGTTTTTTAGGGCTGTGAGGGCGTTCTTAGGCCTCAGGGCTAGGGGTCGGGTTGTTTTTAGGGCTGTGAGGGTGGTCTTAGGCCTCAGGGCTAGGGGTCGGGTGGTTTTTACGGCTGTGGGGTTGGTCTTAGGCCTTAGGGCTTGGGGTCGGTGGCTTTTAGGGCTGTGAGGGTGGTATTGGGGCTCAGGGCTAGGGGGCGGGTGGTTTTTAGGGCTGGGGGGGCTGTTTTAGGCCTCAGGGCTAGGGGTTGGATGTTTTTCAGTGCTGGGGGGGCAGTCCTAGGGCAGAGGTGAGCTGGGGTAGGTGTCGGTGCTAGGGCTTAGGGCTGAGGTAAGGTTGGTTATTATGGCTTAGGGTTTTGGGTGGGTGGGCCCGGTAGTTGATCTTAGGTCTTAGGGGTGTGGGTGGTTTAGTTTCTAGGGCTGGGGGGCCGGTCTTAGGGCTGAGGGCTAGGGGTTTGGCGGTTTTCAGGGCTGGGGGGGCTGTCTTAGGCCTCAGGGCTAGGGGTCGGGTGGTTTTTAGGCCTGTGAGGGCGGTTTTAGGGCTTAGGACTAGGGGTCGGGTGTTTTTTAGGGCTGTGAAGGCGGTTTTAGGGCTTAGGACTAGGGGTCGGGTGGTTTTTAGGGCTGTGAAGGCGGTTTTAGGGCTTAGGACTAGGGGTCGGGTGGTTTTTAGGGCTGTGAAGGCGGTTTTAGGCCTCAGGGCTAGGGGTCGGGTGGTTTTTAGGGCAGTGTTAGGCCTCAGGGCTAGGGGTCTGGTGTTTTTTAGGGCTGTGAGGGCGGTTTTAGGCCTTAGGACTAGGGGTCGGTGGTTTTTAGGGCGGTGTTAGGCCTCAGGGCTAGGGGTCGGGTGTTTTTTAGGGCTGTGAGGGCGTTCTTAGGCCTCAGGGCTAGGGGTCGGGTTGTTTTTAGGGCTGTGAGGGTGGTCTTAGGCCTCAGGGCTAGGGGTCGGGTGGTTTTTACGGCTGTGGGGTTGGTCTTAGGCCTTAGGGCTTGGGGTCGGTGGCTTTTAGGGCTGTGAGGGTGGTATTGGGGCTCAGGGCTAGGGGGCGGGTGGTTTTTAGGGCTGGGGGGGCTGTTTTAGGCCTCAGGGCTAGGGGTTGGATGTTTTTCAGTGCTGGGGGGGCAGTCCTAGGGCAGAGGTGAGCTGGGGTAGGTGTCGGTGCTAGGGCTTAGGGCTGAGGTAAGGTTGGTTATTATGGCTTAGGGTTTTGGGTGGGTGGGCCCGGTAGTTGATCTTAGGTCTTAGGGGTGTGGGTGGTTTAGTTTCTAGGGCTGGGGGGCCGGTCTTAGGGCTGAGGGCTAGGGGTTTGGCGGTTTTCAGGGCTGGGGGGGTGTCTTAGGCCTCAGGGCTAGGGGTCGGGTGGTTTTTAGGCCTGTGAGGGCGGTTTTAGGGCTTAGGACTAGGGGTCGGGTGTTTTTTAGGGCTGTGAAGGCGGTTTTAGGGCTTAGGACTAGGGGTCGGGTGGTTTTTAGGGCTGTGAAGGCGGTTTTAGGGCTTAGGACTAGGGGTCGGGTGGTTTTTAGGGCTGTGAAGGCGGTTTTAGGCCTCAGGGCTAGGGGTCGGGTGGTTTTTAGGGCAGTGTTAGGCCTCAGGGCTAGGGGTCTGGTGTTTTTTAGGGCTGTGAGGGCGGTTTTAGGCCTTAGGACTAGGGGTCGGTGGTTTTTAGGGCGGTGTTAGGCCTCAGGGCTAGGGGTCGGGTGTTTTTTAGGGCTGTGAGGGCGTTCTTAGGCCTCAGGGCTAGGGGTCGGGTTGTTTTTAGGGCTGTGAGGGTGGTCTTAGGCCTCAGGGCTAGGGGTCGGGTGGTTTTTACGGCTGTGGGGTTGGTCTTAGGCCTTAGGGCTTGGGGTCGGTGGCTTTTAGGGCTGTGAGGGTGGTATTGGGGCTCAGGGCTAGGGGGCGGGTGGTTTTTAGGGCTGGGGGGGCTGTTTTAGGCCTCAGGGCTAGGGGTTGGATGTTTTTCAGTGCTGGGGGGGCAGTCCTAGGGCAGAGGTGAGCTGGGGTAGGTGTCGGTGCTAGGGCTTAGGGCTGAGGTAAGGTTGGTTATTATGGCTTAGGGTTTTGGGTGGGTGGGCCCGGTAGTTGATCTTAGGTCTTAGGGGTGTGGGTGGTTTAGTTTCTAGGGCTGGGGGGCCGGTCTTAGGGCTGAGGGCTAGGGGTTTGGCGGTTTTCAGGGCTGGGGGGGTGTCTTAGGCCTCAGGGCTAGGGGTCGGGTGGTTTTTAGGCCTGTGAGGGCGGTTTTAGGGCTTAGGACTAGGGGTCGGGTGTTTTTTAGGGCTGTGAAGGCGGTTTTAGGGCTTAGGACTAGGGGTCGGGTGGTTTTTAGGGCTGTGAAGGCGGTTTTAGGGCTTAGGACTAGGGGTCGGGTGGTTTTTAGGGCTGTGAAGGCGGTTTTAGGGCTTAGGACTAGGGGTCGGGTGGTTTTTAGGGCTGTGAAGGCGGTTTTAGGGCTTAGGACTAGGGGTCGGGTGGTTTTTAGGGCTGTGAAGGCGGTTTTAGGCCTCAGGGCTAGGGGTCGGGTGGTTTTTAGGGCAGTGTTAGGCCTCAGGGCTAGGGGTCTGGTGTTTTTTAGGGCTGTGAGGGCGGTTTTAGGCCTTAGGACTAGGGGTCGGTGGTTTTTAGGGCGGTGTTAGGCCTCAGGGCTAGGGGTCGGGTGTTTTTTAGGGCTGTGAGGGCGTTCTTAGGCCTCAGGGCTAGGGGTCGGGTTGTTTTTAGGGCTGTGAGGGTGGTCTTAGGCCTCAGGGCTAGGGGTCGGGTGGTTTTTACGGCTGTGGGGTTGGTCTTAGGCCTTAGGGCTTGGGGTCGGTGGTTTTTAGGGCTGTGAGGGTGGTATTGGGGCTCAGGGCTAGGGGGCGGGTGGTTTTTAGGGCTGGGGGGGCTGTTTTAGGCCTCAGGGCTAGGGGTTGGATGTTTTTCAGTGCTGGGGGGGCAGTCCTAGGGCAGAGGTGAGCTGGGGTAGGTGTCGGTGCTAGGGCTTAGGGCTGAGGTAAGGTTGGTTATTATGGCTTAGGGTTTTGGGTGGGTGGGCCCGGTAGTTGATCTTAGGTCTTAGGGGTGTGGGTGGTTTAGTTTCTAGGGCTGGGGGGCCGGTCTTAGGGCTGAGGGCTAGGGGTTTGGCGGTTTTCAGGGCTGGGGGGGCTGTCTTAGGCCTCAGGGCTAGGGGTCGGGTGGTTTTTAGGCCTGTGAGGGCGGTTTTAGGGCTTAGGACTAGGGGTCGGGTGTTTTTTAGGGCTGTGAAGGCGGTTTTAGGGCTTAGGACTAGGGGTCGGGTGGTTTTTAGGGCTGTGAAGGCGGTTTTAGGGCTTAGGACTAGGGGTCGGGTGGTTTTTAGGGCTGTGAAGGCGGTTTTAGGCCTCAGGGCTAGGGGTCGGGTGGTTTTTAGGGCAGTGTTAGGCCTCAGGGCTAGGGGTCTGGTGTTTTTTAGGGCTGTGAGGGCGGTTTTAGGCCTTAGGACTAGGGGTCGGTGGTTTTTAGGGCGGTGTTAGGCCTCAGGGCTAGGGGTCGGGTGTTTTTTAGGGCTGTGAGGGCGTTCTTAGGCCTCAGGGCTAGGGGTCGGGTTGTTTTTAGGGCTGTGAGGGTGGTCTTAGGCCTCAGGGCTAGGGGTCGGGTGGTTTTTACGGCTGTGGGGTTGGTCTTAGGCCTTAGGGCTTGGGGTCGGTGGCTTTTAGGGCTGTGAGGGTGGTATTGGGGCTCAGGGCTAGGGGGCGGGTGGTTTTTAGGGCTGGGGGGGCTGTTTTAGGCCTCAGGGCTAGGGGTTGGATGTTTTTCAGTGCTGGGGGGGCAGTCCTAGGGCAGAGGTGAGCTGGGGTAGGTGTCGGTGCTAGGGCTTAGGGCTGAGGTAAGGTTGGTTATTATGGCTTAGGGTTTTGGGTGGGTGGGCCCGGTAGTTGATCTTAGGTCTTAGGGGTGTGGGTGGTTTAGTTTCTAGGGCTGGGGGGCCGGTCTTAGGGCTGAGGGCTAGGGGTTTGGCGGTTTTCAGGGCTGGGGGGGCTGTCTTAGGCCTCAGGGCTAGGGGTCGGGTGGTTTTTAGGCCTGTGAGGGCGGTTTTAGGGCTTAGGACTAGGGGTCGGGTGTTTTTTAGGGCTGTGAAGGCGGTTTTAGGGCTTAGGACTAGGGGTCGGGTGGTTTTTAGGGCTGTGAAGGCGGTTTTAGGGCTTAGGACTAGGGGTCGGGTGGTTTTTAGGGCTGTGAAGGCGGTTTTAGGCCTCAGGGCTAGGGGTCGGGTGGTTTTTAGGGCAGTGTTAGGCCTCAGGGCTAGGGGTCTGGTGTTTTTTAGGGCTGTGAGGGCGGTTTTAGGCCTTAGGACTAGGGGTCGGTGGTTTTTAGGGCGGTGTTAGGCCTCAGGGCTAGGGGTCGGGTGTTTTTTAGGGCTGTGAGGGCGTTCTTAGGCCTCAGGGCTAGGGGTCGGGTTGTTTTTAGGGCTGTGAGGGTGGTCTTAGGCCTCAGGGCTAGGGGTCGGGTGGTTTTTACGGCTGTGGGGTTGGTCTTAGGCCTTAGGGCTTGGGGTCGGTGGCTTTTAGGGCTGTGAGGGTGGTATTGGGGCTCAGGGCTAGGGGGCGGGTGGTTTTTAGGGCTGGGGGGGCTGTTTTAGGCCTCAGGGCTAGGGGTTGGATGTTTTTCAGTGCTGGGGGGGCAGTCCTAGGGCAGAGGTGAGCTGGGGTAGGTGTCGGTGCTAGGGCTTAGGGCTGAGGTAAGGTTGGTTATTATGGCTTAGGGTTTTGGGTGGGTGGGCCCGGTAGTTGATCTTAGGTCTTAGGGGTGTGGGTGGTTTAGTTTCTAGGGCTGGGGGGCCGGTCTTAGGGCTGAGGGCTAGGGGTTTGGCGGTTTTCAGGGCTGGGGGGGCTGTCTTAGGCCTCAGGGCTAGGGGTCGGGTGGTTTTTAGGCCTGTGAGGGCGGTTTTAGGGCTTAGGACTAGGGGTCGGGTGTTTTTTAGGGCTGTGAAGGCGGTTTTAGGGCTTAGGACTAGGGGTCGGGTGGTTTTTAGGGCTGTGAAGGCGGTTTTAGGGCTTAGGACTAGGGGTCGGGTGGTTTTTAGGGCTGTGAAGGCGGTTTTAGGCCTCAGGGCTAGGGGTCGGGTGGTTTTTAGGGCAGTGTTAGGCCTCAGGGCTAGGGGTCTGGTGTTTTTTAGGGCTGTGAGGGCGGTTTTAGGCCTTAGGACTAGGGGTCGGTGGTTTTTAGGGCGGTGTTAGGCCTCAGGGCTAGGGGTCGGGTGTTTTTTAGGGCTGTGAGGGCGTTCTTAGGCCTCAGGGCTAGGGGTCGGGTTGTTTTTAGGGCTGTGAGGGTGGTCTTAGGCCTCAGGGCTAGGGGTCGGGTGGTTTTTACGGCTGTGGGGTTGGTCTTAGGCCTTAGGGCTTGGGGTCGGTGGCTTTTAGGGCTGTGAGGGTGGTATTGGGGCTCAGGGCTAGGGGGCGGGTGGTTTTTAGGGCTGGGGGGGCTGTTTTAGGCCTCAGGGCTAGGGGTTGGATGTTTTTCAGTGCTGGGGGGGCAGTCCTAGGGCAGAGGTGAGCTGGGGTAGGTGTCGGTGCTAGGGCTTAGGGCTGAGGTAAGGTTGGTTATTATGGCTTAGGGTTTTGGGTGGGTGGGCCCGGTAGTTGATCTTAGGTCTTAGGGGTGTGGGTGGTTTAGTTTCTAGGGCTGGGGGGCCGGTCTTAGGGCTGAGGGCTAGGGGTTTGGCGGTTTTCAGGGCTGGGGGGGCTGTCTTAGGCCTCAGGGCTAGGGGTCGGGTGGTTTTTAGGCCTGTGAGGGCGGTTTTAGGGCTTAGGACTAGGGGTCGGGTGTTTTTTAGGGCTGTGAAGGCGGTTTTAGGGCTTAGGACTAGGGGTCGGGTGGTTTTTAGGGCTGTGAAGGCGGTTTTAGGGCTTAGGACTAGGGGTCGGGTGGTTTTTAGGGCTGTGAAGGCGGTTTTAGGCCTCAGGGCTAGGGGTCGGGTGGTTTTTAGGGCAGTGTTAGGCCTCAGGGCTAGGGGTCTGGTGTTTTTTAGGGCTGTGAGGGCGGTTTTAGGCCTTAGGACTAGGGGTCGGTGGTTTTTAGGGCGGTGTTAGGCCTCAGGGCTAGGGGTCGGGTGTTTTTTAGGGCTGTGAGGGCGTTCTTAGGCCTCAGGGCTAGGGGTCGGGTTGTTTTTAGGGCTGTGAGGGTGGTCTTAGGCCTCAGGGCTAGGGGTCGGGTGGTTTTTACGGCTGTGGGGTTGGTCTTAGGCCTTAGGGCTTGGGGTCGGTGGCTTTTAGGGCTGTGAGGGTGGTATTGGGGCTCAGGGCTAGGGGGCGGGTGGTTTTTAGGGCTGGGGGGGCTGTTTTAGGCCTCAGGGCTAGGGGTTGGATGTTTTTCAGTGCTGGGGGGGCAGTCCTAGGGCAGAGGTGAGCTGGGGTAGGTGTCGGTGCTAGGGCTTAGGGCTGAGGTAAGGTTGGTTATTATGGCTTAGGGTTTTGGGTGGGTGGGCCCGGTAGTTGATCTTAGGTCTTAGGGGTGTGGGTGGTTTAGTTTCTAGGGCTGGGGGGCCGGTCTTAGGGCTGAGGGCTAGGGGTTTGGCGGTTTTCAGGGCTGGGGGGGCTGTCTTAGGCCTCAGGGCTAGGGGTCGGGTGGTTTTTAGGCCTGTGAGGGCGGTTTTAGGGCTTAGGACTAGGGGTCGGGTGTTTTTTAGGGCTGTGAAGGCGGTTTTAGGGCTTAGGACTAGGGGTCGGGTGGTTTTTAGGGCTGTGAAGGCGGTTTTAGGGCTTAGGACTAGGGGTCGGGTGGTTTTTAGGGCTGTGAAGGCGGTTTTAGGCCTCAGGGCTAGGGGTCGGGTGGTTTTTAGGGCAGTGTTAGGCCTCAGGGCTAGGGGTCTGGTGTTTTTTAGGGCTGTGAGGGCGGTTTTAGGCCTTAGGACTAGGGGTCGGTGGTTTTTAGGGCGGTGTTAGGCCTCAGGGCTAGGGGTCGGGTGTTTTTTAGGGCTGTGAGGGCGTTCTTAGGCCTCAGGGCTAGGGGTCGGGTTGTTTTTAGGGCTGTGAGGGTGGTCTTAGGCCTCAGGGCTAGGGGTCGGGTGGTTTTTACGGCTGTGGGGTTGGTCTTAGGCCTTAGGGCTTGGGGTCGGTGGCTTTTAGGGCTGTGAGGGTGGTATTGGGGCTCAGGGCTAGGGGGCGGGTGGTTTTTAGGGCTGGGGGGGCTGTTTTAGGCCTCAGGGCTAGGGGTTGGATGTTTTTCAGTGCTGGGGGGGCAGTCCTAGGGCAGAGGTGAGCTGGGGTAGGTGTCGGTGCTAGGGCTTAGGGCTGAGGTAAGGTTGGTTATTATGGCTTAGGGTTTTGGGTGGGTGGGCCCGGTAGTTGATCTTAGGTCTTAGGGGTGTGGGTGGTTTAGTTTCTAGGGCTGGGGGGCCGGTCTTAGGGCTGAGGGCTAGGGGTTTGGCGGTTTTCAGGGCTGGGGGGGCTGTCTTAGGCCTCAGGGCTAGGGGTCGGGTGGTTTTTAGGCCTGTGAGGGCGGTTTTAGGGCTTAGGACTAGGGGTCGGGTGTTTTTTAGGGCTGTGAAGGCGGTTTTAGGGCTTAGGACTAGGGGTCGGGTGGTTTTTAGGGCTGTGAAGGCGGTTTTAGGGCTTAGGACTAGGGGTCGGGTGGTTTTTAGGGCTGTGAAGGCGGTTTTAGGCCTCAGGGCTAGGGGTCGGGTGGTTTTTAGGGCAGTGTTAGGCCTCAGGGCTAGGGGTCTGGTGTTTTTTAGGGCTGTGAGGGCGGTTTTAGGCCTTAGGACTAGGGGTCGGTGGTTTTTAGGGCGGTGTTAGGCCTCAGGGCTAGGGGTCGGGTGTTTTTTAGGGCTGTGAGGGCGTTCTTAGGCCTCAGGGCTAGGGGTCGGGTTGTTTTTAGGGCTGTGAGGGTGGTCTTAGGCCTCAGGGCTAGGGGTCGGGTGGTTTTTACGGCTGTGGGGTTGGTCTTAGGCCTTAGGGCTTGGGGTCGGTGGCTTTTAGGGCTGTGAGGGTGGTATTGGGGCTCAGGGCTAGGGGGCGGGTGGTTTTTAGGGCTGGGGGGGCTGTTTTAGGCCTCAGGGCTAGGGGTTGGATGTTTTTCAGTGCTGGGGGGGCAGTCCTAGGGCAGAGGTGAGCTGGGGTAGGTGTCGGTGCTAGGGCTTAGGGCTGAGGTAAGGTTGGTTATTATGGCTTAGGGTTTTGGGTGGGTGGGCCCGGTAGTTGATCTTAGGTCTTAGGGGTGTGGGTGGTTTAGTTTCTAGGGCTGGGGGGCCGGTCTTAGGGCTGAGGGCTAGGGGTTTGGCGGTTTTCAGGGCTGGGGGGGCTGTCTTAGGCCTCAGGGCTAGGGGTCGGGTGGTTTTTAGGCCTGTGAGGGCGGTTTTAGGGCTTAGGACTAGGGGTCGGGTGTTTTTTAGGGCTGTGAAGGCGGTTTTAGGGCTTAGGACTAGGGGTCGGGTGGTTTTTAGGGCTGTGAAGGCGGTTTTAGGGCTTAGGACTAGGGGTCGGGTGGTTTTTAGGGCTGTGAAGGCGGTTTTAGGCCTCAGGGCTAGGGGTCGGGTGGTTTTTAGGGCAGTGTTAGGCCTCAGGGCTAGGGGTCTGGTGTTTTTTAGGGCTGTGAGGGCGGTTTTAGGCCTTAGGACTAGGGGTCGGTGGTTTTTAGGGCGGTGTTAGGCCTCAGGGCTAGGGGTCGGGTGTTTTTTAGGGCTGTGAGGGCGTTCTTAGGCCTCAGGGCTAGGGGTCGGGTTGTTTTTAGGGCTGTGAGGGTGGTCTTAGGCCTCAGGGCTAGGGGTCGGGTGGTTTTTACGGCTGTGGGGTTGGTCTTAGGCCTTAGGGCTTGGGGTCGGTGGCTTTTAGGGCTGTGAGGGTGGTATTGGGGCTCAGGGCTAGGGGGCGGGTGGTTTTTAGGGCTGGGGGGGCTGTTTTAGGCCTCAGGGCTAGGGGTTGGATGTTTTTCAGTGCTGGGGGGGCAGTCCTAGGGCAGAGGTGAGCTGGGGTAGGTGTCGGTGCTAGGGCTTAGGGCTGAGGTAAGGTTGGTTATTATGGCTTAGGGTTTTGGGTGGGTGGGCCCGGTAGTTGATCTTAGGTCTTAGGGGTGTGGGTGGTTTAGTTTCTAGGGCTGGGGGGCCGGTCTTAGGGCTGAGGGCTAGGGGTTTGGCGGTTTTCAGGGCTGGGGGGGCTGTCTTAGGCCTCAGGGCTAGGGGTCGGGTGGTTTTTAGGCCTGTGAGGGCGGTTTTAGGGCTTAGGACTAGGGGTCGGGTGTTTTTTAGGGCAGTGTTAGGCCTCAGGGCTAGGGGTCTGGTGTTTTTTAGGGCTGTGAGGGCGGTTTTAGGCCTTAGGACTAGGGGTCGGTGGTTTTTAGGGCGGTGTTAGGCCTCAGGGCTAGGGGTCGGGTGTTTTTTAGGGCTGTGAGGGCGTTCTTAGGCCTCAGGGCTAGGGGTCGGGTTGTTTTTAGGGCTGTGAGGGTGGTCTTAGGCCTCAGGGCTAGGGGTCGGGTGGTTTTTACGGCTGTGGGGTTGGTCTTAGGCCTTAGGGCTTGGGGTCGGTGGCTTTTAGGGCTGTGAGGGTGGTATTGGGGCTCAGGGCTAGGGGGCGGGTGGTTTTTAGGGCTGGGGGGGCTGTTTTAGGCCTCAGGGCTAGGGGTTGGATGTTTTTCAGTGCTGGGGGGGCAGTCCTAGGGCAGAGGTGAGCTGGGGTAGGTGTCGGTGCTAGGGCTTAGGGCTGAGGTAAGGTTGGTTATTATGGCTTAGGGTTTTGGGTGGGTGGGCCCGGTAGTTGATCTTAGGTCTTAGGGGTGTGGGTGGTTTAGTTTCTAGGGCTGGGGGGCCGGTCTTAGGGCTGAGGGCTAGGGGTTTGGCGGTTTTCAGGGCTGGGGGGGCTGTCTTAGGCCTCAGGGCTAGGGGTCGGGTGGTTTTTAGGCCTGTGAGGGCGGTTTTAGGGCTTAGGACTAGGGGTCGGGTGTTTTTTAGGGCTGTGAAGGCGGTTTTAGGGCTTAGGACTAGGGGTCGGGTGGTTTTTAGGGCTGTGAAGGCGGTTTTAGGGCTTAGGACTAGGGGTCGGGTGGTTTTTAGGGCTGTGAAGGCGGTTTTAGGCCTCAGGGCTAGGGGTCGGGTGGTTTTTAGGGCAGTGTTAGGCCTCAGGGCTAGGGGTCTGGTGTTTTTTAGGGCTGTGAGGGCGGTTTTAGGCCTTAGGACTAGGGGTCGGTGGTTTTTAGGGCGGTGTTAGGCCTCAGGGCTAGGGGTCGGGTGTTTTTTAGGGCTGTGAGGGCGTTCTTAGGCCTCAGGGCTAGGGGTCGGGTTGTTTTTAGGGCTGTGAGGGTGGTCTTAGGCCTCAGGGCTAGGGGTCGGGTGGTTTTTACGGCTGTGGGGTTGGTCTTAGGCCTTAGGGCTTGGGGTCGGTGGCTTTTAGGGCTGTGAGGGTGGTATTGGGGCTCAGGGCTAGGGGGCGGGTGGTTTTTAGGGCTGGGGGGGCTGTTTTAGGCCTCAGGGCTAGGGGTTGGATGTTTTTCAGTGCTGGGGGGGCAGTCCTAGGGCAGAGGTGAGCTGGGGTAGGTGTCGGTGCTAGGGCTTAGGGCTGAGGTAAGGTTGGTTATTATGGCTTAGGGTTTTGGGTGGGTGGGCCCGGTAGTTGATCTTAGGTCTTAGGGGTGTGGGTGGTTTAGTTTCTAGGGCTGGGGGGCCGGTCTTAGGGCTGAGGGCTAGGGGTTTGGCGGTTTTCAGGGCTGGGGGGGCTGTCTTAGGCCTCAGGGCTAGGGGTCGGGTGGTTTTTAGGCCTGTGAGGGCGGTTTTAGGGCTTAGGACTAGGGGTCGGGTGTTTTTTAGGGCAGTGTTAGGCCTCAGGGCTAGGGGTCTGGTGTTTTTTAGGGCTGTGAGGGCGGTTTTAGGCCTTAGGACTAGGGGTCGGTGGTTTTTAGGGCGGTGTTAGGCCTCAGGGCTAGGGGTCGGGTGTTTTTTAGGGCTGTGAGGGCGTTCTTAGGCCTCAGGGCTAGGGGTCGGGTTGTTTTTAGGGCTGTGAGGGTGGTCTTAGGCCTCAGGGCTAGGGGTCGGGTGGTTTTTACGGCTGTGGGGTTGGTCTTAGGCCTTAGGGCTTGGGGTCGGTGGCTTTTAGGGCTGTGAGGGTGGTATTGGGGCTCAGGGCTAGGGGGCGGGTGGTTTTTAGGGCTGGGGGGGCTGTTTTAGGCCTCAGGGCTAGGGGTTGGATGTTTTTCAGTGCTGGGGGGGCAGTCCTAGGGCAGAGGTGAGCTGGGGTAGGTGTCGGTGCTAGGGCTTAGGGCTGAGGTAAGGTTGGTTATTATGGCTTAGGGTTTTGGGTGGGTGGGCCCGGTAGTTGATCTTAGGTCTTAGGGGTGTGGGTGGTTTAGTTTCTAGGGCTGGGGGGCCGGTCTTAGGGCTGAGGGCTAGGGGTTTGGCGGTTTTCAGGGCTGGGGGGGCTGTCTTAGGCCTCAGGGCTAGGGGTCGGGTGGTTTTTAGGCCTGTGAGGGCGGTTTTAGGGCTTAGGACTAGGGGTCGGGTGTTTTTTAGGGCTGTGAAGGCGGTTTTAGGGCTTAGGACTAGGGGTCGGGTGGTTTTTAGGGCTGTGAAGGCGGTTTTAGGGCTTAGGACTAGGGGTCGGGTGGTTTTTAGGGCTGTGAAGGCGGTTTTAGGCCTCAGGGCTAGGGGTCGGGTGGTTTTTAGGGCAGTGTTAGGCCTCAGGGCTAGGGGTCTGGTGTTTTTTAGGGCTGTGAGGGCGGTTTTAGGCCTTAGGACTAGGGGTCGGTGGTTTTTAGGGCGGTGTTAGGCCTCAGGGCTAGGGGTCGGGTGTTTTTTAGGGCTGTGAGGGCGTTCTTAGGCCTCAGGGCTAGGGGTCGGGTTGTTTTTAGGGCTGTGAGGGTGGTCTTAGGCCTCAGGGCTAGGGGTCGGGTTGTTTTTAGGGCTGTGAGGGTGGTCTTAGGCCTCAGGGCTAGGGGTCGGGTGGTTTTTACGGCTGTGGGGTTGGTCTTAGGCCTTAGGGCTTGGGGTCGGTGGCTTTTAGGGCTGTGAGGGTGGTATTGGGGCTCAGGGCTAGGGGGCGGGTGGTTTTTAGGGCTGGGGGGGCTGTTTTAGGCCTCAGGGCTAGGGGTTGGATGTTTTTCAGTGCTGGGGGGGCAGTCCTAGGGCAGAGGTGAGCTGGGGTAGGTGTCGGTGCTAGGGCTTAGGGCTGAGGTAAGGTTGGTTATTATGGCTTAGGGTTTTGGGTGGGTGGGCCCGGTAGTTGATCTTAGGTCTTAGGGGTGTGGGTGGTTTAGTTTCTAGGGCTGGGGGGCCGGTCTTAGGGCTGAGGGCTAGGGGTTTGGCGGTTTTCAGGGCTGGGGGGGCTGTCTTAGGCCTCAGGGCTAGGGGTCGGGTGGTTTTTAGGCCTGTGAGGGCGGTTTTAGGGCTTAGGACTAGGGGTCGGGTGTTTTTTAGGGCTGTGAAGGCGGTTTTAGGGCTTAGGACTAGGGGTCGGGTGGTTTTTAGGGCTGTGAAGGCGGTTTTAGGGCTTAGGACTAGGGGTCGGGTGGTTTTTAGGGCTGTGAAGGCGGTTTTAGGCCTCAGGGCTAGGGGTCGGGTGGTTTTTAGGGCAGTGTTAGGCCTCAGGGCTAGGGGTCTGGTGTTTTTTAGGGCTGTGAGGGCGGTTTTAGGCCTTAGGACTAGGGGTCGGTGGTTTTTAGGGCGGTGTTAGGCCTCAGGGCTAGGGGTCGGGTGTTTTTTAGGGCTGTGAGGGCGTTCTTAGGCCTCAGGGCTAGGGGTCGGGTTGTTTTTAGGGCTGTGAGGGTGGTCTTAGGCCTCAGGGCTAGGGGTCGGGTGGTTTTTACGGCTGTGGGGTTGGTCTTAGGCCTTAGGGCTTGGGGTCGGTGGCTTTTAGGGCTGTGAGGGTGGTATTGGGGCTCAGGGCTAGGGGGCGGGTGGTTTTTAGGGCTGGGGGGGCTGTTTTAGGCCTCAGGGCTAGGGGTTGGATGTTTTTCAGTGCTGGGGGGGCAGTCCTAGGGCAGAGGTGAGCTGGGGTAGGTGTCGGTGCTAGGGCTTAGGGCTGAGGTAAGGTTGGTTATTATGGCTTAGGGTTTTGGGTGGGTGGGCCCGGTAGTTGATCTTAGGTCTTAGGGGTGTGGGTGGTTTAGTTTCTAGGGCTGGGGGGCCGGTCTTAGGGCTGAGGGCTAGGGGTTTGGCGGTTTTCAGGGCTGGGGGGGCTGTCTTAGGCCTCAGGGCTAGGGGTCGGGTGGTTTTTAGGCCTGTGAGGGCGGTTTTAGGGCTTAGGACTAGGGGTCGGGTGTTTTTTAGGGCTGTGAAGGCGGTTTTAGGGCTTAGGACTAGGGGTCGGGTGGTTTTTAGGGCTGTGAAGGCGGTTTTAGGGCTTAGGACTAGGGGTCGGGTGGTTTTTAGGGCTGTGAAGGCGGTTTTAGGCCTCAGGGCTAGGGGTCGGGTGGTTTTTAGGGCAGTGTTAGGCCTCAGGGCTAGGGGTCTGGTGTTTTTTAGGGCTGTGAGGGCGGTTTTAGGCCTTAGGACTAGGGGTCGGTGGTTTTTAGGGCGGTGTTAGGCCTCAGGGCTAGGGGTCGGGTGTTTTTTAGGGCTGTGAGGGCGTTCTTAGGCCTCAGGGCTAGGGGTCGGGTTGTTTTTAGGGCTGTGAGGGTGGTCTTAGGCCTCAGGGCTAGGGGTCGGGTGGTTTTTACGGCTGTGGGGTTGGTCTTAGGCCTTAGGGCTTGGGGTCGGTGGCTTTTAGGGCTGTGAGGGTGGTATTGGGGCTCAGGGCTAGGGGGCGGGTGGTTTTTAGGGCTGGGGGGGCTGTTTTAGGCCTCAGGGCTAGGGGTTGGATGTTTTTCAGTGCTGGGGGGGCAGTCCTAGGGCAGAGGTGAGCTGGGGTAGGTGTCGGTGCTAGGGCTTAGGGCTGAGGTAAGGTTGGTTATTATGGCTTAGGGTTTTGGGTGGGTGGGCCCGGTAGTTGATCTTAGGTCTTAGGGGTGTGGGTGGTTTAGTTTCTAGGGCTGGGGGGCCGGTCTTAGGGCTGAGGGCTAGGGGTTTGGCGGTTTTCAGGGCTGGGGGGGCTGTCTTAGGCCTCAGGGCTAGGGGTCGGGTGGTTTTTAGGCCTGTGAGGGCGGTTTTAGGGCTTAGGACTAGGGGTCGGGTGTTTTTTAGGGCTGTGAAGGCGGTTTTAGGGCTTAGGACTAGGGGTCGGGTGGTTTTTAGGGCTGTGAAGGCGGTTTTAGGGCTTAGGACTAGGGGTCGGGTGGTTTTTAGGGCTGTGAAGGCGGTTTTAGGCCTCAGGGCTAGGGGTCGGGTGGTTTTTAGGGCAGTGTTAGGCCTCAGGGCTAGGGGTCTGGTGTTTTTTAGGGCTGTGAGGGCGGTTTTAGGCCTTAGGACTAGGGGTCGGTGGTTTTTAGGGCGGTGTTAGGCCTCAGGGCTAGGGGTCGGGTGTTTTTTAGGGCTGTGAGGGCGTTCTTAGGCCTCAGGGCTAGGGGTCGGGTTGTTTTTAGGGCTGTGAGGGTGGTCTTAGGCCTCAGGGCTAGGGGTCGGGTGGTTTTTACGGCTGTGGGGTTGGTCTTAGGCCTTAGGGCTTGGGGTCGGTGGTTTTTAGGGCTGTGAGGGTGGTATTGGGGCTCAGGGCTAGGGGGCGGGTGGTTTTTAGGGCTGGGGGGGCTGTTTTAGGCCTCAGGGCTAGGGGTTGGATGTTTTTCAGTGCTGGGGGGGCAGTCCTAGGGCAGAGGTGAGCTGGGGTAGGTGTCGGTGCTAGGGCTTAGGGCTGAGGTAAGGTTGGTTATTATGGCTTAGGGTTTTGGGTGGGTGGGCCCGGTAGTTGATCTTAGGTCTTAGGGGTGTGGGTGGTTTAGTTTCTAGGGCTGGGGGGCCGGTCTTAGGGCTGAGGGCTAGGGGTTTGGCGGTTTTCAGGGCTGGGGGGGCTGTCTTAGGCCTCAGGGCTAGGGGTCGGGTGGTTTTTAGGCCTGTGAGGGCGGTTTTAGGGCTTAGGACTAGGGGTCGGGTGTTTTTTAGGGCTGTGAAGGCGGTTTTAGGGCTTAGGACTAGGGGTCGGGTGGTTTTTAGGGCTGTGAAGGCGGTTTTAGGGCTTAGGACTAGGGGTCGGGTGGTTTTTAGGGCTGTGAAGGCGGTTTTAGGCCTCAGGGCTAGGGGTCGGGTGGTTTTTAGGGCAGTGTTAGGCCTCAGGGCTAGGGGTCTGGTGTTTTTTAGGGCTGTGAGGGCGGTTTTAGGCCTTAGGACTAGGGGTCGGTGGTTTTTAGGGCGGTGTTAGGCCTCAGGGCTAGGGGTCGGGTGTTTTTTAGGGCTGTGAGGGCGTTCTTAGGCCTCAGGGCTAGGGGTCGGGTTGTTTTTAGGGCTGTGAGGGTGGTCTTAGGCCTCAGGGCTAGGGGTCGGGTGGTTTTTACGGCTGTGGGGTTGGTCTTAGGCCTTAGGGCTTGGGGTCGGTGGCTTTTAGGGCTGTGAGGGTGGTATTGGGGCTCAGGGCTAGGGGGCGGGTGGTTTTTAGGGCTGGGGGGGCTGTTTTAGGCCTCAGGGCTAGGGGTTGGATGTTTTTCAGTGCTGGGGGGGCAGTCCTAGGGCAGAGGTGAGCTGGGGTAGGTGTCGGTGCTAGGGCTTAGGGCTGAGGTAAGGTTGGTTATTATGGCTTAGGGTTTTGGGTGGGTGGGCCCGGTAGTTGATCTTAGGTCTTAGGGGTGTGGGTGGTTTAGTTTCTAGGGCTGGGGGGCCGGTCTTAGGGCTGAGGGCTAGGGGTTTGGCGGTTTTCAGGGCTGGGGGGGCTGTCTTAGGCCTCAGGGCTAGGGGTCGGGTGGTTTTTAGGCCTGTGAGGGCGGTTTTAGGGCTTAGGACTAGGGGTCGGGTGTTTTTTAGGGCAGTGTTAGGCCTCAGGGCTAGGGGTCTGGTGTTTTTTAGGGCTGTGAGGGCGGTTTTAGGCCTTAGGACTAGGGGTCGGTGGTTTTTAGGGCGGTGTTAGGCCTCAGGGCTAGGGGTCGGGTGTTTTTTAGGGCTGTGAGGGCGTTCTTAGGCCTCAGGGCTAGGGGTCGGGTTGTTTTTAGGGCTGTGAGGGTGGTCTTAGGCCTCAGGGCTAGGGGTCGGGTGGTTTTTACGGCTGTGGGGTTGGTCTTAGGCCTTAGGGCTTGGGGTCGGTGGTTTTTAGGGCTGTGAGGGTGGTATTGGGGCTCAGGGCTAGGGGGCGGGTGGTTTTTAGGGCTGGGGGGGCTGTTTTAGGCCTCAGGGCTAGGGGTTGGATGTTTTTCAGTGCTGGGGGGGCAGTCCTAGGGCAGAGGTGAGCTGGGGTAGGTGTCGGTGCTAGGGCTTAGGGCTGAGGTAAGGTTGGTTATTATGGCTTAGGGTTTTGGGTGGGTGGGCCCGGTAGTTGATCTTAGGTCTTAGGGGTGTGGGTGGTTTAGTTTCTAGGGCTGGGGGGCCGGTCTTAGGGCTGAGGGCTAGGGGTTTGGCGGTTTTCAGGGCTGGGGGGGCTGTCTTAGGCCTCAGGGCTAGGGGTCGGGTGGTTTTTAGGCCTGTGAGGGCGGTTTTAGGGCTTAGGACTAGGGGTCGGGTGTTTTTTAGGGCTGTGAAGGCGGTTTTAGGGCTTAGGACTAGGGGTCGGGTGGTTTTTAGGGCTGTGAAGGCGGTTTTAGGGCTTAGGACTAGGGGTCGGGTGGTTTTTAGGGCTGTGAAGGCGGTTTTAGGCCTCAGGGCTAGGGGTCGGGTGGTTTTTAGGGCAGTGTTAGGCCTCAGGGCTAGGGGTCTGGTGTTTTTTAGGGCTGTGAGGGCGGTTTTAGGCCTTAGGACTAGGGGTCGGTGGTTTTTAGGGCGGTGTTAGGCCTCAGGGCTAGGGGTCGGGTGTTTTTTAGGGCTGTGAGGGCGTTCTTAGGCCTCAGGGCTAGGGGTCGGGTTGTTTTTAGGGCTGTGAGGGTGGTCTTAGGCCTCAGGGCTAGGGGTCGGGTGGTTTTTACGGCTGTGGGGTTGGTCTTAGGCCTTAGGGCTTGGGGTCGGTGGCTTTTAGGGCTGTGAGGGTGGTATTGGGGCTCAGGGCTAGGGGGCGGGTGGTTTTTAGGGCTGGGGGGGCTGTTTTAGGCCTCAGGGCTAGGGGTTGGATGTTTTTCAGTGCTGGGGGGGCAGTCCTAGGGCAGAGGTGAGCTGGGGTAGGTGTCGGTGCTAGGGCTTAGGGCTGAGGTAAGGTTGGTTATTATGGCTTAGGGTTTTGGGTGGGTGGGCCCGGTAGTTGATCTTAGGTCTTAGGGGTGTGGGTGGTTTAGTTTCTAGGGCTGGGGGGCCGGTCTTAGGGCTGAGGGCTAGGGGTTTGGCGGTTTTCAGGGCTGGGGGGGCTGTCTTAGGCCTCAGGGCTAGGGGTCGGGTGGTTTTTAGGCCTGTGAGGGCGGTTTTAGGGCTTAGGACTAGGGGTCGGGTGTTTTTTAGGGCTGTGAAGGCGGTTTTAGGGCTTAGGACTAGGGGTCGGGTGGTTTTTAGGGCTGTGAAGGCGGTTTTAGGCCTCAGGGCTAGGGGTCGGGTGGTTTTTAGGGCAGTGTTAGGCCTCAGGGCTAGGGGTCTGGTGTTTTTTAGGGCTGTGAGGGCGGTTTTAGGCCTTAGGACTAGGGGTCGGTGGTTTTTAGGGCGGTGTTAGGCCTCAGGGCTAGGGGTCGGGTGTTTTTTAGGGCTGTGAGGGCGTTCTTAGGCCTCAGGGCTAGGGGTCGGGTTGTTTTTAGGGCTGTGAGGGTGGTCTTAGGCCTCAGGGCTAGGGGTCGGGTGGTTTTTACGGCTGTGGGGTTGGTCTTAGGCCTTAGGGCTTGGGGTCGGTGGCTTTTAGGGCTGTGAGGGTGGTATTGGGGCTCAGGGCTAGGGGGCGGGTGGTTTTTAGGGCTGGGGGGGCTGTTTTAGGCCTCAGGGCTAGGGGTTGGATGTTTTTCAGTGCTGGGGGGGCAGTCCTAGGGCAGAGGTGAGCTGGGGTAGGTGTCGGTGCTAGGGCTTAGGGCTGAGGTAAGGTTGGTTATTATGGCTTAGGGTTTTGGGTGGGTGGGCCCGGTAGTTGATCTTAGGTCTTAGGGGTGTGGGTGGTTTAGTTTCTAGGGCTGGGGGGCCGGTCTTAGGGCTGAGGGCTAGGGGTTTGGCGGTTTTCAGGGCTGGGGGGGCTGTCTTAGGCCTCAGGGCTAGGGGTCGGGTGGTTTTTAGGCCTGTGAGGGCGGTTTTAGGGCTTAGGACTAGGGGTCGGGTGTTTTTTAGGGCTGTGAAGGCGGTTTTAGGGCTTAGGACTAGGGGTCGGGTGGTTTTTAGGGCTGTGAAGGCGGTTTTAGGGCTTAGGACTAGGGGTCGGGTGGTTTTTAGGGCTGTGAAGGCGGTTTTAGGCCTCAGGGCTAGGGGTCGGGTGGTTTTTAGGGCAGTGTTAGGCCTCAGGGCTAGGGGTCTGGTGTTTTTTAGGGCTGTGAGGGCGGTTTTAGGCCTTAGGACTAGGGGTCGGTGGTTTTTAGGGCGGTGTTAGGCCTCAGGGCTAGGGGTCGGGTGTTTTTTAGGGCTGTGAGGGCGTTCTTAGGCCTCAGGGCTAGGGGTCGGGTTGTTTTTAGGGCTGTGAGGGTGGTCTTAGGCCTCAGGGCTAGGGGTCGGGTGGTTTTTACGGCTGTGGGGTTGGTCTTAGGCCTTAGGGCTTGGGGTCGGTGGTTTTTAGGGCTGTGAGGGTGGTATTGGGGCTCAGGGCTAGGGGGCGGGTGGTTTTTAGGGCTGGGGGGGCTGTTTTAGGCCTCAGGGCTAGGGGTTGGATGTTTTTCAGTGCTGGGGGGGCAGTCCTAGGGCAGAGGTGAGCTGGGGTAGGTGTCGGTGCTAGGGCTTAGGGCTGAGGTAAGGTTGGTTATTATGGCTTAGGGTTTTGGGTGGGTGGGCCCGGTAGTTGATCTTAGGTCTTAGGGGTGTGGGTGGTTTAGTTTCTAGGGCTGGGGGGCCGGTCTTAGGGCTGAGGGCTAGGGGTTTGGCGGTTTTCAGGGCTGGGGGGGCTGTCTTAGGCCTCAGGGCTAGGGGTCGGGTGGTTTTTAGGCCTGTGAGGGCGGTTTTAGGGCTTAGGACTAGGGGTCGGGTGTTTTTTAGGGCTGTGAAGGCGGTTTTAGGGCTTAGGACTAGGGGTCGGGTGGTTTTTAGGGCTGTGAAGGCGGTTTTAGGGCTTAGGACTAGGGGTCGGGTGGTTTTTAGGGCTGTGAAGGCGGTTTTAGGCCTCAGGGCTAGGGGTCGGGTGGTTTTTAGGGCAGTGTTAGGCCTCAGGGCTAGGGGTCTGGTGTTTTTTAGGGCTGTGAGGGCGGTTTTAGGCCTTAGGACTAGGGGTCGGTGGTTTTTAGGGCGGTGTTAGGCCTCAGGGCTAGGGGTCGGGTGTTTTTTAGGGCTGTGAGGGCGTTCTTAGGCCTCAGGGCTAGGGGTCGGGTTGTTTTTAGGGCTGTGAGGGTGGTCTTAGGCCTCAGGGCTAGGGGTCGGGTGGTTTTTACGGCTGTGGGGTTGGTCTTAGGCCTTAGGGCTTGGGGTCGGTGGCTTTTAGGGCTGTGAGGGTGGTATTGGGGCTCAGGGCTAGGGGGCGGGTGGTTTTTAGGGCTGGGGGGGCTGTTTTAGGCCTCAGGGCTAGGGGTTGGATGTTTTTCAGTGCTGGGGGGGCAGTCCTAGGGCAGAGGTGAGCTGGGGTAGGTGTCGGTGCTAGGGCTTAGGGCTGAGGTAAGGTTGGTTATTATGGCTTAGGGTTTTGGGTGGGTGGGCCCGGTAGTTGATCTTAGGTCTTAGGGGTGTGGGTGGTTTAGTTTCTAGGGCTGGGGGGCCGGTCTTAGGGCTGAGGGCTAGGGGTTTGGCGGTTTTCAGGGCTGGGGGGGCTGTCTTAGGCCTCAGGGCTAGGGGTCGGGTGGTTTTTAGGCCTGTGAGGGCGGTTTTAGGGCTTAGGACTAGGGGTCGGGTGTTTTTTAGGGCTGTGAAGGCGGTTTTAGGGCTTAGGACTAGGGGTCGGGTGGTTTTTAGGGCTGTGAAGGCGGTTTTAGGGCTTAGGACTAGGGGTCGGGTGGTTTTTAGGGCTGTGAAGGCGGTTTTAGGCCTCAGGGCTAGGGGTCGGGTGGTTTTTAGGGCAGTGTTAGGCCTCAGGGCTAGGGGTCTGGTGTTTTTTAGGGCTGTGAGGGCGGTTTTAGGCCTTAGGACTAGGGGTCGGTGGTTTTTAGGGCGGTGTTAGGCCTCAGGGCTAGGGGTCGGGTGTTTTTTAGGGCTGTGAGGGCGTTCTTAGGCCTCAGGGCTAGGGGTCGGGTTGTTTTTAGGGCTGTGAGGGTGGTCTTAGGCCTCAGGGCTAGGGGTCGGGTGGTTTTTACGGCTGTGGGGTTGGTCTTAGGCCTTAGGGCTTGGGGTCGGTGGTTTTTAGGGCTGTGAGGGTGGTATTGGGGCTCAGGGCTAGGGGGCGGGTGGTTTTTAGGGCTGGGGGGGCTGTTTTAGGCCTCAGGGCTAGGGGTTGGATGTTTTTCAGTGCTGGGGGGGCAGTCCTAGGGCAGAGGTGAGCTGGGGTAGGTGTCGGTGCTAGGGCTTAGGGCTGAGGTAAGGTTGGTTATTATGGCTTAGGGTTTTGGGTGGGTGGGCCCGGTAGTTGATCTTAGGTCTTAGGGGTGTGGGTGGTTTAGTTTCTAGGGCTGGGGGGCCGGTCTTAGGGCTGAGGGCTAGGGGTTTGGCGGTTTTCAGGGCTGGGGGGGCTGTCTTAGGCCTCAGGGCTAGGGGTCGGGTGGTTTTTAGGCCTGTGAGGGCGGTTTTAGGGCTTAGGACTAGGGGTCGGGTGTTTTTTAGGGCTGTGAAGGCGGTTTTAGGGCTTAGGACTAGGGGTCGGGTGGTTTTTAGGGCTGTGAAGGCGGTTTTAGGGCTTAGGACTAGGGGTCGGGTGGTTTTTAGGGCTGTGAAGGCGGTTTTAGGCCTCAGGGCTAGGGGTCGGGTGGTTTTTAGGGCAGTGTTAGGCCTCAGGGCTAGGGGTCTGGTGTTTTTTAGGGCTGTGAGGGCGGTTTTAGGCCTTAGGACTAGGGGTCGGTGGTTTTTAGGGCGGTGTTAGGCCTCAGGGCTAGGGGTCGGGTGTTTTTTAGGGCTGTGAGGGCGTTCTTAGGCCTCAGGGCTAGGGGTCGGGTTGTTTTTAGGGCTGTGAGGGTGGTCTTAGGCCTCAGGGCTAGGGGTCGGGTGGTTTTTACGGCTGTGGGGTTGGTCTTAGGCCTTAGGGCTTGGGGTCGGTGGTTTTTAGGGCTGTGAGGGTGGTATTGGGGCTCAGGGCTAGGGGGCGGGTGGTTTTTAGGGCTGGGGGGGCTGTTTTAGGCCTCAGGGCTAGGGGTTGGATGTTTTTCAGTGCTGGGGGGGCAGTCCTAGGGCAGAGGTGAGCTGGGGTAGGTGTCGGTGCTAGGGCTTAGGGCTGAGGTAAGGTTGGTTATTATGGCTTAGGGTTTTGGGTGGGTGGGCCCGGTAGTTGATCTTAGGTCTTAGGGGTGTGGGTGGTTTAGTTTCTAGGGCTGGGGGGCCGGTCTTAGGGCTGAGGGCTAGGGGTTTGGCGGTTTTCAGGGCTGGGGGGGCTGTCTTAGGCCTCAGGGCTAGGGGTCGGGTGGTTTTTAGGCCTGTGAGGGCGGTTTTAGGGCTTAGGACTAGGGGTCGGGTGTTTTTTAGGGCTGTGAAGGCGGTTTTAGGGCTTAGGACTAGGGGTCGGGTGGTTTTTAGGGCTGTGAAGGCGGTTTTAGGGCTTAGGACTAGGGGTCGGGTGGTTTTTAGGGCTGTGAAGGCGGTTTTAGGCCTCAGGGCTAGGGGTCGGGTGGTTTTTAGGGCAGTGTTAGGCCTCAGGGCTAGGGGTCTGGTGTTTTTTAGGGCTGTGAGGGCGGTTTTAGGCCTTAGGACTAGGGGTCGGTGGTTTTTAGGGCGGTGTTAGGCCTCAGGGCTAGGGGTCGGGTGTTTTTTAGGGCTGTGAGGGCGTTCTTAGGCCTCAGGGCTAGGGGTCGGGTTGTTTTTAGGGCTGTGAGGGTGGTCTTAGGCCTCAGGGCTAGGGGTCGGGTGGTTTTTACGGCTGTGGGGTTGGTCTTAGGCCTTAGGGCTTGGGGTCGGTGGCTTTTAGGGCTGTGAGGGTGGTATTGGGGCTCAGGGCTAGGGGGCGGGTGGTTTTTAGGGCTGGGGGGGCTGTTTTAGGCCTCAGGGCTAGGGGTTGGATGTTTTTCAGTGCTGGGGGGGCAGTCCTAGGGCAGAGGTGAGCTGGGGTAGGTGTCGGTGCTAGGGCTTAGGGCTGAGGTAAGGTTGGTTATTATGGCTTAGGGTTTTGGGTGGGTGGGCCCGGTAGTTGATCTTAGGTCTTAGGGGTGTGGGTGGTTTAGTTTCTAGGGCTGGGGGGCCGGTCTTAGGGCTGAGGGCTAGGGGTTTGGCGGTTTTCAGGGCTGGGGGGGCTGTCTTAGGCCTCAGGGCTAGGGGTCGGGTGGTTTTTAGGCCTGTGAGGGCGGTTTTAGGGCTTAGGACTAGGGGTCGGGTGTTTTTTAGGGCTGTGAAGGCGGTTTTAGGGCTTAGGACTAGGGGTCGGGTGGTTTTTAGGGCTGTGAAGGCGGTTTTAGGGCTTAGGACTAGGGGTCGGGTGGTTTTTAGGGCTGTGAAGGCGGTTTTAGGCCTCAGGGCTAGGGGTCGGGTGGTTTTTAGGGCAGTGTTAGGCCTCAGGGCTAGGGGTCTGGTGTTTTTTAGGGCTGTGAGGGCGGTTTTAGGCCTTAGGACTAGGGGTCGGTGGTTTTTAGGGCGGTGTTAGGCCTCAGGGCTAGGGGTCGGGTGTTTTTTAGGGCTGTGAGGGCGTTCTTAGGCCTCAGGGCTAGGGGTCGGGTTGTTTTTAGGGCTGTGAGGGTGGTCTTAGGCCTCAGGGCTAGGGGTCGGGTGGTTTTTACGGCTGTGGGGTTGGTCTTAGGCCTTAGGGCTTGGGGTCGGTGGTTTTTAGGGCTGTGAGGGTGGTATTGGGGCTCAGGGCTAGGGGGCGGGTGGTTTTTAGGGCTGGGGGGGCTGTTTTAGGCCTCAGGGCTAGGGGTTGGATGTTTTTCAGTGCTGGGGGGGCAGTCCTAGGGCAGAGGTGAGCTGGGGTAGGTGTCGGTGCTAGGGCTTAGGGCTGAGGTAAGGTTGGTTATTATGGCTTAGGGTTTTGGGTGGGTGGGCCCGGTAGTTGATCTTAGGTCTTAGGGGTGTGGGTGGTTTAGTTTCTAGGGCTGGGGGGCCGGTCTTAGGGCTGAGGGCTAGGGGTTTGGCGGTTTTCAGGGCTGGGGGGGCTGTCTTAGGCCTCAGGGCTAGGGGTCGGGTGGTTTTTAGGCCTGTGAGGGCGGTTTTAGGGCTTAGGACTAGGGGTCGGGTGTTTTTTAGGGCTGTGAAGGCGGTTTTAGGGCTTAGGACTAGGGGTCGGGTGGTTTTTAGGGCTGTGAAGGCGGTTTTAGGGCTTAGGACTAGGGGTCGGGTGGTTTTTAGGGCTGTGAAGGCGGTTTTAGGCCTCAGGGCTAGGGGTCGGGTGGTTTTTAGGGCAGTGTTAGGCCTCAGGGCTAGGGGTCTGGTGTTTTTTAGGGCTGTGAGGGCGGTTTTAGGCCTTAGGACTAGGGGTCGGTGGTTTTTAGGGCGGTGTTAGGCCTCAGGGCTAGGGGTCGGGTGTTTTTTAGGGCTGTGAGGGCGTTCTTAGGCCTCAGGGCTAGGGGTCGGGTTGTTTTTAGGGCTGTGAGGGTGGTCTTAGGCCTCAGGGCTAGGGGTCGGGTGGTTTTTACGGCTGTGGGGTTGGTCTTAGGCCTTAGGGCTTGGGGTCGGTGGCTTTTAGGGCTGTGAGGGTGGTATTGGGGCTCAGGGCTAGGGGGCGGGTGGTTTTTAGGGCTGGGGGGGCTGTTTTAGGCCTCAGGGCTAGGGGTTGGATGTTTTTCAGTGCTGGGGGGGCAGTCCTAGGGCAGAGGTGAGCTGGGGTAGGTGTCGGTGCTAGGGCTTAGGGCTGAGGTAAGGTTGGTTATTATGGCTTAGGGTTTTGGGTGGGTGGGCCCGGTAGTTGATCTTAGGTCTTAGGGGTGTGGGTGGTTTAGTTTCTAGGGCTGGGGGGCCGGTCTTAGGGCTGAGGGCTAGGGGTTTGGCGGTTTTCAGGGCTGGGGGGGCTGTCTTAGGCCTCAGGGCTAGGGGTCGGGTGGTTTTTAGGCCTGTGAGGGCGGTTTTAGGGCTTAGGACTAGGGGTCGGGTGTTTTTTAGGGCAGTGTTAGGCCTCAGGGCTAGGGGTCTGGTGTTTTTTAGGGCTGTGAGGGCGGTTTTAGGCCTTAGGACTAGGGGTCGGTGGTTTTTAGGGCGGTGTTAGGCCTCAGGGCTAGGGGTCGGGTGTTTTTTAGGGCTGTGAGGGCGTTCTTAGGCCTCAGGGCTAGGGGTCGGGTTGTTTTTAGGGCTGTGAGGGTGGTCTTAGGCCTCAGGGCTAGGGGTCGGGTGGTTTTTACGGCTGTGGGGTTGGTCTTAGGCCTTAGGGCTTGGGGTCGGTGGCTTTTAGGGCTGTGAGGGTGGTATTGGGGCTCAGGGCTAGGGGGCGGGTGGTTTTTAGGGCTGGGGGGGCTGTTTTAGGCCTCAGGGCTAGGGGTTGGATGTTTTTCAGTGCTGGGGGGGCAGTCCTAGGGCAGAGGTGAGCTGGGGTAGGTGTCGGTGCTAGGGCTTAGGGCTGAGGTAAGGTTGGTTATTATGGCTTAGGGTTTTGGGTGGGTGGGCCCGGTAGTTGATCTTAGGTCTTAGGGGTGTGGGTGGTTTAGTTTCTAGGGCTGGGGGGCCGGTCTTAGGGCTGAGGGCTAGGGGTTTGGCGGTTTTCAGGGCTGGGGGGGCTGTCTTAGGCCTCAGGGCTAGGGGTCGGGTGGTTTTTAGGCCTGTGAGGGCGGTTTTAGGGCTTAGGACTAGGGGTCGGGTGTTTTTTAGGGCAGTGTTAGGCCTCAGGGCTAGGGGTCTGGTGTTTTTTAGGGCTGTGAGGGCGGTTTTAGGCCTTAGGACTAGGGGTCGGTGGTTTTTAGGGCGGTGTTAGGCCTCAGGGCTAGGGGTCGGGTGTTTTTTAGGGCTGTGAGGGCGTTCTTAGGCCTCAGGGCTAGGGGTCGGGTTGTTTTTAGGGCTGTGAGGGTGGTCTTAGGCCTCAGGGCTAGGGGTCGGGTGGTTTTTACGGCTGTGGGGTTGGTCTTAGGCCTTAGGGCTTGGGGTCGGTGGCTTTTAGGGCTGTGAGGGTGGTATTGGGGCTCAGGGCTAGGGGGCGGGTGGTTTTTAGGGCTGGGGGGGCTGTTTTAGGCCTCAGGGCTAGGGGTTGGATGTTTTTCAGTGCTGGGGGGGCAGTCCTAGGGCAGAGGTGAGCTGGGGTAGGTGTCGGTGCTAGGGCTTAGGGCTGAGGTAAGGTTGGTTATTATGGCTTAGGGTTTTGGGTGGGTGGGCCCGGTAGTTGATCTTAGGTCTTAGGGGTGTGGGTGGTTTAGTTTCTAGGGCTGGGGGGCCGGTCTTAGGGCTGAGGGCTAGGGGTTTGGCGGTTTTCAGGGCTGGGGGGGTGTCTTAGGCCTCAGGGCTAGGGGTCGGGTGGTTTTTAGGCCTGTGAGGGCGGTTTTAGGGCTTAGGACTAGGGGTCGGGTGTTTTTTAGGGCTGTGAAGGCGGTTTTAGGGCTTAGGACTAGGGGTCGGGTGGTTTTTAGGGCTGTGAAGGCGGTTTTAGGGCTTAGGACTAGGGGTCGGGTGGTTTTTAGGGCTGTGAAGGCGGTTTTAGGCCTCAGGGCTAGGGGTCGGGTGGTTTTTAGGGCAGTGTTAGGCCTCAGGGCTAGGGGTCTGGTGTTTTTTAGGGCTGTGAGGGCGGTTTTAGGCCTTAGGACTAGGGGTCGGTGGTTTTTAGGGCGGTGTTAGGCCTCAGGGCTAGGGGTCGGGTGTTTTTTAGGGCTGTGAGGGCGTTCTTAGGCCTCAGGGCTAGGGGTCGGGTTGTTTTTAGGGCTGTGAGGGTGGTCTTAGGCCTCAGGGCTAGGGGTCGGGTGGTTTTTACGGCTGTGGGGTTGGTCTTAGGCCTTAGGGCTTGGGGTCGGTGGCTTTTAGGGCTGTGAGGGTGGTATTGGGGCTCAGGGCTAGGGGGCGGGTGGTTTTTAGGGCTGGGGGGGCTGTTTTAGGCCTCAGGGCTAGGGGTTGGATGTTTTTCAGTGCTGGGGGGGCAGTCCTAGGGCAGAGGTGAGCTGGGGTAGGTGTCGGTGCTAGGGCTTAGGGCTGAGGTAAGGTTGGTTATTATGGCTTAGGGTTTTGGGTGGGTGGGCCCGGTAGTTGATCTTAGGTCTTAGGGGTGTGGGTGGTTTAGTTTCTAGGGCTGGGGGGCCGGTCTTAGGGCTGAGGGCTAGGGGTTTGGCGGTTTTCAGGGCTGGGGGGGCTGTCTTAGGCCTCAGGGCTAGGGGTCGGGTGGTTTTTAGGCCTGTGAGGGCGGTTTTAGGGCTTAGGACTAGGGGTCGGGTGTTTTTTAGGGCAGTGTTAGGCCTCAGGGCTAGGGGTCTGGTGTTTTTTAGGGCTGTGAGGGCGGTTTTAGGCCTTAGGACTAGGGGTCGGTGGTTTTTAGGGCGGTGTTAGGCCTCAGGGCTAGGGGTCGGGTGTTTTTTAGGGCTGTGAGGGCGTTCTTAGGCCTCAGGGCTAGGGGTCGGGTTGTTTTTAGGGCTGTGAGGGTGGTCTTAGGCCTCAGGGCTAGGGGTCGGGTTGTTTTTAGGGCTGTGAGGGTGGTCTTAGGCCTCAGGGCTAGGGGTCGGGTGGTTTTTACGGCTGTGGGGTTGGTCTTAGGCCTTAGGGCTTGGGGTCGGTGGCTTTTAGGGCTGTGAGGGTGGTATTGGGGCTCAGGGCTAGGGGGCGGGTGGTTTTTAGGGCTGGGGGGGCTGTTTTAGGCCTCAGGGCTAGGGGTTGGATGTTTTTCAGTGCTGGGGGGGCAGTCCTAGGGCAGAGGTGAGCTGGGGTAGGTGTCGGTGCTAGGGCTTAGGGCTGAGGTAAGGTTGGTTATTATGGCTTAGGGTTTTGGGTGGGTGGGCCCGGTAGTTGATCTTAGGTCTTAGGGGTGTGGGTGGTTTAGTTTCTAGGGCTGGGGGGCCGGTCTTAGGGCTGAGGGCTAGGGGTTTGGCGGTTTTCAGGGCTGGGGGGGCTGTCTTAGGCCTCAGGGCTAGGGGTCGGGTGGTTTTTAGGCCTGTGAGGGCGGTTTTAGGGCTTAGGACTAGGGGTCGGGTGTTTTTTAGGGCTGTGAAGGCGGTTTTAGGGCTTAGGACTAGGGGTCGGGTGGTTTTTAGGGCTGTGAAGGCGGTTTTAGGGCTTAGGACTAGGGGTCGGGTGGTTTTTAGGGCTGTGAAGGCGGTTTTAGGCCTCAGGGCTAGGGGTCGGGTGGTTTTTAGGGCAGTGTTAGGCCTCAGGGCTAGGGGTCTGGTGTTTTTTAGGGCTGTGAGGGCGGTTTTAGGCCTTAGGACTAGGGGTCGGTGGTTTTTAGGGCGGTGTTAGGCCTCAGGGCTAGGGGTCGGGTGTTTTTTAGGGCTGTGAGGGCGTTCTTAGGCCTCAGGGCTAGGGGTCGGGTTGTTTTTAGGGCTGTGAGGGTGGTCTTAGGCCTCAGGGCTAGGGGTCGGGTGGTTTTTACGGCTGTGGGGTTGGTCTTAGGCCTTAGGGCTTGGGGTCGGTGGCTTTTAGGGCTGTGAGGGTGGTATTGGGGCTCAGGGCTAGGGGGCGGGTGGTTTTTAGGGCTGGGGGGGCTGTTTTAGGCCTCAGGGCTAGGGGTTGGATGTTTTTCAGTGCTGGGGGGGCAGTCCTAGGGCAGAGGTGAGCTGGGGTAGGTGTCGGTGCTAGGGCTTAGGGCTGAGGTAAGGTTGGTTATTATGGCTTAGGGTTTTGGGTGGGTGGGCCCGGTAGTTGATCTTAGGTCTTAGGGGTGTGGGTGGTTTAGTTTCTAGGGCTGGGGGGCCGGTCTTAGGGCTGAGGGCTAGGGGTTTGGCGGTTTTCAGGGCTGGGGGGGCTGTCTTAGGCCTCAGGGCTAGGGGTCGGGTGGTTTTTAGGCCTGTGAGGGCGGTTTTAGGGCTTAGGACTAGGGGTCGGGTGTTTTTTAGGGCTGTGAAGGCGGTTTTAGGGCTTAGGACTAGGGGTCGGGTGGTTTTTAGGGCTGTGAAGGCGGTTTTAGGGCTTAGGACTAGGGGTCGGGTGGTTTTTAGGGCTGTGAAGGCGGTTTTAGGCCTCAGGGCTAGGGGTCGGGTGGTTTTTAGGGCAGTGTTAGGCCTCAGGGCTAGGGGTCTGGTGTTTTTTAGGGCTGTGAGGGCGGTTTTAGGCCTTAGGACTAGGGGTCGGTGGTTTTTAGGGCGGTGTTAGGCCTCAGGGCTAGGGGTCGGGTGTTTTTTAGGGCTGTGAGGGCGTTCTTAGGCCTCAGGGCTAGGGGTCGGGTTGTTTTTAGGGCTGTGAGGGTGGTCTTAGGCCTCAGGGCTAGGGGTCGGGTGGTTTTTACGGCTGTGGGGTTGGTCTTAGGCCTTAGGGCTTGGGGTCGGTGGCTTTTAGGGCTGTGAGGGTGGTATTGGGGCTCAGGGCTAGGGGGCGGGTGGTTTTTAGGGCTGGGGGGGCTGTTTTAGGCCTCAGGGCTAGGGGTTGGATGTTTTTCAGTGCTGGGGGGGCAGTCCTAGGGCAGAGGTGAGCTGGGGTAGGTGTCGGTGCTAGGGCTTAGGGCTGAGGTAAGGTTGGTTATTATGGCTTAGGGTTTTGGGTGGGTGGGCCCGGTAGTTGATCTTAGGTCTTAGGGGTGTGGGTGGTTTAGTTTCTAGGGCTGGGGGGCCGGTCTTAGGGCTGAGGGCTAGGGGTTTGGCGGTTTTCAGGGCTGGGGGGGCTGTCTTAGGCCTCAGGGCTAGGGGTCGGGTGGTTTTTAGGCCTGTGAGGGCGGTTTTAGGGCTTAGGACTAGGGGTCGGGTGTTTTTTAGGGCTGTGAAGGCGGTTTTAGGGCTTAGGACTAGGGGTCGGGTGGTTTTTAGGGCTGTGAAGGCGGTTTTAGGGCTTAGGACTAGGGGTCGGGTGGTTTTTAGGGCTGTGAAGGCGGTTTTAGGCCTCAGGGCTAGGGGTCGGGTGGTTTTTAGGGCAGTGTTAGGCCTCAGGGCTAGGGGTCTGGTGTTTTTTAGGGCTGTGAGGGCGGTTTTAGGCCTTAGGACTAGGGGTCGGTGGTTTTTAGGGCGGTGTTAGGCCTCAGGGCTAGGGGTCGGGTGTTTTTTAGGGCTGTGAGGGCGTTCTTAGGCCTCAGGGCTAGGGGTCGGGTTGTTTTTAGGGCTGTGAGGGTGGTCTTAGGCCTCAGGGCTAGGGGTCGGGTGGTTTTTACGGCTGTGGGGTTGGTCTTAGGCCTTAGGGCTTGGGGTCGGTGGTTTTTAGGGCTGTGAGGGTGGTATTGGGGCTCAGGGCTAGGGGGCGGGTGGTTTTTAGGGCTGGGGGGGCTGTTTTAGGCCTCAGGGCTAGGGGTTGGATGTTTTTCAGTGCTGGGGGGGCAGTCCTAGGGCAGAGGTGAGCTGGGGTAGGTGTCGGTGCTAGGGCTTAGGGCTGAGGTAAGGTTGGTTATTATGGCTTAGGGTTTTGGGTGGGTGGGCCCGGTAGTTGATCTTAGGTCTTAGGGGTGTGGGTGGTTTAGTTTCTAGGGCTGGGGGGCCGGTCTTAGGGCTGAGGGCTAGGGGTTTGGCGGTTTTCAGGGCTGGGGGGGCTGTCTTAGGCCTCAGGGCTAGGGGTCGGGTGGTTTTTAGGCCTGTGAGGGCGGTTTTAGGGCTTAGGACTAGGGGTCGGGTGTTTTTTAGGGCTGTGAAGGCGGTTTTAGGGCTTAGGACTAGGGGTCGGGTGGTTTTTAGGGCTGTGAAGGCGGTTTTAGGGCTTAGGACTAGGGGTCGGGTGGTTTTTAGGGCTGTGAAGGCGGTTTTAGGCCTCAGGGCTAGGGGTCGGGTGGTTTTTAGGGCAGTGTTAGGCCTCAGGGCTAGGGGTCTGGTGTTTTTTAGGGCTGTGAGGGCGGTTTTAGGCCTTAGGACTAGGGGTCGGTGGTTTTTAGGGCGGTGTTAGGCCTCAGGGCTAGGGGTCGGGTGTTTTTTAGGGCTGTGAGGGCGTTCTTAGGCCTCAGGGCTAGGGGTCGGGTTGTTTTTAGGGCTGTGAGGGTGGTCTTAGGCCTCAGGGCTAGGGGTCGGGTGGTTTTTACGGCTGTGGGGTTGGTCTTAGGCCTTAGGGCTTGGGGTCGGTGGCTTTTAGGGCTGTGAGGGTGGTATTGGGGCTCAGGGCTAGGGGGCGGGTGGTTTTTAGGGCTGGGGGGGCTGTTTTAGGCCTCAGGGCTAGGGGTTGGATGTTTTTCAGTGCTGGGGGGGCAGTCCTAGGGCAGAGGTGAGCTGGGGTAGGTGTCGGTGCTAGGGCTTAGGGCTGAGGTAAGGTTGGTTATTATGGCTTAGGGTTTTGGGTGGGTGGGCCCGGTAGTTGATCTTAGGTCTTAGGGGTGTGGGTGGTTTAGTTTCTAGGGCTGGGGGGCCGGTCTTAGGGCTGAGGGCTAGGGGTTTGGCGGTTTTCAGGGCTGGGGGGGCTGTCTTAGGCCTCAGGGCTAGGGGTCGGGTGGTTTTTAGGCCTGTGAGGGCGGTTTTAGGGCTTAGGACTAGGGGTCGGGTGTTTTTTAGGGCTGTGAAGGCGGTTTTAGGGCTTAGGACTAGGGGTCGGGTGGTTTTTAGGGCTGTGAAGGCGGTTTTAGGGCTTAGGACTAGGGGTCGGGTGGTTTTTAGGGCTGTGAAGGCGGTTTTAGGCCTCAGGGCTAGGGGTCGGGTGGTTTTTAGGGCAGTGTTAGGCCTCAGGGCTAGGGGTCTGGTGTTTTTTAGGGCTGTGAGGGCGGTTTTAGGCCTTAGGACTAGGGGTCGGTGGTTTTTAGGGCGGTGTTAGGCCTCAGGGCTAGGGGTCGGGTGTTTTTTAGGGCTGTGAGGGCGTTCTTAGGCCTCAGGGCTAGGGGTCGGGTTGTTTTTAGGGCTGTGAGGGTGGTCTTAGGCCTCAGGGCTAGGGGTCGGGTGGTTTTTACGGCTGTGGGGTTGGTCTTAGGCCTTAGGGCTTGGGGTCGGTGGCTTTTAGGGCTGTGAGGGTGGTATTGGGGCTCAGGGCTAGGGGGCGGGTGGTTTTTAGGGCTGGGGGGGCTGTTTTAGGCCTCAGGGCTAGGGGTTGGATGTTTTTCAGTGCTGGGGGGGCAGTCCTAGGGCAGAGGTGAGCTGGGGTAGGTGTCGGTGCTAGGGCTTAGGGCTGAGGTAAGGTTGGTTATTATGGCTTAGGGTTTTGGGTGGGTGGGCCCGGTAGTTGATCTTAGGTCTTAGGGGTGTGGGTGGTTTAGTTTCTAGGGCTGGGGGGCCGGTCTTAGGGCTGAGGGCTAGGGGTTTGGCGGTTTTCAGGGCTGGGGGGGCTGTCTTAGGCCTCAGGGCTAGGGGTCGGGTGGTTTTTAGGCCTGTGAGGGCGGTTTTAGGGCTTAGGACTAGGGGTCGGGTGTTTTTTAGGGCTGTGAAGGCGGTTTTAGGGCTTAGGACTAGGGGTCGGGTGGTTTTTAGGGCTGTGAAGGCGGTTTTAGGGCTTAGGACTAGGGGTCGGGTGGTTTTTAGGGCTGTGAAGGCGGTTTTAGGCCTCAGGGCTAGGGGTCGGGTGGTTTTTAGGGCAGTGTTAGGCCTCAGGGCTAGGGGTCTGGTGTTTTTTAGGGCTGTGAGGGCGGTTTTAGGCCTTAGGACTAGGGGTCGGTGGTTTTTAGGGCGGTGTTAGGCCTCAGGGCTAGGGGTCGGGTGTTTTTTAGGGCTGTGAGGGCGTTCTTAGGCCTCAGGGCTAGGGGTCGGGTTGTTTTTAGGGCTGTGAGGGTGGTCTTAGGCCTCAGGGCTAGGGGTCGGGTGGTTTTTACGGCTGTGGGGTTGGTCTTAGGCCTTAGGGCTTGGGGTCGGTGGCTTTTAGGGCTGTGAGGGTGGTATTGGGGCTCAGGGCTAGGGGGCGGGTGGTTTTTAGGGCTGGGGGGGCTGTTTTAGGCCTCAGGGCTAGGGGTTGGATGTTTTTCAGTGCTGGGGGGGCAGTCCTAGGGCAGAGGTGAGCTGGGGTAGGTGTCGGTGCTAGGGCTTAGGGCTGAGGTAAGGTTGGTTATTATGGCTTAGGGTTTTGGGTGGGTGGGCCCGGTAGTTGATCTTAGGTCTTAGGGGTGTGGGTGGTTTAGTTTCTAGGGCTGGGGGGCCGGTCTTAGGGCTGAGGGCTAGGGGTTTGGCGGTTTTCAGGGCTGGGGGGGCTGTCTTAGGCCTCAGGGCTAGGGGTCGGGTGGTTTTTAGGCCTGTGAGGGCGGTTTTAGGGCTTAGGACTAGGGGTCGGGTGTTTTTTAGGGCTGTGAAGGCGGTTTTAGGGCTTAGGACTAGGGGTCGGGTGGTTTTTAGGGCTGTGAAGGCGGTTTTAGGGCTTAGGACTAGGGGTCGGGTGGTTTTTAGGGCTGTGAAGGCGGTTTTAGGCCTCAGGGCTAGGGGTCGGGTGGTTTTTAGGGCAGTGTTAGGCCTCAGGGCTAGGGGTCTGGTGTTTTTTAGGGCTGTGAGGGCGGTTTTAGGCCTTAGGACTAGGGGTCGGTGGTTTTTAGGGCGGTGTTAGGCCTCAGGGCTAGGGGTCGGGTGTTTTTTAGGGCTGTGAGGGCGTTCTTAGGCCTCAGGGCTAGGGGTCGGGTTGTTTTTAGGGCTGTGAGGGTGGTCTTAGGCCTCAGGGCTAGGGGTCGGGTGGTTTTTACGGCTGTGGGGTTGGTCTTAGGCCTTAGGGCTTGGGGTCGGTGGCTTTTAGGGCTGTGAGGGTGGTATTGGGGCTCAGGGCTAGGGGGCGGGTGGTTTTTAGGGCTGGGGGGGCTGTTTTAGGCCTCAGGGCTAGGGGTTGGATGTTTTTCAGTGCTGGGGGGGCAGTCCTAGGGCAGAGGTGAGCTGGGGTAGGTGTCGGTGCTAGGGCTTAGGGCTGAGGTAAGGTTGGTTATTATGGCTTAGGGTTTTGGGTGGGTGGGCCCGGTAGTTGATCTTAGGTCTTAGGGGTGTGGGTGGTTTAGTTTCTAGGGCTGGGGGGCCGGTCTTAGGGCTGAGGGCTAGGGGTTTGGCGGTTTTCAGGGCTGGGGGGGTGGTCTTAGGCCTCAGGGCTAGGGGTCGGGTGGTTTTTAGGCCTGTGAGGGCGGTTTTAGGGCTTAGGACTAGGGGTCGGGTGTTTTTTAGGGCTGTGAAGGCGGTTTTAGGGCTTAGGACTAGGGGTCGGGTGGTTTTTAGGGCTGTGAAGGCGGTTTTAGGGCTTAGGACTAGGGGTCGGGTGGTTTTTAAGGGCTGTGAAGGCGGTTTTAGGCCTCAGGGCTAGGGGTCGGGTGGTTTTTAGGGCAGTGTTAGGCCTCAGGGCTAGGGGTCTGGTGTTTTTTAGGGCTGTGAGGGCGGTTTTAGGCCTTAGGACTAGGGGTCGGTGGTTTTTAGGGCGGTGTTAGGCCTCAGGGCTAGGGGTCGGGTGTTTTTTAGGGCTGTGAGGGCGTTCTTAGGCCTCAGGGCTAGGGGTCGGGTTGTTTTTAGGGCTGTGAGGGTGGTCTTAGGCCTCAGGGCTAGGGGTCGGGTGGTTTTTACGGCTGTGGGGTTGGTCTTAGGCCTTAGGGCTTGGGGTCGGTGGTTTTTAGGGCTGTGAGGGTGGTATTGGGGCTCAGGGCTAGGGGGCGGGTGGTTTTTAGGGCTGGGGGGGCTGTTTTAGGCCTCAGGGCTAGGGGTTGGATGTTTTTCAGTGCTGGGGGGGCAGTCCTAGGGCAGAGGTGAGCTGGGGTAGGTGTCGGTGCTAGGGCTTAGGGCTGAGGTAAGGTTGGTTATTATGGCTTAGGGTTTTGGGTGGGTGGGCCCGGTAGTTGATCTTAGGTCTTAGGGGTGTGGGTGGTTTAGTTTCTAGGGCTGGGGGGCCGGTCTTAGGGCTGAGGGCTAGGGGTTTGGCGGTTTTCAGGGCTGGGGGGGCTGTCTTAGGCCTCAGGGCTAGGGGTCGGGTGGTTTTTAGGCCTGTGAGGGCGGTTTTAGGGCTTAGGACTAGGGGTCGGGTGTTTTTTAGGGCTGTGAAGGCGGTTTTAGGGCTTAGGACTAGGGGTCGGGTGGTTTTTAGGGCTGTGAAGGCGGTTTTAGGGCTTAGGACTAGGGGTCGGGTGGTTTTTAGGGCTGTGAAGGCGGTTTTAGGCCTCAGGGCTAGGGGTCGGGTGGTTTTTAGGGCAGTGTTAGGCCTCAGGGCTAGGGGTCTGGTGTTTTTTAGGGCTGTGAGGGCGGTTTTAGGCCTTAGGACTAGGGGTCGGTGGTTTTTAGGGCGGTGTTAGGCCTCAGGGCTAGGGGTCGGGTGTTTTTTAGGGCTGTGAGGGCGTTCTTAGGCCTCAGGGCTAGGGGTCGGGTTGTTTTTAGGGCTGTGAGGGTGGTCTTAGGCCTCAGGGCTAGGGGTCGGGTGGTTTTTACGGCTGTGGGGTTGGTCTTAGGCCTTAGGGCTTGGGGTCGGTGGTTTTTAGGGCTGTGAGGGTGGTATTGGGGCTCAGGGCTAGGGGGCGGGTGGTTTTTAGGGCTGGGGGGGCTGTTTTAGGCCTCAGGGCTAGGGGTTGGATGTTTTTCAGTGCTGGGGGGGCAGTCCTAGGGCAGAGGTGAGCTGGGGTAGGTGTCGGTGCTAGGGCTTAGGGCTGAGGTAAGGTTGGTTATTATGGCTTAGGGTTTTGGGTGGGTGGGCCCGGTAGTTGATCTTAGGTCTTAGGGGTGTGGGTGGTTTAGTTTCTAGGGCTGGGGGGCCGGTCTTAGGGCTGAGGGCTAGGGGTTTGGCGGTTTTCAGGGCTGGGGGGGCTGTCTTAGGCCTCAGGGCTAGGGGTCGGGTGGTTTTTAGGCCTGTGAGGGCGGTTTTAGGGCTTAGGACTAGGGGTCGGGTGTTTTTTAGGGCTGTGAAGGCGGTTTTAGGGCTTAGGACTAGGGGTCGGGTGGTTTTTAGGGCTGTGAAGGCGGTTTTAGGGCTTAGGACTAGGGGTCGGGTGGTTTTTAGGGCTGTGAAGGCGGTTTTAGGCCTCAGGGCTAGGGGTCGGGTGGTTTTTAGGGCAGTGTTAGGCCTCAGGGCTAGGGGTCTGGTGTTTTTTAGGGCTGTGAGGGCGGTTTTAGGCCTTAGGACTAGGGGTCGGTGGTTTTTAGGGCGGTGTTAGGCCTCAGGGCTAGGGGTCGGGTGTTTTTTAGGGCTGTGAGGGCGTTCTTAGGCCTCAGGGCTAGGGGTCGGGTTGTTTTTAGGGCTGTGAGGGTGGTCTTAGGCCTCAGGGCTAGGGGTCGGGTGGTTTTTACGGCTGTGGGGTTGGTCTTAGGCCTTAGGGCTTGGGGTCGGTGGCTTTTAGGGCTGTGAGGGTGGTATTGGGGCTCAGGGCTAGGGGGCGGGTGGTTTTTAGGGCTGGGGGGGCTGTTTTAGGCCTCAGGGCTAGGGGTTGGATGTTTTTCAGTGCTGGGGGGGCAGTCCTAGGGCAGAGGTGAGCTGGGGTAGGTGTCGGTGCTAGGGCTTAGGGCTGAGGTAAGGTTGGTTATTATGGCTTAGGGTTTTGGGTGGGTGGGCCCGGTAGTTGATCTTAGGTCTTAGGGGTGTGGGTGGTTTAGTTTCTAGGGCTGGGGGGCCGGTCTTAGGGCTGAGGGCTAGGGGTTTGGCGGTTTTCAGGGCTGGGGGGGCTGTCTTAGGCCTCAGGGCTAGGGGTCGGGTGGTTTTTAGGCCTGTGAGGGCGGTTTTAGGGCTTAGGACTAGGGGTCGGGTGTTTTTTAGGGCTGTGAAGGCGGTTTTAGGGCTTAGGACTAGGGGTCGGGTGGTTTTTAGGGCTGTGAAGGCGGTTTTAGGGCTTAGGACTAGGGGTCGGGTGGTTTTTAGGGCTGTGAAGGCGGTTTTAGGCCTCAGGGCTAGGGGTCGGGTGGTTTTTAGGGCAGTGTTAGGCCTCAGGGCTAGGGGTCTGGTGTTTTTTAGGGCTGTGAGGGCGGTTTTAGGCCTTAGGACTAGGGGTCGGTGGTTTTTAGGGCGGTGTTAGGCCTCAGGGCTAGGGGTCGGGTGTTTTTTAGGGCTGTGAGGGCGTTCTTAGGCCTCAGGGCTAGGGGTCGGGTTGTTTTTAGGGCTGTGAGGGTGGTCTTAGGCCTCAGGGCTAGGGGTCGGGTGGTTTTTACGGCTGTGGGGTTGGTCTTAGGCCTTAGGGCTTGGGGTCGGTGGCTTTTAGGGCTGTGAGGGTGGTATTGGGGCTCAGGGCTAGGGGGCGGGTGGTTTTTAGGGCTGGGGGGGCTGTTTTAGGCCTCAGGGCTAGGGGTTGGATGTTTTTCAGTGCTGGGGGGGCAGTCCTAGGGCAGAGGTGAGCTGGGGTAGGTGTCGGTGCTAGGGGCTTAGGGCTGAGGTAAGGTTGGTTATTATGGCTTAGGGTTTTGGGTGGGTGGGCCCGGTAGTTGATCTTAGGTCTTAGGGGTGTGGGTGGTTTAGTTTCTAGGGCTGGGGGGCCGGTCTTAGGGCTGAGGGCTAGGGGTTTGGCGGTTTTCAGGGCTGGGGGGGCTGTCTTAGGCCTCAGGGCTAGGGGTCGGGTGGTTTTTAGGCCTGTGAGGGCGGTTTAGGGCTTAGGACTAGGGGTCGGGTGTTTTTTTAGGGCTGTGAAGGCGGTTTTAGGGCTTAGGACTAGGGGTCGGGTGGTTTTTAGGGCTGTGAAGGCGGTTTTAGGGCTTAGGACTAGGGGTCGGGTGGTTTTTAGGGCTGTGAAGGCGGTTTTAGGCCTCAGGGCTAGGGGTCGGGTGGTTTTTAGGGCAGTGTTAGGCCTCAGGGCTAGGGGTCTGGTGTTTTTTAGGGCTGTGAGGGCGGTTTTAGGCCTTAGGACTAGGGGTCGGTGGTTTTTTAGGGCGGTGTTAGGCCTCAGGGCTAGGGGTCGGGTGTTTTTTAGGGCTGTGAGGGCGTTCTTAGGCCTCAGGGCTAGGGGTCGGGTTGTTTTTAGGGCTGTGAGGGTGGTCTTAGGCCTCAGGTGCTAGGGGTCGGGTGGTTTTTTACGCTGTGGGTTGGTCTTAGCGCCTTAGGGCTTGGGGTCGGTG